>NC_090448.1:491504840-493942965 GCF_031143425.1 Pleurodeles waltl
GGCCTCCACTGTCCATTGTGGGAGGGTAGGTGGCCAACTGGAGTGGTGTTTTTTTACATTTCTGGCAAGGCAGGGCTTAAGCTTATGGAAAGCTTGGCTCCTTTCCTGACTGGGTGGCAGGACATTGGGGTTGGTGGGATGGGTGTCAAGTAGCCAGTTTTTAAGTTGGCAAGGTTGGGGTATTGGCCTCTTTACCTCCTACCACCACTGCAGTTAGATCTGATACTGCAGCACTCTACCGTTTGCATAGGCTGATCGTACATTTCTTTTGTTTCTGCCCGGCCATCCTTTTTCGTGTGTTTGGCAGGGGCCAAGGTTTATGTTAAAGTCGGATCATTGCTACAAGCTGTTTTGTCATGTACATAGTCACTGTGTGCTTTATGGATATTGTCATATTTTTCAGGGTAAGCGTGTGGTTGGCCACAAAGCAGACATACACATTGACATCAGCTATTCAAAGTTAGACAAACTCAGCATTTGGCTTAAATTCTACCCGAAGCAGGGGCAAAGGTGCTGCGGTGGTCAGAGAGAGTTTGAGGGTGGGTGCTACAGCGACTTTCTTTAATCCCTTCATGGGTACCTTGTCACGCTGCTTTGGGGATATGGTGAGAGTGGCATGCATCAGGGGACCAAGTGGTGGCCCAGATGCTCAGGCTCATCTCCTAAAGACTACCAGGGGAACACTTTTTAGGGCTGACTCAGGCATGACTTTTGACTAGGAGTTCAGATTATAAACTTGCCCAGGCTCCCCTTGGACTGGGGAGGAGGTGGGTTTGTACTGTGGAAAAGATTTAGAAGGCCTACGAATTGCTGTAGGGGCCCCAACAAAATTAATAATGCTGAAGGGCCATCAATGTGGTCAACCATGCCTTTGAACAATGCTGTATTTAGGTGATTCAGTGTCTAGTATCTGGGATAATAAGTCATGTATATATTGTATGCATGAATATGCTGTGTTACAGTTGCAATAGTGATTGGTGATTATTAATAAGTTTTTGTTAACAAATGTAGCCTGAGACTCTTTTCTCCAAATCCAATACAGCGAGTCTGGTCCGATTTATACTGGTTGGGGAATGAATCTATCTGGCTAATTTGTGAGTATGATGGTTTGGTTCTTTCACCCCTGGTTCCCCCGCCATGCTTGCTGGGTTCCTCACCTACTGGAAATGGGTGCTAAAACAACCTATGGAGATACCATGAGGTAATGGTTTTTCACCCGGTGTTCTTACTACCTGGTTGGATGTGTCAATTGTTGTGAGGCCTTAATCTTCTTTTCTATCAACAAGAATAACAATGACAAATTTTATTCCATTGCTTTAAGGTAATCCTTCAGCAAAATAAGTTATAATTGAGTAAGTCCTGCCATTCGCTTGAAATGTGCATAAATCAGATGGATGTGTACACTTAAAAGAATGCCCATGCTACAGTACAGGATGTCTCATTCCCATGTTACAGTACAGGATCTCTCAATCATTTTAGCTTATATTAATCTATACTTTTATGGGGCCAATTTACTAAATTACATTTAGCACAGAACTGTGAGAAAACCAGCAGTGCTGTGTTGTGCAAATGGTGAAAAGTGCACAGTGTCACATTAAGAGTCAGACACTGATGATGCCAATGGCTGTGCAATGTCAGGAATCATTGACTAAAGTGCTATGGTGACTCAGAGCACATTTGCATGAGATTTGTACTCAAGGGGCTAGATTTGCAAACCTTTTGCTTAGGGTTTGCGTCATAAAAGTACAAACCTGCTCAAAATGGAGGTTTAGTGCTCGAAAGTTATTTAAATAGACCACAAAGCAGCACAAACTGCTGCTTTGTGTTACTCTGCATTTCTCTAAATTAGAGGGGTGTTACCTGGGTGCTGTATGCTACCATCTATGCTTTTTGGAGCAAAACTGTATCTACTATCAATAGCAGATAGAGTTTTGCCCCCAAATATAACACCATTTTGAAGCAGGCATTAAAAGGAAAAATCCTTTCATTTCTCCTTTCTTTTCCAAATTTGCATGTGTGCTGCATATTTCAGCACACATACAAAGTAGGAAATGTTTTACAGTCTAACAAGGCATAGTATTTGATACTTAAAGGGTACACTTCCAGTACAAAACCTATGCTAGACTCACGTAGACACCCTTGCACTACGGTGCAAATTTGTGTGTGTGGCGCTTGTGAGCCTGATTGTGCGCCAATGCTAGAGAGAGGTGAGGAGAATGTCATATCCCCCTAGATATGGTGCTTTCCTCCTCTGCCCCGTCACGCAGTTCAAATCTGCCCCAAGGTACAACATCCAGTAATCATTTAAGTGCAAGGACAGCTGTCCAGCAGTAAGCCACATTAAGCATTATTCCATATGCCTCTTGTTTGTGCCTGGTTTCATTTGGCATTAGGATTTCATACAGTGCCAAGTCATGCTATTGTAATACAGCTGATTGCTTTCAAACCTATATGTGCTTGAGCTGTTCCCATCCTGTCATGTCCCTTTTGCATAAATAAAGGTGGTGGCACTGAAAAAGCTAAGCAATTGTAGAACTGTGCTGTCATCAAATTTTGGAATGATATAGTTTATGCCTGCATCAGTTGATCAGCGCTACTCTTTTCATCTTGAAGTGCCTCCTTCCGTCAGGTAAGTACCTGTACCAATGGATGATAAATAGGGGCCTCAGATTTCAATGACAGAAAATCTGATTGTGTTTTAAGCTTTCATGCCTTGAAAATAACGCTTTTTCACTTATAGACTATCAATTTACTATCACTGCATACTTTGGTTGCATTCTGGGGCAGGTGAATTTTTAGGATTTGTGTACAGTGTGCATGCCCTGTCAGCAAAAACTATTGACATTTTTTTTTAAAAAGAGCTTAAAATGGGCTTAGTCATGCCCCTATCTTTACCCATTCTTACCATTGGTTGGTTCTCAAGTGGCCCTCATTTCCTTGCTTCTCATTGGTCAGGGCCTTGTGCTGTTTTTACCTTCTCTTCAGTTCTTCCATAGTCCGGTCGTCCATGGAGCTTGGACCGAGTACAATTTCCTGTCTCTGTTACCATGTGTCCTTCCACTGGATGCTGCTTGTATGGGTACTTTAAAAAAAAAATAATAATCTAGCACTCCTTGAGTGTGCATGTGTTTGCAGGCCCTCTCTACTACTTCCCATTCCACACATCCCCTTTTCCATCTTTCCCGTCCTTGTTGTTTGCCCTGTCCCTCCCACCCCCTCCATGGTTGCTTGTTGCTACCTCTCCCACCCCCTCTTGCGTCCTTTTTACCCTCATGCCTCAGAACAAAAGGTAAATAAAAAATAAAGGTAAATTAGCACTTGTATAGCGCACTACTCACCCGTTAGGGTCTCAAGGCACTGTACTCATACCGCTATGGAACCCCTCCTGGCTTTTCCCTGTGAGGGGCCCACTCCTGAGCAACCCCAGGGTGAAGCCAGGCATCCAAGCGCTGTTGGGGCCGTTGTGGAGATTAAGCAAGCTATTGCCCAGAGTTGCAGAGTGGGACCCATGAATTAGATTAGGCACCAGGCGAGAATTATCTGGTCAAGGGGAATTGAGCCCAAGACCTGCTGAAGCGGGACTTGAACCCTGGTCTTGAGCCAGATCTCTGCTTCAGGGTCTGCCACTCTAACCATTGAGCCACACTTCAAAGCGGTATAACAACCACCTCTGGCCACAACATAACACTTTTTAAAAAATGTACTTTAAACCATCTTTAAAAAAAACATTAACAAAGCCAAATTGCCTGCACAGAGCTATTTGGCTTTGTTAATATTTTTTAACGATGTTGCATAGCAGTATGATCTTCTGTGTGACATGGCTTAAAATAAATTAAAATACATCTCTAAGGGGTCGTCAATGTTACTTGCGCCATTGCACTTTATTTTAATTTACTTTTACCCATGTTGCACAGCAGCAATTGACAATGCAAATAAGTATCGCATAGTTGAAACCTATTAGCTTTGCCAATGCTTTTTCGTATTATGCATGGTTAGAACTTCAAAGTATGTTTTCGAAATGCTAAAGAAGATTGCAAATATCGATTTCTTTACATCATATAGGCACAATGTCCTTTTTGAAACACTGAGTTGAACATCTCTGCAGCTGCGAAAACTAATATTGATTTCAGGGAGATTACAGTGACATCAAAGCTTTAATTTAAAAAAAAGTCTTTAAGTATCGTGTTCTCGCCCTTTTTAACAGCTGTATGATAAGTACCGGATTACTACTTCATGGGTATATCTTTAAATATCCATATTGCTCAGCCCGCGCAATATCAAAGAGTTGAGGTCTGTTCTGGATTAACATGTAGCGCTGATGAAAATAGCAATTCCCGAAGGCTAAAGGCATCTTTTCGTCCCGCTCCCTCCGCGCTCAGCTGATTTGGCATGCTTGATCATCTGATTAAATGCTTTGTCTTGTCGAACAAAAGCACTAATACTTCTATGCATATCTGCGAGCGGCCCCTAAAGAGATTTGTGGCGGCAGCTGTCCCCATTTGTACGACGCATTCTTCCTGGACAATGGTGGACGGCAGAAGGTAGGGGAGCCCCGTGCCTCAGCAGGAAGGAGAGATGCCTCCATATGGCTCGTGCCCGGGCAGATGTTCCGACAGGGTGACCTTGTCCCGCCATTTTGTCTCCATCCCCCCTCCCCCCCGACACTGCAGCTTCTTCAATCACGCACAGCTGACAGAACCTTTTTGCAGGCACGTCTGGTGAAAGCTCTCACTGCATGCACCGCTGATAGCCACAGCCACCTCCCACTGGCAGCGCACCCCCGCTTGAATTGTCCAGCACAATTAAGTGAAAGAATCTCCCTGGAGTGCCCCTACACACTTCTGCTGTCATTCCTTTATACTCTGCTTTGTTACGCAAATCTGTTGCTTGCTCACTGCTGAGAAAATTCCAGCTTTGAAGGTCTGTCTTCTTATTAACCACGTACAGCGCACTAGCCAGATCCTTTAATTTATTCTGACAGTGTTTTATTCGAAACAGTGTTAAACATTGTGGTCTGGTGCACCTGTTGGTTATCACCATGGTTAATAAATAGAGGGATAGGGGCACACATTAGTAAGTAACTCACTACGCATATTAGTGACGATTTGATTCTTGGAGATTGGGCGAAACGAGAAGGAATAATAAGTATAATCGTTTATGTTATGTAATGACGCAGAAGTGTTTTACGTTTGTAACAACTACAGTAGAGGTTGGCGAGTCAACAATTTAACAGTAAGAGTCGGCTCTGGCTCTAAGAGCCCGAGCACGATCCGAGTCCTGAATATATTTGGCATGTCAAATATGCGATAAACATCACGGTAGGGCACAGTTATAGCGTGTCTTCACAATTCAAGAAAGTGTATTTTCCAATTCTGCATTATGTAATCCAGTCCTTATATGGGTACCTCTTCAATGGCCGCCGTTAGGTATTACATTTTTGAAGGATAAGGTCATCATGGATGACGGCCAAAATCCACGTTTAATTTGGACAGTTTTACATACCGCAAACTTCGCCCAAGAGCATTTCACAATCACCACAGTTAAAAGTTTTGCTTTTCTGCAGAGGGAGATTTACCGGGATTCGAATCCAGTTCCCACTGATACGATAACAGCAGGTGTAGCCACGAGGCCTCTTAGCCTCTGGGCTGACCGCGTTTTGGGCTCCAGGTTCCAAAAGGACCTCGAGCCGAGCCTGAGCCGGGCATCTCGTTCGAGTTTGAGCTTCCAGAGTCTAACCCACCATTTAATGGTAGTTTTCTCATACTGCCAAGCTTTCAAAATATAACAACGACCGTTTTTGCTGTTAAAGTTATTACATAGCACAGTGGCAAAGAGAAATAGAGGTGAAAAGTCTTTACTTACAGAAACTGGGGATAATGCAAAAAGGCAAGAACATTATATTGAATAGTTGGGGTCTCCATGTCATCCACCTGCTAGGATGCAGAGTTGTTTCAATGATCGAGAAGTAGAAAGTCTCTTCTTTCTGTCATCTTTTTTGTCCTGCCTCCATTCACAGAGAACTGAAGTGACTTCCTATAAAGGAGTATTGGCATAGCCAAGGAACCCCACCTGTGGGACCTATTGGCTTTGCCAGTGCCTGTTGGCAAATCTGTACAACGTCGGAGGAAAAAACAAAATGCTTTTTTCCCGATGCTGTGCTGCATCCGTAAAACCAAAAATAATATTAATTAAAAAAGATGCGATGACATGACCACTATTAGCAGCTGGTTCAATTCACCAATGATTGTTCTGGTGATGATGTTCTCGTGATAATGTATGTCCATGTATGTGAATGTAAGAATTATAACGCATGCACACTCCAACAGCATGACCCAGGCACCATTTACTTTATTAACTACTTATGGATTCAAAATGGAGAATATCACTTGAATTAGAAAATAAAATAATTAAGAATTTTTAGCGCAAATGTGCAAAATAATGGATCATGAAAGTGGGGGAGTGGGTGGAGGTGAATAGGGGAAAGACAGCATTCAAGGAAGAAAGTAGCACAGGGTCGGGGGGGGGGGAAAGCACACCTTGGAGTGAAAACACAAAGGGCCTGATTACAACTTTGGAGGACGGTGTTAAACCGTCCCAAAAGTGGTGGATATACCACCTACCGTATTACGAGTCCATTATATCCTGTGGAACTCGTAATACGGTAGGTGGTATATCCGACACTTTTGGGACGGTTTAACACCGTCCTCCAAAGTTGTAATCAGGCCCAAAATGTGGGGAGAAGTACATGCAAGAGGAAACAGCATCCTATGATGATAGCAACACAGGCAGCAGTGGAAAAGCATATGAGGGAGATAATAGCACAGAGTGCAGTAGGGGAGGAGTACATGAAGGAGAAACATGGAGAGTTGGGTGGAGGTGGGTATTTGGGGGAAGTACACAACTGAGAGAGTGGGAAAGGCCATGCACTTACGTGAACTGTAAAATAAAAAAATAAAAAGTAGTTAAATCAAAGTGAGAAGTGGAAAGACACGATAGACAAATTTAGAGGATGGTAAAGATGTTATGCTACAAAGGAGGGAGAAACACAAGCTGGACAAGAAAAAACATCAAATAAGAAGCAAGCAAATGAAAGTGACACTAAAGCCAACCAATGGTAAGCAATGGGTGGGCTAAATGCCTACTGGAATTTTCTAGTAAGCGATAATGGGTCTTTTAAACCAGCCAGCTTGCGCTGTCTGCTCGATGAGGCCGAATGACTTGCACATGTTACTATGATTGTAACAGAAGAACAAATTAGAAATTGTTGCATACTTTGGACCTAATTTACAAATTGCTATTGGACGTTCTGTTCAGAATCCACACAATACATAAATCTCACATTATCAGGATTTAGGCAGCTCTAGAAGGATCAGTGCTGCTTACCTGTGTACACCAGCTCTCTATAGTCTTCAGGAACTAGATGGATCTCTGAGTGTTGTGAGTTCATTTGCTAAAGTGCTTAACCATGGTGTAGGTATTGAGGCATGCTGAGGCCTAGTTTTGACGGGTGTATTATTTAATATCCATTTTGGAAGCAATTATAGTACAAATTGCAAATAATTAGTAATACCTCTCCATAAATACAGCATTCAGCAGTTCAGACTGTAGTCATGTTCAAAGCTCCTATGGGAATTAAAATGGGAAATGCAAGTTTTTTGACCCCTACCTTTTTCACGGTCCTGGCTTGATGGATCACTTCCAAAGTTCCTGTGCGCAACAAGCACAGTTTTTGTTGGAAATTTCATGAAGACTCGTCAAATGGTGCCAAAGATATAGGCAAGTCAAAAAAACACTTTTTCAATGGCAACATCGTCCTAACTAAACCTATGTACTGGTGACCGCCATTAGGTAAATTAGGTAACGTGTATATATATATATATATATATATATATATATATATATATATATATATACACCACCTAGTGGCAGTCTCTACTTGGTACTTATAGTTAGGACCTAGTTCTATAGAGAAATCATTTTTTGATTTGCCTATATCTCTGGCGCTGCTTAATTTATGTAATCAAGGCACTGGGGGGCGGGGGGGGCTATTGGTCGTAGAGCCATGTTTTGAGGCATTTCCTGAATGTCAAGAGGTCTTGGGTTTGGCGAAGGTGGAGCGGTAGGGAGTTTCAGGTCTTGGCGGCTAGGTGAGAGAAGGATCTTCCTCCGCGGTGGTGCGGCGGATGCGGGGGAGGGAGGCGAGGGCGAGGCTGGGGGAGCGAAGATTGCGGGTGGGGGTGTGGAAGGTGAGTCTGTCATTGAGGTAGGCTGGGCCTGTGTCGTGGAGGACCCTGTGGGCGTCGATGAGGAGTTTGAAGGTGATCCTCTTTGATACTGGTAGCCAGTGAAGGTCTCTGAGGTGGGGGGAAATGTGGTTGTGGCGTGGGATGTCCAGAATGAGGCGGGCGGATGCGTTCTGGATTCTTTGCAGCTTTGTTAGGAGTTTGGTTGTTATTCCTGCATATAGGGCGTTTCCGTAGTCCAATTGGCTGTTGACCAGGGCGTGGGTGACAGTTTTCCTGGTTTCAATGGGAATCCACTTGAAGATTTTGCGGAGAGGAGATGGCATTGACCTGCTGATTCATGCTGAGTGTGGAGTCCAAGATGAAGCCTAGGTTGTGTGCGTGGGTGGTGGGTGAGGGCGCTGTTTCTAGAGAGGTGGGCCACCAGGAGTTATTCCAAGCTGAGTGGTTGGTGCCAAAGATGAGGATTTCTGTCTTGTCTGTGTTTAACTTGAGGTGCCTTGATTCCATCCAACTGGTGATGGCATGAAGTCCGTTGTGGAGGTTGTTCTTTGCAGTTGTAGGGTCTTTCGTGAGGGAGAGGATGAGCTGAGTGTCGTCTGCGTAGGAAACTATGTTGATGTGCGATGTTGGCGAGGGGGGCCATGTAAACGTTGAAGAGCGTGGGGCTGAGCAAAGATCCTTGCAGGACGCCACAGATGATTCTGGAGGCTTCTGACAGGAATGGTGGGAGGCGGACTCTCTGGGTTCTGCCGGAGAGAAATTATGAGATCCAGTCGAGTGCCTTGTCGCAGATTCCAGCGTTGTGGAGGCGTGTGTGGAGAGTGTGATGACATACTGTGTTGAAATCTGCGGAGAGGTCCAGGAGGATGAGTGCTGCTGTTTCTCCTTCATCGAGCATGGTCCTAATGTCGTCTGTGGCAGCAATGAGTGCAGTCTCGGTGCTGTGGCTTCTGCGGAATCCGGCTTGGGAGGTGTTGACTACCTTGCTGTCTTCCAGGAACCGGGATAGTTGGCTGTTTACGATTTTTTGGATGACCTTGGCTGGGAAGGGGAGGAGGGAGATCGGCTGGTAGTACTTGGGGTCGTCTGGGTCTGCCTTTGGTTTCTTCAGCAGGGCGTTGATTTCTGCATGCTTCCATCTTTCTGGGAAGGTGGCTGACTCAAAGGAGCTGTTGATGGTTTTGCAGAGGTGGGGGTTGATGATGATGTTTGCCTTAATGAAGATATGGTGTGGGCAGGGGTCCGATGGTGATCAGGAGTGGATGGAGGCCATGGTGGTGGCGGTGTCCTCTATGTTGACGGGGGCCCAGGTGTGGAGGAGGTGGGTGTTACTTGGAGCATTGGGTTCTTGGGTGTTTGTAGTCAGCTGGTGGGTCTGGGGTTTGAAGCTATTGTGGATTTCTTCTATCTTTTGATGGAAGTGGGTCGCCAGTGAGTTGCAGAACTCCTGTGATGGCGGGGGTTCGTTGGAGCAGGTCCTGGGGGTGGAGAGCTCATTGATGATGCCGAAGAGCTCTTTACTGTTGTGAGCATTGGTGTCAATGCGGTTTTTGAAGTGGGTCCTTTTGGTGGTGCGGATCAGTTGGTGATGCTTGCGTAGGGCATCCTTGAAAGCAATGTGGTTGGAGTTGGTAGGGTCAAGGTGCCAGTTTTTTTCCATTCTGCGACATAGCCTGTAGTTCTGGGGTGAACCAGATGGCCTTGATTCTGTGGGAGGTGTTTTTTTTTTTTTTTTGAGCGGTGCCAGGGTGTTGGCGCAATCTTCTATCCAGCGATGTAGGTTGGTGTTGGTTGTGTTGGGGTCCCAGGGGGTGGGGACCGGGCGAGAGTGGAGATCAGTTGATCCATTGATATTTTGCTCCAGTTGCGTTGGGGGGTTGTGTGCGGTGGTGGTGAGTGACAGGTTTCTGGTAGGAGAAGTGGATGCAGCAGTGGTCTGTCCAGCTGAGTTCGGTGGTGTGGCTGAAAGAGACGTGGTTGCTGGCTGAGAAGATGGGGTCGAGTGTGTGGCCTGCGGAATGGGTGGGTGAAGTGACGAGTTGCTTGAGGCTGAAGTTGGCAAGGTTGTCGATTAGGTTGGTGGTGTTGATATAGTTGTTATTTTGTAGGTGGAAGTTTAGGTCACCGAGGAGGATGTAGTGTGTTGAGAAGAGGGCTTGGGAGATGATGTCATCGGCGATGTCGTCGCAGAACTGCGGTCTGGGTCCAGGGGGTCTGTAGACCAGTGTTCCTCTGAGTGTGCTGTTGGCGTTGATGTGGATTTTGAAGTGGAGGTGCTCGACGGAGTTGATGGTGTCGTGGGAGTTGGTGGAGACTTTTATGGTGTTTTTGTGAACTATGGTGATTCCTCCTCCTGGTCTGTTGATTCGGTCTCTTCTGGTGAGCTTGTAGTTTTCTGGTATGGCTATGGCTACGTCTGGTTCCGAGGCCGAATTCATCCAGGTTTCGGTGAGTAATGCGATGTCGGGTGAGTATGTGGTCAGGAGGTCCCAGAGTTTAATTGTATGTTTGGGGACGGAGCGGGTGTTAAGTAGGATGCATCTTAGGCGGTTTTCTGTTTTGATTTGGAGTTTGGAGGTTAGGTTGCAGGTGAAATTGCAGGCTTTGCAGGAGAAGGGTCCTTTGGTGTGCGTCGGTGTGGACTGGAAGCAGATGGAGGAACGTCCTGGATTAAGGGCGTGGAGTTCGTTGGCAGTGTAAAGGTGTTCGGTGGCGTGGGAGGTGTGTTGGCCAGGGGGTCTGGCGCTGGGCGCGGTCTTGGCGCGGTCGGGCGCAGACGGGATTGCCTTTGGCGTGCCTTTGGTGCGCCAGTGGCGCGCCCTCTGCACACATCCTCTGCGTGTCCATGCTGTGGCCGGCATTAGAGGGGAGGTGGGAGGGAGTGGCAGCTGGGAGGAGGGAGGGAAACCTCCAATGGGAGTGCGGGGGTAGGGGCAGCAGGAGTCAGGAGCGGGAAGAGCTCTGAGGAGGAGGGAGGGGGCGGGGTCGCGGGAAAGCAGCGGCGCCAACCTTCCGAGGGAGGAGAAGCCAAGAAGCCCAAACAGGCCCAAACAAGCCCAGACAAGCCCAAAACAATGGCAGCACTTACCGGAGCAGTGGTGAGAAGGAAGCGACCTGCCTGCAAGGATGCAGGGTCAGAGGTCGCTTCTAACCTCGCGCTGCGGCCGGCATAAGAGGGGAGGTGGGAGGGAGTGGCAGCTGGGAGGAGGGAGGGAAACCTCCAATGGGAGTGTGGGGGGAGCGGGGGCAGCAGGAGTCAGGAGCGGGAAGAGCTCAGAGGAGGAGGGAGGGGGCGGGCCGCAGGGAAGCAGTGGCGAAAACCTTCCGGGGTAGGAGAAGCCAAGAAGCCCAAACCAGCCCAGACAAGCCCAGACAAGCCCAAAACAATGGCAGCACTTACCGGAGCAATGGTGAGGAGGAAGCAACCTGCCTGCAAGGATGCAGGGTCAGAGGTCGCTTTCAACCTCGCGCTGCGGTTGGCACAAGAGGGGAGGTGGGAGGGAGTGGCAGCTGGGAGCAGGAAGGGAAACCTCCAATGGGAGTGCGGGGGGGCGGGGCAGCAGGAGTCAGGAGTGGGAAGATCTCCGAGGAGGACAGAGGGGGCGGGCCGTGGGGAAGCAGCGGCGCAAACCTTCTCGGGGAGGAGAAGCCAAGAAGCCCAAACAAGCCCAAACAAGCCCAGACAAGCCCAAAACAATGGCAGCACTTACCGGAGCAGTGGTGAAGAGGAAGGGACCTGCCTGATCTATCTATCTATCTATCTATCTATCTATCTATCTATCTATCTATCTATCTATCTATCTATCTATCTATCTATCTATCTATCTATCTATCTATCTATCTATCTATCTATCTATCTATCTGGCCACACACACACACATATGTATATATCAATCTAAAAGTGCCTGGTCCTCATTGCTGGGACCCATAGATTCTGGAGCCTGTACGGGTGAGGACCCTGTCAGTCATCCAAAAGTTTCCACTAGCTGGAAAGCGTGCACCCCGGAGCAAACAGGGCAGCGTGGTTGCTAATCACCTAGGGGCATATTAACAAGCCCCTAGCGCCACCGAAGCATCACTTTTTGTGACGCTCAGGTGGCTATTTAATGGTGACATTAAGCCACTTTTTGTGGCTTAACACCACCTTGTAAATACAACCCCTTCAGATGCAGCACCTTGTGTGGAATGGGTGTGCAGTGCGTGTTGCTGTGAGCATTCCACAGCAACACCCACTGCATTTTGACTCTGCCCCAGATTTACAAGAAATTGTAAATCTGTGGTAGCGCCAAAATCTAGCGCCACCCAAGGGTGACATTAGAATGACACAACCAGGAGAAATGCTTTAATTTCTCCTTGTTTTTTTATCTGCATTCTGCATTAGTTTTTTGATCGACATTTTGCAGCACACATAGAAAGAGTGAATCACCATTGAAAATTGTTTTTGTGCAGAAAGGTGTTCATTCCTGCACAAAACAATCTTCCTCCAACGCAGCCATCCTTGCACCATGGAGCAAGGGTTGCAGCATTGCAGCTAGGCAGCTAATTTAACACCGACAGAAGCGCAAGGATGTGCTGTATTTTTGTAAATACAGTGCATTCCTGAGTTGAAGAACTGACGCAGCATGGCGCTGCCAATTTTGGTGCAGTGCTGCGCTGTGCCAGTTCGTTTTAGATATGACCCCAAGTGTTCATTGTCAGTGCAAACATCAAACAGACAACCCAATGCGTTTCTGCGTAACCACACACCTTGTTCCCGTGATATATCATAAATAAAAACCTGCTTTTTGTCTGCATCTTCTCTGGGTGAAGGTAGAATGTCCTTCCAGAAATCTTTAATGAATTAATGCCTTTACAATGGATTTAAGGCAGCTAAAAGATCCGCGCGCCTGATCCTTAATCACTTCAAACCTTTTTTTATTCTGTACCTATTGATTTTCAAGCCAGGAAACCTTATTGTTGCCAGCGCCTGCACAGCATTAGCTTTTTCACGGGGCACAGTGGGAATTAACGGCGCCAAAAATGTAATTTCAGCAGAAAATTTGAAAGTGATTATGACATCAGATTCTCTGTTAAAGTAACCGAATCTTTGGATTCAATAAGGCTAAAGAAATTAAAGGCATCTGGTTTACATCTTCCAAGATGACTGCATGGAGACGTGCTACTGAGTTTGTTCCTGCCAGGGAAGGCTGAACCGTGTTTATGATTCCAGACTGCACAGATGGATGGAACTTTTCATGTTTCAGGCACCAGTGAAGCTTACAAATAACTGTTTTGCACTGAGATTTGTAATGTAGACAAGATACGAAGGCACAAGGGATTGAAAAACAAGACACAGATGAACTTGGACAAAGCAAGCCAAATAACGACACGAATATGGATGACAAATAGACACAGACGATCAACACTTATAAGAAGACAGACTTGCAGATGTGCATCCAAGCAAAGATTCTGCCACTTGGACAGTTTGCCTTTTCACATATGTACGTCATGGATGGTTTTATGGCAAAGTAGATGATGTGACAATCAAGCCATCCACTAGATGGCGCATGGATTAATCATATCATTTAAACATTGCACAAAGCACTTAGGGCCAGATGTAGCATTGTTCCAAATTGCGAGTTGCAATTTGCGAGTCCCAGTGACTCGCAAATTGCAACTCGCAATTTGGAATGCAGAAAGGTGTCTCAGACACCTTCTGCGAGTCGCTATGGGGTCGCAAAGACCCACCTCATTAATATTAATGAGGTGGGTCGTAATTTGCGACCCCATAGCGATTCAGGGCACTCACCGGGATGGTGGCCTGCTGGGAACAGCAGACCACCATGTCCGTGACTGCTTTTAAATAAAGCAGTTTTTTTTCTTCAAAGTGCATCCCGTTTTCCTTAAAGGAAAACGAGCTGCACTTTGAAAAATAAAACGAAACCTTTAGTTTCGGTATTATTCAGGGCAGGTAGTGGTCCATTGGACCACTGCCTGCTCTGAAAAATGATTTTTAATGCCAGACACAAAGGGGAAGGAGTCCCATGGGGACCCCTTCCCGTTTGCGACTGGGTTACCATCCACTTCTAGTGGATGGTAACTGCGAGTCCATTTGCAACCGCATTCGCGGTCGCAAATGGAATTACATCGCATTGCGAGCCGCAAATAGGAAGGGAACACCCCTTCCTATTTGCGAGTCGGAAATGCATTTTGCGAGTCGGTTCCGCCGACTCGCAAAATGCATTTCTACATAGCAAAGTGGCTTTAGTGACTCGCAAACGGCGATTTTCGCCGTTTGCGAGTCGCTAAACCTTTGCTACATCTGGCCCTTAGTGGCCACCCCTGGTTCACAAATTGACATACATGTGACAAAGCTTCATTCTTCAGTGTTAAATATATTTGCTTAGAGTGGGCATAAATTGTACAAAAAAAGGAAATAGGGAGCACTGAATAGTTCCCAATGTTTTGGTAGAGAGCAGCTCCTTCATATGGAATACCCTACCATGCCACTGACCAGCATTCTGAATCCACTCACCACAAATGTCTGTCTTTCTAGCAGAGTTGTTGCACATACGAGCGCACACCCAGGTTACAGGGACATTATAATTAGGAAATAGAATTTAAAAAACATAGACATTCACTGAAGAAACGAAAGGTCACAGGGATGTTATAGTTAGGAAATAACATTTAAATACATTTCTCAATGACAATTTTAATGTTATGAACTTACAAAAAAGACACATTTTGCAGTTATAATTAGCAGTGCTAACTATAACTTACAACGCATCATGCACTGCTTATGTTCTCATTGGATGATGTAATCAGTGATCCCATCAATGAGGTAATTTGAGATGTCATCAGTGATATCATAAATGATGTCATACAACATGTCATGAGTGATGTCATTTGTGAGGTCATAAGCAGTGCATGGTGGGTGCAAATTATATTTAGTGCTGCTAACTGTAACTGCTGAACTTCTGTTTTTTTGTTGTTCAAAACGTTAATGTTGTCTCTGAGAAATTCACCTAACTATGACGTTACTTTAACCATTAGTTTTTCAGTGAATTTTAAGGTTTTTTTAATCAAGAACTCATATTTGTATTACACTTAAATATAACATTACTTTAACCTTTGTTTTTTCAGTGAATTTATAGGATTTGTTTTAAAAATAAACATGGACACTAGGGGCCTGATTATGACCCTGGCGGACGGCGGAGGCCGTCCGCCAAGGTACCGCCGCTGAATGACCGCACCGCGGTCAAAAGACCGCGGCGGCCATTTAGACATTTCCTCTGGGCCGGCGGGCGCTCTCCAAAAGAGCGCCCGCCGGCCCAGAGGAAATGCCCCTGCAACGAGGACGCCGGCTCAGAATTGAGCCGGCGGAGTTGCAGGGGTGCGACGGGTGCAGTTGCACCCGTCGCGTATTTCAGTGTCTGCTTAGCAGACACTGAAATACTTTGCGGGGCCCTCTTACGGGGGCCCCGCGGCACCCCCTACCGCCATCCTGTTCCTGGCAGGCGAACCGCCAGGAACAGGATGGCGGTAGGGGGTGTCAGAATCCCCCATGGCGGCGCAGCAAGCTGCGCCGCCATGGGGGATTCTAAGGGCAGCGGTAAACCGGCGGGAGACCGCCGGTTTGCCTCTTCTGACCGCGGCCAAACCGCCGCGGTCAGAATGCCCTGCGGGGCACCGCCGGCCTGTCGGCGCTGCTCCCGCCGACCCTGGCCCCGGCGGTCTTGTACCGCCGGGGTCAGAATCACCCCCTAAGTACTCCAACATTGTTCATGCTGAGAATGTTTAACTTCTTAGGTTTTGCAACTCCCATAAACGGAAATATTCCTAGCATAGTTTTCATAGTTTTTGTATGTATCTTTACATAAACGTCATGATTATATTTCAAAAGAAACAGATCAGTTTTTCCTATATTGTAAACTTTGTGTTTTCATTTTTTATTTTTAAGGTGTAATTGCTCTCGCAAGAGGCTCATTTGATCGCAGGGTTATACATTTTGTTCTAATCTGTTATACAGAGTCCTTTTTCATCTTGTCAGTTATTATTGAATACTAATGTTTAATAATAAATTTGGTACGGTATGTATATTGTATTAATGATTTAATTTGCAAAATTACGGTGCTCACAAGACGATTGTGCAAGCCAAACACACAATACCCTGTGTGCACTACAAGGGGGATGTAATTCTTGTCCAGGTCTTGTGATCTGCTTGCGAGATCGTACATATAGAATTAAGTTCATAACAGTACATTTTTGTTCTTCTTATGAAAGTAAGACATTAGAAGTGGTGTTTAAAATACAAAAGCAGTTGATGTATTGTTGCATTTGAGTTAGTAATACATTTCTCTGTCTTGTGGTATTGTTTATTTATTGGTATTTTGCATTATATGGATGTTTTTTATTAGAGGGTGAGTGACAGTGCTTGTGTATGTGTGGGTTGTTTGATTGTAATATTTGCTAATAGGAGGATTTTCTTGCTTAGATCCATGAAGGTTATTGCGTTTTTTTTTTTGGCCTTATTCTATAAATTTTTCCAACATATTTATATAATTTTGTGAAAGTATTAAATAATGATTGAATCTCTATATGTGTTGAGATCACAATAAAGTTAATGTTAGATATTTGTTTATAGGGCTTGAGAGATATGCATAATTCTATCTAAATCATACCATTACATTTATATTACATGTAATAAGCTATCTGCAGGGTGCCCTTGGTGTGTTTATATTACTATATTTCCTTGGAGGGGCCATCTTTGTTATTCAGGGGCCCCCGTGTAGTACTTTGACGGTAAATAGCCAGATAGACCATGCAAAGAGCTTTGTATATATATGTCACCCTCTTTCTGACTAATAGCTAGTGAAGAGGGAGAATGCCTGCCCTCACTGAGAGATGCTTAGGCACATTCAGGGCTGTGAAGTGTGTGCTTTTAATTGTAATTATATTTGCATATGACTTACTACACCTGGAAATTCTGAAGGGACAGTAATGTAAAAATAAATGCACTACGTACATTCTGGGTATTACTAAAATCTATTTATTGGAAGCACCATTTTATCTTAAAGTTTTGAGAATTTTGTAGTAGTTTATCTTATACTGTGTATAATGCAAGTGTAAAATAACAAATTGCATATTCAGAGTGCTTTCTGTCACAGGCTGTGATCTCAAAGCACTAAAAACACACATCTCTTTTCTCCACTGCACCAACCAAGACGTAATTCTGTGGCTCTCTGGTTACACACTGACCTCTGCTGGGAATGAACTAACAGAGCTTTCATAATGTATTATAGTATATTTCCCAATGAGTAACACCTTTCTTAATTTTTTCATTAAAGCTGCACAATATTTTATATGTAGCTACCGAACGGTAAAATATATGATTTTTTTAACCACTCTTTTGACCCCGCTTCCAAGCTCACTGACCCCTCCCCCTCTGCATGCAGCATCATAGTCCCATACTTTTTTAATGCACTTCCACCCCTGGGTTAAATGCCCTTTTCGGTCTTTCTGGTTCTGCGGGAGTGGGGGAGGGGAGCCTCAAAACCTCCCCCGTGGTCTCTGCCGGCTCTCGCCTCCTGTGGGAGCCAGCATTGAGCTCACAGAGAGGAAGTTGCTAAATCAGCTCCCTCTCGGTCACAGCAGTTTCCTCTTTCTGCCTGCCCGCATCTCCGCGGACAGGCAGACAGAGGAAACCTATGCTCTGATGAAGGGAGAGCTGTTTGGTAGCTCTGCCTTTATTGGAGCAGTGTTTGCTGTGACTTGCTGTCGCCAAGCCCCAGCAAATAGCTATGTCCAGTGGGTCGACACGGAGTGGCAGTCCCCAGAGCCATTAATCACTCCATAAGGAGGGGTGCATGGCCCCCATGCAACATACATAGCTCCAAGGAGGTGGTGAACTGTGGGGGAGGGGGGCCTCTCTCACACAAATAAACCATTTTGCCCCGGTGAGATGGTGGTTGAAGGGGCACAAGGCCCCCCACACATATTTTATAGACCACCCCGGGAAGGTGACAGTCCCCTGGGCTGGGGGTCCAGGCAGCCCCCCGCACTTCGATCAACAATGCCCCTGGAATTTGGACCACCCGGGGGCTTTCGAATAATTTAGCACAGGAGCCCACCCTTTGTTATTTTTTTTTTTTAAATTTCACTGGATCCACAGATCCGACACAAATCGTAGCAAAATTGTTAAAAAATGTTGTTTTACTTTTAGCCTCAGGGGGTCCCTCTAGGACCCCACCACCAGAGTTAAGGGGTCAGGGTGTTCCTACCCTGGCCCCTTTTCTTTTTTATCACCTTTTTTTCTGGGACTCGGCTCAAGCCAAATCCCAAAATGGCTGCTATCACTTCCTGGTTTGAAGTATTGGCAGCCAATAAGAGTTGTGCATTTCCCTGCACAAGCTCATCATTATTCACAAAGCGATCGCTGCCAGAGATATACCAATTTGGATTTCCTTTAATATCTCAAAAACTACTGAACCGATTTAGACCAAATAAGCAAAACCATCATCTGTGTACCGAAAGTTAGCTTTCTACCAAATGTGCTGTAATTCCATCTAGCGGTTTGGGCTGTAGTCATGTCTAAAGGACCTATAGGACACAACTTTTTTGACCCACTCTTTTTCTCGGATTCCGCTTGATGGAGCACCCCAAAACTTTCCGTATGCAACTAAAATCACTGGCACACTTTTTCTAGGGGGAACATTTTGTGAAGATTTGTCAAACAATGGCAAAGATATAGGCAAGTAAAAAAAAAGTGTTTTCTATGGAAACATAGGGGGTGATTCTGACCGCGGCGAACGGCGGTCGCCGCCCGCCAAGCGGTTCCCGCCGAAAGACCGCTCCGCGGTCAAAAGACCGCTGCGGTCATTCTGGCTTTCCCACTGGGCTGGCGGGCGACCGCCGAAAGTCCGCCCGCCAGCCCAGCTGGAAACACCCTTCCCACGAGGACGCCAGTTCAGAATGGAGCCGGCGGAGTGGGAAGGTGCGACGGGTGCAGTTGCACCCGTCGTGAATTTCAGTGTCTGCAAAGCAGACACTGAAATTCTTCGTGGGGCCCTCTTACGGGGGCCCCTGCAGTGCCCATGCCATTGGCATGGGCACTGCAGGGGCCCCCAGGGGCCCCGCGGCACCCCCTACCGCCATCCTGTTCCTGGCGGGAGACCCGCCAGGAACCGGATGGCGGTAGGGGGTGTCAGAATCCCCATGGCGGCGGAGCGCGCTCCGCCGCCATGGAGGATTCTCAAGGGCAGCGGGAAGTCGGCGGTACACCGCCGACTTTCCGTTTCTGGCCGTGGCTGAACCGCCGCGGTCAGAATGCCCAGCGGTGCACCGCCAGCCTGTTGGCGGTGCTACCGCCGACCTCCGCCATGGCGGTAATTATGACCCCCATAGTACTAACTATAACTACCTAGTGGCGACCACCACAAGGTAATATATCTATATATATATATATATATATATATATATATATATATATATATATATAGATAGATATCCATATATATCTATATCTATCTATCTATCTATCTATCTATCTATCTATCTATATATATATATATATATAAATATATATATATATATATATATAGGGGTGATTATGTTCCTGCTTCAGAGATCGGAGTTTTGTCTAGTTGCAATTTTGACAGCCTAAAGTAGCCTAGAGGGTTAACATGCCTGCTGCAAAGAATAGACCTGTACTTTGTGTGGATAACTGAGTGGATTTGTAAAGCCAGCCGTTAACAGTGTTTTAAAGCACATAAAATGTATATGAAAGAGGGGCTAGAGAGAGATTAGGGGGAATTTTGCTGGGTAGTGAGGGAATCCAAGGAGGAGTCCATGCGAAGGGGATGTCAAAATTGATTGTCACACTGGGCGCCACCAGTGCCAGTGGCTGAGATGATGGGTATGTTGCAAGGTGAAGTAACACTGTGTCTTTTTTTGGGGCTTTCTTTAGTATTTTTGGAGAACCTGTTGATTGAGGGAAGAAGAAAAGGTAAGATAACCAACGTTAGTTACTGTTGCACATATCACACACACACATGCCTAACAACAGTTTACGAACAGCATATCTGCCTTCTACATAGGATAGTGTTTTAGAAGGACAGTTTTAATCAATAGCAGAGATGGCCTCTTGATGGGTGAGTGCTGCTCAAGCCCTAAAGGGGGTTATGGAGGACAGCTCTGAGGCAGGATCAGAGACTCAGACAGCAGACACTGAGACAGCATCTGAGGGAGAGGACAATGGAGCAGAATCTGAAAGGGATTTTTCAGTCGGTGGAATCCCATCCACACACTCCTCTTCCAGCAACTCTGAGGGTGACAATGATCACAGTTGTGCTGCCACTTTGCAAGTGCAGTCTGTGCAGTGGAACAACAGTAGCAGGCTAGACCAACTCAAAGAAGAGCAGGCATGTGCAGCGGCAAGCACAGACGGAGTGCTCTCTTGGCAGCCCCTCAATTTCATTCAGCCTCAAAGTCTGCCATTCATTGGTGACACTGGATGTAAAGGCGATAGGGCCAACATTTTGCCAATTGACTATGTCCATCTCATTTTGGACGTTGACTTCATTAAGCAAATTCTGTAGCAAACAAATTTGCATGCCAAACAATTTCTGAGGTAGCACGGAGGTAGTCTAGGGAACTGTTTTAGGGGACGCCAGTGGACTCCCACTTCTCTGGCGGAGTTGAAGATATTTTTCCTCAAAATGTGGTTAGTGCAGAAACCCGCCTTGGAGTCCTACTGGATGACTGCCATGGTTTGGGTAACCCCCATCTTTCCACAGGGCTGCGACAGGGAAGGGCTCAAATTGTATAGTGGAGACATCAAAATTAGCTATAGCAAAACAACCTGGTTTCGTAAGGTGGGCACCTGAGTTTTTGGTCCTGGCTTCAGCGGTCATATAGGGAAACCTACGAAGCCCAGACACTTCTGAACACTTGACACCCAGGGGAGTCCACAGAATGGGGTTAGTGCAGAAACCTACTTTGTGTTCCATGAGTTTCATGAGAAAAACAAAGCCACACTTGTGTGGGTGGGCCAAGTGCCCATGACAGGGAAGGGCCCAAAATGTATTGTGGAACATAAAAATTATCTATCACAAAACAACCTTCTTCTTCTTCAATACTTTATTCGGTACAAATAGATCATAAAAGACATCCAATAAATACAAACATACAAATTTCATGAGCATTAGATTAATACAAACATTATTAATACATATTTTAGATTCCAAAAGCAGCATATATATAATTTAGGATAGCCTGTATTGTGTCTACGCCTCCCAACTTATGTAAGTAAGAGTAGGCAAGCTGGCTAGTTCTAATCCTTTTAGATAAAAGAATAGGATATAAAAACCTTTTTCTTGGGGTATCATAAAAAGTACAAAAAAGTATAAAGTGAAATGTGCTTTGAGGTGTCTTTCAATCACAGCAACACAGTGGAAGAGTCTTAAACCAAGTTCCACAGGAAGGAAATGCTACCAAGTAATGTTATATATTCATGCGTAACCTGGTAAGTAGGAACCTTTGTCGCTCAGAGCTGGTGATAACCAAATGTAACATTGGATATAATTGCTGTGGCTGGCTCCTCTCTTGATTTCTATCTAGACCTAAGTTTAACTTTGAGTCATATATTTGCTGCTAATATATTTCCTTTACCCTTTTGGTGTCCCGCTTTGTTATAAGGTCCAGCTTAAGAAAAAACTCCCCTACTCCAAAGGAGAGAAGAGAAGAACGGACATATCTAAGCCAAGGTATGTCCAATGATCGTGATAATGGCAGGCAATCCTGTATTACCATTCTACATAGATGAGCTTCCGGTTTTAACCAAATGTTTAGCTATAATAATACAGGTTGAAGCTTTATGTAGTCGGATATACCTCTCAAGCCCACTTCTTCATGACAAAACTTTACTGAGGTTGATTGCGGGACTGCTAATAATCTCCTTAAAAACTTGTTTTCTACAACCTGGAGGCTCGAGGATTCAGCATAACCCAAACCCCTGCTCCAAATGTCGCAATAGAAAGACATTTACTAGAAAAAACAGTCATCATCTCTTTTATAGGTTTATGTCCCAACTTTTTTGAAAATCTAAAAACAGCATCTATAGCTCTTTGAAATTGTATTAGGCGTACATTTGCTAAAAATTTCCAGTTAAAATCTGCATCAATGGGAACCCCCAAATACGTAAAATGTGGGACTTTAAGTATTTCTTCCCCTTCCAGCATATTTTTTTTTGTTTTTGCTAGCTTTGGCCCACTCTTCATCATAAATTACTTGGATCTATTAATTTTGAGACCAAGGTTTCCCATAAATATATTAAAAGCATTCAATAAAATTTGGAAGCCATTTGCTGTCCTTGAGATAAGTACGGCATCATCCGCATACAACAGTACTGGGATTGGGGAATTATTAATAGTTGGCAAGTCCTTGCCCATTTCACAGAGAAATTTCTCTAGTCCATTTATATAAAGAAGAAAAAGAAAGGGGGCCAGCACACAACCCTGCCTGACCCTCTTCAATGAAGAGAACTTCTCTGTTAAATCACCCTCCTGGGAATATCGAACTCATGCTGAGGTCCATAAATGCTAAATGTACACACCCCTTTTTGGCTTTTGTATATTTCTGGACTATCAAACTCAGATTGAGTGTTTTTTCAACTGTACCCAGCCCTGGTCGAAACCCAAATTGCACTTCTGAGAGATAATTAGTCTCCATTGCCCAAGTTTCCAACTTGTTTAGGATCACTCGATCTAGAATCTTAACCGAACTGTCCAAGAGGGAAATTGGTCGCTAGCATAAAGGATCTGTCCTGTTCCCCTTCTTAAAAATCGGGACAATGATCGCCTCTTTCCAGGTATCTACTAATGGGCCTATCATGGCAGATCTCATAACATTAGTGAGCAATGGTCCCCAAAAATCTGGGAGCGCTTTGCATAGATCGGCTAGGATTCTGTCTGGGCCAGGAGCTTTCTCAGAAGGGCAGTCTTGAATGGCCTGTTTTACGTCAGCTACATTTATAGTGTTACTAAAAGCCACACAAATCGAAGCATTTCTTATTGTCATAAAACAATTCGTATCATCCTGTGGAAAATTATTCTCTATTGTAAAAGTTTTTGAAAAATAATCCACCCAGGTTTGTGCTGGAATAACAGTGTCCATGGTCATTTTAGCCTTATCTTTCAGTAGTGGAGAATTAACAACTCGCCAAAAGGCAGCTGTGTCTCTACTTTTACTCGCTTCAGTCAATTCCTCCCAGGCAGACTCCCTCAATTCAGCCTTTCTAGTAGCAAGTGCATCCTTATATTTCTTTCTTGAAATTTTAATAGCATGTCGGTCTTGAGGGAAAAAATTAGTTATTTTCTTTACATTTTTTAAGGAGGAGGTGCATGCATGGCTAAACCATCGAGGGCCTCTTTCTTTATTGATACTAGGGCACTGCAGTTTTTCAGCCATATACTTTGTCAAGGAAGATAAAGTATAGACAATTTTGTGAGGGGGGGTATCTTCGCCCAAAGCTATCATAACGTCTGTCCATTTATTCAAAATAAAATCTTTAAAAAAACTGTTACTATCTATTTTTCCCCATTTAATGGTCAGACCTTTCCGAGCTGAAACTTCATATCTGGGTGTCACTTCTCTGCTCTTGAATCACTATTCAGACCCAAACTTGTTTCTATAATTAGAGGATTATGATCACTAACACAGGTCAACGTCACCCTAAACTGCCCAACAAAAGGGGTGAGTTCTCTAGAATAAATAATAAAGTCAATTGTAGTATGAACATCTCCTCTTATAAACGTCGGTACCCCCTCTGCTAGTGATATTGGAAAGAGCAAAGAATTGGCTACTATCAGACGGTTAAGGGCGTTCCCATAAGGAGGGTGTTTAAAATGTTGGATGGGACAATCATATTCATCTTAGAGCCCACAGCAGTCTAAAAGCTCTGGTTCACACAGATGGGCATTAAAATCACCAACTCATATTATTCTTAAATCCTTCTTACTTGTATTCATAGCCTCATATATTATCGTTCCAAGGTTATCAACCACACTAGTGCCCGAGTGATCAAAGATATTATTATAATAATGAACCAGCAACACATCAAATGGCTCGGGAAGTTTCAAGATTAAAACCAAGAAAAACGGGGATGTGCCCATTACACGCACATCCACCCCCTTTACCATTACAGATACAAAAGTGGCCAGGCCTCCCTTAGCCCTATCCACAAAGGACTTAATTGCAGGGACACTATGGCCCTCATTCTGACCTTGGCGGGCGGCGGAGGCCGCCCGCCAAAGTCCCGCCGTCAGGTTACCGTTCCGCGGTCGAAAGACCGCAGCGGTAATTCTGACATTCCCGCTGGGCTGGCGGGCGGCCGCCTTCAGGCCGCCCGCCAGCCCAGCGGGAAAGAGGCTTCCACGATGAAGCCGGCTCGGAATCGAGCCGGCGGAGTGGAAGCTGTGCGACGGGTGCAGTTGCACCCGTCGCGTATTTCACTGTCTGCGCAGCAGACAGTGAAATACATTTAGGGGCCCTCTTACGGGGGCCCCTGCAGTGCCCATGCCAGTGGCATGGGCACTGCAGGGGCCCCCAGGGGCCCCGCGACCCCCCCTACCGCCATCCGGTTCCCGGCGGGCGGACCGCCGGGAACTGGATGGCGGTAGGGGGGGTCGGAATCCCCTCGGCGGCGCAGCTAGCTGCGCCGCCTTGGAGGATTCCAATGGGCGGCGGTACACTGGCGGGAGCCCGCCAGTGTTGCCGGTCCGACCGCGGCTTTACCGCCGCGGTCGGAATGCCCATTGGAGCACCGCCGGCCTGTCGGCGGTGCTCCCGCGGTCCTCCAACCCGGCGGTCATGGACCGCCAGGGTTGGAATGACCACCTATATGTGGTGTAGCCATTGATATGAGGCGGCTCTATAAGCCAAGTCTCTCGACAACAAATAAAAAGGTTTTCTGTCAGAATTGCTAGCCAGTCAAGGTTTACCATTTTTGATTTCAGTCCTGCCACATTCCAAGAGATAATCCCTGAGACTGTCATATCAGGTATATTAGAAGCTCCCTTTGATTGGAGATGGGGCTGATGCAATATGTTTGTCTCTAGATTTTCCTCTATGGAAGACTCAGATGCTGATGATCAATCTAGTTACTCTAAAGAGTCCAGGGGCTCAAACCTATTAGACAGTGTCAGGACAGTATCATGCAGTTTAGGGACACCAAAATGGCTAGGATTCTGTTTTCCAAAATGATTTGGGTCAGACAAGTAGGACTGAGATGAAGATGAAATAAACTCAGTTAAACATTGTACTCTTATGGATCCTGTGGATTGCATTGTAGTTGAAAAGTGATGGTGCAAGGTGTTAACTATCCAGGGGCTCCTAAAATGTATAATTATGCAGCCCCCCTGTGAAGACTTAGGCGATATACCAACCCAGGAGATCCTTCTCACAGTTAGAATATCCTTAAAAAGGTCATCCCTCTGCCCCAAATACTTTCCAACCCAATGTGTAACTTTATTTAACAAAGATGTGTGACACTCAGGATATGAATTTCCTAATATGGGCACATTTTCCAAAATTAAGATATATGCTCTTGTAGGCGCCGATGATAAAAGCTGCGCCTGACCCTCACAGCCCTCCCGCTTATCTGTTCCCCGCTGTGGTGGCATATTTATAGATTTTTCTATGGCCACAGGATTCAAAGGCTTTAAAGCTAAATTCTGGGCAAGATTTTGCCTGCCTTTTTGGTTTGACAAGATAACCGGGGTTGGTGGACACACAGAATCAGTATAGTTGGACTGAGATTCCACCCTCGGTTGTGGAGGCTTCATTATTACTGATATAGAGTCAACCTTCTCCTCGAGAACGGCCACTTTCTCTAGAACCAGGGAGCATAACTTTCTAATATCACTAAGCTGATTTTCAATCTGACTAAGATAGTCATTGGAAAATTTTGAAGTTTTAATATCTCTTGTCTGTTTCCCAGTAGTTCTCTTCAGTGGTTTGAATTGTAACTTCCCCTTTCTATTCTCTGTTCCTGCTAAAACCTTTCCAGGTACATTAGATTTTACAGGAGACAGCTGGATCTGAAAAGGAGTCTATAAAATGGGGAGAAGTCACTTGCCTACTCTTTATTATGGGCGGACTCTCGGGGGTTATAGAATTAATTTGGTCAGCTCGAGGATCCATCTCTGTTATAACACAGGGATTCCTTGTCCTAGTTGATAAATATTTTACGTGGGGAGTCTTTACTTCCATCACACCTTTCTATGTTTTCTCAAGAGTTGATTCTAAGGTGGCTTCCACCTTCCCTATCTCCGATTCAATAACACCCATCAAAGAAGTGAGATAACTAGTTATGAACTTAGGGACAGTGGCCTCCTGATAAGAACCCCCCTTTCTATGTTCTCCTTTACGTTTCCCCATCAGGGCAAGCAAGTCCTAAATTAAAAGCTAGATGTCTTATATTTTTTAGAAAATCCTGGGGGTTATAATTCTGTGCCCTCTCCAACTTCTAATACATACATAGATTACAAGGACACTAAAAATATCTGAAGAAACACCTTAAAAATCTAGGAGAGCTCCACCTTCTCCTACAGACTACGCTGCTTCGTAGCTTTAGCCCGTTCACCAGGGACCCTTAAGCGTGGATTAAAGAGGGGGGGCCGAGAGGGGGGCCCAGCCCAGCCTCTTCCGGTCGATGACGGGCGAGGGACGGGCCCGCTCTTGGCCCAGACTTTGCCCAGGCCCGGCCCGCACGCGTCCCGCCAGGCGGGAGCACAGGCAGCGCTTTATGCGCTCTCCCGAGGGCGTGGCTCCGCCCTCCACCAAACGTTGCCGGGGCTCTCCCCGGTGACGAAAATAAAGAGTTCAGCGTGTCACACGAAGCGGGAGCGCAGGCAGCCCTTTATGCGCTCTCCAGAGGGCTTGGCTCCGCCCTCCACCAAACGTTGCTGGGGCTCTCCCCCGGTGACGGCAATAAAGAGCTCAGCGTGTCCCGCGAAGCGGGAGCGCAGGCGGCGCTTTATGCCCTCTCCTGTGGGGTTCGCTCCGCCCTCCACCAAACGTTGCTGGGGCTCTTCCCCGGTGACGACAATAAAGAGTTCAGCATGTCACGCGAAGCGGGAGCGCAGGCAGCGCTTTATGCGCTCTCCCGAGGGCTTGGCTCCACCCTCCACCAAACGTTGCCAGGGCTCTCCCTCGGTGACGAGAATAAAGAGTTCAGCGTGTCCCGCAAAGCGGGAGCGCAGGCAGTGCTTTATTCGCTCTCCCGAGGGCTTGGCTCCGCTCTCCACCAAATGTTGCTGGAGTTCAGCGTGTCAAAAACAACCTAGTTTTGTAAGGGGGCACCTGCTTGTTTGGTCCACCGCTCAGCGTCCACCTAGTTAAACCTACCAAACCCAGACATTTCTGAAAAATAGACACGTGGGGGCGGTCCAGGAAGGTGTGGCTTGCGTGGACTCCCAAAGGTTTCTTAGCCAGAATACCCTGAAAAGGTGAAACATTGAATAAAACACACTATTTCCTTGTTTTTCTTTGACATAAAATACAGGGAATTGCAGGGATCCACAAACTTCCCACCACCCAGGGTTCCTCCCACTTGTCTCCATAAAAACACTGCCCCACTTGTGTGCCTGAGCCTAGTGTCCGTGTCAGGTAATGGATCACCCCATGCTCATTAGTAGCCCTCATGCAGGGACTACAGTTGACCCTTGTGTGATCCACTCCTGTCCCAGGCACTAGGCCCAGGCACCCCAGTGGGGTAGCGCTTTTATCAGGAAAAACTGTGAATCCCTACACATGTCTATAGTTTGAGTCACAGAATTTAAAGGATAAATAGTGTTTTTATTCAATGTTTGATCTTGGCTGGGTATTCTGGGTAAAAAAACACAAGCAATACTTCCATGCACTCCCCTTGATGTCTACTTTTCAAAAAAGTCTGGGTTTGATAGGATTCCCTACATGGTTGTCGTTCCCAGGACTAATTAGTACACCCACCATTGTTATCATAATCATCACAGTATGTTTTGGGCCCTTGCCAGACGTGGGCGCTTGGCTCACCCACACAAGTGAGGCACCTTTTTTCCATGAGGACTTGGGGGAACGCTGGATGATCAGAAATTTGCGACTGCCTACAGATTCCAGAACTTGTGAAATGTGAGGAAAATGTTTTTTTAGTCAATGTTTAGGGTTTGCAAGGGATTCTGGGTAAAAAAAAACTGGTGTGAGTGATGCAAGTCAGCCAACCTTCGATACCCCTAGGTATCTAGTTTTAAAAAATGTGCAGGTTGGCTAGGTTCCCCTAGGTGCTAGCTGAGCTAGGGTCCAAAATCTCAAGCTATCCACATTGGAAAAAAGGACCGGTTTTTGGAGGAAAATGAGATGAATCCATGTTGCGTTTTGGATATTTCCTGTTGCAGCGATAGGCCTACCCACACAAGTGAGGTACAGTTATTATCGAGAGACTTGTGGGAGCATACAATAGTAGAAAAATTGTTATAACCTATTACATTTTGCTGCATTTGTGCCTTTCAAAATCCAAAATCTTGAGCTACCCATATTGGAAAAAAAGGACCAGTTTTCGGTGGAAAAATGTGATGCGTCCATGTTGTTTTTTGGAATCTTTCCTGTCGCAGGTACTAGGTCTACCCACACAAGTGAGGTACAATGTTTGTTGGGAGACTTGGAGAAATGCTGGGTGGAAGGAAGTTTGTGGCTTCCCACACACTCCAGATCTTTCCATCACAGAAATATGAGGAAAATGTGTTTTTTAGTTAAAGTGTGGGGTATACAAGGGTTGCTGGGTAAAAAAACATGGTGTGAGCCATGCAAGTCAGCCTACCCTGTATACCCCAAAGTGTCTAGTTTAAAAAAATGTACAGGTAGGCTAGGTTTCCATATGTCCCGGCTGAGCTAGGGTCAAAAATCTCAAGCTATCTACATTGGAAAAAAGAACCAGTTTTCATTGGGAAAACGTGATGCGTCCATGTTGTGTTTTGGGACATTTCTTGTCACGGGCAATAGGCCTATCCACACAAGTGAGGTACCATTTTTATTGGGAGACTTGTGGGAGCATAGAATAGTAGAATATTTGTTATAACCTACTGGATTTTGCTGCATTTGCACCTTTCAAATGTACGTCAGTGTATAAGACACTCCAAATCATACTCTAGTATGGGTACTGGGAAATCTTGAGATGTAGAAATGGCCACTGCTCCTAAACCCCATACCCTATGCCCATTTCAGAAATACATAAGTTTCCTTGCCACTCATTTTTCACTCTGCCTATATTGGTCTATACTTGGTACGCAATGAAAAACCATTTTCCAGTGCACCTCAGTTATTGGCTCTGGGTACCTTGGATTCTTGTAGAACCTACAAATCCTAAATATCTCTGCAACCAGAAGGGTCTAGCAAACATAATGTTATATGGATTTTGCAGCCACTTTTATCTGGAGCATGTTTTCCCTATTTTTTTTTAAAAACTCAAAAAGTAGCTATATTTTGCCTATTTTCTTGGTTGTCTCCAGGGGAATTCAAAAACTCTGGGTAGCTTTACAATTCCTTGGATGTTTGAAAAAAAGGACACAAAGGTGGCATGGATCTCTTATGCAGAAAAAAGTTATGGAGCCCTAAGCGAAAACTACCCCAAATAGGTAAAAAAGGACTCAGCACTGTAGGTAACTGGCCCAGCAACTAAGGGGATAATAAGCTACAGCAACAGTAAAAACAACAACCCTCATAAATTAATATTAATCTTTGCTGACTTGTAAACTATACAAAGAGAAGTACAGCGGGAGAAGCAAGAACAACCAATACAGCAGGAGTACCTCTGGTATGTGGTGACACTTGAGGGCTGTGTACCCTCAATACCTTGCTCGGGCTGAGTTAACCTGTGCTGCAGAAATGATAACTCCTCATGGACGTCCACATCTTTTGAACCTGGTGACACTGTGCCTGCCCAGGTACTTAATGCTCAAGCAGAAAACAACCCGTGTAAAAAACACTTTTTTGCTGCTGAAGTAAGCAGATCATTTTGTCGTCAAAACACTTATAGTAGAATTACACAGAGCAAGCGTCTTCAATGGAATAAACGTTTCTGTAGGCTATTGCATTTTTCCTGACTTTCCACACAGTTACTGTGCCACCTTTCTTCCAACAACTTTTGTTTGACTCCTACATATGTTGTGTGACATGGTACTTCTGTTTTTCAGAGATTCTGTTTTCCATTTTCTCCCTAAAAATGACAAAATAAGCAAAACATATAAAATTACATACTCATCAGTAATTGATAACAATGATACATTACTACATTCACTGGAGAGTTCTACATTTTTCACCCTGAGAACGCATCTGACCCATTTTCTGGTTCCATCAGCCCAGTGGAAAAAGGGTCTGTAGTTATTGTGTGGCTACACTCTTGCATACTGCAAAAACAGAAAACAGTAGGGCAAAGGGGGGGATTAACATTTAGCAACCTTACTATCAGAAGTAGATGAATAAAAGCTGTACTGTTGTACCACATTGCACATCTCGAGGAAGAAACAACTCATCTTTTCATTAATTTTTCACTATAACCCATGCCCTAATGTAACTTTAACTCGTCCCTCGCCATGCACTGCTAATTACCCCAGATATTACAGGAATCATGACATCTTTTATAACATCATTGATAATATCACAGTAACATTTGTTGTAAAATTATTCATAAAAAACTGTACATGGCGGGGGTCCGAGTTATAGTTAGTTACCTTAGGGCTCGAGTTATAGTTACTTTAGATAACTCTAACTACAACTATTCCTATGGTTTGGTACATTTAAAATATGATCCTAATTATAACGTATATGTATATATATATATATATATATATATGTATATATATATACATACATATATATATATATATATAGATGTATTCACACACACAGACATATACATATATATAGTAATGTCATTTGAGATGTCATCAGTGATGCCATCACTGATCATGTCATGAGTGATGTAATTTGTGAGGTCATAAGCAGTGCATTATGGGGGCACAAGTTATAGTTAGATCAGGTAACTTAAACTTATAAATTACTGTGGTTTTGAATGTGTGAAATGTGAGCCTAACTTTAATGTCCTTGTAACCTTTGTTTTTTTCAATGAACTACTATGTTTTTTTAATTCTATTTCCTAACTATAACGTTTGTAACTTTGGGATTTTTTAGTGAAGTTTTATGGTTCTTTTAAATTATATTTCCTAACTATAACACCCCTGTAATCTTTGTTTTTTTTCAGTGAATTTCTAGGTTTAAAAATAAATAAATAGTATTTCCTAAATCGGATGTTCCTGAAACCACATATTTTTTTAGGGTATTTCTTCTTTTCTTTTTTCTTAACGTAAAGTATTTTGAATTTTCATATATCAATTTATGTAAGTTAAGAAAAACAAGAAATAATGTGACAGTAGCTTGTAAAATATTTACCAAATGGTGTTTGAAAAACAGGGATCTATATATAGACAACACAGTTAACATATGAAAGAAAAAGGAACAATTTAATTGCTATAAGAACAGTACACAATATATAATGTATGGGGTACAAGAAGAAATATATATATATTTTTCCAAAGTTTTTGGGTGTCCGTGGATTTTCCACAGCTCTAGATTGTCATATGAGCATACTCTATGATTTGTGATGCAATCATGTGATGTTTAAAAAAAAACTCTGCCCAGTTTGATCTGCGGATTTGCCAATTAAAAAAAAAATGTATTCAAATGTGAGCCTCCAAATTAACTTTCAGTATTTTGGAAGTTGTTAAACGGTTCTGTGTTTTTATTTGTGCATAAATAAAGCATTTTCATATTTTGGCAAATCTGTGGAACAGCGGTAAAATTTTAAAAACACACACATTCAATATTGCCATTTTTTGATTCTCTGCTGGTGAAGGAGATTGGACAATCCCAGCTGTACTGGAAAATTTCAGAGGCTCCTGATCCTAGCAAATCTGAATCCCCAGAAGATGTAGGAGACAACAGGAAGGAGGTAGCAGAAAGGAGAGCGATGTCTGGAGGTGATAGACTGTGCCTAGTAGTGACAAAAAAGCCTGTGCCAGGTGTGTGCAGTGTAATCTATGTGGCAAACAGCTTTCGAGTGGCACACCAAAAAAATACAGGTATGGCACTTCTACTACGTGGAAGCATATTAAAAGCTGCCACGATCGTGTGTACCTGAGCAGAATAAGCTACTGACACTTCTGATCCTCAACCATCAACATCTACTGGTAGACAAGCTGCTTCAAACATCTCTATCGCACTTACTTGCAAATAACTTAAGGAGGTGGTCATTCACTGTGGCAAGTGCCAAGAGCTTGTCATTAAGAAAAACGAAGACATTGTAACTATGCTGGAAAAGGTAAAGAGCCACCGTTGTTGATCTAAATATTTGTTTATTGTACTATTAGAAAACACTACTTTTTAAATATGCAATAGTTTTGCATATTGGTTTAGTATTTTCCGTTTTTCCACTTTTAAGTTTTTAAATGAAAGAAAAACACCCAAAAAATAAAAAAAAGTTTGTCAGGATTTTTTTTTTTTTAAAAGTTATTTTTAGGACCACATGTTTCTCACAAAGAGCTGCGTCTGTGTTTTTTTGGAGTCTATATACTACTGTATGTATTAATACGTGTGTTGGTGTATTACTTTGTGTATCAGTGGATATATTTGTGTATGGCTGGGTGTGTCAGTGTATGCATCGATGTGTACCTAGATGTGTCAGTGCATGCATCAGTGTGTGCCTGAGTATGTCAGTGTATGCATCAGTGTGTCCTTAGGTGTGTTACTGTATGCATTACTGTGTTCCTGGGCGTGTCAATATGTGCATCAGTGCCTGTTTGGGTGTGTTAGTGTATGCATCAGTATGTCCCTTAGCTGTGACAGTGTATGTTTCACTGTGAGCCTAGTTGTATTAGTGTATGCATTATTGTGTGCCTGGGTGTGTCTGTGTGATATCAGTGCCTAGCTGGGTGCGTTAGTGTGTGCATCAGTGTGTCCTTAGGTGTGTCAATGTATGGATCAGTGTGTGCATGAGTGTGGCAGGTTATGCATTACTGTGCCTCTGCATGTGTGAATGTATGCATTAGTGTGTGCATGGGTGTGTCAGAGTGAGCATCAGTGTGTGCCTGGGTGTATCAGTGTTTCAATCAGTGTGTCCCTGGGTGTGTCAGTAAATGCAACATTGTGTGCATGGGTGTGTGAGTGTGAGCATCAGCGTGTGCCTGGGTGTGTCAGTGTATGCATCAGTGTGTCCCTAGGTGTGTTATTGTATGCATTAGTGTGCACCTGGGTGTGTCAATGTGTGCATCAGTGTCAACCTGGGGGTGTTAGTGTATGCATCAGTGTATCCCTTAGGTGTGACAGTGTACCTATCAGTGTGCCTAGTTATATTAGCGTATGCATTAGTGTGTGCCTGGGTGTGTCTGTGTGTTATCAGTGTCTAGTTGGCTGTGTTAGTGTGTACATCAGTGTGTCACTAGGTGTGTCAGTGAAAGCATTGGTGTGTGCCTGAGAGTGTGGCAGTGTATGTATTAGTGTGTCCCCATAAGTCTGAGTGCATGCATCAGTGTGTGCCTTGGTGTGTCAGCATCAGTGTGTGCCTGGGTGTGTCATTCTATACATCAGTGTGTCCATAGGTGTGTTAGTGTGTGGATTAATATGTGCCTAGGTGTGTCAGTGTATACATTGTGTGCCTGGGCGTATCAGTGGATGCATCAATGTGTACCTAGGTGTGTCAGTACATGCATCATTGTCTGCATGGGTGTGTCACTGTGAGCATCAGTGTGTGCCTGGGTGTGTCGGAGTATGCATTGTTTTGTCCTTACATGTCTCAGTGTATGCGTCAGTTGTGTCTGAGTGGGTCTGTGTATGCATCAGTGTGTACCTAGGTGTGTCAGTGCATGGAATATTGTGTGTCTGGGTGTGTCAGTGTGGGAATCAGTGTGAGTCTGGGTGTATCAGTTTCTGCATGAGCGTGTGTATGCATCCGTGTTTCCCTAGGTGTGTCAGTGTAAACATCATTGTGTGCCTGTGTGTGTGCCAAAGCGGTCGGACCACCGCTTTGGCGGTGGTCAGACCGCCACTGCAACCCTGGCATTCTGAAGACCGTCAGGGTTGTAATGAGGCTCTTAGTGACTTTCTAATTAAGAATAAATCATCTATCCTAAAGGTAGAGTTTAAACCTTCACAAATACATTTTTAATGGCAACTCAAATGGATACTTTAATGTTTGTGTGGATGTGGGACCGGTTGTAAAAGTGTCTGTCTGGGTGTGACACTGGGTAGGACATGATCTATATGGATGTTAAAGTGGACGTAACAGCATCTGTTCGGGTGTGACAGTGTGTGTGACAGTGTCTGTCTGGGTGTAGCAGTAGTTTTGACAGTATGGGGCTCATTATGAACCTGGCTGTCTCATGACCACCAGGTTAGCGGATGGCGGCCATATTACGACCCCAGCAGTTGTGTAGCGGTTGGACTGCAGCACTACCAGGATTAGTTGTCCCAGTAGTCTGGCAGTCGTGGTGGTCCTAATATGCCAGGGCAGCACTGCAACCAGCGCTGCCCTGGGTATTACGAATTTGTTCTCCACCAGCCATTTAATTGAGGTAGCACTTCATGAAATGGCTGGGGGAGAACGGGTGCAGGGGCCCCCGCTTTGCAGACAGTGAACATTGTGAGGGTGCTGGTGCACCCTGCGCTCTACAGAATTGCCCCCAGCTCAATTACAAGCCAGAGATAATGTTGTCGGGTGTTTCCTGCTAGGCCGACAACTGGAAACTCAGGTTTCCACCCTCTGACCTAGCAGGAAACTCATAATGGGCCCGGCGGGAGGTAGCCATATTGGTGGCAACCTCCCCATCAGAATTTCAGCGGACGGCTTAAACCTTCTGCCGAAATCGTAATGAGGCCCTATGTTGCTGTGTCTGACAGTGAGTGTGAGAATGTCTCTCTGGGTGTCACAGTAGCTGTGAGGGGTATCGCTGGGTGTGAGAGTGGCTTTAAGAGTATATCTCTGATTGTGAGAATGGATATGTAAGTGCATTTCCCTTTTGTTAATAGCCATATCATTACTACAATAGCCTGAATACTGCATGTATTGGTGATCACAGGACTTTGCAACTGCATCTGCAACTCAGTGAGACTTAGACTTATATGTATAATGTTTTAAACATAAAGGCCCTCATTCCAACCCTGGCGGACTATGACCGCCAGGGTGGAGGGCAACGGAAACACCGCCAACAGGCTGGCGGTGCTTCCAGGGCCATTCTGACCGCGGCGGTAAAGCTGCGGTCAGAAAAGGGGGATCCGGCGGTTTCCCGCCGGATTTCCCCTGGCCCGGAGAATCCTCCATGGGGATTCCGACCCCCTTCCCGCCAGCCTGTTTCTGGCGGTTTACACCGCCAGAACCAGGATGGCGGGAACGGGTGTCGTGGGGCCCCTGGGGGCCCCTGCACTGCCCATGCCACTGGCATGGGCAGTGCAGGGGCCCCCTAACAGGGCCCCATTAAGATTTTCACTGTCTGCTTTGCAGACAGTGAAAATCGCGACAGGTGCTACTGCATTCGGAGCAGGCTTCATTGTTGCAGGGTCTTTCCTGCTGGGCCGGCGGGCGCCCTTTCGGCGGTCGCCCGCCGGCCCAGTGGGAAAGTCGAAATGACCCCCGCGGTCTTTTGACCGCAGTGCGGTCTTTCGACGGGGTTACTTTGGCGGGCGACCTCCGCCGCCCGCCAAAGTTAGAATGACCCCCAAAGTACTCTGCTGTATTGCGTACCTACAGTGTACCTGCGTGCTCAGTTTTGTAGTAAAATTATAGTTTAAGGATTGTCAAGCAGCCTTTTTAATGAAAAGTCTAACTTACAGTAAAAATGCGCACTTACATTCTGCAGTAGTAGGCCTGATCCATCTTTAAAGTAGTACTTGTGTAGACAGGTGAGTAAGATATCTCCACACATCAGAGAGAGTGTAGCAGTACATCTTTCAGTGTCAGATCATATGTTTAAGTATGCAAGATGAATGCACAGATATGTAACTCAGGACACAATCAGCTGCAATATTGCTCCAAACATAACTGCTCACTGGGTGTCTGCATGAATATAGAAGTAAGTCTCTGATTCTGTGACTGCATGTATCAGTGGCTCTATCCTTTTCTAAATATCTACATCAGTTGCAGTATGGCCTCTACACTGCTTATACATGAGTGTTGAAGTCTGCAAGAGAACATGTAACTCAGTGAGGCCTAGAAGGAAATGTTTACCTTTTAACTTCAAAGCACCTTGCTCTACAGTCTACTTATAGCCTAGCTGAGTACTCAACTGTCATTGGTAAAACAACACTTAAACCATTAAAAAGCAGCCGATTTTAATGACAAATCAGAGTGACACTAACACTGCAGAACCTCTTTCTGCATTAACATGCCTGAGCCATATTTAAACAACTACTCTTCTGCATATGACAGAAGGTAATGTCAGTAATTGCCTGCATATCTGAGTGAGTGTATTAGTACCTCTGTCAGTTTTGCACCAAATGTCTAAGTAAATTTGGTGAGTACTGACGTATGTATCTGTCTATGCAACTCACTCCAATACTAGATAAAATATAAATGGTGGCTGAGTGTGTTCATGTATGTATAATTGTCTCTCACACTCTTTGACTGGATCTGTCAGTGTCTTTATGATTTGTTAATAGGTATATCACTTGCAGTATGGCCTGAACAGTCAACATTTATTTACACAGGAGTCTCTAAGTATATGTTTAAGTCAGTGAAACTTAGAAGGACTGGACATATTTTATCTGTTTACCCAAAAGGAATCCTGCTCTATGGTCTACCATCATTCTAGTTTAGTGGACTGTTTTGTGTTTACTGACAAGACTTTCTTTCACCTTATAATAAAAAACTACTGTCCTCCATAGCTTTTCTGTAACCTACCTAAGAGTGTAGTCGTATGTGCTAAAATAGAATCTTTCTTTTCTAATTATTCTACATTTCAAAATTGTTATGACATAGCTATTCATATTCTCTTTAAGTTGTTATGGACAATCTATTGATTCCCATTCATATTAACACTTCATAAATTTAAATACATCATACAACACACTCCTGCTAACTGTGCTTGGTGTTCTGTATATTTCTCTCTCAGTATCAGAATCTCTTTTAATTAAAAGTATGCAAAAACCAGGCAAAAGAATGGTACACCACTCTCACGCCAGGCAAACGTGAATGGCAACCTTTTCATCTTTGTTTTCAAGGTTACACAATCACAAACCAAATCAGAACGACTCTTTCATACCTAAGTTTTGCTATACATCTTCTGATTGGATCTTGCACTTAACCCTTTCCAGCACTCCTGAACAAAATAGCCCAATTCAGTACCAGTATTACCGAATCCACAGATGGGTCCAAGGCTTTGTGCCAGAGTATGAACTTAATTTTCTAAATATATTGTAAAATACTTCCATATATATTTGTCCTTTAATAAAATACTTTAGTCACAATCAAACACTTTTTTTACAAATTTTTTCACTACAACTATAACTATAAAGTCACAGTGTAGTCTTTTTTATCCCATCCCCCATGCTCCTCTAGCTCTCTTACCATTGTAACGTACCTTGTAATGTTCTGTTGGGGTAGTAGTTCATAACAGTTTCATAACAGCACAACAATCCCTTGCTATAGAAAAATACCAGGTCTACTTCATTTGTTTAAATTAGGCACATATGCCAAACACCAACAGTGTTTCTATTGTCTGAAAACCCAATTCACCATCACTTTCCTTTTCTCAAACTGAGCTTGAAAATGTGTGGGTGTGAGGGTGTTTGTCTGGATGTAAGAGTGGGTATGACATTGTCTGGTTGTCAGAGTGGGTGTGAGAGTGTCTGTCTGGGTAAGAGAGTGAGTGTGAGAGCGTCTGTATGGGTGTGGGACAGGGTGTGAGAGTGTCTGGTTGTGAGAGTGGGTGCGAAAGTGCCTGGGTAAGAGAGTGAGTGGGAGAGTGTCTGGGTGTCAGAGTTGGTGTGAGAGTGTCTATCTGGGTGTGAGAGGTGGTGTGAGAGTGCCTGCCTAGATGGCAGAGGGGATGTGAGAGTGTCTGGATGTGAGAGTGTCTGCGTGAGAGTCTCCCTTGATGTGACAGTATCTCTATGATTTTGAGGGAGAGTGTGACAGGGTGTGTTTAGGAGTGAGAATAGGTGTGAAAGAAAATATATATTTTTTGATGTTTCACAAAATCTGCAGATTCACCCACAATTCCTCTTCAGGGTGCCACGGTGGGCCCCATGATCAATCCGTGGATTTTGCAAAAAAAACAAAAAGTTTTACACTATTTTAAACCTTTATTTAATGTTATATGACATATAATTACACCCTTATTGGGTCATGGAACCCCTTTATTTCACTTCATGCCTGGCCCCCCCAGCAGCCCCGAGGACCACCACCGCACTGGGGCTTAAATGTAATTCAATGTGGGGGCTACATGGCCCCTTTTCAGCCCTGGGGCCCACCACCTCCTGGCACCACTAATTTTAAACAGTGTGGGGGGGCTTCATGACCCCGCCACACAGCCCTGGGGACTGCCTCCTTCCCCAGGGCAGTAATTATAAACAGTGCGGGGGACTGCCCGGCCCCCCAAAGCCCTGGATACCACCACCTCCCTGGGACACGAAAGAAAAACAATGCAGGGGGGTGCAGTCCCCCCACAGACCCAGGAACCACTGACTCCCTGGGGCTACAAAAAAAGAGTGCGAGCCCTGGGAACCTCCACCTCTCTGGGGCTATAGTTATTGGAGGGGGGCTGCGTGGCTCCCCCAAGGAGCCACTGATGGCCCTAAGAACAGCCACCCCCCAAGGTCTGCTCCTGCTATTTCCCAGTGTGCCCACCCCTGGGACATAGCTGTTTGCTTTTGCTTAGTGGGAACTGACATCTGGACAGCGAGAAGAAACTGTGAGAGTCAAGCTTGACTATAGACAGCAAGACGCCAACAGGAATGAGAACCCCCTGTTCAGCCCTCTGTCGGGGTGAAATTTTCATTACAACTGTGTAATCTCACGTAATTTTGTGATTTTTGCCCAAACCTGACTCACTTCTTTAATGGACACTACATCTCAGTCTATTGACTGTCCACAACTCAGCTCCCTCTCTTAGCACACGATGACTTTCCGATTTTCTTTGACGCTGCTTTTTGGTTTACTTTATGACAAAGGAAAACCATATATGTACATATAGACACTTGTTACCTAAAATTTCCCAAATTACACCATTATGTACAGGTTTTTTTCATGCTGTTTTTGAGCATTGGATATGTCCTGATAACCAAAATGGATGCGATGAAGAAGTTCCTGCTAAAATATAGCTCCAAATGCTGGTATTACATTTTGAGAATTTTTGTGGATTTTTAAAAGAGAGCTCTGTTATTGTTCTTCTTAATAAGAAATGGCTGATTCCTTTTTGGGGGAAAGTAAGGAGACTGTAATCATCGAAGCAGATCCTAAACTAACTTATCACACAAGTGGAAGCCGTGACACAGTGTCAAAGGGGGGGGGGAAGAGATTCCTCACAAATGATATGAGCTTGCCATTCAAATCTCCTCCCACAAGACTGTTCTGTCTCATTGAGAATGTTTTTTCCAGTTCTAATGTTGCAGGAGAGATAAGATTGAATCCTATTCAGCTAAGGTGATAGGGTGTATGCCGGAAGGAGTAGACCTACTAAGAACACTCAGGACGGGGAGGCTATGATAATCATCAGTAGATACACATGGCACACTTAATGAAACTGTATTGTTAGAATAGTTAGCCTCAATTGTAAAGACTTGATTTCACTGGCTAACAGGCTTACAGTTTTTAACTAATGAAAAATTCTGAGGCTGACATATGTTAATACAGAACACTTATCTAGTGAAACAAGATTGGCCCAAACTGAAATCAAAGTTCTTCTAAATTCAATACACTGCATTCTCCAATACGAAGAAGGCAGGCTTATTGAGATTGGTATAATCAACATCTGGAATGAAACACACAAAGCCGACATGTAACACTATTTTCCTTAGCAACTTATAAAACCATTGCTCGTCTTGACTCCTTTCTCATTAGCTCTAGACTGAAAGTGGTTCTAGGCTGGGGGACGTTAAACAAATAGCGATACATCAATTAATAATCACAGTAAAACAAACAAACAGGTCAGAGACATAAAGACTTAGTTAATGCCTACTACACTACCCATGGGTTAGGGCAGAATTTATCTAGAGACGTGGTGCTCCTCAAAAGGATGAGGTCACAAGTGAAAGCTTTTTTAGAAACTAAACTGTCCGAAATCGCAAGGGTACATAAAAGAAGTGCTTCAAATAAAATGTGGCATTAGGTTCTAGAGCTAGGAACACAGGTCAACGCACTTCACTTAGGACACCCAGGCCCATTTTTATACTGTTTTTAGCTCCGCATTTGCGTCATTTTTTGACGCAAAAGCGGCGCAAACTTACAAAATACAATTGTATTTTGTAAATTTGCGCCGCTTTTGTCAAAAAGCGGAGCAAATGCGGCGCTAAAAAAGTATAAATATGGGCCCAAATAACCTGTTCCAGGTCAAACACAACTATTAAGGTACAGGCAACAAATCAGAGAGACTTCTAGCCACACAAGTGAAAGCAAAAGCTAACTCGGAGATGGTCAAATTGAATATTTACCATATTAACCACACAGCAAAACAGTCTTAGATCGAAACTTAATAGCAGATGGTTTCCAAACTTTTTATCAACAACTTTATGCCAGAGAGAAAGTATTACCCTTAGACGCATCAGCATACGCCATAAAAATCTTAAATTGGAAATCCTACAGCAATGGGGTCAGACACTTGAAAGAGTAGTCAATAACAAAAGTACACTGTTCCTAACTCTAGGGTGAACAGTTAAAGTTTAGGAGCTAAAAACCCTCACACACCCGAAAGGGTGTCATGCTTCATCATCGGGAAGCTCCTCGTCAGACCGGCTGGTGCAATGTCTGACGGGCTCCCCTTTCGGGGGCTCTTTGCCGGAGATCTTTTTGATATGTGGTGGCTGCCGTTGATTTATGAAGGTCAGACACTCTGAATGGCAGGAGAGTGATCAAATTAAGATTGATTAGAAACCCCTGAACTTGTTCTGTTTTAATATCTATCCAGAGGGGTTACGATCAAGATTAAAAACATAATAAAGTGGGGAATGAGAATGATGCTCAACCACTTTAGAAAGCCTGGAGTACTGGGAAATTGTCACCTGTCCCCTAGGGTATGGTCAACATGTTTCGCGTAATATTGGTCGTGAAAGATCCCCTAACGCTTCATCAGGACCTACAGCAAACTAGACTTCTCCTGGCTGTGTACAAAAGAAAACACTATCTAATTACGTGTATGAGAGATAAATAGCAGTCACTTACAGCATTTCTGTGAACTGTCTCGTAAACAAAAAGGTCGCCCCGCCCTCTGCTTTTGGGGGGCCCCTTAGGGAGTAGCACGATCCAGACTATAGTTTAGCATTTCTGTGAACTGTCTCGTAAACAAAAAGGTCGCCCCGCCCTCTGCTTTTGGGGGGCCCCTTAGGGAGTAGCACAATCCAGCCTATAGCTTTTTTATATAGGCGTCCTCAATTCGAGACACCTACCCACAGTCGTGCTCGCCCTGAAAGAGTAGGTCATTGGAGCTATCACCAACCTCAAGATAGGAAAATTAGATGGCGCCACTGTGAATTTTACTAGTTAAACTCCGGCAAATTGGGAAAACGTGTTTCTTACTGGAAACAATGTGAAACGCAGGGATGGTACTTATACCCAGTCTAGGCTTGGGTGAAATTTATTTTAGACAACACGAATGCCCACTCAATTTTATAGGGCCCTGGGAAGAAGAGAGATTTATAGGGCAAACGTTCCTGCTCTTCTTTACAAGACCAAGCATTTCCAAAAATGAACATTTCATGCTTGGACGTTTCAATTACACCAGCATTATTTTTGTAATTTGGGGAATTTCACATTATACTTGTTACACAGAATTCCCAAAATCACAACAATACGCCACTTTACGTAATTAAACACCATGCATGGTAGAAATGTACTATCAACTCCAGAACACGAGCAACTGTTTGCGGTACTGTTGTTAAATGCATCCTCTTGCCAAAAAGTGCTGGACACATTTAGGGGGTCACTATGAGTTTGGCTGACAGAAAAGGCCATCCACCAAACTCTCGCAATCAGGTTACTGCCAATGCGGTACCCTTCCTGCGGGCCCCATTAAGAGTTTCCTGCTGGGTCAGTGGAAGGGAAATGGCCTACAATATTGACTCTGGTTCATAATTGAGCTGGCGTCAATGCTGTAGTGCATAGGGTGCACCATCACCCATTGAGATCACAACAGGGCTGGCCAGGGGGGCACTGCACTGCCCATGCCAAGTGCATGGGCAGTGCAGGGGCCCCACTGGGGCACCCTGCACCCCATCTCCGGCAGCCTTTACATGGCAGAGCTACCGCCATGTAGTCACCGGTGGAGAAGGAACTCCTAATCCCCAGGACAGTGCTGCTTTCAGTGCTGCCCTGGCAGATTAGGACCGCCAGCACCGCCAGACCGACGAAAAGTCGTGATCTAGCGGTGCTGGCGGTCCGACCAAGCGCAACCACCACGGTCATAATTTGGCTGCCAGACTGCCACATCGGCTGCAGTCCAACCGCCACCATGAACCTTGCACTCTCAAGACCACCAGGGTCATAATGACACCTTTAGTGTTGAAATATTGCTCACAATTATGGATTTGCAGGTCATGTAATTAGTCAAAATTTTGATGACATTTTGCTCAATTACATGAAAGCAAAGTTTGCATACTTTGGACACCGAAAGATTTTTTTCTAACTTTTGATGAAAAACTCCTAATTGGCATCCTAGCAGCCAAATCATGCAAACTCCTCCCATTAGAGATAAGTGAAGACCGGGTGGGATTCCTTCAAGGTCAGAAATGTGGGGATTGCTGTACTACCTCAAGGACTTTTACAATAGATCACATCACTAAACAAAAATACATTTTCTCACCATTCATATTCACACTGATACTGGAACACTTTGTGACTGATAAACGAAAAAAGTACGGCATTAAATGAATACAATTCAGTAGCCATAGGTGTAAGCTTACCATTTTTGCAGATGTCATTATGCTATCTCTTACAGATCCTTTGCTGTCAGTCCCAACACAATTAGTGGTACAATGTGGACTGTCCAGTAAAGGCACCTCTCTTTGTCAAGTTCCCCAGATGTGGAAAAATATAGAGGATCCATTCTTTACCTGTCACTAGGGCTACTCTAGCGCTGCGAGACAAGGTGAACATCCAATTAGGCTTCATCCTTCCCCTCTCCTTTCACTCCCATCTCCTTCAAACCAAACTTCATACCAAAGGCAAAGAGTATTTCCAGGCAAGGATAAAGAATAGATGTATTCTGCTAGGATCATTTTTCGGAAATAATAAAATAAAATAATTTGATGGCTATAATCTCACAGAAACACAGAGGTTAGTCTACATGCTGGTTAGATATTGGGCACTCCACCCGCATTGAAAGAGGGAGCTTCACATCCTCTCACTAGATTTGAGAATTGGTTCACGGATAGACCGCATGACATAAGTTTAATCTTGGCACTTTCTAAACTATTGACAAAGTGGAGCCCAGAAAACAAGATGCCTGGCCAAAAATGGTGGGAAATGAACTTGGAGAAAATCTCACTTACAAAGAATAGGCGAAGCTACATTACTAGGCAAAAGGTTTTGCAATGAGTCCTGAGTTAAAAGAGATGTGTTACAATATCCTTATACATTGGTACAGGAAAACAAGTAAAACAGCTAAATGGGACAAAAACAAAAGTGATTTGTGTTAGTCGGAGTGCGTACCTACAGGTAAGCTGTTGCACCTATCATGGAATTGTCCTAAGCAGTGTAGGTTCTAGAAGGAAGTTATTATGGTGATAAAAGGAACCTTTTATGTACAATTGCCATCAGACAGGGTGTAGACAAGACAGAAAGACAGAGAAGTTCAGAGACTAGAAAGCCTCTGTACAAAAGTTTGGACCAACATTGCATTTCTGTCTGATTAGACTATTAGACCTTTTGGCAATGGTGAAGATCACACAAGTATTTTAACCTAAACGTAACTTCTACAAAACGAGCTAGGCACCATTAATTGCTGTATTGTTCCATGAATACAGAGAACTGCAGTGCCCAAGATTTCTCAAAGTTGTGTGCCTTATACCAGAACAGATATGGCAAATCCTGTTCAGCAATAGGACCTGAACTATTACAAATGACACACTTTATACTTCCATAAAAAGATACAAAGCATGCATGCTCCCTCAGACCTGACTTTTACTCATTTAGATAAACCTTTCAGTGGAGCTGATAGGAAGAGGATGAGTTGAAGGTTAGATTTGGTTCTACCTAATTTTATGAGTTTATCCCTCACCAGCCAAATGGATGCAGGTAATGGTACGGGCAACCAAACAAAATAAACACAGTTGAACCTTAAAAGGATCACTTTCAATTTACTCTAGATTTAGCTCAAGCATGCTCATTGACATACATTTGTTCATATTAGCTTAATAGTTTCTCAACTGCAGGTGGACTATGAAATATCTGGCAGCCATCACCATACTGTTGAACTGCTGCTCCAGCCTTGTCCATAAAGTCTATCAAGGGTCTTAGTGATTTTATGTACATGTTGAACAGCATAGGCTTATAGATGGATCCCAGCATAGGCTTACAAAGGGATTACTGGTGGGCAGTGCATGTGAATGGGATCGGATGTGGGGAGAAGTTGCCAAGCCTAACTAACTGTGTACAGCTGGATAGAAATGAGAAGAACCATCCGAGTACCTCGCCTTTAAAGCACATGCAAGATTTCAAGAAATGAAATGGGCCTATGATGATCAATTCTATTGAAGCATGCCGATAAATCAAGAAGGATTAGGGTTAATAATGCCTGCCTCTTAGGCTGCCACTGAGGCTCCCGTTGAGACAATTATTACTTTATTAGATCGCATAGCATGAGATGACTTTATAAGTGTGTTCATTGGGGAAACACTGGCATGAAAAAGTGTTGTGTTGATCTGCAACAATGACAGGAAATAAATGTAAGTCAATACTTTAATTTGTCCTAGAGAGCAGCCAAGTTACAAACTCTCTTCCAAGCTGCACCTCTCCAATCGTCGAATCTTAGAACCTTATTCAGTAAACATTTGAAAAAACATTTTACCTCTGTATGACATGCATAAATTAATGTGTTAATGACATAGAAGAAAGACACCAATAACACTAAACACCCCTCTTCGTAAATAATTGACAAAATACAGAACTAATACATAAATGTACATACACATTACAAACCCTGCACAAGGCAATTTTAGAGTAAGGAAATCATACCTCAATGAAGTAAACTAAGTAAGAAAGTCCTCTATATAAATTTGGCATATAATAGTGCTACCAAACTACTTAAAATGATCATCCTTTTTTCCTCAATGTTATTTTCAACACCTTATTGGCCTTGACTTTGGACAGCTTCTTCAACGCACCTGTTCAGTTCAAAATATTCATCCATATCATCTAACCAACTGTAATATTTTCCTTTCACATCATTCTCCATCTCCTCAGCCACTCCTCTGCATTTAGCCATATTACTCATGTGCCAAATTCGTACATCACTAAGTTTGGCTGAATTACTAGAAATATTTTCTAAACTCAAAGGAGAAGATAATTCACTTTCCTTTTTCTTTATCTTACCTGACTTTCATACATGAACCATATCTCCACCTTTCAACTGCAACATCTTCTACTCCAGATTTATCATCTTGGGTATCATGTATTTCATTTTTGTATTCTCAGTGTTGACGTTAACCAGTTCCAAGGAGCTGTTAGATGAGTGAGACTCAATCAATAACCCTGGCAATCTTTAGAAAAGGGAACTCTACCATGAATGACTGTGAAGGAAGGGACTGACAGGGAGAGGGCCTATCAACCAGATAAATCGAACAACTTGTTAGCACGATTGAGAGTGCAAGGGTCTAGGCAGTCAGAGAGGAAGGCACACCTGAGCAAACTCTTAAGCATCAAGTCCAGAGTTTTGACCTACAACCAAAAACCCATTTGAGGCTCAAAATTCATAATTTGCCCAGCAGCTAAGAAAAAGCTTGTAGGGAAATTAAAGTAGAGCGGGTAGGGTTTGCATACACACGGGAGGTCACAAAGGCAACTAAGCATCCAGTGGTAGGGAAGTGTAGCCAATGTTATATTATATCCTTGCAGTGATAAAGTATTATTCTATTCTATAGGTTCTCGTGTTTTAGTAGTATACAATAGGATTGAAAATAAGTAAACATTTTTCTAAATGCATTGGAGACCTTGATGATTATTATTCACACCCAGAGAATTTAAGCAAAAGGAAGTGAGGCAGCAAGATAAAAGCAGTGAGGCACATCACTAAACAGAGGAGTATGAAGGAACTCAGGAGCATAGACACTTGCAAATGCATTTGTCTTATCTTCTTTTTCATTCCTTTTCCCCCTTACCCTTAGCATTGTTTCAGATTAAGCATATCCAGTGCTTGACCTGAACAGCGCAGATGGCCATCAGAGATCAGGCGTTGTTTATTGCTCCTGTTGGACCCAGGGATCTAAGGTTAGGCCCTCTGGTTAGTTTACTGGCTAACCAGCTTCTGATCCTTGTTCTCACATACAGGTGTATTTCTACATGATTTTTTAAGGCTACCTACAACTCAACCAGTACAATTGTCATCTGTGCCAAGACTAAGTACCTGATTACGATCTTGACGGATGGAATACTCCACCAAAAACGTGATGGATATTCTGTCCGCCATATTACTATTTCCATAGGATATAATGGAATTGTGATATTGTGTACAGGATATCCATCATGTTTGTGATGGATGAATCACATCCACCAAGACAAGGATACACTCTCCATTCCCAGAAGTGGTGGACTCAGTGATATTTTTATCCAGAGTACATTTTCTGCGCGTTTTAGCAAAGTGACCTCTTACCCCACAGGATGAGCATTTTTGTTTTATTGCAGGGCAATTGTTTGCTATAAGTTAAATGGTCCAAATTACCACATCAATAACATCTCTTGTTGTTACCTTTACGCATGTACTGCACACTCCTTTTTACTTGTGATACCACTCCATGACTCTTTTGACATTTCTTTTTGTACTAACTGCTTTTGACTATATATCTTTTGCTTAACCTTTGCACTTATCCAGTTAGAATTCTCATGTGACTCTTCCAAGGCTCCATCAGTACATTTATTTGATAGCAAGTAAGTAAGTAAAATACTTTTAAAGCGCTTGAATGCTCAAGGGCATCTTAGTGCTAGTGTTCCCTAACAAAAACATTTAAACTGGTGACAGATTAGTTAAAAGCCAAGTTTTCAGTCTCTTCCTAAAGGGACTCATGCTGGATTGAGATCTTAGAGACCAAGGCAGAAAGTTCCATAATTTGGAGGTGCAGAAAGAAAAACTCCTGCCACCCAACCTCGTTTTTTTTATTCTAGGGATGTCAATTAGTTTGGCTGTTCCAGACCTGAGTGTACGTCTGGGTAAATACCATTTAAATATCTTTTGAAAGTACTTAGTATGTGTCTGGTGGAGGGCTTTATGACCAAACAGAGAGCCTTGAATTTGATCCTTTCCTGGATAGGGAGCCAATGAAGGCTCCGAAATGACTGTGAAAATGATCTAAATTTTGGAATCTTCAGAAGCAGCCTCACTGCAGCATTTTGCAGACGCAGTAATTTATGAAATAGTCGCTGTTGAGAGCCTGAAAGTAAGGCATTGCAGTAGTCTATTTTAGAGGTAATCAATGCTATAACCACAGTCTTTTGAAGAGCTAAAGGAAGGAATGGAAAAATCTTTCTTAGTATTCTGAGAAAGTAAAAACAGACTGAGGTGGTTTGACTATCTTGCTCCTAAAAACATAGGTTCTTATTGAAGATAACTCCCAGATTTTTTACCTTGTTTACTGGCATTAGGATTGGGCCTAAATTTGATGGCAACTATGTGATATCCCAGAAGGAGGTGTTGGTCCCAATGAGTACTACCTCAGTTTTGTCTGAGTTCAATTTAAGACAATTTTTCTCCATCCAGCTCACAACCTGTGCCATACAGTTCCTAAAATTGTTAGCCATTTCCTTTTCATTAGAGGATATTTACACCATGATTTGTGTGTCATCTACGGAAGAAATTACAGCAAAGCAGAATCTTCAAATGAGGCTAATTGAGTAACATAGACATTAGACAGGGTTGTACTGAGTGAGGAACCTTGTGGCACCCGACAGGGGAGGGAGAAAGGGACAGAAGTAAAGTCCCCAAGGGTAACCACTTACTTTCTGTCTTGCAGAAATAAGCTAAGAAGAGAAAGGGCAGTGTTTCTGAAACCAATAGACTCCAGTCCACTAATAAGAAGAGAGTGATTGACCATATCAAGGGCGGCAAATAAATCTAATGGAATCAGTGCCGCCTTTCCGCCTTGATCCACCACCATTCCTATTTCCTCTGATGTTGCCTATAAGGCTGACTCTGTAATATGGTTGGACCTAAAACCGTGTTGAGAGGAGTCCAGAATATGATTAGAGTCTATAAAAGCCAATATCTCTTCATTCATTGCTTTTCAAATATCTTGGCTGGTAAAGGAAGACGAGAGATAAGGTGATAACTACTAACATCTTAAGGGTCCATGGTGGACTTTTTAATTAGTAGGAAAATCAAGGCTTTTTTCAGGCAGCAGTGAACTTTCCCTCTAACAGAATCTTTTTCAGTAGGCCTGTAAGAGGTACTGCTACTGTACAAGACACAAAGTGCAGAATGTGAGGAGGACAGGGATTTGAAGGGGCCTCTGATTTAGTTGATAGGATAAGATTGGTAACCTTCGATGCTGAAAGCAAAGATAATCTTCAAGCAGTTTAAGGTCCCCATCTGTATTACTTTCCTGCCTAACTGTAGATGGAATATCTTGTCAAGGGGAACAGAAAATCCTTTCTGGCATGCAGTGAAGGCTTGAAAAATCGTATTCACTTTAGTCTGAAAGAAAACAGCCAATTCATTTGAAAAAGGATTTATCAGGACAGAAGGCAGTAGTATTGCAAAAATTAGCAAGATAATACACAGTTTTAAAGAAATCTCTACAATAAGTTTTTGCAGCCTTGATTGTCTCACTAAAATATTCAGATTTAGTATAAATTATTACATTTTTTGTATTCCATGAGGAGGGATTTATAGGTGCCTTTTCTACTTGACAGTAGTTTGTCCTCCTATACCGTTTTTGTGATCCACACTTCAGTTTCAATTCTTTAATTGCCTGTGAATACCAGGGAGTAGAAGGCTTGTCCCTGCATCTAGTCCTTGTTTTTTCTGGGGCCAATTCAGTAATTGCCGCTTCTATCTAATTTGCAAAATCGGTAGTTGCTGCCTCAATGTTGTCAGGAAAGGGGGATTTGGTATTATCCAGTTTAGCATCTAGTTTCTTAGGGTTGATGTTCTTCAAAGATGCTTCTGATTTTCTCACCATTGCAATGCCATCTGCAATCTTTGTTCTAAATGCACATTGCTCGCTCACATGCATTTTAATTTGATCTCTAATAAGTTCATCACACAGTGTACCAACTTATAATTAAGTGCTACTGTCTTTAAAGAGGACACATACTCATCTACATATTCAGACTTTCCTCTGGTAAAAATTAAATCAGTGACTTGCTATGCATATTGACAGTGAATAATAATCATCAAGGTCTCCAATGCATTTAGAAAAATGTTTACCTCTTTTCAATCCTATTGTATACTACTAAAACATGAGGACCTATAGAATAGAATAATACTTTATTTTTCCTTTATACACTTAAATCCTCATCCACAATAGTTTCAATACAGTTTAAAAATATTCTTTCTACTCCTGCCTTTTAATTGGCGGATCTCTCTTAGTAGTTAAAAATGGCTGTGTAAAACATGTTGTTTGTTTTCTTTAATATCCACATCACAGACATTCTGCAGTTGATTCTGTTACCAAAAACAGTTTACCATATAACCAAAGGAAACAAAGGGGCATATTTATACTCTGTTTGCGCCAAATGTGCGCCAAAATTTTTGACGCACAATCGGCGCAAACCCTGCCCCATATTTATACTTTGACGTCCGACCCCGCGGGCGTCAAAGTTCCACCATGTGCGTCATTTTTTGGAAGGGGGAACCAGCCTTGCGTTAATTATATGCAAGGTAGGCGTCCCCTTCCAAAAAATGACTTTAAGGCCTGTGCCCCATATTTATACTCTGACGTCATTTTGACGCACAGGAGGGGGCAGGCCTTAAAAAATGCCCTTTTTTAACGCCTGGGTCAGGGCAGGCGTTAAGGGACCTGTGGGCTCAGAAGGAGCCCAGAGGTGCCCTCCCATGCCCCCAGGGACACCCCCTGCCACCCTTGCCCACCCCAGGATGACACCCAAAGATGGAGGGACCCATCCCAGGGAAGTTGAGGTAAGTTGGGGTAAGTATTTTTTTCGTTTTTTTTTTGTGGCTTAGGGGGGCCTGATTTGGGCCCCCCTACATGCCACTATGCCCAATGACCATGCCCAGTGGGCATAAGTCCCCTGGGCATAGCCATTGGGCAAGGGGGCATGACTCCTGTCTTTGCTAAGACAGGAGTCATGTCAATGGAGGTTGGGCATCAAAAAAAATGGCGCAAATCGGGTTTAGGCCTGAATTTAGCCTCAGACCTGACTTGCCCCATTTTTTTACGCCCAACCTCCATTTTACCCTACGCCGGCGCTGCCTGGTGTGAGTCATTTCTTTTGACGCACACCAGCCCGCAGCGCCGGCTAACGTCATTCAATAAATAAGGTGCCCGCATGGTGCTTTGGAATGGCGTTAGCCGGCGGTAACATTTTTGACGCACAACTGCGTTGGCGCAGTTGTGCGTCAAAAAGTATAAATATGGGCCAGAGTCTGTTATACACACAGCGGTCTTCCTTGGATTTCCACGGATGTACAATTGTACATCCTAGAGGTACCTGGTAAATATAAGAAAAACATGTGATGAAAAAATACACTGTACACTAACACAGCATACTTCCTTTGAAGTGTGGACGCTGTCTGCATATGAACACTGAATGCTCTCAGTGAAGGCGATGAATGAATTACGCTACAAGCAGTGCTTTAAGTGGGCTGGTACTGTCTGGTACTAAGTACCTGCACTTCTTTCATTTGAAAGGGAGCATACCTGCACTTCTTGGCACTGCTGTTAGATATTTAAGGAGAGTACCAGCACATCTCTGAAGCAAACAGGTACTCGAAATAGAGAGTGCCGGTACTTCTATATTTCCAAATAAAGAACTGGCTACAACAAACAATAATGAGCATCAAAGCGCTATAGCTGAATTTAGAATTGCACTAGTAGCCTGATCCAGTGAGGCTTCCGGTGGAGTCATGCAACATGACCTCGCATGAGCAGCTACGCACCACATAGGTGCCACAAGTCAACACAGAAGGAGTGTTTACAGAACAGCATGTTCTCACCCATTCCAGCCTGGAGGTCAATCAGTTACTCATAGAGGTGCACTTATGATGGTGCTATTGTGTAAATACTAATACTGTAATTGTTGATTGAAATCTTACCTCAGCATAGCTTTGCTTCTCAGTGGCTTTCCTACTTCTTGCGAATTTCTCTCATGGCTTCCTCGAATCTTGAATGGGATCTTCAATCTGATGTCAATGAGTAGCAGGGTGTTGTTCACAAGGTAGGCACACTGAATGCCTACTCTTTCTACTTCTGATAATCACAATGAGGAGAGACAAAGTTCAGTGGGAGTGCTCAGTCCTTGGCCTGTTTTTGATGGGGTTCTCATAGAGATCGAAGGGATGAGTTTCATATATGGCCATACTTTTTTTGACACCTCACTATTCATAATGACAGAGAGTAGAAGGGAACTTCAGTGTGCACTGTTTCAGTTCTTTACCATTCAGTGAGATCAATTGGAGGGGATCTTTTTCTGCATGCCTTGTCATTCTTTGAACATTTTTGTGGGGGATGGGGGTGTAGTGTCCTCCCCAGCCTGGTAATCATAAATGAATAAAACACACAAAACTTGGTCTTACATGTCTTGATTCTTCTTAATGCAACATTCTAGACATAAAATCTGTTCATCACCTCCTAGCACTTACTTCATAGTGATACAGAGTCCACCAGGAACCAAAATGGTCCAGTTATCGCAAAATCCCCTTGTTCAATAAAAAAAAAAAAACATTTTTTCACACAGACATTCACCCAATCTGTGGCAAACATTTAAAAAAAAATGTAGTGTGGTCTTGCTTCTTAATACCTAAGCCCCTGGTGGGCCAAGTGCTGGGAGCAGTGATATTTGTAATGAAAAGGCAGCTCTCAGCCCCCCCGCTACCCTGGTGACGACTACCTCCCCAGGGCTCTAAACAAATATGATGCGGGTGGCCACACAGCCCATCAGCTGCCCCGGGGGACACCACATTCCCAGGGCTTAAATGTAATTTCATACCGGGGTCGTGCATCACCCCACAGCCCGGGGACAACCACCTTCTCAGGGCTTAAATGTAATTAAATGCAGGGAGCTGTGTAGGCCCCTGCAGCCCCAGGGGCCACCACCCCCCTGGGGCAAACTATAAAAAAAATGAAGTGGTCCGTTTTGGACCCTCGGGCTTGAGGGCCCACCACCTCCCTGTGGCTATTTTCATGGCCCCCCTCGAGGACCACCACCTTCCCCACAGCTATTTTCATGGGCCCCCTCGAGGTGTCACAGATGGCCCTGGGGCAGCCAAGCCACAGCAAACACTCTGCTCCGATAAAAGAGAGCTGTCAAATAGCTCTCCCTTCATCAGAGCAGAGGTTTCCTCTGTCTCCCTGCCTCCGGAGATGCTGGTAGGCACAAAGAGGAAACTGCTCTCACAGAGAGGGAGTTGCCTTAGCAGCTCCCTCTCTTTGACCACAATCCTGGGTCCTGCAGGAGGCGGGGAGCCAGCATGGACCATGAAAGCCTTCAGGCTCCCCCCACGGTCCCCAACATTGAGACTGGGGGTCCTTGGTGGCACCCACGTCACACAGCTGACCCCCGGGGAATGGGGTCCCCGGGGCCGAGATTGGCCCTGTGGAGGTGGGCATGTGACCCCCTACCCAAAATAATAAATAATTAGGCTGGGCCCTGGGGGATGGGGTCCCTGGACTGAGATCTGCCTGGGGAGGTAAGTCGCCCCAAAAAATTTTTTTATGTTGGCTGCTGGGCCCCAAGAGAAGGGATCCCCAGGCTGATATCAGCCTGAGGAGGGGGGCGTGCAGAGTTGGGTTGTTATAGGGGTTGGCAGCAGGGACTGGCCACAGACCAGGCCCTCCAGCCAACCCCAGCTGCGCATACTAGAAGGCCATACGCAGCACAGAGTTGGGTGGTTATAGGGTTTAGCCACATGGACTTGCCACAGGTCAGACTTTGTGGACAACCCCGTGCACAGTGCTGAGTTGGGTGGTTATAGGGGTTGATTGCAGGGACTGGCCACAAGCCAGGTCCTGCGGCCAACCACAGCCACACACAGACAAAGGCTGTGCGTGGCGGTGGTTGGATTAACGTACAGTAATGAAAATTACTATACTTTAAATAAAACATAGAAGTTCACAGAAAAAAACAAAGGTTACAGGGATGTTATAGTTAGGAAATAGTATTAAAAAACCATAAAATGTCACTTTGAAAGCTAAAGGTTACAGGTACATTATGGTTAGGCTTCCATTTTAAACGTACAAAGCCATCAAAATTCACCAGTTATAGTTAGAGTTATCTTGATTAACTATAACTCGTGACCTAAGGTAACTATAACTATAACTTGATCCCACTAATCACCCCACACATTACAGCACTCATGACATCTCTGATAACATTATTGATGATATCAATGTAATATTTACTGTAAAATCTTTGACGAAAAAACTATGCATGGCGGAGTGTAGTTATAGTTACCTTAGGGTATGAGTCATAGTTAGTTGAGATAACTATAACTAGAACAGGTGAATTTCTATGGTTTTGTATATTTAAAATGGGAGCCGAACTATCATGTCCCTGTAGCCTTTGATTTTTTAAGTGAATATGTATGTGTGTCTATCTATCTATCTATCTATCTATCTATCTATCTATCTATCTATCTATCTATCTATCTATCTATCTATCTATCTATCTATCTATCTATCTATTTCTATCTATCTAGAGATAGCTACATATATAGCGAGATAAAAACTCAGGACGCCACTTCAGCTGTGCCACAAGTGCTCCAAACTTTAATTGTGACAGCAGTCAAACCTGACACATATCAGGGACAAGTCCTCTTGATCACGGGTCTAGTTTCCAAACACAAAGTCCTGAGTGCATATAAAGAAAAAGGACTGACTAATTTAACAGTTCCATGCCATGCCTAAAGTCCCATGATTGCCATCTTAGGCTAGTATTTACATAGTGAAAAAGGCTCAATTGCAATTCATAATACTACAAATTGATAGTACTTGCATTCAGGATTCTGGAATTTTTCTTTGTAGTCCACATGGTTACATTTAAAATGTGTACAATGAATGGAAGAAACTGGTACTGACATAGTGGGTTATTCTAAATGATAATATATCACAACAACAGCGTTTAAGCTTAAACCTGAATGGACCAAGCATGTACATTGATTATCACACTAGTCATATTATTTTAGTGTTAATTTAACAAAGTCATGACATAAGGTTTTACATCAATATCAATATACAAATTGAGCCCAAGTGTCATGTTGGAATTTCACATTGCTCTGTGATCCAATTATGAAATAATGTGATGATCAACTGCCCTATTATTGGTAACTAACAAAACAACATTAATTAGCTCAACCAGCCCCTGTCTACCTCTGCACCTGTAAGAAAAGATAAAAGTACTGTTACGTTAAAAACTACATTCTGAGAACCAACCTAATCCTGTATCACATCCAATTTAAAACCTTAAAAAATCTAATATCTTATCCCAAATCATCATCCGAATTCAGGCCAATCAAAGTCATGGCGTTAAACTTAATGATATATTTTGACTCTAAACGCCTCAACTTCAGGATCCCGTCTCCATCTCTCACAACTTGTGGTATAGTATCCATTACTGTCATCTGTAATTTGGAGGCATCACTCCCATGGAATTCCTTAAAGTGTCTTGCCACTGGGTATTGTCTATCATTATATGTGATCACCCACATATGTTGCAGCACCCTCGTCTTGGCCTTACGAATTGTGCTGCCTATATAGACCTTATTGCAGTCACAACTCAACATGTAAATCCAATGGTCTGAATTACATGACAGGCGATTCAATATAACATAAGGTTTGGCAATCCCTGAGAAGGTTAGTGTTGTCATGTTAACACTGTGCTTAAATGCTTTACACCATGTCCAGTTGCAAAAGCCATTTGGTAGGGTGTTCCTACCCTGTTCCTTGGTGAAAATCACATTGGACCATAGCATATCTTTCAAAGATTTGTATTTTCCAAAAGTTTTACAGGGTTGAGATGTCAAATGCCTGGACAAAACCTTATCTGTCTGCAGATTATTCAAATATTTTCTGAATATTTGCCTGATTTTTAGGGTGCTCCTATTAAAGGTTGGTATAAATCTAATGGCATTGCAATCCTGGCCATATTTCTTTGTAAGGGTAGAGTGTATCTTCCCTCTTAATGCCACCAACCCTTTTCAGAGCCTTGTGTATAGTACCCTAAGTATAATCTCTCTGTAGGAACTTGTTGACCATGGTCCCTGTCAGGACTTTACCCATTAAATCAAACTTCCACAGAAGCTGGTGTTTTTTACCCAACTCCCTCCAATAGATGCGTGCTCAGACTTACCCTGCAACTAGTTGGGGCAATACTGAAGGACTCACTGGTGTTTGAGTCGGACTGTGCCTGTGTTTCGCCATCCCCCACATTTCCACCTTCTGCTGCGTCAGGGCCCGGGACTTCAACACCTACAATGTGCAGCATGTCATTTATGAATATTTCACAAAATGTTGCAGAATAGTAATGAATGTACACTAACATGGTATCACTGTAAGTTTTTTTGTGTTGTTCCTCTGTGTGGCTGTACACTACCTTGCTATATATGTGAGATAAGCACTTTAGGGGTGTGGACTGCCACTCCCATAAGGCATTGTTGCGTTGTATGTAAGATGTGGAATGGACTTCTTATCACAATGCATCAAGCTAATAGCTATTTTCAAAGGGGCATTTGTACATGCACAGATGGGGATACACATCATTACTGCCCTTACCTTTGCTGGGTGTCCCTGAGGTGTCAATGTCAGTAACACCACTGACAGCTTCAGGAAGCAGTGTGGGCTCCACCATGTCTTCCATTGGTGTAGACAGTGTCTGGGTGGGTGGTCCTCCTCCGGTGCGCCTTGCCTCCTCTAGCATTGCTTGTGTATCTCCTCAACAGAGCACTGCGCAACACCCACTGCGCATATTTTGCTCTGGATTTCTGACCACAGTTTCCTCTTCTCACTTTCAGGTACATGGAGTGAGTTCTTTCCAAACAGTTTGTCGTGGTTCCTTACCACCTCCTCAGTGAGCACCTCCAATTCCTGCTCACTGAATTTGAGCTTGCACTTCCTGTGTCCTTTCTCCTTCACATTCCCATCATTGGCCATGTTGCTATATGGTCCTGGCTGGCTCACACAGCTGGTGCTGGGCTGTGTCTCTCTGCCTGCTCCTGTGGGTGTGGCTCCCGGAAACAGCATGGGCTTACTCAATTCCTGGTTGTGATATCATCAGCCTGTACCGACTGCCGTTTTTGCAATTTGCGATTTTCTAATACGATTCGCTAATTTTTTTGCGATTTGGTATTTGGCATGCGCAAATTGCATTTGTGAATTTAAAAAAATCGCTATTAACGACTCGGAATTTTAATACATCCCATTTTGCATTTCTAAAATAGCGATTTCTTAAAATTTCCTTTTTAAGAAATGCAAACCGGGAGCTTGATACATCTGGGCCATAGATTCTTAGATCTTTGCTTGTCCTTTTCCTCTTTAGACAGGGAACCTCTAACACTGCCAATCTGCATTGGCTCTTCTGAAGAGTGTGTCTCGAAGGTCTTGATACTTTCTACTTTACTCCTGTCGAAGTGCGGTGGGATAGGGCGAAATTCTCTCTTACGTTCAGCTTTTCTTTCAAACAGACCCTGATCAATTTGTAAGACTAAATCAATTAATCTTGACACATCAGTAGGTCGATCTGGAATCTGGGCTAGCTCATCTTTCAGTTCTTCTCGTAAACCTCGGTAAAAAAACTGCAGTCCTTTTGCTCTCGGGCCAACCATTCTCCACAATTAATTTGTTGAATTGGGGCAGATAAGATATCAAATCCCTATTTCCTTGTTTTAAGTCTAGTAATTCAATATCTGCGGCTTGAGAAATTGTTCTGCGGTCAAAAATTCAAAGGAATTCGGCTTTAACAACTTCAAAATCATATAAAATAGGGATCATTTTGTGACACTAGGGCATGGACCATGAAGCAGCATCTCCACTCAAAAAAGACAAAACAAACACTGTTTTTGAGTGATCTTCTGTAAGAATAACAGGTTGAAAAAAGAAGGGTAAGGAGCGCTATGTTAAAAATATCTGCGCCTTGTAAGGATCTCCACTGAAACGTTCAGGTGGGGCCAGGGGAATGATAGGGGAGATGGAATGAATGACTTGTGTGGATATTTCTGAGGTAGAGAGGGAAGGTTTTAACTGAAACCCAACAAGTCCCAGTGGTATTCCCAGAAGTGAAGTTATTTAATTTGTCCATGAGCTATTGGGTCTCAACATGGGATTTTTATATTCCCCCTCTCAAGTTTTTGTTTTTCATCTAGGGCAAGGGTTAATTGCATTTTGTCTATAAGTGCCACCAAGTCATTAAAATCTAAACCTTAAGCAACTCTGCTCAGTTGGAAATAAGTATTTTTTAGGCACTTCAATCTGTCAGGAGATTACCCATTAAATCAAACTTCCACAGGAGCATTTGCCTTTCAACCAACTCCCTCCAACAGATCGATGCTCAGACTTTACTGATTATCTGAACCCTGCGTCCGCTAGGGGGAAAGGGGAGTGGGAATAGAAAAAGAGAGACAGCCTCCAGATCCAGTTCCAGCCTGTGTCTCCCACTTGAGGATAGGATTTTCAGTGTGTGCTTCTGTAACCTGAACCTTTCTTCTTATTGGGATTTCTTTAAAGGAAGGACCTGCAGTCGGGTGATAAGAGCATAGATAGGTACATTCCTATTCTATTGTTCTCCTAGCCTCTCTCTAAGAGAACAATATTAACTTAATATATTATTTTTTCCAGGAGTCAGAGGTATCCAAGGTTCTCTGGAGAACAGTTCAAAGGTGCTCAAATATACAATCTACTAATGTCTTTTATAGGAAACTAAAACTCCTTCTCAAGGTTCAGTTTTCTCAGTCACAGTCTTTAGGAATTAGTCTGAGCACTGAGGTTTGTCTCTAAGACTGGCAAGTCAGCAAGGCGAAGAGTTTTTGAATATATGTGTACATATATATATATATATATATATATATATATATATATACATATATATATATATATATATATATATATATATATATATATATATATATATATATATATATATATATATTGACAAGTCCAGAAATCATACAAGAGCATTCCTCACTGCAGGTGCTTGAAGTTCTGTTAAGCCAAAACAAATTCTCCTCAGAAAGCCTATAGCCACTTGTTGGAAGAAGGAAGAAATTCAGCTTCTCCAGAAGGGAAAAAGTAGCTGGTGTGCACACGGTAACAAGAAAAAGAATGAATTACAAAAAACTCGAAGAATTCTCTATGAAACTAAGTGCCTCAGGAACACTGCTCATTCTCCTTAGGATGACATTTAAAGTGCACAGCTCCCAGAGAGAAACAGCTGGAGGGAAGCTTCAGCATGAGTCTAAGGTAGAAACACTAGAGTGTTGACTTCACAAAGATTTGCGGCCACCATCCTGAGTGACAGTTAAACCTGAAGAAGCTAGTTTTCAGAACAGCCTCCGCAAGAGCCACCAGGAGTGAGGACACCGCTGCAACCAAAGTAGGTACATGGAAAAGGGGAATCGTTTTTGCTGAGGGAAGAACTTAACAACACCTGCAATAGTTTTCCTGACAGTCTCCTTTTCAACCTCAAAAGCTGTTTCAGTGCTACAGTTGTGTTTTGAACACAGCAGTTCCCCATAAGGAATGTTTTCTATCAAATTCTTTGGATGATGGCTCTGAACGTGCAGTAAACTATTGCCTGCCATTTACTTTCAATATAGCTTTCTAGTCAAGCTGTCCCCTACGTTCTCAATTTCCAGATCTTGAAAAATCAAGGATTGGTTACCTATATGGCCAGTCAGGAACAGGTTCAGTTTATTTATATTGAGAGTTTTCACAAACTCATGTGCCTCCTCGCTCATACCTCTCCAAATCACAAAGAAATCATCAATATACCTAACCCAGATCACTGTGTGGTTGTCGAAATGATAGATACTAGTACTACCTGTTCCTCCCGCCAGCCCAAAAACAAACATGCATGGCTGGGGGCGAAACAAATACCTGTTATAGTGCTCTGGGTAAATGGCTCCATTGAAGAGAAAATAGTTGTGTGAGGCAGTACCACATATTGTCAGTTATCATTTGTTGGAAAATGGGTTATTGGTAGGGCAGGTAGGTACCTACACCTAGCAACAAGCCACAAACCTCCACATAAGTACAGTTAGGTCTCAGTAAATTAATCCCAGCTCTACCCTTGGTAGCTTGGCATCGAGCGTCAAGGCTTAACTTAGGAGACAAAGTGTAAAGCATTCAAATATCACAAAACAGTAATTAAATAAAACACAGGAAACAGTTTAAAAATCCAAACCCAATTTATAAAAATAGCTTATATTTTTATCTTTAAAATGACACAAAAACGATTAAAATCGGTTCAGGGGAACCGGAGATATGAATTTTTAAAGTATTATTATTTTCTAGCGCTTAGAAACAAAAAGCGCCAATCGGGTCATCTGGTTGCACCAGGACCGGGGCAAAGTCAAACTTTCAGGCCGACCGCGATGGAGCCCTGCTCGGCTACAAGTCGCGGGAGGCCTCGGTTAAAAAGTTACCTTCTGACTTAGTCTCTTTTTTGATGTTTTTCTTCCCCGGGACGAACCTGCCAGTTGGATCCGACCTCCTGGAGCCCTTGTCCGGATACGCGAAGTCGGTTTCCTCGGTGGTGATTTTTACCTACGGACTTAGTCGTTTTTTCGAGATGAAAATCCTTTGACCGGGGTAAACCTGGATCTTGATCCGACGTCCGTGGAACCCTTCTCGGATACGATGGCTGGAAGGTCCCGGTCAACTTTTTACGTTCGGACTTAGTCTCTTTTTTGGATGTTTTTCTTTACCGGGACGAACCACGAAGTCAGGCCGGGTCGCGGTTGAGGCAAGCCGGCTAGAATTTCCGCGTCGGGTCGGTCACTTTATGGAGCTTTTTTTCAAAAATTCTCCTATCTTTTCCAAACTTCTGGGGCTTCACCCAGATGTTCTTTTAAGGTTCTTTTGGGGTCCACAGCTCACCCCAAGGGTCCAGAAGTTCTGTGATGGTCCTTGGGAAGTGCGGACTTCAACTCCCAGAATGCACCTGGCGCAAACTCCTTTTTGGCCACTGGACAGTGGTCAGCTGGTCACTTTTTCAGGAGTTGGTGCAGGGGACTCTGGATAGCAATTTTTCACCTGTAGCAAACAGGGAGTCCCTCCTTGAACCAGTGGAAGCCAGGCAAAGTCCTTCTTGTGGTGAAGCCCAAGTGTGCAGCTGGTGCAGTCTTTCTGAGTGCAGGGTCCAGGTGCAGGCCAGGGGTCCAGCAGGGCAGTCCTTCTTCTTCTTTAGTTCCTTTCTTGTTGAATTCTGGAGGGGATCTGAGGTGTGGGTGCAGGTCTGCCAGTTTTATCCTTGCTCCTGGGTGAAAAGCAGGGGGGCCCTGGTTCTCCAATCATGGACAGGGTCGTCCCCCTGTGATGACCACTTCCTGGGAAGTGTGGCAAAAATCCATCCCAGAAGGCAACAGTCTCTAAAAATCCAAAATGGATGAATCTGATTTTTGGAGGAGAGATCTGGCTGAGCCCACCCACTGGTGTGGCTAAAAATCATAAACACACCCCTCTCCTGCCCTCTCCTAATCTAATCAAGGGGGCACCTAGCTGTCTGGTGTTGCAGGATGTGGGGGTGTTGCTGGGTGCTCCAGATGTCCTTCTCTGCCTTTGAAGACCAGTTTGGCAGCCCTCCCCCTTCCTGCCTCACCATCTGCTGAGGGGAGATTCTCTCCCCCAAGCACATTCCTTTGTGTGAAGCCAGGCCACTTCACACCTCATTAAAGTAGCCTGGCAGAAGCTGCTGCAGGCTGGCCAATCAGAGCACAGCAGCAAAAACAATGCAGAGCTGAAATTGGCAACTTTTTAGGTAAAGTCTAAACTTTTTACCTGAACTGGTTATATTAAATCCAACAACTGGAAGTTGTGGGATTTATTATAACAATCAATTTGATACCAAATTCTTGGTATGTAACATTTAAGGAGACTTTAAAATTTAAAATAAAGTCTGCCCATTCTAGCCTATGAAGGCCATTTACTTCAATGAGGGAAAAACGAATTTGGCTGTTTTTACCTCACCAGGGCTTATAAATCTATTTTTATAAAGTCCCTGCTTATAGTTACATGGCACCCAGCCCTAGGGGCACATAGGGCACACCTTAGGGGTGACTTATATGTAAAAATAAGGTAGTTTAAGACTTTGGAAGTACCTTTAATTCCAAAGTCGAATTTGCATATAACTTTAATTTAAAAGCAGCCAGCAAGGCAGGCTTGCTTTTAAAATGACACTGGGCACCTCAGCAATGCACCTAGGTGTGCACCACCTATGCTGTGGTCCCTAAACCTACATGCCCTACCATATACTAGGGACTTATAGGTAGGTTAACTTAGCCAATTATAATTAGCCTAATTTGCATATCCATTTTACACAGAGCACTGGCCCTGGGACTGGTAAGCAGTACCCAGGGCACAGCCAAGAGTCAGTAACCACCAGTACCTATCCAGAAAGAGTGGGGGTGATCAGGCAAAAAAAAGGACTTTCCTACACTGCCCTCCCCCAGATGAAAGGTGATGGGTACTAACCTACACCCTGGTAGTCCTCATCAGCTAAGTGGAAAAACCTGGAAAGGCCATCTGCATTGGCATGAGCAGTCCCAGGTCTGTGCTCCACTGTGAAGTCCATCCCCTGTAGGGAAATGGACCACCTTAACAGTTTTGGGTTCTCCCCCCTCATCTGCATCAACCATCTGAGAGGTCTGTGGTCAGTTTGTACACGGAAGTGAGTGCCAAACAAGTAAGGCCTCAACTTCTTCAGGGACCAAACCACAGCAAAGGCCTCCCTCTCAATGGCACTCCATTTTTTCTCTCTGGGGAGTAGTCGCCTGCTGATGAAGGCAACTGGGTGATCATGGCCCTCTTCATTAACTTGTGCTAACACTGCCCCAATCCCTTCCTCTGAAGCATCTGTTTGCACTACAAACTCCTTGCTATAGTCAGGGGCCAGTAACACTGGTGCTGAACACATAGCCTATTTTAGGGTGTCAAAAGCTTTCTGACACTCTGGGGTCCAAATGACCTTCTTGGGTTGTTTCTTGGAGGTAAGCTCAGTCAGAGGGGCCACTATGGTCCCAAAATTCTGAACAAACCTCCTGTAATACCCAGTCAGGCCAAGAAAGGCCCTGACCTGAGTCTGGGTTTTTGGAGCCTCCCAATCCAGGATAGTCTGGATCTTGGGCTGGAGAGGTTGTACATGGCCTCCACCAACAAGGTGGCCCAGGTACACAACAGAACTTTGCCCTATCTGGTACTTGCTTGCCTTGATAGTCAGGCCTGCTTGAAGCAGGGCCTGAAGCACTTCCTTCAGGTGGACTAGGTGGTCCCTCCAGGTGGAACTAAATGCAGCTATATCATCTAGATAAGCTGCACTAAAAGATTCCAACCCAGACAGGACTCTATTCACCAACCGTTGGAAGGTGGCAGGAGCATTTTTCATCCCGAAGGGCATCACCTTGAACTGAAAGTGGCCCTCTGGTGTGGAAAATGCTGACCTCTCCTTAGCTCTTGGACTTAAGGCAATCTGCCAATATCCTGAGATCAGATCAAATGTGCTCAGGAATTTGGCAGCCCCCAACCTGTCAATGAGCTCATCAGCTCTAGGTATGGGGTGAGCATCAGTCCTAGTGACTGCATTTAGACCTCTGTAGTCCACACAGAATCTTAATTCTTTCTTCCCACCTTGGGGATTAGCTTTGGGCACCAGTACCACTGGACTGGACCAAGGACTATCAGAGGGCTCAATTACCTTCAGGTCCAACATCTTAGCCACTTCAGCTTTGATGTTGGCCTTGACCTGGTCAGACAGCCTGTACAGCTTGTTCTTGACAGGCAAGCTGTCACCAGTGTCAACATCATGGACACACCAATTGGTGAGTCCAGGGGTCAGGGAGAACAGACTAGCAAACTGTCCCAAGACTTGCTTACAGTCTTGTTGTTGCTGATCTGTCAATTTGGGAGAGAGTACCACTCCCTCCACTGACCCATCTTTTTCCTTTGAGGACAGGAGGTCTCGCAGAGGTTCACCCTCCTCCTCCTTCCCTTCATCAGTGACCATCAGCATGGTCATGTCTGCCCTGTCCTGGTGGGGTTTCATCCTGTTTACATGTAGGATCCTGTGAGGATTCCTGGGGGTTCCAAGGTCCACCAAGTAGGTGACCTCACCTTTTTTCTCTAGGATTGGATAGGGCCCAGTCCATTTGGCCTGTAGTGCCCTAGGAGCCATGGGCTCCAAAACCCACACCAGCTGTCCTGGGTGACACTCAGGCATGGTAGCCTTTTGATCATGCCAGAGCTTCATGAGCTCCTGACTGGCCTCCAGGTTTCTGCTTGCCTTCTTCATATACTCAGCCATGCGAGACCGCAGGCCTAGTACATAATCCAGCACATTCTCCTTGGATTCCTTGAGAGGCTTTTCCCAAGACTCTCTCACCAAGCACAATGGGCCTCTTACAGGGTGCCCAAACAGTAACTCAAAGGGGCTGAATCCAACCCCCTTCTGTGGCACCTCCCTGTAGGCAAACAGCAGGCATGGGAGGAGGACATCCCATCTCCTCCTGAGTTTGTCAGACACACCCATGATCATGCCCTTCAGGGTCTTATTGAATCTTTCCACCAGACCATTGGTCTGTGGATGGTAGGGTGTGCTGAACTTATAAGTAACACCACACTCCTCCCACATGGCTTTCAGATAGGCTGACATAAAGTTTGTGCCCCTATCTGAGACCACCTCCTTTGGGAATCCCACTCTGGTGAACACACCAAGTAGGGCCCTAGCCACTGTGGGAGCAGTGACTGTCCGGAGGGGTATTGCCTCAGGGTACCTGGTGGCATGGTCCACTACCACCACAATGTACCTGTTACCTGAAGCAGTTGGTGGGTCTAGGGGACCAACAATGTCAATCCCCACCCTCTCAAAGGGAGTCCCAACCACTGGCAGTGGAATCAAGGGAGCCTTTGGCTTGCCCCCTGTCTTGCCACTGGCTTGACAGGTGACACAGGAGCTGCAAAACTCCCTGACTTTTTCTGACATTTCGGGCCAATAAAAATGGTTGACCAGCCTGCTCCAGGTCTTGGTCTGCCCCAAATGACCAGCTAAGGGGATATCATGGCTTAAGGTAAGGAGGAATTCTCTATACTTTTGTGGGACCACTACTTTCCTAGTAGCCCCTTCTTTAAGGGCCCTTGCCTCAGTGTAGAGAACTCCATCCTCCCAGTAAACCTTGTGGGTACCACTGGTATCCCCTTGTTCTTGCCTGGCAGCAGTCTGCCTCAGGCCCTCAAGAGTGGGACACTCTCTTTGTCCCTGGCAGAAATCTTCTCTGGTGGGCCCACCTGCCCCTTGCAGTTCTCCCAAGTCAGGCAGAGTTTGCAGGGAAGGTGTCCCTCCCTCAGAGTTCAGATCCTCCCCCTCAGGGTTGGATTCTTCCTGACCCTCTGTACTTGTTGGGGCTGGCAAGCCAGACCCAGTGCCTTTTCTCTTTTTCTTGGAGGCTTGGCCCATTGTTCCAGGGTCCAAGTGTCCAGCATTCCCCTGTTGTGCCGCCTGTGACCTGGTCACAGCACACACCCATTCAGGGAGGTCCAGCATCTGTGCATGGACCCTTCTTTCCACTTCTGACCACTCAGATGCTTCAAGATCATTCCCCAGTAGACACTCTACTGGGAGGGCAGGAGCTACAGCTACTTTTTTAGGGCCAGTCACACCTCCCCATTCCAGACTCACCATAGCCATGGGATGGAGTTTGGTTCTGGTATCTGCATAAGTCACCTGGTGGAAGACACCAGGTAAGACCTGCTCTGGAGAAACCAGCTTTTCTGCGACCATTGTCACACTGGCTCCTGTATCTCTCAGAGCTTCCACTTCAGTCCCATTGACTTTAGGCCTCTGCCTATACCTCTCCATGATGGGAGGTAAGGTGGCCATAGTTGCAATGTCCACCCCACCCACGGATACTAAGGTGACCTCAGTGTACCCTGATTCCACCCCTGGGCCAACTTCCACCCCCAACCCTACACTAGCAATCCCCTGGGATTGCCCACCAGTGGTGGGGGGCTTCTTGGTGCAGATAGCATCTCCTCTTTTATGTCCTGGCTGATGACAGTCAAAACACTTGCCGGCCTTAGCAAGCTCCTGAAACTTTCCTGCTTTAGCAGGATCATAATTCTTTCCCTGATACCCTTTCCCTTTAAAAGTGAATTGGCTCGGGGCTCCCCCTCCCTGAGAAGTTTTTGGGGACTCTTGTGAGGACTCTTTGGGTTTTTTGTCATCTTTCCCCTGGTTCTTCCCCTGAGAAGAACCATGTCCTCCCTTTTTCTGATCACCCCCTGGGAGTCTCTGGTTAACCCTAGTTCTTAACCAGTCATCTGCTGCCTCCCCAGCTCTCTGGGGTTGGTCAATCTAGAGTCTACTAGATACTGGCGGAGCCTCTCTTGGACACAATTAGTTAGAAGGTGCTCCCACATAATCAAATTGTACAGCCCCTCAAAGGTACTTACCCTGTTGCCCTGTATCCAGCCCTCCAGTGCTTTTACTGAAATGTCCACAAAGTCCACCCAGGACTGGGTGCTTGTCTTTTGGGTGTCCCTAAACTTAAGCCTATACTGCTCTGGGGTTAGACCAAACTTTTTAGTCAAGCAACTCTTCATACTGGGGTATGAGTCTGCATCCTCCCCACTCATGGTTAGGAGCCTATCCCTCCCAGAGTTGGAAACTAACTCCCAAAGGAGTGAACCCCAGTACTGAGGCTTGACTTTCCTCATCTGGAGGGCCCTCTCAAAGGCCCCCAGCCACTTATCTATGTCATCCCCCTCTACATAGGCAGGAACCACCCCTTTGGGTAATCTGGGGGCAAAACCCCCACCCAGGGACACCTCAGTTTCTTTCTCGCTGCCTCCATCTTTTTTTTCTTTGCTTGCCCACTTTTTCTTTTCTAGGGCAAGCTTATCTGCTTCCAAAGCTATGTAGGCTAGCTGGGCTTCCAGCTCTCTTTCCCTGATGGATGGGTTCTCTCCTCCTGAAAGGACCCCCTTCCTACCACTAGCTTTGGGTCTGGCCCTAGTGACTGTATCCACTGATCCTCCTCTTCCTCACTTAGGCTCGGATGCCTTCCCTCCCCTGAGTGGTTAGAGTTAGCATCTTCCCCTTTTTCTTCCTCCTCTGGAGCTTCCTCTGTCTCTACCTCTTGGGCCTCAGCCCATGCTGTCAGGGATTTAATCAGGATTTGCTTCCTGAGATCAGTGGTTGCAGGCAACCCTCTCTCAATACACAACCCCCTAAGCTGGACTACTGTCAGTGTGGGTAGGCTAGCCAGATCAAGCTCCATGGTTCCCTTGTTTTGTGTCAACAAAAACTTTTTGCAAAAATTGGAAACAAGAATTTAGAAAAATTACAAAAATTCAATAATTGAAATTAATCCAAATTAATAATTAATAAAAAAAAAAAAAAATTAAAAACAATTTTTGCACTAGGACATTTTAAAGGATTTTTAATTTGTTTTACTCAAAACTGTAACGTGATATTGAACACAAGTACAGGATCCCGTCGCTGCTTCCAATTATGTTGGAAAATGGGTTATTGGTAGGGCAGGTAGGTACCTACACCTAGCAACAAGCCACAAACCTCCACATAAGAACAGTTAGGTCTCAGTAAATTAATCCCAGCTCTACCCTTGGTAGCTTGGCATCGAGCGTCAAGGCTTAACTTAGGAGACAAAGTGTAAAGCATTCAAATATCACAAAACAGTAATTAAATAAAACACAGGAAACAGTTTAAAAATCCAAAACCAATTTATAAAAATAGCTTATATTTTTATCTTTAAAATGACACAAAAACTATTAAAATCGGTTCAGGGGAACCGGAGATATGAATTTTTAAAGTATTATTATTTTCTAGCGCTTAGAAACAAAAAGCGCCAATCGGGTCATCTGGTTGCACCAGGACCGGGGCAAAGTCAAACTTTCAGGCCGACCGCGATGGAGCCCTGCTCGGCTACAAGTCACGGGAGGCCTCGGTTAAAAAGTTACCTTCTGACTTAGTCTCTTTTTTGATGTTTTTCTTCCCCGGGACGAACCTGCCAGTTGGATCCGACCTCCTGGAGCCCTTGTCCGGATACGCGAAGTCGGTTTCCTCGGTGGTGATTTTTACCTTCGGACTTAGTCGTTTTTTCGAGATGAAAATCCTTCGACCGGGGTAAACCTGGATCTTGATCCGACGTCCGTGGAGCCCTTCTCAGATACGATGGCTGGAAGGTCCCGGTCAACTTTTTACGTTCGGACTTAGTCTCTTTTTTGGATGTTTTTCTTCACCGGGACAAACCACGAAGTCAGGCCGGGTTGCGGTTGAGGCAAGCCGGCTAGAATTTCCGCGTCGGGTCGGTCACTTTATGGAGCTTTTTTTCAAAAATTCTCCAATCTTTTCCAAACTTCTGGGGCTTCACCCAGATGTTCTTTTAAGGTTCTTTTGGGGTCCACAGCTCACCCCAAGGGTCCAGAAGTTCTGTGATGGTCCTTGGGAAGTGCGGACTTCAACTCCCAGAATGCACCTGGCGCAAACTCCTTTTTGGCCACTGGACAGTGGTCAGCTGGTCACTTTTTCAGGAGTTGGTGCAGGGGACTCTGGATAGCAATTTTTCACCTGTAGCAAACAGGGAGTCCCTCCTTGAACCAGTGGAAGCCAGGCAAAGTCCTTCTTGTGGTGAAGCCCAAGTGTGCAGCTGGTGCAGTCTTTCTGAGTGCAGGGTCCAGGTGCAGGCCAGGGGTCCAGCAGGGCAGTCCTTCTTCTTCTTTAGTTCCTTTCTTGTTGAATTCTGGAGGGGATCTGAGGTGTGGGTGCAGGTCTGCCAGTTTTATCCTTGCTCCTGGGTGAAAAGCAGGGGGGCCCTGGTTCTCCAATCAGGGACAGGGTCGTCCCCCTGTAATGACCACTTCCTGGGAAGTGTGGCAAAAATCCATCCCAGAAGGCAACAGTCTCTAAAAATCCAAAATGGATGAATCTGATTTTTGGAGGAGAGATCTGGCTGAGCCCACCCACTGGTGTGGCTAAAAATCATAAACACACCCCTCTCCTGCCCTCTCCTAATCTAATCAAGGGGGCACCTAGCTGTCTGGGGTTGCAGGATGTGGGGGTGTTGCTGGGTGCTCCAGATGTCCTTCTCTGCCTTTGAAGACCAGTTTGGCAGCCCTCCTCCTTCCTGCCTCACCATCTGCTGAGGGGAGATTCTCTCCCCCAAGCACATTCCTTTGTGTGAAGCCAGGCCACTTCACACCTCATTAAAGTAGCCTGGCAGAAGCTGCTGCAGGCTGGCCAATCAGAGCACAGCAGCAAAAACAATGCAGAGCTGAAATTGGCAACTTTTTAGGTAAAGTCTAAACTTTTTACCTGAACTGGTTATATTAAATCCAACAACTGGAAGTTGTGGGATTTATTATAACAATCAATTTGATACCAAATTCTTGGTATGTAACATTTAAGGAGACTTTAAAATTTAAAATAAAGTCTGCCCATTCTAGCCTATGAAGGCCATTTACTTCAATGAGGGAAAAACGAATTTGGCTGTTTTTACCTCACCAGGGCTTATAAATCTATTTTTATAAAGTCCCTGCTTATAGTTACATGGCACCCAGCCCTAGGGGCACATAGGGCACACCTTAGGGGTGACTTATATGTAAAAATAAGGTAGTTTAAGACTTTGGAAGTACCTTTAATTCCAAAGTCGAATTTGCATATAACTTTAATTTAAAAGCAGCCAGCAAGGCAGGCTTGCTTTTAAAATGACACTGGGCACCTCAGCAATGCACCTAGGTGTGCACCACCTATGCTGTGGTCCCTAAACCTACATGCCCTACCATATACTAGGGACTTATAGGTAGGTTAACTTAGCAAATTATAATTAGCCTAATTTGCATATCCATTTTACACAGAGCACTGGCCCTGGGACTGGTAAGCAGTACCCAGGGCACAGCCAAGAGTCAGTAACCACCAGTACCTATCCAGAAAGAGTGGGGGTGATCAGGCAAAAAAAAGGACTTTCCTACATCATTTCATTGTACATTAAATTAGATAATGACCAGGCCCTTAGAAAATGTCAACAAGCTGTGGCACCCAGATCATCTGGAATGCACGATAAAGGCTGTTCACATCTATGTTTAACATTAGACAATCATCATCCATCTTAATTCCTTCTGTAATCATCAAAAAACCACTTGTATCCCTTACATATGAGGGAAGAGCTTCAACAAATGGGCTTAGAAAAAAACCTATTTATTGGGATGTCTCTCAAATAAAGAGTCTATGGAGGATACTATTGGCCTTCCAGGGAGATTGAGAGTGTTCTTATGAAAGTTGGGTAAAAAATAGATCAGTGGGATCCTAGCGTGCTCACATTTTATAATCCCATTCCAATAACCCAACTGCTGGCCATTCTTTTACTTGAAAATACAACTGATTGGCTCTATTTACCTCAATTTTGAAAGAAATGTCATAACATGATTTATTCAGGACCTGTCTATAACCTTCTTTGAGGGATTTGTCTTTTTACCACAATACTGCATTCCCACTTTATCAGAATGTAATCCTTGCATTTTTCAATTCCCAGCCAATTTTGGCCCTGGAGACTCCATCCCCCTGGGCCCGGCCATGTCTCCCTGGGTGTCCTGGAGCCTACCCAGGGTACCCGTGTGCAATGGAACCATGGGGGGGCCTCAAGGCCCCCACAATCCCAGACGACATTGCTATTAAACGCAGGGAGCTGCTGAACATGCAGCTCCCTGTGTGGATGAGTAATAGTTTCATCCCTTTCCCTGCCTGCATGTCTGTGGCTAGGGAAAGAGATGAGATCTGCACTTTCAGTGAGCGGGAGCATGCTGGAACCTGAGTGTCTGCTTTTGCTTGAGGGTAACTGTCAGCTCCCACCAAGCAAAAGCAAACAGCTATGTCCCACTCTAACTGGTGAATTTCTATGCTTATTTTAATTCTATTTCCTAACTATAACATCCCTGTAAACTGTGTTTTTTCCAGTGAATAAACATAGTCCTCAGCAGTCGACAGTAGGTAACATACATACATATATATATATATATATATATATATATATATATATATATATATATATATATATATATATATGTGTATATATATATATATATAATTCCTCGATAAGTTGTCATGTCCTCTGAGGCTGGGAAGAGAAAAAAGAAGCATCCATGACTGATACTGATGATGTAGGGGCGAGTGCAGTCAGAGGGCACTCTGCAGTCTCAATTGAACCAGTCTTATCTCTGACGAACTGGCAAATGATGAGGCACACCTAAAGTGTGAAGAATCTTGCGTAATGGGCTTTCCAGGATGGTGAGCAGTTACCATGTGTTCTTTGCTAGTCACAACTCTGAAGAGTTCAGTATCAAAGGGAGCATCAGATTTATGCTTTCTCTGTAGTTGCCTCTATTATCGATCCCTTTCATTAAAATAATGTTCTTGGCATATTAACGTTTGTTGGCATATACTTTCATCTTTTGTTTAATAACAAGCCTTTTTGACGAAGTTCACCATCTGTTGCAGACCTCCTGTTGGTCTGTTGTGGTCATCATGGCTATCCCAAACATGAGAGTGGCAGGACTTTCGCCACTCATTGAATATTGAGTCGCCCGATAAACTCAAAGAGTAGCATGGAGAGCTGCCTTCAGATTAAACTTCTCCGGTTTAGCATGCTTGACTGTCTTTTTAAGATGGGGATGAAGCATTTAACAACGCCATTTGCTTGTGGCCAGGGAGGTGTGATTTTTTCATGCTTTAAATGAGTAAGAAAGTCTTGGAATCCTTGACTGTTGAAAGGCGGACCATTGTCAGACTTTGGGATTGAAGGAACACCCCATATTGAAGGAACACCCAATATTGCAAAAAATGCCATCTAATCTCTCAATGACATATTCTTGAGTAATGGATGAGAGAATTTTCACTAGTTGAAAATGGGAGTATTCATCGATAACCAAAGAAATCAACAGCAATTCCTTCCCACACATGTTTTGGTAAATCTGAAATGTTCAAAGTATGTTGAGTGATTTTGGGTGATAAGCTATTGCATAAATGTCAGTTCTTCAATTCTTCTTCAACTATTTCATCAAGATGAGGAAACCAAACCTGGTCTCTAAGAGCTACTTTAGTGGCAACAATTCAACAATGTCCTTCGCCGGCTATTTTAATTAATTATCCTTGCAGACTCTCTAGCATGACAATTCTTGAACCTCATATGACAATGTGCAATAATGTCCTTCAGAATCAACGTACCTCTGTCTTGGCTTGTTTAAGTATCAATTTCTTCCAAGAAATAGCAGCAGGAGTGTTTGACTTTACGATAAAGTTAATGTAGGCTACAGCTGCTTTGGAAGAGGTGCCAAGACACTGTACTAGCATTTGTGAAAAGAAGTCAGCAGAGATTGATCTTTCCCTAGTGCATGATAGTGTAGTCATATTCCTGTAGTCACAAACCCCAACGTTCAGTTCTGGGAGGCATCTGGGCTTTTTGATTGCCAAAGATGGTAAGCAGTGCTTGATGATCAGTTACAAGAGTGAACGGTTTTCCACATAAGAATATGTGGAAATGTTCCCAAACCCACACAGCTACTAAACATTCTTTTTTGGCACATTCAGTTTGTGACAAACTTCTTCTTGCATATGCCACAATATGCCTTCAAGCATTTAGGTGTCCATTGTGTTGGGCAAGGATCGCATCAGCCCGACCAGGATTGCATCAACAAAAACATCTGTATGTAGCTTCGGATCAAAGTAGGCCATTTCAGTGGCATTCTTAATTGCATGTTTAATTTTCTGTGACCAGTAAAATAGTTTTTTTTTTCAGTCTCTTAAGGGAACACTTACTGTGGCAAAGTCATCTTTGTATCTAGAACAGTAACTGGCCATGCCAAGGAATGAAAGTAACATGGTAACTTGTGTAAGAGCGTTACCATGTTTTTTTTGTGTAGCCCCAAAAACTAATATGTCATCACTGTAATTGAAAGCATTAGTGTCAGGTTGTATTATTTGTCGAATGAAAGCTTGAAAACCTTCTGCTGCTGAAGACATCGAAACTTAGGGGCAAATTTATGAAAAGCGGTGCTGCACTTAGTGCAAGCATTGCATCACATTGTAAAATAAATTGACGCTAATGTGGCGTTTAAATGGCACTAGGCCCTCTTAAATCTGGGCCTTAATATTTTATATCTGAACAAACCAACGTGAGAAGAAAAGGTAGTAATGTCTCTTCAAGTTACAATTGATGATACACTTTGTTCAGATCAAGGCAAGAGAAGACTTTGGCACTATTTAACTGTGTGATCATGTCAGCAGTTTGCTGAAGGATTAATTTGCAATTTTCACACTGGGATGTTTCTCTCTTTTAATTGACTTGAAAGTTTGATGCAAATCAACACAGATGTATATAGCTCCTTAACTGTCCTTTTTGGGTACTACCATTAGGGGAGAAACCCGGAGTTAGACCAGTAGATTGCTAATTGATATCATTCTTTAGTAATGTTTCAAGTTCTTTTTTAACAGCTTCTTGTAAATGAAATGCAATTCCTCTGTCTTTGAGCAACAGGATAAACCTCCTCATTGATAGGCAGTTTCACTTTCATCGTCTTAAGCTTTCCTAACCTATGAAACAGCAAAGGGAACTGACTTACTATTTCATGATAAGCATTCATGTTGTAGTTCACAGATATCAGTACTGTTTGAGGAGGACTACTGAAACTGAGCAAAGAGACACTTGACCCAGTGCCTTGAAGTACACGAATTGGTGCTTGAACCTTTGTCTTTTTGTGTTTCATTGTTGCTACGAATGAACCTTGACTCTTTAATGGTGTCTATGCAGCCTATGTAAATACTTTGGTCTTTGACAATGTGAGATGGGGGTAATGGAGATAGTTCACTATATTTCTCCTCAGTCATAATGTTTAGTGATGCACGACTGTCAATATAAAAGGTATTGAGCAGCTGTTTATCTTTAGTGTAACATTTGGACAGTGTTTGAATGATTTTAGTGACTTTTTCTCATCAAATTTTCTTTGATTGGTACTTTTCTTCATATTTCGCCAGTTCGATATGTGCACCTTTTTCTGAAGTAAACATTGACATTGCACATCCATCTTCCTCACTGAAACTGAAGAACTCTTGGATGAATATTTAGATGATGATCAACTTTGTTTAGTGTTGATTTGCCTCAGCAGATGTTGCTGCTTAACCTTGTGGGCTCATGTAGAACGACACTTTTGGAATGTTTGGGCATCTATTTCGTTTTCTCGGTGTGACACTGTTAGTTTTTTCTTCGCCTTATAAACCATTATAAAATGGATCTCTTTCCCAAAACCCTTTCGTATTTGTCCAATGATGGGACATTTACCTTCATGTGAAAACGAAAATCCACATCTGAAGCACAGCATCTTTTTCTTAGGAGATATGTGCTTGTGTGCTTCTTATGACAAATAGGAAATAGCAAGTACATTGAATGCACAGGTCCATCAGCACTAATGTTCTGTTGCCCACCAGCGGGATCTGGTCTTCTTGAAGTAACACACTGAAGGGGGTGGATAAGTCTCTGGGTTGAGCCAGGAGAGGTAGAAAGAGAGGCAAGATAGACAGTGGGAGAAAAGAGTAAATTAAACTGAGGTAGAAGCAGAGAACGAGATTAGGAGGGGTAAGTAAGGTAGGGTGAGAGAGAGATGAAAGAGTAACACATAAGTGACCTACAGTCAGACTAAATACAGAGTGGTTAGGTAGGTGTCAGAACACCTTTTAGAGGGCCACAGGGCAGGCAGGGGTTACTGGGCCCCACCATGATGGTTGGGGTCTAATACCCTTGCTGTCCTAGCAATCAGCCTACTATGAGCTCTGCACAGCTGGGTTAATTGCTACCCCTGAAGCACTTGACTCTCAGTGGTAGCATGGGTTGGTCAATTCAAGGCCTTTAAGGGGGAGGGAAAGTGCCAGTGTAGGCCTAAGCACACAACTCAACTTTGCATCAAGCAGTCCCAATCATTTGGGTCAGCCCAATACTGAGTTTTATGTAAGAGCAACTATTTATTATACATAACAGTTCAAATCTATCACAATGAAATAATCAACACAATCCCTTGCAGAGCCCATCTAGGACATCTGGCATGATCACATGAAGTTGTCCAATCTAGATCCACTCCCTTGATCTGAAGTGTCCAGGTTGTATGTAAAGTGACTCTCCCATGAGTACAATCCTCCTGTGCCCTAGTCTTCTGTTCACGAAGTTCTCAAAAAGTGCCTGTGGTGATCTTGTCACAGCTCTGAACAACAAGTGGGTTTTCACCTTCCAGGTTTATATAGTTTTTCCAGACACAGATGTGATTTAGTGTATGTCCTGTTAAAATTCATGTTGCGGGTGTCAGCCTCTTTGAAGTGCTTACTCTTTGGTTCTGTTCTGTTTCCAGAAGCCAGTCTACCTAAGCAGGGGGTAGCACCAGAGCTGATGGACCCATAAACAGTTAAGGGATGCAGCAAAGGTGTTACACCTGGGTATCAGCCTCCAGAGACATATGCTTCAAAAAAGTTTAAAGGATTAAGCCTCCCATCTTTTATGACTCTGTGTCCCTGTAGTGTATATCTTATCAGTTCCACCATCTATCAAAAGCACTGTGCCCTGCCCTCCGCCCAGCACCCCTCCAGAGTCATGAGATGCCTTTTATGTGCACAAGGGATGCTCCGCTTCCCTCCTATGTAGCTCTCCCTGCAGCTCCAGAAATATCAGCAATCCACATCTCCTGTTTGTGCCTGCAGACCACACACCCATCTTAGGATTTTCTAGATCATGGGCCTCCTAAAATGATTTCCATCTGCCTCCATTTTATGTGCCCTCACAGGCATACATGCATGCAATCTTTAGCACACAAGAAAAATCAATCAATCAATCAAGGATTTATAGAGCGCACTAATCCCCCATTAGGGTCTCAAGGCGCTGGGGAGGGGGAGCTACTGGTCGTAAAGCCATGTCTTGAGGCGTTTCCTGAATGTCAAGAGGTCTTGGGTCTGGCGAAGGTGGAGCGGTAGGGAGTTCAAGGTCTTGGCGGCTAGGTGAGAGAAGGATCTTCCTCTGGCGGTGGTTCAGCGGATGCGGGGGATGGAGGCGAGGGCGAGGCTGGGGGAGCGAAGGTTGCGGGTGGGGGTGTGGAAGGTGAGTCTGTCGTTGAGGTAGGCTGGGCCTGTGTCGTGGAGGGCCTTGTGTGCGTGGATGAGGAGTTTGAAGGTGATCCTCTTTGATACTGGTAGCCAGTGAAGGTCTCTGAGGTGGGGGAAATGTAGTTGCAGCGTGGGATGTCCAGAATGAGGCGGCGGATGCGTTCTGGATTCTTTACAGCTTTGTTAGGAGTTTGGTTGTTATTCCTGCATATAGGGCGTTTCCGTAGTCCAGGAAGAGGAGATGGCATTGACCTGCTGAGTCATGCTAAGTGTGGAGTCCAAGATGAAGCCTAGGTTGCGTGCGTGGGTGGTGGGTGAGGGTGCAGTTCCTAGGGAGGTGGGCCACCAGGGTTCATTCCAAGTTGAGGGGTTGGTGCCAAAGATGAGGATTTCTGTCTTGTCTGTGTTTAACTTGAGGTGGCTTGATTCCATCCAGCTGGCGATGGCGTGAAGTCCGTTGTGGAGGTTGTTCTTTGCAGTTTTAGGGTCTTTCGTGAGGGAGAGGATGAGCTGAGTGTAGTCTGCGTAGGAAACTATGTTGATTTGGTGGGTTCGTGCGATGTTGGCGAGGGGGGCCATGTAAACGTTGAAGAGCGTGGGGCTGAGCAAAGATCCTTGGGAAACGCCACAGATAATTCTGGAGGCTTCTGACAGGAACGGTTGGAGGTGGACTCTCTGGGTTCTGCCTGAGAGAAATGACGAGATCCAGTTGAGTACCTTGTCGCGGATTCCAGCGCTGTGGAGGCGTGTGCGGAGAGTGTGATGACATACCGTGTCGAAGGCTGCGGAGAGGTCCAGGAGGATGAGTGCTGCTGTTTCTCCTTCGTCGAGAATGGTCCGAATGTCATCTGCTGCAGCGATGAGTGCAGTCTTGGTGGTGTGGTTTCTGCAGAATCAGGATTGGGAGGTGTTGAGTACCTTGCTGTCTTCCAGGAACCGGGATAGTTGGCTAATTCAGATTTTTCCGATGACCTTGGCTGGGATGGGGAGGAGGGAGATCGGCCTGTAGTTCTTGGGGTCTTCTGGGTCTGCCTTTGGTTTCTTCAACAGGGTGATTTCTGCGTGCTTCCATCTTTCTGGGAAGGTGGCTGACTCAAAGGAGCTGTTGATGGTTTTGCAGAGGTGGGGGGCGATGATGATGTTTGCCTTATTGAAGATATGGTGTGGGCAGGGGTCCGATGGTGATCCGGAGTGGATGGAGGCCATGGTGGTGGCGGTGTCCTCTATCTTGACGGGGGTCCAGGTTTGGAGGAGGTGGGTGTTGCTTGGAGCGTTGGGTTCTTGGGTGTTTGTAGTCAGCTGGTGGGTCTGGGGTTTGAAGCTATTGTGGATTTCTTCTATCTTTCGACGGAAGTGGGTTGCCAGTGAGTTGCAGAACTCCTGTGATGGCGGGGGTTCATTGGAGCAGGTCCTGGGGGTGAAGAGCTCATTGACGATGCCGAAGAGCTCTTTACTGTTGTGAGCGTTGGCGTCGATGCGGTTTTTGAAGTGGGTCCTTTTGGTGGTGCAGATCAGTTGGTGATGTTTGCGTAGGGCATCCTTGAAAGCAATGTGGTTGGAGTTGGTAGGGTCAAGGGGCCAGGTTTTTTTCCATTCTGCAACATAGCCGTTTGGATTCCTGTAGTTCTGGCGTGAACCAGCTGGCCTTGATTCTGTGGGAGGTGTTTGGTGGTTTTTTGAGCGGTGCGAGGGTGTTGGTGCAATCTTCTATCCGGCAATGCAGGTTGGTGGTGGCTGTGTTGGGGTCTGAGGTTCCAGGGGGTGGGGCCCGGGCGAGAGTGGACATCAGTTGATCCGTTGATATTTTGCTCCAGTTGCGTCAGGGGGGTTGTGTGCGGTGGTGGTGAGTGACTGGTTTCTGGTCGGAGAAGTGGATGCAGCGGTGGCCTGTCCAGCTGAGTTCGGTGGTGTGGCTGAAAGAGACTTGGTTTCTGGCTGAGAAGATGGGGTCAAGTGTGTGGCCTGCGGAGTGGGTGGGTGCAGTGACGAGTTGCTTGAGGCCGAAGTTGGCGAGGTTGTCGATTAGGTTGGTAGTTTTGATATCGTTGTTATGTTCTAGGTGGAAGTTTAGGTCACCGGGGAGGATGTAGTCTGTTGAGGCGAGGGTTTGGGAACTGATGGCGTCAGCGATGTCGTCACAGAACTGCGGTCTGGGTCCAGGGGGTCTGTAGACCAGTGTTCCTCTGAGTGTGTTGTTGACGTTGATGTGGATTTTGAATTGGAGGTGCTCGGCGGAGTTGATGGTGTAGTGGGAGTTGGTGGAGACTCTTATGGTGTTTTTGTGGACTATGGCGAACACAAATTCCTATCAGGCCGAGTGAGTTGCTACTGCAGCCATGGAACTTTAACCGAGTGGACCAGTAATTTCCACTCCTATGATACAGAAAAAATCCTGGTCATTTGACTGGTCATCAAATGAGTATGATGTTACCACTGGTTCATATTCTTTGTGACTCTTGATGAGGGCAGTAGCCCCACCCATTCTGAGGGAAGTACTTTAGTGTGCCTCCCAGTTCGATGAACTTCCTTTCTGTGCCCCCATTGTATGTACATTGTATTCATTCACTTTGTTTCATTGTTCCTATTGTAAACATTAATTGCCTTCCCCTTTAAAATTTAAATCACAGCTCTGTACTGTGCTGCGACTGCCCCCATTTGGACATTGTTCCCTATTCCCTTTTTTTGTTTTGATCCTTTCCCTTGTGCTGGTCCTTTTCCGGTCTTACATTCATACAGCAGACTGTCCCTCACAGAATGCTGCTCTTTTTGCAGCTATCCGGTTGCTGGACTTTTTAGAGGTCACCTTATGGCAAGATGTAACCTATTTTATTCCCCGTATCCCTTAATTTTCTGAGCCCATTCAAGAGCCCTCCCCTTGCTAGCATGCCTCCCACCCTTTCCCCCCCATGAGGACGCAATGTGCTTTGCTCCTCGTTTTCATATCTCAGCCATAATTGTGGTTGTCAACCAGTGACTTACTGCACTCGAGACAGGGATGGTCAATTGGACCACATAGCAAGAATGATCCCATTGAGAAGAACTTCCTACCTGAAATGCAACTGCTAATACCAGAATGGTGGCTTATCTGACTACCATGGAAGAAGACTTCCCACTTGGAGTTCCTACCTAATTCAATATCCCCACCATCGGTAGTCTTATATTCTTGATCCCGGCTTGCTCCAGTCCATGGAACCCATTGGGACATGCACTCCTTCACTCCTGAGCAAACGCATAAGCATTCTGCATAATTTTGACTGGTAATTTGCTAGGCTTGATTGCAATCTGCAGAAAATTTGAACTGGTTAATTTGTTTGCCTTGCCTGGTTTCATTTCATGCTTATTCTCATTCATTGCACACTTAAGACATAGGGCCTGTGAGTATGTATTATTCCTTTTGCATACTTTTGGTGGCTTTCCATTCTTCCAGAGAGGGACCCTGCTCCCTGTGCTTCTCAAGTATTCTACCAGAGATACTAGTATGCTCCTTTATTCTTGCTCATACATTCCAGTCCCTTGAGATGATTTTCATTACTAATTCTCACATTTTCATTGTCAGTTCCTTAGTTTGTTTATATAAGTAGTCCTACCTCACACACGTTGCTTTTATAAACCTTGTTATTTTGGTTATGGTTTGTCACTTTAGGTAATGCACCCTTTTCATTGATTTGCAAATTCTATCCATACTGTTGAATTCTATGCACAATAAATGTGACATTATTGTTTGTTAAAAACTACAGAATGCTGGTTCTTTTCTGATTCATTCATGACAGTTATTCTACTGTCTTGTCGATAACAACAGATGTGACTTCCATGTGAATGTTTAAGTTGTACTTCAAAACAGGCTAAGCATGGCACAACAAAAAATAGGCCATCAGTCAGTGTTTAGTTGAGAGGGAGTCCTGAACTAAATTGGCATGGTTGGGGACTTGTAGCCTCTAGCTTTAGCTGATACTTATCTACCACAGGTCCTCTGGATCTATGCATCAGAAGTCCCAACATGTTTAGGGATGAGCCAGTAGCATATAAGACATAAACTATAAGTGAGTCTCAACAAGTGTCAAACCACAAAAGGAGACACTAATATCTGCTACAGCCTAGGGCCCTGATTTACAAGAACTGACACATCACTGTGTTGTGGCAGTGATGAGTCAAAAATACCTGTGCTTTGGTATGACAGAATCCTATGCAATGGAAGTGCCATATTTACAATATGGTGCACCATGGAGTAAGGAGCATGGGTGTGTTAAAAAAAAAGTGACGCATCTATATGAACCTTGTAGCAGGGAAATCTGACGCTCTTGCTGCAAAAGTGATGCAGCGCTCACATGTGGCACATAAAGTACAGCAAATTGGTGATGCATCACTTCTGAGTGTGGAATGCACCAAAAAACTGCAAAAAGTAATGCATTGTTTGAACAAAAATGGCACACTTTACAGAAGGCCCTCATAGAGCAGACAACAGGCATGAGACGCAAGGACAACAAGCCCAGCACCAGCCAGGATGTCCAGATACTCTCCCAGGGGAAGAGGAAGAAGAAGTGCAAATTCAGTGAGGAGGAGAATGACATCTTGATCACTGATGTGATAGAGCACCAACACCATTATTTGTCACTACAAAATTGCCAATCGGGTTGAAAGAGGCAATTTGGCACTCAGTTGAGGAGGAGATCAACAGCGTGGGACAAGCAAAAAGGACTGTCACCGACTGCAAGAAGTGGTGGCACAATTATGAGCTCTGGACGAATGAATAACTGGCCAACAACCTGGGAGCACCAATGCAGATGGGAGGAGAAGGTGGCAGCTGTCATCTAGACAAGTCGGTGGCTGAAGTCCCTGGACTGTGCGGCACACATAGGACAACACAGACACAGGGTAAATATTATCAAGCAATACAAAAATCCGACAAAGTGTGTTGATAGGAATGGCGCTCACAACTATCTCACCCCAAATTTTAGAAAAAATCAAAAACATCTACACGGTGCTCCTGGAAGGAGGACCCACCCCACTTCTCCACAAAATCTCATAAAAGAAAAGACAATACACAGTCCAAGGCACTCATGTAAAATAAATATGATCATTGTCCATATCCCTGCTTTCAGCAAATCCAATTGTTATTTATTTGATGTGTTCTTCAATTCCAGCCAGTGACACTAAACATATTTTGAGCTTATTAGTTAATATGCTCAAAATATACGACACTAAATATATTGAGCATATTAGCGGGCATTAGCTGGGAGACAGGAATGATTTTGGTCACTTTAGATGTGGTTTCACTGTACACTAGCATCAAATATGATTTGGGTACTCTTGCATTGAAACAATTTCTGAATAAGAGATCAGTAAGCTTATGGGAACATACGGAGATGTTAGGGGTAATGACTAAATTGATACTACAGAATAATTTCTTTCTGTCCAAAACTGAATGGTACAGACAGAAACTAGGAGTAGCAATGTGTTCGAGATTATTTCCCTTGTATGCAAATCTATTCATGGGATATTTGGAGCAGGAACTAATTGGGGCTCTAGGAGGAAGGGAATGGAATATTTATATCTTATACTGGGGTAGATATATTGATGATTGCTTCATGATTTGGACTGGAACTACTATGGAACTAAATAGATTTTGTGAATACTTGAATTCTAATGGGTCTAAAACAGGTTTACTTGTGAATATAGTACCACCAACATCACGTTCTTGGAGGTTGGACTTTACATTAAGGATGACAAAAATGAGAGTAGATTGTATCGAAAAACTCTTTACTGCATGCAACCAGTGCACATCCAAGACATCAAATTATGGTGATTCCATACGGAGAAATGATGCGAGCGAGATGCAATTGCAGTAATGATTTGGACTTTCAACAATGTATTACAGATATGAAAATACACTTTACCCAACGTGGGTATCAGTCACACATTATTGAGCAAGCTCAGCATAAGATTATGAGAATCTCTAGGGAAGATACTTTAAAATATAAACACAACAGCAAATGTGAAGAGATACGTTGTATAGTGAATTACACACAGATATCAGATTTTTTACTTAAATGCATGCGTAAACATTGGCAAGTGTTACATGCGGATAACAGTTTGAGGCAATATATTTCAGATAGTCCGCATTTTACATATTGAAGAGGTAGGAACTTAAAGAATATATTATGTCCTAATTATTCTACTAAGAAACTTACTACTAATTGGCTGACAACCCAAATGCAGGGCTTTTACAAATGTGGACATTGTGGGATGTGTAAATGAGCCCGAAGTGGGATATGCACCTTTACCAATAGCATTGGAGAAAAGTTTTGGATACTCACAAATATTACATGTAACAGTAACTTTGTTGTTTATGCTATTGTATGTAAATGTAATCATATGTATGTGGGGAGTACCATTAGATCACTAAGAATAAGGAATAGTGAACACTACAGAGCCTTGAGACAGGACAATACTACATATCCTATTGCTGTACATATAAGACAATGCTCGAAGCAAGGACTTACAGAGAATTTTGAATTTTTTGGCTTGGAGCAAGTCCACAAAGACCCCCGTGGGGGTAACAGAGAATTATATTTAAGAAGGTGGGAATGTATTTGGATTCTTAGACTGAGAGCAGTGGAAGAGGGTCTGAATACCAATCATTAATTAGAATTCTTTTTGGGTGAATGAGTGAACAAGATAAGTGGACATTTGTTATTTTGAGTTATAGTCTTTATATTTATATAAAATGCAATGTTTAGATAATAACTTTCTCAGATGTGCTATCAACCAGTACATTGCACATATAAAGGAGAAAATCACTAGTTGGACATATTTTTTTTTTTACTTTGCTGACTATCTATTATATCAATCTATACCAAAAATAAGGGGAGTTTCGAAACTTGCTGTTCTCACATCAGAGGAGGGTATATTTATATAAAGAATTAGCCATGAAATAGTTTTGTTTTATCCCAACCACATTGAATAATCAGTGTGATTTGTCACTTGATTTTTCCAATTTCTGAAAGCATAATGACAATATTTTTTAGATCGTTGTGACAAAGAATCCAACAAATACGACTCTACTCCTAAGATGGCGGCCGACTTTAGATGGTTCAGTCTGTCATCTGTGCTTACTTTGGGTACATTTAATGGTAAGGGCAAGATGGAGTCGGCCTTGCTGATCGTACGCGTACACGCATCTTGGGATGCCGACAGTCAAATATGGATTAAACATTTATCTTTCTCTTTTTACTTTGTAATATAGTGAAGTTGTTCCAGAAGTTTTAGTCTTGTGTCTATTTCTGTCAGATTACAGAACGAGTCGAAAGAAAAAGGGAAGTAGATCTGATGCTAAGAATTACCGCCCGATCTCTCTCCTTGACTCTTCAGTCAAGGTTATGAGTAGAGTGATGTTAGTAAGATTAGAGGAATGGGCTGAGCAGGATAGCATACTGGCTGATAGCCAGTATGGTTTTACGAAGGGACGAGGTACGCTCGACCAGTGCATCAATCTTGATCTACTGATCGGGAAGTATACTGAAGCGAAACCCGGTTCCCTGTATCTTTGTTTTGCTGACCTGAGCAGCGCATTCGATATGGTAGATCATTCCATTGTATGGCCAACTCTGTTAAATTTAGGAGCCCCAGAAGGTATAATCTTTTTCCTCGCTAGGTTATACGAGAAATTGAAAACCAACGTACGTTTTGGAACCAGAGGAGAATGTACTCCAAAAATTTGTGTTACACGAGGAATTAGACAGGGTTGTGTTTTGGCACCTCTCTTATTTATTTTATTTATTAATGGAATTGATGATATTTTAAAAAAGGTTAATGCTGATGCTCCTCAGATCAACGGTGTTCCGGTGCCGGTGTTATTATATGCCGACGACGCTGTTTTACTCTCTCGAACACCTGTCGGATTACAACGACTAATGGATAGTTTTTCCTCCTTTATTAAAGATAGAAAACTAGTAATTAATAAGGGCAAAACGTATACCATGACCTGCGGAGCTAAAGCCAAAACGTTAAATGCCTTTTTTATAGACGGCGAAAAGGTGCAACAGGTGGATACATTTTGTTACCTAGGTATTACCTTCTCTAACGACAGGAAATGGAATAATGAATTTAATAACATCCGGAATAAAATGGCAAAAAATGCTTATGGTATTTATAGATTTGCTGCAAAAGTTGGGGATCGTCAAACCAGGGATATGCTCAAGATTTACCAAGCTAGATGTGTGACTATTGCTCTGTATGGGGCAAGAGTATGGGGTTATAGCTGTACCTACAACTTACAGTTGGAGGAAAATATGTTTTAAAAAAAGCTCCTGTCTTTGCCCATCTCTGCCTCAACTGAATTAAGCCATCGCGAATTAGCCATTAATTATTTAACTGATCTGATATCACTTAAACCATTGATGATCTGGCGGTCTTTTTGGCTTGGCGATGAGAAGCTACTTAACAGGACTATTGTTGAGGATTGCCTACGTTTGGATAAATATCGAGATATTCCCTGGGTTAAATATGTTGTTGTCTGTTTTTCAGACATTTTTAATCTGAATATTTTAAATAATCCTAGTGCAGCAACCACGATCTCCAAATCAGAAATGAAAAGTATATTTCTAATTTATGCAGAAAGGAAACGAGCAACCATAGCCGGATCATTGTCCTCCGTCATTTTCTATAATAGATACAATCTAATGGAGGGTTTTCCATCTTACCTAACTATGGTGACTAGGAATTCTCATAAATTTGTGCTAACCAGACTAAGATTTGGGATGGCACATTGTTTAGTAGCCCATCCAAACATTAAGAAACACCCGATTGGGCCATGTAGGTGCGATAATGTATCTACACAGAGCACTGTGCACCTTCTGCTGTTCTGTAAACTGTATACATGTTTTCGTATAGTATTATTGAAACCTCTGTTTGTTAAATACGGAACACGTACAGTTAAACATGCCATGGCTTTAATTTTTAATCTACAATCGGCAGATATTTGTTTTTATACTGCCACCTTTTTAAATCAGTGCATCAATTCCAGGAAAAGTATGAGATTCTAATGTATTTTATTATTCATTTTATATATTTATGAGTGACCATATGTATTATTCAATGAGCCATTAACAATAATTAATTATTGTAAGTTTTAATTGCAATGTCTTTGTAAATATGTACTGTTGTCTTTTCTTTTTTCCTTGTTCATGCTTTTATGGTCATTTATATGTGCCGAATAAAGCTTTATGAATTGAATTGAGTCGAAAGATGGGAACTTACTTTGAGGAACGCTTGGAATAACTTGACATAAGAATCAAATTCTTTATCGGTAAGGGAGAAACATGTGGCTTCTGCTTTCTCTGTTCTTGCGATACGTGTTTAGTATCATCTATCAAGTAAAATATATCCTTTTGTTAATGGGTTTGCTTTCTTCATTTCTGATTTTGCAGGAAGATTATGAAGACGTTGTAGAATAGTATGGGAATATGATTCCTAATGATTTCTCAAAAGGCAAGTAGCAGATTTAGAGCATGGCTATCAATTTCTTTATGGTTTATACTTTTTGCACATTGGGTGATTAAATTATGCACTTCATCTTTACGGATGCAGCACATTGGCAATTTCCTCTATACCAATCAATAACTAATACTTCTCTCACGTTAGCACTGCAGGAATGAGGGAATCTACACCACCCACCATTTCAAGCGTGTCCTCTTTAATTCTACTGGTACTTTTTATTTTGAAATATTGATGTAAGGATGGTGTGGTTCTTTTCAGTGTTTTTTAAGGTGCTTCGAGTGTCAATTAACTAACATGAAACTTTGGTTATTCTAAATGGTTATGGGTGACTTGTAGTTCCAAACTTAATTAGGGTCTGACTTGTAATGGGATTGAATTATGTTGGTTTTCAGCCTTGATGAAGTCAAAGCGAGTATTGTTCGCATGATGAAACATATGTTGGCTGGACTGGTTGGAATTGAAGAACACATCAAATAAATAACAATTGGATTTGCTGAACACAGGGATATGGACAATGATCATATTTATTTGACATGAGTGCCTTGGACTGTGTATTAAATATTATCAAGCAGCAAAGGGGACCAAAAGTCATGTTGTGCAGTGTAGTTAGCTATATCCTAGTGCGTCACTGTGCTGTTCTAGGCAAAGGGCTGACAGCTAGATATGTCCCGTTAAATGCTCTTGGATTGTCACTCACCCTGCCTAGTAATATGTACCACTGCTCACTCAGGCTCTGTCACGTTGATCCATTACATGTGTGAAGTGCAGCACCAGTCCAGCTCAACCTGTGTATACTGGCACATTTAGGGCCTTTTTTATACTTTTTGACACAAATCAGTGCGTGGGCAGATTTGCGTCAAAAAGTTTACCGCCGGCTAACGTCATTCCAATGAGCCAGCCAGGTGTCTTATTTATGGAATGATGTTAGCCGGTGCTGCGGCCTTGTTAGCGTCAAAATAAATTACTCTAACTGGGCAGTGGGGGCGAAGGGAAGACTGCGGGTTGTGCGCCAAAGAATGGTGCAAGTCAGGTTACAGTCAAAAATATTGGCTATAACCTGACTAGCGCCATTTTGTGACCCACAACCCTCATGGAAATTACTCCTGTCTTAGCAAAGACAGGAGTCATGCCCCCCTGCCCAATGGCCATGCCCAGGGGACTTCTGTCCCCTGGGCATGGCCACTGGGCACAGTGGCATGTAGGGGAGCCCAAGTTAGGCACCCCTATGCCACTTACAAAAAAAATATATTATACTTACCTTCACTTACCTGCACTCACCATGGATGGATCCCCCCATCCATGGGTGTCCTCCAGGGGTGTGCGAGGGTGGCAGGGAACGGCACCTGTGACTGCTTCCATGGTCTTCCACCATGGAAATGACCCCACAGGTCCCTTAACGCCTGCCCTGACATTAAAAAACGGCGCAAATCCGGCTGGGCACCATGTTTCAAGGCCCGCCTCCTCCTGTGTGTCATTTTGACGCCGGAGGGTAAATAAGGCACACATGCCTTAGTCATTTTTTGCACGGGAATGCCTACCTTGCATGTCATTAGCGCAAGGTACGTTTTCACGTACAAAAAATGATTCAAACTCCATAACTTTGGCGCTGGACAAGTCTAGCGGAAATGTATAAATATGGAGTTAAGTTTGCGCCGAATTTGCGTTGAATAAAATGACGCAAATCCGGCACAAACAGAGTATAAATATGGGCCTTAGTGCAATACACATCATGACTCACCAGAGCCATAAGTCATACCACCCAAAGTCAAAAACATGGAGCTCCAGTCACAAACTAAGAGGTGAAGGGCAGAAATGCAAGTCACCTTGCTGTGCTGCCCTGGGCCACATGGAAAGGGGAGGAATAGCCTATACTGACTAGATAATGTGCATTCCTGTCTTCTGCCCCTATGCTGCCCCCCTTCTTGTCAGCATCCTTGCACCATGTTGCAAGGATGCCTGCTGATTGTCCCTAAGCAGGAAGGGACACCCTCATGCAGGACAACAATCATGTCTGGCTTTGTTTACTTCCTATGTGTGATACAGAATGCAGCACTCATAGAAAAGGGAAAAAACAAGGAGAATAAAAGACAACACTCCTTGTTACTCCTCCCATGGGGAGGTGTATGAAATTTTCACATTCCCAGGTTCACGTAACCTTGTAAATCAGGAAATGCTACAAATACCATGGCATTTATATTTGAAACACAACGTAAAGGCCATGGTATGGCACTCTGACACAGAGTTAGGCAATGAAACCTCTTGCCCAGCTTTGCCTCATTCAATATCTACAAGACCAGAAAAAGCCATGCAAACTTGACTTTTGTGGCTTGTAAAAATGGGTCGGCAGCTTACCCAGCTAGTGTGTCACAAAAAGTGATGTGCCGGCAGAGGAAACTGCATGAACATATGCCTCACACATGAAACACATTATGCATGTACACCTGAAACATATACAAACTGATGGGAACAATGCAGGCCACCTTGCACCATGAGGGCACTGAGTCTTACATGGGCCCAAAAACATAAACATGTACTGTAACGGAAGCCAAGGGCATGTTTGTGCCTGTCAATCGAGAAACAGCTTATCTTGGGGGAGGTGGTCAGGTGTGTGGAAGTGAAGTATCAACACATCGAAAAATGGCAAGTGCAACGTCTACAATTACTGGCATGATAAGACGTAGCACACATCTGCCCTGGCACGTATGATGAGAAGACACAGGTGTAATTTGACGTGTTAGGGACCACCAAAACTCATACCATTGACTAAGTCTGATTTGGTCAGGGTCAATGATAGTGCCGCACATCAGAGGACCATGTGTGTTGAAACCAAAGCTGATGTGCTGCCCTGGTGGGCCCATGGGTGTGCAGTGCATTGTAACATCTGGCAGAGTAGGTTGAACTGTCACTTTGTCTGCCTGGGGAGACATTGCATAGCAAAGAGGTCAGAATGGATATGTGTACTGCAAGGTAACCATACCTGTGCCAATGCACTGCTGTGTCCTTCAGTGTCACACCTGTGTTGCAGCTGGGAAGGGATGATGGAGAAGATCCCACTGGGGTACTGCACCCTACATGTTATGTGGTCCTAGGGAAAGATGTAGCATGTGGTAGGAGGGAGTATGAATGGAAAATGTCTCACCGTGCCACATATATCACAGTTGGCGGACGGGAAAAAGGGATCTGTCAATGGGCATTAAAAAGGTATCTACCACCACAAAGGGCAGGAGTCAGCAATGTGTGGAGACTGAGGTAGATGTGCCCAATCATATTTCAAAGCTGGGTAGAAACATGACAGAAATTTAAACACTACCACCATGTGGGATAAAGCTTGATCCACAGGCCTCAATAGCAGCAAGATATTTTAGTACTTTGGACATTGTCACACATATTGTCGGTGTTGTGGGCACATGAGAGTCAATTTATGATCTAGGTTACATCACTGTGTGGCAGTAAGTTGAGTCCCTGACCCTAAATGAAGAGTGGCAGAGGAGTCATGTGCAAGTATAGGTGAGTGGCCCTGAGTCAAGGGATGTGCCACACTACGCAGACACCCAAATCTGGCAATCATCAACTGGAGTGAGTGTCAGTGCCAGCAACGTATCTAGTGTGACATTGACCATAGCCTAAGATTTGATACACAGTGCCCAGTGTCCACATTGATGGAGCAAAAAGTGTATCCAATCATTTAATTTGAGGAGACATGTATTGGAAATACATGTGAAGTACATGGTTTCACACATTCCTGCAGTCTAGCACAGTTTATTTGGTGTGTAGAGTTGGCAGGATAAGTGTTACCAAATCAACCCTTGCCCACAAGAATGGGCATTGTGCATGAATGACAGCACAACAAGCCAGACTGCCATAGTGTACAGTGTGAGACCAAGATGGCAGAATCATCACTAATTAAGGACCAATGCCACACTATCTGCACAGGAGCGGTGAACAGAATAATGGCCACAGGGAATGCAGACACCCTGGGGATTAGGTGCAATCCATACAGTAGTGGTGTCAACATTTTAAGACACAATCACTATAGGCATCATGAAAAAGAATGCAGATCACCTTAGCAGATGTGGACCTAATCTCTTCTCATACATGCAGGAATGGTAGACATAGTGACATGTGTAACTATGTTGCAATATGAGTTATGACACAAAAAGGCACCCTTGTCAGTCACACAGTGGTTGTATTAAGACTGTAGAGATACTGCCATCTGAAAGTCAAATATAGTGCAAATTGGACAGATATCTTATGCATCAATGTTGAATCGAAAGTCAATCATTAGCAAGTCTGAATGACAATCAGATTACTAATGTCAACATCTAACCTAGGACACCATTACCATTGCTCTCTCTTATTGCAGAGGATGTATTTACAACTCCTAAGTAGCTGCCTGTCTGGGATTACGATCTGGCTGAAGATGACAGCCTGCCAATCCTTGATCAAGGCACTCTCCGGGAAATCCTAGCCTCCTGTGACACATCATCTCTGGGTGCTGGAAGGGCCAACAGCATTGAGTGTCTCCAGAGGATCCACCCAGCACACAACAAACACCACTTGCCACACCACCCCCAGCCGTGGACTCTGAGGACCCACAAGTAGAGTTTCAACATCGTGCGTAGGAGTTCAGTGAGACATGCTATATGTGGTGTGGGTGAGATGGAGAGAATGGCGGGCACTCTAGAGGCAGTCCATAGGTGCCTCAGTCCAAATAATGACACCTCGTCTGCTGTAGGAGGTACTGACACTCCGCTCTGTGTACTCCAACAGTCCCTGGCTGATATTGCTGGTATCATGAGGCAGAGGCATGAACAACTGCCCTGCCAAAGTGGCACCAGTAAGGTTTCCAAACAGCTGGGGGAAATATGCAACATCCTGTAGTCCATGGAGTGAACACAAGACACATACATTGCCACAATGGGTGCTTACCTCTGCGACCTTGGTGCTCTGCTGGCAAACCAACAGGTCCTTCCCAATGCAGTGCTACCTCACTTGTTGGCATAGAGAAATGCAGCTGGAGACTGGGGATCCACATCTTCAGCCCTTGATGTGCATGTGCCTCCATCACCTACAATACCCCTCCCACGTGAAGCATCATACACATCAGAGAAGGAAGATGTAGACTTCACCTCTTTCCAATGTAAAACTGCCCGGTAGCAACTCTCTATGCTAAATTGCCTGTTTCTCCTTTGCCTGGTGCTGGTCCATTCCAGTATACTTGACAACTGCTACAGTCCTCAATTTGCTGTCCCACCTGTTGATCTCAACCAATTTTGGACTGTCAATGTGGCCAAACTTTCTTATTGGCAATTACTCATTCTCCCCCTCACTGAAACACTCCGCTCTCGCACATGTACAATGCAATGTATCCCCCATGGACTCTGTAAGGACCTTCTGTGGCTCGGTTGCTATATTGGGGGTTTTGAACCAAGGACTACCACTTGCAACTTTATCCTATGTTCACTTGTAAATCACTTCCCTCATATAGCTTGTTCTGTGTCTGTTAATGATCAAGTGGAGTAGACCATGTTGGATGTGCTGGCACAATAGACTCTACATATTCTCAAAATGGAATATGTCTGCAATAGACCCATTACACATTTAGCGGAGGGCAAGGGACAAAGTATATGTGAACCATATGTGCATCTGAACTAGCAAGTAGTTACCCAAGATCACATGCATGAAGTTCTACAATTAACAATCTGTCACTGGTCAGACCAAATTATATGACTGCCCAGGTGCTGTACATATAAATGGATACAAGCCCTCATTTGACCCTCATGTGACAATAAATGGGTGCAAGGAGAGTGCATAAGTTTCTGGAAACAGTGAATGAGCCAACACATCCTTGGTTATGAACAATTGCGTCAATTAATTGTTGTTACACAACATGCAGCTGCAAATACACACAGTACAACAGTTGGATGAGTACTTCGATGTGGCCAGTTGTCCATTCACAGCAGGAATGACACTTTCTGTGTACAACCATGTCAGGATGATCCCTTATTCTATTGCAAACTTACCAGTCTATACTCCTTTGAGGCTTCACCCAGTTAACCATATTTACAAGTACTGTTGTGGAAACACACGTCATGGGCTTAATCGAGCAAAATCATATACAACAACTGCCACTTTGTTGACAAGGGGCATTATAGAGAGTTAATAATTGTTCATTATTATTAATAAAAATCTAAAACAATACTAACCTACACTACAATAAAACCTAAGTTAACTATGCCTAAACTAACCGATGCTAACTAATCTATCCTACCTTAACCTCAAATAAGCTTACCAACCTATCCTTAACTTATCAATATCTACAATTAAATACCTATTAAACTTCAATTCTCCACCCCCTTTGAATACACAATGGGACATGAGTGAAACATACACTTAGCCTCTACATAAACTAACTTAACAAATCTGACCTCTTGCTGATGCAGAGCTGACATGCGGCATGTAAAGTGCAGCAAATTAGTGCTGCATCACTGCAGAGTGCAGAATGAACCAAAAAAGCTACAAAAAATAACACATCAGTTGAACAAAATGATACACTTCACAGAAGACAGCCATGGAGCAGGCAGCAGGCATAAGACACAAGGACAACAAGCCAAGCACCAGCTAGGATGTCCAGACAGAGGTCCAGAGGAAGAGGAAGTGCAGCTTCATTGAGGAGGAGAATGACATCTTGGTCACTTGAAACAAATATCTATTTTTTGTATATTGTTTTTTTTGTTTTGTTTTATACAGAGACTAAACTTCAACCGTCCACCCACTAAATAAGCTACCCACACATATTCCTACTAACAACTGTTACAATGAAAAGCTGTAAAAACATTACACACAACCTAATCTAATACCTATACCAAACGATGCACACATCATATTTAAAAACAAAACAAAATAACAGGAGATGGGAAACGTGTCCAAGTGTACTGCTGTTGTTCCAAAATCATGCCCACTGATTTTTGCAGTTCGTCCATTTTCTGCAAGATTGTTTCCATCTGAAGTTCTAGTGATGCCAGTCTCCTCTTAATCTACTCATTGTCTGTGTTGGCCAGCAGGTCCACATTGGAGCTAGGCCCTGCAGTTGGATGGACTCACTGTGGTGCAAAGGGTGGCTGTGCAGTTGGGGGCCCAGGTACAGCCCCAAGATCTGCAGAAAGTGTTCCGTCTCCCCCTGCACTTGTGGATGCCTTCTCTGCCACTCTATGTCCCCGAGGTGGTGACATCCAGGACCCTGCAGACTTTTTTTCTTAAACCTCCTCTCCATTTTGCAGAAGGTCTGGCTTACATGCCGAATGTGGCAGTACCTCTCCAAACTCAGCCAATATGCTTACTCTGGGTTCATGTAATCTGTTGGAGAGGAAAGACATATGTATCATACCAAGAAGAATGCATGAATACGTATTAGCAGTGCAAATGGCATCTCCAGAGCAAAAAAAGGACTCCAATGTAACAACTCATGAACAGTCATCATGAGAAGCATGTATTTCTCCTAAAGTCAAAATGCTAAAGTACTAATGTCTCAGCCCTGTCAGTATCTGAACTGTCTGTGTGTGGACAAAAAAACATATGTACATGTCATTATTAACACATTTTCTAGGCAATGATGATTCACACACACTGAATTGTACGCATCATACATCTAGGTAATCCCTGCAAAATGATTTATTATGTGCCAGTTGTAGGAAAGTACCATCTTGCCTGGCATGTTACCCCCATATTTCACTGTAGATATGTTGTTTTAGTCTATGTGTCACTGGGACCCTGCCAGGCAGGGCCCCAGTGCTCATACGTATGTGCCATGTATGTGTTCACTGTATGATGACTAACTGTCTCACTGAGGCACTGCTAACCAGAACCTCAGTGGTTATGCTCTCTCTGCTTTCCAAATTGTCACTAACAGGCTAGTGACCAATTTCACCAATTGACATTGGCATACTGGTACACCCATATAATTCCCTAGTATATGGTACTGAGGTACCCAGGGTATTGGGGTTCCAGGAGATCCCTATGGGCTGCAGCATTTCTTTTGCCACCCATAGGGAGATCTGTCAATTCTTACACAGGCCTGCCAGTGCAGCCTGAGTGAAATAACGTCCACGTTATTTCACAGTCATTTACCACTGCACTTAAGTAACTTATAAGTCACCTATATGTCTAACCTTCACATGGTGAAGGTTGGGTGCAAAGTTACTTCGTGTGAGGGCACCCTGGCACTAGCCAAGGTGCCCCCACATTGTTCAGGGCAAATTCCCCGGATTTTGTGAGTGCGGGGACACCATTACACACGTGCACTATACATAGGTCACTACCTATGTATAGCGTCACAATGGCAACTCCGAACATGGCCATGTAACATGTCTAAGATCATGGAATTGTCACCCCAATGCCATTCTGGCATTGGGGAGACAATTCCATGACCCCCCGGGTCTCTAGCACAGAACCCGGTACTGCCAAACTGCCTTTCTGGGGTCTCCACTGCAGCTGCTGCCAACCCCTCAGACAGTTTTCTGCCCTCCTGGGGTCCAGGCAGCCCTGGCCCAGGAAGGCAGAACAAAGGAAATAGGTGTGAAGGCTGGGGAGGAGTAGCCTCCCCCAGCCTCTGGAAATGCTTTGATGGGCACAGATGCTGCCCATCTCTGCATAAGCCAGTCCACACCGGTTCAGGGATCCCCCAGCCCTGCTCTGGCGCGAAACTGGACAAAGGAAAGGGGAGTGACCACTCCCCTGACCTGCACCTCCCAGGGGAGATGCTCAGAGCTTCTCCAGTGTGCCCCAGACCTCTGCCATCTTGGATTCAGAGGTGTTTCTGGCACACTGGACTGCTCTGAGTGGCCAGTGCCAGCAGGTGACGTCAGAGACTCCTTCTGATAGGCTCTTACCTCTCTTAGTAGCCAATCCTCCTTCCTAGGTAGCCAAACCTCCTTTTCTGGCTATTTAGGGTCTCTGCTTTGGGGAATTCTTCAGATACCGAATGCAAGAGCTCACCAGAGGTCCTCTGCATCTCCCTCTTCACCTTCTGCCAAAGGATCGACCGCTGACTGCTCAGGACGCCTGCAAAACCGCAACAAAGTAGCCAGACGACTACTAGCAACCTTGTATCGCTTCATCCTGCCAGCTTTCTCGACTGTTTCCAGGTGGTGCATGCTCTGGGGGTAGCCTGCCTCCTTTCTGCACCAGGAGCTCTGAAGAAATCTCCTGTGGGTCGACGGAATCTTCCCCCTGCAACCACAGGCAACAAAAGACTGCATCACCGGTCCTCTGGGTCCCCTCTCAGCATGACGAGCGTGGTCCCTGGAACTCAGCAACTCTGTCCAAGTGACTCCCACAGTCCAGTGACTCTTCAGTCCAAGTTTGGTGGAGGTCCTTGCCTCCCCACGCTAGACTGCATTGCTGGGTACCACGTGATTTGCAGCTGCTCCGGCTCCTGTGCACTCTTCCAGGATTTCCTTCATGCACAGCCAAGCCTGGGTCCCCGACACTCTAACCTGCAGTGCACAACCTTCTGAGTTGTCCTCCGGCGTCGTGGGACTCCCTTTTGTGACTTCGGGTGGACTCTGGTTCACTCCTCTTCTAAGTGCCTGTTCCGGTACTTCTGCGGGTACTGCCTGCTTCTGTGAGGGCTCCCTGACTTGCTGGGCGCCCCCTCTGTCTCCTCATCCAAGTGGCAACATCCTGGTCCCTCCTGGGCCACAGCAGCATCCAAAAACCCTAACCATAATCCTTGCAGCTAGCAAGGCTTGTTTGCATCTTTCTGTGTGGGAACACCTCTGCAAGCTTCTTCACGACGTGGGACATCCATCCTCCAAAGGGGAAGTTCCTAGTCCTCTTTGTTCTTGTAAAACACCAAGGGGCATATTTATACTCCGTTTGCGCCGAATTTGCGTCGTTTTTTTCGACGCAAATTCGACGCAAAACTAACTCCATATTTATACTTTGGCGTTAGACGTGTCTAGCGCCAAAGTTCATGGAGTCAGCGTAATTTTTTGGCGTGAACACCTTCCTTGAGTTAATGAGATGCAAGGTAGGCGTTCCCGTCTTAAAAAATGACTCCCAGGCATGTGCGTGGTATTTATACTCCCGGGCAAAAATGACGCCCGGGAGTGGGCGGGGCAAAAAACCCCGCATTTGCACCTCTTTTTAACGCCTGGGTCAGGGCAGGCGTTAAGGGACCTGTGGGCTCAGAATGAGCCCAGAGGTGCCCTCCCCTGCCCCCAGGGACACTCCCTGCCACCCTTGCCCACCCCAGGAGGACACCCAAGGATGGAGGAACCCATCCCAGGGAAGAAAAGGTAAGTTGTGGTAAGTATTTTTTTAAATGTTTTTTGTGGCATAGGGGGGCCTGATTTGTGCCCCCCTACATGCCACTATGCCCAATGACCATGCCCAGGGGACAGAAGTCACCTGGGCATGGCCATTGGGCAAGGGGGCATGACTCCTGTCTTTGCTAAGACAGGAGTCATGTTAATGGCGTCTGGGTGGCCCAAAAAAATGGCGCAAATAGGGTTAAGACGATTTTTTTGCCTCAGCCTGACTTGCCCCATTTTGGGACGCCCAAACGCCATTTTTCCCTACGCCGGCGCTGCCTGGTGTACGTCGTTTTTTTTCACGCACACCTGGCAGCGCCGGTCGGCTAACGCCGGCTAACGTCATTCAATAAATACCGCGCCCGCATGGTGCTTCAGAATGGCGTTAGCCGGCGCAAATTTTTTTGGCGCAAAACTGCGTTAGCGCAGTTTTGCGTCAACAAGTATAAATATGGCCCCAAGCTTCTTCCATCCGGTGGCAGCTTCCTTGCACCCTCAGCTGGCATTTCCTGGGCTCCTGCCCACTCTCGACACTGTTGCGACTCTTGGACTTGGTCCCCTTGTCTTACAGGTACTCAGGTCCGGAAATCCACTGTTGTTGCATTGCTGATGTTAGTTTTCCTTGCAGAATCCCCCTATCACGACTTCTGTACTCTCTGGGGGTTGTAGGTGCACTTTACACCTACCTTACAGGGTCTTGGGGTGGGCTATTTTTCTAACCCTCACTGTTTTCTTACAGTCCCAGCGACCCTCTACAAGCTCACATAGGTTTGGGGTCCATTCGTCGTTCACATTCCACTTTTGGAGTATATGGTTTGTGTTGCCCCTATACCTATGTGCTCCTATTGCAATCTACTGTAATTTAAAATTGCTTGGATTACTTTTCTTGTTATAACCTACATAATATTGGTTTGTGTACATACATCTTGTGTATATTTCTCATCCTCATACTGATGGTACTCACTGAGATACTTTTGGCATACTGTCATAAAAATAAAGTACCTTTATTTTTAGTATATCTGTGCATTGTGTTTTCTTATGATATAGTGCATATGACACCAGTGTTATAGTAGGAGCTTTACATGTCTCCTAGTTCAGCCTAAGCTGCTTTGCCATAGCTACCTTCTATCAGCCTAAGCTGCTAGAAACACCTCTTCTACACTAATAATGGATAACTGGACCTGGCACAAGGTGTAAGTACCTCTGGTACCCACTACAAGCCAGGCCAGCCTCCTACACCAGTCACCTATGTGAAATGAGTAATCTGTTGCAAGTAGACATATCATGCCTCAGCAAAGTGTAACTGTAATGGGAAAGGAACAAGTCCACACACATTTCATCATTGACTGACTCTATGCCAGGTAGTTCTAACATAGACGGAGTGTGGCCAGTCAACCTCAAATCAACAGACCTGTTGGGCACTTCTCCAATATTGACTCATGGGCATACCTGGAACACTTACACATAGGTCAGATAATGAAGTTCAAACATTAGTATATGTTCTTTTGCATATCTAAGTGTTTGTCCATACATATCTGTATGGATAGTTACCTAGATGAACAGCAACTAATGCTTAATCCATGTGATAGGTGTGTGAATGCATTCTCTAGATCTCAGATGTCTGAGGAGCCATTGCTCTACATTGCACATAATAGCCTGAAAAGGTTCAATAGTAAACAATCCTTTGGGAGACAAAGGACTTAATTTCGAACTTGCCAGATGGAATACTCAGTCACAAACATGACAGATATCATGTCCACGTAATACAAGCCCAGAAGATATAATGGGATTATAATACAGAAGGACAGGATAATCATCATGTTTGTGATGGAGCATTCCCCTCCCCCAAGTTCCTAATTCGGTCCAGTGTGTGTAAAAACAGCAGTAGGTGGAATGTTACATGGACTGCATGCAGACACCCAGTGTGCATACATGCCTTTGGGAATGAACACTCTGGTTGTATACCTCTCTGAACACTTCAAATGTAAAACACGTCTGTTTTAGGGCGTTGTGTATATGACGTTAGGACTCAGGCATGTAACGGCATTGGCATGTGTGGGCTCGTGACATGCCAAGCATTGACTAATGCATACTCTGTCAGCAGTGATTTTGGAATAAATACAGTTTGTGTACAGCTGCCACATAAAATGGATCATACATTGCCATGTGGACGCCAACACTAGCAATGTGCTTCAGACAGGCAGATTGAAGTTCATCCCTCAATATTGTCAGTCACCTCAAATTCCATAACAACATCCATTGTTCAACAATACCATATTGGCTATTGCTCCTCAGACACCCTATCTCATGTCATTGATATGCAGTTCTCAAAGGAATGCACAGGTACCCACGAGGCACGGATAACATTTGCCACATATAATTATATATTTGTGTTAGGTGGTGAAGCCAAGCCATTACAAAATAGCCTTTTCTACTGCACATGCCACTTTTTCCTACTACTGTTGTGTATCTACATGTCAACTAAAGCATGTTTCTAATGCCTGATGATACACTTTACACGAAAATCAAAATACATGAACATATAAATTCTTCATAGTGCACATAAACAATCAGAAGACACTCAATGGTAGCATCAGGATACCAGAAGGTGTCCACCTGGCCATGGGTGTATTGATCAGGTCCACCTAAAAGACAAGAAAAGGTACATTGCTCTGTGAATGCTGAACACCTACATAGTGTACATATGAAGCACAGAACATTGAGTTCACTAATGCCTGGTTTTGCAGGACATTCGACAACATGTAGCATACAACTAATTTGTAATGTCCAGATGATGGATGTTTGTTTGCCATGTTTCATTATATACTGGCAATACCTGGCATCTCAGGTTTTAGGTGAACAGAGTGCAGCCGGGGTACAAGACTGCCGTAGCTTGCTACATTGTGTTAGGGTGCCTTGATTTGATGGTCATGTGAACAGACCAATTTGATTGACCATACTCAGCATAGGATAATAATGCTTGGACCTCCTCAAGTCAATATTTGATACTCACAGAGATACGCAAATCAGGCAACATCCATGCTTATTAGCCTTCTTCACTTAGTTCCTTACATGTAAACAGTATACTGTAAATGATAAGTGTTCATTCCAGGCCTGTGCAGGCTCATGACAGATTCATAAACACTTCTCGCAATATACACATCTGTGTATGGATTTTGGAGGGGGGAGGGTCCAAACACCTTGTCCAACCTGTGGCATGATGACATCTGAGCATGCTCCCCAGTAACAAGCAAGCAAGCTGGCCCCCACATTTTTGAGTCAGTAATAACCTACGAGAGTTGGTGCTAATATTCCCTAAACAGTGCTGATGTCTCACCTAGCACCTATGGGCCTAGCCTTCACAGCATGGTCTGTTCTTGCACTTGTAATGCCACTATAAACAGGGCTCTGTGGCATGTTACGCTTATTTATCAGAGTTACAGTGTATCATGGCATCCCAACCAAAAATAAACATCTGAGTCCTCCTGACAAAAATTTAGGGGCTTATTTACAAGCCCCTATATGCCGCTCAAATGCCACTTTTAATGAAAGTCTGGCGGAGCAGACTGCAGAGCCATATCTACGAGGCCTCTTCAAGGCACCCTGCATAGCTTTTCATGGTCTTGTAGATTTTGAGTGAGATGATGCAGTGAGGCAAGGCAGCACGGTTTGTAGCATTGCCGCACACTATAGAACATGATAGTGAGCTGTGCCATGGGCGTTACGATGGGTGTTCCCACTAACACCCATGGCATTTGAAACATCACCCGCTTTACAACATGCTGTACACCTGGGAATGCATCAAAAGCCTACGCCTCCTGTGACCTTCCTGCACTAAAACAATCATCCCTACAACACAGAAACCTGCATTGGCACATGGAAGCCTATTGGGTGTGAGTTCAGTGGAAGCAACAGGAATGTGCCATATCTTAGGAATAGGAAACATTCCAGGTCTATTCTTTTGATGCAGGACAGCGTAGCATGAATGCTTGCAGCACTGCCGTACAGCAAAAACTTACATATGGTCCTTAATTTTTTATATTTTTGCAAAAGACACACAACTACCAACTCAGGCTATTTATGGACTTACCAGTAGGTTCCACAACTTCGATTCCAAGGTGATGAAGGAGATCCCACTCTCAGCTGACAACGTCTGCCCAACAGTGTTGGAGTTGGTGTATGCTATGCTGTACATTGAAGATCTGTGACATCTGGTACTGAATCTTGGCCCAATGCGGTCGCCTCACCTGTGTTGGGTAGCCTTTGCTGACCCATCCTCCAGTGCCTATCGTGTTGGGCAAGTAGAGGACCAGCAACCAAAGCAGGCCCCCGAACGCCTCCTCAGACATGTTTTTTGCTCTTGCCCTTCCTGACGTAGCAAAAAAGAAAAACCCTACTATGAACCCATAGGAAACAACAAACTAACCCTTGCCCCAACTCAAAAACTAGAAAAAACACTAAATGGACAGACACCCGACAATACAATGGACAATACAAAAAAATATACAATTACAAATCACCAATGACAGTAAATAGACACAACAGTATATTAGAAGCAAAAACAGGACCAAAAAACACAACACTTTCACAGAGCACACACCAGCCAATTTCACCAGCCAACACAGAGACGAAGGCCAATATTTACAAGAAATAATGCACAACTGAGCTAGCGCTAGTTGTGAGTGGGACTTGGGTGGTAACAGCTGCTGGGCTTGAGACTTCGGTCTCCAGCCCGGCTGCCGTCACATCCCCACCCTCGGCATTACGACCCGGCCTACCGCCATGGTTTCCGTGGTTTCTGTACTCCCACAAAAACCATGGTGTTAGGCACTATCAGTGCCACGGAATCCCTTCCCTGGCACTGATTGGGGTCCCAAAATTGTCTAAAAAACCCCACAAAAACACCATACTGAACCCACAATGTAGAAAAATGGGGAAATCAGGACAGGAGAGACCCCAGAGAGACCCCAATCATCCCAGTGTAAGCCAGAATGGACGGACAGAGTCCCAGGAGAAGGGGACAAGAACACTCAGCCCTGCAACGCAGGAACCCTTGCACCCTTGCTGCATGGAGGCCTGTGTTGCAGGGATGAGTGCTGTCGTGCAGGAAGAGACACCTTCCTGTACAATCACATACACAAGAGGTGGTTGCTTCTTACTATGGGTGGTTCAGGATACTACACACATGATAAGAGGTGAGAAGAAGACTGCATGTGGACAGTTGTTCAACTTACATCACTCTTACAACACATCTGGGTTGGTAGAAGATTGTGACACACATTAAATGTTATAGATCTGGCAACGCAATAGATTCTGTAAGTTTCCATGGGTTTGCATGGGAACACTCCAAGCAACACCCATGCCACGCAACTGTCATGCAGTATAATGCATGAAAGGGGTCTAGAAGCAGTACACAAAAAAACACACAAGATGGCTTAGAGTGCACTAGGAAATGTGGACTGCCATAATGTGCCGACAGTGCATTCCAAAAAGTGACACCCTGGTGGCACATTGTGTCTAGCACTAACCTGTTCGTCCCACGGAGATTCAATGCTGATCCAAGCTGCGTGTTCCCAACTCAACTGAGACAATGCGTGCCTACTTACTTGTATGAGAGAGAGAAACATAGACATCATCTGGCAGGTTCAGGATGGCTAGCGGTGGTCTGAAAAGAGCAGATATCTCCTATGATGAATTAAACATTAGTCAAATAACACTTTTCATGCAACTGATATACTAAAACTACTCTTCGCCAATTCCCACAAACTAGGTGTACTTGTCAGGGTCCCCTTTCCCGCTTTTGATGGCTCTCCCCTCTCCGTAGGTATCTTCAAGAAACAGTATGGAACCTGCAACCAGATATAGGCCCTCATTATGACATTGGTGGTAAATCCCACTTACCGCCATGCTGACTGCCGCCAACATACCACAGCTCTGGTGGATGTCAACTGACCATATTATGACACACACACAGACCCATCCGTCACTATACAGCCACACACACAAATCCACCAGCCCAAAGGTCAGTGATAAACTGGTGGTATCAAAACCCATACCGTTACACCAACAGAACTACGCCCACCACATTATGACCAACAAATTACCACGGCGGACATTCAATGGTAGTAAACCATTGGCGGTACATACTGCTGTGCTCAAAATACACACACACTAACAAAACATCACCACATTGGACAATTCAAACTACACACACCTGACACCCATAGACACACCACACCCACACCACTATAAAACACACACACACATTACCCACAACCCTTTACTAATACCAATAATTGCCAGCAGAGAGAGACAGCAAGAGCACCCACACAACCAGAGCCACATACCACCATCACCTATACACCACCCATGCACCTTACATCACACACCCCAACACATCACCCCACACACCCTCACACACACCACTTACACTACACCCATGGCACGACAAAGACACCCCAGGTTCGCAGAGGAGGAGCTAAGGGTCATGGTGGAGGAAATCATCCTGGTGGAGGAAATCATCCAGGTAGAGCCACAGCTATTTGGATCACAGGTGCAGCAGATATCCATTGCTAGGAAGATGGAGCTACGGCGGAGAATCGTGGACAGGGTCAACACCGTGGGACAGCACACAAGAACTAGGGATGATATCAGGAAGAGGTGGAATGACCTACGGGGAAAGATACGTTCCATTGCAGAAAGACACCAGCTCGCAGTAGAGAGAACTGGCGGTGGACCCCTACCGCCTCCCCCACAACTAACAACATGGGAGGAGCAAGTCTTAGCAATCATGCATCCTGAGGGCCTGGCTGGAGGCGGAGGAGGACTGGACTCTGGCAAGTCAACTCTCTACTATTATCACCCCCCTCCCTGCATGCCATCACATACCTTCACCCTCACTCCCATCAGTCCACTCCATCCGACTCACTCCACCATCACATCACACTCATCCCAATGCCAAGGCCTGCATGCTGTACCAATGCATGGACACCCCTCACAGGCCTGGAAGGGCACTCATCACTAAAGCATGCACACTATAGAGAATTAACTATCCCACCATACACTAACATACACAAGTGAAAGCTGGCAGGGCAAATCCAACCAAAGAGGGGAAGCCACAGATGTACAATATGTCAGACACAGAAACCATGACACATCATTTACATCCCCACAGGTACCCCAGCCAATGTCAGCAGAGAGGAGGTGCCAGCACTATCCAGACCCCCAACTGAAGAGGCCCCCAGTGATAACAGCAAATATGGTCTTCAGGATCTGGATGCCCTACCTAGCCCATCAGGGACCATTGGACAGCCAGTTACCCAGGCCCAATCAAACACCACCACAGAGCCTCCCCCCAGAGGAGACACCACCACAGCACCCACCCAGCGTGCCCATACCTCTGTCCCCAGGACCCATCAATCAGCAGTGTGTCCACCTCTACAGGGACCCCAGGGCACACCTCACCCCAAAGAAAATCAGGGACCTGGGGTCAGTGACAGTGGGCACACGGTTCAGGGGACAGAGGCACAGGCCAACAGGGACACTGGGAGGACTACTGTGCGCCAGGGGGAGGACAGGCCCAGGGAACTAACTCTCCAGGAGCACTCACCGAGATCCTGGGAGCCTATCAACATTCCCAGGACACGATGGGCCAGGTCCTGGACAATGTGCAAGAGAACAGGCGGCTGCAGGAGGGACAGTCCCAGGGGATAAGGGAGGACTTGCAGGCCATTAACAAAACCCTGATCTCCATAGCAGGGGTGCTGGCAGACATGGCCAACATTATGAGGGAGGCAGTCTCACACCAGCGGGCCCCTGCTATTAGCCAGACATCTGAACAGCCTTCCACCTCCTCTGCTGCTAGTGGCCAGGAGGCCCCGCCACAGGACTCACAGGCCACCAGCACGCCTAACCCTGCAGAAGGTGAACCACCTCTCAAACGTTCCCTGCGATCCAGACAGAAGCCAGAGACACTTGCCAAGACCCCTGCCAGGAATTGAGACTCTCCTGATTGTCACCCTTGTGTCCCACTCAGTCACCCTGTCCACCTTGAACTGCCATTGCTCCCCTTCCTATGTCCCCTTGGACAATGCACTTGTGCTACAAACAGACTGGAACAATACCCTGGACTTTCCTCCATCATCACCCCATCCCATTGCACTTGTCCCTCTATATATTAGCACTTCAATAAACACCCTTTGAAAAATAAACATTTTGGAGTATGTCATGTATATCAAATATGTATTCATTGTAACAGGTACAAGCAGTGCAAATCAACTGTACAGAGAATGAGCATAGATTAATGACCTGTAGCTGGCTGTGGTGATCACACCAGGAGAATATGTCAGGTCACCAACATCTGCAAAATGAATTGCCAGAGGGAACAGTAAGCAGGTCTAGAAGTTGAACATTTCAGCATGCCATTGCCACACAAATTAAAACAAAAGTCATTGAAATGTGAATGTAACACTGTCCTACCTGTGTGTCATTGGAAGTACTGTAGGATCACATATGTTCTGTTGTCCTCATCCTCTGCCTCCTCAATCTCACTGTCCACAGGGTCTACTGCTACCACACGGACATCTCCAGCCTCCTCCTCCTGCAGGAATGGGACATGGCATCTGAGGGACAGGTTATGCAACATGCAGCATGCCACCACTATCTGGCAGACCTTCTGTGGTGAGTAGCACAGGGATCCACCTGTTGGATGGAGGCACCAGAACCTGGCCTTCAGGAGGCCAAAGGTCCTTTCAATGATCCTTCTGGTTCGTCCATGTGCCTCATTACAACGTTCTTCTGCCCTTGTCCTGGCATTCCTCACAGGGGTCAGAAGCCATGATAGATTTGGGTAACCAGAGTCACCTTCAAATATTGAGGGACAACATTTAGCCATACACTATTCTATATGGCCCACACCACACCCATACACCAACATAGACTGGGTGGGAACCAGGGCTCACCTATTAGCCACACCCTGTGTCTATGTAGTTGGGCCATCACATTTCAGATGCTGCTATTCCTTAGGACAAAGGCATCATGCACTGACCCTGGATACTTAGCATTGACGTGGGAGATGTACTGGTCCACCAAGTTCACCATCTGAACATTCATGGAGTGAAAACTCTTACGATTCCTGAACACCTGATCATGCTGCCCGGGAGTGGGGGTGGGGGGGAAAAATGCAATATGTGTTCCATCAATCTTCCCAGTTATGTTGGGGATATGTCCCATTGCATAAAACCCGGCCTTCACTGTGGCAAAATCTTGAACCTGGGGGAAAACAATGTAGCTGCACATGTGTTTTATCAGGGCAGACAACACTCTGGTAAGCACTATTAAAAAAATTGGCTGTGACATTCCTGCTGCTAAGCCCACTGTCACTTGGAACCAGTTGCCAGGAAATGGAGTACTGATAACACTTGCACAAGAGGGGGGGATCCCAGTGGGGTGATGGATAGCAGATATCAGGCCAGGCTCCAACTGGGCACACTGCTCTGTGATTGTGGCCCTGTCAAGTCTATAGGTGAGAATAATGTGCCTGTCCTCCAGTGTTGCCAAGTCCACCAGGGGTCTGTACATGGGGGAATGTCTCCATCTCCCATTCATCCGTAGCGGTAGGAATCTAAGGGACAAAAGAGTGAGGAGCCGGTCACAAACTGAACAATGGAGCTACAACAGTACTTTGCATCCTACAAACATCCTATAAACATTGGTTTATGTGGTCATTGTGGTCATTGTGATTTGTCCAGTATTTGCTAATATCTCCTGTGACGCAGCATTATTCCAGGGCCTGCCCCCCCTGAAATGGCATCCGCCTGTCGTGTGGAGGGACAGGTGGAAGTGAGGTAATTCCGCTGATATTGTGCGCTGTTGCGGGAGGCAGTTGGGAACCGCCGTGCAACTCCTCTTTGGCCAACATTGGGCCCTATGTGGTACAGTGACCAATGGTGATCTATGCCGGCGGTGATGCCATTTTCTATCATCTTCCTCACTTGCTACCTGACCTTCCATAGGAGAGGACATACACTGCATGTGCTGCTGTGACCTCTGTCTGGAACCTACCATGGCCTGTGTGACCGGGAAAAAGGTTCTGAAGGGATATTCCTGCTACCTAGCTCGTAGACATCCACTACTGGTCAGGGCTACATGGGTCCCAGGTGTGCTGCATTTGCCGGTGTGTGCCCCTCCCCATGCCTTGGTGGCAAGCTATTTCTCTGGTAGTGTAATGCATATTGCGTAGGCCTGTTCCCTGTGTGTGAGGGTGCTGTGTACGCCAACGGTGGTGTTGGTGCAGCCATTGACCCAGTGTACCCTTTGTCTCTTCCCCACCTTTCTTGTTTTGTCATCCTGTCCTTATGTGCATTAGCATTATCTGGCAGAGGAGCAGAGGCACCAGCGATGGAGGGAGCTGCATCCCTCAGGTTCCAGGAGGCAGAGTCCACCGACCATGAGGGCAAAAAGGAGGGCGAGGGGAGCACCACGGCAGAGACAGTTCAGACACAGATACCTCCTCTGATGGAAGCTCCCTGGTGGTGGTGAACACTTCTGTGACCACCCCAGCTACAGGTACAACTGCCACCATTGTACCAGCACCATCCTCCCAGCAGCCCCTCGTCGAGGTGGCCGTGCCTGCTCACCCAGGAGGGTGGGCATCTCCTTCGCCCCAGGCACCTCAGGCCCCACCCCAGTTAGTCCTGCTGCCCTGAGTGAGGAGGCTGTTGACCTCCTGAGATCCATCTCTGTAGGGCAGTCAACTATTGTGAATGCCATCCAGGGGCTGGCAGCCCGGTTACAACAATCTAATGCATTCCTGGAGGGCATTCAAACTGGATTGGCGGCCCAACAGAGATCAATTCAGGCTCTGGCCTCCACTCTGATGGCAACCATTGTCCCTGTTTCTACCGTCCCCACTCTAACTTTCACTGCCCAGTCCCATTTCCCTCAACCCCAACCTATCCCTGCCACACATACAGATGAGCATGCACACAAGACAACACCCAAGAGTGTCACAGGCAAACACAAGCACCACACTTCATCCCACAGGCACTCACATAAACACCATCCAGTTGCAGACACAACATCCACTATTTACACTGTCTCCCCTCCTCCCCTCTACCACCTCCCTCCCAGCCACATCTACACTCACACTGCATGAACTACATCATCATCCAATACCAGCATCATCACCACACCAAGCAGAACACACACCTCACTGGCAGACACCTCCACAACATCCATGCACACGTCCCCTATGTCCTCTACCACTGTGTCTGTCCCCCCCTCCTAAAGTACACAAACGCAAGCACTCAGGCACCCAACAGCCTTCCACCTCACAACAGCATACAGCCCATGCACCTGCACCCAAATCCAGCAGACACCTCCAAAAACCACTGCCTCATCCTCCACTCCTATTCCTTCTCCCTCTTCCCGCCACAATGCCCCTAAAAAACTTTTCCTATCCACCATTGACCTTTTCCCTACCCCTCCCCCTCTTCCTGCAAGTGTGGCCAGGGTGTCACAAACCCAGCTAAGCACCTCAGCCACACAGTCCAAGGGCCCAGTCCTAACTGCACCCACTTGGGGTGGAGAGGGATCCAGGCCACAAGTACTGAAGGGGAAGGAGCCTGCACCAGCCAGCCTAAAGGGGAAGGAGCCTGCCCCAGCAGGCAAGAAGGGCAAGGAGCCTGCACCAGCACGCAGGAAGAGCAAGGAGCCTGCACAAGCAGGCAGGAAGGGCAAGGAGCCTGGACTAGCAACTGTGACGGAGCCCCCACCACCAACCATGGTTGTGCATCCATCCGAGGGTGCAGGGGATGTGCAGGAGCCTCCCCCCACCAGCAGCACCACCACTGTGCATCTGTCCGAGGGTGCAGGGGATGTGCATGAGTCTCCTCCCACCACCAGCACCACCAATGTGCAGCCATCACTGCCGGAGGATGCTAGGTAATCCTGCCTCCATGGGCTGCTGTGCAGCCTGCCTACTCCAGAACCACTGGGTAAGACACCCACCTGAGAGACTGTGGCCCATCACTCCCCAGGATCAAGCACAGGCCATGTTGCCCCATCCAGAACCAGTGGGCAAGAACCCCACATGAGAGACTGTGGCCCATGACTCCCCAGGATCAAGCACAGGGCATGTTGTCCCATCCAGAACCAGTGGGCAAGTCACCCACCTGAGAGACTGTGGCCCATCACTCCCCAGGATCAAGCACAGGGCATGTTGCCCTATCCAGAACCAGTGGCAAGACACCCACATGAGAGACTGTGGCCCATCACTCCCCAGGATCAAGCACAGGGCATGTTGCCCCACCCAGAACCAGTGGGCAAGACACCCACATGAGAGACTGTGGCCCATCACTCCCCAGGATCATGCACAGGGCATGTTGCCCCCCCAGAATCAGTGGTCTTGTTTCATCTTCTGGCTGACGTTCCCCATCCCCCTGAGGTGCCTGCCTATTTACCAACTGATGCCCCTGCAGTGTTCTCTCTGTGTTGAAGCAGGTGACAAGTGGGACCTTGGACTTTGGCTTGTGGCCATGTGGCCCACGCAAATTGAGGACTGGACTGTGTTCCTTTTTCTGTAACTATGTATATTATCTTGCCTAACTTATTATTTCTACTGTGTTGATCTCATTACAAATCACTTTGGCGAAATAATTTTGTCCTTGCATTATTCAGCCGAGTTACGGGGTCAAATTGTTTTTGTAGTGCATCTGGTTGTGTGTATGGTGTGTGTGTGTGTGTGGGGGGTGTGTATTGTGTGCGTGTGTGACACTCTCGTTTTCCTCCCCCCTCCCTTGTGTGCTAGGCGGCTGTACTCACCGTCGTCATCTTTTCCGGCGTTGGTGTTCGTGGTGGAGCAGAACATAGAATATCATCGGAAAAACAGGTAGTTCTGGTTCCATGGCAGTGTGTTTCTTCCCATTGCTTCAATGGTGAGTCCTTTCACTTCTGTGCAGTGTTTCCAACAGGCTTTTGATGTCATTGGTACAAACCCGGAAAAGTTGGCGGTTGGCAGGGTCTTAATATGGTAGGCGGAACATTGACTTCCTCCTGGCTGTAGGCGGCTACTGCCATGGTGTCGGTGTGGTACATTGGCTGTCTTTCGGAGATATTTTCGCCATGGTCATAATTTGGTGGTAGTTACCGCCAGCCTGTTGACAGTATTACCGCCACTTTATTACCGACCGCCAGGGTCGTAATGAAGGCCTAAGTGTTGTGTGGTCTCCAAATGAACCACACAACACACACCACCTGCCACCTCATCCACAACCCTGGACTTTCAGGAGCCAGACATCATCTTCCAATATAGCGGTAGGAGTCTAGCGGGAGCTGGCACAGCATGTCCATGTGGGGATGGAGACCATAGTGGGCAGCCTAGTGGGAGTCCCTAGGTGCCTCAGTCCAAATTAGGATTACTCTGCTGCCATCAGTGCCCCCTCTCCACTATGTGGACTCCAGAAATCCCTGGCTGACATAGATGATGTCCTGAGGCTGAGGTTCAAACAATTGTCCTCTCACAGTGGCACCAGCATGATTGACAACAGGCTGGGGGCCATCCAAACTATCCTGGAGTCCACGCATTGGATGCTGGGCTCCGTCAATGACAACCTGGCTGCCTACCACCATGACGTTGCTGCTGTGTTACGAAACCAGCAGTACCTCCTTGCTGCAGTGGTGCCTTTCATCTTTCCACATATGACAGTTACCGGAACCTTTGAACCCACATCTCCAGCCCCTGATGTGTTTGTGCCTCCCTCAACTTTAACACCACCATCACCCACGGCACAGGAGGCACCGCATACATCTGAGGATGAACATATAGAAGGAACATCATTCACATGAAAAAACACCCAGCAGCTATAGACTATGGCACGTGGACAGTTTTTCTTTTGCTCTGTGCTGAAGATCATGCCAGTGTTACAACATCTATTAACATCCCCTCTTCAATCTCCCACTGATGACCAACTGTCCAGTTCCTACCTATTGGCACTGTGACCACCCCCTCACTGATGCACTCCTCTCCTACACATATCTCATGACACGCCCCCAGACTCTGCCTTGACTTTCAATGATTTGGGATCTCTAATGTGGTTAGTTTCCTGTGTATTGTACAGTACAACCAATAACATAATTTCACATACTAATATATATCCTCTAAATATCAATTGTGTTGAATCTGTGCCTGAGGCAGTAACTGTGTGAAGTTTATGCATCCTGTGAATCTTATACACTGAGGGGCCAGGGTACCATAACAAATTGGACATCATTGTGCCACAAGCAATGTGGCTGTGCTGAGCTGTGTTATAACTAAAACGCATGTAAGTACTGTATGCAATAGAATAATGGCCAACCATGTTTTTTGTCTAGCAATAGTGCATATGCAGCTCTCTAGTGCCAATGCAGGCATATTTTCACCATAAAGCATGGGATTGGATGTTTATGAGCAAGATGTATTCCTCCTTGCACATAAACAACAGTGAAAACTCCTTCCTTGCTCCTACTATGTAAGTATCACAATGCAGCACACAAACAATAAGTAAAACCCTGTCTTCCAGTTGTCCCATGCAAACCACACCCCTGTCCTGACATCATAGTTGAGGCACTGCTCTGGTATATATTCCATTCTAGCTCTGAGGCAGTACAATTGCAATGGATGTTGCATGGGTATGCCCACAACAGCACCCATTGCATGCCCCTCTGCCACAGAAATCTGTGTTGGGTGGGAGCCATGTATACAGTGCAGTGTTAATGCACCCAAAGTGGCTTCATACCATCCTAAAAAGTTAGTGAAAAGGGTGGAGGCCTGGCCACTGGAGTAACACAAAAAGAGGAGCTCTGGTGGTGGTAGCAGCTTCTCATCATGCCCCTGATTACTCGCCCAAGGGATATGTGTGGATTTGTGACATACAGACACTGACTGCAACATGAATGAGGTGACTGACAGCTATGTGAACAAGCAAGCTGAAATTGAGTATCCTAGGCATGGCATTTGACAGCATGACAGCATGCATGTAATGTGATGGCTGACAGCAACCACAATACAAGTGACTGGGCCTAGCATGAATGTTAGCAACAGGAAAACCATTGATATTGCAGATAAATGATGCACGTGTACAAATGTGAGGGGCAGTCATGAGAGTCTCAGTCACAAAATCTAGATGTAGGGGGATTGCAATTAAACACACATGATGACAATGCAAGTCACATTACTGAAAAATACAGAGACATGCTGTTTGAATCTCTGTTCTGGTATGTGTATCCATGCACATCCCGAGTGTCACATAAATTGCTGAAATATGTCTGGAGTTGCAGATCTGGCACCATTGCCAACCTGACAGGAACTTGACTACAGGGGATACACATGTAAACTAACTATAACTTGCAAAAACATGTGCATAACATGAACTGTGGATACATGCTGCCACCTAAATCAGAATGGAGACCATAAATTAGGAATAGTAAAGTGATTTATTGAACTATGAAACTAAGCCAAAGCCTAAAAATCCTAAAATACCTAAACTATCTAAACTAACCTAAACTACACTATCTTAGCCTATCTTATCCTGTGAACTAAACTTAACTTATCCCTACTTATTCTAAACATATGACACCACATGATAAACCCCCACCCCCTTTAATATACATCTAATGACAAGGACAACAGTTACTAAAGCTAAACATTGACTACCTAAACATATGGCCTAAACAATAATATATTTTTTGTAGATGTTTTACAATTTGTATTTATTTTTTTATTTTTTACACATACACAAACATCTCTCCGCTCCCCAACCAAAACAAAAAACAAAGATACGCTATGCCCCCCAGCCCAAAGATAAACTATCACTAAGTACTACAAACCAACCTACTCTATGCTAACTTAACAAACCCTAAGTAAATACCCCAACTATATACATGCACATTACAAAATGGGAGGGATGTGCTGAGTCAGTGTCCACATGTCCCCTCAGTGCTTCAACAAATGTGCTTTTAATTCTTGAAGCAATGTCGAATATACACATTCTGGTGCTCCAACCTGGCAATATGGTATTTCTGGTCGGCCAACTCCATACATTCCTGCACGTAAGGGGACTCCACATAGCCGCAGTAGTTGATTTTGATGGACCAGTTGATGGAGCCGAGGTTGAGGCTCCTGCCCCAGAAGAAGGGTCACTGCCTGTGGCTACAGGACTTGCTGCAGCATGGGTCGTGGTGGTGGGTGGCTCCTTTGCTGGAACCCCTTGAGGACAGGCCTTCCAGGCCCGAGGCATGCTCCTGGTTGTACCACCTTGGCATCCTCTGGTACCCCTTGGCAACATGTTCGATGTGGTGGTACCTTTCTGCTCTCTTTGCAAATTCACACCCCTGGGATGCATTTATGTTTGCAACTGCAACATGAAGTGAACAGTTCAGTCAACTATATATTTTGGCAAATGGACTACACCGATGCAATGGATACACCATCTGCAGTTGTAACATTTTGGTCAGCACTAATCAACATAACCTCCTGAAGGGCAGGAGGGATATATATATGCACACCAAGCACAAAATACATATTGCCTGTGTCCATGTATAGAGACTAGCTATCATTGCACAATTACTTTGTACATCTTGGAAAATCATTGAAGGTCCATGTCACCATTGACTAAGATTGTCATACACATCAGCCATGTGACCATGAAACATCATGCTCATTATGGTGTTTCATTCATCAGGGTACCTCATGTTTGCGCAAGTGACCTCAGATCCATTTACTAACTCACCTGAGGAAGTACTGCAAGTACAAGGTGACCTCACAACAGGACAACATATGGCAAATAGAGATGTCAGGAAACATTGCTAAATGGTAAACTAACTATGACAGACACCACATGTGAAATTGTAAGGTGGTGCAGTTATTCGTGTTGCACAGAGAATGATGCCACTTGTCTCATATTGGCAAAGCTCAATATCAGGTGAACTATGCCATGACTTGATTCATAGTCTCTTAGTGACTTGTTTACTTACACTATGCTGGCCATTGGTTGTAAATGTATACGAAACTTGCTCAGCATGTTGCATAATGGCAATCAGCACCACCACCTCATATGTGGTCGCTCTCCGCCACTATCTGCTGCATTGCAGGCTCCCAGCCTGTCCTGTGGCCAATCATGACCCTGCTCAGAGCAGTGTTATAACTGGCTGGGGTGCCCTGGGTGGGCACTCCAACACAGACTGGGAGCATGGGTTTACTATCTTCAACCTTGCAACACAGTGCCGAGAGAGCCGGTGTGTGCATGTGTGTTTGGTCGGTCTGAGATGGCCGGCCAACATGCATGTGCACTTAGGGGAGTGCTCTGTGCACTCCCCTCACTGCGCGCCACCCCCATGGCCCTGCCCTTTTAAAAATAAAAAGATAGCAAACATCGATTATTATCATTTTATTTTTAAAGGTTTGCAACTCCTGCTGCTGGCGGTGGGCAACACTCCTCCTCCATAGGGGAGGAGCAGCCCCTGAGTACAGCATAGCCTAATGCTGTACATTGTGTGCCATTTGTTCTTACATCAGATCCTGGACAATACCAGGATCACCACAAGTATATAATGGTGTGATTCATGGCATGTCAAATGGCAATGGAATAAGGATATCTCTCTGGCCAAACATGCAAGACAAGTGAGGATGACATAGATTAGAAATCTGTTGCAAATGACGACTCAGTTAATAAGGCATCACACCACAATGGTGGTTGAAATTTGGCCATGTCAAGAGGCATATGTACAACCCCTTGCACTGCAGGTGCATCACTTTATACCCATATAAAAAGTGATGTACCGGAGGCACTAATGACTTGTAAATAAGCCCCCAAGTGTGAAATGTTGACCACTAACCCGCTACCGTTAGTTGACTATTGACATGGTAATGAATCACACCATAAGCTGAGTTACTCGGTCCTACTTGTAGCACCCAGACCAGTGACATATATAGTCAACAACATCTAACAACCCTGTACACATGCGTTGAACCCCTAACTTCTGCCACATGACCGTACTTTCATCACTGAAATGGAACTCATGTACCATGTCCAACATTTCCATGGCCTTTCTTGCACATGTTTCCACCATTGCAATCATTTCATGGGATGCACAGCCTAGACACATCTGCAACCATACAGTACATATCCTGGTTAAGCCTACTGTGCTTGTGGTAGCATGCATGCACTTGGTACATGGCATTGCATGCAACACACAATTGCACAATACATTGGACATACAGACTGTTACTCACTGGTTGCCTCAGTGTCCTTGAAGCTTTCCACCTGTGAGGTGTAACATGAGACATGGCACTGTGAACGTTGCTCAGTGAAGACTATGGACAAGTATTGCATATCAGACATCCTTTGCCAATGACACTAGTATACCTATGCTGATAAATGCTCAATAATGGCATCTTTCATGTCTCAGTGACATTCATTGACAGGCCAGGCTGACATGTACACATATGTGCAAGAACCTAACATAGTAAGTCCAGATGACTTCATGCTGCAAGCTTTTTTAAACATTGGATTATTGTGATGTCACCCTGCACATACATGACTAACATGACACACTTAGCCATGACTGCCTTTACTCCTGTGTGATTTATGACATCAACTGTATGTGACTATGCCGCATACAACAGTAGCTAGGCACTTAGTGCTCGTGGACACATGTTTCTGGTAGCCATGTACTCTTCCACCATGACACAATTGTGTCGGCATTGGTGTACAACAGGATCAAGTGGCAAAACCCAGTGAACATGGACAAGGCCAAGGCCAAGCATTTTGTCTCCTTAATGGTGCAGTGTTGCCATTGTCATGGTTGCTCTCTTTTGTACCAGCACTGTACTTACAACCCTGCCCTTTGTCTTAAATTGCTAAAGGTGGCCCTATGGCCAACAGACATGTACCTGCAATTGTACAGCAATAGTCAATCACAACATTTGTGTACTCACCCACAGTTTCTATGACCTCAATCTCAATGTGGTCTAGAAGGTCATGCTTCCTGCTGACTATGTCTGCCCACGGATGCTTCAGTTGCTAGTCAGTCCGCTCCACCACAAAGATCTGGTTCACCTGGAAGAGGACCTTCCCCCACCGCAGCTTCCTCGTCTGATTCCTGTAGCCCTGGATCACTCGCCCACCCATGGACACCAAGTTGGGTAGGTAATAGAGCACCAGCCAGATGAAACCCCCTAACTCCTCAGGGCTAAGGTGAAATGCTATTTCCCTACCAGGCATTCTGACAGACACACCCTCCGTACCCTAGACCCCCAGAAAATAACCCAAACAACCCCCAAGAAACCTAACAAACTATGCTACCCCAGAGACAGACACCCAACAATACTATGAATACACAATACAAAAGACTAATGGTTAGGACAATACAGAGGTCAGGGACAAAAAATAAGACAGCGAACAGCACAAAATTACACTTCAAACACCACTCTCTCACACAGATCTCCAAGACATCGCCTCTCACCAAGACAGACAAAAAGACTGACTGTAAAAGAAAGTGAAAGTCATTTTGAAGTTCCTGGTGTGCATGGTACAGCCATCACCTCACTTCCTGTGATGATGCATCATGTTTTTGAGGATGCAGAATTTTTGAAACGCAACGCATCTGTGTGTGATTATTTTTGTTGCATGGCAAGGCAACATTAGTCAGTTCCAACGCATCACATGATATGCGTCATTTTTGGTAGGCACAATGCCATCAAAAGACACGCATGATGGCAGTGCGTCATTTTTTTTATGCATGGCATGTAAAATGTACTAAAATGTATGGTGTCCTAGGCAAATTGTATATTTACGTTTGAACTGTCATGTTGTGTTATTTGTTGATATGTCAGGTCAACATCCTCCTCAATTTCCATGTGTTTAAGGTATGTTTTATAAGTGTACATGTGTGATGGTACATGCCTTACAAGGACCAGGCAAGACATATGCCACATTTCCCATGAGTCATCTCAATGTGAGCTTCATAGGGAGGCCTTCTGTGCCACCAATGGGACACATTTAAAATGCCCTTGCCTCCATAGTGTCATGCAATGTTACACTACAGTGGCATTAAACACAGCCTCACCATGTACAACATATGTTTTAAGTGGCACAATGCAAGCATTGTGCCACTTTGTAAACCCATTGTGACACATCATACCTGTGCAAGGTATGATGTGTGCAAGATAGACATACCCCCAAACTAGCTACTGCACTGTGAAAGTAGCTAGATGTCCTAGCACCAGTCTTGCGTCATTTGCAAACAAATGGCCATAGCAGGCCTTAGAATGATGCTCGTGCTATGTACTATACGTTTTCATAAGCTTTCATAGCTTAGCGCAAATATTTTGTCACCAGTCCAGCAAAGTGCCACAACTTCAGCCATTGTTTTGGGTCAGATGTGTTATATGGTGCCCTAGAGTACTGTATTGGGAATAGAGTGCTACCATGGTGTTGTTAGGGGGTCAAATGGTAATCCTATAGAAGTTGCTCATCATAGCCAATGCAGCAGTTATTTGTGAATATGCCCCTCTGTGTTGTCACCATAGACCATGGATCAGTTCTCACCCAGGGTAGCCATGGACTGACCATGGAATGTGGCCCATACACCCACATGTAGGACTGCACATGTCAGACTATCTTTGCTTTGTCCCAGTGTACAGACAGCAGGTTTTCACACAAGAGGTGATAGTGTTTAAATTGCATGGTGCTAGCAGGGATGGTGATGTAATTCTTGAGCCACTTGCTTGATACGAGTTTTGCCATTTCACACCTTCCTCTCTTCCCAAGTGTACAACATACTTTCTGTAAGTGTAGGTATGTGGAGGTACATGCTTTTTCGGATCTGATTACACAGATAGAACATTTACACTATTTGTGTAGCCACACAGCTTAGGATAAACAACCCGTGTGTTAAACATGTTCACTCACATGATACCCTTGCTAATTGTTTTTCCTGGAATGCATTAGATTTTCCCTAAATTGTGGCCACCTGACCCACCCCATGACATTTCATTTGTGTGTAAGTCTAATGTGTGTCCAATAGAGCAGACATCAGCCTGTCATGGAAGATGGACAACTTACCGTCCCCATGCAGGCACCTGTTGTGATGTTTAGGACAGACATGTGCCATGGATGTGTTTGTCATGGCATCCATGTTGTTGGTTTGCGTTCTTCTTGTGTGTTTTCTTCTGCCTACTACAATGGTATGTCTGGGATATCAATTCAACAATCTTCATGATCCATTTTTTGGTCATAGAGCTCATTCAGAACAAAATATTTGCTCATTTAAGAGACTAATATTTCACCCCCTGCAGATACATTGCTACTTTTTGTATTGTTAAGAGGTGGTTTCCCCAGAAACCAAGAGCTATGATGCGTCTTAAAATTTGTCCATGCTCACAATTGTTGGTCAGACAGAGCACCTAAGGGGGACGTGAAGGTTGCATTTTGTAACAATGTTTTTTACATATACACTTTGACAGTACAATTCCTCACCACATAGGTTTGCACAAAATTCCCTTCTAGCACACACTGTGCATGGCAGAGTTGCAATCAGACAGGGCTGGCAGGCTACACATCAGTGCACATTCAAATGCAGGTTTCCAAATGTACATCTACACTCCCCTGCCCTATTACCTACTATGGTCTTTCAGGATGTTGATGTCAGCCTTGCCCTATTATCCTCTAGGGACATACAGGGGTATTCCATCAGCCTTGCCCTATTATCTATGAGTGTCTTATGGGGATTTTTGTCAGCCTTGCCCTATTATCTACTCTGGACTTACAGGTGATTTTTGTCAGTCTTGCCCTATTATCTACTAGGGACTTACAGGAGATTTCTGTCATCCTTGGACTCATATCTACAGGGAAATACAAGAGTATGTGATTAGGAATTGTACATGAGCCTTTATTACTTTGGCACTCCATTGGTAGATATTGGGACAGGGACGTGTCTGTAGATCCAGGGTACATGTATTGTCAGTTTACACATGCATCACTCATACGTGTTTGCGTTGGGCAAACACAAAGGTGGACTTGCTGATACTGTGACTGGAATGTCAAGTGGTCTTGTTGATTAATATGATGGAATAGTTTAGAAGCCAGAAGTTGTCATGTAGGCCGCAATTGCCACATTGCAGGCAGTGTGTGGACAATTGGTATTAGGCACTCATCTTTCTCATCCTCACTGTCCTGTCCTTCATGAATGTCACTGTATCTTTTCAATATGATATTTCCCAATGAACCTTGAGTTTGCTACAGTGCAAGCAATGACATCCACACATCTCTGTACTCCTGACACAGCACTTTTGTAGTCTCTAAGTCACCTCCACAAAGGGGCTGTGCCAGTTCAGTACAGGCATGTCTCAGCTGCCCTTCAATATATGTGTGTTTAACATGGACACTCACACACATCTGCTTCCAAAACCCTTTGTGAGCTGCACAATTAGTGTGAATTGATTTTGTGTGTACTCTAACACAATAACACTCTAACATACAAGGAAGATGAGTACTTATTTGAGTGGGACAGGCCTAGACATACTGGTGCTGTGTCCTCAGTATGTCAAACACTATTTGTCATGCATGTGTGTGCCACTGAAGGATAGGTTAGGATGTTTCTACCTCTGCTTGAGTCATGAAGAAATAGCACTGTCACATTACTGACATTGACCTCCAGTTGTGGGCACTGACTGATTTCAACCCAACAGACCTGTGTGACATATTTGTTTCAATGTGACATGTATGTTACACTGGCATACCATACATTACAGCCACACATTCCATTCAGATTTTTTTGTGTGCTGTTTTATGGTGTTCCTGAGTATGTTTCTACTTGTTTACCCATTGTTGTGGCCTAGTCTTGATTTCCTAAATATCTATGATTATCAGTTGCATTTGCATGTGACAGATACTCCAATACACTTGTGTGAATAAGTGATTTATTTACAAGTCGTTTGTAAGTAAAATTTTAAGTGCAAATTTCAGGAGAAAAAAATGTTACAAATGTGTGCATGCCTGCGTGCCCCAGAAATGTTATATGGTGTCTCCCCATCTTGAGGTGGATCATCATTGTCCTCCACCTGATCCGCCCAGGGGACATTAGTAAGCATGCATATACTGTGCAAAATTGCATAGACAACAATGATCTTACACACCAGTTGAGGTGAGTACAGCAGTCCCCCGAGACATCTGGGCATCGGAATCTTGATTTGAGAATGCCGAATGTATGCTCAACTACATTCCTGGTGCAGACTAGTGCCACATTGTAGGCCTTCCTACCGTCACTCTGTGGATTTACAAAGGGTGTCATCACCCAGGGCTGGATGCCATTACCTTGGTCAGCTGCAATGGAAGAGGAGAGACAGGCCCTCATTACAACCCTGGCGGTCGGTGTTAAAGCGGTGGTAAGACCGCCAACAGGCCTGCGGTAAAAAAAATGGAATTACGACCATGGCGGAAACCGCCAACATAGACAGCCACTTTAACACACCGACTGCCACGGCGGTAGAAACAAACAGCATGGCGGTCACCGCCAACAGACAGACGGAAGACAATGTACCTCCCACACTATTATGAGAGGCCAATCCGCCACCTTTTCCGGGGCGGAACCAACGCAAATAAAAACACGGCGGAAACAGGACTTGGAAGGGAAAACACTCACCTCTACACATTCCACGAGGAACCAGGACGCCATGGAGCCAGAACTCCAGATACTCCCTGAGATAGTATTCCTGCTCCTCTACCAAGAGCACGAACAACGGCGGCGACGACCACGGTGAGTACTGCACCTACAACACAGCGGAGGGGGGAGGGAAAAGAGAGTGAGACACACGCAACAAGCAACACCCCCAACCCACCCTCACCCACAACACCATCCACACAAATACATGCTGCAACATTACATTTACCCCCACCAAACCCCTCTGGAAGAACGCAAGGACAAAAGGAAATGAGTTGAACGATTGTAATCATGAAACATCCATTAGTCAAAACTTTAAATACAGTAGAAACAATTATGTACACCAACTATACAAGTCCGGATAGTGCACCATTCATAGTCCGTGGACCACTGGGCCCAAAATGCATGGGCAAGGCCCACACTCGATACCAGACTCCAAACGGAGTGAACACTGCTGGGGTATCAGATCAAAATGAAACAGGGACCTCAGGGGGAAGGGAAGGGGGGGCACCTCAGCCGGATGAGTGCACGACGCCAGCTCCATGAGGGGGCTCCATGCCCATTGATGTATCCTGGGGAGTGCAAAGCCACAGTCTCTCAAGTCTCTCCATTGGGTGGTTTGCCCACTGCTGCATCCTGGGGAGTGCAAAGCCACAGTCTCTCAAGCGGATAACAGTCTCTACTGGTTCTGGAGGGGTCCTGGTGCCCAGAGTGCTTCATCCTGCCAAGGACTGAGGTAGTGGATGTGATACTCCACTGGTTCTGGAGGGGGCTTTGTGCCCAGAGTGCTTCATCCTGCCAAGGACTAAGGTAGTGGATGCCTTTCTCCACTGGTTCTGGAGGGGGCTTGGTGCCCAGAGTGCTTCATCCTGCCAAGGACTGAGGTAGTGGATGTGATACCCCACTGACGGTGGTGGAACATGCAAGCTGCCCAGGCTCCTGGAACTGACGACCAGCCTCAGACGGCTAACCACTGGGGATGGCAGCCATGCCTGCGGTGGTGCCACTGGCTTAGGATGTCGCGGCCCGCTGGCGGTGCTTGCGGCTACCTCAGTGGCATTGGTGCTGGCAGCGGTGTCATTAGTGGCGGTGCTTGCAGCGGACTCTGTGGCATCAGTGCTGGCGGCGGACTCTGTGGCATCGGTGCTGGCAGCCAGCTCTGTGGCATCCGTCCTGGCAGTGGGCTCTGTGGTGGCGGTGCTGGTGGTTGGCTCAGGTACTGCGGTGCTGGCAGCGGTCTTTGTGGCGTTGGTGCTGGTCACGGGCTCAGGTACTGCGGTGCTGGTGGCGGGCTCAGGTACTGCGGTGCTGGTGGCGAGCTCAGGTACTGCAGTGCTGGTGGCGGGCTCAGTGACTGCGGTGCTAATGGTGGGCGCAGTGACTGCGGTGCTGGTGGCGGTGCTGGTGGCGGTCTCGTCCGCTGTGCAGGTTGGCGTCGACGTGGACCTGCCCTTGCTCTTCTGGCCCTTCCCCACCTTGGATGGTGGCGTAGCTGTGTTGACACTATCCATTTTTGTTTTGCTGAGCCCTTGGTGGCAGGTGTTTTCACCTTCTCCCTCTGGGATGTGGGCAACTTTTTGACTTTTGGAGGTGGCGAAATGTCCTTGCCCTCGCTCGTTGGAACACTGGCAGCCCTGTTGCTTGGCGCACTCCAAAAACCAGCAATTGCTGGCACCACTGTGCCCAGTGATGTGGTGGCTGAGGTGCTGGGTTGGGACCTGGAAAGGCGGGCCCTAGGGGACAGACAGGGGGGTGTAGGGAAGAGGTCAACATTAGATAGGAAAAGCTTTTTAGACACACTGGGACGGGTAGATGGAGGGGGTTTGGGAGTGGAGAAAGAGGTAGTGGATGTAGGAGGTGTATGTTTGCTGACTTTGGGTGAAGGTGCATGGGCTGGAGGCTGTTGTGAGGTGGATGGCTGTTGGGTGGGTATGTGGCTGAGTTTGTGTACTTTGGGAGGAGGGCTCACAGACACACTGGGAGAGGACACAGGGGATGTGTGAATGGTAGTGGGGGTGGTGAGTGCATGTGAGCGGTGTGTGGTGATGGGCGTGCTGGTGATGGAGGTAGTGGCTGATGTAGTGCATGCAGGTGTGAGTGGAGATGAGACAGGGAGGAAGGAGGGAGACGTGGAGGAGGGGGACACAGTGGAGGCAGTGGATGTTGGTATGTGTGCAGGATATGATGCTTGTGTGAGTGCCTGTGGGATGTGTGGTGCTTATGCTTGCCAGAGCCACCTTTGTGTGTTGAGGTGTGTGCATGCTGGTCTGTTGGTGTGCTTGGGATAGGCTGGGGTACAGGGGATTGGGTCTGGGTGGAGGAGGTTGGAGGGGGGAGGCTGGACACAGGGACACTTGCTGCCATCAATGCTGAGGCCAGAGCCTGAAATGCTCTTTGATGGGCTGCCTGGCCAGAATGAATGCCCTCCAGGTATGCATTTGTTTGCTGCAACTGCCTCTCTACACCCTGGATGGCATTCAGAATGGTAGACTGCCCAACAGTGAGGGATCTCAGGAGGTCAATAACCTCCTCACTGAGGGCAACAGGGCTGACTGGGGCAGGGCCTGAGGTGCCTGGGGCAAAGGAGATGCCCACCCTCGTGGGTGAGCGGCCACGGGATACACCCTGAGGGGCTGCTGGGAGGGCGGTGCTGGTAGGGGAGGGGGCGCTGTACCTGTTGATGCAGGAGGCACAGAGGGGCCTGCCACCGCAAGGGAGCTCCCATCAAAGGAGGAGTCATTGTCACTGATGTCACCTCCTGTCCCCGCTGTGGAGCTCCCCTCGCCCTCCGTCCCACTGGTGGCTTCAGACTCTGTTGTCTTGCCCTCCAGGGCCATGTGGGATGCAGCTCCCTCCTGCTCCGGTGGCACAGCTCCTCTGCCTGATGATGCTAATTCACACAAGAACAGGGAGACCACAAAAAGTTGGGGGTGGAAAGACAGAAGAAAGACATGTTGAGTGCATGCAATACTGCTACAGTTGGTGGACACTACCGACACTGCAGCCCTCTGCACTATGCCATGCACTTAGAGTTCCCTGATTAATCACAGGGACATGGGGTACAAGGCCTATGCACGATTGCTGCACACATGGAAGTCACAGGAGCCTGACTAGGTGCAGTTGGCTCTTACCACTGGAGGTGTTGGGGTGCCACATAGCCTGTCTCACGAAGGGACCTTGCCTACAAAACTCGCCCTGGCCTAGGGGAACCCACAGCCCACCTCCCCCACCCAGACACCCCGTAATGCACGCAGAGTCAGCTGAATGAGACTGTACTCACCCCCTTGTGGCTGCTGTGATGCCCTCAAGCGCCCATCCAACTCGGGATTCGCCACTGCCAGGATCCGGAACATCAGGGGGGTCATGGTGCGACAGGCACCCCTCCCACGTTGGGAGGCCATCCCGAGCTGTGCCTCCGCTGTCTTCTTGCTCCAGCGGCGAATGTCCTCCCATCTTTTCAGGCAGTGGGTGCTCAGTCTGTGGTAGACCCCCAGGGTCCGGACATCCTTGGCGATGGCACGCCATATCTCCTTCTTCTGGTGGGCGCTGACCTAGAGGAATAATACAGGGGGAAAGAATAATCTTTCACCGTCTGGACCGTCTTAGTCATTGACCCACGTTCCCACCTTTGCCCTGACGCACATACACTCACCGTCCGCTCATGCAGGCCTCAGTTCCCCCCTCTATCTTCCATCCACACCACTCCAAACATGCATTGCCCATACAGCATGCTCTCAGTGTACTCACCTGTTTGTCTGGAGGATCGTAGAGTAGCGTGTACTGGGGGGAGGACCCCATCCACGAACTTCTCCATCTCCTTCGAAGTGAAGGCAGGAGCCCTTTCCCCAGACACATGAGCCATTGTCGCTTCCAGACTGGGTCACAGCAGCACTTGCAGTGTAGGTCCTCTCCTGTCGAAGGTCAGGTATCAAGTGAGTGAACAGACAGAAAATGGCGGTCACGTCCACAGCGATGCGTACCGTCACCGCAGGCGTACATCGTCATTGGCTCCTCAGACCCATAGGGTCCAATTTTAACCAATGCAGGATTGCGCCGCGGTCTTCGAGCACCTACCGCGACGGTGTACAACGCCAACGCAGTTACCTCATATCCTCTTGTCCCACATTACAGGTTAGGCAGACGCCATTTCAGGGGGCCACATGGCATTAATTTTGAATGCGTCACACCTATCTAGGCCTTGCATACACACAGTGACAGGCACATTGTGGATTGACAAATATGTGCAATAAATATATTTTATTACACTTCAGTGTTGGCTGACTCTCTGCTCGCTGTTCTCGTCCATAGGGCACATCCGCTGGGGCAAGTGAGGAGATGGTGAACTGTGTGCCTAGTTGGAGCCAGACCTGATTTCAGCTCTCCGCCATCCCACAGAAATACCCCCTCTAGTGCAGGTCCTGTCAGTACTCCATTTCCTGGCAAGTGGGTCTTTTCAAACAACAGTGGCCATTGTGTCAGGAATGTCCCAGCCAATGTTTTCAAACGTGTTGTCCAGCGTGTTGTCTGCCCTGCTGAAACACATGCGCAGCTACATCGTTTTCCCTCAGGTGGAGGATTTGCCTACAGTGAAAGGTGACTTCTATGCCCTGTGACATATCCCCAACATCATAGGTGACATTGATGGGACACATGTGGCCTTGGTACCCCCCGCAGGAGTGAACAGGTGTACAGAAACCGGAAGAGCTACCATTCAATGAATGTGGAGATGGTGTGTTTGGCAGACTAGTACATCTCCCATGTGAACGCCAAATTTCCAGGCTCAGTGCATGAGGCTTACATTTTGAGGAATAGCAGCATCCCTTATGTGATGGAGCAACTCCAGAGGCACCTTGTGTGGCTAATAGGTGAGGGCAAGGACCCTATACCATGTCAATGATTGTCTGGGTCTGGGGTTGTCCCTAAGGGTTAGTGTGTGTCTCACAGTTGTCCCTCGACATTTGCAGGTGACTCTGGTTACCCCAACCTGTCATGGCTACTGACCCCAGTGAGAAATCCCAGGACAAGGGCAGAGGACCGCTACAATGAGGCACATGGGTGAACTAGGAGAGTGATAGAAAGGACCTTCGGCCTCCTGAAGGCCAGGTTCCGGTGTCTCCATATGACAGGTGGTTCTCTCTACTACTCACCAAAGAAGTTGTGCCAGATCACTGTGGCCTGCTGTGTGCTGCACAACCTGGCTTTGCGACGACAGGTGCCTTTTCTGCAGGAGGATGGTCCAGAAGGAGGTCTTGTGGCAGCTATGGAGCCTGTGGACAGTGAAGAAGAGGAGGCAGAAGAAGAGGATATTGACAACAGAAACACCGTTATCCAGCAAATACTTCCAGAAAGACACAGGTAAGAAGCTGTCACTGCCTCCCACATTTCTTACAATTGTAAGACCTATCATATGTCTGTACCTTTCACCCAGTGTATGGACCCTGACTTGTCACTTTGCCTTTCCATTTCACAGATGTGGGTCCCATTGTGTGACCTCTGCTATATTACCTCATGGACTAGAGCTGTGTGACATAGGTATGTTGACAATATAATCGACATTGTTATTTTCCTTAGTTATAGCAAATACACATTTGTGAAAGCTCAGACTGACTCCAGATTGTTTTGTGATTCAAGGGTGTTTATTTAAGTGCAAATAAGTGGAGGGGGTTGTAAAATGGTCAGCGGTGATGGTGGAGGAATGTCCATGGCAGAGTCCAGTCTATTTGTTTCACAGGTGTATTGTCCAAAGGGGCATAGGAAGTGGAGCTAGGGCAGTTTAAGGATGGACAGGGTGACGAAGTGGGACAGAAGGATGACATTCAGGGCGGTCTCATTTCTTGGCGGGAGTCTTGGCATTGTTCTCTGTTTTTGTCCTGGATCTCAGGGACCGTTTGCGGGGTGGTTCTCCATCTGCAGGGGGTGGGGTGCTGGTGTCGTGGTCCTGTTGCGGTGCCTCCTGTCCACTAGCGCCGGCGGAGGTGGTGGGCTGTTCATCATCCAGGCTAGTGTCAGGGGCCCCTTGATGTGCCACAGTGTCCCTCCTGGTGTTCACAAAGTCCTTCAGCACCCCTACAATGGTGACCAGGGTGGTGTTGATGAACTTGAGTTCCTCCCTGATCCCCAAATACTGTTCCTCCTGCATCCGCTGGGTCTCCTGAAATTGGCCAGTACTGTTGCCATCGTCTCCTGGGAATGATGGTACGCTCCCATGATGTTGGAGAGGGCCTCGTGGAGAGTGGGTTCTCTGGGCCTGTCTTCCCCCTGTCGCACAGCAGTCCTCCCAGTTTTCCTGTTCCTCTGTCCCCTGAACCGTGTGTCCACTGCCACTGCCCTCAGGGCCCTGATGTTCTTGGAGTGGTGGGTTTGCCTGGGGTCCCTGTAGTGGTGGACACACTGCTGCTTGACGTGTCCTGGGGACAGAGGTATGGGCCCGCTGGGTGGGTGCTGTGCTGGTGTTTCCTGTGGGGGAGGCTCTGTGGTGGCATGTGCCAGTGTGTGGGGACCAACTGTCCCGAGGTCCCAGATGGGCCGGGCTGGTCACCTAGATCCAGTTGGACAGAGCTGCTGTCATCACTGTGGGCCTCTTCTATGGGTGGAGTGGACATATCTGGAACCTCCTGTCCGGTGACGTTGGGTAGGGGTCCTGCAGGGGTGTAAAGGCATGATTATTGCATCTGTGTGTGCCATCGTGTGCAATGGGTGGGTGACTCTGTACACCAGTGCTTACATTCTTGTCTAGGACCTTGTGTGATATTTGGTTTGGGGATCTGTGTGGGTATCTTTAGTGGACTTGCTTTGGTGATGGGTGTCTATGCTTTGTTGTTGCATGCAGGGCTTGGTATTGGGATGTGTGGGTTGTGATAGTGGGACATATGTGAGGTGTTGGAGTGATGGGGGTGAGGGTGAGGGTGGGGTATGTGATAGCATGCAGGTAGGGTGGGGGATGTAATAGTTAAGATTTGACTTACCAGAATCCATTCCTCCTGCTACTCCTGCGAGGCCCTCAGGATGCAGTATAACCAAGACCTGCTCCTCCCATGTTATCAGTTGACGGGGAGGAGGTGGGGGTCCACCGCCAGTCCTCTGAACTGCAATCTGGTGCCTTGAGACCACGGAATGCACCTTCCCCCATAGGTCATTCCACCTCTTCCTGATGTCATCCTGTGTTCTTGGGTGCTGTCCCACTGCGTTGACCCTGTCTACGATTCTGCACCATAGCTCCATCTTCCTAGCAGTAGAGGTGTGCTGCACCTGTGATCTGAATAGCTGTGGCTCTACCCGGACAATTTCCTCCGCCATGACCCTGAGCTCCTCCTCGGAAAACCTGGGGTGTCTTTGCGGTGCCATGGTGTGGTGTGGGCGATGTGTGAGGTGGTGTGTGTTGTGATGTGTGAGGGAATGTGTTTATGTGTGTTGTCTGAGGTGCGTGGATGTTGTGTAAGTGATGGTGTTGTGTGCCTGTGGATGCTAGTGTTGTTTCTGGTGGTGTCTCTCTCTGGCCTTCTTTCTTGATTTTTTAGGTAGGGATTTGTGAGTGATGTGGGTGTGTGTTTCATATTGGATTGGGTGTGTGGGAGTGGTGTGTGTATGTGTATCAGGTGTGTGTATTTCGAATTGTCCAATGTGGTTGTGTTTTGTATATGTGTGAGTATTTTGAGTGTGGCGGTGTGTACCACCAATGGTTTACCGCGGTTGAAAGACCGCCGCGTGGATTCGTGGGTCGTGATAGTGTGAGCGTATTCCTGTTGGCGTGACGGTGTCGGTTTTGTTATCGCCAGTTTATCACTGACCTTTGGTGTGGCGGACTTGTGTGGGTGTCTGGATTTTGGCGCATTCCGGGCTGTGGGTCGTAATAGCTGTAGCGGAATTCCGCCACCGCAGCGGTGTGTTGGCGGTCTAAGTGGGATTTACCGCCAATGTTGTAATGAGGGCCACAGTGTTAGACTTGCCCTTGTGTTTGGTAATAATGCCCTTGCTTAGTATGTGTTTGTGAATTAGGGATACAGACTTGCTTCTGACGTTGGATTGTTTTCTATTTCCATTCATGATCCTAGTTATATGTGATAGTGTACCTTCTAGTCAAGGATACAGGCTTAGGGGCTTGCTGATGGTGTAAATTTTGTGGCATGACAGTTCACCCATGCAGGATGTGTGTGATGTTGCAGATGCTTGTACGTGTGTCTAATAACAGCATACCTGCCAATGAGCCATGCTGTGTGAGTTTTCTCCTAGTGTGTGTTATGTGGGCCATGAGACAGGTGTTGTGCCCTGTGTGTTGCATGTCCCCAACCCCACCCCCTCTAGACATTATACATCTCCTTTGCACACAGAGATGTTATCCATATGTTCTGGCAGACATGCATGTGTATGAGTAAACATCATGCAAAGTGTGACATAGTGGCTTCAGATCTATTTCGAGGTCTGTTGTTGATTTATAGGGCCCTTTGGCATAGGGCAGGGCATGAAATGTGTTGCTGCACTACCCTGCACCACTGTGAAAAGCCAGCAGTGCACCATATCCACCAGAAACAGTGCATTTCTGTCCTGAGTCCCTGCTCTGGCACAGTCAGGTGCCAAGCTGCAAATGGGCACCATAGCACCATGGTGTTCAGATGCCTGTGTTGTGGCTGTGATTAAGTATGTGCAGGGAGATGTTCCTTTCTTTACCTGACCAATCAATGATGTATAGGTATTATTCTTATGTCAGCTGCAGAAAGCATCAGACACAGGAAGATGGATATTAATTCAATGAAATCAGGTTTTCCCTCTGCTTGCACCATGGTAATGCCACACATAGGGTGGAGGATACATTTTAGATGCTGCATTATGTTACAATTTTTCCGTAAATGTGAGGCAGCGCAAAATAGCAATAGGTGTTGTGGATGGAACACCCACAGCAACACATATTGCACACCCATTCCATGCAAAGTGCTGAATGTGAAGGGGCCATATTAAGAAGGTGGCGTAAAGTCACAAAAGTACCTTGACGCCACCTTGAAAAATATATTGCAGCAGCATAGAAAGTGCCACTACAATGGTGCTAAGCAGCTCGTATATGAGCCACTAAGGCCCATATAATTCAGGCATGGTGCATTGCTCCCAAAGCTCCTGAATTCATGTGTCTCCTTTGCCTCCTTCCAACTAGTCTATAGTTGAGCAGAATTTACTATATGGCGCAACGTGGCTGTCATTACCAAGACAGAGTCAGAATATTAGAAAAGTTATGGTGCTTTAGCTGAACTAGTGATAACATGATTTGAATGCTAAAGCAGCAAAGGTCAGTGAGACCCATAGGGTATGATAGGGGTATCACCTTTATGCGTGCCCTGAGCAGGCATTTGAACTAAGGTGAAACTATTGCACAGTGAAATCTTGTGATTTTCCCTGTGTCATTTTTTTCAGGCATCCCTGAATGGGAATGCCCCCATTGCATACACTATGCTTGAAGCAGCCATGAAATGGCAGAGAAGTTTGCAGAGTGGCACAATGCATGCATATCGCCACTTTGTTGCACGACACAGGTGAATGGTCACCTTAGTGCCACCTTAACATAGATATGACGCTAAGGTGATGCTAAGACAGCACCAGGGGCATGTATATGTGCCCTTAAGTGATGTGTGTGAAGGTGCGACATTTACAAGACAGTGTTTAGACACAAAAAGCTTGACACTGCCTTATAAATGCAGAGTGGGCATTGATCCACCAGAGCATCATTAAAAGTGATGCTCTAGTGGTGCAAGGGTCTTGTAAATAGGGCTGTAAGTGGGGGTGATATGCATTGGATGTGTGGAGGGATGCATGTTGCATATGTGTTGATGAGCAGTCCGCAGCACATATAGAAAGAGGAAAGAAGGAGAAATAAAGTTCTTTCTCCTTGTTGCGCCTCTCTTACTCCTCCTTTGGGGACACGTAGGCTTTTAACTCATTCCCAGCTTTATGAAATCTTTAAAATGTGGGAATGTGTCAAATGTCATGGGTGTTACGTGTCACATATAATGACCTCATATGCAAATGGTCTCCCCTATACATCATGCGTGAATGTGCCCATATTAGAAGATTTTACTTTCTGTCTGCATTATAGACAAATGGCCATATTTACGAGGTTTTGGCGCAGAGTAGGGCCACAAGGATTCTTGCAGTGCTGCACAGCATCAAAATAAAAGGACAGGAATATGCCATATCTCTGAGATATGACGCATCCCTGTCCTTTCCACCTGCACTGGTTTAAGTGTGGTTGCCTTGTGGCTAGGTAACCAGTCCAGGACTAGCGCAGTATGGAAAGTACCAATTGTATGTGTTATGTGAGATTCAACACTGATGTTGCTATATGCACACAAACTTTTGTGTAGCATATGTGGACTTACCGTGTGCCCATGCCCATCGTTTGGGTTTCTGTTAACAGTCTGTTAACATTCTTGAGACAATCAGGTCACCATACTGTCCACTATGACTGTGATGCTGTGTAGAAATGTGATTGTGGGCCACACACACAGTCTGTACACACTGTTGCCATTTCTACTTCATTTGGAGATTGATGAGGGGTCTGACAGTCAGTGCACAGTTGTGATACATATACTCAGTACATGTGCACAGTATGGCACATTGCCACCTTTGTTTGTTGTGATTATTCCACACATGCATTAGGCACATATTTGTTGATATGCACACATGTTTTTGACCACATGATTTTGATCTGTCCTGTGAAATACACGTGACCACCTAAATTTCTGATTGTCTAGATACACATAAGTGAGATATCAATCTATGGAATGTTTACAGTGACTGTGAAATGAAAGCCCATACACATGTGTACTGTACTGTAATTTATATACAAATTTAGACCATGTTGTCAATTAATTTGCAACTGGCATATTTTGACATCAAGCACGATCAGTCGGTAAAGAAATTCTAGACTATAGTATCCCTTCAATGTGCTCCTGCTCAGTAACGATGTTTTCACCTCTATCCTCTTCATCTGCTTCATCCTCCTCCACTGCTTCCTGCACATCCTGGCACTGGTCCCATGGGACATTTGTCTGGACACAAATATTGTGCAGGATACAGCACACAAGTATTTTTCACAGACTGTTGCTGGTGAGTAAAGCAGCCACCCCCCCCCCCCCCAGACATATCAGGGCACCAAAAACGTGACTTGAGCAGGTCAAATGTCCTTTCAACAATACCCCTCGTCCTGGACAGCACTCTTTTGTAGTTGTGCTGTGCGTCGTCTGTGTGGATTTGCAAACCTGGTCATTACTCAGGCCTGCAGACCATATTCTTAGTGAGCTGAAAAGACAAAGGGAGATGAGTTAGTCAACGCATTGTTGCCAAAATAACACAGTGACTTTGCATGTCTCGATATATGTGCATTAGAGGTTTGCGTTAGAGATGTGCCCAAAAGAATGGTTCAAGTACGAGGAACACCCCTTCTACATGTGCACTGTGTAGCTTTATTTCACTCTTTGTGACACACCGGCACAGCAGGCTGCAGGCCCATATCTGCAATGCCACGCAGAGCCACTTTGAGTGGCTTTTCCTGGCCTTGTAGATATGAAGCACGGCAACACAGCTCAAGTATCTGCGTTGCCTTACTCTAATTCAGGGGGAGGGGTGTTCCATGGGCATTTCAGTGGATTTTCCCATGCAACAACCATGGGTTTTGATAAATTCCCAGATTTAAAAGAATCTGAAAGCTGGGAATACATCAAAACCTTAGGTGCAACAAGGATAAATAACTTTATTTCTCTACATTTTTAAATGTCTCCTTTTATTGTTTTTGTGTAGGAAAGTGTCCTTTCCTGCACAAAAACAATTCTGCCATGTTAGAAATGGGATCTCTTTTTTATTTTTTGTGTCGTAATTTTTTATTATGTATATCAGCAGGTAACATACACTATAAGGTACAGAATAACACAGCCACTCTGGGCAAGTAAATAAGTCATATGCATAAGGCAAGTATGCTTCACTCCGCACACAATATGCCCAAAAAAGGAAAAAAAAAGAAACGCAAAAATGATGCCTGAGGTAGGACAGTGAGAACATGGCATGCATATCAACGTCTATGGAACCAAATGTCAAGGAGAGAAAATGAAAAAAGGAAGAAAGATCAAAAGGAAATAATAATAGTAAATAATAATAATAATAATAAAAAGAAGAATGGGGTAACCAGTGACAAGGAACGGATCAGCCAATACCAAGAAAAGAGAGGGGGGGAGGAAACAAAAGGAGATGTGAGATGGATGGGCGACGTATGCCTTTTAGAAATCTGGGGGCAAAAAAAAGGGGGAGGGGGAAAATCGGCTGTCAGATTTTAGGCAGTGTTCTGAAGGGTATCTGTCGAGCATGTTTCCTATGTCTCTGTACATCATCTCCTCCCTCATTTACGATTGACATGAGCAAATAAGCAGGTGTTTGGCGCAAGCAGGGTCCATCTCTTCAGCAAAGGCTATCAGACAGGGTGTGTATGGGGACAGGTGAAGTCGCTCCATGGAAGTTGGGCAGTTTGAGAGCAAGGATTGCGGAGGTAGGAGTGGTGGGAAGGACGGAAGTCCCAGGTCTTGCAGGGTTAATTGGGATATGATTACTGAGGAAAGAAGAGGAGGGCTGGGGAAAAAGGGAAGAGTGGGGAACATCAAATTAGAGAGAGATAAGCGGCAAGGGAGCGGTGGGGTTGGAGGGGGGTGGGACGGGTGAGAGCAGTCAAGTGCAGTGAACCCAGGGCTATAAGAACAAAAAAGGGGCGGGTCTGGAAAGGGAAAACGCAGGGGGGAGGAAGGGGGGAATGGGTGGGAAGAAATGGGATCTCTAGTTGGCAGTCAGTTTACACCAGGTCCAAGTAGGGACCCTCACTCTAGGCAAGTAAGGGAAATGCACAGCTCTGATAACCCCCTGTTCACCTCATTAGTAGCTTGGCACAAACAGTCAGGCTTTTTTTTTGTCCTCATTTACCTTCCGTTGCTCTACTTCAAAGAGAGGGGGAGGGAGATGGAGATCTTACCAACTGCTCGCAGCCTGTCTCCAACATGTCGCCCCTGTCTAAGAATATATACCGCCTACAATGAGTTAACTAAATATAGCGGCATCCTTGGAAGTGTATATAATCATAGGAACATACTGAGCCTTTCATATCCATACCGTCACCAATCCCCAACCATCGTGTCAGTGGATTCCAAAACATCTTTTCCTTAGAATCCCTACTTGTGTCTAAGTTTAAATTATATGTTAAGGAGTCTTTCCAGTCTGCAAAGGTAGTAGGGACAATACTAATCCATACTCTACATATCTCCCTTCTTGCCTCAAGCATCATATTAAACAACAGTTTAGATCCATCCCTGTTCATCTTTGGTGAATCACACAGACAACCAAAAATCAATAACGGGATGCTTATCTTAGGGCTTGTGGGGAGTATTTCATTGATTGCTTCACCAACCTCTTGCCAAAACTTACTAAGCTGAGGGCATTCTACAAACATATGTAGATCATCTGCTGATGCTAATCCACACTTCTCGCATCTGACCGTATTATCATTGTTCAGCCTGGAGAGCTTCGCAGGTGTCCAAAAGACTCTGTGGATTGAGAACAAATGATTTCTTCTTAACGCAGCAGGTTTAACTGTATTATATAAAAGTGTAGTAGAAACTTGCCAAAGGTATTTTTGATGAGGCTCCGGCAAGCACTCTTTCCATAACTCTTCCGGGAGGGTAAATTCGCCATCTACAATGTCCATAATCAGTCAATACCATTATAGGGTCCTAATATTGCAGTAGAAGATGTAATAGTTCTCTCAATGGACCTATATCATCTCTATTAGGACCATAATATCCCACCAATGTAAAAGCAGAATCATAAGCAAACAGTTTCCCCATCACTCATCTCCCCGCTTTATCTGTAGGGCCCTCAGCAAAGGAGATATCAGCATGATTCTTGATTGAAATAGCCACACCCCTGCTGCCTCGCATACAGTTAGAATTGGCTACCTGCTGTACCCATCTACATGGCTTAAAAACGTCAAGGCATTCTTCCTTAGAAAGATGAATTTCCTGTAAAATCAACACATCAAATGGGGCATCCTTTAAATATTGCACCAACCTCTTCTGTGTACTCTTTACCATTAGGCCATTGATATTCCAAGACAGGAGTTTCTAATCTCTTAACGCCATCCTTCCAAATGCGGCCTGAGTCTCCCCCTTGCAACTCTTCTCCCCCCCACTCCCTCTCTTTCTACATCATCGAGAACCTTTTTTTCCTTTTTCCCCATTATGCTCCTCACCCAGCGCCCCACTTCACCACCCCCACTCACCCATCCCATCCCTATACCTCCCAGGGGAACCCACCCAATCTTGTTAAATCTGGCGATACGGCTAGTTGAGGACGGCCATGCCGGGGTCGTGGAATCTTCCCAATACCCAAACTACCTTAACTGAAAGGAGGAGGCTTAAACCGAACCATTTCCCTTCTCTCTTTCCTTAATCAAGCCATTGACCTCATTCAATCTTTGACATTATACATTTTATTATTCACCATTACTCTTAAAGTTGCTGAGAACCTTAATTGGGCCATTGGTCCAAGTTTTTTAAATAAATCAATTATTTTCCCCAACTCCAATTGTTTGTTTAGAGTAATGGATGCTAAGTCTGACCTAATATCAAAAGGGGTCCCATCCACTGACAGTGATTTCCTTTTTAATGCCATTGCCAAAGTATGTTCTTTCATCGCATATGTATGAAAATAGACCAAGATTTTTCTTGTTTTATCCCTATTAGGGGGAATTTTCACCAGGACCCTATGCACCCTTTGGATATCTTTTGCAATGTCAACCTACAGTTACTCAAAGTTCACTTCTTGCTTTATTAATCGTACCACAAACCCTTTTAAATCATCACCTTCCAATCCCTCGGGGACTCTAAGAAACCTGAAATTGTTTCCCCTCTGATTATTTTTCAAGGACTCCATCTTGGCCATTACCCCCACTTCGCCTTCTTTCAAAATGTTAATTTGCTCTTTATTTTCTTCCACCACTGTCCTCAAGTCCCCAACTTCCTCCTCCAGAGCAGCTATCAGACCTGCGAGCTCATCTACTTTTGACCAAGATCTTCACAAAGATTTCTAATCTCCACCTGATTTGTTTTTGGAAGTCTCAAAACCATCCCTCCTTTCCATAGACAATGCCTTTAACATACTTGTGATAGAATGATTACTCAAGGTTTCTTGGTTTTCACCTAGGGACTGTGCATCCCCTTGACTAACCTCCCGCCCTTCCCCCATTGCCCCTTGCTTCCCAGAGCATACTTTGGGGGGAGGGGAGCTATTGCTCTGTACCTACATTATCTACCAGGGTCTCAGAGGCTCCATCATCATTACTAGCAGGGGGGTAATACTTTATCCGTATTTCGCACTCTCTCATCCCTAGTCAACATTTTTGGGGATCCTGGTTGTACTCGAAAGTAAGTCCTTACTGATGGGGTAACCCTCACTTTTCTGTTATTTACTGCCCCCAGGCTACTCAGGGTCAATTTCCTTTTATTATTGTTACTGATTTGTTCCTCCTTATCCCTCAATGAGATCTGCCTCTGAAGAGTTTCAAAATCCTCTACTTCTGCCCTTTTCCTAACACTTTTAGCACTCCGCAGGGAGCAGACTACACGACCAATACCATTCTTAGATGCCACCTTCCCTCCTTCCTTTTTAGCCACAGCCGCCCCTCCTGCCCATCGACCATGAGACCTGGATAAACGTCCGTACCATTTAATTGCACGCTGCACCTCCAACTCCTCGAATTCCCTGCCCGTCTCTTGCTGCAGATTTAAAAAAATGCTTCTCTCTACCTCCTGCTAGTCTTCCTCCTTTTGTGGCTCCTCTTGTTCCTGTACTGACTCTGCCACTGTTTCACCAGAAGGTAATTCGTGCTGCTGCCTCCCTCACACGCAATACATCCAGGGCGGCTTGCAGAAGTGGCGCGACACACGTCCCCTCCAACTCGACTTCCTCGCTTTTGGGAGCCGGAGCCTCAATGGAGCCCCGGCTCAATTCGCCGTCTCTGGTCTATGCCTCAGCCTTCGGTAACTTTATTTATGCATGTATGCCCTCGATGCGCGCCCGACACGGAGCCGTCCGCGACCGGCTCCTTAAGCGTCCACCATGTTCCCCCAAGCAGTCAGGCTTATCTCAGAGGCAATGTGTAAAGTATTTGTACAAACACACACAGTAACACAGTGAAAACACCACAAAAGAACTCCACAACAGTTTAGCAAAAATATTGCCAATATTTACCTAAATCAACCAAGACCAAAAACGTCAAAAATCCAACATACGCAAGCAAAGATATGAATTTTAAAGAAAAAAAAGTCTTAATCCATAGAAATCAATGGATGTGTTGTTTTAGCACAAAGAACCTGGTATGAGGAAAAAATAAAGAAGCACGGGTGACCGTGCATTAGAAAAACAAGCAATGCATCGATTCCTTACTCGTAAGTGAGGCCAAGCATCGATTCTTTCTCCGCTGAGTAAGTGATGCATTGGTTTCCGGGCAAGCAGCCGCTGGTCTGAGAGGTGATGTTGAGATTTTGACGCCCATGGGCAAGGTGTGGAAAATCCAGGTGCATGGCAGCGATGACTCCTCGCTGAGCAGGGGGTGCATCGATTTCACTGGAGCTGCATTGATTTTTCAGCCACGGTGAGGGTGCTGCATCAATTTGTCTGCCGCTTGACTCCGGTGCCTGGGATTTTCACTTCTGCCAGCTTTTCCTTACAGGGGCCCAGGGACTGGATGTGGCACCACTAGGCAAGTCAGAGGGTCTTAGCAAGAGAGCCCAGGTGTTGGCAGATGAAGACTTTGATGTACATGAGACTTTTTAACAGGAGGCAAGCTCAGTACAAGCCCTTGGAGAAACTTCACAAGCAGCATACACTGCAAAGTCCAATCTTTGTCCTCTCTAATTCAGAAGCAGTAACTGCAGGCCAACCCAGCAAAGCACACACAGCAAAGGGGCAGTAGTCCTCCCCACAGCGCATCAGCCCTTCTCCTTGGCAGAAGTTCCTCTTGATCCAGAAGCGTTTTGAAGTTTTTTGGGTCAGCAGTCCAATATGTATACTCATTTCTGCCTTTGAAGTAGGCAAACTTCAAAGGAAAGTATTTGCAGTGCACAAGACCCTACCTCTTCCTTGCCCTGCCACAGCCACAATCTAGGGGGTTGGAGACTGTATTGTGAGGGAACAGACACAACCCTTTCAAGTGCAGGTGTCAGCTTCTCCCTCCAACTCTAGCCCAGGAAGACTCATCAAGATATGCAGGACACTCCTCAGCTCCCTTTGTGTTATTGTATTGAGTGAATTCACAAACAGCCCAATTGTCAGTCTGAGCCAAACATGGATTCAGCACCCAAGCAGAGGCACAGAAATGTTAAGGAAGAAAATGCCCACTTTCTGCAAAGTGGCATTTTTAAACAGACAATCTAAACACCAACTTTCCCAACAGATGTGTTTTTGAATTGCGAGTTCATAGACACCAAACTCCAGATCTTTATCTGCTCCCAATGGAAAACTGCACTTAAAAGATATTTAAAGGCAATCCCTATCTTAAACTATGGGAGAGCTAGGCCTTGCAATAGCGAAAAACGAATTTGGTAGTATTTCACTATCAGGACACGTAAAACACAACAGTACATGTCCTCCCTTTTCAATACACTGCACCCTGCACATGGGCTATCTAGGGCCAAACCTATGGGTGCCTTACATGTACCAAAATGGAAGGTCTGAGCCTGGCAAGTGGATACACTTGCTTGGCAGTGCAAGCCTGCACATACAGACAGTGCAGTGGCAGGTCTGGAAGATATTTTCAGGGCTACCATGTGGGTGGCAAAATCAGTGCTGCAGGCCCACTAGCAGTATTTGATTTACAAGCCTGGGTCACCTCTAGTGCACTTTACTAGGGACTTACTAGTAAATTAAATATGCCAATCAGGGATAACCAATCTTAATCACAATTTACATGGGGAGCACTTGTACTTTAGCACTGGTCAGCAGTGGTAAGGTGCCAAGAGTATCAAAAAGCAGAAAAAACAAAATCAAGCACACAGTCAAAAATTTAGGAAGCAGGGGCAAAAAGATGGGAGAAACCACACCAAGGATGCTAGGTCTCACACACCAACAACGCAGTCACCCTTGCAGTATGGTGCAAGGGTGCCTGTGTTTGTGCTAGGCACCAATTTGCGCAATGTCGCAGGCAGAAAGGTCAGGATAGAGACGTATATCAGTAATACAGCGCATTCCTGCCCTTTCTTTTTGCGGAAGGGGAGCACAGCAAGAATCCTTGCGATACTGCCCTGTGCCAAAATGTTGCAAATTAGGCCCTGTGTGAGTTACTACACACATATATGTCCATTGGGTCATTACACATTTGCTGTTGTTGGATCAGTCCTGCACTTCATATGTACTTACCAACCAGGAGGCCATTCCCATAATTGGAATCCCTCATTGATGACGGAGTGGAGGAAGATGTATGCATCATGCACACTCCTAGGATATTTGGCCAGGACCTTGGTAAACAGGCCTCGATGGTCCATGATGGCCAGTACGGTCATGGAGTGCATGTGATTACGGTTCCGGTATATGTGTGATGTAGCAATGTCAACCTACAGTTACTCAAAGTTCACTTCTTGCTTTATTAATCGTACCACAAACCCTTTTAAATCATCACCTTCCAATCCCTCGGGGACTCTAAGAAACCTCAAATTGTTTCCCCTCTGATTATTTTTCAAGGACTCCATCTTGGCCATTACCCCCACTTCGCCTTCTTTCAAAATGTTAATTTGCTCTTTATTTTCTTCCACCACTGTCCTCAAGTCCCCAACTTCCTCCTCCAGAGCAGCTATCAGACCTGCGAGCTCATCTACTTCTGACCAAGATCTTCACAAAGCTTTCTAATCTCCACCTGATTTGTTTTTGGAAGTCTCAAAACCATCCCTTCTTTCCATAGACAATGCCTTTAACATACTTGTGATAGAATGATTACTCAAGGTTTCTTGGTTTTCACCTAGGGACTGTGCATCCCCTTGACTAACCTCCCGCCCTTCCCCCATTGCCCCTTGCTTCCCAGAGCATACTTTGGGGGGGGGGAGCTATTGCTCTGTACCTACATTATCTACCAGGGTCTCAGAGGCTCCATCATCATTACTAGCAGGGGGGTAATACTTTATCTGTATTTCGCACTCTCTCATCCCTAGTCAACATTTTTGGGGATCCTGGTAGTACTCGAAAGTAAGTCCTTACTGATGGGGTAACCCTCACTTTTCTGTTATTTACTGCCCCCAGGCTACTCAGGGTCAATTTCCTTTTATTATTGTTACTGATTTGTTCCTCCTTATCCCTCAATGAGATCTGCCTCTGAAGAGTTTCAAAATCCTCTACTTCTGCCCTTTTCCTAACACTTTTAGCACTCCGCAGGGAGCAGACTACACGACCAATACCATTCTTAGATGCCGCCTTCGCTCCTTCCTTTTTAGCCACAGCCGCCCCTCCTGCCCATCGACCATGAGACCTGGATAATCGTCCGTACCATTTAATTGCACACTGTACCTCCAACTCCTCGAATTCCCTGCCCGTCTCTTGCTGCAGATTTAAAAAAATGCTTCTTTCTACCTCCTGCTAGTCTTCCTCCTTTTGTGGCTCCTCTTGTTCCTGTACTGACTCTGCCACTGTTTCCCCAGAAGGTAATTCATGCTGCTGCCTTTCAAGTGCAGGTGTCAGCTTCTCCCTCCAACTCTAGCCCAGGAAGACTCATCAAGATATGCAGGACACTCCTCAGCTCCCTTTGTGTTACTGTATTGAGTGAATTCACAAACAGCCCAATTGTCAGTCTGAGCCAAACATGGATTCAGCACCCAAGCAGAGGCACAGAAATGTTAAGGAAGAAAATGCCCACTTTCTGCAAAGTGGCATTTTTAAACAGACAATCTAAACACCAACTTTCCCAACAGATGTGTTTTTGAATTGCGAGTTCATAGACACCAAACTCCAGATCTTTATCTGCTCCCAATGGAAAACTGCACTTAAAAGATATTTAAAGGCAATCCCTATCTTAAACTATGGGAGAGCTAGGCCTTGCAATAGCGAAAAACGAATTTGGTAGTATTTCACTATCAGGACACGTAAAACACAACAGTACATGTCCTCCCTTTTCAATACACTGCACCCTGCACATGGGCTATCTAGGGCCAAACCTATGGGTGCCTTACATGTACCAAAATGGAAGGTCTGAGCCTGGCAAGTGGATACACTTGCTTTGCAGTGCAAGCCTGCACATAAAGACAGTGCAGTGGCAGGTCTGAAAGATATTTACAGGGCTACCATGTGGGTGGCAAAATCAGTGCTGCAGGCCCACTAGCAGTATTTGATTTACAAGCCTGGGTCACCTCTAGTGCACTTTACTAGGGACTTACTAGTAAATTAAATATGCCAATCAGGGATAACCAATCTTAATCACAATTTACATGGGGAGCACTTGTACTTTAGCACTGGTCAGCAGTGGTAAGGTGCCAAGAGTATCAAAAAGCAGAAAAAACAAAATCAAGCACACAGTCAAAAATATAGGAAGCAGGGGCAAAAAGATGGGAGAAACCACACCAAGGATGCTAGGTCTCACACACCAACAACGCAGTCACCCTTGCAGTATGGTGCAAGGGTGCCTGTGTTTGTGCTAGGCACCAATTTGCGCAATGTCGCAGGCAGAAAGGTCAGGATAGAGACGTATATCAGTAATACAGCGCATTCCTACCCTTTCTTTTTGCGGGAGGGGAGCACAGCAAGAATCCTTGCGATACTGCCCTGTGCCAAAATGTTGCAAATTAGGCCCTGTGTGAGTTACTACACACATATATGTCCATTGGGTCATTACACATTTGCTGTTGTTGGATCAGTCCTGCACTTCATATGTACTTACCAACCAGGAGGCCATTCCCATAATTGGAATCCCTCATTGATGACGGAGTGGAGGAAGATGTATGCATCATGCACACTCCTAGGATATTTGGCCAGGACCTTGGTAAACAGGCCTCGATGGTCCATGATGGCCAGTACGGTCATGGAGTGCATGTGTTTACGGTTCCGGTATATGTGTGATGTAGCTGCTGAGGGGACAAGTTGCACATGTGTGCAGTCCATGCACATGTGTGAAGCCGGCAATGGCGTAAAATCCTTCTTTGATCAACAACTGCAGTTGTTGTGTGTTGGGGAAGAGGAAGTATTGCAGTTTTAAGGATATGATGGCATCCAGGACAGTGCTGAGGAAAGCTGAGAAGGATGGTTGGCAGATACCAGCCACTGTGGTTATGGTGAACTGGAAAGAGCCAGACACCAACGTGTGGAGGACAGCCACGAGCTTCACCTGTGGCTTGATGTTGGGGGCCGCCTTGTTGGTGTTTTGAGACTAGCTACTGCATGATACAGCAATTTGATGATTGCTTGCCTCCTTAGCCAGTAGTAGGTGATGACCTCATCCTCCCTTCGGTCAAGGAGGCTAACCCACTGCTGATATACAGACACCCTTCTCCTGCACTGCTTTTATGGTGGGGGGTAAGTGCAGGTGTGTGTGGTTGTGGTGGCAGGAGTTGTGGTCTTCTCCGTCCACTCCCAGCTGTAAAATGAGGAACTCCATGTTGATGCTGAGCTTACCAGACTGTTCTGTCTGAGTTCTCTTTATCTTCCAATGACGATGCATCCTTTGCTACGCTTGGGTTAAGGATGCACAGGATTTTGATGCATTTGTTCACTTGCGGTAAACTTTCATCTGATGCATCACTTATCGTTTTCCTTGTAATTATCCATGCATTGTTTTTGCAGGGAAACGTGCACAGGAACGCCTCCCTTGCAAACATTAATACTTATGTGATGCAGCTGCACGAAGCGTAGGAAACTTTCAATGCAGGTTTACTAAAAGTGACACGTCAGCCTATATGCTCCATCTTATAACTATGGAGTAGTGACTGCACCGCCAATGTGTTAACATTTTTGATGCATTGTGGCCGCTCCTTGTAAATAAGCCCCGAAATATTTACTCTGACAATGCTCTATCTTGATTTACCAAAATATTTGTTAAACAGTATGAGCTCACTCATTTGTGAACTGTACATGCCTAAAATAATGCTTCATAGAAAATCAGTGGCCACTGACTGTCCTTTGTTTGACACTCAATACAAAATATGTTTACTGCATACACTTATTTGGAAAGCCTTTACAGAGTTGGACACTATCCTTCTTTTATTTGCACTGTATTGCACAGTATTTAGGTAAGGCTACACTTACAACAGCTTTGGCCCATCCATAGGGCTGGAGAGACCACACCCCCACATATTGTTCCCCTATAACAAGAGTGCAAGGCAGGCTTCCAGGAGCTGTACATTCACTAAATGGGCAGGGTTCTCACAGCCTGAGCTGAACTTTACCAAACTGAGGATTACACAGCACTGTGGTCACAACCTCCTCAGTCTGGCAAAAGTGTTTTGAGGCCATCCTGCAAGTAAGGAAGGGATGCATCACTGACAGCCTTGAATCTGGATACTTCAGTTTTAAGCCCTGAAGTGCCCAGGGTTGAGTGTCAATCAGTGACATCTCATCACATAGTGAGGTGGGGTCAGTAATCCCACTGATCCCATCCCACTCTGTGACCAGTGAGGGATTGCTGGCTTTCCTCATTGGCTTATCTAAAGACAGCCAATTAGGGAAGGTAGAAGTTCCAACCCTTCTGGGACCTAGTACTTCCCTTCTGGAGAGCTGCAGTGAAGATAAGCTAAATGTTTTTTTAAATGTTTTTTGCGCCCATGAGTATACGTATGAATGTCTGTATATGTTTTTGTGAGTGACTGTTGTGAATGGGTGTGTGCGCACATGTATGAATGCATGGGTGTGAGTGAGTGTGTATGTGTGCATGTGTGGTTCACTGCCCCTCACTGAAATTACCACCCACCACTGACTTACACCAAATAATGTTCTAGATTTCACTGCCCCTGGGGTTTATCTTTGTTTTCTGCAACTCAGTCTACATGATCTAATCTGAAAAGGCTGTCTCTCACTGATCAACAAGACATGGTTCTCAAATACAAATACTTCAAAAGGCACAGTTGGATCTTGGGGCCAGATGTATGAAAAAATTCCTTAGCAAATCGCAAATAGCGATTTTAAAGAAATTGCTATTTCTGAGTCGCAAAATGCAATGTAACAAAATTGCGATTCGGAAATAGCGATGTCTTATAAATAGCTAATGCAAATTGCGAGGCCCAAATACCGAATCGCAAAAATATTTGCGATTCGATATTTGAAATCGCAAATTGCGAAAACGGACACCTGGCACAGCCTGATGACATCACAAGCAGGAAGTGAGTCAGCCCAGGCTGTTTCCAGGAGCCACACCCAAAGGAGCAGTGAGAGAGACACAGCCCAGCCCCAGGGAGCAAGTCTGTGAGCAAGCCAGGACTTTACATCAACATGGCCAATGCTGCTAATGGGAAGGAGAAGGGAGAGAGGAAGAGAAAACTGAAGTTCAGTGAGCAAGAATTGGAGGTGCTCACTGAGGAGGTGGTGAGGAGCCATGACCGACTATTTGGGAAGAGCTCACTCCAGGTCCCAGAGAGTGAGAAGCGCAAACTCTGGGCTGACATCCAGACCAAAATCTGCGCAGTGGGGGTTGTGCAGCGCTCAGTAGAGGAAATAAGAAAGAGGTGGTACGACCTGCGTTCCTGTGCCAAGGAGAGGGTGGCCAGCAGGCTGCAGGAGGCAAGGAGCACAGGAGGCAGACCATCCACCCAGACACCCTCCACCCCCATGGAAGACCTGGTGGAGTCGACACTGCTCCCAGAAGCTGTCAGTGGGGTCACTGACATAGACACGTCCAGCACACCCAGCACCAGTAAAGGTAACTCCAATAATGAAATGTAACACCATATGTTTATGTACAAATGCCCCTTAGGAAATAGTAAGTAGTGCAAACCATTGTGATAAGTACTCCATTCCACATCTTAGATGCGGCACAACAATGCCTTATGGTAGTGGTAGTCCACAACCCAGAGCTGAAACTAGCACATAGAATGCAATTAAGTAGAGCGACACCCAGAAGAACACAACACCCACTACATAGTAATACGATGTAAGTGTACATTTATTACCATTGTGCAACATTTGGTGATACATACATAAATGACATGCTGCACATTGTCGTTGCAGATGGCCCAGGCCCAGCAGCAGCAGATTGTGCCAATGTGGGGGATGCAGAAACTCAGCCTCCATCTGACTCCAACACCAGCGAGTCATTGAGTTTTGTGCCAATCAGATGCAGGGCAAGGGTGTTACCACTCCCCGTTTTGAGCCTGGAGTTAGGTGACATGCGGGATGAAGGCCACACTCCATCCTCAGAAGCCAGATCCACCATAAGGCAGCAGTCCCTGCCCCAGCATCACTCAACTCCCCGCAGGAGGCCTCACGATGCAGGCACACAGCACACGGAAGTAGGTGAGGGCCCATCATTCTTCGGTGGCCTGTAATCAGCAATGCTCAAAGTGCAGCGCCTGCACAACAAAAACAAGAGGGCAATGCACATGCAGATGCAGGCACACAATGCGAACATGGGGGGTTGCAGAAGCAGTTGGAGTGTCTTAATACAAACATTTGCAAGCTGCATGAAGGACAGCTTACAGCTGCGGAGAACACCAGGGAACTGACCAATGCAGCAAAGGAACTCTGTACAGAGACCAGGCATGAGAGAGTCAGCCACCGCAGGCATGAAAGGCGATTCATGGAGATGTTCAGTGGCTTTTGTAGATCAGTCAATCTCCTAGCCACATATACTGCCCTCATATCACAGTGTGCTGTGGCCGCACATGTGGAGGCAGCACATAGCATTTGGGATGTTGCCCAGGGACTGGTCCAGATTACGAACGTTCTGGATACTATGCTGGCAAATCACAGTGCTACACCCAGTGAACTTGGAGTTAGTGATACTGAGGAGTCATCTAGCCTCAGCAGCCTTGCAGTGCCCCTTATGGATCCTATGCGTCGCAGTTCCAGGCACAGCAACGCCACTGAGGCTGATACAGGAGGTGCCGGCGAGGCCACTGTGTACCCTAGTGGAATGCGTGGCTGCAAAAAGTGACTTTGATGCCCACAGGGGACTAACTGCACATGTTGAATTACAGTAAACTATGAAGACAATAGTGTGACACTACAAATGGCTAATTTATGACAAATGTGTATTGCTTTGTCCTAGTGACACGTATGTTACCTGAAGTCAAGGTAATAAAGGTGCTAACTACCAGAACACATGTCAGTGAGGTTGTGTTGTCATGACTTATATCTGAAATGGTTGCGCGTGATGTCAGCACACCTTTGCCTGCCCTCTGCCTCACTGGTCCTGTCTGCTGGCCGTAGGGGTGGTATGGGATCATCATCATCATCTGAGTCTGGCTCTGATATTTCCACAGGTATGCCCCCGGTGGTAGCTATATTGTTCAAAATCGCACATGTGGCCACTATTATACAGGTCGTGTCTGGGCTGTACTGAAGTGCCCCTCCACTTTTGTGGATGCACCAGAAGCGACTCTTCAGCAAGCCAAAGGTGCGCTCCACCACATTGCGGGTTTCCCTGTGTGCTGAATTGTATCTCCGCTCTGCTGGTGTTGCAGGATTTAGGCAGGGGGTCATCATGTAGGTGCACACTGCATAGGCAATGTCTCCTGGAAGGAACAGAGGGTACAATGAGTAGCTGAGCCATCTGACGTCACTCTGCCATCAATGCACCATTGTAAAGAGGGAAAATACCTAGTAGATATCCTTCACCAAATTCCCCAGCTAGCAGTCTTGTGTGAATTCCGCTGTGGTGAAAGATGTACGAATCATGTGTGCTCCCTGGGTACCTGGCCACGATATCAGTTATGATATAGGAGGCATTGCATATCACCTGTATATTCATGGAATGTTGGTATTTACAGTTGCGGTACACATACTCTGTGGCCGATGGTGGACAGATTGCAACATGTGTCCCATCTATGGCACCTAGGATGTGGGGGAACTGTGCTATCTGGCAGAAATCTATTTTTGTCTGCTGTATTTCCTTTGGGGCGGTGGGGGAATCTGATGTACTGGTGTATCCTGCTCAGCCTGGCATTTAGAAATGCATTGGAAAATCTAGAGAGAGCACTCTGTGATACCCCTCCAGCTGCTGCTATGACCCCTTGATAGCTCGCTGAGGCAAGTAGGTGCTGTGAGCATAATACCTGCACATGGGTGGGTATGCTATTGGTCCTGTGTGTTGTGCACTGCAGTATGGGTTGTAGCTCAGCTATCAGGTCAAGTATCATGGCTGAGTTCAACCTGTACCTATCAAATATTTCCTCCTCAGTCTGGTCAAAAAGGGTAATGCGCACTCTGAAAATGCGCTCCTGTCTCCTTACTCTCCTCAAACCTGCCAAGATCCTCATTCTCCTCGCCATGACGTAGAGTGCAGCCATTGTGGATAAGAGTCTGAAGCATTCTGGGCCTCTTTATATAGGTTGCACATGGTTACCACCTGGTTTCAATCCTTGGTAAATTGCATGTGCAAAAGGCCATTCTGTGAAAATTTGCAATTTGCGAATTTTTGATGCATCTGATTGCGACATGGTTTTGCATGTCGCATTTAGCATCTCGCAATTTCCAATGTGAAATGCCGATTCTGTATTTGCGAGTAGTTATTCCGACTCCCAATTTGCGAAATGCGAATAGCGATTCGGTATTTCATGTCGGCAATTGCGAGACGCTAAATGCGACACGCAAAACCAAATATTGTGATTCCTTGTTTTTGGCCTGCGTTTTTGCATTCGCAAACGGACGATTTCTGCGATTCGCACCGTTTGCAAATGCAAAATCGTTTGATACATCTGGTCCTTGGCGCCTAAACATGGAGTGTAGGGCCTCTGTCTAAAACTGAGACTTCAGCAGGTGGACTAGTTCTACAGCAAAATTAGTAACAATACAATGAAGATATACACAGAGAAGATGAAATCTGATGAACTTTGGAACAAGGAACTAAAACAGTTATTGCATTAGAATAAAGATAAATCTAGTTTGCATTTTAGAAATGCATATTTCATTAACCTTTGCATGATTCCATATGTTTATTGTTTTCACATAATGTGTCACTCCTCATGTGACTAAGGTGGTCATTACAACCCTGGCGGTCGGTGTTAAAGCGGCGGTAAGACCGCCAACAGGCCGGCGGTAAAAAAAATTGAATTACAACCGTGGTGGAAACGGCCAACATAGACAGCCACTTTAACACTCCTACCGCCACGGCGGTACAAACAAACAGCATGGCGGTCACCGCCAACAGACAGGTGGAGGACAATGTACCGCCCACAGAATTACAACCTACCAATCCGCCACCTTTTCCGGGGCAGATTCACCGTGAACAAAAACACGGCGGAAACAGGACTTCGAAGGGAAAACACTCCCCTCTACGCACCCCACGAGGAACAAGGACGCCATGGAACCAGAGCTCCACATTTTTCCAGCCTTTATCTTCTTGCTCCTCTACCAGGAGCACGAACACCGGCGGCGAAGACCACAGTGAGTACTGCACCTACGATACAGGGGAGGGGGAGGGAAAAAACAGTGACACACACACGCAACACGCAACACCCCCACCCCCACCCTCACCCACGACAATACACACACTAATACAGCATGATACATTTCAGTTACACCCCCCAAGCCCCCGGAAGAATGCAAAGACAAAAGGAAAAAGGTGAACGATTGTAATATATTAAAATTCAGTATTAAAAAAATAAACATACACTATTTACAAGTATATACACCAATAATATTAGTCCAAGGTATTCCACCATGAAAGTCCGTGGACCACTGGGCCCAAAATGCATGGGCGAGGCCAACACTCAATACCCGAACAAGACGGAGAGAACACTGCAGGGGCATCAGATAGAAATAAAACAGGCACCCTGTTCAATCCTGGGGAGTGCAAAGCCACAATCTCTCAAGTCTCTACAATGGGTGGGTTGCCCATTGTTCAATCCTGGGGAGTGCAAAGCCACAGTCTCTCAAGTCTCTACAGTGGGTGATTTGCCCACTGTTCAATCCTGGGGAGTGCAAAGCCACAGTCTCTCAAGTCTCTACAGTGGGAGGTTTGCCCACTGATTTATCCTGGGGAGTGCAAAGCCACAGTCTCTCAAGTGAATAACAGTCTCCACTGGTTCTGGAGGGGGCTTTGTGCCCAGAGTGCTTCATCCTGCCAAGGACTGTGTGAGTGGATGTGAATCTCCACTGGTTCTGGAGGGGGCCTTGTGCCCAGAGTGCTTCATCCTGCCAAGGACAGAGGTAGTGAATGTATCTCTCTACTGGTTCTGGAGGCGGCCTTGTGCCCAGAGTGCTTCATCCTGCCAAGGACAGAGGTAGTGGATGTCTTTCTCCACTGGTTCTGGAGGGGGCCTTGTGCCCAGAGTGCTTCATCCTGCTCGTGGCGGCCTCAGTAGCGTCAGAGCTTTTGGTGCTCATGGACCTGCGGTGCTTGTGGCGGCGGTGTCTTTGGCAGCGGTGCTTGTTGCGGCGGTGTCCTTGTCAGCAGTGCTTGTGGCGGCGTTGTCTTTGGCAGCGGTGCTTGTTGCGGCAGTGTCTTTGGCAGTGGTGCTTTTTGCGGCGGTGTCCTTGGCAGCGGTGCTTGTGGCGGCGGTGTCCTTGGCAGCGGTGCTTGTGGCAGCAGTATCTTTGGCAGCGGTGCTTTTGGCGGCAGTGTCCTCGGCAGCGGTGCTTGTGGCGGCAGTGTCTGTGGTGACGGTGTCTGTGGCAGTGGTTAGGCTGCTGGCAGTCCTGTCTTGGGCTGCGGGGCTGCTGCTGGCAGTCCTGTCTTGGGCAGTGGGCTGCTGCTAGCGGTTCTGTCTGGGGCAGCGGGGCTGCTACTGGCGGTCCTGTCTGGGGCAGTGGGGCTGCTGCTGGCGGTCTCCTTGGCAGTGAGGCTGCTGCTGGTGGTCCTGTCTTGGGCAGCGGTTCTGGTGCTGGCGGTCTCCTTGGCAGGAGGGCTGCTGCTGGTGGTCCTGTCTTGGGCAGCGGGGCTGCTTCTGGTGGTCCTGACTGGGGCAGCGGGGCTGCTGTTGGCGGTCCTGTCTGGGGCAGAGGGGCTGCTGCTGGCGGTCTCCTTGGCAGCTGGGCTGCTGCTGGCGGTCCTGTCTTGGGCAGCGGGGCTGCTGCTGGCGGTCCTGTCTTGGGCAGCTGGGCTGCTGGCGGTCTTGTCCGCCGTGCTGATCTTCCCAGACTTGCCGGTTTTCTTGTGTCTCTTCCCCACCTTGGAAGGTGTGGCAGCTGACTCCACACTCCCATCGGTACCCCTCGGAGCGGCTTTGGTGGCTGGTGTCTTCCCCCTCTCAACTTTTGATGCTTGACAGCTTGGGGACTGTCCGGGCTGTCGCTCCTAGACACACTGGCGGCCCAGCTGCCTGGTGCTCTCCATAATCCAGTGACTACTGGCACCACTGGTCCCGCCGATGTTGTGGCTGAGATGCTAGGTTGGGACCTGGAGAGTCAGGCCCTAGGGGACGGACGGAGTGGGGGAGGTGAGGGAAAGAGGTCAAGGCTGGCCAGGAAAAGTTTTTTAGGAACACTGGGACTGGTAGATGGAGGGGGTTTGGGAGTGGAGGAAGAGGTAGTGGTTTTAGGAGGTGTCTGTCGTGAGGTGGATGGCTGTTGGGTGGGTGTGTGGCTGCATTTGTGTGCTTTGGGAGGAGGGCTCACTGACACACTGGGAGAGGACACAGGGGATGTGTGAATGGTAGTGGGGGTGGTGACTGCACGTGAGCGGGGTGTGGTGGTGGGTGTGCTGGTGATGGACGTAGTGGCTGAAGATGTAGTGCATGCAGGTGTGAGTGGAGATGAGCCTGGGAGGGATGAGGGAGACGAGGAGGAGGGGGACACAGTGGAGGCAGTAGATGTTGGTATGTCTGCATATGTGTGATGCTTGTGTGAGTGCCTGTGGGATGTGTGGTGCTTATGTTTGCCAGAGCTTCCTTTGTGTGTTGAGGTGTGTGCATGCTGGTCGGATGGTGTGCTTGGGATAGGCTGTGGTACAGGGGTGTGGGTCTGGGTGGAGGAAGTTGGAGGGGGGAGGCTAGAGACAGGGACAATGGCTGCCATCAGTGCTGAGGCCAGAGTCTGAAAAGCTTGCTAAAGGGCAGCCTGACCAGAATGAATGCCCTCCAGGAATGCATTGGTTTGTTGCAACTGCCTCTCTACACCCTGGATGGCATTCAAAATGGTAGACTGCCCAACAGTGAGGGACCTGAGGAGGTCAATGGCCTCCTCACTGAGGGCAGCAGGTGTGACTGGGGCAGGGCCTGAGGTGCCTGTGGCGAAGGTGATGCCCACCCTCCTGGGTGAGCGGGCACGGGGCAAAGGCTGAGGGGCTGCTGGGAGGGCAGTGCTGGAGGGGTTGGTGGTGGCTGTACCTGTAGATGTGGGGGGCATAGATGGGCCCGCCACCGTAAGGGAGCTCCCATCTGAGGACGAGTCTGTATCATTGGTGTCAGCTCCTGTCTCGTCCATGGAGCTCCCCTCGCCCTCTGTCCCACTGGTGAAATCGGAGTCTGTAGTCTCGCCCTTCAGGGCCATGTGGGATGCAGCTCCCTCCTGCTCCGGTGCCACTGCTCATCCGCCTGATGATGCTAATGCACACAAGTACAGGGAGACCACAAAAAGGGGGGGGAGACAGAAGAAAGACATGTTGAGTGCATGCATTACCGCTACCGTTGGCGGACACGACAGACACAGAAGCCCCCTGCACTACGCCGCGCACTTGGGGTCCACTATTCAATCCCTGGGACATGGCCTACAAGGCTATGCCTGATATCTGCACACATGGATGTTACAGGAGCCTGACTAGGTGTAGTTGGCACTGTACCCAGGTGGGGTGGGGTGCCACAGGGTCTGCCTGAAAAAGGGTACTTAACTAGTACACTCGCCGTGGCCTAGGGGAACCCACAGCCCACCTCCCCCACACTGACACCTCCACTGCGCACTGAATCAGCAGAATGAGAGTGTACTCAGCCCCTTGTTGCTGCTGTGATGCCCTCAAGCACCCATCCAACTCCGGATACGCCACCGCCAGGATCCTGAACATCAGGGAGGTCATGGTGTGACGGGCACCCCTCCCATGTTAGGAGGCCATCCCCAGCTGGGCCTCCGGCGTCTTCTTGCTCCAGCGGCGAATGTCCTCCCATCTTTTATGGCAGTGGGTGCTCCGTCTGTGGTACACCCCTAAGGTTCGGACGTCCTTGGCGATGGCACGCCAAATATCCTTCTTCTGGTGGGCGCTGACCTACAGGAATTGTACAGGGGAAAAAGAAAAGTTATTACCAACTGCACCGTCACAGTCATTGGCCCGTATCCCTACCCTTGCCATGTGGCACATGCACTCACCGTCGTTTCATGCACGCCTCATTCTCCCCCCCCTATCATCCACCCCACTCCACACAGGCATTGCCCATGCAGCATGCTCACAGTGTACTTACCTGTTTGTCTGGAGGACCGTAGAGCAGCGTGTACTGGGGGAGGACCCCATCCACAAGTTTCTCCAACTCCTCCGTACTGAAGGCAGGGGCCCTTTCCCCAGACGCACGAGCCATTGTCTCTTCCAGACTGAGGTCATAGCAGCACTTGCAGTGTAGGTCCTCTCCTGTCGAAGATCAGGTATCGAGTGATTGAACTGATAGAAAATGGCGGTCACGTCCGCGGCGGTGCGTACCGTCACCGCCGGCGTACATCGTCATTGGCTCCTGGGACCCATAGGGTCCAATTTTAACCAATGCAGAATTGCGCCGCGGTCTTCGACCGCCTACCGCGACGGTGTACAATGCCAGCGCATTTTCCTCATATCCCATTGTCCCACTTTCCAGGTCAGGCAGCCACCATTTCAGGGGCCCACATGGCTTTATTTTTAACTGAGTCACACATACCTAGGCCTTGGCTCAACACTCATACAGACAATTTTCGGATTATGAATAGTTTTCTGAGTAAGCTGTGTTGACGTACCTCGCTGTTGTCCTCCATAGGCACCGTCTGCTGGGACATGTGAGGAGATGGCGGCATCCTCCGGTGTACAGACCGCTGGTGGACCTGTCGACAATGGAGGAAAGACATGTAGTCATCACTCACAGGCTTGATCGTGCACAATCCTGGAACTGTGTGCCCAGTTGGAGCCAGACCTGGTGTCAGCTATCCGCCATCCCACAGGAATCCCCCCTCAAGTGCAGATGCTGTCAGTACTCCATTTCAAACAACAGTGGCCATAGCATCAGGGATGTCCCAGCCTATGTTTTCCAACGTGTTGTCCAGAGTGTTGTCTGCCCTGCTGAAACACATGCAGAGCTAGATCGTTTTCCCTCAGGTGGAGGGTTTGCCAACAGTGAAAGGTGACTTCTATGCCCTTGGACATATCCCCAACATCATAGGTGCCATTGATGGAACACATGTGGCCTTGGCCCACCCCGCAGGAGTGAACAGGTGTACAGAAACCGGAAGAGTTACCATTCGATGAATGTGCAAATGGTGTGTTTGGCAGACCAGTACATCCCCCATGTTAATGCCAAATTCCCTGGCTCAGTGCATGACGCTTACATCCTGCAGAATAGCAGCATCCCTTATGTGATGGGGCAACTACAGAGGCACCGTGTGTGGCTACTAGGTATACACCTGGAACCAAATCAGTGGGAATAATTGTCTGGGTCTGTGGATATCCCTAAAAGTTAGTGTGTCTCTAACAGTTGTCCCTCGCCATTTGCAGGTGACTCTGGTTACCCAAACCTGTCATGGCTACTGACCCCAGTGAGGAATCCCAGGACAAGGGTAGAGGAACGCTACAATGAGGCCCATGGGCGAACTAGGAGGATTTTAGAGCGGACCTTTGGCCTCCTGAAGGCCAGGTTCCGGTGGCTCCATATGACAGGTGCTTCCCTATTCTACTCACCAAAGAAGATGTGACAGATCATCGTGGCCTGCTGTATGCGTCACAACTTGGCTTTGCGACGACAGGTGTCTTTTCTGCAGGAGGATGGTCCAGATGGAGGTGTTGTGGCAGCTGTGGAGCCTGTGGACAGTGAAGACGAGGAAGCAGAAGAAGAGGACATCGACAACAGGAACTCTGTGATCCTGCAATACTTCCAGTGAGACACAGGTAAGAAGACAAACCTGCCTACTACATGTACTTTAACACTACTACCTCTCTACTGTCTGTCCTTTTCACCCAGTATATGGTCACTGAGTTTTCACTTTCTCTTACGATTTCACAGATGTGGGTCCCACTGTGTGACATCTGCTTTGTTTCCTCATGGACTAGAGCTGTGTGACATAGGTATGTTGACATTACAATTGAAAGAGCATTTTGTCACTGTAATTGCTAATAATTCAATTAGAAATCACAGACAGACTCCAGATTTTTTAGTGCTTTAAGGGTGTTTATTTAAGTGCTCAGTATTGGAGGGGGTTGTTAAATGGTGAGGGGTGATGGTGGAGGAATGTCCATGGCAGAGTCCAATCTATTAGTCTCACAGGTGCATTGTCCAAAGGGGCATAGGAAGTGGAGCTAGAGCAGTTTGAGGATGGACAGGGTGACAAGGTGGGACAAAAGGATGACAATCAGGGTGGTCTCATTTCTTGGCGGGGGTCTTGGCATCGTTCTCTGTCTTTGTCCTGGATCTCAGGGACCGTTTGCGGGGTGGTTCTCCATCTGCAGGGGGTGGGCTGCTGGTGTGGTGGTGCCTCCTGTCCACTAGCGCTGGCGGAGGTGGTGGGAAATTCATCGTCCAGGCTAGCGTCAGGGGCCCCTTGTTGTGCCACAGTGTCCCTCCTGGGGTTGAGGACTTCCTTCAGCACCCCTACGATGGTGCCCAGGGTGGAATTGATGGATCCTCCCTGAAGCCCAAATACTGTTCCTCCAGCAGCCGCTGGGTCTCCTGAAACTTGGCCAGAACCGTTGCCATTGTCTCCTGGGAATAATGGCAGGCTCCCATGATGTTGGAGAGGGCCTCGTGGAGAGTGGGTTCCCTGGGCCTGTCCTCCCCCTGTCACACAGCAGACCTCCCAGTTTCCCTGTTTCCCTGGGCCTCTGTCCCATGAACCGTGTGCCCACTGCCCCAGGTCCCTGTTGTTGTTGGGGTGGTGGGTTAGCATGGGTTCCCTGTAGTGGTGGACACACTGCTGAGTGACGTGACCTGGGGACAGAGGTATGGGCCTGCTGGGTGGGTGCCGTGCTGGTGTTTCCAGAGGGGGGAAGCTCTGTGGTGGCCTGTGACTGTGTCAACGGGAACTGACTGTCCCGAGGTCCCAGATGGGCCGGGCTGGTCGTCTAGATCTAGCTGGACAGAGCTGCTGTCATCACTGTGGGCCTCTTCTGTTGGTGGTGTGGACATGTCTGGACCCTCCTGTCTGGTGACATTGGGTAGGGGTCCTGCATGGGTGTAAAAGCATGATTATTGCATCTGTGTGTGCCATGGTGTTCAATGGGTGGGTGACCGTGTACCCCAGTGCTTGCATTCCTGTGTGGGGGCTTGTGTGATGATGGTTTAGGGGGGTGTATGGGTATGTGCAATGGCCATGCTTTGGTGATGGGTGTCCATGCTTTGTTGTTGCATGCAGGGCTTGGTGTTGGGATGTGTGGTTTGTGATATTGGAACATTTGTGAAGAGTTGGAGTGATGGGGTGAGGGCGAGGGTGGGGGTATGTGATGGCATGCAGGTAGGGTGGGGAAAGTAATAGTAAAGATTTGACTTACCAGAGTCCATTCCTCCAGCTACTCCTGCGAGGCCCTCAGGACGCAGAATAGCCAAGACTTGCTCCTCCCATGTTGTTAGTTGTGGGGAAAGAGGTGGGGGTCCGCCACCAGTCTTCTGAACCGCAAGGTGGTGTCTTGATACCACGGAACGCATCTTCCCCGTAGGTCGTTCCACCTCTTCCTGATGTCATCCCTATTTCTTAGGTGCTGTCCCACTGCGTTGACCCTGTCCACTATTCTTCGCCATAGCTCCATCTTCCTAGCTATGGAGGTGTGCTGCACCTGTGATCCAAATAGCTGTGGCTCTACCAGGATGATTTCCTCCACCATGACCCTGAGCTCCTCCTCAGAGAACCTGGGGTGTTTTTGCTGTGCCATGGGGTGGTGTGGGTGATGTGTGGGGTGGTGTGTGTTGTGATGTGTGGGGTGATATTTAGTGGTGTGTTGTGTGAGGTTTGTGGATGTTATGTGGGTGATGGTGTTGAGTGCCTGTGGATGCTTGTTTGTAGATTGTGGTGTCTATCTCTGGCCTTCTTTCAGAATTCTTGGCAGTAGGGGTTTGTGGGTAATGTGGGTGTGTGTTTTATATTGTATTGGGTGTGTGGGAGTGGTGTGTGTATGTGTATCAGGTGTGTGTATTTGGAATTGTCCAATGTGGTGGTGTTTTGTAAGTGTGTGTGTATTTTGAGCGCAGCGGTGTGTACCGGCAATGGAATACCGCAGTTGAAAGACCGCCACGTGGATTCGTGGATCGTGATCCTGTGGGCGTATTCCTGTTGGCGTGACGGTGGAGGTTTTGTTATCGCCAGTTTATCACTGACCTTTGGTGTGGCGGACTTGTGTGGGTGTCTAAATTTTGGCGGATTCCGATCAGTGGGTCATAATGACCGTGGCGGAATTCCGCTGCCGCGGCGGTGTGTTGGCGGTCTTCTGCACAGCGGTAAGCAGCTTTTACCGCCAATGTTGTAATGACCCCCTAAGTCTTATATCTTAGCAGCTGTAGTCAGGTTATGCCCCTAGAGGAAAGTGCAACAAGATTCTATCCCCTTTACTTCTTTGTCTTCAAGAAGAATGGCAATATGAGGCATGTCCTGGTTCTCATTTGGCAAGACAAGTTCATGATGCTGTCCCTGAGTAAAATCCTGTTCAACCTTGAACATGTGAGATCACTTGGTGACCCTGAAATTTCAGGATGCATATTTTCATCCTCCAATCTTGCTCACCCACATGTACTACTTGAGGTGCATGATCCCGGACCTATCACTTTGATTTTCTATGGTTCAAAGTGACAACAACCCTGCACATATTGCAAAATTGTTTGGGGTTGTTTCCGCTTTACTGTTATAGTCTGGACTTGGAGCTCATGTATTTCCATACTTGAGCAACTAGCACATGAAAGTGAAGTCCCCAGAGTCAGGGAGCACTTCCAACAGATGATGATTCTCCTCCTCGACTTTACCTTCGATGTCCATGAGTCCTACCTCTCAGTCCCACTTAGAGCCAGATCTTTATTGAGATGGAACTCAGCACAGCACACATAAAGCATTGTCTTCTACTCCTACAGTCTGCCGATATTCAGGAGAGGACTCTAAGCTTTCTCATTCAGATATGTGTATCTTGCTAGTGCCCTAACCCAAATGGCAGATGAGGGTCATCCAGTGGTGACTGAGGGAGCAGCAGCTTCAACATTAAGAATCCTCCTGGCTCTGGTGCTGATCTTCCATTCTGTACATCCAACTCTACATTGGGAAAGGACTTGTCCACCCTCTTGCTGGGCTGCCCATTTATCTACAAAGGGACTCAGCCAACCATAGGCATGGATGTGTTATTCACAGGGGTCCTCATCTGGATGATATATTGGTGTGGGGCATTTGGTCCACAGCACATAAATGTTTTGAAGCCGAGGTGGTCTGTTTTGTAGTTACTTGCAAACACCACTACCACCCATAATATCAACAGACAGGGTAGTGTGGGACAGTGGACCCTGTTTTGGGAAAATATTTGACAGGAGAAGCAGACAGCTCATCCTTACAGGCTTCCTCAGTGGAAGAGCAGATGCCGTGAGTCATGTATTGATAGTGGACCATGAGTGGGAGCTGAGCCCCAAAGTGACAGAGGAGCTTAGCTGCAGGTTAAAGTTTCCATTTCTGAATCTCTTAGCCATCTCTTTGCTAGGGTACTGTCAGCTGCAATACCCCCTTGAGGAAAAATATGACTTGATTACAAGGGTTAGGGTGGCTTATTGTACAAGTTTGTCAGTTAAATAAAGGACTCTCGAAGACTGTTCTCCGTTTTCTTCTAGATATGGGGTCCAGGTGTCAGAGTCTGTACCACTGAGAACCACGAGAGAAGTAAAACAAGGCAGGTAAGTCATTGTTCTCTCTCTCAAGTAGTGTAATCCATCACCAAGTGTATTTGGATGTGTGCGTGAGGGAGGGGGAAAACACAATTATGTTATATAGCCAAGACATCCAGGCAAAGTATAAGAAACAAACAGAAGAAATATTCTGATGGCTGCCTGTCCCCATTTGAATACTCTCCGACATTGGGTTGAAGTGTTGAGTTACTGAATTTACCCAACCGGCTGTGCTGTACGTTACTGTCTTGATGGTGGGTCTAATTAAATAAAACAAAAAAGAAAGGCCCCACAGGGATTCCTTCTCCCCTCTCTCCCCCAAGTACTTTGTGATTCTAAGTGCTTCGCTGCCTCAAAGCCTGAAAGCAAGCACACACCTGGCTGAGCCACATCCCTCTTGGAATGTGACTGAGACCTTGATCGAAGAGGTACCAGGTGTAATGAAAGACTGGTTGCACACACCAAAAGTGGGAATGACATTGACCAATCATGCTCTAATTCTTCCAGCAACAAACCACCAAAGAACTGCACCAAGCAATCATGGCACAGCTGTGCTGGTGGTAGTAGCACCATTAACTTTGCTTAGCTGGGAAGGCACAACCATTGCATATCAGGAACAGCAGCAGTAATATCCCGCCGATCAATGCCAAAGTCAAAAGAAAGCCACCAAACACACTTGAAAAGGGTCAATGAATGGCTGAAGGAATAACTCTGAAGACAATCTGGACGATGGACATGAAACCAGACCTGACAGCCTTTTAGAAGTGCACAATCTCTGGAGTGCTTGAAACATTGAATATTCTGGATACCAGCTCCCCAAAGTGCTTGTGGAAGTTAGTATTTAATAGGGATTGTATCTCGGCTGATGATCTTGCTATCTGGAGAGTGTGCATCTCCCTAGCTGATGTCAACGCAACTTGTTTCTGGAACAGTAGCGCCTTTAGTCTGCTCAGCTTGTCATGATTTACGTTAGTAGTATCAATGTGAGGCCACATTTCTGCTACTCTTATCTCTTGTTTGTGGGGGGGAATAAATCATGTCCGCAACAGGTCACAACCTTGGAGACTGAAATTGTGTAGGCAATTCCTGGTCTCATGCCGCAACAGCTCTGTTTGTTCAGGACCACATAAATTCCATTCAAAAGTATATGAAATGCTGGACGAATCAAAGAGACAGGAATGCCCTACAGAAAACAGGCCAAGTTTGCGACCCCGAAATGGCAAAGGCCATGAAGGGACACCTATTTGCATATCATTGAATGACGAACGGTAGTCTCACATTCACTTCCGCTGAGAAAGACTTCTGTTTCTCTGTTCAGACATTCATATTCAAAGGGCAACTCCCACTCTTTTTAAATATAGCTATCACCCAGTCGCTTGTATATGCCCACGGCAAGATGTTTCAGGCATTTATGAAAGGTGGAAATGGGTAGATTTCTAATGCCATGTATGAGACATACTTTTGATGGACTTTCTGCAACTGTGAAAGGCAACTTTTCTATATGAAGCATGGTGAAACTCGCTTCCCTTTTAGCTATTGTCTGTTGGTTCCCTGGGTAAATTAAAAGCAGCAGATAGGTCACTACTGGTAATGTATTTGCATGGAAGGTAACCATTCCTCAGAATCTGTAGTGTCCAACCTAACTGCATGATGGAATGCAGTTGACTTTGTCCATGGTAAAATAAGGACATATCATTCTGAATGATGTCTATCGCAGATGACACTATGGTCCTCATTATATCTTTGGTGGTCTATTATGTAGACCGCCGAAGTCACCAAGGCCATGTGACCGCCATATTATGGCTGCTGGCTGCTCTCTGCCACAATTTGGTGGGGATGCCGCCAGAAGGCATACTGACGGTCAGCAGTCTACTGGAGCTTGCTCCATCGCCACTGCCATGTCACCACAACACCGCCCACCATATTACAACATTGTAAATGCCGTGGCGGTATTGTGTTGGCCGGGCGCTGGCAGCGGAGCAAACTCCATGGACCCTGTTCCCTCACTGATGACCACCGTGACCACCAGGTAAGGTGATCGTCTGACAGGGTAGGGTGGTGTTGAGTGTTGTGTGCATGAATGGGTGTGTGTGTGTGTTTGTGTATGTGTGAGTGAATAGAGGGGGTGAGGGTGTTGTATGTGTTTGTGTGTGTGTGTGTGCAAATGTCTGTGTGCTTGTGTGAATGCCTGTTTGCAGGGGGGTGGAGTGGTGTCATGGCCGTGTGTGCATGTGTGTGAATGAGTGAGTGTGGATATGTGCGTGTATGTATTTAAATGTGGTGTGTGCGAGCGTGGATGAGTGGCAGGAGGGTCTGAACAGGGATCGGTAGGGCGAGAAGGGGTCAGAACAGGGGCCGGGGAGAGGGGTGTCACAGCTTGGGAGGGGTGGGTGGCATCTGATGGGGACATGGGTGGGGGGACTCCTACATGGAGGGGGTGGTTGGGGAGTCCTGTTGTGGCGACAGGAATGAATATTCCTGTCGCCAGTATCCTTACCACCAGGGATTTCATGGTGGAGCTGCAGCCACGGAATCTCTGGTGGTAAGGATACTCCAAATACCATGGGCAGTGTTAGGTGGACCGCTGGGTCGAAGGTGGTCAACCTTCAGCCAGGCGGTCCCACCCCCCCCGGTGGTACAGGTGTTGAACTGGCTGTGTTGCAGCCAGTTCACGAGCGCTGTCAGAATTTGGCCGTCCTGCCCCACCACACTGTCGCCGGTCTGACTGCAGGCGTGGCGGGGCAGGACCGCCAAGGTCATAATGACCACTTATGTTTTTAAGGAAGTGTATTCTGTTGGACAGACTATTCATGCCATTATTGACAACAGCTAAAACCTTTTCCAAGTTTTCCTTATCTAGATGCCTTAAGCATGCAGCTGCTTCCATTTGAGATAGCTTCCAGATCTCATTGTATGTGGCATACAGGAATCTCTTAGAGGGGGCTTTCTGGGACCTAACAAGAAACCTTGTAAGTCTATGTATTCAGATAGTGTATTAAGATGTTCTTTAACTGCTGCTAAGGTGTTAGTCTGTAACCATTGTTGGCACAGTTTACCCACACTGTATGTGGTAGCTATACCCGATTGTTGACCTGAGACAAAGAGTGGGTCCGGCCGGCTAATCTTGCAACCCCCTGAGGAATTAACAAAACACGTCTGACACCCATTTGTGTCTATTGGCCACAATAACCACCCACCTGGACAGGAAAGTGAAAAATTATAGGTACCAGTCTGAACCTTTGCATTTGATTCTTCCTCTGTGACGTTTAGGAAGGACTGCCAACCCTAGACAGGATGTCTGTTGAATTGTGTCATTTAAGAATATCATTTGAACAGAAATCGGGCATGCTCTAAAAAAAGCTTCCCTACCCTGAATTAGCTAATCTTGTGTTCCCCATAAACTTTTTGCATCAATAGTATTCTTCTAGCATTCGTATCATTCAACTACAAGTGGGAAAACAAAGGAATCTGAATAGATCAATTTAGTGTTTGTTAGCAGGATCTTCTTTTTTTTTTAAGGTGGTAAATTGAAGTAGTATGACTGCATTTCTAACGTCATACCCAGAGAAGTATGCAGATTTATCTGAATAATGCTTTGGGATCCCCACAGGTGGAGTTGAACAGTGTTCCCACTGTGCATAATTGAATACTGATCTGTGTCTAGTTGCACGGTGCAACATTTCCCCATACTTCTTTGTGTTAGTGTACGTATCATCACTTTCAAGTACAGTATAATCATGCGGCTCAGCAAGCATTGAATCAACTGTTTGAACATCCCAGTCATCAGAAACAACACCAGGTATAAATACATCAGTCACTGAAATTTTGAAAACATATGGAATTTGAATGACCTCAGTAAGCCTGTACATTTTGAATGGAACTCTGTCCCACCAATCCCATCTGGATTTGATACTGATGTAATGTTCACAAGGAACAGGTCTCTTCGGACCTTTTGTGAGGAAAGATATGGAGTTAGGACTTCATCCACTGGCTTGACAAAGAAGACAATGACCATTTATAAGGAGAAAGAAAACAGTCACAAAACTAATCCATGATATAAAGGCAAGCAGTGTCAGAACTATCCACAGATAATTCCATGGATAAACTAAATAGTCATTGTTAAGCTACATGTACAGCTTACGTGTCTTTAAAACAGTTGCAGTTGCAGATGTGGATGAAGTTGAAGAGACGTCATCCAGATCAATGAAGTAACCAGAAGCAGTCTCTGCAAACATATGAGCCGGTGAATTACTGGTGGATGGATCAACTTCACGTGGAGGTTAAAAGCTGGTACATGCTGGTGTAGTCAGAAGTGTTGTTGCTTCTTCTTTGTAGAAGTATGTCCTGTTGGCTAGTGAGAGGGGACCGGGAACTACCCAAGGGACCTCTGGGTCTACTGTGCAGGATCGGCCTTATGGTTTAGTTTGATATTTTCAATGGAGGCAAATATGTTTGCTTTGGATTCAGGCAGCGGTGGTAGGATGACAGTTCTGGTACCTTGTATTCCCAGGACTTGGACCGGTGCTCTGCAGGATGGGCTGAATTCCTTCCTCACAGCAATCTTCTCAGGAACCAGATCCCTCACTTTAGGAATCCAGCTTTTAGAAGTTGTTGGCAAATCCCTTGTTCCTAAAGTGGCAGCACTGGTGGATGAATTATCATCACAAAATTGCTGAAGCTCCTGTAAGGCAGTGAGACATTTATTTATGTCAAAAGGTGTATCGGCTGCCACCAAACCAGGGCCATCTGGATCTGGGACATACATAGGTATCCCAAAGAGAACTCGTAGGGAGTGCGTCCACCCAATGACTGCCTTGGCAGATTATTCAGTGCTCTCTGGACTCCATGTACGTAATGAAGTCGACTGTGGCCAGAACCTAATAGTTTAGCTGTTAAGGACTGCTTTAGATCTTGATTCCTCCTCTCCACAACCAATTTACCCTCAGGATTGTATGGTGAGGAGTAATGGAGCTCAACACCCATTGCCCTCATGGTGTCCCTGAATGCTTTAGTGGCAAAGCCAGGGTCCTGGTCTGAATGGAATTCTGCAACCGCATACGTACCAATAAAGATCACCAAGTCTTTTATAACACTTCGAGAGTCAACCGACTGCTGAGGCCATACCCACAAGATTCTAGAACAAAAATCCACAGCGACTAAGATGTATTTGTATGCACCATTAGGTTAAAGGGGGCCACAATGGTCCAGGTACACACATTTTAGCAGCCTATTGGACCCTAAGAGTGATGTCTGTGGTGGGTATTTGATGTTTGAGCCCTTTATCTGCTGGCAAATGTCACAGCAAAGAACAAGTTGGTTGGTCTCTTTATAAAGCCCTGGCCACCAGAAGCATTTCTGTAAGAGTGTTATTGTGGCCACAATACCAGCATGTGCAGAAGCGACACCATAATGCGTTGCTTTGATTATATCTAATATCTGGTCCTGGTTGGGGATTACTCAATCTCCAACCCCAGGAATTGCTGCAAAGGCAACATTCTGTGCACTGATGTTGTACGAATATTTTGTAGGGTATGCATTTGGGAGGGGCTTGCCTTCAGCCGAAGCTTTCACAGCTGCCAGTATTTCATTATCCAATCTCGTCTGGGAAGGAGACACTGCAGCAACAGAAGCCGTAGCTACTACAGATTTGGCCGCTTCATCAGCCAAAGTGTTGCCAATAAAGTGTACTCCTACTCGTTGGTGGCCCAATGTATGGACTACATGAGCATTAGGTAGCTTATCCTTAAGATCAGCTACCCTCCCGCACAGATTTCCGTGTTTTATGGTGTTCCCCTTTGAGTCTCTGAACCCTTTTAATCGCCAATGATTGAGGTACTCATTAGAAGACTGGACACAGTAGTCTGAATCACAGACAATCAAAGTGTGTTGTTCTGGATCCGTATGTTCTAGCACTAGGATAAGGGCTTTAAGTTTAGCCAGCTAAGCTGAGCTGTGGATGCTCCGAGGGACTGCATGTAGGTATTGTGAGGGTGGAATATACCATTCTTCATCATTCTGCTCATGGCTGCGCAAGCGTCTGAGTACTGATGTTTAGTACCCATAGCTGGTTGTGCAGAACCATCAGTGTACATGACATTATGGCATCTGCCAAGCGGCGAGATGTCAAGAGGTGCGGGTACTCTTGTTCGAAATGGAGAAATTCTTGTGTTTGAAGTTTTGGATCAAAGATGTATTCAACATCCAATGTGAATGTAATGCTTTAACATTAGGAACACTAGCTTTGGTAATGGCCTCAGGGGCAGGCAGAGGGGTAACAACAATAATGCGTTTCCCTTGGGCAAGTAGCCTCTCATTGATGACAGACAGCCATCTGTGCTGCAGTTAGAATTTTTTCCGTGGGTGCAAAGCGTTGTTCTGCATTGGAATATAAATGTGATTTTTAAGATATGGGCACTGTGTTGCCTTCATTAAAGGTGACATAAGTGAACCCAATGGCACCAGCAATTATTCTGATAACCAAATTTGCTCTGTTGTCCCATGTGTGTAAGTGTTTTGCTTCTAGCATGTCCTGGTGCCATCCTCTAAGGATGCATGTGTGTTTTACTATTCAGTGTCTGCTGGAAAAATCTGGGCGAATTAAATCATAAAGTGGCTTGATGTGTTATGCATAGTCAGGAATGTATGCTCTGCCAAAGTTAAAGAAACAAAGTAAAGAGTGTAGTTGCTTGACAGTATTTGGTGGCTGGAGTTAAGCAAATTTTTCTCAAAAGTGCGGGTTCAGGCTCTTGCCATCGTTTGATAGCTCATATCCCAGGAACAATAACCTGAGAAAGGCTATTTTAGTTTTCTTAAAATCAAATTTGTAACCAAGGGCTGCAGATCCCAGCATGATCTGATTGACCCTGGCAAGATCAATGTTGAGGACGTCTTCTGTGAGGTAGATTTCATCCACATAGGACAACGCCTAGGGATCAATATCATGCAATATTGATGTTAAACGGGCTGAGAACAGCCTTGGGCTGTTCTTGTTGCCCTGGTGCAAACAACAGAAGCATTTTGTGTGTCAAATAAGAATGCACTCAGGGTCTGACTTTGGTGTGCTAAGATGTGGCAGAAAAACAACGTTTTTTTTTCAAAACACTGACCACCAGCGACCCTGGAACCCCACCGGACAAATAACGAACATTTCTGTGGGCCGGCGGGTGGAAACATTGTTACTGCCCACCGGCTCACAGGAAGGCTCGGCTGGGACATTGACCCACATGGAGCTGCTGTCAATACCTCTGTGCGGCAGGTGCAGTTGCACCCGTCACGCAGATCACTGCCCGAAAATCAGGCAGTGACCTGCGCGATGGGGCACTGCCCAGGGGCCCATGCACTGCCCATGCAAAGTGCATGGGCAGTGCAGGGGCACCCCCTCCACCAGCCGTTTCCTGGCAGGATATCCCGCCAGGAAAAGGCTGGCGGGAAATGAAACATTATACGCAGGGTAGCACCGTTACCCTGGCGGATGGTATTTCAACTCACCGCCAGGCTGCCTGACGGCGGGATCCTGGTGGTGGGTGAGGGCTGCTGCTAGTGGCCCTCACCATGCTCAAAATATGTTGGTTTGGCCCGCCATGCCGGCTGGCGGCTTCAGCCGCCACTGCCGGCATGGCGGGCCAAACCGCCAAGTTCGTAATGAGGGCCTATATCTCCTTTTGGAGTTCTCCTGGTGTGGAGAGTCTTTTGTTTATCCCAGCACTTTTTAGAACCCTCCTGTGCTTGTTTGGTACCTTCCTTAGGGGTGGTACTCTGTATTTCATGCTTTTTCAGCTTGGCCTAGGCCAATCCTACAACAAGTCGCAACTGTCAGCCCAACCATCCCGGCTCACAAGCAGTACCTCACCAAAAACCCAAACAGTAAAAGTGATTTCTGGCAACCTTTCAGCATGGACTCAAGAGTGCGACATCTCAGGGGAGTCATGGTTACGCGGAGATTACTATTTTCTCACATGAGAAGTAAATCTCCTTCACACACAGGCAATGAATGAGATGCAGTAAAGTTTTCAATAAGTTTTATTAAAAACACTGCAATCTACTGTAAAATGCATGAGCTGCAATGATTAAGATAATGAAAAATGCAAAAAACAGAATTGTAAAAATGAGAGTCCTAAATATATAGACCCTGCCGTCTTGCAATAACATGCAATGTGAAAAAGGGCCTAATGCCCTACCCTGGAGAGCCTAATCTCTAACCTAATGAGAGCTGTGTATGTTAAACCTAATCTGCCACTACCATGTCCATGAAAAGTGCCCCCCCAACCCTTGTTATCTTGGAATGAGGTCTACAAATCAGACTCTGTGGAGACATGAAGGCTGGGTCTGCATCAAGGTGACGTGTAGCATCGATAGTGTTGATGGCATCTGTTAGGAATCGCCCTGATAACTTTGTCTGCAATAGATGTATTTATACAGATTTTAGAGGACCCCTGATGCAGGTATGTTCCCAAACAATAGATAAGAAGACATGCTTGGGGCAGCAATTATATAAACAATTCTCTCAAATGCACATTATGGCCCTCATTACAACTTCGGCGGTCTTCACAGAGGACCGCCGAAGCTGCGGGTGCCAGTATACCACCAGTGTTGGTGGTATTGCTGGCTCTCTATTTGGACTTTTCCGCTGGCCCAGAGGAAAAGTCACATCAACATTGCTGCTGGCTCGTAATAGAACTGGTAGCAATGCTGATGTGCAGCGGGTGCAGTAGCACCCGTTGTGCATTTCACTGCCCGAAATTCGGGCAGTGAAATGCGCAATGGGGCTGTGCCTGGAGGCCCCTGCACTGCCCATGCCAAGTGCATGGGCAGTGCAGGGGCCCCCAGGGGCACCCCAAGTCCTCCTTACTACCAGCCTTTCCATGGCAGTGTTTACTGCCGTGACCAGGCTGGCGGTCGGGGACTCGTAATCCCCAGGACAGCGGTGCTTGCTGGATTATGACTGGCGGTATAGTGGAATGTCCGGCGGTATGGCCTTCATAGCTAGCAGAACACCGCCAGCCTGTTGGCGGTGTGACTGCCAGCTTACCGCCGGCCGCCAGGGTCGTAATGAGGCCCTATGTTCTCGTCACACATGAGTGGGAAAGGGACATGATGTGAATACTTACGTATATCACTTGTCTTTGATGCTGATAGTGGTGCCTTCACAGAGTGGCACTGACAACTTGAAATCAAAACATCTTCCTAACTATAAACATAGCAGCCATCATGTAAGAAATAAATAAATGTGCTAAAACAGAGCAGGCTAAATAGGTTAAAAGTCACTAGGTAACAGGAGCATAGGCCTGCGAGCCAGAAGGCTAAGCGAACTCCTGATTTCCAATAAGACTAAATAGGATCCACTACAGGATCCTAAAAGGCAGAGTTTTGCCCTCTGTAGGCAAGAGCTCTATGTTGTGCTGTAAGAGTTCTAGGAAGAAGGGATTATATCTATACCTATAATAAGCTCCTCAGGGAGGGTAGGTAGTACCCCTACTTCAACAAGACTTTCCAGGTTTTCATTGTTGGACAGAGTTAAACGGGCTAGGATTAAGTGTTCCTGTGTACACACCAGTCTGTTGGGTAGGATTTGTGAGGGTTGGACTAGGTTACTAGGTGAGCCCTGATTATTAATTGTCTGCCTTGTTCAAGAGAGCCCTCACCGAATACTCATTAACATTTAGACTCGCGTAATAGGTGGTTCCCATTCCCTGAGCAAACAAAATGGAATGAGGTGCAAAGCTTATGTCCATTAGTTCCTCTTCATTTTTCTCTTTTCTGTTTTTACAGAAGTGAGCAATATGTCCCCAATCTCTACACTCATAGCACTGGGGACCCAGAGTAACCACAGTCTCAGGTTGGACAAACAGGTTTCTGGGGACCTTTTGGAGTTTATATGACTTCTTCTCCGTTTTTGTGTAGGATGTTGAGGAGCCTTTGTTTGACTTATCAGTATCCGAAAACCCACCCTGAGGATGATCTCACAGAAATGAAGTGGCCATTTCCACTGCCTGTTCAACGATGAGCCCTGCATGCTGTCTCTTGCCAGAAATGAAGACGTTTGCCTCCTCGTCTACTCCCAAACGGTCCATGACCATTTTTAAAATCTCATCATAGCTGGTAGTCACTTCCTTATTGGCTATCTGGTATGTCACCTGGGCCTCGTCTGTAACCAAAGGAGCAAGATACAAGTTCCATCACTCAACTGGCCAAGCACTAGCCCTCGTGGCACATTCAAAGTTGAAGAAAAATTCCTCCGGTTGCTCACTAGACACATATCGCTGCAAATTAATTGTAGCTCCCGGTATGGCCTGTGGTCTGTCTTGCATGATCCCCATGGTTAACTAGGTTTGCCCTTCAGGCAACTTGGTTAGGTGTTCCCCTTGGATTCTTTTGGCTTTGGAAAAGACAGTATGACCGATTTCTGCTTGACTCATGTGTTTTGCCAGGGCCCATTCTAGTTTCTTCTGCCCATCCCAAAATTGCTGCACAACATTCTCCATCTTATTCAGATGGTCATTCTGCCTGCATTCTCAACCACTTGTCTGCCGAAATGCCCTCTTGAGGGTTAACACAACTTTATTACAGTGTTTAAGGTGGTTTATTGTACAGGTTTGTCAGTTAAATAGACTGTTGCTCTCCATTTTCTTCAGAGTATGTACCACTGAGAACCTTGAGAGAAGTAAAACAAGCCAGGTAAGTCATTGTTCTGTCTCTCAAATAGTATTATCCATCACCAAGTGCACTTGGACGTGTGCGTGAGGGAGGGGGAAGACACAAGTATTTTATATAGCCAAGACACCCAGGCAAAGTATAAGAAGCAAACAGAAGAAATATTCTGATGGCTGCCTGTCCCTGTTTGGATACTCTCTGACATTGGTTTGAAGTGTTGAGCGACTAAATTTACACACCTGACTGTGCTTTGCGTTACTTTCTTGACTGTTGTTCTAATTAAATAAAACAAAAAAGAAAGGCCCCACAGATATTCCTTCTCCCCTCTCTCCCATGAGTACTTTTTGATTCTAAGTGGTCTGCTGCCCCAAAGCCTGAAAGGACACACACGCCTGGCTGAGCCACATCCCTCTTGGAATGTGACTGAGACCTTGGGCGTCTCAGTAGTCCACTCCGACCTCACGATCTCCAACCTCTCCTTCGACTGTCCCCGGAGTCTGCTTTGCTGGTCCCTGTTCTCCTGCAGCATCTTCCTGCTTTTCCTCTGGTGTCATTCCCCACAGTCACAGGTTTGTGCACCCCTTCTTCTCCTCCCACAGTGTTTTAAGGGATCCATGCTCCTCCCATCCCAGGGGCAGTACTACCAACATCATGCCCATAGACCATGAAGGAGTGTGACCAGCAAATGTGTAGATAGTCTCCATCTCCTCCTCCTGGGAGTGATATTGTTCAAAGAAGAAGCATGCCTGGTCAAGACGGACATCACTGGTGAATCGTGGGTGAGAAGGGCATGCCACACAGGCAGGTAGTTTCTTCCCTCAAATAGCCTATCCCAAGATTTTCATGACTGGGGGAAAAGGGGCAAATGAGAAAGAAAGTCCACATTCCCTGGGTCTCTGCCTTTTTGGTGTCTCACCTCAAAGTGAAAGTTTTGGATGGACAGGAACCACATCAGCACTCTATCATTGTTACCTTTATTCTGTTGTAACCAGGTGAAAGGGGCATTTTCAGTGTATAATATGAAAGGTCTCCTTTCTAAGTAGTAGCAGAGCTTTTCAATAGCCCACTTGAGGGCAAGACACTCCTTTTCAATTGTAGAGTATACCTGTTCCCATGGAAAAAGCTACCTACTTATATAACAAATAGGTCTCTCCTGCCCATCAGAGTCTGCTTGGGAAAGGGCAGCTGCAATCCCCAAAGCTGAGGCATCCATTTGCAGGATGAATGTTTTACTGAAATTCGGAGTTACCAGGACAGGACTTGAGGTGAGAGCTTGGTTTAGTTTCTGTAAAGCAGAACGGACCGACTCTGTTGGTTCTTTAAAGGCCCCAGGAGAGACATTTTTCTTTAGGAGATCTTTAAGAGGGGCTGCAAGTTTGAATATTGGGGAATAAACCTCCGATAGTAGCCTAAGAGCCCAAGAAATGCTCTAATATTTTAACTCATTGTGGGAACAGGGGTGTTTGTTACAGCTTTTGCTTTCTCAGTCTGGGGCTCAATGACACCTTCACCCAAGAGATAGCTGAGATATTTCACCTTCCAGTGAGCAAACTTGGATTTTTTTTGTGTTAATGTGCAAACGGGCTGACTTAATTTCCAAAAGGATGGCATGCAGATGTTTTAGATGTTCAGGCCAGCTTTTTCTATAGCCCACAAAGGCATCCACATAGGCCGATGAGTTGCCCTGATAGTATTGGAGTAGAGTGTTCAAAAGTATTTGAAAGATGGCTGGTGCACCATGAAGCCCAAAAGGCAGCACTGTGAATTGATAGAGCCCATAGGGGGTTGCAAATGTGGTGTTTTCCTGATCACTGGGCTCCAGAGGGAACTGCCACTAGCCCTTGGTGAGGAATAACACAACTTAATTACAGGGCTTGGTGGTTTATTGTACAGGTTTGTCAGTTAAATAAAGAACTCTCTCTCATATGCTGTTGCTCTTCATTTTCTTCTAGATACAGGGTCCAGGAGTCAGAGTCGCTACACCTGAGAACCTCAAGAGAAGAAGACCAAGCCTGGTAAGTCACTGTTTCTCTCCCTGAAATAGTGTTATCCTTTACCAAGTCCACCTGGACATGTGTGTGTGTGTGAGGGAGAGGCAAAACACAAGTAATTTATAAAGCCAAGACACACCCAGGATAAGTATAAAAAAACAAATAAAAGAAATGCTCTGATGGCTGCCTGTACCCGTTTGGATACTCTCTGACACGGGGTTCAGGTGTTGAGGAGCGGAATTTACACTTCCAACTGTGCTGTGTGCTACCATCCCTGCCATCAGCTTAATTATATAAAACAAAAAGAAAGTTCTCATGGGGATTCCTCCTCCCCTCCCTCCCACTAGTACTTTGTGATTCTACGTGCCCCTCCGCCTCAATCTTGAAAGCGGGCACATACCTGGTTTAGCTACATCCCTACTGGAATGTGGCTGGGACCTTGGGCATCTCGGTAGTCCACTCTGGCCTCCCGACCTTCAACCGCTCCTCTGACTGTCCCCGGAGTCTGCTCCACTAGTCCCAATCTCCTGCAGCATCATCCTGCTTTTCCTCTGGCATAATTCCCTGCAGCCACAGCTTAACGCGCACCTTTTCCTCCTCCCGCAGCTTTTCAAAGGATCCATTCTCCTCCTATCCTGGGGGTAGTCCTTCTGGCATCGGGTTGATTGACCGTAAGGGAGTATGATCAGTGAACATGTAGCTGGTCTCCGACTCCTCCTCCTGGGAGTGATATTGTTTAAAGAAGCAGCATGCCTGGTCCTGTGAGGAAACAAGATGGACGTCACTGGCGAATCGTGGGTAAGAAGGGCATGTCACACAATCAGGCAGGTCGAATGTTTTCTCACAGATACAAAGCAGGAAGTGTCCTCAAATGTGCCATATACTTTTCTTCAAATGGTTTTTGGGGGACTTTTTCAGGTTCAACTGGTTTAATTGCTGCATGTATTCCCACAAAGTTCTGGTTTTCTTGATAGTTTTGCCAAAGATGTGGTTTAGATAGAGCATAGCTATTCCTGATAACTCTGATTAGCCACAGAGGTTATGGTAGGCTAATCATGTGACACTCAGCCTTCAGCCACCTCTTCCTCTCTGTTGCAAGATTGACCTGCTCTCACAGCAGGATGGTCAGGTCTTCTATCCCACTACCAAAAGTTGTGGCTGCAGATTTGGAGATTGCGCAGTGCTGGGTACATCCATTTTGCTTTCCTGGTGAGATCTCAAATGTAATCTTGGAAATCAGGAAGCCTACTAGCAAATTAATCTATGCCATTTGTTGAAACATGTTCATCCAGTGGTGTGAGGCTGAATGCATTTACTCCTTTAATGATCACATACACAATGTTTTGCAATTGTTCTTCTGTCCCATTCATAGTGCAGTCTAGTTGTGGCGACTGTTAAGGGCTACCTTTCTTTGTGTGCCTTTCTGACCAATCTTCCCTGTTGAAATCACTACTAGTGGTGTAATAAAGATTCATTGAAAACCATAACTGCTAGCTGTACATTTTCAGAAAGATTTGCTTTATTTGTGTCTTTCAAACCCTTTTATTGTTCTTCAGTGGGATTTGAATCTTGTATTGATTTTCTTGATGGCACATCCATTTGAACTAATGCGCAATGCCCCTGTTCAGCTCCTTACCCAGAAGAAGGTTTTGGTTGGTGGCAACCAATTTAGCTCAGATGGAGAGAGAACTATATGCTATCCCAAATTGTTCACCTTTAACAGGTTTCTACCCAGATGAGTTGGTTTTCCACACCTTCTCACTCTTCTTATCCAAGGGTGTACCTGTATTTCATATGGACTAATCTATTCCCCTCCCATATTTCTTCCATCCCCAACAGCAATTCAAGGGTGAGGAATAGACTGTATCCTACCATGCAGTATCGTTCTACATCAGCAGCACATGGGAGAATAGAGTGGATGAGAAACTCTTTTAAGCTTTGCTGGCCAAACAAAAAGGCAAGGTGTAGACAAATACACCATTTCACATTACGCAATCCTCTGTATCAAGATGTGCCATGCCCTAACCATGTAAGACCCAAACAAGGGCATTTGTGCTCATTCTGCTAGGGCCATGTCTGCATTCATGGTTCTACCAGAGGCATCCTGGTTACTGACATCTTCAAGGAGAAAGTTATCATCTTTGCAAGTTTTTGTCAATCAGTACTGCCTCACCTCTCTGGAGTGCAGTTATGGGAACTTTGTCTGTGCTGTGTTGGATTGCTTTCTTGGTTAAACACACTTTTGAGTCCCACCTTCCAGGGGGAACTGCTTTGGGATTCATCCATAAAGTGTGGATTCTGTAGGAAGATTTATCCATCACAATGGAAAGTTATTTACCCTTGTTAACAATATTTCTGATAGGTTCATTATCTTCCCATGGATGTATCACTGCCCTCCTTGATGAGTTAGTGCCAAGCTGAATAAGATCTCACTGCATGCAAAGAGATTGCGTGCTGTATATATTGCTGTTGTGGCTCTTCCAGTTCGTATCCGTGTCCCTTGATATGGTTCATCTCCAATATAGGCCCTCATTATGACATTGTCGGTAAGTGCCACTTACTGCCATGCTGACTGCCGCCAACATACCCTGAGTGTGGCGGTATACCGCTACGGGTATTATGATGACCCACACATAGAAATCCACCACTATACAGACACACACACAAGTCTGCCAGCCCAAAGGTCAGTGAAAAACTGGCGGTACCAAAACCCACACTGTTACGCTAACATAAACGCCAACTGTTATTGCCATTGGCGATACACACGGCCGCGCTCAAAATACACACATACTAACAAAACAACACCACATTGGACAATTCAAACTACACACACCTGACACACATACACACACCACACCCACACACCCACAACACTATAAAACACACACCCACACTACCCACAACTCTTTACGACTCCAAAAAAATCTACAACAGAGAGAGAGAGATACCAAGAGCACCTACAGAACCAGAACCACAGAACACCATCACCCATACACCAGCCACGTACCTCACAGCACACACCCCAACACATCACCCCACACACCCTCACACACACCACTCACACTCCACGCATGGCACCACAAAGACACCCTAGATTCTCAGAGGAGGAGCTAAGGGTCATGGTGGAGGAAATCATCCAGGTAGAGCCACAGCTATTCGGATCACAGGTGCAACAGACATCTATTGCAAGGAAGATTGAGCTATGGCAGAGAGTCGTGGACATGGTCAACTCCATGGGACAGCACCCCAGAACAAGGGATGACATCAGGAAGAGGTGGAATTACCTACGGGGGAAGGTGTGTTCCGTTGTAGCAAGACACCAGATAGCTGTACAAAGGACTGGCGGTGGACCCCCACCTCCACCCCCACAACTAACAACATGGGAGGAGCAAGTCTTGGCAATAATGCATCCTGAGGGCCTGGCAGGAGTAGCAGGAGGACTGGACTCTGGTAAGTCAAATCTCTATTACTATCACCCCCCAACTGCATGCCATCACATACCCCCAGCCCTGCCCTCACCCCCATCACTTCACCACCTCACATATACCCCACCATCACAACCCACCCATCTCAATACCAAGCCCTGCATGCAACACCAATGCATGGACACCCATCACAGACCTGCATGAACACCCATCACCACAGCATGCACACTAGTGACAATCACTTAGCCAACCAAATCACAACTCACACAAACCAAAGCTGTCTTGCTAATAACAACCATCGAGGAAAACATACCCATACACAAGATGACACACGCAGAAACAATGACACTGCATTTACATCCCCAAAGGACCCCCACACAACGTAACCGGAGAGGAGGTGCCACCAACATCCAGTCCCCTCACCCCCCAGAAGAGGCCCACAGTGATGACAGCAGCAGCTCTGCACGCTTGGATCAGGATGACCAACCTGGCCCATCAGGAACGTCTGGACAGTCGGTGACCCAGGCACAGTCCCAAACCACCACAGAGCCTCCCCCTCAGGAAACACCAGCACATCACCCACCCAGCGGACCCATCCCTCTGTCCCAAGGACACTTCAATCAGCAGTGTGTCCACCACTACAGGGACCCAAGGCAACCCCACAAACACACGACGATCAGGGACCTGGGGTCAGTGGCAGTGGGCACACGGTTCAGGGGACAGAGGCACAGGACAACAGGGAAGCTGGGAGGACTGCTATGTAACAGGGGGAGGACAGGCCCAGTCAACCAACTCTCCACGAGGCACTCACCAACCTCCTGGGAGCATAACACTATTCCCAGGAGACCATGGGCCAGATACTGGCCAAGCTGCAGGAGACCCAGCGGCTGCTGGAGGGACAGTACCTGAGAATCAGGGAGGACCTGAGGGATATCCACACCACCCTGGTCACCATTGCAGGGGTGCTGACAGACATGGCCAACACCATGCGGGAGGCAGTGGCACACCAACGGGACCCTGACACTACCCACACCGAAGAACAGCCCTCCACCTGCGCCGACGCTAGTGGACAGGGGCCCGCCACAGGAACAACAGGCCACCAGCACCCCACCCCCTGCAGAAGGAGAACCACCAAGCAAAAGGTCCCTGCGATCCAGGCAGAAGCCATAGAACATTGCAAAGACCCCCGCCAGGTAATGGGACTCCCCTGATTGTCACCCTTGTGTCCCACCCTGTCCACCTTGAACTGACATTGCTCCACTTCCTATGTTCCCTTGGACAATGCATCTATGATAACAATAGACTGGACTCTATCCTGGACAGTTCTCCACCATCAACCCAGCCCATTGCACATCCCCATTTACTTCTCAGCACTGAAATAAACACCCTTGGAATTAATACACGTATGGAGTCTGTCAATTGATTGAAATATGTATTAGTTTAACAAGCTGTAAACATTGCAATTCATATGTACAGTTATATATACATAGGTATGACCTGTAGTGGGCAGCAGTAAAAACACCAGGAGCCAGAGTGGGGCACAGATCTCTGACAATAGAGATGTCAAAGGGTACAGTAAGTGGCCATAGAAATAGGGAAATCAGGCTGCCATGTTCAATGTCCAACACAAAACTGCAATGGAAGGTGAAGTTACAGTGTCTTACCTGTGTGTCACTGGAAGTACTGCTGAATTATTGTAGTTCTGTTTCCATATCCTCTTCCTCTGCCTCCTCTTTGTCACTGTCCACAGGCTCCACCGCTGCCACACGACCATCCCCAGGCTCATCATCCTTCAGAAAAGGCACCTGGCGTCTCAAGGCCAGGTTGTGCAACATGCAACGATGATCTGGCACACCTTCTTGGGCGAGTAGTACATGGATCCACCTGTCAGATGGAGGCACCGGAATATTGCCTTCAGGAGGCCAAAGGTTCGCTCACTGATCCTCCTTGTTTGCCTATGTGCCTCACTGTAAGGTTCCTCTGCTCTTGTACTGGCAATCCTCACTGGGGTCAGTAGCCACGAGAGGTTGGGGTAACCAGAGTCACCTGTAAATATCAAGGGATACCTGTTAGCTGTCACACATCCCCAAGGTGCCTCCTGCGTTATCTGTCAGCATCCCCAGGGATTAGGGTTAAATCATATCTCTTTTCTTGGTTAAACCTTCATGCTTCTAAGTAAACATAATGTGCTGTGTTACACAATTGGTTTAAACAATGCTTTTTTCACCAATGCTTGTTTGCTAATGTTAGCAGGTGTAGACATGTGCTTCTAATTGGGTGTGGTGACTCATCCTCATGTGGAAACTCAACTGCTTTCCTGATTGGCTATAAATAACAGAGTGAAGCATGCCTAGCTGCTTGGCTTTGTTTTGCTTCCTGATCTCAGCATCTGATTTGGCAGTCCAGCCTCTGCTGTCATCCTCGTATTCAGGACTTTTGAGGCAACTCTTTTCTTCATTCCTGTCCCAGCTGACACCAGGCATTCCTCCAGCAATCTGGAAAAGACTGCAGCTAAGTGACTAGTATTCTCCAGGGAGTTTGTTCTTTGAGCGCTGCGCTTTCCTAGAACAGCTGGTGTATTTCAGACCTAGTATTTTGGCAGAGTGCTTATATTGAAGAGACAAATGCATTTCTGAACATTCTACATTATTATTGCAGTTACTTGTTAAAATGTGCTTCAGGAAATCTGCTTGATCTCAAGTACTACAAAAAGTAACAGTGCAATTTCAAAAGAGCATTTACGTGACTTTTCTTTCTCTAATAGCATAACTCGTTGATTTAAATTGTATCATTCATGCCTTTGTTTGAGGTTTGGGGAATTTGCTTTTGAAGGGTTTTCCACCCATACAATGAAACCAAACCAAACTGTGCCACCCTAACTGTTTTAACCCAGAGTGGACATTTGTATTTCTTGGATTGTTTGTGTTCCTTTTAGTTTAACCCTATGCATGCAGGAAAGTTATACATGATATATTTAATGCCCTTGTTTGTCTTTCTTGGGCACGATAAGTGCAACCACAGTTTTAATTGTAGTGTGCAACAGTGAATCTCTGTGAAGCCAGCCCTAGTGTTGCAGTACTTATTGTTATGGTACTCAGTTTGGGTTTTTGGTAATGCAGTGTTAGTAATTTTTGCCAACAGTTATTATTATCCAAGAAAAGTGCTGGAGCATCCCAGTGTTCTTCTTCCATGGCTCCCGTGCCCATATCAGAAAGAGAGATTCAGTTTCAAGGAAGTTGAGTGCACTAACTCTGCTATCACTCTGTCAACAACGGCCTGCCCCCGAAGAGACAGGGTGCCTGGCTGGAACAGCAAGACGTGGCAGTGTTTTGTCTCTTTCTTTTCCACTCCCACTTTCCTTTTGGGACACCAGCTGGTGTTTCTGTGTCCAAGAGGAAGTGCCAAGAGGTGTTCCAGGAGGTTGAGGGGCACATCATCGCCCCTGTAGACATCCTGCTTTTCAGGTGAGTGGTCCAGACTTGACATTAGCCACTCACTAAGTCTTAGGGCCAACATCACACCCATATACCTACATCCACTGGGTGGGCACCCTGGGCTCACCGATTAGCTACACCCGGTGCCTCTGGAGTTGAGACACATATGAGATGCTGCTATTCCTCAAGATAAAGGCATCATGCACAGAGCCAGGATACTTTGCATTGACATGTGAGATGTACTGGTCCACCAAACACCATCTGCATATTCAGAGAGTGAAAGCTTTTTCGATTTCTGAACACCTGTTCATTTCTCCAGGGGGGAGGTGGGTGACAAAGGCAATATGTGTACCATCAATGGCACCAATGATGTTGGGGATATGTCCCATTGCATAGAAGTCAGCCTTCACTGTGGTCAAATCCTCCACCTGGGGGAAAACGATGTAGCTGTGCATGTGTTTCATCAGGGCAGACACACTCTGGTCAGCACGTCTGAGAACAAATGCTGTGACATCCCTGATGCCACGGCCACTGTTGCTTGGAAGGAACCAATTGCCAGGAAATGGAGCACTGACAGGACCTGCACTAGAAGGGGGATACCTGTGGGGTGGGGGATAGCTGAAATCAGGTCTGGCTCCAATTGGGCACACAGTTCTTGGATTGTGGCCCTATCAAGTCTGTAGGTTAGGATAATGTGCCTGTCCTTCATTGTTGCCAGGTCCACCAGGGGTCTGTACACGGGGGGATGTTTCCATCTCCAATTCATTCTCAGTGGTTGAACTCTAGGGTGAAAAACGGTGAGAAGGAGGTCATATTGAAACATATTCTCAGATCAATATGCAATTTTTGCTTTACAGAAACAGTATGTGAACTTGTAAGTCAGTTGATGTGCCTATGTCTGCTGTGATGCAGTTAGGTGCCATAGCCTGTGCCCCCCTGAAATGGCGGCTGCCTGACCTGTGAGGAGGGACAAGTGGAAATGAGGTAATTCCGCTGGTGTTGTGCGCCATTGCGGTCGGCACTCGACGACCGCCGGTCAACCCCGCATTGATTATCGTTGGGGCCTAAGGGTTCCAAGAGACAATGGCGATGTACGCCGGTGGTGACGGTACGCACCGCCGAGGACGTGACTGCCATTTTCTATCTGTTCACTCACTTGCTACCTACTTCAACAGGAGAGGACCTACATTGCAAGTGCTGCTGTAACCTGTGTCTGGAAGTGGCAATGGCTCGAGTGTCTGGGGAAAGGGCCCCTACCTTCACTATGGAGGAGTTGGAGAGACTGGTGGATGGGGTCCTACCCCAGTACCCTTTACTTTATGGTCCTCCAGGCAAACAGGTGAGTACCCTGTGAGCATGATGCGTAAGGCATGAATGTTTTGGAGTGCTGTGTGTGTAAGACTCAGGTGGGGGGGGTTTGAGGGGTCCTGGGAAGAGTGCTGCATGTATGGTGGGCAATGTATGTACGTAAGGGGATGGGAGGGATACGGTGGGCCGTGAGTATAACAGTCCGGACGGTATGACTAATACCTTTTCTGCTGTATTTTTTCTGCAGGTCAGCATCCATCATAAAAAGGATATTTGGCATGCCATCGCCAAGGAGGTGCGGACCCTGGGGGTCTTTGACAGGCGGAGCACCCACTGCTGCAAACGGTGGGAGGACCTGCGCCGCTGGGCTAGGAAGACAGCGGAGGCCCAGCTGGGGCTGGCCTCCCAACGAGGAAGGGGTGCCCGTGGTACTCTGACCCCCCTGATGTTCCGCATCCTGGCGGTGGCCTATCCGGAGTTGGATGGGCGCTTGAAGGTATCACAGCAGCCACAAGGGGGTGAGTACAGATTCAGAATCATGACTTTGCGCTCGTTAAGGTATTACCTGGGTGGGGGGTGTGGGCTGTGGGTGCCCATAGGCCAGGGCGAACATGGCAGGGTAGGTTCCTTGATGGGCAAGCTCAGATGCACTCCAACCCCAATTATGTTCGTGGGCATCTACTACTGGGCAGGGTCCTGTGGGTTTCGGGTGTGCAGCTAATGGTGTTAGGCATTGTACCGCATGGCTTGGTGACTAGCATTGTAACTGGTACTGCATGGCCTAGTGCATAGGGCTGTTCCCTGTGAGCTGTGTACGCCAACTGTAGTCTTGTTGCTGGCATTGACCAAGGGTATCCTCTATCTCTCCCCCCCCCTTTTGTTTTGTCACCCTGTCCTTGTGTGCATCAGCATCCTCTAGCAGAGGATCAGAGGCACCGGCGATGGAGGGAGCTGCATCCCACTTGGGCCTGGAGGCCGAATCTACCGATGGTGAAGGCACCAGTGGGATGGAGGGCGAGGGGAGCACCACGACGAAGAGAGGAGAGGACACTACTGACAGCGACTCCTCCTCCGATGGAAGCTTCCTGGCGGTGGCGGACACCTCTGTGCCCACCCCATCTACAGGTACAGCCGCCACCCCCATACCAGCACCACCCTCCCAGCAGCCCCTCAGCGACTTTCCTGTGCCCGCTCACCCAGAAGGGTGGGCATCTCCTTCACCCCAGGCACCTCAGGCCCTGCCCCAGTCAGCCCTGCTGCCCTCAGTGAGGAGGCTATTGACCCCCTGAGATCCCTCTCTTTTGGGCAGTCAACCATACTGAATGCCATCCAGGGTCTAGCAGGGCATTTGCAACAAACAAATGCATACCTGGAGGGAATTTTTAGCCCAACAGAGAGCATTCCAGGCTCTGGCCAACTCCCTGATGGCAGCCATTGTCCCTTTCTCCAGCCTCCCCCTCCAACTTCCTCTACTCAGTCCCAATCCCCTCAACCCCAGCCTATCCCAAGCACACATTCAGACCTGCATGCACCCAAATCAACACACAGAAGTGGCTCAGGCAAACAAAAGCACCACACTTCATCCCACAGGCAATCACAAAAGCACCATCCAGATGCAGGCACACCAACATCCACTGCCTCCACTGTGTCCCCCTCCTCCTCCTTGTCCACCTCCCTCCTACTTGCATCTCCACTCACACCTGCATGCACTACATCCTAATTCACTACCTCCATCACCAGCACGCCTATCACTACACGCCCCTTACTGGCAGTCACCACCCCCACATCCATTCACATATCCCCTGTGTCCTCTCCCAGTGTGTCTGTGACCCCTCCTCCCAAAGTACACAAACACAAGCACTCAGACACCCAACAGCCATCCACCTCACAACAGCATCCAGCTTATGCACCTGCACCCAATCACAGCAGACAGAAACCTCATACAACCACTCCCTCTTCCTCCACTCCCAAACCTTTACCCTCTTCCTGCCCAAGTGTCCCTAAGAAGCTTTTCTTTGCCAACATTGACCTATTCCCTACCCCTCCCTCCCCCCGTCCTTCACATCGGGCCAGGGTGGCCAAAACCCAGCCCAGCACCTCAGCCACCAAGTCCATGGCCACTGTGGTTTCTGCAGCTACTGCAGGTGTGAGAGGCTCCAAGGAGGCACCCGTCAGCACAGCCAGTGTGCCAGCACCACCTGCCATGGCCAAGAAGGGGCCACCACCAAGCAAGGGAAAGGAGGCACCATCAGCCAGCAAGGGTAAGGAGGCACCACCAGACAGCAAGGGCAGGAAAGGAACACCAGCTGGCAGAAGCAAGGAGGCACCACCATCTGCCAAGGGCAGGAAAGGGCACACAACACCAGCCATGGCACTGAAGCCATCTGAGGCTGCAGGGGATGGTCTAGAGCCTCACCCCACCACTACCAGCAAGGCCACCTGCACCGCGACCAGCACCACCACCTGCCCTGCCATCAGCACCGCCACCTGCACTGCCAGCAGCACCACTGCCAGCAGCAGCAGCCCCAGTGGGCAGCCGTCTGAGGCTGCAGGGGAAGGGCTGGAGCCTCCCCCCACCACTGCCAGCACCGCCACCTGCCCTGCCATCAGCACTGCCACCTGCACCGCCAGCAGCACCACTGCCAGCAGCCCGATAGGGCAGCCGTCCGAGGCTGCAGGGGAAGGGCTTGAGCCTCCCACCACCACTGACAGCACCGCCACCTGCAGCGCAACTGCCAGCCACTAAGCAGCCGTCACTGGCGGCGAGCAGTGTGTAGTCATGACTACATGGGCTGCAGTGCCTCCTGGCCCCTGCAACACCTTTAGGTGTGACACCCAGGTGAGAGACTGTAACCTTGCACCATCCAGGATGAAGCACACTGTGCACAAAGCCCCCTACAGAACCAGTGGAAGAAGGCATCCACTCACCCCCTTCTTGGCAGGACAAAGCACACCGGGCACAAAGCCCCCTCCAGAACCAGTGGAGAAGCCACCCACTTGAGAGACTGTGGCTTTGCACTCCCCAGGAGCAAGCAGTGTGCAAACCACCCACTTGAGAAACTGTGGCCTTGCATTCCCCAGGACCAAGCAGTGGGCAAACCACTCACTTGAGAGACTGTGGCCTTGCACTCCCCAGGACCAAGCAGTGGGCAAACCACCTACTTGAAAGACTGTTGCCTTGCACTCCCCAGATCCAAGCAGTGGGCAAACCACCCATTTGAGAGATGGTGGCCTTGCACTCCCCACGACCAAGCAGTGAGCAAACCACCCACTTGAGAGACTGTGGCCTTGCACTCCCCAGGACCAAGCAGTGGGCATGAAACTCCCTCCAGGCCAGTGGCGTTGTACAATCTTTCGGCTGAAGTGCCCCCCCCATTCCCCATCCCCCTGAGGTGCCTGTGTTTTTTTGACCTGATGCCCCTGCAGTGTTCTCTCCGTATTGAGGCAGGAGTCAAGTGTGGCCTTGGCCTATGTGTTATGACCCCTTGGGCCACGGACATTTTGGAGTGGGCATTGTCCCTCCTTTTGTATATATTGTACATACTGTTTATTGATTTAAGTACGTATTTATCTAAAATTTTACTGTTACACTCATTTTAATCCATTCCTTTTGTCCTTGCGTTATTACTGAGGGTTACTGGGTGTATATGTAATGTTGTTGCATCTGTTTGTGTGTATGGTGTTGGGGGTGAGGGTGGGGGTGTTGCATGTTGCGTGTGTGACTCTCTTTTTCCTCCCCTGTCCTTGTGTGCTAGGTGCAGTACTCACCGTGGTCATCTTCGCCAGCGTTCGTGTCCTGGTGTATGAGGAGGTACACCAGCATTGGAAAAACATGGAGCTCGGGCTCCATGGCATTGTGGTTCTTCCTTGAGTGTCGAGGGGTGAGTCGTTTCCCTTCAGAGTATTGTTTCCGCCGTGCTTTTGATGGCGTTGGTACCGCCCCAATAAAGCTGGCGGATAGGCCTGTTGTAATGCTGTGGGCGGAACATTGTCTTCCGCCTGGCTGTTGGCGGTTACCGATGCGGTGTTTGTTGCTACCGCTGTGGCGGTCAGAGTGTTAAAGTGGGTGTATGTGTTGGCAGTTTCCGCTGTGGTCATTATTCCATTTTTGTTACCGCCGGCCTGTTGGCGGTATTACCGCCGCTTTATCACCAACTGCCAGGGTTGTAATGAGGGCCATAGTCCAGAGATATCATCTCCGGAGAATGTGTCATGGTTTGACCAGTATGGCACCATCTGGGGTCTCTGGATGGTCAGTGCTGGTGAAAAGCTTTTCTGGACTACTCTTTAGTTAGGAAAGAATATTTTTGAGGTGAGAGATCCTCAGGAAGATTATCCGCCAGAATATCCTCATCAAAGGCAAACTTTTCCTTAATTTAAGGTCTTAACTTACAGAACAAAGCAATAAAACGTCCTGAGACAGATTTTTTTTTACAAAATCGAATGCCTTTAGAGCAGAGGTCCTTCAAAGTGGGGCGCACCTTCTAGGGGTCTGTGAGTGCATTCCCAGCAGGGTGGAAATGCCTCAGCAAATACTTGTAAATGAAGATAGCTTGGAAGCATAACTTTATTTGACACCTTTCCAGTCTTTAGTTCTATACATGCAGATGGGAACTGTAATCAAGTGTGGCCTGGCAGAGGAGGTTAGTGAGTGTGGTGGCAAGATCAAAAAAGTGCATCAAAAAAATTAAATATCCTGTTGCTGTTTTTTTTCTCACCTCCAGTTAACAGCAGATAAAATAACACACACACCTTGTATGACCAGAGGGAAAAGTGTTAATACGTTCTGAAACTTCAGTTGGTTATTGCAATTACTGCAAATGTCTGGGTGTATGACTAGGGAGTCACATAAAAGAATCCTGGATGGTACAGTAAGGGACAGTGACTTGCGTATGTATAGTGCTATGAGATACCAGTCAGTGACAGAAAGTACTGTGCATATGGTTCATTATGTTAGAATTGTATTCCACACAGCATAAACAAGACTGCAGCAGAACGATTTCCTGCCGAGGCTAAACAAAACAGGGCTTTTAAAGTATATATTTCAGTAGTACATAATATCAACAGTTTCATAAGTGTCCATTAAAAGAAAACATTGCAGAACTCAGTTGATAACATAAATTCTCAGAAAAAATACATCTTTGTCACTCTGAAGCTTCAAGAGATTTCATTAATTTAGCTCATACTGGCTCCCAAGCAGCCTTTACATATAGCGATATGCAATTGCCCACATTTACATATAAGTGAGGTAGCAGGCACCCTGATGAGATGACCTCTCTGTCCTTCTCTAGGTTTCACAGCATAGGAGACCTGCCCCCTTTCACTTTAAGCAAGAGGCACCTCATGGTCTGTTGTTCAAGAACAGTAAGGTTGTGTTTTAACAAAAAGTATGAGCATTATTTTTGTAAAATTAAAAAAACAGCACTGGAGTCTCCATAGATCCCACCCGACTTACCCTAGGTATACATGCTGATTTTGTTTGCTACCCTTAAGTCCTATATCACCCTTGCCATGCCGGGCTCAAACAAATGATGGAGAGATGTAGAGCTATTTTCAACCTTTCTTTTTACACAAAGGGGGAGGCAGCTTGCTTTGGACCTCAGGCCTAGTACTGGTGGCCCAGTGGAATGAGCAAAGAAAGGAGACAGTCTTTAGATATCGTAGGTGCTGCAGTTGCAATAGCATCCAGGGGTACAAAGGGCCAACTAAACCCCAATTATGGCTGTTTTACTCTTGTTCCTTGCTTGTATTAAACCCCAGTACACCCTTGCAAGCCACTGTTTCTTTGAGTTTATGAGCAATCACCCAAGAGAGGGGAATATTGAAGCAGAGGAAAAACCTTAACTAGTAGTTATCATTAGTAAATCAGGTGCAGTGGCGCTTGGGCCCCGAAGTGTGAAAGGGTTAATGCATCACAATTAGGACTGTCTTACTTTACAAAAGGGACTTTGGGGTGCCAATTCCTTGCTAGTATTAGAGCTAATGCCACCCTTGCTACAAAGAGAGGGGGGAACATGTGGGAGCTATTTTGTTTCCGAAAGGGACTGAGAAACTGTTACAAGACTGGAGTGATGGACATGCATGGTGAGAAAGGGGCAAAAGATTCAAAGGAGACAGCCTTCTATTCAGGGCCACAACTATTATTAGTGCAGCTGATGCTGTTGCATTGGGGGCCCACCACACCCCAGTTATGGTGAGCAATGTTTGTTGATGGTTTTATGTTTTTGTTTGAAGTATTCACTCTTTTAGAAGTCTCACATTTAGTGTGGATTATTGACTACCGAAGAAAATACCCCTTAAATGATCTTATAGGCCTCTCCGCCCAGCCCTGATCCTCCCACTACGCCAATCATTGTTACTATGTTTTGACCAGGGCCAAATTTCAAAAGATTTAGTTTAGGGGTGGCTCAGAGCAAAAACGTTTGAAGACCTTGGATTTAGAAGTTCAATTTTCCATGGTATTTGAGAAATACAATATAATAAGAAACAGACTTACAACCATGTCAATACATTAACTTTAGCATTATTATCTTTATTTTTAGCATTTCCTTTTGTTTTATTTTATTTTTATGCTCTATTGTTTGATCCTGATGCCACTTTGTTTAGTGTCATCAGGCAGCTCATTGCTATTGTGTTTTTATGTCCGATGGCCAGTGAATACTTTTTAGACCTCACATAAACGGGTGCATGCACTGTCTCATCAAAGACATATTGTTATCTTGCAGTGGGTTTACAGCCTGCCCATTGCTTACTACTGACAGGCTTCATTGCCACTCTTATTTGCTTGCTTCTTATTTGTTATCTGTTTGGGCTTTCCTTCCTCTATTTGTGTTTGTCCCACCTGCTGGGCATGGGCTCATTAAAATGCCTTTCACTACTCACTTTTTCAGGTGCTACTTTTTCTGTTTGTTTAAGCATTCTACGAGAGTGCATGTGTTTTTCCTACTGTCTGCTGTATGTGGCTGTCTCTCCCCAACTACACTCTGTGTTTCCTCACTCTTGCCTGTGTGTTTCTCCCTCACTCCCCATGCATTGCCTTCTCGGACTTGTGCTTCCTTCATGTCAACTCTACGCTGATTTCTTTCACCCGTTGGATTCCCCATCCATGCCACCATTTTGCTTCCGACCCACACACATGGCCCTGTGTTGTATCAACCTCCCTATGTTGCTTTTCTCACCCAGTTGTTTGTTCCCACCTTCATCACCTGTGTTGCTTCTGCCCCCCTAACTACACCCCGTTTTGCTTCCAGTCCCCCATGTTTCTTGCCATCCATGTTAAAAAAAGGACTTCTGCAACTTTTTTCTTTTTTGTTAACAATCAAACATGGATCTTTAACTAAAAAGAAAAAAAAACAAGTGCGTCATTTTGTAGTCTAACGCATTCATGGTGTGCGTGCCTGCTAAATGATGTGGTGGGCCAAATCAAAAGTTATTTTATTCTTTAGCCATGCAACACAGCATCGGGGATGAGGTGCCACATGGCTAAAACCACTGGCAAAGGCAACAGTCTCCAAAGGCAAGATGTAGTGGCTCTGTCAATGCTTATTTATCCCTTGTTGTCTTTAAAATCGCCCAGAGATGATTCTATTTTCTGACCGAGAGTCCGGAAATGTTGGCACTACCCTCTCGAACATTGTAGAGGAAAGCTGTTTCAATTAATTCAAATATTGTATTGTAATGGCAAGTCACTTTAGGAGAGCAATTTTTATATTAAAGGCAGTAACGCATCATTCTTCATTGCCTGGTCTGTAAATTAAAACAGAAAGTGGCTTCTACACACAAAATGCTTTAGGAGCTAAATAGGTTATTTGTGTTTGACAGACCCGCAATATCCAGACATATATCTCCATAAGACTTTGTTATTGGTTAAGGAAGAATGAAAGCTCTTCATATTGCAAAACATCAGTCTGGTTTGTATATAAAAAGTTCACACTTGGCTACTTGCCAGCGAAAATGCTGTCTCTGAATAAAATTGTGGAAGAGGTTACACTGTATAGGAAATGTAGCTTAAATAGAGCCAGAGCTGGGGTGTTGCTGTGGTTGAGAAACATAGGTAGCACATATTGACCTCTTTTCAGGAACTGGCTGACAAGCATCTGAACAATTTCATTGGGGCTGTTATTGTGGAATGTACAGTGGAGGGATTTTACTTCGGACACTAGTTAGACCATACAGTCTGTGATATCGGAATGCAGTAATAAATCACAGCAAGAGAAAACAACATTAGGTTTCACTATAGAACTTTTCTCTATTTCAAAAGCCCTGTAACGAATGGATATTTTGGTCCATTGGGATGAGACCCCTCAGAAATATCGGGGTGAGGCGCCAAGCGCACTCCTCATCTGGGCATTGGCGCATGGTGATCACTGTGAAGCTAACTGGTGTGACTCAAACTCTCCAAACAATTACTTTCAAAGTATATTCTCAAAAACATAATTCCCTAATTCCCAAAATCTGATGTATTGATGATGACATTGCAGACTGCCCCAGTTTGGCTTAGTCCAATATTTGGATCCCACAAAATGAAACAGTTGTGTTGCGGTATACCCTATGATGACAGCATAAAGATTGTGCCATCTCTGTGGTGATAGGGTGTTAACCTTTCAAAACGTCACTGCCATAGCACAGTTCATGGTCTGGAATTAATGTTGAGTGGGGATGGGAATAGTTCCAAATTGGGTGCTTATCCTCGGTGGTTATGGTCCAAAAGGAACCTGGACATGAGAGTGGGAAGCTAAAAGGTGTGTGCAGAAGATGTGACCATTTCTCACTTCTGCCTTGATTTCAGATGACGGATTATGTTTGCTCCCTCTTATTAGCATCAAGAGTGTTAATAGTGCTAATAATGACTATTAAGGTAAAAACAACACGAGTCTTACCTGCATACAAACGTGCAGGTGGGACAGTGAAAGTGGACTACTTATTATTTTCAGTTATCATTTTCTTCCCATTAACTCGTGATGGACATAAGCAATCTTACCGTATAATGTAGAAATACAGTTTATTCAATTAATTACTTAAACCTCTTTTTCATGCTGACAATAAGATCATTTTCTTCACATTAACCTTCTGATTGATGTTGCTTGCCCGATCAGTTAGTTGCCTAAATTTGGTTGCATACTTCCAATATATCAGGTCATTTGCTAACCCACCATGTCTTGCCCACTTTAGGAAATTTAGCTCAATCCTCTGCACGTATGGTAGACAGATGCCAAAGGCACACTCTCTAGTAAGTAATCGAACTATTGACTATTTACCTATGATCATTGAAGTATTTCATTATTGCCCCCTTCCATCCTATTCCATATCACAAGCGTTCTGAGTCAGGCATATGATGGTATGCAGCACAAATAAATACATAGGATATAGAACAAATACTGAGGGGCAAATTTACAAGCCCCTTGCACCACCGGAGCATCACTTTCAGCGATTCTCTGGTGGCGCAATGCCCTGCGCCATATTTACAGGTGGCGTCGAGCCACTTTTTGTAACTTAACACTGCCTTGTAAATATGGGTCCCCCCATGCAGTTTTCTGCGGCAGAGGTGCATGCAATGGGTTTTGCTGTGGGCGTACCCATGCAAAGCCCATTGCGTTTTGACACTGCACCAGATTTACAAGCATTTGTAAACCTGAGGCAGCGCCAAAAACTAATGCCATCCCAGGGGGGGGCGTTAGCATGGCTCAGCAAGAAGAAATACTTTTATTTCTCCTCGTTTTTGCTTTTTCAATGTTTGCTGCATTCTGCAGCACACACAGAAAGCACAAAACACCACAAATGATTATTTATGTACAGGAAGATGTCCCTTCCTTCACATAAACAATCATTATATAATGACGATTTGCTATTTCCATGTGTGCTGCATTCTGCAACACACTAAGAAGTAACAAATCACGATTATTGATTATTTATGTGCAGGAAGGGACATCTTCCTGCACATAAACAATCATTCACTGCCACGCAGGCACCCATGCAGGGTGCCTGCATTGGCGCTAGACAGCTAAATTTAGCGCCAGTGCTGGGGGAAATACAGGGATGTGCCATATTTTCATAAATACGGCTCATCCCTGCGTTTTTGAAGTGGGGCAGAGTGGCACTGCCAATTTTGGTGCAGCGACGCACCACTTTCTTGTAAATCTTGCCTAGAGTTTTTGTTTCAAGACTTGCCTTTTCTAACTCGTATTACATTATCATAGTCTGATAATATAGTATTGAAAATCCTACCTTGTAGCCCTTTGTCAATAACATTTCACATGAAAGATCTTACACTATTTGATTCTTTACAATGTTTGATTTTTTCCCCCTAGTGTGTTTATTCTGAATTTGCCTCCTCGATTAATTCCATGACAATTCTACCTATAAGGTTCTAACCACATATTCACCAAACAAGCAGGCAACAAAGAACGGAACTCACAAATGCTAATGAAATGCTGAATCTTGGATTTCCAAATGTATAATTGTGCATGACGGATTTGAGGCATGATGACAGAATGCTTTAAATATATAATTTAGCTTTCTTTGAGTGACACTTCCTGCTGACACGATGAGACAGAGAGATGAAAATATATGAAATTACACTGATAAAAGAAGAGCACCGTAGTATACGAGTAACATAAATGAATATTGATGATTCAATGTCGTTGGACTATAAACCCTTAGCCAGTAGAATATAAAAATATGTTTGCCAGTTTATTAGCTTCAAAGCATATATCTTTTTGAAGTGAAGCAATGAAATTATTTCTATTATGCAGAAATTCTGAGGTGAGTCAAATCTTACTTACTTGACAACTGTTTTATATTAAAGGTAGTGGCACAAAGTGGACCATAGCATGGCACAAAGTGGATCATAGCAGAAAAAAACAGGTGTGTTGATATGAGCAGGGGAAGCGCGCTGGTGGTGCCGGGAGCTGTGCTCTGGGGCAGGAGACCTTTAAATTTAGCTCGCGCTCCTGCTGTCGCGGGAAGCGCTCTGGTGGTCCCGGGAGCTGTACTCTGGGGCAGGAGCCCTTTAAATTTAACTTGCGCTCCCGCGGGAAGCGAGCTGGTGGTGCCGGGAGCTGTACTCTGGGGCAGGAGCCCTTTAAATTTAACTCGTGCTCCCGCCGTCGCATGAAGCGCGCTGGTGGTGCCGGGAGCTGTACTCTGGGGCAGGAACCCTTTAAATTTAACTCGCGCTCCCGCCGTCGCGGGACGCGCGCGGGCGGCGCCCACTAGGACTAATGTTGTTTTTCTGTTAAATGTTCCGAAATTGGCCCATAATAGCATAGAAGATGAGGATTCCCTAAAGAATAAGCTTATACACTGGATCAGATATAAACGACACTGCCTATCCATAATCCGCTCAGATATTACGAGGGCAGAAAGAATGCCAGGAGAGATGGGGAAGCAGGACGTTGTTGCACTGACATTCAAGGATGGAAGACTAACTGAAGGTCTGATTGACATGGAACAGAGAACCACTGCCCCCAAAATTAATGCTATGAGATTTAGCCCGGATCCATTCATTATCAAACCTATAGTCCTGAGGGTCAAGAATAATAATGGGGGAATGCAAACGAGAAATGGAGATTCTAATCTTGAAACAGTGGATTGACTAACCCAATTAGATCAGGCATATGTGGGACCAATTGGGGACTCAATAGCAGCTGAGACCTATAAAGGGAATAATCACCATGCCAGAGGGGTAGGGAGTATAGGGGAGTATTTGCCCCGCAGGAAGGAATTGACCACACCCCTGAGCCCCACTTCTAACGTCACGATCTCAAATGGAAGGGGAATAGTCAATATGATTTCCTGGAATGTAGCGAGCCTAAAAAGTAAGCTCATAGATCCTGAATGGCAGGACTACATCGATCAATATCATGTTTGTCTCTTCCAAGAGACCTGGCTTAAGGATCCACCGCACAAATTGGGATATAAAACCTTTTTTATTAGTGCAACTTCAGCAGCCAGAGGGAGGCCGTCTGGGGGGTTGGTTGCATGGGTGAAAATTTCCCTAAATACCGAGATATGTACACAAGTCACAGAGTCTGAGGATATTCTGTGGTTGGTATTGGGAAATAAAAATAAGGTGATATCCCACTTGTTTAATGTGTATATAAGGCCTAGAAGGGCAAATTTGGAGTCACCCGAAGTAGAATTATTAGATGGCTTGCTCAAAAAGATTCCAGTAGGAGAGACAATTATGATAGGGGGCGATTTTAATTGTAACTACGAACCTATAATTGGACTTGAACATCTAGCAGAAGACGAAGATCTAGCAAGAGCAATCCCCCATCTAACAATAGAAGAAACTGTCCCCGGTACTGTGGCCACTTTGCAACTTATGGGCCTCACACTAAAGCACGGACTGAGGGCGTGTAATGGTAGAGTGGGCCAGGGGGGCCTTAATATGGATACTTTCCAGAGAGGCAATACAACCTCGAAAATAGACTATATTATGCATAGCACAATTACATGGGAAAGAATAGTGACTTTTAAAATAGACAAAAGGAGGGAAAGCGACCATTTTCCGCTAATAATCGAACTTGGGGGCCACCTCCTGGATTTGGAACATATAGAACATGATAAGGTGGAGTTACAACCCACTCTTAGCAATAATAGAAGGGTTGTAAAATGGCTGGCAATATTAGGCAATTTGGGCGTCATGACAAATATCTATAATATATACGCTGATCTTTTGGAACCTCACGCTCACAAAAATTGTATTGATATCCCCATTATGGCCATCCATCAGTCAATGAGCACTGCGCTAAGACCCTACTTCACCAAACAGATACAGCAAAAGCATAAACAGGGGAAGGTGCAAACCACCCCATCCAGTCCATGGTATTCCACCGAATGTAGGGGGGGGGAAACAATATTGGTAGAGGCCCTAAAACAAAAAAATCCACTAGCTGTACAACAGGCAAGGGATGGCTATAAGAAAATACTGGCTACAGCCCAAAAAAATTGGGAGGACCAAAAATGGCATGATTTGCTGGAAGCAGCCAAACGTAATGACGCAATGACTTTTTGGAAAATAGTTACGGCAGTAAAGTGGGGATATTCAACACAGAACACCATATAGACTCCAAAGCGTGGGTTAACCATTTTACATACCTTTATTCTGATCCCCCCAATCTTGACTCTTATTCCTCCCAGCACAAAGATCTAGCTACTTGGGGTATTCTATCTGATATACAATTCAGCTTGGAGGAAACGGTGACTGCCATTAGAGCGATCAAAACAGGCAAAGCCCCGGTTTGGATAAGATCCCTGGGGATCTGTTCAAACATAGTATAGAAACATGGGCACCCTATATAAATCTACTAAGCAAGGCTGTAGCAAGGGGAGGTCCAGTACCTGAGACATGGAAAGGGGCGGAAATAATCCCAGTCTATAAAAAAGGATCCAGGGAAGATCTTGGGAATTATAGGCCAATCAGCCTCATTGATGTTATGCAAAAAATCTATGCTAGGCAGTTGCTGAATAGAACTAGCTGCTGGATAGAAGAAAACAGTATATTGACTATATATCAAGCAGGATTCAGACAGCAGACAAGTACAATCGATCAGGCCTTTAGGCTACTAGCAATAATGTGGAAATACACTAAATTAATGAAGGGCCACCTCTACATTGCGTTCGTGGATTTGCGCGCGGCCTTTGATCTGGTGCCAAGAGACTCATTATGGGCTGCGTTAGGGAAACAGGGCATGCCGGGGAGTCTCCTGCGCCAGATAGAGAGGTTGAAGGAAAATACATTTGCAAAGGTTCGGTGGGGTTCAAAGGGAGAGTTGACAGACCCAATACCCATTAAGAGGGGGGTGAGGCAGGGCTGTGTGCTTGCCCCAACTCTCTTTTCATTATATATTAATGATCTGCTAGAGTACCTAAAACAGAGTAATCATGACTCGCCAAGACTAAATGGAGATCCAGTTCCCGCCCTCTTTTTTGCAGACGATACCATCTTAATATCCCAAACTCCCATGGGTCTACAAACCCTACTAGGGAAGTTCAGTGAATACTATAGCTTGAAGGGGCTAGAAATAAACACAAATAAGACAAAATATCTGACCGTTAACCCCCATAAAGCACTCAAGAGAAACATTCTGATTAGAGGGCAGGAATTGGAACAAGTAAAAAACTTTAACTATCTAGGGATACTGTTAGACACCAAGTTGTCATGGACGCCGCACGTCAACAAAGCTGCAATCTCCTTAGCCCACAGTTCCATGGCGATTAGCAAAAATTACAAAAGCTCAAGATCCAGGATAGTTTCACCAGTGTTTGAGATCTATAGGTACAAAGCGCAGGCTGCTGCCTTATATGGTGCTGAGCTCTGGGGAATCACAAACTTAACCCCGCTGGCAACCCAGGAAAACAATTCATGAGGGGGGTATTGGGATTGCCTCCATCTACTTCCTCTAATTTATGACATTAACATGAAACAAATAGGCAATTTGGCAGCCCTGAGGCCATTGCTTTACTGGTGTAGACTTTGGACAACTCCTGAACTGATCCAATATAGGCAAGTACTAATTGAGATCATGGACCTGGATAAGACTGCCTCCCTTCCGAGGCTCCACCACATAAGGCATTGGTTCTACAATCTAGGGCTGAAATCCTATTGGGAAGAACCACATACACTTACAACACAATCCAAGATTCGACTAAAGCAAATATATTGGGACTTCTCTCTAACCAGCCCCCTTCACAGCAAGGACCTAGGTAGACTGACCTCAAGTTTCTTGGATATTAAACCAAAACCGAGAGCTGAGGAATGGATAGACACAATCCAAACCAGGCGAGCGAAAGTATTATCTATGAAGTTTCGATATGGGATTCTCCAGGTCAAGGCATTTACTGCTAAATGGGGCCCCCAGAGTGAGAGAAGACACGAGGCGACATGTGGGTTGTGTAATATGGAGACCTCTGAAACGGCGGATCATGTTCTCTTAACCTGCAAAACCTATGACAAACCAAGGAGAAACTGGATTCGACCTATCTGCAGGAACGTAGGAATCAGAAACTATAACGAAGCAGCTAGATTCTTGAGATCTAGTACCATTCCATTTGGTATTTTTGGTATGAGCCGGTTTCTTTTAGCAATTTCATTTATCAGAGACAAGGCGGGCCTGAGGCTTTAGGTGTTCTAACCCCGATAATCCCCTACAGATAAATTTATGATGCCTGAAATGGCAAATGGGACCTCTCTCTTGTAAGTTAATGGACTCCGGATATACATTATGCTTAGGATATATCACCAGCCAATTTACACAAAGTGAGACTTCAAATGCCCATTTTTTCCACTCATGGAGTTTTTTTTTTTTTCCTTTTCCTTTTACAGTCGTTAACTGTTATAAAATGGTTATCTAGCCTTCTATTGAAAGCCCATGGGACTTGATAATGCTTTGGGCAGGACACAAACTATAGGAACATTTGGATTTTTAGTGTTAGGACTGATGATAACTGATTGTAATCTAAGGTTTTTTAGAAGTACTATTTACTACTCTTGTAATTATTTTTCTATTTTTTATAGAATTTATATAATTATTTAATATTTTATGACAATGATCATTCTGATGTTTTACCCTTTCATGGCTTATAGCCGAATAAAGGTGTGTGCGAAATGATATGAGCAGAAATGATAAAATAAATAAAATATCAATAGAAGTGATAAAATCTATTTCTATATAAGCAATCAGCCACAACCTTTAGATTTAGGAATCGAAGCGAGTTCCACCTAGCTAATGGTTGCCATTGTTTATTCAAAAGTGTAACAAATCATTTTCAAAACTATTGTGAAATGAAGCAACCCGTTTAAAAAAAAAAAAGATTAACAAGATCAATGGATCCGATTGAAAAAGGCGAGAAAATACAGACAATTTGATCGTGATCTTCACTATGTACGTATTGGATTAGAAAATTGCACTTGTGGCAATACCCCAACAGTTGTAAAGCAACATGAATGATGCGCTGGATAAGAATCTCACTAAACACCTTTCACGATATATAACCGTCCTTGCAATCATGACCACGTCTGCCATTAAAATAACCTAAACGAACTCACATAGATTAAACATCAAAAACTGAAATGTTCCCTTGTTACCACAATAATGAATTTATAGAGTACAATTTCAATGTAGTGTCCACACGATACGCACACAAACATGCCACGGATGACTACAAAAAAAATTACATGCATTTGTACACGTACAAACAACATTTTCAAACAAGCTGTGCAACAAAACTAAAGCAAAGAACTACACTGGAGGGTGTGGAAGGGACCCCAAGGCACTCACTGTCTTACTTAAAACCGTCGCTTTTTCCAGAGAGTTGGCTGCCAGCTTAGATCACTGGGTATAACTTGCGTCATGAACGAGGTTGTCCATGTAAGGCAATCGTGCAGCAGTGTTTCTGTAGTAAGAACTTGCATCTTCATTCAAGATTTCCCATTACTGAGACCAGTCTCCTGTTGAGGATTGTTTGTAATGTGTGGATCACAGGGAAGTATGTTGAATTTGTATTGTTGACGAAATCTAACTTTGAATTTGAACTAATTTCGAATTATGGACATTAGATTATAAATCACTAAGGATTAAAGTGAGTGCTTTGAAGTGAAAAAAAAAAAAACTTTGAGTTTGAACTATTTTTGAGCTATTGAAACTAAGGCCCATATTTATGAAAAGTTAGCGGAGCCTTTGCGCTTTTTTTATACAAAAGCGGCGCTAACCTAGTGCCATATTTATATTTTGTCACTAGACCCGTCTAGCGACAAAATTACTTAGTGTCTTTTGTTGGGAGCACCACCCTACTTTGCGCCGTTTACCAACAATGATATGCAAGGTAGGCGTTCCCTCACAAAAAATGACGCTAGCCGTCCAGCGTCATATCTACTGTCCGATGCAAAAATGACGTACATTGAGGAACTGCCCCCAACAAATGGCACAGAGTCCAATTAGCATCAAATTTAAATACCTGGTCAGACCAGGTGTTAAAATAAGGCCCACACCCTTCTACTTATGGAAAACACACAAAAGGAGCATTGGCAAACATGTCATTGGAACCTACCATCTCAAGTGGGAGTCCGTTGTACGCCTGCTGCACCAGATTATGCCAGACATCACAGCAAGGTTGGAAACTCCTACAACTATTCCACCCATGACCAAACTCCTGGCTGTCCTCCATATGCTGGAATCAGGATCATTCCAGACAACGGGTGCACAAGTGGCTGGTATCTCCCAGCCATCCTTTTCGGCCTTCCTACAAAAGGTTCTGGATGCAATCATCTGCCTCACACCCCACCCTTTCTGCTTCCCCAACACCCAGCAACTGCAGCAGGAGTACAAGCAAGGTTTCTACCAAATTGCTGGGCTGCTGCCTGTGCTGGGCGCAATGGACTGCACCCATGTCCAACTTGTGCCACCTGCTGCAATGAAACACCTCTACCGGAACTGCAATCACACCCATTCTATAAATGTGCAGGCCATTGTGGACCACTGTGGGCTCATCACAAACATCCTAGCCAAATATCCAGCAGCGTCCATGATGCCTACATATTCTGCCACTCCACCATCAATGAGCGGTTCCAGGGTGGGCAATATGGCAATGGGCTACTCATAAGTAAGCCGCCATACCAATCATTATACAGACAACACACCAACCTTGTATGACAACCAATACATACACCACACTAAACACACATGGACAGGGGAACACAGATGTACATACCACACATATGCCACATGCCACACTACACAGCATTCATTGTCCATCACACACACATACACCCATATGTACATAATACAGCCACAACCTGACTGCACACCAAGTGAAGGACAGGTGGAGCTATATCCTCTTTGCATAGAGAAGCTGGGCCCAAACCACTACAAGTGTCCAGTGGTTGACAACTAAATACAGATCCCACACACATAACACATAACAATGAGTAGCTCATCTATGTGAATTGCATTGGCCATATCAATGTAAAGAAAGTCACATATAGGCACAATCCCACATTTGTCATGGTGTTGAAGCCTCCAGTGGCACCAATACCAAATGCCATCCAGGTGTTGCCATCACCAACTGCATATCACCTAAACATACCAGATGTGCCCATTGGGTGCACCTTCACCTGTCTGGTGTATTGTGCCGCACACACAGGAATATAACATCACCAGCCATGAAAGACCATGGGACAGATTTATGCACCCCTTAGCACCCCCTAATGCTACCATGTGTGAGCCATATACAATAAGGGGTGCACCATGATGCAGAGTAGGTGCAATAGTGTCAAGATAATGGAGGCCGTGGTAGGTCTTTGTAGGAGTATTGAGAGCATATCTGACCATTTCATGGACAGTACATAGGGACCCATTCACAACTATGGTGTGTCCCCTCCTAACGCCTGCCCTGTGCATGTGTTAAATGTGTCTGTGATAAATCATGTCTAGGAACATTGGAGATTCCTCTGCACCAATTTTGCTACTCCTCCTATTGTGTGAATCTCACCCTTGTACACAGGATGGCCGACACAGTCATAATCTGCCACAAAGGGTCACTAAGTGTCACACTGCATGAGTAGTGCCACATGGTAGCATGGAGGCCTGGGTTTGGCCTTGTAGAGCTACCATAGTGTCAGTACAAATTACACTATTGTGGCACAAGGAGGTGGTAGGTTCCACTAACGTTAAGACACAGCCTAAAATATGGACAACACAACACATATTTTGCGTTGTCAAACTGTCAGTCCAGATTTAAATTGACAACCACCAGGTGCCTGAGCCACAACCCATGATAGTAATGCCCGCCACCACACACCAATGCAAAAATTTAACAAAACAGGAACACACACAATACCAGAAGCAAGTCTCAGTCCCAACTCTACCTTAAAATAACATCTGCCATTGCACATATAAAACCACTAATACGCATGACCGACACATGGTCTCCTATTCCTTTGCAGCCGACCAAGGTTACGGCAGCCAGCCATGAGTCATGTCTCCTTTTGGGAACCAAAGGATGATGCGGTAAGGGACGACAGGTCCCAGAAAACAGAGAAGGAATCCTCGGGCGCGGCCAGGCCATACCCGGTGCGATTTTCAGCACCGTCAGAACCCTGCGCTGCGGGAACCAAAGGACGCTGCTGCAAGTACCACAGGTCCCAGAAAACAGAGAAGGAATCCAGGGGTTGCGGCTAGGCCATACCCCACGTGCTTTTAAGCGCTGTCAGATCCCCGCGCCGCTGGAACCAAAGGACGCTGCTGCAAGGTACCACAGGTCCCAGAAAACAGAGAAGGAATCCAGGGGGCGGGGCCAGGCCATACCCGTGCGCTTTTAAGCGCCGTCAGATCCCCACGCAGCGGGAACCAAAGGACGCTGCTGCAAGGGACCACAGGTCCCAGAAAACAGAGAAGGAATCCTGGGGAGGGGCCAGGCCATACCCGGTGCGATTTTAAGTACCGTCAGAACCCTGCGCTGCGGGAACCAAAGGACGCTGCTGCAAGGGACCACAGGTCCCAGAAAACTGAGAAGGAATACAAGGGGCGGGGCCAGGCCATACCCCGTGCACTTTTAAGAGCACCAGAACCCCGTGCCGCGGGAACCAAAGGACGCTGCTGCAAGGGACCACAGGTCCCAGAAAACAGAGAAGGAATCCAGGGGGCGGGTCCAGGCCATATCCCGCATGCTTTTAAGCGCCATCAGAACCCTGCGCCGCAGGACGTGCGCAGGCAGTGCCCATGCGAAGCCCACGCCAAGGGCGGGCCCGTCAGCGACCGGAGGAGGCTGGGCCACCCCCCTGACAATTGCATTTTGGGGAGAAGTGCGGTAAGCAGTTTTGAGCAGAACCTAGCCCCATGCTTATGTTCATGTAAGCCTCACTTTCAAGACAGCACAGTGTACAATTAATATTAGGATTGGTACCTGGGCAGGTCCCGGTTTTATATACCTCCCCAGGGTTAGGACCTCCGGACTAGTTATATATAGGATTCCGAGTTTTACCATATATAATGGGCAAAAGAAAAAGTACCACACAAGGAGGAGAGGGTGTTCAGGGCCCCTCTACTCAACCAACTATAACTGGTTATCTATCATCTGTGATTGGGGCTATTGAAACCGAAATTGTGCAGGTTGAAGAAAAAATCCGGGCTGCTCATAAACTCACCCAGAGAATTCCCCTTGAGCCCTCAGTTCTCATAACGCCTAATCAAGGGACTCAGGGCTTTTCCCTGAGTGCTTTCAATCATGCCATAGCTCAGCCTGAAGCTGGTGCCCCCTGTTCCCAATCCCTTAATGCATGCAATGAATCTAATGTGGACCCTTTCTCTGTGGTCTCCCCACCTTTGAAAAGGAGAAAAGCAGGAGGCTGTCCCAAAAATTCTAAGACCTCAAAACGGATCCCAAGGGCAAAGGGTAACATTCATACACCTCTGGACTCTCCTGCTGGTTTATTACAAGCTCCGTGACTGTCACCAGTTGATCCAAATCTTGACACTAGAGAGAAGAGAGCTATTTGGGACAATCACACATATATAATTGACTCTATGCTTAAACCTCTTTGTGCAGACCTGGTGGAGAAACTTTTAACTCTGATAACCATAAAGCTTGAAAAAATTCATAATAACATGATTAAGTTGATTACCCAAACACTTTCCTCAAAAATGGGTAATTTCCATATGCAGGAGGCTGTGCCTGTATATAAAGAAGTACCGCAAACCAATCTACCAATCGGCTACGATCTACCTCTGGCTCATCCCATAGCTAGACACGAAACTTTACCTACGGAGACTGATCCTATTTTGGCAGATAGAATGGGAGCCCCTTTAGGATGTCCATCTGCTTCCCAGATTAATTCTACTATTGCCCGAAAAGAGACTTTGCAACTCCCACCTGACTGCACGCCACATGTTTTGGTCTTAGCAAATATGCCCCCTCTTGATTCTTGCCACAGGGAAGACACCCAGGCATTAATGATGAAAAGTGCTCATTGGCTGAGGTTAAAGCTCAGCTATCAAGACGATTTAAATAATTTAGATACTTATGGCACGTAGAGTGATGTGGGTAGGTATCTCAAAGAAAGTATATGATGGTGACTGTGTTGTGATCAACTTTGCTAATCCTTGCTTGGTTAAATGCTTGTTGGCGGATTCATTATGCTGTGCTAAGAAAACAGAAGCTATTCAAATACATCCATTGAGTTTCTTTTATGACCCAATTTCTCTACCTGCCCGCCCCGAAGTGGTGCATTGCGATTTTAACGCAGGGTTGCCTATGACACTTGCTCAAGCAAACACCCAGTTGCTGTCAGGACCCGACCCCTTCAGACAAGAATGATTGACAGGCGGGTAAGGATAGGCTTACAAAAGGAGCCCCGAGTGGAGCATTGGCGGGCGATGGGCACGTGACCCTTCTATTACAGAAAGGGCCTAATGAGATAGATACTCCCCCCTCACTTCATGGTAGATTTTGCCATTAACAAGGAGCCAGCGGTAGGGCCACATCATAAATCTTTAACATTGATTAGCTGGAATATTGCGGGGTTCTGGTCAAAGGTCAAAAATCCAAAGTGGTTGGAATTTATATCCACCTATGATGTTATTTGTTTTCAGGAGACCTGGTCTAAGGACCCTTTCCATTTGGATGGTTATTATTCCGCATTCCAACCAGCAACCCCTTCTTTAGTGGGAAGGGCAAGTGGGGGGCTTTTGGTCCTTGTTTCACTGCAACTTTCCAAAATGGAGGCGTCCTTGATCTGCTCTTCTGCATATTTTATGGTTGTCCAATCATTGATAAAGCAATAATATTCTGTGTGATTCTTTGAAGGTAAGTCTTGAGGAGCTAACAGATTTCCTTGATTCTTTTGGAAAGCTCCAGGACAGGGAGCTAGTTATGATTTGGGTTGGATATTTGAATGTGTCACTATCTAACCAGGAAGTTCCACATGTGTGTGGTACTTTTATAGAGGGTAGAGAGATGTCTACTCATTGTATTCATACAAACCAAGGCGAAGCCTTAAATACTCTTATTTACAAATTTGGTCTCGTCTATGCAAGGGAGAAGGCAGCTACACATATCCAAAAGATACCCACTTATACGGGGAATTCTAATGGTAGTATTATTGATTTTATCCTAATTAGCTCTTCAGATTTCCACACAATTTTGGATTTTAAGATAATACCACATTGTGCTGGCGACCATAACCCCTTATGTATCAATTTAGCTTTTAACAACAGATTGGCTTCAACTAGCACAGAATGTAGGGATAAACCTGTTTTTACCAAACATATTGGCCTTCGTATAAAATGGGAAAGATTAGATTCAAAAACCTTTCATAAGGAAATTATTGAGCAAAATTTTGACTCTATTAACACATGTTTGTCGCCACAGCCAACTTATGCTCATCTTGTATCTGAATTTGAACATTTAAGTCATGCTATTTTTGAGGCCCTGGTGAGTAGTAGGCCTATTTCGGGCCCCAAACCCCGGCGATGGATTAATTCTACTTGTACAGCAGCCCATAAGGATTTAAAATTAGCCTTGAAAACAACCCTATTTTGTCGGGAATTAGTTAGACGGGCAAGGGGCCGATATAAGGCAGCTCTGAAGGAAAGAAGAAATGAAATCAGAACTAGAGCATGGGAAGAACTCCTGGCAGCTATGGAATTGAAGGACACTGCACAATTCTGGAAAGTAGTTAACCACCCCTATTTTCTGGAACAAGACAATAAGGAGGATGACTGTCTGATACCTGAAGTGGTTTGGGTGAAACATTTTACAAAGGTCTTTCAGCCTGAAAAGGACACCCAACATGAAAAGGGGGACAGTAGTAATTTGAATCCTGTAGCACCTAATTTGAATATGCTTGATTTATCCTTTGAGGTACATGAGGTAATCACAGCTATCAAACAAATGAGATCAGGGAAAGCTCCTGGCCCGCATAGAGTTCTGGTTGATCTTTTTAAATCTATACCAGAACTCTGGGGCCCGTTAATTACACATGTATTGATCAGCGTAGTAAAAAGCAACATTCCCTCCTCATGGAAAACAGCAATAATTGTTACTATTTTTAAAAAGGGTAACAGGCATGATCCAACTTGTTATAGACCAATTCCCCTCAAAGATTCCACGGCCAAGATCCTGGGGAGTATGATTTTGACACGGCTTGAGGACTGGGTGGGAAAGACTCAAATTCTTTCCCCAATCCAATACGGTTTTAGACCTGGCTTAGGCACAGTGGACCAGGCTTTAAACTTGTACCTCATCCTTAGTAAATATGTCACCGTCAGGAGAGGATCTATCCACTTAGCCTTCATTGATTTATCTAGTGCATTTGACTTGGTGAACAGAGAGAAGCTTTGGCGACTCATGGATTCACTAGGGGTTGATCGGGACCTGCTTGAGTTAATTAAACGCCTATAGACTGACCTTACGATTTCAATTCAATATGGTCAGCATGGTGAGAGGTCCTTTTCATCTATGTGAGGAGTTAGACAGGGTTGTATCCTAGCACCGTTTTTATTCTTGCTATATATTAATGGCCTCTATGGATTTTTTGTAAAAAATTGTAAGAATTTCCCCAGGATGGGATCAAGACAGCTTCCGCTTCTACTGTATGCCGATGATGCAGTTCTAATTGCTCGTACAGCTAATGGCCTCCAGAAATTATTGGATCTCTTTAAAATCTTTACGCAGGAACTTGATTTGAAAGTTAATTTTACAAAGTCGCATGTTATGACTTGTGGCCCCCAAAACACACGAACCAAACGTTTCACTATGGGCGGAAATATTTTAAACAAAGTGAAAGATTACTGCTATTTAGGATTGCATTTAAGCTCTTCTTTATCATGGAATTCCCATCTCACCTTTAAGACCCAACAAATGGTGGGAAATATGGAAGCAATTTTTTCTTTTGCCCGTAAATTGGGACATAGACCAGTTAATCAGATCATTATGCTCTATAAGTCTAAATGTGTAACAGCAGCTACATGTGGGGCGGGTCTCTGGGGCTATACCAAATCCATTTTTCTACAACGTACTGAGAACACATTTTGCACAGGTTACTATTGGTGCCCAAGAATCTAGCAAAATCATCTGCCACGAGGAGTTGGGAGTACGGCACATTGAGGACTTGATTGGTGTTGCCCCACTCTTGTTGTGGCTAAAAGTCTGATCAAATCCTGCGGCTAGCTTGGTACAAGATTGCTTGACAGATTGTATTCAATCACCTAATCTTATTAGAATTCCGTGGTTTACATTTGTGCATAATTCCTTTCAGAACCTAGGGCTGGAGGGCATGTTCACTAATCCAGGGTTCCTGCCTACTAATGCTAAGGAATTGGTCAAAACCCGATATATAGAGTACGCCTCGAACCTTAGATATCAGGGGGCAGTAAAATTGAAAACATTTGATTGCTATGTCCAGATTTCAACTTCGATTTTAACAGAACCATACTTAACCTGGTTTCTGAGTTCCTCATCATATTCCCTTCTTGTTTTATTCAGATTAAACCTGATGCATTTTAGAGTGGCTTTCCCAAAGAAATGTACATGGCAAAAAACGTTCTCAAATTGTCCCTGCGATAAGTTTTCTAAGCAAAGCACTTGTCACTTTCTTTTATTCTGTTCTCTCTACTCTGCTCCTAGACATGTTTTTATATTGCCAAATTTGCATAATTTGCAAACTACTTCCCATAAGGAAGCGCTGATTAGCGTCCAAAGACTTTCATCAATGCAAATGTGCCATTCTGTCCTAAGCTTTATTAGATCTGCTATGGCCATTAGGAATCGATACGAACTGGTGGAAGCAGCTGTATATTAATACAAACTGGTAACATATGATTTTATCTTGATGTTGGGATTTTATTATATGTAAATTATTACATTTTATATACACAGGCCGATGGAAATACTGACAAAGGCAATGTATACAGTTCGGCAATTCTGTTGACTGAAAATGTTTTGTTATTACTGTTTTAATCTATTTGCATTGTATTTTAATTATTTAAATTTTTTTAGCCAGAAATGTATATGTGCTTTTATGACATATCACCAAATAAATCATTTTGACTGACTCCTTTTGGCAACCCAACAACGGTGGAACAGCGGGCATACAATGAAGGGCACACAAGGAGACAAAATGTGTTGAAGAGGACATTTGGGCTCCTGAAGTTAAGGTTCAAGTGCCTGGCCCTGACAGGAGGAAGCCTGTTGTATGCACCACCCTTGGTATGCAAGGTGATCTTTGTATGTGCAATCTTGCATAACATATGTATTCAGACTAATGTCCCCTGGGGTGAACAGTTAGATGTCCCCAATGAGGAGGAGGATGACAATGGTGCAGCACAGGTGGAAGGAGAACAACAAAACACGGCTGCTGGAATTTGCAGCAGACAACAAATTGTACAGTACTTCTACACCTAGACAATGTACAACTAATATCACCTTGTACATTTCACCCTTAAATCACTGCACCTTTGTCCATGGTGTACTCCTTCTCTACTACATATACCATTGGAATATTACTCAGACCTCAGAGAGCAGGAAAAAACACAATAGTTACAAAGATTGTTGGAACATAGGTTGTGATGTAAGAGGGTCTAGCGCCTCCATGTCACACACCAGCTTCACATAACTCACGCTCATGTGGCTCTTGAAGACGTAGATCCAAGAATAGTGCAAAATCCTACCCTTTCATCACATCATAGCTATGCCAGACAAGATGAATGCAAGGGGGGCATGCGTACGGTAGGGGCTCTTTCCAAATGGTGCATTTGAAAATAAGGAAATAAACAGTGTCGAACCTCAGGCGGGTAGCTGTAACACCAGCACTGGGCATGTGTGACAAGGGGGAACACTATTGATATCAATGGACCTTTATGGACTGTTCAGGGTTAGGGATAAAAGTATGAGCCTAATCCCGCACTGTATTTTAAAGGCGTTACATACCATAAGCGCTATTGGCCCAAACCCTGCCACATGGTGTGTTGTACATCTAATATAGCACATATATGTTTGCTGTGGAGTGCGCAAAGGGTCGCTAGATAAGTGAAGCAGCAATGGGTGCTGATCCACTCTCCACACATATGCCCCATAGCCAGGAATGATCAATAAAATGGGAAAATGCACCACCACATGAATGTGTGGGTGGAATGTAGGTAGAGTCTGTAGCACTTCCTAGGTACATTCTAACAGACATGTCACACAATTGTGCATGTGCCTGCAGCTAATTGGGAAATACATGTGAAGACTAATGTATTGGTGTATGGCTTAGGCAGGAAAGCGTTTGCAATTACCTACAATGGTTGATATGTGTCAGCAAGGTAACATAGTATAGTCTGTATGATACCATCACACACTACATATGAAAACACACCTCTCATTGACACTCACATGCCTGACCGAGAGAAAGCGACCTACTGGGACCCAACAGCCTAAAAGGTCTAGGTCTCCCACATACCAATCCGGTTGGGGATGTGCATGTAAGTCTAGCAATGTCCAAACATGTCACTTGCACACTATAAAGTATATGGGTGAAGAAGGAGACAGATATGTTGCATGTGGCAAATCAAAACGTCATAGCTGAGATGACTTCACACACTAACAAGATACACTCATGGCGATAGGTTGTGGAATGCAGATGTGAGTGCATTCTCATGTACACCAAAGGATGTGGAAGAACAGCTGAGAGTTTCCTTCAGACACTTGGAGATAAAACAAGGGAAGGTCACTTGGACACTACATAAGTACTGTGGCTGGTGTACGGTCATGTGTATGTGGAAGTCATGTAATCTTGCAGAGCCTGGCAATGGGAGGGAAACTATCACATGGCTAGTAGTAGAAGGTGTGTACATCCTCAAATTACACAGGTCACACAAAGCACCCTGTCCATGTATGAGCGGACAATGTTGCAGTAGAAGATGTGTACAAAGTGTAAGCAGCCTAAAGAATGTCAGCAATGTAGAGCCAAATCAATTCCAAACAAATTATGCAGTTAATGTTGGAGAAGGTACACACATAGACCAACACTGACTGTGCAACACAACAATGTTACTATGAGAGCATCTGACATATGTTCACAGAGGATGTCTAGGCCAGTACATAAACCATTCATGTTTGCAACAACAATGTAGTTGCCCACCGCATACTATTCTGACAGAAGGCAGTGACAGATTACATCATCTGTCCTCTCGGTTGGAAAACATAAACAAGTTACACTAGAGATACATGCCATAACCAGCTATCTATGGTAAATGCTAATAATGTATAACCATGTGTGCCAGACCATGCCAAATGATGAGACATGTCCTATACCTACATGCAGCCAGTCCCCTGTACATGATGGGCAATCTTGACATCAAGTGCCCCAAATGAAATTGAAAATTCCAGGCCATGGGATCACATTTGTACAGGTGTCTGTCTGCAGGGGACTGTGCATTGGGCTGCTGAAGCGCTATCATGATGAAGGTAGATCCCCACCCAACACCTCTAACTATCATGCTGAGGCCACATTGCCTCTTGACACAGTCAGGGTGCATGTGCACAGTGGACTGAGCTGAGTGGAACACTGTCAACCTGCATCAAAACATGCAACCATGGGTCTGTATGGGCACATAAAGTCCCACAGGAACAATGATGACTACGGTGCCATCACTGCCTGACTGCACCTGCTACACAGCTGTATGCTATTGTAAGTAACAGTCATATCAAACATGTTGTGGTTGATTGCATGTACCTAGTTTGTGCCTTGAACACATATGTCTGATTTCTCAGCATACAAGTACCACTTCAATGTTACAGGCCTGGGATTGCGTATCGGAGTATGCAAAAAAGTCTACTTTCCACTCATGTATTTCATGATCATACATAGACTTAAATGACCTTCAGATGTGTTCCCACATACGGAAACATAGGTGACTCTGATATGACTATACAGCCATCATACAATGTCCAATATATGTCCTTGCAGGAAGATAAATATGTTTTAAGGGGCTACTTAAGTGGGTGACACAATAAGTGCTGCAGGTCCACTGGTAGCATTTAATTTACAGCACTGAGTATATGGTATATCACTCTACAAGGGGCTTACAAGTAAATTAAATATACCAAGTGGGTATAAGCTAATTTAACTATGTTTTAGGGAAGGGAGCGCAAACACTTTAGCACTGGTTAGCAGTGGTAAAGTGCACAGAGTCCTAAGGCCAACAAAAATAGATGCAGCAAAATGGATAAAGAGAGGCAAACAGTTTGGAAGAAGACCACCCTAAGGCTTACAGGTCTAATAACAACTATGTTTCTAATAATATTTTTTTAATGCATTCTATAACCTGACGTGGAATCATTCTGAACATATAGCTCATGTGGTTGAAAACAACCACAAGCTTGAAATACCAAGTAAACATGGTAAGATCACACATTAATCAAATACATTATTCAATAGTAACATTTTAGATAATACAATTCTTACAAATTTTAAACTGCCTTGATGATCATAGATTTTAAAAGAATCAACAGAATATTATTTGAAACCAACTTTTATTTGAGGCATATAGAGGACTATTGACCTTCATAATCAAGACAGGGCCTCATTCACAAAGGTAAAATTACACTTTTGTGTATTCACAAACTATGAGTTAATAGTAGGTTTATGAATGTGGAGACTCTGCAGACAAGGTGGAGAATTCCACACATCAAAAGATAGGACAGGCCTGCCTTTTTATGTGAGGAATTCTTCACCCCAACAGTGTAGTCTCCACTGTTATAAATTTAGTGTTAGCTTGTAGATTGTGAATACTGAAAAAACCATAAACTTAAACTAAAGTGTAAATTTACCTTTATGAATCACACCCTTAATAGGTATGTTGGCCATTATTTCAATGGAAATGCAAGAGGAGTTCAATTGAAACTTATTTTAATAAGTGTCTGACTTAGTGATCTTAGACCCAGATTTACATAGGCTTATGTAACAAGGTGACACAAGGCAACTCAAGCCCTTTAGTGGGATTTACTAAGACATGCAGGACAGTTTGCATGGGTCTTAGTGGCTTAGTAAATCCAGAGTTACGTGAGGTAGCACAAATCACTCCGTTGCGCTACTCTGCATTGGGAAGACGTTTCATTGGTGAAGCATGGTGCCCCCATGCATCCACCTATGGATTTTGACCCAATCCTAGATTTACTACAGTTAGTAAACGTAGGATTGTGTCAGAATGGTAAGTCTTCCAAACAGAAGTGTAACAAAGAGAAATATCTTTATTTCTTCCCATTATTTCCCCTTTCTACGTGTGCTGCATTCTGTAGCACACATAGAAAGAGGAAAATTCATAAAAGAAATGTTTTTGTGTATGAAAAATCCTGTTTGTAACTCAGTCACCCTTGCACCTAGGGTGCCTGTGTTGGGGAAAGCAACACTGGGTGCGCCAGCACAGGGATAGAGGAGGAAAGCAACTTGTCTTAGTAGATGTGGTGCCTTTCTGGTCCCCCCAAGCAATGCAGAAGGATATTGTCTTGCTGCACTTAATTTTGTGACCTTCTGGTAAAACAACCCCTAAGTGAGGTTAAATAATGAAATAGATTTACATTCCCTTGTGTTAGCTTTGCGATAGTAACTTGAGTCAATAGTAACTATCGCTCAAAGATTTCAGTTGTAATAACTTGTATAGTAAGTTGATTTATGTTGTTTATGAAATTTTGGTAATTCTTCGTGGATACATAACGTGTCAAGACGTCCATGAGTTAAATTTGAATTATCAAGTATCTTGTTCAATAACAGCGTTATTTTCAAATACGTTAGAAATGTTTGTGTATTCATTTATAAGTAAATAATATCATTTTTATAATGAAACTTGTATGTGGGTTTTTGTATATGATTTCTTCATCTCTGAAGAAGTTCCTAATTCTGTGAATGAACTATGACGACTATGTCTTGAAACTGAGAAAATGAAAGTTTATTTCTTGTTACAAGCTTTGTGTGAATTGTACAATTTTGGAACTAAGAAAACTGAATGAACTGGATGTGAGTGCAACCCTAGCATCGTAAGCACAATGAACTCTATGTTCAACTCATTCGGCATGTACATCAGCAAATGTAGTGCGTTATATGTTAGTTTTCTTTTGCAGTTTCAACTGTTGTGTACAGTTTACCCTCTCAGTGGACCTGCCTTGGTCAGTTTTGTTTTAAACTCTTTATTGGCATTTTGAATGAAACAATCAGGGTAATTATAATTTTACACTCGTCCGACAATGTGGGAAATAAAGTACATTCAAATAAACAAGACATATATATAGAGGATGGGGATCCAGTAGTGGATACCACAAACATATAAGGCTCAGCTGGTTCAGTTCCATCAGATTGTTTCACATATTGTACTCTCTGAGAGACTATCGTCCCCTCGGCTCTTCTACCACAATATTCCCTTAGTCCGTTTTGGCCATCCCCATGCCTTCCCCCTCACCTCTATCTCCCATTGGTGTGCCTCTGGGATTCAGCAAGGTCTGTGTCCGTTTTCCCATCACATTATATAAATCTAAGGGCTAGATATACAAGGCTCTAGGGCCTCCTTGCGCCACATTAGATAATTATTTTTTATGCTAATGTGGCTTAACAAGGCAAAAATCGCCATGCCATAATTACAAAGTGGCTCAATGTGCCACTTTGTGACCCCTTGCCCCACATTATGCCTGTGCCAGGCATAATGTATGCAAAGGAGGCATTCCGGCATTAGGAAGGCAGCAAAAATAGGACATTTTTGGTGTCATTTTTAGTGTCTGCTTAAAGCAGACGTTAAAAGGATGAACCTATTGAAATCAATGGCCCTTCTTGCAGTTTGTTCCACTAGTGCAAACTTTTTTGTCACTAGTGGAGCAAAGCGCCACAATAGCTTCAACATTTTTTACGATATTGGCCTAACATGCGCAATGCTTTTATGTGGCGTGGGGGTGGGCACTGGAAATCTGGCCCATTAGCACTGATGCACCAGATTCTTGTAAATCTGGGTCTAAGTTTTTCCGGGAGTCATGTGAGAAGGATATGGCTTGCCATAACTAATACTAATGACTATTAAAAATTAAGATAATCCAACCTACAATTTATAATGGAAAGTAAGAGAAAATGTCTTGGAAAGTGTACTAGCCATATGTTCCCGGGGTTGTGCCTGACGACTGAGGCTAGCATTGCCACCCTCGGTGTCCAAACAAATCCCATGAGGGGAGAGTACTCTAGGCTCTCAATGCTATCCATTAGTCATTTGTTGCATTCTTTATTTCCCCCATTTTGCGAATCACCTGAGGAATCCTCTTTGTCCTTTGTCTCATTAGGCCCATTCTGACCACCAAGTGCCTCTCTGGGTTCTTCAATGCCTCCTAAATCTCTGACCACAACCCTGCAATCGGTTGCCTCCTTACTTCTCAGGTGTCCTCCCTCATCAACTCCCTCTCTCTGCCATGGCCCACATGGTAACATCCTGTGACCATAACTCAACTTCTGGGGCCCCATGAGATTTCCAGGCCATTGCTATTCTCCTCCTGGCCAATCCCACGACCAGATCAATAAATCTGGACTCTATCTTCTTGTTTTTGGGTCTATGGAACAGTCCCAGGAGACAAATGCCCACTGAGCATGAAAGGAGTGATACAGCGTGGAACTAAGTGTTCCAATCACATTAACCCAATAAGGTTATAAGTGAGGACAGCTCCACGTCATATTGCCAAAATCTGTGTTCACAAGTGCACATCTAGGGCAGCCTAGTTGACCTCCTCCATAAATAATCTGGAGTCTAGAGGGAGCCAGGTATGTCAAGCTGTCTTGGTCAGTTAACTTTAGTGTCTCCTAAAATAATATCTAGTAACAACTTTAAAGACATAGAAAACAAGTTGCTGACTGAACTGAGTCACATAACTGTAAATTATTTATTCCCAGTAAGCTCAAGGACAAAATTGAGGAAATTAACCTATGTCATGGAAATGTAAGTGAAAGCATTGGTTTAGATGACAAACTAAACAAATTTAATTTTCTTCTTCAATCAGCATTGGAAGAGATTGTCCAAGCGAAAAAGATGTTTGTCAAATCTAAGCACATAGCTTGCAAAGGTGTTTCACAGATGTTAATGTGAGAAGATGTATTTCAAAATATTGTAAGTAGCGCTGGGTAAAACACATAACCAGACAGATAAAGCCAGATATATTAAACAAATGCCCAAATAAATTAAAGAGTGAAAGACGCCCCAAAAATTCTACCCTCATAGAATTATGGCAACAGAGAATATTTCTGAGGACGTTTTTGTAGACTTTCGAGTTCTTAGCCTATCCAAAGACCATCTCTGGCAAGGTTATTCCCATGCAATAATTGGCACAATCCACAAAAAGACAGGAAAGATCAAGAACTAATTGGGAAAGAGGTCAGGAAGGAAGTGCCTCACCGCTAATAGATCTGTATGTCCAGTCAATGGTGAAGGAAAGCTTTTCAGATTGAAGATAGTGTGGAGCTCATAGCTTCTAGCAAGTTTTGATTACCACTAGATTTGTGGCATGCTTAGTGGTTAAACTCAATTCATCAAGCTGTAAAGCCATACATAAATCATTGAGTACTTTAGCTCTGGTTTTGTGCCCAGGGAATTCAAAGCTGCTATAAATAGGCCCATTTCAGAACACCCATTAAAGTTTTGGACTATTTTATACCACAGAAGATGAAGCTGCTGTAGGTTATGAACTGTTAGATCATGATCAGGCAGGTTCTTGATCTCTGTTAGGCACTAAGCCAGTGATCATCTCAGTAACCAATGATTTGTGTATGATTGTAGAAGTTTAGGAACATTATTTTTATCACAAACAGAACCCAAAAGCTACAAAATGTAAATATTTAGTCTGATCCTAAGCACCTCTGTTCTGGTATGCCACATGGATTCTGTGAAGATGCGCCAGAACCTGTGCCGGACAAGGAATATCCCGGGGGCACTCAGGAGAGTGCAAACGCTAACCAAGACGAGGCCGGACCTGCTGGAAAACGTGACGCGCCAAGAGGACCAGGAATCAGTAGGGGTTTTAAACCCCGAACAGCAGTGAAGCGAGGAGAGTTCGGCAGGAAAAAGGAACAGACGGAGGACGGCGAACGGGACTGATGGAGGAATCGTGAAGGTGGGACCAGGAAGAGGACTGCGAGGAGTAGAGTCGCCGACTGCTACGGACACCACAAACACAGAGGACACCTCGGAGAAAAGAGATGCGGAAGGGCTGGCCACGTTCTGGGAAGAACGTCTCCAAGATCCCCTACTGGATATTCCAAGAATTGCAGAGAGTTTAAAATTTTAGGATGCTCTGCGCTCCCAAAAATGTGGTCGCAAAGGTAAGGTTTAAATGATGAGGGGAAAGAAGCTGCAATAAATAAAATGTGCCCAAGCGTTAGATAAAACCCAATTGCCTAGAACTCGATTGCAAAGACTGATGGAGTGTGATTTCTGAAGTGGTTGCAGATTGTGGTTGACGAATTGGTGAAGCTGACGGGTGTGAGAATCAGTAGAGCGATGCATTGAAATGTTGATTATTTTTGCATGCTATTTGTATTGACCAATTACTGATCTTGTTATGAAGAGCACTGTTATTTACTTATAATCGTATATGAGGTTTTTTTAAAAGAAAATAAGAAGTTATCAGACTAAGAAATAGTCTAAGATCCAGGTATAGAGATATAAAAGATAGAGGTATTCTTGTCTGCTAAAAGAAGTGTAAGTCGTGATACGTAGTCGACTACACAATAGATAGGGATGTAATCATTGTTGTGGTTGCACAAACTTTGAATTGTTTTTTGTGAAACCTGATGCACAAAGGTGACTCAACACTCATTAGATTATTTTCCCGCAGGTCAAGAACTCATCATTGTGAGTGGAGAATTCTTCTTGATTGAGAATCAGAAGGTGCAAATCCGAATTCAAATTGTTGATTTCACTAGTGGATCTTTCTTTAGAAGAAGCAGACAAAGATTGCTATTGTTTTACGTTGCTTAATTGTTCACTTGTCCTTTGCTTCATACGAGAGAAAACTATGAAGGAGGTTGAGGTGCTGCAAGAGTGAGTTGTTGCATCATATTGTGCCACGCTGGTATTGGTCAGTTAGTGTTGCGCTTTGTCTGTCATTGGTTGAATATCGATAAAGGTTGCAAAATCATTGGTTATTTGAATAACAGAACTGTATTGTGATTTGTTGAAAGGGGTTCTGAAGTCTCATGTATACGGCACAATTTCAAAATGATTTAGATGCTTCAAACTTTGAGTGTTGACTTTTTGAAATAAATGTGAAATTATTAAATATTTCAAAGCTTTGAGGAGCCTAAACAGAGATGATGTAATGGTTCTGAAGGTAAGTCTTTTATTGTCAGCATCAAACAGAACCCCATTGTTTCTTGTTGAGTAATTTTAAAATCTACATTCTCATCATGTGTTTGAAATTCAACTCCCTGCGGGCACAATGTAACCCCTTAGCTGCTGGGCCTCTCCCCCTCCCCAGTGCTGATCCATTTTTTGGCTATTCGTGGTAGTTCGTGCTTAGATCCTGATAACTTTTTGTGCACGTAAGCTATCCAGAACAAATTTGTGTCCTTTTTTTTCCACATTCTGGGGATTGTAAAGGTACCCCGATTTTGTGGGTTCCCCTCGAGGAGACCAAGAAATTAGCCAAAATACAGCTAAACATTTTATAAAAACGAATGGGAAACAAGTGCTGCAGAAAAAGACATCTGGTATTTTCCCTGCGAATGGCATCAACAAAAGGTTTGCAGTGCTGAAATCACCATCTTCCCAACTTACAGGAACAGGAAGACCTGAATCAGAAATCCGAATTTTTCAACACAATGTTGGTATTTTACTAGGATATACCCCATTTTTACTATTTTTGTGATTTCTGCCTCCTTCGAGTTAGTGACAGAAATGGGTTGTGAAACTAATGGTGTATCCCGGACAGCTAAACATTTTTTTAAAGTAAACGAAATTCTGAATTCAACAAAGGGTCATTTGTGTAGATCCTTCAAGAACATTTAAAATAAAAAAATATTGAAATTGAGTTGAAAAAACAACGCTTTCTGACTATGTTTTCTTCCATAACTTTTTCCAGCTACGATAGATTTTTTAAAGCAATATACCGTTATGTTTGCTGGACCCTCCTGGAAGCAGGGATATATAGGTCTTGTAGGTTCATCAAGAACCCAAGCTAATCATAGCCAATAATTGAGCTGCACCTTGCAGTGGGTTTTCGTTGTATACCGGATCTACGGCAATTCATTTGGTAAAATATAAAGAGTGAAAAATAGGTATCAAGGAAACCTATGTATTTCTGAAATAGGAACATGATAAGGAGTTTTAGGGAGTGGCTAACCCCAGGCTAGCATGTGAATTACAGGGCATTTCTCAAAATGACTGCTTTCTTACACACTGCCTCACATTTGGAAGGGAACAAATGTAGAGAAAGACAATTGACAATAACTCTTGTTCTTCTATTATGTGTTCCCCCAAGTCTCCCGATAAAAATGGTACCTCACTTGTGAGGATAGGCCTAGTGCCCTTGACAGCAAACGCCCCAAAATGCAACATGGACACATCACATTTTCCCATTGAAAAATGATGTGTTTTTTGCTAAGTGCCTAACTGTAGATTCTGGGCTGTAGCTCAGCCAGCACCTAGGGAAACCTACCAAACCTATACATTTATGGAAATTAGACACCGAGGGAAATCCAAGATAGGGTGACTTGTGGGGTTCTCACTGGGTTCTGTCACCCAGAATCTTTTGCAGACCTCAAAATTGGGCTAAAAAAAAACACTCTTTCCTCACATTTCGGTGCAGCAAAGTTTTGGAATCTGAGGGGAGCCACAAACTTCCTTCCACCCAGCATTCCCCCATGTCTCCCAATAAAAATGGTAAGTTACTTGTGTGGGTAGGCCTAGTGCCCATGACAGGAAACGCCCCAAAATGCAACATGGACACATCACATTTTTCTAATAAAAATGGAAGTGTTTTTTGCAAAGTGCATAGCTGTGGATTTTGTCCTCTATCTCAGCCGGCACCTAAGGACACCTACCAAACCTATACATTTATGGAAAGTAGACACCAAGGAAAATCCAGGATGGGGTGATTGTTGGGCTCTCACAAGATTCTGTCACCCAGAATCCTTTGCAAACCTAGAAATTTGGCTAAAAAAGCACATTTACTGCAAAATCCGGCAATGGAATGATCTGGAATCTGAGGGGAACCACAAACATCCTTCCACCCAGCATTCCCTTCAGTCACCCAATAAAAATGGTACCTTACTTGTATGGGTAGGCCTAGTGCCTGCGACAGGAAATGCCCCATAATACAACATGGACACATCACATTTTTTTAATGAAAATGGACACCTTTTTTTGCAAAGTGCCTAGCTGCGTATTTTGGCCCCTATCTCAGCCAGCATGTAGGGAAACCTCCTAAACCTATACATTTATGTAAAGTAGACACCTAGGGACATCCAGAATAGGGTGACTTGCTATTACCAGGTTCTGTCACCCAGAATCCTTTGCAAACCTCGAAATTGGGCTAAACAAACACGTTTACTGCATATTTCAGTGATGGAAGTTCTGAAATTTGCGGGAAGCCACAAACTTCCTTCCACCCAGCATTCTTCAAGTCTCCCAATAAAAATGGTAAGTCACTTGTGTGGATGGGCCTAGTGCATGTGACAGGAATGCATCACACAACGGTCAATGTAAGTCCTTACACGAGGGCAACTGTTCACCCTGGGGTGATCCATTCCTGACACAGACACTAGGTACAGGCACTCAAGTGGGGTAGCGTTTTTATCAGGACAGATAGGTAAACACTGGGTGGTAGGAATTTTGTGGATCCCAGCATACTCCTTTAGTTTGTGAGACAGAAATGCAAGAAAAAATTGAGTTTGTATTCAACCATTCACATTTGCAGGGTATTCTGGGTAAGAAAATGTTGGGGAATCCACACAAGCCACACCTCTGTGGACTCCCCCAGGTGTCTAGTTTCCCAAAATGCCTGGGTTTGGTAGGTTTCCCTATCTGGCCGCCGAGTCCAGGACCAAAAACACAGGTGCCTGCCTTATAAAGCAAGCTGTTTGCAATAGATAATTTTGATGTCTCCACAATACAATTTGGACGCTTGCACCTGCTCTCTGGGGTGGGCTAACCCGCTAATGTCCTGCTGCACAGGCTGTGCTTGAGAAGGGACAGCACAACTGTTCTCATCACCTCCTTCAGAATCATTGGAAGAGGAGTTGTCAGATGGGACTCCTCCAACTGAAAAATCACTCCCAGAGTCTGCTCCATTGTCCTATCTCTCAGATGCTGTCTCAGTATCTGCTGTCTCAGTCTCTGATCCTATGTCAGAGCTGTCCTCCATAACCCATGTAAGGGCTTGAGCAGCAGTAATCCAATGAGATGCAATCTCTGCTGCTGGCTAAAGTGCCCCTCTAAAACACTAGCCTATGTAGATGGTTGCAAAATTGCTGATGGCTGTGTGTGTGATGCGTGCAACAATAAAGGTCAGTCAACTTCCTTCGCTCCTACACTCAATCAGCACGTTCTCTCAAGACACTAAAAAACCCAAAAAAGAAACACTATTACTTCACCTTCTCATACCCATCATCACAGTCTTTAGTGCCTGTGGCGCCCAGTCCAACAATCACTATTGGTGCTCCCACTCCCATGACCTCCTCCTCGGATTCCTGCACTACCACCCAGCAAAAGTGCCCTTCATCTCTCCATGGCCCCCCTCGCACATACATTTCATTTATATTAAGCGCAGGTAATGGCTGGCTTTACTAATCCACTCAGCTATTCACATAAAATGCAGATTTTGGGCCTGATTCTAACTTTGGAGGACGGTGTTAAACCGTCCCAAAAGTGGCGGATATACCACCTACCGTATTACGAGTTCCATAGGATATAATGGACTCGTAATACGGTAGGTGGTATATCCGCCACTTTTGGGACGGTTTAACACCGTCCTCCAAAGTTAGAATCAGGCCCTTTATCTTTTCAGCAGACATATAAACCTTCTGCGCTACTTTATGGCATCAAAACTGCCACTAGACAAAATTCAGAACCTTCTCTGGCAGAAACGTAATCACAAGAGTTAGCTTGACTTTTTTATTGCTGCCTTAAAGCTACTGTTGAAACGCATTGGTTGGAGTATGTGCATTGATTTGAAGATGGGCGCTGCAAGACAAATGGTGGAGCATATATATATTTATATATATATACATATATATAAATATATATATATAAAATAAAACCTATATATATGTGTAAAGGAATCACTTTTATGTGTGGGCATGTGGGCCAATCGCAGTCCCCAGGGAAATCACACACATTGACAAAAGTGATCTCCATATATATATATATATATATATATATATATATTTTTTTTTTAATAGCTGTATGGTTTCCCTGGGGGGGCGATCATGGCCCCCAGGGAAACCATACATCTATTAAAAAAATGCCCCCACAGGGGGTCAGACTTCCTCACGGCGACCCCCCTGTCAGATTTATTTTTAACCCCTGTTACGTAAACGTAATGTATATTTGTTTTAAAATATACCCCCGTGGGGTGGGTGGCCCATTTTCAGAAGGGGCCGACCCCCTCACGTGTAATCCCTGGTGTCTAGTGGGTTTTGATGGCTGTGGATCACAGCACAGCTATGATCCACGGCCAGGAATCTATTTCAGGAAGGCCTCATTTGAAATGGGAGAATCTCCCCTTTCCAACAAGGCATTCCTGAAAGGTAGGAAGGCCCTTTCGGGCCCACTTTCCCCACTGGAGCAGAAAGCGGCCTTACCTCCGCTTCATGCTCCAGTGGGGAAAACAAATTGTGACGTCAGTACGCATCACAGGACAAAGAAACAGAGAATTAAATAATTTCACACTGGGACAGTGAAAGGGTATCCATTGTACAAATAAGGGAGGAATGCAGTATGAGTGCAGTCCTCCACCCCTTCTATGCCCTCTCTCTCCACAAAATATGTAATAGTGAGGGGGACAGCTTGAACAATGTCTGGTTCTGATGCTTTGTGGAGCCAGGTTTCTGTGGGAAAGACATCTGGCTTAACGTCCTCCAGCAAGAGGAAGCTTTTCAGACTATGTTGAGGGAGGGATCGACTAATTAGAAGAACATTTTTTAAGCTGGCCTTAGGAGGAGGGGAGTTATCTGCTGGGAGGACAAGTGACACACTATAAGAGCAGTATTTACAAGCCACGTGACTCTCAATTAATTCCAAAGAGTGGGGACATTTGTAATTTTAAGCCCCTTTTAGGTCAGCAAATGCTGCCTAGTGTAGACCACTTTTGGGGGGTAGAGAGGGTCAGGGTTCCTAGCCCCTGGACCAATTTGGGCATAGACAGGTGCGGACGGGCTTGCCTATGGGGCATCTTTAGCATACCCACTGCACACATCCACTGAGCTCCCACTGCCCTGCCATCACTAAATACTGAGGAGTCCAATCACTAGAGCACCAACCATCTTGGCAACATTATGGCTGTAGACTTTATGACTAAATTGCTGAGTGCTCCGTGCAGCCCAGCTTTCCCCCCATAATATTTAAAAACTCCAGTCAATTCAAAACCTATAGGTAAAGATGAGTTGACAACATCATTTGTAGAATACATGAATGAAGATTACTCAAAGAATGCTTATTCCAGACTAATAAAACAATACAGAAAAGCTATTGATTTTAAAGACTGTAATGTTTGTGCACACATACCATCCTCAGCAGATGAACAAGATTCATATCACCACATTCCACTTTCTTCTGCTATCCCATGTAGTATATTTTAGTTTAGTATATAGGTAAAGACATTTTGAATACTATTCCTCTAATCACAATATGGTCTTTTCAAAAGTTCCACTGATGAAAATTTTGAATTTATAGAGATGGAAACTGCATGGCATTACTTTAGACTATTTCTTCCTGTTAACAATGTTGAGGCACATGAGAAAAACCCAACATACTTAATGAACTCACAAGAAAAACTTGTATTTTGATGTTAGAAGAGAGAAATTACCAATTTGCAAAAATCATATGCAAAAATGATGATCTGCAAAAGAATATATGGCGAAAGAAATAAGATGAACTTAGAAGCAAAATAGCTTAAATTAGATAAAAGACACAAAGGGAAGGTGTGCGTGATCAAGAGGAGAATTAGTAGGAGAAAGATGCCAGTGGGAAACAGCAATTTTGATCATGGGTTTGAATTGTCTGGAGGATCATGGCAAATATTGCAAGAGGATGATCCTACAATACCTGGAGTGTGTTTTATATGTGGCGAGAATGCGTATTTTAGATTACCTGATTATTGGGAAGGAATTTGCAACTTAAATTAGCTTTTTCCGAAGATGTATTATATATACAGCTTGCATGCAATAACGGTGACACCTGCACCCAAAAGATATACACACAGTGTGAGTGAGGTGGGAGAAATATTTGGAGCAATTATACCTGCTGTAAGAGTGGAGTTAAATGATGAGAAAATCAGAGAGCTTTTAACAGTAGTGAATAGATTGGCAACCCATACCTTTAGAGCTTTACTAATAGGAAACACTGAGCTTGTAGCAATTAGATCTATAGATTTTCAGAGTTGCTAAGTATTAGATACCTTACTTGAAGATAACGGTGGAGTTTGCAAGATGCTTAAAATTGAGAATTGTCGTACCTACATATCAGACAAGAGTAGAAAGACAGAACATTGTGCACAAAATATCTCTAATTTAAAGCTTGAGCTTGAACCTTTGGAAACTACAAGTATAGTTGAAAGCTTTGTAAAAGGGTTTTCCTCAGTAGCTAATTGGTTTAAGGCAATAGGAGGAGGAATTCTTAAAACTATATTAGTTCCCATATTAATAGTAATAGCGTGTTTCCTTTCTACACTAGCACTATAGAAGGCAATGGCAATGACATTAATAACGAAAGGAGTGAGAGACGTGACTAAGAGAATGAAGAAAGAAAAGATTTAGAATTTAGTGATAGAGTGAATGAAGAATACAATAAATTGCAATAAAATAAAGAGAACATTTTTAACAGAAAAGAGAAGATATAGAAGAAAGTGAAAGTGAAACTCTAACAAAACATTAGAGAATGTGACTTTTATGATGGTTCAAAACCATCAGATGGGAGAAGTTGCTGGAGATTTCATTAAAAATAAAATCCATCAAATTAATAATCTGTATGAATGAAATGTAGGCTGCATTTTAAAAGTACAATTCCTTTCTAAACTTTGCATGACCTGCAATTGTTTGACTTGCTCGATTTGCTAACTTTACCAAATTCCAACATGCTTTAGTTCAGCAGAAATGTTTCTATCATGACTTTTGCATGGCCATTTCAAGAAGCAAACTTCCTATGCTAACAAAGAAAAGTATAATTTTTATTCATACTTAACCACTTGACCTACATTGGAAGCTCATAACTTGCTAAACTAATCTTCAACTTGCATCTTCATGAGTAAGCTTCTCGTGTAAAGAAATGTTTTATCTTTCAGACACCAAGATGAATGAGAAAATTTAGTGCTGTATCAAATCATTTAAAGTTTCTACAAAATGTATTTTGTGTTTAGAACGCTCTTTGTTTAAACTTGCTATCTTGATGGAAACTGTTCCTGTCTCACAGTGCTCTCGCCTGTTCATTGGTTAATTGTACATCTTATCTGAAACACTTGTTATAATTTTGTGACATTGTAGTGTATTTTAAAAGTGTCCCTGGGAAAGAACAGAGAGAGAAAGCCTCAGAAACACTCAGACTCAACAGGATTACTGTTAGATCTGACAGACTTAGGGTGGTCATCCCCAACTTTTTGCCTGCATCCCTCCCTCCCTTTTCTGATCTTGTTTTGGCTGGTTTTAGGATTCTGTGCACTTTACCACTGCTGACCAGTGCAAAAGTGCTTCTGCTCTCTCCCATAAACATGGTAATGATGGCTCCTACCCAAATGGCATATTTAATTTACCTATAGGTCACTAGTAAAGTGCTATGTGTGTGCCCATGGCCTGTACATTAAATGCTACTAGTGAGCCTGCAGCACTGATTGTGCCACCTACAGAAGTAGCCTCTTAATGATTTCTCAGGACTGCCATTGAATGGCCTGTGTGTGCAGTTTTACTGCCACCTCGACTTGGCATTTAATACCCTTTGCCAACCTTTAAACTCCTCTTTTATTTCACATAAGTCACCCCTAAGGTAGCCCCTATGTGACCCACAGGGCAGAGTGCAGTGATTCTAAAAGGCAGTACATGTACTTGTAAGTTTTACATGTCTTGGTAGTGAAAAACTCCCAAAGCCATTTTTCACTATTGTGAAGCTTGTTCCTCTCATAGTTCAGCATTGGGAACTCACTAATACACGTTTAAGTGGTAATTTCTGATCTGAAAAGGAGTGGCATTGTCATGTTTGGTGTGTTTGGAAAGGCAGTGAGAAATCCTGCTTAGTGGTAAAATTTTATTTAACATTACTATTTTAGAAATGCCACTTTTAGAAAGCAGACATTTCTTCTCTTACTGCTCTCTTTGTCTTAGAGCCTATCTCCAATCCGCATCTGGTCTGTGCTGGGTGACAGCTCTCCTTGTGCATTTCATCCAGACAGCCGTAAACGCAGGACACAGCTGCATCTGCATTGATCTGCAGACTGATGGGTCTTACTGGGCAGGAAGGGTGGAGGGGCTCTCACTTACACGTCAAAGGGTAGTGGCCTGACCCCACACAAAGAACTGATAACCCCCCCAAACACAGATCTCATGCCCAGGCAGGCAGGACTGTGCTGAAAGGGGAAATGGTGCACTTCAGAGCTACTCTTTGAAGTCTCCACAACTTCAAAAGCAAATTTGGGCATAACTACTGGGTCTGTGACCTCCTAAAATCAGACACTTTGGATCTGGAATTGAACCTCTGTCAGAAGGACTGCATTGCTGCTCAAAGGTCTCAACTGGACTGCTTTCAAGGAAGGACTGTTTTTCAACTTATTTCCCTGCTGCTCCATGACGCTACTAGAAGGACTCTGCCTACCCACCACAGGGGATCTCCAAGGGCTTGATATTTTGCCTCCTGTTCACAAGTCTCAGGGACATCAAAGACTTGAACCATCATCACCTGGACTCTGCAAGCTGTGAGTCTGACCTGCCTTGAAAGTGGGGCTCACGTGCTCTACCTTGTGTGGTTTTCATCTGAACCACAGTGAAACAATGTGAAGCCTCTCGAAGCCTCACCATGCAGCTGCCAACTTCACCAGAACCAACACTGGGTGATGGAAAGCCCTGCAAAGCATACCTCAGCCAACTAGAGATCCAATTTCTAACAGTTACAGACTTCTAGACATATTTGCTCTCTGCCTTAGACCTTTCTCTATCAGAGCCAGATACTATATGTAGGAAAGTCCTCCTTTTTTGCCTGATCACCCCCACACTTTTTGGATAGGTACTGGTGGTTACTGACTCTTGGCTGTGCCCTGGGTACTGCTTACCAGTCCCAGGGCCAGTGCTCTGTGTAAAATGGATATGCAAATTAGGCTAATTATAATTGGCTAAGTTAACCTACCTATAAGTCCCTAGTATATGGTAGGGCATGTAGGTTAAGGGACCACAGCATAGGTGGTGCACACCTAGGTGCACTGCTGAAGTGCCCAGTGTCATTTTAAAAGCAAGCCTGCCTTGCTGGCTGCTTTTAAATTAAAGTTATATGCAAATTCGACTTTGGAATTAAAAGTACTTCCAAAGTCTTAAACTACCTTATTTTTACATATAAGTCACCCCTAAGGTGTGCCCTATGTGCCCCTAGGGCTGGGTGCCATGTAACTATAAGCAGGGACTTTATAAAAATAGATTTATAAGCCCTGGTGAGGTAAAAACAGCCAAATTCGTTTTTCCCTCATTGAAGTAAATGGCCTTCATAGGCTAGAATGGGGAGACTTTATTTTAAATTTTAAAGTCTCCTTAAATGTTGCATACCAAGAATTTGGTATCAAATTAATTGTTGTAATAAATCCCACAACTTCCAGTTGTTGGATTTAATATAACTTGTTCAGGTAAAAAGTTTAGACTTTACCTAAAAAGTTGCCAATTTCAGCTCTGCATTGTTTTTGCTGCTGTGCTCTGATTGGCCAGCCTGCAGCAGCTTTTGCCAAGCTGCCTTGATGAGGTGGGAAGTGGCCTGGCTTCACACAAAGGAATGTGCTTGGGGGAGAAAATCTCCCCTCAGCAGATGGTGAGGCAGGAAGGGGGAGGGCTGCCAAACTGGTCTTCAAAGGCAGAGAAGGACATCTGGAGCACCCAGCAACACCCCCACATCCTGCAACCCCAGACAACTAGGTGCCCCCTTGATTAGATTAGGAGAGGGCAGGAGAGGGGTGTGTTTATGATTTTTAGCCACACCAGTGGGTGGGCTCAGCCAGATGTAACCTCCAAAAAACAGATTCAGCCATGTTGGATTTTTAGAGAATGTTGCCTTTTGGGATGGATTTTTGCCACACTTCCCAGGAAGTAGTCATCACAGGGGGACGACCCTGTACCTGATTGGAGAACCAGGACCCCCCTGCTTTTCACCCAGGAGCAAGGATAAAACTGGCAGACCTGCCCCCACACCTCAGATCCCTGCCAGATTTCAAGAAGAAAAGAACTAAAGGAGAAGAAGGACTGCCCTGCTGGACCCCTGGCCTGCACCTGGAACCTGCACTCAGAAGGACTGCACCAGCTGCAAACTTGGGCTTCACCACAAGAAGGACTTTGCCTGGCTTCAACTGGTTCAAGGAGGGACTCCCTGTTTGCTACAGGTGAAAAATTGCTATCGAGAGTCCCCCTGCACCAACTCCTGAAAAGTGACCAGCTGACCACTGTCCTGTGGCCAAAAGGGAGTTTGCGCCAGGTGCATTCGGGGAGTTGAAGTCCACACCCCCAAGGACCATCACAGAACTTCTGGACCCTTGGGGTGAGCTGTGGACCCCAAAAGAACCTTAAAAGAACATCTGGGTGAAGCCCCAGAAGTTTGGAGAAGATTTGAGATTTTTTTTAAAAAAGCTCCAGAGAGGGACCGACCCGCCGCGGAAATTCTAGCCGGCTTGCCTCAACCGCGAACCGGCCTGACTTGGTGGTTCGTCCCGGTAAAGAAAAACCTCCGAAAAAGAGACTAAGTCCGAAGGTAAAAAGTTGACCGGGACCTCCCAGCCATCGTATCCGAGAAGGGCTCCACGGACGTCGGATCAAGATCCAGGTTTACCCCGGTCGAAGGATTTTTATCTCGAAAAAACGACTACGTCCGAAGGTAAAAGTCTCCACCGAATAAACCCACATTGCGTATCCGGACAAGGGCTCCAGGAGGTCGGATTCAACTGGCAGGTTCGTCCCGGTGAAGAAAAACTTCAAAATAAAGACTAAGGCCCTCATTCTGACCTTGGCGGGCGGCGGAGGCCGCCCGCCAAAGTCCCGCCGTCAGGTTACCGTTCCGCGGTCGAAAGACCGCGGCGGTAATTCTGACTTTCCCGCTGGGCTGGCGGGCGGTCGCCTTCAGACCGCCCGCCAGCCCAGCGGGAAAGAGGCTTCCACGATGAAGCCGGCTCGGAATCGAGCCGGCGGAGTGGAAGCTGTGCGACGGGTGCAGTTGCACCCGTCGCGTATTTCACTGTCTGCGCAGCAGACAGTGAAATACATGTAGGGGCCCTCTTACGGGGGCCCCTGCAATGCCCATGCCAGTGGCCGCCTTGGAGGATTCAATGGGGCGGCGGGAGCCCGCCAGTGGTGCCGGTCCGACCGCGGCTTTTCCGCCGCGGTCGGAATCCCCATTGGAGCACCGCCGGCCTGTCGGCGGTGCTCCCGCGGTCCTCCGCCCTGGCGGTCTTTGACCGCCAGGGTCAGAATGACCGCCTAAGTCAGAAGGTAACTTTTTAACTGAGGCCTCCCGCGACTTGTAGCTGAGCAGGGCTCCATCGCGGTCGGCCTGAAACTTTGACTTTGCCCCGGTCGTGGTGCAACCAGATGACCCGATTGGCGCTTTTTGTTTCTAAGGGCTAGAAAAATAATAATTCTTTAAAAATTCATATCTCCGGTTCCCTTTATCCGATTTTATTCGTTTTTTGTGTCATTTTAAAGATAAAAATATAAACTATTTTTATAAATTGGTTTTGGATTTTTAAACTGTTTCCTGTGTTTTATTTAATTACTGTTTTGTGATATTTGAATGCTTTACACACTGTCTCCTAAGTTAAGCCTTGACGCTCGTTGCCAAGCTACCAAGGGTTGAGCTGGGATTAATTTACTGAGACCTAACTGTACCTAGGTGGAGGTTAGTAGCTTGTTGCTAGGTGTAGGTACCTACCTGCCCTTACCAATAACCCATTTTCCAACACTATGGTGGTCATTCCGACCTAGGCGGGCGGCAGTTGCCGCCCGCCCGTCGGAATCCGCCTGAATACCGCCTCGCGGTCAATTGACCGCGAGGGGTATTCTGACTTTCCCGCTGGGCCGGCGGGTGATCTGATTCAGATCGCCCGCCGGCCCAGCGGGAAAGCGCCTTCCAAAAGGAAGCCGGCTCGGAATCGAGCCGGCGGAGTGGAAGGCGTGCGACGGGTGCAGCAGCACCTGTCGCGCTTTTCAGTGTCTGCATCGCAGACACTGAAAAGCCTAGTTGGGCCCTGTTAGGGGGCCCCTGCCGTGCCCATGCCATGGCCATGGGCATGGGCACGGCAGGGGCCCCCAGGGGCCCCGCGACCCCCCCCACCGCCATCCTGTTCATGGCGGCTTTCCCGCCATGAACAGGATGGCGGTAGGGGGGGTCAGAATCCCCTCGGCGGCGCAGCGAGCTGCGCCGCCTTGGAGGATTCTAAGGGTCAGTGGAAAACCGGCGGGAGACCGCCGGTTTTCCCGTTCTGACCGCGGCCAAAGCGCCGCGGTCAGAATGACCAAGGGAGCACCGCCGGCCTGTCGGCGGTGCTCCCGCCCCCGTTGGCCCTGGCGGTAGGGAACCGCCAGGGTCAGAATGAGGGCCTATGTCTTTATGAGTACTGACAGCTTCACTGGCTAGACCGTCTCAGACGATTATTCCTTTTGCTATTTTATTTTTTATTGCTTGATACTCTGACTAAAATGATTTTCAATTGCTGATATGTGAATGTTTTTCCCGTTGGAAACTCTACAGGAGTAACTTCACTTTAATTTATATTCCAGACCTAGAATTATAGATCAGGGATCAGATTTAGATTTTATTGCTCGATTAATAAAAACCATTGCAATATAAAACGTAAAAACAACATACTACAAATATAAAATGAACACTTAATGAAAAAGCTAAGCAGCTAAAAATAATTTTCAACCAAAATAAACGTTTGAGCTCAATCTTTAAGAACTAACCTGCAGCAATTTTTCCGAGTCCGCTTTGTTAAATTTCTTTTGGAGCAGTTGTATACATTTTAACCCTTACAGCAAAATGAGATTGACTCGCCGTTGAGCCAGATGATTACCGCCGGCCTACTTGAGCGGATATTATTAGCTATAAAATCATGTTTAAACATATCTTCTTTCCAGACCTAAAGTGGGACAAATACAAAAGGCATGCAACAAAGATTCTTGATTATAGCCGCATAGGCAGTTTTGGTCGATATGGTGGCCTTTCCAGGAGTGACGATCTTCTTTGGGGTCGAAGAAACCCATACGGTATAACAGGAAGTGATGTTTGGTGTGAGCAGAAAAGTGGACGACCAAGTACTTCTGTGGGGACAATGTCGAGTAGGACCCCAGGACTGCCCAGGCATGCCCTCTTTTGGCCAGAATGGCTTTATCTGTGGTAAGCGAGAGTGAGCGAACAGTAATGTTAACTAATCTGTTCAATTCAGTCTTCCTAATGTTACGTTTCCAGACTTCTTCCATTCCCTGGCTAATGATAACCTGGCTTAGGTGGCTTCCCAATGTTCCTTTCATATTACCAAGTTGCTGCGCCTGCACTACTTGCCAGCAGGAGTAGAGTATGGAAGAATCCTCAGCCGCACGTATCCTCCATGATGCTTTGAGAAAGGCGCCCTGTTGCTGGAAACTTTTTTAAGCTCATCTCTAGACTAACATGTGCCGGGGAGGCACTTTTTGGGATGTTAAAAACGGCCTTGTATATTTTAACCTGACTGTAATTCAGAGTATCGATCTCACGGCCCTTCAATATTTCGGACCCATAGGAGATGGCTGGAAGCAGGTGTGCATACATGATTTTTAATAAATGGGACCAGTTGGAGCAATCCAGCTTCTTTTTGAGCAGGTTAAAGCTATATGTTAGTGAGTTGGCCATTGCCTTGATTGACTGTAATTGGCGCTTCCATTTCAGGCGTGGTTCAAGATGGACTGCTAGATATTTGTACGACTGCACCATCTCCACTTTTTTCTCTCCCAGGAACCAATGGAATTGTTTATAATTTGCCCTAAGGAATTTTATCAGTTTAGTTTTATCCAGAATAATTTCTAGACCTTGCTCAGCCATAAAGATGTTAAGTGCTGATAAAATTTGTTGGAAACCTTGGGGGTCATGGCTCACCAGGACAATGTCATCAAATTGCATATTGCAAGCACCCAATTTTCTCTGAACCCAGTGCCGGGTAAGACTATTCACTTGTGCTAATCTGCCAGCATGGTCTGCCAGGTATAGATTAAAGAGAATTGGTGCCAGAACACAACCATGCTTTAGGCCTTTTTTGTGGGTATTCTATTTGTTAATCTTGAACCGTCTGCGATTTTAATTTGGAGCTAGGTATCAGTGTAGAGATCTATAATGCCCTCAGTAGGTTGTTGGGAATATCCCATTTAGCCAGCTTAGCATGCAACCTTTCCCTGGGAACCCGGTCAAAGGCTGATTTGAGGTCAATAAAACAAGAGGCCCAGCTTCTTGTACCTGGCTTTTTCCACTATAAGGGAAAGTGGAATTAAATTTGATGACGTTCCCATGCCTGCCCTCAAGCCTGTTTGAAACCACTGGAGTAGCTTGTTTTCGTCAGCCCAGACTTGAAGGTGCTGCAGCAAACATGAGCCGCATAGCTTGGCTTCTACATCAGTGAAGGCTATCAGCCTATAATTTGAAGGGAGAGTGGGATTTCCGCTTTTATAGATGGGATGTATTATACTGCCTCTCCAAGATTCTGGGATCCGGTTGAAGTGGGCGATAGAGTTGAAGAGTGGCAGAAACTATTGTGCCCAATGTACTGGGTCAACTTTGAAGATTGCATTCGGAAGTCCATTTCGTCCAGCTGCCCCTACGGACCTCAGTTTCTTGATCAGACCGACTAGTTGCTCTAGCTTCCAAACTTGTTTTTGATCATCCTTTTTGGCGGTGTCTAAGATACTTCCCTCGGCTTGGAGATTTAGTAATTGATTATTGCTTGTCGATAGTTTGGACCCCATCACTATGGGAAGGAGCCTGGCTCCGCCTTTTGACGGCTTGGTTGTCAGCTCATACAGACTACTGCCATGGCTCACCCAGGCTGCTTGAGTTATCCCACAATTGTGATGTCTGCTTTTCCCTACTGCCAGGTCATTCACCAACCCCCAAAAGAGCTTGCTGTTTGATATTTGACTTGCCCATAATAATTTGGACCATGCATGTTCCTGATAATTTCTTTTTGCTGCCCAACAATCGAAACAATACTTTTTTTTCAATGTCCATAAAATGTGATTTTCTTCGCCTTTTCCCTGTTGGATCCCTTTTACCATTTTCCTGGTTTGGCACGCAATTTGTAATTTCTGGTTACGCTAATCTTTGTTGAACCAAGGTTGACTAACACAGCCCCAGTTTTGTACGTAGGATGATCCCCGAAAGTTTGAGTTAGAGGTGGCCGGGAATTTTGCCAACAAGCCGCGGCATAGCATGGCCCAGTCTTTGTCCCAATCCACGTTGAGGGTTGCCTCCTTTTGTTGCATATCCACAAGTATTTTTCTTTCTCCCAGGGCGCCAACCATCTGGAACACCTCATCCATCACTGATGCCATCCCTTTCTCACACCATTTCAATCTCTTAAGATTAAACAGCTCTGGAGGACTTATTAAATCATGCGATGGCTTTAGCAACTTGGGTTTATATGCTAGTCCCAATGTTTGTGGAAAATGATCGCTCTCCACTCTGCATTTAATTTGAAAGTTCCTTACCAGTGCCCTTGCAGAGGAATTTATGAAGTTGTAATCAATGGTTGAACTTTTTTTCCAGCTTACAAAAGTAATAGATGCCGGAATGTCCTTTTTGCTGTTTCCATTTAGTAAGGATAGACCTAGTTTCTCTAGCTGATGTCTGTGGGCACTTGCACCTTGGTTCTTTGCATTTCCTCCTTTTAGGGACAATAGATTAAGATTGAAATCACCATTAACGATGAGAGTGGTCTCCTGGTGTTGTCTCAGTATGGTTTTGATAAATTCACCCAGAGTTTCCAATTTACAACCCCTAAGAGGTTTTTTTTGGTGAATGTACACATTTATAAGGATTAGATCTAGTTGGCTGCACTGTGGTCTGCCTAATGTGATCTTAGTTGCTTGGATCCAGTTTGACTCTATATCGATTGAGGTTTTCTGGGATATGAGGGGCGTGGAAATCAAGGTTCCCAGGCCTCCCTTTGCATGGCCGTATTTGCAATTGGACCTTGCTGGAACGTATGAGGCATCGTACCCGGACACCGCAATCCGCTCTGTGCATCAGGTTTCTTTGAGTAGGATAATATTGTGTTCCTGAGAAAAGGATTGTACTTCTTGATCATGGACGTTCCTTGATAAAATTTCAAATGTGGATTAACTGCACCCTGGTTCCTGACCTTTTGACTGCTGTCAGGGACATTTTTGCAAAATAGAAGGGAGAGATTCTATGGAGGCCCAGATTATGTGGCCTATTCAACGTGTTTCACAACTGATAAGTTTCCCCTTGCCAAAGGGATTGTATCTGCCCCTATCGCCCCTCTTAACACTGATTTATTACAGTTCCTGGGGGCCCGCAGTAGGCCTGGGTAGCGAGGACAGTCTATTTGATGTAGTTCAATGCCCCATGATGAAAAAGTGTTGGAGTATGATATTAGTTGATGCACATGGTCTGCTGTGGGCCAAGTGGTGAGTGTGGCCTCTCGATCGCTACCAAGTGGATGGGGTTTAAGTTCAATGGAGAGCAGGTCCACTGATGAGATCTGGAATAGGCTTCTTATTTCCCCAATCAATTTAAGGATGTTTTCTCTATTCAGGGTGTCAAAATTTCCCTCTGATTTAAAATGGGGGATGAAAAGTAGTTTACGCGCCTCTATGGGCGTCACCGCCACTGAGACATTTGTAAATACTTCATTGCTCTGGGTCAAGCGTTTATAACCTGTATCCAGTTGATGCTGTGGCAGATAATTTGACTGCGTGATAGAGCTGGATGAACTCCTTTCATTCCATCTTCGGACCATTCCCACCTTCTCATATTCCTGATTGATATCCTCTGTTGTTAAATGCTGATGTTATACTATGCCGCAAGACTCTGTATTTCTTGGAGAATTCTCTGGCGTACATTCCTTAGGGACTGATCTCTTATTGATCGGCTTACTGATAGAATATGACACTTTTGCCACATTATTTTTTCCCGACCAAGGAGAGGGCTTTGGGCCAGATGTAGCAAGCATTTTGCATGGTGCAAACTGTGAAAATCGCAGTTTGCGCCATGCAAAATGCTCATCGCGATGCTCATTCACAATTTGTGAGTCGGTACCGACTCGCAAACCGTGAATGCAACTCGCAAATAGAAAGGGGTGTCCCCTTCCTATTTGTGACTCGCATCGCAATGCTAAATTGCTTTGTGACCGCGAATGCAGTGTCACACTGGTGGTAACCCATTCGCAAAAGGGAAGGGGTCCCCATGGGACCCCTTCCCCTTTGTGAATGTTGCCAAAAAGGTTTTTTGCAGAGCAGGCAGTGGTCCAATGGACCACTGCATACTCTGAAAAAAAGAAACCAAATGGTTTCGTTGTTTTTTTTATTTTGCAACTCGTTTTCCTTTAAGGAAAACGGGCTGCAAAATAAAAATAAAAAACTGCTTTATTTAAAAAGCAGTCACAGACATGGAGGTCTGCTGTCGTCAGCAGGCCACCATCCCTGTGAGTGCAGGGAATTGCTATGGGGTCGCAAAATGCGACCCACCTCATTAATATTAATGAGGTGGGTCTTTGCGACCCCATAGCGATTCGCAGACGGTGTCTGAGACACCGTTCTGCATCAGGATTTGCGATTCGGAAATTGCGAGTCGCACCGACTCGCAATTTCAGAATCCCAAATTCTGACATTGCTACATCTGGCCCTTTGTTCCTTGTGTCTTTGGCCCTCTTTTACTGTGGGTACAGAAGCACTTTGAGAATTTGGGCTTGTACTAGAACATTCCTCAACCGTTGTGGATAATTTGGTATCAGATGGCAAAAAAGCATTAGCGTTAGCATTACTGACAGATGGCTGCTTCTAATGCGTAAAGAATTGTGATATTCTTTTCTGCTTAACTAATCTTGCTTTTTTCCTTGCTTTCCTTTGCTTCTTCTTTTCCCTTTTTGACCTTACATGTACTAGGCTTTATGAGGCACTATTGGGACCATTCACCTCAATTTTTCGAATATTACTTAAGTTCTTGCAATGGCTCCCTGTGTGGTTGACCCCTTCATGTGAACTGCTAAGTGAGTTTCCGGACTCTACCTGTGTCGTAGCTTGTGGGGAAGATTCATTGAAGGGTTCTCTTGACAGATTTTACATGACGATGTTTTCTTCTTCACATTTTCCTGATTCATCGAGTTCTAAAACAATTACAAGCTTGGCGGGCGGCGGAAGCGGTAACCGCCGTGCGCCCGCCAATGCGGCCACACTCCCGCGGACCCCATTACAACATCCCCGCTGGGCCGGCGGGCGCAAACCTAGTTTACGCCCGCCGGCCCAGCGGGGATGCGGCCGCAACATAGGAGCCGGCTCCTAATGCAGCCGGCGGTGTTGCGGCCGTGCGACGGGTGCACGGGGCCCTGTTAGTAATGACCCCCTGAGTCTTTCCCTTGTACATAGGGCCTTGGCTCTGACTTCCACTAATATATCATTTAATATGGGGACGATGATCTGAGGATTGTTCCCTGAGATCGCACAGCCACATGCTACTTGTTGTACGTAATTCTGTTTTTAGGCTCTCTGGATCAAATCATTAAGGGCTTGTAGTTTTGAGTCAATACCCACGATATATTTAGCCATGATATTGAGTAAGTCAACTTGGATATCTTGCTTACCTGCCTGAGGCTTTATTGCGGTTGCCATGACATCCAATGTCTACAGGAGTGAGACTCACGTATTGGCTGGAACATCCGATTGGGGCTGGGAATTGTGGGTACTATCCTGAAATGGACTAAGGGAAATGATGATACGCAACATGTCTTCTTTGTGCTTATGACTTGATTCATGGGGAGGAGCTATTTTCCCTTGTGCCGTACTAGTGTCACCTTGAAGGGAGTCTATATCAATTAGTTCTATCAGGGGATGGTCAGAAATGCCACCCAAGTCCGACAAATCCGACTCCTCCCTTGTCTGAGTGCTTGGAGGAGGATCCTCCCAGACGCTGAAATCCAGGTCTAGAATCGACCCTGAACAGTCTGGTCTGTCATTTTCAACCTTCGAGCTCTCCTTTCTGAAGTCCAACCTCTCAGGCTCTTCAGGCAAATGTAGTAACTGGGCTCAGGACTGAGCCCAGTTACTACATTTGCTAGATCTGTCAATACATTTTTTTTCTGCGAGCGTGAATGCTCAGTAGTAAAAAAGTCTGTGATTTTATACTCCACCTTTTTTGCTGATGGCATTGAAGATGATTCCAAATTGAGTTCCCTCTGTTCAGTGGGCTGTATCCCTACAATTCCAGAGGTACTTAAACATACTACTGGGGAGTTAACTTGGTGGCAATGCATTGCACTTTTTCGGGGTCTTGTCTTCCCACCATCAGATCAACTCAAAGCTTGCCGGAACGCATTATACTAGCTTACTTGCTGATGTTGAAAGGGCTGGCAATCAATGGTTTTGTTCAAGTTCATCCTTATTTCCCCAACAGTTAAAAGATTCACTACTTGGGGGCTGCTTTGACGTGCTATTCTGACACTAGCTCTTGATGCAATGCAATTAATAGATTCTGCAACCTTTCTAATAATGTTTCCCGGCTTACATGAAGAAGGCGGGATTCTCAGGGAATGAGCGGGTCTCACTAACGAGTTCACAAGCCACACCCAGGCCTAGTTGGGCCGCTCTGTGAACCAGCAGGGGCACAACACTCAGAAGCGGCTAGCTACAGCAGCTGCACTCGTCCTCCCACCTGTACAAGACTCACATGCTGCACGAGGACACTGCCCCTTCTCCTACTGATGCTATTGATGCACTTGTTTCTGATGATGTCCCGCGCTGCAGTGGAGTCAAATATGAAAGGATGGAAATAAAGGGATATTCCTTATCCGGCTGGCAGTGGTGGCAGCAATGTCCGACTAAGATGGGGTGGATGTCGTTAACCCACTGGACAGCCTTCCGACTCGTCCGGCTGTGAGTGTTCCGTGTCGCACCTGTGCTCCTGCTGCCTGGTGGACCGGGTGCTTTGTCCAATCTGGTTCTGTGTTCTAGGTGCTGCCTCACCTCCATGCCTGTAGGCTGTGGCTGGCACTAGGCTGGCACTGGGTGAACGATGGAGGGAGTGGAGGGGCATGAGCACTCCACCCGGAGGGCTGGAAATACTTGGTGCAGCAGTCCAGCTTTGTGTTCAGGGTGCGGCCTCTCCTCCACTCCCGTAGGCTGTAAGCTGTAGGCTATTGGCTATGGCTACCGTTGAGCTGGCACTAGGTGAACGATGGAGGCAGTGGAGGGGCATGAGCACGCCCCCTTGAAGAAACTGGTCCAACGATCCAACTGGAGTGAAGCAAAGGAGGGGCAGGGTGGGGCAGGTAATGAGTGAACCAGAAGAGAGCCTGGGAAGGAGCACAGCAGGCAGAGATGGGGGGTTTGGGGCAGTGGTGTGCAGCGCTCTCACCCCACTCCTGGCAGTTCCTGGCCTTTCCACGCCCTCCCCACCACCTCAACACTTCTGGCACCTCTCCCCTGCCACCACCTACTGCCCCCTGCTATCACCCTATCACCCTACAACATGCCCTCCGCTCCGGCTGAGTCAAACATTTGGGGCACTTCTTACCGGCATAATGGTTTGCTGATGTGCCGGTGCGCCCGTGTGCAGTGCGCTGAGAAGGCTGCTGGCCCCCAGCAGTGGAGGCGGCAGTACTGGGAGTGCTGGGAGTGTTGGCAGGATTGTTGAGGCTGATGAGACTCGACCAGCTGCAGTGATGACAATGGCAGGAGCAATACCGGTGATACCAGGAGCAGCAGTGGTTGAACCCCTCCCTCACCTGCCCCCACTAGCCGCACCCAGTTGAATAGGTGGTTCCGTAGGGGTCTGGCAGGGTCGTCTCCTGAAAGTCGAGAGTTGCTGCAGTGCAGCAACTAAACTAATTGTCTACTGATGCAAGTATACTACCGGCGGAAGAGGAAGCAGGGCAGCTAAATTATTTGACACGAATATGTGCTATATAGTATCTGTAGATGCATCAAAATAGTTAAAATGGCTTCAGCGCCTAACGGCTCCAGCCGCGGATGGGTTTAGATGAATGGTTTGAGCGAGTTCTCAAAATGGCAGCCACATCTTTCAGTGCTTTTTTACGCAGACTCCCGGCATGAAAGGAAGCAGGGCAAGTAAATTATTTGACACAAATATGTGCTCTATAGCGAGCGTTAGGAGTAGAGACTAAGAATAGGGATCAGAATATGGGACAAGCTTTATGCTATGCTCTGTAATGTATATTTGACTACTATAGGAAGAATTAAAAGCTTTTGATAAATAAAACCTTAAAAATGTCATTATTGACTCCTGAAAATTCACTAAAGGCTGATTTAGATCTTGACAGTATTACTGCCAAGGCGCATCAGCAGCAAGGTCGAAAAGACCGTCATATCAATGGTCTTTCGCAACCATTTTTAGATGTATTGCTGCTGAGCCAAAGACCTCCATGAGGGAGTATACTCTGTTGTGCCAGTTGCATCCCGCAACCGACATGGCAGACTCCAATGTTGACGATTAACACTCCATTGCCATGTTGGAGGCAGCATCATGCCAAGCCTATTTAGATCTCACAGTCGTGCTGGCGTTTTGTAAGCAGCGGGCCCATGACGACGGAGTCCATGGCGGGATCCATTCAGCATAGTACCATTTTCACAGAGAAGCAAGGTTTTTTATTTTCTGTGTTACTCTTTTTGTCCTAATACTTTTTTTTGTTCCTCCATCATATTTTGGGAATCTTTTTTACAATTAATCACAATGGAAGGAAGAAAAAATACCCATTTCACAGAGGGAGACTTGTCTTTCATGGTGGATGAAATCATTAGAGTAGAGCCACTATTCTTTGGAGCACAAGCCCAAAAAACTACTATTTCCCAGATAAGGCAAATGTGGTGCAGAATGCAGTAGACAACAACGTACGCCCACAGGAGGATATTAGGAAGAGGTAGAATGACCTGCAGGGGTAGGTTCGTTAACTGGCCTCCAAGAGTCACCTGAAGTCCCATAAGACTGTGGTGGTGCTCCTCTCCCCCCCATTACAACTCTTTCCCTGGGAGGAAAAGGTCTTGCAAATCCTCCATCCTGAAGACTTGACTGGAATTCTTGGTGGAGTGCAGAAAGGTAAGTCTAGCTAATCCTCAATGTAGTCCTGCCCTTAAGGTAGATTTTAAAATGCTGCAACAACCTTAGCAATGGTACTAATAACCATGGTCGGTTATAATACACTGTGTCTCCTACACAGAAGCAACACATCAACAGATTACTGCCATATCAAACCATTGCCTTCTAAACTAGGATTCTGGCAAAAAATCTACAAATCATATGTCAAGTCATGTGGTACTTACCAACAAGCCAGGTCCTCTCAGTTGTGACATTTGCATGGGTATATTGGTGTTCTGTAGTATGAATGAATCAAGCGTTGACCCAGCGAAGAAGGCATACACACTTGAGAATTTAAGTCTGGTAAGCAGACAACTTGCACAGTGATGGAATGGAAGTTCTTCCAGTTGCTGTATACATGTTCTCTGTTGTGTGGTGGCACCAAGGCAATATGCATGCCATCTATTGGTCCAAACACTTGTTGTATTCCACCCAAAACATAATTGCATCCCTTTACAGTGGCCAAATCCTGTGAAAGTGGGAAATGGAAGTAGGTGTTGATGTTCTTAATCAGGGAAGCAATGACTTCATGTAGCACACCACTGAAAGTTGGCTGGAACATGCCCCCAGATACTGCCACAGTGTATTGAAATGTGCCAGTGGCTACAAAATGCAGTACCGCCATGAGTTTCACTATTGGTGTGTTGGATTCATACTGTGAGGCAGGAGATCAGGCCCTAATTGCTGACCCAAAACCAAGATAGGTTGCCTATTTAGACAATATTGCTTGATGGTGCAGCTACACACCCTAAATTGGCGGCTGCCTGACCTTGCCATCAGGACATTGCCCAGCCAACAGCCGTGAGCGGAAGCTGACTGCAAAGTAGGTGGTAACCTCCACAACGGGCCCTGCCATCGGCTAACTTGTGTAATGGCTATGCACGAAAGCCAATGGCTGTGTCTGTCTACGAAACGGGTCACATCTGCCATGTACTTTTCCACTCCGTTGTGTAGAAACAAATCACTTGCCTCCTTACACTGCAGCCTTCAAGACCTCCTCGATTTTGTACTGCTGTTACTGTCCGCTGGGAGCCAGGATGTCGGGCAACACTGGTGGCGGGGCCGCTGCCTTCTCCCCTGATGAGCTGGGGCTCCTTGCCAGGGAGGTTTTGTCCCTGCATAGCCAACTTCATGGTATCCCAGATGAACAGGTACATATCTGAATGGGGAATGTCTGACTGAGTAACCTCTTTCTTTATGGTTCACAGGATAATTGTTTCTCTTTTGGTATTGTGGGTGTTGTGCTTTAAGTTGACAAAATTATGTATCTGGGACACATTTTTGGGACCAATGTCTGAATTTTTTGTGAATGGCAATGATAAGCCCTCTGACAATAGAAGCTGTAATGTGTGTCTATGTCACACACAAATCCTATTTCACACACAAATCTTATTTCCTCACACAAACTGCAGGCCACTGACTGACACTGGTCAGAAGACAGAGTACCAGTTTTTTGACTGACTACATACAGCCAATGTTGAAATGACAGTTATGTTTTTTGAAAAATGTAGAGGATCTGGAGTTGTCTGATGATGTACTGTCACGCTGGAGTCCAGCACATATTGTGCATCACTTAACTCTGTATATTTCAACCTTTCCTGGAGCCACAATTGGTAGACTTTTTTCAGATGCAGCAAGTTCAGATGACAGTGGCTCACCATCATCCATCCAAGTCTGTCCCATTAGAATTCACACTTGCACAAACAACCCACAAATCCCTGCTCTCTTCGACACATAGCAACCCTCCTCTGTTGCCCTCAGTCACTGTATGTGATGCAGATCATGGGTTCTGACTCTTGGGAGTTTAGGCTGGAAGCCAATGTGGGTGTGAGTATGATTGCGTGCAGGTGATTTAGCCTCCGGTAGCTCAAAATGATTGTGAGTGATAAGGGGTGGCTCTCACAACAGAATTGGTTGATTGTTCTGGCCAAGATGATGATGTAGGCCTGAGCAAGTAGCATGAGGATCTGGCAAGTGTTAAAGATGCACATGAGATCACTGCAAGTCAGTATTTCCACTCTACCTATGACTTTTTTGGAAAAAATAAATTGTAACTCTTTTGTAAATGTGCGTGTCTATTAGTAAAATATGATGTCACAGCAGTACTGCCCAACAGTGACGCCTACATTGCCTTTTCCTGTTCTTTTATGTAATCTATACAGGTCAACACCCATCAAAAGCGAGAGATATGGAAGGCCATTGTAAAGAAGGTGCGGGCCCTATAGGTCCACAAGCAGAATAGTCGGAAGAGGTGGGAAGACTTGCGTTGTGCTACCAGAAAATAAGTTGAACCCCAAGTTGGGCAGTCTTCCCAGCAATCCAGGTGGGTGCACTGCACTCTGCCCTCCCAAAGCCCCGCATTCTTATGGTGGCTCACGCTGCACTTGATGGGCAGTTGAGGGCTCAACAGCAGCAACAAGGGAGGTAGTCATTTTTTTACTTGCATTGGGACAGAGATGTAGCCAGGCCTATGTATTTACTCATGCTGTTGGAACCCTTTGTTATGGAATGCACTACAAGTGTATGAGTGACAAAGACATACATGATGTGGGAGTAGAGATGGGGGAATAACTTCACTTATTGCTAATATTGTGTGATGTGCATTGATGTCCAATTATATTCTCACAGATACACTATAACTGTTGTGTCATTTCTTTCAGCATCAACTGGGCAAGGCGAAGGTGACAGCAGCCACATTGGCGGGGATGAACCTGGCCTCTGGGGCTCAGGTGCTGAGGCCACCAACACCGAGGGACTCAGTGGCATGGAGGGTGAGGGGAATGGCCAGGAGGCCACAAGTGACTCAACATCTTCCTCCGAGGCCTCCAGTGAAGAACGGTCCCCAGTGAGGGCAGAAACTGGAGAGACTGTGACACCTGTGTCTTTGTCCCCCCTGCATTCCCAGCTCCACCCTCCCTTGTGCCCCCCCAGTTACCCCTGAAAGGGGCAGCATCACCTTTGCAGCAGGCACCTCTTCCCCGGTGTCCCAGGCTGTGATCACTGACGAGGCTGTGGATCTATTAAGAACTATCTCTGTGGGACAGACAGCACTATTGAATGCCATCCAGGGGCTGTCTGGCCAGAACACGCAGGTGCTGACTTACCTGAATGGCAATCATGGTGTCCTGTCTGACCTACAACTGTCATTCAAGTGTCTGGCCTCCTCACTGGCCGCAGCCTCATGCCAAGACTCACACCCCTTCCCCATCCCAGCTCCCTTAATCGAACCCTGTTCAAAGGAGATGCAAACATATGCCCACACTCACAACAGCCACAAGCAGCACAACCCAACACAAACACAGCAAGAAACATAAGCACAGACACACACATGCAGACACCACTCCATCACTGTCACACCCCCAGTCAGTACACCCACCACTACACAACCACACACACACACACACACACACCCTACAGACATGACACCCACCACTACAGCCACACCCACAGACACGACCAGCACATCCCCTGTCATTGCACCCATTGCAACCACAACACACACCAGACATCACACGCGCATGCACCAGCACACCCACAGACACCACAGTAACACACCCCACAACCACAGCAGACACATCCACACAGACATATATTCGACCCAAATGCCCACAGTCACCCACCCAACAATCAGTAAAAAACACATACCTAATGATGCAGCACATACACCAGACCCTCATGCACCCCCACCTTCAACAGACACATGCACAACAGACACATTCACTCCCTCTACCTCCCAAAGCCAACTCTCTCCCGAACACCCTACCCATTTCCCTGTGGAAAGTATGTTTTTTTCTCTGACTCCTGCCAAATCCCAACCCACCCCTCCCAAACCCAATCCACCCATCTCAAACCCAAGGACCCAGTCCCCCAGTGAGATCATTGAGGTGCCTGCTTTCTGCCCCAAGGATACCCCTTCCAGAGGCAGCTTATTCTTTAACTTTAGGAGGCAAGTGATAGGCCTGGAAGCTATTGTGGCCCACATGGGCATAGACATTTCACATGTAAATATGCTGGCTTGTGCATTTTATTTGGAGAGAGGAAAAATACTATAACATATTTTATTTTGTGGATTCCTTTGTACTGACCTTATTATTTTCTTGTTACAAAAGTTTGCTTATGATGTTATTTTTGTGTGAGCCATGCACTTACTCTCATTTGTGACAGTAACATACACAGGTTGTATGTTTTAGTTGCTTTTTTAAAATGCATACATCAGTGTTGTTCATTAGTGATGGACACTGATTTTGGTGCAAGCATTCATGCCATTAATGTACACTTACGCCAAAATGATATATGTTCCAGTTTTTGTGATTGGCAAATGCACAAGTGTTTATTTTGACATGATGTGTCAATGAGATGCATATATGCATTACATAGATGACTTGGCACTTTACATTTGATTATGATCTTATGTTAGTGATATGTTGAGCACACCAAAGGGACATGTAACCTTCGTACATCTCGGATATGTTTGCGATTCACCAGTGAGTATTTTGTTACATTCTTGGAACAACCACGTGTAGCAGATTGTAGTGATGTTGCTACATTGGAATGGGTTTGGAGGGGTAAAATTCAGGATACTCTTCCAGTTGTTACTTTCAATATTTTGGGTACATTCTGGCACACACTTCTGCAGACATATATCTATTTGTGATGGTTGAGACTTTTTTGTGTAGGTATCAATTGCCATGTAGGCAGTCTGTCACTAACTGATGAGTGCGACTTTTATCCCAGGGTCTGATCTGATACATCTTTATGCTTCAACATTACACACTTCAGCATTGCGCAACAGTATGTTGGTGTGGATACAAATTATTGTGGCATGTATAAGTCCAGTGTTTTTATGCAGCAACAAGTCTGAGGGTAACAGGAATGCCTGTGACTTATCTTCTGTTTCAGTGGCAACAGGGTTGATTTCCATCTTGGACCTGGGCCAAGAGCAAGGGGAGGCCTGGTAGCCGTGGGTTTATGGTGACAGGATACATGGAAAAAGTTCAAAAGGTGAGCTTCATGTTTATATAGCTGCCAATCCGTCAGCTCAGGTTTGGAGGTTTAGCCATCACAGTTGTATTGGTGAGACTGCACATCATGATTGGCTTGGTGGTAAAAGGGACATTCATTCCCTCTCCTTTTGCCTATAGTGCCCTGACGTGGGAGAAGATTCTTGGTGGTGACTACGGACTGTCGGCGGTCTTTTGCCTATGCTCCCACTGGCATCTAAATACGACGGGTGGCCTGCGGGAGGTTTTCCCATCAAAAAGTCAATCGTGGGACAGTTACTGTCAACATCTAAATCAGGCCCTAAGTTTTTGAGAAATTCATGTTGATGTTTAAATTGCTGTTTTCCCTTCCCCTGCTTAACTCCAAGACCCCTACTGAGTATTCTAAGTGTTGCAGAGAATTCATCGTTTTTAAACGTATCCATGCTCTGAGAACTTTGGCGTACATTCCCTCTAAAAAACATAATAACAGAACATAAAATTAAAACAGGAGCTCAGATGGCTACTAAAACTGTCTAAAGGTAGAGTGGAGTCCAAATTGAACCTTAGACTCAACGCACGGACAGAAAGTTATGAAATACAAATTCTCACATGAAAATATCCATTCACAGATTACACCTCATGCATTGTGTCATTCAGAAACATGTAATTAATCCATTGGATAAGTTGAACTGATTTACAAAGGGATGAAGCATGCGCACACCTGAATAGCTCAGAGCAAGACTTTGCTGACATTCTGCTGCTACTCTGAAAGTGAAATAATCTTAATATATGACATTTTACACATTGGGTATTTTCAGTGGAGTGATGTGAAATTAGAAAAATTGCATAAGCAAACTAGGTGAATGAAATGCTATGTTGGAAAACCTAGGCCAGGGGTTCCCAACCTACTGCTTACAAAATTAAATAATATTTACAGATTAATAAAGTGCATATGCCTGAAGTGGCTTAATGTACAACTGAACATTTTAAGACATATTGTAAAGGTCAAGGATTTTGAAATTGGAGACAAAAAATTTAATTAGCATCCTCAGAAAGATTTGTGGTAGCAGTGCAGATGCATCAAACTGAATGCACTATGGACAATGTGTTGCTTCAATTGAATTTAGAAAAGCTCTAACCTTTCTATTAAAATTATAGTTTTTTTTTAATTTATATTTGTTTGTACATGAAATAAAATGTTTATCATTTGTGTATGTCTTTGATGAATGCGTATTCTTCTATGTTTTATGTATTGTTTTGCATTTCAAATCATTAACAATGTTTAGGGTGGGATAATGACTCAGTAGTTGGTCCCGAATTCCAACAATGATTCAGTGGGTGTCCCTGGATTCCAGTAATGATGAAGAGGGGTTCCACAGAAGTCGAAAGGTTGGGAACCCCGGACCTGGGCAATTTCTACCCCAGGCTTTTGGCCTTTGGAGAGCAGTACTCCCCCAATTGTAGCAACCTCCGTTGGGACAAGGTGATGTGAATGGATTGCGATTTCTCACTTGCGTCCTCTATTAACATAATGTCTATCTCCTGATTTTCTCTGAATAGAAGTTTACCTCATCTTATCACTCACTGGCACCAGATAATAGTGCTCAGTGCTATGGAGAGTATCTGTTCATGGTGGCCCCAGAGCGTAGTGCGATGGACATGTTCCTTGTGGCCCCAGTGTGCAGTACTATAGACATGTTCTGTTCCTTGTGGTCCCTTTATACCTTATTAAGCAGGATTCAGTAAGGTTCAGCTAAGTTAGCCTTGTACTTACCACGTGGAGTCTCCACTACAGCAGCATTGAATGCTCTTCAATGGCTTCCTGTGCCCAAGTGCATCTTGTTTAAGGACTTATGTATGGTTCAGATGCTTTTTATCTGTTCGACCATGTCTCTGGCCAAACAAACTGTAACACTATGGGTCATATTTGCAAGAAAGTGGTTACACCCCCCCTTACAGGCACCTAACAACACCATGGTTCTGCTGTATTTACAATACTGCGCACCATGGCGGTCGTTAGCACAATAGCATCAAGATTTTTGACGCTAGTGTGGCGCTTTGCTACGATAGCATCAAAAATGTTGACACTGACCCAGCAAAGCACAGGGAGGCTCTTTGAACATAGTGGGTGCTTCATTTTAATGCCTGCTCTGAGCAGGCATTAAAAGTGAAATACAAATGGTGCATTGAAATGTAAATTTCACTGCGCCATTTTTTGGGGCCTCTCAGCGCTGGAAGGCCCCCTTCGCATACATAATGCCTGGGACAGGCTTAATGTGCCGCAAGGGGTTACAAAGTGGCACAATGCTAGCATTGCGCCACTTTATAAATATGGCTCATCGGAAATGCCTACCTAACGCCACATTAGCATTAAAAAAATTATGCTAATGTGACACAAGGCGGCACAAGGAGCTTGTAAATATGCCCTTTATGGGCCTCATAGAATCTGTTGGTCCTTGTATGCTAACCTGCATAAGACACCATAGGTTAGTAAAGCCAGACTGGTGGATGAGCCTTTTCGGTCCAAGTGGCTCAGCTCTAGAATAGTCTGCCCCTTACACTTCGGGCTACGACCGATCATCTTGCCATCAGGAAATTGCAGAAAACACGACTTTACACCAAGTAGTTCCTCCCTTTGAGTCCATGTACAGTTCTCTTTAGCCAGAGCCAGGATGCAATTTAGGTTACAGTGTGCTCTAAAAGTATTTGGTTGATTGATTGACTGATTGAATATCAAGTGAAGGGTCAGGAGATTGCAATGGACATCAAGATGCAAACACAAAAATAAATAGATACTCCAGAAGAAACGATGATCCACAAAACCTGAGGTGCTAACTCACTGAAATGTATGCCCTTGCAATTATCCCTTATCAAGTCCAGTTGTAAGTCCCAGAGGTTTGAGATCACAGTAGAAAAAAGACAAGGGGGCACTAGAAACTCAAATAAAAAGCACCTCTATTGCTGCAAGATGTAGACAAGGCACACAGTATTTTAACATGCATTGAACCAGACTCAGGGAAGTACCCATCTTACCTAAAACAAGCATTTACAACCTCATTAGGTTTGACCTTGCTATTCCTGATGTTTGAAATCAGAGCTAGGAAAATGTGTAAAATGTTTATAATAATGTTCAGTGCTTCATTGCTTTGTAGCTAATGTAGGTTACAAAAAGAGAAGGACACTAGGGTACAGGATGAGAGGAGACCACAAAAGCATGATAGAGTAAGAGCCCTACCTTCAAGGACATGGAGACAGGAAATGTTTGGGAGGGGCAAGGGAAATTAGAGCCCAGAACATGAAGGGGGGATCATGGAGACCCAGTGGAGGAAGAAAGGGACACATAAATTAAGGCCAATTGTCAGCGAGACCGGATTTGATTGAGTCCAGGGCATAAGCACAGGGGAGAAACAGAAACACAGAGACATAACAGGATGGTGTAAGGGTGGGAGACTTTAACACAAAAGGCAAAACAGGAAGACATGGAGTCAGGGGCAGGGGAATCACATGGAAACAGAAAGGATGAACATAATACAGAGAGACACAGTGATAGTCAGGAAAACAGGGATAGATTATTCTGCATGCTGCATGCCCTTACGTCATCCCGCAGTTATTGATTTTGGTACTGCCAGCTGCATCCTCATCATTCAAACATTAGCATGCCTCTTTTCAAAATCAGCAAGTGGTAAGAGAGGTCGCTGGTTTGTTAGTTTATTGACTGAAAGGTGTATGGTCCTTCTGATTGTTCATGAGAACATGCTTCAGTTGTCCATGCTTCTCATCTTCAGTGGTGGCTGGTGACTGAAAGCAGTGATGGGGCACAAATACAAGACGGAATTGCACCTTGTGAGTGAGCCTCACTACCCACGTATTTACATTCACCTACTCAACCACTGCCTTTGGTCACCTACCCATTTACTCATCCACATTGTCATCCACTGCCATTCACACAACTCTTATACACAGACACCCACTGTAGGAAGTTGGCTCTGTATGTGCTATTTCAAAGTAAGGAATAGCATGCACAGAGTCCAAGGGTTCCCCTTAGAGGTAAAATAGTGGTAAAAAGAGATAATACTAATGCTCTATTTTGTGGTAGTGTGGTCGAGCAGTAGGCTTATCCAAGGAGTAGTTTTAAGCATTTGTTGTACATACACATAGACAATAAATGAGGTACACACACTCAGAGACAAATCCAGCCAATAGGTTTTTGTATAGAAAAATATCTTTTCTTAGTTTATTTTAAGAACCACAGGTTCAAATTCTACATGTAATATCTCATTTGAAAGGTATTGCAGGTAAGTACTTTAGGAACTTTAAATCATAAAAATTGCATGTATACTTTTCAAGTTATTGACAAATAGCTGTTTTAAAAGTGGACACAGTGCAATTTTCACAGTTCCTAGGGGAGGTAAGTTTTGGTTAGTTTTACCAGGTAAGTAAGACACTTACAGGGTTCAGTTCTTGGTCCAAGGTAGCCCACCGTTGGGGGTTCAGAGCAACCCCAAAGTCACCACACCAGCAGCTCAGGGCCGGTCAGGTGCAGAGTTCAAAGCGGTGCCCAAAACACATAGGCTAGAATGGAGAGAAGGGGGTGCCCCGGTTCCGGTCTGCTTGCAGGTAAGTACCCGCGTCTTCGGAGGGCAGACCAGGGGGGTTTTGTAGGGCACCGGGGGGGACACAAGCCCACACAGAAATTTCACCCTCAGCAGCGCGGGGGCGGCCGGGTGCAGTGTAGAAACAAGCGTCGGGTTGGTAATGGAAGTCAATGGGAGATCTAGGGATCTCTTCAGCGCTGCAGGCAGGCAAGGGGGGGGTTCCTCGGGGAAACCTCCACTTGGTCAAGGGAGAGGGACTCCTGGGGGTCACTCCTCCAGTGAAAGTCCGGTCCTTCAGGTCCTGGGGGCTGCGGGTGCAGGGTCTCTCCCAGGAGTCGGGACTTAGGATTCAAAGAGTCGCGGTCAGGGGAAGCCTCGGGATTCCCTCTGCAGGCGGCGCTGTGGGGGCTCAGGGGGGACAGGTTTTTGTACTCACAGTCTTAGAGTAGTCCTGGGGTCCCTCCTGAGGTGTTGGATCGCCACCAGCCGAGTCGGGGTCGCCGGGTGCAGTGTTGCAAGTCTCACGCTTCTTGCGGGGAGCTTGCAGGGTTCTTTAAAGCTGCTGGAAACAAAGTTGCAGCTTTTCTTGGAGCAGGTCCGCTGTCCTCGGGAGTTTCTTGTCTTTTCGAAGCAGGGGCAGTCCTCAGAGGATGTCGAGGTCGCTGGTCCCTTTGGAAGGCGTCGCTGGAGCAGGATCTTTGGAAGGCAGGAGACAGGCCGGTGAGTTTCTGGAGCCAAGGCAGTTGTCGTCTTCTGGTCTTCCTCTGCAGGGGTTTTCAGCTAGGCAGTCCTTCTTCTTGTAGTTGCAGGAATCTGATCTTCTAGGGTTCAGGGTAGCCCTTAAATACTAAATTTAAGGGCGTGTGTAGGTCTGGGGGGTTAGTAGCCAATGGCTACTAGCCCTGAGGGTGGGTACACCCTCTTTGTGCCTCCTCCCAAGGGGAGGGGGTCACAATCCTAACCCTATTGGGGGAATCCTCCATCTGCAAGATGGAGGATTTCTAAAAGTTAGAGTCACTTCAGCTCAGGACACCTTAGGGGCTGTCCTGACTGGCCAGTGACTCCTCCTTGTTGCTTTCTTTGTTCCCTCCAGCCTTGCCGCCAAAAGTGGGGGCCGTGGCCGGAGGGGGCGGGCAACTCCACTAAGCTGGAGTGCCCTGCTGGGCTGTGACAAAGGGGTGAGCCTTTGAGGCTCACCGCCAGGTGTCACAGCTCCTGCCTGGGGGAGGTGTTAGCATCTCCACCCAGTGCAGGCTTTGTTACTGGCCTCAGAGTGACAAAGGCACTCTCCCCATGGGGCCAGCAACATGTCTCTAGTGTGGCAGGCTGCTGGAACCAGTCAGCCTACACAGATAGTTGGTTAAGTTTCAGGGGGCACCTCTAAGGTGCCCTCTGTGGTGTATTTTACAATAGAATGTACACTGGCATCAGTGTGCATTTATTGTGCTGAGAAGTTTGATACCAAACTTCCCAGTTTTCAGTGTAGCCATTATGGTGCTGTGGAGTTCGTGTAAAACAGACTCCCAGACCATATACTCTTATGGCTACCCTGCACTTACAATGTCTAAGGTTTTGTTTAGACACTGTAGGGGCACAGTGCTCATGCACTGGTACCCTCACCTATGGTATAGTGCACCCTGCCTTAGGGCTGTAAGGCCTGCTAGAGGGGAGTCTTACCTATACTGCATAGGCAGTGAGAGGCTGGCATGGCACCCTGAGGGGAGTGCCATGTCGACTTACTCATTTTGTTCTCACTAGCACACACAGGCTTGTAAGCAGTGTGTCTGTGCTGAGTGAGGGGTCTCTAGGGTGGCATAAGACATGCTGCAGCCCTTAGAGACCTTCCCTGGCATCAGGGCCCTTGGTACCAGAGGTACCAGTTACAAGGGACTTATCTGGATGCCAGGGTGTGCCAATTGTGGGATCAATGGTACATTTTAGGTGAAAGAACACTGGTGCTGGGGCCTGGTTAGCAGGGTCCCAGCACACTTCTCAGTCAAGTCAGCATCAGTATCAGGCAAAAAGTGGGGGGTAACTGCAACAGGGAGCCATTTCTTTACACCCACATTTTCTAAGCCACTCAGTCCAGTCCTGCAAACACTTATTCAAACAGACACACATTGCCTCACCCATCCAGTATCCAGCAGTTTCAGTTATAAAAGGTACACGTTTATTTGAGCTGCAGATTACATGTTCAATATGACATATCACGTCATTAGTCTGCAGAAGAAATAAAACGAGCATAACTAGCCATGATAAATTACTGGAACCATTACTGCCTTTGAGAGACGAAATCACCTACAGAGGCAGTGAAGGAAGAGGAGAGCTGAGAGAACAGATTTTCTTCTTGAGGCTGTAAAAAAGATAAAGCTCCAACATACTTGTGTGCAGGGTTGTCTTTGGCATATTTATGATTTGAGGTCTTCAGGTCACACTCCGGTCTCCCAGAGAGCCCTGAATGGAGTTATTTATTGTATTTAGTCCATTTCTCTGCCACTGACTGCTTGTAATGCAGGAAAAGGGGATTTTCTTTGTGCAATGCCACATTCTTTTAATAAAATGTGACCTCTGGTACATAGACCCTCTGATCACACCCCACCATTTGAGTAAATAGGAAAGGGTGGATAATATTATCAGAGTGACATGAAGTTTTCAGAAACCCGGGCTGAACAAAAAACGCTCCAGGCTGTTTACTATCAGGGCTTCTGGTGGAGGAGGAGATAAGCCAGGGACGTCACTGCGTTCTGAGAAAATGTAGGGGGCTTTGCGTGGGCAAGCACTGTCAGCCCTACTGTGCAGCTTTCAGCCACATACTGACGCAGGCGCAGTGGGGCTTTTCAAAGTGCACAACTTTCACTCGGAAAATGTTGTGCAGAAAATGTTTTACTTTCATCATGTAATTAAATATATGCTTCACTAGAGAGGCCAGAAAAGGCTAGGGGCGCAGCCCCTTAGCCCTTGAACACCAGCCGCCCCTGCTCATCTTCTTAGTGTATTCCATGAGCATTTCACTAAAAGGTTGGGTTACCGTTCCAAAGTGCAGAAACTTTGTGAATACTCACCAGTCAAGAGGAGTGCCAAGTTCCTCTTGTATACAAGCGAGACAAATTGTTATACCTAGTCAGAAAGCTGGATCTTTCTGGCATGGTCACAGAGAATGGTGCCTATGGTCAGTGTTATATCGGTGAAGATATCGCAACTGCACTTCAAATACACCATCCAATGCCTGAAATCACTGGAAAGTTGGGTTGATATGCACCAAAATTCTAAATATCAATGTGATCAATAAACATGAATGTCTTGTTCCCTTTCCAAGATAGCAGTGACCTTTCAGGCTAGAATTTGAGGATCTCGACTGCAGCCCTAATATAAAAGACTGCTCAACATGTGCTGCAATAGGTGGAACCATCTCACCTCAGGTTGCACCCAGCAACTGTTGTGCTTTTTGTTTATTTGACTATCTTACTTCCTCTAATGCATCTGGCTACAACTTGCTTCTTGCTTGTCGTCAGTCTCCAGCATCATCCTGGCCCTCCAATCGTCCTGATGTCTGCGCATTCCTTTTCCTTTTCCTGGCTGGTCACTATCATGGAGATTCTCAATCTTACCCTGTGGTTGATGCTTCCCAACTACCCAGCATTGGTGAGTATGCATAGTTGTTTATAACACTATGCCCCAGATTTACTGGTGCAGAGTCATGCAAAGTATTGCATACTATTTAGTACCCAGAGAAGAAAGTGTTTTGTGCTGGAAAGGTGCCCTTTTCTCAATGCAAAAGAGCTGCTAGGAGCGTCTTGTGCATCAAGAGGGTTTTAATGAGAGGTAACTGGGGCTGGTCAGTGCAAATACCCATAGGTTTTTACTTAAAGCCCAATCTGATATCGTAACTAGACCGGGCTTTGCATCAAAAACTGCCTCTGTTATGTTTTCTCTGTGAACAGTTTCGACCCCTGTGGTGCACAGGCTAGGGTTTTCCCAAGCCTGCATACACATATATGAAAACAGTGCAATGAAGCAATGTTAAATTCGCATTTGGAATCATTTTAACATGCTTACTGTCAAATGCACGTGGGATCTTCAGGTAAGACACACTGGTGAAGCATCGCAGATGTGTTTTCCACACTATCAAACTTGAGAAGGTTTTCGTGTGAAAAAAAAGTGTGATCCCTTAATATACATAACACGTCACTCATTTATACGTAAAAACCTCCATACACCTGTAGTAAACCAAAAAAGTCTCAAAATCCCAGTACACACATTGAAAACCGAACAGAACACACTAACGAATACAAGAAACACATTTACTCAATGCATACTGCCTCTCTTGATTATTTAGATTGTATCAAACATAATGTTTTACATTATGTAGCCTATTATGGGTGAAAGTGTTACGGTGTGAGCATTCCATAGTTGAAACCTAACCTTTACTGTGTAGGTTAGGCGTTCTATTCACTGTACTAAGAAAGCAACAACCCATACCAATCACACACTCCAAAACCCTTTTGGACATTGAAGTGACCAGTTAGGGTTTGGGTCCTCTTTATCTAGTAATACCTCTTTACCAATCACCTGCCTGGCATCAAACTTACAATGTGATTGACAAACATGGCCCATACAGTCTCTGTTCTGTAAATCACACGTATAACTGTGATCCCAGGCCTGCTAGGGCACAGGAAATGAGACGTGGAAGCTGCTTCATGGAGCATCCAAGCATCGTTGTCTGAGGGATAAGGGGAAGCAGCTGGAGCGAGACCGCACAGTTGGCCAGCACAAGGTAAATATTTGTTTGGTGTTTGCTGTATTTGTGTGCGTGTGGTGTGTGTATGTATATGCATGAATGTAGGTGCGCTGGCATTTGGCCCTTTCATATTGTAATTATTGCCATGTTGGGACGATTTATAGCAAGACTGTCAATTCCTGGCAAAACGTTGTGGCTAGGCATAGTGGTAATACCTTTTACCAGATTGGGGTCATCCAGAACATGATGGTCCTCCCCATTGACAAAACACTGGCCCTGGAATACTGGTTGTATCCCTTGGCACGTGGGCACATACTACCCCCATTTAGCAAATACAATTCTTGGTATATGGGCTGAAATTATTGTTATTTTGGGGGCATGCATGACAGGACTGTGTAAACTAGAGTATAATGCTGACACAGGTTTAATCATGGTAATTTCAAGTCTCTTGTGGGCATCCATAAAATGAAAATGCCCACTCCTGGTATATTTGCTGACCAAGAGCAGTGACGATAATCTTGGTAGTTTGAGGGAATCCATGGGATGATATAATAATAAAACGGGCATGTAACTCCTAATCTATTTATATGCAGCAGGTGTAGACGTAAGTATTTCATTGAAATGTTAAATTGGTGTTTGGGCGCTGACAATGTGTTTACCAAAAAATAAATGACGTTATTTCGGAGCAAAAATGTCTTTACATGTCAATATTGACCTTTTGCTTTGGGGAATCATGATTATATTTCCAAAATGAAAAGCAAGCATTTGACAGCAAAATGTGGAGATTTTCATTAACCACCATGCTGATGTTTGTGGACAGTACTGCATTTTCCAAAATATATAGAAGATGTTTGCCACCGTCTGAAAACTCTTCTTTAGGAATAATGTATCGCCTCTGATGTACGAACATAAATGGGCTCCGAAAAACCTGAGCAATAGCTCTGCAGTATAAACATTTGAAATCTGTCTGGCTCATATGTTCTGCCACATTGTGAGATTTGTATTTGGAACTTTCCCACACTGCCATTACACAGAGATTTACATATGATCGAGAATCAATTTAGATGGGGTGGCTGAAATGTAGAATTGTAAGCAAATTTTCTGAACTACCTGTACCTCCCTGGCTTTTTAGAAATGTTTAAAGTTAAATGATTCAAAAATGCACAATTTTTCCACTGTTTTCCTAAAATTATTTTAGGATGGGGCAAGCCTGCAACTAGGTTTAAGCAGAAGTATAATTCCAGGTGTGGAGTTGGCAGAATTTGGGAGCTTCATGCTACGCATTGTTAGCATATCAGATCTTATAAAGTGAACTTATAAGGGGAAGCGTGTAGGTCAATGGACCTTTTGACTGCACTTCAAGTAGTTCCCACCATGCATCCCCTTACCAATAGAAAGCAATAGCAGTAACTGCCAATGACATCAATAATCAATAAGAGTCAGAAATTTCCATACACCATGACCTCGCGGCCACGAATAACCACACCTTTGGGTAAAAGTTAGAATGTTTATTTCCCTATATTAAAAATGCTAATGTCAAGAAACTGTGTCTCACTATGAAATGATAAATATACAGAAACAATATTGGCTGACCAAGGTGCCTAAAGAATCGCAATCTAATCAAAGCTTGAGCCACTACACATTCTAAGTTTACAGTACAACTTAAGAGCACAAATAACTGCGCAAACGAAATTATATACATTTAGATTCAGCACAAAAAAGACATCAACTGTTATTACATGTAGCGAGCATCATCAGTGAATATCCTAACTAACTTCAGATTAGAATAGCATATTTAGACTTCATGGAAAACAATTTAGTAAACACAAATTTGGAAAACATCTATCTATGGCTTATCAAAAGTAGCGGTTGGTACCTAGAAACAAAAGCAAATAGACATGACTCTCATTAACATCGTCTTATACCTTGCCTCCGTATGGTTCAGCAAGCTGTGACAGTCTTCGTCAATTGGACGTCAGTTTGGTCAGCAAGGAATCGAAATTCAGCATCAAAGTTCAGAAAAGCAAAGTCTCTTCATGCAGTTCGGAAAATAATAATAATTAAACGCTGAAGAATAACGGGGGGAATGGCCTCTCTGGACAGTTCAAAAAGAATAGAGCTAATAGTGAAGTGGTGTCCTTCTCAATTCTGCTTCTGTGTAGGACTCTAGTCTGTTCACACCCATAGTTCCTTCAATGAGCTCACCTGCCTCATTCCTAGTATCGGGGTCTGCCCACGTTCCCAACACGTCCACCACTGAACAGCTCCAAGACTCTGATAGATAAATCACAGAAGCTAAGAGAGTTCAAGAGGGGAAGAGGGGATTAGGAAGGGAACAGCTGGGAAGGAGACCTGTAGTAAGAAAAAGGTTAGAACACACAACATGAAAATTATATCTCCTGAAATCAATACTAGACTATGATTCTAAGCCTTGTCATTCTGAAAACATGAACAATCTAAGAATTAAGTTTAAAATGACTAAGTTTCAAGATGGCCGGATACCTGTAAGGGAATCAAGATGGATTAAGTGAAAACTTTCTTATTCAAGTACTTTCCTTTACATGAGAATCAGAAAAACATTCTGATTAAATTTTAAACCAGTCATATAAATCCTTTTTGAGAATGCATACTAGGACCATACAATATTGTATCTAGAAACTCTGGCCTTCTGTGTACTCTTAAAATGTTTCAATACAAATTACGCATATTGCAGATTTATATATATATATAGTAAACACCATAAAAGGATTGTGCACCATGAATAACACAACATGGATTCAGGAAACAAATCACATAACTTGTCAACTCGAATATTGCATAATAAATATCTTAGAATAGTGGCATACAATAAACAACATGAATTAAACTCGAGGAGAGAATCGTGCGTCTTGTCGATTTGAGTGTCACCATGTAAAATGCCAAGAAGTGGTAGCACGCAATGAATATCAAAGTCAAGTCATCATTAAACGAATCACGCGTCTTGCCGATTCGTAAACCACAATGTAAATGCCAAGAAATAACAGATCACAATGAATAACAAGATCAAAGTACAATGAAATGAATCGCGCGTCTTTTGCTGATTCTTAAGCCACCATGTAAATGTCAAGAAATGGTAGCGCGCAATGAACAACAAAGTTAAATCCTCATGAAACGAATCGCGCGTCTTGCCGATTCCTAAGACATCATGTAAATACCAAGAAATAGTAGCACACAATGGACAACAATGTTAGAACCCCATAAAACGAATCACGCGTCTTGCCGACTCTTAAGCCACCATGCAAATGTCAAGAAATAACAGCGCGTAATGAATAACTAAGTCAAATCATTATGAAAGGAATTGCGCGTCTTGCCGATTCGTAAGCCACCATACAATGTCAAGAAATGGTAGCACGCAATGAATAACAAAGTCAAACCTTTATGAAACAAATCGCGCGTCTTGCCAATTTGTAAACTACCATATAAATGTCAAGAAATGGTAGTGCGCAAGCAATCTGTTAATCATTAAAGAATTAAACCAAGAATATGAAAATTCTCGATAACGGTGTCGGGACAGTCCAACCACCGTCTTACCGCCTGGAACAATGATCACCAATGAAGGATGAAGGGCAGAAGCCTGGAAGATCCAATAGGCCGCCGGGACAGGAGCTCAGGAAGAAGCTGCTGCTCTGCACCGGGACCTCTGAATAGTGAGCACTGGGAGTTGGGCTGGCTCTCTTTTATAGAGTCTTGGCCCAGCTCACAACCACGCCCAGGCATGTTGCAGGGAAAGCCTCTGGAAGGCCCTGGAAAGGGGCCACACCCTAACACACCCTGAAAACCTGCAGCAATACATTGCAAAGGAACAGTATTTGTAAGCATATTAAAAATACCTTTTTAGGATTGAACTCTGCAATGGAAAAGGTTAAACCACAACATATCAGCACAATGCATAAATTACGTTGTTTTGAGACTGCTGGGTTTTTGCATTTTGGTCGCCAATAGAGCACGTACTGCTCTGGTGTTGACAGTATTATATAGTTCAAGTACTCCTCTCCCCTAGTGGCACCTGGGTTTGCGCTACCGGAGTAATAGGTGCATTAAGACTGCTCTGAATTGGGCTCTGTGTTGGGCTAGGATTAATCTGCAATGGACTCATTGTCACATTAACCTGTGTCGGTGCTGAAAGATTTACGTTTGTGTTAGGACCACTCTCCTGTGCTGCGTATGGTGCATATGATTTCTCAATAACTGTAAAATAAACTCATCATCGTCTGACTCTTCCTCAAGTGTAAAAGATTTTCTAGACTCTTTTGGTCTCTGCTCCCTACTCTTGAAAGGGCCTCTATTTGTCTTTCTAGTGGCTTTCCTTCCTTCTCTCTCGCTGTCCTGTGTAATCGCTGGAAACAACTTAATCCCCTGTAAAGTCTTGGATCTCCAAAACCCCTGATCACTGTCCCATCTAGCCTCTGCTAGTGTTTTCTATGCCTTTCTCATTCTCCTCTCAAATTTCTGTTGCTGTTGCTGTCTAGCTACTAATTCCCACATTGTTAAGGCCTCGAACTGTGCTGGTCTCAGAGGTGGTTTCAGATTATACAGCACCCTCCTCAGATTCTCTAAACTCCTCAAATTAAATGTTCTGTGGGAAGGAAATGCTAAACTCTCATCTTTCTGTGTCATTTTGTACCATTGTTTCAGCCAAAGACATGGCGCAGAACCCTTTTCTTCGATTACAATGTAAGCTGGTGTACCTTCTGGTGGATCAATATCCCCTATAATCGTTGTAATGTACATATCTCCCCTCAAATAACTCTTTTAAGCTTTGAAAAATGTCATTTTTGCAACTTTTATGTTATTCAAAATTAAATCAGGAAGTGACTTTTAATCCCAGAATCCTCTTCACCCACCTACTCAACCAATTGCGCTTCACGGCTGTCTGCCAATCCGTGCACGACCCTTTTCACCAACCTATCCCCGCTCGGCTCCAATGATGTCACATTCACACGTAGAGCGGCTGACAACTTCTTGCTGCTTGTCTTCCCAAACTCATATTCACACAAAACTAATGCAAAGTTATTGCAAGCACTAAACAAAATCAAAACCCAATTTGTCAGTTTACTACAGGTAAGGTAACACAATCGCTTCAGAAACCTTACAGATTTTTTTACTGACGGCATTTCGCTCTAGCAACTACTCCTTCTTTCTCAGTTCCCTGATTCACAAGCAAAATTCAACCCACAAATTTCACTCTCAACTGATCAGTTGGTCTGCCCTGGTGCACATAGGACTCGCCAAATCTTAGTCAAAAACTTCTTTCACTCAGTTTGACTCACGTTCTGACTTGTCAACCACACCCGATCAACCTTTTAAACCAGACAAATTACAACAAAACCCAATTGTCTCATATACTTTGCAATATACTTCGGAGTCTTAGACCACACAGGGTCCATATACCAACAACTACATGGACGCTTTTTGAGCACAAAGCGCCACACACATGTGAAGTTCGACGACTTCCCTGCTCTCACACTTCAGAGTTCGCACACTCCTTCTACAACTCCATTTGGAGTATGCAAACCCCCTAAACCCTCACAAACATCACAATTCACCTGCGATTTGCATAAGCTTTGCAAGTGCAAAGTCTACTTCATTCACACTGTCACTAGAACACCAAGAACATCCTCAAAAAATCATTGGCAAGCTCTAGGTTTCTGGGAAAGTCATTTTAAGTACTTAGGGGCACATTTCTCTCCACCTTGTATCATCGAATCTGAAAAATCCAAACTTTCACCACTTTCACCAAATCTGCGAATTACTCTGCTCTTTGTAGGATATTAACCCTAACCCCACTAACATCTCTGGAAGCACTTTTTTTTCCTCAGTTGCTATCTCTGGGACCAAATACTCTAATACCTATCTCTGGACTTTATGATGGGCATTTAAGGAGACAAACCATTTACTGGGCCTTTATGATGGGCTCTTGAGGCGACAAACCATGTGCCGGGCAATTATGATGGGCTCTTAAGGAGACAAACCATCCTCTGCTACCATCTTTGTTAGCGCGTCAGACCTTATTAAGTGAACTTATAAGGGGATGCATGTAGGTCGATGGACCTTTTGACTGCGCTTCGAGTAGTTCCCACCATGTACCCCATACCAACACAAAGCGTGGAGAAGTGTGGCTCAATGGTTAGAGCGGCAGACCCTGAAGCAGAGATCTGGCTCAAGACCAGGGTTCAAGTCCCGCTTCGGCAGGTCTTGGGCTCAATTCCCCTTGACCACATAATTCTCGCCTCGGTGCCTAATCTAATTCATGGGTCCCACTCTGCAACTCTGGGCAATAGCTTGCTTAATCTCCACAACGGCCCCAACAGCGCTTGGATGCCTGGCTTCACCCTGGGGGTGCTCAGGAGTGGGCGCCTCACAGGGAAAAGCCAGGAGGGGTTCCATAGCGGTATGAGTACAGCGCCTTGAGACCCTAACGGGTGAGTAGTGCGCTATACAAGTGCTAATTTACATTTACAAAGCAATAGCAGTAACAATCAATAATCAATAGGAGTCAGACATTTCCACACACCATGACTTGCAGCCATGAATAACCTCACCTTTGGGTAAACTTTTGAATTTTTATTTCCCTATATTAACAGTGCTAATGTCACGTAACTTAGGGGGTGATTCTAAGCTTGGCGGGCGGCAGTAGCTGCCCGCCAAGCGGGAACCGCCAGAAGACCGTACCGCGGTCAAAAGACCGCGGCGGTCATTCTGGGTTTCCCACTGGGCTGGCGGGCGACCGCCGAAAGTCCGCCCGCCAGCCCAGCGGGAAACACGCTTCCCACGAGGACGCCGGCTCAGAATGGAGCCGGCGGAGTGGGAAGGTGCGACGGGTGCAGTTGCACCCGTTGCGAATTTCAGTGTCTGCAAGGCAGACACTGAAATTCTTTGTGGGGCCCTCTTACGGGGGCCCCTGCAGTGCCCATGCCATGCCATTGGCATGGGCACTGCAGGGGCCCCCAGGGGCCCCACGGCACCCCATACTGCCAGGAACCCCACCACCAAAAGGGGCAGAAAGGGCAAACCGCCAGGAACAGGATGGCGGTATGCGGTGTCAGAATCCCCATGGCGGCGCAGCAAGCTGCGCCACCATGGCGGATTCCCATGGGCAGCGGAAAGTCGGCGGTACACCGCCGGCTTTCCGCTTCTGGCCGCGGCTGTACCGCCGCGGTCAGAATGCCCGGCGGTGCACCGCCAGCCTGTTGGCGGTGCTACCGCCAACCTCCGCCCTGGCGGTATTTACCGCCAGGGTCAGAATGACCCCCTTAGTCTCAATATCAAATGATGAACATACAGAAACAATACTGGCTGATCAAAGCGCCTAAAGAATTGTAATCTAATCAAAGCATGAGCCACTGCACATTCTAAGGTTACAGTACAAATTAATAGCACAAATAACTGTGCAAATGAAATGATATACATTTAGATTCAGCAAAGAAAAGACATCAACTGTTATTGCATGTAGCGAGTATCATCAGTGAATACCCTAACTAACTTCAGAGTAGAACAGCATGTTTGGACTTCATGCAAAACAACTTAGTCAACACAAATTTGGAAAACATCTAACTGTGGCTCTATCAAAAGTAGCAGTTGGTACCTAGGAACAAAAGCAAATAGACAGAACAATCCGTAACATCGTCTTATACCTTGCCTCAGTATGGTTCAGCAAGCTGTGACAGGCTTCGTCAATTGGACATCAGTTCAGTCAGCAAAACATTGGAATTCAGCATCAAAGTTCAGAAAAGCAAAGTCTCTTCATGCAGTTCTGAAAAGAATAATAACTAAACCCTCAAGAAGAATGGAGAGAATGGCCTCTCTGGACAGTTAAAAAAGAATAGAACTAATAGCGAACTGGTGTCCTCCTCTCAGTGCAGTCTGGCTAAGTTAGATTTCCTAAAACTACTTCCCACGTCCTAATTGCTCAAAGAATCTCATGTTTGCATTTAGTCCAATGACAGTAAAACCCCAAATCTAAGAATTTACTAGTACGCGATTCACATGTCGATGATTGGCTCCTGTTCTCCTGTTCCCATTGCTTGTCTTGTCAGGTATCAATATTGTAGAGGCTTACACTCCAGTCAGTGCATCCATTGTCCTCTCCTGGGACGGTAATTCTTACACATACCACGCTTTACAATGTATCCCTAGCTAGTACAACATATTCTAGCAAGCAGTTCTCATGAGAAAGAATTTCAGCTGTGAGCACTTCGTCAGTACAGTGGAAAATCACAAATTAATTCTCTAAGCAGCCATTTCAAATGTCACCTAAGAAATGCAGCTTGACATGAGGCCGTGCAACTAGGCCCAAGACCTTGCTAAGTTAAGGCCTATGATTGATAAAGCTAATACATAATGCATAACCCTTAATATGACATACTACCACATTAATCAAACATGAGCTCAACCTTTTACATTAATAAGCTATTAATAAGTACACTTCATGAACATTGGCAGACACTCAAGTAGGCGCAACTTGAAATGCGTGCATTCTTTTTCTACGTTAATTCATTTTCTATACAAATTCAACACTCAGAATACACGAATGCTCATTAGTTAAATTCAGGATTCACAGCATGTAACTCTGAGGTGTTCATTTTGACATCTGCAGTCTTTTGCGAAGACCACCGTTGAAGCGTGTGCCAAAAGACTACCCATAAACAGGCAGAAATCCGACACATTCGGCCCGACTGATGGCGGGTGAGAGGCAGTACTACCGCCAGCACTGCCATGCTGCAAGGGCTCCGCCAGCCATATTACAAGAATTAAATAGCACAGCGGTCCTTGCACAGCGGTGCGGCATTGGCGGTGAAGCCGCTGACATCCACCCCTCACAGACGACCACCTTGACACGGGCTGCTGTACAGCCCAGACAGGTAGGTGTCCGACCGAAAAGGGGAGGGAGTGTGTGGTAGGTGCATGTGTGTAGTGTGTGTATGTGTGTATGTGTGCAAGCATGTGTGTGTGTCAGAATGGGTGTGCGTGCGTGTATGACTGTATGCGTGCGTGGAGGACTGTGTATGTGCATGTGTGCAGAAGCTGGGGTTGTGTTTGTATGCAGAGGAGGGTGTGTGTGTATGAATGCAAAGGGCAGTGCGTATGCGTGATAGCGAGTGGAGGTGCATGTCTGTTTGTGTGCGAGCGAGTGGGGGTGTTATACATATGCGTGCAATTGGGTGGGGGGGTGTCTGCAAGTGTGTGGACGTGTGGAGGTGCGTGTGCTGGTGACACAAATGGGGATTCCTATCGCTGGGTGCGTTACCGCCAGGGTTTCTGTGGCGGGGCAACTGCCACGAAAACCCTGGTGGTTTGCACCCTCATAATACAGCCGGCAGTGTGAGGCATGCCGCGAGCCCGGAGATGTCCCCCAATGCCCACGGTGGTCCGTCCACAGTGGCGGAACTTGCAGCGGTGTGGCTTTCCAGTCGGCCACACCGCCATGCTCATTACGTGGCGGTCTTCACTGCGGGGTCTGCGGCGGGGAGAACGCTACATCCACCGCAGCACACCGCGGTTGTAATGAGGGCCTGAGTTCCTGCTAAATTCCACCATCCTGCTTGTGGTGGAATTATATTTCCATTGGTGTGTGAGAAATTTGCTTTGACATGTGCTGGTGAGCACAACAACATTTGAAGGTTGCTAGAGAGCTCGTGCAAGATTTGCTGCCCTTTCACCCGCTTCCAGTAGGCACAGAGCCTTCCGGCACCATTTTGGTGATGATGGCGAGCTGCCCCAACTGCTTCTCAAGCAGGTTCTCTACTCGAGAAGCAGGTAAATTTACTTGAAAAGATGTTTTTGAGTGAATATTCTACTCCAACATACAGTTCAGGGTGGTTTTAGTGTGAAAAGTATTTTTTTTATTATTTAACTTTTTTTTCAACAAGAAAGAAGTGCCCCAGAGAATCCCACTTCATTTTCCTGTCCAACAGGCTCCTCACAATGCTCTGTCTATTTCCTAGTCCCTTTTCATTTTGGTTTTTGAGGTGGAATGATCACTCTCTTTGACTGCAAGTCCTGCTGAATGTATACCATTGGATTTTAAGGGCTTTGTTTTTGTTATATCAAGTAAGTTGAAAAACCTTTGTTTAAGGGTGCTGTTTGTTTAATAGAGGGCCGCCATATTATTTGTACTTTTATTCGATTTTAAATTTGTTTATGGTTGTAGTGGGTGGTCTGGTGTTTTAGGAGGAGCCTAATTATTATTTTGCATTTAATTTTTTATCTTTTAGAATAGAAAAAGGTTTCACAATTCAACACATTTTCTCCCAAATAGCACTTTTCATGTATTTTACTATGTGGCTTATTCTGCCCACGGGTCATCAAGCCAGTACTAGTCCTGGGTACATGCAACAACTGTTTTTGAAGTATATGTTGTTTTAAAACATCTTTTAGACCAGGGATGGTATTAGATTGAATTACAAAATCTGTTTTTTTAATATTCAATGGGTTTTTTTTGGCAAAAAGAGTATTTTGGGGGGGTAATATTTGATGCCTTGGGAGGATGTGTGTACTTGTAAACATTTTATAGTTTACTTAATTTTTGTTTTTGGCATTGCTGAATTGATGGTAATGTTTTCTTCATTGTTACCATGCCTCCTTCACCTGGACAATGTGTGTGTGTGTGTTTGCCATAGTCTACCATTTGTCTTTGTTCTCCATGCCATGTGGCAGGGGTGCATTTTGAGTAGTCAGTGTCCATAGGCCTGCATGTGTTCTTGATTGCCCAATGCTCTTTACTTACTATTGTTGTTATTTGGCCATGTGGCCAGCAACCATTTTGTGCATCCAGCCAGCGTGCTTTTGCCATAAGCTTGCATGTGTTCTTTGTTCTCAACTTCGTCCTTGCTTTCGGTGGTTGTTGTTTGATCAAGTGGCAGGCAGCCATTTTGTGCAGTCAGCCAGTGTACCTTTGCCATAGACCTGCATTTGTTCTTTGTTTTGGCCATGATTCCTTGCTTCTTGTTGTTGTTTGACCATGTTGCCAGTTGCCATTTTGTGCGGCCAGCCAGTGTGCTTTGACAGAGGCCTGCACGTGTTCTTTGTTGGGGTCAGGCCTCCTTGCTTTTTGTTGTTTGCTCACCATGTGAACAGCAGCCATGTGCAGCCAACCAGTGTGTAAATCCTTTCTTTCCAGTTTTCAAAGCCATTTTCTAGGAAGATTGATAGATGAGGGCTGTGCGATATCAGATTAATATGCTTGAGGATCATTGTAGTATACTATATGTATGGACAGTATTTAGTATTATATGCATTGTTTCCATTTTTCCCCTGCACCTGTTTGCATTCCAATGGATTCCTCATAGTCCCCAGTACAGCAGCAATTCTTTTTTTGCTATTTTTTTTTTGTTATTTATTTATTACCTTTGTATTTCTTTTTGATTTTTAATTTGCATTTTTTTTTTTTTTTTACATTTTCACTCCATACATGCCCTGCTTGCCATAGGCGCCTGCCGCACACAGCATTCATTTTTTAAGTATTGTAATTACTCATTTTCCCCTCAACCCCCTGCCTGCATAGGCGCACAACCACACACACCAGCATTTTTTAAGGATTATTCCATTTTGCCCTGCACACCCTTGTCTCCAATAGGCACACACCAGGATTTATTTTGTAAGACATATTCAGTTTTTCCCTGGACCCCAAACTTACCATAGGCAGGATTGTTTCATTTTACCCTGGAGCCTTGCCCGCCATAGGTGCACACCAGAATTAATTTTTTAAGGATTATTCCATTTTCTCCTAGACCCCCATGCCTGCTACAGGTATCTCCCCTTAGTTGCAAATAAAGCAGACAGTTACTTCTGCATGTTGTTGTCCTAATTAAACATGAAATATTATGCTATGGTGGTGTGGTTTGACTTTGGAAAGGATACATTATTGTTTTTGATTATTTAGGATAATATTATTTAAGTAACCACACTCAATTATATTGTCTCTACTATGAATAATTCAAACTGCAAAATTGCCATGTTTTACTGAAGATATTTCTTGTCTGTTTGCTTTTAGGTGCACAAGAGACATCCCCCACAGAGTCATGCCAGACAGAAGGATGGTACAAACTGACATGACCACAACATGTGAGCCCTGCAGTCACATCCGCTTGTGTAGCTAAGTGCCACTGCCAACTGACAGAGCATGAAGATGGCCCCAAAGAAAGGGGCTGCCAAGAAAGTGGCCAGTGAGGAGGAGAAGAAGAAGCAGATTTCAACCACTTGCATGCCGCCACAAACCTTTTTCAGGAAACACGTGCCTGCTGCACTGTTGTATGGCTGCAAGCTGGGAGCACCACTCCCGCATCAACAGCACCACCCCAACCTAAGCCCAAGGCCTTTTCCCTCAGTGAGGCAGCCACCACAATCATGGAGGTGATCAGTGAATCCACAAACTGGTACCCAGTTGTCACAGGAAACTGAGCAAAGTGGACAACAGGAGTCGTAGCCAGAGGTAGTTGCGCCACATGCAGTTGGAAGAGAATAGGAGGTTGAGCTTCTTGGTGAGCAAGATGTATCTCTTCTTGAACCACTGGCTGCCCGACCTCCAGCAAGAAGAAGAAAGGGTACTTCACAATCTTTTCCAAGGGAGAGGAGGACAAACCAGTCATTGTCATGGAAGCTGGCTTCTAGGTCACCGATTACTCTTCCTATTCATCCCTGCTCCGACTGATGTGGCACTAGTACCGGAGACACCACAGCATACAGAGACTGCCCTGAGACTCACATTGAATCTACCACCTCCTAGTTGTCTCCGGAAGTCACCTGTGTTGGTGCCACCAGAAAAGGAAAAAGTCCAGGCAGGAGGGGCCCTATGAACGCAACCACCCAATGGCACGTTTTTGCAATGTGAAGCTGGCTAAAATGGTAGTGCTAGCCCTCCTCCCTTTTTCTTTTGTGGAAGGAGTGGAACTTTTAGAATTTGTGTCAGTCAACTTCCCAAAATGGAAGGCTCACAATCGGACTCATTTTGCCAGAGTTGCTGTTCCAGTGCTAGATCACTATGTGCTGCAATTGGTTGGACAACCTTTGCAGCAGAGTGCTGTTCACACTATTAACTTGACAACAGACATGTGGACCTGTTATAAAGCAACTGATTCATTGTGTATCACTGCACCCTGGATCTCTTTTGTGAGGGTTAGTAAACAGCTATCTACAGGACTCAGCACTGAAGAAACTCTAAAGGGCGTTTGGAGGCATGCAACAGTAGCCATGTTCACCATAGATAAATCCTATACAGCTGCAAAACATCTTGGAAGACTTTAATAGCCAGTTGTTTGAATGGCTGTGACTCAGAGGTCTCAGAAATGGATTTGTTGCCACAGATAATGGTAGTAATATAGTTAAGGCCATGGCATATGGTGGCTATTTCAGGGTCCTGTGTTTGGCACATTGCATCAACCTGATTGTACAGGACTTTCTAAAAAAAGAAAACATAGTCAGCAATATACTGACCATCTGCAGAATAATCTGTACTCATTCCAGGTATTCTTTTAAATCCTGGAAGCAGTTGAGGATTATCCAGCATGCTAATAGAGTACTTGTTAAAGCCCTCGTACAAGAGTGTCAATCCGCTGGAACTCTGCCTGTTACATGTTGGAATGTCTGTTTGAGCAGTACAACCTGATCAATGCCATTCAAAGAGGAGAGGATGCAATTGTGAAAAACATGGCATGAGGAGGACAAATGGTGCCTAATCAAATGCCTGACACAGATGCTGCTTCCTTTTGAGGTTTTCACATTGGAAGTCAGCAAGGATGACAGTACAATGAGTCAAGCTATCCCATTGTTGCATCTGCTACAGGACGAGTTAAAAAAAGGGGTCACAAAGGTTCGCTGGTATGAATGGCAATGCAGAAGTGCATGATTTGGTTGTGAGCTTAATCTTTTACTTGGCTGTTAATCCAAGGCTGCAAAGAGGCATCATGTCCTCTAGAGAATACACCTGCCCCTCAATACTTGACCCACAGTCATAAAAATACTGGCCATTTTCATTCCTTTTTCAGAAAGGGATGTTTTACTATATAGGATGTGGATTGTTGAGCAAGCGAGAGACCTGGAAGTGCAATGGCTGGAGGTTAAAGCCCCAAGCAGAAGTTCTGGCGTGTAGCCTCCAGAGAGGTCAATGCTGCTATCTCACAGCAGCCAACACCAGCAATAAGAACACTGGCAACAACAGCAACAGAAGAATCTGACCCAACCTCTGTAATGGCTTGGTTTCAAGTGGCAGAGCTTAAGTCAAGTGCAGAGGTGAAGGCATAAGAGGTCAAGCAAGTGGCAACACCAATGACCATTACGAGGATGTTCCAGGACTATCTGGATGTCCCAAAAGAGGTCTACATGGATCGAAGCCCATTGGTCTATTAGTATGGGAAGATCCATGGCCAGAGCTCACCAGGCTGGCAGTAAAGTATCTGGCTTGTCCAGTAGCCAGTGTGCTGCTGAGCGTGTGTCCAGCGCAACTAGTGAAGCTGTTACAGTCAGAAGGACCAGTTTTTGCCTCAAAACATGAGAAATTGACAGTATTAAAATGAACCAATACATCATACCAGACAATTATACAGTTCTCAAATACTACAGGAGGAGGAAGAGGATGAGGTGGATTGGTTAGACTGAAGTGTGTTAGCTGGCCAACTACTGGGTCAACCACCCGAGTTTGAAGACAAACTCTACTTCCCTGACTGAGTACTGAGTGGGTCACCATAGAACTTTCTAATTATTGTCAAAATACTTTGCCTAAAAATGGATTTAGCCAGAGGAACATTATATGTATTTTGTTTGTGTCTAACTTATACAGCAGCACCACAATTTTAGGCACATGTATGGCCAAATTGGAGTTCTGTCCCATGCATATCCTTGTGTTTTTCATTCCCTAGCAGAGCTGCCTAAGTAAAGATCATTTGATTTACAAGACTACCAATGTGTTTTTTCCACCAAAAGAGGAGATACAATTGTTGTGCTTCAATTGGAACAAGTAACTATTACAGCAATGAGTGATATATTATTTACTGATTGATGATTCATGTGGTGACAGACAGTGAGAGAGGGTGTCGAACTAATATGTAAATTGATTTTGATGATTTGCAATGTTTGGGACCTAATGGGTAATTCTGCCTAAGGTGATTGGCTCTTTCACACTTAGCTAGATTTACTTAGAGGGTCCACTCCTTGCTTTACATTTTTTTCTGGGTTCCTTAGAGATCAGACCAGTCAGTTAATTAGCAAACACAAATCTACTCAAAATGCTCAAATTATTTTTCTCTTCTTGTTCATCAACAACAGTGCACTCCAGGTTATCTCTCTCAATCTCATTTGGTGCTGGATAGAGTTGGATGTATTCATTACTTGGAGTTAAGACTCATTGTAGTGCTAATTCAACAGTCAAAATAAGGAAGTTATTGATTTCAAAGGGATACCAACATGATGGTGACTTTAAGAGGCTTACTCAGCTCTGTGGGTTGGAGAGGGATCTGTTGTTTTGGGAAAATATGCTGAGTAGTGTGACTGCTGGGTCAAATGTGAAACTCCTTCATTATGTGGCTTTAGTCAGTGGTGGGCTGTTGTAATTCAAGACAGACATGTTAAGTCACATCATCATATGATGGATGCACTAAGGTAAATGTTATGATGTCATTTGTGAGATTGGTCAGCCCGATACATGCAGAACTTATCTGGAATTGGTTCTAAAATTCCTCTCACTTCTCAGTTAATCACACATGAGTCATAATGAAAGACTGGAGCAGCCTATGCTCTTGCTGTGCCTCTCAGTATCTTCCTCATGAAGATTAATGCCTGTCCTTCTCCTTGACTCTACAGTATAATTTCTGTTTTACATTTTGCAGGCCTTCTCTTCTTCTGCACAAAAGGCGAAAGTGCCACAACACTCTTGCTTACCTTACCGGACTGGTTCAGCCAGGCACAGAAGAAGACAGACATTCCAAGAGGAATGCAGATGCACTACCCAATTTGGCATTTACCTAAGTATCATTTTTCTCTTAACAATCATAATTTTTAGAACTGTGTGGGTTCACGCCTCCATAAACTAGTGTTTTTCAAACCTAGATGACTGGACATTTAGATATATATTAACTTGGGTCTCCGGGGTTGATGGACAGTTTGCAATCCATTTAATTGAACTGTAATTCCTTCATTTACTTCCACAACAGATTCTATGATAATAATATGCTGCTCATCTACCTGATGAATATTATTGTTGACTAGTGTGTGCTTTGTCACACCTTTCCCCAACTACCAATTCCTATCTATTCATCAAACCCCAACCCTCTTCCCCCAGGCTATATCATATACATTGAGGTGTGACTTATGCATTTAGATCTTAAATGGATCACACACTTGGTGGGGCAGATGTGGTGAAAGCAACATTAAATCATTTCAAGATCTTCTATTACCTGAGCAACAGCCTACTCCAGCAGCCCTACTTACCCACCCATGCATAAAAGGGATCCATAATTTACATATATCACATCATCATTCAGGCCGTATTTTGCGTAAATGCTTAACCTTGACCTCCTGAGTTCACTTCTCCTGACTCGAGGATTTCATATGTTTTGTATTTATTATTTTAATAAATTAAATACTAAGGTCCTGATTTAGATCTCAGTGAAGGGGTTACTGCGTCCCAATGGTGATGGATATCTTGTTCGCTGAAATCTAAATACCATAGAAGATAATGTCACTGTTGCGACAGAATAAACCCTCCACAGAGAACTAAATCAGGCCCTAACTCCACATTGCTCAGAGGAAGTTATCACTGCTAGTTTCTGTTATAACCTATAATACCAGGTTTATGTGCCTTAGTGGTAGTTTGGTCTCAGTCTTTAATAACTTATATAAATAAATAACCCACTAACTCAGTGTTACCTTTCTAGTTGACTGTGATGGATAATTCTTCTGATTAATCCTACAGGAGTTCACCTAGGTGGGAGTGGGGCCTCGCTTGTGATGTCTTCTCTGTACGTGCGCTAGCCTTCTACTACCACCACCTTTAAGAAGGCACCTTGGGAAACCCTGCAATAATGTTTTAGATGATTGAGAGAGACAGCAGCTATCACATCATCTATTCAGATAAGAGAACTATGGAGTGAAGTGAACTAGTTAAGTTGGTAACTAACTTCTACTGAAGATTACAATTTTTAGATTAGGTTGTTGTCAGCAATATAGGCATACTCCCCAGTGGTCAACAATAGTTACAGAGAGTAGTACGACAAGGGTATAACTAACTGGTATACCCTTTGATAAGTGGATTAAAAAAACAGGCTGTGCTAAAATGCAGCAGTCCAAAGTAAAACATACAAGACAGATTTCCATCATCATGAGCAATTTCCCTTTAACTTTTTAAAATAAAAAAAACGCTCTTCACCCACAACAGGTGCATCCCTCTCCTGAAACAAATAAACAAGTCACTGTAACCAATGTTTAAATAAAGAAGAAGAAAAGTCTGAAGTCAAAGGTCCTTCTCAATTCCACCCAAAACAAAAATCCCTCTCATCAAAGCAAATAATAAAAAACCTGCATCAGAGGGCATCATCTATATGGGAGTGAAGGCGTGCCCCTATCGTTGAAGAAACACCTGCTTGCATAACATGTGGCATTGGAAGTGGTCTGGGTGTGATGAGGAGAGGGCAGCAGTGGTGGATCCCAGCTGCCGGAGACACTGCCAATGGTGTGGTTGGGATGGAGGCCCCAGCAGCTGGCTGAAGGTACTGGTGCCCAGGGCAGTAGCAGATGCCCCTGCCTCCTCCTCCAGAGCCACCAGCCACTAATATTCAGCCTGCATGGCCTCCTTCAGCTGCCACCACAGCCTGGCTGCTATCTCATACTGAGATGGTGGACCAGCAGTCATAGCTATAAGAACATTTAAAAAAAGACAAATTGTGAATAATGCTCAGTGCAAATACTTTTTTATATAATAGCACAGTAGCAATACATTGATGGTGTCCTAGGACCATTGGAATATTTAAAGTGATTAGTCACAGGGCCACGTTTTCCCCACATATGCATCAAATGAAAGCATTGACTAGCTGCAAGGAATTAAGCCAGAATACTGCCAGATTAAAACTAAGTGATTGTTTTCTTTTAAAGGACTTCCTTGAAAAAAAACAAAATAGATACTTTATGTGTAAAAAGACAAATAAGGTACATCTCATTAATGAGTAAGGCATTATGCACCAAAATTAATAGTATTCTTGCTATGCAACATTAATGGAGGCATGCTAGCATCAGGTACTACTTTGCTACCCTCTTCAGTCTGCAGCAGGGGCAGCTGTTTATGGAGATTTCATTATATTACTTTACTTCCAAAGGCCCTGTTTTTCTCTGAATGCCTTTCAATTCTACTCTGACTCCAAAGAGGCAGACAAGTAATAATAATAACAATAAAACTATGTCATACATGTCACGTATAAAACATGGATATCCTGTCTGCCATAGGTAGACAGTGGAAAAAACAATGCACTGAAGTACATTGACAGGAATGGGATATAGACTTTACTTGCTGAGTTCATCACAGAGTATCCCATCCACCAAACTATAAATCAGGGATTTAGTCTACTTCACTTCCTGGTCTCGCCCTCCAACACAAATTATTTTCAACAAATACCTTCCCCTGGCAGTAGGAAAGTTACTCTACAGTGGGGTTAAGTAAGAGGAATAAAGCTAGGTAGAGGTTCTGCTATAGAATAGTGGGGTGTCACTGATCATCATGTGCTAAGGTATGGCTTAGTCAGTCAGTTTAAATGATAAATGATGAAAGGGACAGAACTTAGGAAAAATGTATGATCTGAAGTACTAGTAGGAGGTTAATGAGTGGGTAGTGGGAAAAATAACTTGTTTTCAATTTGTAATGCTTTGAAAACTTTGTGATGCCACATTAGTTTAGGCAGACATACATTGCATAGCCAACACAGCCTTGCTGAATTGAACCATGCTGCAGTTAGGTCACAGGTGGCAAAATGCAATTTGCAGGTAGCTGAGGAATGATGATGGGTGGGATATCTACCTCATTTAACTAATACAGTACACTTAATTTGCCAAAAAGCAAGCAATGAACTTACCACCAACCGTTCCTGCTGCTCCCTCTCCAACTGCCTCCTGGGACGCACTGGCGCTGCTGGCACTGTTGACCTCCACAAGATTCCAGATTTGTCTCCTAAGTAATTCTTATCATTTTTTAACAAAGCACAACTGCAATACCTCACTACAGTTTGGTTGACAGTGTCTTCTATCAAAACTATCATTTTGGGAGGATTGTTGAATGACAATTTTAGTAAAACCAGGAAGCAAGCCCAACCAAAACTTTTCTTATTGAAGGGGTAGAGCTAAGATGACTCTGAGACATTGAAGTGCAATGAAGGGGTTGAATGGTCAATGAACGACATATGGTCTTGGTTGGCAAATTCATTGTGATCTCTTACTTCCTTGCAGTCATGTACTATCATGAAAACTGCTGGTATACTGTATAAATGAATTGATAACACAACATTGGGGGTGTCCATGACCATAGCCACTCTCTCGTTTTGACTGTTTGAGCATGAGCAAGAAGCCTTCTCAACAAGCATGCATGGTGAATAATAGCTCACTAGGGCCTGCAATCTTCACAGTACTAAAAATATGTTCTCTCAGTCTTACAGTGCCACAAGATAAATAAGGGGAGAGGGAAAGCTTACTAATAGCACAAGAAAGCGACAGAGTACATACGGGAGGAATTCAGCTACAACACATGAAATATAGAAAAAAGGATAAAGAAGGGATAACAATAATTTATCAATACACAATAAATAGAGAAGCTGAAAAAAGGAGACATTATAAAAATACAATCAAGGCAAAATTATTCTGAAATTGGGGAGATAAAAGTTGAGAAATAATAATAATAATAACAGAACTTACTGAGGCCAACAGTACCTTTGACTGTGGCCACGGCACTGGTGGTGGTGGTTCCACCACTCGCAGAAGAGGTAGTGGAAGCCCCTTCACCCACCTGTGATGCCCTCTTGCCCTTTAGTGCTGATGTAAGAAATGAAGATTTAAAAAATAGATTAGTGGTACTGTTAATCTCCTCAAAAATATTTTAACAGGCAGACTCAATTGCAGTGTACTTGGTGCTACCTATTCGTACTCATTGGCGCTCCCATGGGCTGATGATTTAAGAATCCATTGAGATCCCTCTGTCCTGTCACTAAGATAGTGGTAGTATATCAGTGACTTAATGTTCTTTTTTCTGTGCCTTTCTTTATGTAGCTCATGTATTCATAATCTCCCAGTGAGGTGTAGTATCTATGCATTGAAAAGGGAAACTGAGATGGCCTATCAAATGGAGTTGCGAAGCAAAGATCATTTGTTGCAAATTTACAATGCATTAGTAGTTAAAAATGTAGCTTAGGTTTAGGAAATTAGGAATAAGGCTTAGGTTTAGGAAAAAAGGAGTAAGTCAGCTCAATACTAGCACTATAGGCAATCTGATTGCACCAAACTTTAAGTTTGATTTCATATCAAAACAGTTCTTTTGAACACAACATTATGAAGCTAAATCCCATGAAATGAAGATGGAGAACTTTATTTGTTTTAGAAGTGAAGCTGGAGCTCTATATTTGTCAAAAAGATTGCCATAATGGACATTTAAAAGTCACCGAACATTAACATTTAAGCTCAGGGAGGTCTCGAAGGCTACAAAGCCTCTGCTCAAGTTGCATTGTACCCACCAGGCAGAAACAAATTGTGTATAGTTAGCATGGCTATTATTTTGGTTTCTACCTAAACCCTTGGAATCCACTTTCGAATTAGGAGCTTAAATGTATCACATAAAATCGCTGATATAGAGCCATTGACGTTTTGTAGGCTTTTAGTAGGATTTTGGTGTCTAATATTTGAGCATTGCCATTTAAGAAACAAGAATGCACCCTGTTAACTCCAAAGTCTTGCAGACTCAAGAACCTAAACTTATCAGTTTTTATGAGTTGTGACAATCATTGTCACGGGGGCATAAGAAGGTAGCCATGTTTTTAAGGTTTGACATTATACCATAAATACATTTCTAAGGTGATCAGAAGAGCATGAACTCCCTGTGTTTGCAAAGAGATTTCCTACCCCCTACAACATGTCTACCAAATTTCTAAATGTTCTACTAAAAGTGTTATGAAGCAGAAGCTCTACTATATTAAAAGTGTAGATTTGGATGTATCTATGTGACCGATTGCCTCATCGGCTTTTTGATCCATCGGTCATTTCCCCGTTGGACTGCAGCTTTTCAGTGCCGGTTTTGAAAACCCACGACCGCTGTTGGTGTCTCTTTCACTTTCCTCAGCTCCCCGAGATTAACTGCAGCAGACACAGTGGCTTAAAGAGAAAGAAGGAAAAGGAGAAAGAGAGAGAGAAAGGGATCAGAAAAAAAAGAGAGGGGAGGTAAAGAGAGTAAATGGATGGATTTAAAGAGGGAGCTAGATGGAGGACAGGTAGGGAGCAGGACTGGCTTGAGCCTTTTTTCTCCAGGTATGTTTGTGGTTCCCCAGTTCGGCTAAATGCAGCTCTGGTAAAAATGTTGAAGTCAGCCCTCTCCTTTCTCTTTTCCCCTCCATCCCTGCAACCACCCATCCGTTCTCTTTATCCTCTTTCTTCTATATCTCTGATTACTTTCTCTCTCCCTCTCTCTCCCTCTGTTTCCTCTCTCTTGAAGCCCTCCCATCCACCTTGCCTGCTGCAATTAACCAAAAGGAGCTTGGAAACATAACAGAGGTGCCAGCAGCTGCCCTGTGTTTTCAAAACCGGCCTCCTGTGTCCGCAGCCAACTAGGGAAATGGCCAATGGAATTAAAGGTCAGTCTGGCCTTGGTTGTCAATAGGATTAAGCACAAAACTGTAAGGGGTATATTTAAGAAAAGTGGCGCAGAACAAAGTGCAGCACCACTTTTCTTGCACCCCTAAGTGCGCCGTTAGAGCCCCCATAACGACACCATGTGTGCGCCGTATATAAAATAAAGCACACCATGGCAGTTGCAAGGGACTAGCTTAAAATATTTTTACGCTATTCCTGCAAAGCTGATTGAGGTCAATTGTAATCAATGGTGTGTCTCCTTTTAACTCCTGCTCTGAGCAGGCGTTAAAAGTGCCAAAATAAATGACGCAAAAAAATCTGTTAGATTTCTTTGCAGCATTTTTTCAGCCTCTCTAACGGGGGAACGCCCCCTTTGCATACATTATGCTTGGTGCAGGCATAATGTAGCGCAAAGGGTTACAAAGTGGCACAAGGATGCATTGCATAACTTTGTAAATATGCCGCAGGGATTTTGGCCTAGTTGGAGGCGCTAGGGGCTCTTAAATATGCCCCTAAATGTTACAGTTTGTCTACTACATTTCATTGTCACCAGAAAGAAGATCACCCTTTCCAGTTTTAGTATGTGTTACTGGGCCTGGAGTCCATTCTTCACTTAACAATCGTCTGTCTTCGTTTTCTACAGTGACAATCAAAATGGCAGTATTCTCATCTATATGTTACTTTGTAGAGCAGCAGTCCATTGCATTTGTTGTTGATAGAGGTGTTCACTGAAGCTAGAGAAAAGACCGTTAGGATGACAGACTGTTGATTGATACTATCAGAAAGATGCATTGTACTGCATTATTAATTCTCTTTTTTATTTTTTGCTTATATTTGTTGTCTGTGTACCTAGATAATTTAAAAGCATGTACATAGGATTAAATTCCTTATACTATGGTTTAAATTACAGAATAGGTCATTCGTTCGGAATACCATTTTTAAAAGCTATTTTTGTATACTATAATTTTGTAGGCGCTGAAGAAGGAATGTGCACAATTGGACAACACTCGGATGAATGAATATTTGCACCTAAAATGCATTAGTAATTTGCAATTATCAGTGAAATCACAATAGTCAAATTATGAAAGATATAAGATTAATTGTTAAATGAATTGAAGATTGGTTATTTAAAGACATTGTGTGAAAAAATACAGAATGGATTCCATTAAGAAACAAATAATGAAGTTGAAACAGAATTGAAGAAAATGTTTTTCTTCAGGCCTAGATTGTATTGTATGGTGGTTCTCTTTAAAAGGATAAACTCCTTCTCTGTTAATCTCAAGAAAAGGGGTTTACTACCAAAAGCGGAACGACAGAGAAGAGTAGAAGCTAGGGCACATACATGGCTATGGTCAAGTTGGGAGAGCATTGTTAACACTAACAAATTGGGCAAATCAAGAAATGGGGAAAATGGGAGATCTTTTTATATAAATGTTGCACCCTAACTAGCACATTAAAAAAGAAAACAGTCCATCTCAAGAAATCCCTGTAATATGATTTTGGATAAATACGCAAATGTTTGCCACAATTATTCTAAAATACATGAAACTGTGCAAAATGCAAATCCTTTTTTTGGCGCAAGCACGCGAAACAGCTGCTAACTTTCTGTTGTTCCCATAAATCTACGGTATTTTTTTTACTATGAATGCCACCATTCACTGAAAACTTTTACAGTGAATGGCGCATAACTACTCAAAGTGGCATAATTCTGTAGTTTTGGGAATTCCATATAACGAAAATATTCTGAAAATATGTGAACTGCATGAGCATAATTGAAACTTTTCCCAGGTTTTTCTATTCAGTGATCGCATCTGTTAATCCCATGAATAACGATAAATTAAGGGCCGTATTTATACTCCGTTTGCGCCGAATTTGCGTCGTTTTTTTCGACGCAAATTCGACGCTAAACTAACGCCAACTAACGCCATATTTATACTATGGCGTTAGAGGCGTATAGCGCCAAAGTTCCCGGAATGTGCGTCATTTTTTAGCGTGAACCCCTTCCTTGCGTTAATGATATGCAAGGGAGGCGTTCCCGTCTAAAAAATGACTCCCAGGCCTTTACGTGGTATTTATACTCCCGGGCAAAAGAGACGCCCGGGAGTGGGCGTGGCTAAAAACGGCGCATTTGCGCCGCTTTTTAACGCCTGGGTCAGGCATGGCGTTAAGGGACAAGTGGGCTCAAAATGAGCCCAGAGTGCCCTCCCCTGCCCCCAGGGACACCCCCTGCCACCCTTGCCCACCCCAGGAGGACACCCAAGGCTGGAGGGACCCACCCCAGGGACATTCAGGTAAGTTCAGGTAAGTATTATTTTTTTTTTTTTTAATAATTTTTTTTGGCATAGGGGGGCCTGATTTGTGCCCCCCTACATGCCACTATGCCCAATGACCATGCCCAGGGGACAGAAGTCCCCTGGGCATGGCCATTGGGCAAGGGGGCATGACTCCTATCTTTACAATGATAGGAGTCATGTTGATGGGGGATGGGCGTTGTTAAAAAATGGCGCAAGTCGAGTTAAGACGATTTTTTTGCCTCAACCTGACTTGCCCCATTTTAAGACGCCCTAACGTCATTTTTGCCCAACGCCGGCGCTGCCTGGTCTACGTGGTTTTTTTCCACGCACACCAGGCAGCGCCGGTCTGCTTGCGCCGGCTAACGCCATTCCATAAATACGGCGCTCGCATGGCGCTTCAGAATGGCGTTAGACGGCGCAACATTTTTTGACGCTAAACTGCGTTAGCGCAGTTTAGCGTCAAAAAGTATAAATATGGGCCTTAATGTCATACTTACAATTGCAATGATATTGCAATGAAAAACATTTTTGACTCCATAGTTGTAGTCAACAACTTTAATGGTATTATAAATGCAATAGAAATTTTGCAATGTTATCAAGGTTCAAGCTCATAGACAGTCATTCTCATCCACACTCATTTGAAATGCCTACCTTGAGACTGTGTACAATATGCGAGAAACACTCTCTTTGGGTTAATTCGCTAGGCAGTTATTCACAAAGTGGTCAGGTGCTACATGAATGGAGAGGTATTCAGCTCCTTTCAGAAGTGAGAATGGGGATGGAGCCTTCCTGATTCAGACTGTTTTGCAGTTCTACACCCCTGCAGCATCTCACCTTCTCATTCCTGCACGTTCTTGTCTTACGGCTAGTGATTCTATTGCTGCATGTGTTACGAGCACCACAGCAGACCTTAATCTTGGATGACAGCCTTTGGGGGACGGTATTACAACATTGCAGGTGATCCGAAAAGTCTTGTGAGGATGGAGGACAAATCCGAGCCAAATGTGGCTCAAGGAGGCAATTTTCGCTGCACCATATTTACAAAGTGGCACAATGCATGCACTGCACCACTTTGCAAACCTTGCACCACATTATGCCTGCATCAGGCATAATGTATGCAAGGGGAGCATCCCGCTGTAGGAGGCCCCTCAAAAATGTCACAGTGAAATCTACAAGATTTCACTGCTCCATGTTTGGCATCATTTTTAATGCCTGCTCGGAGCAGGGGATAAAATGACCCACGCATTGAACTCAATGGGCCTCCTTGCACTTTGCTATACTAGCATCAACATTTTTGACGCTATTGTAGCAAAGCACCACAATAACATCAAAAATGTTGACGCTATTGTTCTAACGACCTCAGTGGTGCGCTGTATTATAAATATGTACTGATGCACCACTTTCTTGTAAATTTGGCCCTAAGGGTCATGTTTACAAACAGTTGATTATTAATTATAAGAAAAATGCTCTTCATAAATGTGTACGTGTACATAAGCTGCATGCATGTCTGTTCACAAAGGGACATGCATGCAGACAGAAAAACCTGGCTGGCACCACAAGTGATACACCGCCTTTCCTGTACTGGCCCTCTACGAATACTGAAGCAGTGGGTGTGAGCCTGTTGCATTCGTATTCATTCCCTCCTTTATGTTGTATGCAGGCACATACAAGTTCCTTGCTGGCTGTTAGTTTACCATCTCCTTACAGATTTTACCTCCTTTGTCATTTCTTCGTGTTTCTGCAGGTAAGTACATTTTTACAAAGTAATTATCACTTTCTCAACTTTTGCACATCCCCCTTATGACTAAAAGGTTACCCCTTTTTGTACAAGTTATTAATTCCCTTTTTTCATTTCTTATTATGTTATCTTTACAAGACCCCTAAAATCCCATTCACACTTTAATTCTTCGCCCACAGACCCTTCAGGCCTACACCTTTCACCACTAAACTCTACTCCCTTCACCCCTAAAGACTTCTGTTGGGACTAACGAATGACGTTTAGAATTTACAAGTAGGCCTTATACAAAAAATAATGCTTTTTAATTTAAGTAAATGTAGTAGATTGCTACATTTACACATATTAGGTTTGAATACCTGAAGCAGTATTTTCTGCAAAGCTGATCTAGGTTAAGAATGTGAAATGTTCAATTTCTGACAAGCTGAGGTTGACTTAATTCAAAAAAGTTATTGTCAACCTTCCCATAGGCATATTGTTCATAAAGTACAAAAAATATATTAAAATGTTTTAGTTTAACTCTGCAAAACTATTCTAACCATACAAAGACTTAATATAGAGAATGAATCAGTAGATTGTGTCATGTGATCTTGAAGCTTAGTCATGAAACTGCAGTTTTCTTGAGGACAGTAAATGATGAGAACCCTGGTAGATTTATACAAAGTAGTTGATAAAAATTATTCACTTACACATTGCTGTCTGTGGACTATTGTTTTCCCAGTGAGAAGACAACAAAATGTTCCTGTTCCCATGATGACATCAAAAGCTGACTGGCTGGCTGGAAAATGAAGAAGAAACATGTTGCAAAAACGTAGGGCCTATTTACGACCCCTTGCGCCTCCTTGTGCTGCCATAGCATCATTTCTTTACACTAAGGAGGATTTAAGGATGCATACACCTAATTTACAAAGTGTCGCAATGCTTGCATTGTGCCACTTTGTAATCCCTTGCGCCACATTATACCAACGTCAGGATTACCTCACAGCACAGAAATGGAATACAAGCCCTCTCAATCTCAGACAGGCCACATCATTAAACCAATTCGGGAAGGATCTCAAGACTTGGCTCTTCAACTGATCAGCATGCCCACCACATCGTCTTGAGACCCCACGGGTGATAAGCCATGTTTTACAAGTACTGATTAATTGATTGATTATAATGTATGCAAGGGGGCGTTCCCCTGCAGGAAGGCCCAAAAATGGTGCAGTGAAATGTACGTTACTGCGCAATTTTTTCCATCATTTTTAATGGCTGCTCAGGGCAGGCGTTAAAGTGATGCTGCCATTATACCATATGGACCTTCCTGATCTTTGCTGGACTAACGTCAACATTTGTTACGCTAGTCCAGCAAAGCGCCGCAATAGCGTTGCCCTGATACATCTCAGTGACCATGGAGGGCCGTCGCCCTGTACAGCACTGTGACTGGAAAGGGCAGCTGTCCTGTGTGCCACTGTTCAGAACCCCGATATGACATAGAGGGCCACAAAGAAGCTTGTGCTTGTGTGATGTGTAAAAGTAAAGTGTAGCGAGTACTGACCCCTGGAATCACAACATCCACTTTGCAATGGAAACAAGAAGCTGCCCAAGTCCTGCATCCGGAATCAGGAGGACTTATTGCCCAACCAGAGGAGAACCATGGAAATACAGCCACCTTGCCTGCAGAGACGAGACTACTACTCATCCCTTGCATCTGCTCACATTGATTGTAATGCTCCTGGGTCTCCCGTATTGCAATGCTGAATTGGGGGAGTTAAGACAGATGAATGGTGCCGCAGAGCCATTGCAGAACTTGCTTTGACTATATCACTATGGCCCTGAGGTACGTTTACTTTACAAGCCATCATGGAACTTCTAAGATTTGTACTTTCTAGGGGGCCTAGCCTGAATGTTGCTTCAAGTAAATAGGGAATAACTGCAGTCAATATATGGGGAAGTGAGATTCAGGATGTTGCACGGACCATGCTAGAGTGCCAGGCTTATGAAGACTGTGGTCATTTTTGTCTTGCGAAGTATTTCACTTTGTGTTTCCATATAAATCCTACTTTTTTGTTATGGTGAGTGTCTAGATTGACGTTCATTTATTGAAGCTGCTGAGTGTATTTTGAGTCTTGTGGCCTTGTCAAACTTGCACCTATCTCTCCCAGAGAAGCCTTGGACTGCTGGATGCACTACTTCGGAGAGTTATGTGCTGAAGGGGTGATACTTGGCCCAACTATTCAAAGTCCATGGTACGTAAGGATCCAGGACATCAGGAGTAGAAGGCCTTAACCCCCACAGTTGGACACAGTAACTCCTGCTTGCCCCATGGCCCTCTGAAAGGGTTTCTGACTCCTTCACTTGTAAACACATCAGCCTTTAATAATTCAAACTTAACACTTTGCCCATAAAACCTTTACCATTCACCCATAAACCCTTCTATCTATATCCCAAACCCTTCACCCAAAACACCAACATTTTGAGCCCACAGCCATGAACCTTAAACCATTCTCCCCTAAACCAGCGCAGCCCTCGCCCAGATTCCGAAAGCCTAAATTATCACAGCTTCCAATCAAGAAATGTAGGAGCATGCCACAGTACTCCCCCTCCTCATGAAACCTTCAGCAGACTTGAAGACGTTAGCAACTACTGCCCCATCTCCGTGCTACTCTACCCAGCAAAACCATGAAAAAGATTACAATCAAATGCCTAGTCACCAACTCACGGACAACCAACTCCTCAACACCATTCAATACAGATTCAGGCCCAACCACAGTACAGAAACTGCTCTGATCGCCGCCACCGAAAATATTTGAATGAGCAAAGGTGACACCTTGGCCCTCATTCTACTGGATATTACCACAGCCTTCGATATCACCTCCCATCCTTATCCAATTATTACATGAGGTCGGCATCCAGGGTCCACGACTTTGCTGGATTTGCTCCTTCCTGAGAGGCCACACCCAGTCAGTCAGCCAGGCCCCGTTCACAACAGATGCTGTTAACCTCATCTGCAGAGTGCCACAAGGATCTTCACTCAGCCCACTCGATTCAATGCCTACATGACTGCACTCACTAGCATCATCCGCGCCAATGGAATCAACATCATATTCCATGCTGACCAGATCCAGCTCATACTCTTCCTCTCTGACAAGACACAAAACACTGGTACCAATTTCTCTGGCAGCATGACCAAAGTCACCAGATGGATGAAAAAAAAACTGCCTCAAGCTCAACACATACAGGACAGAAGTAGTAGTCTTTAGCAAAGCAATTTGCTGTAGGACTTCACCTGGTGGCCTGCCGAATTCAAACCCACACCTGTACCGATAACCTATGCAGAGAACCTTTGAATAGTAGGCGACAACCAGCTTATTATGACCAGCCAAGTAAACACAGTTTTGGTCTCCTGCTTCCAAACACTCATGATACTCAATGAGATCTTCAAATGGCTTGCAGAACCATCACCCAGGCCATTATCACCAGTAAGCTGAACTACAGCAGCGGACTCTATGCTTGAATCAACGCTCAACTAATTAGAAGACTCCAGACCATTTGAAGATTAGCTGCCAGGCTCACCTCAAACTGCCACACTAAACTCACATCACCCACATCTCAAAGACCTCCACTGACTTTCAATCAACACATGAGCACTGTTCAAACTCCTCATGCACGTATGCATAACCTTACACAACACTGGCCCAATGTACCTCAACAACAGCATAAACTTCCACAAACTTACTGGACACTTCTGGCCATCCGAACTCATCCTTGCACACAGTTCCTGCATACACAAAATCAAATCCAGCAGTCTAGTAATTTCCTACCTCACTCCTTAGACATCAGAGCTGCCTGCTCAGTTCTTGAATTCTGAAGACTGTGCTCTTCATCTAGCCAGGCCCTGGCTCAGTGCATGAAGCTTCTGCTTCAACACCAGTTTGCCTTCCTACATGAGATGAGTGGTATACAAATACACTTAACATAACATAAGATGACCTTCCCTCTACATTTTTCACCCTTAACCCCTTCATCGTTAAACCCTTTACTGTTCACCCCTAAATGGTTCCCCTTTCTGTCTTTTAGCCCTTCACCTTCCACACTTAAACTCTTCACCCTTAAACCTTCTCTATCACCCCTTAATCTTTCACTCTTAAGGCATTCAATCTAAAACCCCTCACCCCTTAACACTTCCCCTCCAAACTCTTCACACTTCACCACTAAACGCTTCACCATTCATCTTTAACCTGTTCACCCTTAAACCCTTCACCTTTCATTAAAAAAACACTAAACATTCAACCAAAGCCCTTCACCCCCTAAACTCTTCATCCATTAACTCTTGATCCATGTAACCCTGAAGACCTCACTGTTAAACCCTTCATCCTTAAAGATTTCACTCTTCACCATTCACCCGTGAATTCTTCATGTTTAAGTTTTTCACTTTTCATCACATCACCCCTAAGTATTTAGCTCTTCACACCTAAACCATTCACCCTTGACAACTGGTGTGTTAACCTTTTGACCCTAAACCCTTCACCCTTCAGCACTAAACTCTTGATTCTTTTTTCTTGCACTACCATTTACCTTACTACCTTTCAAACCCAAATCATTCACCCCTATAACCTTCCCCATGACACTTAAACACTTCACTCTTCACGCTTAAACTGTACACCCCAAACTGTTCTTAATTCACAGCTAAACTGTTCACATGTAAACCTTCCACCCTTAAACCTATTACCTATCACCTTTCGTCTTTAATCTCCTCACCATTACCCTTAAACCTATCCGTCTTTACCCTCCAACCTTTAACCCTTTACTCTTAAATCCTTCACTACTAAGTCATTCACCCTTTCACCCTAACCCTTCCCCCAAACCCTAGCCTTAACTGTATACTAAAACATATTATCCATACTTTATTAGTTTATATATTTTTTCATTGCATTACTTACACAATAGGATGAGAAGGCCGACAGTTATTTTGCAGTCCATGAGAAAATGCCTTCAAACAAAATAGCTTGACAAGGAAATGGATGTGGCCAACCAATATGTTTTCAATGCATGCTTGGAGGGGTAGTGAATGTTTCAAATCAGCAGGCATCCATTCCTACCACCAATGTGTGGCCTATAGTGCAAACCCCTGCATTAACACATAAAGGCCTGTGCAGGGAAATGTAAATCATTTAATTTTTCAACACTGGAAGGGGTATACGTAAATTCCTACACACTAATACTCATGCCTTGCTTGCATTAACATTGGTATATGAGACTGCAAAGCAGACATGTAACGTATGCGTTTCTTCTCCACATTATACCTTTTTTCTAAATGTGTCCTTCACCAGTCCAGGACATGCATGGAAGAATGGCAAATTTGGCACTCACGGGACTGCGAAAATTCAATTGTGAGTTGCTGAGGAAGATCTGTATTTGCCATAATCTTGCCCAACCCCAAAGGCATGTTTTAGAGAGGGGGGCAGTGTGAATGCAGGCATTAAACATTCATGTGCAAAAATCCCTTTTGCTAATTGGCACATACACAAACTTAGTTGTTTTTCCACTTACTTCTCAATAACACTGAATAAGCATGCTTTGTGAAATGGGCCCTTAGTGATAAGTGTATCACTAACAAAGATGCTCAGGATGGCAACATCCATCAACTTTTATTTTGCATAATACAAACCACATCTTGGCTTCGGTCCAGATCCTGCACAAATGAGAATAGGACCATGACCAAGGAAGAATAAACATTTTTACATGGTTAAAAAATAGCAGCAAAGAACACCCATTCATGGTAGCGGCAGCAAAAGTTCACGGGCGAAATAAAACAAGTGGCAATAAAATTACAAAGTGAATATCAGAGCCAACAGAAAGGAGATACCCTTGTCCTCCATGATTAAAGTGCAAGAGGTAAAAATACCAATTACCCATAGGGCTTAACACACGTTAGGAAAGCTTACCATACCGGTGCTTTCTGAAGTAAACATGGCATTTTAAAACTTTTCTTTAGCCTACTTCTTTGTCCTGTGTACAAGAGGAAGAGCTGGCTCAGCCTTCTAGATTCTTCTCAAGTCTCAGAGAGCGGGTTCAGTCCTTTTCTGATCTTCCACAGGGTCAGGAGTGTTCTCCAATCGATGCCTGGGGATGCCACATTTATGACTGACATAAGCATGTGGGTGGAAATAGCCCATAGGAATAATCTAATCAATTGCGGAAAAGTTCCCCGGGCTATCACTACCCACTTTGGGCATTTTCAAAATGGTAAAAGTCTTCGACTACACAAAACTTGGCCTCGGAGGACAAAGGATGTGTGTGATGAGTGTACTAAGGTAATCTCAGTGCCCTCCCACATGTCACACAAAATCCAGTTTGATGCAGTCCCTGTACCTACGACAACTTCAGAGACATAAATCTGCGTGACATAAGCTGAGCTTTCAGCAACTAGACAGTAGATATACACAAACATTTTTGCCATTCTGTTTCCCTCCTTTAAAATATGCCCTAAATGTTATATGTAAATCTATCAGGCCTGTCAGACAGGCCCTAATATTTAATGTCAAAAGAGGCCAACTGATATTGGGCCTGACTGGTTGGGGGGGCAACAGAAGAGCTCTGCAAATCTGCCTACTGACATTTGCTTGTGACAGGGGAGACCTCTTTGAAGTCCTCCCTGAGTGTCAAATTAACAGCCTCAGCAGTCCTGGAATGCAGGATATTTTAACAACAAAAAGGATCCTCCTAACCCCCCTTGCATATTCTGTGAGGTTCACAGAGGTCATCTCTGCACTTTCAGATAAGCCTATTGCTTTGCTACTGGGAGCAAGTTCACATTCCATTCATCCCTGTCTATATACCAGCTGGTCAAAGTAAGGCATCAAAATGCAGATTTAGTTTTACAGGGATTTCAGGTAGGACAAAGGTAACTTTTAAAATTACCTTTCTGCAAGATTTAGAACAAATCTGACTTCACTATTGAGTTGGATATTTAATAATTATAAAAATAGTTGTTTAATTATTTTTCTAGCTATTCCCATTCCCAAGATACAGGATTAGTATTTAATATTGCATCCCAGTGTTTTCCTATGCAGTAGACTACATGCTACAGTGAAAATAGATTTAAGGGTATGTTCGCTGTAAGGACATGGTTAACTTTAATTTTTTATGTGTCCTACTTTTAAATACAATACACTCTGCCTTTACAGGCAATAAGGCCTACTTGGGGGTGCATTAATATAAAGGAAGTTTTAGGCCTTTCATAAGGGGTGTTGGAGGCATTTTGTTCTGGTTGGCTGAGGCAAGGCCCTAGCTAGGCAGAGCCTGTCTCTCCGGTCAGGGATGGGTGATTACACTCACTGTATAAGCTGCGCTCACACTTGGATCCCTTAATACAGAGCAGTCAGGCTTATCACAGAGGCAATGTGTAAAGTAATGCCACAACACTTCTGCACACCAAATACACTGAGCTTCACGAAAGAGACTTAACACAAAGTGTATATAAACAAAATATGTATTCAACACACACATTAATTAATAACACAACACGATCATTATGTAAATCTGGGTCTAAATCACATTTAAAAATATTGCTTGCAGGACTGGGCTCAGCTGTTTCAAACACCATAACCAGTATGTACACATGAGAAAAATAGCAATTTCCCTCCCAGCACCCTCATGTGGTGCCAAACGTTGTCAGCATAAGACCTACCCTAGAGATTACCCCAGTTCAATAACACACTGTTGCAGGGTGGACCCCGGTTCACAACATTAGCAACGGTATGGGCATTTAAAGAGTTGCAGCACATTAAGTTAGCTCTGCGGCCTGGGCTGCACAAGCAAAACTCAACATTAACTGTTAGAATCCTTGGCAAGAAATAACTTGTACTGCTACACCACTGTGTTGTTTCAACAATCACTTGCACACAATCCCTCACATACCTCTACGCGGTGCCACGGATATCAGTTGGCTCGTACACACGCACATGCACGTACTCATACCTAGCACCCTAATGTGGTGCACTGATATCTGGCTAGTTAATGTCACTGTGCTCGCAGACACCCGAGGCCCTAATCCGCCCTCCACCTGGCAACCAATTCCTGCTACCCTACCCCCCACAACCTGAAGATGAAAGCAACCTATTCCCCAGATACTACGCCACTTGCAGCCGGTCATGCCTCTCAGGATCCCGGGGACAAGGTGGGGAAGAAAGAGATAGCGGCTGATCATGCAACAGTATGGGCACCAATTGCGAGATTCACTCAGAGGTCTGCAAAGCACGGGGAGGGTCACTGGACGCTAGTAAAAGTGGTGCCCAGCCAGGTACTCCTAAACCCCAATAATCATCAATTCCACATGAAGGAAGAACACGTCAGCCGTGATGACTTCAGCTGTCTGACATTTCCAGTTGTTCGCAAAGATTTATCAGGTCCGCACCTCTTGGGAAGGAGGCACAACATCTGGTGCACAATGACTTGAGTCACACCAGACGATTGCAATCCCACACGTAAAGTGCTCAATGCTGTGCCTTCCAGGAATGAGGCACAATGTCTTGGGGGATGACTTGAGATGCACCAGACAACTTGATCGCACATGAAACAGGTTTCCAATGCAGTACCTCCCTGGAAGGCAGCAAAAGTCTGGTGTGCGATGACTTGAGTCACACCAGACAATTCTGGACGATCACAGAAAAAACTCCAATGCTGTACCACTCTGGAATGAGGCACAATGCCTCACACGGAATAACTTGAGTCGAACCAGGCAATCCAGTCACACACAAAGATCTCCACTCCTTGGAATGAGGCACTCTAGGAGGCTGGCCTGGCTTATAGTGGGTACCTTGTGGTACTTACACCTTGTGCCAGGTACAGTTATCCCTTATTAGTAGAATAGAGGTGTTCTAGCAGGTTAGGCTGATAGAGGTAGCTATAGCAGAGCAGCTTAGGCTAAACTAGGAGACATGCAAAGCTCCTACTATACCACTTATATCATATAGCACTATATCATAAGAAAACACAATACTCAGAGTTACTAAAAATAAAGGTACTTTAATTTAGTGACAATATGCCAAAAGTATCTCAGAGGATATACTCCCTTAGGAGGTAAGTAATATACACAAAATATATAGACACAAACCAAAATCAGGTAAGTAATAGTTAGAAAAGTAGTGCAAACAATGTAGAACACAATAGAATGCAATAGGAAGAAATAGGCCTAGGGGCAACACAAACCATATACTCCAAAAGTGGAATGCGAACCACGAATGGACCCCAGGCCTAGTGTAGTGTATAGAGAGTCGCTGGGAGTGTAAGAAAACACTAAGGGTGTCCAAAATACCCCACCCAAGACCCTGAAAAGTAGGAGTAAATTTACCCTACTACACCAGAAAGACAGTAAAGTCGAGATAGGGGATTCTGCAAAGACAACAACTGACTGCAAAGCACTGAAGACGGATTCCAGGACCTGAGGACCTGCAAAGGAAGGGGACCAAGTCCAAGAGTCACACAAGTGTCCAGGGGGGCAGGAGCCCACTAAACCCCTGATGAAGGTGCAAAAGGGCTGCCTACGGGTGGAAGAAGCCAAAGATTCTGCAACAACATAAGGTGCCAGGAACTTCTCCTTCGGTCAGAAGATGTCCCAAGGCGTGCTGGAGGATGCAGAGTTGGTTCCATGCAGAAAGACCACAAACAAGCCTTGCTAGCTGCAAAAGTTGAGGTAAAAGATTATGGGTGCTGCCGGATTCTAGAAAGGACCAGGAGGTTGCCCCTTGGAGGAGGGGACAGAGGGGGCACTCAGCAACACAGAGAGCCCACGCAGAAGCAGGCAGCACCCGCAGAAGCACTTGAACAGGCATTCCATAAATCTGAGCACAGCGGTCATCTCAACACAACAAAAGAGGATCCCACGAAGCCGGAGGTCAACTCAGCGAGTTGGGCAATGCAGGATGGAGTGCTGGGGACCTGGGCTGTGTTGTACATGAAGGGAGTCTTGCAAAAGTGCACAGAAGCCCTAGCAGCTGCAGATCACGCAGTTCAGAGGATTACTGTCTGGCGTGGAGAGACAAGGACTTAGCTCCACCATATTTGGACAGAAGGACCACTGGACTGTCAGGGTCTCTTGGATCCAGCTCCTGTGTTCCAGGGACCACGCTCGTCAAGATGAGAGGGGACCCAGTGGACCGGTGATGCAGAGGTTTGGTGCCTGCATTAGCGGGGGAAGATTCTGCCGACCCACAGGAGATTTCTTCTTGGCTTCCCGTGCAGAGTGAAGGCAGGCAGCCCTCAGAGCATGCACCACCAGGAAACAGTCGAGTAAGCCGTCAGGATTAGGCGCTACAGTGTTGCTGGGAGTCTTCTTGCTACTTTGTCGCGGTTTTGCAGGCGTCCTGGAGTAGTCAGCGGTCAATCCTTGGCAGAAGTCGAAGAGAGAAGTGCAGAGGAACTCTGGTGAGCTCTTGCATTCGTTATCTGACGAGAAACCCACAGGAGAGACCCTAAATAGCCCTCAGAGGAGGATTGGCTACCTAACCAGGTAAGAGCCTATCAGGAGGGGTCTCTGTCATCACCTGCTGGCACTGGCCACTCAGAGGTCTCCATTGTGCCCTCACACCTCTGCATTCAAGATGGCAGAGGTCTGGGACACACTGGAGGAGCTCCGGGCACTAACCCTGGGTGGTCATGGACAGGGGAGTGGTCAGTCCCCTTACCTTTGTCCAGTTTCGGGCCAGAGCAGGGGCTGGGGGCTCCCTGAACCGGTGTAGACTGGCTTATGCAAGGAGGGAACCATCTGTGCCCTTCATAGCAATTCCAGGGGTTGGGGGAGGCTACTCCTCCCCAGCCCTTAACACCTATTTCCAAAGGGAGAGGGTGTAACACCCTCTCTCATAGGACATCCTTTGTTCTGCCTTCCTGGGACTGGGCTGGCCAGACCCCAGGAGGGCAGAAACCTGTCTGAGGGTTGGCAGCAGCAGTAGCTGCAGAGAAAACCCCAGAGAGCTGGTTTGGTAGTACCCGGGGTCCATGCTGGAGCCCCGGGGATGCATGGGATTGGCACCCCAATACCAGATTTGGCTTGGGGGGACAATTCCATGATCTTAGACATGTTACATGGCCATGTTCCGAGTTACCATTGTGAAGCTACACATAGGTATTGACCTATATGTAGTTCACGCTTGTAATGGTGTACCCGCACTCACAAAGTCCGGGGAAATTGCCCTAGCAATGTGGGGGCACCTTGGCTAGTGCCAGTGTGCCCTCACACTTAGTAACTTTGCACCTAACCTTCACTAAGTGAGGGTTAGACATATAGGTGACTTATAAGTTACTTAAGTGCAGTGTAAAATGGCTGTGAAATAACGTGGACGTTATTTTACTCAGGCTGCAGTGGCAGTCCTGTGTAAGAATTGTCTGAGCTCCCTATGGGTGGCAAAAGAAATGCTGCAGCCCATAGGGTCTCCTGGAACCCCAATACCCTGGGTACCTAGGTACGATATACTAGGGACGTATAAGGGTGTTCCAGTGTGCCAATTAGAATTGGAGAAAATAGTCACTAGCCTGCAGTGACAATTTTAAAAGCGAAGAGAGCATAAACACTGAGGTTCTGGCAAGCAGAGCCTTAGTGATACAGTTAGGCACCACACAGGGAACACATACAGGGCATACTTTATGAGCACTGGGATCCTGACTAGCAGGATCCCAGTGACACATAGGCAAAAACAAACATACATACAGTAAAAATGGGGGTAACCTGCCAGTCAAGATGGTACTTTCCTACAGGCACAATGTCAGTTGTGCAATGACGTGAGTCGCACCAGATAATCCAGTCACACACAAAGATGCAAATTCTGTACCTCCCTGAAATGAGGCACAATGACTGGTACACGATGATACAGTTAGGCACCAAACAGGGAACACATACAGGCCACAATTATGAGCACTGGGGTCCTGGCTAGCAGGATCCCAGTGACACAGGCAAAAACAAACTGACACATAAGTAAAAATGGGGGTAACATGCCTGGCAAGATGGTACTTTCCTACATACACACATCGGCCTGCAGTGACACGCTCAGTACACTTTGGTTAGCGCTACTTTCTACCCTGTGAAGAAAGGCACACACACTTATATTCTGTACACTCAGGAGGATATTGCCCAGGACCCTACGGCCACTACAAGAGAGTCAGGCCACCCTATGAAAAAGGCCTACCTGGCATGTGTAAGAAGGGTGCACACACTTTCCCACTGCAGTACAATGAGAAAGTGCCCAGAGTCCCAAGGTCACATAAAGTTAGTCAGCAAAAACTGGAAGGAAAAAGCAAAACTTTTCAGGAAAATCCCCTCAGAAGGACCAGGAATTATGACAGGTCAAATTTGCAATTCAAACCTGCACCCCCAGGCTAGTGGTGGCAGGTATTGATGAGCAAAAATACAAGCATTACCATGTGGCGTTGTGAAGGGCATCACAGAGACGATATGTAACCCAGTTCCATTCTGCACTACCTGTAGGAAAGTACCCTCTTTTTAGCATGGTTACCCCCACTTTTTGCCTGCTTTCAGTGTGTTTTGACTGAGTTTACTGGGATCCTGCTAACCAGGACCCCAGTGACTGTGCTCTCTTCCTCTAAATTTGGTTGGTTAGGACCTAGCACACCCCACAATTGGCATACTGGTGTCCCCATATAAGTCCCTAGTATATGGTACTTAGGTACCCAGGGCATTGGGGCACCCAGGGCTCCCCATGGGCTGCAGCATGTATTGTGCCACCTGTGGGAGCACATGCAAAATGTGTCTGCAGGCCTGCCATTGCATCCTGCATGAAAAGGAACATGCATACTTTGACTACAGGTCACTGTAAGTCACCCCTATGGTAGACCCTCCTAGTGCAGAGGGCAGGGTGCAGGTACCTGTGTGTGTGAGGGCATCCCTGCATTAGCAGAGGTGCTCCTATGAACTCCAGCTCTATTACACTAGACTTCGTAAGTGCAGGGAAGCCATTTTACCCATGTACTGGACACAGGCCAATCACTACCTGTGTCCAGCCACATAACGATAACTCCGAACCTGGGCATGTTTGGTATCAAATATATTGGAATCATATCCCAATACTGTTGACAGTATTGGTTGTATGATTCCCTGCTCTCTGGTGGCTCCTTAGAGGACCCCCAGCATTGTTCCTACTAGTCTTGTGGGATTTTCTGGGCAGCCCATGCCACTGCCACCTCTCAGACAGGCTTCTGCCCTCCTGCTGCTTGACCAGCTCAGGCAGAGGAAGGCAGAACAAAGGATTTCCTCTGGTAGCGGAGGTAATACCCACCCCCTTGGAAATAGGTGTTACATGGCTTGGTAGGGGTAGCCTCCCCAAGCCACCGGTATGCTTTGAAGAGCACATTTGGTGCCCTCCTTATATAAACAGATTTGCACCAGTCCAGGGACCCCCTCGTCCCTGCTCTGGCATGAAACTGGACAATGGAAAGGGGAGTGACCATTCCCAGGGGTGGGGCCCAGAGCTCCTTGGATCTGCCATCTTAAATCCAAGGTGGGCAGAGGCACCTGGGAGCATCTGAGTGGCCAGGTCAGGTAGGTGATGTCACAGCCTCCTCCTGATAGGTGGTCACCCTGCTAGGTGACCAATCCCCCTTCCTGGGCTATTTAGGGTCTCCCTCTTGGGTGGGTCCTCAGATTTGACCTGCAAGAGTCCAGCAGGACTCCTCTGCAATGTTTAATTAATCTTCTGGTCACTGGGACTTTAACTGAACCCTCCAGGAACCAACAATTTGCAACTTCAGCGATGACTCCGCTCTGCAACATTGTTCCTCCGGCTCCTTCCAGCAGCTGTAACATTTCCCCAGCTGTGCATCCTCTGAGGGTGACGAGTCTTCAGCCTGCACAAAAAGTAAGAAGGAATCTCCCTTGGAGGGAAGAAGTCACTCCCCTGCATCCGCAGACACCAACTGCAATGACAACCGGCTGCATGGATCTTCTCTCCCCCGGAGCTGCGTGGATCCTGCATCAAAGGTAGTGGTCTGGAGGGGTACCCTTGGTCCTTTCTACCAGTCCAACTTGGGAGACGGCAAGCCCTTGCCTCTCCTTGCAGGCCAATAGCCCTGTGCACTGCAACTCTTGCAGCTACCAAGGGTTGTTTATTCCTCCTCTAAGGGATCTTCAGGCTCTGTGTTGCCTCGGTCCCCATCACTCATTCGTGCAAAGCATAGTCTCCTGCCTACTGCTCCGGGGACATGGGACTCCTCTTCAGGTGTGCTGAGTGGGCCTCTCTGCGACTCCTGTGCCTGCTGCTCATGGGTCACCTGTTGGGGCTGCCTCCTCTTCTTATGTCTCTTACAGCTCCTGAGGGTCATCCCAGACTCCCTTCCCTGGGTTGAATCCCCTGGGCCTTGCTGGTCCTCCTCAGCCTTGCAAAACTTTCTTCTCCGACGCTTGCATTTGCCGAGGCTTGTTGGTGTTTTTTCCAGCACCACTGACCACCTCCCTCACAACTGCTGATGTGGGACATCACTTGCAACACTCTGGAAAGCCTCTTCTGCTCTTGTGCTGCACTACTGACTTTCTTTATCCACTGTTGTCCTGCATCCCCAGAAGAATCAGTAGTTGTTTCTGCCACAACCGGACACTCAAACTCGAACTGGACTTGATCCCCTTCCTTTGCAGGTCCTCTTCTGTCAGGATCCACCTTTAGGTCCTTCCATTCTTTTCTGGGTCTTGCTCAAGCCACTTCCAAAGTCCTCCTGTTGGTTTTGGAGAAAACCACATACTTACCTCTGCTCTCCTGGTACTGGAGGTGTGAGAAAACGGCTGATTGCAGAGGCCCCCTAACTTTTGGCCCCCATTTTCCAATTTTTGCTGGTGTTTTCCTGACTCTGATGGTGCCCTGGGTACTGCTAACCAGTCCTAGGGCCTGTACTCTGTGTAAAATCAATATGCAAATCTGGGTGCCATATAACTATAAGCAGGGACCTTATAAAAGTAGTTTTATAAGCCCTGGTGAGGTAAAAATAGCCAAATTCGTTTTTCCCTCATTGTAGTGAATGGCCTTCATAGGCTAGAATGGGGAGACTTTATTTAAATTTTTTAAGTCCCCTTAAGTAATGGATACCAAGAGTTTGGTATATAGTTAATTGTTATAATAAATCCCACAACTTCCAGTTGTTGGATTTAATATAACTTGTTCAGGTAAAGAGTTTTAAACTTTACCTGAAAAGTTGCCAATTTCAGCCCTGCATTGTTTTTACTGCTGTGCTCTGATTGGCCAGCCTCTGGCAGCCTGGCCAGGCTGCCTTGATGAGGTGTGAAGTGGCCTGGCTTCACACAAAGAGATGTGCCTGTGGGAGGGAATTTCCCCTAAGCAGATGGTGAGGCAGGAAGGGGGAGGGCTGCCAAACTGGTCTTCAAAGGCAGAGAAGGACATTTGGAGCACCCCAGCAACACCCCGACATCCTGCAACCCCAGACAACTAGGTGCCCCCTTGATTAGATTAGGAGAGGGCAGGAGAGGGGTGTGTTTATGATTATTAGCCACACCAGTGGGTGGGCTCAGACAGATGTAACCTCCAAAAATAATTTTCAGCCATGATGGATTTTTGAAGAATGTTGCGTCCTGGGATTGATTTTTGCCACACTTCCCAGGAAGTGGTCATCACAGGGGGAAGGACCCTACACCTGATTGGAGAACCAGGACCCCCCTGCTTTTCACCCAGGAGCAAGGATAAAACTGGCAGACCTGCACCCACACCTCAGTTCCCTACCACATCCCTACCAGGAAGAACTACAGAAGAAGAAGGACTACCCTGCTGGACCCCTGGCCTGCACCTGGAACCTGTACTCAGAAGGACTGCACCAGCTACACACTTGGGCTTCACCACAAGAAGGACTTTGCATGGCTCCAACTGGTTCAAGGAGGAACTCCCTGTTTGCTACAGGTGAAAAATTGCTAACCAGAGTCCCCTGCACCAACTCCTGAAGAAATCAACCAGCTGACCACTGCCCAGTGGCCAAAAAGGAGTTTGTGCCAGGTGCATTCTGGGAGTTGTAGTCCGCACCCCCAAGGATCATCTCAGAGCTTCTGGACCCTTGGGGGAGCTGTGGACCCCAAAAGAACCTTAAAAGAACATCTGAAAGAAGACCCAGAAGTTTGGAGTACTTTTGAAAAAAAGCTCCATAGAGGGACCGACCCGCCACGGAAACTCTAGCCAGCTTGCCTCAACCATGACCCGGCCTGATTTGCAGGTTCGTCCTGGTGAAGAAAATCTCCAAAAAAGAGACTAAGTCCGAAGGTAAAAAGTTTACCGGGACCTCCCAGCCAGCGTATCCGTGGAGGGCTCCAGGGACATCGGATCAAGATCCAGGTTTGCCTCGGTCAAAGGACTTTCACCTCGAAAAAACGACTAAGTCCGGAGGTAAAATTCTCCACCGAGGGCTCCCGCGACGCGTATCCGGAGAAGAGTTCCAGGAGGTCGGATTGGACTGGCAGGTTCGTCCCGCTGAAGAAAATCTTCAGAAAAACGACTAAGTGCGAAGGTAAACTTTTGACCGAGGCCTCCTGTGGCCTGTAGCCAAGCCGGGCTCCATCGCGGTCGGCCTTAAACTTTGACTTTGCCTCAGTCGAGGTGCAACCAGATGACCCAATTGGCGCTTTTTGTTTCTAGGTGCTAAAAAAACTATAATTCTTTAAAAATTCATATCTCTGGTTCCCCTTATCCAATTTTATTCGTTTGTCTGTCATTTTAAAGATAAAAATATAATCTATTTTTATAAATTGGTTTTGGGATTTTTAAATTGTTTCCTGTGTTTTATTTAATTACAGTTTTGTGATATTTGAATGCTTTACACTCTGTCTCCTAAGTTAAGCCTTGTCGCTCGTTGCCAACCTACCAAGGGTTGAGCTGGGTTTAATTTACTGAGACCTAACTGGACCTAAGTGGAGGTTAGTGGCCTATTGCTAAGTGTAGGTACCTACCTGCCCTTGCCAATAACCCATTTTCCAACAGGAGGTCACCCTGGTACTCACCTCTTGGAGTTCCTAGTTCCTCCAGCTCCCCTCTACTGATTCCACTTCCTTGGATGGGGGACTGTCTTTCACTTTCCACTATTTTTAGTATATGGTTTAGGCCTCCCCTAGGACCCTCACCATTTGCTATTGCTTTTACCAATGCCTATTGCTTTCTATGCGATTTACTCATTGCTGCTGTGTATATAATAGTGTGTTTACTCACCTCCAATTGGGGTATTGCCTATACAGTATTTTAATATGTGTGTTACCATATTAACACATATTTTTGTACCACTGTGTGGTTCTTTCATGTGTGTAAGTGCTGTGTGACTGTAGACATATTGCATTAGCTTTGCATGTCTCTTAGATAAGTCTTGGCTGCTCATCCACAGCTACATCTAGAAAACCCAGGTTTCCTAGACACTGCCTACACTTCATTAATAGGGGGATACCTGGACCTGGTATAAGGTGATAACACCATAGTTGCTCACCACACACCAGGCCAGATTCCTACACTAGCTTTCCTTTACTAGAAATCAATGTCCTATTAGAAAGGTGGTTGAGCTCAGGGAGGAGGACCTGGTCCGTTAGGCATCTAGTCCGGCGTAATTTGTCTACTGTGACTGTTTTCTGTGTTCAAAACTTATCAGGAGATGAGGAAATACTATAGGTACATAGGTCCAGCCTTAAGTCCTAAGCTTCTCCCACTCAAGTCAACTTTCTTTACTGTTATGTGTGTGATTATTGCACGAGTACCTGCGAGGCAAGAGGAGCAATGATTGTATCTTTAAGAGAGCAGATGACAGCTCTGATTCCCCTCCAGTAGTGCCCATCCCCGAAACGTGAAATACACAACCGTCAGGCCACTACAAAATGAGAAAAAATGGTGTGACACACAGGACCACATAAGAATGTTAATGCGTACTATGCGTGCACTTAAGGAGCAGTGATTCAACAACATAGTGACCATACATGAATACATTTACAATGCACTATCAAGTAGTGACCTTTACATAGAGCTATCTTGACCCACTTGAGATGTTGAAGAGAGTGTGGTGTTCCTTCACACTTTCTAGCCGAGCTTTCTCTGGTATAAGATACAGCAAAGTGTACAAAGTTTGAAAGCAATCAATATGTTGTTTCCTAATTAGTCAATTTAGGAGACTACTGTTAGTCAGAGTCCGTATTAGTATGTGGTTTATACGTGGTTAATGTAAAAGTTCGTATTAGTACGTGGTTAATATTAAAAAATACAGCTGTATTGTCTTTAATTGCAGTGTTGGTCAGTGCTTACTTTGTTTTTCTGTGTAGCTTCCTGATTTTGTTGGGGCGTCCGATGGGGACATTTTCACGTTACGGTGTTCTAGGTGAAGTTCAAAACGAACTGCCCACTATGGAAAAGGAGGGTGCAAGATCAGGAACATTGCGATTTTCCTAGCCTTGGTGTCAGAACGGACAGATTTTATTAAAGACACGGAGGCGAGTATTATGCAGTCTTTTCTTACTTTATTTTTACAGCAGCCAAGCAAGAACTACGTTCTCAGAAAAAAACTATGTTAGAACTACAAAGTGATATCATAAAGGAACAACCAATAGGACGTTGAATATAACAATAATTATGTTGACTGCGAACAGCAAGTCATCTTTTCTTGATGTGATAACTAAAGAGGTGTATAAATGAACAATGAAACAGCATAAAAAGTAATCAATATGGTGAGTAGGTCCATAAAACAGTCATTAAACTGAAAGAGAGTTCCAGAATAATTCAGTTTGGAAGATCCATTGAGAAAAGGATGATTGTGTGGATAATAAGTGACCCATTCGAATTAGGAGGAGCTAATGCTGAGAGAGGGTGTTGGTACTGCAAATAGAAACACAGGGAGTTTAACATAACAGTGGTGGGATAGTACTTGCCTCTGTGTCTTTAATAAAATCTAGCATTTCTGACACCAAGGCTAGGAAAATCTCAATTTTATTACAAGACCAGAGGCTTATGTTATGCAAGTTCAAAGCATAGCAACAACAAAATCAGAGACATGTGAAAATTGGTTTACAATAAAACGTTCTAAAAGTATTCACATTATTCCAATCCGCAGATTTCAGAATATTCTGCAAGGAAGAGTCAGCCCAGAAAGCAAGAGAGGCCATTGCTCCTCTGGCTGAATGGGGACCAAAGGAATCAATGTGAATTCCCACTAAGGACATGATCCATTTGACCCAACGGGCTATGGTAGGGAAGGAAACAGGTTTCCAGAAAGAAATTAGTAATTGGGTATAACAGGAGGATTGCAAGTCTGCAGTGTGAGTCACATTACTCTTAAAGCAATTTCCTACACACAATTTGGTTTGAGAAGGAAAAAACAGATAATGAATGGAAGCTAAATTAGTCTCAGTACGTTTGTGACCCCAAAAAGAAACACCCAAAGGAGAGTAATGGAAAGAAGAAACATCTAATGCTTTAGCATCTGAAACACGTTTTAATGATATCAAACATGAAAGCATAGTTAAATTAGTAGAACGTTGTTCAAGAGAAAGTAATACATTGTCTGGTCATGCAATGAATAACCTTAACAGCAAAATAATATCCCACATTATATTGCATTTAGGAACTGGAGAATTAACAAATCTTACTCCCTTTAATAGTTGTCAAATTAGAGGATGTTCACCGATGGGTCTACCGTTGATCCTGTAATGTTCAGCTGAAATAGCTGATCTATCAGTATTTATAGTGCGATAAGCTTTACCTTGAGAAACCAAGAAAGCAAGGAAATTGGCCACCAAAGTCACAACAGCTGAAAAGGGATCTGAATTTCTGTCCATACACCAGCTGCACCAGGCGACCCAGGCGACTTGTAGGCCTTTGCCGTGCCAGGGGCTTATGATTGTTGGATGAAGTTGATAGCTTCCTCTTACTTCCTTGGGTTCTCCAGGAAGACCCGAAATCTTCCATGCGATCAGAAAAATGTAATTGTTGAGAATCATTAAGTTGGGAAAATGAGGAAGCCAGACAGGACGATCTGTTGCCACCTTCAAAAGAGTTGGATACCAAGGTTGTGCTTGCCACAATGGTGTTAAGAGAATTAAAGAAGATCATTGTCTGTGTGTTTGAGCAAGGACTTGGGAATAAGAAGAAAAGGAGGAAAAGCAGAAACGAAAGTTTGTGGCCAATGTTGGAGAAAGGCATCTGTAGCTAGAGCTTGTGGATCTGGTCTCCAAATGAAAAAGGAAGATGAGAATTGAGACGAGAGGCAAAGAGATCTACTGACATGTTGCCAAAGATGGAAGTAAGACAACTGAACACTGAAGGGTGCAGTTGCCAATCGCTTGAGTCTTGAAGATGTCAGAGTACCAATCAATCTTCCTGGGAGGTAAACCAATCTGACTAAGATGCTTCAATGTAACAATATCCCTTACAATACAAGAGTTGCTAAGATTTTGGATATGGTGCCTCTGAGATGGTTGATATATCTGACAGCAGTCAAGTTGTCCATTCTGAGAAGAATGGTGCAACTTACTCTTCCTTGTGTAGAGAATTGGATGCCAAAAGAACCCGCAAGCATCTCTAACCTGTTTATGTGCAAGAAGGACTCCTTCTGGGACCATGCGCCTCCAGCCGAGAACTGACCACACATTTCACCCCAACCAGTGCGACTTGCATCGGATTCTAATACAAGATCTGGGGCGGCAGAGAAGATGGTTCTCCCTTCCAGGCATGTAAGTGGGTCAACCACCACAGGAGCTCTTCCCTGGACTCTGGGTCTAGAGAATCTGGGTCTGAGTAAGCGAGTCCTTTGTGACGATGTTGTATTTTTAGTCGTAGAAGAGCGCAATAATGAAGAGGGCCTGGAAAGATCACTTGAATTGAAGAAGCGAGAAGTCCTACAAGACGGGCTAATGTTCTGAGAGAGATGTGAGAAAGGGATAATCAATGACAAATTTCCTTTTTTTGTGAGAATGACCTTGTGTTAAGGAAGTTGAAGAACAGAGCAAGTAGTGTCTATCAAGAAACCCAGAAATTCCAATTGCTGAGCTGGAACAAGGGCAGATTTCTGGATAATGATGAGAAAACATGAACGGAGGAAAGATTCTGACAAAGATGTAATTGAGAAAGAAGAAGATTTTTGTCTTCGGCCATAATGAGAAAGTCGTCTAGATAAAGAATCAGGTGCACTCCATGGGATCGAAGGAAAGCCACCACCGGCCTGAGAATCTTGATGAAACACCAAGGAACCGAGGATCTAACAAAGGGGAGAACTCCCCATTGATACTGGAGAAAGTTCCTGTGGGAAGGATGAATTGGTACAGTAAGGTGTGTGTCTTGAAGGTCTAGTCTGACAAACTAACCGTTTTGAAGTAAAATATCTCTGAGATGTAATAATGTCTCCATCTTGAAATGGCGGTAGACTACAAAGTTATTGAAACGTTTTAGGTTCAAGACGCAACAAAACCTTTGGTTCTTTTTCTGAACTAGAATGTGGGTGCTGAGAAAACCTAAAGAGGCAAAATGGACTGGTTCTATGGCCTGTTTGATGAGAAGAGATTTGATCTTGTTGTGGATGAGTTGTTGTTGATCTTGAGAAAAAAAAGTGGTAAGGTAGTTGGAATTGTATCAGAGGTAGGGAAAACTCTATGAGGTAACTCTGAATAGCCTGAATTACCCATGTATCTGTAGTGAGAGGAAACCATGAATCTAGAAGGCCAGAATTGAAAACACTTACCGTAAAATTGTTCTCCTTTATTGGAATATCCTCTGGACCGGTATCCTCAGTCATGATGGAGATAGAAGCAAGGATTGTATCCCGAATAGGTGTCAACCTGATTTTGCTGGTTGAGGGAGTCTCTGTTAGGGTATTGACCCCTGGAGAAGTGGCTGACAAAGCAATTCCTACCTTTGCCGGTCCTGGAGAAAACCAGAGAAGAACAAAATGTATTCATGGAAAGTTGGGCTTTGTCCATGGTGGCAAAGGTAGATACATATTTGCCTAGTTTGTTTATAAAGGAGTCTCTGAATAACAATCTTTTGGCTAAAGGACCTTCTTCTTTGGAGGCTAAAGAACCAAGATGCAGGTCAATCTTGAGTAGGAGACTTTTCCTTCTCTCCAGAGATAAATGTGTGTTAGCATTGCCCAACATGCAAATAGCACACTGGACCCAACTGGAAAGTATAACAGGGTCCATCATAGAGTCATCCATTTTGGCCTCTTTTGCCAGATCCAGTATTCTAGTGAGAGGACCCACTAAATCCAACAATTTATCCTGGCAATTAGACCAGGCTCTGTCCACTCCTTTTTTAGGTTCTTTGCCGAATTTTGTGAAAAACATGAGCATATTTGGATCAATTACTGGGGTAGCCGTGATATGTAAAATGTAAATGTAAATTTGCACTTGTATAGCACACTACTCACCCGTTAGGGTCTCAAGGCGCTGTACTCATACTGCTATGGAACCCCTCCTGGCTTTTCCCTGTGAGGTGCCCACTCCTGGGAACCCCTAGGGTGAAGCCAGGCATCCAAGCACTGTTGGGGCCATTGTGGAGATTAAGCAAGCTATTGCCCAGAGCTGCAGAGTGGGACCCATTAATTAGATTAGGCACCGAGGCGAGAATTATCTGGTCCAAGGGAATTGAGCCCAAGACCTGCCAAAGCAAGACTTGAACCCTGGTCTTGAGCCAGATCTCTGCTTCAGGGTCTGCTGCTCTAACCATTGTGCCACACTTCTCCAGTGCCTGATATTATTAGGCAAAGAGGAATGGGGACATTCAGATTTTAATTTATTCCTGGTAACTTTATCCATTGCATTACTCAGGTAAAAGGAAACAGTCTGCAACATGATCCATGGGAAACCACTCCTTTGAATTGGGATGAATCATAAAAGAAGGGTCCAACATGGGGTTGACAAAGCACGCAGAGTACTATAGCCAGAAAAAAGGCAGTAAATGTGAGGTGACCCTGCAGAAAGCACACACATTCCCAACAATAACATAATGTAGTATTAGGGAGATATTAGGCCCTGAGTTGTGGTAGTAAGTTAATGTGTCAAGATTTGTGGAATGCCTTGTCCAGTTATTGTGGGCCTGGGCTCATATTTGTAAGCATGCATTGAAAGTGTTTCTCTCAAAAGGGACGAGTCCGTGAGGTGCATGAGATACTTAGATGTACTGTAAACTAGACCTATAAATCATGATTGTAGCAAATGAGGTATGCACACTTTGTCCCTTAGGATTTGTTGTATTTAACTACCCGTTTTTTGGAATGTTACTGTAAGTGAGTCTCACTACCTGAATTTCACTCACTGTAAATTCTTGGTAATTGGACTGAGAGTGCTAACCAATAGTGTTCAATTTTATGACAAGGTCACTGTAGTGTAGTTAGGGTGAAACTTTGAGCTGCTTATATGCAAACATGTATGTGCATATGTGCAGGCTGTGCATTTGAGACTACTGACCTGCGCAACCTGGTATCTGCTTAGCAGGTATGCTGTCACAGAAGGGAATCTTTAGAGCTTGGTACTGGCCTGGGGTAGATTGTATTGTGAGAGCTTGGTACTGGCCTGGAGTAGATCATATTATGAGAGGGCATTGTAGATCTTTAGTGCTCGCTGAAAATTTGTGGTTCTTACACTGCATTACACATTATAGGAAAAAACTGCACTGAAGTACAGTTTCATTCCACTTAGGCCCACAGGATCCAGCAAGGTATCAATCTAGGGATAAATATGCACAGCAAGGGGTATATTTATACTCTGCTTGCACCGAATGTGCGTCAAAAAATTTGACGCACATTCGGTGCAAACCCTGCGCCATATTTATACTTTGACGCCCGACCCCGCGGTCGTCAAAATCCCACCTTGTGCGTCATTTTTTGGAAGGGGGAACCTGCCTTGCGTTAATTATATGCAAGGTAGGCGTTCCCTTCCAAAAAATGACTTTAAGGCCTGTGCGCCTTATTTATACTCTAGCGTAATTTTGACGAACAGGAGGGGGTGGGTCATAAAAAACGGCGCACAGCCTGATGGGCGCCGTTTTTTAACGCCTGGGTCAGGGCAGGCATTAAGGGACCTGTGGGCTCGGAAGGAGCCCAGAGGTGCCCTCCCCTGTCCCCAGGAACACCCCCTGCCACCCTTGCCCACCCCAGGAGGACACCCAAGGATGGAGGGAACCATCCCAGGGACGGAAAGGTAAGTTCTGGTAAGTGTTTTTTTTTATTTATTTTTAAGTGGCATAGGGGGGCCTGATTTGGGCCCCCCTACATGCCACTATGCCCAATGACCATGCCCAGGGGACATAAGTCCCCTGGGCATGGCCATTGGGCAAGGGGGCATGACTCCTGTCTTTGCTATGACAGGAGTCATGTCAATGGGTATTGTGCGTCCAAAAAAATGGCGCAAGTCCGGTGTGAGGCCTGATTTTTGCCTCAGACCTGACTTGCACCCTTTTTTGACGCACAACCCCCATTTTCCCATACGTCGGCACTGCCTGGTGTGAGTCATTTTTTTACGCGTACCAGTCCGCAGCGCCGGCTAACGCCATTCCATAAATAAGGTGCCCGCATGGCGCATTGGATTGACGTTAGCCGGCGGTAACATTTTTGACGCACAACTGCTTGTACATAGAATGGGCCTCCCAAGACATGACACAGTCCCTCCTGCTGACATTCTAGTGTGCACCCATGATTTCCACCTCAAGTAACATATCCTCTGCACAGCTAGAGACCACCATCTGGTGCGATTTCAAGAACATGCGCCTATACTATACCAGGACCTGACAGCAGTTACCTTGCAAAAATGCCAAGACTTCTGCCCAGTGACTGCCTACTTGCAGAGTAAAGGCATCTCATATTCTTGGGGGTCAGCCTTTCCAGATCATTTTCCACATAGATGACAAGCTCCATCAACTCCTATCCCTTATGGACACATGCCAGCTGCTGGGTATTTATAATTCCCCTGCTGGTGATCCACAGGCCAGCTCCCACGGCCAGCAGGCACGCAAATGCTCCTCTTGGCAATGGAACAAACCCTCGCCCAAGAGTTTATGGCCTGATCCGGATACTAATACAATGGAGAGGCGAGCAGTACTAGAGATGGTGTCCGGTGATCCCACTGGGATGTGAGCTTTTGCACTAAGGACCAAGCAGGGGGTGGAGATTGGATGCCTTGAGCCACCACACAAACCTAATAACGTCACTCCCTGTGGAACTCCTTGATGCCTTTTGAACTCTTGTTAGAGTCATCTGTTTCTTTTATTCATGTTTTCAGTTCTTCTGGTTTTTGGGGAGGGATACAAGCAGAACATGGTGTTACTTTACTTTTCGAACACACAGGTACACTGGTTTGTCCATGGTCTGCTTCGGATATGGGAGGGTGAGGAGGTGTTGGACTTTTTTCCTTATGCAGGGTCATCCCCATTCTTTTTGCCTCCTGCCTCCTATTTTTTCTGACCTCTTGCTGTTCGCTCTAGGACTCTGAGCACTTTATCACTGCTGACCAGTGCTAAAGTGCAGGTGCTCTCCCATCTAAAGTTGGTATGATTGGCTTATACCTAATTGGCATATTTAATTTACTTGTAAGTCCCTTGTACAGTGGTATCTCTATACCCAGGGCCTGTAAATTAAATACTACTAGTGGGACTGCAGCACTGCTTGCGCCACCCACTGAAGTAGACTTTCAATCCTGTCTCAGGCCTGCTAGCGCCAGGGCCTGTGGGCACAGTTTTCTGCCACAGGGACCTGGCATCTAAAATTACTTGCCAGGCCCAGAACTCCCCTTTTACTACATGTAAGTCACCCCTAAGGTACGCCCTAGCTAGCCCTATGGGCAGGGTGCCATGTATGTAGAAGGCAGGACATGTGCCAGGTTGCGTGGCCTGTCCTGGTAGTGACAAAAAGCCCAACTTGGTGTCTCACTGATGCGAGTGCTGCCTTCTCATAGGAATGCATTAGAAATGCCCTGCCTTATGTGTTAGGGGTATTGTCTGATTTATGAGGGGTAGCGTAGGCGTGTTTGGTATGGTTGTGATGGTGATAATAGATGCTACTTACTGGTGTAGGTGTATTTTTTTTCACTATGACAGAAATGCCACTTCTAGAAAGTGCACATTTCTCTGCGCTTATGACTCTGGTGTTTTGCAGCTTGACCTTAATCCACATCTGGGCAGAGTGCATACTTTACAGACAGCCTGTACACAGGGAGGGTGGAGGTGTCACAGAGGAGCATCTGCATACTGAATAGTCTTCATGGCTGAGAGAAGGGAGAGGCGGGGCACACCTACATTTGTAAAGGCTGTGCCCTGGCCTCACAAAATAGGGTTGTTTACCCCCCACTGATGTTTCAAGCCTGTGCTGAAGGAGAGATATGGCACTCCCAGAACCAGTTGTAACTGGTTGGAACCTCTTCTCCCTACCATTGTAAAACACTGTAAGGACTGAGTATAAGTAAGGGGAATTTTCCTCACAATTTGGAGACTCTTGGAATCATCTTGGAACTGGACACAAAGGACTGGAAGGACTCATCAGGAACCGCCATGGACTGCTGCTGCTGTGCTGACCTATTACCTGCTTGGTCACTGAAAAGGACTTGCCAACTGCTTACATCCTCTGTGCTGGCCTGTTGCTGGGCTCCTCCCCTTATGGGCCTTTTCTAGGACTCTTGTCCCCCAGGGGCAGGGTGCTGTGGCCCCTGACCCCTGCAACGATCTTCAAGTCACGAAGTCATATCTTCAAGTCATATATCTCTGTGAGTAGCGCTGTCGAGAGCGCTGCTGCTGGAATGTTATTAGCGCTTGAAAAGCGCTCCTCCGGATTGTGGCCTGAAATTCACTGCCGCGACTCGGGCTTAATTTAGCGCCCCAGTGCTTTGAAAAGCACGTTGTGGTGCTTAGGATCACTGCTGCAGCCCAGGGAGGCTGTTCAACTCAAGCGCAAGTGAAGCGCGCTTCACTGTGCCCCTGGGGCACAAAGGAAACCTTTCTTCCAAAGACAGGAGCAAGCGTGCTCCTATAGGTGCCCCTGGGGCAAGGTCCGCCCGTAGAGTGCCCCTGGGGCACCAGTAGGCCCTGCTTTGGGCTGGAACTCCATGGAAGGCAGGAAGGAGAGGAGGACGCCTTTCCTTAACCTGCTGAGCCCAAAAGGGCTCTTTGTTGATCTGCGGGTGGGGCAGCAGCCTCACTGGAGGCTCGCCTGCACCGCAGGCCCCTTGTTGGCCCCTCGTCAGCCAGTGCCAGTTTTGTGGTCCCCCCTGACTCGGAGGGCCAGTGCAGGCCCAGGAGGGTCCCCAAGCAATCGCGGGCCCGGGGTGCGTAGTGCCCCCCTACCACCTACACTACTTTGGAGGACCTTGGGCCCCCTAAGGAGGGCCCCCAGTAATCATGGGCCCCTGGAGGGGCCCATGAATATTACATAGTAGGTGCTTGTTGAGGTGCATACCCTAGACAACCAGAAACCTTTCTTCTAACAGGAGGGATATCTGACCACAGAGAAATCTCATTACATATCCCCCACACCCATGATATTCACACTATGCTAAAAATCCTCACCTGCAACGTGAAAGGCCTTAACAACCCTGTTAAACACTATGCCATACTGTCCTATCTGGAACATTCAGGTGTGGACATCTGCCTTCCGCAGGAAACCCACTTAGTCGCCAGCAACTGCCATAGGCTATACTCCCACACTTTCCCACATCTATTTTTTTAACTGCTCCTTCCAAATCCAATGGAGTGGCCATACTGGTGTCACACTCCTTCAGAGACAAAGTGAGATCTAAATTAGTAGAAATCAAAGGTAGGCTTCTGGGACATACAGTGAGCTTAGGCAATCACACTTTTACACTTGCGACCCTTTATTCCCCAAATGAGGGGCAGGATATTATATCTACCCAAGATAGGTTGGTACTTTTGGGGGAAGACCTCAACTTAGTATTCAACAACAACCTTTATCGATCGGCCCAGTGCTATGGGCATACTGGGGCTCTATCCCGGGAGGGAGCACACTGGCTAAGGGAGATCGTTTTGAGGGATCTCTGGCATGTCCTACACCCCCATACATGGGATTATACATTTTATTCTTGTGCCCATAAAACATATGCTTGCCAAGACCACTTATGGGCATGCAGGAGCTCCAGGCCCTAGTCACAGCTTCAGAGATCGAGCCCCGCTCCCTTTCGGACCACGCTGCGGTATCCCTTACCCTAACCTTCCCTCCTGGGAGGTGTTACTCATGAACCTGGAGGTTGCGGGAAAGCTTACTGCAGAGGCCTGATGTGGTAAAAAGAGTTGACCAAGCTAAAGTGTCTTTCTTGTCAGTGAATGATACGACTGATACCTCCATTCCCACTCTCTGGGAAATCCTGAGGGCTGTCATCTGCAGGGTATTGATCGCAGTCTCTGCAATGGACAAACACTCCACAGAGAAAAAAGAAAGCACCTCCAACACCAAGTACAGGGCCTTGAACTCTTCCATAACCGGACGGATGCTCCACTGGTTTGGAAGCAGTTGGAAGCAGCCCCTGAACAACTGCTTGACCTTGATTTAGACAATGCTGAAAATGCCATGCTGTGGCTCCTGTGCTCTTTTTACGTGCGGGGCAACAGATGTGGTCAAAAGGCACCAGCCACAATGTACAGACGTACACTCTCTCCAGGTCCAGGAAGGCTTAGAACTCATGGGAGATGGCCTTATTGCTTCTGTCTTCAGAGGCTTTTACAAGGGACTCCAGGCAGGGTAGACTCTACCTCGGGAGGGACCTGCCCTTTATCTTCATGACAAACACAAATTGTGGCTGACACTAGATCAGGTGGCAGCCCTAGATCATCCAATTCAGATTGAAGATGTCATCTGTGCTATTACCCAACAGAAGATTCTCAAATCCCCATGACCAGATGGCTTTCCGTCACTACTTTACAAGACCTTCTGTAATATGCTTGCCCCTGTATTGATCACAGGTCAATTTGATCACAGACAAAGGCATTTACTGTGGTCATCCTATAGCCGGGGAAAGACAAACAACTCTGCGGTTCATACCCCCGATATACCTTCTTAATGTGGACATCAAGCTGTTTACTAGTATTCTGGTCGCCTTGTTGGTTCCTTTTTTGAGGGGCCTGGTTGTAGGAGGCTGGCCTGGTTTGTAGTGGGTACCTATGGTACTTACACCTTATACCAGGTCCAGTTATCCCTTATTCCTGAAATGTAGGCAGTGTCTAGAAGCCAGGCTCTCTATAGATAGATGTAGCTGAGCAGCCAAGGCTTATCTAGGAGACATGCAAAGCTCATTCAATACCACTGTAGTCACACAGTACTCACACACATGAAAGAAAATACTCAGTGTTACAAAACCAAAGGCACTTTATTTTGGAGACACAAATGCCAAAAATACCACAGAGACTATACTCTCTAGGAGGTAAGTAATACACAAATTATATACACTTGTATGTGGAAATGTGCATAAAAACAGTGAGAAAACAGTGCAATTAGTGAAAATCACAGTAGTTAGAAATGGGCCTAGTGGGAACACAAACCATATACTAAGAGAGTGGACTGCGAATGTCGGTTTCCCACCTGGGCAAATGTAGTGTGTAGAGGGGCTCTGGGAGTATTAGAAAACGCCAAGGGTAAGTAATAGAACCCACCCCAGAGCCCAGGAAAGCAGGAGTAAAACACAGTAACTTTCCTAGAACACACAAGAAAGAAGATTATACAAGAACTAGAAGAGATTGCAAGACACCAACAGTGGATTTTTGGACCTGAAGAACTGTGGAAGAAGGGGACCAAGTCCAAGAAGCACAGTAGAGTCCAGGGAGAACAGGAGCCCCTGCTAACCTGTATGAAGGTGCAAAAGAAGAACCACCAGTGTTGAACAACTTCGTGGAAGGATGCCAACAAGCCTTGGCAACTGCAAAACAAGAGGTGGATGGGGGTACTGTCTTGCGTGGGGAGGAAAGCTCTTACCTCCACCAAAGTTGGACAGTAGCATGCCAGGACTGTCAGGACCACTTCAGTCCAAAACCTGTGATGCAGGATCCACCCATCTCGTCAGGAGAGGGGACCCATGCAGCCGGTCGTCATTGCAGAGAGGTGCTTGCTGAAGCAAGGGGGTGACTCCTTCACTCCAAGGGAGATTCCTTCATTCTTCTGGTGCGGGCTGAAGACAGGCTGTCCTTTTAGGATGCATGACCAGAAAACAGTTGCAGTTGCTGGCAGGAGCTGAAGATACAAAGTTGCAGAAATCGTCTTTGCTTCTCTGTTGCAGTTTGTAGAGTTCCTGGAGAGTCCAGATGCAGTTTCTTTGGTGAGAAGATGAAGTAGAGGATGCAGAGGATTCCTGCTGGAGTCTTGCAATCCTAATCTGAAGACCTACCCAAAAGAGAGACCCTAAATAGCCTTGAAAAGGGGATTGGTCAGCTGAACAGGTAAGCACCTATCAGAAGAGGGCTCTGACATCACCTGCTGGCACTAGCCACTCAGATGCTCCCAGAGTTCCCTGCCAACTTGGAATACAAGATGGCAAAACCCATGGACTCTATGGAGGAGCTCTGAGTACCACCCCTGCGGTGGTTATGGACAGGAGAGTGGTCGCACCCCTTTCCTTTGTCCAGTTTTGCGCAAGAGCACAGATTGGGGGTCCCTGATCCGGTGTAGACTGGATTATGCAAGGAAGGCACCATCCGTGCCCTTCAAAGCATTTCCAGTGGCTTGGGGAGGCTACCCCTCCCAAGCCTGTAACACGTATTTCCAAAGGGAGAGGTTGTAACACCCCTCTCCCAAAGGAAATGCTTTGTTCCGCCCTCCTGGGCGCAAGCTTTTCAAGCGACAGGAGGGCAGAAACCTGTCTGAGAGGTGGCAGCAGCTGGGGCTGCCTGGAAAACCTCAGAAGGCTGTAATGGCAGTACTGGGGGTCCTCTAAGGAGCCCCCAGAGTGCATGAAATCACACAACCAATGCTTGCAAAAGCAGGGGGTATGATTCCTACATGTTTGATACCAAGCATGCCTATGTTCAGAGTTACCATTAAGTAGCTGGACATAGGTAGTGACCTATGTCCAGTACAAGCGTAAAATGGCATCCCTGCACTCACGAAGTCCAGGAAAAAGGTCCTGGAGGTCATGGGTGCACCTCTGCTAATGCAGGGGTGCCCTCACACATGGGTACTCTGCACCCTGACCTCAGGGCTGGAGGGCCTGCTGTAGGCATGACTTTTAAGTGACCTGGTGCAGTGTAAATAGCATTGAAAGGGTGCATGCACCTTTTCACGCAGGCTGCAATGGGAGTCCTGCAGAAGCCTTTGCATGGGCTCCCTATGGGTGGCAAAAGATATGCTGCAGGCCATAGGGATCCCCTGGAACTCCAATGCCCTGGGTACCTAGGTACCATATACTAGGGACTTATAAGGGGGCCCCAGTATGCCAATTGTGGGTGAAATACTGGGTTACCAGTATGCAACAACCATAATTTAAGGGAGAGAGCATAACTACTGGGGTCCTGATTAGCAGGATCCCAGTAGATCCAGTCAAACACACTGACAAACAGGCCAAAAGTGGGGGTTACCAAGCTAGAAAGAGGCTACTTTCCTACACTGATCATCCTAGATCAGGTGAGTTTCATCCAAAATAAACTGTGTAGTGACGAAAAGTGGTGCTGCACCTAGTGCAGCACAACATTTCTTGTGCCCCCCGAACACCACCATGTAACATATGGTCCACCATGGTGGTAGTTAGGGAACTGGAGTCAGAATTTTTTATGCTAGTTCGGCACTTTGCAGGATTAGCATCAAACATTTTGACACTAATCCTGCAAAGCACCCAGAGGCCATTGTAACCAATGGGAGCCTCCTTTTAACGCCTGCTCTGAGTAAAAAAAAATGATGTTAGCAGAGTGGGGCTGGCAGTACGGGAGAAGGGGATTTTGCCCCAAAAAAAGACATTAGGCTGGTTAGAGTAAAAAAAGATTACTCTAACCAGCCTTGCGTCATTTTCTGACGCAAAACCATCCATACCACGTGACTACTGTCTTAGAAAATACAGGAGTCATGCCCACAACCCCAATAGCCAGCACAGGGGACCAGTGTCCCCTGGGCATGGCCATTGCACCCTGAGCCATGCAGGGGGCCCCAAGTTAGACCCCGATGGCACTTTAATTAAAAAATAAAAATTACTTACCTATACTTACCCTATTTACCTGGGATGGGGTCCCCAATCTTCCGGTGTCCCTCTGGTGTGGGAGGGGGTGTTCCTGGGGTTGAGGTGGGCACATGTGGACCCATTCCATGGTCTTTAACTATGGAAATAGGTCCACAGGTCTCTCAACGCTTGGTCTGACCAAGGCATTAAATAATGGTGCAAAGCAAGCTTTGCACCATTATTTAGCCCCTCCTCCCACCGTGCATTATTTTAGCATGGGGGGATACATATGGGGCTATGGGGTTAGCACCATTTTTTAGATGGGAATGCCTACCTTGCAACCCATTGACGCAACGTAGGTTCACGCATCTAAAAAATGGTACAAACTCTAATATTTTGATGTTAGACGGGTCTAAAGTCAAAATCTAAATATGGAGTTAGTTTTGCGCAGGATTTGTGTTTAAAAAATGACACAAATTTGGCGCAAATGGGGTATAAAGATAACCCTTACATTCCACTGTAAAGACAACTGGGGACTTATTACTTGTGAAGGACTCACATCCCTCAAAATCAATAACCTAATTTCGTACAATGATGATGAGAAAAAGTATGGTCTACTTAGAGGAAGTATGAGGTAGATAGGCTTGATGGGGAGGTGGCACTGTTCTGTAGGGGTACTCATCATGCTGCATGATCTTCAAGGTACAAGAATGTTGGGAGCTTGATTGAAGAAAATCCCCTTAAAAATAATAAAACTGTTTTCAGAAGAAGCAAGAATTCCCTTTTTCCCAAAGCCAGCAAGAGAATCTATAAATAGTGCACCTCACAGAATGGAAACGTGGCCTGATAACCTGTAAACAGTGCAGTATTTGTTTTAAGATATCCAGCACTGGAAAATCCACAAATTTTGCATATTTCTCTAGTACGGCATTTATAATGTTTCTCATTAGGGGTGAAAGAATGAATGGTCTAATAGACAAATATAGAAGAAAAGAGATCTTATCTCTGAAGAAGAGACCCTATGTAGAATCCAACTGGCATACCATGCATTCATCCTTTCAGAAATCCACCGGTTACAGAAGCAAACCATTCTAGAGAAATACAATATTTTAACCGGTCCTGCATCCCTAACAATCACCAACAGTAGGCTTTCCAGCTGGTTCCTGTTTCAGTTTTGGGATCTATTGTGACATTCTCACTGAGTGTTATCTTTAATTAACCTGTTTTCTTATCACCTTTCTAGTGCCCGTCAAAATTAGCCTTGCACAGTAGTTTGGTCAAAAGGCTAAATATAGTTAAACATATAGGAAAGTTATTCCACCAATGGGTTGAGATATAGGGAAAGTAAAGTTAATAAGTGCCAACTCATCTTAAAACCAGTATATGGGAAGAAGTCCAAAATGTCAGTTATCTTCATTGGATGGAACAGATTATTCTTATGAAATGACAAGCTGGGTGGAGAGATCAGTAAACAAGAAACAGACACGTATTGCCAATTTAAGGATAGTCTACTTTTTTCAATAATTGTTTTCAAGCTAAACCTGTAAAGGTAAGGTTCAAAGCTAGTCATCAGAAAAGGTATTTCGACTAATAGCTATGGGAGACAGATGTTGGCAATCATAAATGAAAAAGTGTCCGAATTAGGGGAGCACCAGCTCTCTGAAAGTATTCTGCAAGCAAGGGCTAGCTTACAGCGAGCTTGCTTTGTGCCTCATAAAGGTACTCATGTCTTATTCTTCTTATTTATTTTTAATTTGTTGAAGTAATGATCAGCCGTACATAGCATTCGGCTAAAAATGTGTAAAACGTATTGCATACTGTGAGAAGGTAGCCTCTTTCTAGCCTTGTTACCCCCACTTTTGGCCTGTTTGTGAGTGTATGTCAGGGTGTTTGTCACTTTTTTCACTGTCTCACTGAGATCCTAATAGCCAGGCCTCAGTGCTCATAGTGAAAACACTATGTTTTCAGTATGTTTGTTATGTGTCACTGGGATCCTGCTGGTCAGGACCCCAGTGCTCATAGGTTTGTGGCCTATATGTATGTGTCACTGGGACCCTGTCACACAGGGCCCCAGTGCACATAGGTGTGCATGTATATGTTCCCTGTGTGGTGCCTAACTGTCTCACTGAGGCTCTGCTAACCAGAACCTCAGTGGTTATGCTCTCTCATTACTTTCAAATTGTCACTGACAGGCTAGTGACCATTTTTACCAATTTACATTGGCTTACTGGAACACCCTTATAATTCCCTAGTATATGGTACTGAGGTACCCAGGGTATTGGGGTTCCAGGAGATCCCTATGGGCTGCAGCATTTCTTTTGCCACCCATAGGGAGCTCTGACAATTCTTACACAGGCCTGCCACTGCAGCCTGAGTGAAATAACGTCCACGTTATTTCACAGCCATTTTACACTGCACTTAAGTAACTTATAAGTCACCTATATGTCTAACCTTTACCTGGTAAAGGTTAGGTGCTAAGTTACTTAGTGTGAGGGCACCCTGGCACTAGCCAAGGTGCCCCCACATTGTTCAGAGCCAATTCACTGAACTTTGTGAGTGCGGGGACACCATTACACGCGTGCACTACATATAGGTCACTACCTATATGTAGCTTCACCATGGTAACTCCGAATATGGCCATGTAACATGTCTATGATCATGGAATTGCCCCCTCTATGCCATCCTGGCATTGTTGGTACAATTCCATGATCCCAGTGGTCTGTAGCACAGACCCTGGTACTGCCAGACTGCCCTTCCTGGGGTTTCACTGCAGCTGCTGCTGCTGCCAACCCCTCAGACAGGCAGCTGCCCTCCTGGGGTCCAGCCAGGCCTGGCCCAGGATGGCAGAACAAAGAACTTCCTCTGAGAGAGGGTGTGACACCCTCTCCCTTTGGAAAATGGTGTGAAGGCAGGGGAGGAGTAGCCTCCCCCAGCCTCTGGAAATGCTTTGTTGGGCACAGATGTGCCCAATTCTGCATAAGCCAGTCTACACCGGTTCAGGGACCCCTTAGCCCCTGCTCTGGCGCGAAACTGGACAAAGGAAAGGGGAGTGACCACTCCCCTGACCTGCACCTCCCCTGGGAGGTGTCCAGAGCTCCTCCAGTGTGCTCCAGACCTCTGCCATCTTGGAAACAGAGGTGCTGCTGGCACACTGGACTGCTCTGAGTGGCCAGTGCCACCAGGTGACGTCAGAGACTCCTTGTGATAGGCTCCTTCAGGTGTTAGTAGCCTTTCCTCTCTCCTAGGTAGCCAAACCCTCTTTTCTGGCTATTTAGGGTCTCTGTCTCTGGGGAAACTTTAGATAACGAATGCATGAGCTCAGCCGAGTTCCTCTGCATCTCCCTCTTCACCTTCTGATAAGGAATCGACCGCTGACCGCGCTGGAAGCCTGCAAACCTGCAACATAGTAGCAAAGACGACTACTGCAACTCTGTAACGCTGATCCTGCCGCCTTCTCGACTGTTTTCCTGCTTGTGCATGCTGTGGGGGTAGTCCGCCTCCTCTCTGCACCAGAAGCTCCGAAGAAATCTCCCGTGGGTCGACGGAATCGTCCCCCTGCAACCGCAGGCACCAAAAAGCTGCATTACCGGTCCCTTGGGTCTCCTCTCAGCACGACGAGCGAGGTCCCTCGAATCCAGCGACACCGTCCAAGTGACCCCCACAGTCCAGTGACTCTTCAGCCCAAGTTTGGTGGAGGTAAGTCCTTGCCTCACCTCGCTGGGCTGCATTGCTGGGAACCGCTACTTTGCAAGCTACTCTGGCCCCTGTGCACTTCCGGCGGAAATCCTTCGTGCACAGCCAAGCCTGGTTCCACGGCACTCTAACCTGCATTGCACGACTTTCTAAGTTGGTCTCCGGCGACGTGGGACTCCTTTGTGCAACTTTGGTGAGCACCGTTTCACGCATCCTCGTAGTGCCTGTTTCTGGCACTTCTCCGGGTGCTACCTGCTTCAGTGAGGGCTCTTTGTCTTGCTCAACGTCCCCTCTCTCTGCAGGTCCAATTTGCGACCTCCTGGTCCCTCCTGGGCCCCAGCAGCATCCAAAAACGCTAAACGCACGATTTGCGTGTAGCAAGGCTTGTTGGCGTCCATCCGGCGGGAAAACACTTCTGCACGACTCTCCAAGGCGTGGGGGATCCATCCTCCAAAGGGGAAGTCTCTAGCCCTTGTCGTTCCTGCAGTATTCACAGTTCTTCAGCCTAGTAAGAGCTTCTTTGCACCAACCGCTGGCATTTCTTGGGCATCTGCCCATCTCCGAGCTGCTTGTGACTTTTGGACTTGGTCCCCTTGTTCCACAGGTACCCTCAGTCAGGAATCCATCGTTGTTGCATTGCTGATTTGTGTTTTCCTTGCATTTTCCCTCTAACACGACTATTTTGTCCTTAGGGGAACTTTAGTGCACTTTGCACTCACTTTTCAGGGTCTTGGGGAGGGTTATTTTTCTAACTCTCACTATTTTCTAATAGTCCCAGCGACCCTCTACAAGGTCACATAGGTTTGGGGTCCATTCGTGGTTCGCATTCCACTTCTGGAGTATATGGTTTGTGTTGCCCCTATCCCTATGTTTCCCCATTGCATCCTATTGTAACTATACATTGTTTGCACTGTTTTCTAAGACTATACTGCATATTTTTGCTATTGTTTATATATATCTTGTGTATATTTCCTATCCTCTTACTGAGGGTACACTCTAAGATACTTTGGCATATTGTCATAAAAATAAAGTACCTTTATTTTTAGTATAACTGTGTATTGTGTTTTCTTATGATATTGTGCATATGACACTAAGTGGTACTGTGGTAGCTTCACACGTCTCCTAGTTCAGCCTAAGCTGCTCTGCTAAGCTACCATTATCTATCAGCCTAAGCTGCTAGACACCCTATACACTAATAAGGGATAACTGGGCCTGGTGCAAGGTGCAGGTACCCCTTGGTACTCACTACAAGCCAGTCCAGCCTCCTACACATACATTATACCTGCCACAGGTACAGTGTGACACAAGGCTTTACAAATTGGCGCATTGGGCCCAATGTGTACGTTTGTAAATGTGGAGCAGTGTTGCGTCAACAAAAAGTGACACAACGGTGGTGCAAAGGCCTTGTAAATGAAGCCCTAAGTATATCTCTTCGTGATTAGGCAGAAGAAAAATGCACATCTGCTTGACTTAAATGATGAGTTTAACTCCATCATGAGTCACCTCTTTAATAGCAAGACACATCTTTACCTGACTGTTTATCAACATCTTTTGATTGATCCAGTTAATGAGGCCAAATGAGATAGGATGCATTATGTTTGTGTTTTTTCCGGTGATATACGCCCCAACCATAGGATGAGGCTTACACAGATACCTATCCTCACTAGAGAATGTGGACCTGCCTAAAAGACTATTATAGGCAAATAGGCACTGGATGAACCTACGTTTGTCAGATTCGGGTTACCACCTGTATTTCAATATGACAAACAAGTACCTTGCTGATTTAGTGATGTTTGTTTATGTCTGTGTAAGCAGGGCTTTGAGTGCAATAAAAAAGAAAACTGGGGTGGATTTCTAAAAGAGGCGCAGCCAAAGTGGCTGACCAGGAGTCCTTTACAGGGGGTGTGGCGCACACCTGTTGTTTCTCCTCTCAACCACCTTGCTTCTGAGTCACGCTGCGGACTTTGAATGCTTTCTCGAAGCTCTGACAGTAAACAGCACAAAGAAGTCCATTTGACAATGTCATATTTACAAAATATATCATAGGGGTAGAAGTAAGACTGTAATCAGAGTTGTTCAAATATTTTCAGGAAGCAAGAGTGATGGTGTGAATGAGACTCCATTGAGAAATCTTACTTGAAAAGCTGAGCTGAAAGTTTGAAAGCTGTCTTTACATCTTCTGCACTGAAGGCATGCCAAAGGCAAACCTTTCTACTCCCATCCATGCCTGGATCGCACACAACACCAGAAACCCTAGTTCTGTTCCCCCAAACAGGTGCCAGCTGCAAGCCATGTTGTGCTCTTTGCCTTTGTTTGCCTTGCTTTCCTTTTGTTGCCTTTTGCTACCTTTTATCATACACTCTTGTTGCCTTTTGTTTGCCTGTTTTCATTTTACTGCCTCTTGCTCTCGTTTTGCTCACTTTTATCTCACTCTCTCTCTTTCCCTTTTGTTTGCCTGTTTTCATTTTACTGCCTCTTGCTCTCATTTTGCTCCCTTTTATCACACTTCCTCATTGCCTTTTGTTGCCTGTTTTCATTTTACTGCCTCTTGCTCTCGCTTCTCTTACTCTCCCTTCACCCTCGGTTCACCTTTGTTTTCCACCATTTTCCCCCTGGCTGCCCCAGTGTCTTTTCTCGCTCCCCCCTACTTCCCTCACTCTCTTCTGCTCTCCTGAGTGCTTCTCCTGCAAAACTTCCCAACTCTGTTAGCTGCATCCACCTCACTCCTTGCTCCTCCCTCCTCCCAGGACCTACTTACTAGTGCCACAGTGCAGCAGTATGCAGCAGGCGTAAGAGAAGCCCATCTGCCCCCATCTGTGCCTGGAGTGCACCCAGTGCCAGAAACCCTGGTTCTGCTCCCCTTCAGCTACTCTGCCACCAAACTCCATGCACTGAACACAGGACACATTAGGGATATTTGCTGCTGAACCTCCCCTGCTCCTTGGTAGTTCCTTTCTCCTGCATCCACTGCAGCTTCACATGCCTCAGAACAGACACAAGCTCACACTCCAGCACCATGCAGATCTCGCACTGTGCCAAAACAGCGTGAACCTCACACCACATGTGAGGAAACAGTTGTTTTTGCAGCCCCCCCCCCATGGTGCCCCTACTCGGACTATTAGCTGTTGGTTTATTGACTCTGAGAGCATACTGAGGCCTGCTGACAAGACCTCAGTTCCAGTGTTCGAACCCTATAAAAATTACATTTTATATTGGATACACCCAATTGGCATGGACTGACTTACTTATTAGTCCCTCATATGTGGAACCCAGGGCATTGAAGACAAGAGTGTTCACTCAGGGCTGCAGCACTGCTTGTGCGGCCCTTTATGTAAGAAGGCACAAAATGGCTCTCAGCCTGCCACTGCAGACTGGAAGAACAGTGTTTTCACTGCCATTTCAACTTAGCCACCTTGTCCCTTAACGTTATATATGTGTCTCCCATAAGGAGCCATGTGGCAGGGAACTGTATTTTGTCAAGTAAAACATCTGTTTTTAGATATGTCTCAAAAACAGCACTTACAAATTGTTTTTTGGCTGTGGATAAAGTTAATAGCCCCATTGGCTAACACATAGTTATCGAGTGGCATCCCAACCCGGCTAACCTCTGAATGGGACTACTTACCTGGGTCATGTAAGGTATCAAATTAATTGTGGCATTAAATGCAACTTGATAGTCAAGTCAAAACTAATGTCACTTTCAAGGTTAAGCAACTTTTAGAAAGTTGACACTCTGTGCCTCTGCTAGTCCAATGGCCTCACAAAGGCATACATCCACAGACAGCTTTCTTCCCACCTGGAGAGACACATAAATGACTCTCAGGAACAAAGGTGGTTGCCACAGACAGAGGCGTCACTTCCTCTGTCAAGATGGCCATTCTTTGTTTTAACCCAGAAGGTGACTTTCAAAGGAGAAGCCGCCTTTAATGGGCCACCAGCTACATAAGCCTAAGCAGGATGCCGCTGGTTCTTGTAGACAGAATGAAGACAGAGCCAGAGAGGAGAAACTCGTCCCTAAACCAAATTTATTGTGGGCGTGTAGCCCTCAGTTAGCCACACCTCTGTGGTTGGCTACCAAGCTCCTGATGACTAAGGAAGGGTCACGCCATCTTGCAAGAGACAAGAATATGGTATCCTGGAATAGCGAGATGCCATACATCACAGGACCTTCATCACTCGGTAGGAGGGAACCCAGTAGTACATGGTTAGTCACTGCGTAGTCCCCTCAGGACACTTTCTTTGTATAAATATGGCACCAATGGCACTCTGACCCTCAGATCATGCTGTAATCAGAAAGAGGACGGAAGAGGTATGGCCCAGCTGCCCTTGGACCCTCACAAAGAGAGGCTGCATGGTCAGAAGGACTGCAGGAAGGCACCTGGTGCATTTTGGCCTAGCAATGTTTGGATTGTGTCTACAGCTTCTGGCACAGGAAAATGTTTATTCCCAACATTCAACAACTGCAGTGACCCCAAGGATCGGTTGGCTGATCTCCTGTAACCAGCTCCAGGGACACAAGAGCAGAAAGAACCTACACCAACAAGTTGGTAACACCCGCAGATGTTTTGCCGGTCATGCAAAAGGAGGAATCTGAGATAGCCAAAACCTGAACCTATGTCTGATGGACCTGGGAGTGCTATCAGAGTCCAGATTCATCATACCCACGAGTCAAGAGCCCCCACCAAAGTATGGCCAAGATTAAAACAGGGGTGTAAAGAGTGTTGATGGAAATAATGTACCACTGCACTCTATAACTAGGGAAGGTAGTTTACCTAATCCTAAATGGTCAACATGTTTTGCGTCCTCGGTTGGTCACAAAGTGATCCTATGACGCTTCTTCAGGACCCAAAAAAAGGAATTGTTATTAAACTACTTCTCCTGTATATCAACAATTAATCAAATGCTAAAAAGTCACTTACAAGTAGAAGACAAAGTATGTCTAAGTCAGTTGGTCAGTAAGGTCGCCCATCCCATATTAGAGATTGGGCTTCCTAGGTCTGCGCTAGCATCAACCAAGGAGATAGTATTGGTTAGCTCCTCGGTGTGTCGGGAAACCTGCCCCATGCCGCGCACCTGGTCTTCAGCGTCATAGGATCACCTAGTGACCAACCGAGGACGCGAAACATGTTGGCCATTTAGGATTAGGTAATCTACCTTCCCTAGTTATAGAGTGCAGTGGTACATTATTTCCATCAACACTCTTTACACCCCTGTTTTAATCTTGGCCTGTACCTTATTTCTGACTCATTAAAATGATGGTTTTGGTTCAGAGCCAATTTTAGAGTTTTGTCTCTTTCTATACTCTCTGTTCTTCTTCTTAGTCAGTTTTCATCCCAGACCTCTTTTTGGCAATTTAACAACGGTTGAGTGCCATCCTGAATTTTGGGTGGCCCGCCAGACATTGCAGCACCGGTCTGACGAGGAGTAAGCCCAATGATGATACCTGTCACCCTATCGGGTGCTTGAGGGCTCTCCTAAACATCCAGCATAGACTCGCCCTTGCTGAATAGGACTTAAAAAGTTTTTTTGTCTTTTCTCTTTTTTCTTTTGGAACAGTGTACCTATATAGATATAACAGGTTCATTTGGGAGACAGTGCACTGGACCAATAATCTCCCAGTCCCCACCCTTGTTTAAAAAACATTACCAAGGACACCACCGACAGAACCTCCTTCAGGACCTCTCTAAACTTCTACCATTGGCTGATAAGGGAGAAAAAGAGAGAGGCCTTAGCTGCCTGCATTGACTCCAGCTCCAACCACAGCAAGGAACTCTTCAACATTGTAAGGGAGTTCTCCAACCCTGCAGCCACCAAGAACAGCATCACTTTCTCACAGGATCTGTGCTACAACCTCACCACCTGCTTACATAACAAGATCTCCACCATCTACGGGAACTTTGAATCCCAACCTGAGCCTACTGACTTCTTCAACTTACACAGTCCTACCACAACTGGCACAGAACCCCGATTAACCACTTAGAAGACTCTCAACACCCAAGAAACTGCGGCCCTCATGAACTCCACCCACTCAGGAGAACTGAATGACCCCTGACCACACCACATCTTCAACCTCGGAAAAGATAAATCCACCTCCTTCACCACCCTACTCAACACCTCAAAAACCACTGTCACATTCCCAGAAGAATAGAAGCATGCCAAGGTCAAACCCTTACTCAAGAAACCATCAGCCAGCCCCAGCGAACTCAAGAACTACCGACCCATCTCCCTGCTATTCTTCCATGCCAAAGTACTAGAAAAGGCCATCAATAAAAACTCAACACTCATCTTGAGCAACATCACCTTCTCGACTCCTCCCAGTCTGGATTCCCCAGCAACCACACCACAGAAATCACTCTCATCACAGCTACAGACAATGTTTGAGCCCTCCTCGATCTCTCAGCAGTGTACGACACAGTATCCCACCACACTCTGAACACCAGCCTGCACAACATCAGTATCCCAGGGAACACCCTCAGATGGATCACCTCATTCCTCACCAGATGAATCCAGAAGGTCTGCCCACCTCATTCACTTTTTAACCCAAGGAAATTATATGCAGTGTACCTCAGGTTGCATCACTCAGCTGCACCCTCTTCAGCACCTACATGATACCCTTGGCCAACATTGTCAGATCCCATGGGGCTCAACATCATCTCATAGGCAGATGACACTCAACTTATCCTCTCTGACTCCAGGGTCCCCATCACCACCTAATCCAGATTCCACAGGTGCCTGACGAGCGTCACCAACTGGATGATAGGGTACAGAATGAAGCTCAGCACCGACAAAAGTACCGATCCTCTGCAAAAACTCTACACCCTGGAATGCCACAGAACTAGGACCAACACTCTCCCTGTTCAGTCAGAACAGAAACCTCAGCACCATTCTCAACAGCAAGCTGACAATGAAAAGTCTCATCAGCCTACTTTTACACTCTTCCCACGCTATGGAAGATATTCAAGTGTCTTACGACCAATAGTGGAGGCACCATCACACAAGCCCTCATCACAAGCAGACTGCACTATGGCAATGCCCTTTACTACGGGATCTCTACATAGCTGCTCCAGAGACCACAAGCTACCCAGAATGCTGCAGCCAAACTCATCCTCGACTTCCCCCAACGGACCCACATCTCTCTTCACCACAAGGAACTCCATTGGCTCTCGGTACGGGAGAGATTCCAATTCAAGCTACTGACCCATGCATACAAGGCCCTTCATAACCTAGGACCAGCCTACATCAACTACTGCCTGAACTTCCACCAACCAGCCAGACAACTTTAATTTGCCTCCCTAGCGATCACCAATTGTCCCCGCATCTACAGAAGCACGAGCAGAGGACACTCCTACTACATTGTAGAGAAAGCTTAGAACAACCTCCCTGTGCAGATCTACACCTCCCCATCTCTACCAGAATTCTGAAAAGCACTCAATATTTATCTTTTCAACTGAGATTATTGCACCCTACAAGTGCCTGGATACCGGCTCAATTGATTAGCATCACTGTGCACATCGACTGATTGATTGCTCAGCTCCAAGCAGGTATGGTTACCGACTACACTCAGGAAAGTCATAGTTTTTTTAATTTAGAGGGCAGATTCTACATCACGGACTGCAGAACTACAAGCTATGAGGGCCTACATCTGCCGCAGACAATTCTCCTTGACACCGTTAGTGACCCACCTCTCTCCAAGCATGGTACATCAGGTTCTATTTATCTTCTATGCGTCATCGTGAATCTAACCTCCAGACCCCCTCGACAGCTCTCCGGCAGGTTTGAACTACTTTAAAACCACTCCTAAATCAGGGGATATTAAATATTTATACGGTGGATCTGGCAAGGCAGAGCATATTTAAACACGTGTCCCTGTGCAATAACCGAGAGACATGAGTGTGCTAAACCGCAAACCTAATCTGTACTCAGTTTTATTGCCCTCATGAGAAATTCTTCTTAAGATAAAAAACATCTTTTTACTTCCTTTCAGTAATGGCAGCTGGACAATCCGAACAGGAATTGCTCCATAAAAAGTAACGATACAAAGGAAAACATATGTTGACCTTGCCACCCAACAACCTTTTGTCTCTTATCAGAAGAGTGCGGTGATTTAGGGACCTCGGCCATTTGCGATGGGTAATCTATAAAGGGAATCCAGAGAAAACGGAAGTGCTCTGGGAAGACAGTTTTATGTCTGCACCGGCCGCTACAGTGCTGGAGGCAAGCCTCGGATAACCTTTTAAGCATTACTCAGACTGAAACATCAGCGTCCGCCATATACATAAATCATGCCATATTACAATGATCTTATTCCCAGTTCTTTTTAGGAGCGGGCATTGCTGCAGAGGAAGCCCATTAAAATGTAATTTCTGTAGAATTGAGTTATACGTTTTTAAAGTTTATGTTCATAGTACATGTTGATGCACTTATATATGCTTTGATGTATTATGAAAGACGTATATTGCATTTTCAACACTCGCACTTTAGTGGAGGCTTTTTGCACTCTTTAGATATTCTATTAACATAATTTGCTAATCCCTACTTTTCTTTCTTAAAATTGTGTCCTTACAATAAAATTAACAATAACAGCTGATGTGTTTTTGATGTCTTAGAGCCAACATGTTTATGGAATAGTAACATGACAATTGCTGTGAGCATGACAATATGCAACATGATCAACGCATAGGAAATAGTGAAGAATTAGGAGCCGCAATACACATTTCATTTGCAATTTTCAGGTGCAAGCATGTGGGTATAGTTGTGTAAACGTTGTCAATGTTTGGTCGCGCAGTGATGTTCATTTCACTGGTACAACTGTTACCGCACATACTCCTCACTCGATTTAGAAAAGATGAACCTATGAATTCAGTCCTCGCTGCTGGCAACTGCTTGGGACTTGCAAGTCAAGAAAACAATCTCTGCAAGACCAATTCAGACTTTCTTCAGGCCTCAATTAATTTTTAATAAGCACATACGATTGGTGAAGGATGGTGACTTTACCCAACCCGTAATTATTAGTTAGTATTAATAAGGGTAATTCAATGCCAGACTCATACACTCATTACTAACCCCAATAGAATTGATGTAGCCTCCGGTCTTGCATTAGGTACAAGGACAGGGCTGCTTCACATGCTTATTTGCCATTTGGTATATAATAGATTCAGGACCTGTTTTGAATATTACAATAGACCAGTAGGAGCAAAGAATGGGCAAGTAATACTGTGGCCCCCATTGCTCCAGCCCCTCCTCCAGCATTGTACCCTGGCCAGAGAGCACCTAGGAGAGTCTGGAAGGAGGGCCCTCCATGTACTGTGCAAGGGGGGAAGGCTCAAGTTTCGTTACGCCACTGCTGTGAAGAACAGTTGGACCAATGTGGGTGAGTTTATCAATATAGCACCTTGTAATTGTCACTATTCCTACTCAATGAGGATAGGCCAGCGCATCATGCACACCTCGATTAACATTATAAATAACACCTAAACCATAGACACAAAGCAATACCCGTGATATATTGAACACCATTCAAAAGGGACCAAGGCAATAACAGACATCCAGAAAAAAACAGCTAAGCTAAGGGTAGGAGATGCCCCAAAAAGTACAGAATATTAAATATGAAAGGTAATCTTCCTCTGGATGGGCAGAACTTAAGGTCTCTTCTGGCCCGGTCGCAGGGCACCCAACAAGATCTATATCCTCAATTCAAAGCCACAAAACATGAAAGGTTCAGCCAAACTTTTCTGAAAAGATTGCACAATCAGCAAACAAAAGCATTTTAAGAGACATGAATAATAGAACAGGAGAATGGTGTTAGTTCCTGTCAGGCTTTACACCTGAGCCCAGTAACATCCTCTGAACAGTGTTTCAGCAGCTCTGTCTTTCAATGCAGTAAGGGAAAATCCTCAATATGCTCACCAGCTACATAGGTGGAGTTTGAAGAGGTCACAGTCTGGTAGTGCTGGCCCATCAACCACCTGGGACTCTGAAATCCAAGGATACATTGCAGTGTCCCTGAAGTCTTCCAGTTTAGTGAGTTGGCCATCTAATTTTGCTGCAGCAGTGTCCCAAGGCCAAAGAGATTCTCTTGTGCCTCTTTTGGTGAATTTGGTTGTCACTCCTCTGCTCCGCCCTCTTTTTCTATGGAAAGGTTTGCATTCATGCTCAACCAGAAGCCTTCATGGGAGCTAAGGAAGTAAACAGATGGGTTGGCCTCGGTCAGAGCTATAGGGGATCCTTTTTGATGGCCGATGGCAGCAGGTTTCTGTCACATCTGAGATATTTTGCTTGAAGAGCTCCTCGCCCATTTGAACTTAGAGGTAGAGCAGGCTTGCTAAGGGTGAGCCATGCCTACTCTTCAGTTCTCTTGGATTTCTAATCTCTTTCTTTTAAACGGATTTTCAACACTCAACATCTAGATAAAGCTATATGCTGCAAAACGGAAAGGCCTCTGAAACCTATTATTGTGCTGTATGACCCTAAGCAATACTAAAGCTGCAGCTGGTGGTCATCTGCTGAATCCTCTGTACTCATGCCAGCATTCAGGTGGGTCAACCAAAATCAGTTTGTCTCCTCAAGAAGTCCCACAAATAAAACTTGTCAGGATCAACTAGTCAATAAAAAGATTTAAAAAATGACAGTTTCTGTGACCGAGCATAAGGGGCAGAAAGGCAGATTGAGGCCATTCCTTGCACGTCTGTCTGAGTCAATTTCTGGACTGGTGGAAAGCACTGAACCAAAGTCTATGTTGATCTGTACTCCATTCCTTCTGAGTTATAGATTGGACCCTCTAGTTGACTTGACATCAACTGCTTTAACGTCCTGCCAGACCAAAGGTGATGTAAACAGTCCCTGGACACAAGAAGACGCACTAAAGAGGAAAATCTTGGGGAGGAGAAGATACAAATATACCCCTACTGAGTGAAGAAAACTGCTGTCTGCCAGCTGAATCTCAATTGAATCTTGCGAAGTTCCCACCAAACATGCAATACCTCATTGTTTTATGACAAGTGTCAAAGCTTACATCCTGCTGCACGACATGATGTAAGACCTAAAACTAAATTCATTCCTACTAGGTCAGCTCTGCCAGATTAACCCTTAGCTCAGGAGATGTCCCTTACTTACACCCCCCATTTCTCTATCAAGTCTAGTTAGTGCTGCGTGGGGTGTGGCACACACGGGTGGAATCCCAGGTGCGACAACAGGCACCCTTTAAAGTAGAAAGGGTCATGGCTTTCACCATTTACGGGGGTAGTTTCTAAGCTATGTAAGGGTTGTTGGAGTGTGACCTTTTAAACTAATATTAACATGAAAGGCTTGCAATATATTCTGTAATGATGCTGCATAGAAAATGTGTTAATGTAGAAAATAATGTATGCGTTTGAAATGTGCCCACGGGGAGTGACCACCAAGTGTATACGAAGACTAATGAGACTAATGAATGATGAATTACTAATGCATTAATGTATTGTTTTGTATAAGCGTATCTTAATTAGAGTCATGTATTAGGGGGTTGGCAACTTAAATCACTAGGCCATAGTTAGCGAGGGTCTGGGCCTAGCTGCCTGGTCTCATATTAAACTGTGTTTTTCTAACGTGCAATGTGTTGCTTTTCTGAAGAACACGAAGCTGTACTTTTCCAGGAGCTAGAGATATGTGTGTAGCCGTAGTAAATTCTTTCTCATGAGACCCAACTTGCTCAAGAAGACATTCTTGACGAATGCAACAGTGTAATTCGTAACAGGTACAAGGTTGTCTAGACTAGGAGAAGACAATGGGACTACGGGCATGGAGCGTAAAGTGTAACTTTTCTTACATTACCTTCCACCCGATGAAGACGTCAATTACAGGAGCCAATCGGATGCATGAGAACTGTGTTTCATGGAAAATTGGAGTAAGGCGTGTGGAGAATTATTGGACAGAGATAATGATGCACCAAAATTGATCCAATAGGGAATTAAGGACTAGTTCGATAGTTTTGATATAACCGCTAGACCCGAGGAGAAATGGGTCATTCCTTGTCATTCCTCGCCATTCGCCATTCCTCAATGTCTCTTGCTACTCTTCCGAGAATTATTCTACTTTGAGACTTTACTGAGATCTTAATCATCCTATACTGAATCCTTACTGATACTTACTTCTCCTCCTTATGAGATAAGTGCCTTTTTCTTAGCTATGCCATACTGAGACTTTGCCTTGTCCTATCTTTGCTGATGCTGAATCGACTGATGTCCTGAGGACGAAGACTACCGCTGATTGTTGAATCGTTGGAGGGGTAACTATCCAATGAAAATTGTAATTGTCTGTTTGCCTTTTCTTTCTAGGTACTGTAGGAAGTTGGCTCGGTAAGTACTATTTCAAAGTAAGAAATAGCATGCACAGAGTCCAAGGGTTCCCCTTCGAGGTAAGATAGTGGCAAAAAGAGATAATTCTAATGCTCTATTTTGTGGTAGTGTGGCCGAGCAGTAGGCTTATCAGAGGGTAGGGTTAAGCATTTGTTGTACATACACACAGGCAATAAATGAGGAACACACTCTCAAAGACAATTCCAGGCCAATAGGTTTTTGTATAGAAAAATATATTTTCTTAGTTTATTTTAAGAACCACAGGTTCAAGATTTACAAACAATACTTTAAATGAAAGGTATTTCACTCAGGTATCTTAGGAACTTTGAATCAACACAATAACATGTACAGTTTTGGCAAAAATGGCAATAAGCTGTTTTAAAATTGGACACAGTGCAAAATTCAACAATTCCTGGGGGAGGTAAGTATTTGTTAGTTTTGCAGGTAATTAAAGCACTTACAGGGTTCAAAGATGGGTCCAAGGTAGCCCACCGTTGGGGGTTCAGAGCAACCCAAAGTTACCACACCAGCAGCTCAGGGCCGGTCAGGTGCAGAGGTCAAAGTGGTGCCCAAAACGCATAGGCTTCAATGGAGAAGGGGGTGCCCCGGTTCCAGTCTGCCAGCAGGTAAGTACCCACGACTTCGGAGGGCAGACCAGGGGGGTTTTGTAGGGCATCGGGGGGGGGCACAAGTCAGCACAAAAAGTACACCCTCAGCGGCACAGGGGCGGCCAGGTGCAGAGTGCAAACAGGCATCAGGTTTGCAATAGGTTTCAATGGGAGACCCAGGGGTCTCTTCAGCGATGCAGGCAGGCAAGGGGGGGGGGCTCCTCGGGGTAGCCACCACCTGGACAAGCGAGAGGGCCACCTGGGGGTCGCTCCTGCACTGGAGGTCGGATCCTTCAGGTCCTGGGGGCTGCGGGTGCAGTGTTTTTCCTAGGCGTCGGGTTCTTTAAAGCAGGCAGTCGCGGTCAGGGGGTGCCTCGGGATTCCCTCAGCAGGCGTTGCTGGGGGGGCTCAGTGGAGTCAACTCTGGCTACTCACAGGGTCGCAGTCGTCTGGGAGTCCTCCCTGTAGTGTTGGTTCTCCACAGGTCGAGCCGGGGGCGTCGGGTGCAGAGTGGAAAGTCTCACACTTCCGGCGGGATACGTGTGGTCTTTAAAAGTTGCTTCTTCGTTGCAAAGTTGCAGTCTTTGTGGAACAGGGCCGCTGTCCTCAGTAGTTCTTGGTCCTTTTAGATGCAGGGTAGTCCTCTGAGGCTTCAGACGTCGCTGGACCCTGGGGGACGCGTCGCTGTTGCAGTTTTTCTCGAAGTAGGGAGACAGGCCGGTAGGGCTGGGGCCAAAGCAGTTGGTGTCTCTGTCATCTCTGCAGGGCTTCAGGTCAGCAGTCCTTCTTCGTCTTCAGGTTGCAGGAATCTACCTTCCTCGGTTCTGGGCACCCCTAAATACTCAATTTAGGGGGGTGTTTAGGTCTGGGAGGTTAGTAGCCAATGGCTACTAGCCCTGAGGGTGGCTACACCCTCTTTGTGCCTTTTCCCAGTGTGGAGGGGGTCACATCCCTAATCCTATTGGGGGAATCCTCCATCTGCAATCTGGAGTATTTCTAAAAGTCAGAGTCATCTCATCTCAGAACACCTTAGGGGTTGTCCTGACTGGCCAGTCACTCCTTCTAGTTTTTCTCATTATCTCCTTAAGTGGGGCCGTGGCCAGAGTGGGCGGGCATCTCCACTAGATGGGATGCCCTGTGGCGCTGTAACAAAGGGGGTGAGCCTTTGAGGCTCACCGCCAGGTGTTACAGTTCCTGCAGGGGGAGGTGAGAAGCACCTCCACCCAGTATAGGCTTTGTTCCTGGCCCAGAGTGACAAAGGCACTCTCCCCATGTGGCCAGCAACATGCCTGGTGTGCGGCAGGCTGGTAAAACTAGTCAGCCCACACTAGAAGTCGGTATGTTTTCAGGGGGCATCTCTAAGATGCCCTCTGGGTGTATTTCACAATAAAATGTACACTGGCATCAGTGTGCATTTATTGTGCTGAGAAGTTTGATGCCAAACTTCCCAGTTTTCAGTGTAGCCATTATGGTGCTGTGGAGTTCGTGTTTGACAGACTCCCAGACCATATACACTTATGGCTACCCTGCACTTACAATGTCTAAGGTTTTGCTTAGACACTGTAGGGGCATAGTGCTCATGCACCTATGACCTTACCTATGGTATAGTGCACCCTGCCTTAGGGCTGTAAGGACTGCTAGAGGGGTGACTTATCCATGCCATAAGCAGTGTGAGGTTGGCATGGCACCCTGAGGGGAGTGCCATGTCGACTTAGTCATTTTCTCCCCACCAGCACACACAAGCTGGCAAGCAGTGTGTCTGTGCTGAGTTAGGGGTACCCAGGGTGGCATAAGAAATGCTGCAGCCCTTAAAGACCTTCCCTGGCATTAGCGCCCTTGGTACCAGGGGTACCAGTTACTAGGGACTTACCTGGATGCCAGGGTGTGCCAATTGTGGAGACAAAGATACAGGTTAGGGAAAGAACACTGGTGCTGGGGCCTGGTTAGCAGGCCTCAGCACACTTTCAAATCATAACTTGGCATCAGCAAAGGCAAAAAGTCAGGGGGTAACCATGCCAAGGAGGCATTTCCTTACACAACCCCCCCAAACGAAAGAAGATGAGACTAACCTTTCCCAAGAGAGTCTTCATTTTCTAAGAGGAAGAACCAGGAAAGTCCATCTGCATTGGCATGGGCAGTCCCAGGTCTGTGTTCCACTATAAAGTCCATTCCCTGTAGGGAGATGGACCACCTCAACAGTTTTGGATTTTCACCTTTCATTTGCATTAGCCATCTGAGAGGTCTGTGGTCAGTTTGAACTACAAAGTGAGTACCAAAGAGTTATGGTCTCAGCTTCTTCATGGACCAAACCACAGCAAAGGCCTCCCTCTCAATGGCACTCCAACGCTGCTCCCTGGGGAGTTACCTCCTGCTAATGAAAGCAACAGGCTGGTCAAGGCCATCATCATTTGTTTGGGACAAAACTGCCCCTATCCCATGTTCAGAGGCATCAGTCTGCACAATGAACTGCTTGGAGTAATCTGGAGCTTTTAGAACTGGTGCTGTGCACATAGCTTGTTTCAGGGTGTCAAAGGCCTATTGGCATTCTATAGTCCAGTTTACCTTTTTAGGCATTTTCTTGGAGGTAAGTTCTGTGAGGGGTGTCACTATTGATCCATATCCCTTCACAAACCTCCTGTAGTAGCCAGTCAAGCCAAGGAATGCCCTGACTTGAGTCTGGGTTTTTGGAGCTACCCAGTCCAGAATAGTCTGGATCTTGGGTTGGAGTGGCTGAACTTGGCCTCCACCTACAAGGTGTCCCAAGTAAACCACAGTTCCCTGCCCTATCTGACATTTGGATGCCTTGATAGAGAGGCCTGCTGCTTGCAGGGCCTTCAACACCTTCTTCAGGTGGACCAGGTGATCCAGCCAGCTGGAGCTAAAGACAGCAATATCGTCAAGATAAGCTGCACTAAAGGACTCCAAGCCAGCAAGGACTTGATTCACCAATCTGTGGAAGGTGGCAGAGGCATTAAGCCAAAGAGCATTACAGTAAACTGATAATGCCCATCAGGTGTGGAGAATGCTGTCTTTTCTTCTGCTCCTGGTGCCATTTTGATTTGGCAGTACCCTGCTGTCAAGTCAAAGGTACTTAAGTATCTGGCAGCACCTAGTTTGTCAATTAACTCATCTACCCTTGGAATGGGATGGGCATCTGTCTTGGTGACAGAATTAAGTCCTCTGTAGTGCACACAAAACCTCATCTCTCTCTTACCATCCTTGGTGTGAGGTTTGGGGACTAAGACCACTGGGCTAGCCCAGGTGCTGTCAGAGTGCTCAATGACTCCTAATTCCAGCATCTTGTGGACTCCCACCTTGATGCTTTCCTTAACTTGGTCAGACTGTCTGAATATTTTGTTTTTGACAGGCATGCTGTCTCCTGTGTCCACATCATGGGTACACAGGTGTGTCTGACCAGGGGTTAGGGAAAAGAGCTCAGTAAACTGTTGTAAGACTTTCCTACAGTCAGATTGCTGTTGGCCAGAACGGGTGTCTGAATAGATCACTCCATCTACTGAGCCATCTTTAGGGTCAGTGGAGAGGAGATCAGGGAGAGGTTCACTCTCTGCTTCCTGGTCCTCATCTGTCACCATCAACAGATTCACATCTGCCCTGTCATGAAAGAGTTTGAGGCGGTTCACATGGATCACCCTTTTGGGGGTTCTGCTAGTGCCTAGGTCTACCAGGTAGGTGACCTGACTCTTTCTTTCTAGCACTGGGTAAGGGCCACTCCATCTGTCCTGAAGTGCCCTGGGAGCCACAGGCTCCAGAACCCAGACTTTCTGCCCTGGCTGAAACTCAACCATAGCAGCCTTATGGTCATTCCACATCTTCTGGAGTTGTTGGCTGGCCTCAAGGTTTTTGCTTGCCTTTTCCATGTACTCTGCCATCCTGGAACATAGGCCTAGTACATAGTCCACTATATCTTGTTTAGGCTCATGAAGAGGTCTCTCCCAGCCTTCTTTTACAAGAGCTAGTGGTCCCCTTACAGGATGGCCAAACAGAAGTTCAAAGGGGGAAAACCCTACTCCTTTCTGAGGCACCTCTCTGTAGGCGAAAAACAGACATGGCAAGAGGACATCCCATCTCCTTTTGAGTTTTTCAGGGAGCCCCATGATCATGCCCTTCAATGTCTTGTTGAATCTTTCCACAAGACCATTGGTTTGTGGATGGTATGGTGTGGTGAATTTGTCAGTGACCCCACACTTATTCCACATGTGCTTCAGGTATGCTGACATTAAGTTGGTACCCCTGTCAGACACCACCTCCTTAGGAAATCCCACTCTGGTAAAGATACCAATGAGTGCTTTAGCTACTGCAGGGGCAGTAGTGGACCTAAGGGGAATTGCTTCAGGGTATCTAGTAGCATGATCCACTACTACTAGTATGTATTGGTTCCCTGAGGCTGTGGGAGGTTCAAGTGGACCCACTATGTCCACACCCACTCTTTCAAATGGGACCCCCACCACTGGAAGTGGAATGAGGGGGGCCTTTGGATTGCCACCTGTCTTACCACTAGCTTGACAGGTGGCACAGGAGACACACAGCTCATTTACTTTCTGGGACATGTTGGGCCAATAGAAATGATTGACTAACCTCTCCCAAGTCTTGGTTTGTCCCAAATGCCCAGCAAGTGGAACATCACGAGCTAAGGTCAGAATGAACTTCCTAAACTCCTGAGGCACTACCACTCTCCTAGTGGCACCATGTTTGGGATCTCTTGCCTCAGTGTAGAGGAGTCCATCTTCCCAATAGACTCTATGGGGGTGATTCTAACCCTGGCGGTCGGTGAGAAAGCTGCGGCCAACCCGCCAACAGGCCGGCGGTCCAAAAAATGGAATTCTGACCCTGGCGGGAACCGCCAACACAGCCCGCCAACTTAACACTCCGACCGCCACGGCGGGACCGACAAACAGCGCGGCGGTCACCGCCAACAGCCAGGCGGCAGACAATGTTCCGCCCACACTATCATGACCAGCCAATCCGCCACCTTTTCCGGGGCGGGAGCACCGCCGATAAAAACACGGCGGAAACAGACTACGAACGGGAAAACGTGCACCTCTACGCACTCCACGAGGAAGGAGGACAGCATGGAACCCGAATTAAACATCCTACCTGCTCTCGTCTACCTGCTCATCTACCACGAGTACGAACGCCGGCGCAGACGACAACGGTGAGTACTGCACCTACGACACAGGGGAGGGGGGAGGACGAAAGGTCACGTGCACACACATACGTGATACACCCACCCCCCCAAACCATGTACACACCAATGCAGAGCAACAAGTCGCAGTGAAACCACCCAAACCCCCGTAAAGAAAACAAGGACATAATTAAATAGTGACTCGAAATTTATGGGAAATAAAAACCACTGATAAGTCACGGTCAAATAGCAATAACAACTCAAAAATCCAAAATCAATATCCAGTGCATACGAAAAACCGAGGCAATAAGCCCTGCACAACTAACGAGATTCAAAGTGTCCGTGGGCCAAAGTGTAGCAACACAAGGGCAAAGCCCACACAGGAGACCTGAGTCCTTTGGAGAGAACACTGCAGGGGCATCTGATGAAAAAACTACAGGCACCTCAGGGGGAAGGGAAGGGGGGGGGCACCACAGCCACATGAGTCCACGACGCCAGATCCACGAAGGGGCCACCATGCCCACTCGGCCATCCTGGGGAGTGCAAAGCCACAGTCTCTCAAGTCTCTACAGTGGGTGGGTTGCCCACTCGGCCATCCTAGGGAGTGCAAAGCCACAGTCTCTCAAGTCTCTACAGTGGGTGGGATGCCCACTCGGCCATCCTGGGGAGTGCAAAGCCACAGTCTCTCAAGTCTCTACAGTGGGTGGGTTGCCCACTCGGCCATCCTGGGGAGTGCAAAGCCAAAGTCCATCAGGTGGATTACAGTCTCCACTGGTCAAGGAGGAGGCATGGTGGGCACAGTGAACCGTTAACAGTGCATGACAGGAAGGGCCCAGCGGAGCGGTGCTTGAGATGGCGGGCCCCAGCGGAGCGGTGCTTGAGACAGCGGTGCCCAGCGGAGCGGTGCTTGAGACGGCGGGGCCCAGCGGAGCGGTGCTTGACAGGAAGGGCCCAGCGGAGCGGTGCTTGAGATGAAGGGCCCAGCGGAGCGGTGCTTGACAGGAAGGGCCCAGCGGAGCGGTGCTTGAGATGGCGGGGCCCAGCGGAGCGGTGCTTGACAGAAAGGGCCCAGCGGAGCGGTGCTTGAGATGGCGGGGCCCAGCGGAGCGGTGCTTGACAGGAAGGGCCCAGCGGAGCGGTGCTTGAGATGAAGGGCCCAGCGGAGCGGTGCTTGACAGGAAGGGCCCAGCGGAGCGGTGCTTGAGATGGTGGGGCCCAGCGGAGCGGTGCTTGACAGGAAGGGCCCAGCGGAGCGGTGCTTGAGATGAAGGGCCCAGCGGAGCGGTGCTTGAGACGGCGGGGCCCAGCGGAGCGGTGCTTGAGATGGCGGGGCCCAGCGGAGCGGTATTTGAGATGAAGGGCCCAGCGGAGCGGTGCTTGAGATGAAGGGCCCAGCGGAGCGGTGCTTGACAGGAAGGGCCCAGCGGAGCGGTGCTTGAGATGGCGGGGCGGAGCGGTGCTTGAGACGGCGGGGCCCAGCGGAGCGGTGCTTGGCAGGAAGGGCCCAGCGGAGCGGTGCTTGAGACGGCGGGGCCCAGCGGAGCGGTGCTTGACAGGAAGGGCCCAGCGGAGCGGTGCCTGAGACGGCGGGGCCCAGCAGAGCGGTGCTTGACAGGAGGGGCCCAGCGGAGCGGTGCTTGAGACGGCGGGGCCCAGCGGAGCGGTGCTTGACAGGAAGGGCCCAGCGGAGCGGTGCTTGAGACGGCGGGGCCCAGCGGAGCGGTGCTTGACAGGAAGGGCCCAGCGGAGCGGTGCCTGAGACGGCGGGGCCCAGCGGAGCGGTGCTTGAGATGAAGGGCCCAGCGGAGTGGTGCTTGAGATGAAGGGCCCAGCGGAGCGGTGCTTGAGATGGCGGGGCCCTGTTCAGCGGTGCTCTTCTGCACGGCGGGGACCTGTTCAGCGGTGCTCTTCTGCACGGCGGGGACCTGTTCAGCGGTGCTCTTCTGCACGGCGGGGCCCTCTTCAGCGGTGCTCTTCTGCACGGCGGGGCCCTCTTCAGCGGTGCTCGTCCAGTAGGTCAAGGGAGCCAGACCTGGCCTGGACTCCCTGCTCACTCGCCCTCCGACCGTGCTGTTGCTGGACCCTTCGGTGACGGAGTCCTGGGCCCTTTGGTGTCCTTCCTAACACCCGGGATGGGGCTTGTGGGCCCCTCCTGCTCCGCGCTCCTGCTGGCTGACTTGTCCGCCCTGCTGCCCTTTCGCTCCTTAGATGGGGCTCTCGGGCCCTTGCCTCCCCTAGCTGTTGTGGCTGGTGATGTGGGAGAACTTGGCTCCTTGGGGGCAGCCGTGTCAGTCCTCTCACGGCGGCCCTTTACCTTCCTGGTCTTCTTGCCTGGTGGGGGGCTGGCTGTCCCCTTGCTGCTGATTGAGGTGTCACTGCTGGCAAAGGGTGGGCTCCAGAACCCATGCACCACAGTGACACCCGAAGCTGGGCTGGTGGTGGCTGAGGTGCTCTTGGGACTCTTTGCAGATGGAGGGGGTGGGTCAGTGGAGGGAAAGAGGTCAAGATTAGCAAGGAAAACTTTCTTAGGACCAAGGTAAAAGGTAGGAGAAGTGGAGGAAGAGGATGTGGTTGTAGGAGAGTCAGGTGTGCTGTCTTTGGGTGCAGGTGCATGTGCTGGAGGCTGTCGTGAGGTGGATGGCTGTTGGGTGGGTGGCTGCCTGCGTTTGTGTGTCTTGGAAGAGGGGGTGACAGACACAGTGGGAGAGGACACAGGGGACGTGTAAATGGTAGTGGGGGTGGTGACTGCACGTGTGCGGACTGGACTGGAGGGTGTGCTGGTGATGGAAGCACTGGCTGATGGTGGTGTGCATGCAGGTGTGAGTGTAGACGTGACAGGGAGGGAGGAGGGAGACGAGGAGGTGGGGGACACAGAGGTGGTAGTGACTGTTGGAATGTCTGCATCTGGGTGTTGCTTGCGTGAATGCTTGTGGCTTCTGTGGTGCCTGTGTCTGGATGAGCTTCCCTTGGGTGTTGAGGTGTGTGCAGGCTGGTCTGATGGTGTGGATGGGATAGGCTGAGGAACAGGAGACAGAGACAGGCTGGAGGCAGTCAGAAGAGGGAGGCTGGAAACAGGGACAATGGCTGCCGTCAGTGCTGAGGCCAGAGCATTGAACGATCGTTGATGGGCAGCCTGACCCGAATGAATGCCCTCCAGGTAGGCATTGCTCCGATGCACCTCCCTTTCTACCCCCTGGATGGCATTCAAAAGGGTAGTCTGCCCAACAATGAGTGTCCTGAGGAGATCAATGACCTCCTCACTGAGGGCAGCAGGGGTAACAGGGGCAGGGGCTGAGGTGCCTGGGGCGAAGGAGACGCCCGCCTTCCTGGGCGAGCGGGCACGGAGCGTAGGCTGAGGGGCTGCTGGGAGGGCGGGGCTGGTGCGCTGGGTGGCGGCTGTACCTGAAGAGGCGGGGGGCCCGGATGTTGCCGCCACCGCTAGGGAGCTCCCATCCAAGGACGTGTCGCTGTCGCTGGTGTCACCACCGGTCCCCGTTGTGGTGCTCCCCTCGCCCTCCGGATCACTGGTGCCCTCGGTGTCTGTTCCTGGTCCCACCGGGGCCTTGTGACTTGCAGCTCCCTCGTGCTCCGATGCCATATCTCCTCCGCCTGATGATGCTAATGCACAGATGCACAAGAAGACGAAGAAGAAGGGTGGGGGGAGAAAAACGAAGACCAGGTTGAGTGCATGCAATGTCAACACCGTTGGCGGAGAGGACAGACGCAGGCGCCTCAAGCACTAAGCCGCGCATTCGGGGTACACTACTCAGTACTTCGGACTAGGACAACAGGTCTAGAGACGCCAAAGGCGCACATGTGCGATGCTGGACCATCGATAGCTGTACTTGTCACCCTACAGAGGTGGGGTCCGGGAGCACAGGGCCATGCCTAAAGGAGCGGACTACACAACAGAAAGTGCCCTGGCCTAATGTCACCCACAACCCTCCTCCCCCACCCAGACGCCTCCACTGCGCAGAGAGATAGCAGAATGTGCTGATACTCACCCCCTTGTGTCTGCTGTGATGTCCTCAAGCGCCCATCCAAATCAGGGTAGGCCACCGCCAGGATCCGGGACATCAGGGGGGTCAGGGTACGACTGGCACCCCTCCTACATTGGGAGGCCATCCCCAGCAGTGACTCGGCGGTCTTCCTGGTCCCGCGGCGGATGTCCTCCCACCTCTTGCGGCAGTGGGTGCCCCGTCTGACGTGGACCCCCAGGGCCCGGACTTCCTTGGCGATGGCACGCCATATGTCCACTTTCTGATGGGCGCTGACCTATTTGACATGTACAGGGTGGGAAGGAGAAATCATCATATTCCTGCATGTTAGATGCGATTGGCCCCCCCCTCCCCAACCTTGCCATATGGCACATGCTCTCATCTGTCGTGCGTTGCACTCCTCATTCGCCCCCCACCCCACCAACTTAGCATCCACCCCACTCCACACAGGCATAGCCCATTCAATGTGCACCCAGTGTACTTACCTGTTGGTCTGGAGGACCGTAGAGTAACGCATACTGGGGGAGGATCCCGTCCACGAGCTTCTCCAACTCTTCGGAACTGAAGGCGGGGGCCCTTTCCCCAGTCGCAGCAGCCATTGTCACTTCCAGAACGAGGTCACAGCAGCACTTGCAGCATAGGTCCTCTCCTGTGGAAGATCAGGTCTCGAGTGATTAAGCAGATAGAAAATGGCGGTCACGCCCGCGGCGGTGCGTACCACGGCGGTGCGTACCGCGGCGGTGTGTACTGCGACCGCCGGCGCACCTCATTATTGGCTCCTGAAACCCATAGGCTTCAATGTTAGCCAATGTGGCTTCGTATAGCGGTCTTCGACCGCCTACCGCCACGGTGTGCCGCGCCAGCGCATTGACCTCACATCCCATTGTCCCACTTCATAGGTCAGGCAGCCGCCATTTCAAGGGCCCACATGGCATTATTTGTACTGCGTCACACAGGCCTAGGCCTTGCATTGCCACACATACACGCCTTTCAATACATAGATAATCGTGTGCTATGCATGCAGTGGTGAACGTACCTGTGACTTGCTTGACTCTGTGCTCCATGTTGTCCTTCCTAGGCACCGTCCGCTGGGACTTGCGAGGAGAAGGATGAATCTTCGCGTGTACCGCCCGCTGGTGGTCCTGTCGACAATGGAAGAACGCCACATCATACTACGATACCGACTTGACCGAGCCACTATACATGAACTGTGTGCCCAGCTGGAGCCAGCCCTGATGTCCCCCATCCGCCAACCCACAGGAATTCCCCCTCTAGTGCAGGTTCTGTCAGTCCTCCATTTTCTGGCAAGTGGCTCATTCCAGACAACAGTGGCCATGTCATCTGGAATGTCTCAGCCTATGTTTTCAAAGATCTTGTCTAGAGTGTTGTCTGCCCTGACGAAACACATGCAGCGCTACATTGTATTCCCTGAGGAGGTAGATTTGGCCACTGTGAAGGGTGATTTTTATGCCCTTGGACATATTCCCAACATAATTGGTGCCATTGATGGGACCCATGTGGCTTTAGTACCCCCAAAAGACGATGAGCAGGTGTACAGAAACAGGAAAAGTTACCATTCGATGAACGTTCAGGTGGTCTGTTTGGCTGACCAGTACATCTCCCATGTGAATGCCATGTTCCCTGGGTCAGTGCATGACGCGTATGTGATGCGAAATAGCAGCATCCCTTATGTGATGGAACAGCTACAGAGACAACGTGTGTGGCTAATTGGTGACTCTGGTTACCCCAACCTGCCTTGGCTATTGACCCCAGTGAGGAATCCCCGGACCAGGGCAGAGGAACGGTACAATGAGGCCCATGGGCGAACTAGGAGGGTCATTGAAAGAACCTTTGGCCTCCTGAAGGCCAGGTTTAGGTGCCTACATATGACAGGGGGATCCCTGATGTACTCACCAAAGAAGGTGTGCCAGATCATCGTGGCCTGCTGTATGCTTCACAATCTGGCATTGCGACGTCAGGTGCCCTTCCTGCAGGAGGATGGTCCAGATGGTGGTGTTGAAGCAGCTGTGGAGCCTGCGGAGAGTGAAGAGGAGGAAGACGAAGAGGACGACCCAGACAACAGGGACAGAGTTATCCAACAGTATTTTCAGTAGCACACAGGTAGGAATCACCCACGCCATTTACCATTTACTGAATGCCCCCTGCATCTTTACTTTGTGTATTTCCCCCCAGTTCTTTTAAACTGAAGTTTACTTTTCCCTTCCCTTTTCAGTGCTGTATGACCCACTGCGTGACTTCTGCTTGGTTAGCCCATGGACTAATGCTTATTGACATCGGTATGTTGTCCACACATAAATAACAGAACACAGAACATTATTGATAAGTAATGTGTTATACATTTGTAAATAATACAGGCTGACTCCAGAATGATTTATGTGCAATGAGTGATTTATTTTTAGTGCTATATTTTGGTACATGATATTAAAACGGTGAAGGGTGAGGGTGGAGTTATGTCCATGGCAGAGTCCAGTTCTCGGTCGCACAGGTGCATTGTTCATATGGCTGTGGAAGGATGGAGCAGGGGCAGTTCAAGGTTGGACAGGGTGACACTGTGGGACAGTGGAATGACATCCGGGGGGATATTAGACTGGCGGGGGTCTTGGCATCCCACTCTGTCTTCCTTTGAGATCTCAGGTTCCTCTTGCGGGGTGGTTGTTCTTCAGCAGGAGGTGGGGTTCTGGTGGCCCGTCATTCTGTGGGGGCCTCCTGACCACTAGCGCCGGCGGAGGTGGTAGGCTGTTCCTGGCTAGTGACAGGGGCCCTTTGCGGTGCCACATGGTCCCGCAATGTGGTTTCTATCTGGTTGAGGGCCTGGACTATGGTCCCCATTGCGGTAGCGATGTCCCGGAGTTCATTGCTGAACCCCATGTACCGTTCCTCCTGCTGTGCCTGGATCTCGGTGAACCTGGCCAGTACCGTCGCCATCGTCTCCTGGGAGTGATGCTATGCTCCCATGATGGTGGTGAGGGCCTCTTGGAGAGTCGGTTCCCTGGGCCTGTCCTCCCCCCCCTGTCGCACAGCAGCCCTCCCAGTTGCCCTGTTTCCCCGGGCCTCTGTCCCCTGGACGGTGTGCCCACTACCACTGCCCCCAGGTCCCTGTTGTTGTTGGGGTGTTGGGTCAGCCTGGGTGCCCTGTAGTGGCGGACACACCGCTGATTGACGCGTCCGCGGGACAGAGGCATGGGCCTGCTGGGTGGGAGCTGTGCTGGTGTTCCCAGAGGGGTTTGGGTCTGCTGTGGCCTGTGTCTGTGTGTGGGAAACCGACTGTCCAGAGGTCCCCGATGGTCCGGGCTGGTCGTCAGGTTCTAGGTCGACAGAGCTGCTGTCCTCGCTGGGGGCCTGTTCTGGGGGTGGGATGGACATCTCTGGACCCTCCGTGGCGGTGTGTTGGCGTTCGGGCCCTGCAGGGGTGAAGGAGTATGGTTATTGTTTCTGTGTGTGCCATGGCGTGCATTTTGGGTGCCCTTGTCCCCCAGTGCTGGCATTCCCTTGTGGGAGGTGTTGTGAGGGTTTGGGGGGGGGTGTATGGGTATGTGCAATGGTCATGCTTTGGTGGTAGCTGTCTATGGTTTGTGTTGGCATTCAGGGGTTGGTGTTGTTTAGGGTGGGTTGTGCTGGTGAGACATTGGCAGGGAGGTTATGTGCTGGGGGGTGATATTGGGGGGGGGTTGACATGCTGGTGGTTGGGGGGGGGAAGTAGTTGAGATTCGACTTACCAGAGTCCATTCCTCCGTGTACTCCAGCGAGGCCATCAGGATGCAGGATGTTTACCACCTCTTGCTCCCATGCTGTGAATTGGGGTGGGGTGGGTGGGGGTCCTCTGCCAGTCTTCTGCACAGCGATGTTGTGCCTGGAGATCATCGAGCGCACCTTCCCCGTAGGTCGTTCCATCGCTTTCTGATATCTTCCCGATTTCTGGGATGCTGTCCCACAGCGTTGACCCTGTCTACGATCCTTTGCCATAGCTCAGCCTTCCTTGCTATGGTGGTGTGCTGCACCTGTGTGCCGAAGAGCTGGGGCTCAACCCTCATGATTTCCTCCACCATGACCCGGAGTTCTTGGCCTGAAAACCGTGGGTGTCTTTGGGGTGCCATGGGGTGGTGTGGATGAGGTGTGGGGTGGTGTTTGTGGTGATGTGCGTGGTGATATGTGGTGATGTGTGCGTAGATGTGGTGTGGGTGATGAAGTTGTGTTCCTGTGTGTGTTGGGGTTTTCTAATGCTGTGCTCGCTATCTCTATCTCTCTCGCTCTCGCCTTCGCTCCGATTTCCAACTAGTGGGGTATTGTGGGTGATGTGGGGGTGTGTTTTATAGTTGATTGGATGTGTGGGAGCGTTGTTTGTATGTGTCTCAGGTGTGCGTATTTCAAAATGTCCAATGTGGCAGTGTTTTGGTGCTGTGTGTGTATTTTGACCGTGGCGGTGTGTACCGCCAATGGAATACCGCGGTTGAAAGACCGCTGTGTGGATTCGTGGGTCAGAATGGCATGGGCGTGTTTGTGTTGGCGTGACGGTGGAGGTTTGGTCATCTCCAGTTTTCCGCGGCCCGCTGATGTGGCGGCCTTCCTTGGATGTCGGATTTTTGGCGGTTTCACAGTTGGTGGTCAGAATGACCGTGGCGGTCTACCGCGGCCGCGGCGGTAGAATGGCGGACTTCTGACCGGCGGTAAGGGCCTTTTACCGCCGAGGTCAGAATGACCCCCTATGTGTTCCAGTGATTTTCCCTTTGGTCTCTTCAGCAGCTTGCTGCCTAAGGCCTTCAAGAGAGGGACAGGTTTCTTGCCCCTTACACAACTGTTCCCTTGTGGGTCCCCCTGGGCCTAGGACCTCAACCTGATAAGGTTCTAACTCCATGGGTTCAGTTCCCTCAGAGGGCAGAACTTCTTCCTGGGAAGAGAGGTTCTTTTTCTTTTGTTTTGTTGAAGCTGGTTCCCCAGTCTTCTTTCCTTTTCTCTTGGAGGGTTGGGCCATTATTCCAGGCTCCAACACCACTTTTTCACCCTGAGCCTTGCACTGTGCCCTTGTCTCGACACACACCAGTTCAGGGATACCCAGCATGGCTGCATGGGTTTTGAGTTCTACCTCAGCCCATGCTGAGGACTCCAGGTCATTTCCAAGGAAACAGTCTACAGGGATATTTGAGGAGACCACTACCTGTTTGAGACCATTGACACCTCCCCACTCTAAAGTTACCATAGCCATGGGATGTACTTTAGTCTGATTGTCAGGGTTGGTGACTGGATAAGTTTGTCCAGTCAGGTATTATCCTGGGGAAACCAATTTCTCTGTCACCATGGTGACACTGGCACCTGTATCCCTCAGGCCTTCTACACTAGTCCCATTAATTAAGAGTAGCTGCCTTTATTTTTGCATATTAGGGGGCCAGGCAGCCAGTGTGGCTAAGTCCACCCCACCCTCAGAAACTAATGTAGCTTCAGTGTGAACCCTGATTTGCTCTGGGCACACTGTTGATCCCACCTGGCTATTCCAGTGCTAGCTGGAGTAGAGTTTGAAGTGGAACCTTTCTTGGGACAGGCCTTGTCTCCAGTTTGGTGTCCCTGCTGATTACAGCAGGCCTTTTTGGGATCAAAGTTTTTACCCTTGTACCCAAAATTGGGTTGTGAAGAGGCTTTGGACCCTCCCTCCTGAGCAGGTTTTTGGGGCCCTGAAGAAGACTCTTTACTTTTACCCTTGGATGTCTCAACACTCTTCCCCTGGGGAGTCTTTGTGACCCCCTTTCTTTTGGTCACCCCCTGTGGAAGTCTTGGTCACCCTAGTCTTGACCCAATGGTCCGCCTTCTTTCCCAATTCTTGGGGAGAAATTGGTCCTAGGTCTACTAGATGCTGATGCAGTTTATCATTGAAACAAGTACTTAAAAGGTGTTCTTTCACAAACAGATTGTACAGCCCATCATAATCATTTACACCACTGCCATTAATCCAACCGTCCAGTGTTTTGACTGAGAAATCAACAAAATCAACCCAGGTCTGGCTTGAGGATTTTTGAGCCCCCCTGAACCTAATCCTGTACTCCTCAGTTGAGAATCCAAAGCCCTCAATCAGGGTAGCCTTCATGAGGTCATATGATTCTGCATCTTTTCCAGAGAGTGTGAGGAGTCTAGACCTACACTTTCCAGTGAACATTTCCCAAAGGAGAGCACCCCAGTGAGATTTGTTTACTTGTGTGGTTGCACAAGCCCTCTCAAAAGCTGTGAACCATTTGGTGATGTCATCACCATCTTCATATTTAGTTACAATCCCTTTGGGGATTTTTAGCATGTCAGGAGAATCTCTGACCCTATTTAAATTGCTGCCACCATTGATGGGACCTAAGCCCATCTCTTGTCTTTCCCTTTTCTATGGCTAGGAGCTGTCTCTCCAAAGCCAATCTTTTGGCCATCCTGGCTAACAGGAGGTCATCTTCATTGAGCCTGCCCTCAATGCTTCCAGAGCTGTTGGACTCTCCTGTGAGAGAAGCAACATCTCTGACCATCACTTCTGGAGTCAGGGTTGGAGAAACCCTGGGCTCCCTAACTAGGACTGAAAGTGGGAGTTCTTCCACATCACTAGCATCCCCCTCTGTGAGGCCATCATCAGAGGGGTTGTTTTTAGCAAACTCTGCCAAAAGCCCCTGGAGCTGTACTTTGGTAGGGTTTGAACCAATTTTTTTCTTTTTGATTTTGCAGAGAGACCTTAACTCTAACATCCTAAGATGCAGGTAAGGGGTGAGGTTGAGTTCCATCACTATCTCTTCTGCAGCAGACATTTTGTTTCTAAAAGTTGGAATACTTTTTAAGAATCTAAAACTATCTCTAGAACTTAATTCAAACTTTTACAAAACTTTTAAACTCTAAAAGAAATGCTAACAGGGACTAACACAAGGCCATAGGAGGACTTTTAAAAATTTAGAAAAATAGCTCAAATTTCAAAAATCAGTTTCTAATGACAATTTTTAGAATTTTGTCATGTGATCAGGTATTGGCTGAGTAGTCCAGCAAATGCAAAGTCTTGTACCCCACCGCTGATCCACCAATGTAGAAAGTTGGCTTGGTATGTTCTATTTCAAAGTAAGAAATAGCATGCACAGAGTCCAAGGGTTCCCCTTAGAGGTAAGATAGTGGCAAAAAGAGATAATTCTAATGTTTTGTGGTAGTGTGGTCCAGCAGTAGGCTTTTCAGAGGGTAGTGTTAAGCATTTGTTGTACATACACACAGGCAATAAATGAGGAACACACACTCAAAGACAATTCCAGGCCAATATGTTTTTGTACAGAAAAATATTTATTTTAAGAACCACAGGTTCAAGATTTACAAACAATACTTTAAATGAAAGGTATTTCACTCAGGTATCTTAGGAACTTTGAATAAACACAATAGCATGTACAGTTTTAGCAAAAATGGCAATAAGCTATTTTAAAATTGGACACTGCAAAATTCAACAGTTCCTGGGGGAGGTAAGTATTTGTTAGTTTTGCAGGTAAGTAAAGCACTTACAGAGTTCAAAGTTGGGTCCAAGGTAGCCCACCGTTGGGGGTTCAGAGCAACCCTAAAGTTACCACACCAGCAGCTCAGGGCCGGTCAGGTGCAGAGGTCAAAGTGGTGCCCAAAACGCATAGGCTTCGATGGAGAAGGGGGTGCCCCGGTTCCAGTCTGCCAGCAGGTAAGTACCCGCGACTTCGGAGGGCTGACCAGTGGGGTTTTGTAGGGCACCGAGGGGGACACAGGTCAGCACAAAAAGTACACCCTAAGCGGCACGGGGCGGCCGGGTGCAGAGTGCAAACAAGCGTCGGGTTTGCAATAGGTTTCAATGGGAGACCCAGGGGGTCTCTTCAGCAATGCAGGCACGCAAGTGGGGGGGGGGCTCCTCAGGGTAGCCACCACCTGGGCAAGGGAGAGGGCCACCTGGGGGTCGCTCCTGAACGGGAGGTCCGATCCTTCAGGTCCTGGGGGCTGCGGGTGCAGTGTGTTTCCCAGGCGTCGGGTTCTTTGAAGCAGGCAGTCGCGGTCTGTGGGAGCCTCTGGTATTCCCTCAGCAGGCCTACCTGGAGGATATCAGGGGGGTCAACTCTGGCTACTCACAGGGTCACAGTCGCCAGTGAGTCCTCCCTGTAGTGTTGGTTCTCCGCAGGTCGAGCTGGGGGCGTCGGGTGCAGAGTGGAAAGTCTCACGCTTCCGGCGGGAAACGTGTGGTCTTTAAAAGTTGCTTCTTTTTTGCAAAGTTGCAGTCTTTGTGGAACAGGGCCGCTGTCCTCGGGAGTTCTTGGTCCTTTTAGATGCAGGGTAGTCCTCCGAGGCTTCAGAGGTCGCTGCACCCTGGGGGACGTGTCGCTGTTGCAGTTTTTCTCGAAGTGGGGAGACAGGCCAGTAGGGCTGGGGCCAAAGCAGTTGGTGTCTCCGTCTTCTCTGCAGGGCTTCAGGTCAGCAGTCCTTCTTCGTCTTCAGGTTGCAGGAATCTACCTTCCTCAGTTCTGGGCGCCCCTAAATACTCAATTTAGGGGTGTGTTTAGGTCTGGGAGGTTAGTAGCCAATGGTTACTAGCCCTGAGGGTGGCTACACCCTCTTTGTTCCTCGTCCCGGTGGGGAGGGGGTCACATCCCTAATCTTATTGGGGGAATCCTCCATCTGCAAGATGGAGGATTTCTAAAAGTCAGAGTCACCTCAGCTCAGGACACCTAAGGGGTTGTCCTGACTGGCCAGTGACTCCTCCTTGTTTTTCTCATTATCTCCTCCGGCCTTGCCGCCAAAAGTGGGGCCGTGGCCGGAGGGGGCGGGCATCTCCACTAGATGGGATGCCCTGTGGCGCTGGAACAAAGGGGGTGAGCCTTTGAGGCTCTCCGCCAGGTGTTACAGCTCCTGCAGGGGGAAGTGAGAAGCACCTCCACCCAGTACAGGCTTTGTTCCTGGCCCCAGAGTGACAAAGGCACTCTCCCCATGTGGCCAGCAACATGTCTGGTGTGTGGCAGGCTGGTAAAACTAGTCAGCCCACACTGGAAGTCGGGTATGTTTTCAGGGGGCATCTCTAAGATGCCCTCTGGGTGTATTTCACAATAAAATGTACACTGGCATCAGTGTGCATTTATTGTGCTGAGAAGTTTGATACCAAACTTCCCAGTTTTCAGTGTAGCCATTATGGTGCTGTGGAGTTCGTGTTTGACAGACTCCCAGACCATATGCTCTTATGGCTACCCTGCACTTACAATGTCTAAGGTTTTGCTTAGACATTGTAGGGGCATAGTGCTCATGCACCTATGACCTCACCTATGGTATAGTGCACCCTGCCTTAGGGCTGTAAGGCCTGCTAGAGGGGTGACTTATCTATGCCATAGGCAGTGTGAGGTTGGCATGGCACCCTGAGGAGAGTGCCATGTCGACTTAGTCATTTTCTCCCCACCAGCACACACAAGCTGGCAAGCAGTGTGTCTGTGCTGAGTGAGGGGTCCCCAGGGTGGCATAAGACATGCTGCAGCCCTCAGAGACCTTCCCTGGCATCAGGGCCCTTGGTACCAGGGGTACCAGTTACAAGGGACTTATCTGGATGCCAGGGTGTGCCAATTGTGGAAACAAAGGTACAGGTTAGGGAAAGAACACTGGTGCTGGGGCCTGGTTAGCAGTCCTCATCACACTTTCAAATCATAACTTGGCATCAGCAAAGGCAAAAAGTCAGGGGGTAACCATGCCAAGGAGGCATTTCCTTACAGGTACCAACTGCTCTTTTGATAGAGGCCATAGTTAGATGTTTTCCAAATTTGTGTAGCTAAATTGTTTTGCATGAAGCCCAACATGCCGATGCTAATTCAAAGTTAGTTAAGGAGTTCACTAAACTGACGCAAATAGACAAATGACAAGATTCTTGCTTTGTTGAATAATGTACTAATGATACTTTGCTAAAGTTGATTCATATTAATGTTGTGCTTCATTCTAAATGTTCATGATCTATGCTTTGATAAAGTGTTGCTCTGATTGCCAAGTCACAGTGGTTTTGATGTGCTTGTTGATATTGAAACTAATAAATATATCAGATTGTAACTAATAGAAAATAAACATCCTAACACTTACTAGATTTGTGTGGTTATTCCTGGCTGAAAGGTCATGGTGCTTTTGTTGTATTGATCTATATTGAATGTTATTGTTTAGCTTGATTGATTAGTTATTGTGAATATTGATGGGGTTATTGACCTATTGATTGTGATGCCAAAAGATATCTCGTTGTGGGAAGTCTCCAAACGTGGTCAAAAGGTTCATCGGCCTGGGCGTGTCTCCTTGTAAGTTTACTTATCAAGGTTCTGATGCACTATCAGGGTCCGGCTGGGATTTAGGATGAAGGTAAAGGGGGAGGAGAGGGAAAGGATGAGAGGGAGGAGGAGGTGGACTGAAAGTACATCAAAAGATGAATAATAAACGTACAATTGCTCATTAGAATCCCATCTGTGAAGATTAAGGTTGTGTCCACTATAGAATTTCAATGGCTACATTTTCTATTGTCAGTTGAAACATAAATAGTTTAAACAACAGATTGAAGTTTGAAGCAGTCACGGAGTGGTTTAAACATTTAAGCCCCTCTATGATTTTACAATAAGAAACCCACTTAATGAAGGGAAGAGAAAATAAATTAAAATGTCACTGGATTGCCTGTATATTTTTCTCTTCTTCCTTTGCCACTCATGGGGGCTATATTAGTAGACTAGCTCCTGGGCACAAAGTCAGAAACACCAGTTGCCAATGCATGTGGCCATTCAATTACCCTATCTATACAGCTTTGTATTTTATTAAATCAATGTGGTATCCGTCAGTGGATCTATTTTAGATGTCTCCACGCAACCTTGATAGTTAAATTACAGTTCAGCAATGTGCCAGGTTTAATCATAATCAGTGGAGATTTTTTTAATTTTATTTTTATTTTTCTGCCCTCGACTGATTTAGATTCCTCTAATGCTAGGTGTGTTCACAATAAAAAGCTAACTCTCCAGGTGTTATGTAAACTCTGTAAAGTTCTACGTCTAATGGACCCTTGGAGATGGGCTAATCCTATTGCTAGTTCCTGTATTTCATGGAGCTGGAAAACCCAAGACGTAAATCGAGTCAAACTGGAGCTGAGAATTGAGCTGTTATCACTGTACTCCTTTTATGTTGTATCATTGCAAGCCACAGAATATAACTTAAAAGCCAATCATATGTATCCCCAACCAAAGAGTAAAGTTAATTTAACACGAGTTTCTGATCATAAATAATTGCAAGAGGCGGGACAAAGAATACTATAAGAAGAGAGAAAGCAAATCTTCTTCCAGGACACTCAAAAATGCATTTTCGGAAGCCTTAGAAGGGCAAGAAGGGAAAATTAAAGCACAACAAAGGGTAACTGAGTTTTACTCAGGGATGTATAGATCTCTTTATCCATCAGGACTGCCACAACACGGCTTCAATTTAAGAAATAGTTGAGGGCGCACCTCTTTCATGAACACTCAGTCACAACTCTCTGACCTCCACAACTCAGCTTCCTCTCCTAATACTGCATTACTTTAACCTGGCCATGTAAAGCGCTTTGCTGGCTTTTGACGATGTAGAAATACTATATACATTCCTACATAAATCTCAGGTTGCCATCAGATACTAGCTACATGTGGCAAAAAGTAACCTGTGGGAGAGAAAACTACATCAACAGGCAACAGTCCAACTCTAGAAATTATTAAATACCTTGATGAAGCCCCCATGAACATAGAATATAATCAGGAAAAGGAATGAGAAACACTATAAGATAGCCTGGCTATAAGCTTAGTATACGAAATAAACTCTGACAGATACCATCCGCATGATACTGGCAACCAGAGAATTGTAGAACACAAAAGGCATCAAGTGAAGTAGAAATATAAAAATAACACTCTTCAAGACATGAGATAGGAGCACTTATGCTCATGTGAGATCACTATCTACTGAGTAATAGAAACAGAGGTCAAGAGCGCCACTTTTCTTGTGCCCCTTAGCAGCCCCCTAATGCCACCTTGTGGGTGCCATATCTAAGATACGGTGCACCATGGCGGTAGTTTGAGAACTATTGTCAAAATTTTTTACGCTAGTTGAGAGCTTTCCAGGATTAGCATAAAAAATGTTGAGGCTAATCCTGCAAAGCCCATGAGGCCCATAGTAAACAATGGTTGCTCTGAGCAGGAGTTAAAAGTGCTGAAAAAATGACGCAAAGAAATCTCTTAGCTTTCTTTGTGCCATTTCTTCATCCCCCCCTAACAGGAGGACGCCCCCTTTACACACATTATACCTGCCGCAAGCATAATGTAGCTTAAAGGGTTTCAAAGTGGCGCAATGCATGCATTGCGCCACTTTGTGAATTTTGCTTGGCAATTTTGGCTTCGTTGGGCCACATTTACATTAAAAAAATGATGCTAATGTGGAGCTACGTGGTGCTAGGGGCTCTTAAATCAGCCCCAGAATGTTTCAAGTTAATAGTTGGCATGCATAAATGTAAGGCACAGGAAGTACTTGGGAGTGGTAATGTTGCATGTCTTCCATATATAGATTTACAACAATTATGAAAAGCTTATGAAGAGAAAGATTTATAATGTTGTAATGCCATTACAAATTATCCTCTCATAAGTGTGACACTATGTGGAATTAAATGCATATTGTATTGTACAAAGTCAGAAATAAAATCCGTCTCTAAAGTTGGAGAACTTTCACACTACAATTATAAGAAAATCTTTATAAACCCACAAAGTCTTGTAAACATGAATTAGGTCTCTTACCAGTTCTGGTAGTTGATAACCGATTGTGATCAAAGTGAAATCATTATGAAGATGTTGGAACATTAGAGCCCAGACTTTGTTGGGGAGATAGCCGGTGGCCAATATCTACGTTACTGGACAGTGTCTTCGCACCAAAGTCCAGCCATTACCAGTGTTACCTGAAAAATGGGGAATAACTGCGCAGACCCAGAGTTACTTGATACTTTACTAGGCTGTTTTCCCAATTTCGGTGAAAAAAATATTCTGCACTGAGTAGGCGGATCGAAAGTATCCGAAGCGCAGGGCATACTTGGGCCTGTCTGGAAGGAGCATTGTCTGCTCTCATGGTCTAAAGCAGGAACAGGGCAGAGGCTGGGCAATGATGCTGCCTGCAGCCGCTGTCCCTCAGCAACTTTGACAGAGTGGCGTCGCCCTGGCCTAGAATAATCAGATCTGGCGTTTTCAGATCTTGTACTTCCAGGTCTAGACATACTTGGAATTGCAACTAGGGGCATTTCATCGGGAGTTGTCACTCTGGGTAAAATACCCCTACTCATAATTAGTGCCTTATTAGTAGGGTGACCACCCGTCGTTATTTGCCACCAGCATAATACTCTTACCTATCTCTGACTGTCCATGTTGAATTAGGATTGCAACCAAAGGGCGAGGAGGTGGTGGGAGGGAGAATCCGGCTACCCTTCATATCAAGCATTGTCAAAGCCAATAGGTCTTGCCTATGCTATTGTGTTTTAGCCATGTTGTACACCAGTGTGGCTAAAAGCTAGAGGCTCAGAGTGGGATAGGGTAGATTGGAGTGGGGTAGAGTGGGGTAGAATGGAGTGGGGTAGATTGGATTGGGGAGTTGGGTAGATCAGCATAGTAGATTGGAATTAAGTAGTATGAACTGGGGTAGATTGGGGTGCAGTGGGGTAGATTAGAGTGATGTGGGGTAGATTAGGGAAGAGTGGAGCACAGTGGATTGGGGTAGAATGGACTGGAGAAGATTGAATGGGGTAGATTGGAGTGGAGTGTGGTACAGTGGAGAGGAATGGGGTAGACTGAAGTGAGATAGGAGTGGAGTAGATTGTGGCAAATTGGAGTGGAGTAGACTGGAGTGAAGTAGATTGGAGTGGAGTTGGGTAGATTGGGTTGGTGTGGGGTAGAGTGGGGTAGGTGGGGTAGATTGGAGTGGGATAGATTGGGTCAGGATGCGGTAGAATGGAGTGGAGTGAAGTAGATTGGGGAAGTGAGGTAGATCGGATTGGGGTAGATTGGGATGGAGTGTAGTAGACTAAGAAGAACTTGGTTAGATTGGAGTAAAGTGGATAGGAGTATAGTGAGGTAGATCGGAGTGGAGTAGATTGGAGTGGGGTAGATTATAGTAGAGTGGAATGAGATATATTGGGGTATATTGGAGCGGAGTGGGTAGATTGACAAAGAGTGTAGTGTAGTGGAATGGGGTAGATTGATGTGGAGTGTGGTAAACTGGAATGCAGTAGATTTGAGTGGAGTAGATTGGAGTGGAGTGAGGTAGACTGGAGTGGAGAGGAGTAGATTGGAGTGGAGTGGGGTAGATTGAAGGGAAAAGGGGTCAACTGGAATGGAGAGGAAAAGACTGGGGGATTATGGTGGGGTAGACTGGAGTGAAGTGGGGTAGATTGGAGTGTAGAAGGCTGATTATAGTCAGATAGAAATGAGTGGGGCAGTTTGGATTGGGGTAGATTGGAGTGGAGTGGAGTAGATTGAGATAGATTGGAGTGTGGTAGTTTGGAGTGGGGCTGATTGGATGGGGTAGATTGGAGTTGGGTAGTTTGTGGTGGGTTAGATTGGACTGGGGTGATGTAGAGTTGAGTGGCATGCAGTAGATTACAGTGAAGTGGAGTGAGGTAGATTGGGTAGAGTGGAATGGAGTGTGATAGATTGGGGTAGAGTGGAGCGGGGTAGATTTAGTGGATTGAAGTGGATAGATTGTAATGGGGTAAATTGGGTAGAGTGGAATGGAATGTTTTAGATTGGGGCTGAATGAAGTGGGGTAGACTGGAGTGCAGTAGATTGCTGTAGTTTGGAGTGGGGTAGATTGGAGTGGAGTAGGGTAGAATAGAGTGGAGAGGAGCAGGATAGATTGCAGTGGAGTTTGGAGTGGTGTAAGGTAAATTGGAATGGAGTGGGGTAAATTGGACTGGGGTAGATTGGAGTAGAGTAGATTGGAGTGGATTCGGGTAGATTGGAGTGGAGTGGGTTGGAATGGGGACATTGGAGTGGAGTGGATTGGGGTCTATTGGAGTGGGGAGATTGGAGTGGAGTGAGGTAAACTGGGATAGATAGGAGAAGAGTTGGGTTAATTTGAGAGGGAGTTGGACTGGAGTGGAGTAGAGTAGTTTGGGGTGGAGTGGAGTGGGGTAGATTGCAGTAGGTTGGAGATGGGTAGATTGGCTAGAGTGGGGTAGATTGGCCAGAGTAGGTTAGGTTGAAATGGGGTAGACTTGACATGTTACAGGATAGATTGGGGTAGGGTGGAGTGGGGTGGATAGATTAGGGTGGGGTGGAGTGGGTTGGGTAAATTGAGTGGGGTAGATTGGATTGCAGTGGGGTAGATTGGGAGGAGTGGATTAGGGTAGATTGGAGTGGAGTAGATTGGCATAGATACACATTTCAATTGAAATGAGCATTAAATTTGCTCACTGTGCAAATGTAATCATCTAGTGTATTGATGTGTTTTCATGATATTGAAATATTTGTTTCCACCACACTTCAGAATTACAAGGAATGTGCTTCATTTGTACTAATTCTGATATATTATGAAACATCAGCACAGTTTTTTTTGTTGTGTGCTACAAAAAAAAATCCCTTCTCAACTTGCATGGTTTGGTTTTTCAGCAGGAGTTTCACATACATTCTCTCACTTTGAAGTCAGAGTAAGAAAAATAAACACCAAGGTCCCTGGAAGAGAGAGCCTGACACTTGACCTCAGTCATTGAAAGCACAGCAAATGTGACAAGAAAGTGAGATTGTGGAAGAATACAGTAAACAAGGTTTGGGCAACGAAAGGGATGAACTCAAGCTGGACAACCTAAAGCAGATAATTTGGTGAATAGAAAGCCAGAAAATGTGAATTACAGTCAATAAAGCCGATGGTAAGCAACGGGCAACCTGCATTCCTAGGTCAGTTTTCTGAATGTCTCCAAGATGTCTTTAGCAAACCATACAACTGTTCTGTCTGGTAGGCTACAACATAATAATTAGGCATACTATCTGCTGTCTTACTTTAGAAATCCAAACTTTTGTCAGTGCTTTACTGTATTCTGTTCAGTAATGTTAGAGGCTCTCTTTGTGTCTCCCTTATATTTTTACTTTCTATTGTTTCTACAGATAAATGAGTGCTGGGTAGTGAATGTTTAGTATTGTTCTTTAAGAGTGCTTATTTTATTTGCCTGATGCTGTGCTTTATCATAAGTTTGAGTGGAAAAAGTACATTCTTTCTGTTTTACCAGGAGAAATTAGATGCAAGGGAGCTTTGCAGGGACGTTGAAAATGCTTACTGAGTTGGAACCCAAAGCTCTCATTTAATTAAAAGGCAATGTTTTCATGCATCAAATTAAAATTATAATTTTTCAAAATAATAAAACAGTAATGCATAAAAGCTAGCAACTGGATTTCCAGTGGACTGGCTATTTTTTTTTAATGATAAACATCATATACCTAACACATCAGTATAAACTGACTAATATGTACAGGACCTGAATTGTCAGAGGTTGCCTCAGACTCGACACTAACAATAAGGGCAGGCAGGTAGCTACAGTAGATTGTGAGGGCTAGGCCTGGGTAATATCAGCAAAGCATTACTAAAGCTTTTACTTTAACAACTGGTGAAAATTCTATTCCTGGGCACATCACCTCACATCTCAGTTCCAAGATCTTCTCAGTGATGAAAGGTGAAACAAAAGTCATTTCATTTGCAGACAGAGTTATCCAAAGAAAAGCATCACAGATATGAGGTTCAATAGACTACAAGACTGCCAAAAACTGAATTGTCTCTTGTACTCGCTTGTGGGACTATTGATTCACATGATATTTAAATGCCTATTCAGAGATTTTCACTATTCACATATTTAATCGCAGCTTCCCAACTTGAACAAACTGTGTAATCCTATGAAATACATTTTCTTAATTGTTCCTCCTGTTCTGTGATCACCATGTATGAAAGCACCTTGAAATAATTCTGCACTGTTCAAAAAACACTCTTGTATGTGGTTTAATAGATCATATCCCCACCTGTAACAACCAAGGTGTTCACAGGGTGCACAAGACAAGTAGCTTGCCTCTTGATTCATTAACAAAATCTTCAGGATGGAAATGGTATGGTTCACTAATTCTACAAAAGGTCACTCAGTGTACTGATATAACTGCATGTGTTAAGGTGGAAAAATACAAAATACTTTTTTTAATTTAAAGGTTTGGAACTTAGCAAACATAAATATTTTTAAAAGCGGCAGTCAGCAACACTTGCAGCTGAGCACTCAATCAATTAACCATTATAGAGCACAAGTTATCACCTGGGGGATCTCAAGGTGGTAGATGGGGGACTTGGGTCCGTCAAAGCGCCAGGTTTTGAGGTCCTTCCTGAACTGAGCTAGCGAAGGGGGCTGCCTGAGGTGGAGCAGCATCGTGTTCCAGGTCTGCGCAGAGAGGCAGGAGAAGATCTTCCTCCAGCTGTGTTTTTCCGGATTCTGGGGATGGTGGCGAGGGCCAGGTGACCAGAGCGGAGTTGCCTGGAGGGTATGTAGACGAAGAGGAGGTGGTTAAGGTAGGCGGGTTTGAGGTTGTGAAGGACCTTGTACGTGTGTATCAGGATTTGGAAAGTGATGCGTTTGTTGACGGGGAACCACTGTAGGTCTCTCAGGTGGGCGGAGTCATGGCTGTGGAGGGGATGTCCAGGATCAGTCTGGCCACTGCGTTCTGTGATCTCTGGAGACTTGTTTGGAATTTCTTGTTGATTCTGGCATAGAGGGGGTCATTCCGACCCTGGAGGTCATGGACCGCCAGGGCCGGGGACGGAGGAAGCATCGCCAACAGGCTGGCGGTGCTTCCGGGGCAATTCTGACCGCGGCGATAAAGCCGCGCTCAGAAAAGGGAAACCGGCGGTTTCCCGCCGGTTTTCCCCTGCCCCAGAGAATCCAGCGCCGCCATGGGGATTCCGACCCCCTTACCGCCATCCTGGGCGGGCAGTAGACAGTGAGGAGTCTAGAATGATGCCAAGTTTGCTTGTGTGGTCGGTAGGAGATGGGGCTGTTCCGAGGACAATGGGCCACCAGGAGTCGTTCCAGGCAGTAGGGATGGGGCCTAGGATGAGGATCTCCGTCTTGTCTGAGTTGATTTTGAGGCAGCTGTCTCTCTTCCAGTCGGCCACTGCCTTCATTCCTTTGTGAAAGTTTCTTTTGGCTGTCAATGGTTCATCTGTAAGGGAGAGAATAAGCTGTATGTCATTGGCGTATGAGACGATGTTGACCCCGTTTGATGATCTCGGTGAGTGGGGTCATATAGACATTGAAGAGGGTGGGGCTCAGAGAGGAGCCATGGGAAACTCTGCAGCTGGTTTCTGTGAGCTTTCAGGTGAAAGGTGGGAGCATGATTCTCTGGGTACGGCTGGTGAGGAAGGAGTGGATCCACTCCCGGGCTTTGCCGCAGATGGCGGTGTCATGTAGTCTGGTGCACAAGGTGGTGTCGGAGACAGTGTCGAAGGTGGCAGAGAGGTTGAGGAGGGTGATGGCAGCTGTTTTACCGTGGTCCAGTAGGATGCGGATGTCATCCGTGGCTGCTAGGAGTGCTGTTTTGGTGCTGTGGTTGCTCCTGCATCCGGATTGGGAGGGGTAGAGGATGTGGTTGTTCTCAAAGAACTCGGTGAGCTGTGTGTTGATCGCTTTTTCGATAACCTTGGCTGGAAAAAAGACAAGTGAGATTGGTCTGTAGTTTTTCAGCTCCGTTGGGTCTGCAGAGTGTTTTTTCGGTAGGGGGTTTATCTCTGTGTGTTTCTAGACACCTGGGAATGAGTTAGTCACAATGGAGCGGTTGATGGGACAGCATAGTTTAGGTGCGATGGTGGTGCCAGCTTGACTTAAGATGCGGTGGGGGCATGGGTCCGAGGGTGCCCCAGAGTGGAGGGTATTCATGAGCTTTAAGGTGTCTTGCAGGGTGAGGAGGGTCCAGTGGTTCATGATCGATCAGAGGTTGGAGTGCGTTGTGGTGCTGATGGGTGGTTTTTGCTTGAAAATCCTATATAGATGTCCTGGATTTTTTGTTGAAAGAAGGTGGCGGGTTTGTTGCATAGGTCTTGGGAGGTTGGAATGTCTGTGGTGGCCGGGTTTTGTGAATTCCTTGACTATGGTGAAAAGTTCCTTGCTGTTGTGTGCATTGGCATTGATGTGCTTTTGAATGGCCAATTTTCTAGCTGATCTGATGAGCTGGTGTGTTTTGACGATGTCTTTGAAGGCTTTGTGGTCTGTCATGCTCTTACTGCATTTCCACTTTCTCTTCAGTCGTTTGTATGCGCTCTTGGGCTCCAGCCTTAGCTCAGAGGTCTTCACTTCTGCCTATATGGCACTGCTCCTCCAGAAAAGATACAACCTCATTTTAGCTGTTATCTGTCTACTTTTACTGTATGTAGTTTAGCTACTGATGACTACTGGACCTGGACCAGCAGACCTGCACCTACTGGCAATGCATCATGGTCTGCCTCTTGTCCTCTCTCCATATGCACTATGACTCTCTTCAATGTCTTTGATGCAAGTTTTCCAATACCTGTGGGCAGGGATCCTAGAGTATTGCAACTAAAGATTTTGGGGGGGGGGGGGAGGGGTAAACTGTCCACCTGTCTACTGGTAAGTTTAATGTGGTGATTATGTTACGTTATATGAATGTGAATTTCTAAAGCGCAGATACACTTAAGGTGTCTTGGCACTAAACTGGAAGCCTGATCTGCAATACAAAGAAATCAAGAGAAGTGGAAACTGAAATAGTTTCCAGATTTCAGATTTGTCGGAAGAGAGTTCCATAGGTGCACCCCTGAGACAAGAATCCTTTCCCGGCACAAGATTTTCACCAAAAAGGCTGATGTAGAAGAAAAGATTTTGAGTAGCAGGACAATATTTAGAGATTTTGCATGTCAGAAACAGAGAGGCATCTCCATAGAGGCATTTAATGAATTAAACATAGTATTTTGAAAATAACTCTTTTCAGAATGGGTAACCAGTAAAGTGGAAGCAAAGGAAAACAATAGATGGAGATTCCTAAAAGAAGAGAATCGTTATAATCCAATCTTGAGTCACTAACATCTGTTGCTACCATTCTTCAATAAGCAAGGGACAGCAGGCTTAGACTAGATTTCAATTTATGCAGCGAGTATGTTCATGAAGAAACCATTGTGATACCTGCTTTGCAATAGTTGGTTTGCTGTTTAATTTAGCACCTAAACGGTTCATGCAGGTCCATAATGTGGGAAATGGACAAAGGGTTGCTGGCCAGAGAACGGGATCCCTTCTATCTGAGAATTTGACAATGATATGGACTTCAATTTTTCAATATTATTCCTTAGACAGTTCTGATCAATTCATCTTTTGAGATTACAGAGGCCATTCTGAAGAGTATTTACCCAAGTCAAATTGTCATCTAGATGAACAATTAGATGCATATCAGCAGCATGTGCTTACAGCCAAAGGAGTGAATCAGTTTCATAAGAAGAAGCATGTACATGTTCAATTGAAAAAAAGATAGAAGAAAAACCTGTGGAATGCCAGTAGTGATAGGGAACATGGCTTTGAGAAAATGGCCTGTCTATCTGGACTCTTTGAGATCTATTAAAAGAAGAGAATCAGGCTACAACATTATAGATGAGTCCACAGTCCTTCAATCTAGAAAACACAATTGCGTGGTCAGCAGTTTCAAATGCTGCTGATATATCAAGGAAAATCGGAACTTAGATGATATTATTATCAGCAGCTAGCCTGAGATCCCAAGAACTGCAACAAGAGCTGATTATGTATTTCTGTAAGGGGGCAACACCCCACTTGTGCATATTTCAGCAGATTGATTAATTCTAGAAAAGAACATAGTTGGTTTGCTACAACAGACAAGTTGGTAATATGCCTGTAATTAGAATTTAATTCAGTGCCTAATTTGACTTTTTTTTAAATTGATTTGACCAAAGATTGTTTTAGTTTAGGGTGAACTACACTACAGTGCAGTGACAAGTTGAGTACTTGTAAAATAAACTTGTTAGTGCCAGGAATCTCAGTATAAATATTTTGAGGAAGAATAAGGTACTAGGAGAACCAGATTTACATTTATTGATTTTCAAAAGTTTTCATTTGTATTTACAAAATGTTCCTGATATGGTAGTTGTAAAGTGAAGCCCCAAATTTATACTTCATACTTTATAACAAAACGAAATGTAGCGCCAGCTCACGTCATTTTACAACGCCAGCCAGGCACCGTATTAATAGAATGACGCAAGCAGGCGCTAGCTGGGTGGGGTTGGCGGTAGGGAAGGAGGGGGTTGTGTGTCAAAAAATGACGCTAGCCTGGATAGAGGCAAAAAAAATGCCTCAACCAGACTAGTGCCATTTTCTGACGCACAACCACCCAAAAAATATTTTAAAAATACTTACCTGGACTTATCTGGGATGGGGTCTCCCATACTCTGGTGTCCCTCTGGTGGGTGTGGGGGTATTCTCGGGGCTTGGGGAGTGCACCTGTGGACCAATTCCATGGTGTTTAACCATGGAAATGGGTCCACTGGTCCCCTAGCGCATTGTCTAACCTAATTTAGCCCCTCCTCCCACCCGTGTGTCATTTTATCACAGGGGGATAAATATGAAGCTATGGGGATAGCACAATTATTTGGATGGGAACGCCTACCTTGCATCTCATTGACGTAAGGCAGGTTCATTCATCTAAAAAATGGTGCAAACTCCTATATTTTGACGTTAGACGTGTCTAACGTCAAAATATAAATATGGAGTTAAGTTTGCGCCAAATTTGCATAAAAAAATATTAAGCAAATTCGACACAAAAGTAGTATAGATATGGGCCTCTAAGTGCACTGAGCAACGAGCCTTCTTGTGATAGCTTGTTTGAAAAGTGCAGTTTGAGCCCCAACAAATGATGGGCTCCCCAGTTCCACTCAGCTTGGTGAACCTCAAGTTTTAGTTTGGCTAACTATTGAGTAAACCAAGTCAAGATTTTATTTTTACACTGTTTGATCTGCAATTGTTTTAATTCAATTAAAAAAGTTAGCATAAGTGGAACCCGGATGGTCAAATTTAGGAAACGACTGGAAAACCCTCTGTACTACTTTGGGTTTGACATTTTAACACTGTAGGTGGTAATGTCTGCAGGCATAAGATGAAAATAAATGAAAAAATGTTCAGTCCATTTCACAGGAAAGTGGAAACTGACTTAATCAAGTCATTGACAGCTAAATATGCTATCTATTATGAACAGTGTTACGGATAAATAACAAAAGGACTAGATCCTGCATGTGGGTTAATAATTGCTTAGAAGCAAAGTCATCAAGGCTATCTTAGTGTAGATTTAAATCACCAAGAATTATGACGTGGTTTTTATGACAAGTAAAGTCAGAAATTGTTTTGAAGAATTTGTAAATTGTGAGAACAGGAAAGACAGGTGGGAGATAGATGTGTATAATAGAGATAGAGGTTTTGAACAAGGGTGGTGGTTAAAATCTTGGCATTAGTTATGGCTTTTAATTTGAGTGTCAATAATTGTTACTCTTTGGAAAGACATGACTGAGCTATGCAGTACTGTGTGGGATGGAGACAAGCATACTTTTATAGGTTGGAACTAATTAATTTACACATCCTTGCCTTTTGTAGTTATTCAGTTTCTTTGTGTAGTGGGACCATTTGAGTGCTTCCTTATCCAGCCTTAGAAAAGTGTATGGCTGTCCTGAGCCCTTTGTTTCTTGGGTCTAATCAAACCTTCCAACAACAATGGAAAATAGGTATGGGAGTAGAATTGTGAATGCCTGTGATGTCACTTATCAAAATTAGCTTAGTGCAGTGGCTCCCAAACCTTTTAGAACTAAGAAACAATTTTTAGAATGACAAATGTTGCTACCCATCTAGCTTTAGTCATGACTTGGACTTCTTTTTAATGTTACAACAGCATTATGTGATAGCACACTGTAATTTACATACAGTATATTTTCCATTGAAATGCCAACTACATTTGCACAGATACTGCTAAAACTATATTGCACACAAATGATAATGTATGGGAATTGGGTTTCAGGAAATAGTTATCATTTGTGCACCATCAAGTAAAGTGTCTTGATTTGTTTTGATACTATGAAAATCTGTTTCCATCACACTTCAGAATTACAAAAACATGTGCTTCATTTTTACTTTCCTAACTGCAGAATGTGTACAGTTCCTTTATAAGTATTTGCATTTTATTATGTGTTACAAAAACATGATATCCTACAGTCTTTCTTTTCACACACCTGTATCCCAGGAAGACTGTCACATAATTCACTTTACTTTTCTTTCTCTGGCTGCAAAGTGAGAAAAGTTTGTAAACATTAATCCCCATTTAAAAAAAGCACGCAGTTCTTCAGAAGACATAGCCTGACCCATGTATAAGTCTAGATGTATTATAATTTTTGCTAGGAGTCATACAAACCAAGGAACATAAACATAGTTTGGCATGTGATGTGTCAGATATCTATTTTGTAACTGTGTGACCTCCTCAGACTTGGCCGTACAATTGGCCTTCTGTCCTGAATTTTTACCTCGAATTTTGATTCTTTGTCCTGAATTTTTACAGTCACTGCCCAGCATTTGCATCTATGCCAGGCAATCCACCTGCTTAGTAGGTAAACAGGGTGTGTAAACATGACAGCGAGTAAGCATGGTTGTGAAATCGTTGGCCGTTTGCAAAGACCTGCAGTTTAATGAACTACGTTTTACTGAAGCTGAAAGACCACTCATAAAAACCATATAGTGTTTGTTATCCACACTGAAACTTTGTGTCATGATTATTCTGATTCTTTACATAACACAATGAAACTTAAAGTGTTATGATTATTCTAAGCCCTTGCCTAACATTTCAAAAAGCTGTTTAATCTCTGTTAACATTATTGCATATAAAGTGAGAAATTAGATGGTTTCTCACTTCAGTCCATCAGAGAGAACGCCTGCAACACAATGGACCTCACATTGTCCAGCTTCAAAGAGAGCCCTCTTTCATGTGGAACAACAATCGCTGACATCATGCATCACAGAAGCAGAAAGACAAGATGAAGACACTATCTAAAACAACCAAATAAAATTAAGTGCATACAGTAATTTTGCATGGTCTGCATGGAATGAGGGGGCTGCCAATTGTGGATTCACATATTTTTCTAAAGATGAAGCAATCGTGCTGCGTCCTCGTGCTCCATCTTCTTGCAGTAAGAAACATATTGGTATTTCTTGATCTAACGTTCCGAATTATATCAGAATTGTATTTTGAAATGTAAAATATGAAGTATTTAATTCAAAATGGCATCAACAATGTTTCTTTTTCATGATCACTGTCGCTATGTTTCAGACATGCAAAATCCAAAATCATAATAATTCCAATAGAAGTTGTCATAGTTACTCCAGACTAAGATTATTCAAATTAAAACGAAATATTGAACTAAATGAGATGCTGCAGAGGTCGGTATAGAGGGGACCAACACCAAACCTTTCCGTGTATCTGACACATAATATTCTATTAAAATCCTTTGCACTGGCTGTTAGCAAAAGGCAAGAAAATTCAATATCCTTGAAATCACGTTCACAGCTCTGCAGGGACCCACATTACCCTACATTACTCTCTGTTCTGGAAGTACTGGATTGCAGAGAGCAAGTAGATTCTGAAATCTACAATCCATTACCACCAGAACAGTCCACCAAAGTTTCATCATAGCAAACATGGTGGAAAATCGACTAAGGTATAAGGCGGTGTCCTATGAAATATACTAAAGCAAGAGCTGAGCGCATGGTTATCCATCTTTAGTACATTGACTCATGAACAACTTGCTAGGAAAAGTGAAGCACATTACGTGCTCAAGTATAAAAAACTCAGCAGATACAGATGTATTGTGCCTCACCCACTGTTTCTGTCTGAGTTCGCTCTGAAATTCTTGCATGTAACATATGCAAGGACTACTTTAATACCAGTATAGTCCAAAATCACCTGAAAATATTTCCGTTGGTATCCTACCCTTGCGTAGACTTAAAGACATACAGATCTAGACACTCTTTTCACACTGATATATTTCTCTACGAGGCAGAAATACGAGAATTATCACAATTTGGGGCAATTATGCGATTTTTCCAGTTCATTAATGAAGATGGAGATTTGCAACCCCCAAAAAATCTGAATTCATGTGATAGTTGTACATTTCCCAAGCTTGTGGGTTTATACCTATAATTAAAGGACCTGAGCATTAACAACTAAATAAATAGATTACGTAAGGTCCCTGATACTGATTTTACAGCCTACATAATAATACAACCTTCCTACTGACACACAGGACGAATATCTGACACCGTAATCCTACTTAACAAAAAAACAAATGGTGTCAAGGGTTTCCTAATTCCATTTCGTTGCTGCATCCCTTTCACAAGGTTACAAGATGCATTCATGAAAAAAACCTGAAGGGCTCAGTGGCCTTGCTCATGGGTCAACACGTTTCTGTGACACCCACGCACTTTCTAGCTCATAAACCAGGACCAGCACTCAGTACTGCACTTTACCACCTTGTTGCCTGTGTTGGTAAGGCATCAATTGAGTAATGTTCATAAATTAACACTTTCTCTGCTTTTATCTACAGAAACATTTACCCTTTCTTTCTATTCAGTGGGGTATAACTGAAGTAACGCTGATAAAAGATGTTTCCCTTCAATTAATGTGAACAATGATCGACAAAACACCAGAGGAACATGAATATTGTGACCTTAGAGGAAGTGTTTACAACAGTTTGCACCAATTATTTCAATGGATCCTTGGTATTGTTCTCTTGGTATTGTTCTCTGTCCGGTATTCTACTGCAACAGAACACTAAGCCCTCTATGTTAATGGCTCAAATTGTTCTATTAGTAGCACCCTTTTGTGTGTGTTAGGCATATGTTTTAGGTTCATTTATTGACAATACACATACGTATACATTTGATCGTAAAACAATTCAACTTACAGTACAGAAAGGAACACTATTACTCCATCGACACTACATACTAAATTCACAAGGAGTACCTCTATTATGTGAAGACTAATGTCATTTATGGCCTGTGCTGTGTAAGTCGCTATTATGGGGCCACTTACTGTCAAATATGTGGTTGCATGTATAGAATACTTGAACTTTTAGGAAGGTCAAGACTCTCACATGTCCTTAATGCGAAATATTGTTCTGTATTTATGATTATGGTAAATGAGAAGTGGGTTTCCCTGTATTCTCCATAGGTAAAGGGATAATACTTCATACTAGGAGTATTTCTCTGTCTATTGGGTGTACACATTCAAAAAAAGTATATAGTTTTAACCAATAATGCGGAACATAGAACTTGCCATGTTATCTATTTGACAACCCATAAGTACATCATGTGTGTATCGGTTCGATTACTATGTTGCGTCTTTAAATATTTATATAGATATTCCGTTCTAGACACAGGACACTGCTTTAAGATGCCATCCATGTTTCTATATAGATATGAAGATATGTACGCTGCTGTATAGTTTTGCGGGGGGAAGTTGGTGTCCAGCTAGGGGAGTATAATTATTTGAGCAGACCAGGCAATTAACTTACTGCAATTCTGCACTCAAGTCGATATGGCTTTCAAACATAAGGGTCTGATTAAAAGGTCGGTGGTTAATTCCGTCCTGTGCAGAAACCCCTGTATTAACACAAGACAAAATTACGAATTTGATTTTATTGAAAGCATTCTATAATTATGAGATATGTTAAATAATATAACATTTGTCAAATTTCGTCAGGTCAAACCTGCCGAAATGCAACCGTTTAAAACATACAGTATTTACAATATCATGTGGATTTTGGTGCATTAAACACCAAGATCCCCGTTATTTCCCATAAACTCATAACAGTCAGACTCTATAAATAAAGTACCCATGGTATTGTTATGTATTGGGGTGATAAATAAGCTCTCAGCTTGTAATCAGACCCATAGACTATGTTGGAATTAATGATTTGTGATGGTAAAACACCACTTATAAATTGCACATGGCTTTTCGATGATGATATCATAGATATAATCCTCCAATACGCTTGTACTCAAACATGTTCAGATTAGAATAGTATTGCCACTTTGCGAGTATGATAGAAATGTCATCCACTATGACTATGACGTTTGTTTATAGTCTTAGATTTTATCATCTTAGAATGTTACTGTTAATTGTAATAAGGAACTTTATTATTGGCATGTCGGTGGGATGCTTGGCTCTTGATATTTTGCTATTACAGAGCTCCATTCGTTTGTAAGGAACGAGTGATCTCCACAGTGTGGGGATTATATAACTTTATACATTTATGACTTCTGTAGAACTAATCAGTCACAATTGTTGGATGATCTTAATCTACGATATACACATGAACAGTTTCCACTTCCTTCTATAATATTCAAGATGATCTTTGCCATGGAATGATTATAGAGGGCCTACGATTTTCTCTGCGTGCTTTAGAAGGGTAGCCTATATTCCTATTATGATCTCTCTCTTTCCTTCAACAGGAGATTACTACTACTGTTGCTATCAACCCTTAATGGATCCCCAAATCCCTAGGAGACAGTACATTTTTTGAAAACGTTGCCTATCATATGGGACTCCATGGTACGGGTTACTCTGTTTGGTAGTGATTGTTACCCATATTGTAATTAATCATGACTGATACGATGTTGGGAATTCGTTACCCTCTTGTTTAGGGTATCAGTATATGTGCCAGGTCATCCCTGAACCGAATCACAAGCAACCAAGGACCAGTTTCGCCCTAGTTATGGGCTCATCAGCCGGGTACAGCTTGGTTCCAGTGACACAGTGTGGGACCCATATAAGCAGGGCTTTAAATGAGATAGAAAATGGTCCTGGGTTGCTTGTAGTCCAGTTTAGGGAGGACCTGGCCTGTCAGTTTGGGCTGGACTGTTCCTATGAGGAATAGGGTCAAGACTGATTTCCAAATGGCTGAATCTAAAATGAGGTGGCCTGATGGACATGAGAACAATGGGTTGGGATGCTACTATGAGTGATTGCCAGCGGTTAGTCAAATTGCAAGCATTACTCACATCACCATTTGTGTGTTTCATTACTGCTCTAAGTGGCATGGACATTCCCCGATGTGGGTTCAATACTCACTGTGTCACTGGAACCAAGCTGTACTCGACTAATAAGCCAATAACTAGGGCAAAACTTGTGTTGGATTGCTTTTGTTCTGGTGGTTGAGGGAGGACCTACCCTGGCAGTTCAGGCTGGACTGTTCCCATGAGGAGCAGGGTCAAGACTGAATTGGCTGAGTCCAGACTGATGTGGCATGGTGAGCAAAAGAACAATGGGTTGGAATGCTACTATGAGCAACTGTCAGTGGTTAGACAAATGGCAAGCACTTCTTCCATCATCCTTTGTGTGCTTCATGTACCAACCTAAGTGGCATGGATAAGCCCAGACTCCACCAAACTCTAAATTAGGCTCTAAGTCTCTCCTGTATGCGTGACTTTAAAAATAATTTTTGCTTATATGACCTTATACCATAAGCAGTACAGTTAAATATAATTTAATTTGTAGCCGTGTGCAGATACTCAACCCTCTCAAAAACAAGTCTATGGGGGTCATTCCAACCCTGGCGGTCGGTGTTAAAGCGGCGGCAAAACCACCAACAGGCTGGCAAAAAAAAAAATGGAAATCCGACCCTGGCGGAAACCGCCAACAGAGACCGCCACTTTAGCACACCGCCCGCCACGGCGGGACAAACAAACAGTGCGGCGGTCACCGCCAACAGACAGGCGGGAGACAATGTACCGCCCACCCTATCACAACCCACCAATCCACCACCTTTTCCGGGGCGGTAGCCCCGCCGATAAAAACACGGCGGAAACAGACATTTCAAACGGAAAACGCTCACCTCCATACACCCCACGAGGAATCTGGACAGCATGGAACCCGAACTCCACATCCTCCCAGCTATTGTCTTCCTGCTCCTCTACCAGGAGCACGAACGCCGACGCAGAAGACAACGGTGAGTACTGCACCTACGACACAGGGGTGGGGGGAGGCAAAAAGTTTCGGGGACACACATATGCGACACACCCACCCTCACCCTCACCCACTACAACACACACATCAATGCATAGCAACACATCACAGTTACCCCTCCAAACCCCCAGAAGAATGCAAAGACAAAAGTAAATAATTATAAACTTAGAAATATATTTTATGACTGAGTATAAAATATATCACACATCTATAACTTTATATACATAAATTGTCCAGTCCGATATGTGTATCAGCCATTGTTCGTGGGCCACTGGGCCAAAATCACATGGGCAAAGCCCACACAGGATACCTGACTCCAATGGAGAGAACACTGCAGGGGCATCAGATAGCAAAACTACAGGCACCTCAGGGGGAAGGGAAGGGGGGGCACCTCAGCCAGATGAGTCCACGACGCCAGATCCACGAGGGGCCTCCATGGCCACTGTGCCATCCTGGGGAGTGCAAAGCCACAGTCTCTCAAGTCTCTACAGTGGGAGGCTTGCCCACTGTGCCATCCTGGGGAATGCAAAGCCACAGTCTCTCAAGTCTCTACAGTGGGTGGGTTGCCCACTGTGCCATCCTGGGGAGTGCAAAGCCACAGTCTCTCAAGTCTCTACAGTGGGTGGCTTGCCCACTGTACCATCCTGGGGAGTGCAAAGCCACAGTCTCTCAAGTCAATATCAGTCTCCACTGGTACTGGAGGGGGCTAGTGCCCAGAGTGCTTCGTGCAGCCCTGCCCGACACAGATGCGGGCCTGCCTCTTCCGCCAATGGGCCAGCGGTGCTTGAGATGAAGGGCCCAGTTCAGCGGTTCTTGAGACGGCGGTGCCCAGCGAAGCAGTGCTTGAGATGAAGGGCCCAGTTCAGCGGTGCTTGAGACGGCGGTGCCCAGCGGAGCAGTGCTTGAGATGAAGGGCCCAGCAGAGCGGTGCTTGAGACAGCGGTGCCCAGCGGAGCGGTGCTTGAGATGAAGGGCCCAGCGGAACGGTGCTTGAGATGAAGGGCCCAGCGGAGCAGTGCTTGAGATGAAGGGCCCAGTTCAGCGGTGCTTGAGACGGCGGTGCCCAGCGGAACAGTGCTTGAGATGAAGGGCCCAGTTCAGCGGTGCTTGAGACAGCGGTGCCCAGCGGAGCAGTGCTTGAGATGAAGGGCCCAGTTCATCGGTTCTTGAACCCGCGGTGCCCAGCGGAGCAGTGCTTGAGATGAAGGGCCCAGTTCAGCGGTGCTTGAGACAGCGGTGCCCAGCGGAGCAGTGCTTGAGATGAAGGGCCCAGTTCAGCGGTTCTTGAACCCGCGGTGCCCAGCGGAGCAGTGCTTGAGATGAAGGGCCCAGTTCAGCGGTGCTTGAGACTGCGGTGCCCAGCGGAGCAGTGCTTGAGATGAAGGGCCCAGCGGAGCGGTGCTTGAGACGGCGGTGCCCAGCGGAGCGGTGCTTGAGATGAAGGGCCCAGCGGAGCGGTGCTTGAGACGGCGGTGCCCAGCGGAGCAGTGCTTGAGACAGCGGTGCCCAGCGGAGCGGTGCTTGAGACGGCGGTGCCCAGCGCAGCGGTGCTTCGGATGAGTGCCCAGTTCAGCGGATCAGCCCATGGCGTGGAGGTCATTCGCCACCTGACCTGCGGCTGGCTGCGCCTTCCTGCCCACCTGGGATTGGCCTGGTGCGGCCCTCCTGGGCTGCAGTCCCGGGCCTGTTGGTGTCCTCCTGGCCACCTGGGATGGGGCATGCGGGGCCCTCCTGCTCAGCTGGGCTGCTGGCGGTCTTGTCGGGCGTGCTGCCCTTCCCAGCCTTCCCTGGTCGCCTGTGGCCCTTCCCCACCTTTGGCGGTGTGCCAGGTGGCACCACACTCCCTGTCGGAGCCATGGTAGGGATTTTTGTCCCAGGTGTTTAGGCCTCTCGCGCCGGGCACTGACAATTTTGGCATGTTTTTGCGGCGGTGGGCTGCCCGTGCCTTGGATCCCTACTGAGCTGCCTGCCCTTGAGGGTGGGGGACTCCACAGTCCATGGCAGACTGTCTTCAGAGGGCCCGCTGTTGTGGTGGCTGAGGTGCTGACTGGAGTCTTTTTAGATGGACGGGGTGGGGGAGTTGTTGGGAAGAGGTCAAGTTTGGAAAGGAAAATAAGTTTAGGAAGAGAGGGACGGGTAGGTGTAGTAGGTATGGGAGTGGAGGAGGAGGTTGTGGTTGTAGGAGTTTGAAGTCTGGTGTCTTTGAGTGCAGGTGCTTGTGCTGGAGGCTGTCGTGAGGTGGATGGCTGTTGGGTGGGTGGCTGCCTGCGTTTGTGTAGCTTGGAAGAGGGGGTGACAGACACACTGGGAGAGGACACAGGGGACGTGTGTAGTGGGGTTGGTGACTGCACGTGTGCGGGGGGTTCTGGTGGGTGTGCTGGTGATGGACGTGGTGGCTGAAGATGTTGTGCATGCAGGTGTGAGTGGAGACGTGACAGGGAGGGAGGAGGGAGACGAGGAGGAGGGGGACACAGTGGAGGCAGTGGGTGTTGGTATGTCTGCATGTGGATGTTGCTTGTGTGAATGCTTATGTGATGTGTGGTGCTTATGTCTGGATGAGCTTCCCTTGGGTGTTGAGGTGTGTGCAGGCTGGTCTGATGGTGTGTCTGGGATAGGCAGAGGTACAGGGGATTGGGTCTGGGTGGAGGAAGTTGGAGGGGGGAGGCTAGAGACAGGGAAAATTGCTGCCATCAGTGCTGAGGCCAGAGTGTTGAACGATCGCTGATGGGCAGCCTGACCCGAATGAATGCCCTCCAGGTATGCATTACTCTGGTGCACCTCCCTTTCTACACCCTGGATGGCATTCAAAAGGGTAGACTGCCCAACAATGAGCGTCCGCAGGAGGTCAATGACCTCCTCACTGAGGGCAGCACGGGTGACTGGGGCAGGGCCTGAGGTGCCTGGGGCGAAGGAGATGCCCACCTTCCTGGGTGAGCGGGCACGGGGCAAACGCTGAGGGGCTGCTGGGAGGGCGGTGCTGGTGCGCTGGGTGGCGGCTGTACCTGTTGTAGCGGGGGGCACGGATGTTGCCGCCACCACAAGGGAGCTCCCTTCAGAGGACGAGTCGCTGTCACTGACATCCGCACAAGTCCCCGCTGTGGAGCTCCCCTCGCCCTCCGTCTCACTGGTGAAATCTGAGTCAGTTGCATGGCCCGCCATGGCCATGTGAGATGCAGCTCCCTCGTGCTCCGATGCCACTTCTCCTCCGCCTTATGATGCTAATGCACAAATGAACAGGAAGACAACAAAAAAGGGGGGTGGGGAAAAATAAAGAAATGTTGAGTGCATGCATTCGTGACACCGTTGGCGGACAGACACAGAAGCCCCCTGCACTACGCCGCGCACTTGGGGTCGACTATGCAATCCGTGGGACATGGCTTACAAGCCTATGGGCGACCTCTGCTCACATACATGACACAGGGCAATGAATAGCTGTACTTGGCACCCTAAAGAGGTGGGGGCGGGGGCACAAGGCCATGCCTTACGGAGGGGCCTAGCCTACAGATATCGCACTGGCCTAGGGATACCTAAAGCCCTCCTCCCCCACCCAGACACCTCCACTGCGCGCAAAGTCACCAGGATTTGAGTGTACTCACCCCCTTGTGTCTGCTGTGATGTCCTTACGCGCCCATCCAACTCGGGGTAGGCCACCGCCAGGATCCGGGACATCAGGGGGGTCAAAGTACGACTGGCACTCCCCAGCTGAGCCTCCGCCGTCTTCCTGCTCCAGCGTCGGATGTCCTCCCATCTCTTCCTGCAGTGGGTGCCCCGTCTCTGGTGGACCCCCAGGGTCCGGACGTCCTTGGCGATGGCACGCCAAATACCGATTTTCTGGTGGGCGCTGACCTATGTGACATGTACAGGGAGAGAAGAATAATCATCACCTTCTGCATGCTCGATGTGAGTGGCCCCCCCATCCCGACCCTTGCCATGTGGCACATGCTCTCATCTGTCGTTTGATGCATGCCTCAATCACTCCCCTCCCAACCATCTTTCATCCACCCGACTCAACACAGGCATTGCCTACAAAGCATGGTCCCAGTGTACTTACCTGTTGGTCTGGAGGACCGTAGAGTAGCGCATACTGGGGGAGGACCCCATCCACGAGTTTCTCCAACTCCTGAGCAGTGAAGGCAGGGGCCCTTTCCCCAGTCGCATGAGCCATTGTCTCTTCCAGACCGTGGTCACAGCAGCACTTGCAGTGTAGGTCCTCTCCTGTGGAAGATCAGGTATCAAGTGATTAAGCTAATAGAAAATGGCGGTCACGCCCGCGGCGGTGCGTACCGCGGCGGTTCGTACCGCGACCGCCGGCGCACATCGTCATTGGCTCCTGAGACCCATAGGGTTCAATGTTAACCAATGCAGCTTTGCGCCGCGGTCTTCGACCGCCTACCGCCACAGTGTCCCACGCCAGCGCATTGACCTCACATTCCATTGTCGCACTTCACAGGTCAGGCAGCCGCCATTTCAAGGGCCCACATGCCTTATTTTCTACTGCGTCACACATACCTAGGCCTTGCATCGGCACTCATACAAGCCATTCAATGCATTGGGAATCGTGTTATGAGCAAGCTGTGGTTACGTACCTGTGGGTTGATTGACTCTGTGCTTGCTGTTGTCCTTCATAGGCACCGTCCACTGGGACATGCGAGGAGATGGAGAAATCTTCCCGTGTACAGACCGCTGGTGGACCTGTCGACAATGGAGGAAAGACATGTCATACTGACATACAGGCTTGACCGAGCCACTATACAGAAACTGTGTACCCAGTTGGAGCCAGACCGGATGTCACCAATCCGCCAACCCACAGGGATCCCCCCTCTAGTGCAGGTGCTGTCAGTACTCCATTTACTTGCAAGTGGGTCATTTCAAACAACAGTGGCCATATCATCAGGGATGTCCCAGCCCATGTTTTCCAAGGTGTTGTCCAGAGTGTTGTCTGCCCTGCTGAAACACATGCGGAGCTACATCGTCTTCCCTGAGGTGGGGGATTTGGCTACAGTGAAGGCTGATTTCTTGGACATATCCCCAACATCATTGGTGCCATTGATGGGACACATGTTGCTTTGGTCCCCCCCAGCAGGAGTGAACAGGTGTACAGGAACAGGAAGAGTTATCATTCGATGAATGTCCAGATGGTGTGTTTGGCTGACCAGTACATCTCCCATGTTAATGCCAAGTTCCCTGGGTCAGTTCATGACGCGTACATCCTGCGGAATAGCAGCATCCCTTACGTGATGGGTCAACTCCAGAGGCACTGTGTGTGGCTATTAGGAGACTCTGGTTACCCCAACCTGTCATGGCTACTGACCCCAGTGAGGAATCCCAGGACAAGGGCAGAGGAACAGTACAATGAGGCCCATGGGAGAACTGGGAGGGTGATCGAGCGGACCTTCGGCCTTCTGAAGGCCAGGTTTAGGTGCCTCCATGTGACTGGTGGATCCCTAATGTACTCACCAAAGAAGGTGTGCCAGATCATCGTGGCCTTCTGTATGCTTCACAACCTGGCTTTGCGACGCCAGGTGCCTTTTCTGCAGGAGGATGGTCCAGATGGTGGTGTTGTAGCAGCTGTGGAGCCTGTGGAGAGTGAAGACGAGGAAGGCGTAGAGGACGACATAGAGAACAGGAACACTGTAATGCAGCAGTATTTTCAATGACACACAGGTAAGAATCCACACCGGCATATTACATATTCTTAACCCCTACTACCTCTCTACTGTCTGTCCTTTTCCCCCAGTGTATGGTAACTGAGTTGTGACTTTCCCTTCCGATTTCAGAGATGTGGGCCCCACTGCGTGACATCTGCTTTATTTCCCAATGGACTACAGCTGTGTGACATTGGTATGTTGGCATCACAATGTGAATATGACATTTGGCACGGTAATGTCTAATACATTTGTACATAATCACAGCCAGACTCCAGATTCTTTTATGCAATAAGTGTGTTTATTACAGTGCTCTAAATTGGTGGGTGGTTGCAAATCGTTGAGGTGTGGTGGTGGAGGATTGTCCATGGCAGAGTCCAGACTATCAGTATCACAGGTGCATTGTCCAGATGCCTGTGGAAAGTGGAGCAGGGGCAGTGTAAGAATGGACAGGGTGTCAATGTGGGACAGTTGGATGACAATCAGGGAGGTATCCTTTGCTGGCGGGGGTCTTGGCATCTTACTCTGTCTTCTTCCTGGATCTCAGGGCCCGCTTGCGGGGTGGTTCACCTTCTGCAGGGGGTGGGGTGCTGGTGGCCTGTTGGTCTTGTGTCGGGGCCTCCTGTCCACTAGCGCCGGCGGAGGTGGTAGGCAGTTCTTGGTCCATGCTAGTGTCAGGGGCCCTTTGTGGTGCAACAGTGTCCCGCAATGTGGTGACTACCTCATTCAGTGCCACTACGATGGTGCCCATGGCGGTACTGATGTTTCTTAGTTCTTCCCTGAACGCCATATACTGTTGCTCCTGCAGAAGCTGGATCTCCTGAAACCTGGCCAGGACCGTCGCCATCGCCTCCTGGGAGTGGTGGTATGCTTCCATGATGGAGGAGAGGGTCTCGTGGAGGGTGGGTTCCCTGGGCCTGTCCCCCCCCTGTCGCCCAGCAGCCCTCCCAGTTCCCCTGTTTCCCTGTGCCTCTGTCCCCTGGACCGTGTGCCCACTACCACTGCCCCCAGGTCCCTGTTGTTGTTGGGGTGGTGGATTAACCTGGGTGCCCTGTAGTGGTGGACACACCGCTGATTGCCGTGTCCTGGGGACAGAGATATGGGCCCGCTGGGTGGGTGCTGTGCTGGTGTTCCCAGAGGGGGGAAGGTCTGCTGTGTCCTGTGGCTGTCTGAGGGGAACCGACTGTCCAGAGGTCCCCAATGGGCCGGGCTGGTCATCTAGATCCAGGGAGACAGAGGTGCTGTCATCACTGTGGGTCTCTTCTGGGGGTGGAGTGGACATTTGTGGACCCTCCTGCGCTGTGACGTGGCGTTCGGGTCCTGCAGGGGTATAATAGTATGATTATTGCTTCTGTGTATGCCATAGCGTGCAATGGGTGGGTGCCCGTGTACCCCTGTGCTTGCATTCCTGTGTGGGGGCTTTTGTGAGGGTGGTTTGGGTGGGGATGGGTATGTGCAGTGGGCATGCTTAGGTGATGGGTGTCCATGCTTAGTGGTCGCATGCAGGGCTTGGTGTTGGGATGGGTTGGTTGTGAGGGTGAGACATTTGCAAGGAGTAGGTGTGATGGGGGTGGGGGTGAGGGTGGGGGTATGAGTTGGCATGCTGGTGGGGTTGGGGGGATGTAGTAATTAAGAATGACTTACCAGAGTCCATTCCTCCGCCTACTCCTGCGAGGCCCTCAGGATGCAGGATCGCCAAGACCTGCTCCTGCCATGTTGTAAATTCTGGGGGAGGAGGTGGGGGTCCGCCGCCAGTCCGCTGCACCGCGATGTTGTGCCTGGATACCATGGAATGCACCTTCCCCCGTAGGTCGATCCACCGCTTCCTGATGTCGTCCCGATTTCTTGGGTGCTGTCCCACAGCGTTGACCCTGTCCACTATTCTGCTCCATAGCTCCATCTTCCTGGCAATGGTGGTGTGCTGCACCTGTGTCCCGAAGAGCTGTGGCTCTACCCGTACAATTTCCTCCACCATGACCCTGAGTTCAGCGTCAGAAAACCTGGCGTGTCTTTGCGGTGCCATGGGGTGGTTTGGGTGATGTGTGGGGTGGATTGTGTGGTGCTAAGTGTGGTGATGTGTATTGGTGTGTATTTTGACGTGCGTGGTAGTATTGCTGGGTGACAGTGAATTGCACGTCTGTGTGCTCGGGTCTCTTATCTCTGTGCGTGTTCACGAATCTCTAGGAGTAGGGGTTTGTGGGGGATGTGGGTGTGTGTTTTATATTGTATTGGGTGTGTGGGAGTGGTGTGTGTCTGTGTATTTCGAATTGTCCAATGTGGCTGTGTTTTGTATATGTGTGTGTATTTTGAGCGCGGCGGTGTGTACCGCCAATGGAATACCGCGGTTGAAAGACCGCCGCGTGGATTCGTGTGTCGTGATAGTGTGGGCGTATTTCTGTTGGCGTGACGGTGGAGGTTTGGTCATCGCCAGTTTCTCGCTGCCCTTTGGTGTGGCGGACTTTTGTGGATGTCTGTATTTTGGCGGTTTACCTGTTGTGGGTCAGAATGACCGTGGCGGTTTACCGCGGCCGCGGCGGTGTTATGGCGGTCTTCTGCATGGCGGTAAGTGCCTTTTACCGCTGAGGTTGGAATGACCACCTATGTGTCTTGAAAGCCAAATGTCTTTAAATGAATTCTTGCCAAAGCATCAGTGCTCTCTCGCTAAGGTGTGTATCCTGGGGAAACGCAGCAATGTTGAACTTTAATTGAGATCTCTAGCGTTCATCAGCGCATTACACCTGACTAGCGCATACTCACCCTCTGCAATCCTATTGGTACTTTGACCGTGCGCTAAACCTATGGTCTTGGAACCCATGGGGTTCTGCAACCCCTGCTTAGGGGTCTGCAAATTCTTAGAAAACTAAATAACATTGAAAGATTAGTAAAGTGTATGTTAATAAAGAAGCAAAATCTAACATTTAAAATTTAAAAAAATTCTGCAATGTGCAGAAATGTTAAATAAGAGGCTAAAAATTAAGTTGTGGATTTGTTTGCTGAATGCATGTTTCTGGATTTTTTGTTTGTTTTGTTTAGCATTGAAAATCATTGAAATCGATTAGGCTACTAATCAGTAGTGATTCAGCAAGGGTCACTGGATTCCAGTAACGGTTCAGTGGGGGTCCCCAAACTCCAGTAATGATTTAGTGGGGGTCTACCGAAGTCCAAAGCTTAGGAACCACTACAATAAACTAATGCTACATGTAAATAAGCCTGCTCCTGTCCCACATGCAGAGCATAAGGCTAAGAACTGGAGTACAGGTTCAATAAACACTCCTTCGCTCAAGCCGTCACACCGGCCTCATCAATGCAAATCCTGGGTGCCTGATGCCTATCCCTAGGAAAAGCATACACATCTAAGGCTGGTCTGCCTATTCTGGGTCCTGTGCAAGTTTTGGGTAGTCTGTGGATTCTTCTGACTTCCATTGCTCTCTTTACACCCCTTCCCCTCACCCCCTCCACATGCAGCCTTTGCTGCTGTGTATGCATTGGGGTGTTTACAGTTGCAATGTCAGAAAAAATCTCTGATGATGCAGGAGGTAGTGTAAACAAAGACTGTCCCTGAAAGTATGCCAGGGGCCCCATGTACTGAAATACCCAAAGCCCCATCCACTGTTTTGCGACTGCCTAAAGCATATAATAAGTGATGGATGGAATGCTTGAATTAACCACAGCCACTGGTAATTACTCAGGCCGCATCCCAATCCATCATTATTTTGCAATCTATGCCACCTCAGTTTGGACCCAGTCAGCAGTTTTGGGACTGTCAGCAGCTGGCTGGGACAATAGCAGCCATGCAAGCTAGCGACAGTCAATCTTCTGTACACCCTTTCTCAGAAACTGGTACATCCTTTATCATGTTCACGTGGCTGCCCTTCCTGGTGAAGACAATTTAAAGAAAAACAAATCCAAAATTCTCTCAGCCATCAGTTACACTTCAGTTTCATTGATCACACAGGAGAGCCAGTGCTGCATGTTCTTCCCATACTATCATTCTGTTCGAGCGAGCCCACAAGGCAACGTGCAATTTCAATTTTTTTTCAAAAAAGTGCTTTTGTGATTGCTGCAGCAACATACCTATTGCTCTACAAAAGCTGCCTTCAGGAATGCAGTCATTAAGGAGCTTGAGGGAGTTATGTCAGACAATGAGGGAGAAAGCAGAGGAAACATGTGGCAGATGGGGGCTATGGGTGGGGCCACATTGCTTCGGTCATGCATTGGCCTGGCAAGTGGATGGCAAATCATTGCTTTTGCAGTGCATCCACCCAATTATGGTCCTAATCTACACCATAATGCTGGCCCTGGTGGAAGGGTGATCATTTCAGGTTTTGTAAGCATCTGTACTACAGTGGTTCCCACAACTGGTATAATGCACTCCCCTGCAGTAAGGTTTTAATTATTTATGCTTAGGATTGCATGATGATATCATCCCTGACATAATGTTGATCCTGCCTTAATGGTGATAATGACTTATTTTTGTCCTCCACTGTGTGACGGTGACTATCTCTGCGGAAATGCTAGTTCAGATAGTAAATCTTGGCCAATGGTGCACTTTTATTGCTGCCCACCCCCTGCACAATTGTGGTGAGTTTTGGCATGTTTTGTGAATCCACTGCACAGAGGTGCCTGGACATGGTGCATGTTGATCTTGACACAATGGTAGTACTTGGTATATTGTGGCCCTCCATGGCACAATGGTGCCCACACCTGTTATAGTGAGGACCCCTGCAGAATAGCAATAACAATCTTTGCCATATTGTGGATATCCATGGCTTAGCGGATAGTGCATCCACCATTAAGTCAAAGCCAGCATTATGATGCTGGCCTTGACTTAATGGTGGAAGTACTTGACATATTGTAGGCATTAATTAAATTATAGTACCCACTCTGTAATAATACTAGTGTTATCTTAATGGTGGTAATTCCTGGCATATTGTTGCATCCTCTTTATGATGATGCTGACCTATGTAATACTGGTGATTTATATCCTTTACATATCATATGCATGCCTATAATGTGATGGTAATACAAGAACATCAAAGGAAGTATTGACCAATGTATGGCAGTAGGTGTGTGGAGATTTGATGAAAGTGACTCATTAATGTTTGGGGACCAAATGTGTATTTGCTATGAACGTGAATCTAATATTTTACAACATAAACAGAACTATTCACTAAAAACAAGCTTCTGCTAAGGGTTGAAATGATCGTTGCAAAATATTCATGCTGGCAGAAACATTCTGATGTTTGTGGACAAATTTATTACATTTCCAAAATATATTTATAGATGTATGAGACCTATGAAGTGCACAAATACCAACAGTGCAATGGAGTGCTGTGATAAAAAGTAATATGATTGATTATGAGAACAATATGGATGATCGCGAGAGGTGCAGAGGTAACTCCAGAGGATTAGCCAAGAACTGGAAGAAAAAGTTGGAGAACAACACAAGTAGAGGTGTGCTAAATATTTTTTGCGGCACGTACATGCTAACATCTGCCTGTGGTTTTCCTTTAGTCACTTTTAGCCATAAGGCAGGTGGGATAGCTGAAATCATTTGATTAGCTCTGTAGGTTAGATGCTTGTTCTCTTAAATTGTCTATAAATACTTAGGGCCCGATTTAGAGTTTGGCAGACAGGTACACTGTCTCTTATCACAAGTGAATTAGGACATAATGCATTTATGATACGGCATAAAGAATATCCGTCACGTTTGTGATGGCGTACCCGTTTGCCAAACTCTAAATCAATCCCTTAGTTCTAAAGTGCAAAGAACATACATGTATTGTTGGATATGGCTTGTTCCCACAACGTTGGGTATCATGATGCACTGTATGTTCATCACCTACCTTGCTTCATAAGGCATGGCATCTTTCAAAAGTATGCACATTTCATTTGTTTAAAATGTCTTGTGGGAAACCCAAAGAACCCATGTGCAGTGGTTATCATCACACACTGTGATTGATCCACACAGTGCTCCCTGCATGCAGTATGGGGGTTAGGATGGGGGTTAGAATGATACAAATTGAGGGACTACTTTTAGTTCACACTCCTGCTCTTGCATTCCACTGTCAACAGGTAGTGGACAACATGCTGTGGGTTAGAAGACATGAACCCAAGCTGAAAGTCCAATTGCTCCTCACGCAGACTGCCCCACCACTGCTTAGACTGAGGTATTTATTTAGCCTGAAAGAAGCATAATTGAATCAAGACTTAGCATCATTCAATTCTATGGCAACTGCTGTGAAATTTGTGTTCCTGTTGACAACAAGGATGGATGTTGTGCACAGTAATGTTAATCTCTGTGAGGCTAATGGGAAGAAATGGAGAACACAGTCTACATACAGATTTAGAGCAGTAATCATTTAAAAAAACTAATAGTCAAGGCTATAATCTGGGGCGTAGCTTCGGGGGCGGGGTGTTTGGGCTGTTACACCCCCCTAATAAATGTATTTGCTGATTAGTAGTTGGGTACAGGTGCGCTCAATCGGGTATGGTGAGGTGCTTGTCGTATTTTATAAGGAATTTTTAGATATACAGAGAGAAAAACGCGCATGCACTCCCTGTTTTGAAAGTCCTCGAAAATGTTTCTTTCATAAAATATTGTCTTTTCTCCCACTTAGCGCCCTTGCAAATCCGCGTTCTTCTTTCTTTCCACTGCCCCTCAGGCCCCTCTAATGCACCCTACTTGTGGTATAATGTATTTTGACATTATATGCCTGTGTGACTGTTGGGAAAATGTAAAGCTCATACACCCCCAATCTTACTGACCAAACTATGCCCCTGGGTATCATAGGGTGATAAGAAACCATGGCCCTCATTCTGACCCTGGCGGTCGGTGATAAAGCGGCGGCCAAGCCGCCAACAGGCCGGCGGTCTAAAATATGCAATTCTGACCCTGGCGGGAACCGCCAACACAGCCCGCCAACTTAACACTCCGACCGCCACAGCGGTACAAACAAACAGCGCGGCGGTTCCCGCCAACAGCCCGGCGGCAGACAAAGTACCGCCCACCCTATTACGACCCACCAATCTGCCACCTTTTCCGGGGCGGGAGCACCGCCGATAAGAACACGGCGGAAACAGACTACGAACGGGAAAACGCTCACCTCTACGCACTCCACGCGAGACTCCGGCAGTATGGAGCCAGAGTTGCAGGTCATCCCCGCACTCCTATTCCTGCTCATATACCAGGAGCACGGTCGGCGGGGCGGAAGACATCGGTGAGTACGGCACCTACGACACAGGGGAGGGAAAAGATTACCGGCACACACCCACCCACCCACACCCACTACAACACACACATCAATGCATTCCCACAGATCACTGTCACAACCCACAAACCACCCCCCTCCGAAATAATGCAAAGACCAAAAGAAGAGATCATAAACGGGCAGATATATTGAAATATGTACACCATTAATCCCAATAAATAAATAAACTATGTACAAAATATATACAGCTACTAAATGTAGTCCAACCACTGTCCGTGGATCACAGGGGTCCTGTGCAAAGGGGCAAGGCCCAGTCCCACGACAAGAACTCCACGGAGAGAACACTGCAGGGGCATCAGAAAGAAAATAGGACAGGCACCTCAGGGGGAAGGGAAGGGGGGGCACCTCAGCCACTTGAGTACACGACGCCAGATCCACGAGGGGACTCCATGACCACTGGCCCATCCTGGGGAGAGCAAAGCCACAGTCCAAACAGTCCATACAGTGGGTGGCCTGCCCACTGGGCCATCCTGGGGAGAGCAAAGCCACAGTCCATACAGTCCATACAGTGGGTGGCCTGCCCACTGGGCCATCCTGGGGAGAGCAAAGCCACAGTCCATACAGTCCATACAGTGGGTGGCCTGCCCACTGGGCCATCCTGGGGAGAGCAAAGCCACAGTCCATACAGTCCATACAGTGGGTGGCCTGCCCACTGGGCCATCCTGGGGAGAGCAAAGCCACAGTCCATACAGTCCATACAGTGGGTGGCCTGCCCACTGGGCCATCCTGGGGAGAGCAAAGCCACAGTCCATACAGTCCATAACAGACCCCACTGCCACTGGAGGAGGCAAGTTGTCCAGAGGACATCCTGCAGCCCTGCCCGAGATAGATCCTGCCCTGCCACGTCTGCCAAAGGGCCAGCGGTTCTTGCCCTGAAGGGCCCAGTTCAGCGGTTCTTGAGACGGCGGGGCCCAGTTCAGCGGTTCTTGAGACGGCGGGGCCCAGTTCAGCGCTCCTTGCCTTGAAGGGCCCAGTTCAGCGGTTCTTGAGACAGCGGGGCCAGTTCAGCGCTTCTTGCCTTGAAGGGCCCAGTTCAGCGGTTCTTGAGACGGCGGGGCCCAGTTCAGCGGTTCTTGAGACGGCGGGGCCCAGTTCAGCGCTTCTTGCCTTGAAGGGCCCAGTTCAGCGGTTCTTGAGACGGCGGGGCCCAGTTCAGCGGTTCTTGAGACGGCGGGGCCCAGTTCAGCGCTCCTTGCCTTGAAGGGCCCAGTTCAGCGGTTCTTGAGACGGCGGGGCCCAGTTCAGCGCTCCTTGCCCTGAAGGGCCCAGTTCAGCGGTTCTTGAGACGGCGGGCCCAGTTCAGCGGTTCTTGAGACGGCGGGGCCCAGTTCAGCGGTTCTGGAGACGGCGGGGCCCAGTTCAGCGGTTCTTGAGACGGCGGGGCCCAGTTCAGCGCTTCTTGCCTTGAAGGGCCCAGTTCAGCGGTTCTTGAGACGGCGGGGCCCAGTTCAGCGGTTCTTGAGACGGCGGGGCCCAGTTCAGCGCTTCTTGCCTTGAAGGGCCCAGTTCAGCGGTTCTTGAGACGGCGGGGCCCAGTTCAGCGGTTCTTGAGACGGCGGGGCCCAGTTCAGCGCTCCTTGCCTTGAAGGGCCCAGTTCAGCGGTTCTTGAGACGGCGGGGCCCAGTTCAGCGCTCCTTGCCCTGAAGGGCCCAGTTCAGCGGTTCTTGAGACGGCGGGGCCCAGTTCAGCGGTTCTTGAGACGGCGGGGCCCAGTTCAGCGGTTCTGGAGACGGCGGGGCCCAGTTCAGCGGTTCTTGAGACGGCGGGGCCCAGTTCAGCGCTTCTTGCCTTGAAGGGCCCAGTTCAGCGGTTCTTGAGACGGCGGGGCCCAGTTCAGCGCTTCTTGCCTTGAAGGGCCCAGTTCAGCGGTTCTTGAGACGGCGGGGCCCAGTTCAGCGGTTCTTGAGACGGCGGGGCCCAGTTCAGCGCTTCTTGCCTTGAAGGGCCCAGTTCAGCGGTTCTTGAGACGGCGGGGCCCAGTTCAGCGGTTCTTGAGACGGCGGGGCCCAGTTCAGCGCTTCTTGCCTTGAAGGGCCCAGTTCAGCGGTTCTTGAGACGGCGGGGCCCAGTTCAGCGGTTCTTGAGACAGCGGGGCCCAGTTCAGCGCTTCTTGCCTTGAAGGGCCCAGTTCAGCGGTTCTTGAGACGGCGGGGCCCAGTTCAGCGGTTCTTGAGACGGCGGGGCCCAGTTCAGCGCTCCTTGCCTTGAAGGGCCCAGTTCAGCGGTTCTTGAGACGGCGGGGCCCAGTTCAGCGCTCCTTGCCCTGAAGGGCCCAGTTCAGCGGTTCTTGAGACGGCGGGGCCCAGTTCAGCGGTTCTTGAGACGGCGGGGCCCAGTTCAGCGCTTCTTGCCTTGAAGGGCCCAGTTCAGCGGTTCTTGAGACGGCGGGGCCCAGTTCAGCGGTTCTTGAGACGGCGGGGCCCAGTTCAGCGCTCCTTGCCTTGAAGGGCCCAGTTCAGCGGTTCTTGAGACGGCGGGGCCCAGTTCAGCGCTCCTTGCCCTGAAGGGCCCAGTTCAGCGGTTCTTGAGACGGCGGGGCCCAGTTCAGCAGTTCTTGAGACGGCGGGGCCCAGTTCAGCGGTTCTGGAGACGGCGGGGCCCAGTTCAGCGGTTCTTGAGACGGCGGGGCCCAGTTCAGCGCTTCTTGCCTTGAAGGGCCCAGTTCAGCGGTTCTTGAGACGGCGGGGCCCAGTTCAGCGCTTCTTGCCTTGAAGGGCCCAGTTCAGCGGTTCTTGAGACGGCGGGGCCCAGTTCAGCGGTTCTTGAGACGGCGGGGCCCAGTTCAGCGCTTCTTGCCTTGAAGGGCCCAGTTCAGCGGTTCTTGAGACGGCGGGGCCCAGTTCAGCGGTTCTTGAGACGGCGGGGCCCAGTTCAGCGGTTCTGGAGACGGCGGGGCCCAGTTCAGCGGTTCTGGAGACGGCGGCCGGTCTATGGCCAACTGCTAATTGCCTGGTGGTGCCCTCCTGGCCAGCGGGGATGGTGCTCCTTCACTGCCCACCTGGGCTGTGGGTGGTGGGGCCCTCCTGGCCAGCTGGGCTGGGTCCTCCCTGGGCAGCGGCTATGGGGGTGGTGGGCTCTCCCGGGGCAGCTGTGCCGGTTCCTCCCGGGGCAGCGGCTATGGGGGTTGTGGGCTCCTCCTGGGCAGCAGGCCTGCTGCCTGACCTCTCCGACTTGCTGCCCTTGCCCTCCTTAGTCGTGGGCCTGTGGCCCTTTCCTCCCTTTGGAGCTGTGGCTGGTGACTGTCTCTGGGTGGTGTCCGGGGGGGATGTAGAAGGCGGGCTCCTGCGGCGACCCTTCCGCCTTCTGCTCCTCTTCCCAGGGGGTGGGCTGGCTGTCCCCTTGCTGCTGGGCGAAGATCCAGACATGCGGGCTGGCGGGCTCCAATACCCCTGCACCCTTGTCAAGGGGGCTGCAGGGCTGGTGGTGGCTGAGGTGCTCTTCTTACCCCGACGAGAAGGAGGGGGGTGCTCAGGGTCAGGAAAGAAGTTAGTAGTGGCGAGGAAGAGCTTCTTGGGACAATGGAGAGTGGTAGGTACAGTGGGAATGGGAGTGGAGGGAGAGGATGTGGTTGTAGGTGAGTCACGTTTGCTGTCTTTGGGTGCAGGTGCAGGAGGGATAGGCTGTCGTGAGGTGGATGGCTGTTGGGTGGGTGGGTGGCTGCGTTTGTGTGGTGTGGAAGAGGGGGTGACAGACACAGTGGGAGAGGACACAGGGGACGTGTAAATGGCAGTGGGGGTGGTGACTGCACGTGTGCGGACTGTAGTGGAGGGTGTGCTGGTGATGGAAACACTGGCTGATGGTGAGGTGAATGGAGGTGTGAGTGTAGACGTCACAGGGAGGGAGGAGGGAGACGAGGAGGTGGGGGTCACAGAGGTGGTAGTGACTGTTGGCATGTCTGCATCGGAATGTTGCGTGTGTGAATGTCTGCGTGATCTGTGGTGCTTATGTTTGGATGAGCTTCTCTTGGGTGTTGAGGTGTGTGCAGGCTGGTCTGATGGTGTGGGTGGGACAGGCAGAGGAACAGGAGACTGGGAGGAGGGAGTTAGTAAAGGCAGGCAGGAGACAGGGACAATGGCTGCCGTCAGTGCTGAGGCCAGAGCCTGGAACGATCGCTGATGGGCAGCCTGACCCGAATGAATGCCCTCCAGGTACGCATTGCTGCGATGAACCTCCCTCTCCACCCCCTGGATGGCATTCAAAAGGGTAGTCTGCCCAACAATGAGCGTTCGGAGGAGGTCAATGACCTCCTCACTGAGGGCAGCGGGGGTAACAGGGGCAGGGCCTGAGGTGCCTGGGGCGAAGGAGATGCCCGGCTTCCTGGCAGAGCGGGCACTGGGCGAACGCTGAGGGGCTGCTGGGAGGGCGGAGATGGTGCGCTGGGTGGCGGCTGTACCTGTAATGGCGGGGGGCACGGATGGTGCCACCCCCGCAAGGGAGCCCCCTTCCGAGGACGTGTCCGTGTCGCTGCAGGGTCCAGTCGTCCCCGTCGTGGAGCTCCCCTCGCCCTCCGTCTCACTGGTCCAGTCTGACTCTGTGGCATGGCCCTCCTGGGCCATGTGAGATGCAGCTCCCTCCTGCCCCGATGCCACTTCTCCTCCGCCTGATGATGCTGATGCACACAAGCACAGAAAGACAAACAAAAAGGGGGGGGGAGAGAGAAATAAAGGGATATTGAGTACATGGATCTCCGGTACAGTTAGCGGACATGACAGACACAGATGCCCCCTGCACTAAGTTGCGCACTTGGGGTACGCTACGCATTCCGTGGAACATGGCCTACACGCCTAGAGTTGACAACTGCACCCATGGATGACACGGCCCAGGGATGGCTGTACTGACAAACTACTGAGGGTGGTGGCTGGGGACACAGGGGCTTACGGGGGTGCCCAGCCTACAGATATCGCCCTGGCCTAAGGGGACCCCCAGCCCTCCTCCCCCACCCAGACACCTCCACTGCGCGACAACAGAGTAGATAATGCTTGTACTCACCCCCTTGTGTCTGCTGTGCTGCCCTCACGCGCCCATCCAATTCAGGGTAGGCCACCGCCAGGATCCGGAACATCAGGGGGCTCAGTTGACGGCAGGCACCCCGCCTACGTTGGGAGGCCATCCCCAGCAGAGACTCGGCGGTCTTCTTGGTCCCGCGGCGGATGTCCTCCCACCTCTTGCGGCAGTGGGTGCCCCGTCGATGGTGGACCCCCAGGGCCCGGACTTCCTTGGCGATGGCACGCCAAATCCCGATCTTCTCATGGGCGCGGACCTATGTGACACGTACAGGGAGGGAGAAATACCACGTTCAAGTTTCTCAGCATTTTCCTTTCCAGTGGCCCAACGCCCCCCATCCCCGCCAGGCCCCCCGCCATGCCCAACATGCCCCCCATCCCCGCCAGGCCCCCCGCCATGCCCAACATGCCCCCCATCCCCGCCATGCCCCCCGCCATGCCCAACATGCCCCCCATCCCCGCCAGGCCCCCCGCCATGCCCCCCGCTATGCCCAACATGCCCCCCATCCCCGCCAGGCCCCCCGCCATGCCCAACATGCCCCCCATCCCCGCCATGCCCCCCGCCATGCCCAACATACCCCCCATCCCCGCCAGGCCCCCCGCCATGCCCCCCGCCATGCCCAACATGCCCCCCATCCCCGCCAGGCCCCCCGCCAGGCCCCCCGCCAGCCCCAACATGCCCCCCATCCCCGCCAGGCCCCCAAGCCAGCCAGTGGCCCCAAATCCATATTGAATTAAACTCACTTGTTGGTCTGGAGGACCGTAGAGTAGCGCATACTGGGGGAGGACCCCATCCACAAGTTTCTCCAACTCCTCTCCAGTGAAGGCAGGGGCCCTTTCCCCAGTCGCAGCAGCCATTGTCCCTTCCATACCGAGGTCACAGCAACACTTGCAGTATAGGTCCTCTCCTGTGAAAGTTCAAGTCGCAAGTGGATAAGTAGATAGAAAATGGCGGTCACGTCCGCGGCGGTGCGTACCGCGGCGGTGCGTCCCGCCACCGCCGGCGCCCTTCGCCATTGGCTCCTGAAACCCATAGGCTTCAATGTTAACCAATGCGGCTTCGCGCCGCGGTCTTCGCCCGCCGCCCGCCGCGGTGTGCCACGCCAGCGCATTGACCTCACATCCCATTGTCACACTTCACAGGTCAGGCAGCCGCCATTTCCAGGGCCCACATGGCTCAATTTCAACTGCGTCACACAGGCCTAGGCCTTGCATAGCCACTCAGACACGCCATTCACTGCATAGAGAATCGTATACTGTGCTAGCTGTGAGTACGTACCTGTGGGTTGCTTGACTGTGTGCTCCATGTTGTCCTTCCTAGGCACCGTCCGCTGGGTTGGGCGAGGAGACGGATGAATCCTCCCGTGTACCGACCGCTGGTGGACCTGTCGACAATGGAAGAACGCCACATTATCCTGACCTACCATCTTAACCGTGCCACTATCCATGAACTGTGTGCCCAGCTGGAGCCCGACCTGATGTCCCCCATCCGCCAACCCACAGGGATTCCCCCTCTGGTGCAGGTCATGTCAGTACTACATTTCTTGGCAAGTGGGTCATTTCAGACAACCGTGGGAATTGCTTCCGGGATGTCTCAGCCCATGTTTTCGAAGGTGTTATCCAGAGTGTTGTCTGCCCTGATGAAATCCGTGAGGAACTACATCATTTTCCCTGAGGTGGGCGAATTGGCTACAGTGAAGGGTGATTTCTACGCCCTTGGACATATTCCCAACGTAATTGGTGCCATTGATGGGACCCATGTGGCTTTGGTTCCCCCAAGAGACAGGGAGCAGGTGTACAGGAACAGAAAAAATTACCATTCAATGAACATCCAGGTGGTGTGTTTGGCTGACCAGTACATCTCGCATGTAAATGCCAAATTCCCAGGGTCAGTGCATGACGCCTACATCCTCAGGAATAGCAGCATCCCTTACGTGATGGAACAGCTACAGAGACACCGTGTATGGCTAGTGGGGGACTCTGGGTACCCCAACCTGTCGTGGCTACTGACCCCAGTAAGGAATCCCCGGACCAGGGCAGAGGAACGGTACAATGAGGCCCATGGGCGTACTAGGAGGGTGATCGAACGCACCTTTGGCCTCCTAAAGGCCAGGTTTCGCTGCCTGCATATGACAGGTGGATCCCTAATGTACTCACCTAAGAAGGTGTGTCACATCATCGTGGCCTGCTGCATGCTTCACAACCTGGCTTTGCGCCGCCAGGTGCCTTTCCTGCAGGAGGATGGTCGAGACGGTGGTGTTGTGGCAGCGGTGGAACCTGAGGAGAGTGACGAGGAGGAAGACGACGGGGCTGAAACAGACAACAGGGACAGAATCATTGAACAGTACTTCCAATAGGACACAGGTAACATTTCAAAGATAATTTAGTAAATGTTAACTACTCTCCAGCATCTCTGCTGCCTGTCTATTTGCCCCAGTGTATGATGACTGAGTTTTGGCTTTTCCCTCCCTATTTCAGATCTGGGGTCCCCACTACGAGTCCTGTGCTTCGTTTCCCCATGGACTACAGCTTTGTGGCAGCTGTTTGTTGACTTCACCATGTACAAGGACATATTTGCACTGTCATGTCAATTACAATCTATTGAAATCACAGCCAGACTCCTGATATTTTGGTGCAAAATAGGTGTTTATTGAAGTGCTCAAAATGGGATGGGTGGTTTCAAGTGGGTGGGGGCTATGGTGAAGGAATGTCCATGGCAGAGTCCAGAGTAACAGTCACACAGGTGCATTGTCCAGAGGCCTGTGGAGAGATGGAGCATGGGCAGTTCAAGGATGGACAGGGTGACAATGTGGGACAGTGGGATGACATCAGGTGGTATCCTTTGCTGGCGGGGGTCTTGACATCCTACTCTGTCTTCTTGCGAGATCTCAGGGCCCTCTTGCGGGGTGGTTCTTCTCCTGCAGGAGGTGGGGGTCTGGTGGGCTGCTGCTGTGCGGGGGCCTCCTGTCCACTAGCGCCGGCGGAGGTGGATGGCTGTTTTTGGTCCAGGCTAGTGGCAGGGGCCCTTGGGTGTTGTTCAGTGTCCGCCCTGCTGTTTACGAGGTCCTGCAGCAGCCCTACCATGGTAACCAGGGTGGTGTTGATGGCTCTGATGTCCTCCCTGTACCCCCGATAGTGTTCCTCCTGCAGCACCTGGATCTCCTGGAACCGGGCCAGTACCGTCGCCATCGTCTCCTGGGAGCGGTTGTATGCTCCCATGATGGTGGTGAGGACCTCGTGGAGAGTGGGTTCCCTGGGCCTCTCCTCCCCCCCCTGTCGCACAGCTGCCCGCCGAGTTGCCCTGTTTCCCTGGGCCTCTGCCCCCTGGCCGGTGTGCCCACTACCACTGCCCCCAGGTCCCTGTTGTTGTTGGGGTGGTGGGTTATCCTGGGTGCCCTGTAGTGGTAGACACACCGCAGATTGACGCGCCCTGGAGACAGAGGCATGGGCCCGCTGGGTGGGAGCTGTGCTGGTGTTCCCAGAGGGGTTTGGGTCTGTAGTGGCCTGGGCCTGTGTGAGGGGAACCGACTGTCCAGAGGTCCCCGATGGTCCGGGCTGGTCATCGGTGTCCAGGTCGACAGAGCTGCTGTCATCGCTGACGGCCTCTTGGGTGGGGGGTGTGGATAATTCTGGCCCCTCCGCCGCGGTGTGTTGACGGTCGGGTCCTGCAGGGGTATAGAGGTATGGTTATAGTTTAAATGTGTCGCATATGGGTGTATCTGTGGGTTCTCGTGTCCCCAAGTGCTGGCATTCGTGTGTGGGGGCTTTGGTGAGGGTGGCTTGTGGGGGGGATGTGTATATGCATTGGGCATGCTTTGGTGATGGGTGTCCATGCTTAGTGGACGCATGCAGGCCTAGGTTTTGGGATGTGTGGGTTGTGATGGTGAGACATTGGCGGGGAATAGGTGTGCTGGGGGTGGGGGTGAGGATGGTGGTGGGGGTGAGGATGGTGGTGGGGGTGAGGATGCTGGTGGGGGTGAGGGTGGGGGTGAGGATGGGGGTGGGGGTGAGGGTGGGGTTCGAGGATGGGGGTGAGGGTTGGGGTCTGATTTGGCATGCAGGTGGGGGGGAAGCAGTATTGAAGCTTCAACTTACCAGTATCCATTCCTCCGCCGACTCCTGCGAGGCCGTCAGGATGCAGGATGTTCAAGACTTCCTCCTCCCATGATGTGAATTGTGGGGGTTGAGGTGGGGGTCCTCCGCCAGTCTTCTGCACGGTGATGTTGTGCCTGGATACCATGGAACGCACCTTCCCCCGTAGGTCGTTCCATCGCTTCCTGATGTCTTCCCGATTTCTGGGGTGCTGTCCCACTGCGTTCACCCTGTCGACAATCCTCTGCCATAGCTCCGTCCTCCGGGCAATGCTGGTGTATTGTATCTGTGTGCCGAACAGCTGGGGCTCTACCCGAACGATTTCCTCCACCATGACCCTGAGTTCTTCGTCTGTGAAGCGGGGTTGTCTTTGGGGTGCCATGGGGTGGTGTGTATGATGTGTGGGGTGGAGTATGTGTATTTAAGTGAGTTGAGTGTGGTGGTGTGTGTTGTTTTGTGTGTGGATAGTGTGTGGGTGATGGTGTTGAGTGGCTGTGGCTGTTATGTTTTGGATGCTGGTGTCTCGCTCTTGCCTTCTTTCCGATTTTTTAAGCGTAGGGGTTTGTGGGTGATGTGGGTGTGTGTTTTATATTGTATTGTGTGTGTGGGAGTGGTGTGTGTATGTGTATCAGGTGTGTGGGATTCAAATCGTCCAATGTGGCTGAGTTTTGTTCGTTTGTGTGTATTCTGACTGCGCCGGTGTGTCCCGCCAATGGAATACCGCGTTTGAATGACCGCCGCGTGGATTCGTGGGTCGTAATGGGATGGGCGTATTTCTGTTGGCGTGGCTGTGGAGGTTTGGTCAGCTCCACCTTTCCGCCGGTCTGGCGGTCTGTTGTGGCGGTCGGATTTTCGGAGGTTTGCCTTCTGCGGGTCAGAATGACCGTGGCGGGTTTCCGCGACCGCGGCGGGATTATGGAGGATTTCTGACCGGCGGTAGGCGCCTTTTACCGCCGAGGTCAGAATGACCACCCATGTTTCTTACTATGAACCTTTCCAGCGGTTTGCAGAAACGTTTCCACAAGTCTCTGTTGATATTGCATTGGCTGAAAACATGCTGTGCCTGTATTTACAGAATTAAGGCCATAAATTAAGTACACACTGCATAATGTATGCGCTGAAACGGTTCATATTAAATATTTAATGAGAAGATGTCATCCTGCTCTTCTGTGTTGTGCATTTACTGCTAGTAATACACATTTCTATTGGCTTTGTTCTTTGAAAAAAAGGTTTTAGTAAATACTGAACAATTGTATATGTACGCCCTTGTTATGAGTTAAGCAGAATTCTGTGCGGAGAGTCCCAGCTGCTGCAAGTACCGTTACTGACTGCTATCTCGGCAAGGAGTTCTGCCCATTGAGTTAGATCCCTCGAAACAGGTAATAACGGTGTAGGCACTGAATTACTGAGTAGAATTCGGCACTGTATTTCCTATTTCAATGGGTTGAACACTACCGTCTACCACCTACACTTGACACGTGGTGAATGGGAGCAGTGGATTCTCTGCCTGATGGAGATGGACCAAGGGGGCTGGGAGACGGGGGGAGGGAAAGAAAAGAATAGTTTTGCCAGGAACAGCAGGATGTGGCTTTGCTGTAGTTGCAGCTGTAGCCTCATTTGATTTTACTAGTTAAAATTTCCAGAACAGTCTGGTGTTTCTGCACCTGAGAAAACCAGACAGTGAACACCAGGGCATCTGTGATCATTTGGAGTAGTCTCCCTACCAGGTACACAGCTTCACCTCACTCATAATCTGGCCCTTAATGCCAATTACCAGTCATCATATTAATCTGACAGCCATGTCCTGCAAACAGGAGTTTTGCAAGCATTTACTTCTAAATCAGACGTTTAAAGATTTAGTGCAAGCAGTATTGCTACACCAAGACCATTTTGTAAATATGCATTGTCAGAGCCCATTTCAGAGAGCAAAGGGCATGCAGGGGTTACTGGGGCCAACCAAGGTTGAGGTCTTTTACTCTTGATGTCCCAGAGCCTGACCTAAAATAGATCCTGAGCAATTGGGTCAGGTACCCCATGTGAACTTGACTCTCAGTGGTAGATGTGAATGAGTAGTCTAGGTTTAGACCCAAGGTGCTCACGTACTTTGCAGCACCCTACAGATCCACAACCTCATCCTCTCTTGGTATTGGATGGGCATTGGTTTTGGTTAATTCATTGAGGGCTTGGTGGGCCGCACATAACTGCAAACAGTAGACCCTTGCTTTGGTACTCGAACCGCAGGACTAGACCAAGGGCTACAAGATCTCTCAATGACCTCCAGGTCAACATCTCGACAACTTCTGCCTTAATGCATGCCTGAACATTGTCAGACATTCTGCCCTTTACTGGAAGACTGTTAGCAGTGCCAATGTCATGCACAGTGTCAACCCTGGAGGCAGCTAGAAGAGGTTGGCAAACCATCCCAATTCCTCTTTAAACTCTCTCTGCTGTGCAGGAATTAGCCCAGGGGCTAAGTGAACCCCTTCTACAGTGGCATCCTACATATCACTCTGCAGCTCACTATCTTCCTCAGCTTCCTCTGCTATAGCTGTGACATTAACTGAGTAGTCCCTCCTGAGGTAAGGCTTCAGCCTGGTTACATAGGACACCCTCTTGGGTTTCCATGTGGCATCTGTGTCCATGAAGTAGTTTACTTCAGAAACCTTCTTAACTACTTTGTGTAACTCACACCATCGGTCCTTTAAAGCCATGAGAAAAACAGGCTTTAGTATCAACACCTCCTGACCTTCCCGATTAACCAGTCAGTATAGCTTTCTGGTCGTACCATTCCTTTATCAGCGCTTGAATAACCTGAAGGTTTTCCATTGCCTGACACATGTATTGCACTATCCACTTCCTGAGGTCAATCACATTGTCTACAACATCGTTCTACAGAAACTCTGAGCTTCCTTCCCACCCCCATCTGACTAAGTGATTAGACCCTGCACCAGGTATCCATGCAAAAGTTCAAAGAGACTGAGCCCTACTCCAATCTGTGGAATCTTTCAGTAGTCAAAAGGAGACATAGGAAGAGATCATTCTACTTCCTCCCCAGATTCTATGGCAGAGTTCCCCTCGTGCTTTACAGTGTTTTATTTAACTGCTTCACAAAACCATTGGTTTGTGAGTGGTATGCTGTAGAGAAGTGGTATGTCACACCAGTTTGCTCCCACACATCTCTCATGTAGGAAGAGATAAAGTTGGTTCCCCAGTCAGAAATTATTATCCCTTGAAATCAAGCCTAGAAAAGATCCCCATCCTCCTCAGAAGTCCAGGCTCAGGGTACCTGGTGGCATGGTTCACCACAGCCAAGATATACATGTTGCCTGACTGTGGGGTGGTGGGTGTCAAATAGACCAACTATGTCTATTCTCATCGCTCAAATGGAACACCTACCACTAGTAGACACATGGTGCCTTAGTTCTCACTCCTGTCTTACCACCCATCTGGCAAATGGGCAGATTCTACAGAACTTCTCTGTGCCTCCTTATCACCCACCTGGCAAATGGGGCACGTTCTACAGATCCTCCCTGTATCTCTGGGCATCCCTGGTAGGTAGAATAGATGGTCGAACCTATTCAGTTTTTTTTTTAGTCCTCAACTGCCCTGCTAAGGGAACTTAATGGTCCAGTGACTGTAAGAAGTTCCTGTGTCCTAATGGAACCATTAACCTCTTGCTAGTTCTTGACTCAGGATTTACAGTTCACTAGATAGGAGACCATCCTCCCAGCCAAGATAGTGACTGCTCCTTTGCTGGCCTGTTCCTGGGCTTCCTTCCGAAGTCCTACATGTGTAGGGCAGTCCTCCTGTGCCTTGCAGAATTCTTCCCAGTTAGAACTCCAAGTAGCAAGCAAATCCTGCAGCTCTGCAAGTGACCCAGACTCCAGAGTGTACTCCCTCGTGCCAGCTGTATCCCGCAGCCGATGCTGCAAACTCCAATGCTGGTGATGAGCAGGCCATCGCCATCCTGATGGCGGGATCCCACCGACCATATTTAGATAACACAGTTGTGCTGGTGGTGAATCAGCATTGATCTCACGATGGCGGGAGTCTGTCACAGGACCCGTTCAGTATCATGCCATGGCAGTAGCTATTGGCTGGATGTTAGCAGCCCACACCTGATGTTGGACAATTGTGAACAACTGCAAAACAGACTACAAAACACAACCCATTTCAGACCACAATCCTTTGTCATTCCACTGCAACAGAGCAATTAGATGTAGAAATTGCCACTCTTGAGCGAGCTTTCTTCAGTGTTTATCTCCCTCTGTTCATCAATGAAATGGAAGTTTTTCCGATTGCAATAGACCTGTCCCCTGGTGTATGATGGCACCAAAGCAATATGTGTGCCATACATTGCTCCAACCACATGTGGTAGGCCACCCAAATCATAAAATTCAGCCTTCATATTAGCCAAATCCTGAGCTGACAGCCTTAGGGGGGTCACCCCCAACTTTTTGCCTGCCTCACTCCACTTTTTGACACTGTTTTTGCTGGTTTTAGGATTCTGCCCACTTTACCACTGCTAACTAGTGCTAAAGTGCATATGCCCTCTCCCTTAAATCATGGTAACATTGGTTCATACCCAATTGGCATATTTGATCTACTGGTAAGTCCCTAGTAAAGTGCACTGCATGTGCACAGGGCCTGTAGATTGAATGCTGCTAGTGGGTCTGCAAGATTGGTTGTGTCACCCACATAAGTAGCCCATTAACCATGTCTCAGGCCTACCATTGCAAGGCCTGTGTGTGCAGTTTCACTGTCACTTCGACTTGGCATTTAAAAGTACTTGCCAAGCCTTAAACTCCCCTTTTTCTACATATAGGTCACCCCTAAGGTAGGCCCTAGGTAACCCAGAGGGCAGGGTGCTGTGTGGGTAAAAGGCAGGACATATATCTGTGTGTTTTATATGTCCTGGTAGTTGAAAACTCATACATTCATTTTCCACTGCTGTGAGGCCTGCTCCTTTCATAGGCTAACATTAGGGCTACCCTCATAAACTGTTTTAGTGGTAGTTTCTGATTAGAAAGTGGTAAACAGGTCATATTTAAAATGGGTAGAATGGTAATACAAAATCCTGCTGACTGGTGAAGTTGGATTTTATATTACTATTTCAGAAATGCCACTTTTAGAAAGTGAGCATTTCTCTGCACTTAAATCCTTCTGTGCCTTATGATCCACGTCTGGGGTGATTGACAGCTCCTTTGTGCATTTCACCCAGACAACCACAAATACAGGATGCTCAGTCACACCTGCACACATCTCCATACTGAATGGGTTTCCTGGGCTGGAAGGGTGGAGGGCCTAACACTTACATTGCAAAGGACAGTGGCCTGCCCTCACACAGTGGACTGCCAAACCCCCTACTAGGACTCTGGCAGGATTGTACTGAAAGGGGACCCTGTGCACTTCTATGCCACACTTCGAAGTGTCCCCCACTTCAAAAGCACATTTGGGTATATAAACTGTGTCCCTGACCCTACCAACTCAGACACTTCCTGGGAAGGAAACTCTGAACTAGAACCTGCAACCTTCCAAGAGAAGCTGCCTGGCTGCCCAAAGGACTCACCTGGACTGCTGTGGTGTAAAGGACTGCTGCCTTGCTGTTGCCCTGCTGCCTTGCTGGCCTTTGGTTCTGCTGAGAAGTGCTCTCCAAGGGCTTGGATTGAGCTTGCCTCCTGTTTCCTGAAGTCTCAGTGCCAAAAAGACTTCATCTTTGCAAAGAACTCCATGAGCAGCGAAAAATTGAAGCACAGCCTGCAGGAAATGATGCACAGCCTACTTAGCGGGAAAAGAATCCCCGTATCGCTGAACCAAAACAACGCAGCCCGGCTCTTCGACACACAGCCCCACTGGATCGATGCATCGCCGAGCCAGAACGAGGCAGCCCGACTTCCTGTGAGATGAATTGACGCAGCTCCTGCCGTGTGACAGAAACTCCGACGTAACACCCACCGGATCGACGCAGCTCCTGTGACTTCGTCCTGCATGCCCCGGATTTCCACACATCGTCCCTGGGCGTCAAAAGACCCCACATTGTAAAGAGAATTCAAGCCTGCACAGCAGAATTCGACACCAAGCCCTTGCCGAATGGAAAAGAATCGATGCATCGTCTGTGTGCGCCCCGTAATCTGACATACACCTACCTTTTTCAACGCATCTTCTCCTCTGCGGTCTTCGTGCGTGTAATTTTGACACAAACCAGAGAGACCATTGTTGCTTTTAAGAACTTAAAACACATCTTATCATTAAAAAAGTGATATTTCAACTTGTATTTATCAAATGTTGATCGTTTTGACCTTAATCTACTCAGATAAATATTCTATATATATTTCTAAACCTCTGTGGTGTATTCTTGTGGTGTTTTCAATGTGTTATTGCATGATTTATTGCACAAATACTTTACACATTGCCTTCTAAGTTAAGCCTGACTGCTCAGAGCCAAGCTACCAGAGGGTGGGCACAGGATAATTTGGATTGTGTGTGACTTATCCTGACAAGAGTGAGGGTCCTTGCTTGGACAGGGGGTAACCTGACTGCCAACCAAAGACCCCATTTCTAATACTGTTAATGTGTCTCATCATTGAAGCAAGGTCTTCTTGTAGCACACCACTGAAAGGTGGCTGCGACACGCCTCTAGATACTGCCACAATATATTGAAAAGAGCAAGTGGCCACAAAATGAAGTACTGCTTTGAGTTCGACTATTGGTGTTATTGCTGTTGTATTCCTATTATGAGGCAGGAGATCAGGCTCCAGCTGCTGACACAAATCCAGTTTAGTTTGTCTATTTAATTTAAACATTTTTATTATATGTCCCTTTCCTCCATGGTGGCAAGGTCTGGAAACGGTCTAAACACTTGAGGACACCTTCTTCTACCCATCCCTAGGTTCAAATGTCTGCATGTAAGGAAAACAAACTATCAATTAAAATTGTCATACAAGGCTTTTACAATCAACACACATCTTATTTCTTGGTTAGATTGTGTCATATATGTTCCCATAATTTCAAAACTTTCTGGCAAATTCAAGTCTACATTTTGTTACAGTTCTGACATTGTTTTTACAATTAATGTGTGAATAATACATTTAAAATCTATTATTTGCACATTATTTTTTTTAAATGTATGTATTTATTTTTTTACAATTACCGTCAACTGAAGTATAAAATACAGCACAGCACTATTGATGTAAAACACAGTAAAGGTTTACTTTTTTATGTCATATTTTGGCAAAAACAGTGTTGTACGCATCTGAGATTTGTATTCAAAGTAGCCATCTTTTGAATGCTTGTGACGCACAAACAATTTCAAAATACACAGATTCACGTTCTAAAATGGCAGGTGCCTGACCTTGCCATCAGGGTATTGACTGTCCGAAGAAGTTGATCACGTAGTAGGTGGAACACTCCATGACAGACACTGCTGTAGGCTAACATTTGTGTTAGCTACGCATGAAAGCCAATGGCTGTGTCCGTCTCTGCCGCGGAGCACATACACGTGTGTTTGTACACAGCATCTGGAAAAAAGCTCACTTGGCTCCGAAGACTGCAACCAACAACACCTCTTCAACTTTTGCTGAAGTTACCAATCCAGACAGGATGCCAGGTAAAGCAGGTGACCTGGCTTCTGCCATCTACCCTGAGAAGTGTTGGGTCTCTCCCGCCCTCATTCTATTCCTGCATTTTATGAAGTCACCTTCCCCCAGGGACCTGTATTAATCACGTACAGGTTAGGTCATGCTCCACTGCCAAGACCTGTTTATTCCCCTGATGTCTGTGCCACACCCTGTTCTTGCCCTTTATTTGTGCGTGGCTTAGTAAAGCCTGTTGATTCTCTGATTTTCCGATTGTTTGTACCAAGGTTTGTTTGTTCACAGTTTATTTACCTTTGCCAATGATTGCTAAGAACAACTCATGCCACTACACGTTCCTGGTCGGCTGCTCCCTCTCAGCCCTAAGCAGCCTCCACGTGGCAATTGTACTGCTCCGTGTTATCAACCGTCTCCCGAGGAAGGTTTAAAGAGGCCACACCTCCTCACCTGATGGTGCTTGGCTTGGCTTTCTCCAGCCAGACAGCTGATCCTGTGGCAGCGTTCTTGAGGGGAATTCCTTCCCTCATTTTGGCAAGCTCACTTGTTCTCCTTCGTTACCAGGGAACAGGAGGATTTCTCAACCTTTTTGGAGCAGTTCACCTGGCAAGGCTCCCGGGACAAAAGCTAAGTGCCGCTTTCAGCATGCACCTGTGTTAGCAGCTCGCTCTGTGAATGTGGCAATTTGGAAGGAACCTGTTGACTGTTTAAGGAACTTGTTCACTGCTTATTCGGACATTATTAAGACACGCTGTGTGATTGAACAGCTTACTGACATTTCTTAAGCAACGAGGCTCTTCAGAAAAACACATGTGAGAGCGGCGTGCTCAGCAAACAAAGGCGACTTGAAAGGAACTTGTTGTATGCTTTCTGGAACCTTTTGAAATTCAAGTGTGTGTTTAAATTGTTTACTAACTTTAGGGAAAACATTGCAAGACCAGATTCTAAAACAGTTTGGGGCATTTCTTTTTTAACCTGATTTCTGTGTCAAAATAGCAAGCACAAGTGGCATGTATCTCTGCAGAAAAACATAATTGGTGCTTCCCCACCGCACAATTCTTTTGTTCCCCTATTTGTTTTTTGTGTGAACTATATCTTATGAATCTCTGAAGCACGTGCTGGCTGAAGACATATGCTAGTTTCTGAAGACTTCAGATGACACCCAAGGTATGTTTGGACTTATGTAAATCCTTAAATGTCTTGTAAATCCTAAAGAGAGAGAGCACAGTTCAAGAGTTGGATGACAGGTGATTATTGCTTCAATGTGTGGGTGGTACTTGTTTATCATTGTGTGACGATTGATGCACACTGATACCTGTCCGTTTTCCCCACAGACGAGAACCTCCCAAACAGATTTAGAAGACAACCAAATGTAATCCCAATGTAGCAGGAGGGTGGCAGGACCTGGCAGCAGTGGCAGTGTCTTTTTTTTCTTTCTCTTTCCTCCAAACCCCCTTCTCTTTTGGGACACCTGCTGGTGCTCCTGAACCGCAACAGCAGCAGCAACCAAGACGTGTTCCTAGAGGGTCGGGGGACCTTCATCGCCCCTGCAGACAATCTGCTTTTCAAGTGAGTGGTCGAGCCTTAACTTAACAAGGAGTTAGAGCTCCTCACCACAGAGGTCCTGTGCCTGTACAGACAGCTGTATGGAAACCCAGAAGAACAGATACATGTTTGAGTGGGAAATGTTTGACTAAGTAACTTCTTCCTCCTTTGCACACAGGCTAATTTGTCCCCTTTTGTTCATGGGTAAAGTGTTGTTATTGGAGTGTAGTGTACTGAATGATGTAACTGGGTACATAATGTTGTTTGACAATGTTAGAAATGTCTGTACATTGAAATGAAAAGTCACCTGAAAGAATAAGCTAAATTTTCAATTCATTTTACTCACAATTTCAGATTTCATTAGACAAACTGCAGGCCCCTTACATCCAGTGGCCAGGAGACATTGTACCACTAGTTTAAGTGAAAACATACAGCCCATATCGAAATGAGTGAAATGTAAATTGCAAGAACAGTCATTAAAGATGTGGAGTTGATTGATGCTGTTCTATGCAGTGAAATTACATTCCATACTTAGAAATAGCATCTGTATGTTTCAACCATGGCATGGTGCCACATATGTGGAAAGGTATTTCCTGTTCTGAAAGTCTAAATGACTCAGGCTCTCAATCATCCACGCAAGTACGTCCTATTACAACACACAGACTTGTTCATACATCACCCAACAACATGCTTTCACTGACACATGGCATTCCTTCCATGCTGCCCTTAGTCACTGTATGTTGTGCAAACCATAGTATCTGGCTCTTTGAAAATTAGGCATGAAACTAATGTAGCTGTGCATGGGGTTATGTGCAAATAATGTACACGTTGTTTGGCCTTTAGTGCCTCACATTGATTCGGACAAATCAGGATTGGCTCTCACTACAGGAAAGGTTTCCTAGCCCTAGCCTAAATGATGTTTGTGGCCTGGATTGGTAACATGAGGAGACAGAAAGTGTTGAGGGTACTCAACAGATCACTGCCAATTAGTGCTTCCTAGGAAATGTTAAGTGTTTGAAAACCATCTGTACTGACTGTTTTGGGAATGCATATGAGAGGTGCAAAAAAGTTGTGTAACACCACTGCAGACAAACAAAATCACCCAAAACCTCTTTTGTTGTTTTTTTTCTCATCCATAAAGGTCAGTGCCCATCAAAAGAGGGATTTATGAAAGGCCATTGCAAAGAAGGTGTGTACCCAGGGGGTTCAGAGGTAGTGCAACCTTCATTGCAGGGAGAAGTGGGAGGACCTCTCACCCTGGACCAGAAAGCCAGCCCAAGTCCAGGTCAGCCAGGCTTCCAAACGAGGCAAGTGCGTACGCCCCACCCTTACCCCCTAATGGCCTACATCCTTGCAGTGGCCTACCTGGGGCTTGATGGACAGTTGAGGGCCAAACAGCAGCATCTAGGGGGTGAGTTATTGTATGCAGCTGTTCTTGTTGTTTAACCTTTTTAATTTACAGCAACGTTGTTTGGCTTCAGCATAACGGGTGACACACATCCAACGCAGATGAGGATTTCTAAAGGCATATGTTTTTCAGACGGTGCTTGATGCTTTGTTTGGTCTATTGTTTTGTGCTAAAGCTTTTCACTAGCTTCCTCATCATAAGCCAAATACTGTTTTGAGCAAACACATGTCTGCATGCAAGAAAGTGGTACCTGCATTTCTCAAGTTATGAGGAACATTTGTACCAAACATGCCCCATGTGAGGATTAGATCAGATGTGATGCTCCATCACAAACGTGAGTAGGTAATGTAAGCCCTATTAGTGCTGACATGGCACTGTATGCATTTATGATACAATTGGTGTTTCAGACTTTACATTGGTAAGTTGGTACAATGACAATATAACAATATAATTATGAGCATCTGATCCAAAAGGACTGGAAATGTGTAAAATGGCATGATTCCTTATCTGTGAGAAATATGTTTCAGCAGCAAGATTCAAGGCAGTTCATGTAGACAGTAGCAGATTGTCATGAGGCCTTAGCCCTTCACAAATGTGCATGTAAGCCAGGCTGTGTCAACCAACATGAATTCTTATTCCAAACTTTATTGATTGAAACAGACAGGAAAGTGTCCACATTGGTGACAATGTTACCCATACCCCCAAATGATATTTAAGTGTCCTTAGTTATATTCAGATGAGAAATCAATGATGGTGAGAAAAGTGACACTTAAAAGGAAATTAGCAGATGGAAGATTACATCAAAAAGATTTTGAATATCCCATCTGGATAAGTCATTATCAGGCCCAAAACATGACTCTTTTAGAAATGTGGATATGTTTTTACTCTGTACTGAACTGGGTTAGGAATGTATCCAGGCCTATGTATTTACTCATGCTTTCAAAGCCATTTGTCATGCAGAGAAATAAAAGTGGATGAGAGACAAAAGGTATACATGATATGGGAGCTGGAATTCTTCCCTACATGCATGAGATACTGATGATAAAGAAGTCAACTTTGAGAGTCTTACACTGGTTTCATATGTAGACTTGGCAAGTTCATATACCATTCTATATACACAGATATACTAAAACTGTTGTATCTGTGTTTTCAGTATCATCTGTTCAAGGGGAATGTGACAGTGGCTACGTCGTAGGGGAAAAAGATGGGCATTGTGGTACCGATGCAGACACCACTGACATCGAGGGACCAAGTGCCACGGAGAGTGAGGGGACTGGCACGGAGGCCACAGTGACTCAACATCATCTTTGGAGGCCTCCACAGAAGACTATTCCCTAGTGGTGGCGGACTCTAGTGCGACAATTCCATCTGTATCGACCCACATTTCCATCTTTACCCTTCCTTTTGCTCCCCTCCAGTTGGCCGTAGCCACCCCCCCCCAAAAAAGGCATGGCATCATCTTAGCTATAGCACCTCACCTACCCCTGTCTCCCAGGATGCGCTCAATGAGGAGGCTATTGACCTATTACAGATTAGCTCTGTAGGCCAGACTGCACTACTGAATGCCATCCAGGGGCTAAGTGGGCAGATGACACAAATGCTAGCTTACCTGGAAGGCATTCACAGTGCCATGTCTGGCCTACAGAAGTCATTCCAGGGTCTGGCCTCCTCATTGAGGAGTCCCACACCCATCCCAACTTCCTGCCCCAACTCTAAACTTTTCCCATCTCATATCTCTCTTCCCAAACCAAAGCACACTCACACATTTGCATACACCCACTCAAACGCAAATAAGCAGCAGATCTACACACAAACACAAATACAGCAAGAAAGACAGGCACACACACAAATGTACAGACACCACACCCCCACCACAACACAAATATACCCACAGACACCACACCCACCATGACAAAAGCATCCATACCCACCACCACCACACCTGCAGGCTCAACACCCACCACGCCACGCGTGACCCCTTCTACATCCCAAACCATATCCTCCCAAACATTTTTCCACCCCTTCCACACCCCAACCCACTCTTTCACATCCCAAACCACTCCTCCCAAATGTAAATTAACCCCAGACGTCTTTCCAACCCTTCCATATGCCAAACCCTTTCAGCATCCCAACCCACCCCACCATAATCCAAACACCCCCCTCACAAAACTAAACCTAGCCCTCACAAAACTAAACCTAGCCCTCCCAAAACCACCCCTCCCAAACCCAATGACTTCCCCTCCAAAGTAAAACCATTGAGGTGCCTGCTCTCTGCCCAACAGATGTCCCTTGTGGAGGAGGGTGATTCTGGCGGTGTGAATAGGAGGCAAGTACTGAGCATGCATCCCAGGCTTTGGACATTTGGGCTTTGTCCCTTTCTTGTCAAATGTATTCTTACCCTTAGTTTTGAGAAACTTATCACATTTACATAAAAAATGTTTGACAATACCTTTGTCCTGCCCTTATTTTTGGATTGTTTCAAATTGTTTGCTGATGATGTTAATTCTGCTAATGTGTGTGCCATGCACGTACTCTCATTTGTGACGGTGACAATCACAGATTTTAATTTGTAGATATCTTTGGACTGCATAAATTAGTGTTGTACATTTGTAAAAGGACATGTTAATTTTGGTGAAATTATTCATCATGTTACTGGACACTTACACAAGAATAATATGTGTTTCTGTTTTTATGACTGGAGAATGCATTTGTGATTATTTTAACACGATGTGTCTGTAATATGCACATATGCATTACACCTGGAACCTCACACTTTAAAATTGAATGACATTTATTGTTTGTCATAAATTGCACAAACCTAGGGGATATGTGACTGACCTACATGCATCTCTGACATGTTTGCAGTTTAGAGTTAACATTGATTGTGCATTATGTGTACACCCACTTGTATCATTTTGTAGTGCAATTGCGACATTATCATGGATTTATGTAGTTCCTGTTCAGAATACTGTTTATGTATATGATATGATAGTTTAGGGAAAATTATTGCACACAACTGTTTGAACACATTTCGAGTTGGGATTGATGTGACTTTTTGTGTAGGTGTCCATTGCCATGAAGGCAGTTAGTACCAGACTGGTGAGTGTTTCTGATATATGGAGGTGTTATACAACATTTTTCTAACTACGACATTACAGACATATGCATTGCACATCATTGTACTATTGCTTGCATAGATTTGTTAAATATGCACAAGCCTTGTGCTAATGTACACTGAAAATATTGAGGATGACAGGTAACACAGTGATTTACCTACAGTTCTGGCAACAAGGGGGTTGATTTTCCTCTTGATCCAGGAGCAGCAGCAATGGCAGGACTTGTATGACTGGGTTAATGGTGGCAGGAATTGAAAAAAACGTGGAAAAAGGTGAGTTTTGTCCTTTTGTCCCTTCCAATCCGTCAACTCAGGTGTGGAGGTTTAGCCACCACAGTTGCATCGGTGGGAAGGCACATCGTGATCGGTGTTAAAACTGGCTGGAGTCACACCACCAGCTGCTTTTGCCTATAGAACCCTCGAATCTTGATTCATGGCAGTGACAGCAGTTCATCGGTGGTCTTTAGTCTATGGACCCACCAATATTAAATAGAGCGGACGGACCGGCAAGGTGGCGGATGGGAAATCCGGCCAAAAACCAAAGGCTGGAGCACTACCACCAAGATTTAAATCAGGTCCTAAATTCCTACACAAATCCCACTGTGTTAGAATGAATGTGTTTCAGAGTATCTGGGCATCTCTCCCAAATATCCATAGCTACTAGGTTAAGCACAACCAGTCCCTCTTGCGTATCTTCCCCAACGTGTAACATACTTGCTATCACTGGTGTCAGAGAGTGATGTTCTTTCACCTGACAATCTCTCTTAAAGTGTCCCACCTTGTGGCATGTGAAGTAAGTCACTTTCTTGGACATGGAAGGACATCCTGGTCTTCTCTTCTCCTGAAACTCCTTACTGGATACCCCATTCCCATTCCCATGTTTCCTGGGTCCTACTCGAGTCCCATGAGAATTACCCTGGCCCTTACCCTCCAGTTTGGAACCAGTCTGTGGAGAATTCTCCCCATTTTTGTAGAACTGTGCTGCTCCATTTCTTTGTGAACGCTACTAGCCAAGCACTTACCAGTGAACACTGTACGTTTTGTTGGATCCCTCGCTGTCAGATCAGAAACGTATTGCATAAGTAGGGAACAGCACTCTTCCTTGAGTCACTCTGTCACCATCAACTGGTTAAGGGACTGAAAATCTTTAGCCTCATCCCTCTTTCGCACTCATTCCAATCATGCAATACACCATGAATTCAAGCCTCAAACAGAACTCGATTCACTCTGTTGCAGTCACAGAATCTCTACAGCTATTGAGCTGGCTTCAGTCTAAACTACCTAATGAGAGCTTACTTCATTCCCTCATAGACCATTTGGTCTGCCATAGGCATTCTCCCAATGACAGCTGTCTCTTCCCACTCCATTCGAAACATTAAGGCAGTTGTCTTAGACACCCTGTTTAAGGTCTACACCCTACAAGTGACTTTATAAGTTACAAACCATTCCAAAATATCCTTACCTTACAGATACACATTCACATGATCTTTTGGAACCTTTGCCTCAACGTGACCTAAAATACATGTATAGTCACTTAGTCCAGATGTCATTCCTGCCATCCTAAGTTTCTGTATCTCAAGTGCTATTATTTCCCTTACCATCTCTCTTTCTTTGACTTCTGTTCTCCTCCCATTGTATCGGTTTCTTTCCCCTTCCTCACTGTTTCTTGTCTCCCTCTCTCTCTCTCTCTCTCTCTCTCTCAATTTCTCTTCCCGGGCCTATTCATCCTATCCCTCCCTCCTCCTCTCCTCTTGCTCCCAGTGAGCTAGTCTTCGCTTTTCCCTCTCAAACTCTCTGGCTTTCACATCTTTCTCAGCCCTTGCTTTCTGAAGTGCCAACTGCATGCTGAGGATCTCTGGTACATTCAACCCACTGAAGGAATTTACTCCTGAAATTGAGGACAGTGGCACCCTAGAAATTCGAGGTGGTGTATACATCTGAGATATTTCAGAAAATAAATGTGACGAGTGTCTTAATGAAACTGGAAAATACATTAGGGACACACTCAGAGTGTGTCTGGGATATATCTCTGCAAAGAAGATCCTAGAGCCTGAATCCACAGTGCTAGCTTCCTGGGTTTCTAACATGGTCCCCTTCCTTTAGTGAACTAGAGCCCAATCCCTTTCACTCAGTGCAGTGTCTCAAACTGGTCCCTACTAAAAGTAGCAAGGACCTCTCTGCCCCTACTCCTGGGAATCCTCACTTTTATCCCTACATAAGTCCTTCATCTGATCAATAGGCATGGTATTTAGATCAATTCCCAATCCTGTGATTTACGTTGTCTATGCTGTCACTTTTGCCATAGAAGGACAAAACTCAACTTTTTGTACTACTGGTGCCACTGTTTAACCAGGATCCTAAACGTTAAGCACCTGACTGTTTGCTGCCAATTGTCAGTACCCGTTTCAGAGGACCACAGAGCATGCAGGTGTTTCTGGGCCCAGCCGTGGTGATTAATGTGTTTTACCCCTGATGTCCAGAGGCCCAACCTACTATGGATCCTGAGCAACTGGGCCATATATTCCTTCTATACTTGACTTTTAGTGGTAGATAGGAACGAGCAGTTTAATTTTTTGTTCAGGTGGAGGAATAGATACAAAAGAGTGAACATGACTCATAACTCAAAGAGTGCGCAGCAGTAGGAATAAATAAATGTCCAGTCAAATACTTATTTTTAGAATAAAAAGAAGTATTTTATTTTTACCTCTACTTATGCAAAGGAAGGGTACAACTTTTATAGACCACGACAAAATTCCCCCTTGAGGTTGGGGCTGTAGTGTTTCAATGGCAAGTCCCTGTCCCACTCACTCCTTACAATGTGATTGAGGTTATTCCAAATTCACTGGTGGCTGCATCCAAGTAATGCTCACTTGCAGGCCTTATCTCAAGAGTTCACTCTGACTCTTAGCAAATAATCAAAGGTGTCTTATTGCTGCACCGTTCTTAGCAGTGAGTCCCCTGGGGCCTCATAGGCCCATACTCGGTCTTACCTGCTTCAGCAGACAAGAAGCTCACAGTGTCCTAGAAGGTGCCCTGTCCATGGGCACTCTCACAGCTCAGGTCCTGCTTGAGGAGTCTTCTGCAAGTGGGAGGGGTGGCAGATCTTGGCAAGCGGATCCTGTCCTGTGAGCCTACAAGGTCACCTCGAGCAGAGATCAGAGTTGTTTCCACGCTCCTCCTGCAAGGTATGTTTCTGTGTTCCCCAGAAAGGGAGGGTGAGTCCAATGTTTCTGATCTAAAACCCAGTGATGAGGTGATGTGCTGACAGTGTCCTCACTCGATCAATGGGGTCGGGTCAATTGTAGTCCTTGTTGCTCCTTATGACACACGGGTCACCAGGTTTCACAGTTCTTGGGCTCTGGTCCCATCTGCAAGGCACAATTGTTTCAACTAGCCCCTTCTGGCATACGGAATTGCCACATTGCTACCACCCAAGGTACTGGCCCTCACCGAATGGCATCAGGTCAGCCCCTCCTGGCATACGGGATCACCACTAAAGTCTCACACAGGCTTTGGCCCTCTTTAATAGGCAGCAACTTCCAAGATTGCCCCTCCTGGCATACGGGGCCGCCGCAACGGTGCCATACAGGGGTCTCCCTTACTGAACTGCACTTGTACCACATATATCTTCATGGCGGCCTTTTCCTGGCATATGGGGTAACAACTTGAATCAGCACATGGGCAACAACCTTATCGGTGTAGCAGCCATCTCCTCCCACATTGAACCAGGGGTCAAATTGACAGTGTTTCTCTCTTAACCTCTCTCCCTTCAATGTGCTTCTCTTTCTCACAGTGCACACTGGTCCAGGCAAGCAAGCAGTTGCTGGTGCTCCAGGCTCCAGAGCAGGGGGTCTTGATAAGGGGGCGGGGGCGCCATGAATTTCGCTCAGCCGGTGGAGTTCACCGGGATTTATCCACTCAACGTTATGCTTGTAACATGGAGTTCCGGCAAACCTCTACCACCTGCCTTGTAGCAGAGTTTTTTCTTGTTCATGGCTTGGCAACGGTAAGATGGCAAGTGCGAGCAAGAATTGGCCTCCCCTAGTTCAATTTTCAGGCACTAGGATAGCCCCAGTGACATTTTCTCAATGCATGCGATTGTGGATAGTGATGACCGTTAGCGGTGAGAAAGTTGCCACTCGAATAGGAAATCTACTTAAGTGGTAGCAAAGCAGCAGCTCCCTCTGGCAAGCCACATAGTGCCATTTGTGCTTCTTTGGAACAAGCTCCCAGGCACTAAAAATCAGCATGACATGCCGATTTCCACCTGTTCGTAGAACTTCACGCAGTTTCATAGAGTTTTTGTGTAAATTTGCAGAATTCTGCAGTTAAACACTGCCCACTTCTAGTCTTGGTTTCCATTGGTGAGGTGGCCTCACCCACTAGAGAAACTAGCAGGCCATGGCCCCCAGCGCTGGTCACAAGCAGAAGTTTTGCAGACCTCACACAGCCTGTCTGGCTACTTGGCAGATGAACATTTTTTAGGTCCCAACCTCCCCTTCTTCTAGTCCATTTCCAGACACCAAATGTGATTTGGGGTCCAGTACTCTGAAATTTTATTTTGGGGTTCTGCTTCATTTGCAGCACATACTTCTCCTGTCCCTCTTTCTTTTGAAAGGCTACCTATCACAGCGGGAGAGACTCCAAAGCTGATAATCCCGCAGCACAGGCAATCGCAGAGAATAGAGTTCACACATGTATTTTAAACAGTTAATCCTGGGCTCCCAGCCCTACTCTTTATGATTCGCTTATCAGCCCCATCTCCTTCCTGACATGTGTCCAGGCTCCTTCCCTGTGATTTCTCACAGAATCAAAGAGTCCCCTTTGAACTGTACAAGGGCCCCCCTCTCTCTCTTTCTCTCTCTTCTCCAATGTGTCCCCACAGCTCTCAGGAATGCAGCAATACACAAATCTGCATAGGGGGATTCCTTTACCTCCTCATGTCTTCATCAGGCTGGCCTGGGATTCCCAAAATGGAGCCCAGGGTCCTCCATGTAATTCACCATTTCAGGAACACTTGCACTCAGTGTATGTATGAGGTACAAATATTATCCAGCACTGTTACCACCATGTATTGTAAATGAAACAATACTTAGGCCCTCATTACAACTTCGGCGGACTTCACAGAAGACCGCTGAAGCTGCGAGCGCCAGTATACTGCTAGTGCTGGCAGTATTTCTGGCTCCCTATTCGGACTTTTCTGCTGGGCCAGCGGACGGTAACAATGTTACCGTCCGCTGGCCCAGCGGAAAAGTCACATCAGCATTGCTGCCGGCTCGTGATAGTGTCGGCAGCAATGCTGATGTGCAGCAGGTGCAGTAGCACCCGTCGCACATTTCACTGCCCGAAATTCGGGCAGTGAAATGCGCGATGGGGCTGTGCCTGGGGGCCCCAGCAATTCCCATGCCAAGTGCATGGGCAGTGCAGGGGCCCCCAGGGGCACCCCAAGTCCCCCTTATCGCCAGCCTTTCCATGGCGGTGTTTACCACCGTGGCCAGGGTGGCGGTCGGGTACTCATAATCCCCAGGGCAGCGGTGCTTCCACCGCTGCCCTGGTGATTGGCATAGTGGAGGGGCCGGCGGCATGGCCGTGTCTATTGCGCCACGGTCATAATAGCTGGCGAAACACTGCCAGCCTGTTGGCGCTGTTACCGCCAGATACCGCCGGCCGCCAGGGTAGTAATGGGGCCCTTATTCATTTGAAAAATGGAATACTAGAGTTGTACTTTGAGTTAATTCCTTGATCTTTGATTTTAATAGGAGTGGTCCCAGGACCTTGGCACCTCATGTGTTCTTCTATTCTTGCCCCCCACCTCCTTATTTCAAGTATGAATTTGTAATATGCCCTGAGGAAGGTAAATGAACATATCGTCGAGTACCAAAACGCATATCGTCAGACAATGTATTGGGGAGCTGACAATATCATTTAATTTGGAATAGCTATAATGAGACAGCTCATTATACAAACTTCAGCCATGAAGAAAATAAATGTTCACACAATGGAAGAAGTTGAGAAGAAACATTATTGCACTGGTTATGCACAAGACAGACAATACAGCTCAGTGTTCTTAAGTCAGAAGAGACACAGTTACTTTTGTTACATATAAGATGTTGTTAAAATGTTTTTAAAACATTATTGTTGTGTTTAGAATGAAATGCATGATGCCCAAGTCTCTTGTTGGTCACCTTACTGTTTTTAAGTGTGATGAGGTGTTGGTTACAATTGTGGTTTGGTTGTAATATGTGTGGGTAAATGAGTGAATGGAGTATGACTTTATATTTCTAGTATAATAGTTTGGGCAACTGCGGGCAGGGGTGTAAATATTTTGGCTAATAGATAACAATTTTAGCAATGTTTTTGCATTAAAATGTATCTCAACTAGAGAATGTCTCAGATGAGAGGAAAATAAGTATTTGGACAAAAATAAATAAAACAAATTAAATGGGTTATTTGTTTGTTTGACAAATATTTTGCTGAGTATATTTGTATAATGATGTATTGAGTGTTTGACTTGTGCAATATTTAAAAGTGAAGGGGTTGGCAGGTATTGTTTTATTTACATACGTGGGCATTACAACCCTGGCGGACGGTGTTAAAGCGGCGGTAAGACCGCCAACAGGCCAGCGGTAAAAAATTAGCAATTACGACCGTGGCGGAAACCGCCAATGACAGCCACTTTAACACTCAAACCGCCACGGCTGTACAGACAAACAGTGCGGCGGTCACCGCCAACAGACAGGCGGGAGAGAATGCACCGCCCACACTATTACAACCCACCAATCCGCCACCTTTTCCGGGGAGGATTCACTGCGGATAAAAAACACGGCGGAAACAGGAATTCCGAAGGGAAAACGCTCACCTCTACACACCCCACGAGGAACGAGGACACCATGGACCCGGAACTCCAAATTCTCCCTGCGATAGTCTTCCTGCTCCTCTACTAGGAGCACAAATGCCGGCGCCGAAGACCACGGTGAGTACTGCAACTACGACACAGGGGAGGTGGGAGGGAAAAAACAGGGACACAAAACACCCAACACGCAACACCCCCACCCTCACCCACTACAACACACACACTAATACATATTGATACATCACAGTTACACCCCCCAACCCGCCTGGAAGAATGCAAAGACAATAGAAAATGAGTGTAACCATTGTAATATATTAAAATCAAGTAGGCAAAAATATATATATACACCATTTACAAAATATATACCAAGCATAGTAGTCCAAGTAGTGCTCCAATTAAGTCCGTGGAGCACTGGGCCCACACGGTATGGGCGAGGCCCACACAAGATCCCCGACCATGATGGAGAGAACACTGCAGGGGCATCAGAGAGCAAGAAAACAGGCACCTCAGGGGGAGGGAAAGGGGGTGCACCTCAGCCGCTTGAGTGCACGATGCCAAATCCACGAGGGGGCCACATGACCACTGTGCAATCCTGGGGAGTGCAAAGCCACAGTCTCTCAAATCTCTACAGTGGGTGGGTTACCCACTGTACAATCCTGGGGAGTGCAAAGCCAGAGTCTCTCAAGTGGGTGGTTTGCCCACTGTTCCATCCTGGGGAGTGCAAAGCCACAGTCTCTCAAGTCTATACAGTGGGTGGGTTGCCCACTGTTCCATTCCGGTGGAGTGCCAAGCCACAGTCTCTCAAGTGGATAACAGTCTCCGCTGGTTCTGGAGGGGGCATGGTGCCCAGAGTGCTTCATCCCGCTAAGGACAGAGGTAGTGGATGGATCTCTCCACTGGTTCTGGAGGGGGCATGCTGCCCAGAGTGCTTCATCCTGCTAAGGACAGAGGTAGTGGATGGATCTCTCCACTGGTTCTGAAGGGGACATGGTGCCCAGAGTGCTTCATTCTGCCCGTGACGGACTCAGTAGCGTCAGTGCCCTTGGCGCTCATGGGCCAGCGGTGCATGAGATGGCGGTGCCCTGTTCAGCAGTGCTTGAGACGGCAGTGCCCTCTTCAGCGGTGCTTGAGGAGGCGGTGCCCTGTTCAGCGGTGCTTGAGATGGAGGTGCCCTGTTCAGCGGTGCTTGAGACGGCGGTGCCCTGTTCAGTGGTGCTTGAGAGGGCGGTGCCCTGTTCAGAGGTGCTTGAGACGGCGGTGCCCTGTTCAGCGGTGCTTGACACGGCGGTGCCCTGTTCAACGGTGCTTGAGGCGGCGGTCTCCATAGCAGTGACTCAGCTGCTGGCGGACCTTCATGGCCCAGCGGGGCTTTTGCTGGCGGTCCTTCATGGCCCAGCGGGGCTTGTGCTGCCGGTGGCCTCCTGGGCAGCTGGACTGGTGCTGGCAGTGGCCTCCTGGGCAGCTGGACTTGTGCTGGTGGTGGCCTCCTGGGCAGCTGGGCTGGTGCTGGCGTGGCCTCCTGGGCAGCTGGGCTTGTGCTGGCGGGGGCCTCCTGGGCAGCTGGGCTTGTGCTGGAGGTGGCCTACTGGGCAGCTGGGCCTGTGCTGGCGGTGGCCTCCTGGGCAGCTGGGATGATGGCGGTCTTCTCCGCCGTGCTGCTCTTTCCAGACTTGCTGACCTTCTTGTGCCCCTTCCCCACCTTGGAAGCTGTCGCAGCTGACTCCACACTTCCACCTGTACCCCTGGGAGAGGCTTTGGTGGCTGGAGTCTTTCCCCTCTCCCGCCGGGCACTGGCCAACTTCTGATGCTTCACAGGTGGGGGACTGTCTGCGCTGTGGCTCCGTGCCACACTAGCTGCCCTGGTGGCCGGTGCACTCCAGATTCCGGTGATTACAGGCACCACTGGTCCCGGAGATGTTGTGGCTGAGGTGCTATTTCGGGACCTAGGAGACGGATGGGGTGGGGGAGGTGTGGGAAAGAGGTCAAGGTTCGACAGGAAAAGTTTTTTGGACACACTGGGACGGGTAGCTGGAGGGGGTTTGGGAGTGGAGGAAGAGGTTGTGGTTGTAGGAGGTGTTCGTTTGCTGACTTTGGGTGAAGGTGCATGCGCTGGAGGCTGTCATGAGGTGGATGGCTGTTTGGTGGGTATGTGCCTGCGTTTGTGTAACTTCGGAGGGGGCGTCACAGACACACTGGGAGAGGACACAGGGGACGTGTGAATGGTAGTAGGGGTGGTGACTGCACGTAAGCAGGGTATGGTGGTGGGTGTGCTGGAAAGGGACGTAGTGGCTGTAGAGGTAGTGCATGCAGGTGTGAGTGTATACGAGACAGGGAGGGAGGAGGGAGACGAGGAGAAGGGGGACACAGTGGAGGCAGTGGATGTTACTATGGGGGTCATTCCTACCCTGGCGGTCCGAGACCGCCAGGGTAGGGGACGGAGGAAGCACCGCCAACAGGCTGGCGGTGCTTCTGGGGCTATTCTGACCGCGGCGGTAAAGCTGCGGTCAGAAAAGGGAAGCCGGCGGTTTCCCGCCGGCTTCCCGCTGCCCCTGTGAATCCTCCACGGCGGCGCTGCAAGCAGCGCCGCCATGGGGATTCCGACCCCCTTCCCGCCAGCCTGGTTCTGGCGGTTTTCACCGCCAGAACCTGGCTGGCGGGAACGGGTGTCGTGGGGCCCCTGGGGGCCCCTGCAGTGCCCATGCCACTGGCATGGGCACTGCAGGGGCCCCCTAACAGGGCCCTACATTGATTTTCAGTGTCTGCTTGGCAGACACTGAAAATCACGATGGGTGCAACTGCACCCGTCGCACACCAGCAACTACGCCGGCTCCATTCGGAGCCGGCTTCCTCGTTGCTGGTGCTTTCCCGCTGGGCGAGCGGGTGGCCTTTTGGCGGTCGCCCGCCAGCCCAGCGGGAAAGACAGAATGACTGCCGCCCGCCAAGGTAGGAATGACCACCTATGTCTGCATGTGTGTGATGCTTGCGTGAGTGTCTGTGGGATGTGTGGTGCTTATGTTTGCCAGAGCTTCCCTTGTGTGTTGACGTGTGTGCATGCTGGTCAGTAGGTGTGCTTCGGATAGGCTGAGGTACAGGGAATTGGGTCGGTGGAGGAAGTTGAAGGGGGGAGGCTAGACACAGGGACAATGGCTGCCATCAGTGCTGAGGCCAGAGCCTGAAAAGCTTGCTGAAGGGCCGTCTGACCAGAATGAATGCCCTCCAGGAATGCATTGGTTTGTTGCAACTGCATTTCTACACCCTGGATGGCATTCAAAATGGTAGACTGCCCAACAGTGAGGGACCTGAGGAGGTCAATGGCCTCCTCACTGAGGGCAGCAGGGGTGACTGGGGCAAAGGTGATGCCTACCCTCCCGGGTGAGCGGGCACGGGGCGATGGTTGAGGGGCTGCTGGGAGGGCGGTGCTGGAAGGGGGGTGGCGGCTGTACCTGTAGATGGGCGGGTACAGATGTTGCGGCCACCACAAGGGAGCTCCCATCAGAGGACTAGTCTGTGTCACTGGTCTCAGCTCCTTCCCCGCCGTGGAGCTCCCCTCGCCCTCCGTCCCACTGGTGAAGTCCGCTTCCGTAGTGTGGCCCTCCATGGCCATGTGGGATGCAGCCCCCTAGTGCTCCGGTGCCACTGCTCCTCCGCCTGATGATGCTAATGCACACAAGATCAGGGAGACCACAAAAAGGGGACGACGACAGAAGAAAGACATGTTGAGTGCATGCATTACCGCTACCGTTGGCGGACACGACAGACACAGAAACCCCCTGCACTACGCCGCGCTCTTGGGCTCCACTGTTCAATTCTTGGGAAATGGCCTACAAGGCTATGGACGACATCTGCACACTTAGATGACACTGGGGCATGACTAGGTGTACTTGGCACTCTACAGAGGTGGGCTGGGGTGCCACATGGCCTGCCTTACAGAGGGACCTTGTCTACTAAACTCGCCCTGGCCTAGGGAATCCCACAGACCACCTCCTCCACCCAGACCCCTCCACTGCGCGCAACGTCAGCAGAATGCGAGTGTACTCACCCCCTTGTGGCTGCTGTGATGCCCTCAAGCGCCCATCCAACTCCGGCTACGCCAACGCCAGGATCCTGAACCAGGGGGGTCATGGTGCGTCGGGCATCCCCAGCTGAGCCTCCACCGCCTTCTTGCTCCAGCGGCGAATGTCCTCCCATCTTTTCCAGCAGTGGGTGCTCCGTCTGTGGTAGACCCCAGGGTCCGGACGTCCTTGGCGATGGGACGACAAATATATTTTTTCTGGTGGGCACTGACCTACATGATTTGTACAGGGGAAAGAGAAAGTTATTACCAACTGCACCGTCAAAGTGATTTGCCCCATCCCTACCCTTGCCATGTGGCACATGCACTCACCGTCATTTCATGCGCCGCACTCTCCCCCCTTCATTCTTACATCAACCCCTTGCCACACAGGCATAGCCCATACATCATGCTCCCAGTGTACTTACCTGTTGGTCTGAAGGACCGTAGAGTAGCGTGTACTGGGCGAGAACCCCATCCACGAGTTTCTCCAACTCCTCCGATGTGAAGGCAGGGGCCCTTTCCCCAGACACTCGAGCCATTGTCTCTTCCAGACTGAGGTCACAGCAGCACTTGCAGTGTAGGTCCTCTCCTGTCGAAGATCAGGTATCGAGTAAATGAACAGATAGAAAATGGCAGTCACGTCCGCGGCGGTGCATACCGTCACCACCGGCATACATCCTCATTGGCTCCTGGGACCCATAGGGTCCAATGTTAACCAATGCAGCATTGCGCTGCGGTCTTGGACCGCCTACCGCGACGGTGTACAATGTCATCGCAGTTACCTCACATCCCATTGTCCCACTTTACAGGTCAGGCAGCCGCCATTTCAGGGACCCACATGGCTTCATTTTCAACTGCGTCACACATACCTAGGCCTAGACTCAACACACATACAGGCCACTTTTTGATTATGAATGGTGTTCTGTGTAAGCTGTGGGTACGTACATCTGAGTTGTTTGACTCTGTGCTCGCAGTTGTCCTTCATAGGCACCGTCCGCTGGGACATGTGAGGAGATGGCGGCATCCTCCGGTGTACAGACCGTTGGTGGACCTGTCGACAGTGGAGGAAAGACGTGATAATCACATACAGGCTTGACCGTGCCACAATCCAGGAACTGTGTACCTAGTTGGAGCCAGACCTGATGTCAGCTATCCGCCATTCCACAGGAATCCCCCCTCAAGTGCAGGTGCTGTCAGTACTCCATTTCCTTGCAAGTGGGTCATTTCAAACAACAGTGGCCATAGCATCAGGGATGTCCAAGCCTATGTTTTCCAACGTATTGTCCAGAGTGTTGCCTGCCCTGCTGAAACACATGCGGAGCTACATCGTTTTCCCTTAGGTGGAGGATTTGCCTACAGTGAAAGGTGATTTCTATGCCCTGGGACATATCCCCAACATCATAGGTGCCATTGATGGGACACATGTGGCTTTGGTACCCCCCCACAGGAGTGAACAGGTGTACAGAAACCGGAAGAGTTATCATTCGATGAATGTACAGATGGTATGTTTGGCGGACCACTACATCTCCCATGTGAATGCCATGTTCCCTGGCTCAGTGCATGACGCTTACATCCTGCGGAATAGCAGCATCCCTTATGTGATGGGTCAACTCCAGAGGCACCGTGTGTGGCTATTAGGTGAGCAAATGGAAGCTAGTCAGTGGGAATGGTTGTCTGGGTCTGGGGATATCCCTCCAGGTTAGTGTGTGTCTGACAGTTGTCCCTCGCCATTTGCAGGTGACTCCGGTTACCCCAACCTGTCATGGCTACTGACCCCAGTGAGGAATCCCAGGACAAGGGCAGAGGAACGCTACAATAAGGCCCATGGGCGAACTAGGAGGGTGATCGAGCGGCCCTTCGGCCTCCTGAAGGTCAGGTTCAGGTGCCTCCATATGACAGGTGTTTCCCTTTTCTACTCACCAAAGAAGGTGTGCCAGATCATCGTGGCTTGCTGTATGCTTCACAACTTGGATTTGCGACGACAGGTGCCTTTTCTGCCGGAGGATGGTCCAGATGGCGGTGTTGTTGCAGCTGTGGAGCCTGTGGACAGTGAAGACGAGGAAGCAGAGGAAGAAGACATGGACAACAGGGACTCAGTGATCCAGCAATATTTCCAGTGAGACACAGGTAAGAATACAAACCTGCCTACTACATGTACTTTAACACTACTACCTCTCTACTGTCTGTCGTTTTCACCCAGTGTATGGTCACTGAGTTATCACTTTCCCTTACGATTTCACAGATGTGGGTCCCACTGTGTGACATCTGCTTTGATTCCTCATGGACTAGAGCTGTGTGACATAGGTATATTGACATTACCAATGAAAAAGCTTTTTGCCACAGTTATTGCTAATACAGTATTCCAAAATCACAGACAGACTCCAGATTGTTTTGTGCTCTAAGGGTATTTATTTAAGTGCTCAATATTGGAGGGGGTTGTAAAATGGTGAGGGGTGATGGCGGAGGAATGTCCATGGCAGAGTCCAGTCTATTAGTCTCACAGGTGCATTGCCCAAATGGGCATAGGAAGTGGAGCTAGGGCAGTTAAAGGATGGACAGGGTGACAAAGTGGGACAGTAGGATGACAATCAGGGTGGTCTCATTTCTTGGCGGGGGTCTTGGCATCGTTCTCTATTTTTGTCCAGGATCTCAGGGACCGTTTGCGGGGTGGTTCTCCCTCTGCAGGTGGTGGTCCTGTGGCGGTGCCTCCTGTCTACTAGCGCCGGCGGAGGTGGTGGGCAGTTCATCGTCCAAGCTAGTGTCAGGGGCCCCTTGTAGTGCCACACTGTCCCTCCTGGTGTTGAGTACTTCCTTCAGCACCCCTACGATGGTGCCCAGGGTGGAATTGATGGTTCTGAGTTCCTCCCTGAAGCCCAAATACTGTTCCTCCGGCAGGCGCTAGGTATCCTGAAACTTGGCCGGTACCGTTGCCATTGTCTCCTGGGAGTGGTGGTAGTCTCCCATGATGGAGGAGAGGGCCTCGTGGAGAGTGGGTTCCCTGGGCCTGTCCTCCCTCTGTCGCACAGCAGCCCTCCCAGTTCCCCTGTGTTCCTGGGCCTCCGTCCCCTGCACCGTGTGCCCACTACCACTGCCCCCAGGCCCCTGTTGTTGTTGGGGTGGTGGGTTAGCCTGGGTTCCCTGTAGTGGTGGACACACTGCTGATTGACGTGTTCTGGGGACGGAGGTATGGGCCTGCTGGGTGGGTGCTGTGCTGGTGTTTCTAGAGGGGGGAAGCTCTGTAGTGGCCTGTAACTGGGTGTGGGGAACCGACTGTCCCAAGGTCCCCGGTGGGCCGGGCTGGTCATTTAGATCCAGTTGGAAAGAGGTGCTGTCATCACTGTGGGCCTCTTCTGTTGGTGGTGTGGATATGTGTGGACCCTCCTGTCCGGTGACATTGGGTAGGGGTCCTGCAGGGGTATAAAAGCATGATTATTGCATCTGTGTGTGTCAAGGTGTGCAATGGGTGGGTGACCGTGTCCCCCAGTGCTAGCATTCCTGTGTGGGACCTTGTGTGATGATGTTTTAGGGGGGTGTATGGGTATGTGCAGTGGGAATGCATTGGTGATGGGTGTCCATGCTTTGTTGTTGCATGCATGGCTTGGTGTTGGGATGGGTGGGTTGTGATAGTGGGACATTTGTGAGGAGTAGGAGTGATGGGGGTGAGGGTGGGGGTATGTGATGGCATGCAGGTAGGGTGGAGGATGTAATAGTTAAGATTTGACTTACCAGAGTCCATTCCTCCACCTACTCCTGCGAGGCCCTCAGGATGCAGAATCGCCAAGACCTGCTCCTCCCATGTTGTTAGTTGTGGGGGAGGAGGTGGGGGTCCGCCGCCAGTCCGCTGAACCGCCAGGTGGTGTCTGGAGACCACGGAACGCACATTCCCCCGTAGGTCGTTCCACCTCTTCCTGATGTCCTCCCGATTTCTTGGGTGCTGTCCCACTGCGTTGACCCTGTCCACTATTCTTCGCCATAGCTCCATCTTCCTTGCAATTGAGGTGTGCTGCACCTGTGATCCAAATAGCTGTGGCTCAACCCGAACAATTTCCTCCACCATGACCCTGAGCTCCTCCTCCGAGAACCTGGGGTGTCTTTGCCGTGCCATGGGGTGGCGTAGGTGATGTGTGGGGTGGTGTGTGGGGTAATAAGTGTGCTGATATGTAGTGGTGTGCTGTGTGAGGTGCGTGGAAGTTATGTGGGTGATGGTGTTGTGTGCCTGTGGATGCTAATGTTCTTGATGGTGGTGTCTCTCTCTGGCTTTCGTTCGTGATTTGTGGTCGTAAGGGTTTGTGGGTAATGTGGGTGTGTGTTCTATATTGTATTGAGTGTGTGGGAGTGGTGTGTGTATGTGTATCAGGTGTGTGTATTTCGATTTGTCCAATGTGGCTGTGTTTTGTATATGTGTGTGTATTTTGAGCGCAGCGGTGTGTACCGCCAATGGAATACCGCAGTTGAAAGACCGCCACGTGGATTCGTGGGTCGTGATAGTGTGGGCGTATTTCTGTAGGCGTGACTGTGGAGGTTTTGTTTTCGCCAGTTTATCACTGACCTTTGGTGTGGCGGACTTCTGTGGGGTTCTGAATTTTGGCGGATTCCGAGCAGTGGGTCATAATGACCGTGGCGGAATTCCGCTGCTGCGGCGGTGTGTTGGCGGTCTTCTGCACGGTGGTAAGGGACTTTTACTGTAATGAGGGCCATAGGCCCTCATTCCGACCCTGGCGGTCATAGACCGCCAGGGCCGCGGGTGACGGAAGCACCGCCAATAGGCGGGTGGTGCTTCCTTGCCCATTCTGACCGCGGCGGTAAAGCCGCGGTCAGAAAACCGGCTCCGGCGGTTTCCCGCCGGATTTCCCCCGGCTGGGCGAATCCGCCATGGCGGCGCTGCAAGCAGCGCCGCCATGGGGATTCTGACCCCCTTACCGCCAGCCTGTTTCTGGCGGTTTTTACCACCAGGAACAGGATAGCGGGAACGGGTGTCCTGGGGCCCCCTAACAGGGCCCCAGCATGCTTTTCACTGTCTGCCTAGCAGACAGTGAAAAGCGCGACGGGTGCAACTGCACCCGTCGCACACCTGCAACACCGCCGGCTCCATTCGGAGCCGGCTTCAGTGTTGCAGGCCCCTTTCCCGCTGGGCCGGCGGGCGCTACCTTAGGTAGCGCCCAGCGGGAAAGTTGGAATGGCCCCAGCGGTCTTTTGCCCGCGGGCGGCCAAATGGCGGTTCCCTCCAGGCGGGCGGCAACCGCCGCCCGCCGGGGTCAGAATGACCCCCATAGTCTCTTGTTCCCCTGGTCCTGTTCCAACAAAGCAGTCCACAGGGGCCCTCTTTCTTGTTCACCTCCATGTATTGTGCCACTTCAGGCTCATATACATTCAGCACACACATTCACTCTGTGCGCACTGCTCAATACTGTAGCATTTCGTTATTGTGCCACTTGCAGACACATGCACAGCCAACACACACATTCACCATGCGTGTGCTACACCCCACTACCCTCTTTATGTACTGTACTCCTCGCAAGTACACCTACAGGCAGTACTTGCGCTCACCATGCCCACACTGCATAGCCCTACATCTCTCATGTACTGCACTCCTTGTAGTTATACATACACCAAGTCATGCATTAACTATGCACAGACTGCATAGTACTGCCCCTAGTGTATCAAGCAAGTTGATTATTGCACTGAGGAAGTTGCTGAAACCCTACTCTTCTGTGGTTGTGCCTTTTTAGAGGCTTTCATGATAAGAAATCGATTTCAGGCGTACTGACTGGTTGCATGTGAGAGTTTGTAGGGCCTAACCAGAGAGATCTGCACTACAAAGGCAGAGCTTTCTTGCCAGAAGCTTCCAGTTCTTTCCATTTTATTTGTGTTTCCAAGATCCCCTTGTTCAATCAACTCCCATCCCCAGAATGCAACATCACTCAGTCCTAACACTTGTTTCCATGAGTACATTTTCTTCAAGGAGTAGGCCATAGCCATTCCCAGAAAGTTGGGGAAAATATACAAATGAAACTCTTTGTGTTCATTCACAAATTTTGTATGCCCCGGGGAGGTAACAGTATGTGCACCTGCTTTGTGCACCCACAGGGGACTTTGGTATTACGGAAAAGGCCACAAATGCTTGTCTGGCCCTTTCTGTAATACAGATAATGCTGGCACCCACATAACGCCAGTGATATCACCAGAGGGTGTTCCCTCATTTGCATAGGGGTATGGCCCCACACAAATTAGGTAATCCCTTTGCCTCTGTGCCTGTGCCATATTATATTATTTTATAGACGCAGGCACAGAGGCAAAGAAGCTGTCAGGAGATGCACTGACAGTGCGCCACCAAAAAGGTGGCGCACTGTCAGTGCATCCTGATGGCAGCTCAGTGGAGAGGAGAAAGGAGGTCCTATGGACCCCCCATACATCCCCTTGCAGGTGGGTGCAGTCACTCACTGCAACCACCTGCAAGGAGATCTCTAATTCTTCTAAAAGGTGAAGGCAGGTTGTCGCATGCACAGTGAAACACAGAGTGACTGCTTCAAAGCTGCTCCGTTTTTCACTTAAATGCATTGCCCACAGAGCAGTGCGAGTGTGTGGCTGCCCTGGGGGCAACAAATTGAATGTAATAGGGCACACTGTCTCTATTTGTGCCAGCACATCTGTTTTAAAGTGCACCATGGTGCAAACAAAGAAAGTGCACCCTATGTATAATTGGGCTCCAGGTTTTACAGCCAAATTTACACTAGCTTACTAATTGGCAAAATATAACTTGAAACATGCAATGTAAATTCTGAAGACAAACTTTGTTTTTTGGCATCATGATGACTTTAAATGGCAATATGACTGATAAACTGAAATTATTCATTTTTTGTTAGAATAGGAAGTGCTATTCTACTTTGAAGCTTTAAATGCGATTTCTAGAAATCATGTCACGGTCCCCTCTTGTGTCCTTTATCCTGTGAGCTTTTCACACAGGGCTCATGTTGTCTTTCCCTTGTGGCACCTCAGAGCCTCCTGCTACCCAAGGCCCCCCTCCTAGAGCTCTTCACCTCCTTGAACCTCCTGTACTGTTGTTACTTCTGTTTGCCCTCTTGTAAGAGAACCATGTGTTTCCTGGTTAATTAGCTCCATCTGCCAGTACCTATTTACTTTAACCATTTATGCTTCTTTGTTCCACCTGCCTTAGTTATTGGCACCAACTGCTGTGACCAATTGACTCCAATGGCTAATGCTCTTTGGTTCCGCCCGCCATGGTAATTGATTACAACCATCACTTGCACCTGCCATCAGCAAAGGCCCCATCCGTTATTTTAACACATGCTCTCTCCCGGGTTTCCTTTGGAATTTACTGGCCTTCCATGTGAGCCGCGTGCCTTTCTGGAACAATCTCTCCCATTGGGTATTATTACTCCATCTGAAACTGAGTCCGGGCTTGACCTAATTCCAGTCCTGCACAAGCATCTTCCCTGCACTCACCTTCCGAGTAGCCAGGATCCCTCCAGTGCTCTAGTCTTCCAAATCTTCCTAATGATCCCATGATCCTGACATTATTGACGTTTCCAGTGTCTTTGCATCCAGAGCTACAATTCCACCTCCTCTTGGGCTTCCTGCAACACAACCTCCAGTCTTTCTCCAGATTCCAGTTGAAGAATTAAAGACAAGGCTAAGTACTTGATCCTCAGGCTAGTGCACACTAATCCAAAGATAAGTTTAAGATTAATCCAAGACTGATTTCTTTGAAAGTGAAAACCTATACTTGAAAATCAGAAATTATTTGTTTCTACGATTTTAAAAGTCCTAGTGCTCTGGAGACTTTAACTCATTGGTGCTCCGAACTTTAATTGTATCAGAACTAAAGGTCTCCACATCAATATTTCTTTACCAGTTTTGTATCAAGAACTTGGAAAGACTTTAGAGCGCACAACCTATACCTTTGAGTTAGAACTGAACAGTGTATTTTAAGACATTCTCTGGAGTGGCAGAAACTCAAGCTTACTTTTGAATTGTATCTGCTCTCAAGAATTATTTGTGATGAAGCCTGTAAGTGAAATTATTGTAAATAACTGTTAAAACATATGCTGAGAACTGTTAGTAAACAGCTCTTCTTCTTCTTGTTAGTGCACTGCACAAGCATAAACACTAAAGGGTCCAGGGAGTACAGACCCTCCTATGCCGTGTCACATGGCAGCAGAAGAGACCCAGTGACGCAAGTCTATCTTTTCTTGCTTTATCCCAACCCCTTCCTCAAGGGAACAGAGAGCTGTGGTTACTTGATTTCATTCACTACCCCAGACACGATCAGAGGTCCAGCATCATCTCCGCAGTCAGAACCAGGTGAGTGCATGATAGCATATGTATTAGATGCCAATTGACATTGAGATATTAGGGCCTGATTTATAGTTTGAAGGATTGGTTACTCCATCACAGATGTAACAGATATCCCGTCTGCCATTTTATGATCTCCATAGGGTATTATGGGATCGTAATACGCTGGAAGGAATATCTGTCACGTTTTTGACGGAGTAACCCTGTCCACTAAACTCTAAATCAGGCCCTTAGTACTTACTTTCCACTTGAATTTGTACTGATAAGTGTTGTGGACATACTTATACCTGAACATAAATATAGATGTAATTTCTCAAAAGTTCATAAGATACAACTATGGTTTGTAATGCAAAATATTTAATCTGGATTTGATGAACATGCAAAGTGATATGTTTATTTAGGTGTTGCATTTAATGAAAATTGATGATCCTAAGAAGATGACATACTGTAAGCGTGAGGGCGTGGATAAAGCACTCTAGACCGCGGTAGTCTGGAAAAATGTCTTTTATTGAGGATAGAAGATGTAGTAGGAAACAGGTGAGTATCTTTACATTTTTGGTTTTGGGACTGTAGGGTGGTGGGATGTTCTTGAGGTTTGGTCTTCACTCTTCTTTTCTGTCTCCCTGGTTCACAGGTCGTCCCCCGGGAAGAGCATGTGGAGAGAAGAGAATAAAGCGGTAAGTGTACTTGCTACTGATATCTATTTAGTCTCCGTATTCTCTCTTTATCTTCCCTGACTAACTGGTCTTCTTAAGGTTATTGTATTCAGATTGTTTTAGATTAGTATGTGTTTAACCCTTCTGTCTCTCAGTGCTTCAACTCCTGTACTTTCTGTCTTGTACATTCCTTTAGTGCTCAACCGGACCTGTGGTTGGCTTGGCTGGTCTACTATTGGTGACGGTGCTCTATGGTGACTGCTGGTAAGTATTTTATTCCCCTCCCCTTTTTGTATTCTCCTCTTGTACTTGTCCGTTTCTCTTTTCCAACCCCCTCCCCTCCCCAGTGCTCGTGTTTGTTATGTTTCCTTGTTTTGTCCTTCCCCCTCCGGCCTTTCCGTGCTTTCCGACCCCCGCCCTCCTCCGCTCTCTGTCTCTCACTCTCACTCTTGGTCAGGGACGTAGTCCCACGCACCTGAATGGCCACGCTTCTCCGGAAGCGTGGCGGGATGCTGCCACTCATCCTCCTGGTTGCCTGGAACAGGGTCTCCTGACGCTCGTCTTCTGTCTTCGGCTCCGGTGCTCGGATGGGACTTTTGTCTCCGACTCTCTGGCGGGTTCCGTTCCTGGGCTTCCATGTTCACCTCTCTGTTGCTGGGCTTCTCCTCCTCCAAGAAAGGGTTCACAGCTATTCCCTTGTCTCCTGTTTGTTCCTCCAAAGCTCTGAACGCTGTAGGAGTATGCCGCGGCGATTTTGAACATCCAGCGCCCCGCCACTGCCGATCCTTCCACCAATCACGGGCAGGGAGCCTCAGAGCACTAGGGGCAGCATCAGCACAAGCGGGAGTTGAGTGCGGGTGAGCAGGTTCCAGCCCGTCACATACACTCCCCCGCGGATAACGGGAAAGAAAATCCGCGGTCACCATTTGTTTACCCGGAAGATGCTGTATCCGAAAGGAAAAAGGGTGTAAGGAAAGGAACCAGCGGAGAACACGGGAATTAGTGTCCTTATGATGGGCGAGCCAAGTAAGAGGAGCGTGATCAGTAATTAGGGTAAAGGTCCTGTCGGACAGATAATATCTGAGAGACTCAATTGCCCACTTATTCGCCAAACATTCCTTCTCTATAGCTGGATAATGCAACTCCCGCTGTAGAAGCTTCCTGCTGATGTACAATATAGGGTGGATAAGAATTTGGCTTGGCCTAGCCTCTCAATAAGCTCATCTATTCTAGGCATGGGATATGCATCGAAATAGGTTAAGTTGTTGACACCCCTGTAATCTACACAAAACCGGGTGCTACCATCCGGCTTGGGTACCAATACGACTGGCGAGCTCCATGGGCTGGCTGATGGTTCTATGATACCGGCTGCCAACATGGCTTGGACTTCCTCTTCAATAATCTTTTGTTTTGCTTCAGGAATGCGGTATGGTCGCTGTTGTGAGACAGTATTCATTTTCAGACGAATGGGATGTTGGACTAGTGTGGTTCTGCCCGGATATTTAGAGAAGACATCTTGATTGTGATGTACTAGGCAAGTTAGTTGGTTGTAATACAATCTCTTAAGACTGGGATTGATCCATAGTTGTACCTGGTTAGACAGGTCCTGGTGAGGTAATATGGGATACGGGATGTCTTCAGTAACATCAGAGTTGATAAAATGAATGGAAGAGCCTCCTGTGGGTTCTAGCCATTTTTTAAGAAGATTGATGTGATATATCTGTTCCCTTCACTTCCTTGGGGAATGGCCAACTTATAGGTGGTGGGATTGAGCTTTGCTATCACTTCAAACGGCCCTTGCCATTTGGCCAATAATTTATTTTCAGTGCTAGGGAGTAAGACTAGAGCTTTATCCCCTACTGTTAGGGTGCGAACTGAACTTCGAGTATCATATATTTGCTTCTGCTTATTCTGAGCTTCCTGTAAGGCAGCATGGGCCTCCTCCCATACTGTATGAAGATTCTCTCTTAAATCCCGGGTATATGTCCTTTACCTCCTCCTCCGTGTCCTCCCACTGTTCGGCTAACATATCTAACAGTGTGCGTGGTTGTCGACCGAATAACATCTCAAAAGGGCTATGGCCTAAGGAGGCTTGTACATGGGTACAAATAGCATATAGAACCAATGGTAGTTTCTTTTCCCAATCCTTACCGGCCTCAGATATACTCTTTCTTAGTAAGGATTTAATGGTTTTGTTGTATCGTTCCACCAGCCCACCTGTTTGTGGATGATATCCTGAGGTACGGATTTGTTTCACCCCTAGTAATAGACATACGTCAGCCATTAATCTAGACATAAAAGGAGTCCCTTGGTCCGTCAATATTTCTTTTGGGAAACCCACTGTGAAAAAAACTCTATCAATGCCTGGGAAATAGCTTTAGTGTGTATACTGGGAAGGGGAATGGCCTCGGGATAGCGTGTGGCATAGTCCACTAGGACTAAAACATATTGTCTACCCCAAGTAGAAGGGGTAAGGGGCCCGATAAGGTCCATTCCAACCCTGGTAAAGGGAATATCAATAATCAGAAGAGGTTGTAGGGGTACGGATTTTTGTGGAGAGGGGTTATACAACTGGCATTTGGGACACTCTGAACAATGCCTCCTTATTTCACCATAAAGCCCTGGCCAATAAATTTGTCTAAGAACTGCTTCCTCAGTTTTCTCCCTCCCCAAATGCCCTTCCCCGTTATCCCCATGTGCTAATTGTAACACTTGTTGGTGGTGGCTTTTGGGCACAACTAGCTGCAGGTCGTTTCCTCTAGTGGGTGTGGGGTTTCTGTATAACAGGTTATTACAAATCAGGAACCTGGGACCTACCCCTGGTGCTGCCCCAGACTCGGCCTGCTGCCATGCGTGTTTTAAAGTTGGGTCCTCATTCTGATTCCGTCGAAAATCCCCGGTGATGGTGCAAACCTTCCCACTAGTAACAGGACCGCCTTGGGATGGGCATTGCTGTAGATAAGACCGTTGTTCCACTCTTTTTTGTCTCCTGCTGAGGATAATTCGTTCCCGTTTGGGTTCTTCTGTAATGGTTCCACTAGGGGCCTCTGCCCACCAACCCCTCAGAAGGTGCTCTTGCCCGGCTTTCTCCAATAAGGAGGGAAAATCCTCGTAATCAGTCCTGAGGATTATGTCTTCATCCAGGGTGGAGAGTACCCCTACCCGGAGGTTCTCGTTTTGTTCTCTCCATTTCAACCTTATAGTGGCAAGGGGATAATACCGTTGATCCCCATGTACACAAATGATGAGAACCTGGGTCTCGGGCTCCTCCTCCCCTGGCAACACTAAATCTTCCCGGATCACACTCTGGCTACATCCGGAGTAGATTTGGGCCATTGTTTCTACTTCATTGACAAAGATAGGGAGGGTATATTTAGGTTTCTACCCTCCAGTCCAGAATACTCTCCCCTTGGTTAGACCTATCTCCATGGGTTCCTCAGCATCTTTCTTATGCAGGCAATATCGGGCAATATGCCCCACTCTGAACAGTTGTAGCATTGAGGACCATGACCTGGGTATCCAAAGGGTCCCGGGCCCCTGGTTGGGTTCGTTTCGGCCCGTGGGCTCCGACTGGCCATGGTAGTTGTAGTCTAGGAATGGCTGGTCGGACCGTAGGAGGGGGAGCCCGACTAACGGTAGCCCGGAAGTCAGAGCCTCTTGATAAGCGCAGGCAAGATCTACGGCTGTTTCATTTGTGAGTCCTGGATGCTGTCGTACTCAGTTCCGAGTGGTAGGTGGTAAAGCATCCAAGTACTGTTCTAAAACTATTATGTCAAACATCTCTTCTCTTGTCTTCGATGTAGGATGTAACCACCTCCCGGCTGCATGTTGGACTCTATAATACAAGGTACGGGGATTCTCCTGATGCTGCCATTTCATTTGCCTAAACTTAGTGCGATAACTCTCACTGTCCAAACCCACTCTTTCTAAAATAGTTTTCTTAATGTCCTTGTATGGTAGGTTCCCACTCGGATTGATAGCTTGGTATGTTGTTTGCAGGTGGCCGGTGAGTAGGGGGGCGATATACTGACCCCATTTGTCCTCAGGCCAATTGGCAGTACTGGCCACTCTTTCAAAGTTTGTGAAGAAAGAGTCTGGGTCCTCCTGCTCCTGGTAGCGTTGCAACACACTACTTGGTACCGTGGGGTGTACTTTTGTATGGGCGATGGTGTCGGTGAGCTTCCCCAATGCTGTTTCATGTACCAGTTGGTTATTAGCCATAATCGTCGCCTGGCTTTTGAGCGCTGTTTGCAATGCCTCCCGTTCCTCTTTGGCTTCTTTCATTTGTTGTTCCCATATCAACTGGAGATGCCGTTGCCCCTCCGCCAACTGGGCTATGACATCTGCCATTGTTGCCTTCTCTTCCATGGTTGTGGATTCTTTTCTTTGTTTGTAAATCCCACTTCTGACACCACTTGTAAGCGTGAGGGCATAGATAAAGCACTCTAGACCACGGTAGTCTGGAAAAATGTCTTTTATTGAGGATAGAAGATGTAGTAGGAAACAGGTGAGTATCTTTCAATTTTTGGTTTTGGGACTGTAGGGTGGTGGGATGTTCTTGAGGTTTGGTCTTCACTCTTCTTTTCTGTCTCCCTGGTTCACAGGTCGCCCCCCGGGAAGTGCATGTGGAGAGAAGAGAATAAAGCGGTAAGTGTACTTGCTACTGATATCTATTTAGTCTCCGTATTCTCTCTTTATCTTCCCTGACTCACTGGTCTTCTTAAGGTTATTGTATTCAGATCGTTTTAGATTAGTATGTGTTTAACCCTTCTGTCTCTCAGTGCTTCAACTCCTGTACTTTCTGTCTTGTACATTCCTTTAGTGCTCAACCGGACCTGTGCGTGGCTTGGCTGGTCTACTATTGGTGACGGTGCTCTATGGTGACTGGTGGTAAGTATTTTATTCCTCCCCCCTTTTTGTATTCTCCTCTTGTACTTGTCTGTTTCTCTTTTGCAACCCCCTCCCCTCCCCAGTGCTCGTGTTTGTTATGTTTCCTTGTTTTGTCCTTCCACCTCCCGCCTTTCCGTGCTTTCCGACCCCCGCCATCCTCCGCTCTCTGTCTCTCACTCTCACTCTTGGTCAGGGACGTAGTCCCACGCACCTGAATGGCCACGCTTCTCCGGAAGCGTGGCGGGATGCTGCCACTCGTCCTCCCGGTTGCCTGGAACAGGGTCTCCTGACGCTCGTCTTCTGTCTTCGGCTCCGATGCTTGGATGGGACCGTTGTCTCCGACTCTCTGGCGGGTTCCGTTCCTGGGCTTCCGTGTTCACGTCTCTGTTGCTGGGCTTCTCCTCCTCCACGAAAGGGTTCACAGCTATTCCCTTGTCTCCTGTTTGCTCCTCCAAAGCTCTGAACGCCGTAGGAGTATGCCGCAGCGATTTTGAACATCCAGCGCCCCGCCACTGCCGATCCTCCCACCAATCACGGGCAGGGAGCCTCAGAGCACCAGGGGCAGCGTCAGCACAAGCGGGAGTTGAGTGCGGACGAGCAGGTTCCAGCCCGTCACACATACATATTGGGTTTCTACACTCATAGAAGACAGGGTGCCACTCTCATTAAATGAGCTTTGTAAGAATTTGTCCGATGAGAATCATCCTGGTGAAGTCTGCCTGAAGAGATGTGCCGTAGCTAAAACACAGCTTTAACAAACCACTACTAAATCTTTACCAGAACTTTTGCCCTTCCACACAGCAGTGTTGGACGTTGCACAATAATGGGGGAGCAAGATAGGTAACATGCTTCACATGATTTAATATTGCCTTGTCTGGCTAGAGAAGAAATGATTTGATGATAACCTAAAGGTGAAAATAAATGTGTTTGGAAAGGTGATTTGTTTCTGTGTATCTAGCTATTGGGAAATTATTATCAATAGAATGATGAAAATGATTTTGATAGATTTTCTTTCATTGTTTGGTAATGCTTTTTAGGTATACAATAATACTATATGTAATGGATTCTTATAAAGATTTAGAGATCAGAAAGAGGTAATTTCTGCAACAAAAATGGGTAACATACATTGTCTAGTGATTGTGATTTCTGATGCTGGTATCAAATACTGTAGCATTCTCTGTTTGAGAAACTGGTATCCACATAATTCAACTCTGTGAGCCCCCTTATTAAATTGCTGGCTCCGCCAGTACTGTTTCCTGGATTAAATCATATCAGTTTAATATAAGAATGTATTCAGAGACACTAAAGCCCTCATTTCAACATTGGCGGTATCGACCGCCTACCACCACGGCAACGGCCGCCAACATACCTCTGCCGTGGCTACCAGCTGTCTACCGGTATCATGACCGCTGACGGTATTCCGCCAGAATGCTGGCGGAACACCGCCGACGGTCGTGGTGGCAGACAGCGCTAAGGGGGCGCTGCTGACAGCAGCTCTGCCATGCCAGCAAAACACCACCGACCGTATCAGGAGCAAGGATACGGCCTGGCGGTGGTTTGCTGGCGGACGCTGATGCTGACAGCAGGGCCGCGGACCGTCTCCAGCCGGGGGACCCCCTGCAAGCAGGTAAGTCGGGTGAGGGGTGTTGTGTGTATGTGGGGGGTGTGTATGTAGTGGTATGCATGCATGCGGGTGTGAGTCGCATAGGATGCATGCGTGAATGAGTGATTGTGAGTGTTGTGTGTTGTGAATGCATGGGTGTGACAAGGTATGTTGGTGTGTGTTGCGGTGTGTGGTTATGTATGTGTTTCATGCATGGGTGGTGGTGGGTTTGCGTGTGTGCATGTGTGTATATGGGTGTGCGTGTGGATGTGTATATGTGCGGGGGCAGGAGCGGGAGGGCGGGGGAGGACTCTGGCGAGGGTCAGTGCCAGGAAAGGGATTCCCTGGCACTGATAGTGCCTGCCACCATGGTATGTTTGTCACAAAAACCTTGGCAGTAGGCCGGGTCGTAATCGCGAGGGTGGGATTGTGGCGGCCGCTGGGCTGGAGACCGAAGCCTCTAGCCCAGCGGCCGTTACTACCCTGGCGGTTGGTGTGTTAAAGTGGCGATTTTGGATGGCGGTTACCGCCATGGTCCAAATCCCTTTTTTTTTTACCACAGGCCTGTTGGCGGTATTACCGCCACTTTAACACCAACCGCCAGGGTTGTAATGAAGGCCTAAATGTGTTCAAATACTCTAAATAATTGACTATTAATATGGAGTATGATATGGACATCCACGTTTACTATTAATTATTTTGTAGGAGGTTGGATATGACCTTGAATTATTATTTCAAAGGAACTACAATGTGAGAATCAATCCAGAAAGTAGACTCCTGCCCTCTAACTAATGTCTAGACAATGTTAACCGAGATAAAGTATACCACATTTCCTTTGATTTTTCTACAGATTTTAGTTGGCATGGCTTACTCCAGGGCTTCCATAAATTAAAAAGGTCCATCATTGTTCTAAAACAGAGGTCCAAACATAAAGCTCCTCTAAGACTGATAGTTTGCCAGCTACAAGTAAGAAGCTGATTGATTCCAGCCCCATACATGATTCAATGGCCTGAATCTGGGTAGGATAATCTTTGACATATTACATAAAGTATTGCCTCTCATCTTTTATTAATCAGAAGTAGCTCCTATTATAACAATGGTTCTCAACGTTTCTTGATGTGTACCTGGCATGTTATATTCCTTGTGTATCTGAATACCATTAGCCAAATATTTGTGGCTGTGCGGAGTGAATGTCATTTTCACATAACTAACATGATATTTTTGAATGTTTCCAACGTCTCTTTGTTCATCAATTTTGTCTCCATTATTAATATTACAGAACTGAACATAATTGCAAAAACTATAATAAATTGCTAATATTGATAAGTTTCTGTTAATTCCCTTTTCCAGATTTGGTGGGCATGTTTAGTTTCTTACTCATTGAAAGTTGTGGCTTTTTTTCATGTGAGATTATCATATGTTGGCCCCTCGTCATGAAGAACGTTGTAAATCTATGCCCATGGATGTTTACCACTGTACATGTCTAGATTTGCTACCTTTGCGGTTAACCAGCACTCCTGGAAAGGCTATGTCACATCTCCTATTCCCCTGTTGATAGTTCTACTTGGTTTAGAATTCTAACAAGAAAAATGAAAACTATTGTGCAAATGTCCACTTTTCCCATTATTTTTCCTTGTGGTTAAAACCATTTATCAATACTCCCACCATCTCTGAAGGTTATCCATGCCCCACCACATCCTGGAAGGTTAGATAGTCCAGCCCGTGGCTGGGGTAACTCCTTGACCACTGGAAGGGCTGGAAAGAGTCAGAATGAAGTTTGAAATGCCCACAAAGGTACATGTTTTTAAGAATTGCCAAGCCTCCATGACAAATTACATGCTGGAGGGCCAAATTCCCACCACTAGAATGGGATTTATTACTGCCGATTTCTCCTCATTTGTGTGCTGGCTGAACAAGTGGAACTACTGTTCTTGACACATCCTTAGCCATGATGCAATCAGACTGCAGACTAAGAAGTATAATTTTTTTTTTTTAAACAAGACATCGGACCTTTCTACCTATGCACCAAGTATCTGGGACAAAATCCACACATCCATCAATATAGACCCATTGCTGCTCTATTTTACGATAGAGTTAAAAATTCACCTCTTTAAAGAACACTACACCACAATGCATTACCTGTCCAAACCCAAAGTCCTCCTCTATTACCAAATGACTTTGTGCTTATCTTTAACCAAGTTGAGTGTAACCTTTTGGCTAGGTTCTTGCTCCAGAAATACTGTATAAATACATTCAAACTATATAATTCAGCCGGTTAATGGCTCAAAGGTAGCAGTAATACGTAGGCCCTTTAGTATTTTTTATGGCATGTGCACAAGTTATAATTAATTGGGAATCCAAAATAAATATCCCCTTTTTTTCTATAGTTTGAGTCTTTAGTGCTTCAATGTAAGTTGGTTATACATTACTGTATTCACACAGCTGGTGAAAGCTTGACCAAAATAACAATTTTGCATAGACAGAACAAAGTGATGAGTTCAGCATCTGTATGTATATGCAAAGATCCTGAGTGCAGATACATTATATAATGTGGACATGTCTGCACTCCATCCGATACCCTAGAGTCTGGTCAGATTTCTCTACGTCGCCCCTTAATTAGATTTAAGCTGTGAACTATACTGACGGGCAAAGATGATTACTGTACAGGCCAGCAGGTAGATCAACCTTCTCATCCCTATAATAAGTCCATCTGGTTGTACTTAAGCCTATTCTTGGGAGAGGAAGAGAGTGGTGGCAGAATCTGCATAGGGCAATTGTATTCACACTGCCTTGTAAGACTGCCTATGCCCTTCCTACAAAGACAAATGGGAAGCAGCCAGTCCTCTGTCTTCATTCTCCACAGAAGGACCAAGTGAAGGTTTGTTCAGTGGTAACCAGTTCCACAGTAACCACTGAGGCAGGTGTAAAGCCCTCAGTACTCTATAACCATTGATCAACTGAATTCACCATTTTGAAAAGTCCCCATGGATAGAACAGGGAGTGGGCCCACTTTCTGCAGCTTTCTACAACCACCTAAAAATGTAGACACCTCTCCAAAAAAGACAGAGAGAATCGCAAGAATTTTCAGTAGACACAGATGGATGGACCCTCTCTAGAGTGGTGTAACACTCTGGACTTTTACTGACTTACTCTGTGCACTTCTTCTGGGCCAGTGGCAATAGCCTTTCCTCTTCCTCTGGGGGACAGTAGATCAATGTAATAAAGATGAATCTTGATGGTACAAAATGTAGGTTCTTTAATAGGAGTATCTTAGCCACATACAGATCTGGTCAAGCCAACAGTCAGCTCCAACAGCTTCCTCGGAATCCCTTCTCTCTCACACTCTACTCTTATGTCAGATATGACATCAGTGCCACATCAGTGCCAGAGAGAGATGAGATCCCTCACATTCTAATGCTGCATTCTATCATTACACTCTACCACACACCTTCCCCTTTTTTTTAGAACAATTACAAAACCCATGGGAACAAAATAAACTATATACAGGAAGAAAATATAATACCAAAACAACAAACTGTAAACTGGAATAAAATTGGGTTACATTTTCTTTGAAACAACCACACGGTTGAGATTCCAGACTCTACCATCTTTAATTCTCACCGCATTCCTGAAGAGTTTGACCACTTCAAAAGGACCCATAAACTTACTTCCAGACTTGCTAAATCTGGGGTTTCTAATCAAAATCTTATCACCCACTTTCACCTCAACATTGCATGTGCTTTTCCTCATATCATAGTTTTCCTTTCTTTTCACTAAGCACTTTTCCTCTTTCGCCCTTTCCTCCCTATTTCCGTCACACCATGTAACACACTCATTCTTACCCCAACGCACCCAACCTGGTGCCAAACGTGTGTTAGCTTTCCGTCCCCTGAAAATTTCAAACTGTACCTTCCCTGTAGTGACGTGAGGAGAAAATCTATATGCATGGTGAAAATTCTTAAGACCATCTTTCCAATTCCTGCCAGCTGCAACTTCCAACTGTATACATTCCTTTATGCACCTATTGAATCTTTCTACTGTCCCATTACCCTCAGGCTGATACAAAGAACATCTTTTATGCACAATACCCCTGGATTTATAGTACTCTTCCATCTCATTTGAAACAAATTGGGGCCCATTGTCCGTGAGAATGGTGTTCGGCAAACCTTCACGGCTGAAAATTTCATTAAAGAAATTAATCACTTTTGTAGTCTCCATGCTACTACCAATCGCTATTTCGGCCCACCTTGAAAATTGGTCCACTAAGACTAGAATATAGTTGCAACCACCTTTACCAAATATAGGTCCTACTACATCCACTGCCATAACATCCCACGGCTTAGAGGAACAATCACGAGTACACATCGGCGGAACTCTGGTTTTATAAACCTTATCACTGTTACAGCAATCATAACATTCCCTTACTCTCCTTTCGATCATAAGATCCATTCCTGGCCACCAATAATTAAGGCAAATTCTTGCTTTAGTTTTACTCATCCCTTGATGACCCTGATTTGCTAGTTCGATAATTCTTTCTCTCAACAATACCGGGACAACCAATTTTGTTCACCCGCAGCAAAATTCCATTCTCCATAGATAATTCCTCTCTCACCTTCCAAAATCCGCCTAACTCTTTATCCCCCTTGACAGATGAACTCCATCCCTCACTAAGGGGGTTATTCTAACTTTGGAGGAGTGTTAATCCGTCCCAAAAGTGACGGTAAAGTGACGGACATACCACCAGCCGTATTACGAGTTCCATAGGATATAATGGACTCGTAATACGGCTGGTGGTAAATCCGTCACTTTTCCGTCACTTTTGGGACGGATTAACACCTCCTCCAAAGTTAGAATAACCCCCTATGTTCCTTACACACGCGTTGTAGCACAGCATCTTCCATAACCACTCTCAACTACTCATTTTGTTCAACAATACCTCTTGTCACATTACACACACTAATGACATCATCTTGACTTTCTTCTGAACTGCTCTCAACTTCAGTACTCAATTTTGATAGGCAATCAGCAATCCTATTGCTTGGACCTGGTACATAAAACACGTTAAAAGCAAAGTCTTGTAGGCCAACAATCCACTTACTGATTCTTCCAGAGATCATATCCAGACCTCTCTTCATGAACACTTCTACCAGGGGTTTGTGATCAGTAAAAATCTGAAACTCTTTTCCCCACAAGAAATTTTTAAATTTATGAATTGCCCAGAACACACTCAAAGCTTCCTTCTCTATTGTCGAATAATTCACTTCTGCTCCTCGCAGAGTTCTAGAGCAGTACACCACAGGTCTTAAATCTTGCTCCCCAGGTCTTGTAAAAGTACCGCTCCTAATCCTTTCATACTCGCATCGGTCATGATCACACACATTTCCTTAGGATCAAATGAGCTTAAACTTCCAACTGATGTCAATTCTTTCTTTATACTCTCAAACTCCACTCTGCACTCATCATCCCACACAAACTCCTTCCCTTTCTTCAACAATTTCCTCATGTTTGTGGTTTTGGATGCTAGATTTGGCAAGAACTTTGCCTGAAATTCAACCATCCCCAAAAATGTTAACAGTTCCTCCTTTTTCTCAGGTTCCCGTAGGCCCAAAATGTTCTTAATAAGTTCTTCCTTAGGATACACCCCATTGGGAGTTATTCTATGACCTAAATATTCTACCTCCGGTCTACCAAATGAACACTTCTCAATTTTAAGAGTCAAACCATGTTCTCTTAAAATTCCCAAAACTTTCCTGATTATTCTTTCATGTTCCTCTTCAGTCTGAGCATGTATCAAGATATCATCCTGAAAACATTTAACGCCTGGTTCTGTGCCAAACGTATTATACATCAAACGCTGGAAAACAGCAGCAGCTGAAACCAGACCAAAAGGCATCCTTTTGAACCTAAAGGTCCCAAAAGGTGTGACAAAAGTGGTATAGTCCCTTGAGTCTTCATGTAACATGACTTGATGGTAGGCCGACGTGAGATCCAGCTTACTGAAATACTTGGACCCATGTAGCAAAGTCACCATTTCTGTTATATTAGGCAAAGGAAATTGGTCACTCACTACCCATTTATTAAGATTCCTGAAATCAACACACAGTCTAATATCACCTGATTGTTTCCGTGCGACTAAAATTGGTGATACCCATTCTGATGACTCCACAGGCCCAATGATTCCATCTTTGCACAATCTTTGTATTTCTCTTTCTACATCATCTTTCATGGCAATTGGTACAGGACGCACTTTGGAAACTACAGGAACTGATCCTTCCTTTATTCTAATGCGGTGGACATATTTCTTAAGACATCCCAATTTGTCACTAAATACATCCTCATAGTCCTTAACAAACTTTGGCCAGACATTTTCTTTGATTTCCTGCACAGGAAATTCACCACCATCCTGCACTTTTTTGATGAATTCATCCCTCAACATTATCGGAGAAGTTGAGCTAGGATCTAAAATGACGTTCAAGTCTCGTTGGTGCGGCCAACTTAACACACTGTCCCCTTTAACTGGAACATAAATCTTCCCAAAAATAGTATTTCCTCTGAATGAAATTTCTGATTCAAAATAGCCCCTCAGTTGAATGGTTTGGCCACCATATCCTCCTGGGATAACATCCGGATCTTTTAAATGGATCTTGTGAGTCAAATTTTCATCAAAAAACTTATTTGAAATTAGAGTCAACCACGCTCCAGAATCAAACAATATTTCCACATCTTCATTTAAGATCGAAATTGTGTGTCTCGGATGATTTTTCCTTTGAGCATTTGCTGAAATCGACAAAATGCAATCTTCCACCACTTTCACCGATGTTGCACTTTTGCTTGACTTACAGCATTTAGCAAAATGTCCCTTTTTATTACACAACTTACATATGCTGTTTATCGCTGGAAATTTCTTATATGAAGCAAAGTGACCTGTATTCCCACAACGGAAACATTTCAAATCCTTAGATTTTAACCATTGAGCATGAGTCACTTTATCTTCCCCTTTGTCACCAGATGCTTCTTAACTATGATCTTCTTTTTTTTTATATATCTTATTTACTGAATTATTCTTTCCTTTCTCTAATTCTTCTACACATACCAAAGTGTGCTCGACACCCTTTGCTAATACAATGACCTCTTGCAAAGAAGGATCATCCTTGCTCCACAATTCCTGACGAGCTTTATCACTCAAGCATCTCAGCATAAATTGATCCCTTATATGTTCCTCTATGGTTACTCCAAACTTACAAGTAGATGCAAGTTTCCGCAAAGCTGTAATATAATCCTCAACACTTTCTCCTGGTTGTTGCTCTCTCATGCCAAAGTGATATCTTTCCAAAATGGTACTGACTTTTGGTAAATAGTGCATATCTAATTTTTTTAAACAAATTTCAAATTCGTTCAGATCTGTTCCCTCATCACCAGTGTTAGGTAAGTTCTCAAAAATTTCTTGTCTTTCGCATCCTAGACAATACATCAGGAGAGCTGTTTTTCTTTCATTAGAAAGATTAGTTCCACACACCCTGGAGTAGTGTAGGAAAGTTTTTTTCCATTTAGACCATTTTATAGGAGGTTCCCCTGGTGTAGTGAGGAAAAATGGTGGGGGCAAGATGTTTTGCATACTTCCTTGTGATTTATTTCCAAAACGATTTTAAAGTTGAAAAATATGTGTTAAATATGCTTTTAGTATAAAGCTTGAAAACGACCAAAAATGGGATTACATTCCTATTTACTTCGTTGTATGAATTTATAAACCAACAGATTGTTTTCTAGAGGAGGTTGGAGTTAAGCACCTTCCTATTCACTTCGTTGTATGAATTTATAAACCAACAGATTGTTTTCTAGAGGAGGTTGGAGTTAAGCACCTTCCACAACAAAACCAGTTAGAGACGAAGAAGATTTGGCTGAAAATCAGATTCTGCACGCTTCACTGTAAGGTAGGAAATCTTCAATCTTCATGGGTGGTTATAAAAACACACAAAGGCAGCTATTAAAGACGCGCTAGAGCGTTGCTTAGCGCACACTCATAAAAAGGAAACGCTTGTAAATCCAACATACAGAAGGTATAAAGCGTTTGAAATTTCAAAATGCAAGCGTTTCAATCCAAAAAGGGAAAGATGTTTCTCACCGTCTTGAATTAAATATCCAGCTCCCTCGATGTAGAAATCCTAACGGTCTAATTGTCTGGAAATGAAGGCTGGATTAGAAGTACTGGATATAGTAAAGTCCCAAAATTATAGTGTTAAGATACTCCTGCCCACCTTCGTCGCCAAGTGTAATAAAGATGAATCTTGATGGTTCAAAATGTAGGTTCTTTAATAGGAGTATCTTAGCCACATACAGATCTGGTCAAGCCAACAGTCAGCTCCAACAGCTTCCTCGGAATCCCTTCTCTCTCACACTCTACTCTGATGTCAGATATGACATCAGTGCCACATCAGTGCCAGAGAGAGATGAGATCCCTCACATTCTAATGCTGCATTCTATCATTACACTCTACCACAATCAACAGGCTTGCTCAAGACTCTGGTGGACAGGGCTCATCTGGAACTTCTCTGGACTAGCCCTATAGAGCGGAAACCCCTAAAGGGTGACCTCCTGAATTCTGCTAGACATAGATGCCCTGTAACTTGTAAGGAGAGCATGGGGCCTGTGTAATCCAGGCAAGCAGGGCTGCCTACCTTTAAGGCTACGAGATGCTGCAGAGGAAGACTGCAAGCTAAGGAGAAGTACCAGGAGCCCAGATGAAGGAGCAGGTCCTTATGTGCTTCTTTGGCATGATGCCAAGTAGAATGAAGCTGACAGTGAAGAGCTAAAGGGACAGGAGGAGAGGCCCTGACCTCTCCTTCATTAGAGGTAGAACTGTGAGAAAGTCAAGCTACTATAAAATCACAAGGATTTAAAGCTAAGAAGTCCTTAATTTAACACTCTTGGTGGCTAGAGTATGGTATCAGAAGTCAAAAAAGCCAAGCCCCATTACACTCAGCCTACTACACCAGTGAAAACTGCTTATGTGTAGTCCTTTCATTTTCATACCTGCCTGGTGAGCCTTCAGTGGAGTTGGGGCAAGGAAATATGTACTGTACTCTGCAGTTTCATTTATTACAACCCCCTACCACTGGAAAGGGCCAAGACCACAGGGGAGCAGCAAAGCTCACATGTGCTTGATGCCTAAAGCCGCTGTGGATGGGCAATGCCCTAGAGATGCACTAGGCAGTACAGAGCATGGTGTGCTCATAGTTCCTTTGATCTCCACACAAGACCGACACCCCTCAGGTGCCATGGAGCGCAGCTGTACCGTGCACTTCCAAAGCTCTTGGGGAAGCTCAGAAACTCATCAGCACTGTTGTGTCGGGGAGAGCGTACAACAGAGAAGCTACCATCTACAGTCATGGGGAAGAAGCAAACACAGCCAGCTCACAAAGCTGTGTGTACTGGGTGGCCAGCCAGCAAACAAGCAATGCCCCTTGGAGAGTATTATTATAAAAAAGGAAATCTTCCATGGCCAGCAGCTGCTTTGATTACAAAAGTCTGCAGACTAAACATGTGCACCAGAAGGCACTGGGGCTGCCCTAATTTGTCTATTAGGCTAATGGTGCCCCAGAAGTGCAGGGGTACCACAGAGGTCTTGCCTTCTTGTTGGTAGGGGCTACAAGCATCAGCAGTGAGCCCCCCGCACTGCACGGGAGCTCTTTTCAAATTCTAATTATCACTTTAAGTTTCCCACATGCACAAACAATTGGCCTGGTATACGTCTGTTCAGTTTTAAGCCCTCCTGGAGGTGAGTAACCTCGTTTTTATGTTCCAAGGTACACATATCTTTGTTTGATGGTCTTGTGGCTGCTTTACAGTAGCTACAAAGATAGACAAAAGATTTATAAGATGTTTAATATTGAACATTAAACTCATTTTGAGGGTACCACTATTAACAGTGAACCATTGTGCATATTTTTTAATATGTTTAAAAGGTGATACTATTTTGAGATGTGTTATTATTGTCTGTATTGTGTACTGATCTTACAATTCCGACCATAACTAATGTGGTACCACAATGGCAAAGCCATTAGGCCAGACTTTGGGTAAATGAACCCCTATGTTTTGTGAGACTCACAGGGGAGAAAGGTATTGTGTTTTAGGCCCCATTGCCTGATAGGGGGACGACTACATGGAGAGCTTCCAGTTCAGGGGACACTGGGTATCTTTAAAGGTGTTTCCTGATCAATAGAACAGTTATTTTGTGTATGCCCTTTGTTTGTTGTGAGGCTGTTTAGAGGCAGCATTTTCATCAGCCATTTATATATTTGCAGATGTGTGCACTGTATTTAGTGACATGTAAAGTACTTTTCCTATCTATAACAAACTTCACTAAATGGACAGCAATGTATTGAGTTTTGTTTGTTTCGGTTCAGAGTGCTGAGTCTTTCACCCACAGCACTTCCCCTGAGTATGCTTTGGTCTGGGACTTATCTTCCTTGCTATCCTAAGAGTCAAGTGCTAAAAAGAGGTACTTTGGTCACAGTTAAGGGCTGGCAGTATGGAGCCTACTGAATACTAGTGGTAAATGATCAGAGTCAATAAAGTTGGTGTTCAGTAGCCCCTCTCCGCCGTAGCACCCTCTAACATCAATTCCTGACAATATTGCTATTGTTGATAATGTGAATGAACACACAGCAGGTGTATTTCTTCCCAGACACAATACAGCAGCACATGCACTTGTGATCTTTGCATCAGTGAGTGGATCTGCCAGTGAAGGTAGAAGAAGAATGCACAGGTATACCACAGGAATTCCGATGTAATTCTATAAAATTATTTATTTTGCATTTCATTGATTTTTCACCTTTTGTAAAGGAAAATTGTTGCAAAGCTCAGTACCTTGTTTACATGTGTCTATTTCCAATATTATTTTAGCATATGTCCTAGATTTCCAAAGGGCCACTAAGCCAGTCGTCCTAGGCCAATACTAGAAATCATCAGTGCATGAAATGTATGTTTCAGTGGTATATGTTTTTAAAACTTCTTTTAGGGCAGGTTTGGCATTGGACTAATTTAAATTTAAAATGTTAGCTATTGTTTGTATTTCCATTTTCTCCATCCAGCCAGTGTTCTTTGCCATAGGCTTGCATGTGTTCTTTGTTTGCCATGTCTCCTAGCTTCTTGTTGTTTGACCATGTGGCTGCCAGCCATTTTGTGCATGCAGCCAGTGTCCCTTTGCCAGCGGCTTTCATGTGTTCTTTATTTGCCATACCTCCTTGCTCCTTGTTGTTAAACCATGTGTCTGGCTGGCAGCCTTTTTGTGCATGCAGCCAGTGTTCCATTGCCATAAGCTTGCATGTGTTCTTTGTTTGCCATGCCTCCTTGCTCCTTGTTGTTGCTCTTTTGGCTGGCAGCCATTTTGACTATGCAGCCAGTGTCCCCGGCCATAGGCTTGCATGTGTTCTTTGTTCTCAATTCTCAATCCTTGCTCCTTGTTGTTGTTGTTTGACCATGCGGCTGGCTGGCAGCCATGTTGTCCAAGCAGCCAGAACTCTTTGCCAATGCTTGCATGTGTTCTTTGATTGCCATGCCTCTTTGCTCCTTGTTGTTTGAACATGTGGCTGGCAGCCATTTTGTGCATGCAGCCAGTGTCCCTTTGTCATAGGCTTAAATGTGGTCTTTGTTTGCCATGCCTCCTTGCTCCTTGTTGTTTGACCATGTGGCTGGCTGACAGCCATTTTGTCCATCCAGCCAGTGTCCTTTGCCATAGGCTTGCATGTGTTCTTTGTTTGTCATACCTCCTTGCTCCTTGTTGTTGTTGTTTGACCATGTAGCTGGCTGGCAGCCATATTGTCCTTGCAGCTGGTGTCTCTTGCCATGGGCTTCCATGTGTTCTTTGTTTTCCATGCTTCCTCCTTGCTCCCTGTTGTGTTTTTGACCATGTGGCTGGCTGGCAGCGATTCTGTCCATCAAACCAGTGTCTTTTGTCATAGGCTTGCATGTGTTCTTTGTTTGCCATGCCTCCTTGCTCCTTGTTGTTGTTATTTAACCATGTAGGTGGCAGCCATTTTGTGCATGCAGCCAGTGTCCCTTTGCAATAGGTTTGCATGTGTTCTTTGTTTGCCATGCCTCCTTGTTCCTGTTGCTGTTTTTTGACAATGTAGCTGTCTGGCAGCCATTTTGTCCATGCAGCCAATGTCCCTTGCCATAGGCTTGCATGTTTTCTTTGTTGTCCATGCTTCCTCCTTGCTCTTTGTTGTTATTGTTTGACCATGTGGCTGGCTTCAGACATTATCAGTGGCCCAATAAGAAAGTACTCCTTCCCAGTTAGGACTTTTTTATGATTAGAAAACAGGAGAAGAACATTGACATATGCTCTATTTGCCACGCAAGTGTTCGTCAAGGTAAGCCTGGTTCACATTATGATACTGGAGGCCAGATGACACATATGAAAATACATAACACAATCAAGTGGGAGTAGCACTTTAAACAAACGACTCAACGTGGTCGAGGTGATGAAGGTGAGGCGAGCCAGGAAACATCAGCTACACCTGGTCAAATCACAGTGTACGGTCAAGAAGAAGAAAGTGACATCATCCTCACGCAAAGCAGCACTGTCCCCAGCAGTGCACCAGAATCGCCCACCTCAGCGACCTCAAAATGGCACAGGAAGACACAGAGGGGGTCATTCTGCGGAGGTTGGCGGTAGTACCGCCAACAGGCTGGCGGTGCTCCGCCGGGCATTCTGACCGCGGCGGTACAGCCACGGCCAGAAGCGGAAAGCCGGCGGTGTACCGCCGACTTTCCGCTGCCTATGGGAATCCGCCATGGCGGCGCAGCTTGCTGCGCCGCCATGGGGATTCTGACACCCCATACCGCCATCCTGTTCCTGGCGGTTCGCCCGCCAGGAACAGGATGGCGGTATGGGGTGTCGAGGGGCCCCTGGGGGCCCCTGCAGTGCCCATGCCAGTGGCATGGGCACTGCAGGGGCCCCCGTAAGAGGGCCCCACAAAGATTTTCACTGTCTGCTTTGCAGACAGTGAAAATCGCGACGGGTGCCACTGCACCCGTCGCACCCCTTCAACTCCGCCGGCTCAATTCTGAGCCGGCTTCCTTGTTGACGGGGCTTTCCCGCTGGGCCGGCCGGCGGTCTTCTGGCGGTCGCCCGCCGGCCCCGCGGGAAAGCCAGAATGACCGCTGCGGTCTTTCGGCGGGAACCGCTTTGCGGGCGGCGACCGCCGACCGCCGCGGTCAGAATCACCCCCAGAGTCAGATGGAGACACCACAGAATACAGTACTACAGCACCACAATGCGCATTGGGTCTACCACAACCTACATCTAAAAAGTCACCTGTGTCAGTGGCCCCACAAAAGAAGAAAATCCAGGCTACAATTACTGGCATGTTTAGGCAGGATGGGCCATATGACCGCAACCACCCAATGGCACGTTTGTACAAGCTGGCAAAAATGTTAGCCCTGGACATCCTCACTTTTTCTTTTGTGGAAGGAGTGGGATTCTTAAAGTCTGTGGCAGCCCTCAGTCTGAAATGGGAGGTTCCAAGCCGACCTATTTTGCCAGAGTTGCTGTCTAGCACTATATCATGATGTGCTGCAATTGGTTGGAGACGCTTTACAGCAAAGTGCTGTCCACACTATCCACCTGACGACAGTCATGTAGACCAGTTGTCAGGCGACTGATTACATGTGCCTCACTACACACTGGATCTCTTTTCTGAGGGCAAAATAAAAGCTATCTACTGGTCTTGGCCCTGAAGGCATTTTTAGGAGCATTTGGCGGCATACAATAGTAGCCATGTTCGTCATGAAGAAGTCACACACAGCTGCAAACATGTTGGAGGAATTTAATAGCAAGCTGTCTGAATGGCTGCGACCCAGAGGTCTTCGAGTTGGATTTGTTGCCACGGACAATGGCAGTAACGTAGTGAAGACCATGGCAGACTGTGGCTATTTGAGGGTCCTGTGTTTGGCGCACTGCATCACCCTGGTTGTGCAAGACTTTCTATAAAAAAGAACACAAAGCAGCAAATTGGCCACCTGCAGACGCATCTGCACTCATATCACCCATGCTTTTAAAGCCCGGAAACAGTTGTGGATTATTAAGTGTAATAACAGAGTACCAGTTGAAGCCCTGATACAGGAGGTGCCAACACATTGGAACTCAACCTATTATATACTGAAACGTCTGTGTGATCAGCACAAATGGATCATTGGCTAATTCATCGAAAGAGAAGCTAATGCAATCGGGAGAGCTGTGACCATGGATGCGGAAAAATGAGGCCTATTCAAATGTCTCTTAATGGTGTTGCTCCCTTTTGAGGTTTTCAAGCGGGAAGTTAGCAAGGAGGACAATACAATGGGCCAAGTTATCCTGTTATTGCATCTGCTACAGGAGCAGCTAAAGAAGGTATCTGAAAGGTTCGAATTCGAGGGTGCGAACGAAAACCCAGAGGCGCATGCCTTGGTTACTAGCCTAAGCTATTGCTTGACTTGTAATGCAAGGCTGCAAAATGACATAATCTCATCCAAAGTGTACATCTGTGCCAGCCTACTTGATCCGCACAGCAAAATACATTCTTACTACTATCATTCCTTTTTCTGAAGGGTATGTTTCACAATACAAGAGGTGGATTGTTGAGCAAGCAGGAGAACTGGAAGAACGAACAGCTGGAACTTGGAGTCCCACTCTGCAGATCTGGGGTGCTGCCTTCAATTTCTAGAGAGGGCAGTCTTGTCTCACATCCACTAACCCCACTGTTAGAATTTAGGTCTCTAGTTGGCAGAGGTATTCACCTTTGTCCAAATAGGGACCACAATCCTAGTCAGGGTAAGTCACGCACAATTCAAATTATCCTGAGGCCACCCTGTGTCGATTTCCGACCCACAGTCTTGGGTCGTCACTGCAATGCGGGTTCTTTTGATGCCCAGGGATGATGCGTGGAAATCCTGGGCGTGCGGGTCAAAGTCTCAGGCGTTGTGTCAAGCCGGTAGGGCTGTCCATCAAATTGCCGGTCGCAATGCAGGAGTTGCATCGATCTTCATTCAGGAAGGTGGGCTGCGTCATTCTGGTTTCGCTGTGAGGTGATTTTCTTGTAGCAAGGCAGGGTGTGCATCGTTTCAGGCAGGCTGTACATCCATTTTCGGCGTACAAGGAATTTCCTTGAAGAGATGGAGTTTTTTTGGCCCTGAGACTTCAGAAAACTGGAGGCAAGCTCAATCCAAGCCCTTGAAGAGCAAAACAGCAGTCCTTCACAGCAAAGCAGTCCAGGTGAGTCCTTTGGGTAGCGAGGCAGTTCCTCTTGACAGGTTGCATGTTCTGGTCCAGAAGTGTCTGATTTGGTGGGGTCAGAGACCCAGTTTAAGTAACCAAAAATGCGTTTGAAGTGGGGGAGCCTTCAAAGAGGGGTTTTGAAGTGCACAAGATCCCCTTTCAGTACAGGTCAGTCTACCATGGTCCCAGTAGGGGGTTTGGCAGTCCATTTTGTGAGGGCAGGCCACTAGCCTTGGAAAAATGTCAGGCCGTCCACCCTTACAGCCCAGGAAGACCCATTCAGTATGAAGATGAATGTAGATGTGTCAGAGTGTCCTGTGTTTATGGTTGTCTGGGTAGAATGCTCAAGGGAGCTTTCAACCAGCCCAGACGTGGATAGGAGACAGGCTGTAAGGCACAGATAGATTTTAAGTGCAGTGAAATGCTCACTTTCTAAAAGTGGCATTTCTAAAATAGTAATATAAAATCCAACCTCACCAATACGCTGAATTTTCCATTACCATTCTGGCCATACTAAACATGACCTATTTACCCCTTTCTGATCAGAATCTACCACTCAAACAGTATATTAGGGCACACCTAAAGCTAGCCTATGAAAGGAGCAGGTCTAACAGTAGTGGAAAATGAATTTAGGAGTTTTCCACTACCAGGACATATAAAACACACATGTATATGTCCTGCCTTTCACCTACATAGCACCCTACCCTATGGGTTACCTAGGGCCTATCTTAGGGGTGACCTATAAAGACCTATAGAAAAAGGGGAGTTTAAGGCTTGGCAAGTACTTTTAAATGCCAAGTCGAAGTGGCAGTGAAACTGCACACACAGGCCTTGCAAGGGCAGGCCTGAGACATGGTTATGGGGCTACTTATTTGGGCGCCACAATCAGTGCTGCAGGCCCACTAGTAGCATTTAATTTACAGGCCCTGGGCACATGCAGTGCACTTTACTAGGGAGGAGCTGCAGAAGGCACTGAGGGCCTGGGTGACAGCCAAGGTAGCTGAGGGGCACACAGAGGAAGAGGATGAGGGAGAGGATGAGAAAGTGCAAACCGTACACAATGGGGTAGTGGGTGGACCTGTTCTGCCTGTGGTGAGAGTCTCCAGGGCAGGGAGAAGTGTGTAATCCAAGAGTCTGACTCCTGAAGAGTTTTGAGGACAGACCGGCATAGAGGGCCCACCAGTTGGAGATAGAGAAAATTAGGATGGCCATAGCAGAGAAAAAGTTATTGCTGACTCATGAGCTCGGCTTCAGGGAGCTGGATCAGAGGAGCCATTCTAGTCGGGATGGTAGCAGCAATAACACAGTGCAGCCTGAGAGGAGGGTGCACATTCCTAAAGACCTTGTGAAGGATTACAAAAAGGAGAATGACATATTCTTTTGTTTCAAGGGGTATGAGTCTGCTCTCCATATGAATCTGGTCTCTGAAGCTCATTGGAGGGTGGTCTGTGTAAGCATTTTGAGGTAGAGGGGAGGGATACTCTGACATCCTTAGGGGATCCTCAGGGGCTCACTTTCTCTATCATGAAGGACACTCTACTCACAAAGCCTGATCAGTATAAGGTTAAGTTTAGGTCCTATAAGAAGAAGGAATCCCAAACAAGGTTGGAGTGTGTTGATTCTTTTTGCAGGTCATTGGATGGGTGGGTGAAGGGCAGTAAGAAAACAACCTTTGAGAGGCTGTACAATTTGATTGCTTGGGAGCATTTGTATAGTCTTTGGTTTCCAGAGCTGTGCCAGCATCTGATTGATAACAAGCTGATTGATCTCAGGAAGCTTGCGCAGGAAGCAGACCATTGGGAGAGCACCAGGGTCCAAAAGAGTTATGCGGAGACCACGCCAAGAGTGGGCAGGGTCTCTATCAGAAGAAGTTGGTGGGAAGTGTAAACAGGGGGAGTTCTTTAAAGGGCCCCAACCTAATTCCCAGGGTAAATAATCCCAGCCCCCAGTAGAAAATAAACCATGGGTCTCTACAAGGAAACCTGCAGAGAAGAGTGCCCTCAAGTGATTTGCATGTGAGGGGGGATCCCAAATGTCCCAAGTGGACAGCAGCACCCACTGGTGCTCAGTCACAGGGTTCGGCCAGTGTAGCGCTTGGGGAGGAGTTGGTTCCGGGTGGGTGGGAGCCAGCTGAGATGACCCTTGTCTCACTAGGGGACAGTGAGATGGTCCAGAGGACCCTCATGCCTGAGAACACTAAGAAGTACAGGCGGTGGGTGACCATCAATGGACAAAGGGTGGAGGCTCTGAGAGACACAGGAGCCAATGTGACTACAGTGAGGAGTCACCTGGTGTCTGAAGAGCAGAGAGATCCCCGTGCACTTCACCAAGTAGTTGCAGTGGACAACTCAGAGCGCCTGTGCGGAGTGGCATAGGTTTCCTTTGGATGGGGGGTCTTAGGTTCCTTGAAATTAGCTGTGAGTCCAACCATGCCTGTAGATTAGTTGCTTGGCAATGACCTACAGGATTCCCTGGAAGGAGGTGGAACGTCGTTCACAGTTAAAAATGTTGGGTCTGCCTGGGTGGGTGGGTGTGTGTGTCTACCTGTTCTATGGCAGCCTGTCAGGGTGATCAGGAGACCCTAGAGCCTGAAAGAGTAGCCCAGCTGTCTGCCAGAAGGAGGAAGGGCAAGGGGCGTGGGAAACCAGCTCCAAAAGTTCCCAACGGTCCATGAGGAGGCTGAACACGAGGGGGAGGCCCTGGAGCCTAGAGGGGAACAAGTAGCGGAACTGGGAGAGGTCCCACAGCTGTCACAGTGGCAGCATGAAGGGGGCCCACCAGGGAGGCATTCTGTGAGGCACAGGAACCATGCCCTTCTCTGTAGGGCTTGCGGAAGCAGGCTGCAAACCAGGCATCTGGCAAGGAGTTTGGATCACCTTTGATTTACTGGGAGGATGGCATCCTATATAGCGAGCCCAAGGTTCCTGAGCCTGGGTCAGCCAATGTGCTATTGGTACCTCAGTGCTTCAGAGCCTTCCTACTGTGTCTGGCTCATGATGTGCCTTTCATTTGGGGCAGGACATTTGGGGCAGAACAAGACTTTTGAGCGGCTTTTCACCCACTCTACTGGCCCCAAATTTGCAGGCACTCTGATGCTCATTGTAGGTCTTGCCCAATGTGTCAGGCAAGTGGCAAGGGTGGGGGTAAATGCAAGGCTCCCCTCCAACCTTTCCCTGTGGTTAGTACCCCCTTTGAAAGGGTTGGTCTTGACATTGTGTGGCCTCTGGATCCTAAGACAGCCACGGGGAACAGGTTTCACCTGGTCTTGGTGGACCATGCCACCCGGTACCCGGAAGGCAATCCTTTGAGAATGATCATTGCCCCTGTGGTGGGACGTGCCTTGATGGGGATTTTACCTGTATGGGGGTCCCCAAGGAGGTGGTGTCCGATAGGGGTACCAACTTCATGTCAACTTATTTGAAGTTTCTGTGGAGGGAGTGTGGGGTGACGTACAAGTTCACCACTCTTACCACCTGCAAAGCAATGGTCTGGTTGAAATGTTCAACCACACCTTGAAGGGCATGATTTTGGGCCTGTCAGAGCCCTGGGGGCATAAGTGGGACGTCCTCTTTCCATGCCTTCTAGTCGCCTACAGGGAAGTGCCTCAAAAATGGCTTGGATTTTGTCCTTTTGAACTGTTTATTGGCTACCCTGTCAGGGGAACTTTGAGTCTGGTGAAGGATGCTTTGGAGAAAGTCCCCAGTAAACCCTCCAGGATGTATTCAGTTACATGTTGGCTCTGAAAAACCAGACTGCCCGCTTCAGGAGTCTCGCCCAAGAGAACCTAGAGGCAAGCCAGCAAGAGATGAAAGGCTGGTATGACCAGAATTCCACTCTGGTCGAGTTTCAGTCTGTCCAGAAAGTGTGGGTAATGGTGCCAGTGGAGCCGAGGGCGCTCCAGGGCAAGTGGACAGGGCCATTTGAGGTGGTGGAGTGCAAGAGTGAAGTCACCTACCTGGTGGACTTGCAGACTCCCAGGAACCCCTTGAGGGTCCTGCATGTGAACCGGCTCAAGCCACACTTTGAGCGGACTGAATTGTCCATGCTCCTAGCAACAGGTAATGGGGTGGAGAAAGAGAGTGAGCCACTTCCTGACCTCCTGTCTGCTGGAGAGAAGGATGGGTCTGTGGAGGGAGTGAACCTCTCCCTCCTCCCTGAAACCAGAGCAGCAGAGAGACTGTCGCCAGGTGTTGGGTCAGTTTGCCTCCCTGTTCTCCCTGATTCCAGGGGTCACACATTTGTACACAGACAATGTAGACACTGCGGACAGTCCTCCTGTTAAACATAAAGTTTACAGAGTGACTGAGAGGGTGAAGGCTAACATTAAGGATGAAGTTTCTAAAATGTTAGCGTTGGAGGTCATTGAGCTGATGAGCTCATCGACCAGTTGGGAGCTGCTAAATATCTAAGTACTTTTGTTCTTACCTCTGGGTATTGGCAGATTGCCCTAAATGATGGGTCTAAGAAGAGGTCTGCATTCTCCACACCAGATGGGCACAACCAGTTTAGGGTGATGCCCTTTGGGAAGAAGAATGCCCCTGCCACCATCAGAGGTTGGTCAACCACGTGTTGGCCCGACTGGATGATTTCAGTGCCGCCTACCTGGACGGCATTGCCATGTTCAGGTCCACATGGGAGGAACACTTGCAGCACCTCTGCAAAGTGTTGGAGGCCCTTCAAAGGCAGGCCTCACTATTAAGGCAAGCAAGTGCCAAATAAGGCAGGGTTCTGTGGTGTACTTGGGACATCAGATAGGGAATGGCCAGGTGGCACCCCTACAGCCAAAAATTCAAACCATTCTGGCTTTGGAGCCTCCCAAGACCCAGACTGAGGTGAGAGCCTTTTTAGGTCTCGCTGGATACTATGGGGCACATGTACGTACCATTTTTTCTGTCACAAGTGGCCCGATTCGCAGAATCGGACCGTTTGCAAAAGGAAAAAAACATTTTGGTATGTACGGTCCCTATTTTGCGATTCAGTAATCTATTTACCGAATTGCAAAATAGGTTTGCAAGTCGCAATTAGGAAGGGGCGTCCCTTTCCCAATTGTGAGTTGCAGTGCGATGTAGCATTGTTTTGTGACCGTGCATGCGGTCACAAAACATTCGCAGTTAGCACCAGTTTCAACCTGGTGCTAACCCATTCGCAAATGGGAAGGAGTCCCCTTCCCCTTTGTGAATGGCAGCGAAAATATTTTTTCTGAGCAGGCAGTGGTCCCAGGGACCACTGCCTGCTCTGAAAAAATGAAAAGAAAACCTTTTTTTTTTTTTTTAAATGCAGCTCGTTTTCTTTTAAGGAAAACGGGCCGCATTTAAAAAAACAAAAAAAAACTGCTTTATTTAAAAGCAGTCACAGGCATGGTGGTCTGCTGTCTCCAGCAGGCCACCATCCCTGTGAGGGCAGCCATTCCCAATGGGGTCGCAAATTACGACCTACCTCATGAATATTCATGAGGTAGGTCATTTGCGACCCCCTTGCGAATCGCAAACAGTGTAAAGCACACTGTGGTACATAAGGTTTTGCGGCTCGCAATTTGCGACTCGCAAACGAGTCACAAATTGCGAGTCGCAAAACTCAGGGTCGTACATCTGTCCCTATATGAGGTTTGTAAAGGGGTATGGCACAATTGTTGCTCCCTTGACCAAGTTAACTTCCAAAAGGCAGCCCAGAAATGTAATCTGGACTGAGTCGTGCCAGATGACTTTTGATGCCCTGAAGGCTGCCATGTGCACACCACCTGTGCTGAAGGCACCTGACTATTCCAAGGAAATTATTGTGCAAACAGATGCCTCAGAGCATCGTATTGGAGCAGTAATCTCACAGTATAATGAAGAGAGCCTTGATCAAACTGTAGCCTTCATTAGCAGGTTACTTCCCAGATAATGTAGGTGGGGTGCAACTGAGCGTGAAGCTTTTGCTGTGGTCTGAGCACTGCAGAAACTAAGACCTACGTCTTTGGGACTCACTTTTGAGTTCAGACAGACCACAGGCCTCTCAGATGGTTAATACAGATGAGGAGTGAGAATCCCAAATTGGTGAGGTGGTCTACCTCCCTACAGGGAATGGACTTTATGGTGGAACACTGCCTTGGCACCGACCACGCCAATGCTGATGGTCTGTCCAGATTCTTCCACCTTAGTGATGAGAACTCCCATGAGGTTGGGTAGTTACTCCCCACTGTCAGCTGGGGGGGACACGTGTTGGACTTGGCATCCTTGGCATGGTTTCCCCTAAGTTTTTGCCTCTACTTTCCAGGTTGTTTCTGTGTGCTGGACTCTCTTTTTGCTGTTTTGTTTGCTGTGGACACTTTACCACTGCTGACCAGTGCTAAAGTGTGAATGTTCTCTGTATAAATTATTTGTGTACATTGGCATATCCAGGATTGGCATATTTGATTTACTAGTAACTACCTAGTAAAGTGTACTAGAAGTGCCCAGGGGTAGTAAATCAAAAGCTACTAATGGGCCAGCAGTACTGGTTGTGCCACCCACATTAGTAACCCTGTAAACATGGCTCAGACCTGCCACTGCAGTGTCTGTGTGTGCAATTTTGAACTGCCAATTCAGCTTGGCAAGTGTACCCACTTGTCAGGCCTTAACCTTCCCTTTTTATACATGTAAGGCACCCCTAAGGTAGGTCCATGGTCAGGGTACAGTGTATGGTAAAGGTGGGACATGTACGTATGTGTTATACATGTCCTGACAGTGAAATACTGCCAAATTCGGTTTTCACTGTTGCAAGGCCTATCTCTCTCAGAGGTTAACATGGGGACTGCCTTTAAATGTGATTAAAGTGCAGATTCCCTTTGGGAGCAGATGGAAATATGGAGTTTAGTGTCTCTGAACTCACAATTTAAAAATACATCTTTTTGTGAAGTTGATTTGTAGATTGAGTTTTTCAAAATTGCCACTTTTGGAAAGTAGGCATTTTCTTGCTTAAACCATTTTGTGACTCTGCCTGTTTGTAGATTCCATTTCTGGGTCAGATTGACAGTTGGGCTGTTTGCATCTCTCCTCTAGACAGTGAAACAAAGGGAGTTGGGGTGTAGCCTGCATATACTGATGGGCTGAGGGGAGGGGAGGAGTGGTCACATACACCTGACAGGGCTATGCCTGCCCTCACACAATGCAGTCTCCAACCCTCTGGTGTGTGTCTGGGGCCTGGCCAGGTCAAGGCAGGATCTTGAAAACAGCAGAGACTTCTCTTTGAAGTAGGCCTTCTTCTAAGGCAGAAATGGGTAAATGAAGTAGACCCAAAACCCCTGAAAATCAGCTTACTTCTCGAACCAAGAGGAACCTCTGCCGGAAAGAAGAGCTGGAGAAGCGGGGGGAGGAGTACTGCCCCTTTTCCTGGTACTTTGCTTTGCTGGGTTGGCCTTCAGTAGCTGCGTCTGCCTAAGAGAGGACAAAGACTGACTTTTGTGTGCCTTCCCACTGGTGAAGAATCTCCAAGGGCTTGAACTGAGCTTGCCTCCTGTTGTTGAAGTGTCAGGGACAATAAAGACTTCTCTCTGCCAGCACTTTGACATTCTGCTGAGAGTCCTGTCTGCTAAGCGGTGCTCTAACCTGTCTCTGGGCCCTTGAAAGGTGCAGCAGGTGGAAAAGGACAAAAATACATGCAAAGACCACCGTGCGGGAAAACGTTTGACGCACCACCCGCCCCGGTGCTAATATATGACGCTCCGCCGGCCTTATGTCTAAAATTTACGCTCCGCCTCTATTGCGGCTGGGAGATCGATGCAACTAAACTGGAGAAACAACATGCAACACCAGCAGCGGCTGCTGTTAAAGATGCAAGCCCCCACGCAGTGCGGTTTCTTGACACCATGCGACCAGATTTCAACGCAACATCGCTGGGCACAGAAAATCAATGCAGAGCCTGCCTGGACCCGAGGTGCCCATCCAGGAACAACACATCACTCTCTTGCAGGAGAGAAGAAATGATGCAGGCCGACCCCACCAGAGGAGGAAGGATGCACGGTCTCGCTTGTGAGTGAGAAATTGACGCATCGCTGGCCTATTTTGACGCACACTCGCCCATGCCGCTTTATTTTGATGCTACCCTGCTACTGTTGTGCAATAACTGCATTCTCACTGTTTTTGAAGGATTTAAGACTATTATTCTTTTTAAAGTTCATATCTTGCCTAGTGCATGTCAGATTTTTGTCATTTTGGTCTTGTTTTGTTTAGATAAATATTACCTATTTTTCTAAACCTGTGCTGTGTCATTTTGTAGTGTTTTCACTGAGTTACTTTATATGTTGGTACAAATACTTTACACATTGCTTCTGAAGTTAAGGGTGCCTGCTCATGCCAAGCTATCAATGGAGTCAGCGGGGTTAACTGAGTGATTCTCCTTTAACCAGACTAGAGTGAGGGTCCTTGCTTGGAGAGGGGGTAACTTAACTGCCAACTAAAGACTCCATTTCCAACACCCACCAACAAGAAAACCGGTGACAACAGCAACAGAAGCATCAGACTCAACCTCTGCATTGGTTTGGTTTCAACTGGCAGGTCTTAAGTCCAGTGCAGAGGTGAAGGAAAAAGCGGTCGGGCAGGTGGCAGCAACAATGACCATTCAGAAGATGTTCCAAGAGTATCTGGATGACCCGAAAGAGGTGTATGTGGATCAAAACCCATTTGTGTATTGGTATGGGAAGATGCGCCAATGGCCAGAGCTCAACAGGCTGGCATTAAAGTTTCTGGTTTGTCCTGTAGCCAGTTTGTCTGCTGAACATGTGTTCAGTGCAGTTGGTGCAGCTGCTACAGTGAGAAGGACCAGTCTCTCTTCTCAAACCATGGAGAGATTGCCCATGATCAAAATGGACCAGCATTTCTTACTACCTGGTTATACCATTTTTGAAACACCGGAGGAGGGGTAAGAGGATGATTGGTCCGAATCAAGCATGTTAGTTGACCAACTTCTGGGTGAACCACCAGAGTTTGAGGACAAACTCTATTTCCCTGATTGAGTATGCCAGTGCCACCACAGAACTTTTGAACTTTTTCATTATTTCTAGTTCTGCTTCTTTTTCAATTTCTTTGTTTAAAACAAAATGCTTGTGCAACATTATGTTTGTGACAGGTTTATGCTGCCCCACCATTGATTTTATAGTCACATACAAGCCTGGATTCGAGTTGGACCCATGTGCATTGAAGAAGCCCCCACATACCCTTCAGGACATTGGAGATGCTGTCTGCCTTCATCACATGCCGTTGCCTATCCCATACATCACCTAGCAGCGCTGCTGTAGAAGATCATTGATGAAAAGACTGCTAGTGCCAATGTCTAATTCCAATGTGTAGAGAGCATCAAAGAGGTGGTATTTTGTGCTACAACCGTGTTTAGATTGGAAGAGGTAACTAAGTAACTATTGCACCAATGAGTGGTGATATATTGATTGATTGTGATTGTGAATTTGTGAGTGGTAACTGATGTATGTGGTGGTTGACAGTGAGGGAGCAAGTTCAAAAAAATTGTAAACTTGTTTCTGATGATTTGCAATATTTAGGGGCTGATGGGTGATCATTTTTCACTGAAAGTGAATCACCTTTCAAATGTAGTGAAATTTACTTGCAGGGTCTACTCCTTTTTTCTGGTTCCTCATAACAAACCAGCCACTTTACTGACAAAACACAAATCTACACAAAAAAAATACTGTAGTTCTGATTCTCTATTTGTTCTTCAACAGTAGTGTACTTCACAAGTCTACCTTGCTTGGTTGGGACTGGGAAGGAGTTACTCTGAATCTGGAGGAGGAAGATGGAAGGACTCAGGGAGGGACTACCTCAACAAGTAGAAAGAAGAACATTTCCAACTTCAAAGAGAACCCATGATGATGGTGAAGACTCTGAAGCCTAGTACTCACTCAGTTCTGTGAACTGGAGAGAAGTGAGTTGATTTGGAAATGCTGCTGAGTATGTGGTTGCTGCATTGCTAGTTCAAACGTGAAACTCTTCTTGTGTTCTTGCCCTGCCTATGAGTCTTCTTGGTACATTTCTGAGTCCTCCTGTCTCCTCATGAAGCTTGCCTTGCTTTATTTTGTCTTTTTCTTTTACTTTATAACACAGCTACTTTTTTTCCCAATGCACAGGCCTTCTCCTAGTCCTCTCCTGCACAAACAAAACTTGCAAAGCTCAAGACTACAGCATACCTACCGACAGGTTCAGACAGGCATTAGAGTGACAGACATGGCAAGAAGAATGGAGATGCATCACCCTATTTGGTAATACAGTATAATTTTCCTTTTAACAATCATAATTTTTAGAACTGTGTGTGTTACATTCAAACTTCCATATTTCAAAACTGGAAGACATAGCACTTAGGATATACTAACTGGAGTCTCTCTGGGGCAGAAGGATTATTGGCAAGGAGTATACTGAACTGAGTCATACTTTCTTACTTATCCCTTTGTTTCCTTCCACAACAGATTGATGATGGTGTGCTACTTAGCGGACCAATGAATATTGTTGTGGTTTCTTTTGTGTGGTGTTTGCCTTTGTCACACCTTTCACCTAATCCCTTTTCCCATCCATTCAATGAACCCCTAACCCTCTTCTCTTGGGCTGTGTGATTTATTGAAGTGTGACCTAATTTGACACCATAAATGAATCACACACTTGCTGGGACGGATGTCGTGAAAACAAGTAAGGTCTGAGCCCGCTTCTGACTCCATGATCTAATTTCCTAAGTTTCGTTTTATTATACTATAGCTACCCACCATTGCTAAAAAGAAATTGATATTCCTATATTTTGTTATCATATCAGGTGTTATTCTTTGCTGTATGTCAACACTTTCATTATGGTAGCATGTTCTCAATATTCCTACAGTTATGTTATATGATGATGACCCATTAATTCTCTATTTTCTTTCAATCGAGTTGACCATGATAGATAACCCTCTGATTAATCCTGTAGTTGGAGTTTGCATTGGTGGGAGTGGCCCTTTCTCTCAAGTTCTGTCTTCCCTGTTAGCGTGCTAGCCTGCTACTACTACTACCTACCTACCACCCCATTAAGATGCCATCTTGGGAAAACCCTGCAGTAAGAAGAAGACTCTCTCACATCATCTGCTCAGGTAGGAGATGTACTATGGATTGAAGTGAACTTGTTTAGTTAGTATTTAACTCCTTCTGAAGATGATGTTGTCTCTGTATACTGGGTTTTTGTAGGCAGAATAGGCAAGGACAATCATCCCCTAGTGGTCAATAATAGTTGCAGAGGGTAATAGAGCTAGGTTCTAAGTAAATGACATACATGTTATTTAGCAGATTAAAAGTGACATGGTAACTAAAAGACAGCAGTGCAAACTAAAAGTCTAAAACATCAAAATAAAGATATGAGACACAAATGAAGTAAAAAAATAATATCTCCTTTATCCTTTACAAATATAAACCCCCCTCTCCACCCACAACAGTCCCACCCCTCTCCTCAAACAAATATAAACCTGTCCCCAAAAAGTCCAATGAAAAGTCCAAAGTAGGCCATCCCACCTTGCTCCCCACCTTCTCCAGCCACAAAAAGTCCTTTCTATCAAAACAATAAAAATGTAAAAAGGGCTTAAAAAAGGGCACTGTTTATATGGGTCCCAAGCTGGTCGATGCTGTGCTCTATCCTGGCGAGCCGGCTCTCCAAACGGTCCATCTGCTGCAGAATGCGCCTATGGAATGCCCAGGTGGAGCAGGAGGGTGTAGCAGCAGCTGTAGTCAGGGATCCTTGCTTCTGGCACTGGTGTTCTAGTGGCCGGGAGGCTGGGTACTGGTGTACTCTTTTACTGGGTCCTGGGTCTGTGACAGCTGTTTCAGCCTCTTCTTCCTCCAGGATCACCAGGCCCTGGTACTTGGCCCAAATCTTCCCCAGCCTCTGCTGATGCAGACAGGCCTCTATCTCCTGCCTAGTTGGTGTTGGTCGTCGGGTAGGAGTAGCTATATCAAGGAAAAGAAAAATAACAAAAGACAAATTGTAAACAATGGTCTGAACAAACACTTGTTCAAATGATAGACAGTGAGCAGCACAGTAGCACTACACTGCTGGTCCCCTAGGGACAATGGAATTTGATGTGATTATTCATGATTAGGAGAGTCACAGTACCAGTATTTTATATGTTTACCTACACATGCCTCACATAGGAAGCACTAACTGTCTGATAGAAAAGAATTAAGGCAGAATGGGACCAGATTAAAAAGCTGGTAATTTTATTTTTTTCTTTTAAAGGCTTTTCTAGTAACTAATTAGGCACATTTAGTGGAAAAATAAAAAAGAATGACCTCTCATTATGATGAGTAAGCATTATGCACTATTGAGCACGAGTTGCTGTGTCAAATTATTGAAGGCAGGCTAGCCAGTGCTTCAAGTACGTTGCTACTGTCTGCAGCTCGGGCAGCTGTAGCTGGCAATTATCTATCTTTAATTCCAATGACCCTGCTCTTCCATACATGCCTCTCATTATGATTAGTTTATACCCTGACTCCAAAGAGGAAGAAGAATAACGAGGATACATCACACATGTCGTATGTAAAATGCGGATATATTTTTCTGTCTGCCGTAAGTAGATGGAAGTGGAAATGATGCACTGCACTACATGGAAAGGAGTAGGCTATATAGATTGTATTTGGCACATTCATCACAGAGCATCCTCTACTCCAAACTTGAAATCAAATCGTGCACTTACTAGTCCCACTTTACTCACTGGTCTCTCACACATCACAAATTCCAGAAAAGTGATTCGCTAGACAGTAAGGAAGGTAAAGAAACCTGACTTACTCTACTACAGAGTAAGGAAGATGGATTAAGCAGGTAGGCAGAGCTTTTGCTATAGAAGAATAGAGAGGCATCACAGATCTATCTACAAAAGAAGAGAGCCCTTCTTTATTCATCCAAGCAATTATTCAATCGTCCTTTCATTCTTCCCCTAAATACAGTATACACCAAAAGCCACCGTGATGTAAGTTTTACATTCTTTCATCCAGTCTTAACCCAAATTCACAATAGTTTATCCATCCATTCAGTACCCACAATATCCAATCTTCCTTTCAATCATCCTTTGACCCATTCATCTTAATACCAATACTCACCCACGCATCCTTTTACATCCACCCACACATCCTTTCCTTTCACTCTTTTCACCCATCCTTTTCTTTCAACTTTCCATTCTTTCCCGTTCCCATGAAGCCATCATTTTTAGCATACATTATGTGTGCTTTTCTGAGTTGCAGATATAAGAGCCCATATGTAACGCAACCACCGCTGTAGCTGTAATGCAGGGGGTTTATGAATCTGATCACGAAAACTCCCTTGTAGCTAGTGAGTAACAGTAATTGTCAGTAAGCAAGCAATTTGATTTACCAGCCACTGGGTATTTTAGAGGGGCAGACAAGGCAACCAAAATGTTCATGTAGTAGAGGGGCAGAGCTATAGCCTGTGACTGATGATGACTCAAAACTATTGAAGAGCAATGAAGGGGTGGAATGCAAAATGGTCAATAAAAAATTGTAAAAAAAGATAATGCAGGAATAACAGAAATTAATTAAGTAAAACTTGGATAGGGGAGTTGGAAAAAAGGGAGACAGTATAGAAAAAGTAAACAAGCAAAATTAAAAGTAGTAAAAAGTAAAAAAGTGGGGAGTGGTAAAAGTTGGGAAAATAATAATAATAATAATGTTAAATAATAGGACTTATTGGGATGAGCAGAACCATTAGCATCGGCCCCCCAGAAGCCAAAGGCAATAAGATTGTACTTAAATCAGATCGCCTATTGTACAATACTAGTATGATCAACTATTGTTGAGTTTGAGATACTCCTAAAATCCCTATTCCCAATTTCCTTAAGAAAATCCACATTTAGAAATAATGCATTGCAATGAATGATCTTTCATTTTATTCTCATTTTTCAAGCCCCTTCATGGACCAACTCTGTCTCCCTTTTTCGCAATGCATGCATACTCGCATCAATGTGAAATTGCTTGGGACTGTATGTGCAACATAAAATCACAGAGAATGCTAACTCACTGATATCACTAATTCACTATGGAGTAAGGAGGACAGAGGAGTCTGCATTGCAATGGCTTCTAAAATTAGCAGCCAAAGCGAGTGCCTACCTATGAGTATAAAAATCAATGATGTAGCACCAAACACTTTTTTTTTTGTGATCCGATAGCTCTAACTGGATCACATAATAAATAATAATCTAATGTAAACTAAACGTACCTTACCACTGAGTGGAAGCTGCATGCTATTCAGAAAAAAAATTAGCATTGTAGAACACAAACACAATAAAAATATAATACTCACCAAGCCCCAGTATCTCTACCCTAGTAGGTCGAGTAGGTCCTGCTTGAGGGTGATAATATCCACCCAGCGGTATGTCAGCTGCTCGGTGGTGCGCTGGACCTGAGTGGAGGCCCTGACCAACCGGTGCGCCCTAGACCAGCGCTGCTGACGCTCCCGCAATCAATCAATCAGGGATTTGTAAAGCGCACTACTCACACGTGAGGGTCTCAAGATGCTGAGGAGGGGAGGGGTAGAACGTGGGGAGGGAGGTGCTGCTACTGCTCGAACAGCCAGGTCTTGAGAAGTTTTCTGAAAGTAAGGCGGTCTTTGGTCTGGCGCAGGTGGGTGGGAAGAGTGTTCCATGTTTTGGCGGCGAGGTGTGAAAATGATTTACCACCAGTTGTAGTTCTGCAGATGTGTGGGACGGTTGCGAGGGCGAGGTCAGCAGAGAGGAGATGCCGGGTCGGGGTGCACAAGGAGAGTCGTTTGTTGTGGAATTCTGGTCCGGTGTTGTGCAGTGCTTTGTGAGAGTGGGTGAGGAGTTTGAAGGTGATTCTCTTGTTGACTGGGAGCCAGTGCAGGTTTTTCAGGTGGTCTGTGATGTGCCCCATTGCTGCTCTGTCATGGTTCTGGGTGGGTAAGGTAGGAGAAAAGAAAAACATACAGGAGGAAAAGGAAAGAAAAAGGGAAAAATACAAATGGGCACAACAGAGAACTCCTCCCGCAAGCCATGCTCCGTGTAGCTCAGCAGAGTTTTTTTACCACTCCACGGATTTCCGTGTATCCCAGGCCTAATTCAGAGCTATTACATATGCCCAAGGACAGCATCATTCTCAGATCTGCTTTGAGAGAAACTGTGGATGTTGCAGCTTTTACCGTGATCAATTAAAAAGGGCATTTGACCCCCTGATGGTGTTGCTTATAAGGTTTGTGTGATATTGATTAATGCTCACACAGGTTGTAGGATAAGAGATTCTCTTTGGCTTTTCAGAGCTACAGACCGCTATCTATTTCCCTTAATTCTGTCCCCCTTTGATGAGTATGGCTTAAGCTTACACATATTTCCTGATTCTAAGAAGACTCCTGACTGAGTTTCTAAAATGCTGGCACCTTCCTATATGCACCAGCCTATTTTCCTCTGATTCCTAGCATTTTTCTGACTTTTGAGGTTTTTCTCTAGACTTAGGGGGTCATTAGGAACATGGCGGGAAACCCCGCTGTGTTCATGCTGGGGGTCTTTTCATAGACCGCCAGCCCCCTTGAGACCCCGCCGGCCATATAATGTACATTCTGCTGGGCTGGGATATTGCCGAAGGCTCCACATGGAGCCTCCGTCAATGCAGCTGTGCGTCGAGTGCAGCAGCACCCGTCGCGCAGATCACTGCCCGTAAATCGGGAAGTGAGCTGTGCGATGGGGCACTGCACGGGGGCCTCGGAGCACCCCTTTCGCCAGCCTTTCCCCGGCAGGAGAACCCACCAGGGAAAGACTAGAGGAACAAGGGTTCATTATCCAGAGGGCATCGCTACTTGCAGCTCTGCCCTGTCGGATAATGACATCCGCCATCGTCAGGATGCCTGTTGGCGGTAGCCTGGTGGTGGCAGAGAGCTGCCTGTGGTGGCCCTCCCTTGGACATTATATGGCGGTTGAGACCGCCATGACGGTATTTTCAGCCACCACCGGCATGGTGGTCTGAACCGCCATGTTCATTATGAGGCCCTTAGAGCTTTGTCAAATTTAGGCCTGGAGAAAGATGATTCTACACATTACTCATGATTAAGAGTGAGAATCGGAGATTGTTCTCTGAACACCAAAGCTTATTGCTAATTTTCTGTATTGCTGTAACTGAACTTCCTGTATGCCTTATGCTGATGCACCTAAACATCTTCAGAAGTTTTGGTTATCTTACTGTGATCTTGTATCTTTACAGCATGTTTTTGAGATTGGTTTATATTAACCTGACTGCTAAGTTGTAATAAATTCCTGGTTCTTACTGTGTATCAAATTTGTTACACTGTTAATTGGACATTGTTGTGCCTAATGCTAACTCACAAAATCTTTCAAGTCGACTCACAAAGGTCTGTTGCAGGACTGATTTTAGGAAAGCGGCCCATATGTTCATCAAAAGGTAGCATTATCTGATGGTTTTATCACTGAAGCAAGGGAGTTAGGGTGTTATATTTAGAAATTGCCAAAACCCAGCCTAGGTGTCCAAGCCCATGGTTCGTTCAGAGGAGTGATGGAGTTCCAGCGGTTCAGGAACACATTGTAGCAGTCGAGGTGTGAGTATTGATAGGGTTGAGGGTTGTGATTGCTTATGCTTAGCTGGCAGTTTTGCAATGATTGTATGATGTACTGAGGATATATTTTGAGTTGTGTGTGAATGCTGCACTTGTTGTAAAGAAGTTGAAATAGTTATCATATTCGTCATGGCCTAAGATCCTGGGATAGATGACAATTGTAGAATACACTTTGTTATTATTATCTGCTGTGTTCTGGTGCTAGTCATGAGACGTCATTGACAGCACTTAGTGAACAGGAAAGAACTGTATCAGTCTGAGTGAGACCCCGCTGATCGAGGTTTCATTTGAGGGTAAGAGCGTAGGTTGGAAAATTATTACTCCGAACCCTTTCTTGAAGTAATTGAATGTTTCATTTCTTTATAGGATATGACAAAGTTAGTTATAGAAGTTGATTGCATTTCTTTTTGCGCATGGATTTTTGAGCGAGAGAGTGTTCATGTGAAATTGTAAAGGAAAGTGAGCTGCTTCAAAGAGTAAGATTGACGTCACAGAGTGACGCAGTGGTATAGGTCGGTTGGTGTGACTATGCACTGGTACTGGTGGAATACGCTACAGAGAATATTGGTTGTGGACATCAAACAGACAATTATGGTGAAAAATCATTTCCTTGTTTGAACGAAAATTATCTGGAAATCAGCATATTTTGACTGGAAACTCAAATTCTTTAAAGCATTACGAAGTATAATAAACGGAGGTGTGACTATACCTGTTAGAACGGGAGAAGAGACACCACCTGGAGGCACACCAGGTCATTATATGGCTGTGACTGTGGGTCTTCATACAGGTATTTGGTCTGCACAATAAGATCACTGAGAAAGAGATGCATTGACATTTCCGTGCTAAGGTACACATAATTTGAGAATCATTGAACATTTGAGGATAATGCTGTAAAATACGCCTCCTAGACTTGCACTATGCGAAACACTTAGGCCCTGATTTATACTTTTTTGCGCCGCATTAACGTCATTTATTGATGCAAAAGCGGCGCAAAATTACAAAGTACAATTGTATTTTGTAAATTTGCTCCGCCTTTGCGTAAATAAATGACGGTAATGCAGCGCAGAAAAAGTATAAATCAGGGCCTTAATGCGTGGGAACACATAGCTCATCTAAAACAAAAGGTTAAATATCAAGGACTTAAGGAAGCAGTACGCATTTGTGCGGATGTTAAATGGGACGCAGAAAAAATGACATGGAAAACTGATGCAATTGAGGGAACTTGATTATATCCTGCCTTAACTAGTGAGTAAGAGGGAAAATTTTAAAAAAGGGGAAAGAAAAAGAAAGGAGAGGAAGATGACACTGAGAATAGAAGACAGGACAGTGATAGTGATTCAGATGAGGATTTAATAAATTAACTATTATTAAATCATCTGCCTCCATATAATGCAACTCATGTGGGAGAAATGAGTAGTGCAAATATCCATGGGAATTCTGATGTGCCTACCGGACCAGTAGAAGTAAACTCAAATTCGATGGGAGAGGGTACAGGAGTGGCAGTCCCTCAAAATGTATCTGCCACAAGTGTCCCAGATCTTTTGACAGTTCCCATCGCAATAGGTCCTGTAGTCCCTCTCTATAAACCTGGAGTAGCAGGGAATATTAAACATACTTTGGCGGTTCCTACTGAAATTGGTATTTTAAATAACAATCCTGTGAGCTCGACTTTTGGAAATATCCCTTTTTGCAGGGTTACCCTCAAACTTTTTGGCTTCTGACCTTGTGTTTTTGATCCTGTGCTAAATGTCGTTTTTGCTGGCTTTAGGACTCTTGGTACTTTACCACTGCTGGCCAGTACTAAAGTGCAAGTGCTCTCTGTCGAAATTGTATTGGTAATTGGTTTACCCATGATTGGCATATTTGATTTGCTGGTAAGTCCCTAATAAAAGTGCACTATGAATGCCCATGGCCTGTACTTCACATGCTACTAGTGGGCCTGCAGCACTGATTGTACCACCCAGATGAGTAGCCCTGTAAAGTTGTCTCAGACCTGCCACTGCAATGTTTGTGTGTGCAGTTGTAAACTGCCAGTTCAACCTGGCAAATGCACCCGCTTGCCAGGACCAAACCTTCCTTCTTACTACATGTAAGTCACCCCTAGGGTAGACCCAAGGGAGCCCCCTTGGCAGGGGGCAGTGTATTTAAAAGGGTAGGACATGTATTGGTGTGTTTTAGATATCCTGCTAGTGAAATACTGCTAAATTAGTTTTTCGCTACTGCAAGGCCTATCTCTCCCATAGGTCAATATGGGGATTACCTTTAAATATATTTCAAGGGCAATTTCCCATTGGGAGCAGATGCAGATGAGAAGTTTGGGGTCTCTGAACTCATAATTTAAAAATACATCTTTTGGCAAAATGCCACATTTAGAAAGTGGGCCTTTTCATGCTTAACCATTCTGTGCCTCTGCCTGTCCTTATAATACACGTGTGGGTCAGGATGACAGTTGGGCTGTTTGTGGATCTACTCTAGATAGCTACACAATGGGAGCCGACATGTGCCCTGGACATCCAGATGGATCTTCCTGAGCTACAGTGGTGGGAGGAGCTGACACTTCAACCTGAATAGGGCAGTGCCTGTCCTTACACAAAGCAGTTTCCAAACTACTGGAGTATGTCTTGGCCCAGGACAGGAAAGACAGGGTCTTGTGCACCACAAAGTCTTTTCGTTGAAGTTTGCTCAATTCAAAGGCAGAATTTGGACCTCTGACCCCACAAAGTTAGAATCCTTTTGGACTGAGGACACTCTGCCAGGATGAAGAGCTGGATGCTGTAGGAGGGACTGCCACTCTGCCTATTGCTTTGCTATGCTGGCCTGCTGCTTGCTGGTTCTGTCCTGGGAGTGAAGGGACTGGACTTTGCTTTCTACATCCTGCTCCCAAACGTTCTCCAAGGGCTTGGACTGAGCTTTCCTCCTGTTAAGAAGTCTCAGGGACATCGAAGATTTCACCTGCCAGTAACTGGGCTTTCCTGCTAAGACTCCTGATCTTCTAAGGTGGTGCCAAATGAAGTCCCTGGGCCCTTGGGGGTGAGTTCTGGTGTAACAAGGAAAAAACAAGTGCACCTCATCCTTGATTTTTTTTTTTTTCCCAGGTCTGGATTGACTGTTCAGATGCCTAAATGACTTATTATTCGGTTCTTTAAAATGCAAATTGAGTGTACTTTGCCTCTGCCCAAAGGAGTATTATTCTCACTTAGTTATTGACTTTTGATGGTATAATTCCACTTCCTGTGGGTGGATGCCTTTTAGTGCATGAAGAACTTCTTTTTACATTTCAAGTGTACGTACATCACTGCCATCATAAATTCTGATTATCCAACATTGTCAAAGCCAATATGTCTTGCTTTAATATGCCAACCATGGCATGCAAACATGCTGTTGGCATGCACTTAAACAATAACTCCAGACACCTATAATTGTTTTATTTTTTTTGCTTCCTTTTTCGATCTTGCTATATATTACCTCACTGTTTGTCCTGTTTGTTACGTGTCACTCAATGCTGTCATTTACTTTCCCTTTTCACCGGATGTGTTGTGTATACCTCCTGTAGCATTGAAATCCCTGATGTAGCAGTCCTTGTGTACCATTTTGCTCTTCGCTTTCTCATTCTCTTCGACCAGGTTATTATTATTTTTTTTGGGGTGTTTTGTGTGTGTGTGTGTGAGTGTGTGCAGAAGACTAGTGTCATTGGTTACTTTACATGTGCTAAACTTGTTTTTGATGCTGCTCACCAGTAATGTGCTACTCTTTGAACAATAGTGGTCAAAGTAGAATCACTCCTTATTTTTGACCAAGCCATACTGTGTCAAAAAGTTAATGGGAGCTGATCAATAGTTGTAGGGTATAGACTTTGGGGGTCATTCCGACCCTGGCGGTCCATGACCGCCAGGGCGGAGGGCAGCGGAAGCACCGCCAACAGGCTGGCGGTGCTTCCTGGGCGATTCTGACCGTGGCGGTAAAGCCGCGGTCAGAAAAGGGGAGCCGGCGGTTTCCCACCGGTTTCCCGCTGGCCCAGGGAATCCGCCATGGCGGCGCTGCTTGCAGCACCGCCATGGGGATTCCGACCCCCTTCCCGCCAGCCTGTTTCTGGCGGTGTCCACCGCCAGAACCAGGATGGCGGGAACGAGTGCCGTGGGGCCCCTGGGGGCCCCTGCACTGCCCATGCCACGGGCATGGGCAGTGCAGGGGCCCCCTAACAGGGCCCCACAAAGATTTTCACTGTCTGCTTTGCAGACAGTGAAAATCGCGACGGGTGCCACTGCACCCGTCGCACCCCTGCAACTCCGCCGGCTCCATTCGGAGCCGGCTTCATTGTTGCAGGGGCTTTCCCGCTGGGCCGGCCGGCGGTCTTCTGATGGTCGCCCGCCGGCCCAGCGGGAAAGCCAGAATAGCCGCTGCGGTCTTTTGACCGCGGAGCGGTCTTTCGCCGGGAACCGCTTGGCGGGCGGCGACCGCCGATCGCCGCGGTCAGAATGACCGCCTTTATCTGTACACCAGTGAATAGTCAAACTACTGGTACTGGCTTTTCCTTCAAAGGTGGTGCCAAATGAAGTCCCTGGGCCCTTGGGTGTGAGTTCTGGTGTAACAAGGAAAAAACAAGTGCATCAACATCGGAACAACTTTGGAACCGGCGCCACTCTCTGACCCTACGCCGCTGCCTGCACCAGAGCCATATTCCCAGCACAGTGCAATGACTGCGACCGATGCCAGAGGCCCGATGCCACCACAATGCCTCCAAAGTCCCATCACAGCATAGGTCCAGGGTGGCATGTCACTGACATCTGTGGCACCTGACTATGACTCTGCTGCAGCACTGGAGGCCCCATGATTGGATCGCGACACCGTGAAGTCAATGTCTTGTTTCTTGAGATGCTGGATTCATTGACCCCCACCTTGTCGTAAGGAACCGACGCCTCACTAACTAATACCACATCCCTTCCTCTGCAACTATAAAGAACCGACGCCTCACCTCCCCTGCCTAGCAGTAAGGAACTGACGACGCCTCACTCCCTGGTAGCAGTAAGGAATCAACACTGCTTCTGCTCCAGCGACACCTCACCTCCTGGACTCTGTGCAATGTCTTTGTTCCCTCATCGAGTTCCAAGGTACTGTACCTGGGGTCTGTGACACTTCATGACTGGCCTGCACTCCCTTGCGAGTGGCGTCAGACTGTTGAAAGCACCTTCGTCAAGATTCTGTGATAGCCCCAGTTGGAGCTAATCTAAACACTTTACTAAGATTTAATCTTTGAAAATGTGTATCTTTACTTGTGTATGTTGGATTTTTGTTGTTTTGGTCTTATTTTATCCAGATAAATATTAGCTATATTTCTAAACTGGAGTGCTGTTGTAGTACTTTCAGTATGTTAGTGTGTGTGTGTGCTTGCAAATACTTTACTCATTGCCTGTAAGATAACCCAGACTGCTTATGTCAAGCTACCAAGTGGGTGAGCAGGGGTTTTCTTAGCTATGTGGTTCCCTTACCCGGATGGCAGCCCCATCCCTACGGCTTTGACGATCCAACTGTCGGTCTGCCAAAGTTGTAATCAGGCCCCAAAAGTCTATGTTTACCTTTGTGAATCAGGCTCACTGACTTTTCAGGGAAAGATATAGGTCTCAATAGACAAGTTGAGCCTATCAGCCTACCAGTGAAACGTAATGTGAGATTTTTGAGAATTCCACAATACAACCTGACCTCTGAAACCATTGATAGGATTACTCCTGTGATCAATTCAATGATTCAACAAGGTATCGTTAAAGAGATTATGGGGAGTCAATGTATCTCACCAATAGTGGATTTACAGCAACCCAATGGCAAGTACTGCATAATGCAGGTCTTACGAAAGATTAGTGCCATTGTAGTTCATTGTTGTCCTGTGGTACTGAATCCAGCTGTGATTTTATTTCAGATTCCATGTGAAACCGAGTTGTTCACTGTGATTGTGTCTTCTTTTCCATACCGTTGCATTATGATAGCCAGTTCCTCTTCACATTTTGGTTCAGAAGTTATGTCTTGGCATGGTGCTGACTCCCACAAGGGTACACGTAGAGATCCTCCATTTTCAACCAGATCCTTAAAAATCTGGAGTCTTTGGAATTGCCCTTTCATTCAGTGTTGGTTCAGTATATTGATGACCTACTGGTGGCGGTAAAGTCTCAAGAAGTTTGCAAACATGACACCATTGCCCTGTTGAACTGCTTTTCTGAGAATGGACTTAAATGTGGTCATTATGACCCTGGCGTTAATCTGGCCCCCAGTGTTAACGTGGCGGTATCACCGCCAACAGGCTGGCGGTAATGACCATCAAATTATGACCATAGCGGTGATCCCTCCCATAGATAGCAAATGTACCACACCAACCGCCAGTGCGGTCTGAACACGGCGGTAGCCACCTACAGGCAGGAGGAAGACAAGGATCAGCCAACATATCATGACATAGCACACCGCCATGATTTCCGGGCGGTAGCAAAGAAACCAAAAGCTTGGTGAAAACATACCATTTAAAATGAGACCCTCACCTCCAGGGACACAGAGGAATCCACGGCCGCCATGGAACCTAAACTGCAAGTATTCCTGATGCTGTGCCATGCCATGGCCGTCCTGGAGCACCAATGCTGACGAAGACGATGACGGTGAGTACACCTGCCTAGCACACAAGGGTGGGACAGTTGGGGGGGAGAGTGACACACACATGCACAACACACACCATACACACACACGACACAACCCAGAAACACATGCACAGGAATATAACAGTAACAGAACCCCAGAGTAAATAGACCCATACACAGTTCCAACCTCTGTATTCCTTTTGTATGAATATGTAAAATGCAAAAACATGCACAACTGCAGAAATTGATAAATACAGGCCCAAAGGCCAGTCCAAAGTCACTAATGCTCACAGGGCAAAGTCCAAGCCCCAACTTGACTCCTGACAACATCGGGACTCCACTGTGCAGGGACATCATGTTGGAAATGTGAAGGCACCTCAGGGGGTGAGGGGTGCGGTGGATGGGGGTTGCAACTCATTGTGAGGGGGCTTCCTGCCCACTGGTTCTGGAGGGGGCTTCCTGCCCACAGGATGAGGAGGGGCTGACTGCCCACTGGTTCTGGAGGGGACTTCCTGCCCACAGGATGAGGAGGGAGCTGCCTGCTTACTGGATTATGGAGGGGGCTTCCTGCCCACAGGTTGAGGAGGGGGCTGCCTGCCCACAGGATGAGGAGGGGACTGCCTGCCCCCTGGTTCTGGGGGGGGGGGGCTTCCTGTCCACAGGTTGAGGAGGGTACTGCCTGCCCACTGGTTGTGGAAGGGGCTTCTTGTCCACAAGATGAGGAGGGTGCTGCCTGCCCACTGGTTCTGGAGGGGGCTTCCTGCCCACAGGTTGAGGAGGTAGCTGCCTGCCCACTGGTTCTGGAGGGGGCTTCCTGCCCACAGGTTGAGGAGGGGGCTTCCTGCCCACAGGATGAGGAGGGGGCTGCCTGCCCAACGGTTCTGGAGAGAGCTTCCTGCCCACAGGCTGAGGAGGGGGCTGCCTGCCCACTGCTTCTGGAGGGAGCTTCCTGCTCACAGGTTGAGGAGGGGGCTGCCTGCCCACAGGATGAGGAGGGGACTACCTGCCCACTGATTCTGGAGGGGATTTCCTGCTCACAGGTTGAGGAGGGGGCTTCCTGCCCCCAGGGTGAGGAGGAGGCTGTGTGCCCACTGGTACTGGAGGGGGCTTCCTGCCCACAGATTGAGGATGGGGAGGCTGCCTTCCCACAGGATGAGGATGGGGGGCTGCCTGCACACAGGATGAGGGAAGAGGGGCCTGCATGCCCACTGGTTCTGGAGGGGGCTTCCTGCCCACAGGATGAGGAGGGGGCTTCCTGCCCACAGGTTCAGGAGGGGGATTCCTGCCCACAGGATGAGTGGGGGGGGGCTGCCTGCCCACTGGTTATTGATGGTGCCCCTTGGCCTCTGGTTCTGGATGCTGCTCCTTGGCCTCTGGTTCCGGATGCTGCTCCTTGGCCTCTGGTTCCGGATGCTGCTCTCCTTGGCCTCTGGTTCCAGATGCTGCTCCTTGGCCTGTGGCTCCGGGTGCTGCTTCTTGGCCACAATTCTGAGTGGGGGCTCCTTGACCATGATTTCCAATGGGGCATCCTTGTCCATGGATTTCTGGGAGGCCTCCTTAGCTAGGAATTTCTGGGGGCCTCCTTGGACTTTGATTCCTGGGGGGCCTCTTTTGCCATCGATTTCTGGGGGGCCTCCTAGGACTTCGAATTTTGGGGGGCCTCCTTGGCCTTTGATTTCTGGGGGGCCTCCTTTGCCTTGGATTTCTGGGATGCCTGCTTGCACTTTCATTTCTGGGGGGAATCCTTGTCCTTGGATTTCTGGGGGGCCTCCTTTGCCCTTGATTTTTGTGGGGCCTCCTTGGGCAGGGATTTCGTAGGAGCCTACTTGGCCCTGTGTTTTGGAGGTGGCCCCATGGTCTTGCCAGTCTGTTTGGGAGAGGGTGGCACTTTAGCCCTCTGTTTTGGGGGGGAGGAGTGTCGTTGCGGGGGCAGGCTTCTCACTTATGTGACCCTTAGTGGCATCTGGAGACTTTGGGGGTGGAGCTGTGTCATACTGGGTGCTTGAGGTACTGGGCTGGGGTGGTGTGACCTTCCTCTTATGGGCAGCAGGGGGGGACAGGGAGGGAAGAGGTCAAGGCAACAAGGAAAAGCTTCTTAGGAACAATGTGGTTGGATGTGGGAGGAGGGATGAGAGTGGAGGTGGAGTGAGTGGTTGTAGGAGGAGGAGGTGTATTAAACTTGGATGCAGGTGCATGGACAGTATGTGTGTGTGTGTGTGTGGGAGGTGGATGGCTGTTGGGGTCTGAGTGCTAGTGTGTGTGCGTTACAGGAGGGACAGATAGGGTGGGGAGGACAAACATGACGTGTGTATGGATGTTGAGGTAGTGTCTGCAAGTGAGGTGAGTGTGCTGCATGATGTGGTGGTGGTGGTGACTACGCCTGTGGTGTGTGGGGTGCATGTCTACGGGTCTGCTGTTGTGGTGACTGTGGGCAAGGCTGTGAAGGTGGCAGGATCTGGGACTGATGATGCAGTGCATGCAGGTGTGAGTGTGGATGTGACTGTGAGGGAGGAGGAGGAGGGGGAGACAGTCGAGGCAGTGTATGATATTGTGTGTGAATCTGGGTGTTGGCTGTGCAAGTGCTTGTGGACTGAAGTGTGCTGCTTGTGTTTGTCTGTATGAGTCTTGTGTGTCGTTTTGGGTGCATGCTTGTCCGAATGTTTGCAGGGGATAGGTTTGGGGTGAGGAGACTGGGACTGGGAAGTGGTACTTAGAGGGGGGACAGATGAAACAGGCACAATGGCTGCCGTCAATGAAGAGGTCAGAGCGTGAAGCGATCTCTTTAGGGCCATTAACCCACAGTGGATGCCCTCCAGGAAGGCATTGCATTGCTGCATCTGGGATGCTAGCCCATGAATGGCATTCACAATGGTTGACTGCCCTGCAGAAATGGATCTCAGGAAGTCAATAGCCTCTTCAGTGAGGGCAACAGGGCTGACTGTGGCCGGCCTGAGGTGCCTGGGGCAAAGGAGATACTCACCCTCCTCGGTGAGCGGGCACAGGCAACTCAGTGGGGGGATACTGGAAGGGGGGTGCTGGTACAGGGGTGGTGGTAGAACCTGTAGCTGGGGTGGTCCCAGAGGTGTCCGCCACCACCAGGGACAAATCAGAGTCAGTGGTGTCATCTCCTGTCCCCACCATGGTGCTCCCCTCACCCTCCGTCCCACTGCTCCCCTCGGTATCGGTGGACTCTGCCTCCTGGGTCCCGTGGGCTGCAGCTCCCTTACTCGCCGGTGCCCCTGCTCCTTCGCCAGATGATGCTAATGCACACATGGACAGGATGACCAAACGAGAGAGAGGGAAAGAGAGAGAAAGGGAGCACAGGGTCAATCTCAGCACAAACAGCACAGATGGCAGACACAACACTGTCACACACTGAGAGTGGCAATGGGCAGAATGGACTACACTGGCATACCATTGGCTAAGTATCACAGCAGATAGAAGCTAAACACTGCCAGCTACACAGCAACTGGGACCAGCTAATCCCTGTCTGACACAGGAAGCCACCTACCTAGCTATCTAATACATGCTTTCCACCCTATTTACCTGAGATGAACCATGCAGCAATATCTGAACTGGCATATTGGGGCATTCACTGACTAGTACCCTGCACCCAAATCCCATGCCATGCAACAGAGAGGGTTGGCAAACACACTGTACTCACCCCTTGCGGCTGCTGTGATGCCCTCAAGCGCCCATCCAGCTCTGGGTAGGCCACCAACAGTATGCAGGCCATCAGGGGTATCAGGTTCTGACCGGCACCCCTCCCTCTTTGGGAGGCCATCCCTTGCTGGGCTTCTGCGGTCTTCTAGGCCCAGCGTCTCAGGTCCTCCCACTGTTTCCTGCAGTGGGTGCTCTGCCTGCTATAGTCCGTAGGGTCCGCACATCCTTGGCGATGGTATGCCACAACCCCTTCTTCTGATGGGCGCTGACCTGAAGAGGAAACACAGAAGGCTGTAGACCATGAACCTGACAATCCAGCCTGTCACATATGTCCCACAAAAAACATTTCCCCTCATCAGGCACTCAAATGACCCGTACCACTGCATTGACGCTTCCACCAGCCTTTCCTCCCCACCTGACACACTGCCAGCAAACACACACATCTCCATGCAGTCATGGTGCATGCAACATACCCATGGTGTACTCACCTGTGGTCTGGAGGCCCATACAACTGGCCGTACTAGGGTAGGACCAGGTCCACGAGGCAATCCAACTCCTCCAACGTGAAGGCTGAGGCCCTTTCCCCTTTTGCACAATCCATGGCAGGTTCCAGACAAAGGTCATAGCAGCACACACAGTGGAGATGTTGTTCTGTGGAACCAAGTGAAGGGTAGAAAGGAAATGGCGGTCACGTCCACGGCAGTGAACACCGTCACCGCCAGAGTTGATTATCATTGGTTCCCACTATCCATAGAGGGCCAGGGTTAGCCAACGAGGAATTGCACGGCAGTGCAGACCGCCTTCCGCCATGACGCGAACGCCAGCAGTGAGAGGTCACTTTCACCTGTCCCTGAATACAGGACAGGCGGGTGCCATTTTCTAAAGCTAGTACACATGTACAGATTAATTAGTGTGTCATTGTAGTCGAATGTACTCACCTACACAGTTCCAGTGTCCAACATACACACATGCTCTGTGTACACTGCTATGGTGTGTTCATGGTTCCTGTTGTCACTCCTATCTCACTTTTGGGTCCCTTAGGTACCAACCCCTGCAGAGGAATAGGAGGAGGCACACACCCGTGTACAGAACCCTTGTGGACTTGGCTACTCCAGGGGAACGGCACATCATACTCACCTATCGTCTGGACAGGGCCACAATCACAGAGCTGTGTGAAAAACTGGAGCCTGATCTGCTACCTGCTCTCTATAGCACCACAGCAATTCCCCCTCTTGTGCAGGTACTTTCAGTGCTCCATTTCATGACAACAGGCTCTTTCCAGGCGCTTGGCTGCTGGGATGGCAGAGCCAATGTTCTCTATTGTGCTTGCAAGAGTTTTGTCTGGCTTGCTCAAACACATGGGCAGCTACATAGCATTCCCCCAGGTAGATGATTTATCCACTGTGAAGGCTGGATTCTATGCAATGGCACATATACCTCATGTTATTGGGGCCATCGACGGGAACCATATTGCCTTAGTTTCCCCCCAGGGCCAATGAACATGTGTATAGGAATCGGAAAAGCCTGGCTGACCAGTACATCTTCCACGTCACTGCCAAGTATCCAGGGTCGGTGCATAATGCCTTTGTCCTGAGGAATAGCAGTGTCCCACAGGTGATGGCACAATTACAAAGGCACAGAGTGTGGCTAATAGGTGAGCCTGTGTCCACACCCAATGTTTGTGAGTGTATGCCTTCAGGAGTCCTGGCCCAGGCCATTGTGCAGGGCTAATGTGTGTCCCTTACTTCTTGCAGCTGATTTTGGCTACCCAAACCTGTCATGGCTCATGAGCCCTATTAGGAATCCAAGAACAGGGGCTGAAAATAGGTACAATGATGCTCATGCGCTTACAAGAAGGATTGTAGAAAGGACCTTCCGTCTCCTGAAGGCTAGGTTCAGGTGCCTCCATCTGACAGGTGGATCCCAATGCTACTGCCCTGAGAAGGTCTACAGAATCGTTGTTGTGTGCTGCATGTTGCACAATTTGGCGCTCAGACGGCACGTACCCTATCTCAAGGAGGAATGGGGTGACAATGCAGCTGTGGCAGCAGTGGACACTGAGGACACTGAGGACAGTGAGGCGGAGGAAGAGGAGGAGGATGTGGACAACAGGTCACATTTGATCCAGCAGTACTTACAATGACACTCAGGTATGACTGTTGAACTAAACATTTCTACATTTTAGTGTTGTACTGTGTGACTGCAGCATAATGCCAGTCATTTCCTTTGCATCCGACTTGACTGTCACCTACGCCTTCCCTTATTGCAGCTTTTGGTGTTGTTCCAATAGTGTACTGCTGTGATGTGTACAGACTGCTGAGACGTATTTGTTGGATGGATCAACATGTTACTGGACATTTACACAGGACCATGCAGTTCATTGCAGTTCATTACATTGTACATTACCTGTAGATAAAGCACTATTACTCAAGTTGCGTCCAAGGGGGTTTATTGAAAATTGTTCTACAATGGGAAGTGCAATAGAGTGATGTGATGGTTGGGAATAGTCCAGGGCAGTGGTCCAGTCTGTTAGTAGCACAGTTCCAGTGTCCAAGGGGCCATAGGAAGGGGAGTAATGGCAGTTCAAATTGGACAAGGTGACACAGTGGAACACAAGGGGTACATTCAGGAAGGGCTCATTTGCTGGCGGTGATCTTGGTCTTGACAAGTGTCTCTGGTGTCTGTCTGGGTCGCAAGGAACGTTTGCGGGGTGGTTCACCTTCTGCAGGGGATGGGGTGCTAGTGGCCTGTGGGTCCTGTGGCAGGGCCTCCTGTCCACTAGCTGCAGTAGATATGGAGGGCTGGTCAGTTGACTGGCTAGTGGAAGGGGCCTGCTGGCGTGATGTGTACTCTCTCATGATGTTGGCCATATCACCGAGCACCCCTTCAATGGAGACCATGGTGGTGTTCAGGGCCTGCAATTCTTTCTTGATCTCCTGGTGGTGTTCCTCCTGCAGCCGCTGGTTCTCCTGCATGATGTCTATCACCTGAACCATCCTGGCCTGGGATTGTTGGTAAGCCCCCAGGACATAAGTGAGTGCCTCCTGGACAGTCGGTACCCTGGGCCTGTCCTCCCCCTGGCGTACAGCTGCCCTCCGAGTGTCCCAGGCCCCCTGTGTCTGTGTCCCATGAATAGTGTGCCCACTGCCACTGACCCCAGGACCCTCATTGTCTTGCCTGTGAGGTGAGGACTGGGGTCCCTGTACAGGTGGGCACACTGCTGATTGACGTGTCCTGGGGTGTTGGATACTGAGGGGGGAGGCTCTGTGGTGGACTGGGTGTGGGATGGGGTAGTCGACTAACCAGTGGTCCCTGATGGGCCAGGGAGTTCATCCCGATCCAGAACTCTAGAGTTGCTGTCATCGCTGGAGGCATCTTCTGGTGGGGGACTGGGTATCCATAGCACCTCCTCACAGCTAAGATTGGCTGGGGCACCTGTGGGAATGTAAGTGGTGTGTTATGTTACATATGTGTGACATATTCTGTATCCCTAGTTTTCCCTATATTGTTGCTGTTGCCCTGCCACCTTTGTTTGTGTGTGGTGATGTATTGTGAGATTGTTAGTTCTCCATGCTGTCCAGTGCTCCGGCTACTCCAGTGAGTTCTTCAGGATGCAGGATTGTAAAGACTTGCTCCTTCCATGCTGTCAGCTGTGGGGGAGTAGGTGGGGGTCCACCGCCAGTCCTCTGTATAGCGAGCTTGTGCCTTGCTGCTATGGAATGTACCTTCCCCCATAGGTTGTTCCACCTCTTCCTGATGTCGTTCCTTGTTTGTGGATGCTGTCCCACGGCGTTCACCCAGTCCACGATCCTCCACCATAGCTCCATCTTCCTGGCAATGGATATCTGCTGGATCTGTGCTCCAAACAACTGTGGCTCTACCCTGACTATTTCCTCAACCATGACCTGCAACTCCTCATCAGTGAAATGGGGGTGCCTTTGTGGGGACATGGGTGTTGTGTGATTTGTGTGTGTGTGGTGTGAAGAGAGTGTTGAGTAATGTGGTGGGGTGTGGGGTGTGTGGGGTGTGATGGATGAATAGGTGGTTGAGGGGTGTGTGTGTGTAGTTGTCTCTGTGATTTGCGTGGCTAGCTATTGCGGTCTTTTCGTGTTAGCAAAGGATTGTGGGCGATGTGGGTGCGTGTTTTATAGTGATCTTGGTGGGTGTGTGGGGTGGGTGTAATTATGTCAGGTGTGGGTTTTGATTTCTAGCCAATGTTGTCTTGTTTTGTCTTTGGGTGACCTTCTCCACCATGGCGGTGTTCACCGCCAATGGTTTACCATCATTGAATGTCTCCAGTGGTGATTGGTGGGTCATTATTTGGAGGGCTTAGTCTTGGTGGCATACCAGTATGAGTAGGGGTGTCATTTAGAAGGACAGGGAGAAGGACTAAGGAAGACTCACAAAGACCATGTAAATACAAAGTGACTTTCATTGTATGGACATTGTTTTGCTGCTACTGTACAAGTGGGAAGCCAACGAGAAGACTTTTGATGCTGTTGCATTTTACTAAACGGTCTGAATTCAGAGGACCTTTGGAGCCTATTAATAACCATAGTGGTAGACGTAGAGCCATAATTGCAGGAGTATTTAGTTGTGACAAGTGTGGTCATTACTGCTTTGCTTATAGGATTGAGCTATCTACACCTTCTAATAGAGACCTATGAGCACTGTTAAACCACTTCCTACTGATGATGGTTTTCTTTTTTTGAGGAGAAAGACTTACATGTAGATACATCTAGAGTAGATTATTCATTGAGTGCTTATTCCAAATTGCTTGATGAGTATGTTGGCTCTATGGATGCTAGCGATTGCTATGGATGTAATTGTAATTGTAATTGTAATCGTATTTATATAGCGCTTACTACCCCTGACGAGGCGTCGAAGCGCTTTTCGATGAGTAGCACGCTACTCCGGTACCCAACAAGAATTAGTGATGGATTAGTATAATTTAATAAGGAGTACAGTTTTAGTATTATTATGAGTTAATTTGAGTTGCGGATATGAGAGTTTGTTAGTTAGATTGACTGGAGTAATGGAGGGGTGGAGGAGGAAAGAAATCCAGAAGTGTTAATTGGGAGTTTATCCTTCATTTGCTCAATCCAAAGGCTTGAGATGAATAAAAGGGGGGCGGAGGGGAAAGAGGATGTGGAAGGGTTAGGGAGAGCATAGTAGCAGGGTGAGATGAATGCAGGAGAATTTAGTAGGGTTGTGTGGGAGGTCACAGAGGTAGAGTGAGGTTTGGTGAGTTAGATGTGGGGGTGGAGGGATGAGCTTAGGCAGAGATATTTAGGAGATGGAAGTGGTCGAAGGGATTTGGGATGAGTCCGAGTGAGAATGGAGGATAGTTTGATAGAGACATGACATAAGAGCGATGAGTAGATAAGTGTGATAAAAAGAGAGCAGAAATTCATAGAAACATGCCAGGCACAGAAACAACATATACACATATATATATATATTTATACACACACACACACATGACTATACACACACATCTGCACATACAATACATAATTAGAAACATGGGTAAAAAATACTTAGTCGTTCATCCATCATCCTGGTAAAAAGGCGGGAACTCCCCCACCTACCTCGAGGGTGGACGGGGCGTGGCCCAGCGGGCGGAGCCCACAGGTGCTCCACAAAGGGAGAAACCCTCCACTCTGTGTCTCCAGCAGAGGAAGACAGAAACCGCGCGTCCCAGTCAGACACAGACCACGCTCCAGCACATCATCAGCTCACCTCCAGGAAGGATTCCAGATCCCCTCCGCCATGGGATCTCTGAGCGCACAGCCCCGCCCCGCCCCATCCCTGCTAAGCCCAAGAGCCAGGGTGGGCCGTCCTTTCCAGAAGGTGAGCTTCAACCGCGGCATCTGCCGCGTCCACATTGTACACTAGGGTACGTGATGGGCCACGGGGGCAAAACGTCTTCAGCAACCTTGTGTGCCCCCGGCAATGTCATTGCCACTAGTGCGTCCCCGCGGAGATGTCCTCGCGCCCCTGCGCATCAACAACGCACCCCGCGAGTCGGCGGCAAACGCAGTGGGGTCGCCTTGGAAAGCTGTCCATCATTCTGGCAAGAGGCGGGAATTCCCCTACCTACTTCGAGGGTTGACGGGGCGTGGCTCAGCGGGCGGAGCTTACAGGTGCTTCATAAAGGGAGAACCTTCTACTCTGTGTCTCCAGGAGAGGAAGATAGAAACCGCGCGTCACAGTCAGATACAGATTACGCTCCAGTACATCATCAGTTCACCTCCAGGAAGGATTCTGGATCTTCCTCTGCTATGGGATCTCTGAGCGCACAGCCTTGCTTTATCTTTGCCAAGCCCGAGAGTTAGGGTGGCTTGTCCTTTCCAGAAGCTGAGCTTCGACTGCGGCACCTGCTACGTTTATATTGGTAAGTGCTTCCTTTGAGGTTTAGTTTCTGTAAAATTAGCATTGTGGCCTACACAACCGGAGTATTTTCTACGAGTATGTCAGTAAGCGTTACCTAGCATGTTTTATATACCCTGTTTATATTGTACACTAGGGGTACGTGATGGGCCACGGGGTAAAACGTCTCCAGCAACCATGTGTGCCTTTGGCAATGTTATTGTTACTAGTGCGTCTTTGTGGAGGTGTCCTCGTGCTTCTGCGCATCAACAACACACCACCGGAATCGGCGGTAAACGCAGTGGGGTCGTTTTGGAAAGCTGTCCATCATCCTGGCAAGAGGCGGGAATTCCCTACCTACTTCGAGGGTGGACGGGGGCGTGGCTCAGCGGGCGGAGCTTACAGGTGCTTCATAAAGGGAGGAACCTTCTACTCTGTGTCTCCAGGAGAGGAAGATAGAACCCGCGCGTCACAGTCAGACACAGACCACGCTCCAGCACACCATCAGTTCACCTCCAGGAAGGACTCCAGATCTTCTTCTGCTATGGGATCTCTGAGCGCACAGCCGTGCTTCATCCTTGCCAAGCCCAAGAGCCAGGGTGGCTTGTCCTTTCCAGAGGCTGAGCTTCGACTGCAGCACCTGCTACGTTTATATTGGTAAGTGCTTCCTGTTGAGGTTTAGTTTCTGTAAATGAGCATCGTGGCCTACACAACCGGAGTATTTTCTACGAGTATGTCAGTAAGCGTTACCTAGCATGTTTTACACACCCTGTTTATATTGTACACTAGGGGTATGTGATGGGCCACGGGGTAAACGTCTCCAGCAACCTTGTGTGCCTTTGGCAATGTTATTGTTACTAGTGCGTCTTTGTGGAGATGTCCTCTTGCTTCTGCGCATCAACAACGCACCACCGGAAACGGCGGTAAACGCAGTGGGGTCGTTTTGGAAAGCTGTCCATCATCCTGGTAAGAGGCGGGAATTCCTTTACCTACTTCGAGGGTGGACGGGCGTGGCTCAGCGGGCGGAGCTTACAGGTGCTTCATAAAGGGAGAACCTTCTACTCTGTGCCTCCAGGAGAGGAAGATAGAACCCGCGCGTCACAGTCAGATACAGATTACGCTCTAGTACATCATCAGTTCACCTCCAGGAAGGATTCTACATCTTTTTCTGCTATGGGATCTCTGAGAGCACAGCCTTGCTTTATCTTTGCCAAGCCCGAGAGTTAGGGTGGCTTGTCCTTTCCAGAAGCTGAGCTTCAACTGGGGCACCTGCTACGTTTATATTGGTAAGTGTTTCCTGTTGAGGTTTAGTTTCTGTAAAAATAAGCATCGTGACCGAACCAACCGGAGTATTTTCTACGAGTATGTCAGTAAGCGTTACCTAGCATGTTTTATACGCCCCGTTTATATTGTACACTAGGGGTACCTGATGGGCCACGGGGTAAACGTCTCCAGCAACCTTGTGTGCCTTTGGCAATGTTATTGTTACTAGTGTGTCTCTGTGGAGATGTCCTCGTGCTTCTGTGCATCAACAACGCACCACCGGAATCGGCGGTAAACGCAGTGGGGTCGTTTTGGAAAGCTGTCCGTCATCCTGGCAAGAGGCGGGAATTCCCTACCTACTTCGAGGGTGGACGGGGCGTGGCTCAGCGGGCGGAGCTTACAGGTGCTTCATAAAGGGAGAACCTTCTACTCTGTGTTTCCAGGAGAGGAAGATAGAACCCGCGCGTCACAGTCAGACACAGACCACGCTCCAGCACACCATCAGTTCACCTCCAGGAAGGACTCCAGATCTTCCTCTGCTATGGGATCTCTGAGCGCACAGCCGTGCTACATCCTTGCCAAGCCCAAGAGCCAGGGTGGCTTGTCCTTTCCAGAAGCTGAGCTTCGACTGCGGCACCTGCTACGTTTATATTGGTAAGTGCTTCCTTTGAGGTTTAGTTTCTGTAAGATGAGCATCGTGGCCTACACAACCGGAGTATTTTCTACGAGTATGTCAGTAAGCGTTACCTAGCATGTTTTATATACCCTGTTTATATTGTACACTAGGGGTACGTGATGGGCCACGGGGTAAAACGTCTCCAGCAACCTTGTGTGCCTTTGGCAATGTTATTGTTACTAGTGCGTCTTTGTGGAGGTGTCCTCGTGCTTCTGCGCATCAACAAACGCACCACCGGAAACGGCGGTAAACGCAGTGGGGTCGTTTTGGAAAGCTGTCCATCATCCTGGTAAAAGGCGGGAATTCCTTTACCTACTTCGAGGGTGGACGGGGCGTGGCTCAGCGGGCAGAGCTTACAGGTGCTTCATAAAGGGAGAACCTTCTACTCTGTGCCTCCAGGAGAGGAAGATAGAACCCGCGCGTCACAGTCAGATACAGATTACGCTCTAGTACATCATCAGTTCACCTCCAGGAAGGATTCTGGATCTTTTTTTGCTATGGGATCTCTGAGCGCACAGCCTTGCTTTATCTTTGCCAAGCCCGAGAGTTTGGGTGGCTTGTCCTTTCCAGAAGCTGAGCTTCAACTGGGGCACCTGCTACGTTTATATTTAGTAAGTGTTTCCTGTTGAGGTTTAGTTTCTGTAAAAATGAGCATCGTGACCGAACCAACCGGAGTATTTTCTACGAGTATGTCAGTAAGCGTTACCTAGCATGTTTTATACGCCCCGTTTATATTGTACACTAGGGGTACCTGATGGGCCACGGGGTAAACGTCTCCAGCAACCTTGTGTGCCTTTGGCAATGTTATTGTTACTAGTGTGTCTCTGTGGAGATGTCCTCGTGCTTCTGTGCATCAACAACGCACCACCGGAATCGGCGGTAAACGCAGTGGGGTCGTTTTGGAAAGCTGTCCGTCATCCTGGCAAGAGGCGGGAATTCCCTACCTACTTCGAGGGTGGACGGGGCGTGGCTCAGCGTGACTCAGGATGTGTGCAATTACCTTCATCCACTGCAGAGGGAATCACATATCACTATATTCTCTTGACTTAGGGTTTCACATGTAGCTTGTTACTAAGCCTATTCTATGGTATTTACAATATTATTTCTCAAATTATGACTCAAAATTTTCTCAGAAATTCCTTTACTGAAACACTTGAATTTTCAGTCTGGTACTAAAATATTAGAAATAGCGGGGACATTTCTTTGAGCCTACTATGACATTAAACACAGCTCATGCACATAGACCAAACTTGATCTGTATATTGTCAGGGCCAGAGAAGAAATGTATAGATTCAGTAGAAGACAGGAGAAGAAACGTAGGCCCTCATCGTGACACTGGCAGTCTACTGACCACCAGGGCCACGGTGGCAGTATCACTGCCAACAGGGAGGCGGTGAAGACCGCCACATTATGAGTGTGGCAGGTTGGCCTCTGCCAACTTGTCACATCTCCGCTCATACCGCCAGGGCGGTCGGACCCGCTGGGTCGGAGATGAACATCTCCGACCCATCGGTCCACAGACGACCACCGGTGGTATTAGGAGATGCTGTATTAACACCAGGGTTTCTGTGGCGGTAGCACCAACACGAAAACCCTGACAGAAAAGCTACTGATGACAGGGAATAGCTTTCCTGTCACTGGCAGACTACTCCCCCCTGCAAGCACAACACCCCCACCTCCTCCTCCCACTAACCCTGCCTTCCGACCCTCCCTCCAGGAACAGCACCCCCTCACCCCACCCCTTACCTCCCCTCCAGATACAGCACCCAGCACCCCCACCCCCTCCATGTACAGCACCCTCCACTGCCCCGCATACATGCACACACACACAGACACCCACACGCACCCTGCATACACTCATTTGCCAACACTGACATACACGCATTCACTCACATGCATCCATACACGCGTTCACTTCAACACTCATACTTGCATTCACTACAACACTCATGCTCGCATTCACCACAACACTCATACTCGTACTCACTCCAACATTCATACATGCATACACACATGCATACACACACATGCACACTTACATTCGTACATCCACACACTTCTACATTCATACACACATTCAACCGCACATTCACACATACATGCAGACACGCAGACAACACCCACTCACACATGCACACACAACACCCCCCCACCCTCCAACACCCCTCGCAGTTTGCGAGTCGCAAAACTGGATCTTTGTACATGTGGCCCCTAATTCTCAGTTTAACTTCCCCCATTCGACCCGCTATGCACAAAGAAAGCAGTTTTGTGCGTAATAACGAAGTGTATGAGTATTTTTACCCTGTATATTATTTTATCAGTTTCATGAAGGAGCCGCTACAAGAGCCTGGTAATCCTGGTGAGTCCAGTAACAGCAGTAGTACCTGCCCGAACAGATTAGGGTATCCTTGATTAGGAAATCCACATATCCTCAGCTTTCACCCAGAAATTTTGGCTGCTAAAAATAGCCCAAATCACTGTTGGAAATACCGGAGATTGTTGATGGTGGGTTGGGCAGTTAACCAAGAAAAAGTGGAGGTAATTGGGACCGGAATTAGTGATGGCCCTGATATGAGTAGCTCCCTGGATATAACTCAGTAGGACTGTCACAATGGACTAGTAATGAGGCACTAAAACAGTTGTCTGTACAACTTTAAAATATATGCATTTGTGGCAGGACATTTTCAGTCAGTCCTAAAAATGTATTCAAAGAAGCTTTTGGCCATTCATTGCCCTCTGGAAATATATGTCAGGTTTAATTTTTAATGGCGACCTATTTCTTACATAGAGTCAATACCAGAAAGAAGATAGTTCCTTAGCTCCTCTTCAATTAAGGATGACAACAGGACACCTAAAACAAATATTCAAGTCCATTACTTGAAATGAAAAGTAATAACTGTCTAGGAATGTGAGACTGTGATATATTCCATGTAAAACACAAACAACATTTCTGGTTGACTTGCTTTCGCTGAAAATTTCCAATGGGTCCAATGTTAAATGGCCTTCTTAAATCTTAGCTCGGATTGGGCCAGATCGGAAAATATTTCATTTTAATTACAGTTCAAGGATGATAAATAGTGTGGTGTGAGTGGCACTACTTCAAGTCATTGGTCGTAAGCCTAGGCAGTACTTGGTGCAAACACCTTTTACCACAGTAGTATGAAGCAGGTTTAGTGTGCATATTTGTAATGTAGCACTTTGCTGTGGTGGTGATGTGTTTTACTGCTGTTTGTGCTACTGTGTTTTGTACAACATTTTTGTAATTAGATGTTTTGTTGAATTGTGGTTCTGGTGTTACGTTGTCTTTTGATTGTTTTTTTGTTCTGCTTTGTAGTGTAGGCAACCATTTACCACTGACTAAAGTGCTAAAATGGCCGAGTTCCAGCTCTTAAACTACTTTAGACCCCAGGCAACTCAAAACTATAGCAGAGTCTGTCTTAACTTAGCACACAAAAGGGCATGCTTACAAAGAACTGGTGCATCGGCTTCGGTGCACCAGTTTCCTTGCCTCGCCCTGCGTCCCCTTAATGACACAATGGTAGTGCTGTATTTACAATACGGCGCACCATGGCACACAATAATGTCAATTTTTTTTATCCTATTGTGGAACTTTGTTGAGCTAGCGCCAAAAATGTGGACGCTAGTCCAGCAAAGCTCAGGGAGGCCATAGGAAATAGCTCAGTGTCACTTTAACGACTGCCTTGGGCAGGCATTAAAAAATTACGCTAGTGTGGCGCAGTGAAATCTTGTAAACTTCACTGTGCCATTTTTCTGGGCTTCGCTGCGAGGAAACGCCCCCTTGCATACATTATGCCTGGCGCAGGTATAATGTGGTGGACAGGTTTACAAAGTGGCACAATGCCAGGGTGAGGACCTGTTTAGCGCAGCTGTAGTGTAAAATAAATGACGCTACAGTGGCTCTAAGGGGCGCCAGGGGCTTTCAAATTTCACCCTAGAGTCGGCTTTCTGTGAAACAGCTTTGTGTAACTCTGCATCACGAAACAAGGGAGAATATCGCAAATCTTTGTAGCTGGAGTCTTGCTTTCTGAAGATACTAAGGTGTCTTATTAGATCTTGTTGCAAGAGCTGCATTTATAATGTAAATTAGACACACGTTTTAAGCCTCTAAGACACAGTGTGACTCCTACTGTTTTTTAAATTTATTATGGAGTATGGGTCACTGAAGGAAGCAATGTTTTTGTATAAGTTTGGCATCTGTTGTTGCAAAAAGGTGATCTACAACCTTTTCACATTCCTGAAATACAATCACTTTGTTTCCTTCACGCACGAAATCTCTGCAGATCACTTGAAATGCTTACAGTAATCAATTCTTAATCAGGCATTCAACTTGATGCACAGGAGCAAATTGTCACTACTTATCAGCTATTTAAGATTCCAGTAAGCCCAAAACGGTGACAAAGACTGCGGGCCAGCTCACAAATATTTTTGAATGCCTCAATTAAGGTAATGCTTGCTCTAAACATCTTTTACCACCGTATTATGGAAGCATGATTCTGGAGCAAGTAGCCCGTGAAAATAATGTTTGTGCACCTCTGCAGTGTGGCATTTTGTTGTGCTGATGATGTGTTATTTTGTTTTTTTCTGCTGCTTTTGTTGTGCTGCATTATTGCAATGCGTTCTTCATTTTTGTTATACTGCAGTTTCATGTTGCATTCTGGTTTGATCTTTTAGTTGTGATGTAACAAGTTATATTTTAAATGTTGTTTTGTGTATGCTTTTGTGTTGTTTAACTGTTTAATTTGGGTATGTCAAAAAACACTGCTAGATTTCGGTTCAAATTCAGCACATCCCTTGAATACTCCTGTGACAAGAAACCATGTATTACTCTCTAAATATTTAAAATAACACCGCTCCATCACTTCAATCACTTAAGATACCAAATCTGTGGCCCCCACCAGTGAACACTTTATGTGATACAGACCTTTGGGCCTGACTGAGAGTTTGGAGGAATGGTTACTCGGTTACAAACGTGATGGATATCCCGTTCTCTATATTACAAGTGCATTATATCCAATGGCACTTGTAATACAGTGGACGGGATATTCGTCATGTTTATGATGGAGTAAGGTGTCCTCCGAATTCCAAATCAGGCCCTTTGTCTTAAACTATCACTTAAGTGCTCCAGAACGATGCCATAGGATCAGGTCTTAAGTCTGTTCCCACCAGGCTCACTTTATGTGATAAGGCTCCAGTATCTCCTCTAAGAAGTTCAACAAGCTACTGCAGTGCTACAAACGTTTCAATGTGCTTTTCTCTCCATATAAAATTCCATCTCTAGTCTAGCTTTTCAATGTTCTCAGTTAATGTGCAAACGTCTGCATGCTCTTGTTTCGCTTTCACCGAGAGGCATCTTTTTCAGCACATCCTCGAGCTTGCAGACATATACAATAGCAATATATTTTGCCTATAATGCAATTTCCCAGAGCTATCTGGCCTGCCACTACCTAATTCACTATCGTCCATCAATATATCATCTTGAAGGCCACTTTTGTACTGCAGTGCTGTACAGCAGCATCTCTCCAATCTCCATTATTCTACTTGAGATATTCACATTTGTCATTCTTAGCAAAGTTTTAACAGACACTAAACTTTTCTATCTGTGTGATTTGTCAGGGGGAGAGGACAGCAGGAGGTGCACAGCACCACCCAGATAACAAGCACTCTTGGACTTGCGGGTAGGCGAAAGAGTGCTGTACTATTTTCGTCGTTACAAGGAAGCTTTTAAGGTAGAAGCAATTTCTGCATTCCGTACAATTCAAGTGTCAAAATATTGCTGCTTCTAGAAATGTTTTTCTCCAGTGCACTTAAGACTACACCAAAATTACTTTGAAACATTTAAAGAAGTAGAGGGCACTGAATTGAAAAACGGTTTGCATTTGTCTAATGGGGCATGTTTGTAGATGAAAAATCAATAAATCACAAGCCCTGATGTGACTTTCCAACTGATACGTTTCAGGTATTTGGAGCTCTGGTGATTGTGCATATCTACTTAATGTGTCAGATATTCAGGCTTACATGGTGCATGACATACCTTAATAGGATATATCTTCACTACATCGCATGTGTTATATTGCATTTATAGAATTTTAGATGGGTAACAATGAATTACAAGATGTTTTCACCAAGGGGTTCTGAGTGGCATGAAATAGACAGCAAGAGCCAAGCTTGAGTTGTCTACAATGTCACTCAGACATCCGAGGTGAAAACCCTCCCTTTAATTCACTTTTTACCCAACTATAATTTTATGTTATGTATGGCTCACAAAATTACCTGCTTCTACTTTCAACTCCTACGCAGTGGCAGAAGAGTAATGGGGGAGCCATACAGAACATGGCCTCTGATATGTATCCTTGTCCCAAAGCTTAAAAAACAAACTTACATGACATCCTTGACCAACCCCCACCACCTTTCCCTGCTTTTCTTTCCCCTCCTGCAGCTGTGCTCTCTGCTTTCAGTCAAAGCAGACAAGCAGCAATGCGCTGACAGGCTGTCAGAGAGGCTGGTGTGGAAGGCCTTTATGACATCAGAACAGTAGGTAACCAGTTTAGTTATCAATTGTTGCTATGTCATCGCTGTGGACTATGAGATTCAGAAACTGAAATAAACAATAGAGGCTCTGTATGAGAGCCATACACACCAAAGGAACGTGGTGAGGATGGAGTACAGTCTGTAGAACCACTGCTGTGGGACCTCATACTGAAACATTTGTAGCTGATAAAGAAACATGGTGCAAGGATACTATTATAAAGATGGCAGACCATCCAGTCAGAAAAAGTGACAGGACCTGACCAGACATTGATATCCCCCTGTATGTGAGTTAAGACAGGATCTAGATTTCATTACCTTGCCAAGTTCGCATCTGGAGTTAGGGATACTCCTAGATACTTAAAACCAGAGGAGGCTCCCTGCAGGGCTGAGGCCCAGCAGAGATCATGTTGACTGGCACTGGCCACAAAGACTGTGGACTTGGATCTGTTGACATGGAGACCTGAAGTCTCCCAGAAAATATGGAGGATTCGCAGCACCCACGGTTCTGGGTCATCCAGGAACGTGAGGGAAAAAAAACGTGTGCGCCCATCCGTACCCAGACTTCCAGGGGCTCTATGGTGAGAGCTATATATCAAGGGGTAGAGGGGACAACTCTGCCTTGTTTTCTGCTGCATCGGTAATGGAGCTGATTGGGCACCTGCCAGCTGAACTGACACTGTTAAATCAGTATACAGCAGCCAAATATAAGAAAGAAATCTAGGGCCAAAGTTGAGATGCTGAAGGAGAATGAACAGGTGCTCCCAGCTCACGGAGTCAAAGGCTTTGTCTATGACAGACAGGAGAACCACCACTGGGCCCTCCAATATTTTGGCAAGTGCTAGTACATTACATAGGTAACAGATATGGTGGTGAGTGGCACTATAAGGCATGAATCCCACCTGATCTGGATGTACAGGATCCAGGATTCGACATACCAGCCTATTTGCAAGTGCTTTTGCTAAGATCTTTACTTCAAGGTTCAACAAGGAAATCAGTGGTAGAAAGTGTGTTTGTTCACCGGCCAACCAGGCTTGGGATAGGCCTCGGGGAGTGAACAGAGTCCAGCTTCATGGACTTTCATGGAGTTGAAAGAAAACTCAGTGGAATTCCTCAAAGCCGGCGTTCTGTGCCCCGCGAAGTCCTCCTGAATGCACCCATCTTGGAAGTTCTAAACAGGGTCAGGCCTTGTCAGCCAGGCCAGACCCTGCTTAGCGCTTCCAAGATGCTCACATTCAGGAGGGCCATAGGCAGTGAAAGCTTCACTTTCAGGCCTCCTGTGCGCCGGACTGTCCTGTGTACAGTGCACATGGGACAGTCCAGTGCACAAGAGGCCTAAAACTGAGGCTTTCACTGCCTATGCCCTGGCCTGAATTCAGGCCAGGGCTGTAGGTAGAAAAAGCTGCCATTTCAGTCCTTGTTTGTGCACCATGGTGCACAAACAATAACACCCAAAGAGGCAAGGACTTACCTGGGTCTTCCTCGGGGTCCTCCTCTCCTCCTTGCCCGAAGGTGATGAGTCCTCTTTAGTGACTGCCTCCCTCCTCTGCTCCAGTGTGCGCTGCAGTCCAGTTATGTGCTGCACAGCGTGAGGGCAGACTGTCTGTGCTTGTGCTGTGCATCCCCTGCTGGGTTGCAGTGCACACCGTATGAGCTCCACTCTGCTGGAGGAGCTAGCAGAGATTTTTGGATAACTCCACACTTCAAGCAGAGCGCAGAGCTCCAAAAACTCTGTTAGCTCTGCCAGCGGAACAGAGCTCCCTGCACAGGGCTAGCTTGGGGAAGAGTACGAGCTCTGCATGATGTCAATCGGGAGGCAGGGAGGAGGCACTGATCACCTTGTGAACTACCTCAACTCATGGTCTCGAAGTTTGGGCATGATTGCCTTGGAAAATTCAGACAGAAACGCATTAGGACCTGGGACCTTCCCGGCATTTCATCTCGCCAGTGCTGACAACAGTTCTTCCCTGGTGAGTGCCTCATCCAGGGACTCAAGCTCGGTTGCAGTGAGTTTCTAAAGGGACAGTGCCTGCACAAAGTCAGCAATCTGCTCCTGGGGTAAACCTTCGGTCTTCACATAAACCATCTGAAGATGGGTGATGAAGCTGCTGGCTATTTCCTGTGAATATGTAAGTAGTGTACCACTGGAGTCCCAAACCAGTGGGGGATGGAGGGAGTGGGAAGCACCCTCACACAACCTATTGAGCATTTTACTTGATTTGTCTGCCCATTGATAAATGTTACTGAGCTGCCCGCCAGGAAAGTTTAGCTCCATCTAGCAATATCTGTTTGTATTAAAGCTGCAAGAGACCTGGCTGCCTATGCGCCACCTGCCCATCTGCACAGCAACTCTGCCTGTCTAACTCTGCCATCCGGGTTGCAAGCTCACCTAAGTTCTGGGCTCTATGCTGATGGTCTCCTGTACAATAACTAATGTCCACCCCTCACAGCGTAGGCTTCAAGGCCTCCCATAGTGTAACAGGGGCTCCATAGGTGTAGCATTGTGCATGAAACACTCCTTGATGGAGCGCTCCATGTGCTGATGATAGTTTGGATTCTGTAGGTGCCAAGGTGAAAGGCGCTAATAAAACACCGGATGCTGACTGCCCACCTGGAAAAGCATTGCAATCATTGAGTGATCAGATAACCATAACGGTGGGGACTCTATATGCATATGATGAAAGAAGTAATTGAATCAGGAATAGGAGCCATGGGTGGCTGAGAAGAATGTAAAACCCCCTTCTGTCATGTGATGGGCCTTACTTATATCTTTCAACCCCAGTGCGGAGATGAGGGAGAGGACAGCAATTTCACCTCAGATGCTCAGGGGGCCCGGCAGAGCACCAACTGTCTATGGTCAGGGCTGCCACACCATTCCAGTCTCCACCCAGAACTATGAATTCCGGGGTTGTGTGAGAGGCAAATAATTGGTTGCGCAAGGGGACTGTTGTGTGGCAGGCAGCTAATATGAACACAAAATCAAAATGCATAAAACAATTGCTTATAGGCAAACATTACATGGACTATAAATTCCCAAACTACCATCCATAGATCCAGGAAGTATGTGTCACAAGGCAGACCCTAACTAGGCACAACAGGGGTCCTCATCAGGCCTGACCTAATGATGTTGTAGGTCACCTTTAGCACATAGGTTGGGCATCCTTATTTTAGCATTAGGCCTGTAGCCTTGTCTTATACATTCATACGTATTTTATTAATTTTATGTTTTTTAGCACCCAGCTTTTAGCTCATTGTTTTCATATTGTAATCAGTTGCTTCTTTCCAAGAAGTCAAAAGTGTTTGCACTGCACATTTTATCAGCCATTTGTACACAATGCACTTTGTACTCTGTTCAAGGCTGTCATGTTCGGTACATGATATATTAACTCATATTGCATTTCCAGGAGTCAGTCACCATTTTCTAAACACATCAGTACGTCAGGCCTGTTCTTAGAATGCTGTATGAGTTGTTAAATAGACAACACGTAGGCCTAGTGGGGGCAGAGGACAATCCAGTGATGGCCGTCCTGTGACACATACCATTCCACAGACAGCGTTGCTGATCCTCATGCTGGTGCTTCAGCTTTCGAAGAGGATTGCCATTCAGAAAACAGGCAGACCCTTGCTATCATATTCACGTATCGGGTCAGGGTTCCTCCCTTCGATCAGGAAAGAAATAAAGTTTACCACTGTCATGCTCTCAGACCTAGATATAGGGTGTAGGAAGGAATCTTTAGACTCTCTAGAATCACATGAAATTGTTGTTTTTTTATCTCCTTCACTCGTTATAATGATGATTACCATAATATGTTTCATCTGCCTTATTATCGCAGCTCATGCTTCTTATAGTAGGCTGCAATTGCTTCATAAATGCATTGAAATTCACTTTGCATCTTGTGTCCTGCCTTGGCATGTGTGAGTCACTGATGCCCGTATTTATACTTTTTTTAGCGCCGCATTTGCGCCGCTTTTTGACGCAAAACGGCGCAAACCTACAAAATACAATGGTATTTTGCAAGTTTGCGCCGTTTTTGCGTCAAAAAACGACGCAAATGCGGTGCAATAAAAGTATAAATACAGGCCTGAGTAACTGAGCAAAATGGGTATTGTCTGTTTCCATGACTACCCTGAGGAGTCAGAGTGTCAGAGCCGGACTATCGGGTTTAAGTTGCCACAAATCTCGTTGTCCTTTCTAGGGTTGGGTGAAGCGCTGCAGGATAGGCAGGACTCAGACGGAGAGCCCCCCTAAACATGCAGTCTTACTATCGTAATAGGAACCACACAAAAGTGATTCCCCAATCTCCCCCCACAGATGGCAGAAGTTGCCCACATACTGGACAAAACAACTGAAAGTTATTGACCTTTCAATAAAAAGCAATTAATCTATCAATGGTATTTCTAATTGACAAAATACTCTAGCTTGATCTTGAAGTCAAAGAGATGGCTAGCCAAGTCAGATTCGGATAACGCCCATCTGATGTTCCAAGCCCTTCCCTTCATCTGGGTGCAAATGGTAGGGTGAGGGCTGAAATGAGAGAATGTCACCAACTAACACTTTTGTGCTTTTGTAAATGGTTTGGTTAGGTTAGGGAATCTTTGTCCAAGGTCAAGGTTCAACATATAAGCAATGCAACAAGGAGGACATGGGTTCAGAGCAATGAATACTATTGCTAAGTTACAAGGTCATCATTGAAAATAAGAGGATTCCTAGCTACAAAATACATCTCAACTAACCTGGCAGTGGGCATCTGTTCACAAATAATGTGCAAGAGATTGATGTATGGTATGAACATTAAAACTGCACATCATTAACTTTTTTGTAGCATCTGCAGCATTAAGTGCACACACAGCAACGGTGAGTTATCTTGTGAATGAAGATGGTGAATGCAATCTGAATTAGAGACCTCGCTGCAATGAATCTGCCTAAAATGAACAAATGTAAACCTCCATCTAAAAAAACTAGGACTTTAAAGGTTTTGCTGATCGCAATTTACCATTGTTGCACATGCAAGAAACAATTAGAACAACATACTGTAAGCCCAATAAAAAGCTCAAGGCTGGATATTTTATAGAAGCCACATTGATTCATGATTAAGTGACATCTTGCTATGTTGCATATGAAGCAACACTCTTACAAAATTCAAGAATGTAGAACCTCATGCCAAGCACCTATGAAATTCAATTCTGTTACTTTTTACTCTATTCTGCTGATAGCACCATAGCCACAGGAAAAGAACATCAGCAAATATGTCTGACTACTCAAGAATTCATCATAGGTATTTGTCTACAGAAGTGCAACATATAGGATGCAGAAATGATGCAATCTTCCTAATATTAACCTCTACTGTTTAAACACACATGAACAGACCAGAATGGTATTTACACAATTAATTATGCCACATAAGTGAGACACATACACATATGACAGCAAAGTCACAGTATAACTGAATTACTTAAATAAGCAATCCACATGCACATCACAAACATTTTGGGCCCCACAAGTTGAAGTCCACACCACTTGGGACCATTCCTAATATGCAGAAATCTCACACCACAATTGACCTTCAGAATGGAGTTTGTGTCCATAATAATTAATGCGAGTGCTACAGCCCATAGATTTCAACCACTGGAAAACAGAAAGATTTACTAACACCTTCTTTGTATACCTTCAGATCTATGAGATCATCCCAGTTATAAATAACAGCAACAATTGTACTGACCTGTTAAATAGAATAATCAGCATTGCTACCCTGAAACCCTTTATCCTCCCTAGGGATTCACTCACTAATTCTTATAAGCACTAGAAAAGTTAGTTATGGCCAAAACATGAGGCACTTTATATACTGGCCACCACTGCGTTCAATACACTAGAGGTAACCTCCAGCGCTTAATGTACCAGAATCACTCTTGTTATTTCCAAACATGATGGCTTAGCTCACAAACTCTCCATTATCAATCACCACTGGCACATCAAAATTTAGGCCCATAATTACTATGCCTGCTAAACCCAGGTGTAAAAATAATGCAGTGGCTGTGGCAGAGGAATATGACCAGCTGAAGTCACTTTCAATGCTGCAATCAGTGAGGAAATCACATCCCCCCAACAGGTAGGTGCACACATAAGGTAGGTAACACAGTACATGCTACACTACACTACATCAATGCCTTAAGTCACACACACGTGGGGATAGTGATACACATAAATACACTATGCCCACTTGTATGCGTTACATACAGGACCAATGTAATAGAGTGCAAGATGAGTTTTTTTTATCTTTTCACAATCTATTACATTGGTCCTCATACAGTAGGCTATGCGTTATACAAAATTGATGTATCACCTCTGTATTTTGATACACTAAAGTAGTTGCATCAGTTTTCTGACCAGCTACAACAATGCACCACTTTTGGGCTGGATGCCTTGCGGCATCCTTCCCATGGATGGTCCAGAATTTCTGACACATCCTTGGGACCTTGTGCCATGGAGCGCTGTACTGTAAATGCGGTGCATCCATTGAGCCATCAATGTTTACAGCGCAGCACAAGGAAAACTGATGCATTACTACGGTAAACAAGCAATGTGCCAGTTTTTGTAAACAAGCCCCTTAGTCTCTTTTCAAAGCAAGTACTTCTCCACTAGGTTGTGAGCTAGTGAACTAAAGTTAAATTATCTCTTTTCACAGTCATATTTACACTCAAGATCTCTTCATTTTGAAGGACCAATGTCACTGATTAACTGTGTGTACATTCCTCTATCTATCTTCTTCCCTGACCTCAGTCAATTGTATATTACTTTGTATATTCATTATATGTATAATAATACATGATTTACTGTCATTTTGTGGTCCAAATGATAGGACGATCCACACAACACCTACAGTCTTCAAGATAGAGATTGTTATCTCAGGTTCCTCATCAAAGATTGTTGCATATCTCCATCATTGCCATGCTGTATGGAAGCCTTTTATCAGCCACTTCAGCTGGCTTGTGTTCTATTGCACTGCAGTGCTTTGTCATGTGCACCTGAATGAGAAACCTGGGACTGATGAGTTCAGACTGACTGTTTATGTGCAAACACATTCCTAGAGAAGAGAAGACACCCACATAAAATATGCAAGTCAGTGCTGATTGGATAGTTTTTAAATGCTGCTAGCATGGATTATGTGGAACTAAGGGAATACTCATACAAGACAAGGACATACATATTTAATAAATACAAATTAGGCACAAAACAGAAATCTTGTTTGTCACGAAAATGGGCATGTTCATATGCAAGCTATCATGCCATTAAGCAAGCATAATCTCATGGGTGCACACGCCTAGACATCCTGCGACCCTCCATAACCCCTAACAAACTCTTAAACGTTTATGTCAACAGACATTCTACCACCATCCATACCCATAACCTTCCCTTACCTATCCATGTTCATGTATGCACAACAACTCACTCTAATCCCAGCATCTCCTCACACCTTACCACTCACTCTTATCATAAGATGCATTCACATGTCTAATGGTATTCTACCACCCTACCTAAACCAAATACTCTGTATTAATGTACGGTAATTATATATTATTTACAGTGCAAAAAATAGGATTTTACTGAAAAAAAAGTTATAGGGACATTATAGCTAGGTTGACATTTTACCAAAACAAAAACATAGAAATTCAGCAGCTATATTTATACTAATAGTTATACTTATCGGAAGAAACTGTAACTCTTGCTGTTAAGTAACTTTAGGCAGATGGGCCGGTGTGCGGACGCACTGCGCACATGTGGACCTGCTTTGCCTAAGGCAAGCCCGTTTGCTCCCGTCTGCGCTTGGCCAGCTCTCAATGCCAGCCAAGCTGCCCAAATTTCTTCCTAGAGGGGGCGCAGCAAGAGGTACTCTGTGAAAGACTTCATTAGGCTAAATCCTGGTAGGGTGTGTCCTGTGATATTTGATTTATCTACTACAACTTTGCCACTTACTTTTTAGCTATTCCTCTTCAAATTGGAAGGTTGTAAGGGGGCTGCTAATGTTCCTTTAGCTAAAGGAGCCAGCAGATTAACAATTTATCGGCCAGTATATTAAGGATCCTGCCAGCACTAATAAATGTGAGATCTTTGCACAAAAATGCAATACATATTTTTGAGCTTCTCAGAGATGAGCACTTGGACTTCCTCTTTCTTACCGAAACGTGGATGAGTGACTGTGCTGCACCAGATATTGCTTTAGTAGTTCCAGCAAGTTATTCAATTGTGCATCATGATAGAGTAGGTAAGGGAGGTTGGTGCGGTGCGATAATTTTTAAACGCTCCATGAAACTCAGCTCCTTTGCAATCCCTGAACTCCTGGGGACTTGGGGCCAGATGTATCAAGAATGCCTTTTGCGAGTCGGAAATAGCGATTTTTAAGAAATTGCTATTTCTGATCCGCAAAATGCAATGTATCACATTTGCGATTCGGTAATTGTGATTTCTTAATAATCGCAAATGCTATTACCGGATTGCAAATTGTGATACCGGTCCCATTCGCACCTATGTGCCTGTAGGTCCATATTTGCAAATTTTTTGCATTTCCAAAATTGCAATTTCTTAACTGGAAATCGCAATTTTGGAAATGCAAAACCCCAGGGTGCTGGGTGCCTAAAGCCCTCTTTGCTGCACCCCAAAAAGATTTTTGGGACATGTAAGGTGCACACATGCCAATAGGGCATGTGTGCTTTACATGTACATTTTAAAAATGCATTTTAGATGCATTTATAAAATTTGCACATGGTTACCACCAAGTTCAACTTGGTGGTAAATAGCGATTCCTTAATGCCCAATTCGCATTAAGGAATTGCTTCTTACATGTGCTTTAGAAATCGCAAATAAGGAATCCTTATTTGCGATTTCTTATTTAGAGAGTCGCAATTTGCGACTCTCTAAACAGGGTGGCAATTTTAAGGAATCGCTATTTTAACAATTCCTTAAAATTGCTTTCAGAATGCCTTTGATACATTCTGAAATGGCTTTTTGCATTCGCAAACGGGCATTCACACCGTTTGAGAATGCAAAAAGCTTTGATACATCTGGCCCCAAATCCTTGGGCTTTAGTTTCTCCCCTTCTGCAAACAAAACAGTGTTGTGGATGTTATTCTATTGTCCTCCTGGTTTAGCCACCAATTTCCTGTCCTTTTTAGAGGAGGGATTTTCTAGTTCTATATTAAAACATTCCAATTTCACAGTTTTGGGGGATTTAAATATACACTTGGATAAGGTGGAGGACCAGCATCTCTCCTGGCTTCAGGATATAATGTCAGCTTGCAATTTGATTGAATTAGTGGATACCCTTACTCACTTAGCAGGTCATCTTCTTGACCCTATCTTCTCTAACAGTTGTATCAAGGTGGGTGAAGTTTTGAGTAACCTACGGTCAGACCACTCAACAGTGAACTTTTGTTGGCTGATTGAGCAAGTTCACAGAGATAGCGGGCCTAATCCGTCTCTCCCTCATCGGAATAGAGCCGCGACAAAGACAGATGAAATATCTTTGATTCTTAAGAATGGTGCCCCATTTTATTCTGGTAATATTGAAGCTGATGTACTGGTAGCCAATGCCTGGCTAAATAATATGGCTGACCAGATCGCAACATATTGAGCTGGCTCAAGTGGTCAGAGAAGGCAGTCAACTCCCTGGATTGATGATGAGCTTAGACTTATGAGACAGCAGTGCAAAAACCTCAAAAGAGCCTGGTATAAGTTTAACTTCTAGTGGACAAGGAGTACTATAAAAAGGAATTGTCTTATTACCATAGAGGAATAAAAAAAGCCCAAGCAAAATATCTTGTTAATGAAATCATGAGGTCTAATGATAAACCTAGAGAATTTTTTTAAATCACCAAAAAGTTTACTAATCTGTCTGGTCTCTCACAGATCCTGGATGCCTCGCCAGAACTTAGCTCTGAACTATCTGATTTTTTTGAGAATAAGATTCATGGCATTGTGGAGACAATGAAGGCAACAGGTTCTGACAATATAGTCAATCCCATAGAACAAGATGATCATGGAGCATCTGGAGTTGACAACTGTAGAGAAAGCAAGGGGCCGGGAGGTCAATGTTTGTCAGCTTGTCCCCTCCCCTCTTGCTTTTTGACAGAGTTCTCTTCTTTTTCTTTAAAAGACTCAGAGAAAGCCCTTAAAGTATGCTATTCAGGTTCCACAGATGATCCCTGCCTGTCTCATATTCTGGCCCCTAATGCTGAGGCCAGCAATCCTGTATTGAATTCGTTATTAAATGAGTCCCTGCGTCAGGCTACTGCCCCTAAGTGTTGGAAAAAGCTACACTGACTCTGCTGCTGAAGAACCCTTAGGCAGACAAGACAGTTTTGGCTAACTACAGACCAATTTCTTTGTTGCCGGCTTTTTGAAAAATTCTCAAAAAGCTGATTAACACTCAACTCTCCAGCTATCTTACTATTAATCAACTGCTCCATCCTTTGCAATCGGGTGTCCATCTGGGTTTTCAGCACAAAATCCGCTTTTGTAGAAGTTTCAGATATTATCAAACTGGCCATGGATAGGGGAAAGAAGATGGCCTTATTGCTGCTGGACCTTTCAGCTGCATTTGATGTGGTGTCCCATCCTATCTTGCTGCAACGTTCGCTTGATATCAGGAGAGGTGTGACTGCCCTGACTTGGCTGAAATCCTTTCTATCGGGCAGATCGCAGTTAGTATGGATTTCAACATTTTCATCTGAACCCAAAGTATTGGAATTGGGGTCCCCCGAGGCTCAGCATTGAGCCCAACCTTGTTAAATGCATATCTTTCTCCTTTGGAGTCCCTGGTGGAAACTTTTAGAGTACAGATCATCTCCTATGCTGACGATACGCAGATGGTTTTAACGTGGGCCAGGAACATCTCAAGTGCCCAGGTTAGATTCAAATATGGCTTCTCTGTGGTGTTGCAGAGGATGTCCCAGAGCAACCTCTAATGTAACACAAACAAGACAGAGGTTCTGTGTTTTGGCTTCCCCAACCACCATAGGGAGGTGAGGTCTGGCCTAGTTCATCTCCTTCCCTCCGACTCCTTCCACTGTGAGTAGAAATTTACTAGTGAAATTTGACAACAATCTCTCCTTTAACCTGTTCTGTGCCTTGGACGAGATGATCTCGTCCAAGGCTACAGTTCCCCTGTGCCTTGGACGAGATCATCTCGTCCATGGCACAGGGGAACTTGGGGGCGCGCTAGCGCGCCCCCCGTGCACCCCCCTTCCCCCCCCAGGCGGGGATGGAAGGGGAAGACCTTCCCCTTCCACCCCCGCCCCCCCCCACGGCAATCCGATGACGTCAGCGCGCGCTCAGCGCGCTGACGTCATCGAGTGTTGCCGGCGCGCTGGAAGCCATTTGCTTCCAGCGCGTCTTCGGAGCAGGAGCTCACAGGTGAGTCCTCTCCGTTTTTGGGGGGCGGGGGGTTTGAGAAAACAGACATGGGGGGAAAGGAAAGGGTTTTTCCTTTCCCCCTGTGTCTGTTTTCTCAAGATTCCTGCTCCACGATCGCGGGCAGGGCCCGCGATCGTGGAGCAGGAATCTCCACTAGCCACCAGGGATTTTCTGTTTTACTAAATTTGGGGGCGACCCCTTGGGCAAGGGTCGCCCCCCCCGGGGGCAATTTTTATTTGGATTTCGCCCCCCCCCTGGGGGCAGATCGGCCGTTTTTTCGGCGGATCTGCTCCCAGGGGGGGGGCGAAAACCACTAGACACCAGGGATGTATTGTTTTATGTTTGTTTTTGGGGGCGACCCCTTGGGCAAGGGTCGCCCCCCCCGGGGCAATTTTTATTTGTATTTCGCCCCCCCCTGGGGGCAGATCGGCCGTTTTTTCGGCGGATCTGCCCCCAGGGGGGGGCGAAAACCACTAGACACCAGGGATATCGTTTTTTGTGTGTGTTTTTGGGGGCGACCCCTTGGGCAAGGGTCGCCCCCCCCCGGGGGCAATTTTTATTTGTATTTCGCCCCCCCCTGGGGGCAGATTCGCCGATTTTTCGGCGGATCTGCCCCCAGGGGGGGGCGAAAACCACTAGACACCAGGGATATATTTTTTTATGTTTGTTTTTGGGGGCGACCCCTTGGGCAAGGGTCGCCCCCCCCCGGGGCAATTTTTATTTGTATTTCGCCCCCCCCTGGGGGCAGATCGGCCGTTTTTTCAGCGGATCTGCCCCCAGGGGGGGGCGAAAACCACTAGACACCAGGGATATCGTTTTTTGTGTGTGTTTTTGGGGGCGACCCCTTGGGGAAGGGTCGCCCCCTGAAAGGGGGCACAGAGGTGTTGCCCATTTCTGCCCCCCTTGGGGTCCGATTGGCCAATTCTTTTACGCCCATCTACCCCGAGGGGGGCAGGATCCACTTAGGTACCAGGGACAACTTCTAAGTTCTTGGTGGTGGGGTGTTTGTCAACTGGCAAAGTATTTGTATTTGTGATTATAACAATTTATTTCTTCTTTTTCTTCTAGTTCAACGCTTTTGCTTCCTTTGCTGTGGATCTTTGAGGTTTTGGCAGTAGTTGTCCAGTGGTTTGCATAGTTGCATGTTTTAGGTAAGTGAACGCAATTTACTCCAAAGGAGTATTGTTGACATGTTTGTAGGTGGTGTACTAAATGCAGTATTGTGTGTTTGACATTGTCCTTAGATTTGAGCACAGTGGTGTTTGTGTTGTCATATGTCTAAATTGCTTTTTTCTTTTTTCTTTTTAGTGGGATATCATTGGTGATTGCAGAGTAGTTGCTTGGTGAGTAGCTATTTCAGGCAACTGTGTGGTATAGTTTTTTGTAGTACATAACTCTTTGTGATAAAGCTACACTTTGTTCATTACTTATTTTAGTGCTAGTTGTTGTTGGCAATCCATTTGTTGTTAGGATCATGGCTAGCCGCAAAGTGACCGCTCAGCAGGTTGTTCGCATGCTCTTTGAGTCGTCTTCAGACCATGATTACGACACTGACTCTGCATCTGAGGCAGAGGAGGAAGCAGGAGATTCTGGAAGTGAGTTTTCTGTCCAAGAGCATTCTTCTGATGAGGAAGCTACTCTCAGTGCAGATGAAGGGCCTGTGTTAGAGGAGGACATTGATGTGCCAAGAGTGCAGCAGCCTGGGGCTGCAGGGTTTCCCATTGGAAGACCTGACACCTGGATTGCCCCAAACATGGAGCAGCCACAGTTACCTGCATTTACTGGTCTCCCAGGGTGTAGAGTTAATACGGAAAACTTTCTGCCTGTCCAATTCTTTCACTTGTTTATGGACGATGTATTTTTGGAAGAGATTGTGGAGCAGACAAATGTGTATGCAGAGCAATATTTGCGGGACAACGCTGCCAGACTTAAGCCTCAGTCTAGAGCTACTCATTGGGTTCCCACATATCTGGAAGAGATGAAAAGGTTTTTAGGTTTGACTTTTTTGATGGGGTTGATCAGGAAGCCGTCACTGGCTTCTTATTGGTCTACTAGTCCCTTGATGGCAACTGCTATATTTCCTGCAACTATGACACGTAATCGGTATTTGCTTCTTCTTCGTATGCTGCATTTTGTAGACAATGCTTTAGCCTTGCCACGAGATCACCCTGATTGTGACCGCCTTTTTAAGATTAGGCCTGTCCTTGATCATTTTGTGGATCGGTTTTCAGAGGTCTATGTTCCAGGCAAAGAGATAAGTGTGGACGAGTCTTTGGTCCTTTTCAAGGGGCGTTTAGTTTTTAAGCAGTACATCCCTAGTAAGAGGGCACGGTATGGGATTAAATTGTATCTGCTGTCAGAAAGCAGTACAGGATATGTTTATAATTTCCGGGTCTACACTGGTAGGGATTCCAGTATTGACCCTCCTGGTTGTCCGGCCACTTTTGGAGTTAGCGGAAAAATTGTGTGGGAACTTGCTAGACGGCTGTTTAACAAAGGTCACCATTTGTACGTAGATAATTTCTACACTGGAGTGCAGTTGTTCAAGGAGTTGTTTAGGGTGGACACTGTTGCTTGTGGCACAATCCGTTCTAACCGCAAAGGCTATCCAAGGGAGCTTGTCTGTAAAAAACTTGAGAGGGGACAGTGCAGTGCCTTGCGGAATAATGAGCTGTTAGCTATGAAATTTTCAGACAGGAGGGATGTGTACATGCTATCGACCATCCACGATGAGAGTACTTCCCCTGTGGCTGTTTGGGGTCAGGTTGCGGAAGTGCGCAAACCTGCGTGCATTTTGGACTACAATAGGCACATGGGTGGTGTTGATAGAGTAGATCAGAGGTTGGAACCTTACACTGCTCTTCGTAAGTCGTATGTGTGGTATAAAAAGTTGGCCCTACATTTATTTCATTTGGCAACTTTTAATGCCTTTATTGTATACAAGGATTGTTCACCTGAGTCAAGGATGACTTTTGTTAAATTTCAGGAGTCGGTGATAGAAAGCCTTATTGTGGTGGAACCGGCAAGAGTTCCTAGAGTAGAAGTGGTGGAGGATGTGGCTAGATTGAAAGATCGGCACTTTCCAGATCACATTCCTCCCACTCCCAAAAAAGACATGCCCACAAAGAAATGTAGAGTATGTGCCCGGAGATCAATCCGGAGGGAGAGCCGGATGTACTGCCCCGAATGCCCTTCAAAGCCTGGGCTGTGTGTGCCCAGCTGTTTTAGAAGTTACCACACAAGGAAAAACTTTTGGGAAATACCGTGAGCGTAAGCTGTCTGTTTTATATTTTCATATGTTTCACGGTTGGCATCTGTCGTGTATTTAGTTTGAGGTTTTGTGTTTGTAGTTTAGTGCCTATTTTATAATTAGTAGTTTATTTGTTGTTTATAAATTAAAAAAAGTGATTGCGGTGTGCGTGGGGTGGCGCTTGGCTGGCGGTGTGCGTGGGGTGGCGCTTGGCTGGCGGTGTGCGTGGGGTGGCGCTTGGCTGGCGGTGCCAGCCAAACGGCAGTCCACTCTCCCATCAGCTGGTGTGATTCTTGTATCAGGCATGTGGGCGTATGTAAGTGATGGGCCCTTGAGTGGCGCGGTCTGTCGATGTGAGTGTTGTAATGTGCTGGGCCCGTGGCTGGCGGTGTGAATGGTCTTGTGCGTGTCATGTATGAAAGGTGTGTGAATGGACTGTAAAGCGGTTGGTGCCTTGTCGCGGCTTTACAGCTCACGAGCTGTGAGTCATTGGTTCACTTTTTTGCCTTTCAGTTATTAGCAGTGCATTTCATTTTTGTGAAATCTCTTGTTAATAAAATTTGATCCACTGAACCATCACTCACCCTCGTGCCAAATCCAACCAGTATGTGTTGTAAAAAATGACAAAACCTGCTCCGCTGTAATCAGGCGTCGCAGCACACCTGTGACACGCTAGGTGCCTCGGGTGGGACCCCGATGATGAAGCATGCCACCAACTTGGTTGGTGGGTGAGGGGTCTTCTTCACATAACCTAAGTGTGTTTCTTTTCACTATTTTAGTGTTTGGCACATCACGGACGTATGTGCACACATCAAAATGATATATTGCAAAAATACCTCTCCCTTCTATCTCTTCAGGTTTTGGGCCTTATTCTGTTGCAGGCACCTGGCCCACCCACACAAGTGAGGTATCATTTTTATCGGGAGACTTGGGGGAATGGTGGGTGGAAGGAAATTTGTGGCTCCTCTCAGATTCCAGAACTTTCTGCCACAGAAATGAGAGGAAAAAGTGTTTTTTTGGCCAAATTTTGAGGTTTGCAAAGGATTCTGGGTAACAAAACCTGGTCCGAGCCCCGCAAGTCACCCCTCCTTGGATTCCCCTAGGTCTCTAGTTTTCAGAAATGCACAGGTTTGGTAGGTTTCCCTAGGTGCCGGCTGAGCTACAGGCCAAAATCCACAGGTAGGCACTGTTTTCTTCAAAAATTTTGGTTGTGTCCACGTTGCGCTTTGGGGCGTTTCCTGTCGCGGGCGCTAGGCCTACCCACGCAAGTGAGGTATCATTTTTATCGGGAGACGTGGGGGAACGCTGGGTGGAAGGAAATTTGTGGCTCCTCTCAGATTCCAGAACTTTCTGCCACAGAAATGTGAGGAACATGTGTTTTTTTAGCCAATTTTTGAGGTTTGCAAAGGATTCTGGGTAACAGAACCAGGTCCGAGCCCCGCCAGTCACCCCTCCTTGGATTCCCCTAGGTCTCTAGTTTTCAGAAATGTACAGGTTTGGTAGGTTTCCCTAGGTGGCGGCTGAGCTAGAGGCCAAAATCTACAGGTAGTCACTTTGCTAAAAACAGCTCTGTTTTCTGTGATATGTCCACGTTGTGTTTTGGGGCATATCCTGTCGCGGGCGCTAGGCCTACCCACGCAAGTGAGGTATCATTTTTATCGGGAGACGTGGGGGAACGCTGGGTGGAAGGAAATTTGTGGCTCCTCTCAGATTCCAGAACTTTCTGCCACAGAAATGTGAGGAACATGTGTTTTTTTAGCCAATTTTTGAGGTTTGCAAAGGATTCTGGGTAACAGAACCAGGTCCGAGCCCCGCCAGTCACCCCTCCTTGGATTCCCCTAGGTCTCTAGTTTTCAGAAATGTACAGGTTTGGTAGGTTTCCCTAGGTGGCGGCTGAGCTAGAGGCCAAAATCTACAGGTAGTCACTTTGCTAAAAACAGCTCTGTTTTCTGTGATATGTCCACGTTGTGTTTTGGGGCATATCCTGTCGCGGGCGCTAGGCCTACCCACGCAAGTGAGGTATCATTTTTATCGGGAGACGTGGGGGAACGCTGGGTGGAAGGAAATTTGTGGCTCCTCTCAGATTCCAGAACTTTCTGCCACAGAAATGTGAGGAACATGTGTTTTTTTAGCCAATTTTTGAGGTTTGCAAAGGATTCTGGGTAACAGAACCAGGTCCGAGCCCCGCCAGTCACCCCTCCTTGGATTCCCCTAGGTCTCTAGTTTTCAGAAATGTACAGGTTTGGTAGGTTTCCCTAGGTGGCGGCTGAGCTAGAGGCCAAAATCTACAGGTAGTCACTTTGCTAAAAACAGCTCTGTTTTCTGTGATATGTCCACGTTGTGTTTTGGGGCATATCCTGTCGCGGGCGCTAGGCCTACCCACGCAAGTGAGGTATCATTTTTATCGGGAGACGTGGGGGAACGCTGGGTGGAAGGAAATTTGTGGCTCCTCTCAGATTCCAGAACTTTCTGCCACAGAAATGTGAGGAACATGTGTTTTTTTAGCCAATTTTTTAGGTTTGCAAAGGATTCTGGGTAACAGAACCAGGTCCGAGCCCCGCCAGTCACCCCACCTTGGATTCCCCTAGGTCTCTAGTTTTCAGAAATGTACAGGTTTGGTAGGTTTCCCTAGGTGGCGGCTGAGCTAGAGGCCAAAATCTACAGGTAGTCACTTTGCTAAAAACAGCTCTGTTTTCTGTGATATGTCCACGTTGTGTTTTGGGGCATATCCTGTCGCGGGCGCTAGGCCTACCCACGCAAGTGAGGTATCATTTTTATCGGGAGACGTGGGGGAACGCTGGGTGGAAGGAAATTTGTGGCTCCTCTCAGATTCCAGAACTTTCTGCCACAGAAATGTGAGGAACATGTGTTTTTTTAGCCAATTTTTGAGGTTTGCAAAGGATTCTGGGTAACAGAACCAGGTCCGAGCCCCGCCAGTCACCCCTCCTTGGATTCCCCTAGGTCTCTAGTTTTCAGAAATGTACAGGTTTGGTAGGTTTCCCTAGGTGGCGGCTGAGCTAGAGGCCAAAATCTACAGGTAGTCACTTTGCTAAAAACAGCTCTGTTTTCTGTGATATGTCCACGTTGTGTTTTGGGGCATATCCTGTCGCGGGCGCTAGGCCTACCCACGCAAGTGAGGTATCATTTTTATCGGGAGACGTGGGGGAACGCTGGGTGGAAGGAAATTTGTGGCTCCTCTCAGATTCCAGAACTTTCTGCCACAGAAATGTGAGGAACATGTGTTTTTTTAGCCAATTTTTGAGGTTTGCAAAGGATTCTGGGTAACAGAACCAGGTCCGAGCCCCGCCAGTCACCCCTCCTTGGATTCCCCTAGGTCTCTAGTTTTCAGAAATGTACAGGTTTGGTAGGTTTCCCTAGGTGGCGGCTGAGCTAGAGGCCAAAATCTACAGGTAGTCACTTTGCTAAAAACAGCTCTGTTTTCTGTGATATGTCCACGTTGTGTTTTGGGGCATATCCTGTCGCGGGCGCTAGGCCTACCCACGCAAGTGAGGTATCATTTTTATCGGGAGACGTGGGGGAACGCTGGGTGGAAGGAAATTTGTGGCTCCTCTCAGATTCCAGAACTTTCTGCCACAGAAATGTGAGGAACATGTGTTTTTTTAGCCAATTTTTGAGGTTTGCAAAGGATTCTGGGTAACAGAACCAGGTCCGAGCCCCGCCAGTCACCCCTCCTTGGATTCCCCTAGGTCTCTAGTTTTCAGAAATGTACAGGTTTGGTAGGTTTCCCTAGGTGGCGGCTGAGCTAGAGGCCAAAATCTACAGGTAGTCACTTTGCTAAAAACAGCTCTGTTTTCTGTGATATGTCCACGTTGTGTTTTGGGGCATATCCTGTCGCGGGCGCTAGGCCTACCCACGCAAGTGAGGTATCATTTTTATCGGGAGACGTGGGGGAACGCTGGGTGGAAGGAAATTTGTGGCTCCTCTCAGATTCCAGAACTTTCTGCCACAGAAATGTGAGGAACATGTGTTTTTTTAGCCAATTTTTGAGGTTTGCAAAGGATTCTGGGTAACAGAACCAGGTCCGAGCCCCGCCAGTCACCCCTCCTTGGATTCCCCTAGGTCTCTAGTTTTCAGAAATGTACAGGTTTGGTAGGTTTCCCTAGGTGGCGGCTGAGCTAGAGGCCAAAATCTACAGGTAGTCACTTTGCTAAAAACAGCTCTGTTTTCTGTGATATGTCCACGTTGTGTTTTGGGGCATATCCTGTCGCGGGCGCTAGGCCTACCCACGCAAGTGAGGTATCATTTTTATCGGGAGACGTGGGGGAACGCTGGGTGGAAGGAAATTTGTGGCTCCTCTCAGATTCCAGAACTTTCTGCCACAGAAATGTGAGGAACATGTGTTTTTTTAGCCAATTTTTTAGGTTTGCAAAGGATTCTGGGTAACAGAACCAGGTCCGAGCCCCGCCAGTCACCCCACCTTGGATTCCCCTAGGTCTCTAGTTTTCAGAAATGTACAGGTTTGGTAGGTTTCCCTAGGTGGCGGCTGAGCTAGAGGCCAAAATCTACAGGTAGTCACTTTGCTAAAAACAGCTCTGTTTTCTGTGATATGTCCACGTTGTGTTTTGGGGCATATCCTGTCGCGGGCGCTAGGCCTACCCACGCAAGTGAGGTATCATTTTTATCGGGAGACGTGGGGGAACGCTGGGTGGAAGGAAATTTGTGGCTCCTCTCAGATTCCAGAACTTTCTGCCACAGAAATGTGAGGAACATGTGTTTTTTTAGCCAATTTTTTAGGTTTGCAAAGGATTCTGGGTAACAGAACCAGGTCCGAGCCCCGCCAGTCACCCCACCTTGGATTCCCCTAGGTCTCTAGTTTTCAGAAATGTACAGGTTTGGTAGGTTTCCCTAGGTGGCGGCTGAGCTAGAGGCCAAAATCTACAGGTAGTCACTTTGCTAAAAACAGCTCTGTTTTCTGTGATATGTCCACGTTGTGTTTTGGGGCATATCCTGTCGCGGGCGCTAGGCCTACCCACGCAAGTGAGGTATCATTTTTATCGGGAGACGTGGGGGAACGCTGGGTGGAAGGAAATTTGTGGCTCCTCTCAGATTCCAGAACTTTCTGCCACAGAAATGTGTGGAACATGTGTTTTTTTAGCTAAATTTTGAGGTTTGCAAAGGATTCTGGGTAACAGAACCTGGTCCGAGCTACACAAGTCACCCCTCCTTGGATTCCCCTAGGTCTCTAGTTTTCAGAAATGCACAGGTTTGGTAGGTTTCCCTAGGTGGCGGCTGAGCTAGAGGCCAAAATCTACAGGTAGTCACTTTGCTAAAAACAGCTCTGTTTTCTGTGATGTGTCCACGTTGTGTTTTGGGGCATATCCTGTCGCGGGCGCTAGGCCTACCCACACAAGTGAGGTACCATTTTTATCGGGAGACTTGGGGGAACATAGATTAGCAAAACAAGTACTATTGCCCCTTGTCTTTCTCTACATTTTTTCCTTCCAAATATAGGAGTGTGTGTAAAAAAGACATCTATTTGAGAAATTCCCTGTAATTCACGTGCTACTATGGTCACCCCGGAATTCAGAGATGTGCAAATAACCACTGCTCCTCAACACCTTATCTTGTGCCCTTTTTGGAAATGCAAAGGTTTTCTTGATAGCAATTTTTTACTCCTTATATTTCAGCAAATGAATTGCTGTATACCCGGTATAGAATGAAAACGCACTGCAGGGTGCAGCTCATTTATTGGCTCTGGGTTCCTCGGGTTCTTGATGAACCTACAAACCCTATATATCCCCGCAACCAGAGGAGTCCAGCAGACGTAACGGTATATTGCTTTCGATAATCTGACATTGCAGGGAAAAGTTACAGAGTAAAACGTAGAGAAAAATTTATGTTTTTTTCACCTCAATTTCAATATTTTTCTTTTTCAGCTGTTATTTTCTGTAGGAAACCCTTGTAGGATCTACACAAATGACCCCTTGCTGAATTCAGAATTTTGTCTACTTTTCAGAAATGTTTAGGTTTCTGGGATCCAGCATTGGTTTCATGACCATTCCTGTCACTGACTGGAAGGAGGCTGAAAGCACAAAAAATTGCACAAATGGGGTATGCCCCAGTAAAATGCCACAATTGTGTTGAAAAATTGGGTTTTCTGATTCAAGTCTGCCTGTTCCTGAAAGCTGGGAAGCTGCTGAGTTTAGCACCACAAACCCTTTGTTGATGCCATTTTCAGGGGAAAAACCACAAGCCTCCTTCTGCAGCCACTTTTTCCAATTTTTTTGAAAAAAACGAAAATTTCACTGTATTTTGGCCAATTTCTTGGCCTCCTTCAGGGGAACCCACAAAGTCTGGGTACCTTTAGAATCCCTAGGATGTTGGAAAAAAAGGACGCAAATTTGGCTTGGTTAGCTTATGTGGACAAAAAGTTATGAGGGCCTAAGCGCGAACTGCCCCGAATAGGCAAAAAAAGGCCTGGCACAGGAGGGGGAAAAGGCCTGGCAGCGAAGGGGTTAAACCACACGTGGAGAGTGTAGTTGGTGATGTGTTTCGGCCTTCTTCGGATATTGAATACGTTTCTGGTTTCACTCCCCTCTGCTTGCCAGAAGATGGTGGTCCATGCCATTATAACACCCCGGCTGGACTATGCCGATGCACATTACTGGGGTCTTCCGGGGTATCTTTTAAAAAGACTCCAGTTGGTGCAGAATGTGGCAGTTTGGCTCTTGCTCAAGATCCCTAGGAACATTTTGGTTGAGAGTCATCTTAAGGAACTGCACTGGCTACCCGTCAAGGCGATTGTGCAGTTTAAGGGACTGACATTAGTGAACAGAGCTTTCTATGGACTCGGACCTAAATATGTGTCCCAGAGACTTCCACATTACCAGCCTTCCAGAGCTCTTTGCTGTGCTGATGCATTGCTGACAGTTGTGCCTAAGACTAAGAGGAAAAATGGGGAGACTACTCCTTCGCGTTGTTGGTAACTAGGGGATGGAACTCTGTGACCATGTAGCTCTGTGCTATCAGGGACATGTGACGTTTCAAATTCAACCTGAAACTTGGCTCTTCAATATAGTACTTTAGGTCTTCCCCTGAAGGACACCTGCAGCTCTAGTCCTGGAGCCACATGCTTTATAAGTGATTCTGATTTGATTTTCTTATATACAGGTGGCCACCAGTAGGTAGTTATAGTTAGGACCTAGTTTCCATAGACAAACTCTTTTTTTTCTTCTAATAACTTTGGTGCCATTCGATAAATCTTCACAAAATTTTCATAACTGGTTTGCCACTTACTTCAGCTGCTGTCTTGAAAGTTCCGGCCTGATTTGTCAAGCGTGGGCTGAGAAAAAGGGGTCCCAAAATGCATTTTCCCCATACAATTTCCCATAGCGAACTACCGACTGAACTCTGAACAGCATTACACCAAATTTGTCAGAAAGCTAGATCATGGCCCATAAAGACTGCTTTATGTAATTTTGTGTACATCCATTCAGTAGTTTGTGACTTCAATCAGAAAGTGGTGGCAGCCATCTTGGGTCTCAACTCATTTGAGTCCCAAGAAAAAGGGGATAGGGTAGGAATACCCTGCCCCCCTATGACTGGTTGTGGGCTCCTATAGGGACACAACTAGGGGCCAAAAACATTTTTTTCAATATTATCTGGAAATTGTGGAAGATTTATATTGCCTAACCAGTTGGACTACTGACTTGGGGGAGGGGGATGTTCCATATATATTAAGGGGGCACATACAGCCACCCCCCCCCACACACAAATTTGGTCCCAGAGACATCATCCCCGAGTGCTTGGCTGAGTTAAAAAACAAGGAGTCGTCACATAGCCCATGTACTCAGGCAGTTTTCAGCCCAGAGAACTCCATTCTCTGGGACCCAGACAAATTAGAAAATGAGGAAGGAGACCCCTCACCCCTTCCCAGGTTGATTTTGGCCCCAGGGACCCCAGTTCCTGGGGCCTGGCTGGTTTTTAAACAAGGGGTGGCCCACACTTCCCTTTCCTGGGCCTCGTTCGGGACCCCATTGCCTGGTCACTGCCATGCATACCAAAGAGAGGGGGGCATGTGGGCCCCTTCCAGATGCCATCAATGTCCCTGGGGACCCTATCCTCAGGGCTGGGCTCTTGCTATGTCCCAGGGTGCCTTCCCCGGGACATAGGGATTTCCTTGCCCGCACTGTGTTTGCTCTCGCTTGGCAGGAGCAACTTTAAAGTTCCCACCAAGCGAGAGCAAACCCTAAGTCCGCTCCCAGCCGGTGGGCACTTTTTGCTGCTCCCTGCATGCAGGAGCAATGCCGGCTCCTGTTGGGGACAGGGAGCCTGCTGGGGTCACATGGGCATTGGGGCTCCCTTCCCAGCACTCAACAATGATGCACTGGGTACCCTGGGTGGACTCCAGGACACCCACATGTTAATGACCAGGCCGTGTGGGGTGGGATTGGCTGCATGCAAGTGTTTGGTTGGAGGGACTGGCTGCAGGCTAGGCACTGTGGCCAACCCCTGCAGATATGGCATTCACAGCAGGGGGGGCCAGGCCCTGCGGACAACCACTGCCGCTATGGCATTCACAGCAGGGGGTTAGCTGCATGTGGGCAGGGAGTTGACCATGCGGCCAGACCTTGCGCCCAGTCCTCTACTACGCAAGGCCAAAGGCTATGCGCGGAGGAAGATGGAATAATGTATGGTAATTAAGTATTACTTTATGTTAAAAAAACATAGAAATTCACTGAAAAATAAAAGATTACAGGGGCATTATAGTTAGGAAATAGAATTTAAAAAAACTTAGAAATTTACTAAAAACATAGGTTGCAGGAATTTGATACGTAAGTTCACAATTACACACACAAAACAATAGAAATTCAGTAGTTATAGTCGGGTTCCCTCAAGAAACTATAGCTTGTGCTCTAAGGTAACTATAGCTCATACCCTAGTGACGCACTGCTAATTACACCACATATTACATCACTCATGACATCTTCTATGATATCATTGACAATATCAGTGCAACATTTGCTGTAAAATTATTGATGAGAAAAGGTGAAGGTGAAGGTGGTGTGAGTTATAGTTGCCTTCGGGCAACTCTAACTATGACTGCTGAATTTCTATGGTTTTGTGTGTGTAAATTGTGAACATGGTGGTAGCCACTCACTAGTTATAGTTAGGGTGACCAGAGATATGGATTCTTGGGATTTTTGTTTTTTGTTCCTTTATAACTTTGCATCCATTTTGACGAATGTGTGTGAAACTTTGCAGGTCTGCAGCCCCGTTTCATTTTAGGAGGACTGAAAGATTTGTGGTATTTGGTTACAAGGGGGTGGCAAAAACACAGGGGTTCCTTAAATGGGCTTTAAATCTAATGCATTTTCCATTGAATTTGTATTCCGCATAGTGCAAAAACCGTCAGCTGCATTTTTAGGAAATTTGGCAGTATTTCATATTTCAGGGGGTAGACGTTTCTGTGGGGTATTGCAGGTACTTACAGTAAGTAAATGTTAAATTATGTGTTTTTTCAACTTAGTGGTATTCTGTAGCACACTACTACTAAAAGAACAAGAAAGACTAAAAAATAAACTAGACTGTATGTAAAGTTTCAGATTTACAACAACAGTAAAACAAATTGTCACATGCTAATGAAAACCTATAAATAAATACATAACAAATAGAATACATATTATTGTACATATGATTTCTTTGTATGCTCTCTAGCTCACAAAATAAAACTGGCCCAACAAGCTAAACAAAATCCATCTTTCTTATGCTCCCCTGTGCAACACAATGAAAAATTGACCTAGAGGTGGGCCACACAAACTACTATTTAGAGTGCATGATAATTGGCCACTTGGAAAAAAATAATCTCAATTTTTATAACAATTTCAAAGATTGCCTTTCAGGCTCTTTAGCCTTCATATGTAGCACAATCTCACTAAAATTAGCAAGGAAGCCCAAAAACTAAACTAGTCTGCATATAAAAAGTTTCAGAATTACAACATAAATAACTAAAAGACACATTTATGCTCACATGATTATGTAAACCAATAAACAAATACAATAGATAGAAAGAAATAAATCACATTAAATCTAAATGTCAGTCAGTAGTTATAGTTAGTATTCCCAAAGATAGGAATTCCTCAGATCTTACCTAATAACTTTCCACACATTTGACGAATCACCACAAAATGTTCCAGACCTATATATAGCATTTTCTACATTTTGAGATGGTGTAAAGTTTTGTAGTGAACCATTAAGGTGATGCAAATATAAAAGGGGATCCCAAAACACATTTTTCCACCAATGCATTTTCAATAGGCTTTTGTATTTTGCATAGCGCAAAAATGGCTGAATAGATACCCCTTAAATTTAGCAGGATTATACAATATTGTGCAGAGATTGAAGATTTTGGGTACTGCAGTTAAGTAGGGTATTTAAATGTAGTGATATCTGTCTCCAGGGTACTTTCACTGAATTTCAAATATCAAAGGCCTAGCTGTATAATTGATTGTGGTAGTCCTGCGTCATTAATGGTGCTGCATGGGCAAAGCAATACTTAAGTCAGATTTACAAAGGAATTTAATGCCACCATGCATGGCTCTCCGTTTATTGGTAAATCTGGAGAAAGGAAAGGCAGGGCAATTCGCTGTATGCTATTGCACTCTACCCCACTCAACGATACACCACCTCATTGTATGGCACTTCACTGTACGCCATTACACTATACACTATTACACTTTACACCACTCCAATGTACGCTAGTACACTATAAACTATTACACTTTACACCACTCCATTGTACACCACTCCAGTATATGTTACTCCGCTCTATGCTAGTCCAAAATATGCTCTCCATTCTATGCTACTCCACTCTACACCACTCCAGTATAATCTCTGGAATGCTATACAATTCCACTCTACAAAACTCTACTACACTCTGTGCCATGCTAGAAGTCACTCCAGTCTATCCACATGCACTTCACTGTGCCAATTTACACTTACTTCTGTGCCTGTACACTCTACTGTGAAACACTCTACTCCACTGTATGACAGTTTCTACTCCATGCCACTCTATAACATACAAATACGCTCTATTTATTTACTGTGCTTTACACACAACTACATAATCCCACTCCACTTGAATCTACCCCACTGTGCAAGATTGTACATCACCCTATGCTACTATAAAAAACTCACTCTGCACAGCTCCACTGTTTCACACACTACTACTGTAGTCTATGCTACTCCATTCTACAATATGCTACTACACTGTGTGCCACTCTCCAACACTTTAATCCTGTCTGTACCCCTTAATTCCACTGTACAGCACTGTACTATACTGTGCACCACTGTGCGACACTCTACTCCATCTTACTCTATGATACCCTAACCCACTACCCACTATACAAAACTGTATGCCACTACACCATTATTTACTCCACTCTACTCTGACACAGTACTCCACTAAGCTACTGTAAGCCACTCCACTCCATGCCATTCAATTCCATTGTAATCTATACAATGCATGCCCCACTGCCATACTCTACAACACAGTACTACAAAAATCAACTAGATTGGATGCCACTCTAGACCAGTGATGTAGTCTACATCACTCTCCAATACTATACGTCACCCCACTACACTGTACTGTGCAATACGATACAGCAGTTTATTACACTTTACTCAAATGTATGCTACTCTGTTCTACTGCACTCTAAGCCACTAAAATCTACAACATGCCACTCCACTGTATGACACTTTACTCCATTCTACACTATCTCAATCCACTGTATTCCATTTCACTATATTCAATTCTACTATGCTTTTTCCCACTCAATCAATCAATCAACCAATAACGTATTCAGCATAATTGACCATAAACGTTACATATGCAATACATACATCAATAACTATCAATACACAAAACAGAGAAGAGAATTGGTGAATTCAAATATCAACAACCCACCTGCTGATCCCTGGAAATCACACAATCATAACCTCTTCCATAGTCAGTATCATCAATCCAATCACCAATACCCCAAAAGATAAAATCTGGTATTCTGCTTAACCCTCCACCATTCTCCTAGATGTCACTGCTGTTTTTAAAAATGCACAAAGCGCATAACAAACATCATGTGTGCTAAAAATGTTGGCGATAAAACAGTAAGGGCCATATGTACCAAAGCATTTTCCCATAGACACAGAATAGGTAAAACCCTTTGCTACATCTGGCCCTAAATCCCTGAATTTCCCAATGGCTTCAAAATTGGTTTAAGAAATAGTTTAAAACATAGTGAAAAAAAGTACAGAAGAACGTAAAGTGCATCACTGTTTTCTCTGAGCAACTATCACAGGGACAAGCCACCTTAGACGTCCCAGTCTGAGCATTAGTTCCAGGAAAATTCAAAAGCCATACCACAGTACCATCTCTAAAATGAAAATTAAAGATCACCCCTAACTTGAAAGGGGAATGGCAAGATACATCACAAAATCCTCCGGTGCATAAAACATACAATACATTTAAACAGTCCTCTTACTCATTTTCTTTCCTAGTCTCTGAGAATTGCAGGAGACTGAAAACAATGACTAAAATATTCAGAATTTCTTATTGTGAGAGGTAAGACAAACATATGTAATACATTCAGTGCTTCACGGGTTTTGCGCACATAGGCCAACAAAGGGATTGAGAGGCCCTTGTCTAAATTCAAGCAATTCAAAATAAGTTCCCTATTCAGGTTGGCCTCAGTACTGGCACATACAATAGCCCATAAGAGAAGCGGTGCAGTTTAGCCAAGTTTGTGATGTACCTAAGGCTTAGCTCTGAATGTAAAATAAAATGAGAGCCTGTAAGGGGTAGTTACAAAATCTGCCTACAAATGCAGTTTTCTTCAGTCTGCAGGGTATCAGTGTTGCAATATTACCAAACCCCCACCCCAAAGAGAGCCACAGGAATGCACTGGGCAGTATAGATATTCCAGACGGGAGAAATTGTCCCCCTTCCAATATCCTGAGGCAAATTAAATAAAGCACCAGCCACTCTGCTAAGCTTTAAACAGGAGTCTCTAATTTACAAATGTCAAGACCCCGTACTGCTAAAGGTCACCCTCAAATAGTTAAAATAAATCACACTTCCCAGTGAGTTCACTCTAGCCACTAATTTGGTCAAAGATTTCTTTCCTGGTCCACATGTGATAATATGTGATTATGCATAGTTTAAGACCAGATTGAGTTCACTAATGAAGAATATGAAAGATTCCACCAACAGATGCAGGGCCACCATGCCATTAGTACTGCATCATCTGCGTAAAGCAGTGCCATAACAGAAGCACACTAAATATTGGAATGTCTCTGGTGACTTTAGTCGGGGTTGGGCATAGGTGATCGACTTAGACAGTAAAAAGAAGTGGGGCCAAGATACAACCTTGGAGCACCCAACGAGCCAGGGGAAATGTATCAGACAATTCACATGCCAAGCCATACGGACCCTCGCTGCCAAGTTCTCATGCAGAATGTGTAAGAAGTTCACTAACACCACCTCTACACCTAAATCCAGCAACATCAACCAGAGCTTTGTTCTGTTAACACAATAGGTGGTTGATAAATCCATAAAGGCCAGGTACAGGGGACTGCACTTAGAAATGGTGTATTTGCCATTGATCAAGTTCAGATTTAAGGACTGTTCCACCGTACCCAGCCACTAGCGAAACCCAAATTGATAGGGGGACAAGATGTTGCTAACATTGACCCATGTGTTCAAACAATTAAATATCACCCACCCAATGATCTTAACTGAGCTATCTATAACAGAAATGGGATGACAGCACTTAGCTAACTTGCAATCCCCTTTTTTAAGGATCGGGACTATAGTCGAAACTGACCAAGACTCAGGGATCTCCTGCCACAAGGTGCTATTAAAAGTGTTCATTATCAAGGGGCCCTATAGCTCCGTTTTACACTTCATTAGATACATGGGGGCTCCATCCGTGCCCAGGGCTTTGCCATTGGAGCTTTGTCTAATAGCAAGAGTAACTTCCTGTAGGTAATAGTCAAGGGGGGTGGATCAGACAGTTTAAACCTTAGCTGCACCTTTAAGCTCTCGTCTTCCACTAGGTGACAGATACTTTGAAAACGTGAAACCCATTTGGGGCTGTTGAACCTGGCATCCTTGGCGTGGTCTCTCCTAACTGTTTGCCTCTACTTCCTAGGTTGTTGCTGTGTGCTGGACTCTGTTTTTGCTGTTTTGGTTACTCTGGGCACTTTACCACTGCTGACCAGTGCTAAAGTGCAAGTGCTCCCTGTGTAAAATGAATGTGTAATTGGCTTTTCCATGATTGGCACATTTGATTTACTAGTAAGTCCTTAGTAAAGGGCATTAGAGGTCCCCAGGCCCTGTGATCAAATGCTACTAGTGGACCCACAGCACTGATTGCACCACTCACCTAAGTATCCCTGTAAATATGGCTCAGACCTGCCACTGCAGTGTATGTGTGTGCAGTTTTAAACTGCCATTTCCATTTGGCAAGTGTACCCACTTGCCAGGCCCAAACCTTTCCTTCTTATACATGTAAGGCACCGTTAATGGTGCAGTGTATGTTAAAGGTGGGACGTGTACTGATGTGCTTTACATGTCCTAACAGTGAAAGACTGCCAAATTAATTTTCCCTTTGGGAGCAGATCGAAATATTAGTGTCTCTGAACTTAAAATTTAAAAATACATCTTCTGATAAAGTTAATGTTAGTTTGAAAATGCCACTTTTAGAAAGTAGGCATTTTCTTGCTTTAACCATTCTGTGACTCTGTCTGTTTTTGGATTCCGTATCTGGGTCCAACTGACAGTTGGGCTGTTTGTGAGTCTCCTCTAGACAGTGACACAAAAGGAACTTAGGTGTAGCCTGCATATCGTGATGTGCCATCTGACCTAGAGTGGAGGGAGGAGTGGTCACTTTCACGTGAAATGGGCTGTGCCTTCCCTCACACAATGCAGTCTCCAACCCCCTGGTGTGTGTCTGGGGCCTGGCCTGGGCAAGGCAGGATTGTGCGAACAATATAGACTTTTGTCTGAAGATTGCCTACTTCAAAGGCAGAAAGGGGTATAAGTAGTGGACCACAAATCCCAGACTTTAATTCACTTCTGGATTCAAGGGGAACCTCTGCCAAGGAGAAGAGCTGAAGACTTAAGGAAAAGTGCTGCCCATGCCTGTGACTGTGCTTTTTGGGCTATCCTGCAGTTGCTGCTTCTGCCTGTGAAAGGGGACAAAGACTGGACTTTTGTTGTGCATTCCTGCTTGAGAAGAATCTCCAGGGGCTTGAACTGAGCTTGTCTCATGTTTTGAAGTCCCAGGGCCATCAAAGCCTTCCTCTGCCAGCACCTGGGCTCTATGCTGAGACTCCTACCCTGCCAAGTGGTGCCCCATCCAGTCATTGGGCCCTTGAAAAGTGAAGTTGGCAGAACAAGGACTGAAATCAACCCACAGCACAACGTGCAGGGACATTTTCAACGCACCACGTGCAATGCGGCTGAAAAATTACGCACCACCAGCTTTGCGACAAGAATCAACGCTACACCTGCATCACAGCTGGGAGATCAACACATTGTGGCAGGAGAAACAACACAACACCCGCATGTGGCTCCTAATAATGATGCAAACCCTCACTGAGTGCAACCTGATTTCTCACGCATCGTCGCTGGGTGTCAAAAAATCAGTGCAAGCCTGCGCAGGTCTGAGGTGCCCTTCTGGAAATCGGCGTACTGCTCTCTTGTAGCAGAGAAAAATACTGCATTGCCAACACGACCGGAAAAAAAACTATGGCCAGCCTCACTGTGCGGCTTTATTTTCTGACACAAACCAGGTACTTTGTGAAACATGAACATTTCCATTGTTTTCTATGCAGTAAGACTCTTAGGGGGTCATTCTGACCCCGGCGGTCATGGACGGCCGGGGCCAGGGTTGGCGGGAGCACCGCCAACAGGCTGGCGGTGCCCCGCAGGGCATTCTGACCGCAGCGGTTTTGCCGCGGTCAGATGCGGAAAACCGGCGGTCTCCCGCCGGTTTTCCGCTGCCCTTTAGAGTCCTCCATGGTGGCGCAGCTCGCTGCGCCACCATGGGGATTCTGACAGCCCATACCGCCATCCTGTTCCTGGCGGTTCGCCCGCCAGGAACAGGACGGCGGTATGGGTTGTCGTGGGGCCCCTGGGGGCCCCTGCAGTGCCCATGCCAATGGCATGGGCACTGCAGGGGCCCCCGTAAGAGGGCCCCACTTTGTATTTCAGTGTCTGCTTTGCAGACACTGAAATACGCGACAGGTGCCACTGCACCCGTCGCACCTTCCCACTCCGCCGGCTCAATTCTGAGCCGGCGTCCTCGTGGGAAGGCTCTTTTGCACTGGGCTGGCGGGCGGCCTTTTGGCGGCCGCCCGCCAGCCCAGTGCAAAAGCCAGAATACCCTCCGTGGTCTCACGACCGCGGAGCGGTATTTTGGAGGGGGGAACTCTGGCGGGCGGCCTCCGCCGCCCGCCAGGGTGAGAATCACGCCCTTATTCTTTTGAAAATTCATATCTTGACTTGTGTATGTTGGATTTTGTCATTTTAATCTTATTTTATTTAGATAAATATTACCTATTTTTCTAAACTGGCATGGTGTCTTTGAGATAAGCCTAATTGCTTGTGCCAAGCTACCAAGGGGATGAGCAGGGGTTATCTGGAGTGTGTAACTTCATTGCCCTGACTAGAGTGAGGATCCCTGCTTGGACAGAGTGCAAACTGACTGCCAACCAGAGACCCCAATCTAACAGTGGCCATTACAACTTAAGAGGGGCTCTGGAGAAGCTCACCTTTGTTTTATCCTGTCGACCATTTCCCAGATATGTTTGCTATTCTTAGAGGATGCTGCACTTTACAATATGTCCCAAACCCTAAAGAGCAAACGCTTCTTCTTTTACTGGCTTTCACAGCATGTTTATGCACTTTGCAGTAATCCTGCACTGTAATGCAATCTTTGGGATTGTCAGAGAGGGCTTTATGTAACCTACGGTTGGCTAGGGAGCACAGGCTGTCAAACTAATAGGGCATTACATGCCTACGCCTTGCCAGCTGTAGCAATATCTGCCTAATACTAAAATTTAAGGAGTTTAAGGTGTGACCTCAGCAACATTGCTAATGTTTCCCTGGTTCTTTCATATGCCACACAAGCCTTGAGCCAACACTAGTTGGCTGATTAAGGGGGATCGAAGCCACAGGAGAAATTGGTTTGTGCAATGAGAAGTACCCTTCAGGATATAAGGCATTATGATCACTCCATTCCTTAACAAGAATTTCGACCAGTGAATACCATATTAAGAGATTACTTGTTGAAAGGATTTAATCAATAACTGAGTCCTGTCCATGCCCCTAAAAGAGGGCGGCAATGTACTATCTGCACAGAGCAATTCTACTACATTGAGAAGGTTGTGTTCAACCAGATACCTCCCCAGTTCCTCCTCTCTCCGATCGGGTCACCTCTGTTGAGGGAGCATAATATCCAATCCCTGTAATTCATAATAAATCTCCAGTTTAGCATTGGAATCCCCGCAAAAGATGCAATTAGTCTGTTTCAACATACCAGATCCATTATGCTTTAAATCAGCTAAGAAACCAAATAGATAATTAAAATGACTACACACTGCACACAGGATTTAAAAACTAATTATTCTAAACATGAATCAAATAAGAAATAAAAACTACTGAGTTTATCCTTAATGAGAAAGGCTATGGCACCCAGGTTTCCAGTCTTAACTCTGGCAATTTCACTTTCAGATTAATGTTGTCTGGTTAGCGAGCTGAAACGAGTGTGCGACAAGATCCACCACTTAGACTAATTTGAAGCTGGTGGATAAATTGTAAATGAAAGTTATAACTACAACTTTAATATCTTTATCGTTTGTACATATATATATATATATATTAATCCTCAACAGATGGAACAATGACCATCCGACGGCTGCACCTCTCCCTTGGTTAAATCCCAATCTTTAGAACGAAGTTGAATTCAACAATACGGAGTTAAATTGTATCGAGTTTATTCCGTATAGTACTATAATAGTTACACAGTATCCTGCAGTGAAATGTCAACGCGTTTCGGCAAAACGCCTTCTACTGGACAAACTCGGCCATTTGACCGACACCATATGTACGGGAAAGACTCCATCATTTGTTTTCATTACATGCTAATGTGATCTACTGCGGCAGCCATCTTTGAACATGCAAAAAAACTAAGGACAATCAGTATCTCAGTGTCGATTTTTAAATCAACACTAATGACATAAGCTATTTTTAATAATCTAGTCTAATCAACATTGGATTATTGTGTATCCCACATATATTTCATTAATATGTAATGCATGCCAATGCTATGATAGAGGCTTAACAGACAATTAATTAATTAGTTTAAAATTACAAATTACAAATTGTTAATCAATTCTATGTCTCATTGATATATTCACCTAATGTGCAGCAAAATCCTTGCACATAAATCTATCATTATTATCACAGTGTCATACCAAAATTGACATTTTTGACGGGCTTATATTGTTAAATTTTTTTAATTTTTTAAAAGACCAACGTCATCAATTTCTCCTAATCAGCAATTTTCACTTTGATTTATCCAACTTGTGTGGAATGTGTTCTCCAATGTTGATTTTTATATATATATGAATGTTATAGATATTTAGATATTTTACATATTTTAAATACTATAAAATGTTATAAATTATTAATGATGCACACAATCCTATCAATAAAGTAGCTAAAATTCTACAGTTGAATACTTAAATGACATCCATTATTATAACAGTTTTACAATCAATAAAATCCTGGTCATTATTAAATTCATAATTTACATACAGTTATAAAGTGTCAAGTGCAATAAATATATACAAATAATCACAATATATAGCTAAACCATACTGGAATTTTTTTCTTCTGTATAGCCTACATCTTTAAAGCCAACCTATAATATGGCCCCTGTATGTGATCATTGAGTTCTTAGATCTTAAATTTAACTTGATCTTTCAAAATGTCTAAGGTTGATGACCTAAAAAAAAGTATCAATTTATTTTGTAAAGTTGATCGACTCTATTTCAATCTATTTTACAAAGTCATAATTAATGCATGTATTAGAGATGGAGATAAAAAAGGCCACAGACTAAAGTGCAATGTGCTGATTAAATAAAACCAATTATATATCAAAATATGTGTCTGTTACAAGTGAAAAACAGTGATGAAAACTTCTATCTATATATTACTCTTCAATGGATTTCAATTTTAAAGGGAAGAAAAATTCTTAAGAGGAAGAAAAAATCTAAAGGTATGAACAAATCTAAAAAGAAGCAAAAAATAAAATCATAAAATCAAAAAATCAAAAAATCAAAAAATCTAAGAATCAAACTATCCAAAGGTCAAATCGGCAAAAAATTGATAGGGACAAACATTTAGTCCCATAAACTCATCAAAATCACATATATCATTAAACTCACCCCTCATGTACGGCAGTTCTAAAAATAGCAGTTATAAAGATTACAAAAATTAAAAAAATTACATTATATCTACAGTCCAATATAAACAAACTATCACATCACTTCAAACCCCTTCTCCTAATATTCCATAAATGGAAAAAATTAAATGCTTTATCTTAGATGGACATGTAATTCAGCATCAAGATTGTGCCCCCAGGGAGATTCTGAACCAAGTAATAAAATCATCTTCGATTCCATTTGTCTGAGCTCAGATGTTCTATCACCAGCCCTAGGATTATTTTTAATGGATTTAATGCCATAAAATGTTAGTGTACTAGAATCTCCTTTATGTATAGCCCAAAAATGTTTGGCCAAGGGATATGTTCTGTCCTGATTTTTGATGGCTCTAAAATGTTGTAAAAATCTAACTTTTAACTTATGGATGAGACTAACAATGTATTTTTTTTGACATCCGCATTCAACAACATAGACCACAAATTCAGTGTTGCACGTAATGCGATCCTTGATGTCACATTGGCGCCCGTCAAACGTTTGGTATCTCTGCATATTTTGTGCGTATTTGCACGCCTTGCAGTGGCCACACTTCCAAAACCCCAAACTTTTTTTGCTCAACCAGGATGTATTTTCTTTGATAGAGAAAAAACTTCTAGTTAAATGATCCCCTAGTGAGCGAGCCTTACGGAAAGTTATGGATGGATGTGGGTCAATCTTATCCCTAATACTGGGATCATTCTGTAAGATGTGCCAATTCTTTTGTAATATGGTTTTCAAAGAGCCATGTTGTTGGTTATATTGCAAAAATATTCTGGGAGATGGTTGTTTAGTCTCACTATTTATAGATGTGTTGTTAAATAGTAACTCATCTCTGCTCTTATTTTTGACTCTATTCTGTGCATCCACCAAAATTTTGAGAGGATATCCTCTGTTTAGAAATCTTTTGGTCATTGTCCTGATTTCTAAATCATATCTACTCTCATCAGAACATATTCTGTGAGCCCGCAGAAACTGGCTATATGGTATACTCCATTTTAATGTCGTGGGATGCCCACTATTGGCATGTAGGATGGAATTACATGCCGTGGGTTTGCGATATATGGTGGTCTCTAGCTGTTCATTTCTCACTTCTAATAAAACATCTAAAAATGTGATAGTCTCTCTGCTGTAGGTGGCTTCCAAATAAATGTTAAGTTGATTATCATTTAATATGTTTATATATTTCAGAAGTGATTGATCAGAACCATCCCTAATAATGAAAAGATCATCAATATATCGCACCCAGCACAACCCTATCCATATAGATGTTGTTGTTTTCAGACCATGCCACCTCTTTCTCCTACCAGCCCATATATAGATTGGCATAAGTGGGAGCAAAAGAAGCCCCCATAGCCGTCCCTTGTTTTTGTAAAAAACAGTCATTGTCAAATAGGAACAGGTTATGTGTCAAACAAAATTGCAGCATGGATAAAAGCATGTCTGTGTGTTCAAGAAATTCAATTGGTTGTGTTTGTAAAAAGTATCTACATGCTTTTAACCCATATTGATGTTTGATAGAGGTGTACAAGGAGGCCACATCCATGGTGACCATTATATAATCTTTATGCCAAGGAATATTGTGTATCTTAGCCAGAAAATCATTGGTGTCACATAAATAACAAACTCAGTAACAAAGGTGCACAGAAACAGGTCTAGATACCGCGAGGTGTTTTCTAGCAGAGATTTGTTCATACTAACTATAGGTCTGCCCCGGGGGGGGGTGATTTATTTTTGTGAATTTTGGGCAGAAAGTAAATACATTGAATTATGGGATAGTCAATCTTTAAATAAGTGAACTCATCATAATCAATAAGTTGTTTGATATGCCATTCTTTGAGCATCTCATGATATGTCACTTGATATTGAGTTATCGGATTAATCCGCAACTTATCATAATGGTCTATGTTCATCAATTGTCGATAAGCTTCTTTGGTGTAATCACATATGTCCATGATGACGATGTTGCCGCCCTTATCAGATGGCTTGATGATAATAGACGTATTTGTTCTCAATGCATTTAGGTATTTCCAGTCTTCTTGTGTAAAATTGGATCTATTAGTTGTTTTGGATGAAACTATCATGCGGAATCTATCAATGTCACCAATTACCAGCTCGTGAAACGTATCGATCAAGTTAACACTTGGTAAAGGAGGATTGAATTTGCTCGACGGTTTTAAATGACTGGTATCATGAAGATTAGTAATATATATATATATATATATATATATATATATATATATATATATATATATATATATATATATATAATTATGTATGGTAAAAAGTTATTAAAATTATTAATTTAATCAATTATAAATTAACTTAGTTTGGGGATGTGCTAGACTGTCAAGAAGGGACTACACCCACCAGAATGCACTCTGGCCCCAGGAGGTGGACATTTCCTTGCCATAGCTGATCACACTCGACATCAACAAGCGTTATAAAGTGCCTGGGAGCACTCTGCAGCACAGGATCCACTAGACTTCCAAGGGGGGACTACATCTCCCAGACTGCACTCTGGCCCCAGGAGGCATCCGTTTCCTTGCCACAGCTGCTAACACTTGACATCAGTGAGAACTATAAAGCGCCTGGGAGCACTTCGTAGCGCGGGATGCGCTAGACTCTCAAGAGGGGACTACACCTCCCAGACTGCGCTCTGGCCACAGAAGGCAGCCATTTCCTTGCCACAGCTGCTCACACTCAACATCAACAAGCCCTGTAAAGCACCTGGGGGCACTCCGCGGTGCGGGACGTGCACTGGGTGTGCTCGGCCTGTGCCTGTCAGTGGCTGAAAGAGGCTGTGCTGGGGCACCCCTCTGACATCTGGCAAGAGCAAGGTGAGTGCTAACTTCAAATATCCCTATCAAATCATAGCTGGAGGGGGTTTTCTGACTCACCCTCCCAAAGCTGTAACTGCCTAGTGCTTGAGAAGTGCATTTGGTGAAAAATGGTTGCTGGATAAACTGGCAGGACGGGCAGGAAGAGGATTCTGCAAAAGGGTGAAGAACCAGGAGGGGGCAGGCGGCTACCAAATTCAACTTTAGGCTCCTTTCTAGCCCGAGCGGTTGGAGTATTCTCAAAGGAGATAGATTTGGCAGAGAGACGCCTTTCATTGGAAATGAGTGACTGGCAGGGAGCAGCATCCAATGATGAAGTTTATGAGCTTTCTGATAATGAAGAAGGCCGGCCCGTGGTACACCAGGTAGAATTGCTTAATTCACCCCTGGCAGCAGCTGGAAACAATGTTGTGGAGGATCACCCAAGAAAGGGCAAGGGGACTTTGTCTGACTCCCCTCCTAGCTGTAGTAGCCCTCCACTTAAGAGGAGAAAATCTCAGAAGAAACCTGGGAGAAAACCCAAAGTGTCACTTTCTGAAATTCTGAACTGCTCTGGTACCCAGGAAGGTACACACACCAGTCAGTGTCAAGTCCCCAGCTTTGAGAATCTCTTGATAAAATTAAATGAGATGGTTGAGGCATGGCTGTTGCCGGTAAGAGAGAAATTGCAGGCCTTGGAAGAAGTAGTTTCCCTGTTGTATTCCCGGAGGGTGGCCCAGTACAGCACCAAAAAAGTGTGGGACTTTGGATCATGAATGTTACGGCCCCATCCTGCAAAAGGAAACCCCGCTGGATGAAAACCAGCAATTCAGGAAAGTGTTGCCCAGCAGTCCCCGCCCCATCTAAATAGAGGCAACCTTGTTAAGCATGTAAAGATGGCCCAGGAGAATTTGTGTATAACTTCAGGGGAATCTAGTAGAAATGGTATTAGAGGGAGATCCGGGAGCCGGACTGGAGAGAATGCAGTGACGGTTCAAGAGCACAGGAGGAGTCAAAATTTGCACTATTGTAATGGTCTCCCACTCCATTTGGAGCTTCCACCTAACTGTGCCCCCTATGTAGTAATACTTACACATTTTCCACCATTAGCTCCAGGTGTAAGCGAATCCACTGAACAGCTAAAGAACAAAACAGGACATTGGTTGAGTACAAACCATGATTTCAACTGCAAGGACATTACAATTATTTCATTTGTTAGAAGAATTGGTTGGGTGGGCCCGGGTGGGTGGGCCCTCTGGAAAAAGAAGGACATGGGGACTGTATTATAGTGAACTGTAGATATCCAGGTCTAGCCCAACGTCTGCTCTTGTCAAGATATACTGATCCCCAGGGTATGCCCCTTTAGGCTTCTTTCATAGGCACACCTGGCTCTTAGATGGTTTCCAAGGCAGGAGCCTTCCCAAACTGCAGGAGGGTCGGCAACCACTTGGAGTGGAAAATAGATTTATTGTACTCTCTGACCTGGAGAAGAATGATTGACGGCATGAGCGGGTGCATCTGTTAACACAGGAGGTAAACGAGAAGGCATCAAACATCGAAAAAAGTTTATTAGCAAAGTTAATTAAAACCATCGCTATACAAACGTTTGTACTATATAAACACTCAAACATACTCTCTGTTTAAGAATTAAATGCATCTAAAAATATATTTTTTTAGCTTATTCTGATCCTAAATCATGTCATAAAATATTAAACTTATACATGATTAAAGCCTACTCCACTAGTTTCATCCTTTGTTCTTGATCTTAAATTCAGGGACTTGCTTAAGCCCGTGTGAGAGAGACATAGCGCCCTGATTACTAAAAATAAAACAGTTGATTTCCTAAGAGAAATAACATAAAATGATGCCTAAGTACCAATGCTAGGAGCTAGAATTAACCATTTGGGAACTCTTCAAACATAAACCAAGAAACCGGGCACTCACGACCTACTCAGCTTTATTCTCAATTTCCTTTTGGGCCTGCACGATAAATTTAGTCCCTTGACAAGAGAATGGGATTCAAAGTCCACTTAGCCAACTGATAACAGCAGGCCTACATAAGCGTATATTTAGTGACCTGAGAATATTTTTCAAATACAATCTCCTATGATCTAAGAAAGCCGGGCACACACAAAATATATTTTCTAGTGACTCTTGACTGTACCCAAAGAGTCAGCAAGAATGGGTCTGTCTCTAAAGAACGGACCATATCTTTAGTTTTCATCAAACCGAATCGAAAAAACATGAACTGATGTTTCAATGACTGGGTGAAGAATGCTGCTGGGCATTCCTGAGCCCATAGATATTTGTGTGATGTTATTACAGTCCAGGCATGTTGTCTTCTCGTAAAAAATGTATGTTTCTCAAAAATGAAGGAGTTCAACCTAGTGGCAGCATTTGCCTTCCAATAAAACTCCACTTTGCCCATGTTCCTCTCCCAGGCTTCTTGCAAACCTAGGTCTTTGATAGAGATGTTTAAATGATGACCCCAAGTGCCTTTATCATTGTGACGCTATTTCTCCTCAATTTCAACCCAGCATAGATTATTGATGGTACCAATCTCTGCTGCTCGCATTCTCCAGCAAAATTTGGTATTGGCACATTTACTCTGATGGTCATAATTTTTCAAACCCAATCCTCAGTTGACCTGTGCAGGGGATGCTGATCGAGGGGTCAGAAAAACTGATTTTTAGGCCTTCGTTTGAACTTGGTTGTAAAAAGCTGCTTCCTTCCCCATCATTATTTCGGCTCCATAAGTAACAGTGGGCATTAGCCATGCTGCCATGACGGAAAGCAAGTGAGTGTATGACGGGCATCTCAGTTTTTGTTTTAATACTTTAAAACCGTAGGTCAAGGAGTGGGCTTTAGCTTGGGTAACAGCAAGCTGTAGTTTGAAAGTCAAGAGATGGTCCATGGTGAATCCCAAATATTTACATGTAGGGACAACCTCTGGCTGGGTTCCATTTATGAACCATAAAAATATGTAATCTTTGTATCAACCAGGCGGACAACCTTAGTTTTGCTCAAGTTCAGTTCCAGGCCTTGCATTGTTATGTATGTATAAAGTGCGTTAATGCTATGCTGTAGTCTGACTGGTGTTTGACTGAGTAAAACTATGCCGTCTACATACTATAGCCATGCTATTCCTTTCCTGGCCAATACTGGCGGACGGCTATTTACGGGTGCTAGAGATTAGGCTAGGTCTGCAAGGTATAGATTGAACACCGTGGGAGCTCGTACACACCCTTGTTTTAATCCTTTTACTGTTGGAATTCTGTTGGTGAGGTGGCCAACCTCCACAATTTTGACTTGCGCCCAAGTGCCTGTATACAGTTTCATCATTGCGTTCAGAAGGCTGCAGGGTAGGCACCAACCTTTGAATTTCTCCCATAGGCGGGTTCTTGGCATGCAATCAAAAGCAGGCTTCAGGTCACACAAATAACTGTTTATTCTTGAGCCTGGCTTTATTTCCCAACAGAGCCAGGAATGCCAGATTGTTTGAGGCTCCCATGCCAGCTCTGAAGCCTGTCTGGCATTGTGAAATTAGATGTCTTTCATATATCCATTCCGCTAGTTGTTGCAATAGAAAAGCTGCATAGAGCTTTGCTTCCACATCAATCAAGGCTATAAGCCTGTAGTTCAAGGGGGATGCAGGATTTCCTGTCTTGTATATCGGGTGGAGAGTACTTCCTTTCTATGCGTCTAGTAGCCCCATAGTGCCCTGGAGGTCATTAAAAAGCAGCGCCAGATAGTGAGCTCAGAATGCGGGATCTCTTCTGAAAAGGGCGTTTCGGATTCCGTTCTGGCCAGCTGCCCCTTCCAATTTTAGTTTGTTTATATGGCCTGTCAGCTTTTCAATATTTATGCTCATTAGAGTGTGTTTTTGTTCATTGTCAGTCAAAGATAAGTCTGTTTTCATTCACTCTAAAGCCAAAGTTTGCCTTACTTGAGTCTTTTGCTGCCTGCGAGGCCTCCTCCTTCACTTGTTGCTCTGGGAGTGAATATTTTGTTAATACGTGGGCTTCCCAGGTAGCTGCGTCTGTACCTGCATTCACTTGTCATTTTTTTCCCTGGTTTTGCCCATTTATCAATTGCCAGAACTTTTTGTTGTTTTTCTGTTTGTCAGACATGAGAAGCTTGGTCCACAAATCCTCATGATATCTCTGTTTTGCCATCCAGCAATTGTTCTTGTATTTGGTTCTTAGTTCAAAAAGCCTTGTTTTGTCAGATTTCCTTCCCCAGTGTATGTCCTTTACGACTGTTTTTGTTTCTCTGGAAAATTGGAGCCGGATGTATCAAAAGGTTTTACCCATTCTGTGTCAATGGGAAAATGCTTTGGTAAATATGGCCCTTGGTTTTTCTGTTTGCATAGTGTTTTGTTATACCATGGCTGTTCTGCTGGACCAATTTTAACTTTGTAATTTGTCTCTATTACCAAAACTGAGAGGCGCTTTTTATTGGTGAATTTGTTCAATAAAGAGTCACACTAGTGCTTCCAAGCTGTCACCCGTTCTCCTGGAGGCTGTTCTTATTGGTCCTGTTTTCTTAGTATTTCTTTAAGCTCTTCAGTGGTACCTGCACAGCGATACACTTCTTTCAAACATTTCTCAAGGCCCGGCCCCTTCCATTTCAGTTTTTTTGTATCATAAGTCACTGGAGCAGAGATTATGATGGTAGCGTAAAGAAGCCGATTCCATTAATTCCGTATCTTAATGAGCTGTGGGAAGTGGTCGCTCTCTGAACGTTCTTAGATCCTGTATGCTACGATCAGTGGCAGTGCGGTTTCGCTCATTAATGTGAAGTTAATATTAGATTTTTTTGTACCACTTGAAAAAGTTACTTGTGCGGAGAGAGCATCCTCAGGGAGGGGCATCAAGCAACACAAACCCAGATTTTCTAGCCTTTTATTCAGATGTATTCTGTTACAGCATTTTGTGCTTACTTTTTTCAAATCTATGTTAAAATCACCAGACACAATGAGGATAGCGTCCTTATATTTCTTCTGCAGCATTTTTAAAATACTGATCGGTGTTTCCCTATTTTCCCTATTTTGAGCTTTGTTCGGGTGAATATATACGTTGATCAACAGTAAAGTTCTTTCAGAACCTGATGAAACCTGGGGTTCCAACTTTATTGGTAGCAGCCAGTCAATTCCCAGATCAATCTGTTTGATCACCGAGTCGATTTTGTAGAGCAGTATATTGTGAGGCAACCAATGGGTTGTCCGTGTCTGAGGTTGTTTTGCGGAAACATTCATCCCAGTATATCCAGAGATTTGAATCGGCTCCATACACCATGTTTCCTGGAACATGATAATTTCGAACTGTTGTAGGAAGCTCAAAGCCACCTCGTCAGTAACCAGATTTTTTAAACCATGGGCGTTCAAGGAGCATATGTGGATGGTTTCTTTAGTTGCTGGATTTTCATCAAGACCAATTACGGCTGTTGTCTTTTGAGTTTTGCCTTCCGACCTGTTTAACTGTTGGGTGCATACCAATAAAACCTTGTTGGTACATGCCGTAATGAAGCATGCTTTGGTGTTTTACTATTTTTAGATGTTCCCGAAATTTCAACTCCCACTGCCCCTTTTAAAATCGAGCCGCCCATCTTTTTTTCTGGTAACAAAAGGTTGGGATATGGAAGCGGTTCCAATTTTTGCAGTGCGATGCCCCATGCACTGAACGTGCCTTGATGTGCTAGAATTTGGTCGATTATGACAGACGTGGCCCAGGATGTTAGCGTTGCCTCTTTATCTTTATTATTCAGATGTGGAGTAAACTCCACAGTCATCAATTCTGTTGTGGAGATATGGGCCAGGGGCTGAATCGCATTTATTAGCTTTAATATTGTACCTCTGTTTAAGATGTCAAATGCCCCCTTCGAATCATAGCAAAAGATTAGAAGTAATTTATTGTCTTCTGAAGCCACATTGTGATACGATGTCTGATGTCCTGGGATTCTTGTTTGTGCCGCACTATTTGTACAATTATCTGGCCAAGGGTAGTAAACTTGATTTGAGATCTGCTTATTGTTTCCCGCAGACTGGTTTAGCGAGATCGTATAATCTTCGGTACTTACACATTGTGGGTTATATTCCCTGTGTTTGCCGGATTCCAACCTGTCACTAACCCGCTGAATTCCCTGTTCAGGGCACTGACAGTAAATTATTATTTTTTCCTGTGATTCGCTTAAGGCCACCTCACCATACAAGGGGCTTCCGCCCTGCTCACTGCTGGAAAAAGGGGTTTTAGGTGACTGTTGCTGTGGTATTAGTTGACGGATGGGAGCACTTGGTTCAAACATGGGGTTGACCTCGCTAGCCGTCTGCTCTTCCCTCATCTGTCTGGATTTTATCCTACTTGCTACCCTGTTACTATTATCTATTCTTCCTGATTCCTTGCTCTGCAAACCGTTGGATTTAGCGAATGACTTCCATATGCTGTTTTGCTGGACCACCTTTGATTTTTTAGGTGCTTTGCTTTGTTGTTTCTTTTCCCTTTTCGTGAGCGAGCCTTCCTCCACTATTGAGTTGTTAGTGACTGATTCCTCTAGTCCGTCCATGGTCGAGCCTATTTCTTGTGTGCTGAGACATGCTCTACCCTCTATGTTGCTCAAGATCCTTTCCTGACCGGTAGAGTGGTTTTCCATAGGATTTTTGCTTTCATGGGAGAGATCAGCTACATTGTGTGCACTTTCCTTGTTCACAGGGTTTATGAGGGCCATCTCTCTGCTGCAGCTAGAGTGGTCTTGGGTTCTAAGATTCTGAACTTTTACCTCTTCCAAGATGCCATTTAAAATTTCCAAGGTTTTTTGTGAATTGTAACCTATAGTGGTTCACTGGCATGTCACCTGCTGGGTGTACGATAAGGTAGTTTCATGGAGATCGTCTATTACAACCATAGGTCTGGGAGGGTTGGTTGAGGTGTCTTCCCTGACTCGGCTAATCTCTTGAAATGTGGCAGGTTATGACGCTAAACTGCAAGATGGGCAATGGGTAAAGTTTATTTGAGGCTATGATTTTATTTTAATTCAGGAAACCTGGTCAGAAGGTGCCACCATATAGGATGGATTCAAAAGGTTTGCCATTGCGGCTGAATGGGTGCCTGGTTGTCACCAAAAAGGGGGTTTAGTCACCCTGGTTCACATCTCTAAGATTGCTAGAGCGTATCAGATTAATTGTAGGCATCAGGGTCACATCATTTGGGTGGTTTTGCCAAATAAGTACAACGTCCTTTTGGTAAATTTCTACAATGCAGTATTGGATTCTGGTTGCCAAATCAGGTCCCTTTTCTTGGCATTGCAGATACTGAATGGAAGGTTGGAGGCCTGTGTTATGGAATTCCATGCAATTGTATCTGGAGACTTTAATGCAAAGATAGGGGGCTATTATACTATTGACAATCCCTTTGATCGAGATTGTGGTGGGCCTGCACCTGAGGCTATACAGGATGCGAGGGAAAGGTCCCTTTTTAAGGGGTTACAGGGCCTGGGTTTCCGGAATACTTTTGACCTAGAACCTGCATGTGAAAATCAGGTACCAACTTTTGTGGGGAGAGGAGCTGGATCGATAATTGACTATATCTTTCTGTCCCTTTCTGTGAGAAATCTAGTCCAGCATGAATAGGTGAAAAGGCAGTACTTTAGTGATCACAACCCCATCACGATCTCACTAACTTTTCCATGCAATATGTGCACATTGGCGATTGGTGGCCTGGTAGGTTTGAGAATAACGGATCAGGGCAGGAGAACTGGTTGGAGACAGGTGAGCATCTCACAGGTAGTGAAGAGGGTGGTGAGCCAAGATTTAAATCTGATAATAGGGATTCTTTTGGCTGAATCCCCATCACCTGAGGAAGTGATTGATGCTGCGAATAAAGTAAATTATGCCATCAAGGAATTAATGACCAAAAAGTAAGAGACATCAGGCAGGATGGTTTAGCAAACCCTGTTATGTGACAAGGAAAACCCTGATGAGGGCATTGAAGGCACAGCCCCTGGGATAAGGTCTATGTGAGTAGTGTACGGGCTCAGTGTAAATGTGCCCTGAAGGAAATAAAACAGCAGCTCAAGGTGCAGGCTTGGGAGGATTTGGAGTGTGTGTCGTACTAAAACCTCAAGCCTGTTCTGGAAGGTAGTTAACAGGGGTATCTTTGAGACAGAAACATCAGAAGGGTTGGGCTGCAATATTCCTCCTGACGTGTGGGTGAGTCATTTTTGCAGGGTTTTCCTGGGAGGAACCCAAGGGGAGGAAATGGATGAGCTGGCAGGTCATACCTTAAATTTGGCCATTAGATTTACACTTGATGAGGTGTTGGCAGCTCTCCAGGATAGCTCAAGCCACAAAGCGCCGGGCCCTTCTGCAATCCCAATGGACCTATATAAAAGTGATCCTCAGTTGTGGGCACCTATAATGCTAAATGTCTTAAATGCTGCAATGAGTGCAGGAATCCCTTCCTCCGGGAAATCTGCATGTATCGTCCCTGTGTTCAAAAGGGGAAACTGGAGCAATCCCAAATCCTACCGCCCGATCTCACTTTTAGGCTCCTCTGAGAGTATTGGGGTGAATTGTTTTACGGCATATTGAGGAATGGATGAGAGAACATGATGTGCTGAGTAAGGTGCAGTATGGTTTTAGGGAAGGGCTGGGGACTCAGGAGCAATGTTTGAATTTGCTCATGTTGATCGGTAAATACACGCAGGCGAAGAAGGGTACCCTGTATCTTGCGTTTATGGGTCTTAGCTGTGCTTTTGACAAAGTAAACCACAGAAAGTTATGGGAACGTTTAACCTTGATGGGTTTGAAGCCCCAAATTGTGGAAATGCTCCGATATTTACACGCGGGGACTAATGCAAACCTGCAATATGGGTCTCATGGGGAATGCACAGAACGTTTTCATTTTAAAAGAGGTGTGAAATAGGGGGGTGTTTTGGCCCCCATCCTGTTTCTTTTATATACAAATGGTGTGCACAATTAACTGGTGGAAAAATGTAAGGATGTTCATATAATAAATGGTAAGAGTTTGCCAGCCCTGATATATACGGATGATGCGGTTCTTATGGCCCATACTATGAACGGTCTCCGGGAGATGGTTTAGGCACTGTAGTGAAATGTGTGTTTTGACCACTGACTTCGTGCTGCACCACCTTGTACCTGGCTTAGCTGTCCAGTGTTCACCAGTAACAGACTCCATTTTGTATTCAGTTTAGCCTTAGCTTCATTCTGCCTATTGACCACTGCCATGTTAAAAGCTGCAAGTGATTTTCCACATTATACAATGTGCATTCTGACTTGTTTTTGTACTATATCCCACCAAGGGCTTTGGTTGATAAGAATGTTCTCAGACAGTAGGGAACGGCTTTGTTTTGGATTATCACCTTGGGATTGAGGCCAAATCCCAATGTGCTATTTTCAAAGCTTACCTAAACTAGCCAGCATTTTTCAATACTTCTTGCGCAAGCAGGAGGGTTTTTTCCCAGAAAGCTCCTTCTTCAGTTCTTTAAGATATAAAAGAGACCCAAATCGACAGTGGGAGATTCAGAGACCTCAATCAGGATTTTAGATGTTGAATGCCTGATATATATTTCCTGTGAGGGTAGAGTTCTCTCTTTCTCGCAGTCAAACAGGGTCATCAGCTTGCTGGCAGGAGAAAGATGAAGTACCTGACAGGCCCTACAGTGATGCAATATTTTTTAGAATTTCCTTTGCATTATAATATAGATACATATATTTGCTGTGTATATAGCAGTAGAGAATCATTTGTGTATGTTTTAATTTCATTGCTGTGACCATTTTTAAAATGTGTGCTTTCAACATGTTAATCTCCTTTTAGGAACCTGTCAGGGAGACCAGATCCTCGGGGCCTGTGCACGTTCCCAACATGTCACTAGACCTCAATAACTCTGGGTACCTGGAAAAAATCAAGAATAGTTAATACAATGTTTCATATGGGCTTTTCATGAAATGTCACATACTGTCTAGGAATACAAGAACCTTCTAGAATAATGTTTCAGAAAAAACATTGCATTTTAAACATTAGGACAAAGGCAATCTGAAACATTGCCAGGAAAACAATAGGAATTGTACTAGGAACTAGGAACTTAATTTGCACAAAGAATGTCACATTTTGAATTTAGCATCTTCACAGAAAATCCAGAAGCCCAGGATAAATGTGTGCACTTCAACAAACACTACACATCAAAGTTTTAATTGCCATGAAATGACTGCGCACACTGTTGCCGATCTGAACACCAAGTTTTACATGCTGGAAATGAATCGCACACACTGTTGATTTTAACAAGGATATGCAAATGCCATGAAATGATCGTGCACACTGTTGCCGACCTGAACACCAAGTTTTACATGCGGGAAATGAATCACGCACACTGCTGATTTGAACAAGAGTATGCAAATGCCATGAAATGATCGTGCAAGCTTTTGCCGATCTGAACACCAAGTTTTACATGCGGGAAATGAATCGCGCACACTGCCGATTCGAACAAGATTATGCAAATGCCATGAAATGATCGTGCAAGCTTTTGCCGATCTGAACACCAAGTTTTACATGCGGGAAATGAATCGCACACACTGCTGATTCGAACAAGAGTATGCAAATGCCATGAAATGATTGCGCAAGCTTTTGCCGATCTGAACACCAAGTTTTCCACGCTGGAAATGAATCGTGCACACTGCCGATTCGAACAAGGATATGCAAATGCCATGAAATGATCGTGCAAGCTTTTGCCGATCTGAACACCAAGTTTTACATGTGGGAAATGAATCGCGCACACTGACGACTCGAACAAGAATATGCAAATGCCATGAAATGATCGCGCAAGCTGACGCCGATCTGAACATCAAGTTTTACATGAGAGCAATGACTCGCGTACTCTGAAAGTTTCACGAGTAGGCCCAAAACTCAAGAGTCTTTGAGAACGGGGTCGGGGACCCAGCCCGACCTCCGCCTTACCACCCTGCTCAAGGATCACCAATATAATGCGGGGCGGGCCTGGAGCATCAAGGTAGGCCTCCGGAACAGGAGCTCAGGAATTTGCTGCTGCTCTGCACCGGGACCTCTGAATAGTGAGCACGTGGAGCTGGGCTGGCTCCCTTATATAGAGTCTGGCCCAGCCCACAAACCACACCCAGTCATGCTGCAGGGTAAGCTGCTAGAAGGTCCTAGAAAGGGACCACACCCTAACACACTCAGTAAGCCTGCAGCACTACATTGCAAATGAACAGTTACTGCAATCATCATTAATAGTGTTTTTCAAGGTTAATGTCTGTAATGCAAAATGTCTCCTTTGGACTAAGAAGTGCATTCCAAAGATTTTTGTCAGTGCATGAGTGTTTCAGCTCGGTCATTAGTGAAAAGCAAAAGAGGTATATGGTGATTTTATGTCTGATTTAGACTTAGAGGTTAACCGTAGTAAGTCCCATTTTTATCGTCTGTGGCAAGCCACTGAGCAAAGCGGGTGTTTTGAAGATCAACAATCAAATCATCAGCCATGTGCAGGAATTTCCTTATCTAGGGGTAACTTTTGATGAAAAAGGAACATGGAAGCCCTGCATTTCAAGGTGATGTGCGCGTTTTAATGCCTCTGTAGGAGCTACTTTTGAGTTTGCCGTAAGAGTGGGAAATAAATGTATTAAGCCTCTGCTTGAGTTGTATAGATGTAAATGCCTCCCAGTTCTCATGTATAGAGCACAACTCTGGGGCTGTTTGGATAGCACAGCCCCCCAGATAGAGTAAAATCACTTCTGCAGAAAGTTATTGGGCGTGGGGCAAAATATCTCCAGTTTTTGCCTACATGAAGATTTGAATTTGGAGTTCGTGGAGGATGGGATTAAGATTGCACCCCTTATGCTGTGGATTTCCATCTGGTCAAATGATTGTGCCTCCCCAAATAGGGAAGTGTTGTGTGACTGGCATGTGATCAAGCTCTGAATATCCCCTGGTTGGCATAGATATAAGAGGTCGCAACATCCCTTGGTCACCCAGAAATGTTTTATGCCCCACAATGTTTAATACATACTGATAAATGATGGGCAAAAGAGAACTTTTTAAAAAATCTGGGAGCAAAAAAGGAGGCAGAGGTATTAAGGAAACCAATGGTGAGGGATTTCTTAATGCTGAAGGATCAGGTGGGTCCAGAACTATGGGCCTGATTCTAACTTTGGAGGACGGTGTTAAACCGTCCCAAAAGTGGCGAATATACCACCTACCGTATTACGAGTCCATTATATCCTATGGAACTCGTAATACGGTAGGTGGTATATCCGCCACTTTTGGGACGGTTTAACACCGTCCTCCAAAGTTAGAATCAGGCCCTATATCTTTTGATCGTACAAAATGTGTGGGAAAGGTCACTCATTACTTGCTTAGGATTAGGAGTAATTACAAGTAATTTGTGCTTCCTGCTTGGCCAGTACGATTTCAAATCCATACAACCTTGCCCGTGTGATGGGGTGTCCTTACAGTCTTTAATACATTTTACCATGTTTTGTGATTTTTATGCACCGTTTAGACGCAGATTTTTACTCCCCCTACTGAGAAAAAAGGGTTTTGTGCAGTACTACCCAGCCTATTTATGGTTGCGTATGGTCCCGGATGTGTTGGTGTGTCGGGGTGGGGTCCTTCTTAAAAGGATCTATAAGTTGGCGGAACAGTGTAAATTCTTTTTAATTATTAAATATTTTTATTTTGGGAATTTTGACTGTAAATGAAATTGGAAGCATTTAAGATTTTAAATAGGTGAGCTTTTATTATTTTTTAAATGTTTTGTATTTTATATGTTATATATTTATGTGATTTATGGTTAGTATTATAGAACCGACTAAAGAATTGGATTGGACTGGATTGGATTGGACTGGCTCTTAATTCGAAATCAAATTAAACATTTTGGGGGTCATTACAACCCTGGCGGACGGTGTTAAAGCGGCGGTAAGACCGCCAACAGGCCGGCGGTAAAAAAATGGGAATTATGACCATGGCGGAAACCGCCAACAAAGACAGCCACTTTAACACTCTGACCGCCACGGCGGTACAGACAAACAGCGCGGCGGTCACCGCCAACAGACAGGCGGAAGACAATGTACTGCCCACAGTATCACAACTTACCAATCTGCCACCTTTTCCGGGGCGGATTCACCGCGGATAAAAACACGGCAGAAACAGCCATTTCAAAGGGAAAACGTTCACCCCTACACACCCCACGAGGAAAGATGACACCATGGAACCGGAACTCCAAATTCTCCCTGCGATAGTCTTCCTGCTCCTATACGACCATCATCAACGCCGGCGGCGAAGACAACCGTGAGTACTGCACCTACGAAATAGGGGAGGGGGAGGCAAAAGTCAGGGACACACACACGCAACACCCCCACCCCCACCCCCACCCAACCCTCACCCACTACAACACACACACCAATGCATATCCAAACATTACAGTAACAACCCCCAACCCCCCCCCGGAAGAATGCAAAGACAAAAGGAAATGAGTTCAACCATTGTAATATATCAAAATACAGTAACCAAGGGCCAGATGTATGATTCTGGCCCATTGCGATTCGGTAATTGCGATTTTTAAGAAATCGCTATTACCGACTCGCAAAGGGCCATGTATCACATTAGCGATTCGGTAATAGCGATTTCTTAAAAATCGCAAATGCAATTACCGAATCGCAAATTGCGATACTGGCCCCATTAGCAGCTATGGGCCTGTTGGCCCATAGCTGTGAATTTTTTGCATTTCCTAAATTGCGATTTCTGAACCAGAAATCGCAATTTGGGAAATGCAAAAGGCCAGGGTGCTGGGGGCCTAAGGCTCCCTCTCCTGCACCCCATTTTTTTTTTTTTTTACCATGTAAAGTACACACATGCCAAAAGGGCATGTGTGCTTTACATATTACATTTAAAAATGCAGTTTTACTGCATTTTTAAATTTTGCACCAGGTTACCACCTGGTTGCAGACAATGGTATTTTGCATGTGCAAAATACCATTCTGCGAAAAATCACAATTTGCTATTTTTTGCAGAATTGCTTTGCGACCTGGATTTTGCGAATCGCAAAATGCGATTTGCAAAATCCAGGTCACAACGCAAAAAATCGCAAATTTTGCGATTTCTATTTTGTGGTCTGCGAATGCCTTTGATGCATTGCAGACCACGATTTTGCACTCGCAAACGGCCGATTTCGCCGTTTGCGAGTGCAAAATATTTTGATACATCTGGCCCCAAATATATACAGATATATATACACATTCAACAAAATATACATCACGATTAGTAGTGCAGGCATGCACCATTCAATGTCCGTGGACCACTGGGCCCAAAATGCATAGGCGAGGCCCACATCAGATACCTGATCAAAACGGAGAGAACACTGCCGGGGCATCAGATAGAAATACAACAGGCACCTCAGGGGGAAGGGAAGGGGGGGCACCTCAGCCGGATGAGTGCACCACGCCAGATCCACGAGGGGGCTCCATGCCCACTCTACCATCCTGGGGAGTGCAAAGCCACAGTCTCTCAAGTCTCTCCAGTGGGTGGTTTGCCCACTGTACCATCCTGGGGAGTGCAAAGCCACAGTCTCTCAAGTCTCTCCAGTGGGTGGTTTGCCCACTGTACCATCTGGGGAGTGCAAAGCCACAGTCTCTCAAGTCTCTCCAGTGGGTGGTTTGCCCACTGTACCATCCTGGGGAGTGCAAAGCCACAGTCTCTCAAGTCTCTCCAGTGGGTGGTTTGCCCACTGTACCATCATGGGGAGTGCAAAGCCACAGTCTCTCATGTCTCTACAGTGGGTGGGTTGCCCACTGTACCATCCTGGGGAGTGCAAAGCCAGTTTCTCAAGTCTCTCCAGTGGGTGGTTTGCCAACTGTACCATCTGGGGAGTGCAAAGCCACAGTCTCTCAAGTCTCTCCAGTGGATGGTTTGCCCACTGTACCATCCGTGGGAGTGCAAAGCCACAGTCTCTCAAGTGGATAACAGTCTCCGCTGGTTCTGGAGGGGGACTGGTGCCCAGAGTGCTTCATCCTGTTAAGGACAGAGGTAGTGGATGCATGTCTCCACTGGTTCTGGAGGGGGACTGGTGCCCAGAGTGCTTCATCCTGTTAAGGACAGACGGAGTGGATGCATGTCTCCACTGGTTCTGGAGGGGGACTGGTGCCCAGAGTGCTTCATCCTGTTAAGGACAGACGGAGTGGATGCATGTCTCCACTGGTTCTGGAGGGGGACTGGTGCCCAGAGTGCATCTCTCTCCCCGTGACAGTCCCAGTTGCGTCACTGCCCCTGCCGCTCATGGGCTAGCGGTGCTTGAGTTGGCGGTCCTTGCACTGTTCAGCAGTGCTTTCCCTGTTCAGCGGTGCTTGCCATGGCGGTCTTTGCCCTGTTTAGCGGTGCTTGCCCTGTTCAGCGGCGCTTGCCCTGTTCAGCGGTGCTTGAGTTTGCAGTTTCTGACCTGTTCTGCGGTGCTTGCCCTGTTCAGCGGTGCTTGCCATGGCGGTCTTTGCCCTGTTCAGCGTTGCTTGCCCTGTTCAGCGGTGCTTGAGTTTGCAGTTTCTGACCTGTTCAGCGGTGCTTGCCATGGCGGTCCTTCATTGCCCAGCTGGGCTGGGGCTGGCCGTCCTTCATTGGGCAGCTGGGCTGTGGCTGCCGGGGCCCTCCTGGGCAGCTGGGCTGTGGCTGGCGGTGGCCTCCTGGCCACTGACGATGGGGCTGCCCTCCTGGGCACTGACTCTGGCGGCAGCCTCCTGGCCAGTGACGATGGGGCTAGCGGTGGCCTTCTGGGCAGCGGGGATGATGGTGGTCTTCTCCGCCGTGCTGCTCCTCCCAGGCTTTGGCGATTTCTTCTGCCCCTTCCCCACCTTGGGAGGAGTCACAGCTGAGTGGACACTCCCCCGGGACCTTTGTGAGCGGCTTTGCTGGCTGGAGTCTTCCCCCACTCCCGCTGGGCACTGTCCAACTTCTGGTGCTTCACAGGCGGGGGGGGACTGGCTGTGCTGTGGCTCCGTGTCATACTGGCTGCCCTGGTGCCCGGTGCACTCCACATACCTCTAACAACAGGCACCACTGGTCCCGGAGATTTGTTGGCTGAGGCGCTAGTACAGGACCTATGAATTGGAGGGGGAGGGTGGGAAAGAGGTCAAGCTTGGTCAGGAAAAGTTTCTTAGGAACACTGGGACGGGTAGCTGGAGGGGGTCTGGGAGTGGAGGAAGAGGAGGTGGTTGTAGGAGGTGTAACTTTTGTGGCTTTGGGTGCAGGTGCATGCGCTGGAGGCTGTTGTGAGGTGGATGTATGTTGAGTGGGTGTGTGCCTGCGTTTGTGTACTTGTGTACTTTGGGAGGGGGCGTCACAGACACACTGGGAGAGGACACAGGGGATGTGTAAATGCTAGTGGGGGTGGTGAGTGCAGGTGAGCGGGGTGTGGTGGTGGGTGTGCTGGTGCGGGACCTAGTGACTGTAGTGGTAGTGCATGCAGGTGAGAGTGTAGACGAGACTGGGAGGGAGGAGGGAGACAACGAGGAGGGGGACACAGTGGAGGAAGTGGATGTTGCTGTGTCTGTATGTGTGTGATGCTTGCGTGAGTGCCTCTGGGATGTGTGGTGCTTATGTTTGCCTGAGCTTCCCTTGTGTGTTGACGTGTGTGCATGCTGGTCTGATGGTGTGCTTGGGATAGGCTGGGGTACAGGGGATTGGGTCTGGGTGGAGGAAGTTGGAGGGGGGAGGCTAGAGACAGGGACAATGGCTGCCATCAGTGCTGAGGCCAGAGTTTGCAGGGTTCGATGAAGGGCAGCCTGACCAGAAAGAATGCCCTCCAGGAATGCATTTGTGTGTTACAATTCCCTTTCTACACCCTGGGTGGCATTCAAAATGGTAGACTGCCCAACAGTGAGTCACCTGAGGAGGTCAATGGCCTCCTCACTGAGGGCAGCAGAGGTGACAGGGGCAGGGGCTGAGGTGCCTGGGGCGAAGGTGATGCCCACCCTCCTGGGTGAGCGGGCACGGGGCGAAGGCTGAGGGGCTGCTGGGAGGGCGGTGCTGGTAGGGGGGGTGGCGGCTGTACCTGTAGAAGTGGGGGGCACAGATTTTGCCACCACCACAAGGGAGCTCCCATCAGAGGACGAGTCCTTGTCACTGGTTGCAGATCCTGTGACCGCCGTGAAGCTCCCCTCGCCCTCCGTCCCACTGGTGTATTCAGAGTCCGTGGTGTGGCCCTCCATGGCCATGTGGGATGCAGCTCCCTCGTGCTCCGGTGCCACTGTACCTTCGCCTGATGATGCTGATGCACACAAGAACAGGGAGACCACAAAAAGGGGGTGGGACGACAGAAGAAAGACAGGTTGAGTGCATGGCTTACCGCTACCGTTGGTGGACAATACAGACACAGCAGCCCCCTGCACTATGCCGCGCTGTTGGGCTCTACAGATGCAGTACCTGGGATATGGCCTGCATAGCTATGGTGGACATCTGCACACATAGATGACACAGGGGCATGTATACCTGTACTTGGCACTCTACAGAGGTGGGGTGGAGTGCCACATGGCCTGCATTATGGAGTGGCCTAGCCTACGGAACTCGCCCTGGCCTATGGGAACCCACAGCCCTCCTCCCCCACCCAGACACCTTCACTGCACGCAAAGTCCACGGAATGATGTACTCACCCCCTTGTGTCTGCTGTGATGCCCTCAAGCGCCCATCCAACTCAGGGTAGGCCACTGCCCGGATCCGGAACATCCGGGGGGTCATGGTGCGACGGGCACCCCTCCCACGTTGGGAGGCCATCCCCAGCTGAGCCTCCGCCGTCTTCTTGCTCCAGTGGCGAATGACCTCCCATCTTTTCCGGCAGTGGGTGCTCTGTCTGTGGTGGACCCCCAGGGTCCGGACGTCGTTGGCAATGGCACGCCAAAGATCCTTCTTCTGGTGGGCGCTGACCTACATGAAATGTACAGGGGAATAAGAGAAGTCATTAGCAACTGCACCGTCGAAGTGAGTGGCCCACATCCCTAGCCTTGCCATGTGGCACATGCATTCACAGTCCTTCATGCACGCAGAACTGTGGCCCCTTCCTTCTTACAACCAGCCCTCTACACTCAGGCACAGCCCATACAACGTGTTCCCTGTGTACTTACCTGTTGGTCTGGAGGACCGTAGTGTAGCGTGTACTGGGGGAGGACCGCGTCCACGAGCTTCTCCAACTCCTGTGCAGTGAAGGCAGGGGCTCTTTCCCCAGATGCACGAGCCATTGTCTCTTCCAGACCGAGGTCACAGCAGCACTTGCAATGTAGGTCCTCTCCTGTCGAAGATCAGGTATCAAGTGATTCAACAGATAGAAAATGGCGATCACATCCGCGGCGGTGACGTCCGCGGCGGTGTGTATCATCACCGCCGGCGCACTTCGTCATTGGCTCCTGGGACCCATAGGGTCCAATGTTAACCAATGCAGTATTGCGCCGTGGTCTTTGTCCGCCTACCGCGACGGTGTACAACGCCAGCGCAGTTACCTCACATCCCACTGTCCCAGTTTAGAGGTCAGGCAGCCGCCATTTCAGGGGCCCACATGGCTTCATTTTCAACTGTGTCACACATACCTAGGCCTAGACTCAACACACATACAGGCAATTTTTGGGATTATGTTTCGTGTTCTGTGTAGACTGTGGGTACATACCTCTGAGTTGTTTGACTCTGTGGTCGCTGTTGTTCTTCCTAGGCAGCGTCCGCTGGGACATGTGAGGAGATGGCGGAATCCTCCGGTGTACCGACCACTGGTGGACCTGTTGACAATGGAGGAGCGACATTTAATCATCACCATCAGGTCTGACCGTGCCACAATCCAGGAACTGTGTACCCAGTTGGAGTCTGACCTGATGTCAGCAATCCTCCATCCCACAGGGATCCCCCCCAAGTGCAGGTGCTATCAGTGCTCCATTTGCTTGCAAGTGGGTCATTTCAAACAACAGTGGCCATGGCATCAGGGATGTCCCAGCCTATGTTTTCCAACGTGTTGTCCAGAGTGTTGTCTGCCCTGCTGAAACACATGTGGAGCTACATCGTTTTCCCTCAGGTGGAGGATTTGGCTAAGTTAAAGGTGACTTCTATGCCCTTGGACATATCCCTAACATCATAGGTGCCATTGATGGGACCCATGTAGCTCTTGTCCCCCCCGACAGGAGTGAACAGGTGTACAGGAACCAGAAGAGTTATCATTCGATGAATGTACAGATGGTATGTTTGGCAGACCAGTACATCTCCCAGGTAAATGCTATGTTCCCTGGCTCTGTGCATGACGCCTACATCCTGCGGAATAGCAGCATCCCTTATGTGATGGGTCAACTCCAGAGGCACCGGGTGTGGCTATTAGGGGACTCTGGTTACCCAAACCTGTCATGGCTACTGACCCCAGTGAGGAATCCCAGGACCAGGGCAGAGGAACACTACAATGAGGCCCATGGGCGGACTAGGAGGGTGATCAAACGCACCTTCGGCCTCCTGAAGGCCAGGTTCAGTGCCTCCATATGGCAGGTGGTTCCCTATTCTAGGATAAGGATGGTGTGCCAGATCATAGTGGCCTGCTGTATGCATCACAATCTGGCTTTGCGACGACAGGTGCCTTTTCTGCAGGAGGATGGTCCAGATGACGGTGTTGTGGCAGCTGTGGAGCCTGTGGACAGTGATGAGGAGGAAGCAGAGGAAGAAGACATTGACAACAGGGACTCAGTTATCCAGCAATATTTCCAGTGACACACAGGTGAGAACACATTCATGCCTACTACAAGTACTTTCACACTTCTACCTCTATCCTGTCTGTCGATTTCAACCATTAGATGGTAACTGAGTTGTACATTTCCATTACGGTTTCACAGGTGTGGTTACCAACGTGTGTCATCTGCTTAGATTCCTCATGGACTTGCGATGTGTGACATAGGTATGTTGACATTACATTTGAGAATGGATTTTGTCACTGTCATTGCTAATACACATTTTCAAAATCACAGACTGACTCCAGATTGTTTTGTGCTTCAAGGGTGTTTATTGAAGTGCTAAATATTGGAGGGGGGTGGTAAAAAGGTGATGGGTGATGGTGGAGGAATGTCCATGGCAGAGTCCAGTCTATTAGTCTCACAGGTGCACTGCCCATATGGGCATAGGAAGTGGAGCTGGGGCAGTTCCAATATGGACAGGGTTACAAAGTGGGACAGTGGGATGACAATCAGGGTGGTCTCATTTCATGGCGGGGGTCTTGGCATCGTGCTCTGTCCTGTTCCTGGATCTCAGGGACCGCTTGCGGGGTGGTTCTCCATCTACAGGGGGCGGGGTGCTGGTGTGGTGGTCCTGTGGCGGTGCCTCCTGTCCACTAGCGCCGGCGGAGGTGGTGGGCAGTTCTTCGTCCATGCTAGTGTCAGGGGCCCCTTGGAGTGCCACGGTGTCCCTCCTGGTGTTAAGTATCTCCTTCAGCACCCCTACGATGGTGCCCAGGGCAGTGCTGATGGTTCTGAGTTCCTCCCTGAAGCCCAAATACTGTTCCTCCTGCATGCGCTGGGTCTCCTGAAACTTGGCCAGTACCGTTGCCATCGTCTCCTGGGAGTGGTGGCAGGCTCCCATGATGGAGGAGAGGGCATCGTGGAGAGTGGGTTCCCTAGGCCTGTCCGCCCCCTGTCGCACAGCTGCCCTCCCAGTTCCCCTGTGTTCCTGGGCCTCTGTCCCCTGGACTGTGTGCCCACTACCACTGCCCCCAGGTCCCTGTTGTTGTTGGGGTGGTGGGTTATCCTGGGTTCCCTGTAGTGGTGGACACACAGCTGATTGACGTGTCCTGGTTACGGAGGTATGGGCCCACTGGGTGGGTGCTGTGCTGGTGTTACCAGAGGGTGGAAGCTCTGTGGTGGCCTGTGACTGGGTTTGGGGAACCGACTGTCCCGAGGCCCACAATGGTCCGGGCTGGTCATCTGGATCCAGTTGGACAGAGCTGCTGTCATCACTGTGGGCCTCTTCTGTGGGTGGGGTAGAGATGTCTGGACCCTCCTATCTGGTGACGTTGGGTAGTGGTCCTACAGGGGTATAAAAGCATGATTATTGCATTTGTGTGTGTCATGGTGTGCAATGGGTGGGTGAGCGTGTACCCCAGTGCTAGCATTCCTGTGTGGGGGCTTGTGTGATGATGGTTGAGGGGGGTGTTATGGGTATGTGCAGTGGGCATGCTTTAGTGATGGGTGTCCATGCTTTGTTGTGTCATGCAGGGCTTGGTGTTGGGATGGGTGGTTTGTGTTAGTAGTACATATGTGAGGAGTTGGAGTGATAGGGGAGGGGGTGAGGGTGGGGGTCTGTGATAGCATGCAGGTAGGGTGGGGGATATGATAGTTAAGATTTGACTTACCAGAGTCCATTCCTCCACCGACTCCTCCGAGGCCCTCAGGATGCATAATAGTCAAGACCTGCTCCTCCCATGTTGTTAGTTGTGGGGGAGGAGGTGGGGGTCCGCCGCCAGTCCGCTGTACCGCAATGTTGCGCCTGGAGACCATGGAACGCACCTTCCCCCGTAGGTCGTTCCACCTCTTCCTGATGTCATCCCGATTTCTCGGGTGCTGTTCCACTGCGTTGACCCTGTCGACTATTCTTCGCCATAGCTCCATCTTCCTAGCTATGGAGGTGTGCTGCACCTGTGATCCAAATAGCTGTGGCTCTACCCGTACGATTTCCTCCACCATGACCCTGAGCTCCTCCTCTGAGAACCTGGGGTGTCTTTGCCGTGCCATGGGGTGGTGTAGGTGATGTGAGGGGTGGTGTATGTGGTGATGAGTGTGGTGATATGTAGTGGAGTGTGGTGTTTTGTGCGTGGAAGTAGTGTGGGTGATGGTGTTGTGTGCCTCTGTATGGTGGGGTTGTCTATGCTGTGCTGTCTCTCTGGCCTTCGTCTAAATTTTTGGTTGTAAGGGTTTGTGGGTGGTGTGGGTGTATGTTTTATATAGTATTGATTGTGTGGGAGTGGTGTGTGTATGTGTATCAGGTGTGTGTATTTCGAATTGTCCAATGTGGCTGTGTTTTGGAGATGTGTGTGTATTTTGAGCGCGGCGGTGTGTACCGCCAATGGAATACCGCGGTTGAAAGACCGCCGCGTGGATTCGTGGGTCGTGATAGCATGGGCATGTTTCTGTTGGCGTGACGGTGGAGGTTTTGTTTTCGCCAGTTTATCACTGACCTTTGGTGTGGCGGACTTGTGTGGGTGTCTGAATTTTGGCAGATTCCGAAATGTGGGCCATAATAGCTGTGACGGAATTACGCCGCCGCGGCGGTGTGTTGGTGGTCTTCTGCACGGCGGTAAGCGGCTTTTACCGCCAATGTTGTAATGACCCCCTTTAACTCTAATTGCCATTATTACATTAATTTCAATTAATTCAACAAATAATGTTTATTTAAACTTAGTAAATATTAAATAACTGAAGATTGGTTGTGTGGATGGGAGTTTATACATTTTATTTAAGAATAATGCTTATACACCGTTATTTATTTTGATTATTTAAATATTAAATGAAGCTGTTATTTGATGGGTTAACATGCTTTGCCATACATGCTAACCTTGGTATCATTTAATATAATTTATCAAAAACCATCAAATTCACTGAAATCGTTTTCTGATTGGATACAAATGGTGGCTCTCATATTGTGACTGCACCCAAAAAAGCAGTAAAAATAGACAAAAAACAGATGTTAAACAAAATATGAATCTAATTTTAGCATTTAAATACTTTGAATGAGTTGACGGAGCAGGTACTTTTTGAAGTGAGAGATAAACAGCTTTTACGTTTTTTCTCTAAATTAAATGACAGTTGTGATTTGCATTTTGTCAGACTACTATAATTGAACCAAATAGGTTGTTGTGTCTCCATCTACCCTACCTTTCTCACAAGTGTTTTTATTAATAGTTTGTTTTTGTAAAGTCATCTCACAAATACGGTTCCGTTATTTTGACTAATAGATGTGATGCGCATTTCCTCTCTTTTGATCAGGGTACAACGAATTGTTATCTAATAGCTAAGTATAAAGGGCCTTCAAAGAGAAAAACAACATATTTACTAATATCCAAAATGGTTGTCTTTTTGTAAACAATTACATTTCGGTCTTTGATGACTAACACATAAAAGCCTTGGACTGATGTGCTTGTTTGTGTCAGATCACTTCACATAACCGTGTCCTAATTATGCAATGTCTAACAGATTAAACGTAGCAAGAGATGTTACGCTTCCTGCCTATGACTCGACTGCTGAGGACGTCTGAAATCCTTAATTGAAAGAAACTGCTATCCGTTTTTGTCTTGCTTTGTTGAACAGAACAATATGTGTTTTCGGGGTAGGATGGGAGTGTGGAAGCTGAGATGAAGGCTTTCCACAATTCTTTGTTTGTAAAGAGAAACATGTACATTTGTATGAAAAGAATAAAGAATGCTGCTTTTATGCAAATCTGTCTGAATTGCTTGTGTCCCACTTTTCGCATTTGGTTAGAAATTAAATATGTATGTAGAGTTTTTCCTGTGCAGGAATACCAAGCAAATATATTCCTTACTAAAGCTGCTTTATTTCATGTTTCTTTAGGTTAAGGGCGAACGTCAAGTAACTCTTCTTTTATAAAAAACTTTCAAACTAATGACACAAATAGTAAAATACATGAACGTCTCAGTAACAGTCATTCTTTCTCATTTGTCATCCATTATATTACCCAACAGATTTCATACTATTTTTCAAGATGAAGCATATACAATTTAAACCGGACTATTCCACTCTCCAAAAAGGTTTCAATAATTTATTTTAGTAGCTGTCTAAAGCATGGGCTAGTGATTCACGCAAAAGCGCTGGGAATATATTGCAGTTCCAAAGACGATCGTTGTCAAAGGGGATTACCATTGCTAAAATTGAGAGGTGGGTGAGTCTACAAATCAATAGGGACAGGTGAACAAAGGTCTGGATTGTCTCATTTTTGTAGGAGCTGAGCCATGAAAATGTGCGGCATGTAAATAGTGCAACAAACATCATGTAAAAATACGATAAAGTTCCTTTAAAATTCAAAAAGTTAATTTATTTAACACGAGGAGACGTTTCACCTTACTCCATTAGACTATAGCACTGCATAAAAGGCATTTAATAAAAGTGATGGCTTTAAACATGAATCTCAAAACATTCATGCCCTCTCCCACCCTGACAACAGTGTCATTAGTGAACAAAGAGAAAGTAATTTGTCACGTGCACTTTATCTGTGGCCTAGATCCTCATTAAACATGGCTCCATATTTATACTTTGTTAGCGCAGCATTTGTGTCATTTTTTGACGCAAAAACAGCACAAACTTACAAAATACTATTGTATTTTTTAAGTTTGCGCCGATTTTACGTAAAAAAACGACACAAATGCGGCGCTAACAAATTATAAATATGGGCCATGAAGCCGCATCATGGTCTGTTAAATCAAACACAAGAGAGGTTTTGCGCAGCAAACATCTAGAACTCTTAGGTTATAATTAAGAAAGAGTGGCGCAGTGAAATACATTTTTTGCCTAAGAACAAACAAGTAGTTCAAGTAGGTAACCCATGTATTGATCCCAGATTTTCTGGTTTCACATTCTACAATCCAGTTACAAGATGGGCGCCTATTTCTCTCTCCATTTGTACTTTTAACTTAAATGCTTTATCTTTAATTCTTGGCACATTAAGTTAGTGTGTGGGTTGTAGGCAGGAGCCACACGAAAGCTCAGCTAGGTTTGGGCTCCAGAGTTCATGTAACAACTCCCCATGCGTTCAAGCACAGTATTGCAAGCTACCATCAGTGGCATTGAACAGCAAAGATCTGCTTGAAATTCCGTCCTAAACACTGCATGTCTTTATATACATTTAAGTACATCTAGCAGTAACTTATGAGGCAGTTGTTCTAATGTAATAATGCCAGAAACTAAAATAGCCACACCAGCAGCGCCATGATGACAGGTGCCGTTTATGACATCTATTATTTACTCCCATTTTGCCTGGCGCAAAATGGCTTATGATCTCCCATCAGGGCATCCTTTGCATCGCAGATGAATCAGTCAGCCGAAGAAAAGATGCCTTGCCTCTGCCTGCTGCTTTATGCATCCCATGCTTGGAGGTCTGCTGGAAGCCTGGGTAACTGTGTTGCCGAGCACCAGTCAAATTGTTTAAGGATTTCTAATAGCTCACTAAAACAAAACCAGAAGGACCCAAACAGGGGTTTCCAGAGCATCTGACTAGAACCAAACTCGCAAACCGCAGCTAATAAATATAATAAACGTGAATAAAATATCCCCCCCCCCTATTGGGAGATCCATTTCCATAGGAAGACACAGACCACCACTAACTGGACTAACAGTTGACTATGTAAAAAGAAGATAGATAAAACAGCAATTGTGCAGCTGTCTGAACTATTTTTATAAGAAGTGACTCTGAGAAGACAGACCGACAAAGCTTCAGTCGTTCGATAATATGGCAAGGAAAAAACAGTTTTATTTTGCAGTCGAGGTCATTTGTTGAGCGGTGACAATTCTTCTGAGGGAAGCACATGTAAGACTTGAAGGAAGGGGAAGTTATGGTATGAATGTGTGATCACTTCCTGCTTTGCCCAAAATGCAGACTGTAGCCAGGAAGCATGGTTCTCTAAGCTTTGAGAGAGTGATCACAGCTCTTATTAGGAATACCACATTTTTGCATTCTAATTCTTGTAAATGCACATTTTATTTTTCCAATTCAATCAGTTTTCATGAAAATAATATTTGTGTTTCGCATGAAAGAAATAAACATGTAGAATTCTTAAAAAACTGGATAGCATTCACCTATGCTGCTGAACTAATGTAATCTGCTTTTACAGTTTGATCTTTAAAAACGTTTGGAGTAGCAATTCTGAGCTGGAAACCTTTAGAACATGAGGAGGCAACTGTTATTTAAAGGCTGCCGTTTGACCCTTTTTATACCACTCACCATAAAAATAAACCCTCTAGTGGAGATTTAGTAATAGGTTTTTCTATTGCTCACCTTAAAGAGCCATAAGTAATTGATTGAAAGATTATGAAATGCTCACTTTACCCTCCTGTAAGGGGACCTGTGACTTATGATTTGCTCAGACGCAGAGCTTTACTGCGGGAGCTCATCCAAATCAATGGTCTTATAAACGGTTCTTAACTCAGAGATAACTTACAGCCATGCTTTTACACAATCACACAAAGCATACCTAATGGAAAGACTCTAAGGGCCGTATTTATACTTTTTGACGCTAAACTGCGCTAACGCAGTTTAGCGTCAAAAAGTTTAGCGCCGGCTAACGCCATTCTGAAGCGTCATGCGGGCGCCGTATTTATTGAATGGCGTTAGCCGGCGCTAGCAGACCGGCGCTGCCTGGTGTGCGTGGAAAAAAACCACGTACACCAGGCAGCGCCGGCGTTGGGGAAAATGGCGTTAGGGCGTCTTAAAAATGGTGCAAGTCAGGTTGACGCAAAAAAATCGCCTCCACCCGATTTGCGCCATTTTTAACGACGCCCAGACGCCATTTACATGACTCCTGTCTTAGTAAAGACAGGAGTCATGCCCCCTTGCCCAATGGCCATGCCCAGGGGACTTATGTACCCTGGGCATGGTCATTGGGCATTGAGGCATGTAGGGGGGCACAAATCAGGCCCCCCTATGCCAAAAAAAAAAAAAAAATTTATACTTACCTGAACTTACCTGAATGTCCCTGGGATGGGTCCCTCCATCCTTGGGTGTCCTCCTGGGGTGGGCAAGGGTGGCAGGGGGGTCCCTGGGGGCATGGGAGGGCAGCTGTGGGCTCATTTTGAGCCCACAGGTCCCTTAACGCCTGCCCTGACCCAGGCGTTAAAAAGAGGCGCAAATGCGGGTTTTTTTGCCCCGCCTACTCCCGGGCGTGATTTTTGCCCGGGAGTATAAATACGACGCATTTGTGTCGCAGTCATTTTTTTGGACGGGAACGCCTACCTTGCATCTCATTAACGCAAGGAAGGCGTTCATGCAAAAAAATTACGCTCTTTCCTCATACTTTGGCGCTAGACGCGTCTAACGCCAAAGTATAAATATGGCGTTAGTTTTTCACCGAATTTGCGTCGAAAAAAACAACGCTAATTCGGCGCAAACGGAGTATAAATATGCCCCTAAATGTTTCTTTTTTTGGGTCATCGCTCTTGCCCCAAAATACAAAATTTACCCATAAAATGCCCGCACGCAAGCACCTACCAAGATGCGAGCTTCGTACTCCTTGTTCTTTCTTCCTTAGAAGTAAATATGCATCTTGACACCTGCCTAAAATTTACAACACATTTTTATTGCTACGAAATTTATTACACGCTTAATATTGAAAGGCAAAGGCACATATGTTTGACTTAATTCAATTGAAAAAAGTTTCATTACCCACATACATGGCCTCACTACTCTTTCTCTCTTATTAGCTTTCAAGCATATCCGCCAACCAAAATTCACTCCCCCTGTTGTTAACTGCGTTCAATGTCCCGTCATCGACACATCTAAACTCCCAGCCACGCACACAATATTTTACCAACTTCAAGGCGCCACCTGTTGACCGTATTTAAGCCATCCTTGCACAAACCAATACTGAAGTCCAACTCAAACCAGTCAAAGCTGAAAACATTTCTACTTGGTGATCCGTAGGCGGCAACACAGAGTTGGCTTTCTATAGAAGGATCATGCCAGACTAAAACCCAGGGTGTAAAGGATTATTTGAAGGCCCACATAAACAAGTTCATTTCCACTGGTTTGTGGAATTCATTTTCAAATCTAGTGTTATCTAATTTTGAAAAAGCGTACTCTGATGTACTTTTTGGCCCGATCTACTTGGTTCTTAAAAGTCTTAAGAGAGCTGGATGTGAAATTTAGTTGTCAAAACAATACATGCCAACACTCTTGATTTAGATAAGAGACTACTGATTTTGTAAGCCATAAGTGACTTTTTTAGCTTTTTCATTTTTTTACCATTTTATGTAGTGTAGAACGTTTGTTGGATTCCGCAGCTTCTTTGTGAGATTACGGGTCCCAGAAACCTTCACTGCACCAGCACCTGCCCACAGAGGAGGAGCCGGGACACACCATTGAGGCACTGAAAAGTGCTCCGGCCTCCTACTACTTAGAACATGTGTGGGCCTGACCTGGGCAAACCCAGGGCCAAGGGTTAGTCAATCTGCACCCATCACAGCCTCTGGTCTTCATTTGAAGGTATTTATTTGCTTTTGTTTGGATATTTGCAACTCTGCATTTAGAGTTTGTTTGGAGTTAAAATTAACAAAAGGAACATCACAGGTGCCACCCCTGCTCCTATTTCCTCAGTTAAAGGCACCTCCAATGACAGGATGTTGCAGAGGGCCCTTAGTACAGAAATTGTTCTGAGTGGAGACTCACTCTCAAGTCTGGTTCCACCTTAGCAACTAATGATTTCCCATTGCCCTTGGGTCCTGTGGCACTCTTGTACACAGTACCCCTATGGATGAAGTGTCAATTGGTAATGACAGCCCTCAGCCAGGTGCTAGTGTTAAGAGGACCAGATGGGCAGCTCATAACAATCATATAGAGGCTGGCGGGTAAACATGCTTTTCTGGTCTTCAGGGACAGGTGAATATATGTTTAGTGGCAGCGGAGGAGGAGGAGGATTTTACAGAACTAAGCCCTCCTTGTGCAGTGCAGCTATTAGAGGACTGCTTTGCTAAATTCAAGGTACTTCTTAGAGCCAAACCTTCTCCCATTGTCGATCGTTTGAATGCAATCAAGTACATATTACATAACTTTAAGCAGCCATTACCGTCTTCTGCATCTGTCCATAGTTTGGCACGTAAGGAAACCCAGTCTATGGATGTTGGCCCAGGCAACCGTATCAGATATCACAGGTGTGGATACACCTCAGATATTGTCATGGAATGGAAATTGTTATAACCCTGTTGCCCAGGCCCCCGGATCGAAATACCCATACAATGACCCTCTCACCTTTCTTAGAAGGATCTAACCCCTCAGACAATTTCCAACTGGCAGGTGAATGTTATCGGCGGGCCTAATCTTAATCCCAACTAGACAGTTATCAACTTTCCCCTAGCCGCCTGCCCCTGTGTTGTGATTTTAACTGGATTTTAACTGTGAAGGGATAAAAGAGAGACCAACGAGGAACTTACTAATAAAACTTTGAACTGGGTCAGGTGGAACATGGATTTTTTCCCTTCCTTCTGTAAATGACATCATATTAATGGGCAGGGCTGTATGGATTTGTCCTGGGCCAAAGGACAGGCAAGGAGATTGTGTTATTATAAATTTCAGGTCCCTTTACTGGTGTAAAACGTACTGTTTTTGGATCATGGGTAAACCTGCTTCATGGAATAAAATAACCTTTGTACCCTTAGGTATTTTTTACACCCCTTGTCCCACCCTTGTGTTGGTCACTAATTGTCAGCCATACAAGTACCATGAGGTTGGTAATACTCCCAATGATATGGCATGTGGCAAGTGTCAAGTGTCAGGGCCCGTCCACCCTATTCCTTCGTGTGAAGCCGATGCATTTAATGTATGTATTGCTAATCATTTTGATGTTCTGTCTAGTGTGGAATTTACTCTTTGATATCCCTCAAGCGGTTCCCTCTATTGCTAATGGTACGGAGAATGAAACTTTGGTGTTAGGCTATACCACTGAGGATATATATGTTGATGTTACATTGCTCCCAGCAGCAGAACTTCCTGTTAATGACCATCTAAGGAGTCTGATGTTCTGTCCGAAGGTTCCTTCTCAGTGGCTGCAGGTATGCTGCACTCTTTTCTTTTATTAAGTTGGAACATTGCAGGCATTAAGGAAAGGTGGCTTGACCCTGTTCCCAAGTATGATTTTGCGGTACTCCAGGAGTCTTGGGCTACCACTCCTTTTTTATGTACTGGGTTATCTTGGCATTCCTGCTCTCTAGTCCCTTCTTTTCTGGGCAAAGCTAAAGGCCAACTGGGTTAATCTGAATTTCAAAGTGGAAGGCTCAGTCTCCGCTTCTGGGATTTATACTTTTCAAGCTGTGTTGGTTAAAAACAACTCAAGGCCCTAATAATTCTATTTGGTAAACTTCTTTTCTTAAATCCAGTAGGTGTGCATTGTTTCTTTTTTTTTTTTAACCTGTCTGAAGTCTGTTAAGGAGGGGGTATTTTCCCAACTGAATTATTTCAATGTGAAATTAGCAGCTTTTCATGAGGAGCAGGAGAGTGAAGATCAAGCTATTCTCCAAGGTAAGATGGACTCTAGAGGGAAAGAGTTAGGGCTCTTTCCTTCAGTTTATGACTTGGTTGACATGGTCTGAATGTTTAGCATTGGTGGTCCTCCAAGCATCTCATTTAGGGGGCGGGCCTTAATTATTCATTATATTCTTTTCACCTGAGCCTTTTCCTCTTGTTTTTTCAATGCTACATAGAGAAACCAAGTGGGGAGATTATAATGCTCTAATAGCTTAAGGTTACTTCCCGGTGCACAAGGCCAAAGCACCAGTTGCCTCCATTGCAATCAGTAAGCATTGAAATGACCCAGACTAGTTTGCCTCCTGAAACAACCCCTGTCTAGTTTAGGTTTACTTCTAAGGACCCATCAGAGGATCTTTCAGGGTTGCTTGACAAATGAGAGCGGTGGTGTACAGAGGAATTATTATGAAAATCTTTGTTCATGTATTAGGAGTCATAAGCTGAAGCCTAGTCAGCATAAAATAGAGTGCCCCCACTGGTTTGATTCGCATTGATCAGCGGCTAATCGATGATTAAGGAAGGTGCTTTCTAACTCCCCTTGTGGTTCTAAAAATTCTGGACCCATGTAATTTACTTTGCCACAGCATTACGATTTTAGTATCAAAAGACCGATAATGACTAGCACACTAAGCATGAGCATTTTCGCTCAATTCCAGCAGCGTTTTCACCTCGAAATCGCCATTTTCGTCCTGCACTCGTGGCTCCCATTTTATACACAGCAGCCATTTTTAAAAGTTGCCCTCACATAGGCTTATAATACAGTCAGATTTGATTCCAAGGACACGTACACCTTGATTGACTTTTCTCTGACCTGGGCAAGCTGGAACCATTGCCTCAGGCCAAACCTGTTTGGTCAGTCCCTCTCCCAGTGGCCGAATCAGATAGCATCAAGGCACACCATGCCATAAAACCCTTATTATCGCTCACACACCCTGCCTAATCTTGCTCACACCTGCACCTGCTCTTTTCTTCTTCTTACTTTACGAGGGGGAGGTGCCCTTTTTATTGGGGGTCCACACTTATCTGATGTAAAATACTAGGCCTTGCCGGGTAATTTATTATGGGTTGGATGACATGAAATATGAGGTCTCATCATGACACTGTTTTTTCCTTTGTAGTGAAAACATGTGAATGACCAACCAAAATGTCAAGAATGTTTGCCTGAAGCTTAAAAAACTGTATATAAGGAAACCTGACTTTGCATTGAAACACAGTCTCCTGAGAACATACAAACCGTGCTGTTGTACTTCTAGGACACTTGTCACTTGGTTGCAGCCAATAAATTCGATCTTTGACTTCACCTAGAAGACTCTGAGTTTCTGTGGTCTGAATCAGGAAAGTACCCGAGGTCTTTGGGTGTACCCTGGCACCGCTGGGTTACCGGATCAGTACCGGTTCTGAAAAACCCAGTACCTCAGTTAGCGCCCAACGTAGGGCGATACCAGCGATACCGGTCCAAGCCTGAGGTCCGTGGGGAGCTTCGTGTGAAAATTCTGGAGGAAGGCCGCCACTTCATCGACCCCTGCATGTCGACGTGGTCCGAAAGTCTTTGCTGCGAAGTTCCCCGCTTCCCGACGGCTACGAAGGACTGCTGCCCTGGCTATCGCCCTGATTTGGACCCTTGATGTTTGGTAGAGCGAAACGATAAGACGAATCTTCTGGTGACGTCATCGATATTTTCAGTTAAGTATAAGTGGAGCGTCTCCCAGTCCTTAGTTGGACACTTGGTTTGGTCCTTAGTTGGACATTTGGTTTGGTATCCCTTTGGGATCACTTTTATTTGGAACTTGCAAGTACCAAAGCCGAAGGACTCGTGTATTCACGAGACTATCGTAAACGATAATCCTTTGAAGTTTGAAGCTAGACTAGTGAGCGAAGATGCCTGGTCTTAGCAGACTTGGAAATTTGTTTTGTCTTGGTTGTAAAAGGGACTCCCGGTTGGAGGACTCATGTCCGGTTCCTCCGATTGGAACTCCAACCTATGAACTATATGTGAAGCACGGAGTAGGCCCCATCATGTTTAATAAAGTATGGGTCCGCTATTCTTGGAAATAATTGAGAAAAGTTTTCTTTTTTTCTTGTGAATATGACTTACAACTAGGATCTGCAAACGGTTCTGTAAGTAAATTGCGACGGCGCTATTTATAAAAAATGGCTAAAGCGCGCTGTATTGTGTGTCCTGAGTGTTTTCTGTTTATATCTGAAATGAGCTCAATGTGTGTTTGTGGGTCTTCTTGATGTTTTCAGTTTGTTAAGTAAAATGTTGGTTAATTAATATTAAGTAGAAACTTAGAAAAAATCCAGAAATGAACCATGTGATGTGCTAACATAGCTATATGTTGCTCTTTAATTTATAGAATGAGCAATTGTGCACATATACAAAACTGCCGTTAAATGCTTAATAAATTAGAAAACACATTCAATAGATATAAATAGGGCCCCAAAAAAAAAAATGAAATTATCTATTTTTGCAAAAAAAATAAATACATTTACAGCATTTTTCTTAGATGCATTGTATTAGATGTTCACAGGCAAACTTTTCAGCTGCAGTATATTTGATAGGAATGTTCAATTCAGCCAGCACTTTCCCAGTTAAACACGGGTGGAATTTTGCATAACCTTCCTTTTAAATGAAAGTGGCGCAAAAATGTGACGCATTTCAAGTTAGGCTTATGCGCTTAGGCTTGTGAGTTAATGTATCCCAAATAATAGGCAAGGGATGCAGCTTGCTTTTATATGTGGAATTATCACCAAAAAAAAGAATAATTGGGTTTTTATTTTTATTTTAAAAGAAAATTATTAATTATGGAAAAATTGTTTAAAAAATTAGTGCCTTTCAAAATCGTTTTTTAATATTTATAAAGCTTAATACCTATACTATGACCTCCTAGCATTAAAATTTAATTTAAGTTATGTTGCACCGCTAAAATGACATTTGTATGTGCAATGTTCCCTTGGCGCAGGAGCAAACAAGCTCATTTCTATAAAGTATAAGTTAATATTTTCAATGGCTGACTCATGGATTGTGTAATAGACATTCTGGTAATGCATATTATGCAAGAAAATTGTAGGATATTAATTTTTTAATGCCTAAAATATCAAAGTCGATTTTGGGCAAAAGCACTGTTTAAACTGCATTTTCTTTCATTCAGAGTACTTTTTAAAGTGTCTCAGGCTTCAGTAAATGCATACATTTAGGTTTGATATATATTTGCAGGTTGTGCCTTCTTATGATTCAATGAGTCAATGTGCCAGTACAAAGGCTTGTTTTAATATCGAGGTTGAAGGTTCTAACTTCAGCTGGGCCTACTGAGACGTTCATTCATTCGAGGTTGATGAAATATGTACCATTGCATGGGATTGCAACAAGCATTTATTCTAACAACTGGTATGTGTGTTATTAAGGTTTGTGAATTATTCACAGTAAATGTAGTTTAATAATCTGGAAATAGAGATAATTTTTTTTAGCGCCTAAAAAGGACAATTATTTTTTTAAAAAATAGAGTGAATTATTGCAGGTTAGAAGGAAAACAGGAAGGCCTACTGTCTTTGACAGATTCAGAGTGGCAGAAGCTAGGAGAGCTACAGAGGCTGGCTCAAGTCACCCTGCTGAGATGCTATCTTTAGTTTTCCTTAAACAATGGAGGAGGCTGTCATGTTGACACTTGTGACCTTTTAAATTAGGGCCTTGTCTCTGTGAAATGCAGAAGGACCCTACCAGGCCTCTAAAAGTGGGATTTCTGGTTTCTCCAGAAGAACATCAATACAATTAAAGAACTTAATTCCAAAGGGAAAATATTTAAAAAAGGGGTTTCTTCGAAAGTCCCAACATCATGTTAAATGCTCTGCAGAACTGATACATTTGTGTCTCCGCTCTAAAAAAATAAAATGATGCCTGCTAGTTGCTTTTATTTGACAGAAAACGAAGTGTTGCATTAAGTCTTAGACAGAAAATAAGATGCAGCCCTTTTCTAAAATTTTGAAGGCTACATGCCTTAATGAGAACGATTTACCAATTAAGACTTATTTTTTCACAGTGGAAATTGTAGATGCCGAATTAATATGGAGTGTCAGTGTAACAATTTTTACTTTTAGAAAGGTAAAACTAAGGTGGCTTGATGTTGCGAAGTAACTGACAAGAGGGTAACAGTTAAGTAATGGAAATTTATTTTTGTGTATTTGGTCCTATCATGAATTGTTCTTGCTGGTCCTGTATGTTAGAAGAGAAACAGTAAAGTTATATTTGACAGCAGATTTCCATTGCCTGGTGATCTACTGTCAAAAGGAGGGTAAGGATTTTAAACCTGACAAATTAAACAGGCCCAAATATTGGGTTTTGGGCTGCAGGTTTACAGTGCATAAAGTACATGACATGGTGTTGTGTGTCACCGCTTATTCACACATGCTATTGTTTTGTCTATGCTTTTTGTGTTTGATACACAGCAAGTATATCTGATAGCTTGATGTTTTGTGTGTTTTTATTATTTTTTATTAGTTTTTTTTGCATGTTTGTTGCTGCTTTTGATTCTATTACAAGCTCCCCTGTGTTGTGAGGGGATGGTCATGACGATGCCCATCGCTACGCAACAGTTGGTTGAACTTGTTCTGGTTACTAAATTCCACAGATAATGATATTTCATGCCGTGAACATAAGAGACAACACTTCACCAGTGCATGTCTATTTGGCTATAATGGTATTGAAGGAAAATAAAAAGAGATATACAGGATCAAAGTGTGTCACCTGCAGTTAGTCACGTTACTGCCCCTTCCCTTAAAGGAACAGGCAGCCCTACATTTATGTAGCCTTGATTGGACCTAAGGATGAAATTATAGATCTGTGACTCAAGGTGGCCTAATTTCTATATTACATTAGTTAATGATGTTCTGTTTCCTAAGTAGCATATGGCTTTTGTTCCTAAAAAGAAAACCAGGTTTTCATTTTTTCCTGAAGAAGGAACTGAAACATTAGCTAGGAGTACCGTATATGGTGTAGTCGCCAACGGTAGAGTTAAAATTTGTGTAACTTTGGCCTTTGTGTATCACCCGTACTCTCGGTGTTGTGTCACATGCCTGACTATCACCCAAATATTTTTTTTTGTTCTTCCTATAGATTTTTTCTTTTGTTACTTCCCCTGACCAATGTCGCATCATGCTTAGTTATTGAGATTTTAGCTATGTCCTAGTCCCATTTCTCTTTTTCGAATTCCTTTCACCAGTCAGCCCTTTTATTATTATTGATGTATTGTTCAGGTTCACATTTCCAGACTGCAGTGATGTACCAGGGGCCCCCATGTTATGTATAATTCCCTTTGGTATGACCAGACTGGTTTTCAAGAATTTGCCTTAGGCCTGCTTCAATGTTTTCCAGCCTGACTGTCAGGGTAGCGATAGACTGGTTAACTGACTCCATATTATAGTAAGACAAGTTTTCCATCTCAATAGGAGATATCTTATGTTTACCTTTTTGAACATGACGAATTTTCAATGTCTATTTTAATTTGGTTTTCGGTTCCTTTCTGTTCCTGCTACTTTAATTTTTGGTGGGATCAGATGTGTCCTAATCATGCAAATATCAGGACCCTCTAGTTCTTGTCTTTTTGTTTGCACATTTGACTATTAGCCTGTGTATTGCATAGTGCACCTGATGCACAGTTTTTAAAGGAAGGTTTCTACATGTCCCTGATAATCGGTATCATGTGATTTCTCTATTGAGATGTTCTAAGATAAGGAGGAACACCTAGACTTAATCATTGAGGAAAATATGTGTTTACCCCATTAGACAATGCCACTGTGAGAGAAAATCCATTCAGATAGAATTCTCATGTAGCTATAGATGGCAGAGAATAATGGAGAGAACCCAATTAAAGATGCTAGAGACCCTGTTTTGCCCTTCTGCCTTTGTCTTTGTATTTTATGCCCATGGTGTATGGCTACTCCTTTGAAGATTGCAGACCACCTGCTTGCAGTCCCCTTGTTAAAAACCATGAACTGTTTTTGTACTAAATTGAAGGGAACTAACAACTGTGGCACATTTCCTACGTCACTAGATTCTGCGGGTATCAAGTCATAATAACCTGCAGGACATTGATTTAAGCCTAATTCCCATCAGTGACAGCTACAGATGAAAGACGGACGTTTTGGCCCTACAGTCTCAGCACCCAGAAAGTAGCAAAGCTGGACAGCGATCACCAGCGCATAGTATCGTACTTGCTCCATCAGACGGCGTTGGACATCACAAAACCAAAGTTTCAGTGTAAAGGAGCTAAAGAGAATGATTCCTGTTGTTGATGGCAGAGCTGTTTTGAGGTTTCATTTCTCTACCTGTTATGTGCTGGTAACCTCTGACAGTGTGCAATCCCTTGAGCCCCTTGGCCTGAGTTTTGGCCACACACACCCTTTTTCTTTGCTCCAACGGAAGAAGGGCAGTGCACCGGAGATTTCAAGTTTGGAAAAAGGCACTATATTGTGGTGCCCATGAAAGAGCAGCTTGAGCGTCCTCTGACACTAAATAATGAGTGTTGGAGACTGAAAGTGCTGCTGAGCTTGAGCTATTTCCCAATTAATGGTGCTTGGGTCTGCACGAGATGATTTGTGCCCTTGATCAATGAAGAGCACATTGTTTGTAGTGTCTGCCACAGAGGAGAGACACTGGTGCATTGCTTTAAGACATTGAGCCTTTCGAGTGAGCTGTGGGTGTTTGCCAGGAGGGCACTCCAACTAAGCAGAACTTTTCTCACGAAGAGGCCTGAATTGAGAGGCCCATGCGAAAGAAAACAACAAAAGAAAATTTGATGGACAATAGAAGCCTGCCAGAGAGGCTTTTTGAACGGACTCTGGGCATAGTTGGTTTCACAAGAGGTTTCCGTGTGATTGTATAGACTAGGTGTTAGGAGACTGATTGTTTTGCTGGCATTGTTTTAAAGTACTATTCTGTTTAGTAAAAGCAGAATAAAGTCCATTTTCTGTGAAAAGAGTACCCCCTTTTCACCTTAGAGCATTGATGAGAGTCACCACTGTTCCACCTGAACATACAAAAATTACTGAAATGCAGAGGAGCCCTAAAAATGTTACTAGATAATTTTAGGATTTGCTTTTTGGTTAGGGTTGTGAAAAATTATTATTTCATTTGTAATAGTGGTCACTACTTTCTCCCGTTGTCTATATGTTCTTAATAACGTGTTTTCTAGTGTCTTTTAAACATGACATTGTCATTTATGGGTAGGATTGTTTTTCTCTACTCAATTGACTTCTGCACCCACTTCCCAACCTATGTCTTTTCCTACTATTGTTTCTTTGCACTCTTTTCACCCTTTTCCTGAACATGAGCAGGTTAGAAGATCAGAATTCGTAAGCAATTCTTTTGTACAGCTTCTGCATCAACACTAGTTAGTAGTGAACATCACTAATTGTTGGGTGTGTGATCTTATGTCACCTACTGCAGATAGAGGTATTCCTTATTTTGTCCTGCCATATGTGGCCTTTTGTGCTACTTCATGTTCGAGGAGACCTGTCCAGAGAGAGTTACCAAGTACTAGAATTTTGCTCCAGCAACATCTCCATGGCCTTATAAACATAGACCTGGACTCAGATTAGCATGAGAATAGGTTTATTGCCTATGTAAGGGCAAAAGGAGGGTTTGTGGTTCTAAAAATTCTGGACCCATGTAATTTACTTTGCCACAGCAGTACGATTTTAGTATCAAAAGACCGATAATGACTAGCACACTAAGCATGAGCATTTTCGCTCAATTCCAGCAGCGTTTTCACCTCGAAATCGCCATTTTCGTCCTGCACTCGTGGCTCCCATTTTATACACGGCAGCCATTTTTAAAAGTTGCCCTCACATAGGCTTATAATACAGTCAGATTTGATTCCAAGGACACGTACTCCTTGATTGACTTTTCTCTGACCTGGGCAAGCTGGAACCATTGCCTCAGGCCAAACCTGTTTGGTCAGTCCCTCTCCCAGTGGCCGAATCCGATAGCATCAAGGCACACCATGCCATAAAACCCTTATTATCGCTCACACACCCTGCCTAATCTTGCTCACACCTGCACCTGCTCTTTTCTTCTTCTTACTTTACGAGGGGGAGGTGCCTGTTTTTATTGGGGGTCCACACTTATCTGATGTAAAATACTAGGCCTTGCCGGGTAATTTATTATGGGTTGGATGACATGAAATATGAGGTTTCATCATGACACTGTTTTTTCCTTTGTAGTGAAAACATGTGAATGACCAACCAAAATGTCAAGAATGTTTGCCTGAAGCTTAAAAAACTGTATATAAGGAAACCTGACTTTGCATTGAAACACAGTCTCCTGAGAACATACAAACCGTGCTGTTGTACTTCTAGGACGCTTGTCACTTGGTTGCAGCTAATAAATTCGATCTTTGACTTCACCTAGAAGACTCTGAGTTTCTGTGGTCTGAATCAGGAAAGTACCCGAGGTCTTTGGGTGTACCCTGGCACCGCTGGGTTACCGGATCAGTACCTGTTCGGAAAAACCCAGTACCTCACCCTAAAGATACCGATGATACAAGGGCTGTAAGGCTGCACTATAAAACACTCTGAAAGTGAGGAGGGAAACTGCTCAAAAGGGACTGAGATCAGGTAGAATTTGCAGCCACACGCAATAACAGCAAGACCTTCTGGATTTGGTGGACAGGATTAGGCAAAGGGGTGCTTTGGTACATCCTCTTCTCTTCTCTCCTCTAATGTGCCTGGCTCCGATTGGGTATTGCATTGTGGTGCAATTTATCATACTATAGAGGATGGGAACTTAGGGGCACTTTTAGAATTGAGTAATCCTCCCTGCCAGTCTTTTACATTTCAAGAAGTAGAAGTTGCCATAAAACATAGTCCAAGGGGAAAAGCACCGGGCCTGGATGAGGTACCCATGGGCCTTTTCAAATGCAACATTGATCTTTGGCCCTTTGTTAACCAATGTTTTGAACAACTTTCTGTGTAAGAAGATCCTATACTCCTGGGACTTTGTCTAAGTGCTACAGTCTGATTTCTTTATTAGATAGCACCATTAAGATTGTGGGCAGGGTGGTTTATGAGCATATGAGAGACTGCATGGACCAAAATAATATAGTGTGCCATTCGCAGTTTGGTTTTCACTTATGACTAGGTATTGTGGAACAGTGCCTGAACTTACATTTGATTGTTGGCAAATACACTATATAAACACTAGAGAAGGCAATAGAGTTTTTACTTAAGGATGCATGCCCATCTGAACATCACCAATGGTTGTAGTAAGCACCCTGGTAGATTACTGCTCTCTTTTACATTCAGTGGGATACATTTGGATATATTTGTAAATACGCTATAGCCAGGCACTGTACCTGACCTTTATAGATTTAGCCACAGCATTTGACTATTTGAACAGAGTTAAACTTTGGGTGATGCTTTTGGGTCTGGGAATGGATGTTGCTGAACTTTCTATACACTTGTCATGAGAATCTAATCACTAATGTAAGATATGGTTCTGAAAGTGAAATTTCAGACTCTTTTCCACTTGCTAGAGGGGTGCAGCAAGGATATATCATGGCACCTCTGTTGTTTATTATTTATATATACAATTTGGGCTCACATTTGTCCAGTGTGACCTCTAATTTTCCAACAATCGGTAATCAGTTTGTCCCCAGATTACTCCTCACAGATGATGGGGTTCTCATGGCATGTGCCCTTGGTAAAAAAGGGGCCGCTTTGATGTTTATTAATAATCAACCCCTGAATAGCACAAACAGTTTTTGCTACCTTGGAGTCATCTTTGACTCATCTGGATTGTGGCAGCCACAGGTTTCCTATGTTCAGTTGAAACTGAGTAGGTTGTCTGAGGCTCTTTTCACTATTCCTTATGGGGCAGAAAAGTGTTCAATTGCATTTTATTTAAAAAATTTACAATGCACAATGTGTTCCTATATGGTGCAGGGACTTGGGGCTATTTTAATCCTTCCTCCATACATTTAGAGGAGTACTGTATCTGCAGATGATTTTTCCATCTGCCACCGACCAGTTCCTATTTTATTATTCACTCAGAGCTAAGCCAACCATTCATTACAGATAAAGCGAAGTGGCAGAGGAGTTAATTCTCTCTTCAGTTATGGCCGATGAGCGGTAGTTTTCAGCTAGTTACCACAGCCCGGGAGTGAGTAAAACAATTTTTTTCACTCTATACCAATATTTATTGAATGTACATGGTGTTCCCAAATTATTATTTTTTTCCCCTGGAGTAAGATTGTCGTAGTCCTGATGAAGACTTCTTTTAGAGTCTAAGCAAATTCACTGGTCTCCTAGATCAAGTGTGGGACCATTACTTCCCTATCACTTTGTTTCTGTTTTTAATCTTGACCGGGCCCTGCCTCATTTCATTAAAATGCACTTCTGTTGAAGGGGTACCTGAGCCAATTTTAATCATTTTTCTGTGTTGATCGCTCCAGCTGTCTCTTGGTAACCTAAGACTTATTGGTACCAAGACACATTTTTGATGCAGAATCCTGTCAGACGTTGGAGTATCAGTCTGATGTGGTGCACAGCCCGATGATGATACATGAGGGCTTGTGCTTCTGTATGAGTGGATGCTTGTGTTGAGAGGTTATTATACCCTCCACTCTTTGGAACTGTGCACTCTTTACTTTTTCATGATACATTGGGAGCGTGTGCACTGGACCATAATAGCTCCCAGTCCTCTTTTTTGTGATATATGCTTACAGTCTAACACAAACACAGTCAGGGAGTACACTGTGCGTAGATTGCCAGAAGCACTAATTATGTCTCTATCTCTACCCCTTTCTCGGTGACAGAGATCGCTCTATTCCATTTTAGGGTGGGTACTGTATGGCATCATCCTAGTTTTTGGGAAGGCACTTTTAATCAGGGAACGTGCAATTTGGCCTGCCCTTGTGACAGTTCATTGGAACCAACAGTTTTGCACTTTATGTTCTTGTGTACTTTATTTAAGGTCCATTTTAAAATGCCTCGATTTTAGGAAATGCAAATATGTGTCATTTTGTCTTCAGCTTTTAGGAAGTCAAGATGTATGTTTTAGTGTGTGTTCATTTACTGAAGTGGCAGCGAGAAGTAGGAAATCAATGAGCTGATTTAGTAGTCTATTCCCCTGTTTACACCTGTTTGCTTAGTCAAGATGAATGTGATTGTTTTAACCATGTTTTATATTGGTGATGATGCATTGTACTGCCTTTTATGGTTTTATGCAAAACCGAATAAAGATACATAGAATTTTAGTGTAAGCTTAGCCGTAGGCCATGTGAGCCCTTTACATCAGCATAAAAGTATGCTACACATGTTTTTTAGGTACAAGGGGCCAGATGTAGGAAGGAAGCAATTTGCGAGTTGCAAATTGCGAGTCCTTCCGACTCGCAATTTGCAACTCGCAAATTGCTATGCAGCACGGTGTCTCAGACACCGACTGCAACTCGCTATGGGGTCGCAATGACCCACCTCATGAATATTCATGAGGTGGGTCGCAAATTGCGGCCCCATAGCAAGTATAGGCACTCGCTAACATGGAGGCCTGCTGTAGTCAGCAGGCCTCCATGTTAGCGACCTGCTTTTCAATAAAGCAGTTTTTTTTAAAATGTAGCCCGTTTTCCCTAAGGGAAAACGAGCTGCATTTCAAAAAATCCGAAACCTTTTGTTTCGTTTTTTTCAGGGCAGGGAGTGGTCCCTTGGACCACTCCCTGCCCTGAAAAAATATTTTGGGGTCCATTCACAAAGGGGAAGGGGTCCCATGGGGACCCCTTCCCGTTTGCGAATGGGTTACCATCCACTTCAAGTGGATGGTAACTGCGACTCCATTTGCGACCGCATAAGCGGTCACAAATGGAATTGCATACCATTGCGAATCGCAAATAGGAAGGGAACACCCCTTCCTATTTGCGATTCGGAAATGCATTTTGCGAGTCGGTAACCACTCGCAAAATGCATTTCTGCATAGGAAACACGCATTTGCGAGTCGCAAACGGCAAATTTTGCCGTTTGCGACTCGCAAAGTGCTTCCTACATCTGGCCCCAGGAGACTAAGGCCCTAATTATGAACTTGGCATCAATCACCGCCGACCGCCGTGGCGTCGGTGAACAGGAGACCGTCAGTGGCAGAAGACTGGACACCGCCGAATTATGATGCCAAAAAGTCAAACCTCCAAATATCCTGCAACCTCCACCCACCTCCAGGGCCTACGATGGCGGAAAGGCAGTACACCCCACACCGCCATGCAGACAAATCCTCCTCCCACCAAATAATGAAGCACAAATCAGCATGGAGGATAGTGGATGGCGAATGACCATTGGTGGTACGGACCGCCACGGCCAGCAATGGGACCCACCAATAACAAATGCACACATTGGCAACTTTCAAACCCACACACCTGACACACATCCACAACACTATAAAACACACACATACACACCCTACAATCCTTTGCATCGCCAGTAGCACAAGTGAGATTAAAAATACAACATGCATACACTGAACACAACATCACACAAGTCACACGCAGAAACACACCACCAAAAAAAATTAAAACACCAAACACCTGTATAACCCACACACATAACCACACAACAGCACCCTCACCAATACACCCACAACACACACCATGGCACCCCCTAAGCACCCCCGCTTCACTGATAGGGAGCGAAGGACCATGGTGAACTAAATACTCAGGGTCGAGCCACAACTATTCGGGGCACAGGTACAGCAGACACACGTGGCCAGGAAGATCGAGCTATGGCAGACGATTGTCAACAAGGTCAAAGCAGTGGGAAAACATCCATGCACAAGGGATGACATCTGGAAGGGATGGAACAACCTGCGCGGGAAGGTTCGGTCAATGGCATCCAGGCACAACGTTGCCGTAACAAAAGACTGGTGGTGGTCCCCCACCTACACTCCCCGATTACACCGACTTGGAGGAGAAGATCCTGGCTATCCTGCACCCAGAGGGCCTCACTGGACTTACTGGAGGACTGGACTCGGGTAAGTCAACTACAATACCTTAAAAGTCACCCCACCTATAATGCATGCATCACCCCACCCCTCTCACTACCACCAGGACCCCATCCCCACCCAGTCCACAACACCCACATCCAACTACCCTGCAAGCCCACAATCCCACAAACAGGCCTCCATACTGCCATTTGTGCACAGTCACCTACCCCTGCATGGATTCCAAGTGGCACTACAGCACCCACAATGCACCTCCCCCCACATAAAATGCAAAGATATGTACACAAAGGGACCTTGCATGCCACAACAGGAGAATATAAGCACAAAATAGGGCAGAGCTGTGCATCAATTGACGTAAAAAGGTACCTGACACCCACATGTCCATTCCCCCCCACAGGCACCACCACCCATGCCACCCGGACGGAAACGCCAAGGAGTGCCAGCGCCCCACATGGAGACAGAGGCCCCACTCAGGAGAATGGAGAGGGATGTATGGAAAGTGAGGAATACCCTGGCCCATCACACAGTCCTGGACTATCACCCTCCAGCAACCCCACCCAGGACACCACTGACAGCCGTACCATCCAGCCACCATAATCAGCTCTGGCCAAACGACCCCACACCAGTGCCTCCCGGCCACAGACTGGCAGCCCACATTCACAGAGGCCATGGTCTCCACCCACCAACAGGCAGGATGAGGAAGGGCCCAGTGCAAGTGGGACTGCCAGACCTGTGCAGAGGACACAGGCACAGGGGACGAGGGCCAGTGGGAGGACATCAGTGGCACAGGGGCGGTGGCCAAAGGATGTATGCAGAAGCCCAGGAGGTGATATCTGAGGTCTTGGGAGCAAACCACCATACCCACGACAGGATGGGACAGATCCTGGCCACCTTGGAGCACAATCAGAGGCTACAGATAGCACACCACCAGGATGCCATGGAGCACTGGAAACAGCTCAATGTCACCATGGCCTGCTTTGCAGGGGTGCTGCAGCACCAGTACCACAGCCAGTCTGAGACCTCCACCCACCTGCAAGCCCCTACCACTAGCCAGGACTATGCCCTGCCATCTACATCTGCAGCAGCTGCTGGACTGGTGCACTGCCAGAGGACACCCAGGAAACCAGCACAACCACCCCTACAGCCCAGCTACAGCTTCGCAAACGTGCCCTCATAACCAGACACCACACTGAAACACCAGCATAGACCAAGCCCAGTACTAGGGAGTGACTCTACCCTGAACTGTCTCCCTTGTATGCCACTGTGCTCCCTTGTTGACTTTCCACTGCTATCACACCATCTACCAATGGCCACATGGAACAAAACCCAGTGCTACCAACAGCTGAGCACTCAAATCATATGTCCCTCGTTAATATGAATTATCAATTGTGAGTGTGTATGCATTAGCCAGTCTATTTCATCATCATACCTTTATTGCAGGAGGGGATCCAACGCACTGTAGTGTCTGAAGTATGTCACACTGTACCTACTATTGGGTTTCCTGTAACATGCCACTTTAGTCATCAGTTAACAGTGTCAATGACTATAGATGCCACATTACCAATTAAATGAGTCAGACTGAAACTATGCAGTGAAAACATCAGCATCAGGGCAAAGTATCTCATAGCCACTGGAAGTATAGGCGGATCAGCTGGTTCCTGGTGTTGAGATCTTCCCCCTCTTCTTCCTCACCATCACTCTCATCCCCTCTCTAAGGTTGCAGGGCTGGTTGGACAGCACCCTCCTCTTCCAGAAGGGGGATAGCTTTCCTCACAGCTAAGCTGCAGCAGGCCACCACTATCTTATACACCTTGCCAGGGACATAGCACAGGGATCCCCCAGAGAGATGGAGGCAACAAAATCTAGTCTTCAGGAGACCTATAGTGCGCTCAATCACCCTCCTAGTACATCCATGGGCCTCATTATAATCCCTCTCTGCATCTGTCCTGGGATTCCTCACAGGTGTCAGGAGCCATTGCAGGTTGGGGTAGCCATAATGACTTGCAAAAGTGGGTGAAACAGGACCTTAAGAAACTGACTTCACATGCATATTGGCTGGCTGTCAGCTATGTACAGATCCAGTGTCATACCCACTCACCTTTGAGCCACCCTCTGTCCCCTTGTAGTTGTCCCATCAAGTGTGGTACACTGCTGTTTCTCAGGACAAAGTAATCATGGACTGAACCTGGGAACCTGGCATTGACTTGTGAAATGTATTGGTCAGCAGTACACACCAATTGTATATTCATGAAGTGATAGTTCTTTCAATTCCTGTACACCTGTTCATTCACTCTTGGCGGTATGGGAGCTATGTGGGTTCCATCAATGGCACCAATCACATGTGGGATGTTGGCAAAGGCACAAAATCCAGATTTGATGGCAGGAAGTTCAGCTCTTTGGGGAAAATGGACATATGTTTGCAGGTGTTGGACAAATGCATCCAGGAATTTTGACAGGATTAGGCTGAACATTGGCTGCGAGACCCCTGCACTCATGCCCACTGTCACCTGAAATGATCCCATAGCCAAAAAATGGAGTACAGATAGCACTTGCACAGTTGTAGGGATGGCATGCTGATTCCAATTTGCCGGTTTCAGTACAGGATACATTAATGCACTGAGGTCATGAATAGTAGCTCTATTGAGTCTGTAGGTGATAATGATGTGACGTTCCCCCATAGTTTCCAAATCAACCAGAGGTCTGTAAACAGATGTGGCCCTCCCTCGCCACATGGGTCTGTACCTATGGTGAAGGAAAGAACACATATTGAGTGTAAACATACACCTGCATCACATGATGTCACTGTATCTGTGTAAGTGTGGCACATAGGTAACACACACAGACGCAAAGTATGAAGTACACTGTCAGGCATATTTGTTCTGAGTTAACTCTGGCATCCCAGTGTGGACACAATTCTAAAAATTGGTGCATGTGAGGATCCTAGACTCATGTCAGCAAGCTACTAAGGTCGCAGATTTGGAGGCCCTGGACGGGGCTCCTGGCCAGGCTATGGTGACGTGGTGGTAGCAAAATGGCAGCCTCCTGCCATCCAGGTATGAGGGAGTGGAAGTGACTTCATTCTGCTGGCGTTAGTCGTCATGGCGGGAGGCAGTGTTCACCGCCGTCCACCCGATCATTGGTTTACATGGTTGTCAATGGGGAACCTGGGCCAATCATGATCGCCGCTGGCGGTGACGAACACACCGCCACGGTACCTATGCCATTTCATCAGACCCTTGACACTTGACTCCTGATTCCCATGCAGGCTAGTACTCCACTGCATGTGCTGCTGTGTACTGACTCCGGTCCCCGAGATGGTGGGGGTCACAGGGGAATGGGCACCGGCCTTTACCGTGGAGAAGCTGGAGAAGCTGGTGGATGGGGTCCTACCCCCGTATGCCAAGTTGTTTTTGGCAACCAGAGGAGCAGGTGAGTTGGCGTCTGTCATCCTTAGAAGTGTGTGATTGTGGCAGATGCCTGTATGCATGTGGGTTCGATGTGTGACTGCCCAGCCGTAGACTGTCTGGCATGTACTGTATGTGAGTTGACAACATGGCTTTCGACAATGGCCGTTCCAAAGGGAACGACATGTCATCCGTATTCGGTGCACACATACTGACGTCTGTTTCTTTGCTCTGTGTGTCCCATGCAGGTCAGCGCCCATCAAAAGAAAGGCCTGTGGCAAGCCATCACCAAGGAAGTGCAGACCCTGGGGGTCTACAACCGGTGGAGCACCCACTGCAGGAAGTGGTGGGAAGACCTGAGGCGCTGGGCCAGGAAGACTGGAGAGGCCCAGCTGCGAAAGGCCTCCCAATGAGGAAGAGGGTGACCGTTGGACCCTGACCTACCTAATGGCCAGCATTCTGGAAGTGGCCTATCCGGATATGGATGGGCGCTTGAAGGCAGCACAGCAGCCACAAGGGGGTGAGTACCAACACTGTTGTGACACTGCTTTGTTGGATGTATGTTGGTTCTGTGGTATGTATGCATTCCAGTGGCAGGCACTTGGACAGGTGGGTTACTGCAGTCCTGCCTCCTCAAAGTCCACGGGATGGTATGAGAGCTAGTTTGGGCAGTCTCTATAGGCCCATAGGAGGTCCCCTTTCTGTCATCTGTTATGCTTTGAGGCCTCATGGACTTGTTATTGCATTGGCTGGGCATAGTCTCTCATGGGTGTACTCCACACAGTGTATCAGGTCCGTGTTTTCTGTGGGTAATGTGGTGTATTCTGGGGTAATGGCCACTAGTCAGGGGCACAATCATGACATATGTTGTATGTGCTGCGTGTAAGTGTGTGACCTGGATAGGAGTGTGTGTTAGCCAGAGATGTACATATATTCAGGTTTTGACAAAGTTCTCTCATGTTTTGTCTCTCCACCCCTGTGCTCGTGTCCCTTGTGTACATCAGCATCATCTTGTGAGGGAGCAGTGGCACTGGCGAGTGGGGATGCAGCAGCCCACAGTTCCAAGGAGGCAGAGTCGGCGGACGCCAAGGGGACCAGTGGTTTGGAGGGTGAGGGGAGTACCACGGGGAGGCAAATACCACTGGAGGTAGTGACTCTGATACCTCAGATGGGAGCTCCCTGGTGGTGGCAGACCCTACTGGGCACACCCATTCTATCCCATCTTCTGCCACCCCCCATGCCATCACAGCCCTCCCAGTTGCTACCCACCGAGTTGCCTGTGCCCACTCACCCAGGAAGGTGGGTGTCGCCTTCGCCCTGACCCACTCAGCCCTGCTGCCCTCACGGAGGAGGCTATTGACCTCCTGAGGACCATCTCTGTAGGGCAGACAACCATAGTGAATGCCATCCAGGGGCTAGAATCCCAGATGCAGGAATGCAATGCCTACCTGGAAGGCATTCACAAAGCCATGTCTGCCATACTGGGATTTTTTCAGGCTCTGGTCTCCTCTTTGACGTCAGCCAGTGTCCCTGGTCTTTCTGTCGCCCCTCCCACCAACTCTACCCCTTCCAGCACCGCACTCCCTTCACCCAACCCAAGCAAACGTACAGACAGCCATGCACACACGTCAACCCAAAAGAAGCACACAGACAAACACAAGCATCACACTTACCACCACAGGTAGTCACACACCCAACATACGACAGCACACACAACAACATCCACTTCCCCGAGTGTATAATCCTCCCCCACCACCATGTCTGTCACCTCACCATGCACACCCACACAGCACTGCACCCTCAGTCATTGCTGCTGCCCCCATTCATGCAGTCACCACAACATCTGACATCCAGACATGCACCCCAGATGCCACACCTGCACTCACCACAAATACATTGACAGACACTTGCAGCACACTCACCAGACCTACAGACACCCAGACAACATCCCTGTACACTGGCAGCCTGTCTTGTCCCACTGTGTCCACCCCCCCTCCTCCCAAAACACTCAAACATTCGCAGAGATCCACACCACACACATCCATCACACACATCAGCATACTTTACAGGCACCTGCATCCATGTCCAGCACACCTACCCTGATACACCGGCAGAACCCAGAGAGTCCGCCTCCCCCCATTCCGCTGGGAGGCCACCGAAATCATCTGCGGTGTACCCCAAGGTTCGTCCATCAGCCAGACCCTCTTCAACGTCTACATGACCCCGCTCGCAAACATCGCCCGATCCCACAACCTCAACATCATCTCATAAGCCGACGACACTCAGCTGATTGTCTCCCTCACCAAGGACTCCGCCAAGACCAACCTCCATGAAGGAATGAAGGCCATCGCCGAATGTATGAAGAGCAGCTGCCTCATACTCAATTCTGACAAGACGGAAGTCCTCATCTTCAGCTCCACCCCCTCCGCATGGGATGACTCCTGGTGGCCTGCCACTCTCGGGCCGCTCCGACTCCCACCGATCACGCACGCAACCTAGGATTCATCTTGGACTCCTCATTATCCATGACCCAGGAAGTCAATGCCATTTCCTATTCCTGCTTCAACACCCTCCGCATGCTCCGAAAGATCTACAAATGGATACCAACCAAAACCAGAAGAACAGTCACCCAAGCTCTCGAAAGCAGCAAACTGGACTACAGCAATGCCCTCTACGCAGGAACCAGAGCTTCACTCCAGAAGAGGCTACAACGCATCCAGAACGCCTCCGCACGCCTCATCCTGGACATCCCCCACCACTGCCACACCACTGCCGCATCTCCCCTCCACTGACCTCGCCCTCGCAATGGTCCCACGCGTCCGCTGAACCACAACCAGCGGTAGATCATTCTCGCACCTCGCCGCCAAAATGTAGAACACTCTTCCCACCCACCTGTGCCAGATCAAAGACCTCCTACCTTCAGGAAACTTCTCAAGACCTGGCTGTTCAAGCAGTAGCAGCACCTCCCCTCCTTCTCAGCGCCTTGAGACCCTCACGGGTGAGTGGTGCACTTTACAAGTTCCTGATTGATTGATACAAACACTCCCTCTACCTCCACTCCCAGACCTGCCGCCAAATCTCCTCCAACTGCCCCTAAGAAGATTTTCCTCTCCCATATTGACCTGTTTGAACCCACTGGCCTACCCCATCTCGTCCCTAAACGTGACCATCTCCTTGCCCTGTCCACTCTTTCCACGTCCTCCCCAGTCTGCCCTTCCCCTTCCCATGCCCCTTCCCCAGGGAGGAAGAAGCCCTGTGTTGCCCCAGGTCCCTCTGCCACCCTCCGGTCTAAGCCCGCTCCCCCTCCTTCCAAGGGCAAGCTCAAACCCCCTCCACCTCCCAAACCTAAGCCCAAGCCCCCCCTTCCATACTTAAGTCCCCACCCCGCCACCCCCTGCCCCTGTTCCCTGAGGTGCCTGGCTGCCCCATTGATGCCCTTTTCAAGTGGAGTACCTTTTGCACATGTGGGATTCAAGTTTGGCCTATTTTTGCCCTTCAGGGTATTTGCAGTGGACTGGCCAATGGCCTTATTTGGACAATACTTTTTTTCGTTAAATAAAATTTGAGTGCCCATTGGTGCTGTTGACACAATATAGTGACGTTGTTGTTTCACTGTAGAGGTGTGGTGCAGGTCTTTGTTGTCTTGTGTCTGGTAAGTACATCTTGTTTTGGTATGTATGGCTTGGGATGGTGGGAGGGGTTGGGAGTGCGTTGCAGGGTGGGTGTGGTGGGTGTGTAACTGTGCTCTTTCTTCCCATGTGTACTAGGTTGCGGTACTTACCGTCGTAGTTTTTGTCGGCGGTCACGGTCGTGGAGGTATACAGCAAGGAGCAGCACTGGCATTATTTCCAACTCTCTCTCCATGTCTGCGTTGGCGTGTTGTGTGTGCCCCCAGTGTGTCCTTTTCTATTGTTCATTTCCACCACGCTTTGCCAAGTGGTGGTTCCCGCCCGGAAGTGCTGGCGGTCTTGTGTTTAATTATTTGGTGGGCGGGTAGGACCTTTCTGCCGGCCTGTGGGTGGCCTCGTCCGTCCTCGTCTGGACTACAAAGATTGCAGTGTGTGGATGGGCTGCTACTTGTTTCTCATTGGCTTCATTATTTGGCGGTCAGGACCGCCAGCCTGTTTGTGGTAGTTACCGCCAGCGGGCGGTGTTTCCCACCATGTTCATAATGACCACCTAGGTGACTGCAATGGTGTGCTCCACTTTGTAGGAATGGCAACAAGGATGAGACAGAAAAAGTTGGAGTCCCAGGAGTGTGAAGATTAATTGACTGTGTTCAACATACTGGCATGCCATCCCTTAAAAATTGTAGGAAAATTTTATGTGTCTTGTTAACGGGCAAGTGAGGACTTGAGTGTTGTGCTGTTACATTATTGGGCAAGAAATTTTTTAGAAGGAGCCAGAGGTTCAAGGTGTTAATTTTTAGGGCCGTGGAGTGAGTGGCCCTGCCATCGCGAGGGCCCATGGCAGGAGAAAGTTGCAAGGCTAGCAGCGAGCGCATGTGGCTACTGCCAGCACTACAGCCAGTAGCAGGAAGAAGTTGTGAGACCTGCACCAGCGTGTTTGGATACTGCATATGCAGGGACCCCAAGCGGAAGGAGGAAGATGCTTGTCAGTTGCTCGTGGTGTGTTGCCGTTGAGATTTGGAAACTATATAAGTTATGCTTACCACTAGAACTGATCTTCCATATTGCCACAATGGTCTGGTTTCCGATTCTCATCCTACAAAAGCTGGTGGGTGCAGTCCAATTGAGTCAGAGTCATTGCTGGTTCGTATACTGACAATAGAAAAGGGACTAGGGAATATTTTACCTTGGCAACAAAAAGAGGACTGAAAAAACACTGGTGATAAAGGGAAAAGAAGAAAGTATACTAGTGTACTTTTGTTGATGAGAGGAGTAGCAAAGATTCTGCATTTTGCTTAAGAGACTGGATATCCTGTTGTTCCTGTGACCACAATGACTACTTTATTAGTATTAGTTTATTTACTTTTGTGACTTTACAAGGATTTGGAAAAATATTATTGGCATAACGTCTGTACATGCAATAGCAGCTACACCCATGTTTCTTCAGGAACCTGGAAATCTCATAATGGCATGGGAGGATTGATGGGAGGTTTTTGAAACTTATTTGGAGGTAGTAGGGAGAGATGTATGTGTGGCCAAGAGAAAACCGGCTATGTTGAAACATAACTTGGATGTGGGAGGCAGAAAGCTGCTAAAGACATTGTCCATTCCCATTCCGATTGGGGTAGACAGGGAGGAGGTAGGAGGATCTGAAGAAGACGATGCACATGAGGGTGAATATCTAAGTGCAATGAGGGCATTAGAGGAGAACTTTGGAAGGGTAACTTGTATTGTTGTTTACAGTCATAGATTTTTCTCTCAAACTCAACTACCAGGAGAAATGATAGAGCAGTATATAGCTGTTTTAGGGACCTTAGAGGTGTCATGAGTTCAAGAATCTTCAGGAAGAAATAATTAGAGATCAAATGATTAAAAGAGCAATACCATGAAGATCACAGAGAAACTCCTGAGACTAAAGGATCCTTCTTTGGAGAAACTATCAGTCTAGCGAGATGCATGGAAAACACAGCTTGTTATGTCAGGGAGTTAAATGTTGGTCACCCTAGGGGTGTGTCAGAGCAAGAGAATGGTAAAGATAGTAATTTCATACAGAATCCCATGTATAAGAAGGACAAAACTATAGTGAACAAGAACTTAACTGAAATTCCCAGTGGAGTACGAAAGAAACACTGTTACATGTGTGGAAGCGGAAAACATTTAGCTAAATCAAAAACCTATCCAGCCACTAGGGATAGATGTTTTAAGTGTAATAAAATAGGACATTTCTTGTCTGTAAGATGATGAAAAGTGATGAAAAAAGATGGGGTGAATTGGGCTAGGCAACAGGATGGGGGAGCAGATTTCTGTGAAGAGTCTGAAGAAAGTGACAACATTTTATTGGTATCAGGAATGACTGAGCAACCAATGAGTGTTTGCTATGTGTACCATTTACCTAAGTGGCTTCTTAACCCCTTCGCTGCCAGGCCTTTCCCCCCTCCTGTGCCGGGCCTTTTTTTGCCTATTTGGGGCAGTTCGCGCTTAGGCCCTCATAACTTTTTGTCCACATAAGCTAACCAAGCCAAATTTGCGTCCTTTTTTTCCAACATCCTAGGGATTCTAGAGGTACCCAGACTTTGTGGGTTCCCTTGAAGGAGGCCAAGAAATTGGCCAAAATACAGTGAAAATTTCATTTTTTTCAAAAAAATTGGAAAAAGTGGCTGCAGAAGAAGGCTTGTGGTTTTTCCCCTGAAAATGGCATCAACAAAGGGTTTGCGGTGCTAAACTCAGCAGCTTCCCAGCTTTCAGGAACAGGCAGACTTGAATCAGAAAACCCAATTTTTCAACACAATTTTGGCATTTTACTGGGGCATACCCCATTTGTGCAATTTTATGTGCTTTCAGCCTCCTTCCAGTCAGTGACAGGAATGGTCATGAAACCAATGCTGGATCCCAGAAACCTAAACATTTCTGAAAAGTAGACAAAATTCTGAATTCAGCAAGGGGTCATTTGTGTAGATCCTACAAGGGTTTCCTACAGAAAATAACAGCTGAAAAAGAAAAATATTGAAATTGAGGTGAAAAAACCATCAATTTTTCTCTACGTTTTACTCTGTAACTTTTCCCTGCAATGTCAGATTATCGAAAGCAATATACCGTTACGTCTGCTGGACTCCTCTGGTTGCGGGGATATATAGGGCTTGTAGGTTCATCAAGAACCCGAGGAACCCAGAGCCAATAAATGAGCTGCACCCTGCAGTGCGTTTTCATTCTATACCGGGTATACAGCAATTCATTTGCTGAAATATAAGGAGTAAAAAATTGCTATCAAGAAAACCTTTGCATTTCCAAAAAGGGCACAAGATAAGGTGTTGAGGAGCAGTGGTTATTTGCACATCTCTGAATTCCGGGGTGACCATAGTAGCACGTGAATTACAGGGAATTTCTCAAATAGATGTCTTTTTTACACACACTCCTATATTTGGAAGGAAAAAATTTAGAGAAAGACAAGGGGCAATAGTACTTGTTTTGCTAATCTATGTTCCCCCAAGTCTCCCGATAAAAATGGTACCTCACTTGTGTGGGTAGGCCTAGCACCCGCGACAGGATATGCCCCAAAACACAACATGGACACATCACAGAAAACAGAGCTGTTTTTAGCAAAGTGACTACCTGTAGATTTTGGCCTCTAGCTCAGCCGCCACCTAGGGAAACCTACCAAACCTGTGCATTTCTGAAAACTAGAGACCTAGGGGAATCCAAGGAGGGGTGACTTGCGGGGCTCGGACCAGGTTCTGTTACCCAGAATCCTTTGCAAATCTCAAAATGTGGCTAAAAAAACACATGTTCCTCACATTTCTGTGGCAGAAAGTTATGGAATCTGAGAGGAGCCACAAATTTCCTTCCACCCAGCGTTCCCCCACGTCTCCCGATAAAAATGATACCTCACTTGTGTGGGTAGGCCTAGCACCCGCGACAGGATATGCCCCAAAACACAACGTGGACACATCACAGAAAACAGAGCTGTTTTTAGCAAAGTGACTACCTGTAGATTTTGGCCTCTAGCTCAGCCGCCACCTAGGGAAACCTACCAAACCTGTGCATTTCTGAAAACTAGAGACCTAGGGGAATCCAAGGAGGGGTGACTTGCGGGGCTCGGACCAGGTTCTGTTACCCAGAATCCTTTGCAAACCTCAAAATTTCGCTAAAAAAACACATGTTCCTCACATTTCTGTGGCAGAAAGTTCTGGAATCTGAGAGGAGCCACAAATTTCCTTCCACCCAGCGTTCCCCCACGTCTCCCGATAAAAATGATACCTCACTTGTGTGGGTAGGCCTAGCGCCCGCGACAGGATATGCCCCAAAACACAACGTGGACATATCACAGAAAACAGAGCTGTTTTTAGCAAAGTGACTACCTGTAGATTTTGGCCTCTAGCTCAGCCGCCACCTAGGGAAACCTACCAAACCTGTGCATTTCTGAAAACTAGAGACCTAGGGGAATCCAAGGAGGGGTGACTTGCGGGGCTCGGACCAGGTTCTGTTACCCAGAATCCTTTGCAAACCTCAAAATTTGGCTACAAAAACACATGTTCCTCACATTTCTGTGGCAGAAAGTTCTGGAATCTGAGAGGAGCCACAAATTTCCTTCCACCCAGCGTTCCCCCATGTCTCCCGATAAAAATGATACCTCACTTGTGTGGGTAGGCCTAGCGCCCGCGACAGGATATGCCCCAAAACACAACGTGGACATATCACAGAAAACAGAGCTGTTTTTAGCAAAGTGACAACCTGTAGATTTTGGCCTCTAGCTCAGCCGCCACCTAGGGAAACCTACCAAACCTGTGCATTTCTGAAAACTAGAGACCTAGGGGAATCCAAGGAGGGGTGACTTGCGGGGCTCGGACCAGGTTCTGTTACCCAGAATCCTTTGCAAACCTCAAAATTTGGCTAAAAAAAACACATGTTCCTCACATTTCTGTGGCAGAAAGTTCTGGAATCTGAGAGGAGCCACAAATTTCCTTCCACCCAGTGTTCCCCCACGTCTCCCGATAAAAATGATACCTCACTTGTGTGGGTAGGCCTAGCGCCCGCGACAGGATATGCCCCAAAACACAACGTGGACATATCACAGAAAACAGAGCTGTTTTTAGCAAAGTGACTACCTGTAGATTTTGGCCTCTAGCTCAGCCGCCACCTAGGGAAACCTACCAAACCTGTGCATTTCTGAAAACTAGAGACCTAGGGGAATCCAAGGAGGGGTGACTTGCGGGGCTCGGACCAGGTTCTGTTACCCAGAATCCTTTGCAAACCTCAAAATTTCGCTAAAAAAACACATGTTCCTCACATTTCTGTGGCAGAAAGTTCTGGAATCTGAGAGGAGCCACAAATTTCCTTCCACCCAGCGTTCCCCCACGTCTCCCGATAAAAATGATACCTCACTTGTGTGGGTAGGCCTAGCGCCCGCGACAGGATATGCCCCAAAACACAACGTGGACATATCACAGAAAACAGAGCTGTTTTTCGCAAAGTGACTACCTGTAGATTTTGGCCTCTAGCTCAGCCGCCACCTAGGGAAACCTACCAAACCTGTGCATTTCTGAAAACTAGAGACCTAGGGGAATCCAAGGAGGGGTGACTTGCGGGGCTCGGACCAGGTTCTGTTACCCAGAATCCTTTGCAAACCTCAAAATTTGGCTAAAAAAACACATGTTCCTCACATTTCTGTGGCAGAAAGTTCTGGAATCTGAGAGGAGCCACAAATTTCCTTCCACCCAGCGTTCCCCCATGTCTCCCGATAAAAATGATACCTCACTTGTGTGGGTAGGCCTAGCGCCCGCGACAGGATATGCCCCAAAACACAACGTGGACATATCACAGAAAACAGAGCTGTTTTTAGCAAAGTGACTACCTGTAGATTTTGGCCTCTAGCTCAGCCGCCACCTAGGGAAACCTACCAAACCTGTGCATTTCTGAAAACTAGAGACCTAGGGGAATCCAAGGAGGGGTGACTTGCGGGGCTCGGACCAGGTTCTGTTACCCAGAATCCTTTGCAAATCTCAAAATGTGGCTAAAAAAACACATGTTCCTCACATTTCTGTGGCAGAAAGTTCTGGAATCTGAGAGGAGCCACAAATTTCCTTCCACCCAGCGTTCCCCCACGTCTCCCGATAAAAATGATACCTCACTTGTGTGGGTAGGCCTAGCGCCCGCGACAGGATATGCCCCAAAACACAACGTGGACATATCACAGAAAACAGAGCTGTTTTTAGCAAAGTGACTACCTGTAGATTTTGGCCTCTAGCTCAGCCGCCACCTAGGGAAACCTACCAAACCTGTGCATTTCTGAAAACTAGAGACCTAGGGGAATCCAAGGAGGGGTGACTTGCGGGGCTCGGACCAGGTTCTGTTACCCAGAATCCTTTGCAAACCTCAAAATTTGGCTAAAAAAACACATGTTCCTCACATTTCTGTGGCAGAAAGTTCTGGAATCTGAGAGGAGCCACAAATTTCCTTCCACCCAGCGTTCCCCCACGTCTCCCGATAAAAATGATACCTCACTTGTGTGGGTAGGCCTAGCGCCCGCGACAGGATATGCCCCAAAACACAACGTGGACATATCACAGAAAACAGAGCTGTTTTTAGCAAAGTGACTACCTGTAGATTTTGGCCTCTAGCTCAGCCGCCACCTAGGGAAACCTACCAAACCTGTGCATTTCTGAAAACTAGAGACCTAGGGGAATCCAAGGAGGGGTGACTTGCGGGCTCGGACCAGGTTCTGTTACCCAGAATCCTTTGCAAATCTCAAAATTTGGCTAAAAAAACACATGTTCCTCACATTTCTGTGGCAGAAAGTTCTGGAATCTGAGAGGAGCCACAAATTTCCTTCCACCCAGCGTTCCCCCACGTCTCCCGATAAAAATGATACCTCACTTGTGTGGGTAGGCCTAGCGCCCGCGACAGGATATGCCCCAAAACACAACGTGGACATATCACAGAAAACAGAGCTGTTTTTAGCAAAGTGACTACCTGTAGATTTTGGCCTCTAGCTCAGCCGGCACCTAGGGAAACCTACCAAACCTGTACATTTCTGAAAACTAGAGACCTAGGGGAATCCAAGGAGGGGTGACTTGTGTGGCTCGGACCAGGTTCTGTTACCCAGAATCCTTTGCAAACCTCAAAATGTGGCTAAAAAAACACATGTCCCTCACATTTCTGTGGCAGAAAGTTCTGGAATCTGAGAGGAGCTACAAATTTCCTTCCACCCAGCGTTCCCCCAAGTCTCCCGATAAAAATGATACCTCACTTGCGTGGGTAGGCCTAGCGCCGGCGACAGGAAACACCCCAAAGCGCAACGTGGACACATCCTAAATTTTGGAAAAAAACAGAGGTGTTTTTTGCAAAGTGCCTACCTGTAGATTTTGGCCTCTAGCTCAGCCGGCACCTAGGGAAACCTACCAAACCTGTGCATTTCTGAAAACTAGAGACCTAGGGGAATCCAAGGAGGGGTGACTTGCGGGGCTCGGACCAGGTTCTGTTACCCAGAATCCTTTGCAAACCTCAAAATTTGGCTAAAAATACACGTGTTACTCACATTTCTGTGGCAGAAAGTTCTGGAATCTGAGAGGAGCCACAAATTTCCTTCTAACCAGCGTTCCCCCAAGTCTCCCGATAAAAATGATACCTCACTTGTGTGGGTAGGCCTAGCGCCCGCGACAGGATATGCCCCAAAACACAACGTGGACATATCACAGAAAACAGAGCTGTTTTTAGCAAAGTGACTACCTGTAGATTTTGGCCTCTAGCTCAGCCGCCACCTAGGGAAACCTACCAAACCTGTGCATTTCTGAAAACTAGAGACCTAGGGGAATCCAAGGAGGGGTGACTTGCGGGGCTCGGACCAGGTTCTGTTACCCAGAATCCTTTGCAAATCTCAAAATTTGGCTAAAAAAACACATGTTCCTCACATTTCTGTGGCAGAAAGTTCTGGAATCTGAGAGGAGCCACAAATTTCCTTCCACCCAGCGTTCCCCCACGTCTCCCGATAAAAATGATACCTCACTTGTGTGGGTAGGCCTAGCGCCCGCGACAGGATATGCCCCAAAACACAACGTGGACACATCACAGAAAACAGAGCTGTTTTTAGCAAAGTGACTACCTGTAGATTTTGGCCTCTAGCTCAGCCGGCACCTAGGGAAACCTACCAAACCTGTGCATTTCTGAAAACTAGAGACCTAGGGGAATCCAAGGAGGGGTGACTTGCGGGGCTCGGACCAGGTTCTGTTACCCAGAATCCTTTGCAAACCTCAAAAGTTGGCTAAAAATACACATGTTACTCACATTTCTGTGGCAGAAAGTTCTGGAATCTGAGAGGAGCCACAAATTTCCTTCTACCCAGCGTTCCCCTAAGTCTCCCGATAAAAATGATACCTCACTTGTGTGGGTAGGACTAGCGCCCACGAAAGGAAAGGGCCCAAAACACAACGTGGACACATCACATTTTTTTATAAAAAGCAGTGCCTACCTGTGGATTTTGGCCTGTAGCTCAGCCGACACCTGAGGAAACCTAGCAAACCAGTGCATTTTTGAAAACTAGAAACCCAGGGGAATCCAAGATGGGGTGACTTGCGGGGCTCTGACCAGGTTATGTTACCCAGAATCCTTTGCAAACATCAAAATTTGGCCCAAAAAACACTTTTTCCTCTCATTTCGGTGACAGAAAGTTCTGGAATCTGAGAGGAGCCACAAATTTCCTTCCACCCAGCGTTCCCCTAAGTCTCTCGATAAAAATGGTACATCACTTCTGTGGGTAGGCCTAGCGCCCACAAAAGGAAATGGCCCAAAACACAACGTGGACACAACATATTTTTTCACAGAAAACAGAGGTGTTTTTTGCAAGGTGCCTACCTGTGGTGTTTGGCCTGTAGCTCAGCCGGCCCCGGGGGGGGGGGGCAGAAATTCCCTAAAATAAATTTGCCCCCCCAACCCCCACCCTCCCCCGCCGGGAGCGACCCTTGCCTAGGGGGTCGCTCCCCCTGCGTGACATTGGCACCAAAAAACAAATCCCCGGTGCCTAGTGGTTTCTGCCCCCTTGGGGGCAGGTTGACCTAAACTCAGCCAATCTGCCCCCAAGGGGGGCAGAAATGGCCTAAATACAATTTGTCCCCCAGGGGAGCGACTTTTGCCTGATGGGTCGCTCCCCATCTCTAAAAAAAAAAAACAAAGAAAAAAAAGAAAAATTCCCCTGGCGCCTAGAGGTTTCTGCCCCCCCCCCCCCGGGGGCAGTTCGGCCTAATAATAGGCCGATCTGTCCCCCGGGGGGGCAGAAATGGCCTAAAATAAATTTGCCCCCCCAACCCCCACCACCCCCCCGGGAGCGACCCTTGCCTACGGGGTCGCTCCCCCTGCGTGACATTGGCGCTAAAAAACAAATCCCCGGTGCCTAGTGGTTTCTGCCCCCTTGGGGGCAGATTGACCTAAAATTGGCCAATCTGCCCCCAGGGGGGCAGAAATGGTCTAAATACAATTTGCCCCCCCAGGGGAGCGACCCTTGCCTGATGGGTCGCTCCCCATCTCTAAAAAAAGAAACAACAAAAAAAAAACACAAAAAAAAATTGCCCTGGCGCCTAGAGTGTTCTGCCCCCCCCCGGGGGCAGTTCGGCCTAATAATAGGCCGATCTGTCCCCCGGGGGGGCAGAAATGGCCTAAAATAAATTTGCCCCCCCAACCTCCACCCCCCCCCGGGAGCGACCCTTGCCTACGGGGTCGCTCCCCCTGCGTGACATTGGCGCCAAAAAACAAATCCCCGGTGCCTAGTGGTTTCTGCCCCCTTGGGGGCAGATTGACTTAAAATTGGCCAATCTGCCCCCAGGGGGGCAGAAATGGTCTAAATACAATTTGCCCCCCCCCAGGGGAGCGACCCTTGCCTGATGGGTCGCTCCCCATCTCTAAAAAAAGAAACAACAAAAAAAAAAAACACAAAAAAAAAATTGCCCTGGCGCCTAGAGTGTTCTGCCCCCCCCCCGGGGGCAGTTCGGCCTAATAATAGGCCGATCTGTCCCCCGGGGGGGCAGAAATGGCCTAAAATAAATTTGCCCCCCCAACCTCCACCCCCCCCGGGAGCGACCCTTGCCTACGGGGTCGCTCCCCCTGCGTGACATTGGCGCCAAAAAACAAATCCCCGGTGCCTAGTGGTTTCTGCCCCCTAGGGGGAAGATTGACCTAAAATTGGCCAATCTGCCCCCAGGGGGGCAGAAATGGTCTAAATACAATTTGCCCCCCCCCAGGGGAGCGACCCTTGCCTGATGGGTCGCTCCCCATCTCTAAAAAAAGAAACAACAAAAAAAAAAACAAAAAAAAAAAATTGCCCTGGCGCCTAGAGTGTTCTGCCCCCCCCCCCCCCGGGGGCAGTTCGGCCTAAAAATAGGCCGATCTGTCCCCCGGGGGGGCAGAAATGGCCTAAAATAAATTTGCCCCCCCATCCCCCACCCCCCCCCCCGGGAGCGACCCTTGCCTACGGGGTCGCTCCCCCTGCGTGACATTGGCGCCAAAAAACAAATCCCCGGTGCCTTGTGGTTTCTGCCCCCTTGGGGGCAGATTGACCTAAAATTGGCCAATCTGCCCCCAGGGGGGCAGAAATGGTCTAAATACAATTTGCCCCCCCAGGGGAGCGACCCTTGCCTGATGGGTCGCTCCCCATCTCTAAAAAAAGAAACAACAAAAAAAAAAACACACAAAAAAAAAATTGCCCTGGTGCCTAGAGTGTTCAGCCCCCCCCGGGGGGCAGTTCGGCCTAATAATAGGCCGATCTGTCCCCCGGGGGGGCAGAAATGGCCTAAAATAAATTTGCCCCCCCAACCCCCACCCCCCCCCCGGGAGCGACCCTTGCCTACGGGGTCGCTCCCCCTGCGTGACATTGGCGCTAAAAAACAAATCCCCGGTGCCTAGTGGTTTCTGCCCCCTTGGGGGCAGATTGACCTAAAATTGGCCAATCTGCCCCCAGGGGGGCAGAAATGGTCTAAATACAATTTGCCCCCCCAGGGGAGCGACCCTTGCCTGATGGGTCGCTCCCCATCTCTAAAAAAAAGAAACAAAAAAAAAATTGCCCTGGCGCCTAGAGTGTTCTGCCCCCCCCCCCCCCGGGGGCAGTTCGGCCTAATAATAGGCCGATCTGTCCCCCGGGGGGGCAGAAATGGCCTAAAATAAATTTGCCCCCCCAACCCCCACCGCCCCCCCGGGAGCGACCCTTGCCTACGGGGTCGCTCTCCCTGCGTGACATTGGCGCCAAAAAACAAATCCCCGGTGCCTAGTGGTTTCTGCCCCCTTGGGGGCAGATTGACCTAAAATTGGCCAATCTGCCCCCAGGGGGGCAGAAATGGTCTAAATACAATTTGCCCCCCCAGGGGAGCGACCCTTGCCTGATGGGTCGCTCCCCATCTCTAAAAAAAGAAACAACAAAAAAAAAAAAACACAAAAAAAAAATTGCCCTGGCGCCTAGAGTGTTCTGCCCCCCCCCCGGGGGCAGTTCGGCCTAATAATAGGCCGATCTGTCCCCCGGGGGGGCAGAAATGGCCTAAAATAAATTTGCCCCCCCAACCTCCACCCCCCCCCGGGAGCGACCCTTGCCTACGGGGTCGCTCCCCCTGCGTGACATTGGCGCCAAAAAACAAATCCCCGGTGCCTAGTGGTTTCTGCCCCCTAGGGGGCAGATTGACCTAAAATTGGCCAATCTGCCCCCAGGGGGGCAGAAATGGTCTAAATACAATTTGCCCCCCCAGGGGAGCGACCCTTGCCTGATGGGTCGCTCCCCATCTCTAAAAAAAGAAACAACAAAAAAAAAAAACACAAAAAATAAATTGCCCTGGCGCCTAGAGTGTTCTGCCCCCCCCCGGGGGCAGTTCGGCCTAAAAATAGGCCGATCTGTCCCCCGGGGGGGCAGAAATGGCCTAAAATAAATTTGCCCCCCCAACCCCCACACCCCCCCCCCCGGGAGCGACCCTTGCCTACGGGGTCGCTCCCCCTGCGTGACATTGGCGCCAAAAAACAAATCCCCGGTGCCTTGTGGTTTCTGCCCCCTTGGGGGCAGATTGACCCAAAATTGGCCAATCTGCCCCCAGGGGGGCAGAAATGGTCTAAATACAATTTGCCCCCCCAGGGGAGCGACCCTTGCCTGATGGGTCGCTCCCCATCTCTAAAAAAAGAAACAACAAAAAAAAAAAAAAAAAAAAAAAAAATTGCCCTGGCGCCTAGAGTGTTCTGCCCCCCCCCCGGGGGCAGTTCGGCCTAATAATAGGCCGATCTGTCCCCCGGGGGGGCAGAAATGGCCTAAAATAAATTTGCCCCCCCAACCGGCACACCCCCCCCCCCGGGAGCGACCCTTGCATACGGGGTCGCTCCCCCTGCGTGACATTAGCGCCAAAAAAACAAATCCCCGGTGCCTTGTGGTTTCTGCCCCCTTGGGGGCAGATTGACCTAAAATTGAAATGGTCTAAATACAATTTGCCCCCCCAGGGGAGCGACCCTTGCCTGATGGGTCGCTCCCCATCTCTAAAGAAAGAAACAACAAAAAAAAAAAACACACAAAAAAAATTGCCCTGGCGCCTAGAGTGTTCTGCCCCCCCCCGGGGGCAGTTCGGCCTAAAAATAGGCCGATCTGTCCCCCGGGGGGGCAGAAATGGCCTAAAATAAATTTGCCCCCCCAACCGGCACACACCCCCCCCCGGGAGCGACCCTTGCCTACGGGGTCGCTCCCCCTGCGTGACATTGGCGCCAAAAAACAAATCCCCGGTGCCTTGTGGTTTCTGCCCCCTTGGGGGCAGATTGACCTAAAATTGGCCAATCTGCCCCCAGGGGGGCAGAAATGGTCTAAATACAATTTGCCCCCCCAGGGGAGCGACCCTTGCCTGATGGGTCGCTCCCCATCTCTAAAAAAAGAAACAACAAAAAAAAAAACACACAAAAAAAAAATTGCCCTGGTGCCTAGAGTGTTCAGCCCCCCCCGGGGGGCAGTTCGGCCTAATAATAGGCCGATCTGTCCCCCGGGGGGGCAGAAATGGCCTAAAATAAATTTGCCCCCCACCCCCCCCCCCGGGAGCGACCCTTGCCTACGGGGTCGCTCCCCCTGCGTGACATTGGCGCCAAAAAACAAATCCCCGGTGCCTAGTGGTTTCTGCCCCCTTGGGGGCAGATTGACCTAAAATCGGCCAATCTGCCCCCAGGGGGGCAGAAATGGTCTAAATACAATTTGCCCCCCAGGGGAGCGACCCTTGCCTGATGGGTCGCTCCCCATCTCTAAAAAAAAAAAAAGAACAAAAAAAAAAAACACTAAAAAAAAAATTGCCCTGGCGCCTAGAGGTTTCTTCCCCCCCTGGGGGCAGATCGGCCTAATAATAGGCCGATCTGCCCCCAGGGGGGGCAGAAAAGGCCTTCCCAAAAAATTGCCCCCCCTGGGAGCGACCCTTGCCAAAGGGGTTGCTTTGTTGCGTGACATTCGCGCGCAAAAACAAACTCCCTGGTGTCTAATGGTTTCTGCCCCCCTTGGGGGCAGATTGGCCTTATCAAAATAGGCCAATCTGCCCCCAAGGGGGGCAGAAATGGCCTAAATATATATTGCCCCGTAGGGGAGCGACCCTTGCCTAAGGGATCGCTCCCCACCTAAAAAAAAAGAATTCATCACAAAAAAAAAAAAAAAAAAAAAATGGTCCCTGGTGCCTAGAGGTTTCTGCCCCCCCTGGGGGCAGATCGGCCTAATAATAGGCCAATCTGCCCCCAGGGGGGGCAGAAAAGGCCTTCCTAAAAAAATGCCCCCCTGGGAGCGACCCTTGCCCAAGGGGTCGCTCCCTTTTGCCAATTTCAAGAAAAAAAAAAAAATCCCTGGTGTCTAGTGGGGTTTCAAAAGCCGGATTGCAAGCAATCCAGCTTTTGAAACCTGTGAGAGACTTCAAAGGGAAGGAAATACATTTCCTTCCCTTTGAAGCCTCTCGGGGCCTCCCCCATGGGATTGAAAAAGAAATGCAAAAGCATTTCTTTTTCAATCGCGCTGGAAGCTCTGCTTCCAGCGCGATGGGGGAGACCCTGTGACTAATCAGCGCGCGCTCGCGCGCTGACGTCACAGGGGGGTTGGGGGGGGTCGGGGGTGGGAGGGGAAGGGCTTCCCCTTCCATCCCTGACTTGGGGGGGTGGGGGGGAATCCCACAGAGGGAGCGAGAGCGCTCCCTCTGGGCTGTGTGCCGAGGACGTAGTGGTTACGTCCTCGGCACAGCAGCACTGTGCCGCAGGACGTAACCACTACGTCCGCGGCACAGAAGGGGTTAAGGTGAATGGTGAAGAAGTGCACATGTGGGTGGATTTGTGTTCTCCTTACACATTAGTAGATAAGTCAATTTGGCAGAGATTAGGTCAGTGTGACTTAATTCCCCTTGATGTGCAATGCATGAGTTATTGTGGCAATAAGTTACCAGTATTAGGATATTGTGTAGCCAAATTAGAATACAAGAAAAAGACAAGCTGTGGACAAAGTGCACTTTGTAGAAAAGGGAAGAACATTGCTGAGTTGGATGGAGCAATAAGCATTGGGAATTGTGTTAAATCTTAATCATACAGATCAAGTATTACCTACTGATTCTGGTGACATAAGTGAGTTGAGTGCTACATTTCTGTAGTTGTTAGCCCAACAGTTAGTATCTTTGAAAATATTTGAGCATCATGTCCAAGGTTCATAAGGTAAGTAAAATTCCTTTGGCGTTAAGGAGTCAAATTGGGGATTAATTAGAGTGGTTGCATGAGATAGGGGTTACATTGCCCACTGAGGCTTAGTCCTGTCATCCTGGCTAGGAAAACTAATGGAAAATTACACATGGGTGGACCTTAGAGACGTGAATGAGAACATCAGAACTGATAAACACTTTACTGCACATTAATGAAATGTCGATCTCAGTGAAAGATGTTAAGTGTTTTTCAACACTAGATTTGTCTTACGCTTACCGTTAGGTGCAATTACATCTGGAGTTAAAGAACTTAACCTTGTGCATCACACCTGAGCGTGCTTATCAATTTTTATGTATGCCATTTGGGCTAGCTTCCACATCTCCAGTATTTCAAAGAATAACTCGAGGGATATTGTTAAAACTTGGGATCTCTAGTCGGCAGAGGTATGCATCCTGTCCAAGTGGTGACCACAATCCGTGTCACGGTAAATGAGTTACACACCATAACTTCACCTGTGTTCACCCTCTGGTAGCTTGCCACAAAGCATGCAGGCTTAATTTAGAAGGCAATATGTAAAGTAGTTGTGCAACACTTAAAACAGTAAAACAGAGAAAACACCACACAAAAAAATACCACACCTGGTGAGAAAAATAGAGCTTAATTTAATGAACAAAACAACCAAAATGACAAAAATCCAACAAACAGAAGTGAATATATTAATTTATTAAAATATATCTGCAATTGTAGTGCTTAGAAACATAGGGGCAGATTCAAGAGCCCCTAGCAACTCCTAGCATTACATTAGCATCATTTTTTTAATGCTAATGTGGCCCAACAAGGCCAAAATCGCCGCACCATATTTACATAGTGGCGCAATGCATGCATTGCACCACTTTGTAACCCTTTGCGCTACATTATGCCCTCGTCAGGCATAATGTATTGAAAGGGTGCGGTCCTCCGTTAGGGGGGCTAAAAAAATGGCACAAAGAAATCTAAGAGATTTCTTTGCACCATTTTTTTCAGCACTTTAAACGCCTGCTCAGAGCAGGCGTTAAAACAGGGCACACCATTGTTTACAATGGGCTTGCTGGATTAGCTCAACATTTTTTACACTAATCCTGCAAAGCTCTGAGCTAGCATCAAAAATTCTGACGCTAGTTTCTTAACTACCGCCATGGTGCACCATATCATAGATATGGCGCACACATGGCAGCATTGGGGGGCATTAAGGGGCACAAGAAAAGTGGCGCCACTTTTCTTAAATGTGGCCCATAAAGCCATAACCGGATCTATCTGGTCACACTAAACCAGGTCAAATCTGAATAGACAGGCTGCCTGCGATGGAGTGCAGGTGTTATACAGGGACCAGCCAAGGGCAGCTGAAATTATTACCTTGATTTGGGGTTGCGTCAGCGTTGAGGGAGGATGCAAGGAGTGATGCAAGGAGCAGCTGAGTCAATGCGTCGTTGTTGATCATGATGACGTATGCGATGTGTCGGTTCTGAACTGTGCAATCGTGAATGCATCCCTGCTGAACCCTTTTGGTGTAAGCAATGCGTTGTTGTCAAGCTGCGCAGTCGGCAATGCGATGTCTAAAAAAAGGGCAATTAGTCAGTGTCAAAGGAGATGCATCAGTTCTGACTGGTGCAATGACAGCAATGCATAGATTTTGATGGTTGTAGAATTTATACCCACTTCTAAGGGCCTGGGACTGGATTGGGACCACTTGGCCCTGCAAGACTAGCAACAAGCAAAGTCCAGGGGCTGTTGCAGGTTTGGTTGGAATTCTTTTGTGTCCCTTAGACTTCAGAAGAACCGGAGGAAAGCCAGCAAGTCCTGGGAGTCACTTTGGGTGCAAGAGATATGGGTCCAGTCCTTCCTGGGCAAGGCAGAGGGCAGCAGACAGCAGGGCAGCACAGCAGAAAAGCAGTTCTTCCAGAGCAGCAGTTCAGAATGACAGTTCTTGTAGCAGCACAGCAGTCCTTTTTCCTGGTAGAGTTCTTCACAGGCTCAGATGTGTACTGGTTTGGTAGGTTCAGAGGTCCAGTTCCTATAATCAGTGGTGCCTTTGAAGTGGAGGTGACTTCAAAGAGGGATCTCTGTTGGTGCCCTGGCTCCAGACTTACTAGAGGGGGTTACGCAGTCTTTTATGTGGGAGCAGGATACTGCCTGCCTATGCAGGTATAAGTGTCTGCTTCCCCCTCCTGTCCTGCCCAGGATGGCCCATGAACATGCAGATGGGCACTAAGTCACACCTACCCTTCCTTTGTGTAAGGATGTCTAGAGGGAATACAGGAAACCAGCTGTCACCCCAGTCCAGGCACATATTGGATACAGACTGCAGGCACACAGGGCTAAGAGCAGGACAATGCCAACTTTCTAAAAGTGGCATTTTCAAAATTGTAATAGTAAGCCCAACTTTACCATTAAAGATGATGTATCATTACAATTCCATAGGTATTAAACATGACAGGACTACTCCTTCCCAACCAGGAAATCCCAAGATTATCCTATGAGAGGGGCAGGTCTCAAATTAGTGGAAAACACATTTGAGGGTTTTTGCACTACCAGAACATATACAATATAAAAGTATATGTCCTGCTTTTCAATTACCTAGCCCCCTGCCCTTCGGACTACATAGGGTCCACCTTAGGGGTAGAATATGTGTATTAAGATATTAAAAGGGAAGTTTAAGGCTTGGCAAGGGGTTTTAAATAATGTCATTTCGACATGGCAGTCAAACTGCACACACAGGCTCTGCAGTGGCAGGCCTGAGACATGTTTAGAGGGCTACTTAAGTGGGTAGCTCAATCAGTGCTGCAGGCCCACTAGTAGTATTTAATGTACAGGTCCTGAGCACATACATATAAGGACTTATAAGTAATTAAATATGCCAATTTTGGATATACCAATATTACCATGTCTTCGGGGAGTGAGCACATGCACTTTAGCATTGGGTAGCAGTGGTAAAGTGCCCAGGGTCCTGATGCCAACAAAAACAGATCAGCAAAAGTGAGGCAAAGCAGACAAACAGTATGGGTGAGGAATGGGGCATGTAGATTTTTAGTGGCCAGGCACAGACAAGGACATTGAGAGGTATATTTGTAATTATGTGCCCTGCACTTGTAGTGACAAACCACATTCTGTGTCAGAAACACCCATTGTGCCTGTCACCTTTCCCAAAAGAGAGTGGGAGAAAGTGGGCATTGATATTTGTGGTTCATTTGAGTGTTTGGATCAGGAGAACAAGTATGCCCTTGTGTTGATGGATTATGTTTCGAAGTGGCCAGAAGTAGCTTTCCTAGGGAAAGTGAAATGTTATAGGATTTTGGTAAGAACTTTTCAGAAGACAGGGTTGCCCAAATGATTTGGTGTCAGATAACGGATCAAATTTGTGTCTGGTGATTTGTGAATTTCCTTAGAAAGGAGGGAATTAGACACCATAAGACTGCCATTTATCACCCTTGGGAAAATTGTTTAGTGGAGAGATTCAGTCTTGTTTTAGGTGTCTGTTTATAACTAGCTGTGAGTAGTGGTTAAATTGGAAACATGAGGTGAAAAACATGTTGTGGAGTTATAGGACCACTCCACATTCTGAAACAGGTGAACTCTTTTTTTTGTTGTTGCTTGGGAGGATAGCATGCACCATTGCTGTACCTGCTTGGATGGAGAGAACCAATTATGAAAAGATTGATAATCAGGTTATGCAGGACAAGTTAAAGATTTATCACGATCAGTATGTTAGAAGGCATAATGACAAGGTCAGGAAAGCTAAAGTAAAGTTTGAGACCAACGACTTCATAACAACTAGTGTTGGTGCAAGTCATAAGAAAGGTGAGTCTAGATGGTTTTGTCCAAACTGGTTGTTTGGTGCAAAGGGAAACATAGTTTGCTTAGAAGAAGGGAAGTTGTGCATTGTAAGAAAAGTTACAAAGTGCCATGAGTTCGATTGTAAGTTTTGAAAAAACAATGTGAATCCAAGTCCTCTGTGATAGGGGATAGGGGATAATTAGTAGTTTACAAGAAAGAAAACCCTAGCTATGCTGTACCTCAAACGGAGAATGATACTACACATACAGATGGAAGTAAAGTGTTGAGAGTTAGAACAGTAAATTTGGTTGATATATGTACATAATCTAATGAGATAATGTATGTTTTGTTCCTGCTTCATATTGTGTTGAGTCAATTATTGTGTAACATTTTATTGTATTATTCTTTTTATTTAACCTTGTGATATTCTAGGTATGTAAATGTGCTATGGAGGTGGATTTGTTGTATTCTGCTTCCACTAATTAGTAGGGGGGAACCTGAACTTGTGGTGAATCCAATTTAATTTTTTATTGGTTTGCAGGCCTGTGCCCCTGTCACCTAGTGACTTTTAACCTATTTAGCTTGCTCTCCTTTAGTCAATGTATTTCAATATTTCTTTCAAAATGGCTGCCATTATTTATAGCTATAAAAATGCTTTGATTTGCATTATCAGTGCCACTCTGTGAAGGCATCATTATCAACATCATGATCAGTGATGTACGTAGGTATTAACACCATGGCCCTTTCTCACTTGCGTGTGTCAGGAACATACTGTACAATTGTTGGGGATTGTTTATATAATTGCCGCCACAAGTCTGCCTCCTTATCATTTGTTTGGGAACATACCTGTGTCAGGGGTCCTACATGATCTGTATAAATACATCTCAAGCAGACAAGGTCATTAGAGGGATTCCGTCCAGATGCCATTTATACTGCACATCACCTTGCTGCAGAACTCAGCCTTTTTGTCACCACAGAATCTGACCTAGAGACCTCATTCCAAGGTGACAAGGGTTGGAGGGCTTTTCTCATGGTATTGACAGATTAGGTTTATCACACCTAGCTCTCATTAGGTTAGAGATTAGGTTCTCTATGCTAGGGATTTCACATCTCATGTTTATTGCAAAATGGTGGGTGTTTTGTATTCAGAACTCTCGTCTTCACAATCATACTTCTTTTACTGTTCATTATCCTAATCATTGCAGGAGCAGGTATTTTGCATCAAGGGCAATGGTGTGTGAGGAGGAATTTGTACACGGACAATTGGTGGTGGAAGGGGGTGAATTTGCAATACAAACAGTGGGGGTTGGACGGGGGAATCAGCTACCGGAATAACGAAGAGATGGGAGGGAGCAATTTGCAACACAGACAATAAGGATGAGGGGAGTAAAAGCCGTACAGACAAGCCAAGGGTTCAGAGGGGGTAAAAACAACACAGACAAGGGGGGGCGGGGAATAAAAGCAAAATAAACAAGGCAGTGGGAGCAGGTAAAAGCAATATGGACAGCAGGTGTGGGAGGGGTGAAAAAGCCAATATCACAAAATAAAATGATGGACGGAGTGTTGAAACTTTTCAAACACTCACCCACAGTCACAGATCTGGGTTTAATCCATTGTTATTTTGGTTGTCACGTCATCCCAGTTTGGACCCAGCTATATGCAAATCAGTCTTGACCCTGTTCCCAATGGGAGCAGTCCAGCCCGAACTGCCAAGTCAGGTTCTCCCTGGACAGGATTCAAACATCCTGGGACCGGTTTCAGGGTATCACCCTGCATCAGACAGGCTAGCTTGAATCCAGTGGTACAGCAAGCAAGGGACCCACGTTAGGGCATACCCTAGCCACTTAGGGCACACAAGGCAATATCACAAAATAAAATGATGGACTGAGTGTTGAAACTTTTCAAACACTCACCCCCAGTCACAGAACTGGGTTCAACCCATCATTATTTTGCTTGCCACATCGCCCCAGTTTGGACCGAGCTATATGCAAATCAGTTTTGACCAATGGGAGCAGTCCAGCCTGAACTGCCAAGCCAGGTCCTCTCTGGCCAGGATTCAAGCATCCTGGGACCTGGATGATAAAACAACATGAACAACCAGGGAGGGAGGGGGAAAAAGCAACACGGAAAATGAGGTAATCAAGAATAGGCAAGCAACTATTGGGGAATAAGAAAAAATAAAGTACCTCAATCCCAGCATAAGCAGCAGCAGAAGGACACCAATCAAAGACAATCAATCTGAACTTGGTCCATGCCCCTGAGGAAAAAAGAGGAAATGAAGCCAGCAGGCACTGCCCACTTAGAAGGCAGAAATTAAGAGTGACAAGAAGCCAACGAATGGTAAGCAGTGAGGGGGTTCCAAGTCCCTTCTTGAATACATGATCTCTCGCAAGCAAGAGTGCATGCGGTGCATGCGCTGTCACAGGGCAGACCTAAAAATGGCTGTAGAAGAAAGTATTAACAGTTGTCTGTGAAATTTGTATCCCGTACAAACTTCTGTCTAGGCAGGAACTGAAAAGATGTGCCGTGCGACAATGATGGACTCCAGTCTACATTTATCATGGCCAAAATGCATGATAAATACCAGGCAACCAGAATTCAGTGCAGAAAGTACCTGTTGCAGTTGCATATGTAATTCTTAATTTTTGCAAGGACAGCAAGTAAATATCACCCCGGGTATCTGGATTTACCCACCATGGTAAATCCCTTGCCACATTGAGGCACGTTTGTAATCAGGGCCTTAGTAATGAACTATCCATCCGCTTTATATTAATTGTTATTTACTACACTCTAGAGAAGTGTGTTGGTCTTGTGAAAGAGCAGTCTGTGTTGTAGGTGTAGGTGGCTCATGAATTGTGATACAAACTTTAGTAGCGCCATTATATGATAGACTTGAAAGCCAATGATAAGCTCACAAAGATGTATTAAGGTTTCCTTCAGGCACTAGGGGACGTTTCTGTTTTTCTTCAAATAGCTGCTCAAAAGAGATGCACCAAAGCATTACAAGCGAAAGTGTTAGAAAACAAGTCAAGGAGTGGAGTTTTTGCGACAGCAGAATGTTGTCAGCATGGCAGCTGAACCTGCCTGAGGAAAGCAGGCCTAGTGTTAAGGTTTCCTTTGTCAGTAGAAGCTTTTCATTTACTCCTCAGTATACATCCTGGCAGCTCTGGGATCCCTGTCAGATCCGGAGTATCAGGAGAACACTTTCAAACCTTTAGAGCAAAAAACGTTCTTAAAAATACCAATTAAGTTAGATCAAAGATAGAACCGATAAAAGATAAACGGCTAAAGCTAAAAAAGGAAACGTCTAACGCATGCTCATTTAGAAAATGGGATAACAGTCAGTTACATGGAATAATTAAGCAACCAATGCCACGGTGTATAAGGTGTGCGGTGCATCCAAATGGATTTCTTCACCTAATGAAAGACGCTGATTGGGCTTTGAGAACTAATTTGTGCTCCTAAAAAAACATGCTGAAAAAAATTAAACCATCAGAAATAGATGCACTCCTCAATTAGTTCCCCTTCAAGTGTCGATGTGCATTACAACATCTGCTTCCTGTATGCGTGACAGATAATATTAATAATAACACTAACAATAATAATTTGTTGTTGATACAGAGCTTCATGTCATGCTGCTACAATTTGTAAGCGCTGGAATAACTTGTTTTTCATATAGAGCTTTATTATGTATTTAACCATGTCCACGCGCTGAAATAACTTATTTTTGATATAGAGCTTCATTACCAATTTCTATCACTCTAAATTCCGAAATAATAACAAATAAGAACTTCCTTTTGATTTGGATCTTCATAACACAGTTACATCCTTTGTAACTGCTAGAAATAACTGGTCCGATTGTTAACCGAAGCCCCACCATTCAAGAGGATGTATGGCTTTACCCCTTCTAGGGTCCTCCTCGTCCCAGTCCTAACCAATGAGCCTTGTCCTCCATCCGAGTAACACTGTAGTCCTTTTTGTATTTTTAGGCCCATATTTATACTTTTTTAGCGCCGCATTTGTGCCACTTTTTGACGCAAAAACGGCGCAAACTTGCAAAATACAATTGTATTTTGCAAGTTTGCGCCGCTTTTGCGTCAAAAAATGACACAACTGCAGCGCTAAAAAAGTAAGTGTTTTTTTATGTACAACTCTTCCCCCTTGCCTTGTCTTGTTTTTGTTACCTGTCCTGAGCGGGTGAATACGCTTGTAGTTTTTTGTTTGGCCCGCTTTATGTATGATTTTGGGCGTGCTGTGTATGGTGCTTTTTTAGGGTCGAGCCTGCGTTGCATGCGCTCACGCATGGGTATCGCAGCGAGATGCTTTTGTATTTAGAAAAGGGCTCGGAGCCCTGTCAACTTCATGTCAGTGTTTTTTATTGGTTCATGGGCTTGCCTAATAAAATCTGCTTGCTTTCATTAGTCGAAGGCACGCATATGTCATGCCTTTTCCGGTGACTAGCCCTCCTCGAGCGCAGCGACCAAGTACAGAAAACATGCGAGGCTCGCTGTTTTCCATCGGGCTCGTGGACTTCTTTTTCTCTAATTCACGAGCGCGATCTCGCTTGGCAGAAGTCGAGCGCTTTACATAGTTAATTTCACTTTTTCGGGTTATGTACATAAATGCACTTTTGCCCGATAGGTGAAAAGTCGGGTTTAGGAGTTTACAACGCGATCAGCTCGTACATGAGCAAACGCGAGACCTGTTGCATTGTAAATTCTTGTCTTAATTTGACACCTCTTCCTCTTTCGATTTCTGCCTCCTTTCTTCATTTTCTGTCTCTCTCTAGGTGTGGGCCAACTTCACATAATGCAAAACACGTGCCGGACGCCAGGAATGAGTACTGGTGCGCGCAGCGCCTGCACCAATTAAGCACCCCTCTTTTAGGGTGTCAGTTTATTCCTAAAGAGACTTGTTTAGAGACAGTAGTTTTCTAAAGTCTTGCACCTCAGCGCCCTTCTCTGAACATCTTGTGTGATCTTTGCCCCCTCCTTCCCGCACCGGGGTGCTTGCACACTTGTGGGGACCCCCAGAGACGCCTGTGGGAGGGGAGAAGTATGCGAGGGGCCCTCAGACGCCTCTGAAAGTCAGTAGTAAGCGGCAGAGCTGTAACCTGAGCCTATTTCCATCTCAGTCCCGAGCAGCAGCATTCTTTCTGGGGCTGGAATCTCTCGAGTATTCTGCTCTCGGGTATTCTAGTCTCGGGTATTCTGCTCTCGGGTAAGCTACTCTCAGGTGTTCTACTCTCGGATGTTCTGCTCTCAAGTATTCTGCTCTCGGGTACGCTACTCTCGGGTGTTCTGCTCTCGGGTGTTCTGCTCTCAGGTGTTCTACTCTCGGGTGTTCTGCTCTCAGGTTTTCTAAACTCGGGCATGCTAGTCCTGACTACAGAAGCAGGTACAAACCCGCGCAAAAGTATGTGAAAATGTGCGCACCTGTTACCGAACTGCGGCGGGAAAAACTGCTGCACTCTGAAGTTAAAACCAACTCTGCAGAAACCTGTTTGTTTCTGAGATGAAAGTGCCAAACATAGTCAAGGCCTCTAAGTGTACCGCCGTGTTTATTTTGTACTTTTCGGGATGTATAGCAACCAAACTTATTGAATATGTAGCTATTGCGTGTGTGCGTCACAATGTAATGTCCCCTGAGCCCCCAGAGTACAGTCTTAGAATCACTCATCACATCTCTCAGCTCCGATGCCAGGGTCGGGGCGCTCTCACCACCTTGCTCCAGATCCGTCCCCCCCACTACTATGCACCTTCCTTTCATAAACTTCCCGATGTGCCCAGCCTGCTCCCACTGAGCTATCTTTACATTAAAACACCTCTCAGTGCATGCCAGCCTGCTTCTCTAGCCGCAGCGAGGAGCTGTCACAGCTGTTCCACCTCTTGGGCTTTGTTTTCTCCACTCCAAATCTGTTTATTTCTGATTCATGTCCATAAAACGGCAAAACAAATAAATACATATAATCACATACATTCACAGATTGGGCTAAAAATAATTCGTTGAAACGTGCAAAATTGTGAAGTGCAGAGCCTCCATATGACTACAAAAGTGCACAGTCACTTAAAAGTTTAAAAACACATAAATGATAAATCCACACTCTGAGAATGGAAACTTAAAATATGCCTCTACAGACAAAATTCCGAAAATTGCAACGATGGTCAGGAGGTGTCACATAAAATTCCACAGTTCAGGCCTTGTAGAGTGCTAATCCAGGCACATTTCATTGTATAGTGCAGCTGATGAAGGAAAAACACCCACCACAGGTGCGATTGACCCTGACAACCTACTTGCCACTAGGGAAGACGATTGGAACACTTAGGTTTCTTAGCATGCTTTTGTTCTGTCTTCAGTCCAGCCTCCTGCACACAGGTTTAATGCTTTTCTTACATGGGGCCAAGTAGGCCCTGCAAGAGTAAAGTCAGTGGTGCACAGTTTTGGGCTCCAATTTACATGAAGGACCTAGGATGCACACACTGGTCTTATTCCCCCATTTACCTGAGAAGCTATAGATTGGTAAGGCCCCATATCTAAGGTTTAAATACAGCTGTTTAGGTAAGAGACCTGAGATGGAGCCAGAAGATGATCCGTATGCAGGGATATTTTTGTGAGCTAAGAATCTTTCTTCTCTCGAAGCTTCTCACCTGAGCCCGAGACATAACAAAAACATCTGCGTGAAATTTTCAAACTTTCCAAGCATCGGTGGGAGATTTGTAAAATCTGTTGAAAAACTGTTGGCGAAATAAGAATATACTCTGTATACATGGACTGCCTTACATAAAAGGATGCCTGGTGCTCTCGGTCGGCATGATTATCACATAAGACAGCCATGGTGGTGCTCTGTATTACTCAACGTGTGGGGAGATGGGGTCATAGCCCACGCAGCTGGTTGGAATGACTATTGGGCTTGTCTTCAATACGCTGTTGTTTTGTACTGGCTTTGGTTGTTGTTAGGTCCTGTTGGCCGTAGGGGTGAGGGTTACCTGTGCTTCTTCTGTCCTCAGTCTTTATAGCAGGACTTTTTTTTATGAAAGTATGAAAAACTTTATTTGCATGATTATTAAAAACCTTTACAAAGAGTACCATAGTAGACAATTAAATAAAACAGCGACCAAACTAAAGTTAATTTCATGACATCATCATCGTACCATTACCTAAAGTTCTCTTACACTAGTGTGGACTTATAACTCGGAACTTGGCTATGGTTGTAGAATGCTAAATGACGTGTAGGTAATCTTTAAAAACGTAACATACCCCCATCTTGCGATACATATTAGTTACTTGTGACATAAGAAAGATCTCCTGTCCCTATTAAAATTGTAGGATCTGGGTGCAGGACTTAGTTTGCTAAGACATTGATTATAATATTAACATGATACGCTTGACTCAGGAACCTGATATGGACCTTTTTGGATATTCTCCTGGCATTAACATTTCCCCCGGTCCTATTTCTTGCACTAGAGAGATTACAGTGGTGCCCTGGGCTGGGAATGTGCTCTACCTGCCCTTGATAAATGGAACATTAATTCTGATCTGTCCAGCAGAACCCTTAGCTCATTCTTTAGGTCAGTTTATTAGGCAGGGTATAACTGTTCCTTCATCAGTACCTTACATGGTGGGATAGCACTTGGAAGTTGTCTGCAAGACTTATTGCTTACAGTACGATTGGGCTGTGGGTGAGCTCCATGCAACCATTTTTAGGTCGAGCACACAAGCGCTTTTTGACCTGTTGTAAATATTCTGTTGGCTTTTAACCACACCCATCTCACGCCCATCACTTTCACTCATTCGTGGCTTGCCTTTCTGAAATCCCTTGATGTCATTGGTAAATGTTTTACGTTTGTCCCTCCTTGGGGTAGTTTTGTTACCGCCTTGGCCATCGACCCTGTTACAGGATAATTGCACATTTGCCGATTCGTTTGACTGCGAGCGAACTTGTTTTTCCTTTTGTGTCTCTCCTTAGCGCTCATGGCGGCCGTGGCACTTTGAATCGGCTCGCTTATATAAACAGTTTTACTTTTAATTTTCAATTTATATGGCAAGAAAAGTCCAATTAGGAATCTACAACGCTAATAGCTCTAACTCGAGGAAATGCGAGACCCGTTGCATTGCAAATGCTTGTATTTCCTTATGAGGTGTTTGGTCCATGCTGCGAGGGCGCTTGACGGTGTTCTTTCTTTCTGCTCGGACAGGTTTCCTGTCCATTTGCTGAGCTGGGCCAGGGAGCTACGATGGTGGCCGGGATGCGGATCATGCAGGGGCCAGTTTGATGGCTTTCTCGGTTTGGCGTGGATCTCTTTTCTGATGCATTATGCCTTTTTTTGCTATTTCTATGTCTCTCAATCTCGCGAGGCGAGATCTGTTTGCCCTGGAAGCCCTTTATAACAGGAAGCATGGGCGCTTCTGTAGCTCGTCTTAGTGCTTCTGTATCTGTTGTTGGCTGCTTCTCCTGGGGGCACTATGGCAAAGCATGTGGAGAACCATCACCAGTCCCAGGTTTCTGAGCAGGAGAGTGTTGAGGAACTCCTGCATATTTCCAGGGATGATTTGCATTCCTTGATTAGGGAGGCCGTGGATGCTGCCTTACAGGATAAAGACCTGCCAGCTAAGCAGCAGAGATTCCATGAGGATGCTGATGATCAGGGTGACTGTAGAGGGCGGTATATCCAGTCTGATCAAGTGAAGAAGGTTTTGTCCCATATCAGGGAGCAGTTGGAATTTCATGCTTTGCAGCTGGTTGAGGAGGACTTTTTGTCTCAATACAATACTTCTCCTTCTGACCCCTTGCCCTTCCATGAGGATATTCACAATCTGTTGCATAAGGAGTGGAGTGATATTGATCAGCTATTCTTCATTTCGTTCATAAGCTGTATTTGTTTGAAGGTTTTGAGGATAAATTCCCTTAACTCCCTAAGGTGAATTCCATTTTGGCATCTATTACCTCTTCTACGCTTTGGCTTCTGAGGATGCTATCCTCTCTGATACCCTAGGGTAGGTCGCTTCCCCCGCCGCTGCAGCTCCACCTGCCCAGGCTCCTGCAACCTCCAGCAGACCATAAGTACTCCCTGCGCTCCCCCCTGTCCAGCCCATCGTTCTTCTCTTCTGTCTTCTGAGCTCTCTCTCTTCCAAATTTCCTTCGTTCCTCTGCTGTTCTCTGTCTTTGTCCATTTCCCTTCGTTCTTCTGTGGTCCTCTGTCTCGTCCATTTTCCTTCGTGTTCTGCTGTTCCTTGTACTGTCCATCTTCCTACGTTTTTCTGCTGTTCCTTGTACTGTCCATCTTCCTCCGTTTTTCTGCTGTTCCTTGTACTGTCCATTTTCCTTTGTGGTCTGCTGTTCCTTGTACTGTCCATCTTCCTCCGTTTTTCTGCTGTTCCTTGTACTGCCCATCTTCCTCCGTTTTTCTGCTGTTCCTTGTATTGTCCATTTTCCTTCGTGTTCTGCCGTTCCTTGTACTGTCCATTTTCCTTCGTTTTCTGCTGTTCCTGTGTTGTCCATCTTCCTTCATTTTCTGTACTATCCATTTTCCTTCGTTTTCTGCTGTTCCTGCGTTGTCCATCCTCCTTCATTTTCTGTACTGTCCATCTTCCCTCGTTTTCTGCTGTTCCTGTGTTATACATCTTCCTTCGTTTTCTGTACTGTCCATTTACTGTCCATTTACCCCTCGTTTTCTGCTGTTCCTGTGTTGTAGATCTTCCTTCGTTTTCTGTACTGTCCATTTACCTCTGTTTTTCGTTGCTCTCTCCCTCGTCCATTTTTCTTCTTCCTTCTCTGCTCTCCCCCTTGTCCATTCCTCTTCGTTTTCCGCTGCTCCCTCCCTCGTCCATTTTTCTCCTTCCTTCTCTGCTCTCTCCCTTGTCCATTCCTCTTCGTTTTCCTCTGTTTTCTCCCTCATCCATTTTTCTTTGCTTGCCTCTGCTCTCTCCCTCATCCATTCTTCTTAGTTTTTCCTCTGTTCTCCCCCTGTCCTTGCTCCTCGTTTTCGCCTCCATCTCCTGTGGATTTTTCCATTTTTTTTCACACTTTCCCTTCTTTCTGACCCCCCCGCCCCCACCCTCTGCTTTCACGCCACCGCCACCCGTGCGGCCCCGCCCCCCCTGCTCCCATTCGTAGCCCTCCCTCCCGCCTCCCGCCCCCAGCTGACCCCTCCTCCCCCCCACCTCCATCTTATGGCGGCCAAAGCCAAGCCCGTCTGTGCCCGTCCGCACCTGGACCGCGCCCAGCGCCATGACCCCTGGCCCCCAGCACTCCCAAACCCCGCAGCGCCGCTACGACCCCGCCTCCCTCCACGCACTCAACCCGGGACGTTCTACAACCTGCTTCCAAGCCAGCCCGAAACGCACTCATGGACCCTTCACATGCCTAACCTGCAAGCATACCTTCCACCGCGACTGCACCTGCCCACCAGCCCACGCGCCAATAACCACCTCAAGTGCATCCTCATCAACGCACGCTTCGTCCACAAGCACACCATTGAACTATGGGACCTCCTGAACTCTACCGCACCGGATGTCGCCTTCATCACTGAGACCTGGATGAACGCCTCCTCGGCCCCCGAAATCGCCATAGCCATCCCCGACGGCTACAAGATCGCCAGGAAAGACCGCACCAACCAAGTCGGAGGAGGAATCGCCATCATATTCAAGAACTCCATCAACATCACTACCTCCACCGAAGACACCCCCCTCGCCGCCGAACACATGCACTTCCAGATCCACACTGACCCCAGGACCACCCTCAGAGGAACTCTCGTCTACAGGCCCCCTGGACCACGCGCCCTTTTCAGTGAATCAATCACAGACTTCATCTCCCCGCACGCCAGACCACACCCTCCTCGGAGACCTGAACTTCCACCTGGAGCAAAACAACGACACCAACACCACCACCCTCCTCGCCAACCTCGCCAACCTCGGTCTCAAGCAACTGGTGAACACCCCCACTCACATCGCCGGACACACGCTCGACCCCATCTTCACCGCCAGCAACCACGTATCCTTCAGCCACTCATCCAAAATACACTTGACTGACCACAGATGTGTCCACTTCACCTTCAGATGCAAGACTCTCCACCTTCGCACACAACCCATCCCTCGCAGACCTTGGAACAAAATCTCCACAGAACAGCTACTTTCCACTCTCAACCACAACCAACCTACCATCACCTCCGACGCCAACAACGCAGCCCTCAGCCTCTCACAGTGGATCACCAACTGCGCTGACAACCTCGCCCCCCTCAGACGTCTCCCAAGACAGACCAACCCCAGGAAACCTCAATGGTTCACAGACGCCCTCAAAGAATCCAAAAAAAACTGCCGTACCCTTGAGAAAACCTGGCGCAAAGATCACACCGTAGAAAACATGTCAGCCCTCAAAATCGCCACCCGCGAACACCACCAGCTGATCCGCGCCACCAAAAGAGCATCCTTCAAAGAAAGACTGGACAAGAACACTCACAACAGCAAAGAACTCTTCAACATCGTCAAAAAGCTCTCCAATCCCAACGCCAGCTCCAACTCCATCTCACCCACACAAGAACTCTGCAACTCCCTCGGTACCTTCTTCCACCGAAAGATCACCGACCTACACAACAGCTTCGGTCCACAGACCCCGCCGACCACCACGGATCCCACAACCACAGCCATCACCCTCAACACCTGGACACCCATCAGCGCCAAAGAGACCAAAACTACCATGAACACCACCCACTCCGGTGCCCCATTGGACCCTTGCCCACACTACATCTTCAACAAAGCCGACGACATCATCGCCCCCCATTTCCAGACCATCATCAACAGCTCGTTTGCGTCTGCCACCTTCCGCGAGAGCTGGAAACACGCAGAAGTCAACGCTCTCCTGAAGAAACCCACGGCGGACACCAGCGACCTGAAGAACTTCCGCCCCATCTCGCTCCTCCCCTTCCCGGCCAAAGTCATCGAGAAGGCCATCAACAAACAACTGACTAACTTCCTCGAAGACAACAACTTGTTCGACCCCTCCCAATCCGGATTCCGGGCCAACCACAGCACGGAAACCGCCCTCATCGCAGTCACCGATGACATCCGAACTCTGCTGGACAACAGAGAAACAGCCGCCCTCATCCTCCTCAACCTCTTGGCTGCCTTCGACACCGTCTGCCACCGCACCCTAATATCCCGCCTCCGCTCCACCGGTATCCAAGGACAGGCCCTGGATTGGATCGCCTCTTTTCTCTCTGACCGCTCCCAAACAGTCTACCTCCTGCCGTTCCGCTCGGATCCCACGAGATCATCTGTGGCATCCCACAGGGCTCCTCGTTCAGCCCGACTCTCTTCAATGTCTGCATGAGCCCCCTCGCCGACATCGCACGCAAACACAATATCAACATCATCTCCTACGCCGACGACACCCAGCTGATACTTTCCCTCACCAAAGACCCAGCCACCTCCAAAACCAACCTGCAGGATGGAATGAAAGACGTCGCAGAATGGATGAAACTCAGCCGCCTGAAGCTGAACTCAGACAAAACGGAAGTCCTCATCCTCGGAAACACCCCGTCCGCCTGGGACAACTCCTGGTGGCCCACGGCTCTGGGCAACGCACCGACCCTCTCAGACCACGCACGCAACCTCGGATTCATCCTGGACCCCCTTCTCACCATGACCAAACAAGTCAACGCCGTCTCCTCCTCTTGCTTCCTCACTCTCCGCATGCTCCAAAAGATCTTCCGCTGGATCCCCACCGAAACCAGAAAAACTGTGACCCACGCCCTCGTCACGATCCGTCTAGACTATGGAAACACCCTATACGCAGGAATCACCGCAAAACTTCAGAAACGTCTTCAGCGAATACAAAACGCCACTGCACGCCTCATCCTCGATGTACCCCGCCACAGCGCCATCTCTGCCCACCTGAGACACCTGCACTGGCTCCCCGTCAACAAAAGGATCACCTTCAGGCTCCTCACCCACGCACACAAAGCCCTCCACAACAAGGGCCCTGAATACCTCAACCGTCGCCTCACCTTCTACACGCCCACCCGTCTTCTTCGTTCCACCAGCCTCGCACTCGCCGCCATCCCTTGCATCCGCCATACTACTGCGGGTGGGAGCTCCTTCTCCTACCTGGCAGCCAAGACGTGGAACTCCCTCCCCCCCCACCTCAGGACCACCCAGGACCACCTCACCTTCCGGAGGCAGCTCAAGACCTGGCTCTTCGAGCAGCAGTGACCCCCACCCCTAGCGCCTTGAGACCCTCACGGGTGAGTAGAGCGCTTTATAAATTTAATTGATTGATTGATTGATTGATACCGCACATAAAAAGGTGGAGACTGCCTTGAAACAGGCTGATGCCACCTCTAATTATGGAATCTGCGCCAATGCTTATGCTGCATAGGCCACACAAGCTCTTCTGAAAGACTTTCATACTTTGTTTGATTGTCTCCAGGCTCATGGGGACCATTCTGACTTGTTGGCCAGAATGGAACGTTTGTCTCAGTTTTTATCTGACTCTACTTTTGACAGGATTTGGGCCTCCACTGATGCTGCTGGTTCTTCAATTGCAGCCAGGCGCTCTTTGTGGTTGGAATCTCGGATGCAGGAATCAGGCCATTGTTCCCTTATTAGTAAACTGCCTTTTTTGGGTCAAAAGTTTTTGGCCCTGAGCTAAACAAAATGGTTGAGAAGGCTGCTGAGGAGGAGTAAATGCTTTGCCCTTTTAAACAGGGGATGCACAAGAAGCACAGTTTTTTATGATGTGGTGATTTTCAGGAAACGGATCGTCGGCCCTTTCATAGACAAGCCAGTGATCGGGGGCCAGCTTCTATAATAAAGCCCGGCCTTCTTCCTCCAGTGCCGCTTCTGTTCAGCAGCAGAAATTACTAAAGGATCAGCTGGGTTTTGGGTTTTACTCAACCCTGGTTTTGGTCCCAAAACCACATGGTTCCTTTCGCCCCATCCTCAACCTCAAGTCTCTGAACAAGTTTCTGCTTGTGGAACATTTCAGGATGGTGTCCCTACAATCAATCATTTCTCTTCTCATGGAAAAGGATTTCTTAGCCACTTAGGATCTCCAGGATACCTACATCCATGTGCCGATGGAGAGTCAGCCGTTCCTGCAGTTTGCAGTCTTCGACCAGCACTTTTAGTTTCAAGTCCTCCCTTTCAGCTTGGCTACATCTCCTCATGTGTTCACCAAGGTATTGGCCCCTTTTGTTGCTTTCTTGAATTTGAAAGGTGCTATCCTTGATCCTTATTTGGGTGATTGGTGGCTTACTGCTACTTCTTTTTTGAAGGCTCAACAAGTTGTGAAGTTGGTGCTCAGGGCCTTGAATGACTGGTAAATCTTCTAAAGTCTCACCTTGTTCCCTTCCAGTTGAAGATATTCATCAGCACTTGTTTGGATACTCAGATGGGTGCTGCTTTTCTTTCAGACGACCGGATTCTTTCTCTTCAGAGGGCAGTCTCAGACTTGCTGACTTGTTCACACAGTTCTGCAAGATGCTGGTTGAGATTGCGAGGTCTGATGGCAGCCTCCACTGCTGTAGCCCTCTGGGCGCAGTTTAATTTGAAGCCTGTTGTGAATCACATCCCCACACACTGGGATCCTGGCTAGAGAGACTACAGGGTCCTGATTCCTCTCTCAGAACATGTGACTCAGGCTCTGTGATGGTGGTTGGTCAGGGACAATCTTTAGAAGGGAGTGCTTTTCCTACTTCCACCCTAAGTCCTCTTGACGACTGAGGCCAGCGAGTGGGGTTGGGGTGCAGTCCTATGTCTCCTGGAGAGGGGGGCCCTTGGTCTCCGAGAGAGAGTCAGCAAACCTCGAATTGGAGGGAACTCATGGCAGTGATGCAGGCCTTGCTTGTTTTTCAGTCTTCTCTGATGGATCAGAATGTGGTGGTCGGAACAGACAACAAAGTTACCAGGGCTTACCTAAACAGGCATGGGGGTATGAGGTGCAGGTCCCTCAATCAGAATGCGTCCCTGATATTTTCCTGGTCAAAGGTGAATGTTCTGAATCTGAGGGCAGTGTACATCGGGAGGAATTGAATTAATGGGCGGACAGTCTCATCAGCAACCTTCCATTTTCTGTGATGTATCACCTTGCCCAGCCTTTGTTCCTCATGGTGTGCCAGAGGTTCGGTGTTCCATGGATAGATCTGTTTTCATCCCCGGTCAATGCCCATTGCCCTCACTTTTGCTCAGAACGTCCGTCTCCTCTGGACTGGGCAGTGGGTGCTCTGTCCATCTCATGCAGGGGCTACTGTATGCTTTTCCTCTGATCCCTCTCCTGCCCTGGGTCCTAGAGAAGGGCATGGTGGAAACGTCTCAGGTGATCCCCAATGCTGCTTACTGGCCCCGCTGCCACTGGTTTCCCACCCTTCTCTTGCTGGCCAAGGGGTGGTCTCTGGTTCTTCCTCACGAGACCTCTCCTCTTCAGTTTCCTCAACTGTCTGGCTTAATGGCATCTCGTTTATGTCTGGTAGCTTGGCTGTTGAACGGGTAGGCTTGGTTCAGTTGGATTGTTCTTCACAAGTTGCTTTGGATATTCAGTCTTCCCAGAAACGGTCTACATTGAGATCTTAGAAAAGGCATTGGGAATCTTTTTCTTCTTGGTGCAGTGCCTGTTCTGTGGATCCTGCTAATGTTGATCCTTTTAAGATCCTGGACTTTTTACGAAATGGGTTTTTGGAAGTTTTGTCCCTCAGCACTCTTTCTGCTCAGTGGGCTGCTATCCGCTTCGTCACTCTTTTTCAGTTGACGTGTCCGCCTTATCTCCCCTGGTTTTGAGATTACTTTGGAGCTTCAGGTTACAGAGGCCTCCTGAACATCGGTTGGTTCCTTTGTGGGATTTGACCATTGTCCTGAAGGGGTTGCATGGGCACTATTTGAGCCTCTGGAAGACGGTGATTGTTGGTTTGGTTGTCAGCTAAAGAGGTTTTCCTGGTGAGCATTACCTTGGACAGACGGTTAGGTGAGTTGGGTGCCCTTATGGCTGTTTTTCCTTACTTTAAGTTCTTCCCAGATTGGGTAGTTCTCCAGTTTGATCGTAGATTTATACCTAAGGTTTCTTCTGCATTTCTTTTTTCACAGAAGGTTGTTTTGCCTGTTCTTTTCTGATTCCTCTTCACCCCTTTCCTCCACCCTGGATGTCAGGGGGGCTCTTCTCTTCTTAACTTTAACGTTAAAGTTAAGCTGACATTTTATCTGTACAAAACATAGAAATTAAGCAGTTATAGTTATCCTTATGATTCTACTTATGTGAAGAAACTATAATTTGTGTCAAAAAATACCTTTGGGCAATGAGTGATAGTTTCTTTACCACTTGGGTGCCTTGGACGCAACTGTTATGTCCACGGCAGCAGCGCTTGGGTGCAAAGGACGTAACTGTTATGTCCTTCACCCGGCCCACGGGCTGAGCGCTAGTGCTCCCCAATGGGCCTCCCACCCCCCCTCCCCTGGGCAGGGTTGGAAGGGGAATCGCTTCCCCTTCCATCCCGACCCCCCGGCCACACCCCACCAGTGACATTTGATGACATCAATGTGCAATGACCTCATCAGAGGCGCCCCCATCATGCTGGAAGCAGCGCGATCGGAAGAGAAATGCAAAGCATTTCTCTTCCAATCGGGGTGGTGGGGGTGGGCAGAGGACATGAATGGAAAGGAAATGCCTTGCCTTTCCTTTCCTTTCATGTCTGTCAGAACATTTCTGCAACCCGATCGTGAAGTGATCGGGCTGCAGAAATGCCCACTTGACACCAGGATTTTTTTTAATGTTTTATAAATATTGAAAGGGAGAGACCCCTTTGGCAAGGGTCGCTGTCCTGGGGGGCAATTTTTAATTAGGCCTTGTCTGCTCCCTGGGGGCAGATTGGCCTATTTTGATTAGGCCGATCTGCTCTCATGGGGGGCAGAAACCACTAGGCACCAGGTATTTTTGATTATTTTTTTTTACAGATGTGGAAGGGTAGCTCCCCTGGGGGTCAAATTTATTTTATGCCATTTCTGCCCTCCTTGGGGCAGATCAGCCTATTTTAATTAGGCCAATCTGAACCCAAGGGAGGCAGAAACCACTAGGCACCAGGGCTTTTTTTTTTTTTTTTACAGATGGAGAGCGACCTCTTAAGCAAGGGTCGCTCCCCTAGGTGGGAAATTAATTTTAAGCCATTTCTGCCCCCCATGGGGCGGATCAACCTATTTCTATTAGGCCAATCTGTGCCTGGGGGCAGAAACCACTTAGGCACCAGGGATTGGTGGGTGTATTTTGTTTGGGGGGCAGCCCCTTGGGCAAGGGTCGCTCCCCCATGGGGGCACGTTACTGTTGGCAGTTAATGCCCCCTTGGGGGCAGATCGGCCTAATTTTGTAAGGCTGCCCTGCCCCCAAGGGGGAGGTAGAAAGCCCACCAAACACCAACAAATATATATTTTTTTTAAACGAGGGTGGGGCCCCACTCCAAATAAATGGGACTAAGTTGTTCTGCCCACCGGTGGGCATGGGGCAATTAGCCTCGATCCACTCCCCGGGGGCACTGAAAGCCTACTACATGCCAGGAAATAAATACAAATAAAAAAAAGTAGTGGATTGGTGGCTACTAACCAGTTTGGGCATGGTTATGTCCCCACCCCAACTGAAGGGGTTAACAGTCTTTCAGCCAACCCGCACACTAAAAGAACTTATCCCCACTGCAAGCAAAAGGACATTTGCTTATTTTGGGTTTTGGTTTTACATTTGGATCATGAGAGCTTGTCTAACTCTCAAAATCGTCCCACTTGGAATTGTGAGGGCTGCCCTTTTTGGACTTTGGGACGCTGCCCTGTTGAGAAATCTATGAGAACTAGGCACATCTGAAAACTAAACCTCTGGGTGAGTCCACGGTGGTGTGCTTCACATGCACCCCACACCATTTTCTTACCCACAATGCCCTGCAAACCTCCAACTTTGCTTGAAATCACACATTTCTTTCACATTTTTCTGATGGAACCTTCCAGAATCTGCAGGAAACTACAAAATTCCTACTACCTGCCCCACTTGTCAGCCTAAAAATGATTTTTTTCAAACTGCCCTTTTGGATCCGCTTTGGTTCCTCCTCAATTTTGACAGGTTTTTGGCTCTTCCCTGTCACAGGCACTTGGCCCACACACACAAGTGAGGTATCATTTTTATCGGGAGACTGAGGGGAACATTGGTTGGTAGGACATTTGTGCTGGTGCAGTGATCCCACACAGAAATGTGGAAAAATTTGATTTTTTTAGTTAAATTTTAGGTTTGCTGAGGATTCTGGGTAAGAAAACACTGGGGGATCCATACAAGTCACACCTCCCTGGACTCCCTTGGGTGTCTAGTTTTCAGAAATAGTTGGGTTTGGTAGGTTTCCCTAGATGGCTGCTGAGCCCAGGACCACAAACTTAGATACCCCGCAAAAACAGGCAGTTTTTGTATTTGATAATTTTGATGTGTCCACATAGTGTTTTGGGGCGCGAGCACTGAGCCTTCCCACACAAGTGAGGTACCATTTTTATTGGCATTGGTTTCACACCCATTTCTGTCACTAACTGGAAGGAGACTGAAAGCCCAAAAAATAGTAACAATGTGGTATGTCCTAGTAAAATGTAAAAATGATGCTGAAAAATTTTGTTTTCTGATTCAAGTCTGCCTGTCCCTGAAATCTGGGAAGATGGTGATTTTAGCTCCACAAACCATTTGTTGATGCCATTTCCAGGGAAAATAGCACAAGCTTTCTTCTGCAGCCCTTTTTTCCCATTTAAAAAAAAACCAAAATGCTGTATTTTGGCTAATTTCTTGGCCTCCTCCAGGGAAACCCACAAACTCTGGGTACCTCTAGAATCCCTAGGATGTTGGAAAAAACAGAACGCACATTTGGCATGGGTATCCAATGTGGACAAAAAGTTATGAGGGCCTAAGTGCGAACTGCCCCAAATAGCCAAAAAAAGGCCTGGCATCTTAGGGGGAAAAGGCCTGGCAGCGAAGGGGGTTAACATAAGTATTACTATAACTGCTGAATTTCTATGGTATTGTATGAGTAAAATGTCAGCTTAACTATAACGCCCCTGTAACCTTTGTTTTTTTCAGTGATTTTATATATATATTTAGCGGAATTTGTTGCCTTGCTTTTAAATTGAGGAATGTTTAAGGACATTATGCGATGACTCATTAATTCTCAAAAATTCAATGAATGTTTATTTTACATTTATGTTGCATTTATCTTTGTAATTTCCTTTTTAATCAGTGGCATGATTTGGATGATTAGGAGGGGAGTGTTTCTGAAGCAGAATGTTCTTTTCACATAGCTTTTTTAATATGTTTATGACGTGATTACGTTCTTTAAATGGAAGGGGGCATAAGTTCACTGTTGAATTTTGGCTTTGACAAAGGCAGAAGTCAAAATGCATCAGCCTTTTGAATAAAACGTTGTGATATCATCATCCCTGGGAGCGTGTGCATTTCTGTGTTTATCGAGACGCTGTCTTTTCTTTTTAATAAGCAAGTGGGCCCTGCTCCCACTGCTCTGCACAGACCCTGACAGGTGGATGCAATCAGAGTCCGGCAGAAACAGTGGTTTCACAAACTCAATTTCTCTGATTCCCACTTCCAGCACCAATGACTGGAAGACTTTGGAAGGGCATTCACATGAGTGGCTGGTTGAGCTCTGGACTCTGTGTTCTTATTGTGACACAGACTCTGGTCAACTCCTGCCACAATAACCCTGCTTTAGCCCTATTTTTCTCAAACATTTCTTCATTACTTCACAGCTGGCAGGGGTTCCACCTCCAAGAGGACTGTCCTTGTTGCAACAGCGCAGGATGTTTGTTGTCGGAAATAGGAAGGCCAATTTGGACATCCCAAAAGCAATCTGAAATTTGCAAAGCTATTCGTAAAAGATTAGAGGTGGTATGAAGTTTGTTTTATAAGACGGGGAAATTGGCACAATCTGATAAGGGTTCATCTGATGTCCTGGACAGTGCAAGAATTTTGCAGCAAAATCTGCCCCACTACGAGAAGCTATGCAAAAAAGAAGTGAATCACAGTTGGGAGGTGATTTCTCTAAACAACTACATCAAGGCTGAGTGCCTAGAGAACTAAGAATCTTGATAACACCTACCTACCAAAACCCTAACCCTAAACTCCTTGAGGAGTGGTCTCTCTTAGTGGCAGGAACATGTAAGAACATTTTAGGGCTGCTATCCAAGTATGCAGCAATAGAGTTGGAGCAGGTGGGACAAGAAATTAAAAAGCTGAAGGATATTTAAAGCCAACTCCCTTCACAGGAGGAGATTCAGTCCTTTCTGAAGAATATAAAACAAAATTAACTATGGATGAGGAGGAAATCAAGACGAAGAAGAAACACAAATTTTTGTGTGACAAGATTGGTTATGCGATTGGTAGGATCCTCAGTTTTGAAGGAAATGTGATGTAGCAAGGAAGGAGTTCTGACAGCTTAACTCATTGAGACATCAAGAGCTTGTTACCTAGGAATCTAGTTCAGACAGCATAGATGTGGATGAATGACAGGGCGTTATGAGTTCTAATTCATCACCTTTTACAACTTTGGAAGAGCATTGTTTTTTACAGCTGAGGCAGGGACCCCAAGGAAAGCCTCCAAGAGGAAGAGACGGTGATTGTGACAAAGGGGCAAAATCAGAAGGGGAGATTCAAATGGGAAAAGATGCTTGTCACGTAGGAGAAACACAGGGCAAACCAAGATGGCAAAATGATGGGTGAGGCAGATCTTATTGTTATTAACCTTACGACCCACAATTTCACTTTTGAACTGAGACTTTCCTTTTGCTCCATAGCTAACTTTGATTACTCTAGAACTCAGATTGACCTATTTCTGTTTATCAGAAAGTTAAAATTGCTGAAAGTATTTTAACAACAAAAAAACAAACTAGGTTCTGGGAGTCATTCAGTGAAGAATGATGTGTATGACTCTACATTTGATAATCTGTGTATTGGTGAAATTGAGGCACTTATCACACTGAGGAAATTGGAATATGGGGGAAGGGACTGGAAAACTAAGAGAGATTTACTATGTGACTTGGGGCCATATGTACGAACACTTTTCCCATAGACACAGAATGGGTAAAAACCTTTGCTACATCGGGCCCTTGGATTTGGAGCTTGATAGAACTACTAGGAATGATTTTAGACCAAAGTCATAATGCAGTCTCTTCACCCCTTACGATAACAGTGACACTTTTCATGCAGTGGTAATTAAGGAACTCATGAAGATTTGGCATAATAGTAAGAACCAATTTGCTCGAAATCTCACCAAGGGGCAGGCATTGGGAATTAATACATTGAGGTAGGCTACCTCATTTGTTATCAAACCCGCTGATAAGTGGGGCAATGTTGTTTTGCGAGATATAAACAAATACTAACAGGAGACCAATAGACAACTGATACTGTCTGGAAGTTATGAACAATCCACGGAAACCCTATACAAACAAACAGTGACAATGTACCATACCCTGCTTTCTGATTGGCATGTACAAGTCATTTTGAGTGTTGAGGAATACCAATGTTTATTGGTGAAGAAACCTACGGCACCATCTTTTTACATGCTTCCCAAAATCCACAAGCAGGGCATTGATCCACCAGGGGGAACCATCATCGCAGCCAATAATAGCCTGCTAGAGAACATGTCCATTTACTTAGACTTTTTCCTATGCCCCTATTTTTTATGCCTACAGGTATTTGTAGGGGCAGTATGGATTATATCACCAAAATCCAACCTACTCCCTGGAAATCTAGTTACATCTTGGGTACTATGGATGTAGCATATTTGTGTACTTGTATCAATCATAATCTAGAGACTAAGGCATGCAGGTACATTTTTATGGATAAACCCTTGTTTTTCTATGACCATTCCATGAAGCTATTAAACATGTCACAGTTCTGTTACATTTCTGTCTAGAACATAATTTCTTTTTGTTTAATGACCATTAGTACAAACAACTCACTGCGACTGCTATGGGAAGTTGCTTCGCTCCCGCTTATGCTGGGATTTGTGTGGGTTGATGGGAAACCCAATTAATCAGGGCTGAGGCAAATGAGGAGTGGACACAACACATAGCACTTTTGGACACACTATATCGATGACATTTATAATTTGGGATGGGCCACAGGAAACTTTGGATGCATTTCTTATTTGGATTGGCTAAACTGATGTCATTTTGAAATTCACAGATGAAACACATTGACATGCCATGGAGTTCTTGGATTTTTTAGTCACAGTAGAGGGAGAAACTATGCATACTAGTCTCTTTATGAAGAGCACAGTGGGCAATAGAAGTTTACATACACACAGCCATCACCCTCCTAAACTTAAATGGGTCATACCCTATGGGGAGTTACTGAGAGAAAAACTTAACAATAGACCACATCATTCGTTTGTATGAACAAGGCAGGATGAGTGATAGATTTAAGGTCAGAGGATATCCAAGGGAGGTGACTGAGACAGCCTGTCAAAAACATTGCAAGTGAGTAGAGACAGTTTGCTGGCACCTAAGGGAAAGAACCAGGGTATCTATGAGATTGATAACCACTTATAACAGCGAGTCCTATTTGGTTAGCCGGGTACTCAGAAAACATTGGAATTAGGTAAAATCTGATTCAGTAATTGGGGATCGAGTGAGTCCACACTCACAGATAACTTACTGAAAGAGTAGCTCGTTAAAGGACATTTTGGTGCACAGTTATCACACCTAAAGACAGAAGGCATCAGGGTCATGGCTGAAGGAGGAATAATGCTTTTACAAGTGTGGGCCTGTGCCCATAGTTGCAATAAGAACACATATACATTGCCCATGGGTAGAAATGCTAAGAAACATGAGTTCATAAACTGACTGTAAAAGTGATGTTGTTGTTTATGGACGGGTGAGCCCTTGTGGTTTACAATACGTTGGGAGTACTATCTTTCTAGTGCAAAAGAGAATTTTGGAGGACCTACGTGCGATAAGGAATGGAATCCCCAGTTACCAGGTTGCACAACTTTATCATCTGTTCCATAATCCTAAAACTGATGTGGTTATGGCCACTGATGTGGCTGAAGCCATGCACCAAAATGAAGTCAGCAGCAAACTAGTTTTGAAAATTCTGTGAAGATTCGTCAAACGGAGCCAAAGTTACTGTCAAAACAAAAAATAATGTTCCTATTGAAACTAGTTCCTAACTATAACTACCTACTATATATATATATATGTTAGACCTGACAGCCTTAGGGTGGTCACCGCCAACTTTTTGCCTGCCTCCCTCCACATTTTTGACACTGTTTCTTGCTGGTTTTTGGATTCTGCACACTTTGCCACTGCTAATCAGTGCTAAAGTGTTTATGCTCTCTCCCTTAAAACAAGGTAACATTGGTTCATACCCAATTGGCACATTTGATCTACTTATAAGTCCCTAGTAAAGTGCACTACATGTGCCCAGGGCCTTTAGATTGAACGCTACTAGTGGGTCTGCAGCACTGGTTGTGCCACCCACATGAGTAGCCCCTTAACCATGTCTCAGGCCTGCTATTGCAAGGCCTGTGTGTGCAGTTTCACTGCCACTTCGACTTGCATTTAAAAGTACTTGCCAAGCCTTAAACTCCCCTTTTTCTACATATACATCACCCCTAAGGTAGGACCTAGGTAACCCATTGGGCAGTGTGCTGAGTAGGTAAAAGGCAGGACATATACTTGTGTGTTTTATATGTCTTGGTAGTGGAAAACTCATATATTAGTTTACCATTGCTGTGAGGCCTGCTCCTTTCATAGGCTAACATTAGGGCTACCCTCGTATACTGTTTGAGTGGTAGATTCTGATCAAAAAGTAGTAGACAAGTCATATTTAGTATGGCCATGGTAAAACAAAATCCTGCTGACTGGTGAGGTTAGATTTTATATTACTATTTTAGAAAGGCCACGTTTTGAAAGTGCACATTTCTCTGCTCTTAAAACCCTTCGGTGCCTTACAGCCTGTCTCCAATCCATGTCTGGGCTGGGCTGGTTCACTGCTTCCTTGTGAATTTCACCCAGACAATCACAAACACAGGATACTCAGTCACACTTGGACACATCTGCATACTAAATGGCTCTTCCTGGGCTGGAAGGGTAGAGGGGCTTGACACTTACATTTCAAAGGCTAGTGGCCTGCCCTCACACAAAGGACTGCTTCACCCCCCTACAAGACCCTGGCAGATAGACCTGTACTGGAAGGGGACCTTGTGCACTTCAAAACCACTCTTAGAAGTCTCCCCCACTTCAACTGCACTTTTGGGTATATAAGCTGGGTCCCTGACCCTAGCAACTCAGACACTTCCTGGGACAGACACTCTGAACCAGATGCTGCAACCTGCAAAGAAGAGCTGCCTAGCTGCCCAAAAGACTCTCCTGAACTGCTTTGCTGTAAAGGACTGCCACTTTGCTGTTGCCCTGTGCCTGGCTTGGCTGAGAAGTGCTCTCCAAGGGCTTGGATTGAGCTTGCCTCCTGTTCCTGAAGTCTCAGAGCCAAAAATACTTCTTATCTGCAAGGAAACCCCTTGTGCAGTGAAAACTGACGCACAGCCTGCCGGTATAGATGCACAGCCTGCCCAGCGGTGAAAGAATCACCGCATCGATGAACCAGAATGACGCAGCCTGGTTCCCCAAGTGGAGATCGACGCAGCGCTAGCATTGCGACTGGAACTTCGACGCACAACTCACCAGATCAACGCATCGCTCAGCCAGAATGGCGCATCCGGATTTCCTGTGGGAGGAATCAGTGCAGCGCCTGCCATGCAACAGAAACTCTGACGCATCACTCACCGGATGGATGCCGCACCTGTTACTTCATCCTGCACGAACAGGATTTCCATGCATCATCCCTGGGCATCAAAATACCCCACATCGCGAAGAGGATTCAAGTTTGCGCACCGGAATTCAACACAAAGGGCCTGATTATAACTTTGGAGGAAGGTGTTAATCCGTCGCAAATGTGACGGATATACCACCAGCCGTATTACGAGTCCATTATATCCTATGGAACTCGTAATACGGCTGGAGGTATATCCGTCACATTTGGGACGGATTAACACCTCCTCCAAAGTTGTAATCAGGCCCAAAGTCCTTGCCTCATGGAAAAGAATTGATGGATCGTCTGTGTGCTCTTGGAAATCTGACGCACACCCTTTGTTTTCCCCACATATCCTCCTCTGTAGTCTCCGTGCGTATAATTTTGACGCATACCAGGTACTTTGTTCTTGCAAGAGACAAATATTGCTTTTTAAAGACTTAAGACTCTTCTCATCATTGCAAAAGTGATATTTAAATGTGTACTTAGCAAATCTTAATCGTTTTGACTTTAATTCACTCAGCTAAAAATCTTATATTTTTCTAAACATGTGTGTGTATTTTTGTGGTGTTTTTCACTGTGTTATTGCATGATGTATTACACAAATACTTTACACATTTCCTTCTAAGTTAAGCCTTACTGCTCAGTGCCAAGCTACCAGAGGGTGGGCACAGGATAATTTGCATTGTGTGACTTACGCTGACTAGAATTGTGGTCCCTACTTGGAGAAGGGTGTATACCTCTGCCAACTAGAGACCCCATTTCTAACAATTACCATTTCATTATACAGGCTTGCTCGGTAAGGACATATGCCTCATAAAGACCTGCGTGGTAAAGGCATTGCGTGGTGAAGTCTGCGTTGTAAAGGATGTTTTCCCTTGCAACATCCCATTGTGGACTATGACCCAGTGCAGGCTTTTACTTTTTCACTTCAGCTGCAAATCCACACATACATGTAGAGAAGTAAATCACCAATGTACGAGCCTTTGACCTAAAAGTCCAGGCTACGAAGTGTCCTGTAAGCAGACCTCTAAAATTGAGAACATGCAAGGGGACTGTTAGGTCTCACTTGGTTTGTCTGGTGTTCTGTGACAATGCCCTTTTCTGAAGGGGTGGCTGGAGTTGTCGAAGGACTCCTGGAGCCTCATAACTGTACTTGTTTCTGTGGCATTCTTAATAGCCAAGATCCATGTAGAGACCTTATCAACAGTCGCACTGAGAAGCTCTGAGGTTGGCCAATTTGATTGCATCCTTGGTGCTGCAACAAAGCAGGGACAAAACAATGCATATGCATGCCTAGGCTCTGATAATGGTCACTGTTAGCTTGACCATTTAGACTGGAAACTTCCTTGCATTTGTACCACATATTTTACTTGGTGTCACCATGAAGTAGTCTTTGAAGGCTCCAGACTTGCTGCATGAAGGAGAATTGGACCATCTCCTTGAACCCAAGACCACCAGTATTGACTCCAAGGGCTAGGTGGATGCCTTCCTGTATGAGCTAAGGGAACATAACAAGTTCTTAAATAATTTGAGGACTTGAAGTAACTCAGTGTGATAAACCTTTGTCCTCTGGCCTATGGTTGACTCTGTACACCACCCACCTGCAGGCACCCAACCCTCTTGCACATGGCCTTTGGCCTTGCACTGTGTGAGGTTGACTGTAGGGCCTACCTCTAACTAGGCCCTGCACCCAATACACCCATGGGTGCCCAACCACCTGCAGCAGAGGACCAAAAGCCTTGAGCTTACACTACCTTCAGGTGCCAAGTCCCCATTGTACAGGTCTTTGGCCATGTGCTGCCAGGGTTAGCTGCAGGGGTTGACCTCTGTCCAGGCCCTGCTCCAACCCCATGGCTGCCCACCCCCTACAGTTGCTAAGCACCCACCAGCACCCAATCCCCCATTGTGCACAGCCTTCAGTAGAAGGCAGTGGTGGGTTGGACCTGCGTCCAAACCACTGCTGGCAGCCAACACCTACTGTGCAAGGGCTATTGCCTGAATAATGTAATTATTTTAAAAATGTTTTTTAGTACAGCATTACCAGCACTATCGTACCACTGGGGGTACCATGCTGTGTAAGCAGTACCAGACAATGATACCACAGTGCCTGTGACAGAAAATGCATTTTTTAAATTTAACATAAGGTAAGGTCGCTTTGGGACTCTCCCCGGCATACCTGTGGGAATCAGGGAATAGCCATCCTGCATACTGATGGACTTTTAAGGAAAAATCTGAGACTGAGCCCCTTAGTCCTCTATTGGTGCCTGCCACATTTTCTTCAGTGTAATGGCCTCACAATCAAATCCATCAGTATGGCAGTATCAGTGCCATTACCTTGGTACCAAATGGCAGTTGGGAGAAAAAGCTCCATCAGGAAATAAGAGTGGCCTATTTTTTAAAATGTTAGGTATGAGGGAGTCCTGGTGGAGTTATCTTAAAATATAACAAACTTTGTTTAAACGTTAGCCACTTTGTGTCCAACCCTAGCCCATCACCAAATGCTACTTTCTCAAAACTAGCTGAATAGATTTACACCAAATCACAAAAAAACACTGTGGGGGTCATTCTGACCCTGGCGGTCATGGAACGCCAGGGCCAACGACCGCGGAAGCACCGCCAACAGGCTGGCGGTGCTTCCTGGCCAATTCTGACCGCGGCGGTAAAGCCGTGGTCAGAAAAGTGAAACCGGCGGTTTCCCGCCAGTTTTCCCCTGGCCATAGGAATCCTCCATGGCGGCGCTGCAAGCAGCGCTGCCATGGGGATTCCGACCCCCTTCCCGCCATCCTGTTCCTGGCGGTTCTTACCGCCAGGAACAGGATGGCGGGAACAGGTGTCGTGGGGCCCCTGGGGGCCCCTGCACTGCCCATGCCCCTGGCATGGGCAGTGCAGGGTCCCCCTAACAGGGCCCCATAATGATTTTCAGTGTCTGCTTAGCAGACACTGAAAATCGCGACGGGTGCCACTGCACCCGTCGCACCCCAGCAACTCCGCCGGCTCCATTCGGAGCCGGCTTCATCATTGCTGGGTCTTTCCCGCTGGGCGGGCGGGCGGGCGGGCGGGCGGGCGGCCTTTTGGCGGTCGCCCGCCCGCCCGCCCAGCGGGAAAGTCAGAATGACCGCCGCGGTCATTTGACCGCGGTGCAGTCTTCTGGCGGGGGAACTTTGGCGGGCGGCCTCCGCCGCCCGCCGAAGTTGGAATGACCCCCTGTGTCAGTAAAGTTCTAACTTTTTGTCAAATTTGGTGTAATTCAGTTCAGGAAATGTTTCTGTATTGAGAGTAAACTTTCCCATGGGAATTAACATTAGAAATTGCATCTCTGGGATCCCCTTTTTCTTAGTGCCTTCTTGGCAGATCTGTGCAAGTGTTTCCATGAAGGCGCAAACTTTTTTCAAACATTTCTTGCAGAGTCCTCAAAAGGTAGCAAAACATATAAAAATATCTTAACATGGAAACTCTGACTAACTATCACTACCCATGTGTTACAATGCAAAACAAAAAAAACTGACATTATCAGTTATGCTATCCTTGCTTACACCCTTACCTACGAGAACATCCATGACATGTTAAATCACCTCACTGATGACATCACACATGGCATTTCAAATGACATAATTGATGACATAACTAATTTCAGCATCCAGAAATAACAATACTCTGTATTTGGCTTTTTACAGCAGGGGTTAAACGCAAGGAAAGACTCTCTGCTCAAACTAATGTGAGCAACCAACACTCACTGCTCTCAACTGTGTACAGCAGGGGTTGACTGAAGGCCTGACCTACCGCCAAACTCTGAGCCCAACCCTTTATTGGTGGCCAATCCCTTTTAGCCTTTAGATAAGCACAGAACCTTCAACTAAGTGTGTGCAGTGGTGGTCAGCCACAGAGCTGTGGCTTCAGCTAAGGCCTGGGTTACACTACCCATTATTAGCCAAGCCCAGCTACACACAGTATCAAGCCCTGCATAGAGAGGTTAGTCACAACCCTTCATGGGCAGCTAAGTTGCACTTCATAGGGCCTTCTGCATTGGGGTTGATGCAGGGCCTGGATATTCACCAGTCTCCACACTCTCCATAGGCACATTTTTTCTATTTTGTTTTAAGTTAAATTAGTTTAATCTAAATAATACAGTTGTAGATACAATTATCAGTTATGTCATCATTTATGTCAGTTAACATGTCAGGACTGACATTATTTATTAGGTCATCAGCAGTGCATGACAAGAACAAGCGTTTTGGTCCATTTACCTCACCATAACTGGAGAATTTTAGCACATTTAGATTTTATTACGTAACCATACCTGAACTTTAGCTGTTTTGCAGTGAATTTCAGCATTTTTTTTAAATGGACGTAAAGAACCAAACCTGACCATAAATGCACTTTAGCCTTTATATTTTTTCACTGAATTTCTTGGTATTATTGATCATATACCACATATACCACGTCCAAATTTTCCTTGCACCAATCTTCCTATTTGCTGCTAAATACAGCCATGCAAGGACAGAAACATGATCATTATAGGAATGGCAATCACGGACAGCAAGGGGGACGTGCATAATCTGATGGCCTTTTACTTACTCAGGGCCAAATTATGAGTCTGGAGGTCAGAAAGCCTGACTACCAGACATGCAGTCATGAGACTGCCATGGAACAAGTTTTCCACTAGGTTGACTGGCGGAAACCAAGGTTTCCACAAGTCAGCCCAGTGGAAACTGTGCGGCAACATTGGACTTGGCTCCACATGGAGCTGAGTTCAATGCCATTGGTACTTGCTGCCATCTATGGCAGAACCAAATGAACATGTTCATGCCCATACATAAATTTTTATTTTTAAAATCGTTTTTCTTTTTTTGTATTCCTGATAGCTACATTAAAAAGGATAGGAGATGCATAATTGCTGTTTGAACTTGCAGAACTTGTTTGTTCTGGTACTCATTTAAAGAATCCTTTCCAGACCATTCACCTGACCCAGCCTTTAAATAGATGTATGATTCTCTCATGCTAAGCTCTATCCTGATCCCACAACAAAAACACAAAGAGGTGTGTGTTTTTCTGCACCAAGCCACCACTAGACCAAAGTAAATCAGGGAAAGTCGAAAGGGAGGTCCTCACTCAAAAGTATTTTGACCTCACACCATATCCAAAGTCTCACCCTTGTACCTTACCATTTCCAAAATAACAATTCTATTGAACTCTATTTACTGTCTTGTTGCAAAGCAAAAGGCATCAATGACTAAGGGCCAGAAGTACAAGACGATCTTTCAGTCATACAGTGCAAAAATCGCCTTTTGAAACCCCAAAATGGCCTTGTTTGATGTACTTTTCCATTTTGTGAGTCGGTATCCTGTTACTGACTAGCAAAATATGGATTGCGACTCACAATTAGGAAGGAATGTTCCAAGGGCTTCCCTTCCTAATTGCAACTCAAAGGCCTATGTATGATTTTTTTGCGACCATGAATGTGGTCACAAAAAATCGCAGTAACCACCAATTTCAAATTGGTGGTAACCCAATCACAAACTGGAAGGGGTCCCCAAGGGACCCATTCCCCTTTGTGAATGTGGGCGCCGACATTTCTTCATTTTTGTTTTTAAATGCAGCCCAACTTCCTTCAAGGAAAAAGGGCTGCGTTTAAAAAAATGCTTTATTGACAAAGCAATCACAGACATGGTGGTCTGCTGACCACACCAGGCACCATCCCTGTGATTGTTGCCATTCACAAATGGGTCCCAATTTGTGACCTGCCTCCTGAATATTGATGAGGCAGGTACCTTGCGACCATTTGCAAATCTCAAACATTGTGGATGACACTGTTGTACATTTTGTTTTGCTACTCATAATTTGCATCCTTGACATATCTTGGTAGCATTTTGCAAAGCTATCCAAAGCATGAGTCTGACTGTCCATAACCTGAGAGATTCCTCTCAGGGAGTTGGTTATCCAATAATAGTAGCCCTTGTAGCATGAATATCCTCCCACACGTTAGATCGCTGTTCCTGAAACTGATCCTTCCAGTGAGCAGCATTAGACCATGCCAACACCTCCATACTGGGCCATCAGAAATAGCCAGTATATTCTCCATCCGTCTGAATGGTTTTGGGGGGATAAAGATGGATGGAGATATTTTCTTCTCTGATGATTGGAAGAAGACTGGAGATGTTCCTTCCTAGGAGGCATGTGTAGGAGATTGTACAGAGGTACCTGCTAGTGGTGGCTGTGTGGAGGTGACTTTTGCTTAGATGGAGCAAGCATCTGCAGCTACTTAGTTGATGGCTGGAGACTGGCAATCCTCAGATGTGATTTAGGAGGAACTCTGCTGTCTGTCTGTAAGTGGCCTTCTTGGAGATGTTCTGTGTGGGAGTAACATTGTCCACCTCCTCATCTCAGTTCTCTTCCTGCTCCTCTTCTTCCTCTTTAACTTGTTGAGCAGTGCTGGGGGCAGAGGTTGTTGCTAGGAGGAGGAGGAGGATTGGATTCTCTCCTCAGATTACCTGCAATCTTCTGCTTGTAGGCAATTCAGCATCATTGTCCAGCTCAGTGCCCCAAGTACCTGTAGGATGATGTCAATAGTTGAAATAAATCATACATAGTTTTGTGTCTGCAATTCAGCACAGTACACTAATAAACATTGTTCTGCAAATAATTAATAACGTTAGTAGGTTGTGATCATAAGGAAACAGGTGAAATTAAGGATGTACCTCTGTATGGATTTATTATATGTCAGCAATGTGAACTAACCAGTTCCAGCTACACATATTTGATTTCTGGGAATCCCTCATGAGGTCAGCAGTAGAACCTGTGTACCTATGGTTGATGTTTCCACAGTATCTTCATCTGTATACTAGATGTAGAGATAGAAACAATGTTTAATGGATATTGTCAATAAAGACCACAAGTGCTGACACACTAGTGATATATACAAGAAAGGAAAACAAACAATACCAATAAAATGACTTTTAACATTTGATAAACATAAAAAAGATAAATAGGTGACTGGAACGACTAATGAGTTGCAGAAGTTAAGATCATAGGTTCTCAGATTTACCTGTCTGATGTATGATAGAGAGCCTAATAGCTGCTGTCTTTGGATGTCATGAGTATTGAGGTTTTCAAAGTGGACATCAGGGGCAGTTGTATAACATAAGCTGGCAGTGCAGGGCAACGCACATAGGGGAGTAAGTTATTTTAAATCACACAAGAAAAAGCTATTTATATGGTTTCAACACCCATTTTGAGACCCATAAAGATTTCTATCTTCCACGTTAGGACAAGGCCTCAATATTTTATATCACTAATCTTACATTTCAAGTCTAAGGGCAATTTTATAAGATAATATCTAATATAAAAACAGTTTCATTACATATTGAGCATGGCACCAACAGGGATGCATGACAAACGTCATTCAGCTACCCTGTCAGTCATAGATAAAGAGGTATTATACAAAGAAGAAAATGCAGATATTTAACTTAAAAGTGTCTGCCATCTGTCTGCTGTGTGATGCCAGTCTAGGTTTTGTGAGCACTGCTAGGAGTAGAGGTTGATGATGTGTCAGGTGCTGTATGGGACAATTACACACCCTTAAAAGGTAAAGTAAATTAAAAACATTTCCTCAACACATCAACCAATACAGTGTTACGGTTTAACAAAACAAGTGATAGAAATCCTCTATAGCATATTAGTCATATGGTTAATATAAGGGCAAACCTCTGTATGTAGGGGGTTGCATTGCAAGACTTGACCCCTTTTGTCCTGTTCCTATTGCAACTGCAATGACTCCTGCCTTAGCTGAAACAATCAATATACTCAAAAGAGATGCTTTATGAAGAATAGAATAAATGAAAGATTTATGCAAAATGTAAATATTTAAAGGGCTTTTGTTAAAGGGTGTGTTTAAGGTATGTACACATGATGTGTGCCTTCCAATGCAGGTATGAGTGAAGGACAGATATTGGTGATTTTAGATTTGCTTTCAATGAGAGAGGAGGAAGGGGTATCAGAATCCTACCTGGCACCACATTAGCATTGTCAGTAAAAGGCTTCCTGTAGAGAAAATGGGGTTACATTGTGTAGAGTACAGGCTTCTCAGTGGTTGTAAAATGGAAATGGGACCTGGTTGGCCCTTCAGTAAGTATTTCAACCAGCTGAATCATGGGGAACTTCTCCTTCACCTATTTTCTCTCATTTGATCACTTCTTTTTAATATCCCCCATGGCAAGTGCCTCGTCTCCCAGCTCATTCAGAGTCTGTCACTTCCTACCATAATACCGCCGTCTGCATTCCACTGATAGTGAATAAAGGCAGTCCATTTAGGGGGTCATTCTGACCCTGGCGGTCATTGACCGCCAGGGTCAACGACCACGAGAGCACCGCCAACAGGCTGGCGGTGCTCTCAAAGGCATTCTGACCGCGGCGGTTTGGCCGCGGTCAGAAAGGGAAAACCGGCGGTCTCCCGCCGGTTTTCCGCTGCCCTCAGGAATCCTCAGGAATCCTCCATGGCGGCGCAGCTTGCTGCGCCGCCATGGGGATTCCGACACCCCATACCGCCATCCTGTTCCTGGCGGTTCGCCCGGGGCCCCACAAAGAATTTCAGTGTCTGCTTAGCAGACACTGAAATTCGCGACGGGTGCAACTGCACCCGTCGCACCTTCCCACTCCGCCGGCTCCATTCGGAGCCGGCTTCCTCGTGGGAAGGGGTTTCCCTCTGGGCTGGCGGGCGGCCTTCTGGCGGTCGCCCGCCAGCCCAGCGGGAAAGCCAGAATGGCCTCCGCGATCTTTCGACCGCGGAGCGGCCATATGGCGGTTCCCGCCAGGCGGGCGGCGACCGCCGCCCGCCGGCCTCGGAATGAGGCCCTTAGTTGTTTGTAATGTATTACACACATGTGACTACAATGGCTGTCTTCTCCGTGAAATTTCTCTTCTTTTTTAGAAGTGTGGTCTGCATCCTTCAAGCAGAATGTGTTGGCTGCATGCTCTTGAAGCTGAAAAAGAATAAAGCAGATTCTATAGTGTAGCCAGAATTTATTTGTTGGGAAGTGCATGCGCGCCTGGTCCTTAGTAAGTAAACTTACAAGGGGACGCGTATAGGTCGATGAACCTTTTGACTCGCATTGAGTATCCGAGCTATGTAGTAATCAATGACCATTAATAATAAAAATACAAATCACTAAGTTTTAAGCAAAACATTAATCAGCAGTTAATAGCATCAAGACTTCATGAATAACCTCAACTCAATATACGTTTTATCCATTTTATTTCCCTATTAGTTACAATACTAATTCATGAGGTTAGTTCAAACTTTATTCAATCAATTCAAGATTAATTCATTAGTGACAACCAATAACATAACCTAATCAGAACATGAGAAAATATACGTTCTAATGCTTAAGCATAAGACAACAAAGATGAATAAGACAACATCAGTAGCAGAGTTCAGCAAACCAGTCCATCAATCTTTTATCTCTGACCATGTCAAAGTCTTAGCATAGGACCCTTACCTAACCCAGATTAGCATTAGCATGTGGGACTTCATGCAAAAACAGTTCAGACAAGAATTTGGAAAAAACATCTATCTAAGAGAAAAACAATTAGCCAGCACAGTTGGTACCTAGAAAGAAAAGGCACAAAAGTTTATTCAGTCACATGGTCAGAGCTACCTATCCATGAAATGGATCAGCAACAAAGTCAGTCTTCGTCTTCAGGTCATCAATCAATCAGCAGTGCATCAGGCTCTCAAGAGCATGAGCCCAGCGACAAAGTCTTGCATTCATTTCGGCAAAGGGGTCTCGCCGATCATCTGCCTCTAACATCTCTCCCTCTGAATCAGTTCTGAAGTTTTCCCCCCTTGTCACAATATTATATCAAAGTCGCCCAGACCATCCCCTAATTCCTAATTGGTCAGTTATTCACCAGTTATTACCCTACTCAATAACTTTAATTTTCCAAATCTATGAATTCTAATATTACGTGGTTCTCAGGGGGTCGATTGGTTCGCTGTACGATGTGCGCATCATCCGGATCATCAGATATCAAAAATGTTGCATCTTGTTCTCCAGTTAGTGTCTCTATTGTTCCTGTCCTGGGAAAGTACATCTCATTTGCTTTACACTGTTATTGATACATACTCTAGTTCCATCATCTCCTGTCCGTCGGTTCATTGCAGAAAATTCTAGCTAAGCAGATTTTGTTAACAACGAGCAGTTCAGGGTCAGTTCAGCACATTAGCTTCTCTACATTGCGTGTTAATAATTCAGCTTCTGCATGAGGCCTGGCAAAACTAGGCCACAACTTCAGCTAAGTTAGCTCTACAATATGATGTAAAACATACATTATATAACTCAATATGACATATTACTACATTATTATTACGCATTTTCAACATTTCACATATTTTTTGTCATTTTTAATATAATTCGTGAATCTTGGTGACCACTCTCCGTGGGCACACTTTCAAACGCTCACATTAATTTTCTATGTTATGTATTTTTACCATTTTCTTGTTAATCAACATGCATAAACACTCATTCATATTTCTAATTAACATATCTGCTTCAGCAGAAGGAATGGGTGTGAGGTGCGTATAATTTCTTTGTGGAGTATAATTCTCCTATTCTCATCAATGCAAAATTCACAGTCCTGGTTGCTGAGGTCTCCACCCCAAGTGAGGGGGTCTGCAAAGTGTGCAGTAGGAAAATATGGTCATAATGTTGCTTGTAGTAACTTTACAGTTGTAAATTATGTTTATTGTAACTCCACCACCTAAACTAAGGGGATGGAGGCACGTAGGTTTACAATTCGTAGTGTTTTTTACATTCATGAATGGTGAGTAGCCAAATGTAGTACATTTTACTACAAAGTGTAAGAGTAAACGTGCATGATTAGATTTTACTAACGTGTACGTTTACATTTGTGCATAGCTCCCATTATGGGGGTCATTCCGACCCTGGCGGTCCATGACTGCCAGGGCCGGGGACCACGGAAGCACCGCCAACAGGCTGGCAGTGCATTCCAGGGCCATTCTGACCGCGGCGGTAAAGCCGCGGTCAGAAAAGGGGAACCGGCGGTTTCCCGCCGGTTTTCCCCTGGCCCAGGGAATCCTCCATGGCGGCGCTGCATGGGGATTCCGACCCCCTTCCCGCCACCATGTTTCTGACGGTTTTTACCGCCAGGAACAGGATGGCGGGAACAGGTGTCGTGGGGCCCCTGGGGGCCCCTGCACTGCCCATGCCATTGGCATGGGCAGTGCAGGGGCCCCCTAACAGGGCCCCATGAAGATTTTCACTGTCTGCTTTGCAGACAGTGAAAATCGCGACGGGTGCTACTGTACCCGTCTCACCCCTGCAACACCGCCGGCTCCATTCGGAACCGGCTTCTATGTTGCAGGGGCTTTCCCGCTGGGCCGGCGGGCGCCCTTTTGGTGGTCGCCCGCCGGCCCAGCGGGAAAGCCAGAATGGCATCCGCGGTCTCCTGACCGCGGAGCGGCCATTTGGCGGTGACCGCATGGCGGGCGGCGACCGCCGCCCGCCGCGGTCAGAATGACCGCCTATGTCTTTATACCATACAAAGTAATTATATGATCTATATCATGTACCATGAGTATTGCCCCAAAAATGTGGCAAGACATGCATTTTCTTGTGTTTTGCAAGCTAAACTGTGCATGTTCCAGTATTATCTAAGCATTTTTAGCCCAGCTAATTATAACTGCCGACCGTCCTACGTTTAGAATTTGATTAATATCACAAAGTCGTAATTACCACAATAGTTATTATTGTATTGTATTCCCTAAAATGGATTACCACAAATATCAGATCTCAATGCAGCACCCATAAACAGGGCACTAGTCAATTTCCAAATCGCTATTTACCTTAGCCTCATTCTACGTTCCTTAACATCAGAAAAGCAGCAGAGTAATAGTAAACGTTTATCAAAAAATATGTTTGCACTTAGTTCACACAATCGACACACGTGATATGAAAAGCTTTTATTGAAAAATATATTTCCAGATGGATTCTCTGTCTATATTGTGCTCTGGGAAAAGCAAGATTGGAAATGTGCCACAGATTGCATTTAAACCATTTTGATATATTAAAGCAGCAATATGCGCTTTATTCCCTTATCAGTGGCTGACACTCGTTTGGAAGCGCTTTAAAGGAGTAAGAACCTGCAAAAATAATAACATAATGTGCAAAAGAGCTGACTCCCTTGGTTTCCTGTCCATAAACTATTGGACGCATCCTGCACATAGGTGGTGATCTGTGCGCATTTAATTCAAATTCAAAGGACATTGTGAAGTCAAAAACTAGTAGCAGAATCTATCGAACATCATATTTGTTTTAGATTAAATGTGGGTTTGAGAAATGTTTACGTACGCTTTTCTATGCCTGGAGTATAAGGGTATATTCCTTCCTGAACGTGGAAATAAATTAAGGCTTCACTCTGTAAGGCCAATTACAGGATCCCAAAAAATTCTCAAAAGAGCTGGCAACAAAGTTACAATTCCAGTGGAAATAACAAGGGCCACAGTAAATCCACACCCAGACTATGTCATACCTGGAAACTCCAGAAGTAGTACCGGAGGAGAATGCGGAATCACTGGGTGAAGCAGATCAGGAAGTAACCAATTCTTACAGTTGTTTCTCATTTCTCAGGGGCACCCCATGAGTCCACATGTACGCATGTATCCCTAGGTGACTCTCCCTTCCTAGTGATGGTAGTTTTAGTAAATCTAGGGTGGTGTGGTGGCTGGAATCACCGCATCGATGAACCAGAATGACGCAGCCTGGTTCCCCAAGTGGAGATCGACGCAGCGCTAGCATTGCGACTGGAACTTCGACGCACAACTCACCAGATCAACGCATCGCTCAGCCAGAATGGCGCATCCGGATTTCCTGTGGGAGGAATCAGTGCAGCGCCTGCCATGCAACAGAAACTCTGACGCATCACTCACCGGATGGATGCCGCACCTGTTACTTCATCCTGCACGAACAGGATTTCCATGCATCATCCCTGGGCATCAAAATACCCCACATCGCGAAGAGGATTCAAGTTTGCGCACCGGAATTCAACACAAAGGGCCTGATTATAACTTTGGAGGAAGGTGTTAATCCGTCCCAAATGTGACGGATATACCACCAGCCGTATTACGAGTCCATTATATCCTATGGAACTCGTAATACGGCTGGAGGTATATCCGTCACATTTGGGACGGATTAACACCTCCTCCAAAGTTGTAATCAGGCCCAAAGTCCTTGCCTCATGGAAAAGAATTGATGGATCGTCTGTGTGCTCTTGGAAATCTGACGCACACCCTTTGTTTTCCCCACATATCCTCCTCTGTAGTCTCCGTGCGTGTAATTTTGACGCATACCAGGTACTTTGTTCTTGCAAGAGACAAATATTGCTTTTTAAAGACTTAAGACTCTTCTCATCATTGCAAAAGTGATATTTAAATGTGTACTTAGCAAATCTTAATCGTTTTGACTTTAATTCACTCAGCTAAAAATCTTATATTTTTCTAAACATGTGTGTGTATTTTTGTGGTGTTTTTCACTGTGTTATTGCATGATGTATTACACAAATACTTTACACATTTCCTTCTAAGTTAAGCCTTACTGCTCAGTGCCAAGCTACCAGAGGGTGGGCACAGGATAATTTGCATTGTGTGACTTACGCTAACTAGAATTGTGGTCCCTACTTGGAGAAGGGTGTATACCTCTGCCAACTAGAGACCCCATTTCTAACAATTACCATTTCATTATACAGGCTTGCTCGGTAAGGACATATGCCTCATAAAGACCTGCGTGGTAAAGGCATTGCGTGGTGAAGTCTGCGTTGTAAAGGATGTTTTCCCTTGCAACATCCCATTGTGGACTATGACCCAGTGCAGGCTTTTACTTTTTCACTTCAGCTGCAAATCCACACATACATGTAGAGAAGTAAATCACCAATGTACGAGCCTTTGACCTAAAAGTCCAGGCTACGAAGTGTCCTGTAAGCAGACCTCTAAAATTGAGAACATGCAAGGGGACTGTTAGGTCTCACTTGGTTTGTCTGGTGTTCTGTGACAATGCCCTTTTCTGAAGGGGTGGCTGGAGTTGTCGAAGGACTCCTGGAGCCTTTTAACTGTACTTGTTTCTGTGGCATTCTTAATAGCCAAGATCCATGTAGAGACCTTATCAACAGTCGCACTGAGAAGCTCTGAGGTTGGCCAATTTGATTGCATCCTTGGTGCTGCAACAAAGCAGGGAAAAAACAATGCATATGCATGCCTAGGCTCTGATAATGGTCACTGTTAGCTTGACCATTTAGACTGGAAACTTCCTTGCATTTGTACCACATATTTTACTTGGTGTCACCATGAAGTAGTCTTTGAAGGCTCCAGACTTGCTGCATGAAGGAGAATTGGACCATCTCCTTGAACCCAAGACCACCAGTATTGACTCCAAGGGCTAGGTGGATGCCTTCCTGTATGAGCTAAGGGAACATAACAAGTTCTTAAATAATTTGAGGACTTGAAGTAACTCAGTGTGATAAACCTTTGTCCTCTGGCCTATGGTTGACTCTGTACACCACCCACCTGCAGGCACCCAACCCTCTTGCACATGGCCTTTGGCCTTGCACTGTGTGAGGTTGACTGTAGGGCCTACCTCTAACTAGGCCCTGCACCCAATACACCCATGGGTGCCCAACCACCTGCAGCAGAGGACCAAAAGCCTTGAGCTTACACTACCTTCAGGTGCCAAGTCCCCATTGTACAGGTCTTTGGCCATGTGCTGCCAGGGTTAGCTGCAGGGGTTGACCTCTGTCCAGGCCCTGCTCCAACCCCATGGCTGCCCACCCCCTACAGTTGCTAAGCACCCACCAGCACCCAATCCCCCATTGTGCACAGCCTTCAGTAGAAGGCAGTGGTGGGTTGGACCTGCGTCCAAACCACTGCTGGCAGCCAACACCTACTGTGCAAGGGCTATTGCCTGAATAATGTAATTATTTTAAAAATGTTTTTTAGTACAGCATTACCAGCACTATCGTACCACTGGGGGTACCATGCTGTGTAAGCAGTACCAGACAATGATACCACAGTGCCTGTGACAGAAAATGCATTTTTTAAATTTAACATAAGGTAAGGTCGCTTTGGGACTCTCCCCGGCATACCTGTGGGAATCAGGGAATAGCCATCCTGCATACTGATGGACTTTTAAGGAAAAATCTGAGACTGAGCCCCTTAGTCCTCTATTGGTGCCTGCCACATTTTCTTCAGTGTAATGGCCTCACAATCAAATCCATCAGTATGGCAGTATCAGTGCCATTACCTTGGTACCAAATGGCAGTTGGGAGAAAAAGCTCCATCAGGAAATAAGAGTGGCCTATTTTTTAAAATGTTAGGTATGAGGGAGTCCTGGTGGAGTTATCTTAAAATATAACAAACTTTGTTTAAACGTTAGCCACTTTGTGTCCAACCCTAGCCCATCACCAAATGCTACTTTCTCAAAACTAGCTGAATAGATTTACACCAAATCACAAAAAAACACTGTGGGGGTCATTCTGACCCTGGCGGTCATGGAACGCCAGGGCCAACGACCGCGGAAGCACCGCCAACAGGCTGGCGGTGCTTCCTGGCCAATTCTGACCGCGGCGGTAAAGCCGCGGTCAGAAAAGGGAAACCGGCGGTTTCCCGCCAGTTTTCCCCTGGCCATAGGAATCCTCCATGGCGGCGCTGCAAGCAGCGCTGCCATGGGGATTCCGACCCCCTTCCCGCCATCCTGTTCCTGGCGGTTCTTACCGCCAGGAACAGGATGGCGGGAACGGGTGTCGTGGGGCCCCTGGGGGCCCCTGCACTGCCCATGCCCCTGGCATGGGCAGTGCAGGGTCCCCCTAACAGGGCCCCATAATGATTTTCAGTGTCTGCTTAGCAGACACTGAAAATCGCGACAGGTGCCACTGCACCCGTCGCACCCCAGCAACTCCGCCGGCTCCATTCGGAGCCGGCTTCATCATTGCTGGGTCTTTCCCGCTGGGCGGGCGGGCGGGCGGGCGGCCTTTTGGCGGTCGCCCGCCCGCCCGCCCAGCGGGAAAGTCAGAATGACCGCCGCGGTCATTTGACCGCGGTGCAGTCTTCTGGCGGGGGAACTTTGGCGGGCGGCCTCCGCCGCCCGCCGAAGTTGGAATGACCCCCTGTGTCAGTAAAGTTCTAACTTTTTGTCAAATTTGGTGTAATTCAGTTCAGGAAATGTTTCTGTATTGAGAGTAAACTTTCCCATGGGAATTAACATTAGAAATTGCATCTCTGGGATCCCCTTTTTCTTAGTGCCTTCTTGGCAGATCTGTGCAAGTGTTTCCATGAAGGCGCAAACTTTTTTCAAACATTTCTTGCAGAGTCCTCAAAAGGTAGCAAAACATATAAAAATATCTTAACATGGAAACTCTGACTAACTATCACTACCCATGTGTTACAATGCAAAACAAAAAAAACTGACATTATCAGTTATGCTATCCTTGCTTACACCCTTACCTACGAGAACATCCATGACATGTTAAATCACCTCACTGATGACATCACACATGGCATTTCAAATGACATAATTGATGACATAACTAATTTCAGCATCCAGAAATAACAATACTCTGTATTTGGCTTTTTACAGCAGGGGTTAAACGCAAGGAAAGACTCTCTGCTCAAACTAATGTGAGCAACCAACACTCACTGCTCTCAACTGTGTACAGCAGGGGTTGACTGAAGGCCTGACCTACCGCCAAACTCTGAGCCCAACCCTTTATTGGTGGCCAATCCCTTTTAGCCTTTAGATAAGCACAGAACCTTCAACTAAGTGTGTGCAGTGGTGGTCAGCCACAGAGCTGTGGCTTCAGCTAAGGCCTGGGTTACACTACCCATTATTAGCCAAGCCCAGCTACACACAGTATCAAGCCCTGCATAGAGAGGTTAGTCACAACCCTTCATGGGCAGCTAAGTTGCACTTCATAGGGCCTTCTGCATTGGGGTTGATGCAGGGCCTGGATATTCACCAGTCTCCACACTCTCCATAGGCACATTTTTTCTATTTTGTTTTAAGTTAAATTAGTTTAATCTAAATAATACAGTTGTAGATACAATTATCAGTTATGTCATCATTTATGTCAGTTAACATGTCAGGACTGACATTATTTATTAGGTCATCAGCAGTGCATGACAAGAACAAGCGTTTTGGTCCATTTACCTCACCATAACTGGAGAATTTTAGCACATTTAGATTTTATTACGTAACCATACCTGAACTTTAGCTGTTTTGCAGTGAATTTCAGCATTTTTTTTAAATGGACGTAAAGAACCAAACCTGACCATAAATGCACTTTAGCCTTTATATTTTTTCACTGAATTTCTTGGTATTATTGATCATATACCACATATACCACGTCCAAATTTTCCTTGCACCAATCTTCCTATTTGCTGCTAAATACAGCCATGCAAGGACAGAAACATGATCATTATAGGAATGGCAATCACGGACAGCAAGGGGGACGTGCATAATCTGATGGCCTTTTACTTACTCAGGGCCAAATTATGAGTCTGGAGGTCAGAAAGCCTGACTACCAGACATGCAGTCATGAGACTGCCATGGAACAAGTTTTCCACTAGGTTGACTGGCGGAAACCAAGGTTTCCACAAGTCAGCCCAGTGGAAACTGTGCGGCAACATTGGACTTGGCTCCACATGGAGCTGAGTTCAATGCCATTGGTACTTGCTGCCATCTATGGCAGAACCAAATGAACATGTTCATGCCCACACATAAATTTTTATTTTTAAAATCGTTTTTCTTTTTTTGTATTCCTGATAGCTACATTAAAAAGGATAGGAGATGCATAATTGCTGTTTGAACTTGCAGAACTTGTTTGTTCTGGTACTCTTTTTAAAGAATCCTTTCCAGACCATTCACCTGACCCAGCCTTTAAATAGATGTATGATTCTCTCATGCTAAGCTCTATCCTGATCCCACAACAAAAACACAAAGAGGTGTGTGTTTTTCTGCACCAAGCCACCACTAGACCAAAGTAAATCAGGGAAAGTCGAAAGGGAGGTCCTCACTCAAAAGTATTTTGACCTCACACCATATCCAAAGTCTCACCCTTGTACCTTACCATTTCCAAAATAACAATTCTATTGAACTCTATTTACTGTCTTGTTGCAAAGCAAAAGGCATCAATGACTAAGGGCCAGAAGTACAAGACGATCTTTCAGTCATACAGTGCAAAAATCGCCTTTTGAAACCCCAAAATGGCCTTGTTTGATGTACTTTTCCATTTTGTGAGTCGGTATCCTGTTACTGACTAGCAAAATATGGATTGCGACTCACAATTAGGAAGGAATGTTCCAAGGGCTTCCCTTCCTAATTGCAACTCAAAGGCCTATGTATGATTTTTTTGCGACCATGAATGTGGTCACAAAAAATCGCAGTAACCACCAATTTCAAATTGGTGGTAACCCAATCACAAACTGGAAGGGGTCCCCAAGGGACCCATTCCCCTTTGTGAATGTGGGCGCCGACATTTCTTCATTTTTGTTTTTAAATGCAGCCCAACTTCCTTCAAGGAAAAAGGGCTGCGTTTAAAAAAATGCTTTATTGACAAAGCAATCACAGACATGGTGGTCTGCTGACCACACCAGGCACCATCCCTGTGATTGTTGCCATTCACAAATGGGTCCCAATTTGTGACCTGCCTCCTGAATATTGATGAGGCAGGTACCTTGCGACCATTTGCAAATCTCAAACATTGTGGATGACACTGTTGTACATTTTGTTTTGCTACTCATAATTTGCATCCTTGACATATCTTGGTAGCATTTTGCAAAGCTATCCAAAGCATGAGTCTGACTGTCCATAACCTGAGAGATTCCTCTCAGGGAGTTGGTTATCCAATAATAGTAGCCCTTGTAGCATGAATATCCTCCCACACGTTAGATCGCTGTTCCTGAAACTGATCCTTCCAGTGAGCAGCATTAGACCATGCCAACACCTCCATACTGGGCCATCAGAAATAGCCAGTATATTCTCCATCCGTCTGAATGGTTTTGGGGGGATAAAGATGGATGGAGATATTTTCTTCTCTGATGATTGGAAGAAGACTGGAGATGTTCCTTCCTAGGAGGCATGTGTAGGAGATTGTACAGAGGTACCTGCTAGTGGTGGCTGTGTGGAGGTGACTTTTGCTTAGATGGAGCAAGCATCTGCAGCTACTTAGTTGATGGCTGGAGACTGGCAATCCTCAGATGTGATTTAGGAGGAACTCTGCTGTCTGTCTGTAAGTGGCCTTCTTGGAGATGTTCTGTGTGGGAGTAACATTGTCCACCTCCTCATCTCAGTTCTCTTCCTGCTCCTCTTCTTCCTCTTTAACTTGTTGAGCAGTGCTGGGGGCAGAGGTTGTTGCTAGGAGGAGGAGGAGGATTGGATTCTCTCCTCAGATTACCTGCAATCTTCTGCTTGTAGGCAATTCAGCATCATTGTCCAGCTCAGTGCCCCAAGTACCTGTAGGATGATGTCAATAGTTGAAATAAATCATACATAGTTTTGTGTCTGCAATTCAGCACAGTACACTAATAAACATTGTTCTGCAAATAATTAATAACGTTAGTAGGTTGTGATCATAAGGAAACAGGTGAAATTAAGGATGTACCTCTGTATGGATTTATTATATGTCAGCAATGTGAACTAACCAGTTCCAGCTACACAGATTTGATTTCTGGGAATCCCTCATGAGGTCAGCAGTAGAACCTGTGTACCTATGGTTGATGTTTCCACAGTATCTTCATCTGTATACTAGATGTAGAGATAGAAACAATGTTTAATGGATATTGTCAATAAAGACCACAAGTGCTGACACACTAGTGATATATACAAGAAAGGAAAACAAACAATACCAATAAAATGACTTTTAACATTTGATAAACATAAAAAAGATAAATAGGTGACTGGAACGACTAATGAGTTGCAGAAGTTAAGATCATAGGTTCTCAGATTTACCTGTCTGATGTATGATAGAGAGCCTAATAGCTGCTGTCTTTGGATGTCATGAGTATTGAGGTTTTCAAAGTGGACATCAGGGGCAGTTGTATAACATAAGCTGGCAGTGCAGGGCAACGCACATAGGGGAGTAAGTTATTTTAAATCACACAAGAAAAAGCTATTTATATGGTTTCAACACCCATTTTGAGACCCATAAAGATTTCTATCTTCCACGTTAGGACAAGGCCTCAATATTTTATATCACTAATCTTACATTTCAAGTCTAAGGGCAATTTTATAAGATAATATCTAATATAAAAACAGTTTCATTACATATTGAGCATGGCACCAACAGGGATGCATGACAAACGTCATTCAGCTACCCTGTCAGTCATAGATAAAGAGGTATTATACAAAGAAGAAAATGCAGATATTTAACTTAAAAGTGTCTGCCATCTGTCTGCTGTGTGATGCCAGTCTAGGTTTTGTGAGCACTGCTAGGAGTAGAGGTTGATGATGTGTCAGGTGCTGTATGGGACAATTACACACCCTTAAAAGGTAAAGTAAATTAAAAACATTTCCTCAACACATCAACCAATACAGTGTTACGGTTTAACAAAACAAGTGATAGAAATCCTCTATAGCATATTAGTCATATGGTTAATATAAGGGCAAACCTCTGTATGTAGGGGGTTGCATTGCAAGACTTGACCCCTTTTGTCCTGTTCCTATTGCAACTGCAATGACTCCTGCCTTAGCTGAAACAATCAATATACTCAAAAGAGATGCTTTATGAAGAATAGAATAAATGAAAGATTTATGCAAAATGTAAATATTTAAAGGGCTTTTGTTAAAGGGTGTGTTTAAGGTATGTACACATGATGTGTGCCTTCCAATGCAGGTATGAGTGAAGGACAGATATTGGTGATTTTAGATTTGCTTTCAATGAGAGAGGAGGAAGGGGTATCAGAATCCTACCTGGCACCACATTAGCATTGTCAGTAAAAGGCTTCCTGTAGAGAAAATGGGGGTACATTGTGTAGAGTACAGGCTTCTCAGTGGTTGTAAAATGGAAATGGGACCTGGTTGGCCCTTCAGTAAGTATTTCAACCAGCTGAATCATGGGGAACTTCTCCTTCACCTATTTTCTCTCATTTGATCACTTCTTTTTAATATCCCCCATGGCAAGTGCCTCGTCTCCCAGCTCATTCAGAGTCTGTCACTTCCTACCATAAGACTGCCGTCTGCATTCCACTGATAGTGAATAAAGGCAGTCCATTTAGGGGGTCATTCTGACCCTGGCGGTCATTGACCGCCAGGGTCAACGACCACGAGAGCACCGCCAACAGGCTGGCGGTGCTCTCAAAGGCATTCTGACCGCGGCGGTTTGGCCGCGGTCAGAAAGGGAAAACCGGTGGTCTTCCGCCGGTTTTCCGCTGCCCTCAGGAATCCTCCATGGCGGCGCAGCTTGCTGCGCCGCCATGGGGATTCCGACACCCCATACCGCCATCCTGTTCCTGGCGGTTCGCCCGCCAGGAACAGGATGGCGGTATGGGGTGTCGTGGGGCCCCTGGGGGCCCCACAAAGAATTTCAGTGTCTGCTTAGCAGACACTGAAATTCGCGACGGGTGCAACTGCACCCGTCGCACCTTCCCACTCCGCCGGCTCCATTCGGAGCCGGCTTCCTCGTGGGAAGGGGTTTCCCTCTGGGCTGGCGGGCGGCCTTCTGGCGGTCGCCCGCCAGCCCAGCGGGAAAGCCAGAATGGCCTCCGCGATCTTTCGACCGCGGAGCGGCCATATGGCGGTTCCCGCCAGGCGGGCGGCGACCGCCGCCCGCCGGCCTCGGAATGAGGCCCTTAGTTGTTTGTAATGTATTACACACATGTGACTAAAATGGCTGTCTTCTCCGTGAAATTTCTCTTCTTTTTTAGAAGTGTGGTCTGCATCCTTCAAGCAGAATGTGTTGGCTGCATGCTCTTGAAGCTGAAAAAGAATAAAGCAGATTCTATAGTGTAGCCAGAATGTATTTGTTGGGAAGTGCATGCGCGCCTGGTCCTTAGTAAGTAAACTTACAAGGGGACGCGTATAGGTCGATGAACCTTTTGACTCGCATTGAGTATCCGAGCTATGTAGTAATCAATGACCATCAATAATAAAAATACAAATCACTAAGTTTTAAGCAAAACAATAATCAGCAGTTAATAGCATCAAGACTTCATGAATAACCTCAACTCAATATACGTTTTATCCTTTTTATTTCCCTATTAGTTACAATACTAATTCATGAGGTTAGTTCAAACTTTATTCAGTCAATTCAAGATTAATTCATTAGTGACAACCAATAACATAACCTAATCAGAACATGAGAAAATATACGTTCTAATGCTTAAGCATAAGACAACAAAGATGAATAAGACAACATCAGTAGCAGAGTTCAGCAAACCAGTCCATCAATCTTTTATCTCTGACCATGTCAAAGTCTTAGCATAGGACCCTTACCTAACCCAGATTAGCATTAGCATGTGGGACTTCATGCAAAAACAGTTCAGACAAGAATTTGGAAAAAACATCTATCTAAGAGAAAAACAATTAGCCAGCACAGTTGGTACCTAGAAAGAAAAGGCACAAAAGTTTATTCAGTCACATGGTCAGAGCTACCTATCCATGAAATGGATCAGCAACAAAGTCAGTCTTCGTCTTCAGGTCATCAATCAATCAGCAGTGCATCAGGCTCTCAAGAGCATGAGCCCAGCGACAAAGTCTTGCATTCATTTCGGCAAAGGGGTCTCGCCGATCATCTGCCTCTAACATCTCTCCCTCTGAATCAGTTCTGAAGTTTTCCCCCCTTGTCACAATATTATATCAAAGTCGCCCAGACCATCCCCTAATTCCTAATTGGTCAGTTATTCACCAGTTATTACCCTACTCAATAACTTTAATTTTCCAAATCTATGAATTCTAATATTACGTGGTTCTCAGGGGGTCGATTGGTTCGCTGTACGATGTGCGCATCATCCGGATCATCAGATATCAAAAATGTTGCATCTTGTTCTCCAGTTAGTGTCTCTATTGTTCCTGTCCTGGGAAAGTACATCTCATTTGCTTTACACTGTTATTGATACATACTCTAGTTCCATCATCTCCTGTCCGTCGGTTCATTGCAGAAAATTCTAGCTAAGCAGATTTTGTTAACAACGAGCAGTTCAGGGTCAGTTCAGCACATTAGCTTCTCTACATTGCGTGTTAATAATTCAGCTTCTGCATGAGGCCTGGCAAAACTAGGCCACAACTTCAGCTAAGTTAGCTCTACAATATGATGTAAAACATACATTATATAACTCAATATGACATATTACTACATTATTATTACGCATTTTCAACATTTCACATATTTTTTGTCATTTTTAATATAATTCGTGAATCTTGGTGACCACTCTCCGTGGGCACACTTTCAAACGCTCACATTAATTTTCTATGTTATGTATTTTTACCATTTTCTTGTTAATCAACATGCATAAACACTCATTCATATTTCTAATTAACATATCTGCTTCAGCAGAAGGAATGGGTGTGAGGTGCGTATAATTTCTTTGTGGAGTATAATTCTCCTATTCTCATCAATGCAAAATTCACAGTCCTGGTTGCTGAGGTCTCCACCCCAAGTGAGGGGGTCTGCAAAGTGTGCAGTAGGAAAATATGGTCATAATGTTGCTTGTAGTAACTTTACAGTTGTAAATTATGTTTATTGTAACTCCACCACCTAAACTAAGGGGATGGAGGCACGTAGGTTTACAATTCGTAGTGTTTTTTACATTCATGAATGGTGAGTAGCCAAATGTAGTACATTTTACTACAAAGTGTAAGAGTAAACGTGCATGATTAGATTTTACTAACGTGTACGTTTACATTTGTGCATAGCTCCCATTATGGGGGTCATTCCGACCCTGGCGGTCCATGACTGCCAGGGCCGGGGACCACGGAAGCACCGCCAACAGGCTGGCAGTGCATTCCAGGGCCATTCTGACCGCGGCGGTAAAGCCGCGGTCAGAAAAGGGGAACCGGCGGTTTCCCGCCGGTTTTCCCCTGGCCCAGGGAATCCTCCATGGCGGCGCTGCATGGGGATTCCGACCCCCTTCCCGCCACCCTGTTTCTGACGGTTTTTACCGCCAGGAACAGGATGGCGGGAACGGGTGTCGTGGGGCCCCTGGGGGCCCCTGCACTGCCCATGCCATTGGCATGGGCAGTGCAGGGGCCCCCTAACAGGGCCCCATGAAGATTTTCACTGTCTGCTTTGCAGACAGTGAAAATCGCGACGGGTGCTACTGTACCCGTCTCACCCCTGCAACACCGCCGGCTCCATTCGGAGCCGGCTTCTATGTTGCAGGGGCTTTCCCGCTGGGCCGGCCGGCGCCCTTTTGGCGGTCGCCCGCCGGCCCAGCGGGAAAGCCAGAATGGCATCCGCGGTCTCCTGACCGCGGAGCGGCCATTTGGCGGTGACCGCCTGGCGGGCGGCGACCGCCGCCCGCCGCGGTCAGAATGACCGCCTATGTCTTTATACCATACAAAGTAATTATATGATCTATATCATGTACCATGAGTATTGCCCCAAAAATGTGGCAAGACATGCATTTTCTTGTGTTTTGCAAGCTAAACTGTGCATGTTCCAGTATTATCTAAGCATTTTTAGCCCAGCTAATTATAACTGCCGACCGTCCTACGTTTAGAATATGATTAATATCACAAAGTCGTAATTACCACAATAGTTATTATTGTATTGTATTCCCTAAAATGGATTACCACAAATATCAGATCTCAATGCGGCACCCATAAACAGGGCACTAGTCAATTTCCAAATCGCTATTTACCTTAGCCTCATTCTACGTTCCTTAACATCAGAAAAGCAGCAGAGTAATAGTAAACGTTTATCAAAAAATATGTTTGCACTTAGTTCACACAATCGACACACGTGATATGAAAAGCTTTTATTGAAAAATATATTTCCAGATGGATTCTCTGTCTATATTGTGCTCTGGGAAAAGCAAGATTGGAAATGTGCCACAGATTGCATTTAAACCATTTTGATATATTAAAGCAGCAATATGCGCTTTATTCACATATCAGTGGCTGACACTCGTTTGGAAGCGCTTTAAAGGAGTAAGAACCTGCAAAAATAATAACATAATGTGCAAAAGAGCTGACTCCCTTGGTTTCCTGTCCATAAACTATTGGACGCATCCTGCACATAGGTGGTGATCTGTGCGCATTTAATTCAAATTCAAAGGAGATTGTGAAGTCAAAAACTAGTAGCAGAATCTATCGAACATCATATTTGTTTTAGATTAAATGTGGGTTTGAGAAATGTTTACGTACGCTTTTCTATGCCTGGAGTATAAGGGTATATTCCTTCCTGAACGTGGAAATAAATTAAGGCTTCACTCTGTAAGGCCGATTACAGGATCCCAAAAAATTCTCAAAAGAGCTGGCAACAAAGTTACAATTCCAGTGGAAATAACAAGGGCCACAGTAAATCCACACCCAGACTATGTCATACCTGGAAACTCCAGAAGTAGTACCGGAGGAGAATGCGGAATCACTGGGTGAAGCAGATCAGGAAGTAACCAATTCTTACAGTTGTTTCTCATTTCTCAGGGGCACCCCATGAGTCCACATGTACGCATGTATCCCTAGGTGACTCTGCCTTCCTAGTGATGGTAGTTTTAGTAAATCTAGGGTGGTGTGGTGGCTGGAATTACCAGTGCCAGAAGCTAGGTCTTATATTGAGTAGCATGCAATAATCCCAGGCATGGCCATCTGCAGAAATGATTTCAGGGCGGGGCAAAATTTGGACAGGGGTTGCGGCTGTACTAGTGCAGGCAGCGTAACACTACAGCAACTGTAGTGTTATGCTGCACTGTGAGCCTGCACACCAGAATGTAACTCAATCTGGGGGGGGAGGCAATTGTCCCCACTTGCCGCCTCCAAAGGATGCCAATGATCCCAGGTGTGCACTTTGTTATTATTAATGCCCCGAGTTATACTATTTACCTGTTGCGCACATTTTGTTTATTGTGCATTTCAGAGTTGGAAAGGGAGAACTGTTCTTATGCATGTGCATTTCTCCTTTACATTCAGGTCAGGTTTCATGCAGTTTGCCAACTTGGTTGCACCAGGTTTTACTTGGCTAGAATCGTGCAGGCAAACCTTTGTGGACTTTTCACTATAAGGCCTTCAGAGTCACTACAGAGTGCACAGTGTTTTTTTGTACAATTTGTGTTGTAAATATTGAAGTGGAGTACCAGAAGCTTCCTCGTGTCATTGTTAAAGAACCTACATTCTTTAAAATTGATTGATGCTTTGCAAGAGACCTCAACTGTAGCTGTACCTACAAAGCAGGCCTGTTTCCCAATATCATGTTTGTGGTATAATGGGTCCATGTCAAATCAATTGCATTCATTGTAATCGTAACATTTTATGTTATATTATTTAGACTTATAAAGTGCATGGCTACCTAAAAGATTTCCCAGCGCTAGCCTCCTCCTGAGCCTGGACCATCAAGTCATAACCTTACCAATTAGAAGGAAGATGGAAACAGACAGGATTTTAGCTGCTTCTGAAAATCTGTGAGCGATTTACAGGCTCTCAGTGAATGTGGCAGCTCATTCCAAAGCTTAGGCTCAAAAAACGCAAATACCCAGCCACCCTGACAAGACTTCCCAATCCTGAAAAATATTGCCATAGCCTGATGGCTGGTTCAAAGTGTGCAATTTGGACAGTACCTAACTAACAACTGTCTCAAATAAACAGGCTCTGTGTTGGGAAGGCACTTGTGCATGTAACAAAGAGTCTTGAGGTGGACTCATCGCTCAATGGGAAGCAAGTGCAATGTGTGTAGTAGACCGGCCGAAGAAGTAAATCTGGGGAGATGAGGAAGTAAATGGGCTGCTGTATTTTGGACTACTTGAAATTGTTTTATCACAGCTTTTTCAGCACTCAGATATAATATGTTACCATATCCCAGCCTGAGAATGAATACATACAAAGATCTTCCTCAGCCATTTAAGGATTCCAAAACAGGTGGCAGACCAACTTAAGCATGTGCGAATTCTACTTATGTGTTGGAATGTTTGTCAAGTCAGAAAGAACCCAATCAATCTTAACTTTTCTTTCTTGGTCAAAGCGGTAAGGGTTTCAGAGTTGACACCTCCTTGCGTGTTTTCATCCACATTTATTAAGGATGACTGTGTCAGTGCTGTCTTAGGTAATTTCACTGATTTCTAAAGGAATTCTTCCTTGGTTGTTGTATAAGAGAGGCAGCCTCAATGCCCCCCTAAGTTTCACCTCCTTAAACGGTTATGCATTCAACCTTAATACAAGTGATCCAGTTCCCTAGCAAAGTTACAGGCCCCAACTGGAATTGCAAGATTTGTGGAAGCATCACAGATCTGTCATGTTTCTCCTTCATATTGCAGCTATTGAAAACAGCAAAAATCTCCTCGGGAACAGCAAGGGAGAAGGAGGAATTACCAGAGAAATCAGACCCAGATTACTGACTGCCTTGGTCATTCCTTGTTTCAGGTTAGGACCACCATCAGCACCACTAACAACATCTACACTAATACCAATGCCATCACCACCCATGCCACCATAACCAATAGCACCACCACAAACAATAGTACCACAAGTACACCACAAACTACTAATGCAACAATACCGATACCACTGCAACCAATACCACCAACAGCTATTCCACCCCTCCACCAGCAATACCACTGCCAACCCCTTACCACCAAGACTATGAAAAAATACCACCATTGTCACCAGATCAATACCACCGCCACACATACTGTACCACCTTTACTAATCCCACCAGACACAGACAACTTGCACCACTTTTAATACCACAATCACCAATGCCAGCAATACCACCACAGTTATCACCGCCAATGACACCACCTCCATCATCAATACTACATGACCAACATCACTACAACCTCTGCCACCATCACTAATACCAGCACATTGAGCACACTTCCATGCTCAGTACACCCCTTACTGGAAGGCTGTTTAGAAAGAAAAAATATGGTGGAGTCGATTTATGGCGTACACAGTACTTTGCACACCATAACTGTTGAATTTCAAGGCTTTTTTAATTTTGCGTCCACTGAACCATAACTGACCTTTAACTATATTTTTACACTGAACATATATTTATATATGACCAACAGCATGCACACTTCAACAAAGAAGCGTTTTTTTTAAACATCTCTTTTTATTAAGGTTTTGTTTGTTTAGTTGGGTTTAAACATAGCAGAATAATACAACTGGGTAAAAGTATAACAATACTACAATGCAATTTTAGTGGTCATACACTCTCTAAGTAAGAGATGAATAGATACACAATGGAGCAAATAAAGGAGAGCATCCTGGGCTGACCAGGCCACCCCCAACAAGGTCCGAAGGCCATGTGTCAGACAAAATTATGAGCTCGGTGCAGTACCCGAGGGAGGCAAAAGGGGTCCAGGATTTTCCAAAATACATGAAGTAGGGATGAGTGCCCCGACCGAGGGGGGTCAGGAGCGGATAGCAGTGATAAGCAATTGTTCTCAAGTGGATGGGGCAGCAGAGGTTGAGGGGGACTTCAACAGCTGGTTCAGTAATTTAGAGAGCAAAGCCTCCCATAATGGGGCCTGTGGGTGCTGACGAACATCCTGTGCATCCTCCCTATGCAGCACCATAGCCTCTTCTTTTGCTCACTTGGTGAATAGCGCTAGCCACTGAGCTAGGTGGGAGGAGCGGGAGACTCACAGTGGGATGTGATGGCTTTCTTAGTTAATATAAGGGATAAATTAAGGAAACTGGTAGCAGCCCTGTGGTTTTGAGGTCTAGGAAAGATACCCAAAGTATCCAGAAGGAAAGGTTAGGGATACCTGTGAGGTGGTCAAGCTTTCTGAACACTGAAAGCCAATAGGCTTGTGTGCAATCCCAGACAAAGTGCCTCACATTGGCTGCTCAGTCATCGCATCCAGTATAAAGATCAGGGGCACCAGGAAATATCTGTGCAATCTATTGCAGGGAGAGATATGTGCAATGGATAAGTTTAAGGCAGACATTACAGGATTCCCACTGTGGATAGGTGAGCACCCTCTCCCGTTCCTTACCCTGGAGTGGTCTCCCAAATCTTCCTCTCACTTATCCCTCAAGGACTGCAGTGAAACCTGTTTGTGCATGAGATGCGCCATAGCAAGGCAGGTAATTAATCTGTGGCCCCCACCCATAGTGTGCAGTGTTTGCAGGAGTTGGTGGGTGTCAAATTCAGGGCGCGGGCCTTCCCAGGCTTGCTCCAACACCCCTCTGAGGGAATCATAAAGAAGAAACTGGCCCTAAGGTGTGGCAAACTGCTCCATCGCCTCGAACGGTATTAACTGCCCCAGAGCAAGGCGGCCCTCCAGAAGGGGAAGCCCGAACAACTGGACCACTGGGGCATATGAAAGGACATGCTTAGTGAGAAGGAGGGCGCGTCTAAAGCAAAACAAAGCGACCCATGGGAGAATAGGCAAGTTTGGGTTTAAAGAAGGTGAAGAAGGAGGGCCCTTGGACTAAGGGTGGGCTATATGTCCCTGTATCTACCACATAGCGGGCACCCAACAAATAAGAGAGCCACTGCAGGTAGGCCGACAGGTAACAGTATTCCAAGTTAGATGCCCCCAAGGGCCCCCTGCTCCGGAGGGAGCTGAAGCTTCGCAAATGCCACCCAGCTGCATGATCCATGCGAGAAAAAATCCCCCAGCAGGGCATGCAAGTCCTGAAACAAGGAACAAAGTAGGGAGATGGGGATGTTCACCAAATAATGAAGGAGGCAGGGGAGGATGATTATTTTCAAGAAGGCTACATGACCTGAGAACAACTTAGGGGCAATGTCCACAATGAAATGGACAAGCGAATCAAGGCCACTGCTTCAGCTACACTCCCCTCTAAAAGGTCCGGACTAATGTGATATACCTTGACCCCCAAACAGCATACGGAAGTGGGTTCCCAGGGAACCTCCCTTCTCCAGATACACAGTCCTTGGCTCCAATCCCCACACAAGTGAGAAGAGCCAGGATTTATCCCTACTGGCCAAAAGTCCTGACATGTCCAAAATTGGCCAGGAGGGAAGCAACCGCAGAAAGGTCAGAGTCCACATCTTGCAGATAGAGCAGGACTTCATCTGCATAAAGGGAAGACACATGAGTCCTGTCATGCAAAGGAATGCCCCAGCTTAGCCCCTTCACCCTTGCCTGGGAAGACAATAGCTCCATAGCTATGGCAAAGAGCGAGGGCGAAAGAGGGCAGTGCTGACGGGCGCATGCCTGACCATGAAGGGTCCTGATATCCACCTCCCAAAGTGGGTTTGAGCTGTAGTGGAGGTACAGAGGAGACAGATAAGCTAAGTAATGTAGGGACCAAGGTTGAATCTCTGCAAGACCGTAAAAAGGTAATCCCAGCAAATGGAGTCAAAGGCATCATGGATGTCCAGCACCAGTGCCTGAGGCTGGTAGGTCTTTACCACATCCATGACCCGAAACAGCCAGTGAACACAAAGCAATGTATTCCTTCCCAGAATAAACCCATTCTGGTCGCTATGGATTAAACGTGGCAGCACAGATTTGAACTTCCAGGAGAGGAGCAAGCTCAAAATGTTATAATCTATGTTCAGGATGGCAATAGGGTAACAAAGCCTCAAGTCTAAGGAGTCCTTGCCTGGAGTAAGCAGCAAAGCTCTGGAGTCTTCATGCATTGTGGAGGGGAGGGATCAGGCCATCTGTTCAGGGATACTTACCGAAGGCCAGAGCCGTAATAGTAAAACAAATTTCTAGGACTGTAAGTGGGGTGTGACTGTCTGTCTGCTCAAGCAGGGTCAGCCTAAGAAGCTGTGCAAGGGTCAAGAATTCCCCTAGAGCTGATGGAGGGGGGCAGGGCAGTAGCAATCAATATAGTAGGTCATAAGGGCATCATGAATTCTATGCCTGGAGCGAAGAACACCCCTGTCAGGGACACGAAGCTCAAGTACTGGCTCCTGTCTAGTGTTCCTGTTGGCCAGCTAAGCCAACAGCTACTTGTCACCTTCCACATGCGTTCTGGCAGTATAGGACACAAAGTGCAGCATTGTAGCTGTTCCAGCAACCGGGCCTCTGTCTCAAGTAGAGGGACCAGGGAAGGCAGAAGGAGAGCATCCTCTGCCGCACGTTGTTCTATGATCAGTGTAATCACATTCAACTCTCTCTAGCTCTCAAAGAATCACGGGTGGGAACCAACCACTGCCTGCATACTCTCACCACGTAACACTACCTTGAAGGTTTCTCACTCCACAAGCAGGGAAAAGGGTGTGACTTCAATATAATTTATGAATTTGACAATGTTAGTGGCAAGAGTGTTGTGAAAAGGAGGGTACTTCAGGGACTCAGGTATGGTAGGTATGGGGGAGGAAATCTGAATTCAATCTAGGCCCACCACCAAGGGGCTATGATTCAATAATTGCTTCCTGAGATAATCTGGAGATGTTACAAAGGGGCAGAGAGTGTGAGAACACCAAGCAATCGAGCCACTCATAGACCCTATGCATATGTGAGTAAAAGGAGTCGAGGCAAACGCTTGGATTGTGGTGCTGCAAGACACCCAAGAGCTCCCACTTTGTAGCCAGGCCTGCAGACTCACTACATTAGCAACTGTGGGGGAGGAGGGGAGTGGAGGGTGAGACCGGTCAAGGGCAGGTTCTAGGACTGTATTAAAATCACCACCCAAGAACCAAGGCAAATGAGCCCGGCACAACAGAACCAAAAAGCAGTGATGCAGGAACAAAAGATGATCACTTTGGTGCATATATACACCCCAGCAGGACATGATTACGGTTCCAGTACTCTTCCAGGAGCACATACCTGCCCTCCAAGTCAACCTCCCAGTATAACACCTCAAATGGGATCCCGCCGTCACCCAAATCAGGATCCCTATCACATATGACGAAAGGTCGGTGGTAAAGACCTGTGCCCTTCAACGTTTCTGCAATTCAAGCAGTTCCACCTCACTGATGTGAGATTCCTGTAACATGGCTATGTGGACGTCCTTCAGCTTGAGAAATACACATATGTGGTAGTGTTTGGATTGTGTATGCATACCATGGATATTCCACTAAAGGACCATGTATTTCTGGGGTGTCCTGGTGACCCCTGAAAACCCCTCCCCCACTTCCCACTGGGACACCAGAACAGCATGAGGATCCTCAAATGCTAAGGACTAACTGAAACAATTCCCCAGAAATAGAGTGAGGAGGATGCCCAAATTGCATTAGACCACCCAGACATGTGAACTGAACAAGAAACAATAAAACATAACATTAATGCAGGGGGCCACAAGGCATCAACCAGCTGCCCAAGCAAGCACAGCAAACCATATTAGAAGTTAGGCAGGTCAAAGTGGACAGCACAGGGCTGCATAGAGAGAGTTTAGAAAGAGGACTAAGGCAAGTAATCAGTGAAGAGGCTCGCAGGAACAGGTGGCCAAACCCTGCAAGTCACATGAGGAATGGATGAGGAGCGTCCAGGGCAAAAAAAGGGAGGGGGGATTATAGTAGATAAGCTATGACCTTCCAGTTCAGAGAATGTCATTAGCTGTATGAGGAGTCACTTTTTGGCAGGGCATCCCCATTGGAAACAGAAGGAGCAGTGAACCCATCCATGTCAGAAAGCCTCTGAGATAGCCGAGCGACCCACATATGGAACAGGGAATGCAGCTGCAGCTTTCAAGGCCAAGTGGTGGTCATCTTGTGTCTGCTCCAGAGAGGGTGGAACAGGGATCTGTGGCTGTGCAAGTCTCGATCGACGGCGATGATGAGACTGCCTTCCAGGCTGATCCAGCTTGTCTTCCTTGATCACTGGGAAGGTGGAAAAGTCTTGATCCAGTACCAAGCTTTCCAAGGTTATTGAAAGAAATAGGATTTGTCATCACAGATCACCTTAGCCTTTAGGGGAACAGCAACATGTACTTATGGCTGACGTCCTAGAGCTTGCTCTTAACCCCAAGGAAAGAAGACAGTTGGCACTGCACTGCAAAGCTAAAGTCAGGGAAGAGTAAGATAAAGTAGTTGTCTCTCAGGAGAGGAGCAGACAGATGGGCTACCCGGAGGACAGTGTCTTGTGTAGCAGCTTGGTAACAATGGGTCTTGGGTGTGCTCTTTGTGGGAGCCGTCAGGCACTGACTCGGTTGGCCCTCTCGATGCAAAAGAGCAGAGTGAGTTTGTGCGCAGGAATCAGATCCGTAAACCAGTCCTCCGGTTAGGCAACCAGGTTTGGGCCCACACTGCCCTCAAAAAAGCCAATAAGACAGACACTGCTCCATTGTGCTTGACCCTCCACAGCATCCGCTCACGTTTCTAGGACCTGTGTCTGCTCCTTGAGGTCCCATAGTTGTTTCCTGAGGTCGTAAGTCTGGGACTGAACATCTGTCAAGGATCGCTCATTAAAGGTGATCTGCTTGGTCAATTTCTGGTGGTCCTACAGAAGAGGGTTGACATTGATGCCCACTGCATCCACCTTCACCCCAAGCTAAAGCGTGAGGTCTCAATGCCAGCCAGGATCGCATCAAGCTTATCTGGGCAAGAGGGGTCTACATCGATGTCCTCATCCCTGGTGGGAGACCTGTGTGGGGATAGAGCTGAGGACAGCAGTGTCTTTGCTTATTTTGTACACCCCATGTCCTCAGTTCTAAAGCTCCCCAAATCACAGGCTGAACTCCCAGCTCTGGGACAGTCAGTAGAGGTCTAAGGACAGACAGGCCGCTTACCCAGCTGAACGATCCCTTTGGGGAAAGCGGGACAGCAAGAGCAGCCCCAGCAGGCAGTAGGGGGTTGAATGGGAATGTGAAGAAGAAGCCACTGAATAATGTTTTAAGCAGGCACCCTACCCAAGCATGGAGGCAAGGGGACCAAGGGGCCAAGCCCAGATGGAGACAGCCTCAGTGTTGATGGTTTGCTGTCGAGCCCGTGTCACCAAATGGAAATAAAGGCATGGCTTGTAGGCACCAGTGATATAAAGAGCTCCCCACCAGCCTCGGTTGGCCTCACCAAGGCCCAGCCCCTGTCAAGTCTCAGGTGCCAAGTCAAGAGCCCAGATGTCCCTCTCCAGGTGCAACCAAGGTCTTAACGGGCTCCAGGCCAGCCCCAGGTGAAGCAGCCCATAAAGGGGAGGCCCAAGGACAGAGGACAGAAGTGCTCATGATGCAGAGGCCCATCACATCTCATTCTCCACCCCCACTTCTTGTGGGCCTCGGATCTACAGGTGGGGGCTGGTGCGAGGCTCACAGCCAACACAGTCCGGCCGATCACGCTATGGGCCCAGACGGAGTGCACATGATCTCCGGGGTCAGGGGTAAAAGGGCACACAGTGTAGGGCCCAACAATTTACAGTGGCCACCTCATATCTCTGCTCACCTTTGGTGACCCTGCATCTCCCAGGGGACCTGCCGACGAAGGGCTCTAATGGTGCGAGAACCGTAGTCGATGCTCGCCGGCCACCCCTCCAAGGCCTCAGAGGGAGCACAACAGGAACACGGGTAGGGGCAACACCGTGAAAGGGACCCCCTGTCTAATATTGTCGGCCACCTCTGAGAGCTCTGCAGATGAGCGATGAGGGGTCCAGGAGCAGTTACAGCATAGATGCAGGATGATGCAGTGACCAGAACCCGCAGCTCTCAAATTATGTGCCCGCCATCCTGCGTGGCCAGACCACAACCCCAACAAAAAAGTATTATAAGTGAGAGTTATAGCTACAACATGAGTAGACTGGCAAACATGTTCTTTATTGAATATTTATGTATAACTTTAAACAGGTATGGCCTTATTTAGAAATGGGTGGGTGCAGAATGTCTCCAAAAAAGGGGTTGATTTCCTGTCTGCCTTGCTGAGAGTGTATAGATGTGGCACTCTAAATACGGTGGTCAGGGTATCTGCCACTTTTGGGCAGATACTTCTCTCCACTAAACTCTAAACACGATCCATAGAGCTGTGATCGATTTGAAGCTTTCCTCTTAACACCCATTTGATTTTTAATAGTAGTGAAAACAAATTCTAAATTATCTTGACACTTCTGATGAAACGAGGATATAGTGTGATATGATGATATTGTTGAAATCATTCGAAATTAAATGTTAAATTAGATTTTAATAAACTTGACGTGCAAAGTTCTCATGTATCATTTGGTACTCAATTACATCTTTCAAGCACGGTATGCAGACTTCAGTGCATGTAACATATATGTTTGTTTTCTTAATTAAATGTGTCCATTTTATGTATTTAATTTGTTTTTTCATCTATACATGGTTCTGCTATAAACTGATTTAAAGCAAAGCGCCAAATAAACCTTGGATTCAATGTAGTTATTTTAATCGAAGGGGCACGTCCTGACATTTGCCTTAAAAGAGTAAGCAGTGAGACCGCGGAAGGATGACATATTCCTGCCACATACAGTTTCATGATCATAATCCTGTTTGCAGAACGCCTTTAAATTAGAACCATTTCTAGCTGTTAAATGGTTTCTCCACTTGAGCATGGTCAAAGAATTTGTTTAGCTTGAACACTTATTATGAGATCACTTGCAAAATAAATACCACATCACTTTTATTATTGTTTATTTAATTATTTTAATGAACAAAAACACGTATGATAATCATTTAGATATTGACATTTGTTTATAATCTATTACCGTGTGTACTTTTTATGTGCTATTCACAATTTCTCTTAATGTATGACTGAAGCACGCGCATTCTAATGAAATGGTATATGACCCACAGTCAAGCATGTCACTGTTGTCATTTTCGTTGTTTTAATTGCTAGGACACTAGGGGCCATATTTAAAAATTTTAGGGATTGCGACAGGGTTGGCTCCTCCATGAGGGCCGAGGAGTGTTGCCTGTCCCCCCCCCCCCCCCGCCAGCAGTGGCAGCTGCAAAACCTTTAAAAGAAAACGAAAATAAACTGAGTTTATTATCGTTTTCTTGTAAAGGGGCGGGCCACAGGGGTGGCGAGCAGTGCACTACCCCTCAGAGCGCACGTGTGTTTCGCTGGCCAAACACACATGCGCAGGAGGCTCTCTCCAGCCCAGCAACACAGTTGCCGGACTGGAGAGAGTTTGCACAGGCTCCCAGTCTGCCTGAGAGTACCCTGGCTGGGTGCTCCCAGCTAATCCTGACACTGCTCTGAGCAGCGTCAAGATCAGCCGCCGGAGCAAGTTGGCAGTCTATGCCTGCAGCCTGTGACGGAGGAGTGGAGTGGAGCGGCGCAACGGCACGTGAAGGTAAGTGGGTTTTTTTTGGTTTTTTTTTTAATTGAATTCATGTTTTCACGCCCTCCCACTCTCCGTGCGTCACCTGCCCCTTCAGTGCGCTACGAGCAGCGTCTGGATTGCAATTTCCTAATTGCGATTCTTTGCGAATCAGAATTAGGAAATTGTAATTCCTGATGTACCAAAATGTATGACTTGCAATTAGTAATTCCTAGTGGTGGTCGCAATAGGGCTACCTTATGATTATTAATTAGGTAGGTTGCAATTTGTAACCCATTAGGATTTGCAGCCTTCTGGCTGGGGTCAGCAGACCACCATGTCTGTGACTGTTTCTTAAAAAAAGGAGGTTTTTTTTAAATGCAGCTTGTCATCCTTCAAGGAAAACGAGATATATTTCCAAAAAATAAAAAGAAGTGTTTAAGTTTGAACCACTGACTGCTCTTAAAAAATGTTTGTTTCTGCATTCACAATTTTCCATGTGCGGGTGGTTACCCCCATCTTTGAGGTGTAGGTAAAAGATGAATGTTTTGAAAACATAATTTGATCACAAACCACTCATACATACCATGAATTTGATATTAAGCTGGCACTCCCTAAATAACCCCCTTCCAAATACAGAAATACTAAAAATATATTACGGTTCGGTAACATGTTACCAAATCTCAATTTTTGCTCTCTACATATGTATAAGCATTTTTGCGATCGGAACTGGACCAGTCCTGAGAATCGAGCCGTTATCAACTGCAAAAATGCTTTGTATATGGCCCGAAGGGAGTTATAAAAACATACAAAGCCGGACTTCCCAATAATCCGCCATATGCAACTCATTCTCTGTCCATTGCAGGCAGCGTGGAAAGAATGAGACCCTCATTATGAGTGTCTTGAAATAATCCCTGTTAGTGTCCGACGCCAGAATTCCTGTTATTAGTGGTTCTAGTAATTCTGTGGGTGGGACATTAATAGGGATTACACTATTTTAGGGACTAAAATACACAAATAGGTGCTTGCATGCCAAAGCCCACATATTGACTGACCCTGGGTATTTCGATTGAGATTTTGACTGGCCTACATGTGAAACACCACGACTCATAATTATGATGGGTCTGGTAACTCCTATTAATGGGCACTTTGAATAATCAGGACACTCGTAATGCGGGCCTCAGAAGTAGGAACACATTACCACACAAGGTTCATAAATTCAGGACATCATGTGCCCCAAACAAACCTTCTCAAGTTGCCACTATCACCCCCTGGAATGTCCTTCTACATGATATAAAAAAACAACTAACCCTACCCTCTTTCAGGTAATACCTCAAAGCCCATTATTCATCAGTACTTGCACTATTTATAATTAGAGCTAACTGAAAAAAGGATAACTGGGTTACCCCAAATGTCCCTCCATGCTATTATCAATGTTATCGACAGTCATCTGGTCAAACACATGTGCCACCATATGTCCCATACGTACGAGTTTTATGTGAAACGCTCTTTCTCAGGAAATAGGTTCCATTGGTGCAGCAAGTGCGGTGGCAGTGGTCTAGAGGCTTGAGGGGCCCACTGAACTCTTACTATTACTTTGTTATTCAAACAGACCGTTAAGTTGGGCATTACTTTCCTGGCAAAAGGGTCCAAGGCACACTGGCGATGCTACTGTTATTATTGTTACAAAGTCAGTTACTGAGTTGATCTTTTTACGTTGCTGATGGTTTTCTGCTCACGCACGTACTTTTGAAGACATTATCTCATGTTATACCATACGATCCACACGTACAACTTATAAATATTGCAAGTTTGTTTACCGAAATATTGCCATTTGTTAAATGTATTAATGTACAGTAAGCCTTTAGCAGGATACTACCACAAACTGAGAAATAAATGGCAAATAAAAGGCCAACTTCTTTTCATGTTTTCAAGCATTTAAAGATGTGACGTTAACACCAGATATTTGCTGGTTCTAATGGTGTGGTTTTCCTGTGTAATTAAGTGCTGGTAAAGCCTTTTTGATGCAGAAGTACCATTTTCTTTAAATAGGAAAAAAGCAGTAACTAGGAGAATTCACTGACTGTAAATTGAAAATATTTTATTACATTTCGACCTTCTTTAAATTCGAATGCCTAAGAATGTATAGTTGATGCATTCCTAATGGAAATAATAGGTTCACGTGCAAGACGTCTTTTAAAACAGATATATTATATGATGCTTTCTTCCCTCGTTTATAAAATCGTTTTTGATAAAAGGTTCAGTAAGCAGAGGGGACTGTCATGGGAGAGAAGATGTCTTGGAGACCGCCTCTACAAAGAGTCACGGGCTAGACGGATCCCTCCCTGTGTCTCTCGGGAAGTACACAGGACTTCTGCACAAAAAAGGATCTTGGGCTAGTGCTTTTGCCCCTTTGGTGTCTTCTGTCTGTGCTACATGTAGAACATTGACCCATAATAGACCCATAACGGGTTCTTGTACAACACAGCTAGTGGACTTACAGCAAGAATGTATGTACTATACGTCTCACAAACTATTTACTTACTATTGCTAAAGAGGTATAACTAAAAAATATTCTGGTAAGTGATTTGCTGCTATTTTCTCTGCAATTAATGTTTAACTTTTTGTACTGCAGCTATTAAAGTCACCAAAATGCTTAGAGTATCTTATCGCTGGGCATATATAATACAACACTATGGCGGTCATTACAAGATTGGCAGTAAAAGCTGCTTACCGCTGTGCAGAAGACCACCAACACACCGACACGGCCATGGAAATCCGCCACAGCTATTGTGACCCACAGTACGGAATCCGCCAAAATTCAGACACCCACACAGGTCCGCCACACCAAAGGTCAGTGATAAACTGGCGAAAACAAATCCTCCACCCCCACGCCAACAGAAATACACCCACACTATCACGACAAACGAATCCACGCAGCGGTCTTTCAACTGCGGTATTGCATTGGCGGTACACACCGCTGCGCTCAAAATACACACACTTTTACAAAACACAGCCACATTGGACAATTCAAAATACACACACCTAATACACATACACACACCACTCCCACACACCCAATACAATATAAAACACACACCGACATCACCCACAACCCCCTACTACCACAATTACCGAGAGAAGGCCAGAGAGAGACACCACAAACAACTACCAAGCATCCACAGGCACAAAATACCATCACCCACAGAACTTCCACGCACCTCACCCAACACACCACTAGATATCAGCACACTTATCACCACACACACCACCCCACACATCACACACACCACCCCATGGCACGGCAAAGACACCCCAGGTTCTCTGAGGAGGAGCTCAGGGTCATGGTGGAGGAAATCATCCGGGTAGAGCCACAGCTATTAGGATCACAGGTGCAGCACACCTCCATAGTTAGGAAGATGGAGCTATGGTGAAGAATAGTGGACAGGGTCAACGCAGTGGGACAGCACCCAAGAAATCGGGATGACATCAGGAAGTGGTGGAACGACCTATGGAGGAAGGTGCGTTCCGTGGTCTCAAAACACCACATCGCGGTTCAGCGGACTGGCGGCGGACCCCCACCTCCTCCCCCATAACTAACAACATGGGAGGAGCAAGTCTTGTCGATTCTGCATCCTGAGGGCCTCGCAGGAGTAGATGGAGGAATGGACTCTGGTAAGTCAATTCTTAACTATTACATCCCCCACCCTACTTGCATGCTATCACATACCCCCACCCTCACCCTCACCCCCATCACTCCAACTCCTCACAAATGTCCCAACATCACAAACCACACATCCTAACACCAAGCCCTGCATGCAACAACAAAGCATGGACACCCATCGCCAAAGCATGGCCACTGGACATACCCATACACCCCCCTAAACCACCATCACACAAGGTCCCACACAGGAATGCAAGCACTGGGGTACACGGTCACCCACCCATTGCACACCATGCCACACACAGATGTAATAAACATCCTTTCATAGCCCTGCAGGATCCCTACCCAACGTCACCGGACAGGAGGGTCCACACATGCCCACACCACCAACAGAAGAGGCCCACAGTGATGACAGCAGCTCTGTCCAACTGGATCTAGATGACCAGCCCGGCCCATCTGGGATCTCGGGACCATCGGTTCCCCTGACACAGTCACAGGCCACCACAGAGCTTTCCCCCTCTTGTAACACCAGCACAGCACCCACCCAGCGGGCCCATACCTCTGTCCCCAGGACACGTCAAGCAGCAGTGTGTCCACCACTACAGGGAACCCAGGCTGACCCACCACCTCAACAACAACAGGGACCTGGGGGCAGTGGTAGTGGGCACAGGGTCCAGGGGACGGAGGCCCAGGAACAAAGGGGAACTGGGAGGGCTGCTGTGCGACAGGGGGAGGACAGGCCAAGGGAACCCACTCTCCACAAGGCCCTCTCCTCCATCATGGGAGCCTACCACCACTCCCAGGAGACAATGGCAACGGTACTGGCCAAGTTTCAGGAGACCCAGTGGCTGCATGAGGAAAAGTATTTGAACCTTAGGGAGGAACTCAGAAACATCAATTCCACCCTGGGCACCATCGTAGGGCTGCTGAAGGAAGTACTCAACACCCGGAGGGACACTGTGGCACCACAAGGGGCACCTGACACTAGCATGGACGATGAACTGCCCACCACCTCCGCCGGCACTAGTGGACAGGACGCCCCGCCAGAGGACCACCACACCAGCACCCCAGCCCCTGCAGAGGGAGAACCACCCCGCAAACGGTCCCTGAGATCCAGGACAAAGGCAGAGAACGATGCTAAGACCCCCACCAAGAAATGAGACCACCCTGAATGTCATCCTTCTGTCCCACTTTGTCACCCTGTCCATCCTCATACTGCCCCAGCTCCACTTCCTATGCCCATTGAGCACCTCAATAAACACCGTTAAAGCACAAAACAATCTGGAGTCAGTCTGTGATTTTGGAATAGTGTATTAGAATTACAGTGACAAAATGCTCTTTCAATTGTAATGCCAACATACCTATGTCACACAGCTCTAGTCCATGAGGAAACAAAGCAGATGTCACACAGTGGGGCCCACTTCTGTGAAATCGTAAGGGAAAGCGACAACTCTGTGACCATACACTGGGTGAAAACGACAGACAGGAGAGAGGTGGTAGTGTTAAAGTACATGTAGTAGGCAGGTCTGTACTCTTACCTGTGTCTCACTGGAAATATTGCAGGATCACCGAGTTCCTGTTGTCCATGTCCTCTTCTTCTGCTTCCTTGTCTTCACTGTCCACAGGCTCCACAGCTGCAACAACACCGCCTTCTGGACCATCCTTCTGCAGAAAAGGCACCTGTCGTCACAAAGCTAAGTTGTGAAGCATACAGCAGGCCACGATGATCTGGCACACCTTCTTTGGTGAGTAGGATAGGGATCCACCTGTCATATGGAGGCACCTGAACCTGGCCCTCAGGAGGCAGAAGGTCCGCTCGGTCACCCTCCTAGTTCGCCCATGGGCCTCATTGTAGCGTTCCGCTGCCCTTGTCCTGGGATTCCTCACTGGGGTCAGTAGCCATGACAGGTTGGGCTAACCAGAGGCGCCTGCAAATGGCGAGGGACAACTGTTAGACACACACTAACCTGTAGGGATATCCCCAGACCCAGACAACCATTCCCACTGTCTTGCTTCCAGGTGCTCACCTAATAGCCACATGCGGTGCTTCTGTAGTTGACCCATCACATAAGGGATGCTGCTATTCCGCAGGATGTAGGCGTCATGCACTGAGCCAGGGAACTTGGCATTTACATGGGAGATGTACTGGTCTGCCAAACACACCATCTGCACATTCATGGAATGATAACTCTTCCGGTTTCTGTACACCTGTTCACTCCTGCGGGGGGGCCAAAGCCACATGTGTCCCATCAATGGCACCTATGATGTTGGGGATGTGTCCCAGGGCATAGAAATCACCTTTCACTGTAGGGAAATCCTCCACCTGAGGGAAAACGATGTAGCTCCGCATGTGTTTCAGCAGGGCAGACAACACTCTGGACAACACGTTGAAAAACATAGGCTGGGACATCCCTGATGCTATGGCCACTGTTGTTTGAAATGACCCACTTTCAAGGAAATGGAGTACTGACAGCACCTGCACTTGAGGGGGGATTCCTGTGGGATGGCGGATAGCTGACATCAGGTCTGGCTCCAGCTGGGTGCAAAGTTCCTGGATTGTGGCATGGTCAACCCTGTAGGTGATGATCACATGTCTTTCCTCCATTGTCGACAGGTCCACCAGCGGTCTGTACACCGGAGGATGCCGCCATCTCCTCACATATCCCAGCGGACGGTGCTAATGAAGGACAACAGCGAGAACAGAGTCAACCAACTCAGAGGTGCGAACCCACAGCTTACACAGAACACGATTCATAATCCGAAAAGTGGCCTGTATGTGTGTTGAGGCTAGGCCTAGGTATGTGTGACGCAGTTAAAAATTAAGCCATGTGGGCCCCTGAAATGGCGGCTGCCTGACCTCTAAAGTGGGACAATGGGATGTGAGGTAATTGCGCTGGCGTTGTACACCTTCGCAGTAGGCGGTCGAAGACCTCGGCTCAATGCTGCATTGGTTAACATTGGACCCTATGGGTCCCAGGAGCCAATGATGATGTACGCTGGCGGTGACAAAGGCAAGGTCCCACCGTAAGGCAGGCCATGTGGCACCCCACCCACCTCTGTAGAGTGCCAAGTACACCTAGTTATGCCCCTGTGTCATCCATGTGTGCAGATGTCATCCATAGCCTTGTAGGCCATGTCCCAGGGATTAAACAGTGGAGGCCACGAGCACGGCGTAGTGCAGGGGGCTTCTGAGTCTGTTGTGTCCGCCAATGGTAGCGGTAATGCATGCACTCAACATGTTTTTCTTCTGTCGTCCCCCCCCCCCTTTTTGTGGTCTCCCTGTTCTTGTGTGCATCCCACATGGCCCTGGAGGGCAAAACTACAGAGTCGGATTTCACCAGTGGGACGGAGGGCGAGGGGAGCTCCATGGCGGGAACAGGAGCTGACACCAGTGACATGGACTCGTCCTCTGATGGGAGCTCCCTTGTGGTGGCAGCAACATCTATGCTCCCACATCTACAGGTACAGCCGCCACCCCCCCTACCAGCACCGCCCTCCCAGCAGCCCCTCAGCCTTTGCCCTGTGCCCACTCACCCAGGAGGGTGGGCATCACCTTCGCCCCAGGCACCTCAGGCCCTGCCCCAGTCACCCCTGCTGCCCTCAGTGAGGAGGCCATTGACCTCCTCAGGTCCCTCACTGTTGGGCAGTCTACCATTTTGAATGCCATCCAGGGTGTAGAAAGGCAGTTGCAACAAACAAATGCATTCCTGGAGGGCATTCATTCTGGTCAGGCGGCCCTTCAGACTCTGGCCTCAGCACTGATGGCAGCCATTTTCCCGGTGTCTAGCCTTCCCCCTCCAACTTCCTCCACCCAGACCCAATCCCCTCTACCTCAGCTTATCCCAAGCACACCTTCAGACCAGCATGCACACACGTCAACACACAAGGGAAGCTCAGGCAAACATAAGCACCACACATCCCACATGCACTCACGCAAGCATCACACACATGCACACATGCAGACACACCAACATCCACTGCCACTGTGTCCCCCTCCTCCTCGTCTCCCTCCTCCCTCCCAGTCTTGTCTACACTCACACCTGCATGCACTACATCTACAACCACTACTGCCATCACCAGCACACACACCACCACACCCCGCTCACGTGCAGTCACCCCCCCCACTACCATTCACACGTCCCCTGTGTGCTCTCCCAGTGTGTCTGTGACGCCACCTCCCAAGATACACAAACGCAGGCACACACCCACCCAACAGACATCCACCTCACGACAGCCTAAAGCGCATGCACCCTCACCCAAAGTCACCAAACTATACACCTCCTACAACCACAACCTCTTCCTCCACTCCCAAACCCCCTCCAGCTACCTGTCCCAGTGTCTCCAAAAAGCTTTTCCTGTCCAACCTTGACCTCTTCCCCACACCTCCCCCACCTCGTCCGTCACCTAGGGCCCGACTCCCAGGGCAGCCAGTGTGGCACGGAGCCACAGCACGGACAGTCCCCCACCTGTCAAGCATCAAAAGTTGGCCAGTGCCCGGCGGGAGAGGGGGAAGCCTCCAGCCACCAAAGCCGCTCCCAGGGGTACAGGTGGGAGTGTAGAGTCAGCTGCGACACCTTCCAAGGTGGGGAAGGGCCACAAGAAACACGGCAAGTCTGGGAAGAGCAGCAGGGTGGAGAAGACGCCACCATCCCCGCTGCCCAGGAGGCCACCACCAGCACCTGCCCTGCTGCCCAAGAGGCCACCGCCATCATCCCCGCTGCCCAGGAGGCCACCGCCAGCACCTGCCCTGCTGCCCAAGAGGCCACCGCCATCATCCCCGCTGCCCAGGAGGCCACCTCCATCATCCCCGCTGCCCAGGAGGCCACCGCCAGCACCTGCCCTGCTGCACAAGAGGTCACTGCGCTCATCCCCCCTGCTCAGGAGGCCACCGCCAGCACAAGCCCCGCTGGGCCAGAGAGGACCGGCAGCACAAGCCCCGCTAAGCCAGAGAGGACCGCCAGCACAAGCCCCGCTGGGCTAGAAAGGACCGCCAGCACAAGCCCTGCTGGGCCAGAGAGGACCGCCAGCACAAGCCCCGCTGGGCTGGAGAGGACCGCCAGCAACTGAGTCACTGCAAAGGAGCCTGCCACTACAAGTACCGCTGAACAGGGCACCGCCGCTACAAGCACCGCTGCACAGGGCACCGCTGCCTCAAGCACTGCTGCCAAGGACACCGCCGCCTCAAGCACCGCTGAACAGGGAACCACCGCTACAAGCACCGCTGAACAAAGGCACCGCCGCTACAAGCACCGCTGAACAGGGCACTGCCTCTACAAGCACCGCTGAACAGGGCACCGCCACCTCAAGCACCGCTGCCAAGGACTCCGCCACCTCATGCACCGCTGAACAGGGCATCGCCACTACAAGCACCACTGAACAGGGCACCACCGCTACAAGCACCGCAGGCCCATGAGCGCCAAAAGCTCTGACGCTACTGAGGCCACAACGAGCAGTATGAAGCACTCTGGGCACAAGGCCCCCTTCAGAACGAGTGGAGATTGACATCTACTACCTCTGTCCTTGGCAGGATGAAGCACTCTGGGCACAAGGCCCCCTCCAGAACCAGTGGAGATTGACATCCATTACCTCTGTCCTTGGCAGGATGAAGCACTCTGGGCACAAGGCCACCTCCAGAACCAGTGGCGACATACATCCACTACCTCTGTCCTTGGCAGGATGAAGCACTCTGGGCACAAGGCCCCCTCCAGAACCAGTGGAGATTGAAATCCACTACCTCTGTCCTTGGCAGGATGAAGCACTCTGGGCACAAGGCCCCCTCCAGAACCAGTGGAGACTGTTATCCACTTGAGAGACTGTGGCTTTGCGCTCCCAGGATGGAACAGTGGGCAAACCACCCACTGTATAGACTTGAGAGACTGTGGCTTTGCACTCCCCAGGATGGAACAGTGGGCAAACCACCCACTGTATAGACTTGTGAGACTGTGGCTTTGCACTCTCCAGGATGGAACAGTGGGCAACCCACCCACTGTAAAGACTTGAGAGACTGTGGCTTTGCACTCCCCAGGATGGAACAGTGGGCATGTGGCCCCCTCGTGGATTTGGCGTTGTACACTCAAGCGGCTGAGGTGCCCCCCCTTCCGCTCCCCCTGATGTGCCTGTTTTTTTGGTATCTGATGCCCCTGCAGTGTTCTCTCCGTCATGGTCGGGGATCTTGTGTGGGCCTCGCCCATACCGTGTGGGCCCAGTGTTCCACGGACTTCAATGGAGCACTACCTGGACTACTATTGTTGATGTATATATTTGTTTATGATGTGTATATATATTTTTGCGTACTGGATTTTAATATATTACAATGGTTACACTAATTTTCTTTTGTCTTTGCATTCTTCCGGGGGGGTTGGGTGGTGTACCTGTAATGTATCATGCTGTATTGGAGTGTGTGTTGTGGTGGGTGAGGGTGGGGTGGGGGAGTTGTGTGTGTGTGTCCCTGTTTTTTCCCTCCCCCCTCCAGTGTGTCGTAGGTGCAGTACTCGCTGTGGTCTTCGCCGCCGGCGTTCGTGCTCCTGGTAGAGGCGCAAGAAGACAAGGGCTGGCAGGATCTGCAGCTCTGGTTCAATGGCGTCCTGCTTCCTCGTGGGGTGTGTAGAGGTGAGCGTTTTCCCTTCGAAGTCCCGTTTCCGCCGTGTTTTTGTCCACGGTGAATCCACCCCGGAAAAGTTGGCGGGTTGGTAGGTTGTGATACTGTGGGCGGGACATTGTCCTCCGCCTGTCTGTTGGCGGTGACCGCCAAGCTGTTTGTTTTTACCGCCGTGGTGGTCGGAGTGTTAAAGTGGCTGTCTTTGTTGGTGGTTTCCGCCACGGTCGTAATTCCATTTTTTTTACCGCCTACCTGTTGGCGGTCTTACCGCCGATTTAACACCGTCCGCCAGGGTTGTAATAACCACCTATATCTTTGTCAGAAGGTAGCTACGCCATATGAAAATGTAAAAAGTGGCTCAAATGGTGTTCTTACCAATCCCTGAACAGCAATGCCATCTTCCATTATGGGTATCTTCGTGGAGGGAGTGAGATCGCTATCCATTGACTTTAAATGCATAATCATTAAGATGGCCTTACTTAAGAACACATTAAACCACATTTCACTTTCTTCCACATAGGCAGTTTCTCTAAATCTATGATAGAATCTAGATCTCTCAGTAGCTGAAAGCCACAATCTAGCAAAATTTACACCAATACCCAAAAAGGACATTGGGGACCTTCTTCAAGAATACAATTCAAAATCAATAACGAATAGACTACTTGAACTCCACCCTATCCGGCACTGAAGAACATACAGAAAAAGCATCATTCATTAAGAAAAGTATCCACCGAGGCAGCATTATTGAAATTAAGCACTAGTGACCGCTACTAATAGCTCTATAGAGTCTCTCTTCCACTGCCTTCTCCATAATAGCAGACTGGTCATAAAATAAAACTTGGGGATTGGATACTTAGGACCTCATTTACAGGTTGGAGGCCGGTGTAGTTTGTCATTAATATGACAGTTGTCTGACCGGCAAACTCGTGGCCTACCTGCTAGCTCTAACTGTGAAAACCTTTGACGAATATCCTGTTGGAAATTGGGCTTCTGGCAGAGGTGTAATGAAACATGATAGGGCCCCCCTGCAAAGTACATGGAGCCACCTCCTGACCCAGTCAGAATCTCTCAGGCTAGGGGCCCACCACCCATGCACAGTGTACTGTGCTGTACTATACTGAGGGGGCCCCTGGAGCTTAGCTTCCCCCTACACTGTGAGTGGGGCAGGGGGTTATGTTATGCCACTGGCTGTCAGTCAAAAGGTCTCAAACTATCTGCCGTATTTAAGGCAGAGGTTCCAGCATACTTTTCCCCAGTATGGGACTGTCAGGGAAGTCTTCTAGTACTAAACAAGATGCTATAAAAATGAAACCCCCTACACTTGCTAAAAGTAAATCCCCTTTGGCTGTTTATTTTTGAAGAACAAAATCTTTGCTGAGCTGGTGCATTAAACATGGCAGCTGCTTAGCTAACCTTCAGTGCCATCAACAGAGCAGCCATGACAGCATCTCTGCTGAAGGCGTAGAGATATCTACCTCACAGGCAAATACCTCTACGTATGGCAGTTGGGCTACCAGCAGACAACATTGTACATCCTTCTTGCCCTGGATGGCTTGCTGACTGACTGTCATACTCTAAATGAGGATCATAACCACCTTAAATAACCTGGATACAATGTTAAGGACCAAATCCAGGTTGACTGGATACTCCTTATCATTGCTGGATCTGCTTGTCCAAACAGCTGGAGAAAAGTATGCAAATAGATGGCAGTGTAACAAAAACACCATATAATATGAAGGTATTAACAAACATGTTGAACTTTCTATCTTTCAATGACTCTCTATTTAAATAAAAGTGATTGGCCTGCTCCTATTAAGCCCTATTTGTTTACCATTCACCCAGGGACAACAACATTTTTGCTGAATTATTAATTGAACTCATCACAGAATCCTTAATCAACTCAGATAATGACATTTTCCAATGCATGGTCAACCAAAGCTTGAGAGATAAAAAATGCTGTTGCATTTTTGGCTTCACACTTTCCTCATAATAATCACATACATTTATGTGCAACCTCATCACACATAAAATGGTCCACATTACACCGGCTCACAACTAAAGGAGGGAACATCAATATTGATAGCCCATAAACAGTAGTCTGTCTGACCTCTTCCTCATCCCACTTCCTGCACCAGTGTAGCCTCATAGACTACAACAGATGAGGAATGTTCACAAGCATCTGTTATCTCCCCAATATACTGGCATTGGGCAAGATCAACCTGACTGCTTCTTTGGCAAGTACACTCATGCCACTTTGTAAATGTTGTGCGGCATGGAATCCCAATGCTCTAGTTGAATGTGTTAGCGCATGGTAATGGTGTTCCAATGATACTTAGACATGTCAGCATGTTTAACATATCATCAGAAACATTACAAGTCATATACTTCACCAATTGCAAGTCAGCATTTGTACATCGTGTAAAATATCACCATACCTTTCATGAGTGAGGGCTGGTTCATGGATCTATATGTATGTATTAAGTAGTGTTTATATAGCTTGACCTTATTCAAAAATGAACTAGGGGCAGCTCCTTTGCTATGGCAAAGGGGTGTCACCCCCTCTGTCTGAGCCAGCAGCAGAAAAATAAAATGATAGTTGACTATAGTTTTATTTTTCTGCTTCTGGCTCAGCCAGCAGTGTATGGAGGGGAGGGGCTTGGCCAGGGGAAGTGGGAGAGGGGAGGAGGAGAGAGTGTGCACCTAAGTGCGCATGTGTGTTTGGCCAGTCGTCTCAGTCAGGTCAAACACACATGCGCACTTAGGTTTCTCCGGCCTGGCTGTTTTTAACAGCCAGGCTGAAGAAACTGCACAGACCCCAAGGCTGTGTCTGAGTGGAAGACCGAGCCACTCAGACCAATCCAGGCACTGCTTTCATGCTAAGTATAGCATGAAAGCAGTACCAGGATTGCTGGGGAGCCTGTGCTGGTATCCAAGTGAATGCTGGGACACCACATCGCTTAAAGAGGAGCAATGAACGAGACTGCGGCATCCGTGAAGGTAAGTTTAATTTATTTTATTTTCTCCCCCTCCGTGTCTGCCCTCGCCCCCCACCCCTCCCCTTGTGATTTGCGTCGGTCACCGCTGAAAGGAACTAGCAAAAGTAGTTCCAAAACAACCTTAGGGAGTTATTCAACAGTGCCATCTGCCCCCCCAATAGCAACTGGTGCAGGTGTTACATCTCTGTCCACAACCAGAGAAATGCTGTTTTCACCATTCTTGACACTTACGTTTCCAGCATTCAGGTGTTACATGAGCTCAGACATTGTGTGAGGCGGGCAGATAGTCAGACATACAGTCTACACTATATAAATTAGTCTCTTCTGTGTAATGTGGTGCAAGTAGTTTCTTGCAAAATATTATTTACTATAGCTCTATTCATTATTCAATATTGTTCATTAGGGTCAAAAAGGTTTATTAAAATACTAAGACATTTTAAATAGAACAAAAGGGAAGCCATAGAAAAACACAGGAGATTGCTACGTGTCTTATAACAACAATTCTGCAAAATATTGTTGAAATACAAAACCGGGGAAACAATGTGACTATTCGAGACCAGTGAAGTCATTGGCCCTAAAATACTGAATGAAATCAAACTTTTTTTTATTTAGCAGGGCCCAAATTTTAAAAGAAGATTTGTACTAAGCTACAAATTTGTTAGAAGCAATAATATGATTAGGTCAGGTGTTTCATATGGATTTAAAAGGAACAAATTTGCTTTTTTTTTTAAATACTCTTCATTTCCACTAATAAAGAGTTAAAACTAGGCATGGGTGAAATTTAAATGACGTGGTCGCAATTTGTCTATTTGGCAAATTTCGCATTGTACTTGTTACATTAGATTCCGCTATTACACCACTGTGTGTAAACAGACGCGGTTAGCAGCAAAGGTTCACTGCAACCATGACATTTGCTGTGAAATTTACAGTAAACACATACGAAAAACAGAATGTGAGCGACCGTTGTTCGTGTGCTTTTTTTTTTTTTTTTTTTTAGGTTTTTTTTTTTAGCACAGAATGTGTTCTTGCAGCAACAACTGACTTGGGGATGCATTTCTCATTAAAATACTTAGCTAAATGACAGACTCTCATTTTGCGTAATTACACGTAACTTTTATTTTTTTTAGTTTCTCCCCCTCCGTGTCTGCCCTCGCCCCCCACCCCTCCCCTTGTGATTTGCGTCGGTCACCGCTGAAAGGAACTAGCAAAAGTAGTTCCAAAACAACCTTAGGGAGTTATTCAACAGTGCCATCTGCCCCCCCAATAGCAACTGGTGCAGGTGTTACATCTCTGTCCACAACCAGAGAAATGCTGTTTTCACCATTCTTGACACTTACGTTTCCAGCATTCATGTGTTACATGAGCTCAGACATTGTGTGAGGCGGGCAGATAGTCAGACATACAGTCTACACTATACAAATTAGTCTCTTCTGTGTAATGTGGTGCAAGTAGTTTCTTGCAAAATATTATTTACTATAGCTCTATTCATTATTCAATATTGTTCATTAGGGTCAAAAAGGTTTATTAAAATACTAAGACATTTTAAATAGAACAAAAGGGAAGCCATAGAAAAACACAGGAGATTGCTACGTGTCTTATAACAACAATTCTGCAAAATATTGTTGAAATACAAAACCGGGGAAACAATGTGACTATTCCAGACCAGTGAAGTCATTGGCCCTAAAATACTGAATGAAATCAAACTTTTTTTTATTTAGCAGGGCCCAAATGTTAAAAGAAGATTTGTACTAAGCTACAAATTTGTTAGAAGCAATAATATGATTAGGTCAGGTGTTTCATATGGATTTAAAAGGAACAAATTTGCTTTTTTTTTTAAATACTCTTCATTTCCACTAATAAAGAGTTAAAACTAGGCATGGGTGAAATTTAAATGACGTGGTCGCAATTTGTCTATTTGGCAAATTTCGCATTGTACTTGTTACATTAGATTCCGCTATTACACCACTGTGTGTAAACAGACGCGGTTAGCAGCAAAGGTTCACTGCAACCATGCCATTTGCTGTGAAATTTACAGTAAACACATACGAAAAACAGAATGTGAGCGACCGTTGTTCATGTGCTTTTTTTTTTTTTTTTTTTAGGTTTTATTTTTTAGCACAGAATGTGTTCTTGCAGCAACAACTGACTTGGGGATGCATTTCTCATTAAAATACTTAGCTAAATGACAGACTCTCATTTTGCGTAATTACACGTAACTTTGCTGACGTTTTGCATAATTATGGCAATACAATTTACATGAATTTTGCATACTTAGGGGCATATTTATAATCTGCGCTGAATTTGTGTCATTTTTTTACACAAATTCAGCACAAACTGAACTCTATATTTATATTATGTCACTAAACCTGTCTAGCGCCAAAATATAGGAGTTAACCTAATTTTGTGGATGCGTGAAACCACCTTGCCTCAATGAAATACAAGGTAGGCGCTCCCGTCAAAAAATTACTTTAAGACCCCAGCGCCTTATTTATCCTTCCATGGAAAAATGGTGCAGGGGGCCTAAATAATGGCGCTAAGCTGGCTTAGTGCCATTATTAAATGACTGGGTCAGAGCAGGTATTAGGGGACCTGTGGACCCATTTCCATGGTCAAACACCATGGAAAGAGTCCACAGGTGCCCACCCCAAGCCCCAGGAACACCCCCACCCACACCAGAGGATGGGGGACCTCATCCCATGTAAGTAGGGCAAGTATAGGTAAGTATTTTATTTTTTAATGTAAGTGCCATTAGGGGCCCTGGCATGGGCACCCCTACATGGCACTGGGTGCAATGGCCATGCCCAGGGGACACTTGTCCGCTTTGCTGGGCATTGGGGTGGTGGGCATGACTCCTGTCTTTTATAAGACAGGAGTCATGTAGTATGGATGGTTTCGCATCCAGAAATAATGCTAGGCTGGCTAAAAGCATCTTTTCTGCCTCTAACCAGCCTAGCGTCATATATTGAGGCAAAACCCCCTTCCCCCGTACCACCACCCCCACCCGGCTAATATAATTTTTTCTGATGTTAGCGCAACCAGTGCGCCGGCGCTATAATTTTTGATGCAAAACTGCGCAAACGCAGTTTTGCATCAAAAAGCATAAATATGGGCATTAGTATCTTTTTTAAATTAACTTGAAAAAGCCATTCTGTTCTACACCTGCCAACATGCAAACAATGTAGCCAACAGATTCCAAATGAGATACACCAAACTTGTAAAAATCCTTCCAGTTTACTAAAGTTTAATTTTAAATGCACAAATAAAACACTTTTAATGAGACGTGTGAGCAAGTGAATTTACGATAAAAACGACAGATGTGTACTTGAGTTATTTCATACTGAACTGTACTTATGATAACTTTGAACACAGCATTATGCTGTGATTCTAACATTCATCACCATAGAAACAGTGCATGACACTTTTCAATTAGCTCTGATTTTTTCCTAAATTAACCAAGAGTAACAGCTCCTTGCTTTTAAACTTGACTCTTCACAATGAATAATTCTAGTTAAGGTACATACAACAGACAACCAGAATTGGGTGACATTGCAAAATTACGACCTTTATTACCTGAACCTTAAAACAATGAGGCACACATGCAAGTATGGCACCCATGCAAATATGGGTGCTTGGTTGGATTGGACCGCATATGAGGTGACTGCGAAATTATTTAGCCTTGCATGGTGCAGAACAGAGATTTACAGAACTGACAATATATGTTAATGTGGCAATGCTCCCAAACTTTGTAAATTCCATTGACGGTATAATTTCAGAACTACAACAATGATGCTAGATCTTTGAATATTGCACTTTGAGAACATTCAGGGCCATATTTATACTTTTTGACGCAAAACTGCGCTAACGCAGTTTTGCGCCAAAAAAATTAGCGCCGGCTAACGCCATTCTGAAGCGCCATGCGGGCGCCGTATTTATTCAATGACGTTAGCCGGCGTTAGCCGCCGGCGCTGTCTGGTGTGCGTTAAAAAAAACGACGTACACCAGGCAGCGCCGGCGTAGGGGGAAAATGGCGTATGGGCGTCCACAAATGGTGCAAGTCAGGCTGAGGCAAAAAAATCGCCACAACCCGATTTGCGCCATTTTTTTACGACGCCCATCCCCCATTGAAATGACTCCTGTCTTAGCAAAGACAGGAGTCATGCCCCCTTGCCCAATGGCCATGCCCAGGGGACTTCTGTCCCCTGGGCATGGCCATTGGGCATAGTGGCATGTAGGGGGGCACAAATCAGGCCCCCCTATGCCACAAAAAAAAATTTAAAAAAATACTTACTTGGACTTACCTTAATGTCCCTGGGGTGGGTCCCTCCATCCTTGGGTGTCCTCCTGGGGTGGGCAAGGGTGGCAGGGGGTGTCCCTGGGGGCAGGGGAGGGCACCTCTGGGCTCTTTCTGAGCCCACAGGTCCCTTAACGCCTGCCCTGACCCAGGCGCTAAAATCCGGCGCTAATGCGGGTTTTTTAGACCCGCCCACTCCCGGGCGTCATTTTTGCCCGGGAGTATAAATACGACGCATATGCATCGGAGTCATTTTTTAAGACGGGAACGCCTACCTTGCATATCATTAACGCAAGGAAGGTGTTCACGCAAAAAAATGACGCTAACTCCATGAACTTTGGCGCTAGACGCGTCTAACGCCAAAGTATAAATATGGAGTTAGTTTTGCGTCGAATTTACGTCGAAAAAAACGACGCAAATTCGGCGCAAACGGAGTATAAATATGCCCCTCAATGTGGAATCTGTATTCAATTTATACAAGGCCGAAATGCAAGATCATACCGAGGCTAGGGAATCAGATTAGGTCACCTTGTGCTGTATGAGACCCAGAGTGTGCAACTCTTGGGCTGAGATGTGCTTACTTCAAACACACACAATCCTTGGTGCAAGGATGAGAATCAGCTCCTTCCAGTGTAGTATCAAGTGGACAGCAACATTTACTGGCATTCTTGTACTTTTCGTTGTAACCGCTGTTGCAGGCAAATCTACTGTTGTACTTAAAGAACGAGGGCAGACTGCTGATTGCCTGAAACAGCAACTGTGTGTTTTTCTCTTCAGTAATTTTCTCTATTCTGTATAGTCATATAATGTGAACATTTTCTTTATCAACTTTTTCAGACCTTCTCGGTAGGCCGAATGGTTAGAAAATAGATAACATAATGCTTATGATGTTTTGTTATGTTTATTTTTCCAACAATATTAGTGTTCCAGATCTTATCTTTATGGTTTCTGAACATCCCTTTACTGTTCACAAACTATGGGATTTTTTTTTTTTTTTAAAAAGCCTAATTAAAATTGAACGCATAACACTGAAAACATTTAACTTTTAGACAATAACATCTGTTTTCTTTCCCAACAGAAAAACAGAAAACAAAAACATAAGTAAAAGTCTTCAAGTTATAATTAACCCCTTCGCTGCCAGGCCTTTTCTCCTCCTGTGGCAAGCCTTTTTTTGGCTATTTGAGGCAGTTTGCGTTTAGGCCCTCATAACTTTTTGTTCACATAAGCTACCCACACCAAATTTGCCTCCTTTTTTTCCAACATCCTAGGGATTCTAGAGGTACCCAGACTTTGTGGGTTCCCCTGAAGGAGACCAAGAAATTAGCCAAAATACAGTGAAAATTTAGTTTTTTTCAAAATAATGGGAAAAAAGGGCTGCAGAAGGCGGCTCGTGGTTTTTTCCCTGAAAATGGCTTCAACAAAGGGTTTGCAGTGGCAAGATCACCATCTTCCCAGCTTTCAGGAACAGGCAGACTTGAATTGAAAAACCCCATTTTTCAATACAATTTTGACATTTTACTGAGACATGCCCCATTTTTACTATTTTTTGTGCTTTCAGCCTCCTTCCAAATGACCAAAATGGGTGAGAAACCAATGCTGGATCCCAGAAAGCTAAACTTTTCTGAAAGGTAGACAAAATTCTGAATTCAACAAGGGGTCATTTCTGTAGATCCTACAAGTGTTTCCTATAGAAAATACCAGCTGAAATAAATAAATATTGAAATTGAGGTAAAAAAATAAAAAAATTTCTCCACATTTTACTCTGTAACCTTTTCCTGCAATGTCAGATATTTTAAAGCAATATACCGTTACGTCCGCTGGACTCCTCTGGTTGCGGGGATATATAGAGCTTGTAGGATCAAGAATCCTAGGTACCCAGAGCCAATAAATGAGCTGCACCATGCAATGGGTTTTTATTCGATACCGGGTATACAGCAATTCTTTTGCTGAAATATAAAAAGTGAAAAATAGGTATCAAGAAAACCTTTGTATTTCCAAAATGGACACAAGATAAGGTGTTGAGAAGCAGTGGTTATTTGCACATCTCTGAATTCCGGGGTGCCCAAACTAGCATGTGAATTACAGGGCATATCACAAATAGACGTCTTTTTTACACACTGCCTTACATTTGGAAGGAAAAAATGTAGAGAAAGACAAGGGGCAATAACACTTGTTTTGCTATTCTGTTTTCCCCCCAAGTCTCCCGATAAAAATGGTACCTCACTTGTGTGGGTAGGCCTAGCGCCCACGAAAAGAAATGGCCCAATTTCCACAGAAAACAGAGGTGTTTTTTACAAAGGGCCTACCTGTGAATTTTGGCCTCTAGCTCAGCCGACACCTGGGGAAACCTAGCAAACCAGCGCATTTTTTAAAACTAGACACCTAGGGGAATCCAAAATGGGGGTGACTTGTGGAGCTCTGACCAGGTTCTGTTACCCAGAATCCTTTGCAAACCTCAGAATTTGGCCAAAAAAACATGTTTTCCTCTCATTTCAGTGACAGAAAGTTCTGGAATCTGAAAGGAGCCACAAATTTCCTTCCACCCAGCGTTTCCCCAAGTCTCTCGATAAAAATGTTACCTCACTTTTGTGGGTGGGCCTACTGCCCGCGTAAGGAAATGCCCCAAAACACTATCTGGACACATCAATATTATCAAATACGAAACTACCTGTTTTTGCTGGGGGCACCTGCGTTTTTGGTCCTGGGCACAGCAGCCTTCTAGGGAAACCTACCAAACCCAGACATTTCTGAAAACTAGACACCCGAGGGAGTCCAGTGAGGTGTGACTTTTGTGGATCCCAAAACGTTTCCTTACCCAGAATCCTCAGCAAACCTCAAATTTAGCTAAAAAAAATCACATTTTCCCACATTTCTGTGTGGGATCACCGCACTGGGACACATTTCATACCACCCAATGTTCCCCTCAGTCTTCCGGTAAAAAAGATACCTCATTTGTGTAGGTGGGCCAAGTGCTTGTCAAAGGGAAGAGCCAAAAACATGTTGATATTGAGGGGGAACCTATGGGGGTCCAAAAGGGCAGTTTGCAAAAAAACAGTTTTAGGCTGACAAGTGCAGCAGAATTTCTATTGGTATAGATGAGACAATGCTGGGTGGTAGGAATTTAGTGGATTCCTGCAGATTCCGGAAGGTTCCATCACAAAAATGTGGGAAAAATGTGTGATTTCCAGCAAAGTTGGAGGTTTGTAGGGGATTGTGGGCACAAAAATGGTGCGGGTGCATGTGAAACACACTACCCTGGAATCACCCAGATGTTTAGTTTTCAGATGTGTCTTGGTATTGTGGATTTTTCTACATGGCAGCATCCCAAAGTCCATAAAGTGGAGCCCTCACCATTCCAAGTGGGACGATTTTGAGAGTAAGCCAAGCTCTAATGTCCCAAATGTAAAACTAAAACCCAAAATAATCAAATGTCTTCTTGCTTGCTGTGGGATAAGATGTTTTAGAGTGTGGGGGAGAGCTGAAAGACTGTTACCCCCTTCAGTTGAGGTGGGGGCGTAACCAGGCCCATACTGGTTGGTAGCCACCACCCCAATATATATATATTTTTGAATTCCCTGGCATCTAGTAGACTTTCTGCCACCCCGGGGTGTGGATCAGGGGTAATTGCCCCATCTGCCCACTGGTGGGCAGAACAATTTTGGCCCCATTTGTTTGGGGCGGGGGTATGGCCATACCCCCACCCTCTTATTTTTGAAAAAAATCTTCCCTGGCCTCTGGTGGGCTTTCTGCCCCCCCTTGGGAGCAGATGGGCCTTCCAAAAATAGGCCCATCTGCCCCCAATGGGGGGCAGATATGGCCAACAGTAATGTGCCCTTATGGGGAGCGACCCTTACCCAAGGGGCTGCCCCCCTAAAGAAAACACATGCATACACACACACCAATCCCTGGTGCCTAAGTTGTTTCTGCCCCTATGGGGGCAGATTGGCCTAACAAAAATTGGCCGATCTGCCCCCAAGGGGGGCAGAAATGGTCTAAATACAATTTGCCCCCCAGGGGAGCGACCCTTGACTAAGGGGTCACTCCCCATCTCTAAAAAACAAAACAACAACAAAAAAATTATCCCTGGGGGCAGATCGGCCTAATAACAATAGAGGGGCAGAAATGGTCTAAATACAATTTGCCCCCAGGGGAGCTACCCTTGCCTAATGGGTTGCTCCCCATCTCTAAAAAAACAACCAAACAAAAAAACACACAAAAACAAATTTAGCCCTGGCGCCTAGAGGTTTCTGCCCCTGGGGGGGGGGCAGAAATGGCCTAAAATAAATTTGATGGGAGGAGGCCTCTCTGATAGCGCACGATTGCGAGCTGACATCACAGGGGGCGATGGGGGGTCAGGAGGGCTGTCGGGGGTGGAAGGGGAAGGGCTTCCCCTTCCATCCCTGCCTTTGGGGAGTGGAGGGAAGAACAAAGAGGGAGCGCTAGCGCTCCCTCTGGGCTCTGTGCCCAGGACTTAATGGTTACATCCTGGGCACACTAGCACTGTGCCGCAGGACGTAACCATTACGTCCGCGGCACAGAAGGGGCTAAACTGACTTAGAAAAGTATCATTATCTATCAGACTTACATGAGTATTTCATAAAACTTAACATGAGACAAACTGATGATGTTCTCTTAAAACACTAACGAGCAAAAGGGGTTATGTTTGACTATTATCTTGAAAGTGACTTTGTGATGAAAACAAAAAAGTCAGGAATATTTCAAGTGAAGTTGCTAACTTCACTATAAGCTATGCAAGCCATACAAACCATAACTCGGGGCCCATACTATGAAAACTATAACTTGGCCCTCAAAAGGAAAATTTGAAAACAATAATGTATTTGCTCATTATTTTGTTTTGTTGTCTGCAGTAAAAAAGAAAGAAAAAAGAAGAATAAAAATACTTAGGGGCTGATTTAGAGTTTGGCCGATGGGTTACTCCGTCACAAATGTGATGGATATCCCGTCCGCCGAATTATTATGTCCATGGGATATAATAGAATCGTAATACGGCAGATGGGATATCCATCACCTTTGTTACTGAGTAACCCCATCCGCCAAGCTGTAAATTAGGTCCTAGTTATGTACAATGTAAAATTTTAGAAAAAGTTAATATTCTGTCTATAGAAAAGAGAGAATGTTGAAGATGTTCACATTTAAGGTCTGAATACAATTAGAAAGTTCAGATTTTGTACCCTTTATGAATCAAATGCTGATTAAACATTGGATTGTGGTGAAGCTGGGCCATTGGTTAGGACTTGTCATTTTTTATGATTAAATCCATATTTAAGGGGGATATGTGAAATATTTCCCACATTTAGATTGTACCTGTTAAATATGTGTCTCTATATCATTATATCTCTGCCTTTTGCGGAGGCACTGTACACAACCCACTATGATTGGCTAAATCCAACTATGCATGGACTTCAGGAGGCCTGGTTCAGGCTGTTACATTTTATTTTTATCTTTTTTCTATTATTAGTTTTTATCTTTAGATTTCAGGGTTTGCAAACCCAGGTGAGGGAATGCTAACCTTTAAAGATTTGTAGGCCCTTGTTGTATCTCCAGCAACAAGGGGCCAGGTGCTCTTAGCATGGCACTGACAGATCCTGGGGCTGGGTTAGTGGGCCTCAAAGCCATACTGCAGCGCACAATTTGGGAATCCCTCCGGTTGTTATTTTTGCTTCAGATGAGATCCCTTTGGCCTCCTCTCCTGAGTCTCAGAGTCAAGTGATACTATCTTTGCCCCCTCATGGCTCAATTTGTCTGAGTTGCATTGATCAGATTAGAGTCTGCAGACCCTGAATACATGTTGTATTTTAAGTGTTAAGTTGTCACAAAAAGTTAACATTCAAAAGCAAACTTTAAAAGCATTTTCATAATGAAAGTTCAGATGATTAGTCAATCCAAATAAATCTACAACTACATATGTGTGTTAGTAATTTTAACTTTCAATCTTGTCATAACACACAAACAACACAGATTAAATGCATCATGAAATTTTAGAACCAAGCTCAAAACAAAGATATGCCAGGACACCACTCTCAAAATGTAAGTGCACATAGGTGAATATTAAATTATTACACTTACCATCTTTCTGACGCTCAAACTCTTCCAGATTTGCATTGATTGTCAGCAAGGCTGCTCTCAGGACTCTCCTGTGTGACCTGGAAAAGACAATGAGAATGCTGACCAAAAACCCAGATCTCTGCTTAGCCTATCTAATTGGGGTTGAAGGTTTCTGTTTCAGGCCATTTGCATGTCTAGTGTGATATAGATCCAGAGATACTTAGAACCGTTTTTCAGGATTTGAATGTCCTTGGCTTAACTGAGCACACAGATTGAGAAACTGATAGGGTGAATTGAGGACTTAGAGCCTGATTTAGGTCTTCGTGGAGGGTAATACACTGTGAAAAACATAACAGAAATCCCGTCCGCAATATTACGATCCCATTATATCCTATATATATAGATCGCAATATGACTGGAAATCTGTCAGATTTGTGACGGAGTATTCCATCCACGAAGATTTACATCAGGCTCTTAGCCTTGTTGTCAGTGAGCAATGAGAATTCCCCAAACAGCCAAAGTATCTGTAGGGTTCAGGTCCTGACCATTAAGGTTCCTCTAGAAAAATAACGACATCGTTGGTGTAGAACTCCATCTGGTATATAATCCCCTGGGCCCATTCAAGATCTCTGACAAGGGCATCCATTTTGAGCCATCTAGCTAGAGGGTCAATTGAAAATAGCAGATGTGACAGCTGGCAGACCTGGTGAGTTCCCCTCTGCCCAGGGAAGAGATATGACATTGAGAGTCTACTTTTAACCCATGCCGCTAACTCTGCATACATCAAACTTACCTGCTTGATGAACATAGGACCAAGGTTCATCTTAGTCAAATGGTACACAGGTACCCCATCTCAGTGAATCAAAAGTGAAAAGTGAAAGTGTGTTGAAAGGATTGTGTGAGATGCAAGCAGCCTCTTGGCCACAGCCATGGTGTGGTGACCTCTTCCAATGTTGTATCTTATAGCACACATTGGCATGAAGCCTGATTGGTCAGGATGGCTCAAAGTTTGAATCACTCCTATTAAGGAAGTAGAAAGAACATGTGTCCAGATCTTTTTTTCAACATTAAGAAGGTGGATAGGTTGATATGAGGGGCTGTTATGTGGGGGATGACATGGCTTAAAACGGGATCTTATCAAAACGATTATGCACGGAACTATTATGACGGAATATTTAAGAGCCAACATTGCCCTGAATGGTTTACTTGTATCCAATATACGTAGGAGTTTTTTTACAAGATTTGATATTCAGAAAAGATTGGGCCCAAATTGCCTGGAAGTGTACGAGGGACTGGCTAGTCCTCATAATTAATACAGCCAAATGGTTAGCTGATTCTATAACAATCCAGATTAATCTGATAGAAAGCACATTAAGAACAACCATTTCTTTGGCTGAATTTAAGAGCTGGTTAGTAGAAATCAATTCTGAATTAAATGAAACAAAATAATTCCTGACTCAACAAAAGATTACTAAACTGCAGAAGAATATGAATAGGTTTAGTAGAGAAAAGGTTTACCCGTACATCAAGGAAGATTTTGAGGCTGACACTCAGTCACATTCTTCAGATGAGTCGACTTCTTCTTTTAAGAAGTCCTGCAACTATAGTAGCAGTTCCTCCTCTGATGGTTGGAGCACTGATGACAACATGCAACAACCATACTTTAATTTTCCACAGTTCGCTACTAACCAAGCGATAGCATGGCAACCACCATATCCTTTTTATCAGCCTTACCCCATGATGCCTTACATGCCATTTTTAGGCCGCGGCCGGGGCAGAAGGAGAGGAAGAGGCAGACATGTACATTGGGCCAAGGAAGAACCCCAAATGGTAACCCAGAGCCAGAGCAAAAACCAGCCAGTGAGAATCTAGTGGTCAATTTATCAACTAGACCTCTTTCCCCTGATGAGACTAATGCCCTGAATAAAGGCCTAGGTTTTGTGCCTATTCCTAAAGAAGACTTTTTTGTCTTCACTGCAAACTTTTGCAATATTTTAGAAACATCAGGTTACAAGTCTTCTTTAAAGACAAACCTGTTGACCCTCAGAAGGGGGATTCTGGATTTAAAAAAACATCTTCGCTCGTACCTCCTTCATTAGCTATGCCTTGTGAAGTACTTGCATTTGAAAAAGCAGTGATGACTGACCCAGGTAAATCATGACCTACACAAACCTTTGTTAATATTCCAACTACAGAGAGGAATGCTTTGAAAGCATTGGTAGCTGACCAAACTATCGTCATAAAGTCAGCAGATAAAGTTGGGGCGATAGTCGTGATGAATGCAAATGATTATAGACAGGAATGTATACGCCTCTTAAGTGACTCCATCTATTATGCTCCCATCACAAGAGTTCCTATGGAGAGATTACAGATCCAGATACGGAGTATGATTGAGGAAGCTCGAAGCAATTCATGGATTTCCCAAAGGGAGTCTGAGTTTTTTTATACTGCCCATCCACGTATCCCGTACTTCTATTCCCTCCGTAAAATACATAAGGGGAGGGTACCTCCACCCGAACGCCCTACAGTCTCAGGGGTAGGATCTGTTGTAGAGACACTGTCCACTTTTTACGATCATTTCTTGCAACCTTTAGTTAGGGAATCCATCACTTACCTAAAGGACACAAAAGATGTCTTGAATCTGATTGAATCTATCAATTCCACTGTGGAAGTCCACACACTCATAACACTTGATGTTGACTTTATTTACTAACATACCCCATGAGGCTACACTGAGGGTAGTTGAGAATGCCCTTCTTGACAGGACATGGGGTTCTTCCACACCAGTCCGTTTCATTATGCAATGTGCTACTTTAGCCATGACTGAAAACTTCTTTCAATTTGAGGATCTTCTTTTCCAGCAGATACGGCATACCTAGATGGGGAGTACATTTGCTCCCAGCTTGGCCTGTTTGTACAGGTATGATTTTGAAAAATGATACATACATCCCACAAACAATTCCTTTTGTGATAACATCAAATTATGGCATTGTTACATCGACGACATTTTGATTATATGGCAAGGCCATACAGCAGATGTAAATTCCTTCACAATGTGGGTCAATAGACTTGATCCTTTTTTTAAATTTACCTCCTCTGTCTCTGTTACCCACATTACCCTTCTTGGATCCGATGATCAGCATTCACAAGGGGAAATTAAAAACATGCACTTATCATAAAACCACAGATTGGAATAGTTTGCTTCTCTATGAGAGTCATCACCCAAAAGCGTTTCGTGACAACTTACCCTACGGACAGTTTTTGCAATTACGTCGCAATTGCAGTAGTGCCCAGTCATTTGAGACTCAAGCTAGTGATCTTAAGACTAAACTACATGAACGACGCTACCCATGCCGTGTAGTTAATACTGCCCATAAATGGGCACAGAATAATAATAGAGACGCACTGATGACTTTTACTCCCAAGATACCTGACACTCGTCTGACTTGTGTGTCCACATACACTCCATTATCTAATACCATTAAGAAACTGATCAATAAGAGATTGTCCATTCTAGTGCGTGGAGGGGAATGTATTCCAAAACCTCTTTTTGCTTTCAAGAGGACAACTAATATCAAAGATATGGTGGTACATACTCGACCGCCAGCTCATCACGTGAACTCTAAACAAACGACACTTTGGGATCTTCCCCCTGTCTCAGAACAATTTCCATGTGGCAACTGCAATATTTGTCCACTTACCAAACAACTGAACACTCGATCAGTCAAAATGACGATCAACGACCACCTCAGTAATATCAGATGTGGTCGCGTCACTACTAAACTAAGTGTCCATTTCTTGGAATTGAATCACACTCCTGATGACATGTGGTGGGTAGTTTTGGACTCCCCCAAATACATAAGGAATGGCTTGAGGTTTCTTCTAGAAACTGAAAAATTATGGGTATTTAAATTGGGGACGCATACCCATGGGTTAAATGATGACATTCTGTGGATGAGTTTTCCTCACTAATTCCCCCTGATCCAGCTGTCATAGACAGACCCTTTTTCTGGTTTTAGTGCCCCTGGAATGAGATGCGATTTACGTCTCCTCCGTGGGCCTGAATCTTTATTTACCTTGACATGGATGATATTATTCCTGACTCTGTACTGGGGTCCTTTAAATTTCCTTTCGATTTCCTTGGTGTTTTAATTCTTGAAGGAACTCCCAATTTTTTTTGTTGCTACTATTGCTGAAAGGGGTTTCCATTTATACTGTTTGTTGTCACCATTCTGAGGGTGTTTTCACCTTGTTTATAGTGCTTTATAGTGCTATGCAATTTGTTTCCGTGCAGATGGTTTTCCTATTGAGTCACCCTCCTCAACTAACGGCACTCCCGCATGAACGGATAGTTTCCTACGTTCTGCGTTTCGAGTGCCCTGGGTTGTAATGTAGTCCTTTGTTTATATTTTTTGACTAAGGGTATGCGTTTGCCGGAGTCCTTCTTCTGGTTTGGCAGCGCTCAACCTGCTGACCCAGGATAGCCAATCAGCACAGACTTTGCTGATTCACTTCCCGGTTCGATCGGCATAACTTCACCATTGAATGCGTTCCCCACATTGTTGCAGGAACACGGCCCTGGGGTAGCTATTTTTTGCCCTTTGTCTTTCTTCAAAATTCTGCCAATGAGGCCCCCAAAAGGGTTCCGTCAGACATTGCAGTGCCAGTCTGACGTGGAGCAAGCCCGATGATGATACATGAGGGCCTTTGCTTCTGAATTGAATCGCATCCGAGACATCTGCTAGTTTTTTTTGTATTGTTTTGCCTCTCTTTTGGAACCATGTGTTGTGCAGGACATACTCCAAGGATGAGCTGGGGTACCTTTACTGCTGTTCTGGGTCCTTTTTATCTGTAGTAACTTTTTTATTTTTATTCTTTAAATGCAAGCATCATTACATTAGAACTGCAAGTAGCAAATACATCAATTTGTCCAACATCATGTACGTCGAAGGATTTTTATACAAGGGCCTTAATAACAGCATGCAATGCATTTCAACATCTCTCTTATCCCAGGACACAACCATCATCAACAAAGCAATGGAAGCAAATCATGCCTTGCAATCAGTGCCACTAGTGTTATACAGGGTCATCAGTCTGTGTATTAGATATGTCAGTTGGGTTCTGGTCTAGATATCAGTGAGTGTGTGCCAGAGTTGCCTGTGTGGGCTTGGGTCTAATAAGAACATAAAGTTCTACATATATCATGTGGTCTGAATTTAGTAGTTAACAAGGTTGCATATGGCTTGACATTGGTATTGCACTGGTATTGCACGACCCAACTTATCGTAACTATACCTCCTTCATGGGTGGTAGTCCATTCAGAGTCCTCTTCCCAGATGAGCCGCTCAAGCTTAGGCTTGAATGTGATAACGAATGCACAGGATTGGGGTATTAGTATATTAAAAAAATAAATGTAAAAATTGAGGCCTAACCACAATTTTAATTAATGCCACTCAACTGGCAATTGATATAGACAGTTTGATCCATCGATCTATTTGCATGTGCAGGCAGGACATCGCTGGGCCAAAGTTCTTAAGTACAGCAATTTCCCTGCCTCTGTGTGTTATTATACCAAGGTAATAGATCAGGTCCTTAACCCATTGGAGTGGATAGTCAGAAACAATCCTCTGCATAGTGGATGATAGTGGGTAGGTTTAAGGTTTACCCCAGTTTATCTGTATGCTGCAGTGACGCCCAAACTGTGTAATGGCACATCAAACCGGGGATAAATGCTCCTTCAGGTGCTTAAGGAACAACGTGAGGTTGTTCACATATAATGAGAGTCTTAGATGGTGATTTGTGACTGTCAGCACCTTTGTGTGTGATGTTGCCACAGCTTGCTTGCTAGGGTTCCACTGCTATGGCGAAGAGGTGCAGGACGAAGGGGCCTCTCTGCCTTGTGCCTCTGGTGAGAGGAAGAGGATAAAAAAGCATTCCATTAATCAGAACTCTTGCCATCTGGGAAGAGTACAAGAGCGAGATCAGGCATGGTATGTAGGCTCCTACTCCCATGCTTCGCAATGCCGTGTGTAAGAATGGCCACTCCACCGAGTCAAGGCCCTTGTTGGCATCCAGAAAGACACCAATGACTGAGAGGTCCGAGTCAAACTAATTCATAAAGGCAAAAACGAAGTCAATTTTATTAACAGTGGACCAATCTGATATGAACTCTGTCTGGTCAGGGAGGAACATGCCCTTCATGACCCATGTGAAGTGATTGACTATAACCTATGCTAAAATGTTGTTGTCTACTTTGAGGAAAGATAATGTTCAATAGAGTCTGATGTGGAAGGGGTACACATTAAGTTTCAATAATGTGATTAGGATAGTCTCCCGTAGAGTCAGAGCTAAGTACCCTTTGTCAAGAGCTTTATTAAAGGCCATGAGGGGGTGTGAGTCTAGAGTCTTTGAAGGCCTTGTAAAACTCAACAGTATCGCTGTCTGAGCCTGGGGTCTTGCAGAGGTTAGACTTTAGTTGTACATTTCTTCCAGGGATATACGTTCATTAATTGGCAGTCTTTTGTTGGCACTCAGCCAAGCCATAAGAATATTGTCAGGGTTGCCTCCTATTTGAGCCTCTCCCCACTGTGCTGTAGGAGTGCATAGGTGATCATGATAATCAGTAAAGAAGTCAGCTCTTGGTTGCACATTGTTCTAGTGGAACTCATCTCTGTCATGTATACTGGGGATTATAGTGCTTTTTGTGTGATCTCAAAGCAACCATCTAGAGTTCTACCTGGTCGCTCACACTTTCCATATCATTGGGCCAATAAGTCACCTTTCAATAATTTAGCTTTCTTCTCAGTCGGTTCCCTGAATGTCATGAGAGTCTTGAGTAGTGTTGGGTTGTGTATCTTGCGCCCTCTGCCACGAGAGGTGTGCTCTGGAACGGAGGGAATGTGGAGGCATTGGAACAGGGAATGTTGAGGGCGGTTTGAGGGTTTGGTGACAGTTGGGTTGGAGAGACTGGTGAAGGAGGAAACAGGAGTTGAAGCTGTTAGATGTCTTTGGTTCAGAAATAATTTTTTATATTTATACCTCATGTACAACGCCTACCCGACTCTTCAGTGGCGACGAGGATCTCCACGGACATTCCTCCAGTGTGACAACGTAAGCACCAACAGCTTCTTCTTCCTTTGCATGTGGAGACCACAACGACTCGACGACTTCTTCTTTCTTTGTGTGCGGAGACCACAGCGACTCGATGACTTCTCCGTGCTGCCGTACGTGTCATTTTATTGGATGCGTTAACCATTTGGTACTCGTCACTCGTCACATGAGTACAGTAGTACAAGAATCTGAAACGGGTCACCCCGGCGGGCATATTGGAATAGGCGATTTTGCGTGTCACCTACGGAGGCCATTTTGGTGCAGGATCATTGCGGACAGTTTTAAGGATTTTGCGTGCCGCGGTGACACGCTCATCAGTCTGCAGCCGCAATTAATGTTGCACCGCTGTTCTGCATATCAGAGTGCACGCGCATTTTGATTTCCACATTTGCAGCCATCTTTAGTGTGTCTTCGAGTAGGGCATTCTCCAGAATACTGAGGGGTGCAACATTTCAGTCACTTTCACTTCCTCGGATCCGCCTAACGCGTACGGTGATACGCACACCATCTGTTGACATTCGTGGATGTTTATTGTCATTGAGTGTATGTTCTAACATTTTATTAGGGTTATTCTTTTGACTCTGTTTAATGTATTCATTATGCACCAGTCCATGTCTCCACCTTCTCTATTTGTCCCTAATCCTGCTTTGCCAGATGCAGATTGGGAACAGTGGAAGGTGGCATTTGAGGCGTATTTGGATGCTCTTGAGGGTGAAACATTCCCCCACAAGAGGAAAATTGCGGGGGCGTGGCCAAGATGGCGATCGGAGCAGTTGTGTAAGCCACAGCTCCGTCGCCCAGCCCGCACAATTATCCTGGTATCGCGTTCCTTGCCCCCCCCCGGGGCAGGGTGGAGTGGCCGCTCGGGGGCCCCGTAGGGTGGCATCAACAATCGTGACCGTGAGCGCTGCGGTCCTGGAGAAGAACACAAAACGTCGCTGAGGTCCGCGCTTACCTCGTAGACCTCGGTGACCGCCTAGCCCAGCTGATCGGGGCTACGCGCTGGATGCACCGGAGCCGTCACCCGGACCCCGTCGTCAGCAATGAGGTGAGGGCTCGACGCCGCGACCCCGCCGTGTGCGTTGGAGCCGTCCGCTAGTCCGCGGGGGGCTGCCTGGCGCGCACGGGGCCGGCCGTGTCCTCCCGAGCATAGCCCTGCTTCATTGAACGGTGCGAAGGAGCGCGAAGGAGCGCGCCTGATCGCATTGATTTCCTTTTTCCCGCTGGCACCCACTGGGCGCCCGCGCTCCGACCTGCGGCACTGTCCTACAACTGGGATCTTCAAAATATAATATAGGCGCTGCTGATGGCCCGGGAGGCAGTTCGGGTAAAAGTTATTACCGAACACTTGTAGAAACGGAAGCCGCCATTTTGAGAGCCTCAAACCTAGTTGGGATCGTGTTCTTGTGGCCCAATAATACCGCTTTTACTCAACGACATTACCCTAAACCCCACTGCACCTCCATAAAGCACTAGGAAAGCCAGTCTGAATGAAACCAATGTAGCTGGTGCAGTGGTGTTACGCCAGAGGCAGTGTAAATCGTGCACGTATTTCTGGGACGCAAACAGTGCAGATAAAAACATTAGAAGTGCCTCCTGGCGATACTTCCCGAGCTGGTGCTTTATAATACGCACAAACACAGCCCCTGCATGACCTGAAAGCGCCAAATATACGCCTCCTCAGCACCGCTATATCCGGCTGACACCGCTGACACCGCTAACTGCAACCTCTTTAAACAGCTGGTTAATCGTCAGACGCAAGATCCGCTCAGCCGGCTTATCACACCATCAGATTTGGTGGCTTTCATCGCAGTGTCCTCCAATGCAATACTAACTCACAGACATTGCTGCATCTCTCAAATGGTGAAACCAAAGACCACCCGAGCACCTCTTACCAAAATGGACCACACTACAACACCTCCTCCGGAAAATCATCCCAATGCACAATCAACATTACAGAAGTTGGAACTAACCTTGCAATCACATACTTCACAATTTGAGAAAATCCTGCAAGCTATTCTAGACACTAAGACCACCTTGGAAGCCAAAATAGGCTCTGTAACAGAAGAACTCAATATCCTCCGCACTGACCAACACGCTCTAGCTGATAGAGTATCTGAACTCGAAAAAGACACGGCGTCCTTACCCGGCTCCATGAAAGACATGCAACTACAACTAACGCAGCTGTCAACAGAAGTCGATCTCTTAAAACGTAGAACAGAAGATGCAGAAGGCAGGTCTCGCCGCAACAACATACGCCTAGTGGGATTCCCTGAACGCGCAGAGGGCTTAAGTGCGGAACTGTTTATTGAACAATGGCTCATAGATACAATCCTTAAAAACAAAATCCCTAAGTTCTTCTCAGTTGAAAGAGCACACAGAATTCCAGGCAGACCTCCCACACCCGGATCGCAACCACGCCCCCTGATAATAAGACTCCTTAACTACCGCGACAGAGATCTTATCCTTCAACTATTCCGTAAATCAGGCCCAGTGTGCTATGAAAATGCTATGATAACAGCTTATCCAGACTTCACAGCAGAAGTGCAAAAAAAACGCAACTCCTTTTACCGAGTTAAAATATGCCTTCGCAAACATGATATCAAATATGCACTGATGTTCCCAGCCAGACTTCGGATACAGGATGACTCCCGCTCTCTCTTCTTCACCACCCCAGAAGATGCCTGGACCTGGCTACACGCCAAGGGCTCGGCGGACCCGTTGGACGCAAGCACTCAAGACGACAATAGATCCCTCTCCACGCCGCACCGTAAACAACGCAAGAGACAGGGAGCCAGACCCTCACCTGAGCAGGCAAAATCCGAGCGCTCTCGGCTCCTTCGAACAACATCCAATTTTGTCAATGCTCCCTCCGCCGCCCTACCTTTGCAAACGGAAACTGAAGAGGAACAAGACCTAAACTCTGACTCAACTGAGTCCACATGTGGTCCGCTTCTTACACCACGCACAGCGGACGACATCTGATGTATGTACGAACTGGCTCACTCACTGCCTAAAAGCCTCATCACAGCTTCTTCGTGGCTTCTATACGCAGTCCTGCAGTCAACAGTTGCCCCCCGCCCGATGCGCTTCGCCTTTTAAACCATGTGTAACCCGGGCAGGGTAAGACCGGATCTTTGCATCAACGCTTTCTGGCACCCCCCAGCTCCATATGGAAAATTACCTCACACTGGAACTTTCCGGTATTGTTTTCTATATGTTAATAGCTTATTTGTTTTGTGTCGCTTTAGTGTGCACCTTTCTATTAGGAGTAGGGATCTATGGTAGGCGGACCAAGCATAAAAGCAGTAGCAAACACACAAGCGACGCTAATTGCAGCAACAATAACACAGCTCGCAGCTTATCTCTTGATAGTTGGCCAATCGCAGCGACTGAGTCCCATAATAATGTTAACATAGGGTCACCAGATAATTATAATCCCAATTATGTAATGCACATAAAAAACAACTATGGCCACTCACAAGCACTCAGGTACCCTAAAGTATAAAACACTCACATGGAACGTTAAGGGTATGGCAAATCCTCGGAAGCGCCAAAGGGTTCACGCCTTTCTCACAAGACATCAAATAAACATAGCTCTGCTACAAGAGACACATCTCACCAAATCTACCCTAGACACCACACGTTCAAAATGGAAGGGACAATTATACGGCACCACTTTTTCGTCCTTTGCTCGCGGAGTAGCCATCTGGATAGCACCCAATGTCCCGTTTGTACCTTCCCGCACGCAATGTGACCCGAGCGGTAGATATGTAATATTAGAAGGCGCTTTAGACGGGACCTCATTAGCCCTGGTCGCATTATACTCCCCAAACACGAACCAGCGCGACTTCTTATCCACGTTAACCACTGGTAACCTTAGCGACCCTACATTGAAATGCATATGGGGAGGCGACTTTAATAGCGTCCCGGACACTCAAATGGATCGTTCATTCCCCCCACTCATAGCAGCCCCCGCCAATCGTGCGTCAGAATCTTTGGCGCAATGGGCATCAAACAATGGCCTGAGTGATATATCACCCCACTCACCGCGAGTACTCTTATTTCTCCCCAGTCCATAAACTGCATACCAGGATAGACATATTCTTTGTATCCACCACTGTTAATCACAAAATATGCTTATCTGAATATTTAGCACGCACGATCTCAGACCACAACCCATTATGCTTGACATTGGCATGGGGACACATACATACTCGTATACCAACATGGCGGCTGCAACCAGAAGCCCTTCTAGATCCTCCTTTTCAAAAAGATATCTCCAAAAGTATAACCGATTATTTTCTATCAAATAAAAATACAACATCATCCCGCGCCATAGAATGGGATGCTCATAAAGTGGTGATAAGGGGTCACTGCCTTTCAGCCACGGTTGGGGTCAGAAAGGTACTTATTAAGGAACTACAAGACTTAGAAACAAAGCTCCGTAACGCAGAAAATGCAAATGATAATAGCGAACCTGCATTAACAACACTGCACTTGCTTAGGGCCTCTCATAAGGAGACTGATAATAGATTGAGCAACCACGATTACAGACACTATATGACCAGACAACACGCTGAAGGCGACAGATCTGGCAGACTACTAGCTTGGCTGACTCGTCAATCACCACAATCAACACCCATTGGCGCAATACGCTTAAACTCTGATACGATTGTTAATACCCAGGCAGGCATAAATGATGCCTTCTCCACATATTATCGGACCCTCTATACGTCCCCTCCACAACCTCCAGAACAACATATTATCAACACTCTAAGTCTGGTCCCCAAGAGTCAACTTATCCTTGATAATACTGTTGCACTAGACGGTCCCATCACTATTGAAGAGTTGCGTCTTGCATTATCACAAATGGCACGTAATAAAACACCCGGCTCTGACGGCCTGCCGATAGAATATTACAATTCTCACGCTGCCCATTTATTACACCCACTCACAGAAGTATTCAACGAAGCACACAATAAACTACAATTGCCGGACTCAATGCGCGAAGCACTGATAGTCGTCTTCCCAAAAATGGGCCGCGACCCTTTAGATGTCAAATCATATAGACCGCTCTCCTTGCTGAATACAGACTGTAAATTATTAGGAAAAATACTCGCAAACCGTCTTCTCCCCTACTTACCGGCTTTAATACACCATGATCAATCAGGCTTCATTCCTGGCAGAAGTACTTTCCTGAATATTAGGAGACTCTTACACATAATACACAGTAATACAAATTCGGAAGCAGTGGCCATATCTCTAGACATAGAAAAGGCATTCGACACACTCAGCTGGAACTATCTTCTACACACACTCAAAGCATTCGACTTTGGTGCCGGCTTCACTAACTGGATCAAAATGCTTTATTCTAGGCCCACTGCTCGGGTTAAAAATGGGCGAATTATTTCTGAAGCATTTCCTATAGGCAGAGGCACCAGACAAGGCTGCCCACTATCTCCATTGCTGTTCGCTATTGCTATGGAGCCACTAGCGATTAAACTTAGGAGTTACGCACACAAATGGGGTATCCCGGAAGCTAACACCCACCACATTATATCTATGTATGCGGATGATGCCTTAATATATTTGCGCGACCACTCGGCTTATATGGCTGAGGTCCTGCAGCTACTGGACTCCTTCGCTGTCGCCTCTGGTCTACACGTCAACTGGTCCAAATCAAGTGTATTCCCAATTTCTCCGTCCCCGGTAGCGCACCATATGTTACTGCCGCAATACAAACTACCCTGGTCACACATAACTTTTAAATACCTGGTGGTGCAGATTTATCACTCCATCACGGATCTAAAAGAAGGAAACATCGACAGGGTCCTTGGATCCGTCCGTGGCTCAATACCCTTCTGGAGCTCACTTCCCCTATCTCCAATGGGCCGAGTGGCAATAGCCAAAATGCTCATCCTTCCAAGGTTTCTATATTACTTTACAGCACTTCCGTTGTGCTTACCATGTTCCTTTTTTCATAAGCTGCAATCAGTACTAACGGATTTGCTCTGGGGTAAAGATAGACGCAGAGTGGCGCTGTCAATAACACAACATCCGCTGGAGATGGGCGGATTAGGAATGCCTAACTTCGAAAGATATTATGCAGCAGCCCAATTATCATGGCTGTCTACATGGCTATGCGATATTCCGTCAGTTGAAAGCAGGATGTTACAGTCACATATAGCACCACAGAAGTTGTTACTCTCGATACTAACTAGCACCCCCCACACATCTCCTAGACTAATATTACTAGAGGTAGCTCGATTTTGCTGGCGAAGATATGTCCAAACCAAGTCCACATCTTCCCTCTACTCGCCTCTGTTTCCACTACTTCAACTGCCGGGCATTCAAGCACTGTCAATGCACCATGATACACATGAAATGAACACGCTCCAACTGGGCGACTTATATTCTAGCTCCGAGATGCGCACCTTTGCCGAACTGGTGTCAGCAGGCATTATGCAGAAAGGGGCCTTCCTAACATTTAATGCCATAAAGCTACTGCTCAATAATATCTGGGGCGCAGGAGACTCGGAACCTCCCGAGTCCTCGCTGCTCACCACTATACTAACCATTGGCAGCTCAAAGAGCATTATTACCATATTATATAAAGCATTGCTCGGAGCAATATGTACAACACTGCCACACGCAAAAGCTCGTTGGCATGCTGTCCTTCCTACCCCACTACCACAGAAGACTTGGATTACTGCCCTTGCAACAATCAAATCAATATCTCGCAATCCTCGTCTGCGATACACTCAATTTAATTACCTCCACCAATCATATCTATCGCCAGCCCGCATTCAAAAAATCTACCCCAATACAACACCAACTTGCCCTAGATGCGCTACACCAGCAGCTGACTTCTACCATATGGTCTGGAGTTGCCATTCAATAAACTCGGCCTGGCAACGTGTGACGGAGGTCACAGCAGAGATCTCCTCTCACACCCTAGTGCCCACTCCTGACTCTTGCTTACTTGGCATAAGACGTCGCACTAAAGCAGACAAACATACGCATAGATTCATTGACCTGGCATTTGTAGTGTATAAACGCTTGATAGCAATACATTGGAAAGCTCCACATGCCCCCTCTCACGTGACATGGCTACGTGACTTACATAGCCGCTCTCAAGCTGAAGCCCAGACACTCCATCTGCTACAACACAGAGGCCTTATCCTATATGGCCCGGAGGTCTGGGATACATTTGTGGTGGCAATAGAGGCCAGGGACGACATGTATCCCCCATAAACGGGTCTCAACTCACGAACATTACAGTCTGTGCTGATACTGCTAATACCTTAGCCGCACAGCACTCACTCTGATTGTCTTTACATACACTCATTGCTAATATGCCTCTTCCTCCTCAAAAGACATTTCTTAGCTGCGCCCAACTACTCCCCACACGTTCATACAGGCATGAAACATACAACCATACCAGGTAAAATGCTCCTGCCCCTGAACCTGTCAACTCCACAGACACCCTCTACAGCCTGGAAGTGTTTTCTATATTAGTCACGGATATCGTCAATGATTGGCAAGTCTTATTAAGCTGTAATTGTTTATCACAATAGCTTGCATGCTAAATGTCGTCGCACTCTCCTTCTATCATGCCCTTAAGTCCTACGCATTATTAGGTTTAGTTGTAAAAGTTTCCCCCTCCAGCTACCCTTGTTTTCCCTTTCCAATCTCCCTTTCTCCTCCTTTCTTCTTACACCTTTTGGTGTGGCAATGCTGTGTAAAATTATACAAGTATGCAAATATATCGCAAAAGAATGTTCAGCTGGTATTGTTGTGTGGAGTATGTGTTCAATAAACAGATTTAAAAAAAAAAAAAAAAAAAGAGGAAATTTGCGATTTTAAGGCATTGCTTGGGGAATTACGGGCAAAAAATTCTGAAATATATTCCTAAGGTGGTCGTTTTGGTTACTGATGGTGAAGGTGATGGTGTGGAGGATGAGTATGAGACTGCAATTATGTCCCTGGATGTGAGGTTCACAAAGTATAAAAATGTCACATTGGAAAGACACAAATTTTACAAGAGGGTCCAAGCTGAAGGTGAATCTGCGTCTAGTTATGTGGGAGCTTTGAGACTTTTAGCGGTTTCTTCTGACTACAAGGAGTTTGAGAAAGAAATGATTAAAGACCAACTAGTGGAAAAAACTAATAACAAGAAAGTGCAGGAGGCTTTGTTATCTACGCCCAACTTAACTCTACAAAAAGCATTAGAAATCGACACCAGAATTGAAAGCACTGTGTCGTTCATGGAACAAATGTCAATTTCCAACAACAGATGCCAGTCTCTCGGCCGGATATGCTTGCGATTAAAACTAAATACAGAAAAGGGAACAAGAAGAGCGGAGATTCACCACAATCTACGTTTAGTAAAACTGAGAAAAAATTTAGTAACAAATCCTTGGAATGTTATATATGTGGCAGCACATCTCATTTGGGTAATGCTAAATTTTGTCTAGCTATTGACAAAATGTTTGCTAAGTGTTATAAAAAGAGTCATTTTGCGAGAGTGTGTAAATCCAACAACTCCAACAGACCGGATTCTAACAGAGTCAACAGTGTCGCTTCGAATAATTCTCCTTCTTCTAGTAGTGATGAAGGGGAAGTATTTGTTGTGAATAGCAATGATTCATTGATCTGTGAGTTAAAGAATTCTTGCATGAAAAGACCGTTTTGCTTGGTAGAGATAAATGGTGTGCAAGTTAAGGTGATGGCAGATTCTGGATCACCATTTACACTTTTAAGCGAAGCCAAGTGGAATGAACTGTTCAAGAGTCAAGGGCCCACTCTAGCTCAATCATGAATCCAGCCAATTGGGTATGGAGGGAAATCAATTAATGTGGTTGGTGAATTTCATGCTCAACTTAGATTTAAGAACAATACAACACCAGCAACAATTTATGTGGGCAGGGATGATGCATGTCTCCTTGGGTGGTTTGAGCAGGGCAAATTGTAGTTAGTGTTAGACCCAAAAAACCCAGAACAAGTAGTAGTAAGAAGAGAATACATGCAAGTGTCTTCTGTTACGTGCGATAAATGGGAGTTACGTTATCCGGAAATATTTCAAAGTGGTGTGGGACTGTTCAAGGGGTTTGCTCATAAAATCAGAATCAAGGAGAATGCTCAACCAAAAGTCGATAAGGTACGCAAGGTTCCCCTCACTTTGAAAGATGATTTCAGAAAGGAATTGGATAAGTTGTGTGCTCAGGACATTATTGAACCGATTGAGTCGTCTGATTGGGTTGCGCCAGTAGTTTTGGCTCGTAAGGCCAATGGCTTGTTGCGGATGTGTGTGGACTTACGTGATCTGAATGATCAAATTTGGGTGGACCAATATCCCCTACCCAACAATATTTTCCTTACTCGATATGATGTCTGCGTACCATCAAATTAGTTTGAGTCCGAGTTCAAGGCATTACACAGCCTTTATTACCTTTTGGCTTATTTAATTTAAATGAATGCCATTCGGATTGGCTTCTGCGTCTGCCGTTTTTCGTAGGACGGTACAAAGTATGTTCAAAGATATGTGTGCAGTGATGGCATTTCAAGACGACATTTTGGTTTATGGCAAGGATGCATGTGAATATGATGAGCGATTGTCTTGTGTGTTGGAAGTGTTGAAATTGAAGGGTGTGACTCTCAGCTCCAGTAAGTGTCATTTTGGCATATCTGCTGTGAATTATTTAGGTTTTGAGTTGTCAGTGGATGGTATCAAACCCAAGTTTAGTGAAAGCGATTGAAGATTTTGTGTGTCCAGAGAATAAAGATCAGTTGAGGTCTTTCATGGGTTTAATAGAGTTTTATGCCAGATTTATACACAACTGTTTGGAAAAAACATATAATCTAAGGAATCTACTGAAAAAGAATGCTAGATTTTTGTAGGATGTCAGCGGCAACAGTGAGATTGAGAGTATAAAGAAGGAAATTATTAGGGCCATTCCTCTGAAACCTTTTGACACTAGCGATCACACCGTTATAATGACCGATGCTAGCCAGAAAGGTTTGCTGTGTTGTTGCAAAGAAGGGATGGCAAAGAGGAGGTGGTTACATTTGCATCGAGGAGTTTGAGAGGAGCTGAAGCAACATATTCGGTGATTGAGCGTGAAGCCTTAGCATGTTGGTGGGGCATACATAATTTTAGACAATTTGTGTGGGGCACTAGGTTTACTGTAAGGACTGATCACAAGCCCTTAGTACAACTATTTACAGCCAAGGGTGCGGAGAGAGCCACACCAAGGATTGCCAAGTGGCAGTACAAATTGTGTGAACACAATTTTAAGTTGGAGTATGTTCCTGGAAGAAAAAATTTGTTGGCTGATTGTTTGTCAAGATTGTCTGGCAATGATTCTTCAGATGTTATTGCTAATGACATAAACTCCAAGGATGAGGATGGTGAAGATGTGGTGTGTTCGATAAGTGAACAATTGAATGGGGCGTTGGATGAACAGGAGTGGAGGAGAGCAAGTGAGGAGGATCAGGATATGAGGTCAATCATGTGTGATGTTGTTGTGGGGTGGTCACAATGGGTTCCTGTAGAGGATCTGAAGGACAAGTACAAGCCTGTTTTTGATGAATTGTCGGTAATCAACAGATTATTATTTCGGTCAAAGTTGTTAGTAGTACCTGATGGCATGAGAAAAAGAGCTTTGAGTTTAGCACATGAGGGTCACATTAGAATGCATGCCATCAAGAGGAGGATTAGCGAAGGTTTTTGGTGGCCAGGAATGGATATATGTGTAGAGCACTTTGTTAGGGATTGTGTGTATTGCGCTGTCAGCAACAAGTCTCAGGTTACAGCACCAAGCCCGATAGAAACTGTGAGTGTACCAGACAAACCTTGGAGCAAGCTAGCTGTCGACATAATAGGGCCAGTGAATTTGTCCTATGGATCCCAAGAGTATGGTTTGGTACTTACTGATTATTATAGTAGAGGCCAGAAGTGAAATTTGTGAAAGTTCCTGATTCCAGTAATGTGATCCAGTGGTTGGAAGGAATTTTTGCTAGGGAAGGAATTCCGGATGAAATTCTGACCGATAATGGGTGTCAATTTACTTCTGGACAGTTTGAAATGTTTGTGAATTTTCTGGGCATTAAACATTCAAAAACATCACTGTATCATCCAAAGAGTAATGGACTTGTGGAGAGGTTTAATAGAGTCCTCAAGGATAATATTCAGTTATCCAAGGTGAGTGGATTGCACTGTAAATCTGAATTAGCAAAGTTATTGTGGGCAGTGCGCACTACTAACAATGCTGATACGCATGTGTCACCTTTTGTATTACTACGTGGTCGCATTCCGTCCACCAAACTAACCAGAGAGTGGATGGGTTGTTTTGGTGTGCCGTGGCACAAAGTTGATGAAGTAATGGCAAAATGAACAGGGGCGCTACAGAAGTATGTTCAGAGTTCACAAAAGTTTCATCACCGCAAATTCGATTGGAAGGAAGGGGATGTGGTGAGAGTGAAGTCTCCGAGAATCGTGGTTAAAGGTCAGTCTAAGTTCAGTGGATGGAAAAAAATTGTTTAGGTGGGTGATAGTGCTGTAAAGCTGGACGATGGCAAATGGTGGAACAAAGATAAAATATCACTAAGGCTGCGAAACAGGAAAGTGTTTGTGGCGTTTTGGATGGAAAACAAGATGTGTGTCCTTGCAATATGTCTACCAGAACAATCAAACCACCCTTGTGTTCTTGCAAACACTCTACCAGAACAATCAAACCACCCAAGAGATTCAATGACTATGTATTGGGGTACATTTTGTTGAGAAATGTGCATATAGGTGTTGCATGTAACATGTTGTCATGTATATAAGTTATCTGCTATCTATGCACTAGTAAGTGATTCATGTAATTCACACAACTTAGGGTGATTCATACAAGTTCTTATCACTTACCATGTGCTGGGTTTTTATCATATTTTGTTATATTGTGGTGAGGGAAGAGATGTGTTGGGTTGTGTATCTCGCGCCCTCCGCTGCGAAAGGTGTGCTGTGTAACGGAGGGAATGTGGAGGCATTGGAACAGGGAATGTTGAGGGTGGTTTGAGGGTTTTGTGACAGTTGGGTTGGAGAGACTGGTGAGGGAGGAAACGGGAGTTGAAGCTGTTGGATGTCTTTGGCTCAGAAATAAATGTTCATATTTATACCTCGTGTACAATGCCTACCCGACTCTTCAAGTAGCTCATGCTGGTGGGCCTCAAACTGTTGCATGGGAGTCCACACACCTGGAGTTCAAAGTAAATAGTTTTGGATTGCCGCTGACACCTCCAACTTAAAGGCAGAGTCCCACAGCAATTTGAAAGGAAATGGCCAGGGTCTGTAATACTGGCGGATGGTGTTAAGGTGGCGCTGCTACCACCAGCAGCACCACACCAGTAGACCGCCGTATTATGACAAATAATACGCCCTTGTGGTGTTCTGCTGGCGGGCACTGCTGAGGGTAGCAGCACCCTGTCCCATCCCCTGCCAGAAGATCCCCTGGATGCAGGTAAGTAAGGTTTCCGACAGGGAAGGTGGTGGGGAGTGTTGTGTATGTGTGGGGAGTTGTGTGCATGAATATATGAGTGTGTGCGTGAATGTGTGTGTAGTGTTGTTTGTGAGTGTGTATGCATGTGTGGGAATTCATGTATGAATGGAAATGTGAATGCATGTCTGCGGGTCAGTGTGAATGTGTTTACAGATCTGTGAGAGAATGAATGGATGTATGCGTGTATGAATGCGTGCATGCCTGTGTGTGTGTGTGTGTATGCGTGGTGCATGTCTGTGAGTGTGTGTGTATGAGGGGGTCGGGGTTTGGAAGGGGGAGTGTGGTTAGGAGTTTGGGGGGTGTCTGGGGAGTGTTTGGGGGTGTGGCTGTGCCTCCTACCAGTGACAGGGAAGGAATTCTGTGTCACTGGTAGGGCCTACCGCCATGGTTTTCGTGGCATTAAGAACGCCACGAAAACCATGGTGGTAGGCAGGGTCAAAATGCCACCAGTGGTACATTAGCAGCTGCTGGGCTGGAGATTGATATCTCTGGCCCGGCGGCTGCTACTGCCATGGCAGTCGAGTGGTATATTGGCAGATTGGCTGCAGCCAACCCGCCAATGTCATAATGGGGTGGTATGTACCGGAAGCCTGTTGATAGTACTACCGCCACATTATCACCAATCGCCCGGGTCATAATGACCACCTTAATGTCTTCATCAAGTACAAGGTTGAAGTCTCCTCCCCAGAGAAGCAAACAGTTGGTGTGTTGGCAGCACATTTGGATGCCCTCTCTGAACATTGTGGTGTCATCTGTATTAAGACCATATACATTCACAATCAAAACAGGGTGATTTAGCAGTGAACCTTTGACCGTTATATATTGGCTCTGTGTTTCATGATATGAGGTGTGTCTCCTGTAGCAAACATCATGCCTATTCATTTATGCCTAGACTAATCTGTGGTTTTTTTAGATTACTTAGGCCACGCGTGTTCCAAGTCATCAGGGCACGTGGAGGCTGTGTTGCATTACCATTTAGTGTATCAGTCCATTGTTGTTTTCCAGTCATGGTGGGAGTAGTGCAAAGTGAAGCAAGTTAGTATAGAAAAGTTGGACTATTTGATGCATGACAAGGTATAAAAGAGATGCTGAACAAACAGTAACAAAGGCAAACCATCAGTTAATGCTACCCGACATAGACCACCCCCACCCTAACATTCCGCATTAGAGGAAGCTGTCAGCAAATATACCATCTTAACCTAAACATATATCCATGATCAAAACCCAATTGCACACTAGGTCTTGGTTGCCATCCTCCAACAACAGAAACAACATAACATTAGCCAGTAAAGTAAACCCCACGCTACTTGGTCAATTCCACCTAACATTATACAGTGTAAGATATTTATTACACTGTCTGAGTCTGCATTCAATAACTTTTATTCTGTACAAGGCCTGTTCAGGCATTGTCACTTAAGACACCTCAGTCACAAACCGAGGCAGTGGATCTGCAGTCATACCTCTGTGGGGGATTCATTCACCCCAACATTTTGGTGGTGCTTGGTAAAAACCATGACTGCACCAGGGTTGGTGAAAAACCGTGGTTTGTCTCCAGTATGGACACAGATTTTTTCTGGGTGAAGCATAGCATATTTAACTTCTTTATTGCATAGCAGTCTCTTGGCATCAAGGAATTTCCATCTGGCATCCTGTACCATTATTGTGAAGTCTAAGAAGATGGAAATGTCACTGACCTGATAGCACAGGGGCCCCGTTCTCTAGTAAGACATAAGGCTGCATCCCTGTCACAGTAGTTCGGGAGTTGTCGCAAGAGTGTGCCAAGAATGGGCCTTGAGGATAGTAAATAATGTGCACATACAACCGTAAACAAGTTTGTGAGGTTGTCCTGGAAAAATAATTCCGGCAGGAGGTTTTCCACAAAGATTTCCATCTTGGCCATATTGGTGGATTCAGCCAGACCCACAATTCTGATGTTGTTGCAAAATTAATGGCACTCCAGATCTTCATACTTGGAGTGTTAGTGCAAGTAATTTCTGTTCTACTGCTTGACGTTTGCCACAGGTCCACCAGGCCGCATTCACTCAACCTGATTGACAGCACTGAGGGTGTTCTCCAACAGTTCAGGACAGGTCAGCTGGGTCCTGGCGGCTCTGAGAAGCAGTGGGTGGGTAGCAACAGTCAAGCAATGGATGCAGAAGGGGGGATTTTCAGTATGTTGGCTCCCTCATTGTCAGAGCGACATGTTAAGGCAGTGAAGTTTGTGAATAATCATGGTCCTATTCTTCTCAAGGTTGGGCCTTTCTCTTGCCCTAAACCCCTCCTTGGCACTCCCTAAACATCTCCCATTTTGCAGTACGTATTCTCCATATACTAGCCATTCTTCCCATTTCTCCCATATTCACTAAAAAATATATGCGTACTTGTGTTGAAATTTCCACGGTCATCGTGAGGATGTTCGCAAAGAAAATACAAAAGAGGTAGAGGTGGACACCGCCACTTAGAAGTTTGTGAAAAACATTTTGTAGTATGTGAGTTGTAGTCCTACTACATATACTACAAGAGGCAGTTTGTGAATAGGCCCCTATATTGATTGGCACCATTAAATTGCTGATCAGTCCTAAATAGGAAAAATCTGTATTTTAAAAAAAATAAATATTGATCTTCATAATGAAAGTTCTGGAGGCTTTTTTCGACACTAGATGCACTCATTTCTCTCCTAAAATACATGTATCTCTAAGTTAAGAAGAATTTTTGGCTTTGCTAAAGACATCTTGAAAGGTAGGTGAATGCTTCATGGCAGGGATTTACTAAGATATTGCTGAGGCACTAGTGTGACTTCATTAAAGGCGTGGAAATAGCAGAACCAATTAATTTTCGAATGCACAAGGCATCTTTGAAACGATATTGATACAAGCGCAGGGCCAAAGGTCTACGCTTCACGGAGTGTAAAACTCAGAACATATTTGTAAACCATGCCTAACAGCGTGGGAACTGCACACACATACTTATAATTGTACAAAAAAACAGCTCTCCTACATTAGAATTACCTGACTTTGGGTGAAATCCTAGAACCAAAAACAGTGATTAGCAATGAGCAAGCAGAATATGAGTGATATCATTTCTAATTTCTAAAAAATTACAAGTTTGATATTATCCTGGCCAGTTGTCACCACCTACAAATTTGTACTTGAAATTGCAAGTGCTTTGGGAACAAGGTTGCCCGTTTGTTTGCAAAAGTATCTCTTTCATCTTCATTGCTTTCAATAGGTAGACCTGCAGCTGTAGTAAATGTTAACCCTTTCGCTGCTCGGCCTTTGTTTTGCCTATTTTGGGTAGTTTCTGCTTAGGCCACCATAACGTTTTGTCCACATAAGCTATCCATGCCAAATCTGTGTCCTTTTTTTTGTCAACATCCTAGTGATTCTAAAGGTGCCCAGTGTTTGTGGACTCCAATGGAGGGGTCTGAGAAATTAACCAAAATATAGAAACCTTAGTCTGTTTTGTTTTCCTGCAAATGGCCTCAGCAAAAGTTTTGTGGTACTAAAATCACCATTTTCCCAGCTTTCAGAAACAGGCAGACTTGATTCAGAAAACTAGACATCTAGAGGAATCCAGGATGGGGTGACTTGTTTGGCTCTCATCAGATTGTTTTACCCGGAACCCCTTACAAACCTGAAACTTTCACTAAAAAACAAATTTTCTCATATTTCTGTAATAGAAAGTTCTGGAATCTGAAGAGAGCCACAAACGTCCTTCCACACAGCATTCTCCTTAGTCTCCCAATAAAAATGGTGTGGGTAGGTCTAGTACCTGTGACAGGAAACGACCCAAAATGCAACGTGGATAATGGATACATCAAATTTTTCTACACAAAACTAACCTGTTTCTTGCAAAGTAGGTAGCTGTGGTTTTTCAGCACTCACTCAGCTAGCACCTAGGGACACCTCACAAACCTGTACAATTTTTAAAACTACACACCAAGGGGAATTAAGAATAGGGTGACTTGTGCAGCTCCCACCAGGTGTTTAATGAATTTTCCTCCCATTTCTGTGATGGAAAGTTCTGGAATTTCCACAGAGTCACACACTTCCTTCCTCTCAGCCTTCTCTTAAGTCTCCCAGTCAAAATGGTACCTCACTTGTGTGGCTGGGCCTAATGCCCGCTAGAGGAAACGGGATAAAATTCAACATGGATACATACAATTTTTCGATGCAAAACTGACCCTTGTTTCACAAAGTGGGTAGGTTTTTTTTTTTTGGGCCATAGCTCAGCTGGCACTTATAGAAACCTAGCAAACCTGTGTATTTTTAAAACTAGGCTCTTAGGGGAATTCAGGATGTGGTGACTCGTGTGCCTCTCACCAGGATGTGTTACCTAGAATCCCTTGCAAACCACAAAGTTTGGCAAAAAAAATAAATTTTCCTCAAATCTTCTGTGATGGAAAGTTCTGGAATCTGCACAGAGCCACACACTTCATTCCACCCAGCATTCTCCTAAGTCTCTCAATACAATGGTACCTCAATTGTGTGGGTAGCCCTAGTGCCCACAATATTAAACGGCCTAAAATGTAACACAAATACATCAAATTGTTTCAAGGAAAACTGACCTTCTTAATGCAATGTGAGTAGCTATGGTTTTCAGGCCCTAACTCAGCTGGCACCTTATGAAACCCAGAAAACCTGTCCATTTTGTAAAACTAGACACTTATGGAAATCCAGGGTGGGGTGACTAGCATGGCTTTCACCAAACTGTTTTACCCTGAAGCCCCTTCAAACTGCAACCTTTGACTAAAAAACACATTTGCCTCAAATGTCTGTAATGGAATGTTCTAGAATCTGCACAGAGCCACAAAGCTCCTTCTACCCAGCATTCTCCTAAGTCTGCCAATAAAAACAGTACCTCACTTGTGTTGGTAGGCCTAGTGCCTACATTAAGAAACAACCCAAAATCCAGCATGGATCCACCACATTTTTCTACGTAAACCTTACCTGTTTTTCGCAAAGTAGATAGTTGTGTTTTTTTAGCCCTAGCTCAGCTGGCAGCTAGGGAAACTTAGTAAACCTGTACATGTTTGAAAACTAAACACCTAGGGAAATCCAGGATGGGGTACCTAGTGTGGCACTTTTGAGGCTGTTTTACCCAGTCTCCTTTGCAAACCTCAAACCTTGACTTTAAAACACATTTTCCTCATATTTCTCTGATGGAAAGTTCTGGAATCTGAATAGAGCCACACACTTCCTTCCACCCAGCATTCTCCTAATTTTCCCAATTAGTATGGTACCTCGCGTGTACGGGTAGGTCTAGTACCAACAACAGCTAACAGCCCAAAATGCAACATGGATACATCAAATTTTTCAACGCAAAAATTACCTGTCTTTTGCAAAGTAGACAGTTGTGTTTTTTTAGCCCTAGCTCAGCTGGCAGCTAGGGAAACCTAGCAAATCTGTACATTTTTTTAAAACTAGACACTGTGGATAATTAAGGATGTGGTGACTTGTATGGCTCTCACCAAGTGTTTTACCCTGAATCCATTGCAAACCTCAAACTCTCACTAAAAAACAAATTATTCAAATATTTCTGAAATTGGAAATTCTCGATCCTGCACAGAGCTACAAAACTTCTTCCACCCAGCATTGTCCTATGTCTCCCAATAAAAATAGTACCTCACTTGTTTGGGTAGGCCTAGTGCGAGCGACAGGACAACGCCCAAAATGTTTCATGAATACAACACAATTTTGGAACAAAAATGACCTGTTTTTTTTGCAACCTGGGTAGCTGTGGTTTGTGGGCCCTAAGTCAGCTGGCACCTCAAGAAACCCAGCAAACCTGTAATATTTTAAAACTAGACATTTAGGGGAAACTAGGATGGGGTGACGTGCATGGCTCTCACCAGGCTGTGTTACCTAAACTCCCTTGCAAACCTCAAACTTTAACTAAAAAAATACATTTTCCTCACATTTCTCTTGTGAAAGGTGCTGGAATCTGCACAGAGGCACACACTTCCTTCCACCCATCATTCTCCTAAGTCTCTTGATAAAAATGGTACCTCACTTGTGTGGGTAGACCTAGGGCCCACCACAGAAACCAGCCCAAAATACAACATGGATACATCAACTTTTTCCATGCAAAACTGACACGTGTTTTGCAACATGGGTAGCTGTGGTTTTTGAGCTGTAGCTCAGCTGGCACCTAGGGAAAACTAGCAAACATGTACACCTTTGCAGAATAGACTCCTATGGGAAACCAAAATGTGATGACTTGCGTGGCTCTCACCAGGTTATGCTACCAAAAACCCCATTCCAAACCTCACTTTGTGAATAAAATAAAACATTTTCCACACATTTCAGTGATGAAAAGTACTGGAATCTGCAAAGAGCCACAAACTTCCTTCTACTCAGCATTCTACGAAGTCTTCTGATAAAAATGGTAACACTTGTGTGGGGAGGCCTATTGCCTGTGACAGGAAATGGCCCAAAACGCAACTTGGATACATCAAATTTTTCCACTGAAAAATTACCAGTTTTTTGGAAAGTGGGTAGCTGTGGTCTTTGAGCCCTAGCTCAGACAGCACCTAAGGAAACTCAGCAAACCTTTACATTTTTTAAAACTAGACACCTAGGGGAATCCCAGATTGGGTGACCTGCATGGACTTCAGGAGGTGTTTTTGCCACAATGCCCTTCAAACCTCCAACTTAGCTTGAAACCGAATGTTTTCCTAACATTTCTGTGATGGAAACTTCCGGAATCCACAAAATTCATACCTTCCAGAAGTGCCCCTCTGGTGCCGATAATAATGCTGCACCGCTTGTGTAGCTGGGCCTTGTGCAGTGACAGGAACTTATCAGACCAAGGGAAATGTTAGCCCTTGCATGGGGACTCCTAATTACCTTGGTTGTGTATGTTCCTGTTGATGGCACTATGCCCAACTACACAAGTGGCACAGCATGTTTATCAGCAGAAGTGGGGCAATTTTGGGTGGTAGGAATTTTGTATATTTCAGAAGTTTCCATCACAGAAATGTGAGGAAAAATGTGTGTCAGCATTTGAGGTTTGCAGGGCAGTGTGGGTAAGAAAATGGTGTGGGATGGATGCGAAGCACACCACCCTGGACTCCCCCAGATATCTAGGTTTCAGAACTGTCTGGTAGGTTTTTCCAGGTGGCAGCCTACTCAAGCCCAAAAAGTGCAGATGCTCAAAATTGCAGGTGAGAAGATACTGGGAGCTAGACACACTCTCCTGGTTTATTTGTAAAAACAATATCCAAAAGAATCAAATATCCTCTTGCTTGCCAACTGGGATGAGATGTTTCAGACCGCAGGGAGGCGGACATTTTTTCCACATTTCTTAGAGGGTGGGAGCATCGCCATGGCCATACTGGGCATCCCCCACCCATACAAAAAAAGTAATCTGAGGTGTCTAGTGGGCTTTCTGACCCCCCCCCCCCAGGGAGGGGGGAGATGGGAGTAATTACCTCCATCTTCTACTCCCTGGGGGGGCACAAAGACTGTTTCCTTTTGTTGGGGCATGGCCATGACCACACTGAGCAGCCCTCCCTGATATAAATAAAAAAGTAATTCCTGGTGTTTAGTAGGCTTTCAACTATCTGGGGGGGGGAGTAATTGCCTCCACCTGCCCTCGGAGGGGTAAATGGGGGTAATTGCCCCCATCTGCCCCCCCTGGGGGACAGAAAGCCTGTAGTATTTTTGTGGGGGGCATCGCCATGCTGGGTAACCCCCAGCCATACAAATAAAAAAAGTAATCCTTGCTGTCATGAGGGCTTTCTGCCCCCCTCCGGTGGGGCAAAAGGGGGTAATTTCCCCCATCTGCCCCCTGGGAGGCAAAAAGCCTGTTTCCATTTATGGGGGGGCGTGGTCATGCCCATGCTAGGCAGCCCCCACCAATACAAGTTAAAAAAAAACGCATCCATGGTGTCTAATGGGCTTTCTATCCCCCCAGGGGCAGATGGAAGTAATTGTCCCATCTGCCCCCTGGAAGGTCAGAAATACTTTTTCCATTTTTGAAAGGTGGGGAGTGGGGGCATAGCCTTGCTCATGCTAGACAGCCCCCAGGCCTACAAATAAAAAAAGTAATCCCTGGTGTCGTGTGGTTTTCTGTTCCCTCCTGGGGAAGATTGACTTAAATATATGGACAATCTGCACCAAGGGGGGCAGAAAATGGCCATAATAATGCCCCCATAATGAAGAGAGCAACCCTGTCTTCAAGTGGCTGCTCCCCCACATGTTATTTAAAAGTCCCTAGTGTCTAGTAGTTTTCTGCCCCCCCCCGGGGGGCAGATCGGCCTAAAAATAGGGTCAATCTGCCACTGGGGAGGGGTCAGTCTGCCACTGGGGAGAGGGGAATATGGCCAAAATAATTCCTCCATAATGGGGAGTGACCCTTGCCCAAGGGGCATCTCCCGAACATATATTTTTTAAATCCCTGGTGACTAGTGGGATTTTGTAGTCATGTGCAGAGGATGAGGCTGTTCTGTCCTCAGCACACGACCACCATGGCTGAGGACAGAATTGTTCAGTCCTCAGCATGGGAGGGGTGAAGGGGCAGTGCAATTATAGTGTGCTTTGTGTTAGAGATGTGAAATAAATCCTGAACAATTGGAAGGCACCATACTTATTCTTTCCCACCCTCCAGGTCAGTTAAATCAAAACCAGTGAGAGGAAAACTCTAACAATAGACACAATGAAGGCAGAGGTTTAGACCCTTGAGATGATAATGATGAAATTATAGCTGAAATTATGGTCTCTACAACATACATGTGCAACATATTGTGAGAGTGTTAGGCCTAAAATAATTTTGAAGGATGAATAAGAATGGTCACCGGACCTTCAGATAACAAGCTTCATGGACTGTTGCTGGTCTATCAGAGGTTGAAAATAGTGGTTTATTTTTTTGTAAAAATGAGTTGACAGAGGTACCCACAAGACTTTTCTGGATGCTTTTATTCTGAAATTAAAACACAAAACAAAGGATTCAGGTTCCTCAAGACAAAATTCAAACCAAATAACTCACAGAAACAAGAGCATTAAGAGCTACACCATTATTCCTTGCAGAGCTTCACAAGGAAAAACGTGAGAAGATAATTCTTGGAGTTAAAGTCTGGTTTGAGAACTATGAAGTAAAACTATTGGCTCTTTGATCTTTCTGTAATGTCAATCCGCTAATCCCCATCAAAGACATTGAAACATATTCACTAATCCAGCTAACCCTGCAGACATTCTAAATAGGAACCATCTACTAGCAATAGATGCCAGATGTTACATAATCTACCTTTAACTGCTCCATTTGACACTCTTCTTAACTGATCTCCTGTTGCTTATTTGCCAAACTGGTCATTTCTATTAACCCCTTCGCTACCAGGCCTTTTCCCATCCTGTGCCGAGCCTTTTTTTGGCTATTTGGGGCAGTTCCCGCTTAGGCCCTCATAACTTTTTCTCCACATAAGTTACCCACTCCAAATTTGTGTCCTTTTTTTCCAAAATCCTAGGGATTCTAGAGGTACCCATACTTTGTGGGTTCCCCTGAAGGAGACCAAGAAATTAGCCAAAATACAGCAAAAATTTCATTTTTTTTTCAAACAAATTGGAAAAAAGGTCTGCAGAAGAAGGCTTGTGGTTTTTCCCCTGAAAATGACAAACAAACAAAGGGTTTGCAGTGCTAAAATCACCAGCTTCCCAGATTTCAGGAACAGGCAGACTTGAATCACAAAACCCAATTTTTCATTACAATTTTGGCATCCTATTGGGACATACCCCATTTTTACTATTTTTTGTGCTTTCAGCCTCCTTCCAGTTAGTGACCTAAATAGGTGTGAAACCAATACTAGATCCCAGAAAGCTAAACATTTCTGAAAGGTAGACAAAATTCTGAGTTTAGCATGAGTCATTTGCGTAGATCCTACAAGGGTTTCCTACAGAAAATAACAGCTGAAATAAAAAAATATTGAAATTGAGTAAAAAAAACAGCCATTTTTCTCCACGTTTTACTCTGTAACTTTTTCCTGTGATGTCAGATTTTTTAAAGCAATATACTGTTACTTCAGTTTGACTCTTCTGGTTTCCTGGGATATAGAGGGCTTGTAGGTTCATCAAGAACCCTAGGTACCCAGAGCCAATAAATGAGCTGCACCTTGAAATAGGTTTTCCTTCTATGCCTGGTATACAGCAATTCATTTGCTGAAATATAAAAAGTGAAAAATAGGTATCAAGAAAATCTTTGTATTTCCAAAATGGCCACAAGATAAGGTGTTGATAAGCAGTGGTTATTAGCACATCTCTGAATTCTGGGGTCCCCATACTAGAATGTGAATTACAGGGCATTTCTCAAATAGATGTCTTTTTTACACACTGTCTTACATTTGGAAGGAAAAAATGTAAAAAAAGACAAGAAGCAATAACACTTGTTTAGCTATTCTGTATTCCCCGAGTCTCCCGATAAAAATGGTACCTCACTTGCGTGGGTAGGCCTAGAGCCCGCGTCAGGAAACACAAAATGGACACATCACATTTTCAGAAAGAAAACAGAGCTGTTTTTTACAAAGTGCCTAGCTGTGGATTTTGGGCTCTAGCTCAGCCGGCACCTGGGGAAACCAAGCAAACCTGTGCATTTTTTAAAACTAGACACCTAGGGGAATCCAAGATGGGGCGACTTGTGGGGCTCTGACCAGGTTCTGTTACCCAGAATCCTTTGCAAACCTCAAAATGTGGCCAAAAAAAAACTTTTTCCTGTCATTTTGGTGAAAGAAAGTTCTATAATCTGAGAAGAGCCACAAATTTCCATCCACGCAGCATTCCCCCAAGTCTCCCGATAAAAATGGTACCTCACTTGTGTGGGTAGGCCTAGCGCCTGGGACAGGAAATGCCCCAAAACACAACGTGGACACATCACATTTTCACAAAGAAAACAGAGCTGTTTTTACAACGTGCCTGGCTGTGGATTTTGACCTCTACCTCAGCCGGCACCTGGGGAAACCTAGCAACCCTGTGCATTTTTTAAAACTAGACACCTAGGGGAATCAAGATGGGGTGACTTGTGGGGCTCTGACCAGGTTCTGTTACCCAGAATCCTTTGCAAACCTCAAAATTTGGCCAAAAAAACACTTTTTCCTGTTATTTTGGTGACAGAAAGTTCTGGAATCTGAGAGGAGCCACAAATCTCCTTCCACCCAGCGTTCTCCCAAGTCTCCCGATAAAAATGGTACCTCACTTGTGTGGGTAGGCCTAGCGCCTGTGACAGAATATGCCCCAAAACACAACATGGACACATCACATTTCCCCAAAGAAAACAGACCTGTTTTTTGCAAAGTGCCTAGCTGTGGATTTTGGCCTCTAGCTCAGCCGGCACCTAGGAAAACCTACCAAACCTGTGCATATCTGAAAACTAGACACCTAGTGGAATCCAAGATGGGGTGACTTGTGGAGCTCTCACCAGGTTCTGTTGCCCAGAATCCTTTGCAAACCTCACAATTTGGCCAACAAAAACACTTTTTCCTCACATATCGACAACAGAAAGTTCTGGAATCTGAGAGGAGCCACAAATTTCCTTCCACCCAGCATTCCCCCAAGTCTCCTGATAAAAATGGTACCTCACTTATGTGGGTAGGCCTAGCGCCTGGGACAGGAAATGCCCCAAAACACAACGTGGACACATCATATTTTCACAAAGAAAACAGAGCTGTTTTTTACAAAGTGCCTAGCTGTGGATTTTGACCTCTAGCTCAGCCAGCACCTGGGGAAACCTAGCAAACCTGTGCATTTTTTAAAACTAGACACCTAAGGGAATCCAAGATGGGGTGACTTGTGGGGCTCTGACCAAGTTCTGTTACCCAGAATCCTTTGCAAACCTCAACATTTGGCCAAAAAACACATTTTCCTCATATTTTGGTGACAGAAAGTTCTGGAATCTGAGAGGAGCCATTAATTTCCTTCCACCCAGCGTTCCCCCAAGTCTCCCGATAAAAATGGTACCTCACTTATGTGGGTAGGCCTAGCGCCCGCAACAGAATATGCCCCAAAACACAACATGGACACATCACATTTCCCCAAAGAAAACAGACCTGTTTTTTGCAAAGTGCCTAGCTGTGGATTTTGGCCTCTAGCTCAGCCGGCACCTAGGAAAACCTACCAAACCTGTTCATATCTGAAAACTAGACACCTAGGGGAATCCAAGATGGGGTGACTTGTGGAGCTCTCACCAGGTTCTGTTGCCCAGAATCCTTTGCAAACCTCACAATTTGGCCAAAAAAGCACTTTTTCCTCACATATTGGTGACAGAAAGTTCTGGAATCTGAGAGGAGACACAAATTTCCTTCCACCCAGCATTCCCCCAAGTCTCCTGATAAAAATGGTACCTCACCCTTGGGGGCAGATTGGCCTCATAAAAATAGGCCAATCCTCCCCCAAGGGGGGCAGAAAAGGCCTAAAGATAATTTGCCTCCTAGGGGAGCGACTCTTGTCTAAGGGGTCACTCCCCACCTCTAAAAAAAAAAAAGTATCCCTGGTGCCTAGAGGTTTCTTCCCCCCCCTGGGGGCAGATCAGCCTAATATTTGCACACTGACGTCACAGGGGGGGTGGGGCTGTCGGGGTGGAAGGGGAAGGGCTTCCTCTTCCATCCCTGCCTTTGGGGGGCGGGAGCGAAGAACACAGAGGGAGCTCTAGCGCTCCCTCTGAGCTCTGCGCCCAGGCCATAATGGTTACATCCTGGGCACACGAGCATTGTGCCGCAGGACGTAACCATTACGTCCGCGGCACCGAAGCGGATAATCTAGTAATTTCAGTTCAGAAAGCTTTTTCCCACAATTCTGTTCTCATTTTAGCACTCAGACTCTGATGATTTTAGACATACACAACCACTTCTCACATTTAGGATATTGTTAAAGATTATGATTTTTAAATACCAATCTCAGATCTTCAATCCCTGCAGCTCTCTGGTACCTTCCGGTTTTTGGAGCTATACAAAATTTTTGTATGATAGGAATTTGTGAGATTGTTCCTTCCAATACTAGAAACTCCTGCCACAGGGACTACACGCCCTAGACTGCTTCAGGCCTCAGGAAGAAGTCATTGGAATTTCTAAGACCTGCTTCTGCCTCAGAGAGCGATTTAGCACATACACCACTCCAGCCGTGCAGGTTCTTTCTAATACCAGCAATTACTGCCACAGGGGTACTCATCCCAGACTGCTTCAGGCCCCAAGAGGAGGCCCTTGGAATCGCTGACCCATGCTGGTGCCTCAGAGCTCAATTTAGCGCATACCTAAATCCTGCAGCACGGGAATTGTGCTGGCCACTCTCTGGCTGTGCACGGACCAAGGGCAAACTCATCTTGTCCCTGTCAGTGCCAGGAAGAGCCAGGACAGGACCACCCCCCCTTGGCTCTTGCCCCAGCTATCATGTTCTAACTCAGTAAGACACATCCTGACATTTGGGTTTTTGTCATCTCCCAATTCTTCTCTCCTACTTGGTTAGACTTTTCCCTTGACATTTCTGTTGTTTGGATAGGAATAACTCTGAGAAGCTACGCTGAGGCATATCCTGGTGACTAAATGAGGTTCTGGACCTGTCCCTTGATTAGCTTGGAATCCATCACTAATAGTAGGCCTGTGCAAGACGTCATTTAATTCATTTGGATTTGCAAGGGATCTGTGTTACCCCTTAAAGCCAACTGCTGCAAATATGATTCTGTTGAATGAGAGTTTTAGCATCTGGGGAGGACTGACACCCCTTGAAGATAGATACCTGGTTGCAGAAGTCTGAGGGTATTCAAAATGTATTTTGACCAAACTAGAGCGTGGGGGCTAGTCATCAGAATACACTACTGCTGGCAGAAATAGTTTTATGTCATTTGGCTTTGCATAAGATTGCTATCATTAAATATTGAGTAAGTGAAAAGGTCTTTGTTCAAACATGAAGCCCACATTCCTCACTGGTACTCAAACAGTGGTGTTGGAACAAGGACTCCAGTTTTTACTACATGGTCTGATAAATGTAGTCTTTACTAATTATGCTTGGCACACATAGATGAGATCCTAGCCTTTGGTGCAAGCAATGTCACACAGTGTAACAGCACTGGCGCACTAAGACCCTGATTTATACTTTTTGACACTAAACTGCGCTGACAAAATATTGGACGCTAACCGGGTGGGGTGGCATAGGGAAAACTGGATGTTGTGCGTCAAAGAGTGGTGCTAGTCAGGTTAGAGTCAAGAAAATTACTCTAAACTGAATAGCATCATATTTCGGCACACAACCCCAATGGACGTAACTCCTGTCTAAGTAAAGGCTGGAGTCATGCCCCCCAGCCCAATGGCCATGCCCAGGAGACCTATGTCCCCTGGGCATGGCCACTGGGCCCAGTGCCATGTAGGGGGGCCAAGTTAGGTCCCCGTATAGCACTTATAAAAAATGTAATGTACACCTCTATTTACCTCTACTTACCTGGAATGCGGTCCCCCCATCTTCAGGTGTTTAGGGTGAGGGTGTCCATGGATTCAGGGAAGGGCACCTGTGGGCTCTTTCCATGGTCTCTGACCATAGACATAGGCCCACAGGTCCCCTAACGCCTGCCCATACCAGGCGTTAAATAATGGCGCCAAGCAAGCTTATGGCCATTATATAAGGCTCCCCAACCCCGTGCATGATTTTAGCACAAGGGATAAATATGGCGCAAGGGTCATAGCATTGTTTTCTGCATGGGAACGCCTACCTTGCATCTCATTGACTCAAGGTAGGTTTCCACATTCAGAAAGTAATGTTAACTCCATATTTTGGCGCTAGACATGTCTAGCAGCAAAGTATAAATATGGAGCTGGGTTTGCTCCGAATAACCGTAAAAAAAACCAAAGCTAATTATGCCCCTAAGTCTTGGCTCACAGTAGTAATACAATTTATTTTTTTTGCTTGCATTTTGATACATGTGAGACACAATTGCTTTTTTCTGTACATATGGCAACATAATTATTGGGACTTCAATTAAATGAAGACTTCAGAATGGGGAAAAGGAAATGCAATGAATAGCACAAGGGTGAGCCCACCAACAAAAAAGCCCTTAGTTCTTTCCCTAAAAACCCCACACTAAGAAAGATCAATGATCCTAAAGAAATAGAACAAATCCTGTGCCCTGAAGCTGCTAAAGTTGCAAGTGCTAAGACCAAAAAAAGTAACTCACTTATTTAGCATGAAGGAATCCAAAAGCAAACCTCTAACCATTAGTAAACCTTTAGATCTAACTGCCCAGGTACCAGCCTTTGATACTTCCTCAAATCCACCCACTCCAGCATAAGCCCAATCAAATTCTCATATCCCTATAAAACCTATAATATTGTGCTCATATCACTTCTCACCTTTGGCCCTAAGTGATCAACCCTTTGCTGAGTCAAGTGCGAACCCTGTCACCAATGCAAAGCCCCAAGGATCAGAAGAGACCAGAATGCAGATAAAGGATCTCTGGGAACTTATTTCCATTATGGAGACAGAAATTATGGACTTAAGATCAAAGGTCCACCTATTAATAGAGTCTTGTTTGCCTAGGTCAGAAAAGACAGGATGCGAGGTAAGCTGGTGCTACCCACCTGAAAGGGATCCCCGCACCAATAGGCCACCCTATTGCATCCAAAAGAAGTAGTCCTGAATCCCTTACATCCCATCAGGAACAAAAATTGGGATTTTCTAGCACATCTCCCTAGTCACAGTCGACAGGTACCCTCACTGGAAAAACTAGGCTTGTATCCTGCTCAACTACTCTCCACACAAGCGATAACATAAGAGAATAAAATCACACCTCCTTAAACAATGAGCCCCAAATCTGCCCAAGACCTTTTCCAGGCAGGACCATCTCCCCGCTTGCTAGGAACCCATCCTTGCCTCGCACACAAAAACAATCAGGAGGAAGGTCTATGCACTGGACTCATATCAGGACTATCGACATGACATCTATCTCAACGCTGCAGGAACATGCTAGGACTTCACTGATCAATAAAGTTATACAATGTATCAGAGATGTTCAGAAAAGTTATGGTGTCATACATTCAGATATAGTCAGAGCCACACAACTTCCTACAGTGCAGAATAATCTAGATTGTATTAAGTTGCAACTTGCCCATCCTTCAATTGTGAGTGGACTACTATCATTAGAAGTACAAATATTCCCCCTGGCGAATTCAAAGATCCATTTTAAAACTCACATTCCCCTATCCAGGGGATTCTCTGATCACAGTCTTTGTACTTTGAGGTTATAATTGACTGACTGGAACCTCCAAGGAATCCTGCTGAAGCTAAAACTACTAGCCCCAAACCATTCATTCAGGGCTCTGCCCGAGATACAAATATTACAGTAGAGCCCCATCAACCAAAATGTGCCAACCAAACACGTAATTCTCGTAAAGCACCAGGAGTACTAGCCAATCAAACTATAGATCACTCACCTATTAGAGAGACAGCAATGACATCCCATAGATCTAGGGTGACACACATTAAACCCAACAACATATCATTATTCTCCTGGGATAGAGCCAGCCTCAAGAGCAAACGGGTACAAGAGTCTTCTGATTTAATTAAGCATCCCACATTCATGAGGAATATCTATCACAGTCTATTTATTTCAAACTTCTATATCTATACTCCTGGGATAGTCTTGTCGACATGAAAGTTCTTCAACAATACAAAAGCACCCATTTTCCCTTGCATCTGACCCTCCAAGGTATACCAGACCATCCAGACCAGCAATAATCATCAAAATGTAATGTGGGAACAAGTTTTAAGTAGTGAGGATTCTATCGCCAAAATATATGATTGTCTGGTTCCAACTCTATGGCCCTCATTACGACCCTGGGTGTCAGTGTTAAAGTGGCATTAATACCGCCAACAGACCGAAGGTAAAAAAAATGGGATTTTGACCCTGGCGGTAACCGCCATCACAGACAGCCACTTTAAAACTCCAACCACCAGGGTAGTAACGGCCGATTGGCTGTAGACTTCGGTCTCCAGCCTGGAGGCCGTCACAATCCCACCTTCGGGATTATGACCCGGCCTACCGCCATGGTTTTCGATCCAAACTTACTGCCACGAAAACCACGGCAGTAGGCACTATCAGTGCCACGGAATTCCTTACCTGGCACTGATAGGGGTCTCCCCCAGCCTCTCCCCCTCCCCAGAGTCTTCCCCCACCCCCTCCCTCTTGTGCCCCCACATATATACACACCAACACGCACACCCATATACACAAATGCACACATGCATACCCACCACCACCCACGCATGCACACATACATACCCACACACCGCAACACACACCAACATGCCTTGTCACACACATGCATTCACAACACACAACACTCACAATCACTCATTTATGTATGCATTCAAGACTCACACCCGCATGCACGCATTCCAAAACATACACAGACACACCCCACATACACACCCCACCCCCCTCTCCGGACGGAGAACCTGAATTACCTGCTTGAAGGGGGTCCTCTGGCTGGAGGCAGTCCGTGGCGCTGCTGCATCCACCATCAAAACACCGCCAGGCTGTATCATTGGTCATGATACGGTCGGCGGTGTTTTGCTGGCGTGGCGGTGCTGCTGTCAGCAGCGCTGCCTTACCGCAATCCGCTGCCATGACCACCGGTGGTGTTCCGCCAGCATTCTGGTGGTATACCGTCAGTGGTCATGATACGCGTAGATGGCTGGTAGCCACAGCAGTGGTATGTTGGCGGCCGTCGCCGTAGCAGTAAGCGGTAGTTACCGCCAATGTTGCAATGAGGGCCTATGTGTTTTTGCTGATCCTGAAACAATTCCCATTGCTGTTATGGACTCCTATGCCCAATGCTTCAAGGCTTCGAATAACTCTTTCTTTACAAATCTGGCCAATACCAGGAAAAGAACATTGTTCACTAACCCCATGTTGTATAACAAGGCGTGTAAGATAGCCAAGAGTTCCATATTAAAATCAGTTAAAATGGTTCTCCTTGTGAGAGTGCCAGAGCTACTTATAAAAAACTAAAAAGATGGCTAAACATCTTGGTATACTGGTGTTTTGGAGAATAACGTGATAGCTGCCCGATCTGGAAACCAAGCAGGTTTCTAGCATGTGATCAGCCACAGTGCACTAGGTAGCACAATGAGTCCTGATAGCATTATTCTTCTCCAGAACTGGATCACTCACTTCCAAACCTGTTATAATACCGTTGACTTGGACACTTTTATTACTCCAGCACTGGAATAGGATAAGACTGGCTATACCCCTCTAGTAACAACTTCCATACCTGTGCAAGAATTAGATAATGGCACAGTTTGCTTTTCTCCTTGATGGAAAATTAGCATTCCAATAGCACACAAAGCGGGTAAGGTCCTTGGGCTGGACAAGATCCCTGAGGATCTCTACAAATCAGAGCCCGCTATTTGGGTTCTTTACTTAAGTTGAGTTGCTAATGCCATTATGGCAGATGCCCAAATTCCTGACACTTTCAAAGGAGTGTAAATAGTTCCTATATACAAGAAATTTCTTAAATCTGACCTTGCAAACTATCACCCAATAAGCTTTATTGATGCAGCTCAAAAAATCTTTTGCAGACAAATCCCAGAGTGTCTCCAACTGTGGATTGAAGAATATAAAATTCTTGCCCAGTTTCAAGCTGGGTTTCGCTCAAAGACGAGCACTGTGGACCATGGTGGTCATTATGAGTATGGCGGTGTTGGACCGCCCACCGGCGGTGGCGGTGCGGACCGCCGTATTATAAGTGCAGCTGTGAACTGTGAGCAATACAGCCACTTCACGGCCTGCACTGCCAGTGCGGTACGACCGCCGAACATGGTGGCGGCCATCTTCAAGCTGTCAGTGGCCATCTTCAGGCTGGCAGAAAGGCCCATCCCACCCACCGTATTACGATTCAGCACACAGCCACTCTTTTGGGGGCACAACCACCGCCACACAAAGCCTGGCGGAAAGGAGCTGTATAAAAGGAAGCACTCACCGTAGGGACACAGGCGAAGCCGACGACGACATGGAGCATGAGCTCGAGATCTTCCCAGTGCTAATCCTTGCGATTATTCTCCAGGACTGTGGCCCTGACGAAGATGACAACAGTGAGTATAGGTGCCACAAGGGAGGGAAGGGGACAATTACACACCCACACGCCATATGCATCCCCCACACTGACTACCAAGCCCTCATACCCGCACACCAACACCCATACACACACACACACCCACCACACCAACACCCAAACGCACACACAGACAGGCCAAACAAGGTGTACACTCAGCATAGAAGTATACTTACCTAACACATGCAGAGAAATAAATAAATGGATGCACATACCTGTGTACACGACCCTCCCATATTAAAATGCAAGACAACGGAATATCATTGCACCAATATGCCTGTTGGCCAGATATAATAAATGAGTATGTGAAAGAAAAATAAACAAAGAAGGCCATAGGCCAGTCCATAGAAAATGTCCGATTGTGCCGACAAGGCACATACTTGATTCATACCACAACCTTGGCCTCCACAGGGCAGGGGCATCAATGAGCAGGCAGGCACCTCAGGGGGCAGGATGAGGGGGTGGCAGGGAGATTTGGAAGGGGGGACGTGGGCTTAGGAGTCGGAGGATGTAAGTGTTTGGGCTTGCCCTTGGAAGGAGTGGGAGTCAGCTTAGACCGGGGGTGGGAGAGGGATCAGACCTCCTATAAATGTTCTTACTTACTGGGGAAGGGGCAGGGGACCGGAAAAGGAGGACTGTGGAGGACCTTGAAGGGGAAGGAATGATCGGGGAGGCCACGGGAACATTTTCAGACAAGACGGTGTGGGCCAGTGGGTTCAAATAGGTCAGCACAAGAAAGGAAAACCTAGGAAGACATAGATTTGGTGGTCCCAGAAGAGTTCGCCACCACCAGGGAGCTGCCAGCAGAGGAGGTATCAGAGTCACTACGAGCAGTGGTAGTCACCTTCCCATGTGCTCCCCTCCCCTCCAACCCACTGGTCCCTTCGGCGTCTGTGGTTTCTGCCTCCTGGGTCCCGTGGGCTGCAGCATCCCGACTCACCAGTGTCCCTTCTGCTTCGCCTGATGATGCTAGTGCACACAAGGAGACAAGATGACAGAGAGGGTGGGGTGGAAAAAGAAAGGGATGCAGGCTGTCAATTACAGTACACCTGGTGTCATGCACATCCCAAAACCTACCCCTCACCATTACCAACTCCATGAAGGTAAGTACCTATGAAAGGAAATCCAGCTCACACACTACACTGACATACTGATGCTATACTGACCAACCACATCACCATCCAGTCCCTATATCCCCATCCAGGCAAACTATGGCAATCTGGGAGTGATCCTGTTCCACTACAATGTGACAAATCGAAGAGGTGGTACATCAGATCCAGAGGCCTACCCACAGGACCCATTACATGACCACATTCCCTCCCATACCCAGTTTACTGCACAATCCCAGTGACTTAGGGGGCCAGCTGCATAACCACACCTGTCCATGACCCTGAAACTACCTGCAACCTACCCTATTGCACCCAGCTACAATGTACCAATGTACCAAGCGCAATCAGAACAGTGGTGGTACTCACCCCCTAGTGGCTGCTGTGCTGCCTTCAAGCACCCATCCAACTCAGGATTGTCCACCGCCAGAATGTGGGCCACTATAGGGGTCAGGGTCCAACGTGTACCCCTTCCTCTTTGGGAGGTCATCCCCAGCTGGGCCTCTGCGGTCTTCCGGGCCCAGCGTCTTAGGTCCTCCCACCTATTCCTGCAGTGGCTGCTCTGCAAGCTGTACACCCCAGGTCTGCACCTCCTTGGTGATGGATTTCCACATCCTCTTCTTCTGGTGGGTGCTAACCTGCATAGAGGAAAATTACTGTAGGTTTATGTTCCGCATTAACACCTGGGATACAACACAACTTATATCTGTACTTTAAACAATGACTCCCAATCATGCCCCTACACACATACGGCCTGGCTCACATCACCTATCCATCAGGACATCCAACAGTCTCACACACATGAACCCGCTGCATTGACACACGCTCCTAGGATGCTATAATGGCACTCACCTCGTCCCCTGGTCGGCCATAAAGCTTGGCATAAGGGGGTAGGACCCCGTCCACAAGCTTCTCCAACTCCTCCGAGGTGAGGGCCGGGTCCCACTCCCTTGTAGCAGGTGCCATTTGTTCAACCAGAGGCAGGGCACAGCAGCATAAGCAGTGGAGTAGTGGTCGTCTCGAGGTACAAGAGTAAAGTGGCAAGGGATACACAAAATGGCAGTGAGGACCGCGGCGGTGGGCACCGTCTCCGCCGGCGCTGATCATGATTGGCCCCTGTTCCTCATAGACACCAATGTTAACCAATGAGGAGTTGCACAGGGTTTCTGGATGCTTACCCCATGACGACTAACGGCAGCAGAATGATGTCACTTCCACCTGTCCTCCACACGGTGGACAGGCAGCTGCCATTTTACGAGGTCAACTTGTGTATACACAGTACAGGGACAGTGTTAATGGTGACAAAACCTATGAGTGTTAAAATGGTGAAATAACACATGCCATGACCAATATCATGGTAGCACCTATGCCTACAGGTGTATATGTCCCTGGAACACCAATCTCAAAACATGTCTTAAATGTGACCAATGGCTGCCCACAACATTGTACAGTAATGTGTTTGCAGAGTTGTGTATGGATGTATGTGATACCTGTTTTCTGACATTTGACCTCTACACATCATTGTGTTTTGCTCCTCCATAGCCATCTACCCATGTGAAGAGGGAAGGCCACACCGGTGTACAGACCTCTTGCTGACCACGGAATAGCACAACATTATCATCAGCTATCGGCTGAACTGTGCCACAATTTGTGAGCTGTGTTCCCAGTTGGAGACTGCTCTACTGCCTGCCAAACGAAACCCCTATGCTTTCCCTCCCACAATACAGGCACTATCTGCACTAAATATTTTGGCTACTGGGCCCTTTCAGGTGACTGTGGGCTTGGCATCCAGTGTGTCACAACCAATGTTCAGCAACATCTTGGCAAGTGTCCTGACTGCCTTGTTTAAACACCTCCAGAGTTGCATACAATTTCCACAAAGGGCAGATTTAACCACTGTTAAGTCTTATTTTCATGCAACATCCCTCATGTGATTGGTGCCATTGATGGCACACTTATTCCCCTTATATCCCCCAGAGCCACTGAGCAAGTGTATTGGAATCACAAAAACTTCCATTCCGTAAACGTGCAGGTGGTGTGTCTTGCAGATCAATACATTTCACAAGTGGCAGCAAGATTCCCTGGATCAGTCCATGACACCTACATTTTGAGGAACAGCAGTGGCCCGCAACTCATGGCACAACTACAGGGAGACAGAGCCTGGCTAGTTGTTGAGTGTGCATGTGACAGTTTTGCAGTGCTACCTGACTTTACTCATGTTTGGTATTGTACAACTGTATGTCATGTGCTATCTTTCTCCCCTCTTCCCAGATGATGCTGGCTATCCTAACATGCAGTGGCTGCTGACACCAGTGAGGAATTCCAGGACGAGGGGGGAGGGACTGGTACAATGATGCCCATGGTCGTACCAGAAGAGTGATTGAGAGGTCCATTGGGCTCCTGAAGGCCAGATTCAGGTGCTTGCATATGTCTGGTGGATCCCTGTGTTACTCCCCAAACAAGGTGTGTCAGCTCATAGTTGCTGCACAATTTGACCATCAGGAGTCCTGTTACACTACTGGGAGTAGAGGATGGAGCACTGCTATCCATGGGACCACAGGGGATGAGGATAGTGATGGAGAAGGAGAGGGGGGGATGTGGACTCCAGGAATAAGCTGAATTTGACTACATTGGGCAGGATTTCAGTTGCTGGTGGACATTGTACTACACAGTGGCATGTGGGCAGGAGTGTGTGTATGTCGAATTTTGTGGGGACCCACTGTTGGACATCTGCTGAATGATATACAGACTGCTTACTGTTTTTTTTTTACACAGCAACAATTGCTGCATGAGAAAGTATGTATTATTTTACCATGTATTCATGACAAGGTTTTTGTGTGGAGGTATAATGTAGGAAAGGGTGACAGTAATATTGCATTACTAGAATGGCTCAACAGTATTGTGGTTGTTGAAATGTTTCATTAACTACTGCCCTTCGTACCTTATTATGTAGGACAAAGTGTAATGTAACAGGTTTGAGTAGTGAGTAGGGCACAATTGTGTGTTACAACATATCTTCTAACATCAGTTGCTGCAATGGGCTGTCTGTTTCTTTCATACTACATATGTGGTTTATTTTCTGTGAGTATAGTGCAGTAAATACGTGTTACACATCTGTTGCTGACAGGTGCTGCAGTGGTGCCTACCCCTTTGCTATGGCCCCATCATGGTAGAAAAGGTGATGTTTGTGGACACTCCTGGCCAAAGCTGTGACAAGAACTTACCCTGTCCCTCCCTGAACATTCATTCCCTTCAACATTTCCCTGCATATGTACATAATTGATTATGTGTGATGGTTTTCAATTGCATGCATTTTGAATAAATGACAACATCTTTTGATGTGATCAAACAGTGTTTATTGAAGGAGTCAGACAATAGGGTTGGGACAGTGCAAGGGAGTCGGCAGAAGGTGAAGTATACTCAGTTCATTGTCTACAGCTGCTGGTAGCACAGGGGCAGAGTCCATGGGCCCTTAGGTAAATGCAGATTTGGCAGTGGATAGTCAACAAGGTGGCTCAGTGGCACACAAGGGAGACAGGTCAGGGCTGAGTCACTTCCTGGCGGTGGTCTTGGTCTTGGCTACAGTGTCACTGGGATGTCTGGGTCTCCAGCCACGCTTGCAAGGGTTTACCTGGACTACAGGGGAAGGGACACTGGTGGCCTGTGAGTGCTCTAGCAGGGCCACCATTCCACTAGCTGCTGCTGAGGCTGAGGGCTGGGCTGTATGCTGGCTAGTGGAATGGGCCTGCTGGTGGGTGGAGGACTCAGGCATGATGTTGGGCATCCTCAGCAGCACCCCTGCAGTGGATGCCATGCTGGCATTCAGTTGTTTCCATTGCTCCATGTCCTCCTGCTGGTGTGCCACCTGCAGCCTCTGGTTCTCCTGCAACGTGGCCAGGATCTGACCCATCCTGTCCTGGGAGTGGTGGTATGCCCCCAGGACCTCTGAGATGGCCTCATGGGCAGCTGAGTCCCTCCTTGGACCATCCCTCGGGGGCACTGTTACCCTCCCACTGGCCATGGCCCCCTGTGCCTGTGTCCCCAGCACAGGTAGCCCAGGCCCACTTGCACTAGGACCTTCATCATCCTGCCTGGCGGTGGATGGTGACTCTGGTTCCAGTACAGGTTGGCAGACAGTCAGTGGCCTGGAGACACTGGTGTGCGGGCATTGGGCCACAGCTGATGGTGGTAGCTGAGTGGTGGGGGTGTCAGTGGAGTCCTGGGTGGGGCTTCTGGGGGGTGAGTGTCCAGGGTTGTGGGATGAGCCAGGGTAGTTATCTGGGTCCAGACATCCAGCTGGACTGTCTTCACTGGGCCCTTCTTTTGCTGGTGGACTGACACTTTCTCGCACCTCCCGCTGGGTGTCATGGGCAGCAGTACCTGTGTGGTACTACAAATATTGTTTTGTGACTCCTGCAATCTATGGTCATTGTGGCTTGTGGATGCTGGTGTTGTAGTAGTGCTAGGGGGGATATGGCATTGACAGTACTGTCCCTTTAAATCATAGACGTGGTATATGTGTCTAATGTAATAGTTGTTGCAATTGGCATGTAAGTCTCCCATCTTCTGCACCCTATCCTATCATTGCCATATACCTTCCAGCACTTGCCACCTGTTTAATATGCTTACTTCCCCAGTAATCTGCATGCAGGGGCCCTTAGGGATGGGTGTCATGCATTGTTATTTGAGGGATTGGTGGTGCATTGTAGGTAATGTAATGTAGCGTACAGAGCATTCCAGGGATGGTCATTGTGCATACAGGGATGGTTTGGGGGTTAGTGAGGGTGTGTGGACATGCAGGGGATATGGGTATGGGTGTATGGGGGATGTGTATAAGATAGGGTGTTTAGTGGTAGTGACCAGGGTAGGGTGAGACATGCATTACAGACGTAGCAAATGGTGGGGAAGTATATGTGACTTACCAGAGTCCAGTCCTCCAGTGAGTCCAGTGAGGTCCTCTGGGTGTAGGATAGCCTTCTCCATCCAGTTGCTGTATTTGAGTGAACGAGGGGGAGAACCACTGCCAGTCTTCTGTACTGCAATTTGAGGTTGTGACGCCATGGAACGTACCTTCTCCCGCAGGTTGTTCCAACTCTTCCTTATGTCATCCCTTGTGGATGAATGGTTTCCCACTGCGTTTACCTAATTGACAATCCTCTGCCATGGATCCATTTTCCGGGTGATGGATGTCTGCTGTACCTGTGCTCCAAACAGCTGTGGCTCGACCCTGAGTATTTCATCCACCATGGTCCGCAGCTCCCTGTTAGTGAAGCAGGGGTGCTTAGGGGGTGCCATGGTGTGTAATGTGAGTGGTGTGGTGAAGGGGAGTTTGTGGAGGTTGTGCAGTGTGTGTGTACGTGTGGTTTCAAGTGTGAGTGTTGTGTAGAGCGTGTCGATTTGTGTGTGTGACCTGTGTGATACGTGTGTGGTGTGCACTTGTGTGTGATGGGTTTATGGTCTGTGGGCGCAGTGAGTGTCCGGTAGTTGTTGGCTGGCATTCATTTGGCATTGCAAAGGATGGTGGTGTGTGTGTGTGTGTTTTATGGTGGTGTGTGTGTCAAGTGTGTGGATGTGTCTCAAGTGTGAAGGTTTGTATTGTCCTATGTGTGCAGTTGTTGTTGGTGGGTACCATTATTGCCAATGGCGGTCTGTACCGCCAATCATGGAGCGCCATTGTATGACAGCCATGCTGATTTGTGGGTCAGAATTTTGTGGGCGGTCTATTGTTGGGGTGGCGGTGGCGGGTTGCTGTCCTTCGACTTTCCACCGTAGCTGGCCCTGGTGGTTTCAAGGATTTGGCTGTTTTTTGGCGGGTTGTGTTTTTGTATTCATAATACAGCAGTGTGGTTACCGCCACCACCAGTGGTCTTTTGGCAAGCGCAAGCACGGCGGTCGGCGGTAATTACCGCCAGACTCATAATGAGGGCCCAAGTCTTTGGATTCCAACTTATAAGGGGAAAGTGGTCGATAGAAATAATGGCAGCCTTCAAGTGGCATCTGTTGACCTAAAGGCAGCATTTGACTTAGTCCTGAGAGGAAAACTCTGTTGTATCCTAAGGAAACTGGGGCTTCCATGATGCATAGATTATCTCTTGGGCTGTGGAATTGACGCACCAGTCCTGAGTGGTGTGAAAACACCAGCTCTGTTGTTTTGCGATGACACCCTGCTAGTTTCCAAAACACCTAAAGCAACAGAAACCTTATTAACCAGGTTAAAATTGTTTTGTGTTAACCATGGTGTTAGAAATAGGGTTTCTGTTGGCTAGGGTATGCGCCTAAGCCAGGCAGAACCCACCCACTCTAGTCAGAGCGAGGGAGTTACACACCCAAGATAACCCTTGCTCACCCCCTTGGCAGCTTGGCACGAGCAGTTAGGCCTATCCCAGTGGTAATGTGTAAAGTATTTGCACAACACACACAACTCACGTGACACACTATCCCCACCACCAAGGAAACACAACAACAAGTTATATAAAAAATAAACTGTATTGTACACAACATCATTATCATTAGACCAAACACAACATGTCAGTAATACCCTGCTACCCAAGCAGCTGTAAGAATATTACACAGTACGGTTACTCTGCAAAAACCAGCAGAAGTCACATGTAACACATAGGTTACTCATTATTCTGCAACATAAGCAGTGGTCAGGAAAACATTACTACAATAATGCCCTTGTCATAACATCATCATAAATGCCCATGCCAGGAACATTAGAAAACAAATGGCAAGTCATGAAACATCAAACATAATGCCCATAACAGAAACATTAGCAAGCACATGGCAAGTCATAGGCAGAAAACATGTCACCCTGGCTGCACAGATCTAGTGTACACGTAATGTATTTGCAGGGCCTTGCGCTCCTGTGCTTGTTATACTAGTGGAGATGATATCTCCCACACCCGGCTTCACCTAGGAGCTCCTGCGCTCTGATCCATAAGATGGGTGGGACACAGGTGGACTGGTCCTCGAGGGAGGGGAGGCCTCACAAGAAAGAGTCTCCTCCACTAATAGGGAAGAGAGGGGGCACACAGGGAGCTCTCACTGAGCCCGGTGCCTCACTCTCCCAGCACACCAGCACCTGATCCTGGTGCGTGAGTTCCTCCAGGCTGCGGTGGTGATCCTGGGCCACAGTGGATGGCAACTGGTGGCCCGGGGGCACTCCTTGCAGCCCGCTTTGCCCCGGGGGCACCATTAGGAGCGCACTCGCGCCATCCTTCACTTTGTAGTGCCCCAGTGGCACAAAGCACAGCATGCTTTCGATGAGCTCGACAATTTTCTAGCGCCCGGGTCGCAGCGGTGATTTGTGCTCGCTTGATTGCAGTAAGCGCTCTCCAGGCACTTTGGCAAGTGAAACCAGGGCGTTCTCAAGGTGCTTTTGGGCAATTTAAGTAGAGCACTCACCAGGCACTATGCTCATCAAAAATAAATCACAAACAGAGCTCCTCACGCTCTGCAAGCAGGCAGTTGCAATGGGCAGGGACCACAGAACCCAGCCCCTGGGAACACAAATTGGATCACAGGGCGGCAGGGCCCAGCAACAGGCCAGCACAAGGGGGATGCAGTTAGTGGCAGTTCCTCCTAGTGACCCAGCAGGTCACAGGTCAGAACAGCAGCAGCAGTCCAAAGTGGTTCCTGGTGAGTCCTTTCAGCAGCATTCTGTTTCCAGTTATAAGTATGTATAAAAATTGTCCCTAAGTCTCTTTTCCATGCGGAAAATCCCCTGTACTTATACTCAGTTTTGCAAAGCAGGGGAGAGGAGGTTTCAACCAGTTACAACTGGTTCCAGGAGTCTCCCCTCTCTCCTCCAGCACAGGCTCCAGACATCAGCTGGGGGTAAACAAGCCCTTTGTGTGAGGCCAGAGCACGGTCTTTACAAATTTAGGTGTGCCCCGCCTCCCCTTCTCTCAGCCTAGGAAGACCATTCAAAATGCAGATGCACCTTGATGACACCTGCACCCTCCCTGCGTACAGGCTGTCTGAAAAGTATGCACAAAGCCCAGGTGTTACTCTGCCCAAGAAGTGGATTGGAATCAAGCTGCAAAACACAAGACTCATAAGCACAGAGAAATGCTCACTTTTTAGAAGTGGCATTTCTGTAATGGTAATAAAAAATTAACCTTCACCAGTAAGCAGCATTTCTCACTACCATTACAACCATACCAAATATGCCTATGCTACCCCTCATAAATCAGATAATACCCCCTAGATGTAAGGCAGGGCATTTCCAATGAAAAGGCAGCACTCACAGCAATGAGAAACCAAATAGGTTGTTTGTCACTACCAGGACAGGTCATGCAACAAGGCATATGTCCTGCCTTCTACACACATAGCACCCTGCCCATGGGGCTAGCTATGGCCGACCTTAGGGGTGACTTACATCTAGTAAAAGTGGAGTTCTGGGCCTGGCAAGTAAATTTGGATGCCAGGACCCTGTGGCAGTAAACTGTGCATGTAGGCCCTGCGCTAGCAGGCCTGAAACAGGTTTGAAAGGTTACTTCAGTGGGTGGCGCAAGCAGCACTGCAGGCCCACTAGTAGCATTTAATTTACAGGCAGTGGGTATAGGGATACCACTTTACAAGGGACATGTAGGTATATTAAATGTGCCAATTAGGTGTAAGCCAATCACACCAACTTTAGAAGGGAGCACTGATCAGCAGTAATAAAGTGCTGAGTCCTAGAGCCAACAGCAAGAGGTCAGAAAAAATAGGAGGAAGGAGGCAAAAGGTCTGGTGATGAACCCTCAAAAAGGGCCAGGTCCAACACATGGTCTAGATATCAGTACTGGCAAAACAAAGTTTATGGCCATTCAACCACACAGGCAGTTCAGAGGGGTTATTAGGCTGGAGATGAGGTCCTTCAGCGAGTTTCAGATTTTGATCACTTGGGAGTCCGTTTCTCAAACAGTAATTTCTGGATAAACCACATTGATAAAGCACACTTACTTTGAATCACAGCTGCTATACAGACATTTGGTAGGAACACCACCTTCCATCCTATCTCACCCATCCTAGAAGTCTTGCGAGTTCAAGCAGTAGCAGCCGCAGTCTATGGGGCAGAGCAATGGGGGCACAGGAGTATCGGTCCGCTGGGGGCAGCAGAAAATATGTTCCTGAGAACAATACTCAAACTCCCTCAAAGTACAACTCAAGTTTTCAAGTCAGATCAGGGTATGCAACCCATTACTTTGAAAATAAGACTTAAACCAATTTTATACTGGATATGAATTTGGTCAATAACTGAGCTAGAACCTAATAAAGCGTGTCTTAGGGATATCTTGAGCAGCCAGAGGGGTGTGGAGAGGCTGCCATAGCTTACATACATAAAATGGGTTCTAGCTTCATTGGGTCTGACCAAGTTTGTGATTACTCCAACCTTGATTACTTCTACACCCATAAGAAATGTAAAGTCTCTCTTTTGGGAGTATGAGGAGAGAAAACAGCTCCAGCAAGTAGTCCCAAGTTCGGAAACTGACAGGGTTGTAGAAACATAATTATTCGAATCATTTGAGCCATAAATGGACGATTTTGATCCACTCTATAGAAAACCCCTTTATATAAGATTTAGGATAGGCTCCCTCCCGCTAGCAACTTTTACTGCCCAGTGGAAAGACCGATCCGAAGGGGCCAAACTTCATCCAGTGTGCAATGAAGCAGAGGAAACTGATGCACACCTTTCATTCTTCTGCTCAAAATATACCAGACAGTGCAAAGGTTGGATCATACCCTTATGTTGTTCCCTGGGAATATGCCAGGATTGGGTTGCACTGAGAATTTGTAGATTGGATACTACATCCTTTATAGTATTTCCCATAGCCAAATACCTCAAATCCATCTGGCCTATCAGAGCTAAGATTCTATCCCCGTTGCCTGCTATTGAGATAACAAGATTATGTACTTGTAAGAAATTAGTTCAACTAGCAAAGCCTATCATGGGCCTTCTATTAGTACAAAATAGTTGTAGGGAGTAACTGTTGTGGAGAAGCTCACATTTATTACTGTGATTGTATATACTGCTGGTGTGCATGTTTAACAAAGCATTTGAATTAATTGCCCACTAGAGATATCATGTTATTTTACCCAGGCCCCGTTGGATTAGAGTACATTTTCCTTAAGATTTGTATTGAGGTTGTCTTTAGCTATAACTCTTTTAGCAATATTAGATTAATTGTTTATTGGATATATGTGGATGTATCGTAATGCATGTAAAACTTTTTATTTTAAAGTGGCTCATTCTTGAATTTATTTTGGCATACCAAAAACACACATAGTATGACATTGTAAATTGTATTTGTTTTTTGTTTATGTGTCTCTTAAACCTTTCCCTTCCAAGGACCTAATGGTTACGTCTGGTGGCGCAGCGCTGAGGTGCCATGGACGTAACCATTACGACCTTGTACCGGACCTCGGGGGAAGTGCTAGCGCTCCCCCCAAGGGACTCCCCGCCACCCTCCCAGGGCAGGGCTGGACGGGGAATTGCTTCCCCTGCCACACCCCCCCCCCCCTGTGAGGTCTGATGACGTCAGTGCGCGATCGCGTGCTGACCTCATTAGAGGTTGCCTCCCATCACGCTGGGACCGAGGAGAAACACATTTGTTTCTCCTCAGTACGGGGAAAGGGGAGGTCAGGGAGTCATGAAAAGGAAAGGAAAGGCTTTTCCTTTCCTTTTCATATCTCTCTGAGCATTCCTACAGCACAATCACATAGCAATCGTGCTGCAGGAATGCCACTAGTCACCAGGGATTTTTTGTAGGTATTGAAATGACATGAGGGGAGCATTTTATCTAAGGTCATTTCTGCCCCCCCGGGTATATATTAATGAGGCCAATCTGCCCCCAGGGAGGGCAGAAGCCAATAGACACCAGGGATGCTTTTAAAAAAAAATGATTATTATGTTTATAAGGGGAGTGGTCTGGGGAAACAGAATCCACTAGACAACAGGGATTTTTTAAAATATTTATATTGATAAGGGTCGCTCCCCAGGGGCAATTTTTTTATTAGGCCTTTTCTGCCCCCTCTGGGGACAGATCGACCTATATTAGTTAGGCTGATCTGCCCCCAAGGGGGGGGGGCAGAAACCACTAGACACCAGGGATTTTTTTTGCGTCAATTTAAAAAAAGGGGAGTACAGAATAGCAGAACAAGTGTTATTGCCCTGTGTCTTTCTCTACATTTTTTCCTTCCAAATGTAAGATAGTGTGTAAAAAAGAAGTTAATTTGAGAAATGCCCTGTAATTCACATGTTAGTATGGGGACTCCAGAATGTAGAGATGTGCAAATAACCCCTGCTTCTCAACACCTTATCTTGTGCCCATTTTGGAAATACAAAGGTTTCCTTGATACCTATTTTTCACTCCTTATATTTCACCAAATTAATTGCTGTATGCCCAGTATACAGTGAAACGCCAGTGCAAGGTGTAGCTCCTTTACTGGCTCTGGGTATCTAGAGTTTTTGATTAACCTGCCAGAACCTATATACCCCTGCAACCAGAAGAGTCCAGCAGAGGTAACAGTATATTGCTTTTGAAAATCTGACATTGCAGGAAAAAGTTACAGAGTAAAACGTGGAGAAAATTGTTTTTTTCACCTCAATTTCAATATTTGTTTAATTCATCTGTTATTTTCTGTAGGAAAACCTTGTAGGATCTACACAAATGACCCCTTGCTCAATTCAGAATTTTGTCTACTTTTTAGAAATGTTTAACTGTCTAGGATCCAGCATTGATTTCACATCCATTTCTACACTAAACTGAAGGAGGCTAAAAGCACATTTTTTTTTTTAAATGGGGTATGTCCTAGTAAATGCCAAAATTGTGTTGAAAAATTTGGTTTTCCGATTCACTTCAGCCTGTTCCTGAAAGCTGGGAAGATGATGATTTTAGCACCGCAAACCATTTGTTGATGCCATTTTCAGGGAAAAAAACTACAAGCCTTCTTATGCAACCTTTTTTTACCCAGTTTCTAAAAAAAAATGAAATTTATTCTGTATGTTGGCTAATTTCTTGGTCTCCTCCAGGGGAACCCACAAACTCTGGGTACCTCTAGAATCCATAGGATGTTGGAAAAAAGTACGCAAATTTGGCGTGGGTAGAGTATGTGGACAAAAAGTTATGAAGGCCTAAGCACGAACCGCCCCAATTAGCCAAAAAAAGGCCTGGCACCTGAGGGGGAAAAGGCCTGGCAGCGAAGGGGTTAAGGTCTTTGACCGAAATAAAGTGCTCGAAAATCGGAATTGTAGATTGTTACACTTGATGTTTTATGTGAAGGTGGCTTGTCATTCAGTTATAGGTTGCCATACTGGGGTATTTTTAGAGTTAAAGTTCTCGAACATGTGATTTCTTTTAACGCAGATAGGCAAGGGTCATTCCAATGGTTGTTGTTCATTAAGTTTCTTATCCTTCACTTATTAATGGATGCAGAGACATCAGTAAGGTTGTGCTTTGTTTGTCTTTGTGCTGAAATGAGTATGACAATGTAATTCTTGAAACTCAGTGATTTTAGAATCTAGCAAATTGCAGCAAATATCAGACGTCCAGTAAAAATTGTCAAGTGATATTACATGAAACAAATAAACTCACATCATTGACAGAAAGCTGCATAGTATGGACTGATTGTAGTGTTCATCTATAGTGTTCTGGTAAGGATAAGAAGAGAGGAATAGCCACTCTCTTTCATAAGCCTGTTAACACCACTGTAATTAGGCACACAAATGCTTCTCAGTCTTGCTAGTTAATAGTAAATATCATTCTACACAAGTTTAAGCTTTCAATATTTATTGACCTATAGCAAAGATTCAACATTTTGGCAAACCCTAGAGGCAAAGCAATTGAAGCTGAGCACTCCCTCTTTTATTCTGTTTGGGGATGTTAATCTAATTGAGGAGTGGATCTTGTCCTCAAAAGGCAGTCGTAATTTATTTTAGCCAGTTCAAGGGTCTCTCAAGATTTGATGAGGGTAGATGGTCTTTGCGACTCATCAAAGTTAAACTGAACACTTACAAAAAAATCTCATATTGTGAGTTTTGGGATACCTTTGCTTCACTCATAGGTTCCATCTTTTCTTCATCACTTTTACTTCAAAAGCTCTAAATTTGTTATGAGGTCCGACATGGTTTCATGGAGCCCTTATGACCAAGGTTTAGAATATTTGTCTATGATCGACTCTGCTTATTTTGTTATCCACATTTTCATTCCTTTTCTATATTTTGATACAATAAACTTTTTTATAGGCGATGCAATTTTTTTGAATAGTAACAACCATCATTACTATTCAGTTGCTTAATTGTGTTATCCCTCTGACGTTCGATATTAATCACAGATGTTGTCATCAAATTGTAATGTACTTTAAAAAACATTTCTCAGAATAAAGTCAAAAACAGTGCCTCTCCGTACAAAGTAAATTCATTTTGGTCTGCTTGTTGTACCCTTCTTTGTATTTTTATGTTTTTTTTTATATAAAATGCATTAAATAGCAAAGCGATCAAATAAGCAGAGTCAAATTACCGCACAAAAGTTGACTGCAGTTTGACGTGATCGTAGATTAGAAGCTATGACTAGTGCAGCAAGTCCATGGGCATCTGGATCCCGAAGTCTCAGGGTCCCACTGCTCACCAGTTATATATATAGCTGGTTCCTTTTTCCAAGTCGGGATAGGTAGACGATTTTCCTTGGTGCATTTGGAACCCATGGCATCTTACTTCGCCACTGTATTCGATTGAAACCTTTCAATCTATATTAAAAGATGCGTATCTCTCGTGATTTGGTTTTTACACAAGGGGCATTTGTCGAGATACCCTAAGAAGTAGGTACATCGGTATCAAAAAAAGCGTATGCTTACAAACATGTCTTTTACAATATTGCTGGACACAGCCTACTCCATCTGCATAGTAATTATGTTAGCGTGATATGAATCTCCATAGACATTATTGTGTGAGTTTAAAATTACAATCACCCTGTGCTTTATTTCTTGGTTATATCTTACTTTCTGGAAATATTCAGCTCTCCCTAACGTATTTAGGAACGTTTTTCATCACGGTAAAATATTTCATGTACTTGATGCCGATTAATGTATTATAATTACTTGGTTAACGCGGACATGATTTGCCGCTAGAAGACAAAGCTATTTTTTAATTGAGTAAGCAGGGACTATAGTCCTTAAGACCATGTTCGTTTTCACAGCTTCGAGGAGTGCGAACTTTTAATTGAACAGCTGTAGTTACACATTTGCAATCTCAATTCAGCGGTGCGATTTTAGACATTATAAATGGGATTTATAAGGACCCGGGTGATGTTAGTGCAAACATGTTTACTCGTGGTCTAGTGGTTTTAAATAAGTAGGGGGCCGGTGCTGTTTGCACTTTAAAAAACGATGTTGCTCTGCACGTTTTCCTCCTTGCATTGACCATATATCCTGATTGCAGTGTGTAAAAATACTTTTAACAACACTCAAAAAGGCCAAAGAAAAATAATGTTTTTGTTCTTGTCGTTGAAGAAAAATGGAGAAAAGACTTTCCGAAAAAAACATACGAAGGCTTTCCCCAGGAAGATATTAAAACCAATATTCTTAATACAGGCTGACAGCAACATAGTTATTGCCTGTTTCAGATTGGAATATTTATTTTGCCATGATTATGGATGTTCGCACTCTCTCAATGACATCATAGGGTGGGGCAGGCATATGATGTCGTCTAGACAAAATCTCCACTGTGCTGCGTGAAAATACACACGCCCACACATCACTAGCTTCCCTTCAGCATGAACAATCAGCCGGTGAACTGGTGAAAGGACGCACAAGGGAAATGAAACATCAAATAACTAAATTTGTTAGTCATTGATGTGTCTAGGAGGAAAACACGAAGGCGAGTGGCTACTGGCCCCCATATTAATTTCTCGTAATGACAGCCTAATTCAGTACACATAGACCAGTACGTTCTAGCGAAGGTCAAATACAGAAATATATTCCACACCCTTGAAAATATCAGGCCGGACTTTTGATTGGAGCTATTTCATCTCCTTGGCGGTAATTTATTGCTATGCTTAGCACAGACACATTCGATCACCGTGTCATTTAAGCAGGTTGCTGGAGCAGTTTTTATAGACAGCAATTACTGTGGTGCTGTATTCTGAAATTTACTGGTGCTGCTGTGCTTTTGTGTTGCTTAATTGCAATTTGAGGTGGTGTTTTTCTGTGGACTTGGTCTGTTCTTACTGTTTTATTGAACTCTGTTATGTTTTAATTATATGTTTTTGTACCTTACTGTGCTAAGTTCTGTTGTTTACTTTTGATATGTCAACAAAACCTTCTACATTTCTACCCAAAAAGAGCATATGCTTTTGATACTCACATGTCAAGCAATCATTTACCTCTGTGTAAGGTGATAAAATAGTGCTGCCTCAGCTCTTTAGCTATTTGCGTCTTGAGCCACTCAAAACTGTGAAATTTTCCTTGGTCCCTATCTCATAAAGTGAGCACTGCGAGTGCTAAATTAAGACAAGGCTGTTTCACTTAAAATGAGTACCAGGTGCTACATTACCAAACATTTTGGCCACCGTTCATTCATGTTTTTAGTGGTGAGTTAAGGCAATGCCTGCTCCAAACTCCTCCTACTACATTATTATTATAAAAACGGGATTCAGAAAAAGGTAATATGTGGCATGAACGTTTGTGCAGTGTGTGATGTGTGTCTTCTTGTTGTGATAATGATTGGTTCTCTTGTCTTTTGTGCTGCTTTCTTCGTGTGATACATTATTGCAATACAATCTAGCTGTAGTGAACTGCATTTGTGTTGTATTCTGTTTTGTTCTAATGTCAGTTTGAATGTTTTTATTGTGTTGGTGTGCGTTATATTGTTTACTTTAAATATGTCAACAAGTGCTGCTGCATTTCCAGCTAAAAGCAGCACATACCTTGAAAATTGTTTGAGAAAGTAAACCACAGACCATAACAGACTAAAACATACAGAGTAACATAACAACACAATTAAAACATAACGTCACATCACATCAAAATATGGTACAACAGAGCACAATCACATTACAATAACACAGCTGAAAAACACAACAGCACAAAAAAAACACCACAACTAATCACCACAACAGCAAGATCCCCCACAACAAATATGCACAAACCTTCTTACCAAACATTACCACCTTCTGAATTCTGTTTTCATAACATGATGGTAAAAGGTGTTTGGAGCAGACTCTGCCTTAGCTAACCACCAAGGACATGAAAAGAAGACAGTCAAAAATATCTTGTGACCCAGTCCGTTGTCTTAAGCTAGAATTTGCAGTGGTCATTTTACATGATACACTCCTGGATTTGATAATTTGTCATGTCTTTGCCACAGTTTTAGGCTGACCAGAATCTTGAATAGTTGAAAGCAAGACAAACAATAGATGCCCATTTTTTAAGCAGTATGTAGTGGTTGTTTTCTTGATTTTCTGGAATAACAGACAGCGAGCTTCAGCACTAGTAGTACATATCACCAACATATGGCAGAGAAACACATAAGCAGTGTACAAGATTCATCACAGGAAATAGAGCAGCAAATAGTAGCAGCTATACATGATATCAATGTATGGAGATATTCTTCTGGGATGTTGTGAACCTGCAGATGTATGGGATGAAGTGTCAATACAAATCCAAAGGGCAACTTTCAAGGGTAAAGAGACAGTCACAAAAGGGCTGCCAAATGTCTCTGAGTCGAAATTAGGGGGGCTGCAGAATTGCATTGTCATCACTGACTTTGTCGCAATATGTCATTCTCTTGAACCACTCTGAGGAGGCGGTTGTAGGAGGCTGGCCTGGCTTGTAGTGGGTACCAATGGTACTTACACCTTGTGCCAGGTCCAGTTACCCCTTATTAGTAGAATATAGGTGTTTCTAGCAGCTTAGGCTGATAGAAGGTAGCTATGGCAAAGCAGCTTAGGCTGAACTAGGAGACATGCAAAGCTCCTACTATACCACTGATATCATATGCACAATATCATAAGAAAACACAATACACAGCGTTACTAAAAATAAAGGTACTTTATTTTTATGACAATATGCCACATGTAGCTCAGTGAGTACCCTCAGTAAAAAGGTAAGTAATATACACAAGTTATATGTACACAAACCACAAATAGGTAAGTAAGAGTCAGAAAAGTAATGCAAACAGTGTAGAATTACAATAGGTTGCAATAGGCAAGCATAGGTCTAGGGGCAACACAAACCATATACTCCAAAAGTGGAATGCGAATCACGAATGGACCCCAGACCTATGGGAGCTTGTAGAGGGTCGCTGGGGCTGTAAGAAAACAGTCAGGGTGTCCAAGATACCCCTCCCCAAGACCCTGAAAAGTAGGAGTAAAGTACACCTACTACCCCAAAAGAGCACAATTGTGGTGATGGGGTATTCTGCAAGAACAACAAACACCAGCAGTGCACTGACAACAGATTTCCGGACCTTAGGACCTGCAAGGCAAGGGGACCAAGTCAAATAGTCGTGACAGTGTCCGGGGGGGCAGGAGCCCAGGAAACCCCGGTGCAAGGAAGCTGCCTCTGGATGGAAGAAGCTTGGAATTCTGCAAGAACGCAGAGGACTAGGAACTTCTCCTTTGGAAGACAGATGTCCCACATCGCGATGAAGCTTGCAGAGGTATTCCCATGCAGAAATGCCGCAAACAAGCCTTGCTAGCTGCAAGGGTCACGGTAGAGGTTTTTGGGTGCTACTGAGCACCAGGAAGGACCAGGATGTTGCCCCTTGGAGGAGGAGACTGAGGGGGCGCTCAGCAACTCAGAGAGCTCTCACAGAAGCAGGCAGCACCCGCAGAAGTACCTGAACAGGCACTTGGAAGATTTGTGAACCGGAGCCCACGCAGAGTTACAAAAGAGGGTCCCATGACGTTGGAGGCCAACTCAGCAGGTTCAGCACTGCAGGACGGAGTGTTGGGGACCCAGGCTAGACTGTGCATTAAGAAAATCCTGGAAGAGTGCACAGAAGCCGGAGCAGCTGCAAATCATGCAGTACACAGGTTTGCAGTCTAGCGTGGGGAGGCAAGGACTTACCTCCACCAAACTTGGACTGAGGGGCCACTGGACTGTGGGAGTCACTTGGGTAGAGTTCCTGTGGTCCAGGGACCACGCTCGTCAGGATGAGAGGGGACCCAGAGGACCAGTGATGCAGTCTTTTGGTGCCTGCGTTAGCAGGGGGAAGATTCGTCGACCCACTGGAGATTTCTTCTGTGCTTCTGGTGCAGGGTGAAGGCAGGCGACCCCCAGAGCATGCACCACCAGGAAACAGTCGAGAAAGCCGGCAGGATAAGGCGCAACAATGTTGCTGGTGGTCGTCTTGCTACTTTGTTGCGGTTTTGCAGGCGTCCTGGAGCAGTCAGCGGTCGAACCTTGGTAGAAGTCGAAGAGGGATATGCAGATGACATCTGGTGAGCTCTTGCATTCGTTATCTGAAAAATTCCCCAAAGCAGAGACCCTAAATAGCCAGTAAAGGAGGTTTGGCTACCAAGAAAGGAGGATTGGCTACCAAGAAAGGTAAGAGCCTATCAGAGGGGAGTCTCTGATGTCACCTGCTGGCACTGGCCACTCAGAGCAGTCCAGTGTGCCCCCAACACCTCTGTTTCCAAAATGGCAGAGGTCTGGGACACACTGGAGGAGCTATGGGCACCTCCCCTGGGAGGTACTGGTCAGGGGAGTGGTCACTCCCCTTTCCTTTGTCCAGTTTCATGCCAGATCAGGGCTGGGGCATCCCGGAACCGGTGTAGACTGGCTTATGCCGAGATGGGCACCATCTGTGCCCATCAAAGCATTTCCAGAGGCTGGGGGAGGCTACTCCTGTTAGGGTTTGTACACAGCAAAGAGCATGTCCCCTCTCACTGCACTAGTGGGTTCTGTAATAGCTCCCTTTTAAACTTACTATTGAAAGCCTTTCTTGTTATCTCACCTTCCCCCCCCAGGCTTCTGTGTATGTTGTTTAATGTGCTGTTTTGTTTACACATTGGGCCTTGCTTTTACCAAGGCTTCTTTAAAATACTCCTCCCTAGGCCATGTGTTAATCCAACTCATTTGTATAATAACTGAAACTCTGCACACCTTTCAAGAACATGTGCAGCATGTGAGGACCACACCCAGCTCTTCAAACCACACCCAGCTCTGCACACCTTCCAAGAACATGTGCAGCATGTGAGGACCACACCCAGCCCTTCAAACCACACCCAGCCCTGTCTATAAAAGGCATCCCCCGAGCCTCACCCAGTGCTTGTGCTCGTCTACCTCCCGCTTACCTGAGAACAGATCCCTAGGCACTGGCACTCCTGCTCTTTACAGACTTTCATTGACTTCAATGGGCGCAGCTTCTGGCTCTTCCTTCTTCCGGTTTCCGGTTCCTCCTTGCTTCAGCCTCTCTCCTATGAGTAACCTGCAAAAGAGAAAGAAGACAAGGTTAGACTGATCAGTATCTCTTGCCAGCAACAAGTAAGTGCAAAACCTTTTATTACCTGAAAGAACTTTGACAACAATTTCTGGATTCGTGTATAGACAATTTGAAACTAAATACCTTCCACGAACATTGTGATTCAAACTCTTTGTTACAAGAATATTTTGCAGAACTTTGTGAAGCAAACATTGTTTTTTCTCATGGAACTTTTAAGAATCGAACAGTGGAAACCATTAACAGCAAGGCAAACAGTAAATCAAGGACTTGCACAAATTACATGCTGTATTTTGATGTAAAAGTACAGTATTTTGTTTTATAAAAGATTCTGGAAATATGGGAAAAGTGAGTCTGCTATTGGGAATTTAGGCTTTAGTTATATTATGATGAATGTTTGATATTGGTAATTCTGATAACGGTATTTGTTCAATGTTTTAGAAGCTTTACAGTAATAGAAAACACATCCCAGAGCAGTAACACATTCCAAACCTGGAAACTAGAGACCAGGATCCAAGAGGTACTTTTAGAAGAGAATTTCTAATAAATAAAGGGATAGTCAGGAACCCATTTAGGAATAGGTTGCACTTATCTGTTCTTTGTTTATGTTTCATTAGGCACCAGTTTCTACAGAAGTCAGAAAGGGCCGCAGATTTGTGCAGCACTTCAACAGTGGAAACGCAAGAACGGTGTTGTCTCTCTTTTTTATTTTATCCACTTCCCCCCTTCCCTTGAGCTTCTGTTCTTAGTGCACTGTTTTAAAAACTAGTGTGCTGGAACAAGCAGTTTCAGGGTGGGGTCGGATTGTCTTCAACCTCCATCAGAACTGAACAAGAACTCAGGTGAGCTGGGCTTTGACAGAAGCACAAGCCTTAAAAAATTTCAGTTCTGGTGGACGATGAATACCGGGGAAGAAATAGAGGGCATTGACGTCACGGATATGGCGCAGGCCCTAAATGAGGACTTGGCTCATAATGAATCAGTGTCAGGCATCTTGCAACATATGCAAGAGGAAATAGAGACGAGTTAAAAGACGCGCTGGCTCATATCGTTGATTTGCCAAAAGACTATTCGGACTTTGTAGATTTAGTTGTGAAATTAGAACATAGACTAGGAGAAAGAAAGGGAGATAAATACAAACTGGAATCACGGTTAACTTTTATTAGACACGAGAAGAAAGACACAGATAATAAACTCCCTGAACCAGAGCCTATGCAAATAGGGACACTCAGAGGTCCACTCACATCAGAGGAAAAAGAAAGAAGGAGAAAATTTCAATTATGTTTATATTGTGGCAGGGCAGGTCACTTTGCCAGAGAATGTCCAGTAAAGCCTAAAACTCCACGAAAGGGTGCTGTTTCCTCCACCTCCTCAACTGAATCGGGAAACGATTAAGCTCGACAAGGGGAGAGGTTACTTGTTCGAGAAAACATCTTAATCAAACCTCTAATGCTGCAGCCTTTAGGGTACCGCACATACCTAGACATTTCATAATTCAGGTCGTTTTAATTGTTACTACCCAAGTGAGGCATTCTCACCCTGTCCTACTGGACTCAGGCGCAACAGGAAATTTTGTGGATAATAAGTTAGCTGAAATCTTAGGACTTCCTATGTGCCTAAAGCCTTGTCCAGAAGCAGTATGTGCAGTGGATGGGTCAGAATTGACCTCTGGATTAATCACAAAACAAACAAGTCCACTTGTTATGGTCTGTCAGAACGGGCACACAGAGGTGATTAGCTTTGATCTGATAGATACTCCTAATTTTGGTTTGATTCTCGGGGTACCCTGGTTAACAACTCATAACCCAAAAATTGATTGGGTGAATAGAACTGTTACTTTGGATTCCTCTTTCTGTAGAACCAATTGCTATCAAGAAGCAGGTACAGAACAGAGCACAGTATTACACTGTGCTAGTGTTACACAAGATGAACCAAGTCTCCCTCCTGAATATTCTGACTTTAAAGACGTCTTTGATCCAGTAAAGGCTAGTGTGCTGCCCCCACATCGGTCTTATGACTGCCGTATAGATCTTATCCCAGGGGCCCCTTTACCTAATAACAGAGTATATGCTTTGACTGACGAAGAAACCAAATACTTAAGAACCTACCTAGATGACCTACTACAGTCTGGGTTCATCCGTCATTCCACATCTCCGGTGTCATCTCCACTCTTTTTTATCCCGAAGCCGGATAAATCCCTGTGCGCGTGTATCGATTATAGAGGACTAAATAAGGCTACAATAAAGAATAAATATCCTCTTCCTCTAATACCTGTGTTGTTGGATCAATTAAGACATTCTACTATATACACTAAACTAGATCTGCGGGGAGCTTACCACCTGGTCCGAGTAAAAGAGGGGGATGAGTGGAAGACAGCTTTCAAGACAAAGGGGGTCATTCTGACCTCGGCGGTAAAAGCCGCTTACCGCCGGTCAGAAGGCCGCCACAATACCGCCGCGGCCAGCGGTCAGCCGCCACGGACATTCTGACCCACAACTGCAAAACCTCAAAAAATCTGCCCTCCACTGCAGTCCGCCACATCAGCGGCCAGCGGTAAACTGGAGAAGACCAAACCTCCACCGCCACGCCAACAGAAATACGCCCATCCCATTATGACCCGCAAATCCATGCGGCGGTCATTCAACCGCGGTATTCCATTGGCGGTACACACCGCCGCGGTCAAAATACACACACCTTTACAAACCCCTACCACATTGGACAATTTGAAAGGCACACACCTGAAACACATACACACACCACTCCCACACATCCAATACCATATAAAACACACACCCACATCACCCACAAACCCCTACCAACAAAAACCAGAGACGAAGGAGAGAGAGACACATCAGAGAATAGATAGCCAGACACACAGAGGCACACCACAACATCACACACACCACATAGAAGCACAAAGCACCACACAACAACACACACATCATCACATACACCACCCCACACCTCATACACACCACCCCATGGCACCACAAAGGCACCCACGCTTTTCGGACCAAGAACTCCGGGTCATGGTGGAGGAAATCATAAGAGTGGAACCCCAGCTCTTCGGCTCACAGGTTCAGCACACCACCATAGCAAGGAAGGCGGAGCTCTGGCAGCGGATCGTGGACAGGGTCAACGCGGTGGGACAGCATCCCAGAAATAGGGACGACATCCGCAAACGATGGAACGACCTATGGGGGAAGGTGCGATCGATGGTCTCGCGACACAACATCGCAGTGCAGAAGACTGGCGGGGGACCCCGACCCACTCCACCCGAATTCACAGCATGGGAGCAAGAGGTACTAAACATCCTGCATCCTGATGGCCTCGCTGGAGTACACAGAGGAATGGACTCTGGTAAGTACAAGGCCAACCACTTCACCCCCCCCCAGCATGCTAACCCCCACCCTCACCCCCAACCCCCCAGCACACATCCTCCCTGAGAATGTCTCTCCAGCACAACCCACCCAACACCAACCCCTGCATGCCATCCCCAAACTATGGACACCCATCACCTAAGCATGACCACTGCACATACCCATCCCCCGCCCCACAAAACACCCTCACAACAACTCCCCCAAGGGAATGCCAGCACTGGGGGACAAGGGCACCCATAAAACGCAAGCTAATGCACACACAGAAACAATAACCATACCCTCTTACCCCATGCAGGACCCGAACGACAACACACCGGTCAGGAGGGACCAGAAATGTCCATCCCACCCCCGGAACAGGCCCCTAGTGATGACAGCAGCTCTGTCGACCTGGACCCTGATGACCAGCCCGGACCATCGGGGACCTCTAGGCAGTCGGTTCCCCTCACCCAGACACAGGCCACTGCAGACCCAACCCCCTCTGGGAACAACAGCACAGCTCCCACCCAGCGGGCCCATGCCTCTGTCTCTAGGACAGGTCAAGCAGCGGTGTGTCTACCACTACAGGGCCCGCAGGGTAACCCACCAACCCAACAACAACAGGGACCTGGGGGCAGTGGGAGTGGGCACACCGTCCAGGGGACAGAGGCCCAGGGAAACAGGGCAACTCGGAGGGCTGCTGTGCGACAGGGGGGGGGGAGGAGAGGCCCAGGGAACCCACTCTCCAAGAGGCCCTCACCACCATCATGGCAGCCTACCACCACTCACAAGAGACGATGGCGACGGTACTGGCCAGGTTCCAGGAGATCCAGGCACAGCAGGAGCAACGCTACATGGGGTTCAGCGACCAACTCACCAACATCTCAACCGCTATGGGGAGCATAGTCCAGGCCCTGAACCGTATAGAGGACACGTTTCGGGACCATGTGGCATCACACAGGGCCCCTGTCACTAGCCAGGAACAGGAACAGCCTACCACCTCCGCCGGCGCTAGTGGACAGGAGGCCCCACCACAACGACAGCCCACCAGAACCCCACCTCCTGCTGAACAACAACCACCCCGCAAAAGGAGCCTGAGATAAAAAAAAACGACAGAGTAGGATGTCAAGACCCCCGCCAGCATCACATACCCCCTGAAGTCCTCCCACTGTTCAACATTGCCACCCTGTCAAACCTTGAACTGCCCCTGCTCCATCCTGCCACAGGCATATGGACAATGCACCTGTGAGACTGAGAACTGGACTCTGCCATGGACATTACTCCACCCCCACCCATCACTGTTTCACTATCATGTACCAATATCTATGCACTAATAATAAATCACACATTGCACGGAAATCAATCAGGACTCAGCCTGTCTTATTTACAAATGTATGACACATTACATATCAATTACGTATTTTTAACATTGTGAATTACACATACCGAGGTAACTTAGCATTAGTCCATGGGCCAACCAAGCCGAGGTCACGCAGTGGCTCATACAGCACAGAAAAGGGAAGGGAAAATCAAACATCATGTTTATAGTTCTGGGGGGAAATCGACAAAGTTGAGATGCAGGAGGCTTTCAGGAAATGTAAAATGGCATGGGTGATTATTACCTGTGTGCTACTGGAAATACTGTTCTATTACTCTGTCCCTGTTGTCTGTGTCGTCCTCTGAGTCTTCCTCCTCTTCACTCTCCGCAGGCTCCACAGCTGCTTCAACACCACCATCTGCACCATCCTCCTGCAGGAAAGGAACCTGACGTCGCAATGCCAGATTGTGAAGCATACAGCAGGCCACGATGATATGGCACACCTTCTTTGGTGAGTACATCAGGGATCCCCCTGTCATATGCAGGCACCTAAACCTGGCCTTCAGGAGGCCAAAGGTCCTTTCGATGATCCTCCTAGTTCGCCCATGGGCCTCATTGTACCGTTCCTCTGCCCTGGTCCGGGGATTCCTCACTGGGGTCAGTAGCCAAGGCAGGTTGGGGTAACCAGAGTCACCAATTAGCCACACACGTTGTCTCTGTAGCTGCTCCATCACATAGGGGATGCTGCTATTTCGCATAACATACGTGTCATGCACTGACCCTGGGAACTTGGCATTTACATGGGAGATGTACTGGTCAGCCAAACAGACCACCTGGACATTCATCGACTGATAACTTTTTCTGTTTCTGTACACCTGCTCATCGTCTTTTGGGGGTACCAAAGCCACATGGGTCCCATCAATGGCACCAATGATGTTGGGGATATGTCCAAGGGCATAGAAATCACCCTTCACTGTAGGCAAGTCACCCTCCTCGGGGAAAATGATGTAGCTCCGCATGAGTTTCATCAGGGCAGACAACACTCTGCTCAAAATCTTTGAAAACATAGGCTGAGACATTCCAGATGACATGGCCACTGTTGTCTGGAATGACCCACTTGCCAAAAAATGGAGGACTGACAAAACCTGCACCAGAGGGGGAATCCCTGTGGGTTGGCAGATGGGGGACATCAGGGCTGGCTCCAGCTGGGCACACAGTTCATGGATAGTGGCACGGTCAAGTCTGTATCGAAGTATTATATGGCGTTCTTCCATTGTCGACAGGTCCACCAGCGGTCGGTACACGCAAGGATTCGTCCTTCTCCTCGCAAGTCCCAGCGGACGGTGCCTAGGAAGGACAACATGGAGCACAGAGTCAGGCAAACCACAGGTACGTACAGACAGCTTGCACAGTTAAAGAATGGCAATGGGTTGAAAGGCGTGTATGTGTGGCAATGCAAGGCCTAGGCCTGTGTGTCGCAGTCAAAATTAAGCCATGTAGGCCCTTGAAATGGCGGCTGCCTGACCTGTGAAGTGGGACAATGGGATGTGAGGTCAATGCGCTGGCGGGGCACACCGTGGCGGTAGGCGGTCGAAGACCGCGGCGCAAAGCCGCATTGGTTAACATTGAACCCTATGGGTTTCAGGAGCCAATGACGATGTGCGCCGGCGGTCGCGGTACGCACCGCCGCGGTACGCACCGCCGCGGTACGCACCGCCGCGGGCGTGACCGCCATTTCCTAGCTGATTGATCACTCGAGACCTGATCATCCACAGGAGAGGACCTATACTGCAAATGCTGCTGTGACCTCGGTCTGGAAGTGACAATGGCTGCTGCGACTGGGGAAAGGGCCCCTGCCTTCACGTCTGAAGAGTTGGAGAAGCTCGTGGATGGGGTCCTCCCCCAGTATGCACTATTCTACGGTCCTCCAGACCAACAAGTGAGTACACCGGGTGCACATGGAATGGGCTATGCCTGTGTGGATTGGGGTGGATGTAAGTTGGTGGGGTGGGGGGCGAATGAGGAGTGCAACGCACGACATATGAGAGCATGTGCCATATGGCAAAGTTGGTGGGGGGGCCAATCACATCTAACATGCAGGTCATTGATGATTTCCTCCTTTCCACCCTGTACATGTCAAATAGGTCAGCGCCCATCAGAAGATCGAGATTTGGCGTGCCATCGCCAAGGAAGTCCGGAACTTGGGGGTCCACAACAGACGGGGCACCCACTGCCGCAAGAGGTGGGAGGACATCCGCCGCGGAACAAGGAAGACCGCAGAACCACTGCTGGGGATGGCCTCCCAACCTAGGAGGGGTGCCAGTCGCACCATGACCCCCCTGATGTCCCGGATCCTGGCGGTGGCCTACCCTGAATTGGATGGGCGCTTTAAGACATCACAGCAGACACAAGGGGGTGAGTATCAGCACATTCTCCTATCTTTCTGCGCAGTGGAGGCGTCTGGGTGGGGGAGGAGGGCTGTGGGTGACATTAGGCCAGGGCGCTTTCTGTAGTGTAGTCCTCTCCCTTAGGCATGGCCCTGTGCCCCCGGCCCCCACCTCTGTAGGGTGACTAGTACAGCCATTGATGGTCCAGCATCACCCATGTGCGCGTTTGACGTCTCTTGGCCTGTTGTCCTAGTCAGTAGTACTGAGTAGTGTACCCCGAATGTGCGGCTTAGTGCATGAGGCTCCTGTGTCTGTCCTCTCCGCCAACGGTGTTGACATTGCATGCACTCAACCTGGTCTTCTTTTTTCTCCCCCCACCCTTTCTCTTCATCTTCTTGTGCATGTGTGCATTAGCATCATCAGGCGGAGGAGATTTGGCATCGGAGCACGAGGGAGCTGCAGGACACAAGGCCCCAGTGGGCCGAGGAACAGACACCGAGGGCACCAGTGATCCGGAGGGCGAGGGGAGCACCACAACGGGGACCGGTGGTGACACCAGCGACTCAGACACGTCCTCGGATGGGAGCTCCCTAGCGATGGCGGCAACATCCGGGCCCCCCGCCTCTACAGGTACAGCCGCCACCCAGCGCACCAGCACCGCCCTCCCAGAAGCCCCTCAGCCTACGCTCCGTGCCCGCTTGCCCAGGAAGGCGCGCGTCTCCTTCGCCCCAGGCACCTCAGCCCCTGCCCCTGTTGCCCCTGCTGCCCTCAGTGCGGAGCTCATTGACCTGGTGAGGACGCTCATTGTTGGGCAGACGACCCTTTTGAATGCCATCCAGGGTGTGCAAAGGGAGGTGCAACAGAGCAATGCGTACCTGGAGGGCATTCATTCGGGTCATGCCCATCTGGCCTCAGCACTGACGGCAGCCATTGTCCCTGTTTCCAGCCTCCCTCTTCTTACTGCCTCCAGCCTGTCTCTGTCTCCTGTTCCTCAGCCTATCCCATCCACACCATCAGACCAGCCTGCACACACCTCAACACCCAAGAGCAGCTCATCCAGACACAAGCACCACAGATCCCACAAACACTCACCCAAGCAACACACAGATGCAGACATTCCAGCAGTCACAACCACCTCTGTGTCCCCCTCCTCCTCGTCTCCCTCCTCCCTCCCTGTGACGTCTACACTCACACCTGCATGCACCCCAACATCAGCCAGTGCTTCCATCACCACCTCACCCTCCAGTACAGTCCACACTCGAGCAGTCACCACCCCCACTGCCATTTACACGTCCCCTTTGTCCTCTCCCACTGTGTCTGTCACCCCCTCTTCCAAGACACACAAACGCAGGCAGACACCCACCCAACAGCCATCCACCTCAAGTCAGCCTACAGCACCAGCACCTTCACCCAATGACAGCACACCTGACTCTCCTACAACCACATCCTCTTCCTCCACTCCCATCACCACTTCTCCTACCCTTTACCTTGGACCTAAAAAGCTTTTCCTGGCTAATCTTAACCTCTTTCCCTCCGATGAGCTCCCCCCTCCATCTGCAAAGAGTCCCAAGAGCACCGCAGCCACCATCAGCCCAGCTTTGAGTGTCACTGTTGTGCATGGGTTCTGGAGTCCACCCTTTGCCAGCAGTGACACATCGATCAGCAGCAAGGACACGTCCAGCCCCCCCCCGGCAAGAGGACCCGCAAAAACAAGGGCCGCCGTGCGAGGACTGACAGGGCTGCCCCCAAGGAGCAATGTGCGGCCACTTCACCAGCCACACCATCTAGGGGAGGCAAGGGCCCGAGAGCCCCATCAAAGGAGCGGAAGGGCAGCAGGAGCACGGAGAAGGTGGACCCCACATGTCACATCCCAGCTGGGAAGGAGGACACTAAAGAGGCCAGGAGTCCGTCCCCGAAGGGTCCAGAAACGTCACGGTCTGAGGGCGACTGAGCAGGGAGTGCAGCACAGGTCTGGCTCCCTTGACCTGCTGGATGAGCACGCTGAAGAGGGCCCGCGGTGCAGAAGAGCACCGCTGAACAGGGCCCGCGGTGCAGAAGAGCACCGCTGAACAGGGCCCACCGTGGAGAAGAGCACCGCTGAACAGGGCCCGCCATGCAGAAGAGCACCGCTGAACAGGGCCCGCCGTGCAGAAGAGCACCGCTGAAGAGGGCCCCGCCGTGCAGAAGAGCACCGCTGAAGAGGGCCCGCCGTGCAGAAGAGCACCGCTGAACAGGGCCCGCGGTGCAGAAGAGCACCGCTGAACAGGGCCCCGCCGTGCAGTAGAGCACCGCTGAACAGGGCCCGCCGTGCAGAAGAGCACCGCTGAACAGGGCCCGCCGTGCAGAAGAGCACCGCTGAAGAGGGCCCGCCGTGCAGAAGAGCACCGCTGAAGAGGGCCCCGCCGTGCAGAAGAGCACCGCTGAACAGGGCCCGCGGTGCAGAAGAGCACCGCTGAAGAGGGCCCCGCCGTGCAGTAGAGCACCGCTGAACAGGGCCCCGCCGTGAAGATAGGCACCGCTGAAGAGGGCCCGCCGTGCAGAAGAGCACCGCTGAACAGGGCCCCGCCGTGAAGATAGGCACCGCTGAAGAGGGCCCGCCGTGCAGAAGAGCACCGCTGAACAGGGCCCTGCCGTGAAGATAGGCACCGCTGAAGAGGGCCCGCCGTGCAGAAGAGCACCGCTGAACAGGGCACCGCCGTGAAGATAGGCACCGCTGAAGAGGGCCCGCCGTGCAGAAGAGCACCGCTGAACAGGGCCCACGGTGCAGAAGAGCACCGCTGAACAGGGCCCCGCTGTGCAGAAGAGCACCGCTGAACAGGGCCCGCCGTGCAGAAGAGCACCGCTGAACAGGGCCCGCCGTGCAGAAGAGCACCGCTGAACAGGGCCCCGCCGTGAAGATAGGCACCGCTGAACAGGGCCCGCCGTGCAGAAGAGCACCGCTGAACAGGGCCCGCGGTGCAGAAGAGCACCGCTGAACAGGGCCCCGCCGTGAAGATAGGCACCACTGAACAGGGCCCCGCCGTGAAGATAGGCACCGCTGAAGAGGGCCCCGCCATCTCAAGGACCGCTCCGCTGGGCCCTTCTTCTCAAGCACCGCTCCGCTGGGCCCTTCTTCTCAAGCACCGCTCCGCTGGGCCCTTCTTCTCAAGCACCGCTCCGCTGGGCACCGCCATCTCAAGCACCGCTCCGCTGGGCATCGCCGTCTCAAGCACCGCTCCGCTGGGCCCTTCATCTCAAGCACCGCTCCGCTGGGCACCGCCGTCTCAAGCACCGCTCCGCTGGGCACCGCCGTCTCAAGCACCGCTCCGCTGGGCCCTTCATCTCAAGCACCGCTCAGCTGGGCACCGCCGTCTCAAGCACCGCTCCGCTGGGCCCTTCATCTCAAGCACCGCTCCGCTGGGCCCTTCTTCTCAAGCACCGCTCTGCTGGGCCCTTCTTCTCAAGCACCGCTCCGCTGGGCCCTTCTTCTCAAGCACCGCTCCGCTGGGCCCTTCTTCTCAAGCACCGCTCCGCTGGGCACCGCCATCTCAAGCACCGCTCCGCTGGGCACCGCCGTCTCAAGCACCGCTCCGCTGGGCCCTTCATCTCAAGCACCGCTCCGCTGGGCACCGCCGTCTCAAGCACCGCTCCGCTGGGCACCGCCGTCTCAAGCACCGCTCCGCTGGGCCCTTCATCTCAAGCACCGCTCCGCTGGGCACCGCCGTCTCAAGCACCGCTCCGCTGGGCCCTTCATCTCAAGCACCGCTCCGCTGGGCACCGCCGTCTCAAGCACCGCTCTGCTGGGCCCTTCTTCTCAAGCACCGCTCTGCTGGGCCCTTCTTCTCAAGCACCGCTCCGCTGGGCCCTTCTTCTCAAGCACCGCTCCGCTGGGCACCGCCATCTCAAGCACCGCTCCGCTGGGCACCGCCGTCTCAAGCACCGCTCCGCTGGGCCCTTCATCTCAAGCACCGCTCCGCTGGGCACCGCCGTCTCAAGCACCGCTCCGCTGGGCACCGCCGTCTCAAGCACCGCTCCGCTGGGCCCTTCATCTCAAGCACCGCTCCGCTGGGCACCGCCGTCTCAAGCACCGCTCCGCTGGGCCCTTCATCTCAAGCACCGCTCCGCTGGGCACCGCCGTCTCAAGCACCGCTCCACTGGGCCCTTCTTCTCAAGCACCGCTCCGCTGGGCACCGCCGTCTCAAGCACTGTTTATGGTTCACTGTGCCCACCATGCCTCCTCCTTGACCAGTGGAGACTGTCATCCACCTGATGGACTGTGGCTTTGCACTCCCCAGGATGGTACAGTGGGCAGCCCACCCACTGTAGAGACATTGAGGGACTGTGGCTTTGCACTCCCCAGGATGGTACAGTGGGCAGCCCACCCACTGTAGAGACATTCAGAGACTGTGGCTTGGCACTCCCCAGGATGGTACAGTGGGCAGCCCACCCACTGTAGAGACATTGAGAGACTGTGGCTTTGCACTCCCCAGGATGGTACAGTGGGCATGGTGGCTCCTCGTGGATCTGGCGTCGTGGACTCATGTGGCTGTGGTGCCCCCCCCTTCCCTTCCCCCTGAGGTGCCTGTAGTTTTTACATCTGATGCCCCTGCAGTGTTCTCTCCAAAGGACTCAGGTCTCCTGTGTGGGCTTTGCCCTTGTTTCTCAAAACTTTGGCCCACGGACATGATGAATTCGTAGGATGTGCAGGACTTGTTACTTCAGTTATACACTGATGTGTATATCATTTGTTTTCTTGTAAATATCTTTCATGGTTGTACGATAATTTTCAGGAGCTTTTTGGTACATAAATATTTATTCCAAATTTGATTATGTCATAGCATTTTTCAGGGGTGTTTGGGTGGTGTCACTGTGACTTGTTGCTCTGCATTGGTGTGTACATTGTTGGGGGGTGGGGGGTCGCATATGTGTGTGGCCGTAACCTTTCGTCCTCCCCCTCCCGTGTGTCGTAGGTGCAGTACTCACCGTTGTCGTCTGCGCCGGACTTCGTACCCGTGTTTTTATCGGCGGTGCTCCCGCCCCGGAAAAGGTGGCGGATTGGTGAGTTGTGATAGTGTGGGCGGTACATTGTCTGCCGCCTGGCTGTTGGCGGTGACCGCCGCGCTGTTTGTTTGTACCGCCGTGGCGGTCGGAGTGTTAAAGTGGCTGTCTGTGTTGGCGGTTCCCGCCAGGGTCAGAATTCCATTTTTTGGACCGCCAGCCTGTTGGCGGGTTGGCCGCCGCTTTAACACCGACCGCCAGGGTTAGAATCACCCCCAAAGTTTGGTTTATTTGAGTACACAGTAATGCCCTTTGGGTTATGTAATGCCCCTGCGGCCTTTCAGTTCTTTATAAATGAGGTCCTACACGAATTCCTGGACGTTTGTGTCATAGTATACATAGACGACATCCTCATTTACTCTAAGAACTCAGAAGAACATACCCAACATGTTCGTGCAGTATTATCAAAGTTAAAAGAAAATCATCTTTTTGCTAAGTTAGAAAAGTGTACTTTTAATGTCAACAAGGTGGACTTTTTAGGATACTGCCTGTCACCTCAAGGAATAACTATGGATGTAAAGAAAATCAGTGCTATTGCTGATTGGCCAGAACCATCCTCTGTAAAAGATATTCAGAAATTTCTTGGTTTCGCCAATTTTTATAGGAGGTTTATTGCACATTTTGCAGACATTGCGGCCCCAATAACTACCTTGTTGCGGAAAGGGCAACGATTTCTTTGGACTGATGAGGCGGCACACGCCTTTCAACTCCTAAAACAAAAGTTCACTTCAGCCCCAATTCTGAAACATCCTGATCCTGACTTGCCCTTTTTTGTTGAAGCAGATGCTTCACAAGTAGCTTTAGGAGGAGTTCTCTCTCAACGAGATGCAGTAGATGGCCAGTTACATCCTATAGCCTTCTATTCTAAAAAGTTATTGCCAGCTGAACAAAATTACACTGTGGCTGAAAGGGAACTACTAGCTATCAAAGTAGCCTTTTCAGAATGGAGGCACCATTTAATGGGAGCCAAGTACCCAGTTACAATCTTTTCTGACCATAAGAACCTACAGTTTTTTGGATCACTTAAAGCACTAACACCACGTCAGATGCGCTGGTTAAATTTTTTTAGCACATTTGACTTTGTTATAACCTATAGACCAGGTGCACAACAAATTCAATCTGATGTGTTATCTAGATACGGACATACCTCAGACATGAAACAAGATAAAAAAGGAGAACCCATTATTCCTCCCCAAAAGTTGTTGGCACCAGTACAACAGAAGGATTTCATCACAGATCTATATAATGCACACATGCAAATAGCACCTCAGGATTGGTTAAAGGATTCCCATAACACAATACAACGAGGTTTATTGTATCACGACAACATGCTGTTAGTGCCCACCTCTGAATTACAAACACAGGTGATAATTTGGCATCACGCCTCACCGTTGGCAGGTCATCCTGGTTGGGTAAAAACCCTGGAAAATGTGCAAAAACACTTTTGGTGGGACACTATAAGAAAGGACATTAAGCAATTTGTCACTACCTGTCCAATTTGTGCAAGACATAAATCTTCTCATAAGGCTCCTGACGGCTTGTTAATACCAATGCCAACACCCAAACAACCTTGGCACACTGTGAGCGTAGACTTTATTGTAGGTTTACCACCTGTAAAATCCTTCACAACAGTGTTGGTTATAGTGGATTTTTTATCTAAAATGGCACATTTTGTACCATTACGGAAATTACCCACGGCGGCAGAATTTGCCGATATTTTTATAAGGGAAATAGTGCGTTTACATGGTTTGCCAAGCAAAGTGGTGTCAGACCGAGGGAGCCAGTTCAACTCCAGATTTTGGAAAAAATTATGTGAAAAACTGAAAATAGATGTGGCCTTATCCACTGCTTTCCACCCAGAGACAGATGGACAGACTGAACGACTGAACCAAACCTTACTTCAAACGCTACGTTGTTTATTGGCTGATTACTCTAGTGAATGGTTGGAAGCTCTCCCTGTAGCAGAGTTTGTTTATAATAATACTGAGCATTCAGCTCTACTTTGCTCACCATTCTATTTCTTGCAGGGGTATCATCCAAGAGCTATACCCATTTTGTTAGAAGATTCCCTGTTGCCTACAGTAACGGATAGACTAACGAGGTTAGGTGACATACAAGACAAAGCCAGGAAACATTTATTAAAGTACAAGGAAAGCATGAAAAGACAAGCAGACAAACACAGGTCTGAGGCCCCAATGTATAAAATTGGTGACAAGGTATGGCTCTCCACAAAGAACCTAAACATAGAGGGATCCCGAAAGCTGCAACCACGTTTCATTGGACCCTTTAGTATAACTGCCATAGTAAACCCGGCAACAGTAAAATTAGATTTACCAAAAGAATATCCAGTACATACTACATTCCATGTGTCCTTGCTTAAGCCGTACAACTCAAAAACCCGACCTGAACCACCACCTCCACCCATACCAATTAAGGGAAATCTGGAATATGAAGTGAAAAGCATAAAAGACTCAAAAAGAATTAGTGGACGTCTGTTTTATTTAGTAGAATGGAAAGGATATGATGAATCTGAGAATTCATGGGAACCAGCATCATATGTACATGCCCCACAGCTGATTAGACGGTTTTATTTAAAAAATCCAGGAAAACCCCATCCTGTAGGAGGGCCTTTGAGGGGGGCAACTGTTAGGGTTTTTACACAGCAAAGAGCATGTCCCCTCTCACTGCACTAGTGGGTTCTGTAATAGCTCCCTTTTAAACTTACTATTGAAAGCCTTTCTTGTTATCTCACCTTCCCCCCCCCCTAGGCTTCTGTGTATGTTGTTTAATGTTCTGTTTTGTTTACACATTGGGCCTTGCTTTTACCAAGCCTTCTTTAAAATACTCCTCCCTAGGCCATGTGTTAATCCAACTCATTTGTATAATAACTGAAACTCTGCACACCTTTCAAGAACATGTGCAGCACGTGAGGACCACACCCAGCTCTTCAAACCACACCCAGCTCTGCACACCTTCCAAGAACATGGGCAGCATGTGAGGACCACACCCAGCCCTTCAAACCACACCCAGCCCTGTCTATAAAAGGCATCCCCCGAGCCTCACCCAGTGCTTGTGCTCGTCTATCTCCCGCTTACCTGAGAACAGATCCCTCGGCGCTGGCACTCCAGCTCTTTACAGACTTTCATTGACTTCAATGGGCGCAGCTTCTGGCTCTTCCTTCTTCCGGTTTCCGGTTCCTCCTTGCTTCAGCCTCTCTCCTATGAGTAACCTGCAAAAGAGAAAGAAGACAAGGTTTGACTGATCAGTATCTCTTGCCAGCAACAAGTAAGTGCAAAACCTTTTATTACCTGAAACAACTTTGACAACAATTTCTGGATTCGTGTATAGACAATTTGAAACTAAATACCTTCCACGAACATTGTGATTCAAACTCTTTGTTACAAGAATATTTTGCAGAACTTTGTGAAGCAAACATTGTTTTTTCTCATGGAACTTTTAAGAATCGAACAGTGGAAACCATTAACAGCAAGGCAAACAGTAAATCAAGGACTTGCACGAATTACATGCTGTGTTTTGATGTAAAAGTACAGTATTTTGTTTTATTAAATATTCTGGAAATATGGGAAAAGTGAGTCTGCTATTGGGAATTTAGGCTTTAGTTATATTATGATGAATGTTTGATATTGGTAATTCTGATAACGGTATTTGTTTAATGTTTTAGAAGCTTTACAGTAATAGAAAACACATCCCAGAGCAGTAACACATTCCAAACCTGGAAACTAGAGACCAGGATCCAAGAGGTACTTTTAGAAGAGAATTTCTAATAAATAAAGGGATAGTCAGGAACCCATTTAGGAACAGGTTGCACTTATCTGTTCTTTGTTTATGTTTCATTAGGCACCAGTTTCTACAGAAGTCAGAAAGGGCCGCAGATTTGTGCAGCACTTCAACAGTGGAAACGCAAGAACGGTGTTGTCTCTCTTTTTTATTTTATCCACTTCCCCCCTTCCCTTGAGCTTCTGTTCTTAGTGCACTGTTTTAAAAACTAGTGTGCTGGAACAAGCAGTTTCAGGGTGGGGTCGGATTGTCTTCAACCTCCATCAGAACTGAACAAGAACTCAGGTGAGCTGGGCTTTGACAACTCCTCCCCAGCCCTTCTCACCTATTTCCAAAGGGAGAGGGTGTAACACCCTCTCTCAGAGGAAATCCTTTGTTCTGCCTTCCTGGGCCAGGGCTGTCTGGACCCCAGGAGTGCAGAAACCTGTCTGAGGGGTTGGCAGCAGCAGCAGCTGCAGTGGAAACTCCGGAAATGCAGTTTGGCAGTACTCTGGTTCTGTGCTAGAGCCCCGGGGGATCATGGAATTGTCCCCCCAATACCAGAATGGTATTGGGGTGACAAGTCAATGATCTTAGACATGTTACATGGCCATGTTTGGAGTTTCCATTGTGACGCTATACATAGGTAGTGACCTATGTATAGTGCACGCGTGTAATGGTGTCCCCGCACTCACAAAGTGAATGATGTGGGGGCACCTTGGCTAGCGCCAGGGTGTCCACACACTAAGTAACGTGGCACCCAACCTTCACCAGATGAAGGTTAGACATATAGGTGACTTATAAGTTACTTATGTGCAGTGTAAAATGGCTGTGAAATAGCATGGACGTTATTTCACGCAGGCTGCAGTGGCAGGCCTGTGTAGGAATTGTCTGAGCTCCCTATGGGTGGCAAAAGTAATGCTGCAGCCCATAGGGATCTCCTGGAAACCCTATGTACCTCAGTACCATATACAAGGGAATTATATGGGTGTACCAGTGTGCCAATGAGAATTGGTAAATTTAGTCACTAGCCTGCAGTGACAAATTTAGAAAGCAGAGAGAGCATAAACACTGAGGTTCTGGTTAGCAGAGCCTCAATGATACAGTTAGGCACCACACAGGGAACATATACAGGGCACATACTATGAGCACTGGGGCCCTGCCTGGCAGGGTCCCAGTGACACAAGGACTAAAACAACATACATACAGTGAAATATGGGGGCAACATGCCAGGCAAGATGGTACTTTCCTACAGCGGTAACCCTACAACTGCCCCCAGGAAGTGCAATCTCACGCTTGGCCAACTGAAGAGAAATGCTGAGCGCTGGACATCACTGGTGTATCCCAAAAGGGCAATGAGAGGATCATGGGCAATGGTCCATCCTGTTGGAATCAAATTTAGCAATATCAGATGGCAAAAGATAACAGTGATAAAGACATTTAAAATGTAATAGATTGTGTTGATAATTCGCCAAAATGCTCTGAGTCTGGGTGCAACAGTAAGTCCACATCTTGTCAGTATGAGGAGTGCCTGGCTCCTTTACCCACACCTCCCGGACTCGAGTTGCCGTGTTTGGTTTCATGAACACCTCCACAAATTTGATTTCAGAATATGCATCAAGCAATACCTTATTTACCACCGTGATCCTGCCCATGTTCTTTACATTGTACCAATACACCTTTACAACTCAGTTGGCATAATTTTTTTATGCCATTGAACTTCTACTAGAAGCACCATTCACTTAATTGTCTAACGACACAAATATGGCTGCCACAAACCCTGAAAGTACCATTTGTTTAGGACATTGGAAACAGCTAAATGTGATCTGTGTTAATATTGATAAGATGGGCATCAACCTACTTAAAACAATGGAAACATTTCATGTCTCTTTTTAATGGGTGGCATTGCTGAGCAATTTCTTGGCTGCTTCTATAGTTTGAAATGTAAGGCTCATATCAGATGCAAACACCATCACATCAAGTAATGGCAAACACAGTACACTTGCCTTTAATCTGGTAAAATATTCAAATACAAATATGTATGCCTGTATTTAAACTATTTAGCACAGAGAAGCCTGAACTAATGGCTTTTCAAATGTTTGTTAATATAGTGCTAAATATTGATTTTCTGTCATTTTTAAGCACTGAAAGCAACATAACTAACCCATGGTATAATTACTAAGTATATGTTATTTATTACTTTCACCTCAGAAGGATGGAAGGGTTCCATCAGTCTTTCTGGGGCTGGAGCCCCTGATTGCCACAGCATCACATTTGTCAGGAGCGAGCATTCAGTTCAAGGAGTCATTCTCCTGGTATTATTATGAACTATCACCCTGAAAATATTTAGTGATCTCAGAGAGAGAGGATTACTGCAAGCAACTATACAGTTATACTTGGTGGTTCAATCAGGCATCGATCTCTGTCCAGTGTTCAATCAACTCCTGTGTCTCAGTCCCTCAGGAAAGTACACAAAAGAAGCATTAGCAAAGACCACCCTACATCATGAGCACCATGGTAAAATTCCATCAGCAATGAACAGTGTTACTAACATCAGTTTGTGTGAACATACATCCAGCGCCATCAAGTCAGAGACATTAATATCCACTTTCAGAGGATCAATGTGCGTAAGATGTTACCTTAATTTGTGTACAAGTGTGTACAAGACCACTCTTTGTACTGCCCCCTCTAGCAGTTAACATGCACAGGTTGTGTGTACACTAACCCTTGTTTTCACCTCCTCTAGACGATTCCAACTAACACTCACACTTAGAAAGACTGGAGGACAATACTTGTCCTCTAACTGAGCAACAGGATACCCATAAGCATGGTCCAACAAAGCTTCAGATGGTATGCAAGTGCCCATTAGCTATTGTGTAAATTCAAATAAGAACTGGAGCGAGTTAAGACATCAGTGACAGGCGTCCGATCAAAGGCACTAGGGAAAAGGCATGCAGGACAATAATATATTCTCGTGGAGCAGAGGATTATACCATTGACACAGTGAGTCACGGAATGCCCCTCAAACCATTCCATGACATGCCTCAGTAGCCCTGACGCGTCACTAATGGTACAAAGTGTTTACACAAAGGGCAGATCGCACCTCCAGCAGAGAGGAAATATGGGTCCCCAGAACAAAACCACATATGCATCATTATTTAGCTTTACCTCCTCTTTTCTAGTGTGTGTGTTTTTCAGGTTACTTTGAGTAGGGAGGCAACATTTGTATCATCTCACTGTGGGGTCCAAGAGAGCTAACATGTTTTATGAAGGGGCAGACAGCAGCAATCATCTCAAGTACTTGGGGTCTTTTGAGTGTTTGAGTTGAGGAAGATGTTCTGTGGTCAGACCAAGTACAGACTTGCTGGGATGCATTTAGATGCCCTCTGCTAATACATCTGTTTGGCAGCATCCATCCCAATGGCAGAACAGCCTTTATCCATTGGCGACTGATGATCAAGCTGCCTGACCTTGAAAACTTGCGAACCTCTCCAGCTGCAGTTGTTAAATAACAACCGATGTTAATGAACTCACAAAACAATTTCTATTTGCTACTCATGTTTCCTGCAACTCGTGGGACACTGGAAAGAGATTGGACATACTAATCCTAAGGTGGCCACCAGAAGTATCTCAAGAACACAGCTATTTTTGTTGATCAGAAGAGACTACATGGTGGCCATCTTGGTATCAGGAAGAACTGAAATCACAACTGAAAAGAGTGAACCTAGACAAAGTGGTCTTCTCCATGTTCTAACATTGTGTCTCCTGCCACAAAGCAACGTGAGGTAACTCTCCTCAATAGCTTTTATATTAGACTCCCTGCCACGCAGATGTGTGATCTCAAAAGAGGGGGTTTGGAGGGTCCCGCAGAGAGCAGACATGGTCTAGTCTCTCCGCTGGATCATTCAGGGCAGGGGAAGTGACACTGGGGGCAAGGATTGGCTGTGGGGTACGTTGGGGAGGGAGTAGGGAAAGGTTTAAGTAGGGGATGGTACATCGCGTGAGGAGATTTTGGCCGGTCCCCAGGGAAGTTTAGGTAGGTGGTGCGTGCAGTTTTCAATGGCTCAAGGCAACTATGCAGTCGCTGTGCGGGCCCCTCTTCGCCTCATAGGCGAAGCAAACCTCGTGGCTTTACTCAGGCCTGGTGTCTTAGACCAGGCCTGGGTGGGAATGTCGCGCCCTGTGCACCCAGCGTCAGGGGGGCGTGGCAGCCGCAATCGCGGCCTGTGCATCGCTGGAGAGGCCTAAAAAGAGGCGCTCTGCCAGGGGGAGACGATGCGGCACGCCCGCCCCCTTGGGTAATAAAAATGTCAAGGGCCCTGTGGGGCCTATTGTCAGCGAAGTGGAGGGGGGGGCAGCGCCTACACATGCTGCTGGCAGTGCAGCATGCCTGGAGCCTGCTCCCATTGGACAGGGGCAGAGCCCAGATTCAGCAGTCAGTTTGGTATGGGCAGTCCCCCGGGCACTCAAGGGTGAGCAGGGCCCAGCGACCCTGCCAATGAGGGGATGGGTGGGGCCCCTGGTTCTTTTCAAAGGGTAGAGCAGGACACCATGACCACAAAAGTGTTGCCAGGGGAAAGTGTGAGGGCTGTACAGGTAGAAGTAGGCCAGGGCCGGGGGGGACCCCAGGAGGGCCAGAAGGTGCCCTGCATTTTAGTGGTTCAAAAGCGATTCCCAAGCCCATAAGCACCCCAGGACTGGTCCTCTGTGGGTATTGAGGCCAGGATCCACGAGCAACGGAAGGCAGTGGCGGAGACTGAGGAGAGATGGTCAAAGCTGTGCAGGGACAGGGAAGTGGCTTTGGAGAGGGGAGGCATCCAAAGAGGAAGGTGGGGAGTATGAGGATGGCTCATAGTGTATCCCCTGGGGAGAAATTAGGGAGTTGAGTGTGGGTCCCCAAGGAGAGAGGGGGAAGGTAAGAGGCTAATGCGGCCAAGGGGTCCCCACGCAGAGCGGACACGAGTGGCGCACACGGCCATGAGAGTACAAGCCCACGAAGGGGGCTGGCAGTAGGAAGGTGACACCAACGGGCGCACCACGGCCTCAGGACGATGATCTGAAGAGCTAGAGGGGTCTTCGGCGACCTTCTCTACATCGTGGGACCATGCCGGCAACAGAGGTGGTAGGCACCACGTGGGACAGGACCAGGACGAATGGAGTGAGGTAATGGACGAGAGAGGTGTGGAGGATGTGTGTGCTATGGACGATGAGGTGGTTGTGGAATTGGACTATGATGCGGAGTGGGAGCAAGGAGAGATTCGCGAAGACGAGGTGAGCAAGGTGACAGGGGGGGACAAGGGGCGCAGGAGCGGCACAACCCCCTCTTATACTTCTGTTTTGCAGGCATCAAAGGCAGCTGGCATGTCGCAAGGGACGGCGCAGAATGAAGACCGAGGGCAGCCAATACCGACGGCTACGCATAGGGCTATGCCCAGAGTACAAGGTAAAGAAGAATGGTGGTCGGTATGGGGTAGTAGGCAGGCTACGGCTGTGTCAAAAACACACAAGTCCATTGGGGTTGGTGATCATTCCGTTCACGAGGCATTAGTGTCAAATGCGATGCAAGTGGGCAATGGTAATTAGGGGGGTATCAGAAGCACGTGGTATGGGAAAATGTGCAAGCACAACGCCACAGGAAAAAGGTGGGGAGGATAAAGTGGAAGGGCATAAGAAAAGGCTTCCTTACATGGGGTTTGCAATGCCGTTGGGTTCACATGTGGCGAACAAGACGAAGGCTTGGATTTAGAAACATGAGTACATTGATGATTTTAAGCTATTGCACAGGGACATTCAGGCACAGGAAGGGTCCAAGGAAGGGGAATGGGAGTTAGCTAGGCGACCCAGGGTACAGGCTACTATAGATAATTGGACTTCTGCCATTTTTTATATATGCTAGCATATATTGCAAGAAGTTTTCCGACAGGGCCATAGTGCTTTTCAAGTATATGGATTAGAAAGGCCCAGATGCATTTTGGGGGTTTGCCTGGCTCAGTTATGACGAGGAGTTCTGGGCAAGGGTTAGTGTGAATCCAGACAAAGTATGGGGGGGATGTGGACTCTGAGCTTTGATGCAGTGGATGGCATACTCACAGTCAGCGGCCTCTACTCATACTGCGAGTGGGCTCCCCGTACTTTATAAGCCCTTTCAGTCCCGTTCCGCCTCAGCCAGGGTGGGGATGGGACAACGACCACAGGGACATACCTCAGGGGCATTCTGAACTTTAATAAAGGCTTTTGTTCCAGACACCCATGCAAATTTAAACATGAGTGCTCCAAATGCAGGGGGAAGCACCCGGTCACTCAATGTTTTTCCCTCAATAGCCCAGCGGAACAGTGGAGGGCGACTAGGGGTAGAGGGACTCAAGGTGCTCCTGGGCCGAAGGGCGCCCACACCAATTAAGCTAGAAGTATTGAGGCCCTGGCTGTGCATGTACCCTGACAGGGACATAGCGAAAAAACTGGAATGGGGTTTTCTGGAGGGGTTTCAGATAGGTTATCAAGGTCCGAGATACAGGAGATGGGCAGACAATTTGAGGTCTGCCAAGGACATGCCTTTGGTGGTAGTGGAAAAATTGAGGAAAGAAGTCATGGAAGGTAGGACTGCGGGCCCCTTTTTTGATTGGCCTATGGATGAGTTGATGATCTCCCCTCTGGGTGTGGTCCCCAAGAAAGTGGCGGGGGAGTTTCGTCTTATTCATCATCTGTCATGGCCAGAGGGAGCGTCGGTGAATGATTTAATTGCTCCTGAAGATACGCTGGTGGTTTATGCGTCAGTTGACAATGCAATTTTTCTAGTGAGAGGCTGTGGTAAAGGGTTCCAGTTAGCAAAATGCGACATTAAGGTGGCTTTCAGGCTTTTGGCCATTCACCAGGGGGATTTCGGTTTGCTAGGCATGCAGTTGGATGGGGTGATTTTCGTGGACAGAGTTCTCCCGATGGGATGTGCTATCTTGTGCACTTTTTTAGATGTTTAGCACTTTCTTACAGTGGGTTTTTGTTAAAGTGTGCGGACACCGGGGGGTGACTCATTATTTGGACAATTTCCTGTTCATTGGGGGGATCGAGCTCGGATGATTGTGGAAGGGCTCAAGCATGTTTTGAGGGATTGGCTAGAGAGATGGTCAAGACCGAAGGCCCAAGTTGTGTTTTGACCTTTTTGGGTATTGAACTGGACACGGTCAACCTGGTGGCTCATCTGCCACAGGGAAAGTTTGCAGAGATGTTGGAATTTTTGCAGCAAGTGCGATCATTGCATAAGATTGAGCTACTTAGGGTGCAGCAGTTGTTGGGCTACCTGAACTTTGCACGTAGGGTCATGAAGGGAGGCAGGACTTTTTGCAGGCGTCTTGGCCATGACAGGCGCTTCACTTCCTCATCACAGGATCTGACTGTCGATGGGTCTACGGGAGAACGTCAGGGTGTGGGAAACTTTTTGACACAGTTCAACGGGGTATCCATGATGTTTCCGGAAGGGGACACGGTTTGGCAGGTACACATTTTTCAGATGCTGCGGGAGCTACAGGTGTTGGTCTTTTTTGGGATGGACATTGGTGTGCGGAACAGTGGCCGGCACGCTGGTTGCAACAAGGCAGGAGCATTGCCTTCTTGGAGTTTTTTCCCCTGTTAGTGGCCTTGTCGGTGTGGAGGATAAACTGGCGAACAGGACGGTGGAGTTTCACGTGGACAACATGACAGTGGTGGATTTAGTGAACAGACAAAGGGCGAGGGATGTGAGAGTGTTGCGCCTCTGCGATATTTCATACTCAAATGTTTATTACTGAATGTAGTGTTCAAAGTTGTGCACATTCCGGGAGTCAATAATGCTATTGCGGATTCCCTGTCTCGTTCACAGTGGCACTGTTTTTGGAGTTTGGCACCAGCGGTGGAACTACACAAGACGGCGGTCCCGGCGGACATTTGGGAATAGAGGGGCGTGAGGATCATAAAACTGGTGGAGATGTCGCTAGCGGAATCCACTCGGAAAAATTACTGGCTGGCATGGTTGGAGTTTCAGAGTTTTGAGAATGTTGCTAGGAATGTTTGGGAGCAAACTGAGTCAGTGCTGCAAGCTCGTACAATGCGTTTTTTTTCTTCTGATTAGTAAGGGTTTGTTGCCTGCAACAATTGGGGGCAAGTTGGCAGGTGTTTCCTTTTACGGAAAGTTGTTTTTTGAGTGGGACCCAGCACGGGACGACATCGTGAGAAAAATGTTAAAAGGTTGTAGTAGGCCTAGGGGGTGTGTAGGGAAGGAGGCGAGAGAACCCATCACGTTTGGGTTGTTGTTGGAATTGTTGCACATTTTGCCAGTGTGTTGTTATGATGCACGTGAGCTGGCGTTGTTTCGCTTGTGCATGGTGTGGATGTTTTTTGGGGCCTTCCGAGTCTCAGAGCTTTTGGGAGTGGGGAAGGCGGTAGGAGTGAAGGCGTCTGAGGTCTGTTTGAGTGGCGGACGATTGGGCATATGGCTGTGAAAGTCCAAGACGGACCAAATGGGACGGGGTAAGTGGGTTTGGTTGCTGACGGGGGGAATGCAGTGGCCTGTCCAGTGAAGGAGTGGCATTTCTTTCAAACACAGATGGATGCAGACACCGACGTAGTTTTTAGGCATGCCAATGTTGAGAAGGTGAAAGCTTTTCAGCTGTTGGCGGTGTTGCAGGCTGTGCTGCATCAGGTCGGCAAAAGGGCACAATGCTATGGGACACATATTTCGGACAGACGCAGCTACGGCGGCTGCTCACTTGGGTTGGGACTGGGCTCAAATTAAGCGGATTGGCAGGTGGAAGTCTCGATGTTGCGAGCGATATGTGTGAACCTGAGTTGGGGGGTGGAGAGCAAAATGACTATTCGTGCAAGTTTTTGTTGCAAGTCAAGTTGACATCTATTCTTTTTCAGGTTTGCATTGAGGGCTCCAGGAGTAGGAAAATGGTCACCTGGATGGTGGGCCACTAATTTGTGCATTGGGCAGCGAAGTATGCCAAACAGCAGATCTATGGACGATCTTTGGGACTTTCGAGCTGCCGACATGAAGTGGTATGGTGGGGAAAAAGTGGCATGCAGTGGGGTAACCTGCTTCCCTTTTTAACATCCATCACGCCAAGCTGGAGTTGTCTGGCTTTGCTGATACTGCACCTGGGGGAAAATGATTTAGTAAAACTATCTAGGCTCACCTTACTGCAACATGTGCAACAGGATTTGGAGCTGATCGGGCAACGGATGCATGGTACGTGCATAGTCTGGACGGAGTTTGTACCCAGAAGGAAATGGCGAGGTGCAGTCAAGCATGAGGCTATCGACAGGGCTCGGAGGAAGCTCAAATGGGCCATGAGGGTTTTCTGCTGCACACGGTGTAAAAGTACTGAAACATGAAGGTATTATAGAAGGGGAACCCAGTCTTTTTCGGGCTGATGGTGTACATCTTTCAGAGCTGGGTAATGATTACTACTTGATGGAGCTGCACCTGATTGTGGGGGATTTGTTGGGAGAAAGGATGTGGCACAGAGAAGCAGTATGAGTTCTTGCAATGTTGCAGTTTGGTTCGCTGGTGGGGCAGTGCAATGCCTAACAGGTTGTGCTGGGTGGCAGTAGATGGGGGAGGGTGGAGAGTCAGATGCAGGCCTGGCCACCGTTCCAGGGGGGAGAAAGAAGCAGGTGAAGGCTGATAGCGTGGGGTATGCCCAAAGCAAGTGGGGGATGAAAGGAAAAGGGGAAGGTGTAGGTGAATTGAAGTGTAAGATGAGTGAACAGAGGCATAGTGAAAGAATGAAGGGGAAGAAGAATGGAGAGAAGTTCAAAGGGTGGGGGGGTTGTTAAAGTTAACAGTTTGATGCAAAGTATACATAATATTTATGTATGACATGCAATCCTGTCCTAAATTAATGGCCTTTTGCACTAAGTACCAGTGTGTCAGTGATTATGTCCTGATGTGCAAGGGTAAAGGACAGAAGTGCGAAGAAAATTAATTTCATTGTGCTCATTTAACTACTGTCTTCAAAACTGGAACATTCACTTTATTTAAGGCAAGCATGTAAGGCCAGGACTGATGTCCAAAACGAGGAAATAATCCAGCTAAGCATCCACCTGTTTTAATCTGTTATAAAAGTATAATAGATTGGAGGCTGCAATCCCTGTATAAAAGCCTCTCTCTAATGTCATTATTATGGGCAAGAGGTGACGTCTCTACTCTCCTGTACTAACCAGAGACACACCTGCTCAACTGTAAAACGTTATTAGTGTTGTGATGTCATATTGTCTGCAGCAAGGGCGAGCAGCCAAGGTGAAAGACAGGTCACAGATCATAATTACAGCAAACAAAAATGAGAACTGGCTTTCCCTTTTTTATGATATGTTTTTTCTAAAATGGACAGTTATCAGCTGAGATATTTATGGTGCCATATTTATTTTTGATTTTTCGATTGATAGAATCCCTCTGCATCTTTCTACTCATTTTGAGCTCCTTCCAAGCCCTTTTAAAAATCTGATTCTGTTATCTGGAAAGAGAATTAGAAAGTTTACAGAACAAGGGAATCATAGAACCCATTGAGTCCTCTTTGTGGCTTTCTCCACTGGTCGTAGCGAAGAAAAAGAATGGAGAGTTGAGGATTTGTGTGGACCTAAGAGCGCTAAACAGGGAGATATGGGTGGACTCTCATCCCTCACCTAATATAACGGAAATGTTGTCTACCATTAAAGGCGCGAAGGTGTTTACGAAGTTAGATTTGGCCAGTGCATATCATCAGGTGGAGCTGGATCCCGATTCCAGGTATTTGACAGCATTTGTATCGCCTTGTGGTGTTTTCCAGTTTTGTCGCATGCCTTTCGGGTTGGCTTCTGCAGCCTCAGTGTTTCAAAGGATTATGTGCACATTGTTGAAAGGTATTTCCAATGTACTGGTGTTTCAGGACGATGTCTTAATTCACGCCCCTGATCTACAGACACATAACAAGACCCTCAGACAGGTGTTGCAGAAATTCAAGGATCATGGCATTGTTCTTAGAAGGGAAAAGTGCCAATTCATGAAATCCTCTGTGGAATATTTGGGTCATGTGATTAGTCAGGAGGGTGTTAGCCCGAAACCTGGTCTAATTGATGCTATTAAGGCAGCACCTCCGCCTACTGACAAAGCTGGGGTGAAAGCGTTTTTAGGCATGTGTGAGTTTTACTCCCGGTTCATACCGGAGTATGCTAGTCGGGTTAGAGTCTTGTCGAATCTATTGAAGGATAAGACCAGTTTTGAGTGGAGTGCTGAGTGTGAACGAGCGTTTGAAGATATCAAAGTCCACTTAACTCAAGCCAAAGTGTTAAAACCGTATGACCCAAGGTTTCAATGTTGCCTAACAGTTGATGCCAGCAATATTGGATTGGGGGCTGTGTTGACTCAAACTGTTGGGAGTGATGAAAACACCATTGGCTTCGCGTCCAGAGTTTTAAGGGCGCCAGAGGTGCATTACTCCGTAATTGAAAAGGAGTTGCTGGCCTGTGTCTGGGCCATCGAAAAATTCAGAAGCTATGTGTGGGGGAGGCATTTTGAATTAAAGACGGATCACAAGCCTTTGGTCTCAATATTAAAAGGAACTAATGATAAGACAGGCACACCTAGAATTGCTAGATTAGTAGCTAGGCTCATGCAATATGATTTTGAGGTCATGCATATTCCTGGCGGAAGGAATATAAGAGCAGATTATTTGTCGAGATTTCCCAGGCAGTTGAGCTCAACGACGGATGAGATGGTGGACGATGAATGTTGTATGATTGCAACGGTTGAGGTTGACCAAGTCTGTGTTTGCTCTGAGACAGAGTGGAAGGAAAAGTTGGCTGGAGATAATGAGTTGTGTGCTGTAATGAGGTTCATTGCTGAAGGATGGCCTTATGAGAAAGACTTGACGTTGGCGAGCCAGCCATTCTGGAAAATTTCAGATGAACTTACAATTGAGGAGGGCATTCTCTTGAGAAATGATAAACTCATTCCTCCGGAGGAATTGAGGAGTTTAATAGTGAAGATGGCGCATGAAGGTCATTTGGGCACCACTATGACCAAAAGACGAATATGTGACAACTTTTGGTGGCCACGTATGGACAGTGAAATTGAGCATTTGGTAAAAAATTGTGCGATATGTTCAAATTCTGACAAGAGTCTGAAAACTGCCACACCACCCCTTATGCCTATTCCGTGTCCTGGAGGTCCGTGGCGGAAGTTAGGGGTGGATATGGTGGGACCCTTTCACTTACTTAATTCCAGACTACGGTATGCATATGTAGTAGTGGATTATTTCTCGAAGTGGCCTTATGTCAAATTTGTACAGGAGCCTAATGCTAGATCTTTTGTCACCTTTTTAAGAGAAGTGTTTATGAATGAGGGCTTTCCAGAAGAAATTATTTCGGACAATGGTGTTCAGTTCGTGTCTGATGAGTTTAAAGCATTTCTGAACCAAGGTTCAGTCAAACACCTGAGATGTTCCCTCTATCAACCTCAAACAAACGGTTTGGTGGAGAGATTCAACCGTCTGGTGGGGGACTGTATCAGGTGGGCTCTGAAGAATGGGTGTGATGTGTTGGCATCTGTACAAGCTATGCTTTAGTTTTATAGAACAACTCCTCATTCTACCACTGGGGTATCTCCTTTTGAAGCTTTGAAAGGGAGAAAGCCCAATACCCAAATCAAACCTGGGTGGATGTCTAAGTTTTTTGAACAAATGCTAGTTGGAGAGCGTGCTGATGTTATCAAGGCCAATGTGGAAGACAAGCAGTTTACACAAAAGAGATATTTTGACAATAAGAAAGGGGCTAAAGAGTCATTGTTGGTGGAAGGTGATTGGGTAGTGATAAAACTGCCAACGTTTGTCAAGAAAGGTAAAGCAAAATTTTCCGAACCTGTTTGTGTTGAACGTGTTTTGGGCAATGCAGTGAGGGTCCAAGGCAACAAGTGGTGGAACAAATCCAAGGTGGTTAAACTGAAGGGGAACTGGGAAAGTACGAAAGTTACCATGGAAACTGTGTCATTGACGGAACGAGTTATAACTCTGCATACTGCATGATTTTTCTGCAAACTGAATCAATGTTAATGTTTTTTAATGTCTTAGTTCTTTTGTTTTTGTTTTAGGGGGAGGTTTGTTAATATTGTAAAAAAAAAAAAAAAAAACTCAATGTTGTATTTACGTGCGTACCCTCGCGCACGGCCTCGTGACTAGAACCCCGATGGTGAAGGGGTTGCTAGGCGTTTGGACGGTGGCGCGAGGGAAACGCCGAGGAGAGGGACGACGGCGAGGACGGTTGGACGGAGCGGCGGTATTGGGGGGCGCTTGGGGACTGTCAAGTGGAGTTTATTTTACCGTTGTAAAAAAATTTGATTTGCGCTTACCGTCCTCCTTGATTACTTCAGTGTTCCTAGTGCCATGTTAGTGAATTGGACAGATTCCTGCTCTCTCCATCTGAAGCAGTGCAGCAAGTTGTCTTGCAGCATCGCTGTGCATCAAATATTGATAAACCAAGGACTTAAACAATTTGTTGGATGGCTGATTGTATGACCATGTATTTTAAGGAAAAAAATACTGCATGCCTTATATTGAAAGAACTTCATCTCTTCCTGTTATGACCTGAGTCCCCCCACCCCATAGAGCCTCAGGTGTCATATGTACAACCCCTGAAGCAAGGATTCAGTTCAATGCACCATTATGAAATAGAAATCCAGTTGCAGTATGACTCATACACAACCCACTTAGTAGTACTGCTTATGAAGTGTTTTCTTTTCATGATCAGTCCCACAAGATGAGATCGTGATACAGTGGGAAACCAAACCCTCTTTTGTCAATAAATACTAGGAAATGGAGGATGAACTTTAAAATTAACTTTAAAATGTTTCTTTCTAAAACCCAATTCTAGTGCATAAACTGTGAATGGTAACTACACAGAATGGTAAAATAAATGTAGTAATGTATGCTATGCACAGTAAAATCAGTATGAACTTTGCTAACATGTTTAGCAAAAAATCCTGATACCCTATCACTACTTCTAAGAGCTATGCTAAATTTCAGCAGAAGCAGAAATAGTAAATTAACATTCATACGCTGGGCACGCAAACATACATTCTCTCAATAAAAACAGCTGTTTAGCTATTCTCTATCACAGCTCTTGCCCGGGAATGACATGAAGTACTGGGGTAAATACTACTTGTCCGCACCGCTCCAAAAGCAGTCCCAAACTTAGGCTGGTGCTGGCTTGGTAGCTCAAAGCCTCTCTAATTAATGGTCACAAACCTGGGTTGTTAACCCTTCGGGTGCTCTGGACATAACCGTTACATCCAGCTAGGGACCCACAGGGGAAGCTCTAGCGGTCCCCCGGTGACCTGGAATCCCTGTCCCCTCAGCAGGGATGGAAGGGGAATCACTTCCCCTTCAACCCCCGACCCCCTTGTGACATTTGAATCGCGCACTGACCTCATCAGAGGCTACCCCTACAGTGCTGGAAGCCCAGCTTCCAGCGCGGATGTGGAGGGGATGAGAGAGGCATGAAAGGAGAGGAAAGGCCTTTCCTCTCCTTTCATGTCTCTCTCAGCATTTCTGCTGCTCAATCGCAATGCAATCTGGCAGTAGAAATGCCACTAGACACCAAGGATTTTTTTGTTTGTTTGTTTATGGCATAAAGGTAGCAGCCCTTTGGGCAAGGGCTGCTTCCCAGGGGGGCAATTTATTTTTAGGCCATTTCTGAACCCCCTTGGGGCAGATCCAGATCGGCCTATTATAATTAGGCCGATCTGCCCCCGGGGGGGCAGAGACCGCTAGACACCAGGGATCTTTTTTTTTAAAAGTATGTGGGAGGGACCCCTTAGGCAAGGATCGCTCCCTTGGGGGCAAATTTACTTTTATAGCATTTCTGCCCCCGTTGGGGGCAGATCGGCCTATTTTTATTTGGCCAATCTGCCCCCAAGGGGGGCAGAAACCACTAGACACCAGGGAATTTGTTTTGTTTTTGTGTATGTCATAAGGGGAGGGTCCCTTTGGACAAGGGTGTCTCCCCAGGGGGTGGGGGGATTTATTTTTAGGCCATTTCTGCCAGTTCAGCCTATTATAATTAGGCTGCTCTGCCCCCAGGGGGGCAGAAACCGCTAGACACTAGGGATCATTTTTTATTTTTTTATTTTTATGTATGTGGGGAGTGACCCCTTAGGCAAGGGTCGCTCCCTTAGGGCTCCCTTAGGGGCAAATTTACTTTTGGGACATTTCTGCTCCCCTTGGGGGCAGATCAGTCTATTTTTATTAGGCCAATCTGCCCCCAAAGGGGCAGAAACCACTAGAAACCATGGAGTTTTGTTTTTTATTTATGTTTATACGTAAGGGAGCGCCACCTTGGGCAAGGGCTGCTCCCCAGGGGGGCAAAATATTTGTAGGCCTTTTCTGCCCCCCATTGGGGCAGATCAGCCTATTATAATTAGGGTGGGGCAGAAACCCCTAGACAACAGGGATATATATATTTTTTTTGTTTACTTTTTTTTAAATATATGGGGAGGAACCCCTTAGGCAAGGGTCGCTCCCCTGGGGGCAAATTGTATTTAGGCCATTTCTGCGCCCCGTGGGACAGATCAGCCTATTTTTTGTTTGGACAATCTGCTCCCAAGGGGGACAGAAACCACTGAACACCAGGGATTTTTATTTTTTTGCATCAATTTCACGCAAGAGGGGTGAACCCTTAGGCAAGGGTAGATCCCCTGGGGGGCAAATTTATTTTAGGCCATTTCTGTCCCCCTTGGGGGCAGATTAGCCTATTTGTATTAGGCTGGGGGCAGAAACCACTAGGCACCAGGGATTTTTTTTTTTGCGCCAATTTCATGCAAGTGGAGCGACCCCTTAGGCAAGGTTTGCTCCCCTGGGGGAGAACAGCCTATTTCTATTAGGCTGATCTGCCCCAGGGAGGGCAGAAACCACTTAGGCACCAGGGATTGGTGTGTGTGTTTTGTTTGGGGGACAGCAGGACAAGGGTCACTCCCCATGGGGGGCACATTACTGTTGCCCATATCTGTCACCCGGGGGCAGATCTGCATATTTTTGGAAGGTCCATCTGCCCCCAAGGGGGGCAGAAAGCCCACCAGAGACCAGTGAAGATTGGGGCCAAAGTTGTTCTGCCCACCGACGGGCAGATGGGGCAATTACCCCGGATCCACTCCCCGGGGAGGCAGAAAGCATACTAGGTGGCAGGGAATTAAAAAATATATATAAAATAGCGGGGTGGTGGCTACCAACCAGTATGGGCCTGGTTTTGCCCCCACCCCAACTGAAGGGGGTAACAGTCTTTCAGCTCTCCCCCCACACACTAAAACATCTTATCAAACAGCAAGCAAGAGGACATTTGATTATTTTGTGTTTTGGTTTCACATTTGGGCCATGAGAGCTTGGCTAACTCTCAAAATCGTCCCACTTGGAATGGTGAGGGCTGCACTTTTTGGACTTTGGGATGCTACTATGTAGAAAAATCCACAAGACCTAGACACATCTGAAAACTAAATATCTGGGTAATTCCAGCATGCTGTGCTTCACATGCACCCGCCCCATTTTCTTACCCACAATGCCCTGCAAACCTCCACCTTTGCTGGAAATCACACATCTTTCCCACATTTTTGTGATGGATTCTTCCGGAATCTGCAGGAATCCACAAAATTCCTACCACCCAGCATTGTCTCATCTATACTGATAACAATTCTGCTGCCCTTGCCAGCCTAAAAATGTTTTTTTTCAAACTGCCCTTTTGGACCCACTTTGGTTCCCCCTCAATCTTGACATATTTTTGGCTCTTCCCTGTCACAGGCACTTGGCCCACCAACACAAGTGAGGTATCATTTTTACTGGGTAACTGAGGGGAATGTTGGGAGGTAGGAAATTGTCCCAGTGCAGTGATCCCACACAGAAATGTGGGAAAAATTTGATTTTCTTTAGCTACATTTGAAGTTTGTTGTGGATTCTGGGTAAGAAAACATTGGGGGACCCCCCACACAAGTCACATCTCCCTGGACTCCCTCGGGTGTCCAGTTTTCAGAAATGTCTGGGTTTGGTAGGTTTCCGTAGATGGCTGCTGAGCCCAGGACCAAAAACACAGGTGCCCCCACAAAAACAGGTAGTTCTTTATTTGATAATTTTGATGTGTCCAGATTGTGTTTTGGGGCATTTCCTTCCGCGGACACTAGGCCTACCCACACAAGTGAGGTACCATTTTTATCAGGAGTCTTTGGGGAACTCTGGGTGGAAGTAAATTTGTGGCTTCTCTTAGATTCCAGAACTTTGAGTCACCAAAATGTGAGGAAAAAATGTTTTTTTAGCCAAATTTTGTGTTTTGCAAAGGATTCTGGATACCAGAACCTAGTCAGAGCCCGACAAGTCACCCTATCCTAGATTCCCCTGGGTGTCTAGTTTTCACAAATGCACAGGTTTGGTAGGTTTCCTTAGGTACCGGCTGAGCTAGAAGCCAAAATCCACAGCTAGGCACTTTCCAAAAAACAGCCCTGTTTTCTTTTGGAGAAATGTGATGTGTTCATGTTGTGTTTTGGGGCATTTCCTGTTGTGGGCGCTAGGCCTACCCACACAAGTGAGGTACCATTTTTATCGAGAGAGTTGGGGGAATGCTGGGTGGAAGGTAATTCATGGCTCCTCTCAGATTCCAGAACTTTCTGTCAACAAAATGTGAGGAATAAAGTGTTTTTTGGCCATATTTTGAGGTTTGCAAAGGATTCTGGGTAACAGGACCTGGTGAGAGCCCCACAAGTCACCCCATCTTGGATTCCGCTATGTGTCTAGTTTTCAAATATGCACAGGTTTGGTAGGCTTCCCTAGGTGCCGGCTGAGTTAGAGGCCAAACTCCACAGCTAGGCACTTTGCAAAATAACAGGTCTGTTTTCTTTGGGAGAATGTGATGTGTCCTTGTTGCTTTTTGGGGCATTTCTTTTCGCAGTTACTAGGCCTACCTACACAAGTGAGGTACCATTTTTATCAGTAGACTTGGGACAATGCTGGGTGAAAGGAAATTTGTGGCTCCTCTCAGATTCCAGAACTTTGTGTCACCAAAATTTGAGGAAAAAGTGTTTTTTCAGTTGAAATTTGAGGATTATAATGGATTCTCGGCAACAGAACCTGGTGAGAGCCCCACAAGTCACCCCATCTTGGATTCCCCTAGGTGTCTAGTTTTTAAACATGTGCAGGTTTGTTAGGTTTCCCTAGGTGCCGGCTGAACTAGAGGCCGAAATCCACAGCTAGGCACTTTACATAAAACAGGTCTGTTTTATTTGGGAGAATGTGATGTGTCCACGTTGTGTTTTAGGGCATTTCAGGTCGCGGGCGCTACACCTACCCACACAAGTGAGGTACCATTTTTATCAGGAGACTTTGGGAAATGCTGGGTAGAAGGAAATTTGTGTCTCCTCTCAGACTCCAGAACTTTCTGTCACCAAAATGTGAGGAAAAGTTGTTTCTTTGGCCAGATTTCGAGGTATGCAAAGGATTCTGGGTCACAGAACCTGGTGAGAGTCTCACAAGTCACCCCATCTTGGATTCCCCTATTTGTCTAGTTTTCAAATATGCTCAGGTTTAGTAGGTTTCCCTAGATGGCGGCTGAGCTAGAGGCCAAAATCCACAGCTAGGCACTTTGCGAAAAACAGGTCTGTTTTCTTTGGGAGAATGTGATGTTTCCATGTAGTGTTTTGGGCCATTTCCTGTCGCGGGCGCTAGGCCTACGCACACAAGTGAGGTACCATTTTTATTGGGAGACTTAAGGGAACGCTAGGTGGAAGGAAATATGTGGCTCCTCTCAGATTCCAGAACTTTGAGTCACCGAAATGTGAGGAAAAAGTGTTTTTGTTAGCCAAATTTTAAGGTTTGCAAAGGATTCTGGGTAACAGAACCTGGTGATAACCCCACAAGTCACCCCATGATGGATTCCCCTAGGTGTATAGTTTTAAAAAATGCACAGGTTTGGTAGGTTTCCCTAAGTGCCGGCTGAACTAGAGGCCAAAATCTACAGCTAGGCACTTTGCAAAAAACACGTCAGATTTCAATGTAAAAATGTGATGTGTCCATGTTGTGTTTCCTGTCACGAGCATTAGGTCTACCCACACAAGTGAGGTACCATTTTTATCGGGAAACTTGAGGGGAACACAGAATAGCAAAACAAGTGTTATTGCCCCTTGTCTTTCTATACATTTTTTTCTTTCCAATATAGGGCATTGTGTAAAAAAGAAGTGTAGTTGAGAAATGCCCTGTAATTCACATGCCAGTATGGGCACCCCGCAATTCAGAGATGTGCAAAGAACCACTGCTTCTCAACACCTTGTTTTGTGCCCATTTTTGAAATACAAAGGTTTTCTTGATACCTATTTTTTAATCTAGATTTCATCAAATTAATTGCTGTTTACCCGGTATAGAATGAAAACCCATTGCAAGGTGCAGCTCATTTATTGGCTCTGGGTACCTAGGGTTCTTGATGAACCTACAAGCCCTCTTTATCCCCCAACCAGAAAAGTCCAGCAGACATAACGGTATATTGCTTTTAAAAATCTGACATTGCAGGAAAAAGTTACAGAGTAAAACGTTGAGAACAATTGATGTTTTTTTACCACAATTTCAATGTTTTTTTTAATTTCAGCTGTTATTTTCTGTAGGAAAATCTTGTAGTATCTACACAAATTACCCCTTGCTGATGTTGTCTACTTTTCAGAAATGTTTAGCTTTCTGTGATCCAGCATTGGTTTCACACCCATTTCTGTCACTAACTGGAAGGAGGCTGAAAACACATGAAAAGAAAAAATGGGGTGTGTCCCAGTAAAATGCCAAAATTGTGTTGAAAAATGAGTTTTTATGATTCAGGTCTGCCTGTTCCTGAAAGCTGGTGGTTTTAGCACTGCAAACCCTTTGTTGATGCCATTCTCAGGCAAAAAACCACAAGCCTTCTTCTGCAGCTCTTTTTTCCCTTTTTTTTTTAAAGAAGTTTTCACTGTATTTTGGCTAATTTATTGGTCTCCTTCAGGGGAACCAACAAAGTCTGGGTACCTCTAGAATCCCTAGGATGTTGGAAAAAAAATATGCAAATTTGGCGTGAGTAGCTTATGTGGACAAAAAGGTATGAGGGCCTAAGCGCGAATTGCCCCAAATAGCCAAAAAAAGGCCTAGCACCTGAGGGGAAAAGGCCTGGCAGTGAAGGGGTCAAAGTATCTAATCAATGTTTACATCTAATATTTATTGAATGAAACAGTTGCTGCAGATCCTGAAGCACCAACAAGACTAACCAATTATGGTTAGATTTACATACAGATAATATGCTTCTATACCTAAAACAATAAACCCATTCAGCTTCCACTGTAAGCGTGCTTGATGTAAAGTCAGTGCCCATAGAATAAATAATACAATATGTCAGCCTATATCAGAGGCAGACATGCTACTAAGGGCCAGATGTAGGAACCGTTTTGCATGGCACAAACTGCGATATTCGCAGTTTGCGCCATGCAAAACACGCATCGCGATGCACCTTCCTATTTTGCGAGTCGGTACCGACTCGCAAAATGGGAATGCGACTTGCAAATAGGGGTGTTCCCTTCCTATTTGCGATTCGCACCGCGATGCAGAATTGCTTTGTGACCGTGAACTAGGTCGCAAAGCAATTTGCAGTTAGCACCCATGTGAAGTGGGTGCTAACTCATTCGCAAAAGGGAAGGGACCCCTTCCCCTTTGTGAATGTCGCCAAAAATATTTTTTTAGAGCAGGCAGTGGTCCAATGGACCACTGCCTACTCTGAAAAAATGAAACCAAATAGTTTAATTTTCCCGAGGGTAAAGGAAACTCTTGGAGTTTAAACTGTGAACAAGACCGAGAGGTCGAAACACATTGGTGGTGTTGTCTGTAGTACATTTTTTGATTAAGTAATAAACTCCTGGAGTGCAACGAGTCAATTGCTTGGCAATTGTTTGTTTTGGAGATTGCAGAGGAATGGTCCTTTCTTTATGTGTGCACTATTACAAGACCGTTTTGTTGGATTACATATATATATATATATATATATATTGCCACTAGGTTGTTATAGTCAGGACCATGTTTCTATAGAAAAAGCATTTTTTTGACTTGCCTATATCTTTGGCGCTGTTTAACGAATCTTCGTGAAATTTCCCCCCAAAAAGTGCTGCGATGATTCTTGCTGCACACATCAAGTTTCAGAGTCATCAGTCAGGTGGGGCCGAGGAAAAGAGGGTGTCAAAATAGTTATGTTTCCAATGTTAATTTCCATAGGACCTTTAGACACAACTACAGCCCGAACCGCAGGATAGAAATTACACCAAATTTGGCAGAAAGCTAGTTTTTGGTACGCAGATTGTGCTTTTGTTTGGTGTAAATTCGTTCAGTAGTTTTTGAAAAATTAGAGGGAATACAAATTTGTGTATCTCCGACTGCGGCAATAATTTTGTGAAATTTTGTAAAAATTCATGAATTTTTACAAATACGTGTGCAAAAAGTAATTGGCTGACCAAAAGCTGACTAGAAAGTTGCAGCCGCCATTTTATTTCACAGGACACAGTCCCCGGGGGTGAAAATCCTAATTGAAAGTGGCATACGGTGTTAGGATGAAGGTACCCTGACCATAGGCGTGTGATATAGGTATGTTCTAGGGGCAAATTATGGGTTTAAAATAATTTTGTGGCATCATGTGTGATATTCATGAAAACTTTTTGCGAATGTTTTGCAAAATATTCGCGAATGTGAAAACATTTTCCTCATTCATACACTAAGGGGGTCATTACAACATTGGCGGGCGGCAGAAGCTGTAACCGCCATGCGGTCGCCAATGCGGCCGCACTCCTGCGGTGCCCATTACAACATCCCCGCTGGGCCGGCGGGCGCAAACCTAGTTTACGCCCGCCGGCCCAGCGGGGATGCGGCCTCAACATAGGAGCCGGCTCCTAATGGAGCCGGCGGTGTTGCGGCCGTGCGACGGGTGCAGTTGCACCCGTCGCGCTTTTCACTGTCTGCTATGCAGACAGTGAAAAGCTGCACGTACCCTGTTAGGGGGCCCCTGCACTGCCCTTGCCAGTGGCATGGGCAGTGCAGTGGCCCCCAGGGGCCCCAGGACTCCCCTTACCACCAGCCTCTTCCTGGCGGTGCAAACCGCCAGAAACAGGCTTGCGGTAGGGAAGTCGCTGCCCTGGCGGATTATTACCGCCGGGGCTAAAACGACGGGAAACCGCCGGCCCCGGCGGTGTGACCGCGGTGCTACCGCCGCGGTCGAAATACGGGTCTCCGTACCGCCAGCCTGTTGGCGGTACGGACGCCACTTTAGCCCTGGCGGTCTCAGACCGCCAGGGTCGTAATGACCCCCTAATTCATTCACTCATACCTGCACTCAGAGACTCACCCACCCAGTCACACACCCACTCACACACTCTTGCACCCACTCAGACTCACACACCCACTTTCAGACCCACTCAAGCACTCACGCACCCACTCACAAGTCCACTGACAGAGACAGGCCCTGTGTCCAACCTGCGCTGCGCACAGCCAAAGGACGTGCATGGCATGGAGTTGGGTGTTTATAAGTGCTTGACTGCAAGGCTTGGCTGCAGGCCAGACCTTGCGACCAACCCCCGGCATGGGTTGAAATAACGTATAGAAATTACAATTACTTTACTTTACGTTACAAAACCATAGAAATTCACTGAAAAACCCCCAAAGGTTACAGGGACGTTATAGTTAGGTTCTGAATTTACTTATATAAAACTATAGAAATTCAGCAGTTATAGTTAGAATTCTTTCAAGTAGCTATAACTCAGGCCCAAAGTAACTATAACTTGTGCCATAGCCATGCACAGCTAATTACTCCAAATATTATGTCATTGATGAGAGCTTGTATGGCATCTTTGACACAATCACTGCCACATTTGCAATAAATTAATTGATAAGATTGGCAAGGGCACAAGTTATAGTTGCTTGAAAGAACTCTGATTATAACTGCTGAATTTTTATGGTTTTGTACGAGTAAAATCAGAACCTAACTATAACATCCCTGTAACCTTTGGTTTATATGTTTGTATATATATATATATATCAATTAAACAAAATCCTGCCATTTATACAGCAAAATCTTTAAGCATAGGTTTAGCAGGGTGCAGTCCGTGCTGAGCTGCAAATGACAAACGTCTTTCACCTCTTCAGGCACAGTATTACAGTTTTGAATTGGTAAAATACCATCCAAGCCAACCTGGAAACAGCAAAAGCAACCCTTGACACATGTTTTACTATCATTATAGCTCTTAGAGAGATTTAACTTTGTCCAGATACAAGGGAGCACCCAGTATAAGTCAATACAAAATCCTTTCAGAGTTAGATTGACATAAATTATGCAAAAGAGAAGAGAGAACTCTGGGCAGTTCTTAAGTTTCGGTGGCGAGCAGCTTCAGTATAGAGAACTCTACAACATCAACAATACTCTAGATTTGCTCACCTCATATGTCTGTTTTTCTAGCAAAGATTTTAAGCATAGGATTAGCACAGTGCCATCCATGCTGAGCTAGAAAATGACAAAGCATTTTGCCATTTTTACAGTAAAGTCTATATGCATAGGATTAGCGCAGTGATATCCTTGCAGAGCAGTAAACAACAAAAGTCTATCACCATTCCAGGTACAGTATTGCAGCTTTGAATTGGTAAAATACCATCCAAGCCATCCTGGAATGAGCAAAAGCAAACCCTAACATGTGTTTCACTATCATTATAACTCTTCAGCGAGGTTTAGCTTTAGGTGTTCCCAAAATAAGTTTTAAAAAAACCTTTCAGGGTCAGAGTTAAACATTAATTATGCAAAAGAGAAGAGAGAACTGAGGGTAGTTCCCAAGTTTAGGTGGAGAGCAGCTCCAATATAGAGTACCCTACAACACCAGCAACACTCTAGATTTGCTCACCTCAAACATCTGTTTTGGGGTATAAAGTAGCGAGCTGTTAAATGGAGTGGCATCTCGTAGAGTGGAGCGGCATGGAGTGTTGTTGAGCAGAGTGGACTGTCGTAGAATGAAATAGTGTGTCATCGAGTGGAGTGGTGTGTCGTAGAGGGGAGTGGTGTGTTGTAGAGTGGAGTGGAGCAGTGTGGCATGTCATAGAGTGAAGCATAGTGGAGTAGAGTGGTATAGATTGGAGGAGCATAGAGTGGAGTATTATATAGTGGAGTAGCATAGAGATGAGTGGTGTAGAATGGGTGATGTGTTGTAGAATAGAGTGGAATTTTGTAAAGTGTAGTAGTATGTCATAGAGTAGAGTAGAGTGGTGTGGTGTGTCAGCTAATGGCATGTTGTAGAGCGGCTTAGAGTGGAGGGGCGTAAAGTGGAGTGCCTAAGAATGGAGTAGCATGTCATAGAGTGGAGTGGTGTGTCATAGATTGAAATGGTGTGTCATAGAATTCAGTGGAGTATTGTACAGTGGGCTGGTGTGGAGTGCCATAGAGTCTGTCACAGAGTAGAGTGAGGTATCTTTGAGTGGAGTGGTGTGTTGTAGAGTGTTGTAGGTGGTAGTACAGTGGCATAGAGTAGAGGGTCACAGAGTGGAGAAGAGTGGTGTAGAGTGCTGTGGCATAGAGTGGCATGTCATGCTGTAGCAAGGAGTGTAGTGACATGTCATAGTCATAGTCATAGAGTGACGTGTCATGCAGTATGTTAGAGTCTAGGGATGTTGAGTGGAATGGCGCAGAGTGGACTGGTGTAGAGTGGAGTGGCATACAGTGAAGTGGTATGTTGTAGAGTGGAGTGGCGTGTCATAGAGTGGAGTGGCGTGTCATAGGCTGGCATGTTGTAAAGTGTCTTTGAGTAGAGGGGCTTAAAGTGGAGGGATGTAGAGTGTCATGGTGTAGAGTTGAATGGCCTGTTGTTGAGTGGAGTGGCGTCTCGTAGAGTGGAGTGGTGTGTCATGGAGTGGAGTGCAGTAAAGTGTTGTAGATCAGAGTGGAGTGTCATAGAATGAAGTGGTGTGTCATTGAGTGTAGTGGCATGTTGTAGTGGGAAGTTGCATGTCATCGAGTGGCATGTTGTACAGTAAAGTGGAGTAGTATGTCATACAGTGGTGTTTTAGGACCAAAACCATACAGACTTGTACTCAACTATGTTTCTGTCTTTAACTAATGGACTCTGGGAAATAGAGGAGTGGTTAGGTCACATTATGTTTGCTACTGCCCATAGCCTCCACTTAGATTGCCAGTGGAAACTTGCCTGAGTTGGGCGCTTCAGCACCTGGCGCTGGGTCTCTGTTTCATCCAGTTATAATGAGTGTGGTGTATAGGAGGCAGACATTATATAATGGGTGCAAACCATGTAAGTCCATGCATGGATAACTGAATGTTAGTTAGTTGAGTAGCCTTGTACATCGGGCGGAACAATACGTTTACACACACACTAGGGAACTGAGTTCTTTATTGATAATTAGGATGTTTTTCAAACAAAGCATGCTGCAGTGTGCTCTTGATAGTGACTTTTCCTAAGGGAATTAAGCTGGGATCTTCTTCTAATTCACCCCAAATAATGTTATTGTCCTTGACCAATTGCTGAAATTTGAAATAAGCAATTTCAGCTTGGCAAATCAGGCATCTGCCAGATTGTGTGCCAATTTGACAAAAGCATCAAAGTTATTAGGAAATTTGAAAAAAATGATTTTCCGATAAAAGTTTCAAATTAACCATAACAACATGAATGCATACCTGAGAAAATAAATGTGAGCCAGTACAATATGTTATCAGGGAAAGGTGTACTAGTTTGCAACTAAGTGTACCAATAAACACATATTTCCCCATTTAATACTGCTGCACAGAAATCAAGCTACATGTCATTATCATAATAGTGTCTAAATAGTATGAGTAAAACACTGCCTGGTCCTTCACAATTTCCTTGTTTATAGAGGAAACAACCTGCTAATAAAAGGTTTATTCTTCAGGATGTATCTCACTGTACAAATGTAACCACTTTTGTCCAGGTTCAGAGAAAAACCTTTATTTCTAACTGAAAGTACAGGAACACACAACATGGTTTAAACTACATGTGCAGCCTTGCAAAGAGTAATATGCTATCACCATTCTGAGGGATGGGAAAGGCATCAGGACTTGAGACTCTGCCTGTCACCAGTCATGGCCATATCTCACAGTCAACAATGAAAATAAATAGCATTCAATACCTGCCACATATGCATATCTACTATATATTTACTATATATGTACACATACTTCAGAATAATTTGTTAATGATTTATGAAATTACAGTGCTTGATGATATTTCAGCCTCACATTGCTCATTAAATATTGTACCTTCTTCCCTAAGGGGCCTATTTTTGAAAGGTGCATGTTACATGTGAGCAAATCAACACATGTAAATTTAATCATATACTTTTGAGTAACTTTACAACTTCACTTTTCACTATTTACAAGTGTTAAGTTACTTAAAAATAAAGACTTACAATTCTCCATCCCTTAAAATGGGGTGGGAGTCAGTTACAAACATCAAACACAACCGTAAAGTTACTAATCATAGTGACTTTAAAACCATGTTTGAAGTTCTGCACAGTTCCACACTTTCACTAATGTGGCAGAGATGCCTGCATGATATAGCATGAGGAAATGTTTAAACATTTATTAAACTTTTAAATAAATGAGATGAAATATGTTTAAGTTAAACATTAATGTTAATAGCATACATGTACATCTATCTATCTATGTACTTATGCACATATATATATATGTATATATAAAAGTAGAATAATGTAATAAAATATTACAGATTCAATAACATAGTTTCAAATTAAAAACATATAGTTTGAATACATTACATTTACAATTGTTTTTCCAATGTATAATGAAAAGAAATTACCACCTAAAGTACAAGAAGTTATATTATTTATTATGTGTTTAAAAATATTAAACGTTATGTATAGAATTAATCAATAATAATTTGATTATTTTAATGAATATTAATGTTAAATTATTTTTAAATTTGAAAAAGATTATTAAAATATTTAACAATTGTATTGATAATTATATTGTACCTGTCAATGCAAAACAAGCTGAAAAGGATGCGTTGTGGTATTGAAAGCATTCAAAAAGTATTTCTTCATCTCCCCGGGGTGGATTGACCAGTGATTTTCTATTAATTAAATGGGACTACCAATTTGAGTCTTTTTTAGATTTTTTTAGATTATTTTCAAACAATGTTATCTAGAACCCTTAATATAAAGTTCAGGTTGGGAACTTTACAGACAGCCTCCTTTTGTAGTAATTGCCAAACCGACAGTCAAATCTCCAACACTTGTCCATCCTGCAAGTCTTAGGATGAAACAGAAGGTCCTTTTTTATTTGTTTGTAAAGCATATAGTAGTAACAAATGGGTAAAGCTGCTTTGTAAACTATATAGAAAAAGGCAGTATCTTGTGACATTAGGAATTTGTATGGCAAATTTGAACTCTAAGATTGTCTTTGCAGTTGCCAAATTTTTATTCTCTGCTTGGGTGATACAATGTAAAGTCTCTAAAGTGATTTCTAGACATTCATCCTTTTAACAATGGTCTCAGACTTTGGAACATTCGACAGTCGCTCTTTAGTGTTGTTCGAGAACGGTTCTCACTAGATCGAGTTACGACAACTTGCTACTTGACTGAGTATGATGGACTGGGTAAGATATGATCTATTTATTTTGACTACTTTTAATGAATGTTAAGATTTGTTTGTTTTATTGTGTAATTTTAATGACGTTTTATATTGTTTTTAAATGTTTTTCTCAGTTGATGCTGTATCTGTAAATGACAATAAATGAAAATCTAATTTATTCTAGATTTCGATTTTTTTAAAATATTAAATAAAATATAATTTTATTTTTAAGCAGTTTAACTAATTTTATTTAGTTTAACATTAGTTCCTATCAGGTTTTATTTTAAGTCCCTACCTCTATTATTTTTTATGGAAGGCTATTGTAATATCTATGAATGGCCCTGGGTGTTGATGGACTTACTCCAACTCTGAGGTGGAGTACCTTTAGAACTGTTTTGGGTCCTTGTCTATTGTAGTAACTATAAAAGAGCAGTTTGTGAAGAGCAAAGGGCTTAACCTTTTGTGGATGGGTGCAATTGACGTCTTGATCTCCTCTCTAGTCCTCCCTTAAAACCCCCTTATTCCTTTCTTAACTCCTCCTTTTTACAAGTAAGTATGCCTCATTTTCCAGCCACTTCTCTTTGCCCCTCCCACATTTACCTCTAAAATGTATACTTCTGTGTGTAAATACTCTGCAGTCGAGAGGAGATCTCTGCACAGAAAAAAAGAGGCAGAGACAGAACCTGTACATGTAGTTTAGTGAATATGATTTTGTAATATGTATGTAGTACTATAGTAGTACTACTAACAAACTACAAAATATGGGGCATATTTATGAGCCCCTTGTGCCACCTTGCACCACATTAGTGTAATTTATTTTTACGCTTATGTGGCATTAGGTAGGCAAAAACGCCCTGCCATATTTACAAATTGGCAGAATGCACGCGTAGCGCCACTTTGTAAACCCTTGCTCCACATTATGCCAGCACCTGGCATAATGTATGTAAGGGGCGGGTTCTGGCTGTAGATAGCCCAGAAAAATGGCACAGTGGAAACTATGAGATTCCACTGTGCCATTTTAGCATAATTTTTAACGCCCGCTATGACAGGCATTAAAATGATGCTCCCATTGTTTTCTATGGACCTCCTTTAACTTTACAGTATTAGTGTCACCATTTTTGGTGCTAATCCTGCAACACATCAAACTAGTGTAAACATTTTTGACACTTGTTCCCTATCGTGCGCCATGGTGCGCCATATCATAAATACAGCACACACATGGTGGCGTTAGGGGGCACAATGGGGTGCAAGAAAAGTGGCACGTCATGACATGATGCATCACTTTTCATAAATATGGTCCTAAGTTTTGGAAAAGGTCACTTTGAGCACATTGCATGTGTATATCTAGTTACTCAGATCAAATGGAGCAATCCACTCCTTCTTTGTAATGCATGTTCTTGGTCATACATATCCCTGTTTGTGGTGCATGCAGTAGTATGTCTGTAAGTAGTGTGCACGGCTCACACAAATGTGTTCCTTTCTGCCATCTTAACTACATGTTTACCTAATTGGTAATGCGATGTGCAGCTTCACTCAAGACCGCTAGACTCGTAGTGGCAGTCGGACCGCCGCGGTTGTGGCAGTCCAACTGCTACATTACGACCTTGGCGGTTGGACCAGCAGGGGACTGCCATCCCTACCAAGATCTCTGATCCCAATGGGCTGACGTGGCCTTGGTTGTGATTAGCCAGGTCGGTGCTGAAGTCAGCGCCGACCTGCTGATTACAACCATGTTCTCCACCAGCCTTTTTCATGGCGGTTCATGAACAAGTGCAGAGAACAAGTGCTAGGAGCAACAGGGGGCCCCTGCACTTCCTATGACATTGTTGTGGTCAGTGCAGGGATCCCCCTCCCCAGTACTGTCTGCTGAGCAGACAGTGCATTCTGGTCGGCCACCAGTGTAACGGCATTGGACTCAGCTCCGTGTGAAGGCGAGTCCAATGACGCTGCATGTTTTCCACTGGACTGACCTGCGGGAACCTTGGTTCAGTCAACCCAGTGGAAAACTCGTAATAGGGCCGTAATAGGGCCGATGGGGAGACCACCAGGTCTGCGGTGGTCTCCTAACCAGGGGTCTGATGGATGAGTTTCCGACTGCCAAATGAATAATCAGGCCCAATGTCATTTGTAAAGTTCAGACAGTGGCCAGTATTGATTGAATTGTGGGTTGTAGTCCATGTCCTGTGAAATCTGCCTGCAGTGATTCAATGGATTGTCTTTTGCATCGGGTGGGGCATGTGAGGGAAGCAAAGGGAGGAGTTTGGCTGGAAGAGGGAAACAATATATGTTCCTGATGCATGGCTGTTAGTCAGGTGGGTGGCAAGGAATGAGTCCTGGCCGCAATTCAGCCCTTCCCAAAGTGATTTTACAGACTGGATTTTTCTGCTGGTAAAATAGGGTCCATTGTTCCTTACCTCGTAAATCTGGAGACGGGAACAACAACTCACTCATGAGGAAGAGGTCAAAATCTACGGGGAAATGTAGCTCTACATAACTTATAATCGGTGCCCAAGAGTCCAATTAAACCTTTTATTACACTAAGCAAATGGTCCTAGTTTTCAAATATAACACCCCAAAATATACCAGATGTAGTTTTAAGATTTATTTAAAAGTTTGTTTCTGAACTATATGATAGTGATCGTTGAAAACTGATGCATGTCAGCACCTACGTTGTTCAGTCTCATACCTTGAATAATTTATCCATGCGAGCAAAAGTGCAGACGAGTTTTAAAAACCGTAAACATAAATCTCTTTCCTCCATGACCACAGAATAATTTATCAACCATTGCAGATGCTGTGATGGGAGCTTCTGTCAGTGCATTTCGAGATATACCATATCTGACGTGTACACAGTAAGCCCATCTGTCTGCACAGCGCTGTTACAGTATCTTTTTCATTCGTGAAAGGAAGCCAGTCTAAAACTTAAAGATAGTTGTGACATCCTGCTAGTTTCTCCCAGTGCTTTTTGAGGGTTGACAGCTATGCTAGATATATGCATCCATCTGCCTGAAGACTGTCGGGCGTTTCTTGTTTATAGCCGACTAAAGACTGAAAACTTCAAGAAAGGCGTTACATCCAAGTGCATGAATAAACAAAAGCTTGTCTAAAATATGGAGTACTTCGATTTTTGAATTGTTCGATTTATAGTGGTGCAGGCTGCTGACAGAAAGGCATATCTCACTCTGCAAGTTGGCTGCTCCAAAAAGCGATCACCGTCTGCTTTGTACTTAAAGAATAAGAAATTGTTGCTCCTTTAGTCTACCAAGCCGAGTGCTGTTTGTAATTAAGATTCTGACGAGACTAATCAGGAGTAGGTATCGAAATATGTGCCTGCTTCTGTAATCCTTACTGTGGCTAGGTATACAAATCTACCAACCTCTTAAAATCAATTTCTAAATCACATTTTGGTAAATTCCAAAGTACACTTTTTACATTTTTAAAAATTCTTAAACAATTATTACATTATCCTTATCTATCTATCTATCTATCTATCTATCTATCTATCTATCTATCTATCTATCTATCTATCTATCTATCTATCTATCTATCTATCCATCTATCCATCTGTCTAGGTGTCTGGCTGTCTATCAAATATCTTGCAGAAAGACTGAAACTGGATGTAGTTTGTGAATACAGCATATAACAGTTTTATTGTTAGTAGACACACTAACTGAAACTGGACTTATGTTCTACCATGCTCTGAGTTCAAATACAACAATACGCAACCAGGGCACGAGTCGAGGGTACACACGGGAAAACAGCATCTACCCACTATTTTCACAGGGTGGACATCGTCTACCCTGTCAGCAGTTTGGGCACCACAGAAATTTGCCAAACTTGTCCCGGTGTAATTTTTAGAACACATTCAGCTGCGCCCGCACGCTGTCTGCTTTTGTTCAGAGCAGCAACATGCAGGCAGCGAGGGGATTTATCACATTCCAGATGGACCCAAAACAAAGGCCTAAGTTAAGGGGCCATGAGCCCTCCTTTTTAGGTCGAGCTTGAGAAAGCATTCAATAGCATGCACTAGCACATGCTTATCAACGCTTTTGTATTCAGAAAAGGACTTGGAGCCACCCGTTGCTTATCATTTGTTTGTTTGCCTGGCACTCTTCTTTACAGGCTCATAAGTGGTCATGGCTGGCACAACGTCATTTCTTTTCCTGTCCGTAGAGCAGGGAGCAAGCACTGATTGATTCAACTTAATCATTGGCTGTCTGCTGCTCCTGATGTAATTGAGGTACTATTTTGTTCTTTTTAACTTCAAGTGCCCTGCAAACAGAAGACGCATGACTGGCAAAAATGCGCCCCGCAGGACATACAAAATTTCAAAGTTGTATTTTCTATAGTTAACTTTATGGGTGTTTTTGCCAAGTCTTCTTTTCTCACTTTTCACTCATGTTTTGGTTTGTTTTTGCTGGTGAGCGAAGTTCTCAAAAGATGTCTAATATCTTGTTCTAAATGTTCCAAAGCAACATTATTTATTTCTTATGTGTAATTTTCAAAATTATACTTTAGCACATAATTGTGGAGTATGCCTCAATCCACCCCACTCCTATCCAAACCACTCACCCCAATCCACTCCAATCCACCATACTCCAATCCTCCCAAACCACCCCACTCCAATCTGCACCACTCTAATCCAAAACAATCTGTCTCACTCCACTCCAAAACTATCTAACCCACTCCAGTCTGCCCCACTAGAATCCAAAACTCTGCCCACTACAATCCAAAGCAACCTGCCCCACTCCAATCAAAAATAATCTGCTCCACTCCACTACAGCAATCCAAAATAATCTTCACCACTCCAATCCGCAACAATCTGCCCCAACCCAATTTAAAACAATCTGCTCCAATCCAAAACAGTCTGCTCCACCCCAATCCACAAAGATATGCCCCACTCTAGATGGCACAGCTCCAATCCATTCTATCTCACCCGAATCCAATCCACCCTCCTCCATCCCAATTCATCCTACTCCTTCCCTGTCAACTCCACTCCAATCCACCACAATCTACCACACACCAATCAAATCCTCCTCAATCCGGACCAATCCAATTCACTCCAATCCAGTTCAATCCAACCTGCCCAAATCCAATCTAATCCAATCCACCCCAATCAATCCACGCCACTCCATTCAATTCAGCTCACTCTACTCCAATCCACCCCACTACCTCAATCCACTACAACACACTTCACCCTATTCTATCCCACTCCATGGCACACTCTGCCACTGAACCATTGAACGCTCCTCTCCTCCACTCAACTCTACAACACTCCATTCCCCCTAATCCACTCTACAACATTTTACTCCCCCATTCCACTCTATGGCACTCCACACCACTAACTGTTAGCCATGCTGAACAGCGGCCGCACTGATGTACAACATGGCAAAAACACTCTGTGTAGTTCACACAGTAGGAAAAAGGGAATTGGGAACTCTAGAATGATGTGGACCTTGTCTGACAAGAATGAGATCTCAGAACTTCCAGATGAAATCGCTATTGGAATATGGACTATACAGCAATGCCCCTTAAACCACATCTATATTGCAACACAACACATGCAGGATAACTGGCCATTCTGATTCACTTGTCTTCAGTTTATTCCCACAGACATCTGCTGTTGTCTCTTCAGCTACTTCCTGTTGACCTAGGAGAATCAATGGCCAAGGTTAGTGTCCATACTTGAACTAGGGGCAAAGGCCATCATTTTCATCACTAACAATATGCTTATTGGAGTAGCATCATGCTACACCCAGAATATTTTCCCCAATGAATGGAGTGAATTCACCTTGTTCTGACCACATCTGAGAAGTCTGAGGACTCTACATAGTCATGGGGTTTGCCTGGGACACGACATATACAGTAAGTAGGACATTTGGAAGAGCATTCTTAAAGCACATCTGAAGCAGAGCCTTTCGGTCTATTCATAAGGTATTAAAATGGACAGCACTAATCGTGGTTCTCCTTTCTCTAGCTTCTATTCTACATTAAAGCCAAAAGGTGTATTGTTTACCTTCTCCTGAGCCATGGAGGCCTGCCGCTATTCGGGTACTGTGTTTACAGATCTCTGGTAGTATGGGGCCTGAGATGTGTTATTTTCGTTTTCTTATGCAGGCTGAATGCATCCTGAAATTTTATTTCACACAGACTACATCCTGAAATTTTGTTTCACACTTTCTCTTTTTATCTTTTTCATCTTCTCTCTCTCTTTATTCTTCTTTTTTTAAATTATTTCTCTCTGTCCTTCCCTTTATACTTTTTTACTTCCATCCTTCTACCGATCTTTCTCTATTTCCTTTTTCCTTTCTCTCTTTCTTTTTTCCCCGAATTTCCTTCCTAACTCCCCTCTTTCTTCTTTTCTTCCTTCCTCTCTGTGCTTTCAGAAGCAACCAATGGTGCTGCAAGAGAAAGGGAAGGAGGAAGTTACCTGGTTAGCTTTCAAGAAAATGAGAAACAAACTTTGCAAGGGACACACCAAGCAGGTTTGAAAAGGCAGCCTCTACTGGACCTCCGGTGAATAACATTGCACAAATCACTCAGTAGAACACCTGGGAGCAAGTGCAAGGAAGGGCTAAGAATAATCTAAGACAATAGAACAGAATAGTGAAGATGAGCTAATGTGGCGGGACCCTCTGAGGGATCCTACCACATTTATCAACACAAATGCAAAAACAGAGCAGTAACACAAAATAAAACCTAAACTATGTGATCAAACAGAAAGTAGGAGACCTTTCATCACCATTCCAATGACATACCAAATATTGTAGTACCCGTTAAAATTGAAGGCCAGATCTCTATGCTAGACAGCTCTTCTTTTTATCCATAGCACTCTTCCACACCCATTTATGTTTAATCTCTGACTTCCTCCCTACCCCTCTATGTTATCCCTGATGTATTATTTCTATCCCCTTTTGGCTAAGGCTTTTAGTGAATGACAGTAAAGCTGTTTCCCCAATGCCTTTCTACTTGTAGTTGACAACTGCACCAGAAGGAAAGCAATGCAGACTATCAATCCATAGAACATAAACTGGTGACTTCTAAATGCAATTATTGGCAAATTTCAACAGCATATGTTAAGAGGAATTGTGTACGTTGGCACTGATTTTTTGTTGCACATGCGGTGAACATATCTGCAATGTTAATTAATCATCTTATGTAAATGTACCAACCACATAGGAAATGTTAATAGCAATCAAATGAAACCACATACATGTATATAATCACAAGCCAAAACACAAACACAAGCCAGCACTGAAATGTCACTATTCTGATTTACGTATTGTAAAATCTCATAGACTTTTCAAAGGCAGGGTGGCCCCTATGGTGGATAAGCGCCACCCTGCTGATGGAAACAAAAAAAATAAATGGATCATAAAAGTATTTTATTATCCCTTTATTTTTCCGCTTTTGTAGGGCAGGGCGGGCCGACCCAGCCTCCTCCATGTCAACAAGTGGAGGAGGAGTAGTGGTGCACTTCTAAATGCACATGTCAGTTTGGTGGGCTGTCTGAGGCTGGCCAAACTGACATGCGCACTTAGAAACCTTTCACCCAGCTGCATTTTACAGCCCAGTGGAGTCCAAGCGCAGTTCCCCAGTCCCTCCCTGCGTGGCATTTCTGCCCACTCAGGCCAATCGTGGCACTTCTTTCATGCTGTGTAACAGCATGAGAGAAGCATCAGGATTGGTTGGGAGGGAAGAAGACGAGAGGCGACTGGAGCGGGATCAACGCACCACATAGTGGCATGTAAGTTTACTGCTCCTGTGCCCTCCGCTCGGCGCACTGCCCTCCCACCCCTTCCTGGCAGCAGTCACGACGGTACAGCGGTATAAACTACTGACAAGGACAGCAAGGGCAATTTAGATGTAATTTATACCGGAACTAAGTGTGCAAATGTATTATGATCAACAGTAAAGTTAAATATAATTGACTACCATGCTTTAAGGTAGTCAATTCCATACTTCCTACTAACAATGCAAAGTTTGCAAATGGCTGGCTTAAATGTAAAGGACGAAGGGTAACAATTTAGAAATCATTTAGAAAAACATGGTAAAGAACTTCACAAGGTAAATGTAAAAGGAGCTCCAACATCCACAAAGGCCTAAACACCAGTAGCTAAATGTGCCACGTGAAAGGGCAGCTGTGAGAAGTACGTAGACCAATTTGAATACCCTGTACACCCAATGTGACAACATGAAAACACATCACACAATGTCATTTAGATCTAAGAATAAGTGATAAAAGGCAATCAGCATTTGCCTGTTTTCTCATTTGTCTACATCAGAAGTGGGAGCATAGATGCCATTGGAAGTCCCCACATGGCTCTCAGAAACAAAGTACATTGTGTAATTATCACACAGAAGCAGTTGTCAATCTCGTATGTTGCTGTCCAGCACTTGCCTCACAGAGATGCGCCTTACTAAAGCCTTTATTTCTGAAACGTTTGAGATCATGTAACTAATGCATGTTTACAGCTGTAGTCCTTATGGAACTTGCCTGCTTTGGTAAATTTTTTGCTAAAGCCGCCAAGGATCTCCCGGGTCACGGGCTGGGGGTACTGCTACTCAAAATTAGAGTCTCAATCAGTAAAAATGCCCACTATACTCATATTATTTATTTTACCCTAAGTTTAATTTTATGCTGGACTTGCACTGGACACTCCAGTCCCCTTGTTGTTTCTTAAATTATCTGGCATGTAGGTATAACACATGCATGCTGAACATGTAGGCAACTCGTAATGAGGGTACGCATCAAGATTACGTGTTTTAGTCATGTTCTTTTTAAGCATTTCCTGTCAACACTGTAACATGATAGCTTTTAGCAGTAGTGCATTTTTATCATTACTTATTACATATAGATAGAAGATGACTTGTTATGATGGAATGCACTTTTGTTGCATCTGCAGCGATTTTAAGTAATTATACAATAAAGTTATTTACCTTACCTTACATCAGAAGATGAGCGAACATTGCACTTGCTCCTGTGTTTCCACAGGGTATAAGTGGCAATAACAAGGGTGAACATCTTTTGCTCGCATTTTTGTCTACAACATATTACAGCTATCATAATCCGGTACAAAAACACACCTTATTGCTGTCTGCATTAACATCAATTCTACTGGGACAAGTAAACACTATTAATCACATCACTGGAAATCAGCATAACCTGTGTTATCACCAGTGTTCAACAGATCAACAATGAATAATACCCCCAAAGTGTAATTAGAAGATAAACCAACTTTATGAAAGACAAGTGGGATGCTTGCACCTGTGCAGCACCATACAAGGCACCCTCTGTGGGTGTGCGATACCACAAATTAAGTATATACCAATAGCAAGCATTGGTAATGCCAATCATTTTGAAAGTTATAGAGTGAAAAAGGTTTTCTTAGTCCTCAATATGAAACTTAGAAGAGGTAGCACAAGGACACCACTGGTGTAAGCTTCCCTCACACCCACACAGAACAAATTTAGAAGGGGTAGAAACAGTGTAAGGTGCACAGAAAGATAGCGCACACACACACACACGGTCACACATACATGAAAAACACACTAACATATACACACACACACACACACATCATATACAAAGCACAGAGAAAATACACAGGGCAAGGATATGACCACTGTGCTCACAAAGATGGCAAAAAGACAAAAAATCCTACACCTATGTACTACTAACAGGCATGAAGTGGACCGGGTAGCAACATGGAGAAGGCCAAGAGCCACCAGCTCAGATCATCTCATTTCTCCCTCAAACCAGAGTAGCCTGCATGTGATACCTCAAGGGCAATACCTGGGAGGCAAAAGGATTAAAGGACAGGGAGACCACCACATGACCACAAAAAGGGGAGTGGAAGACAGAGTGGAATGTGGGCCAAGGGCAGTTATAATGGAGCAAGGGATTAAGTAAGAGTGAAGGAGGCCAGAATGGATGGTGTTGCAAAGGAGGATGAGGAGAAGAGCACTGCAGGAGGAAAGAGTATGATGTGCAGCATGGGGAGAAGGCTATCATTTGAGAAGATGTCAGTGAAAGTTATTAGATGGCAGAGCAGAAGCAGTGGTAGGATGAGGCAGTATGTCAGAACAATTTATACAACATGAATGAGAGAAAGAAGAGCTGACTTGTAGACAAAAGGTAGGGAAGAATTAATGAGCTGCCCAAACTTAGGCGGTCCTTGAATATTTATTCAGCAAAATACACTTAGGGCCTGATTTAGAGATTGGGGGAAGGGGTTACTCTGTCACAAACGTGATGGATATCCGGGCCACCGTATTACAATCCCATTATAGCCTCTGGAGATCGTAATACAGCAGACAGGATATCCGCCACTTTTGTGACAAAGTAACCCATCCGCCAAACTCTAAATCAGGCCCTTACTGACCAATGTTGTAGCAGCCACTGTGGACATGGTGACGAAATGTAGATAGTTGAAAAGAGCTTATTAGAATAGTTTATTTCTAATTGCAGAAGAAATTAGTGTGGCTCTACACCCACTTGCCTATCTGGATTAGAAAAGCCACTCAAAAGGCCAATGGCTCTAGCCCTTTGTTGACCCAGAAAACTAAGATGGTCCAGGGCCTCTCCAAAACATGCCTTTCTACTGTGGAACATTTGTCTGAGAAGAAAAGTTTGGAAACTTCTTGGAAATGGGACAGGTGGACCTTTGGCTGTAGTCGTGTCTTAGGTGGGAGACTTTTTTAGGTTTCACCTCAGTGCCACCATGTAGCGGTAAAATGAGGGAAAAACTATTGTGAATGAATAGACAAACAGGCATTTGGCATGTCCCTATCTGGGCTGGAAAGAGTATCCTTCCGCTCACATAGCAAAGGCTACCGCATGTTCTGTCGTGTTCTGCCATTGCTAAAAGCCTCACCCTCCTTTTACATCGGCAGTATTTCATGTCAATGTGGCAGGGTCCCAGTCCCTCTTACCACAGATTGTTATTATAACTGGAAGGAATTGCAGAATAAGTGAGACTGCTTTACAGGACTTCAGCTTTAACTGTATTAGTGTCAGCCATCATGTGATGGGCAAGGCCAGAAATGTAGTGGCAAATAAAGGTTTCTTGGCAGCACATCTAGTGTAGGAACAAACAACATGAGTATGAAACTGTTTTGCACATCAGTGATGGCCTCTAAGGATGTGACGACAACCACAAGGCACACAGTGAGGCAGAGCTGGTTGAGTATAGTTCAAAGGGTATGGCATGATGTCTACATGGCTTATAGTGCCAATGGGAGGAGAGGTGCCAGAGAAGGTTTATAAACCAAGTAATGCATTAGGACAATAGTATTTGATCTTCTGCCAGAGGATGGCCCCAATGCACAGCTCCACCACCAGAAAATGGGTCTTATCCAGCCACCCCAGAGATCCACAACAAAGCATCTTTCTGCAAATAGATTGGAAGCACAACTCCTTCTCATGAGATACGATCGGGGGCACTGCGCACCCCTCCATAAGGGACCTTCAACAGAATATATATAAATGAATCTCCTGTGCAGCCCCATATCCATATTCCCCTAAGAGATACAGCAATGATCAGCTGCTGGCCAAATATCTGGTGCAGAACTTCCTAAAGAGATACTCAGAATACCCAACCTGCAAAGAATTTCCTAGCATGGAACTCATCCATACGATGAGGTCTCCTGTGGGGGAACCACTGTTCAGCCTGTTAGCAGTCATCAGCATAGAGGCAACCCCACTTAGGCTACATTGTGGCATTATTGTTGTGACAAACGTGACAGGACTTTGAACAGCTATACCTAGGCTCTAGTAAGTGAGTTTAGCCATCTGTTGAAAGCATGAGATTTGTGTAAAGTATTCCCTGATTCACTCAATTATGTTTGACAAGATCAAAGTTTGTTTCAAAAGTGCACTTGACTGTGCCCTGCAAAAGACAACAATGTCATGCATATACATTGTTGCTTATTTGTTTCTTTATTTAAAGTTTTCATAATGGGCTTGCTGAAGAGTAACAGGCTCCTAACTCTCATTACCATAATCATAGTTATAGTAAAAACTTGCAAGAAGTATGATCCGTAATACTGAAGATTCATGGATGCTATCTTTGAAGTGTTAGTATTTAACCTTTCAGACACTATTGACCTCACATCAAGAGTGCTCCTTGTCAATAGCTAATGAAAGGGAGTTCATGACAAAATGCCAAAGGTGATGAATCCCTCTTGTGCTGGTACTAGAGAGATGCCTTCTTTACCATTTGATGCCAGGCTTCTAGGGAAGGCTGAGTGTTTGTGTGATGATAATCAGCACACATGATACAGTCAAATAGTTGTAAAGAGAAGAATCTCCATTGGGGGAGGGGGAAAATAATGTGTTGCCTCCTTCTGGAGTGAGGGAATGGCCCTGTTCTATGGTGGGCCACCTCCACTTTGTATTTTTTTAAGAATTTCCATTCTGTCTAGTGGACTTTTAGTGCCCTCGCTGGCACAGATTGGGGTAAATACCCTAGATGCACTTGGAGGGGGGGTAGAAAGACGTAAAATATTGTGGAGTTGGGGTAAAGCACAAGACCAGCTACACCTACAAAAACAAATACCCTACATAAAATGAGAGCAAAGGTGACTACACCCACTGTGATTGCTTGGCATTTTACATGGTAAGAGAGACACTGCTGGAAAACTGGGTTTCTCTGATAGCTACTAGATACTGTGTGATTTTATAGTACTGAATAACTATATTTTATAACACACATGTTTTATATTGAAAGTTAAGGCCTTGATTTTAAGTTTGTTGGAATCTCAGTGTTTTTTATCACACCAAATAGCAATACTCTGGGTATTTTATGTAGTGAGGGGCCAAATAGCACCTATTACGGGTTTCTGTGGAATAACAGGTAGATGTTTGCACTTACCTCAGCAAAATCCACGTGGTACAGTAAATGCAGCACACTTTCCTCCTGTTACATTCCAGCAGATTTGAGCTGAGAAAATGAATGAAGGGTGGGACATTTACAGCACCCTGTAATTACAGTATTTGTTAGATACCACCCAAATCTTAATTCTGACCCCTGCCTAAGCACGGGTTTACACATCAGCTGGAAAACACCAGCCCACCTATAATCAGGGCCTTTATCGCTTTGTATATTTTGGCAGTAATCTATCTCAAACTGTATGTAACACAATTTTAAAATAATTTCTTTCATATTCACAGTGCTTTCGGTTGAGGCTGGCACCTTGCAGCACTTAAATACATGTCACTAGTCCCCAGTGCAACAACCAGGATTCAGTTTTGTGACTTTTTGGTTACACACATTGGCACCTACAATTATTGCATTACCCATTTAATTTCATAAGATAGTAAAATGCATTTCGCATTGATTAATTTAACCAATACTTAATTTGAACTGATGGTTTCCGGTGGGGCCCACTGGAACTTATTTTTGGGGGATCAACACTTATTTTATCAGCATTTAACATTTACAAGGAGCAAGAGAGGAAAAAACACACAAGCAAAAGATGGAAGATGAGAAAGACAGAAAAAAATCATCACAAACTGAAAATCTAAGAAGCTGCAAGAGTGAGTTAATGGAGCACGGAGAGTCTGGTTGGATAATAGAGGTACGATGTGGAGTTAAGACTATGTAGCCTTGATAGTCAACACACTGACATTTGATTGAACTGGCTGTGGTCTTCAGAGCAGAACTTTGGGCACTGGATCTCATTGATGTACAAAGTAAAAGCACTCACTTTAACTGGATTTATTTTTAAATAGTTGCAAGATATTTTGTTCTTTTTTTTTGTTCTTTGTCTCTAGCTCTGTACCCATTGTACTCAGGATCACAGTTCCCATACCCTTCATGTACTTAAGCCTCTGGATGATATGCAAAATACTTTGCAAGAGGTTGTTTTTGAGGTGAAGTCCAGCATGCATCAGCTAAAGAACTGAGAGGCATGTTTATGAGAGGCTTGCACCACCATTGTGCCGTGTGTTGTGATGCAACAGCAGCAGAAGCAGTTGCAAAAGTATGTTGATTTTTAAGGGCTGCACTGAAAACAGCTGTGTCACACAGCATTTAAGATACGCAATGTGGGGGTTCCCCCGCAAAATCCTACGCAACTGTAACACTGTAATATTTATGGGTGTACGGCTGCATCACACATATTTGGGTAGTGTAACGCAAAGCTTAAAATGTGCCACAAATGCTGTTCGTCAGCAAACAAGCATAGAAAATGATTCAGTGGCTGTAGTAACAAAACATCAACATCACAAAATATATTGGCAAGCTCACCTACACCACAGATTTCGTCAAACTGCAACTCTGAGTGTATAGGAGACCACCACCACAAGACAGTCAGCAAAGGAGGAGTGAGTGTGTTTTCCTACAGCGCATGTCCCTCAACGATCTCAGGGACGGCGAGTTCATACAGTTGTGCAGACTCAAGAGGAAGTTCTTCATGGAATTGCCTGAGACGATTGTGTCAATTCTCTTGTCTCCAGCAAAGCCCACTAATATTCCACCACATATAAAACTTATTACTGTGCTCTACAAGCTGATTCCAAATCACAACAGACAGATTGGCATTGGCAGGAATCTCACAGGGAGCATTTTATGCTTTTCTCCCTTCTGTTTTGGATGCCATAATTAAACTCATACCCCAGTACCTTCTCTTCCCAAAACTCCACAATAACAACTGGAAGTCAAGCAAGGATTCTACGCCACAACTGGATTTTCTCTTGTTTTTAGTGCAAATGATTGTACTCATGCGCAATGTTTGCCCCCTGCTGCAACATTCCACCTGTACAAAAACCAGAAGGACACATACTCCACCAATGTCCAGGCCATAGTGGACCATCAGCAATTGTTCAGAAATGTGCTGGCTAAATATCCATGATGCTTTCATCTTCTACCATAGTACCATCAAGGAGCCGTTTCAAAATTATACATATGGGAATGGCCTACTAGATGGAAAGGAAACTACAAATATACTTAATACCAACTAATAAGTTGTAATGTCTCACATATTAGCCATCTTTGTGTTTGTGTGTGGATCTCGTGTTATATGCACATAGTGGGAATAACTTACTTCAGCATGTAGACAATGTTGTCCTGTTGTGTCATTCCCTCACTAATCCTGCAATGGAAGTAGGAAAAAATCAGCTGTGAGAAGTATTGTGTCATCTCACACTGTGTGAGTGGACAGAATCAAATTTTGTGTACTTGTTAATAATTCAACACACACATCATTTGGTACAGAAATAAAGTCAGCATGAGTAGAAACTGTACATATTAGCTAAGTGTGAGTTGAGAGTATGTTCAGTAGTGTATCTTGTCTCTGCAACTAGTTAAAATTCCACTAAATAATAGGTGTTGAACAAATCATGTGTACCTAAGTAAATGCATCACACATTACAAAATATTTATATGTTGACCAAAGTATTAGGAGCACTAATGGAAGAAGAGACTGTAAATCCCATTGATGTTATGCACTGCAAGTGTAGCTTAAAATCATGCCTAAATATCAAATCAAGGTACATATGCGATACCAAAAGTACAAAGTACACAAATGCCATTCCTACAGTCTAGGTCAATCAGTCAATCAATCAGTTTTTGTAGAACGCAGCTACTCACCCGTGAGGGTCTCAAGGCGCTAGCTCCAAACATATGCATGGATATCAACCCACATTGACATACTTCATCAATATGATAGATTGACCAGTTTGGTTGCTCAAGGTGCCTACATTTCCTGCATCTTAGTCCATCTATTTAAAACTGATAAAGTTCATTAATGGGCTATCAATTATCAAACACCAGTAAATAGCGTAGAATGAAATTCAACAAAGCTAAGGATAATAGTGTACTCGGAATTCTAAACTGAACACTCTCTTGCCACATCAATGATGTCATAAACAAGGCATATAAGTACTGAATCACCCACAAGGCAAAATCACATACATACACGTGAAGTCTCAAGGTGTTGTGTGTATAGGTCTGTAATGTAAATGTACCTTTATCTACATCAGTTTGTACCATATGAAAATGGCCTACTTTGCAATGCCTATGTGTCAATCTAAGTTCAGCATGACACCTTGCCATACAAAAATAATTGGCTGTTGTTTGATTAAATCCTTAATAAATATGCTTGTCACATGAAAAAAAATGTTATATACATTAAGCAAATAGCCATACTAAATTAAGTGAACAAGTTAAAGGCAGTGCTAATGTCATGTAAGCAAACAAGGACAAACAAGGACATCACAGGTGACAGAAGGACAAACGTACTTGTGAGTGCCAAACATGTTGGCACCGTCACAACCTACTGAGGGAAGAATACATGCAAGAGATTATGATCATAAGTTTCTAACTTTACACACATAGTGAGTGCAAATACAATACATCTGTTAAGAATATCCCAAAGTACTTATCACAGTAATCTACTGCCTAAACATTACAGTCCGCATGTAAATGTGTCCTGTATCTCAGGAGATGGACAGTATGTGCAACAACACACAGAACTTGTAGATACATGTGTAAAGCGAATGTCAACAGTATCTAATACATATCTGGTAAAAGTTTAAGAAATTGTATGAGTTTGCCACCATACATAACACACATGGTCAGTTATGTCTAGGTTACAATGTACCAAATAATTCACTGTTGTCTGTTTGCACTTTTCAGGTGACCAAGGATATGGGCTGCAGCATTGGCTCATGACCCCATTCAACATACCCCAGATGGAGACAGACAAACGATGTAACACTCCACTGACCAAGACAATGAACATTGCCGAGAGGATTTTGGGGCCCCAAAGTTGAGGTTCCGCTGCCTTGTATGCACAATATTGCACAATATAATGTGCTGTGGGACTATGATCCATAAAACCCTGAAGAACTAGAAGTTGATGCAGACAATTATGGAGATTTCCAGCACATAGTGGCAGGTCGGCAGAGACGGGACAAAATTGTGGCCAGTTTGTTTGCTTAATCAATAGCACTTGATGGTAAAAGTGGCAGCAAATATGTCAGGTTATCAACAATAAATCATTTTTCAGAAATCATCCATTGTGTTGTGTATGTGTGAATGTCAATGTAAAAATCTAGTAACTCACATCTTCTCCACTAGATGTAGAGCTCAATATGTATGAACCATCTTGTCTGAGGTGTTTATCAACACTGGGCTGTAACTAAAAAAATAATAATAATAATTGCAGCAAGCCAAGGTGATGCAGCAAGTGACAGGGCAGGATTGCCACATATCTAGACAGTAAAGGGTCATTCCTGTCCTCATGCACTTAAGCGGTGCAGTGCAGCACAGCAATCTGTGTGGCTGTGTTCTGCTGCATCAAAGTGTGTTTTATACGGTACACATTGTATGATGGATCACAAATCACCCAAAAACCTAGGGGCATATTTATACTCCATTTGCGTCTAATTTGCGTCGTTTTTTTCGGCGCAAATTCGACGCAAAACTAACTCCATATTTATACTTTGGCGTTAGACGCGTCTAGCGCCAAACTTCATGGAGTTAGCGTCATTTTTTTGCGTGAACACCTTCCTTGCGTTAATGATATGCAAGGTAGGCGTTCCCGTCTTAAAAAATGACTGCGATGCATATGCGTCGTATTTATACTCCCGGGCAAAAACGACGCCCGGGAGTGGGCGGGACTAAAAAACCCGCATTTGCGCCGGATTTTAGCGCCTGGGTCAGGGCAGGCGTTAAGGGACCTGTGGGCTCAGAATGAGCCCAGAGGTGCCCTCCCCTGCCCCCAGGGACACCCCCTGCCACCCTTGCCCACCCCAGGAGGACACCAAAGGATGGAGGGACCCACCCCAGGGACATTAAGGTAAGTCCAGGTAAGTTTATTTTTTTATTTTTTTTGTGGCATGATTTGTGCCCCCCTACATGCCACTATGCCCAATGACCATGCCCAGAGGACAGAAGTCCCCTGGGCATGGCCATTGGGCAAGGGGGCATGACTCCTGTCTTTTCTAAGACAGGAGTAATTTCAATGGGGGATGGGCGTCGTAAAAAAATGGCGCAAATCGGGTTGTGGCGATTTTTTTGCCTCAGCCTGACTTGCACCATTTCTGGACGCCCATACGCCATTTTCCCCCTACGCCGGCGCTGCCTGGTGTACGTCGTTTTTTTTAACGCACACCAGACAGCGCCGGCGGCTAACGCCAGCTAACGTCATTCAATAAATACGGCGCCCGCATGGTGCTTCAGAATGGCGTTAGCCGGCGCTAATTTTTTTGACGCAAAACTGCGTTGGCGCAGTTTTGCGTCAAAAAGTATAAATATGGGCCCTAGTCGCTGAGGCAAACTCCTAATTGTAGTGTGTCTCACATATGGATTAGTATGCAGAGTGGCAGCACTTTGCAGGAGCAAATGTCACAGCAGTTACCATCACAGACCCTGGGTGACAGTTATCATGAACAAAGGCCTTGTCTCAGGTGTGGATGTCAAAATGTCAATTGTAAAGAATGCATTTTTTAAATACACTGGGACGTCACAGTACTTGTTAGAAAGTGGGTCAATGGTTGGCAGGGTATGCACCCTGTTCAAGTAGGGACCACAATTCTAGTTATAGTAAGTCAGATACACAAGCCTGCACTCCCCCCGGTAGCTTGGTAAAGAGCGGCCAGGTCTAACTTGGAAGGCAATGTGTACATTATTTGTGCAACCCTTGGCCACAGTAACACAGTGAAAGACAAACAAAAATAAAATATAAATGATTTATCTGATGTAATTAGGTCAAAAGCGTCAATAAATCAATGGAGTAACTCAAGAGAGGGTGCTTAAACCCTCAAGCGCTATAAATGTAGGTAACTGCACGAAGAAAAGTGTTCCATGTAGGCCTCACACTGCTCCGATATTTTGAGGCAACTGGGGAGAGGGTGGGAAAAAAACTGTGGGTGCCTCTTTATGGTCCGGCTCCAGGCAGCTGGTCACATCGGGAAGAAGTTCTCAGAAGGCAATGTCCTGTGGGGGGGGAAGGTCATGTGGTGTATCAGGGATGCCTCGCCCCATGCAGGCTGTGTGCAGGGACCCCGTTGGGCTGCCCAACACTCTGGAGGGGTCCTGACAGGGTGGAGCCTTCTGCGGAACAGCCTGGCCGACCAAGATCAGGTGCACTCGGCAGCAAACCTGCAAGGTGGGACAGGAGAAGCTCGGAACACCACAGCAGGTATGGCGCTCTGCAGATCCCTGTTGTAGAGGACACCCGTCAGTGCAAGGCAGTTGTGGGCTGTTTGGGTTCAGTCTCTGATGCAATGCTACGGTGCTTGGCAATTCCTTGTGGTAGATGGCATACGGCAACCAGAGGCAGCAGTCACTATGGGGGTCATTACAACATTGGCGGTAAAAGGCGCTTACCGCCGTGCAGAAGACCGCCAATACACAGCCGTGGCCGCGGTAGACCGCCACAGCTATTATGACACACATCACGGAATCCGCCGAAATTCAGACACCCACACAATACCGCCACACCAAAGGTCAGCGAGAAACTGGCGGAAACACATCCTCCACCTCCACGCCAACAGAAACACGCACATGCTATTACGACCCACAAATCCACGCAGCGGTCTTTCAACCGCGGTATTCCATTGGCGGTACACACCGCTGCACTCAAAATACACACACATCTCCAAAACACTGCCACATTGGACAATTTTAAATACACACACCTGACACACATACAAACAACACTCCCACACACCCAATACTATATAAAACACACACCCACATCACCCACAAACCCCTACTACCAAAAATTCAGAGAGAAGGCCAGAGAGACAGCACAGAACAGACAACCCCATCACACAGAGGCACACAACACCATCATCCACGCAACATCCAAGCACAAAACACCACATACCACTATACTCACCACACTCATCAACACATACACCACCCCACACATCACCTACACCACCCCATGTCACGCCAAAGACACCCCGCTTCTCCGAGGAGGAGCTCATGGTCATGGTGGAGGAAATCATCCGGGTAGAGCCACAGCTATTTGGCTCACAGGTACAGCACACATGCATAGCCAGGAAGATGGAGCTATGGCAAAGAATAGTCGACAGAGTCAATGCTGTGGGACAGCACCCAAGAAATAGGGAGGACATCAGGAAGAGGTGGAACGACCTACGTGGGAAGGTGCGTTCCACGGTATCCAGGCACCACAACGCGGTACAGCGGACTGGGGCGGACCACCACCTCCTCCCCCACAACTACCAACATGGGAGGAGCAAGTCTTGTCCATCTTGCATCCTGAGGGCCTCGGAGGAGTCGTTGGAGGAACGGACACTGATAAGTCTAATCTTAACCATCATACCCCCCACCCTACCTGCATGATATCACACACCCCACCATCACACCCTCCCCTATCACCCCAAATCCTCACCTATCTACCCATGACACCAACCACCCATCCCAACCCCAAGACCTGCATGACATAACTAAGCATGGACACCCATCACCAAAGCATGCCCACTGCACAGACCCACAACACCCCCCAACCATCAGCACACAAGCCCCCACACAGGAATGCCTGCACTGGGGTTCACGTAACACCCAACCGTTGCACTCCATGAAACACACACATGCAATAATCATGTACTTATACCCCCGCAGGAACCCGAAGGAACGTCACCACACCAGAGGGTCCAGACAACACCACTCCACCCCCAGAAGAGGCCCACAGTGACGACAGCAGCTCTGCCCCACTGGATCTTGATGACCAGCCCGGACCATCGTGGGCCTCAGGACAGTCGGTTCCCCTTGCCCAGCCACCGCCCAACACCGAGCTTACATCCTCTGGTAACACCAGCACAGCACCCACCCAGCGGGCCCAAACCTCCCTACCCAGGACAGGTCAATCAGCGGTGTGTCCACCACTACAGGGCACCCAGGCGAACCCACCACCCCAACAACAACAGGGACCTGGGGGCAGTGGTAGTGGGCACACGGTCCAGGGGACAGAGGCACAGGAACATAGGGGAACTGGGAGGGCTGCTGTGCGACAGAGGGAGGACAGGCCAAGGGAACCAACTCTCAACGAGGCCCTCTCCTCCATCATGGGAGCATACCACCACTCCCAGGAGACGATGGCCACGGTCCTGGACAAGTTGCAGGAGACCCTGCGTCTGCAGGAGGAACAATATTTGGGGTTCAGGGAGGAGCTCAGGACCATGGGCTCCGCCCTTGGGCACCATCGTAGGGGTGCTGACGGACATTCAAAAGACCTTGAGGGACACCGTGGCACTCCAAGGGGCCCCTGACACTAGCCACGACGATGAAATGCCCACCACCTCCGCCGGCGCTAGTGGACAGGACGCCCCACCACAGGACCAAAACACCAGCACCCCACCCCCTACAGACAGACAACCACCACGCAAGCGGGCCCTGAGATCCAGGAACAGGACAGAGCAAGATGGCAAGACCCCCGCCAGGAAAGAAGACCACCCTGATTGTTCCCCCACTGTCTCACTTTGTTACCCTGTCCAAATCCGAACTGACCTAGCTCCACTTCCAATGCCCAGATGTGCAATGTTCCTGTGAGACTAATAGACTGGACTCTGCCATGGACATTCCTCCACCATCACCCATCACCAGTTTACAACCCCGCATCATTTTTTGAGCACTTAAATAGACACCCTTGAAACACTAAAAACAAATGGAGTTAGTCTATGATTTGTAAATCTGTATTATCAATTACAGTTTCATAATGGGTTACCCATTGGAAGGCTAACATACCTATGTCACACATCACAAGCCCTTCAAGGATGCAAACAGTTGACACGTAGGTTACCACATTTGTGAAACTGAAATGGAAGGGGACAACTCAGTTAACAAATAGTGAGTGAAATGGAGGCACAGGATAGAGGTAGATGTGTGAAAGTTAATGTAATGGTAAAAATGAAAATGTTCTCACCTGTGTCTCACTGGAAATTTTGCTGTATGACTGACTCCCTGTTGTCGTTTTCGTCTTCCTCAGCTTCATCCTCATCACTGTCCACAGGCTCCACAGGCTCAACAGCTGCCACAACACCGTCATCTGGATCATCCTCCTGCAGAAAAGGCACCTGGCGTCGCAATGCCAAGTTATGGAGCATGGAGCAGGCGATGATGATGTCGCACACCTTCTTCGGTGAGTAGAATAGGGACCCACCTGTCATATGGAGGCACCGGAACCTGGCCTTAAGGAGGCCGAAGGTGCGTTCGATAACCCTCCTAGTCCGCCCATGGGCCTCATTGTAGCGTTCCTCTGCCCTGGTCCTGGGATTCCTCACTGGGGTCAATAGCCAGGAAAGGTTGGGGTAACCAGAGTCCCCCAATAGCCATACACGGTGCCTCTGGAGTTCACCCATCACATAAGGGATGCTGCTATTCTGCAGGATGTAGGCGTCATGCACTGAGCCAGGGAACATAGCTTTTACCTGCGAGATGTACTGGTCTCCCAAACTGACCATCTGGACATTCATTGAATGATAACTCTTCCTGTTCCTGTACACCTGTTCAGTCCTGCGGGGGGGGACCAGAGCTACATGGGTCCCATCAATGGCACCTATGACGTTGGGGATATGTCCAAGGGCATAGAAGTCACCTTTAACTGTAGGCAAATCCTCCACCTCAGGGAATATGATGTATCTCCTTACGTGTTTCAGCAGGGCAGACAACACTCTGGACAACACGTTGGAAAACATAGGCTGGGACATCCCTGATGCCATGGCCACTGTTGTTTGAAATGACCCACTTGCAAGGAAATGGAGCACTGACAGCACCTGCACGTCAGGGGGGATTCCAGTCGGATGGCGGATTGGTGACATCAGGTCTGGCTCCAACTGGGTACATAGTTCCTGGATTGTAGCACGGTCAAACCGGTAGGTCACAATTAAATGTCTCTCTTACATTGTCAACAGGTCCACCAGCGGTCGGTACACCGGAGGATTCCGCCATCTTCTCATATGTCCCAGCTCACAGTGCCTAAGAAGGACAACAGCGAAGAACCAGTCACTATTCCTCCAGGTATGTACGCACAGTTACACACAAGACTTCACCAGACACAAAACCCTTCCTGTATGTGTGTTGTGTGTAGGCCTAGCTATGTGTGACACAGTAGTAAAAGAAGCCATGTGGGCCCCTGAAATGGCGGCTGCCTGACCTCTAAACTGGGACAATGGGATTGTGGGGTAACAGCGCTGGCGTTGTACACCGTCGCGGTAGGCAGTCGTAGACCGCGGCGCAATGCTGCATTGGTTAACATTGGACCCTATGGGTCCCAGGAGCCAATGAACAGGTGCGCCGGCGGTGATGATGCGCCCCGCTGCGGACGTCACCGCCGCGGACGTCACCACCATTTTCTATCTCTTCAATCACTAGATACCTGACCTTCGACAGGAGAGGACCTACACTGCTAGTGCTGCTGTGACCTCGGTCTGGACGCGACGATGGCTGCTGCGTCTGGGGAAAGGGCCCCTGCCTTCACTGCACAAGAGATGGAGAAACTTGTGGATGGGGTCCTCCCCCAGTACATGCTACTCTACGGTCCTCCAGACCAACAGGTTATTACACAGGGTGCACGTTGTAGGGGCTAGGCGTGGGTGGACAGGGCTGGGTGGAAGAGGGAAGGGGGCAGAAGTCATACTGCAGTAAAGCATGGGAATAAATGGGCCACATGCTCAGAGTAGGGAGGGGGCCACTAACATTGATGGTGCAGTTGGTAATGACTGTTCCTCTTTCCTTGGGCATGTCATGTAGGTCAGCGCCCACCAGAAGAGGGAGATTTGGCATGCCATCGCCAAGGAGGTCCGGACCCTGGGGGCCCACCAGAGACGGGGCACCCACTGCCGTAAGAGATGGGAGGACATTCGCCGCTGCAGCAAGAAGACGGCGGAGGCTCAGCTGGGCATGGCCTCCCAACGTGGGAGGGGTGCCCGTCGTACCATGACCCCCCTGATGTTCCGGATCCTGGCGGTGGCCTACCCGGAGTTGGATGGGCGCTTAAGGACATCACAGCAGACACAAGGGGGTGAGTACACTCTCATTCTGCAGACTTTGAGTGCAGTGGAGGTGTCTGGGTGGGGGAGGTGGGCTCTGGGTGTCCCTAGGCCAGGGCGAGTTAGGTAGGCAAGGCCCCTCCGTAATGTAGGCCATGTGGCACTCTACCCCACCTCAGTAAATCATCAAGTTGAGGTATAGTTGCCCCTGTGGCATCCATGTGCGCAGATTTCCACCAATTCCATTTAGGCCATATCCCAAAAATTGCATGTGCAGAGAGCAGGAGAGCGGCGTTGTGCATGGGGCTGCTGCGTCTTTCTTGTCCGCCAACGGTAGAGGTATGCCATGCACTAAAACTCTCTTTGTTCTGTCTCCCCCCCTTTTCCTGCTCTCCCTGTCCTTTTGTACATCAGCATCAACAGGCGGAGGTACATTGGCACCGGAGCACGAGGGAGCTGCATCCCACATGGCCATGGAGGGCCACACCACAGACTCTGAATACACCAGTGGGACGGAGGGCGAGGGGAGCTTCACGTCAGCCACCGGATCACCAACCAGCGACACAGACTCGTCCGCCGATGTGAGCACCCCTGTGGTGGCGGCACCATCTGTGCGCCCCACTTCTACAGGTACAGCCGCCACCCCCCCTACCAGCACCGCCCTCCCAGCAGCCCCTCAGCGTTCGCCCCGTGCCCGCTCACCCAGGAGGGTGGGCATCACCTTCGCCCCAGGCACCTCAGGCCCTGCCCCAGTCACCCCTGCTGCCCTCAGTGAGGAGGCCATTGACCTCCTCAGGTCACTCACTGTTGGGCAGTCTACCATTGTGAATGCCATCCAGGGTGTAGAAAGGGCGTTGCAACACGGTAATGCATTCCTGGAGGGCATTCATTCTGGTCAGGCTGTCCTTCAGCGAACCCTGCAATCTCTGGCCTCAGCACTGATGGCAGCAATTGTCCCTGTGTGCAGCCTCCCCCCTCCAACTTCCTCCACCCAGACCCAATCCCCTGTACCCCAGCCCATCCCAAGCACACCTACAGACCAGCATGCACATAAGTCAACACACAAAAGTAGCTCAGGCAAACATAGGCACCACACATCCCACAGGCACTCACACAAGCATCACACCCATACAGACACAGCAACATCCACTGTCTCCACCGTGTCCCCCTCCTCCTCTTCTCCCTCCTCCCTCCCAGTCTCGTCTACACACACACCTGCATGCACCACATCTACAGGCACTAGGACTCTCACCACGACACCCAGCACCACACGCCGCTCACCTGCACTCACCACCTCCACTGCCATTTACACATCCCCTGTGTCCTCTCCCAGTGTGTCTGTGACGCCCCCTCCCAAAGTACCCAAACGCCGGCAATCACTCACCCAACATCCATCCACCTCACGACAGCCTCCAGTACCTGCACCTGCACCCAAAACAGCTAAAGTGACACCTCCTACAACCACCTCCTCTTCCTCCACTCCCAGACCCCCTCCAGCTACCCATCCCAGTGTTCGTCTGAAACTGTCCCTCTGTCAAATTGACCATTTTGCCTCCACCCCCCCCAATTCATCAGTCCTGTCGTAGCGCCTCAGCCAAAAAGCCACAAGTACCAGTGGTGCGTGTTCCAGGTTTTTGGAGTGCACCGTCCACCAGGGCAGGCAGTAGGACCCGGAGCCAAGGAACTGGCAGCCCACCCCCTGTAAAGGCTCCGAAATTGGAGAGTGGACGACGGGACCGTGTCAAGACTCCTGGTGGGACAGCAAGTGAAATGGGATCGAAGGCGATTGGTGAGTCAGCTGTAACTCCAAAAAAGGTGGGGAAGGACCCGAGGAAGTCTGCCCAGCCTGTTGTGAGTGTCACGGCGGAGAAGTGCGCCATCATTTCCGGCGGTCCAGACACAACCGCCAGCACCGTCGTCACTGGTCCAGAGCCCACCGCCAGAGTCAGTGCCCAGGAGGGCCCAAGTATCGTAAGGGGTCCAGAGCCCACCGCCAGAGTCAGTGCCCAGGAGGGCCCAAGTATCGTCACTGGTCCTGAGACCACCGCACAAGACACAGCCCAGGCGGGGCCAGGATGCCACAGCCCCCGCTGGGCAATGATGGAACGTCATGCCACACACCAATGTCCAGTATGGAGATCGTCATGCCACACACCAATGTCCAGTATGGAGATCGTCATGCCACACACCAATGTCCAGTATGGAGATCGTCATGCCACACACCAATGTCCAGTGTGGAGTTTGTCATGCCACACACCAATGTCCAGTATGGAGATCGTCATGCCACACACCAATGTCCAGTGTGGAGATCGTCATGCCACACACCAATGTCCATATCAGAACCGCCATGGCAAAGCACCGCTGAACAGGGCAAAGACCACCATGGCAAAGCACCGCTGAACAGTCCAGAACCGCCATGGCAAAGCACCACTGAACAGGGCAAAGACCGCCATGGCAAAGCACCGCTGAACAGTGCAGAGACCCCCATGGCAAAGCACCGCTGAACAGGGCAAAGACCCCCATGGCAAAGCACCGCTGAACAGGGCAAAGACTGCCATGGCAAAGCACCGCTGAACAGTCCAGAACCGCCATGGCAAAGCACCGCTGAACAGTCCAGAACCGCCATGGCAAAGCACCGCTGAACAGGGCAATGCAACGGGTAGGAATCAATGGCCCACCACATCAGGCATCCTTATCCCATGTGCAGCTGGGACAGTGACAGGACACTACCTTTCACGGGGAGACTCATCCAGTCTGGGCACCAGTCAACCCCCAGTACCAGTATGGACCTGCATCGACTTGAGAGACCGTGGCTTTGCACTCCCCAGGATGTAACAGTGGGCAAGCAACCCACTGTAGAGACTTGAGAGACTGTGGCTTTGCACTCCCCAGGATGTAACAGTGGGCAAGCCACCCACTTGTGAGACTTGAGAGACTGTGGCTTTGCACTCCCCAGGATGTAACAGTGGGCAAGCCACCCACTTGTGAGACTTGAGAGACTGTGGCTTTGCACTCCCCAGGATGTAACAGTGGGCAAGCCACCCACTGTAGAGACTTGAGAGCCTGTGGCTTTGCACTCCCCAGGATTGAACAGTGGGCAAGCCACCCACTTGTGAGACTTGAGAGACTGTGGCTTTGCACTCCCCAGGATACATCAATGGGCATGGAGCCCCGTCGTGGATCTGGCTTTGCATTCATGTGGCTGAGGTGCCCCCCTTCCCTTCCCCCTGAGGTGCCTGTAGTGTTTCTATCTGATGCCCCGGCAGTGTTCTCTCGGATTTTGGTCAGGTATCTATTGTGGGCCTCGCCATTCATTTTTGGACTGTTTGTCCACGGACATTGTTGTGTACCTATCTGCACTACTTATCAGATTATTTATGTAATTATGAGTGATTTTGGAATACATATATTTGTATATTTTTGTATGACATGTATATTGGCACATTATAATGTTTGCCCGAAAATCGCATTGTCTTTGCATTCTTCCGGGGGGGTTGTGGGTTGTTACTGTTCTTTTTGTGACTGCATTGGTGTGTATGTTGGGACTATGCGAGGGTGGCGGTGGGGGTGTTTGGTGGGTGTCCCCCTAACTTTTGCCTCCCCCCTCCCCCGTGTCGTAGTAGCAGGACTCACCGGTATCTTCTGCGCCTACGTCGCTGTTGGTCGTGAAGGAGCAGGAAGACAAGGGCAGGTAGTATTTGGAGTTCCGGCTCCATGGAGTCGTCATTCCTCGTGGGATGTGTTCAGGTGAGCGTTTTCCCATAGCAAAAGCTGTTTCCGCCGTGTTTTTATCCATGGTGAATCCACCCCGGAAAAGGTGGCAGATTGGCCTGTTGTGATACTGTGGGCGGTATATTGTCTCCCGCCTGTCTGTTGGCGGTGACCGCCGCGCTGCTTTCTGTACCGCAGTGGCGGGCGAAGTGTTAAAGTGGCTGTCTTTGTTGGCGGTTTCCGCCAGGGTCATAATTCCCTTTTTTTGTCCGTCTGACTGTTTGCGGTATTACCACATCTTTAACACTGCCCGCCAGGGTTGTAATGACCCCCTATGTGTCCTGGGCAGTCTCTGAGGTCGCACTACGGCGCTTGATAAATCCTTGTGGTAGATGGCACCCGGCGGCATGAGGCAGAGGTCACTGGGTATTCTGGGCAGTGTCTGAGGTCATGCTTTGGCGCTTGGTAAATCCTTGTGGTAGACGGTATTGGATTCTTGGTGGTATTAGGGAGATGAGTGCATCAGGTCAACACACAAGGTGTAAGTCAGCAGGGCAGTCCCTCCTGGTACACGGTTGGGTGCAGCAGGCTAACACAGCAAAGCAGCAGCTTAGGGGCAGTCCCTTTTGGCAGCACCAGTGCAGCAGGCCAGCACAGCAAAGCAAAAGCTAAGTGGCAGTCCTTCCTGGAAGCACCAGCTCCTCGTAGCAACAGTCTCCCCAGGACCCTTAAGTGAACTAACTCTCGTGGAACTTGGGGTCCAGCTTTTATACGCTAGTGCCTAGGATCCGGAAGGTTGGGGAAACTTCCAGACCTTCTTTTCAAGTCCCCAGGGTCCCTTGTTTGCCCTCTCTAGCTCCAGAAACTATGCAGGGGATATGCAGCCATTTGTGTGAGGAAAGGCAGAGCCCTATTCACCTCCTCCCTCCCACCTAGTCCAGGAAGACTCGTCAGCTTGGTGATGGGCCATCAGCATGCTAATGCCACACCTAAGTTCCTTTTGTGTATGCCTGTCTAGTGGTAATGCACAAAGCAAAGCTGTCACCTACCCCAGAGGTGTATTCATGGACAAGCAGAGGCACAGGATGGTTAAATTAAGAAAATGGCAACTTTCTAAAAGTGTCATATTTAGACTTACAAAATAAAATCAGACTTCGACATGAGTTGTAATTTTGAATTGTTAGTCCAGGGACACCAAACTCCCTTGTCCCATTGGAAAGTTAAACTTAAAAGATGTTTCAACGCAACCCCAATGATATTCTATGGGAGAGATAGGCCTTGGAATAGTGAGAAACAAATATAGCAGTTTTTCACTATCTGGGCAGGTAAAACTTAAAAAGCACATGCCGAAACATTTATGTACACTGCACCCTGTCCTTAGGAGTAACTAGGACCTACCTTAGGGGTGACTTGTATGTAATAAAAAGGACATTTTGAGCCTGGCAAGTGGTTGCACTTGTCAGGTCGAAATGGCAGTTTTAAACTGCACACACAGGCTCTGCAGTGGCAGGCCTGAGTCATGTTCGGAACGCTACTGTGGTGGGTGGCACAATCAGTGCTGCAGGCCCACTAATAACATTTAATTTACAGGTCCTGGGCACATATGGTGCACATGACTAGGGACTTACTTAAATTAAATATGCCAATTGTAGAGACGCCAATGTTAACATGTTTCAAAGGACACAGCACCTGCACTTTAGCACTGATCAGCAGTGGTAAAGTGCCCAAATCCCTAAAGGTCAGCAAAAATAGGTCAGAGAAGATAGGAGGAGGAAGGCAAAAAGTATTTTGGTGACCCTGCAGAAAAGGTCATTTCCAGCAGTATTCATTATAGAATTTGAACTGTATGTAGCTGCACTATTTACAATGCAATGCTCAAATCTTTGTCTTGTGGGTGGACATGTCCCATTCATCCATTGAGAAGTTGACAACTTCCGGTAAAGTTACCTCAAACAGTAAGTGTAATACGTACTTGGTTGTAGCTCTGTGACATTTGTTTGTGATCCTTGATTGTAGCAACATTGTGATGTGTATGGGGAAGTATCAATCACCTGCTACCAAATTGCAGTCCATGTGCCAACACACCAGAACTTGTCCACAGGTTAATTTAGAATTGACAAGGAGGCATGTTATTGTGAATGTAGATGCAATGTAAGCAGGCAAACAGGACTCATGCGTTTTTCCATCTGTGGTGATCTTTACATATCTATAGTCTTGATGCATTAGGCACATGAGCCATCAACTGGTGCTTTATCTGCAAGTGTTTAATACCATGAAATGTGGTTGAACACAAATGGCACAAACGTGACAAACAATGTTTCAACAGATGTAGCAGCAAAGTGGAATGATCTTCGTTAAGCTTGTCTCGGCACGTTTCAGTTGCCTATGTCCATATCTGAGTATGAAACAGGTGCTGATAAGGTGCCAAAAATCACCAAGACTGTGTTATGAAGTGTTACCATGAAGGTAGTATGAAGTTAGATTATTACAAATTGTGTGTCATTATGCCACATATTTTGCTTCATCTTGCAGCAAACTACACTCACACATGCTGAATATGTTTATTATCTCCTGCTACATAATTCCAGTGTGACTGACTACAGGTGTGGGTACATATCCCTGCTGATAGAAACGTAAAATGTTTGGTGCCACATACCTGTACCTGTATGTCAATTCAAAAGCCAAATTGATTAATCACGGAGGACAGTGTTAGCAAGGAAGCGATTACATTCAAACCAGTTTTCCAATGATAGATGCTGGATTTGTGGTAGTGACATGCAAAAGTGTATCCACATCATGATGTTGACCCATGAAAAAGAACAAATTACATCTCAACATGTTTTTCTGTAAGGGTGTTTGTATATTTTCATAAACATAGATAAATCATAATTTCACTAAATTAAGCTGATGCATGGCTGTTGTAATCCAGCCTCAGGGGGTGCCTAAGCCTCCCTCTGAGTATTCCATGTCATACTGATGTGAAACGAAGTGACAGAGTAGCTATCATACTGATGCCCTGAGGGCTACAGGAATGTAGGCCGGCCACAATATTGATCCCTGGTGTTGTACAAATCATTACCAGAGTGCCTGACTGTTGCACCCTATGAGTGTAGATGTCTATATGGCAGGATTCTGGTCATACGGCTTTGCAGAAGTAAACTGAATGTCAGGCTTCATATCTCTGTGCAATGCATAGTTTTGGAGCACAGTGTGCAAATGTCATTGTTGGTAAACGTATGGAGTGCCAGTAGGCCTTAATGAATGAATACAGTGCCATTGGTATGCTTTGGCCAGTTGGAGAAAAGCACTAATCTGCACATGGATTGGCACTGAAATGCCCTGTATATTCCCTTTTGTGCCATTTCAGTGAGGCATTCATACAATGCAAGGTATAAAGTCATGCTGCAGCACTGTCTATTTGTTCACATGCAGGAATGCACAGTGTTAGCAGCATATAGTGCATTACACTGCTCACCTACTGGTGGGGTAAGTTAGTCTGGCTAACATCAACTCAGACACCCTTATATCATGGTGCAAGGGGCCCTGCATTATACCCTAAACCTCATGTACAGACGAGTACTCCTGCATGCATACATACACTCTTGAGATGCATTTACATATGTTATAGATTCACTGATGAATGCAGCCCAGGAAGAATGAGTGTACATAAAAGTAATTATATCAAGGTTAGCAAGTTATTGGAACAACTGTATATCAGATGCTTCATGTCAGATGTAAATGTATTTGCCTGAGGGAAAAAATGTATAAAGCGGTCAACATCAAATCTTGCAGAGGAAGCCACCCATCCCCCATCTATGAAACGGCTACCTGACGCAGAGTAACTCATGTCAGCAATGTGTGCTGGCTTCTGTAACTCCTGATGAGTCATGCAATGCAGATGCACACCAGCTGTACTTGCTTACCTTATCACTGCTCATGTATGTTTGTGACCAAATTTGCCCTCCGTTGCATGATGCTAGACCAACACCAAAATAGTACATGTGTGGACGATGTCTAAAATTACCTACTGAAACCAATATCATTGAGAATCACTGTTATTAGCGACATGCTTAACTAACTTTGCATATTGTACACTGTAGTAAATAAACCACATTAAGAAAGGTTACTTTCTTTGAAGCTGGGTTTAATCGACCATACACAAGCGGTCCTGTCACCCTCATTCGCCGCTTCTCGCTTCGCAACCACCTTTCCAACCGTCTCGCCCCCAACGAGCGCGTTCGGGACTCGAGTAACGCTCGAGCTCCCTTCACGCACCCACAATAATATTACATACACCTACACTGACCTCATATGAGGCAGTATCACATGTTGTATTATGAGATGTCTTTGTACTGATGGTGTATTCTCCCTACTTCTATATCAATATTTGGTGCAGATCTGGACTTGCAGTATAGCATGACAATGTCAGCCAACTTTTGGAAACATCATGTCATGTACATTTGTAACTTGATGTGATATATGTTTACTTTTACTCACATTACATCATGACAGCAGACATGGCTAAAACCTCTGAGGGCAGACGCAACAGATATAGGCACATTAGGGAAATAGCAAAGGCATATAGGAAGATGGCTGATATCTACCTACAGGCAAAGGACAGCTGAACCTGGAAGAGTGGAAGCAGGTCCCACACAAAGACACAAACAGTACAACCAGAGACTGAGGGTCCCACAGACTATCACAGAGGCCACAGCGTGACCCTCAATTGTACACCCACAGCAAAGGAGCCCAGCCTGGCAAGATCATAAGCTTACAATTACAGGATTGTCAGACAAATGTGGTGGTTGAACCAGAGGAGGTTGGCATAGAAAGGGAGCAGACCAGCATTTGTGAAATATCGTTGACAATCCAGTAGGCCATGGAACAGATAGCAGACTAAATTTGACACTCAGAGGCTTAAGCTTTCACCATTTTATATTGTTATTGAATTTGTTATAGTTAGTAAGCATAGAGTTAGTTATGGTTTAATATAAGTGTGGGTATAGTGTAGTTGAGTGTTAGTTAATCAGAATTTTAGTAGGTAGTGGTTTTTAAGTCTGTTTTTAAAATGCTAGTTTTTTAAGTGGATCAGAGGTAGATGTTTTGTGTATGTAAAAAAAATAAAAAATTAAAAACCAGTACAAAAAATACATATTTGTTTATGATTACATGTATAGGTAGTATATGTTTAGGATGTAGGTGTTGTTTGTATTGTACTGTATGAGTCTGAAAGGGGGGACCGAAGTTTAACTTGTCATGTGTGTATAGTGCTTACGCTAAGTTTAGATAAGTTATATTAGTATAGGATAGTGTTAAGGTTAGTTAGTATAGGATAGGTAGGATTAGGTAGTTCTAATAGATAATAGTTCTTTTATATATTTTTTTTTTATTGTTCTCTAGTTGGTAGGGATCTACTTTAGATGAGTTGGTACCAGTGAGTTAGGGGATTTGGGTACATGATGTACCAATGGACCTGACTTATTAATAGGTATATGTTGCTTTCACAAAGGCCTAGGGGCAACTGTTGTTTGTCCACAGATGTGATTTCTGTAAAAGAACATTTCCATAATTGAAACACAATATGTGTGACTCAGAAATTGATGTGACACACAGCACAACACAAGCATTCTCCTGCTGAAGCACCCTTTGAGAAAGTGAGTGGGTATGTAAGTGTTAGATTAGACGTTTTGAAACAGAATGCTGCTTCCTCCATGCATTGTGACATAAACGTCTGCATAGCATTAACAGTATAGCACCTTGAACCATTGTGCAAGTAGGTCTAAACTGTTGTGTTTATTTTAAATTTGCAGGAAGTAACACCTTCCTGGACAACGTCCATCATTATATAAACATATTATTGCTTAGTGTGCCATGTCATGCATCTCACTTAGAAGGAGCAAACAATAACAATGTTTTAACTTATGTATCTCATTTACACCTCCCCTGGGGAGGAGTAGCATTCATACAGTTTCACTGGTCTTCCACCTATGCTAAACATGTATGTGGTAAGTATTTGAATGTACATACACTCACACTTAATGCATTAGGCATCTCAGCGACAGAGTAACATAAGTCACCTATTTTAGCCTGTGTTGAGTTACTGAACACTTATCAGTATACATAGGGGGAGGCAAGGTAAACTTCCATGCCTTGTTCACTGTCATTTACAGTATTGGATTGCCCTTGTGCATCTTTCTGTGTCACAAGTACAAGGAAAATCCATGAGGATTATGGGTGTGGCTATCTGCCTACTATGGGAGCAACCATCCAAGGGTATTTTATATTTGAGTATATATGTAGTGTGAGCAGTGACTGGGTCAAATTTGGAAATTATGCTGTAATCTTCACATTGAAACACTGATGTTGACATTGGTTACAGGCTTTTGCCTCACATGCCTCACACATCCCATTTCTCAGTAGTTAATTTGTGTGTACATTATCAGAATATTCTCACTGTATGTCTATCAAGAAAATACACCTTGTTGATACAGCCTGACAGGGCACTGATACGGTACATATTGTTCATCATACGGCATCATACCATTACAGCAGGTGTACAGGCAAAGGTAGCATGTGCAATTAACTTTAGCTCAATCAATCAATCGATCAATCAGTATCTGTAAAGTGCGACTATTCACCCGTTAGGGTTTCAATGCGCTGGAGGGGAGTGGAGAGCCCTGATCCGAAGAGCCACATCTTGAGGTTCTTCCTGAAGATGGTGAGTGACAGGCTTTGTCTAAGCTGCAGGGGGGGGTTGTTCCAGCTCTTCGCTGCTGTGTAGGTGAAGGATCGTCCTCTGACTGCGGTTTGGCAGATGCGAGGGATGGTGGCCAGAGCCATTTGGGTGGAGGTGAGAGATCTGGCAGGGGCGTGGAAGGAGACTCAGTGGTTCAGGTAGGCTGGTCCTGCGTTGTGTATGGCCTTGTACGTGTGGGTGAGAAGCTTGAAGGTGATTCGTTTCTCGAACCGGTAGCTAGTGGAGGGTCATCAAGTGTTGGGAGATGTGCTCTCGGTGAGGGAGGTCAGGAATGAGTCTGGCGGCATCTAGATGAGTTGTAGTTTTTTTATGTCCTTGGTTGAGGTGCCAGCATAGAGGCTGTTTCCGGAGTCAACTAAGTGCTAGTGACTAAGGCGTGGGTGACTGTCCTGCAACAGTCTGCTGGGATCCATCTGAAGATCTTCAGAAGTTTGAGGAGTGTATGCCAGCAGGCAACAGAGTTTACCTGGCGGGTCATGGATAGGGAGGAGTCAAGGATGATTTCTAAGTTGCGGGTGTGCTCAGTTAGTGTAGGGGGGGCGCTGGGGGATGGGGCCACAAGGAGTCGTCCCAAGCTGAGGTGGCGTTTCCGAAGATGATGAGCTCTGTCTTGTCGGAGTTGAGCTTGAGGCAGCTTTCTCTCATCCAGGTGGCAATGGCTTCCATTCCTGAGTGGAAGTTCCTTTTGGCTGTGTCGGGGTCTTCGATGAGGGAAATGATGTGTTGAGTGTCATGGGCATATGACACAATGTTCATACTGTGGCTTCTTCAGTTGCAAATAAGTGCTTTAGGTCATTACAAAAAAACATTTCATAGGTAGACCTTCCAGAGACAACCAAACAAAACTCATCAGGGTTTTCACAAATGAAAATATCATTTTTAAATCCAGAATAATGGATTTTCACATTCATTCATGTGAGTTTGGGGTGAGGAGTATTTCAGTGAGGAGGAACAAATTGCCATTAGGAAAGTTTGGATTATTTCAACGTACACAGGACTATACCTGTACATTGCTCACACAATCTCACTATTGACATGGGGGCCTATTTGTGTCATTCCAGACAACGCAATTCAGCTGGGCATCTTGTTGGGCTAGCCTCCCTGCAAAGGTAGGTTGAGGACCAGGCCACATTTAACATATTGTGATGCAATTCTGCTTTCTGCCTACACTCACTAAGCACTTGCTTCTTAACACTACTGCTGAGACCATTTGACCATGTTGCAAGGGTCCCTGCATTTGCTCTAGCTATTAATGTGCACCCCAGCACTAATCAAGAAATGTCATACTTTGTTACCTCTCTGACAAAACTGTACTCAGCCTTTCTCACAGCACAACACACCATTGTGCCTTGCTCTGCTGTCCTGCATGCTATGTGTGCATTATTGTGCCCTGGGGGTCATCTTTAACACACTTCCACACAACTCTGCACAGCAAACAACTTTGCCCCGCTGCAGGAAAGGGGGAGCATGTATATGCCATGATTTAAATTTGTCAAGGGCCTCCTATAGTTTTCTAGCACTCTCACAGTCATCTGTCATCTCCAAACTCTACAACTGTAGACACAGAGAGCCATCTCTGAAGAGGATATCCACTGTCAGAGGTATGCAACAGCTGAAGCTTACTCCATTTTCTCAGAACCCAAGCTGCTCATCTGTAGAGTCCGGCTAATCTCTTCACTCATACCCACTCTCTTGAACCTGTATATGACGCCTCTAGCACTCATAATTCAGACCATACAGTAACTCTTAGTAGACTGCAACACCACTAACAGTTGTGTAATTGTACCATTGACCAACAAAGCTGACTTCATGTGAGAGTAATCGCATGGCTCATACTCAACCTCACAGGATGGTGGTGCTGATATTCTGCAACATAAACTCACCCTGGTTGCCCACATGACTATGCCCAAACCCCTCAACTCCAACCATCCCAGAAACTTGTCCTTCATCCTGAACACCTACCTCAACATGTGACTTCATAATCCCAGTACCAACTCCATCTCCTTCCAGATTATTAGCATGGTCAGACATTTGTTCACATGGCTCTCTCCTGACACTTGTGAGACTATCACCAAGGCCCTCGTCACATGTAGACTGTACTACACCAAAACCCTTCACAACAGCATGTCTGGACGGCTGATACACTAGAAGCAAACTTTCCAAATCACCACTGCCAGACTATTACTCAGCCGACCTTGCACCACAGACATCACACCTCACCTCATCAAAATACCTCCCCATTCAGTCACACTGGCAGTTCAAGATGCTCAGCCACACATTACAAGGCACTACACTACCAGGGACTGGGCTAGCTCACACACCATATATGCTTCCACGAAACAATCATGGTCCTCCGCTCTGCATCATTTGAAATCACTCCCATCTCCATTATGCATATGAACAAGCCAGGAGTTAGGCAGATACCTTACAAGGCAGGAAACACCAGTGAAAACCTCACCCAGCACATCAGGACTGCTGCGTGCAATATGGATTTGTGCTAGTGAGTGTACACCTGACATTTCAAGTGATCCTACTTACAGGGCATGAACATACTCAGCAGCTGAATACCCTCACAGATGACAAGTTGACCCTCTGCCAAGCCACATTACATTACATTAACTTTTGGCTGCCTAGCCTCAAGACAAGGACCCTTGTATGATGGCGCAAGGGGACCTGCATTGCCACAGACATATCTGTGAAGTTTCCAAGGTCCATGCATGATGTGCTGCTTCAATCCTGTTTTTTTCCTTTGTATTGTGGGACTTGTAGTCCTGGTCAATAATTTTATTGATTAAACTACAGATCCAAGGATTTAAAAGCAACCTGGACTGGGGTTACACATTATGCATGGACCGGAGAATCTTGGCATGGTTGGACTGGAATGAATACGTTGTGTCTGTGCCATGAAATAACAGTTATGTGATGGAAGAGTTAACATGTGAGATGTTCCTTCTCTTTTCCTTGCACACCACGCAGTGCAGTGTAGCAAAGTGTCTTGCTGCGCCGCCCTGCATGAAAGCTTGAAACATATTCGGGCATATTTATGAGCATAATTGTGTCAATCTTGCACCACTCAATGTGGTGCAAGAGCGATGCAAGGCCAAAGTAAGATTTATGAAGTCTTGCAAGGCCACTTTGAGTGGGCCTAAGTACCCTAATAATTCTGGGATTGCACAATACAAGGTGACTTGCTGCGCTGCATGGTAATACACATCTCTTTAATATTATCCATGGTCCCTTGTTGTCACTTACCCTGTAGCTCTTACTGCTCCTTGACTTCTGCACTGTTCTGTCCTTCCACCACTGCCACCAACTCTGTTGCGATGAGTGATTCCAGCTGCTCCTCCAATGGCTCCAACTCCTAGATATCAGCTCCTCCTTTGGTCCTCATGGCTCCCAGAGCTTCCTGGTCAGTTTTTCTTTAGTCCTGAAATTATAGCGGTGCTACCTCTTCTTGCTCTCCAGTGCTGTCCTTTTTGTTTCACCTTCACTGTTTATCTTATCCAGAGTGCATTGCCAAATGGCATCCTTCTTCCCTAATGGTAATTTGTAGGTGACAAAGAGAAGTCGTTTATTTTTTGTCACTTCACTGAATAGTATTTATTTGTCCTCCTCACTGGCCTGTTCTCTGGTCATCTTGGCTGGGGCTGGGGTTGTTGCCCTCTTGGCTGGTAGAATATGCTCACTCCATTTCTTGTTGTTAGTGGTGTTCATACATTTTGAGCCTTGAAATGCATTGTTGTTTAAGCTTCCCATCAAGTGATGCACTCTTGTGTGACACAAAGCTGATTTGCAGCACGTAAAGGTGCTTTAGGACATGCAAATCAGCTTAGCACCATGTAGGTAGCAGTTGCATTACAATACTTTGCGTCATCCTCCACACCGATGCGTCAGACTTTTTGATGCTTCTTCGGTCCTTGCAGCATGGTACACCATACCATAAATACAGCCCATTGAAGGGGCAAGAAAATGCTGCAACACAGCGCAGTTTTATTCTGATGCAATGCTGACACAATACAGGGTTGCATCAGTTCTAATGAATAAGCCCCTATGTGTGTCCTAGAAGGGGGAGCACCTCGGGCTAAGATATACAGGGGTGGGGAGCTTCAGAGGAGAGCTCAAGCCTTTTAGCCCAGTGGGCGTTGCATGCCTGCTGTACTGGAGTGGAACTTGGAAGAGAGTAGTTTGGAGCAAGTTAAAACTTGAACTCTGGTAAATCTGCTGAGGTTATCCTTGTGGGAATACCATAGATACTCTTGCTTGAGGATGGAAAAAGAAGGAGATAAAACACTGAATAATGCAGAGCTGAAGAGAAAAATTATTTAGGGCAGGTCTGTAGTTTATTTGCAGAGGAATTCCTTTCAATAGTAGCAATAATAATAAAATATGTTGCTTTAGGAATACAGCATGTTTTGTATTTGGTGAAAGCGTCTTATTCATGCACAATACATTTCATGTTATAAATACTTGGAGAAGGCAACTTTAATTACATAACACAAAAGTATGATTAGGAACAAAAAACAAGGATTCTTGCTTGGTTGTACATTGGCTGAACCAGAATCATAACATTGCACAGTTGTGAATCACAATATTGGAAGCCATTATGGTTAACCCTGAAATAATAAACAGAAAGTTTTGTCCCAAAGGGAAACGTTTTGGATGAGATATTTTAACAGCCTATTACCCACTGGCCTCAAATTAGAGATGGTATGTTTCTTATAGACTTCACAGATTTCCATAGCTTTTTATGCTGTAGCTTTATGATATGTATTCATGATGGAAATCCCCACCCCTCCCCTTTTTACTATTATTCTCACCTTAGTGGATCTTCCTCCGGCGTTCCCTTTTTTTGATGATATGTGATCACCTGTTGTTCTTGTGTGGCTTCTCATTTTTCTTTATCAAATATATAATTCATGATCACAACAGTTTATCATAGGATCTTTAGTAAAATAAGTTGAGCCATTGTTTAGTAGTATGTCAATGTTATTTTTCATATTATTTCATGTGCAGCATTGTGGTCAATATGTATACTTTTGTTTAACATAGTGACCCATGCATAGATGTTAACTACTTGTATTTTTCCATGTTCAGAAACACAGAAAAGCTCAAACCGATTTTCTTTTTCACATTCCTGTTTTTTAGTTTCAATATATTTTTTCATGAGTTTAAATGGCTCTGTTTGTTTTTTCTGTTTTTTTTTTACATTTCTGTTCCTCGGTGATGGCTCTGTTTTCAGTTTTTATTCTTGAGTATGTCACAGCATATATTTCACTTTATAAATCACCATCACATTTAACAGTGTCCTTTCATTTCACATTGATGCGTTTATGCATGAGGACGCACTGGTGGCTTCCCTTTCAGGTAATTTGGTGCATGGTCTCCCAGTATTGAAGCTCAAGTTATGCTAGTCAACCTCATACACAATTGAGTACTTATCCACATTCCAAGTCTGTTCACTGATAAGAGAGTATAACTCAGTTTAGTCCTGCTCTCTTGATATACCTCTGTAAAAAAATTGTTGTCCAGAGATTTTCATTTTTGATTTGTGTTTTTGTCTCATTAGAGAAGTCATTTAGCTTGGGTAGATATTGGTAATCCAGGCATATTATTTCTGGACGACACTTTTAAAAATGGTGGATATGCTGCCGTGATGATGCAATATTTCAGTACCTGTGAGACCTATATACTTCAGTTTGGTGTCTAAACATAGGTTTTGGGGGTCACGTAGTCTTACAGAGACAGAGCATAAACACTCAGAGCAACACTTCCACCTTCTGCCCAAAATGGCAGCTCTACAATAGTGTGTTGTAGCCATCATATTGGAACTTTATTTTCATATTGATTTGTTTCAGGTTTTCTGTTGATTCAAATTCGTAAACATAAGCAAAGCAGGTGGTAGCAAAATGCCTTTACCTCCTGACAGAGTGTTGTTAACTACGGAATCTGAGGACACTTTCAACAAAGAAAAATGTGTCATATGCCAAACAAATCCAAAAGAAAAACTAACATCAACTGCGGCTGGACAGAAGAGAGTTGGAGATGCTGTATAAATATGGCAAGACAAATTTCACAAATGGTTGAAACTGATGGGTGAAGAGGATCAAATATTTTATCATCCTAACAATAAGTACTTCAAGTCGTATACAATGAAATAAAGCCTCGAAAAAATAGCAGAAACCAGTGAATCACACCAATAATTTGAGTCTTATGAGAAAGCAATGGCAACCGAAACCAATGCCCACCCATTTAGAGGATCAATGGCTACCCCCAAGTCCACCTCCAACAACTGATCAGAAAGCAGAGGATCTTCAAGGTGTTGCCTGTGGTTTAGCTAGAACAAGGGCCAAAACGATTGATGAAAGAACAAAGTACAGAGTATGTGAGTCTGAAAGGGCACACATTTTTTATCTGCATCTAGTTTCTTCCAAATTGAAGTTTTCAGCCAAGTAGCTGATCTGAACCGCGAGATAAATGAATTTGCTATGGATTTGTATGCCCATCCGAACTGCATGAGTGCATGCATTCAAAAATATGACTGTGCAATAAGTTCCCAGCAACAACATAACCACCAACCTTCAGTTAAGTTTGCACTCTTTGAAAAAGCAAATTAGGTTTTAAAGCCACTCTTGAGTGCTGGCTACGCATTCACACTCAGTGAGATCAGAGAAATAATGGTCAGCATTGATGAAACAGTATTGATCCATAATAATGAAATTAGGGTTTTTGTGGTAAGTATGTACAATGACAGAATGCATTTTTGTCAGTCTCACAAAAGAATGACTCACTTATGGTGTTCTCAGCTAATTTGACTCCTGAAGTTCTTGCTGCTAAAATGAAATAACAGGATGCAGTAAAATCAGCAGGAACCATTTTAAGAAATTTCCTGAAAGATTTACATTTTGGACTTAAAGACAAATTGTGTGATTCCCCAGAGCTCTGCAAATCATGGGACTCATCAAGAATGCCTGATGTTGTCTTAACATTTTTACATAATTTTTTAATATCAGCAAAGCAAAACTGTTACAAACTAAAGTTCTTGAGTTTGGAACAGAAGCCAACCACATTGATGATGGCTTTAAGATATAAGCTTAGAAGTGGAAGACAATGCCATCAACTGACAGGCTTATACTGTGCAAACGTACTGTATTTTCCAAATCATGGTTTATGAATTACATCACAGCAAAAAGAATCACGACACATGATGACTGCGTACGCAATCTATGACAAGTACAAAAGTAAAGAGCTAATCACTTCAATGAATCAGATTGACATATAAAGACATAGTACAGAGCAGGGACCTGTTAGCAGCTCATCCTGTAAAATCTTGTGAATCTGAGAGCACACCACTTTCAAGTCACTTTACCAGGAAATGATTTACAAATGCAAATCTTGATAATTGTGTGACAGCTCTTTGTCTGTAACATCCAGCGCACATGATACTGCCATGGTGCTTTTTCAAGACTGTACCAATGAAAGAGCTGCTGGAAAACAAGCTGTATAATCTGTAGGCATAAACAAACAAAGCTGCAAACCTATAACCCAATTGCCTTTCCAACGTGTGCAAAATCACTACAAGCTATTAAAGTCCCGGTCTACCAGAATGTCTCAAAGTGGCTGAGGGCATGGATCTTCTACCTGATGCTGTAGTCCACAAAGCTGATTCACTTGACTTTATCATATCGCTTATTCAGTGCGGACTGAAGGATGAAGAAAAGCCAGTTCTTCCATGGGCTGGAATTCATGCTCTGATCTCCCAGAATACTGTCCCACTGAAAAGGGTTAGGTTTTTATCTGTAATACCGTCTACAGTCACAAACTATGCAAAGGTATACACACCTCTAAACATTTTCCAAAATATGCGTGCTCAGCTTGAAGACCAGCCTATTCTGACAATTCTCTGCAATTAAGGTGTTTTCCATTTTGTCGCTGCCATTTTTATGAGCAATCCAGTAGAATTTGTGCTCTTTATCCAATAATGGGCATTTTCCATGTGACAAAAGTTGTGTTGCGCTGTGCAGGAAGTTATCTCAGTGGAAGTGACATAGGCAATGCACTTCTTGAGGCTGAAATCTTTGGAAGCAAAACTGTCCAGTCATTATTGAGCCAAACTCATTATGTATTTTGCTACATGGTATGCTCATCATACCTGAGGCTATAAAAAAACATTGCCTTGGAATACTTTCTGGAACAAAAGTGACAAATTAGGTTTTGCATTTCTTATCGCAGAAGCGAACCAGGCACAGGGTACACTTCATTCAAAAGACATGCGAAGTAAGGCAATGTTCAATACACTCAGTTCACAATCAGGAAACCTGACAAAATGAGGAAACCTGACCACCAAGGGACTTACTTACAAGCCCTTTGTGCCACCGGAACGTCACTTTCAGCGATGCTCCGGTGGCGCAATCTCCTACACCATCTTTACAAGGCACCTTATAAATATGGGCCCCGCAGATCAGTTTTCTGTGACAGAGGGGCATGCAATGGGTGTTGCTGTGGACTTACCCATGCAACACCCATTGCATTTTGCTGCTGCCCCAGATTTATGACAATTCGTAAACCTGAGGCAGTGCCAAAAGCCAGAGGTGGCATTAGCATGGTGCAACAAGTAGAAATACGTTTATTTCTCCTCATTTTTGCTTTTTCAATGTGTGCTGCATACTGTAGCACACATAGGAAGATCAAAACACCAGGAATGATTGTTTAAGTGCAGGAAGGGACATCTTCCTGCACATAAACAATCATTAACTGCAATGCAGGCACCCTTGCACTACGGTGCAAGGGTGCCTGCATTGACACTAGCCAGCTAAATTTAGCGCCAGCGGAAACACAGGGATGCGCTGTATTCTCATAAATACGGTGCATCCCTGCATTTCTGAAGTGGAGTTTTAAAAAAATGCGAAGAAATATCAAAACTTTGCAAGTGCTGTTTAAATGTTTTACACATGATAGCTCTAGTGAAAAAATTGGTACATGCTTTTCGGGAATGTGATTCGGAGCTGCACATGAAGACTGTGGAGTCACTGATTACTATATTTTGCAAATTCAATTGCATAAACTACTTGGGATATGGGTCCTGGTGTTTGGAAAGAGTGAAGAATCTAGAGGTGGAAAAACCACAACCTCTACAGAAAATTCATCCAAAGACATTTTGTGGTGAAAGACAGAGTAGGAAGGTTCAATGTTGTGGCTCCAGATAGGAAACTGGAACAGACAATTCAGATATCACAGAAAAATTCCAAGGGAATTGTTGGCCAGACAAAAACAAGTGAATATGTTGCACAATGCCAGCTCTTTTACCATGAAGTCCTTTCTATTTGCAATGTTTTCAGAGAGATTACAAATTTGAAATTTATGGACCATCGTGAAACTATTCCTCACCACAAACTTGTGGGAAAGAGAGGGGAACATTTTAATAAACATGTTGAAAGCCTTCTTCATTTCATGCAGCAGCAAGGAAACCCCTTTGAAATGGCTGAGCTTGTACGACTACACAACTTCGTGACCAAACATTATGTAGAAAAAGATAAAAAGACACATCTACTAGACGTAATGGAACATGGATGAAAACTATATGAAGAACTGAAGAAGGAGTGATTTGTATTGAAAGAGAAAAAGCTGTTTGTTATAATCACTGAAGCTAAACTTCAATGCTTTAATTGCCATAGTAAGAATCTTGTCCAACCAGCCACTACAAAACAGGTTAAAAAAACAACTTTCGCTTGCACAGAGAGATGGATGTAGCAAAAGAAAGGGGTGAATTTATCAAGGACATTCTGTCACATGGTCTTCTTCCAACAAATGCATGCTGCAGTCAAACAGGTGAAGCAGGTGAAGGACAAACTCGTACAAGAGCTAAAAAAAAAAACTTTCACTTGCTGAATTTCAGTTTGAAAATGTGTCCTCATTAAAAACTGGACTATATGTCACAATTGGGAATGGTCAAGATTTCATCCATGCAAAACTCCAGAGAGGTTGTTCAGACTGTTCTATAGATGTCAAAGTCAGTGTGCACCTTGCAAAAACTGCATGTTGTCTTTGGCGGTTATCTTGAACTATTGTCAAATAATGTGAGAGAACAAGACAAATGTCTACAAGTGGAACAATTGACTTTGCTTACATCAAAAATTCAACACCTATCCCTGTGCAACTTCATAAATTCTGGTCATCAACATCAAACAAGATGAACTTGGAGATGTTAACTCACCAAAACATTGCTGATGCTTCAGTGAACATTGAATTTCCAATTATTGAAAGTGGAATGATTGTCAATGAGGAGTTGGTGTCTGTGGAGATATATTCAAAAGGTAAGGCCATAGTGTCCAAGAAGTTACAAGCAAACTGGAGGAAGCTGACCTTCGTGTTCTGCCACATGTTGAGTGTGCTGTTCAAAATGGTTCCATCCGGGTTGTTGTACTGTCAAATGACACAAATGTTAATATGGTGCAATGTTCATAAGTCAAGGATTATCAGTGTTATGGATACATTATGGAACATGCGAGAAAAGACACTTAATCCTGCTTCATATTCTATGCAAGAAAATTGACCCAGAGATGCCAATTGTTCTTATAAGTGCACATATTTTTAAGGGTGATGTAACCATGAGCAAAATTGGAACACAGCTTGGAACTTTAACTGCTGAACCTGTGAAGTTTCTAAAATGATTGGTGAGACAGAAGAATAATGTGACTTTCAAGATGTACAAAAATTCCTTCTGACCGTCACACATTTGAAGATCTTCGATACAGTGATTTCAGGAGATCAGTCCCTCTAAGTGACCATTTACCGATGTCATATTCTGTTCATGGACACATTAAAAGATCATTCTACTTGATCACAAGATGTGTAAATGTTTTGGATCATGCATATGTAGAGAAAGATTGATGTGAATTTGGTTGGGAAGATATATTGATGGGGTTCTAAAACCTACACAATTTCTAAAGCCTCTCCCCACAGAACTTACATGTACATGTATATGCAAAACCTGTGCTACAAAAAGATGTCCCTGTCGATATGCTCTTCTCAAATGTTCAACATTCTGCAATTGTACTACGAGTGACTGTTAAACAAATAAAGTGAGCTTTGATAACGTGTCTAAAACAGTAGTTATAAACATAATTTTTTTATATTCAGCTCATAAACATTGTTTGGTGTATACATAAAAAGATGCAAAACCAATATTATTTGTTTCATTTCTATATATATCTCTTCTTCCTATATTAAGACCACCTTTTTAGAAAATGGCAGAAGGGTTGCTCTGATTAGTTATTTTCTGTACAGGACTACTTGACCCCCAAAACCTAGGTTTTGACTCCAAAATGAAGTGTATAGGTCTCATGGTTCCTGAAATATCACATCTTCATTGCAACACAACTGCCATTTTCAAAAATGTCATCGAAAAAATTCGACCTGGATCAGCAATGTCTACTCAAGCTAAATTACTTCTCTAATGATCCAAAAACCCAAATTAAAAATGAAAATCTCTGGACAATTTTTTTACAGAGGTATATCAGGGGGCTGGGATTAGTTGTGCCACTATGATTTTTAACCATTGATTAAAGAGTGGTAATTTTCCTGTAGAAATATGCAAGTTGATTCTAATAATAATGTGAGGCACTAAAATGTATACAAGCAAAGTGCACAATGAAAATAAGTGTATGTAATCGCATTTATTCATCATCTTGCAAGTAAATTTATGCTGTAGACTTTAGAAATGTTATTTCAGAATCATTTTTATATTCATGCCATTTGTAGGAAGTGTGTGATAAACCATTTAAAATGAAGTATATTCATGTTGATTTTAAGCTTGGCTGTAACTCTTCTGAAATTCCAAAGTGCAAGGCTGCACCAAGGTCGAATGCCGAGGACCTCAGAAGGCTAAAGGGCCAATAAAATTTTGTGATTTGTATTCTTGTTTGTAAGTCAAAGTTAAGGATGTGATATCAGCTTTGGAAGAATTAAAATTTAAGTGTGGTTTAGTTAGTGTTAAGGTTCAGATTACCCCTGTTCTTTGCTGAGAGCAGACTTTTCTGTGGTGCAGACCAGTGGCAGCTCCTCCACTGTGGCGGAGGAGCGTCACCACTGAGTGAGCTGCAAGCATTTCACACTAAGTAATAATAAACTATCTTTATTATTGCTTCGTTGTGAATGGGGTGGGGCAGTGGGGCTGACAAGCAGTGAGGGAAGTGCACTGTGCACTCCCCTCAGTGTGCATGTATGTTTGGGCAGCCCTTTCGGGCTGGCCAAACACACATGCACACAATGCTCTCTCCAGCACAGTGCCTTCTCCAGCCTGGCACTGTGTTGCGGGCTGGAGAGAGAAGACACAGGCTCCCATCCTGCCTGGAAGTGCCCTGGCTGGGCACTCCCAGCCAATATGAACTCTCCTCTGAGCAGCATCAGGTTTGGAGCGCAGGGCAGGCTGGGAGCCTGTTCCTGCACTGCAAGATGGAGGAGCAGTGGCGTGGCAAGAAGCTGAATGAAGGTACGTTTTTTTTAAAGTTTATGAAAAAATCCCCCACGTGCACCTCCCTGCCCCCTGTAGCCCTGGCGAGCCGCGACTGATACAGACCTCAGACTTTAATTTTTAAATGGCTTCATGCCACCTCACCTCTCTTGACAGAAACCTCTACAGAAGTTCTGTTGTGCTGACTTCTTTTTCTCTTTGAATATCCTAGTCATTAGAATAGTTAAGAGTCTTCAATTAATTGTTAGGCGGGAAACTTAAATTAGGACTTGATGCTTCAAATGTTTTTCCTTATTTTCTGCATTATCGCTATTGAATTGGTCATACTGCATATGTTGATTAAATTCAATATTGTGCAACATTTTAATTATCCTTTGGTGATCTTGTATATTTTTACCATGATTTTGAGAATTATTTATGTAGGTCTGACTTTGAGTCTGAAATTAAACCGTTTTAACTTTATCTGGTTTCTGAGAGTTAAGGGGGGACCACCCATTGCACTGTGTGAAACTTAACATGTGCCTCCTCACCCCTCGGAAGAGGGAAAGAAAGGTTCATTGGACCTCAGATTTGGTGATATAGTCCAGAGGTGGATCACTGACCAACTGGATTACATTTTTGTTTTTTAACCACGGGACTGGACTGATTGGTAGGAGCAGCTTTTTACACATGGGGCTTTGCATGTGTCCAGTTGGACGCCTCTCGCTGCCTCAGGTATTTATGCACGTTTGAAAGTCTGACTGCATGTCCACATCATCTCTTATAATAAGCATATTTCTAAACACCATGACACACCTGTTTCAGATTCGGCATCTTTTCTATACTCATTGTGTCACGTTCATTTTTAAAAGGATTTTTCAAATCTAATTTTTCAAATCTAATTTATCTAGCAATGTCGTTGACAGTGAGTGCTGTTTCACTTCTGATGTCTGTTAGGAAGTAGTTTCACTGATCACTGGGCTTTGGTCTGAGTACTGGTTATTAGCACAGGATAACAATAACATGATGGGTAATGTAATTCTACTGTTCATTAGGAATTCATTTGAATGTCAGTTTCCACAAGCATGCTGTCAAGTTTACAGCACATATGTTGTTGGGGATTGCAATGAATTCATATCCAATGGGAGTGGAATATCTTGCCATGTTTTGACATGAGGGGTGGCGTTTGGTTCATTTGGTTTGGTTTATAGGTAGATTTGTCTTCCATTTGGCAGACTACAGTCATGAGTGTGTTTATTTGCACTTCTTTTCAGCATGATTCTTCTGTGCGTTTTTCAAATTTTTCGCTGTTCCCACTGGTTACTGCATCTGACCTGACTTTAACTGTGTTTTTCTTAAAAGTGTTTTTCATGGGCGAGTGCAAAGAGCTCCGTCCCATTCTGTAATCTCTATTTGGGCTTCCAACCACACCCATGTCACGTCATTCACTTACCTTGGTTCATGGGCCTACATTTTAAAATCCGCTTTGCTTTTATTTGCGAAAGGCATGCATACCTTATGCCTTTTCTGGTGTTTAGCCCACCCACACAGCACCGGTAAACTACAAAAAACATGCGAGGCTCGATGTTTTCAGCATGTTGTCCGGACTACTTTATCTGTTTATTTTCCACGCAGCGCGATCGCGCTATGTTTTTTTCTCTTTACAACGCTAATAGCCCTAACTCGAGAAAATGCTTGTATTTGAATGCCGGGGGTTGTGCCTGAATGAAGAATTTACAACCCAATGACCATCTTTAAACGGTATACTTTGTAGGTTGTTTTCTTTTTTTGGAGAGGGGGAACCACCACGAACCACGAATACGTGGTTAATAAAAAGTCAGTTTTCTAGAATTGTGTGAAGTTGTTCTATATTAGTACAATATCGAAGATCCATATAAAAAATGATTTGGAAAACTTGATTAGAAAAGTGTGAAGTTAGTTGTCGCAAGTAGCTTTTTTTCTATCTTAATAACTTAAGGGTTTTTCGTTCATACAATAACGAGTGTTAGCAGACATTTTCCGTAACAGACCAGCCAAAATCAGGTACTTTAATCCACCCTGGTACGTATGCCTCCTCTCGTTAAGGAGGGGCCTTCTACGATAGGCATACCCTGGCATAAGAGCACTTTTTTTTGTGACGTATATAAATTGCTGTCGTGGACAGTTTATTTTTTTATTTCTGTTTGAAAATCATTGTCCCTAAAACACCGGAACTGCAGGGACAAGCAACGCAGGTTTCTACGGCTGCTATGATGGTAACCTGTCACAGCGAGGTGTCAATAGCATTCCTCAGACAAGTTTCTCTTACCTAACATGGCCACCATCTTTTAAATTTGATGGTACATGCTCTAGTGTTTAAAGACGGTAGTCAGCCAGAGTCGCTGGTTGCTAGAGCCCGTGATTCTAATAAAACGGATGTTGGGAGCACAGGCTGCTTGTTTTCCTCTTTTTCATAGGAAAATAAGGCAACTTAAAATTCTCCACTACTCTCTGTGATGTACTACTCGAGAGACCACTGCCATGCAATGTAGATCTTCCTAGTAATTCATGAAGGAAAGTCTTAATTTTATTAAAGACACGGAGGCAAGTGTTATGCTATCTTTTCTTATTTATTTTAAATAGCAGCTGCAGTCAAGACCAAAAAACTACAAATCCCAACAGGCAAAACGATAGTAGCCAATGGGAACAACATGTAGACCATTATAACGCACCAATCACTAATGAGCTGCCCCCATAATACTTATCTTGACTCAGAACAGCCCTCTTTTCTTGTGCAAGAGTTTAAAAAGTAACAAATATTGGAATAATAGAACAACATATGCAGATTGCCATGAGAAAGGATAAAAGTTCTTGTAAAACAATTAGAAGTCCAGAAACAAAACTCGGAAGGATCCAATGCGTCGGAAGAGAGATGGTTTCTCTGGAACGTAGTTGATACAGATGCAGATAAGGTGTTGTTTATAGATGGGGTCTTTAGAAAGAAGCCTGCTGAGTCGTTGAAGATGCTGTTAGGGAGGGAACAAAACAAAAGGTAAAAGTTTGTAGAGGTGGGATAATACTCACCTCCGTGTCTTTAATAAAATTAAGACTTTCCTTCATAAATTTATAGGAAAATCTAAATTTTATGACAAAACCAGAGGCTCCTAATATGCTAGTTTAAAGCAAATCAATAACATTTAATGAAGCATGTTGTACGGGCTTAGAATAAAACACTTTAAATATATTGTCATTAGACCAGTCAGCCGATCTGAGAATGTCCTCCAGTCAGGAGCCGCCCCAGAAGGCTTTAGAAGCCATAGTTCCTTCAGCTGAATGGGCACCAAAGGCAGAGGTATCTATGCCCGCTAAGGACATAATCCACGGGACGACACAGGGAAGAGGGGGAAGACACAGGATTGAAAGGTTTTCTAAAAGAAATGAGGTGTTGGGACACTGAGGCATTTCTGAAATCGGCTGTCTGTTGTTCTTAAACTTTCAAACACTGGCCCACACATAATTTAGGATGGTCAGGGAAATAGGGATAGAAAACTGACAAGAGATTTGTCTTGGTACGTCGATGAATATTAAAAAGAACACCTGTTGGAGTAAAATGACAAGCAGTAATATCTAAAGCAGTAACATCAGAAAGACGTTTGAAAGAGACAAGGCATAACAGCATGGTAAGTTAAGCGGATAATTGTTTCAAAGTAAGCATTGGATTGTCTGGCCAAGAAATAAAGAGGTTGAAAACAGCATTTACATCCCACAACGAACTGTATTTAGGTTTAGGAGGATTGGAAAATTGTCCTTCCTTTAAGAGACGGCAAACCAACAGATGTTCTCCAACCGGCTTTCCATTGATGTAAGTGTGAGAAGAAGAAATAGCTGACCTGTGCAAGTTAATGGTACGAAAAGACTTACATTTACTGGCTTCTGCCACCAAGAAATTAACGATAAAGGTTATATCTGTTGTAAAGGAATGAATGTGTTTTCCCCACACACCAGCTATGCCACAGAGACCAAGTTGATCTGTACGCCTTTTTTGTTCTTGGAACCCAGGAAAGTTCGATGAAGTTCAAAGCTTCTGTCAAAATAGAAGGGAGTGGTTGGGATTCCCTGATATTTTCCAGGGCGAAAAGGTGAGGAGATTTTCTAGAATTAGAATGTGGGAGAGGCCGAAGGGGTTGGTCAGGAATTCCGGAAAGGAGGAAATTCGAAAGGGAGAGTCTATTGACAGATTGAGGAGGGTGGGGAACCACACCTGGGAATGCCAGAATGGGACTAAGAGTTTCAACATAGCCTGTTGATGTCTCACCTGTGCTAGCAACCTGGAAATCATAATGAAAGGAGGGAAGGCATAATTGAGGTTGACCAATCCTGAGAAAAAGCATCGAAGGCTAGAGCGAAAGGATCTGGGAGCCAGCGGAAGAACCGTGGAAGTTGTGCGTAGAGACGGGAATCAAAGACATCTATGTGAAAAGGACCCCATTTCTGATGAATAGCGTTGAAAACTTCAGGATGGAGCTTCCAATCACTTGAGTCCCGAAAATGACGAGAATGCCAATCTGCTACCGAATTGGGATTGCCCAGTAAGTACTGTGCGTAGACTGAAATTCTGTTTTGAAGACAAAACTCCCAGAACCCTTTTGCTAATTCCACCAAATGTTTTGATTTTGTGCCTCCCAGATAGTTGATGTAACGGACTGCTGAAATGTTGTCCATTCTGAGAACTGAACAACAAACTCTGTCCCTTGCTAGGCTTTTGCTTGCAAAGGAGCCGGCAAGCATTTCTAAACAGTTGATGTGCAACTTTAACTCCTCTAGACACCATGTACCTCCAGTCGAGATTGGACCACACTGGGCCCCCCAACACAACAGACTTGCATCTGATTCTAATACAAAATATGGGGCAGATGCCAAGATAGTCCTTTCATTTCAGGCGTCTAAATGGTCTAGCCACCACTGCAGTTCTGTTTGAGATTCCTGATCTAGGACTATAGTATCTGAGTAAGCGAGACCTTTTTGGAGATGACAAATTATCAAGCTTTGAAGGCCCGATAATGTAACATGCCTGGGAAAATGGCCTGGATCGATGAAGACAGAATACCTACTATTCTTGCTAGGGATCTGATGGAAGGAAGAGAACTGCATAAAGTTTGAAGAATTTCCGATTTGATGGATTTTATTTTCACTGAAGGAAGGAGAAGCGTGGCCGAAACAGAATCCACTAGGAAACCTAAAAACTTGATTTTTTGAACAGGAACTAAAGAAGATTTTTCATAGTTGATAATAAAGCTGAGATCTGTGAGAAGAGTGCAAGCTAGATTGACATGAGAAAGATGGGACATACGATTCCAAGTAAATGATCAATCTGACTCCCCGAACTCTGAGAAAAGCTACTACTGGTTTCAAGAGTTTTATGAAACACCATGGAGCGGAAGACAGACCGAAAGGTAGGGAGGAAAAGTGATATGTCTGGTTGAGTCATTAGAATTGAATAAACTTCCTTGAATCTGGATGCATAGGGACCTTGATATACGCATCCTGAAGGTCTAACCGAACCATCCAGTCACCCTGAAGTAAAGAATCCCTGAGATGTAATAGTTTCCATTTTGAAGTGACGGTAGACGACAAACTGGTATAACTGTTTCAAATTGATAACAGGACGCATTTGTTTGTTTTTCTTTTGGACTAAAAAGACTGAGCTGACGAAACCTGAAGGGTCGAGAGAACAAGGGGCAATTGCCTGCTTTCGAAGAAGAGATTAAATTTCCAAGGAAATTAAATTTGTCATTACCAAAGAAAACTGGGGAGGATGAGGAAAGACTGATTGAAAAGACTCTGAGAAGAGCTCAATAGTGTATCCCTGAACAGTGCTTAAAACATATGGGTCTGCTGTTAGGGCCTGCCATTTTGGAAGGAACAGAAAAAGGCAACCTCCTACAACAGGAAGGCCAGAAGGTTTACTTACCGGGTTGAGAAGAGAACCTGGAACTTCTGTTTCCTTTGTTTCTGAAACCATAGTTTCTCTGCGGGTAGAATTGGGGTCTGTACTCTTGGTATGAGTTGTTATATGCGCCTCGGGAATCTTGCTTGCTATAAGTACGCCCGGCAAAGCGGTTCCTGCCTCTGCCGGCCCTGGTGAAAACTCGACTAGAGAACATCTTTTTGAGCGATTGTTGCACTTTGTCCAGTAATGCAAACGTAGCTACATATTTGCTAAGCTCTTTTATAAATGAGTCAGCAAAAAGAAGACCTCCTGCCTTGATTCCCGGATCTGAAACCCGAGACTTACTAATTTAGGGCCAAGCTTAAGCAGGAGTCCCTTCCTGCGCTCATGGGTAATTGCAGAGTTATCCAAACTTCACATCATGTCTGGGGGACACCAAAGACTCATAAATTCAGGGTCCCTGCAGCTTGAGGTACCCTGATTTTACACCTCATTGCTTACAATGCTCTTATGCTGGTGCCACCTCTAATGGTTGGACTTTAATGCACCTTAACATCAAAACAAAACTCTCCCTTCACTCTATAAGCAAACCACTGAAAACACATCTTGTTCTCCTGTTATTGCACTAATATTATTTTCTTCTCACCAGGACTGTAGACTTTTATAAAATATCTACTTGCCCAGGGACTAGGGGCCAGATGTAGCAAAAATAAAAATTGCGACTCGCATTTTGCGAGTTGATGCGACTCGCAAAATGCGAGTCGCAAATTGGAATGCCAGAAAAAAAAGCGATCCGATTTTGCGACTCGCAGCCGGACTCGCAACGCTGTGTGCGAGTCCGCAGGTTGCGAGGTCGCTGTTTGCGAGTGTGCAAAAAACGAACTCGCAATTAGCGAGTGGGTGTCGCAAATTGCGAATACCTTCAAAATTGCTTGCTGATGCAGCAGAACACTCCAGAAAGCATATCAGAACACCCTGGAAACACTTCCTGGCACATGATGATGACATCACAGCCAGGAAGTTAACAAATTCACCTGGGAGGAGGGCTCAGCAGTGAGCAGTGTCTCTGCCACTCACAGTAGGGTGCTGAGGAGTGGTAGGCACAGCACCATGGACGCAGCAGGGACCAGCCAGGCTGGCAGGAGGGGCAGGAGATCATAGATAACAGCCAGGACAGATTCATGTGGCACATGGCGTTAATGTGCCACATGACTGGTTGGCATTTTCCTGCCCATGGACAATTTCAACTTGTATATAGTTTCTTCATGACATTAATAAAACAGTTATTTTTGTTCCACTTAACAAATGGTTAATAGGTGAGTATGGTGGGAGTTGACACGTACCGTCCAAAATATTGCGTTGCAATGTGGTCCCGTCTCAGTCTGCCTTGATTAGCTAGACTCCTATCCCCATGATGGCGATGTGGTTGTTCTTGCTCTTCATCATCAGGATCTGGGTCTGCAGGGGTGAGAGGTAGCCAACGTCGGGTGGCTATGTTGTGGAGGATGGCGCATGCGACCACAATTTTGAAAGCGGTAATGGGGGTGTATTGGAGGGCGCCTCCACTGCGGTGGAGGCATCTGAATCTTGCCTTCAGCAGTCCGAAGGTGCGCTCGATCAGGTTCCTGGTCCTCTTATGCGCACTGTTGTATTGCCTCTCTGATTCAGTTCTGGGTGTTAAAAACGGAGTCATGATCCAAGGCCTGAGAGCATATGCACTGTCACCTGTTGGGCACAAAAGTACACGGTTAGGAAGTCCAGATTGTCGTGCACAGTGACCTGTGTGTATGTCTGCAAGTGTCTGTGGCTCTACCTAGGAGGTAACCGTCTCCAAATTCCCCACGTTCCAGGCGTTGATGTATCCCACTATGCCTAAAAATGTATGAGTCATGGGTACTGCCAGGAAACTTAGCTACGATGTCCGTGATGACATAATGGGCATCACAAACAACCTGTATGTTGAGTGAGTGGGTACACTTCCTGTTGCGGAAAATGTGTTCCAGATTAGCAGGGGGGCATATTTGAATGTGTGTCCCATCTACACACCCTATGACATGAGGAAAGTGGACAATGCGGTAAAAGTCCAGCTTGGTGCTGTTAATTTCTGCCTCATTCCTTGGTAAGTATATGAAGTGAGACATGTGCGTGACTAAGGCATCTAGGAATGCCCTGAGGAACCTTGACACTGCACTTTGGGATACCCCACCTGCCACGGCAATGACCCCCTGATAGCTCCCTGAGGCCAAGAGGTGCAGTGCGCATAGCACTTGCACATGCGTAGGGATGGCGCAGCCACGCAGAGTCTTGTGTTCTAGCTGTGGTTTCAGTAAATCTATTAATTCTAGAATGGCTGCGCTGCTAAGGCGGTATTTGTCATAGATCTCCTCTTCAGTTTGCTGAAAAAGAGTCTGCCTGGTTCTATATATCTTCTCCTGTCTGTTGCCCCTCCTCCTCCTCTGCTGGGCTGCGTAGACTCTCCTCCTCACTGCTATCAGGTATATCTCCGCCATCTTGAGTAACCCAGATGCCTTCTGGGTCCCCTTTTATACTTTGGTAATGGTTACCACCTGCTCTGAGTTAGTGGTAAATGGGACATGCAAACTGGGCTTTTTGCGACTAGTCGCAATTTGCGAGTTGCAATTGCATAAGGTTTGCGACTCGCAAATTGCGACTTGCAATTTGCGGGTCGCAAAATGGGGTCGCAACGGATGCGACTCGCAAACGGGTCCCATCGCTTTTTGCGAGTCGGAAATGGGCTTTTTGCATCCCATTTCCGATTTTGCACTGTCGCAAATTGCGAATCGGCCCGTTTGCGAGTCGCAAACGTTTGCTACATCTGGCCCTAGATGCTCTAGAAAACCTATGTCCTTGTTAAAAAAAAAAAAAAAACACTGGTCTCATTTGATGTAATGCATTAAGGTGACAAATTATGGCAGCATCATTATTATTATAACTGATCTATAACAGCTTCTCTGATTATGCCAGGGCTCATGTTAGGTCAATCTCTAATCCTACATCGTTCTGATTATACTGGACTCTGAACAAAAGAAGGTTCTATTTATCTCAAATCTTTGACTATTCACATGCTTGGCATATGCAGAAGCCCTGCTTATGAGTGGACTCTGTTCAGGCTAGTTTTCTAATATCTATAGCGCTCTGACTGTGCCAGCAGTAACATTATAATCGAGTTTTGATAATAGAGATCAGGCTATATCTTTGCACTTTTTCTTACTTTAAATTCAGGGTAAGTGTCTTCCGAACTGTTCTTGCAAATTTACTTTTAAATATTCACTTGATTTTCCAAAATTTGACAGCAAGTAAGCTCAGTTTCTACTTACAGTCTGTGCATTAGTTGAAAACTGAGGATCGTTGATCATTGAGAATGCCTGCAGTCTGACATTCTTCACTTGACCTGATTACCTTTTTAGGTTGAGCGCACAAGCGCTCTGATGTGTTGTAACCTATCTGTGGGCTTCTAACCACGCCCACCTCATGCCCATCACTATCACTCGTTAATGGGCTTGTCTTTGAAAAATCCTTTATCATCATTGGTAAATGCTTTACGTTTGTCCCTCCTTGGGGCGATTTTGTTACCTCCTTGGCCATCGACCCTGTTACATGGATAATTGCACACTTGCAGACACGTTTGATTGTGAGAACTTGTTTTTGCTTTTGTGTTTCTCCAATGCTGTCATGCTCATGGCAGCCGTGGAGCTTTGAATTGGCTTGCTTATATCAAGTGTTTGACTTTTCATTTTCAATTTATGTGGCAAGAAAAGTCCAATGAGGAATTTACAAAGCCAATAATTCTAACTTGAGCAAACGCAAGACCCATTGCTTTGCAAATGCTTGTTAGATAATGTGGTCACTGGCACAGATGTAGCAGTGCCAGTGTTAACCTTGCTATTGCCACAGAATAAATAATATCAGTTTCACATAGCACAGTTGTTTGATGCATCAGTTAGAGAGACCATCTGGACCTTAGACCACATGATCAAACTCTAGTAAGTCTAACTGAGCCTTTAATGGATTTATGATACCTGCTTCTTGCATGAGGTGGATTTTGGTGAGGGCTTCTGATTTTGGGAGTCCTGCCTCTGCAGGACCTTGCTCCTGGTGAATGCTGCTTCAGACTCAGGCTGGACAATGGAGACGTGTAGTAGGAGAGTGCAAAATTTGGAAAATTACGCAAAATTCTATGACAATTAAAATAAATGACAGTTACACATAATGCAAATCTGTGATTTAGTTCTGTATTTAAGAATGAACTACACCCATGCATCACGTTTTGACACAAAGATGCATTTTGTGCTAAAAAAGCAAAAAAACGTGAAAAACGCAGTTGCCATGAACAGAGCTCACGTTCTGATTGTTCATGCTGTTCCTGTGCCCCCACTTTATATTTTTGCCACTAACAGTATTGTAATTATACCATGTGAATTAATGGTAAAATTCGACAAATTTAGAGTAAAAAGCCTAAAGAGAAATTCCCAAAATTACATGAATTATGCCACCGTAATTTAAATTGCTCCCTGGCATAGTATGTAGCATTCTTCTCTCACTGTATAAGTGGCGACTAGTCAATAAATAATATCCCAACCTTTTTTTCGTTAATGCAGTACCATTCCCCAGCTTGTCAGGCTGTCAAATGTTCAGAATGCCTCCCTCAAAGCAATCCTTTCCTCATTGCTGATGTGGCTTCGAAAAATATGAGCAGGAGTGCCATGGGCCCTAATAAGCCTTAAGGCAAACGTGGAAAATGAGCTTCCTTGTCTCCTTGTACAACAGTAAAATGCAGCTACAGTTGCTACCCAGAGGAATAAGAAGGTTGTCAATGGCCTTATGCAAGCAAAAGAAATGCACCTTTTCTACTGGTTTAGTAGAAAAACTACATCCAGTGTGACCCTCAAACTCTGGGCCCCGGAGTTGTTGCACCTGCTGCGCTATTTTTTATAGAATTTTGTTCATTTTACCATTTACAATAATTGACAGAACAAGTAACCAGAGTACAAAGTCAACCCCCCTTCACTCCCTTGGGGTCACATCTTCCTTTTTAGGGTTGAGCACACAAGCGCTCCGACCCTGTTGTAATCTCTCTTTGGGCTTGTAACAAGGTCCATGTTACGCTTTTCACTTTCATTGATTTGTGGGCTTGCCTTTTAAAATCTGCTTGCTTTCATTAGTGAAAGACATGCATAGGTCATGCCTTTTCTGGTGTTTAGCCCTCCTTGAGCGCACCAGCCAACTAATGAAAATTTACAAGACTCGATGTTTTCAGCCTGGTTTCTCCACTACTTTATCTTTTTTTTCCACGCAGTGCAATCGCACTGGGTTTTACATAGCGCAGTTGCTCTTTTTTTTCCATTCAATTTGGGTGTCAAGAAAAGTCTGGTTAGGAGTTTACAAAGCTAATAGCTCTAACTCGAGGAAATGCGAGACCCATTGCATTGCAAATGCTTGTCTCTTTTACTCACAGTTACCCCTACTGAAGTGTATTTCACCCGAAATGCATTGGGTTTTACCATAAAAAATGTCAACCTTCAGTCTTTTGTATCACTATGTCAGCAACGTTCATCTGCAAGTGTGAAGTAACATTTGTATCTTCATTGAAATCTTGAAATTGACACGTTGTGAATAAATCTTGTATAACAGCACGAGGACTATCATTACTTACACAGATGTTTTTGTAAATTGTTATATGTGTAAAAGGATTGTTGTATATTAGAGCCTTCTGACACACAGTAGTGCGGTCTGGGTCTAACACACTACATGTACTAGTCCCTAGCAAAACAAACCTTTTACCAGGCCCAAGACTTCCTTTTAAATGCATATACATCACCCCTAAGGTAGGCGCTGGAGCCTAAAGGCCAGGGTGCAATGTATTTTTTAAGTTGGGCATGTACTTTTTAGTTTTACATGTCCTGACAGTGAAAAACTCATAAATTCGTTTTTCACTAAATTCAAATGGGAGCACATAACCAGTTCATGATTTGTGCCTTCTCTCCATGGTGAAGTCAGATCTTAAATTACAATTTTGAAAATGCTGCTTTAAGAAATTTGGCATTTTCGTTTCTTACACATTTAGGGGCTCATTTATAAGCCCCTTGGGCTGCCATAGCATAATTATTTTTGATGCTACGGCGGCACAGTACAGTCCCCCACCCCGCTCCATATTTACAAACTGGTGCAATGATACCATTGCACCAGTTTGTAAACCCTGGTGCCACATTATATATGTGCCAGGTATAATGTATCCAGGGGAGACATTCCCCCACTAGGAGGCCTCGAGGTTCAGTAAAATCGACAAGATTTTACTGCGTCATTCTAGTGCATTTCTTTAATGCCTGCCCAGGGAAGGCATTAACGTGACACTAGGCTGTTTTCAGTGGGACGCCCTGAGCATTGCTGGACTAGCGTCAATATTTTTGATGCTAGTCCAGCAAAGCACCACACCTATATCAGAAATTCTGACTCAGCTGTGGTGATAAGTACCATGGTGCACTGTATTGTAAATGCAGCGCTACCATGGTGTTGTTAGGGGGCGCAGAGCACCACAAGCAAACTGGTGCATTGTAATTGATGTGCCAGTTTGCAGTAAATGAGGTCCTTAGTGCCTGCAGCCTGCCTCTGGGTCACATGACTGCGTGTAGCTGAAAGTTGGGCTTTGTGAATTCCTTTTAGACATTGGTGGAACCCAGGACCCATGAGTGACTCCAAGGGTGAGTTGACTGGCCTCCTGACTATGGCCACAAGCACAGAAGGCTTCAACAACCTTGAACTCAGCACATGGACGCTGCTATCCATGAGTCATTTCCTGCCAAGTGGTGCCACCCGAGTCCTCGACCCTTGAAAGTGGATCTGAATGTGCTGTGCCAGCCCACATGTGGATCTAGCAGAACCAATATATCTCCTCTACTTCACAGTGCAAACCCGAGCATAACCAATGCATCACCTCAGCTGTGAGGATTCTCTCAGTGCACGGACTTTGCATCAAACTTGAAGCACACATCAGAACCGCCACTGAGTGAAGCTTCACTGACACAGGCCCTCACATCACAAATCTCTTCTCGACAGCACCCTCTACAAAGTTGCTCTTTGTCGCATCACAGCCTCCCAGCTCTTCAGAACCAATGCAGCACCTTGACAGCGTGACGCATCCTCGATGCTGGACTTTGCATCACAAACCCTCATCGACTGGATCCTCAACAATGACACAGGACCTTGCATCCCAGCTTTGTAGCTTTTTTGAACCGGTGCAACTCCTCTGCTCGATATGGGACCTCGCAACACTCTGCAACCAGGATTTAAAGTACTGTTGTTCATTGAGCCTAACTGTGTCCCTGTAGCCGGTCCATGCCCCATTGCAGTCAGCCTTAATTTGTGATTTTGTCCCTGTTTGGTGCGACCAGATATCCCCAGTTGTTTTTTTGTGCATTTCATTCACTGAAATCTTTAAAATTGCATATCTCCGGGTCTACTGATTAGATCTGTGCTGCTTGTTTTATTTATTGCAATTTGCTCTACTTTTCTAAATTGGTGTGGGATTTCTCTTGTATTATCTTTTGACTTAATTGGTGTTTGAAGTGCTGCACAATTACTTTACACATTGCCTCTAAGTTAAGACTGCCTGTCCTGTGCCAAGCTACCAGAAGACTGAGCACAGGTTAACTTGGAAGTTGCTTGTGCCTCACACTGACAAGGACTGTGGTTGTTGCTTGAGTAGGGTTTTACTCCCCCTCAACTAGTAACCCAATTTCTCATAGCGTGAGGATTAGGACTTGTGTTTGTGCTGTGACATACAATAATTTTGTGCTACACTAAAAATCCCAGATAAATATTCTGAGACCAATTCAAGTTTTACATTCTACTTGATTGGCCGTCTTGTTTTTTTCAAATTCACCCTTACTCTACCTGTCTGTTTGTACTTGATGCTTCACCTGCAAAGATGGAATTTGAGCTCCTTAATCTGGAGAGCTTCACTGTGGCTGAGCTCAAGGAATTTTGCCAGGAGAAGGGGCTTTCCATCCATAGGAGCACCAAGAAGACAGAGCTCTGAAAGGCTCTGCAGGCCTGGACTCAGGCCAGCCAGTTGCCAGTCACAGCAGGGGACCAGGAGGGGGAGGATGATGTGGAGGTGTCAGAGCAGGACCTGGATACCAGCTCTAAGATGTCTTGACCCCAGAAATGAAGCTGCCCGTTAGAGCAAACAACAGTATGTCTTCTCAAGCTCTGTCGCCAAAAGAGCTGGCAGGCAAGATGGCAGGAAGGGAGTTTGGCTGCAAACTGCCAAGCTGAAAATTGAAGCAGAACAAAAGAAAATGGCCTTTGGAGGAGAAGAAATTGGCCATAGAGGAAAAGAAACTGACCATGGAGGCTGAGAGAGCTCTGGAGGAGAGAAGCATTTTCCTGGCTCATGAACTGAGTCTGAAGGAGCTGGACATCAAGACCATGCAGGCAGGGTCCAGTAGAGATGGTGGCCTCGTACCTGCAGTGCCTTCTGGAGACTAGAATGTCCAAATTCCTAAAGGTCTGGTGCCTGGTGCTTTGAAGCTTATGAGGTGGCTTTACAGATGCATAGAATTCCTGAGCAGGCTTGGAGGCTAGCCTCTGGAAGCATATCCCTAGCGAGGGTAGCTATGCCCTACTGGTCCTAGAGAAGGGGAACAGGATGAGGTATCCTTCCTATGAAGGAAACCCTTGTAAGGAAGCATGGCCTCACCCCTAAAACGTACAGTCAGAAGTTTACGGATAGCAAGAAGCTAGCCCATCATTCCTGGGTGGATTGTGTGGATTCCTTTTGCAAGGTACTGGATGGTTGGGTGAAGGGCAGTAAAGTGAAGGATTAAAAGGGGCTGTATAGCTTGATTGCAAGACAGCACTTGTTCTGTCTTTGTTTTGTAGATCTGTACCATCACCTTCTTGATAGGAAGCTTATTGAACCCAGGGAGCTTGCTAAGGAGGGGGGGCACTTCCTGAGCTCTCGGGTCCACAAGAAAGTATCAGGGGGATCACCACAAAGGTGGGCAGGGTTCCCACAAGAAGGGATGGGAAGACAAACACAAAAACAGGGAGTTTTGTAAAGGTCCCCAAATTAGTTCTAAGGATCAGGACTCACAATCCCCACCGGAACAGAAAAAGAAGAGGCTCCCTGATACTCAGTCCTCAGAGTGCCAACAGGTTGAGTACTTATAGAGTGATGCCATGAGTCCTAAGCAGATACTGTCCCCCTCTGGTGGGCAGACACCGGGGCCAGCTAATGTAGCGCTTGGGGAGGAGATTGCCAAAGATAATATGGAGGATAGCATGGAAGTTGTCCCAGTGACCCTGGGTGATGGAGAGATGGTAAAAAGGGCTCACATGCCTAGTAATATTAAGAAATACAGGCAGTGAGTCACCCTCAATGGGCAGAGGGTAGGGGCTCTAAGAGACACTGGAACCAGCATTGCAACGGCATGATGTCATTTGGTGACCTCAGAGCAGGTAGTCACTAAAGCATTACACAACTATCACTATTCGGTGGCTCAGGTTCACTTTGAGTAGGGGGATCTGAGGTTCCTTAAGGATAGCTGTGAGTCCATCCATGCCTGTTGATTGTCTGCTTGGCAATGGCCTAGAGCACACCATCTGGAAAGAAATAAAGCTTAGGTAAAACCTCAATATGTTAGGGTTGCCTGAATGGATGTGCCTGACCACACGATGCATGGTGGCCCAAGAGGGTAGTCAGAAGGACATGGAGCCTGGAAGAATCACCTAGGTGCCTGTCAAAAAGAGAAAGGGGTGCAGGAAATCCAATCCTGAAACTCCTACAGTCTGGGAGAAGGCTGAGGCTGATGTCCCAGAACCTACAGGGGAGGAGATTGACGTGCTGGGGAGCTTACTTAAACTGACCAACTGGCAGAAAGAAAGAGGTCCCGCCAGGAAGATGTTCTGCAAGATGCAGATGCAGTGCCCTACTCCTGAAAGCCTATGGTGGAAGGCTGAGGCCCAGGCAGCTTTTAACAACTCTGGTGATCACCTGATCTACAGGGAGGATGCTCTTCTGTTTAGCAAGCCTAAGGTGCCTGAGCTTGGTGCAACCCATGTGTGGGTCTTCCCCAGTGCTAAAAAGGTCTTCCTACTAGAGCTGGCTCATGATGTTACCCCTGCGGATCATCTAGTGTGGGACAAGTTCTTTGAAAGGCTTGTCACCCACTTCTATTTCCCCCCAATGAGGGTGCCTCAAATGTGTTCCGCAGGTCAATCACTACCTGCTAGGCCAGTGGCAAGTCAGGAGGGATGCACAAGGCTCTCCTGCAGGTATTCCCTATCATTAGTTCTCCCTTTGTATAAGTGGGGGTTGACATTGTTGGGCCTCTGGACCTCACGCCAGCCTCTGGAGATGTTGACTGCACCTGTGGTGACAGGGGCACTGATGAGGATACCCACCCACGTGGGGTTCCCCAAGGAGTAGTATCTGACTGTCGGACCAACTTCATGTCTGCATTAATGAAGCCCATATGGAAAGAGTGTGCGTTCTCTATGTCAGAAGTACACTTCTAGTTACGGATAATGCCCTTTAAGTTGATGAACAACTCTGACATCACCCAGAGGTTGGTCTGCCAGGCCCTGGCTGGATTGGAGAACTTCAGTGCTCCCTTTCTAGACATCTATGTGGTCTTAAGTTCTAGCAAGGAGGATCACCTGTGTCACCTCAGGGAAGTACTTCAGGCTCTGCAGAGGGCAGGCCTGACTGTCACCGCTAGTAAGTGCCAAATAGGGCAGGGTTTAGTGGTCTACTTGGGACAGCAAGTGGGAGGAAGCAAAGTGCTGCCCTTCCAGGTCAATATCAAAACCATTCTTGCTTGGGAACACCCCAGAGGTGAGAGCCTTCCAAAGCTCCCCTGCAGGAGATTCGTCAAGGGGAAAGGCCCCATTGTTGCTCCTGTGACAGAGCTGGCTTCTAAGAAAAAGCATAGACAGGTGATCTGGATATAGGCGTGCCAGAACGCAATTGATACCTTAAGGCCATGTGCACAGCAACCAAGCTCAAGGCTACTGATTTCTCCAGCGAATTCATTGACAAGACAGACACCTCAGGGCATGGCATAGGGACGTGCTCTCATTGCTAAAAAAAAGAGCGCCGGATCAACCGTTAGCCATTATCAGTAGGAAGTTACTTCCCAGGGAACAAAGGTGGAGTGCAATAGAAAGAGAAACCTTTGTAGTAGTCGCAGCACTGAAGAAGAAAAGACAACTCCAATGCTAATGGTCTTTCCATGTTTTTCCGGCTTAGTTTTGGGAACTCCCTAGTGGTTTGGTAACTCTCCCAACTATCAGTTCGGGGGCACGTGTTAGACCTGCATTCCTTGGCATGATTCTCCCTTAACCTTTTGCCTTCCATCCTCCATTGCTCTGCTGACTTCGTTTTTGCAGGCTTTAACACTCTGCAGACATTACCACTGCTAACCAGTGTAAACGTATTGTGCCCATTCCTTAAAACTTGGTAGAACTGGCTTATACTCAATTTGCATACTTAATTTAATTGTAATTCCCCACTAAAATGACACTCCCTGTGCCCAGGGCCTGTGAATTAAAGGCTACTAGTAGCACTAAGGCACTGATTGTTCCACCCACTTAAGTAGCACTTTAAACATATCTCAGGTCTGCTATTGCAACCTCTGTGTGCAGTTTTAAACTGCCATTTCAACCTGGCAAAACCAAACCCAAACCTAACTTTTTAGTGCATACACATGACCCCTAGGATAAGCCCAGCTCACAATGCAGGGTGAAGTGTATTTAAAAAGTTGATCAAATTTGTTTTAGTTTTACATGTCCTGGTAGTGAAAAACTCCTTAATTTGTTTTTCACTACTACAAGGCCTACTTCTCCAATAGGATAACATTGGGGTTACCTTATTACAATTAATAGGTGATAAATTCCAGATGGGAGGAGGAAATTAGTTCATGTTTGGTGTCTTTGGAATTTTAATTAAAAATCCTCCTTCATAGTAAAGTCAGATTTTAAATTACAATTTTGAAATTGTAACATTTAGAAAGTTGTCATTTTTTCGCCTTAGCTATTTAGTGCCCACAGAATGTTTCTGGGTCAAATGACTGGGTGTAGCTGATAGTTGGACTTTATGTATTCCTCCTGGACAGCCACCACAATAGAGACCTTAGGTGTGTCTGGGTGTGCCATCACTGGCCGAATGGAGGGCAGAGCTGTGCACAGGCCTTGTTACACTTGAATAAGTTGTGTCCCGCATCCACACAAGGGGATACCTCCTGTAGTTAGTTAATCTGGAGCCATGACTGGATCCCTGAGTGACTCCATGTGCTAGTTGGCTGGCCTCCTGACTGGAGCCTCAGGGACAGAAGGCTCCAGTAAACTTGAACCCAGTACCTGGACTCTGCCTTCTGTGTGTTTTACCCTGCCAAGTGGTGCCACCCTTAGTACTGGACCCTTAGAATTGGTCTGAAGCTGCTCTGCCAGCCCATCTGTGGATCCAGCAGAACTGACACATCTCCTCTGTTGTGGGGCTGAAACCCAAACGGAACCAATGCATCGCTTCTGCTACAAGGACTCTCTCAGTGCAAGGACTCCGCATCATCCTCAAAGTCTGCATCAGAACTGCCACTGTGTGAAGCTTGACCGACACATGCCCTCGCATTGCAAATCTCTTGTCCATGGCAGCCTTGATGAGGACTCTGGATATCGCATTGTGACCTCCCAGCTGTACGGAACCGATGCATTGCCTTGACTGCATTATCCATCATAAATACTAGACTTCGTATTGCAAGCCATCATTCAAGGGATCCTCAACCAAGCTGCAGGACCTTGCATCCTAAGTTTCCAGCTCCTCTGAGCTGACTCATTCCATTGGCTACACACCACATACTATGGGTCCTCGTAATGCTCCGCAACCAGGATTTAACGTACTCTTGTTCAACAGGCCTAAATCAGTCCACAGTTGAGTTTCGTGCCTTTTGGTGCTATTTTCACCTAACCATTTAAAATTGCACATCTAAGGTTCTTCTGATTGAATTTTTGTCCTGCTGGTCTTGTTCTGGTTATTAACATTTACTAATTTTCTCCAAATTGGTGTGGACTTTCACTTTAATACTGTTTTAAGTGCTGCCTCAATACGTTACACACTTCCTCTAAGTTAAGCCTGCCTGCTCTGTGGCAAGCTACCAGAGGTTGAGTGGCCACTCTGTAGTTATAGTTAAGGAGATCCGAGACAGGGATTTTTCAGATTTTTGTCCATTAATAACTTTGTACCCATTTGACAAAAGTACACAAAACTTTCCAGACCTGCTGCACCTTTTTTCTTTTGGAAATTCTGAAAGTTTCCAATAATTTTGGCACTATTACATATTTGGGGGTGCATTCTGTGGGGTAGTGCAGGGAAATAGAGTAAGCAAATGTTAAGTTATAAGGATTTTTGTGTTATCTGTGACTCCGGTGGTACCGCCATACTACTGCAGTACATAGCGATGACAAGGGATTATCTGATTGGCTAACATGTTGTTTTCCAAAACATGAAGGCCGCCATGTTGGTTTTTACAGCAGTTTGCCTGTGTTTTGTAGTAACCTCAAGATTAAGTTTAAAAAGAAGGGACATCTTGTCCTGTTAATTAGTACCAGTTTACTAAAGTGGTGATATGTAGGGAACAATATGTGCAAATGGCTGTATGTTTTGAAAAAAAAATCCGAAGTACCACAGTACTATTGCAAATGTTTTCAGAGAGTTCAAGGTATCATAAAAGTATGTTTGAAAAAGGAAGCCATATATTTTGACATTTATTGATCTTAATGTTAGGTTGGCTCTTAAAAGAGCCTTTGATTAGAAGTGTGTACTTTGTATTTAGTTATGCTTCAGCAGCAATTGGCGGGTGTTATAATGGAGTACATTATTTCCATCTGAGATAAAATGAACATCATCTGCACAATATAGATAATGCTTTGAAAACATGGTGTTTAGGTGATAAATGGAAGACATGCTATGATCTCGTAAGAAGGCACACACCATTTTGCTGATATGTGTGCATGTTTTTCATACTTTCCCACATTTGCTAATCAGCACTTCCATTTTATCCTTTGGCAAATGATGGGCACAAAATAAGTGTGAGGAAATAGTCATTAAATATTTCAAAGTAGCTTTCTTCTTTAGTTCACTTCAACCACCAGTGAGGTTACCGATATCATTTCCTCAACAATGAATAATTATAAAATGGAGATGCTGATAGGCAGTAAGAGATGAAATGAGAGATAGGATGTTATTCCACCGTAAACCTCTTTCAGCCACCCATGTTATGTCAACATTTGCCAAATCTAAATCATGTTCAATTCCATGATTCTTTGCATATTCTTTAGCCCAAAAGCTAAAATGGTGCCAATTATCAACACACAAACCATCTTCTTTGAAGAGTAGCAAAAACCTTAAAAAAACACTAACTGAATGTAGGAAAGTGCAATATATATGTGGTGGACTACATCACTGTCCAATTACGTACTATTTATCATGTTACACTTATGAAAGAAGAGGTGTGATTAGTTACATGTAAGATTGGGCTACTAACATAGCTCAAACACTCCTAAAGAAACATATTGAATAACGCATAGACTAGCATGTATACTTTCTGAATATTATAGTATACCTACAGCTACTTTAGTGACATTTAAGGTCATATGACCATGTTAACCAATAGAATACAGGATTAGAAGGGAATGCCATGTAACATATGTGAACGAGAGACTAACTTTAATGATGTGATAAAATAAACTAATATTATTCCATCTAACAAAAACACCTCAGCTGCAACATAGTTTGCAATTATATTATATTTTGCATAAGGCTACAAATGTAGCCCAATAATACTAGACTTATGCAAACACTAGTTAGATGAGCTGGACTGCAGTACTAGAACTGAAGTTCAACTACAGCTTGGAGATACACCTATTTATTTCATAGTGTTACATTATTAGGAAAATAATCACAGCATTTACTTCCATTGAATTTAAACACAAATAAAGGTGCATTATATTTTAATAAGAAAACCTGTAATATGTAGCGCTAATGTGTGATTTCTACTTCGCTATAATTATCACTAATAGTACAGTTGCTTTGTTTTATATTATCACAATGCCTTTGAAATATTACCAACAAAAAATGTGTTTAACATATATATGAGAGAAATTACCAAAAGACAAAGCGGACATTCCAAAAAGAAAAATGGTAAAATGATTACTGTATGTTTCCAAACTGAGAAAGCACTTTGTACTAATGATATGGTTGTGCATGCAAAAGAGCTTCCTATAAATGCTATTATGTGTAGAAAAAACACCTACAAAAAACAAACAGGTGAAATATTCTCTTTTGTACAGTCAAACAAGAAGGGAGTGCATTAGACATATTAGAACTAAATAGTTTGAAAATGGAGAACTTGAGAATATACAACTAAATCATATCACTTCAAAAAAACATACTGGCAAACTGAAGCATAAACCATATGTTCACCTGAATGTGGAAAAAGCATTTGCTGTCAAAAGAAGATTATTTATTTTAGCTATGAAACACTACTATGTTTAATTTTAGCATGTAAATAATATGTTAGGAAAAAAACATTGAAGTTCTATATGCAAGATTCAGACAAAATCTATTGAAAACATACAAAGGTTTTTCAATGTTTTATACAAAAAACATTTGCATGCAAAATAAAGAATGCAACATTGGACAGCTGCCCATTTAGAAATATTATATAGATTGAAGCGCCCTTCTTTAGGTGGCCTTCAAATGATATGTGTAATTTAATTTTAATGTTATTAAAATGCTTTCTACTCATCATTCAAATATACAAAAACTTGTAGAAACTGTATACTTTGTTAAAGAGCCAGCAATACAATCAGGGCCAGCTTTAGTGCTAGTGGAGCCCTGTGCAACACACTTTTTGGGCACCCCCGCCATCATCACGACCTCCTCGGATTCACTCACTACCACCTGCCAAATGTGCCCTTCATCTCTCCATAGCACCCCTTTCACATACATTCATTTGTTTTACAGCACTGGTAACTGTTGGCTTCACTAATCCACTCAGCTATCCACATACAATACAGTTCTGTTCTTTGTAGCAGTCATATTAACTCTATGCGCTACTTTATGGCGAGTCAAAGCTGCCACTAGATAAAACTCCCATCTCCTCTCCCTTACAGGAACATTAATCACCAGGGGTATCTTGACATTTTAATTGTTTCCCGAAGGCACAAGGAACTTTTCAACGGGTGCTTTTAAATCACAAGTTTTGAAAGTAATTGGTAAACTCAGTGCCCTCAGTAACTGTGCGGCCACACTAAGCGCACCGTCTGAAAGCCAGACCTGGATAAAATTGGAGCAAATAAATTATGCTCTCCTACAATGTAATCCTGAGAAGGTCCTATCAATTACAAAGTATATACAATCAAATACTTTGGTGGCAAGTCTGATGTTTTGGTGTCACCAAATATTGCATACTCAGAAAGTACAATGGACAATCCAGGTATGGACTTTAAAAAGTATGATTTGAATAGTTTCCAATTTCAAGTAACCATTTCTGAATTTCTAAAAAACAAAAAGTGTGCATTTACTGTAGATAAACATATTATGCAAAAGAAATTAAATATATTGATTTACTATGAAACAACCTGAAAAAGAAGACAGAGTAGCTTGGGGGAAACTTGCTATTTATCATATTGTAGAAAACAGAGGTGATGTCTGTGTTGATCACATTGTATGTTAATATTGTCTTGGAAACCTGACAATAACTTTATACCTTCATATGCAATTTCTAATAATTTGGAGATGTACCCTATAGGAGCAGAATTTCAAAATTTAAATTGATATGAAAGTATATTAAGTCAAACTTTCCATCCATTTTAAACAATTATTAGAATGCAACGTAAATCTTGCAAATTTCAAGCACAAGAATTAGTTTGTGCACTAAAAGGAAAGGTTGGTTTTCTACCATTAAATATTAAAACGCATAGGAACTGTGGGAGTACAGTGGAAATTAGAAGAATTTTCAGGTATGTCAGTTAATGGAGTGAACAAAAGAAGATAAACTTTGGCAAGCATTAATAAAGTATTTCCTAAATACAAGAGGCTATTTCATACTCGTTAGAAAATAACATGCGCTACAAGAATTTTCAATTTAGTGACTTCGTAGATACCACTGACTTACTATTTAAAGATGAAAGTAATGCAGGCCAGTTGCAGAAAATGACTAAAGAACACTCAAAAGAAATATATGAGCACTATAATATACACATACTGCATTCTAAAGAATTAATGAGTGATGCTTAACAACTGTATCAAATGAGAGAGCCCACAGAAGATTCAGTTAGTACGTGAGGAAAAAAACTTTAGTGGCTCGATGTATTCCAATTTTATTTTCAACTGGAAAAGAAGGGTGATATTTTATTTATTTATTTATTTATTTATTTATTTTCAGTATTTGGAAAGCACAAACACTCATCACCAGAGGGATATTGGAGCCCTGATACTGCCACACTCTCGGTCAAATGGTATACTGGGGGAGGTGCAATTTAGTAGATCGAGTCAGTTACTCTAGGAAGAGCTTTTTCTGGATCTAATGTCGTAGCTAGTGAGGTGGAAATCCAGGGGTAGTATATTCAACCGGGCTGCTGTCCGGGGGTAAAAAAGCAGCCTCTGGCTCTAACGTTTTGGACATGTTTGGTTTTGGTTAAGCCTAAATTTACTTTCACAAATTTCGAGCAGGTGTGTAAACTTGTACCTTAGATCAAAGGATCACAGAGCTGGAATCATGAAGGTCAGTGTGAGCATGGCAGAGAAGGTTAATGTTGCTCTTTAGAATGGGAAGCCACTGAAGGGATTTAGGCAGGCATAGACAGAGCTATATCTATCTTTGTTGCAGATAAGTTTCACATCTGTGTTTTGTATCACCTACAGTTGAGTGAAACAACAGAAAACCCCATGTATAGGGCATTTCGGTGGTCCAATCTGGTGGCAACTAGGTTTGGACTATGTTTCTGTTCCAGTCAACTGGAATCCACCAAAATAGTTTTCTGAGGAGTTTGAGCGAGCCAAAACATTTACCACAAATAGCATTGACTTCTTCCTGCATGAATAATGACTCATCAATTAGGGATGCTACATTTTTTTTGCAGCTTTATTTGGCTCAGGCATGGGTCCCAAGGATGCAGACCACCATGATGAGTCACAGATCTGATGGGCACCACTGAATAGTAGAATCTCAGTTTTTTCAGCATTTAGTTTTAAGCAGTAAGCCCTCATCCAGCTGGGGATCTCGGAGAGGCAGCCAGAAAGGTTTTCTGGTCTTTTCATGCTTCTCCCCTATTGAGATGACTAGTTGAGTATCATCTGCATGGGATCATATCTCGAATCCTCACTTTCTGACCATCTTGGTGAGAGATGCAACCTACACGTTGAAATGTGTTGGGCTTAAAGAAGAAACTTGTGGTATGGAGAATTTAGAGCTACAGGGGGACAATCTAACAGTATTCAGTTGAATGGACTGAGACCTTTTGCTCTATAAAGATCCAAACCCTTGTAGAGCTGTAGAATGGAGGCCCAATCTGATGGCATTTTTTCATCATTTAGCTGTATGAGACAGTATCAAATGCTACGCAGAGGTCAAGTAGCATCAGGGCAACAGCCTCACCCTGATCTACTTCTGATCTAATGTTACCTAGAAAAGCAAGAAGGGTGGTTTTGTGCTGTTCTTGGCTCTGAATTCCATCTGGGAGGGGTCCAGTAGATTGTAGCTTTCAGCAGACTGTTGACAAGTCTTTCTAGGACTCTGAACTTGTACAGAAGCAAGGAAATAGAATGGTAGTTAGATCGAATTGATACATCTAGTCTTACCTTTTTGGCCAGAGGGAGAATTAATGCCTGCTTCCAGGAGCCCGGAGACACTGCATTTATCAAAGAAGAGTTAACAGTTTAGGTCACATGATGACTCAGGATGGGGACAAAATGAAATGGGGATAGGGATTGTGTGGGAACCCTGATTTGACTTCTAGCATCAGCTTCTCCACAAGTTCCCTTGATACTTAGGCAAGACTCCCCAAGTGAGCTCTTACTTCCGGGTGTGGCCTTAACTGGGTCCAAAGGAACTCTGTTAGGGAGAATTGGGTATCAAATGTGGAGTATATTTTACTGATTATGTCTGTGAAGTAATTAGCTATTGCTTCACAGTGGGGGATGGATGGAGTGATGACTTGTGAGAAGCTGATGGGCCTTGAAACTTATTTTACAATTATAACTAGTTCTCTAGAGAAACTGCTGTTTTTCTCTAATCTTCTGATGAATTAATTTTTCTTAGCCCTCTCAAACAATCTATGATAATCATTCAATTGGTGTTTGTAGGCTTGATGATCAGATGGACTTTTGAAGGTCTCCAGGGTCCCTCTGAAGATCTGCATTTCCTCTTTCCGAGTCTCAGTTCAGGAGAATACCAATTTTCCGATGGAGGTCGCCTAACGTAAACTTTCTTTTTCCAAGAGGTGCTGCTGTCTAGAGATTTGGATATAACTGCATTAAAATTTATCAAGTAGATATCATGGGGGGTATCTTTGTCTAGCTCTGGGGAAATTAAGTGATTTGAAAAGAATTCAGTACTGATGTTGCATCAAGACTTTTTCCGTAGTATTGGGAATTTTGGATGTAGGTTTTTGAATTGAGGGTAGTGAAAGAAAAGCTAACGATGGAATGATCCAATCAGACCAAAAGAAAAATATCAATATTTCTTATGGTATCTTTAATAGAGAACAGCGTAATATCCTGCTATATGTGTGGGGCCAGTAATTCTTTGGTTAAGCTGTAGAATTTGCATGTTGCATTCTAGCTATTTACAAAGAGGATCTTCCAGATTTTCAAAATGTAAATTAAAATCTCCCATCTCTATATAGTCTTTGTTCTTTAAGATAAGTGTAGAGAGCTATGAAAGTATATTGGTGGCCCACTGAGCTGTCGCCCAGGGTCTGTAAAGGATAGTACCCCCCAGAGGTCTATGCTCTTTCAAAGACAGTTGGAAGGCTAGTAATTCATATTTGGTTGAGGATGAATTAAGTTCCATGGAACATATATATATATATATATATATATATATATATATATCTATCTATCTATCTATATATATATATATATATATATATATATATATATATATATAAGGGCAATGTAATCCCAATAGGTAGGGAATGCTCGATTAGCCTTGTTTTCGAAATAAAGACTGTGTGTGGGGTGGAATCTGTATTAATGTCCCAGATCTCCATATGATGTTTAGGTAGTGATCTATCTTAGAAATGAAGACGTTTTATGGACATTTCTGCTGGATTGCTAGTTCAGCTAAGTGAACCAATGGGAGGTTTATTTTTTGACCTTACCTACCATTTGTAGTTGCCACTTACAAATGGGCCCTCAATCGGCCCAGGTGTACCCAGCATGAAGGATTCCAGTTCATGTGGTGAGGGCTTATTTAGTAGCAAAAGTGTCCAGCGAATAGGATAACTTCATATTACTATCTGGGCTAAAACTAGCTAAAACCAGCAGGAGTTCTGGTGTCTGGTGTCATCCAGGAGCAGACGGGCTCAGATCAGCTTGCCTTTGGAGTACTTTTGGAGTGCTAGTGGCATGCCGGTGCAGCACAGCTGCTCAGCGCCCACATTTATAAGCTTCCACTTCATGGAAACCACTAGACCACTAACCCTAAGATGGAGGTCCCTAGCCATTCCTGTTCGGTGTGCCAACTGAATACTAGTGTTACAGCTAGTGCTTACTAAGGAGATGTCCCCCAAGCAATTCACTTCTCTTAATACCCCTAAAAATGTGCTGATTAAAAATTGTTAAAAAATACAGGTTTGTTTTCCTTTTTCAAAGTGGCAATATCCAGTTTTTTAGCAGCAAAGAGTCACAAAAGATATGAAATGTTTTTTAGCAGCAACGTCAAACAGTAATCACAACTGTTTCTATCAAAGTGCTTTGTGCTTAGCATCAAACTGATAAAGTGCCCAGTGACTTGAAGATTAGACGAGTGGCATGAATTTCTGCATCAGAATATAGGGCCAGATGTAGCAAGGCATTAGCGCCTCGCAAACGGCGAAAAACGCTGTTTGCGAGGCGCTAATGCCCTCACGCGATGCAGAAACACATTTTGCGAGTCGGAAGCGACTCGCAAAATGTGATTCCGACTCGCAAATAGGAAGGGGTGTTCCCTTCCTATTTGCGACTCGCACCGCGATGTAAGTTGATTCGCAAATCAACTCGCAGTTACCATCCACTTGAAGTGGATGGTAACTCATTCAATGCTCACAAAATATTTTTTTCAGAGCAGGCAGTGGTCCTATGGACCACTACCTACTCTGAAAAAACCCGAAACAAAAGGTTTCGGTATTTTTTTCTATTTGCAGCTTGTTTTCCTTTAAGGAAAACAGGCTGCAAAGAGAAAAAAAAAACTGCTTTATTGCAAAGCAGTCACGGACATGGTGGTCTGCTGTCTCCAGCAGGCCACCATCCCCGTGAGTGCCTAGACTCACTATGGGGTCGCAAACTGCGACCCACCTCATGAATATTAATGAGGTGGGTCTTTGCGACCCCAGAGCGAGTCGCAGAAGGTGTCTGAGACACCTTTCTGCATTGCGAATTGCGAGTTGCAATTTGCGAGTCGCTCTGACTCGCAAATTGCAAGTCGCAATTTACCACCTACCTACATCTGGCCCATAGTTCTATTAGACTATATTCAGAGAACCCAGGTATTACGTGAAACATACCCTATATATTTATATAAAAGTGAACAATCCATTATCTCCTATGCTGTTGCTCATGTGATGCAAACTGAAACAGGATTTAATAATTTAACAGCTAAAATATTTGAAACAAATGCATTGAAAACACGAGGAACAAAATATTATGTAGATTCAGCAAAGGTTTGCAGAATTTTTTAATCACAAATTCTAAACAATGCTTAAGTTTATAACAAATACAAATATAAATCTCCTAGGAGAGGTTGTTTATTTTCTCTGGAGAAAAGTGTATGAAGCGAGATGTTCACCTCATATTCATATACTGTTGTGGATAATAAATGTCCCCAAAATTGGATATGGCTCATATAAATCTGTTCTTCAGTTTATTGATCAATATGTTACTTGTGACATCCCATATAAAGAAACAAACAAAAAACTGTTTGATCAAGTTAATAAATTCAAATCAAACCAGTACACTAAATGTCGTTTTGCCTTCCTAAGAACAATATTAAATAAAAAAAGAGTGACCACGTGTATTTACTCTGCTAGGCATGTTGTCAAAAGAAAGTCCCTTAAAACCAGATATAATTTAAAAGAGGACACATCACAGCCAATCAATGACCATAACCCTTTAATACTGGATATGTGGAATGCTAATTTCGATATTCAATTTGTTGCTGATAACTAAACTGTTGATGTCCGTTATGTGACTTCATATATTATTAAAGCTGAGAGAAAACTGATATGATGCAAGTATAAGAAAAAATATCTGCTGAGCAATCTTTAACTAAAAGGCTGTCTCAATTTTGCCTTCAAATGCTATCTCAAAGATAGACTAACAGTTATGAGGGGTGTGTTTGTGTCAGCTCTTTGAGTTTGTATGCTAAGTATGTGGCTTAGTTTAGGATTAGTGAGTGTCCTTTGAAGAATTTTAAAACGTTTGCCGGAAATTGAATATCTTGCTCAGTTTGAACTTGAAAACAAAATTGTTAGACGCTTACTACCCTAACAGAAGCCGTTTATTGGAACACATCACTATTAGAAGATGCTTGAGTATATAGTTACAGTCACCTCCATTTTGTGGCCCCAGCTTCTCTATGCCCTAAACAGCCAAGTGAGCAAAAGACAAAGAGCTAGATGTAGCAAAGGGTTCTACCCATTCTGTGTCTATGGGAAAATATGTTCATACATATGGCCTAAAGAAGGTAGCCAGAACATCGTTAGCGCTAGGTGGGTGCTCAAAAGGTGGCCAGAACCCCCATAGCACAGGACGCATACATTCCCAGGCGCAGACCAGGCCAAGAAGGGGCCCATCTGTGCTCGTCCATGGCCATAAATCAGGATTTTGAGGTACTGATTTATTTCATGAATTTATTATCTGCTGGCATTTTTAATAGACGTACATTGCAACCTGTACACTGTGTCAGGAAAAAAGCCAGCAACTAATTCCATCACGCTTATCTATCATAAGTAATGGGTTTTAATGATACTGAAATTGGCTAAGTAGAGGCTAGGCAGGATGCTACTCTTAAAGATCACCTAATGATGCTGTCAAAGCGCCTTGAGGGGGACACAATTCTCGGTCAAAGCTCTAGCAGTGACCATCCTTCATCTTCTCATCTATCCGTTATAACCCTTAATCACGGTGCTCGACATATGGGCCCAGCAGTCTCTTGCTCATCTAACTCATATGTTTCCATGACCCTCTAACATTACAGTCTTGGAGTCATCCACCAAGTCTAACAGTCCCCAATCAAAAATGACCAGGAACACGGCTGTGTGAGATACCAGAGTGGTTGTACCTTTGTCCCGGCTATTGTAACACCACAACCTGTCCCTAATGCTCGAGCAAGCTTGTGCCTCTGGCAAAAGAGCCCTATAGGACCTTATTAATTTAGGAAATAATGAAAGACTTTGGTGGTAATTGTCTTGGTGAACTAGGCAACCTGAACAACTTGTTTAATACATTTTCTTCATCAGTTCTGGCTAAGATGAGTTCTATCTAAACTAAAAGAAACTGGCAAGAAAATGGTGATTCTTTGTAAATCCACTGGTAACTTTCCATACCCAGTCCCAAATAACCACAATTCAGACAAAAGAGGCCAATGCAGGATTCACAGTGTTCACCTGAATTCATACACCTCGGCTCGTACCCCTTGTATTCCCTCCAGTAGCCCACTGATTGACTCAGATGGGCAAGGGATAACACCCATGAGTTTCTAAAGATCCAGGACATGAACTTGCATTAGGGGTTAGCTCCGAAAGCTCTAGAACTCAGCAGGTTGCCTTTCACCCTCAGAGCAATCGCCATAATAGCCAAAATTAGGATACTGATATTCTTCCCCAGATTCTACCAGAATGTGCCCCCCTATATCATTGTTCCGGAAAATGTCCCTAAATATACAAAATCCTATCCTGAAGCACATACTTACTACCTAGTTCATTGGCCTAGGAGACACTCTGGTTGGACTTGTAATCTTCATGCAAATATACTGTCTGTAAAAATATTTTTTTGGATTGGCCCTCGAGCTAAGAATTGCATAGTAATTGCATAGTAATCAATGTAAAAAAATCCTCTTTTACTCAGGTGATGTCACACTACCTTTACCCTCTAATCAATCTGCAGGGGAATATTAAAGCACATCCCCCAGGGTATTTCTATTGCCACACAAGAAGCTCTGTGTGGCCATTGAGCCCATGGACTCTTCCTACTGGACACTGTGACTCTAACGTGAGTACATTGTGCAACCTGCAAGTCTCCAACATATATGAAGCCCTATCATCCCTGGACCCGATAGATTGACCATCATATATTACGAGGCACACGCCTGAGGATTTAGGGAGGTGATTCCCTCATATGGCGGACATTGATGCTGGCTCATGGGCCCCCTTTCTCACTTTGGAACTTAAAGTAATCTCTTGGAATGTGGCAGGTTTGTCGACTAAACTGCATGATCCTGATTGGCTGCAGTTAGTTAACCATTATGGTATTGTTTTTGCTGGCAGACTTGTGAATGTGAACCCCAGTAAATAAATGGCTACATTACGTTTTGTAGTCTGCTTTGCTGTCTCCAGCAGGCAGGGCTAAGGATGGCCTGTCAATATTTGTTTCTGTCAATCTTACTGGTGTTAGTGCTCAGAACTGTATTGTACTCCCCATCATCAATTATTACTTTTTAAGTCTCACAAATCGTTTGATCTCATATTGAAACATTTCTATCATAATAGTTTTGACTCTCCTGTGACAAAGGATGTTGATGAATTAGAGGAGCTTTTGTTGAATATAAAGAGTACATAGAAAAAAGGAAATTTTGATCATGTGGGTGGGGGATTTTAACATTTGTCCCTTTGACCCGACATTATGATGACATGTGGGTTACAGGATGATTTAAATGTACCTCTTACTCATTTTAGGCATACTGCCTCTGGGGACACGCCAAATAGAATAATTTTATCAGTGAATTTGGGATTTGCGCAGAATTTTAAACCTTCTATTACTTGTATAATTCCAACTCTTAACAATGCTGGTTCTATTAGGTCAATTGATCAATATTGTTTTCACCATATCTAGTCTGTACTGTTCTGACATACAATATAGTGGCAAGCTGTATTAGCAATCAAATCCCCCTTATCCTGCAGTTGTGCCTCAATTTTTCCAATAACGACACACAGTTTCCTCATACGGCCACTAAATTGAGTAAGAATAGGGGAGTTTGTGTCAAATAGAACCAGGTGGGCAAGGATCAATTTATGCAGGATTTAGTGCTGAATTATCAGGCGTTAATAGAGCAGTGCCTACACCAGGAGGGTGCCCCAAAGATATTATCCAGGCTTTTTATTCTTTAAGTGCCTACATGTCATCAGCACTAACCATAAGTAAATCATCTGGCCCGAGAAAACCTATTAGGTTTAACCAAGCATGTCCCCATGCTCAAGGAAAGCTTAAAGCAGCTTCAGGGGAATGGCCATGGGCTAAATCAAAAGTGATGCTTGGGAAAGCATATAAAACTGCCATTTTAGTGAGGAAGACAGAGAGAAGGACCAAAGCTTGGGAAGACCTAAAGATCACAAGCAATACATAGGATTCCCCTGCATTTTGGAAAATAATTAATCATCCTTATTTTTCTAGGTTTGACAGCCCACAGAGAGACATTCATTTTGGCAGATGTCTGGGTTAAGCACTTCTCTAAGATTGTGACCCCAATAAATTGACCCATGTCCCACAGGTAGTGGAAGAAATTACATACTATCATAAGGCCGCTGTCTGGTTAAACTTATCAATTGAACTGACAGATGTCATCTTGGCAATAAAAAGTAGTCTCTCAGGGAAGGTACCTCGTCCATATGATATTCCTGTAGGTTTATCTAAAGAGGATCTCAAACTGTGGGCCCTTTAATTACAAGTATTTTAAGGGCAGCTGTTATAGGTCTACTGATCCCAACCTAGCATGAGGCAGTAATTGTGTCTATATTTAAAAAGGGTGACAAACATCAGCTGCACTGCTATCACCCTATGCTGCTGACAGATAGCAATGTTAAAATCTTGGACAGGGCAGTTTTGTACAAACGGGAAGGCTGGGTGTTTGGGAAACAGATAAAGTTGGATGTACACTTAGGGTTCCATCCAGGTTTGTGAACTGTGAATCAGATTCTCAATCTCTATCTCATTTACCCAGAAATATGCACCTGGGGTTTATGGATCTTATATGTGCCTTCAGTAGTGTCCAACGCTCTTAACTTTGGGACATTATGGAAGGTATGGGGATTGACAGAGCCTTGGTTGATTTATTTTGCAGGTTACACTGGCAAATCCCAGCCAAGATACATTGTACCAGAGAGGGCGATCTCTTAACCAAGATTAACCCCGCCATTGGGGTTAATCAGGGTTGTGTAATTGGCCTGTTTCTGTTTTTGCTGTATATTAATGGCCTTGATGATTTTCTGATCTCCAGAGGTAGAGATTTGACAAAGATCAATTCTGGGCCTGTACCTATGCTATTGTATGTGGACGAAACAGGAATAATAGTCAGAACCGCCAATGTACTAGAGATTCTTTTGGACACCTTTAATGACTTTGGGCTTACAACAAATCTATCTAAATCTTTTGTAATTAAATGAGAATCCAGGTTTTCTAAATCTCAGAAATGTAGCCTCTCTGGTGCTGAGGTGATTAAAGTGCAAAATTGTACATTTCTAGGTATTCTGTTCAATATAATTTTTAATTGCAAATGTTTGCAAATGTTTGCTGAAATTTAGAGCCCGTCAATTCCAGAGCTCAGTTGATTCCATTTTTTGCTATGCTCAAAGGTTAGGACATAACCCGATTAAATAATTTGTCTATATATTCAAGAGCAAGTGTCAATCATTAGACACTTTTTGAGCTGGTGTTTGGTGTGTTAACACTTGCTCCATACAAAAAGTTCAGAATAAATGTTTGAGCAGGCTGCTAGCTTTTCTCAGTTTTCATCTGTTATTCACTGCCATGCCACAGTGGGTCTTGGTGTTGTGAAGGACTATATTACATTGCAACCTCTTTTATTATGGTCATGCATTTGGAGGAAACCAGAAGTGCACTTTACCAGAACAATAATACCTGATTGCCTTGCATTAGACAATGCAGTGAAAATACTGTGGTTGCCCAATGTTAAGAAGAGCTTCAGTGGATTGGGTCCCCAGAACGTGTTTTAAACCCAGAGAATTCCCTGAACTCACTGAGCCACAGCCTCGATAAAAAGTTTGTATGATAATAGTTTGGGGGAATTGCTCACCACAGACTTGGGCACATTTTCATGGAGTGATATTGTGAGTCCTGTTCGAGTGGCTTATCTTCGGCATATTATTAATAAATGGAACAGATTCCTCCTTACACGTCTGCATTTTAATTTAGTTCATTTTTTGTTGGCCTTTCCCACCAAAGGGACGTGGTTTGCTTCTCTTCCTCCTTGCCCCTGTAACGGCAATTCTACCCAAAGCACTATGCACTTTATTTTATTTTGCTTCCTTTATGCCACTCAAAGAAAAAGATTTGTTGTTCCATTATTACATAAATCTAAAATTACATCTTATAGGAAAACTCTCTTGTTTTTATAGCAGTTAGAGAGTGCAGAGGTAAGTTATGCTATGGTCAGTTTTATAAAAATGTTCTCTGTCAACTAGATAAAGATGTTCCTGATCTGGAAATGGGATATATTGTTTTTCACATACTACTTTTATAGACATTTTATTATTTGATGATGAATTGATTGTTTTGAAATGTATTATATTTTTAATACATTTTAAGGCTATATGTAGCTGAATAAATGTTATTGATTGAAAGCTACAGCAATGATGTTGTTATAATACTGGAAAATGTCATGTGAATGAAACAGAACACTTCTTAGTACGTCATTCCAAACCTACACTAATTAAGCACTACCGCAATAGTCCTGCTAAAAATAATTTTATTTTCTTGGCACTCTTACAGCTTTTTAAACCATGGCCAAAAAGGAAGAATTGTTTGGAACATTAATATCATATGAGGAAGCTTTTTATAAGTGCAAATCCTACATTACAATACCAGAGTTCCATATTTATGTTGACATGATGGACCAATACATTTTAGAGGGGAAAAAACCCAATTGGAAATATTATGCAAAACTGCATGTCCCAATAACCTTTCTAATAAGACACCTGCATACCCATTTGGACAACCAAATAATAGTAATGATGGTACTCTTGCTACAGGTGAGGTAGAACTTGCTATGAGCGAAATGCTCAAGGATGTAAAAATATTGACTACCTTTTATCACAATTAAATTGTGAGTAACATAAATCTTTTGAAGAAATTAAAACAACTATTGATCATGGACTTCAATACGAACATGGTTTATGTTCATGTCCAGATTTTCAGATTATATTAAAATATATATCAGGACAGGCTGATACTAGAGAAAGTTTCCTTAAAAAAGTTATAACTGCTTACCTTCAGAAGGTAAATATTCAAACTTATCATGCATTGTTACTGCTCCAGCTGCATCTAACATTAAAGGGAATACATTACACCAACTACTACTACAAGCACTGCAATATAATAATAAACTAGGGTACTTAAAATTAAATTGTGATACCTTTCAGGAACTTCGTAGAGTTCTGAAAAAATATCACATTTTGATTATGGACAAGCTTAGTATGGGTTCCAGCTTAATGATGGCTTTTGTTCACTTACGTTTGACAGAAATACTGAAGACATTGGATGATAATCTATTTGTTGGGAAACGTGACAATATTTGGCAGTCTATTTCAACTTACTCCAGTTAAAGGGGACCCAATATTTAAAACTGTGATAGCTAAATAAACTCAAAACTCATTTGAAATGTATGGAATGGTAATATTTGGTTACATTTCTCATATAGTTCAGTAATCAAAATATGAGACAAGCAAATGAAGACTATAGGAAAATATTTAAAGATATTAGGCTAGGAACTGTAACTGAAAAAGCAAAATGCTTCAGATAAGAAGTATATCAACTTTATTCCCACATCTGCGTCCTGCAGCTGAAGTTATGCATTGTCTTCTTTTGAAAACACTACCCATTGTTTGCATGAAGCCAACACTAAAATAATGCTCTTATTTAAATATGGAAATGTAATCAATGGAAAATAAAACAATTATGCATTTACTTTGTAAAGATTGTTTTGAAACTGACAGAGCCAATTTTTCTATAACCAAATCCTTATGTACAAAATTATTAACCCCTTGGATGCGGGCGTCGTCCACTGGCCGACGCCTGCACTACCTCCCTTGTGCGGGTCACGACCAGTGGCCGACACCAGGGAGGGGGTTAATAAATCCTTGGGTGTGTCGCACCCGAGGATTTATTATTATTTTTTTCTTCCCCGGAAGACACAGAAGTTCTTCCGTGTCCCCCCCCCCCCCCCACACACCCCTTTGTGACGTCAGCTCGCTGCAAGGCGCGCTGACGTCACTTTGTGGTTTTCCCCATTGGAGCAGGAAGCAGTACTTTTGTCAATACGTGTGTGGTTTCCCTGGGGGCTGCGATCGGCCCCCATGAAAACCAGACCCACATATAAAAGTGATATATATATATATATATATATATATATATATATATATATATATATATATATATATATATATGTAGATTTGCCACCAGTTGTCTTGCCGTTGCAGCTTGCGTCTTCAAAGCAATGCACATACTTCAACTGACGCTTTTCAACTGTAGCTTTTAGGCAGCAATAAAAAAGTCAAGTAAGTATTGTGATTATGTTTCTGCTACAAAAGGTCAGACTTGTCTAGTGGCAGTTTTAGTGCCATAAAGAAGCGCGGAAGGTTTATATGCCTACTGCAAAGAGCAAATCTGTATTTTATGTAAATAGCTGAGTATTAGTAAAGTCAGCCATTACCTGCGCTATAATACAAATGAAATGTATGTGCGGGGTGGAGGGCGGCTATGGAGAGATGAAGGGCACTTTTGCTGGGTGGTAATGAGGGAATCTGAGGAGGAGGGAGTGGAAGCACCAATAATGATTGTTGAACTGGGCGCAGGAGGTACTAAAGACTGTGACGAATGGTATGTGACAAGGTGTTTTTTGAGTGTCTTGAAAGAACGTGCTGATTGAGGGAAGAAGCGCAGGTAAGGTGGCCTCTACTGTTACACATATCTCACACACACCATTGATTTTGTGACTGTCTACGTAGGATAGTGTTTTAGAGCAACAGTTTAGCCAATAGCAGAGATGGCATCTTGATGGATGACTGCTGCCATCACTAGGGTTATAGAGGACAGCTCTGACATAGGATCAGAGACTGAGACATCAGATACTGAGACAGCATCTGAGGGATAGGACAATGGCGCAGACTCTGGGAGTGATTTTTCAGTCGGAGGAGTCCCATTCAATAACTCCTCTTACAGTAAATTATGAGGGAGGTAATGAGGTCCCTTCGCAAGCAGTCTGTGCAACGGGGTAATAGTGGGTTAGCCCAACCCAGAGAGCAGGTGAATGCGGCGCCAAGCAGAGAGAGAGAGTGCTCTCTTGGGAGCTCCCCAATTTAGTTCAGCCCCAAATTCCACCGCCCAAATCGTATTGTGGAAACATCAAAATTGTCTATCGCAAAACAAACTGGATTTGTGAGGCAGGCACTTGTGTTTTTGGTCCTGGGTTCGGTGGCCATATAGATAAACACACTAAACCCAAACATTTCTGGAAACTAGACATTTGGGGGAGTCCACAGAGGTGTGACTTGTGTGGATTCCCCAAAGTTTTCTTACCCAGAATACCCTGCAAAGCTGAAATGTTGAATAAAAACTCTATTTTTCTCGCATTTCTGTCACACAAACTACAGGAATATGCTGGGATCCACAAAATTCCTACCACCCAGTGACCTGTCCTGATAAAAACACTACCCCACTTGAGTGCCTACACCTAGTGCCTGCGTCAGGAATGGATCACACCAGGGTCAACAGCTGCCTTGTGTAAGGACCAACATTGACCGTTGTGTGATCTATTCCTGTCGCGGGTACCAGGCCTACCCACACAAGTGAGGCATCATTTTTATTGGGAGACTTGGGGGAACGCTGGGTGGAAGGAAATTTGTGGCTCTTCTCAGATTCCAGAACTTTCTGTCACCGAAATGTGAGGAAAATGTGTTTTTTATCCAAATATTGAGGTTTGCAAATGATTCTGGGTAACAGAACCTGGTCAGAGCACCACAAGTCACCTCATCTTGGAATCCCCTAGGTGTCTAGTTTTCAAAAATGCCAAGGTTTGCTAGGTTTCCCTAGGTGCCGGCTGAGCTAGAGGCCAAAATCTACAGCTAGGCACTTTGCAAAAAACATGTCAGATTTCAATGTAAAAATGTGATGTGTCCATGTTGCGTTTCCTGTCGCGAGCATTAGGCCTACCCACGCAAGTGAGGTACCATTTTTATCGGGAGACTTGGGGGAACACAGAATAGCAAAACAAGTGTTATTGCCCCTTGCCTTTCTCTAAATTTTTTCCTTCCAAATGTAAGACAGTGTGTAAAAAAGATGTCTATTTGAGAAATGGCCTGTAATTCACATGATAGTATGGGCACCCCTGAATTCAGAGATGTGCAAATACCACTGCTTCTCAACACCTTATCTTATGCCCATTTTGGAAATACAAAGGTTTGCCTGATACCTATTTTTCACTCTTTATATTTCAGCAAATGAATTGCTGTATACCCGGTTTAGAATGAAAACCCATTGCAAGGTGCACCTCATTTATTGGCTCTGGGAACCTAGGGATCTTAATGAACCTACAAGCCCTATATATCCACACAACCGGAAGAGTCCAGCACACGTAACGGTATATTGCTTTAAAAAATCTGACATTGCAGGAAAAAGTTACAGAGTAAAACATGGAGAAAAATGGCTGTTTTTTTCAGCTCACTTTCAATATTTTCTTATTTCAGCTGTTATTTTTCTGTAAGAAAACTTTGTAGGATCTACACAAATGACCCCTTGCTGAATTCCAAATTTTGTCTACTTTTCAGAAATGTTTAGCTGTCCAGGATCCAGCATTGGTTTCACACCCATTTCTGTCACTAACTGGAAGGAGGCTGAAAGCACCAAAAATAGTAAAAATGGGGTATGTCCCAGAAAAATGCAAAAATTGTGTTGAAAAATGTGGTTTTCTGATTCAAGTGTGCCTGTTCCTGAAAGGTGGGAAGATGGTGATTTTAGCACCAGAAACCCTTTGTTGATGCCATTTTCAGGGAAAAAAACCACAAGCCTTCTACGGCAGCCCTTTTTTCTCTTTTTTAATAAAAAACTAAATTTTCACTGTATTTTGGCTAATTTCTTGGTCTCCTCCAGGGGAAACCACAAACTCTGGGTACCATTAGAATCCCTAGGGTGTTGAAAAAAAATGACGCAAATTTTGGCATGGATAGCTTATGTGGACAAAATGTTATGAAGGCCTAAGCGCGAACTACCCCAAACAGCCAAAAAAGGGCTCAACACTGGGGGGGGGGGGGGGGAGGGGGGGGAAAGCCCAGCAGCTAAGAGGTTACGTATGGAGAAATCTGTGTCACGAACTGCTGGATTAGTAAAATAGTTTTTTTCTTACTAAAAATGCTATGTTGTTTTATGACTCTATTTGGATGTAGAACATGGATGTAGGAACTACCTCTTTTTGACATGGTGACACCAACTTTTTGCCTGGTACCTGCTGTGATTTTGACTGAAAGTGCACTGGGTTCCTGCCAACCAGGTCCCGAGTACCAGAACTCTTTCCCCAAACTGTACAATTAAATCCTCAATTGGCAGTCCCTATAGCACCTTCCGTAAGTGAAAGTAGCCCCTTTCTAACATGGTTACCCCCATGTTTGGCCTGTTTGGCAGTGTGTTTTTACTGTCTCAATAGGATCCTGCTTGTCAGGACCACACTGTTCATAGTTTGTGGCCTACATGTCAGTATGTTTTAATGTTTTGTCAGTATGCTTGACTGTGTCACTGGAGTCCTGCTAACCAGAACCCCAGAGCTTCTGCTCTCTCTGATTCCAAATTTGTACTTACATACTGGTAACCCAGTATTCCACTCCAAATGTGCATACTGGACCCCCCTTATAAGTCCCTCGTATATGGTACCTTGGTACCCAGGGAATTGGGGTTCCAGAAGATCCCCATGGGCTGCAGCATTTTTTTGCCACCCATAAGCAGCTCATACAAACGCTTCTTTAGGCCTGCCATTGCAGCCTGAGTGAAATAATATAAGCACTATTTCACAGCCATTTTTACTGCACCAGGTCACTTATGAGTCACCTATATATCTAACCGTCAGACCCTGAAGGCTAGGTGCATAGTACCTGTGTGTGAGGGCACCCCTGCATTAGCAGAGGTGCCCCACATCGTCCAGGCCCATTTTTTGGGCTTCGTGAGTGTGGGAATACCATTATAAATGTGTGCACTACATATAGGTCAATACATATATTTAACTTCACAATGGTAACTCCGAATATGGCCATGTGAGGTGTCTAGGAACTGGACATTGTACCCCCAATCTGATTCTGCTTTTGAGGGGTCAATTCCATGCACCCTGGGGGCTCCACCAAGGACCCCCAGTACTGTCATACCAGCCTTCTGAGGTTTTAACTGCAGCCCCAGCTGCTGCCACTTCACAAACAGGCTTCTGCCCTCATGGGGCCTGAGCAGCTCAATCCCAGGAAGGCAGAACATTGCATTTCCTTTAGGAGAGGGGTGTTACACCCTCTCCCTTTGGAAATAGGTGTTACAGGCATGGGAGAGCCTTTCCTCCCAGAGCCTCTGGAAGTGCTCTGAAGGGCACAGATGGTGCCCTTCTTGCATAATCCAGTCTACACCGGTTAAGGGACACCCAGTTCCTGCTCTGGCACAGAATTGGACAAAGGAAATGGGAGTGACCACTTCCTTGTCCATCACTACCCTTAGGGGTGGTGCCCAGAGTTCCTCCAGAGTGTCCCTGGGTTCTGTCTTCTTGTTTTCAGGATGGTCAGCGAACTCTGGGAGCATCTGAGTGGCCAGTGCCTGCAGATGATGTCAGAGACCCCTCCTGACAGGTCCATACCTGGTTAGGTGACCAATCTCCCTCTGAGGGGAATTTAATGTCTCTCCTGTAGGTGTTTCTTCAGATTCGGTTTTGTAAGGCTCCAACATGACTCCTCTGCAACCTCTGCTTCACCTTCTACGGTCGGATCAACCCCAGACCTTCTCCATGAACTCTACAACTGCAACAAAGTATCCAAGAAGGCTACTGCAACTCTGTAACTTCAGCTCCTGCCAGCAACTGCAACAGTTTCCAGGTTGTGCACGCTCTGAGGACTGCCTGTTTTCATCCTGCACGAGATGGATCGAAGGAATCTCACATGGAGTCACAGAGTCACTTCCCTGCTTCAGCAGGCACCTCTCTGCAGCGATGACCGGTACTCTGGGTCCCCTCTCCTGATGACGAGCGTGAAACCTGGAACACAGGTGGTGGACCAAAGTGACTCAAACTGTCCAACTGTCCAATTGTCCAAATTTGGTGGCGGTAGAAGCTTGCCTCCTCGAGCCAGACAGTACCCTGTGCACCACGTGTTTTGCAGCTCCTAGGGATTCTGTGAGATTCTCCAAGGAATCCTTTGTGCACAGCGTAGCCCAAGTCCCCAGCACTCTATCCTGCGATGCACAACTCCTTTGTCCCCATGTCCTGGGACTCCTGTGGGTGCTGTCTGGTCTTCTGGGGGCTCTCTGGAGTGCTGACAGCCCCCTCTGTCTCCTCAGTCTGAGTTGAGACCCCCAGGTCCCTCCTGGGTCCAGGCAGCACCTTTTCGAGCCAACCGCATCTTTTGCGTGAGCCAAGGCTTCTTGGCAGAATCCAATAATGAAAACCAGCCTGCATTCTTCTGCTCAACATGGGGCATCTCTTCAACCAAGCAGGAACCCGCAACTGTCTTCTTTGGTGCATCTCTGACTTTTTTTTTGTAACAGGAGAATCCACTTTTGCACCTTCATCCGGGTTAGCGGGGGCTCCTGTTTTTCCTGGACTCTTCATCTGTTCTTAGACTTGGTCTCCACTCTTCCTCTCTCCACAGGTCTTCAGCTCCAGGAATCCATTGTTGGTGTCTTGCAGTCTTGCTTGGTTTTAGCATAATCCTTCATCACGACTCCTAGTGTGTTCTTGATGTATCTTACTCCTGTTTCCTGTGATGTGTGTTGGGTACCTCACTTACCTTTGGTGCTTTCTTATACTCCCAACGCCCCTATACACTCTACCCTTGCCTAGGGGGGGGGAACTGACTTTCGCATTCCACTATTTTAGTATATGGTTTGTGTTGCCCCTAGACCCATTCTAGCCTACGGTGATTTTCACTATTTGTACTATTTTATGACTGTGTACTTACCTGATTTTGGTTACTAGTGTATATTTAATGTGTTTTTCTTACCTCCTAAGGGATTATAGCCTCTAAGATATTTTTGGCCTTGTGTCACTAAAATAAAGTACCTTTATTTTTGGTAACCCTGAGTATTGTCTTTCTTGTGTATAAGTACTGTGTGAGTACAGTTGTATTGCTAGAGCTTTGCATGTCTCCTAGTTCAGCCTTGGCTGCTCTGCCTACAGCTACCTCTAGACAGCCTGGCTTCTAGACACTGCCTACATTTAACTAATAAGGGATAACTGGTCCTGGTATAAGGGGTAAGTACCTTAGGTACCCACTACAAACCAGGCCAGCCTCCTACAGTGAGACCCTAGTAAATAGCACCCCTGGTACCTAAGGCCTGAGGTACTAAAGAGGGTCCTTAAGGGCTGCAGCACAAATTGTGCCACCTTAAGGGACCCCTCACCAAGCACATGACAGGCTGCCATTGCAGGCTTCGTGTCTTGGTGCAGACAAAAGTGAAAACACTACATGGTACAACCTATGTGCCATGTCCCCTAACACTGCATGCAATATATGTAAGTCACCCCTACAGCTGGCCTTACAGCCCAAAGGCAGGATGCGTTATATCACATGTCAGGGCATATCAGCAAAAACAGACATGCCCCTGCTATGTCTGTGTCAATGTATAGACATAGTAAGTGGGCAGGAAAGCCATTTTAAATGCATGTGTTGGAAACTGATCAATACAAGTTCCCCAGCGACATGATGACCACTAAACATAGGGATGTTTGGTATCAAACATCTTGTATTGATAGTCCCACACTGCTGCCACTGATAGATTTATCAATACGTGCGCCCAGAGGGCACCTTAGATGTGCACCTGAAAACGTACCAGCCTCTGGTGTGCTTGCTGACTATTTTGAGTCAGCCTGCCACCAGCAGACATGAGTTTGACCCCCTAAGGTGAGAGCCTTTGCTCTCTGGCAGTCAGCTACAAAGCCTGCTCTAAAAGGAGTGTTACACACCCCCACCCAACAGGATGACCTGCAAATCTACATTCTAAGGCGGCGAGCTTCAAAGAAACCCACTGCCCTTGGTATGCATAACTATCTTCCCTCACAAGGGAGATGCTGCCACCTCCGTCCCAGGGCCCATTTGGCAACTAGACAGGTGGAAAATGTAGTAGTCAGAGAGGTGTGCCCACACTTCAGGTCAGTCCCACCCCTAAGGTGAGCTGCCTGATGTGAACACCATACTTCACAATCTGCCATCTTGGTGTTGGCAGATTTAGGAATTCTGGGACAGGGTTATGCCCACTTCTCACAGGAAGTAGTCCAATCAGGGTATAGTGACCTCAGGGGTGAGTAGCCCATTGGCTATTACCCTACACTCACTCCCCAGAACACTCCCAAATTCAGTATTTAGGGGAGGCCCTGGCACCAGACAAGCAGATCTTAACAACATAAAAAGACCAAGGACACTGAAGAGCTGCGAAAGCAGAGAGGAGAGAAGAAGCAGCTGATCTGGTACCAACCCCGCCAGGCTGTCTGCATCCCCTGTTGTAATTTGCACCAAAGTTGACTTGTCCTGCAGCTGTGACTCAAGGACTGCCTGCGTTCGATAAAGACTCAAGATCTCGCATCTGCACTACTGCACCCATCACCTCCAGGCCGAGTTGAAGTCAGCCACTGGTGCCAACAAGGCTCCCCAGCCCCCCAAAGTCTGAGTCCATTGTGATTTCAACCCTCTTGGTCTCCCCGATGACGCCTGCAGCTTCTGCACACAGACTCCACCCTACCTCTATCAGTCCGGATAGGAACATCCAACACCTGAAGACACCTTTGCACCCGTCACCCCTGAGCCATGGAGAAGAGGACCAAAGGTGCCTACCTGTGCCCGAGCATCATGAGGCCTGAGCCCTGCTGGTGGTTCAGTATGACTGGCTTCCTGACCAGAGCCTGCAGCCTCTTTTCATATCTCCATTGAAATGCATTGGGCACCCAATGCTGTTTTGCACCCTGCACCCAGCTGCCCCCATGCCTCTGGTGGTGTACAGCTGGTGCTGCCTTGGACCTTGCCCAACACTCACCTTAACTTCTGGAGATTGGTCTTGCAAGTCGCTGTACTCTACCTGTTTGCAGAACTTGTTCTTCCTCCCATACTATAACATTAAAGAACTCAGAAATTGCACTGTGCCCACTTTTTAAAGTGAAAATAATTTATATTAAAAAAACATATTTACTTGAACTATTTTTCTCTGATGCCTAAACATACATAAAGATACTTTCTATTGTTATAAATTGATGTGGATCTCCTTGTTGAGTTATGTGTCCCTCTTACTGACTACTGTGTGTAGAGGTAGATGTCTTGCACTCCTCTGTGTTAAGCTTAAGGCTGCTCAACCACACTACCTCCAAAGAGAGCACTTTGGGACTGCATAGCAAGCCTCTGTCCACTCTTTGGGGAAACCCTAAACTCTTTACATAGTATTCCTAGTTTTTGACACAGCACATAAAGAGCGAGCTTCCTACAATACACTTGTAAATGGAGCAATGGGACACAACAGTTTGTAAACTACAAAAGTAATGGTGACATTGAATTTGTTATTGTAAAACTAGACAATTTGAGGGAACCCAAACATATTGCGAGAGCACCATCAGTATATTTACTGACAAAATACATATATTCAAAGAGATCATTTTTTTTTATACTTAGCTTATGCTGTAACATGATTCACGAGGTTTAAGCTTGGATTATGGATTATTTAACATTGGCTTGACTGTTTTTAAGGAGGGTATGTCATACATTGGTTTTATCACATGTGAAAACATTACAAGGACTACTTATGATAGATGTAGATAAAACTAAAATTAATGCAGACATTTGTTGTGTAAGCAAATATCATAATTTAGGAAATATATATGCTCCTTCTCGTGATGAATATCCGGTGGTGTGTAAACCTAAAATATATCTGAAAAAAGAAAGCTTCACAACTAATGAGCCTTTTAAAAATGTGGAGCAGTGTAAAAAAAAAAAGAAAAAACAACACCACTTTGAAATTTCAGGCTTTCAGTTCAGTAATAAAAATTATATGAACTACTTCAGTAATGTGATTGTTAATCTGATTTTATATTTACCTTCAGTAAAAGAATTACTTGTCATAAATACAGATAATCCTTTTGGTAGGACTATAATTTATTTGTAATCCCTAGTGCAATTGGAGAAACAGTTGTGTCCAAATACAAGTAGAATAAGAAATCTTGTTGATGTTTGTAAAGGAACTGTTAGCTTCTCTGTAAATCAGCAACAGGATGCCGCAGAATTTTGTATTGCTATTCTTGAAATTCTAGCTAATGAGTGTTTCGCACATATAGGCATTGTTGCAATGAGCTACTACTGGAAACATAACTGTTTCCAAAGCTTAAATGCTGTGTCAAGGTCACAGATTTGATGAGATTTGTCTACCTTCCAATTCCTGATTGTACATCAACCTCTTTTAAAAAAGTAATATCTCCAGCTGTGCACTATAACTTTTGTTCAGCCTGTGGATCAAAGGTTGTCTTGGCACTTGGTTCAACTATGGTAAATGAATACTTATGTGTAATGATACAAAGACATTTTCTAGATAATATAAAAACTATAACCTTCATTAGTCAATTCAGTGTTAGCCAAATTTCTGTTTCTGGATAGACTTTTACTTGTCCCGCTTTTTTCCACCATGGAGAAGGTACAATTCCAGAACATTACAAAATACATTGAGAAATAATACAGGATGGACTGAAGGTGATGATACTAAGTTAGCCTTTAGACCCAGATTGCCCAAACATCTTACCAACTGTTACCTTATAATTCTAACTCCTAAATTTTATTTTAGTTACAAATGCCTACATGTTTGAAATATGGACTAAATATACTATGTAGTACCTTCAGGAGACATGTCATTATGTGGCTTACCATGGTTGATGACTTTAGAAGAAATCTACTGCTTTAGGTAAGAAATGTAGTTAGTTACTGTAGGAAAGTACCCTCTTTCATGGCATGGTTAACCCCTTTTTCTGCCTGATGCCAGTGTGTTTGACTGTGTTCACTGGGATCCATGCTCTCTCTCCCAAAACTCTGTATTTCACCCACAATTGGCACACTGGTGCTCCATTACAAGTCCCTAGTATATGGTATCTAGGTACCCAGGGCATTGGGGTTCCAGGGGATCCCTATGGGCTGCAGGATATATTTTGCCACCCATAGGGAGCCCATGCAAAGGCTCATAAGTCACTCATATGGCAGGCCTTTTAGCCCAGACAGCAGGGTGTAAAGTACCAGTGTGTGAAGGCACCCCTGCACTAGCAGAGGTACCCCCATGATCTCCAGGCCCATTTTCCTGGATTTCGTGAGTTCTGGGATGCCATTTTACTGTGTACTGGACATAGGTCACATCCTATGTCCAGCTACATAATGGTAACTCTGAACATAGGCATGTTTGATATCAAATATGTTGGAATCATACCCCAAAGCTTTTGCAAGCATTGGTTGTATTGTTCCATGCACGCTGGGAGCTTCATAGAGCACCCTCAGTATTGCCACTACAGCCTTCTGAGGGTTTCTAGGCAGCCCAAGCTGCTGCCACCTCCCAGACAGGTTTATGCCCTCCTGTTGCTTGAGAAGCTTGGGCCCAGGAAAGCCAAACAAAGGATTTCCTTTGGAAGAGGGGTGTTACACCCTCTCCCTTTGGAAATAGGTGTTACAGGCTTAAGAGGGGTAGCCTCACTTAGGGCCAGATGTATCATCTGATTTTGCACTCACAAACAGCGAAATCGGCCGTTTGCGAGTGCAAAATAAGGGTCTGCAATGCATCAAATGCATTCGCAGACCAAAAACAGAAAATCGCAAACATTGCGATTTTCTGCGTTGCGACCTGGATTTTGCGATTCGCAAAATCCAGGTCGCAATGCAATTCTGCAAAAAAACGCAAATTGCGATTTTTTCGCAGAATGGTATTATGCAAGTGCAAAATACCATGACCTGCAACCAGGTGGTAACCTGGTGCAAAATGTAAAAATGCAGTAAAACTGCATTTTTAAATTTGAAATGTAAAGCACACATGCCCTTTTGGCATGTGTGTACTTTACATGTGGAAAAAAAAGGGGTGCAGGAGAGGGGGCCTTAGGCCCCCAGCACCCTGGCCCTTTGCTTTTCCCAAATTGGGATTTCTGTTTCAGAAATCGCAATTTGCGAAATGCAAAAAATTTGCAGCTATGGGCCAACAGGCCCATAGCTACGAATGGGGCCAGTATCGCAATTTGCGATTCCGTAATTGCATTTGCGATTTTTAAGAAATCGCAATTACAGAATCGCAAATGTGATACATGGCTCTTTGCGATTCGGTAATTGCGATTTCTTAAAAATCGCAATTTCCGAATCGCACTGGGCCAGATTCATACATCTGGCCCTAAGTCACTGCAAATTTGGTATCCTCCTTGCATAAACCAGTCTACAACAGTTCAGTGATCACCAGTCCCTGCTCTGGCGTGAAACTGGACAAAGGAAAGGGGAGTGACCACTTCCCTATCCATCACACTCCAGGGGTGGTGCTCAGAGCTCCTCCAGAGGGTCCCTTGGTTTTGCCACCTTGGATCCAAGGTTGGCTAGGAATTCTGGGAGCATAGGAGTGGCCAGTGTTAGCAGGTGACGTGAGAGCCCCCTCCTGATAGGTGGTTACCCAGCTAGGTGACTAATCCCCCTTTCAGGGCTACTTAGGGTCTCTCTCTTGGGTGGTTCCTCGAATTTGGATTGGAAGACTCCAGCAGAAATCCTCTGCAACCTCTACTTTGACTTCTGACTGAAGAAACTGCATCTAGACTCTTCAGGACCCTACAAGCTGCAAACAAAGAGGCAAGACACCTCCTGCAACATTGTATCTCCGGCTCCTTGCAATAACTGCAAAATTCCCCCAGCTGTGCATCCTCTGAGGACAGCCCGTTTTCAGCCTACATCAGAAGGAAGAAGGAATCTCCCTTGGAGTGAAAGAGTCACTCCCCTGCTTCTGCAGGCACCAACTGCACCGACGACCAGCAGCGTGGATCCCCTCTCCTGCTGAGCTGCGTGGATCCTGCATCACCAGTGGTGGACTGAAGTGGTTCTGATGGTCCTCTCTTACAACTGTCAAACTTGGGTTTGCCCTTGCATGCCCACGGAGGACAGTACCTCCACGCACCACATCATTTGCAGCTGCAAAGCCTTGTTGCCATCCTTCCTCCAAGATCTTTGTGCACCTTAAATCTCCGGCCCCTAGCACTCCTTCCTGCGATGCACAGCTCCCTTAGAGGTTCTCCTGTGGGGTGGGAGCCTTTCTCGTAGTTCTGCATGGTCCTCTTCTCTGACTCTCTTATCCCTGTCTTGTGGGACTGCCGCAGGTGCTGACTTGGCTTCTGTGGACTCTCTGGCCCATATTTATACTTTTTGACGCAAAACTGCGCTAACGCAGTTTTGCGTCAAAAAAATTTGCGCCGGCTAACGCCATTCTGAAGCGCCATGCGGGCGCCGTATTTAATCAATGACGTTAGCCGGAGGCGATGCCTGGTGTGCGTGGAAAAAAACGACGTACACCAGGCAGCGCCGGCGTAGGGGGATATGGGGCTTGGGCGTCAAGAAATGGGGCAAGTCAGGTTGAGGCAATTTTTTCGCCTCAACCCGATTTGCGTCATTTTTTTTCACTCCCAACCCGCATAGAAATGACTCCTGTCTTAGCAAAGACAGGAGTCATGCCCCCTTGCCCAATGGCCATGCCCAGGGGACTTCTGTCCATGGTCATTGGGCATAGTGGCATGTAGGGGGGCACAAATTAGGCCCCCCTATGCCACACAAAAAAAAAAAAAAACACTTACCTGAACTTACCTTAATGTCCCTGGGATGGGTCCCTCCAGCCTTGGGTGTCCTCCTGGGGTGGGCAAGGGTGACAGGGGGGGTCCCTGGGGGCATGGGAGGGCACCTCTGGGCTCCTTCAGAGCCCACAGGTCCCTTAACGCCTGCCTTTTGCAGGCGCAAAAAAAAACGGCACAAAAGCTGCCATACGTCATTTTTTTGGACCCGCCCACTCCCGGGCGTGAATTTTGCCCGGGAGTATAAATCCGACGCACATGCCTCGGAGTCGATTTTTTAGACGTGAACGCCTACCTTGCATCTCATTAACGCAAAGTAGGTGTCCACGCAAAAAAATGACACAAACTCCATGGACTTTGGCGCTAGACGCGTCTAACGCCAAAGTATAAATATGGAGTTAGTTTTGCGTCGAAATTGAGTAAAAAAAAACGACGCAATTCCGGCGCAAACGGAGTATAAATATGCCCCTCTGTGTTGCTGAGCGCCCCCTCCTGGGTAGAGTCCACCTGGTCCTTCCTGGTTCCCGGCAGCTCCACTTTCTGCTAACCGTGAGTTTTGCGTGTGTCAAGGCTTATTAGGGGAACCCAAAGGCGCAAAACCGACTGCAATCCTCCTTCTGGCATGGGACTTCACCTGCATCCTCGAGGAACCTGACTTCATCTTCTTGGGTGCAGTGCTGACTCTTCTTCCTCCCCAGTGGTTCACTTCTTGCACCTTCATCCTGGTGGGTAGGGGCTCCTGCCCTTCCTAGACTCTGCTGTGCTTTGTGGACTTGGTCCCCTTTTTCCATAGGTCCTCTTGTCCAAGAATCCACTGTTGGTGTCTTGCAATCTCCTCTGGGATTTGCATAGTTCTTCTTCTCCTCTCTGTATATGATCAGGGGAATTTACAGGAATTTACTCCAGCTTTCCTGGTCACTTCGGTGGGTTGTGGTACTTCCCTTTGGGCTTTCCTAGTACTCCCAGCTCCCCCCTACACACTACACTTAGCTAAGTGGGGAACGGACTTTCGCACTCCACTTTCTCAGTATATGGTTTGTGTTTTCCCAGGCCAATTTCTAAACAGTGTGATTTTCACTATTTGCTCTGTTTTCTAACTGTTTTTATGCATACTAATCGATATAATTTGTTTATTACTTACCTCCTAAGGGAGTATAGTCTATATGGTACTTTTGGTATTTATGTCACTAAAATAAAGTACCTTTATGTTTGTAACACTGAGTGCTTTCTTTCATGTGTGTAAGTACTAAGGCCCTCATTATGACATTGGCGGTGAGTGATAAAGTGGCGATAATACCGCCAACAGGCTGGCAGTAATTACAGCCAAATGATGACGATGGTGGTGATAACTCCCATAGACAGCCAATGTACCACACCAACCGCTAGAGCGTTAACACCACTGACCACAGCAGTAACCATCAACAGCCAGGTGGAAGACAAAGTACTGCCCACCAAACCCAGGAATCCCCCACGATTTCTGGGGCGGTACCAACGCCATCAAAAGCCTGGTGGAAACAGAACAAGGAAGACCAATGACTCACCATCGGAGACACGGGGAAGAACAACGCCACCATGGAACCTGAACTGCAAGTCTTCCCAATGCTCATCTACACCATGCTCCACCTGGAACACCAACGCCAACAAAGACGACAACAGTGGGACAGCCACCTAGCACACAAGGGAGGGAGGGAGGAAAAGGAGAGTGGCACACACATGCACAATACACACCCTACACACACAACACCATACACTCAATCAGCTGCAGACAAAAAAACAATGGAACACAACACGGCATAATAATGAAAAGACAATGCAGTAATGAGAATGTATTGATTATGAACAGCTACCAAAATATTTTTTTTAAACAAAAAACAGATATGTGCAAATGTACACAAAGGGCTGATGCCCAGTCCAAAGTACTAAGGGCCCACATGGCCACAGGGCACAGTCCAAGGCCCAACTTGAATCCTGACTTCATCTGGATAGGACTCTGCAGGGGCATCAGTTTGTAAGTAGGCAGGCACCTCAGGGGGATATATGGGAACAAGCCCACTGGTTCTGGAACGGGTTCCATGCTGATTATCCTTTGCTGGGGTGTGCAAGGCCACAGTCTCTGTAGTGGGTGACTTTCTCACTGGGTCTGGAGGGGGTTCCATGCCCATTTCTCTCTGAGGAGGAATGCAAGGCCAGGGTCATTGGAGTGGGTGACTTTCCCACTGGTTCTGGAGGGGGCTCCATGCCCATTTCTCTCTCCTGGGGAATGCAAGGCCACAGTCTTTGGAGTGGGTAGCTTTACAACTGGTTCTGGAGGGGGCTCCATGCCCATAATCCTTTGCTAGGAAGTGCAAGGCCACAGTCTCTAGAGTGGTTGATTTTTCCACTAGTTCTGGAGGGGGCTCCATGCCCATAATCCTTTACTGGGGAGTGCAAGGACACAGTCTCTGGAGTGGATGACTGTCCCACTGGTTCTGGAGGGGGCTCCCTGCCAATTTCTCTCTGCGGGGGATTGCAAGTCCACAGTCTCTGGAGTAGGTGACTTTCCCACTGGTTCTAGTGGGGGCTCCATGCCCATTTCTCCCTGCTGGGGAGTGCAAGGCCACGGTCTGTGGAGTGGGTGACTTTACCACTGATTCTGGAGGGGGCTTCATGCCCATAATCCTTTGTTGGGGAGTGCAAGGTCACAGTCTCTCAGGTGGGAAAAATGCCCACTGCTTCTGGAGGGGGCCCTTTTGTACAGCAGTCCCTGTAGGGTGGCCTACATAGCTTCCGCTGGTGGTGAGGGCTGCACTGTGTCATCTGGAGGTGAGGGCTGCATTATGTCAGCAGGTGAAGGTGCCTCCTGGGCAGCCTCTGCTGGAGGTGAGGGCTGCACTGTCTCAGCAGGTGAAAGTGCCTCCTGGGCAGCCTCTGCAGGAGGAGTAGGCTGCACTTCCTCAGCTGGCGGTGAGGGCCCCGTGACCATAGTGGTGGTTGTGTCACCCTGAGAGTCGAGGGCTTCTTCCCCTTCATGGCAGGAGGTGCGGGCTCCTTCCCCTTCATGGCAGGAGGTGTGGGTTCCTTAACCTTCCTGGCTGGTGGAGTGGGATCCTTCACTGACTTGCCACCACAACTAGGTGGTGCCACCACTGTCCACATGGACTGTTTGGCTGAGATCGTTGGGACCCTGATCTTACAGGCAGGACAGGGGGAGGGGGAGGGAAGTGGTCAAGTTGGACAATGAAAAGCTTCTTAGGAACGGTGGGGTGGGATGAGGGGGGAGGGATGGGAGTGGAGGTTGAGGGAGGGGTTGTTGGAGGTGTATGTCTGCTGGACTTGGTTGCAGGTGCATAGGCAGTGTGATGATCTGAGGTGGATGGCTGTTGGGTGTCTGAGTGCTTGCGTTTGTGTCCTTTAGGAGGGGGGGACAGACAGGGTGGAAGAGGACACAGGGGAATAGTGGATGGATGTAGTGGAGGTAACTGCTAGTGAGGTGTGTGTGCTGCTTGGTGTGGTGATGCTGGTGGTGGATGTTGATACAGTGCATGCAGGTGTGAGTGTGGACGTGACTGTGAAGGAGGTGGAGGAGGAGGAGGAGGAGAGGGAGACAGAGGAGGCAGTGGATGTGGTTCTGTCTTCAACAGTCTGGTGTTTGCGTGAGTGCTTGTGGGATGAATTGTGGTGCCTGTGTTTGACTGTGCCACTCTTGTGTGTTGTCTTGTGTGCATGCTCGTCTGTATGTGTGGATGTGATGGGTTGGGGTTGAGGAAAATGGGACTGGGAAGTGGTAGTTGAAGGGGGGGAACGGTAGGAACAGGGACAATGGCTGGCATCAGAGAGAAGGCCAGAGGCTGAATCGATCTCTGTTAGGCCACCAATCCACCCTGGATGCCCTCCAGGAATGCATTGCATTGCTGCATCTGGGATGCTAGCCCCTGGACGGCATTCACAATGGTTGACTGTCCTACAGAGATGGATCTCAGGAGGTCAATAGCCTCCTCACTCAGGGCATCAGGGCTCACTGGGGTAGGGCCTGAGGTGCCTTGGGAGTAGGAGATGCCCATCCTCCTGGGTGACAGGGACGGGCAACTCGATGAGGTGCTACTGGGAGGGTGGTGCTGGTACAGTGTGTGGCAGCTGTACCTGCAGCTGGGGTGGTCACAGAGGTGTCCGCCACCACCAGGTAGCTTCCATCAGAGGAGGTATCTAAGTCTGTATTGTCGCCTCATGTCTCTGCCGGGGTGCTCCCCTCGCCCTCCGTCCTACTGGTTTCCTAGGCATCGGTGGATTCTGCCTCCAGGGTCCTGTAGGATGCAGCTCCCTCTGTCGCCGATGCCCCTGCTGCTCCGCCAGATGATGCTAATGCACACATGGACAGGATGACAGAAGAAAAAAGGGGGAGAGAGAGAGAAAGGAAACACTAGGTCAATTACTGCAGCAACACCACAGTTGACATACACAGCACTGTCACACACAGGGATCAGGATTGAGCACTATGCATTGCACTGACATTGATTTGGCTAGATGCCACAGCAAGATGAGGGCCACATACTGCCAACAGCACCCCTCCTGGGACCCACAAAGCCCTGACTGACATGGAATGCTAACAAGCTAGGTTACCTGCATTTGCCATACACCCATTACCCTTGAGCTGGATCACAGTGAAATGTCTGACCTGGCATTAAGGGGCTCCCACTAACTCCCTCCCACCACCCGGATCCCATGCCACCTACCAATTATTGTAGTAATGCCCACTGTACTTACCCCCTTGTGGCTGCTGTGATGCCCTCAAGCGCCAATCCAGTTCTGGGTAGGCCACCACCAGTATGCAGGCCATCAGGGGGGTCAGGTTCTGACGGGCACCCCTTCCTCGTTAGGAGGCCATCCCCAGCTGGGCTCTGCAGTCTTCTGTGCCCAGCATCTTAGGTCCTCCCACCGTTTCCGACAGTGGGTGCTCTGCCTTCCACAGACCTCCAGGCTCCGCACGTCCTTGGCGATGGCACGCCATAATCCCTTCTTTTCATGGGCGCTGACCTGCAGATGTAATATAGACAGGAGGACACCATTACACATACAATCCAACCTGTCACACATATGGCCCACCAGTCCGTTTCCATCACCATTGGCACACATTGTCCGGCGCACACCATATACAGTACACCACAACAAGACATCCCCCTGATGACACGATGCTTGCAAACACATCTCCATGTAGCCTTCTCACATGCATTGTTCCCAAGGTGTACTCACCTGTTGTTCTGGAGGCCCATACAGCAGTCCGTTCTGGGGTAAGACCCCATCCACCAATCGCTCCAACTCCTCCGCAGTGAAGGCAGGGGCTCTTTCCCCGATCACACGGGCCATGATTTGTTCCAGACACAGGTCACAGCAGCACACGCAGTGTAGTTGTTCTCCTGTTGAAGGTCAGGAAACAAGTGAGGAATCTGATGGAAAATGGCAGTCACCGCCGGCGCTGATCCCCATTGGCCACTGTACTCCATTAAGCCCCATATTATCCAATGAGGAATTGCACGGCGGTGCAAGACAACCTTCCGCCACAATGCCCAATGTCACTTCTACCTGTCCCTAGATACAGGACAGGCGGTCGCCATTTCGTGGTAGTGGACAACGATCATATCAACCTTAATTGCGTCACAGCCTACATTAGCACATACCTCACCATTCCCACTGTCCCATCACATAAATGTACTACGTACACTGAGGTTGTGGTTCCATCGTTCAAATTGTGACAGCCTACTCACTTTTGTGTCCCTTAGATACCTACCTCTGCGGATGAATAGGAGGAGGAGACAAACCCACCCGTGTACAGACTCCTTGTGGACTTGGCTACACTGGAGGACAGGCACATTATATGCACCTATAGACTGGACAGGGCCACAGTCACAGAGCTGTGTGCCCAATTAGAGCCTGACCTGATATCTACTATCCGTCATCCCACTGGGATCCCCCCTCTTGTGCAAGTGCTATCAGTGCTCCATTTCCTGGCAACTGGCTATTTCCAAGTGACAGTGGGCTTGGCAGCAGGAATCTCACAGCCAATGTTTTCAATTGTGCTGGTAAGAGTTTTGTCTGCCCTAGTGAAACACATGTGCAGCTACATAGTTTTCCCCCAGGTGGAAGATTTGGCCACAGTGAAGGCCAGATTCTATGCAATGGGACATATCCCTAATATTGTTTGGGCGATTGACAGGACACATATTGCGATAGTCCCCCCGCCAGAATGAACAGGTGTTCAGGAATCGGAAGAGGTTCCACTCACTGATTGTGCAAATGGTTTGCCTGGCGGACCAATACATCTCCCACGTCACTGCTAAGTATCCTGGGTCGGTGCATGACATCTTTGTCCTGAGGAATAGCAGCATCTCAAATGTGATGGCCCAACCACAGAGGCACAGGGTGTGGCTAATAGGTGAGCCATGGTCCCCACCCACTGTATGTTAGTGTATGCCTTCAGGTGTCATCCCCATAGCACTGTGTGAGGCTAAATGTTGTCCCTCAATACTTGCAGGTGACTCTGGCTTCCCAAACCTATTGTGGCTGCTGACCCCTGTGAGGAATGCCAGGACTGGGGCTGAGGAACATTATAATGAGGCACATGGGTGAACCAGAAGGATCATCGAGAGGACCTTCGGCCTCCTGACGTCCAGGTTCAGGTGCCTCCATCTGACTGGTGGATCCCTGTGCTACTCACTCGGGAAGGGCTTCCAGATAGTAGTGGCATGCTGCATGTTGCACAACCTGGCCCTCAGACGGCATGTACCTTTTCTGCAGTAGGAGGAGACTGGAGATGCCCCTGTGGCAGCAGTGGACCCTGAGGACAGTGAGGATGAGGAGGCAGAGGATGAGGATGAGGACAACCGAACATTAGTTATACGTCAATTCTTCCAATAACACACAGGTGAGACAGTGCAACTGACCATTCCTCTGACTGTTGATGTTTTCTGTGTGGCTGTAGCTTGATGGCATTGACTTCCATTGCGTCTCAACTTACTGTCACCTATGACTTGTCATTTTACAGATGTTGGTGAGATAACAACTGTGTACTGATTTGATGACTACGGACAGCTACAGGTCATTATTTCTATGTTCTCACGCTGTTCAGATCATTTGCACTAGATGTGACTGTTTCCAACACATAAAATACTAGTAGTCAAGTTGTGTTCAAGGGTGTTTATTGTAATGCTATGTAATTGAGGGAAAGGTGCAATGGAATGGGGTGATGGTAGAGAAAAGTCCAGGGTATTGTTCTAGTCTGTTTTTAGGACAGGTCCAGTTTCCAAGGGGCCATAGGAAGGGGTGCAAAGGAAGTTCAAAGTGGACAGGGTGACAATGTGGGACACAAGGGGTACAATCAGGAGAGTCTCATTTCCTAGTAGTGGTCTTGGCAAGTGTCTCTGGCTTTTGTCTGGGTCACAGGGAACGTTTGTGGGGTGGTTCACCTTCTGCAGGGGGAGAGGTGCTGGTGGCCTGTGGGTCCTGTGGCGGGGCCTCCTGCCCGCTAGCAGCAGCAGAAATGGAGGGCTGGTCAATGGACTGGCTAATGGTAGGGGCCCCCTGGTGTGCTGTTGCTTCACTCATGATGTTGGCCACGTCGGCCAGCACCCCTGCTATGGAGATCAAGGTGGTGTTGATGGCCTGCAAATCCTCCCTGATCCCCTGAATCTGTTCCTCCTGCAGCCCCTTGTTCTCCTGGGAATGTTGGTAGGCTCCCAGGATCTTAGTGAGTACCTCCTGGAGAGTCAGTTCCCTGGGCCTGCCCTTCCCCTGGGGCACAGCGGTCCTCCGAGTGTCCCTGTTGCCCTGTGCCTGTGTCCCCTGAACGGTGTGCCCACTGCCACTGACCCCGGGTCCCTGATTGTCTTGTGGGTGAGGTGCGGCCTGGGGTCCCTGTACAGGTGTGCACATTGCTGATTGACGACTCCTGGGGACAGAGGTGTGGGTACGCTAGGTGGGTGCTGTGGTGTTGGATACTGATGGGGGAGGCTCTGTGGTGGACTATGAGTGGGCTGGGGTGACAGACTGCCCAGTGGTCCCTGATGGGCCAGGTTGTTGGTCCAGATCCTGAATTCCAGAGTTAATGTCATGACTGGGGGCATCTTCTGTTGGGGGAGGAGGGGGGGTATTGCGAGCTGGTGCTTTGCTGCCATGGAACATTCCCCCCTGTAGGTCGTTCCATCTCTTCTTGATGTCGTCCCTTGTTCTTGGATGCTGTCCCCTGGCATTCACCCTGTCCACAAGTCTCTGCCATAGCTGCACCTTCCTGGCAATGGATATTTGCTGTACGTGTGCTCCAAATAGCTGTGGCTCTACCCTAACTATTTCCTCGACCATGACCCTTAACTCCTCATCAGTGAAACGGGGGTGCCTTAGTAGGGACATGGGTGTTGTGTGGTGTGTGTTGGTGAAGGTGTGTTGAGTGATGTGGGGTACGTGAAGGATGTATGGGTGTATGTGGTGTGTGTGTCTAGTTGTCTCTGTGCTGTTCGTGTCAATCTCCTGGCAGTAATAGTTGTTCGTAAAGGGTTTTGGGTAATGTGGCTGTGTGTTTTATGGTGCCGTGGTTGGGTGTGTGTGGTGTGTGTATGAGTGTCAGGTGTGTGTTTTTAGTATTGGCCAATGTAGTGTTGTTTTACATGTGGGTGTCCATTCTGAGCGCGGCGGTATGACCGCCAATGGTTTACTGCCATTGAATGTCCATCATGGTGATTCGTGGGTCATGATGTGTTGGGCGTTGTTTTGTTGACCTAACTGTATGGGTGTTGGTACCGCCACTTTAGCACTGACCTTTGGGCTGGCAGCTTTGTGTATGTGGCTTTACCCCCAATGTCATAATGAGGCCCTAAGTGTGACTACAGTGGTATTGTATTAGCTTTGCACGTCTCCTAGATAAGCCTTGGCTGCTCATCCACAGCTACCTTTAGAGAGCAAGGCTTCTAGACACTGACTACACTACACTACACTACACTAGTAACGGATATCTGGACCTGGTATAAGGTGCACGTACCATAGGTACCCACCACTCACCAGGCCAGCCTCCTACAATTACTATGAATTACATTTACACTTTTACTATAGCTTACAGTTTAATACACAATATTGAAATGAATTTTCTGACAATCCATTTGATTTGTGTTTTTCCCCAGTGTTTGATGATGAACCAAATATAATGCTTCTCTGCATTTTCATAGGGGATAAATAATAGTATAGATTAGTAACTTCATTGTTACTACCATCAAAACCAAACATTAAATAAAAGCATATACATGTATTACAAACACATATGAACACATGTACATGAAATGTATTCTAATGTCCTTCTTTCAATCAATGAAATTTTTTACAGTTGAAAAATAGAAAGTAAAAACACTATTCCTTCACGATACGTAACTACATATTTACATAGCTACATAATTTTACTTACCCTTTACTCACTTTTTCCTTTCTTCTTCTTTCATGTATATTAATAACTACACCTGTAAAGGAAAATATTATGATAATAACTTGCACTTTATTGTAATGACATTGAAAATAGTCCTTGCAAGAACTTTTTTTCTCGTTTTTCTATTTTGACTTTAAAAAAAAAAACTTTTTCCCATACTGCAGGGCAACCGGACCAATAAAAATAAATGACAAAGCAACAATGCACCCAACAGGCCACAAAACAACCTGCTGCGTACCGTAAAACCCTAAGGATTAAGGGGAGGGCCGGGGTGAGCTATTACAAGCTCAGGGTGGATGGTTAGGTCACTGTCCCCTGTGACTATCACTGTTTGAAAAAAGAAGCTGTATGACGCTGTCCCTGGGTAAGGCTCAATGATAATAAGGTCTTGCCTATGGCAGTTTACAGCAACTGCTGAGCCAGGTGGTGGAATAGAAGGTGGTACTGAAGTACAAGATTGTGGCAGTGCTTGCGCCAGAACAGCCAAAGTGGAAGGTCCAGCAATTGGAATATCTGCAACTCTTTGTAGTTGTTCCCTCTTCAAGTCGCGCCAACTCCCTTCTCTATTCAGCCTGAGCAAAATGAATGGAATACATGGCATGAAAGTGTGCATTCCTGTGGTCCTAATTAATACTGCTGGATAGTTCAGAGTAATATCACTTTGTGACATGAGGAGCATAGCACATGCCAGGCAGTAACTTTTTTTCTCTACCGCAGGAATGGTACAGAACTGCCACACCACCAACCCTTTGAGTTGCTTTCACCACTCCAGCTCTTGCTCTTCCAGGGTAATGGCCCCCTCTTCTTTCACCATTCAACATCACTGGATTCTCCTCCTTTTGCCCTTTTGGAAAATTGCAGCAAAACACAGGAAAAGCAGCAGCATAATGTTACATTTCTGATCAGTAAAAAAGCACAACAATGACGTGAAATAAAATCAAGCTTTCAATTGGTTAAAAAACATGTTTCCAGCCTATTACAAGCTTTCTTACAAACTCAAAGTACCACAGTACTTCTGAGTTAGTACTGTGGTACAGGCGAAAAATAAAATAATTCCACAATCATAATAGAAAACCCCCCATTAAGAACATATCTTTTTAACTGAACTTATAAACTTTAAACTACTTGCAAATATTCATTGTCACATATATGTGTGTGTGTGTGTGTTTATATATATATATAATATATATTATTATGTATATATGTACGTGTCCACAAATATTCTTCCCGCAAACTCAGCAGCGTATTGCATAATGTAGTTTAATCAATTCCCATAATCACCAAATGCTATCGGCAGCCGACCCAACGCGTTTCGGCATATCACGCCTTGCTCGCGGCTAAACTCTTTAATATTCCCTTCTCAGTTAAAACCCCATAGCGAAATAATGAAAACAAACAAAAGACCAAAAAACCAACAACAAACATGATAATGTGGTTTTGGTGGCCAATTTGAAATGTGTTTTACTCAAATATACCATAGTGTTCTTCTCTCATTTCCTACAGTTCCACAGGGTACTATATCCATGCTTGTATTTATAATGATTCCTAACAGCACCAATGCATCCCTATTATTACACTCTTCTTTTCTACTGCATTTCTACGATACTATACACTCAACTATCATGTAGTACATGTAATCTCATCATTATATACAGTATTTTTGATCTATGAGAGAATTCCGCCCCAGTGGGCAAACTTCTAATCACTAAAAAAACAAAGGTTACAGAGATGTTACAGTTAAGTTCAGATTTTACAGACACAAAACCATAGAAATTAAGCTTTTACATTTAGATTTATTTCAAGTAAGTATAACTTGTGCCTTAAGGAAACTATAACATGCACTGTTTGTCATGCACAGTTCTCTCAAATAATTCTACTGCAAATGTTGCAGTGAGATGTTTCAGTGATATCACTGAAGATGTCATGAGTGATATAATATCTGGGGTAATAAGCACTGCATGGACAGGGCACAAGTTATAATGTCTTGAAATAACTCTAACTATAAAAGCTGAATTTCTATGATTTTGTGCATGTAAAATCTGAACTTTACTTTATCATCCCTGTAACTAGTTTTTTCAGTTAATTTCTCAGCTTTTTTTATGTTCAGTAAGATGCCCATCACAGTGCATGGAGGGGGGACGGACGCAGGTCCTGGCCTGGCATGGTGCTGCCCCCACCCAAGCTCACTGCTTCTGCCCACTTCCTCCTTGCCAGCCATTGTCCAAGTCCATGCCCCTCCTCCCTCATTACATCCCTGTGTTGCTTTTGTCCTGCCACTGCCCTTCCCGCCTACCCTGAACAGTTAGCTTGCTGCCCCATCCACATCCTCCCTACCCTTTGTTTTCCGAGTCTATGCACAAGCCCTCTCCCTCCTGCCTTGTATGCTCTGATGAGCTGTCATTGCCCTCCATTTAACTTGATGTCCCTTCCCACTCCTCAAGCCCTCCTTTGCCCAATTTTGTGCCTCACTATTGTCCTTCTGCTTAGCCTCTGTACTTAGCTTGCAGCACCCACTCTCCTTCCCCTGCCCTATGATGTCTGCATGCATGCCCCTGCTCCCTCCTTTGCCCATTCTATCTACTGAGTGTTCTGTTGAATTGCCACTGCCCCTTTCACTGACTATCATGGTCAAATGGCTGCCATCTGTCCCTGCCACCTCCACCATGCTTGCTTGAGTTCCATGCCACTACCCCCTCCCGTCCTCCTGTCCTCCATGGTCCATTTTACTGCCACTCCCTTCTGCCCTCCATGCTATGTTGTGCTGCAACTGCTCCTCCTGCCTGCCCTGTGTGGTCTGTTGTGAAGCCCCATCCTACGCCCTCTCATGTCTTTGTCTAGCCCCTACCCCTCTCTTCTGTCCTCCATGGTCTTCCATGGTCCTCCATGGTCCATTTTGCTGTCACTCCCTTCTGTCCTCCATGCAATGTTGTGCTGCAACTGCTCCTCCTGCCTGCCCTGCATGGTCTGTTGTGTAGCCCCATCCCCTGCCCTCTCTTGTCTGTGTCTAGCCCCTCCCCTTCCGTTCTGCCCTCCATGGTCCTTTGTGCATGCCCCTGGCGCCTCTCACTTGCCCACCATGGCTGTTGTGCCCTTCCACTAACCCTCCAGCTTTCCATGCATGGTCGCCTGTGCCACCACAGCACTCCCACCTGCCAAGTGTGGTAAACTTGATGCCACTTCCCACCTTCTTGCCTGCCCTCCATAGTCATCTTGCTGCTCCTGCCCTCTTGCCCCCTGCCCTCTATTTTCCTTTTGGAGGGCCCTATTCCACTCTTTCCTGCCATGACGGGTTTGTTGTCATGTCCCTGCCCCCTCCCTCCTATCCTTCATAGTCCATTTGCCTCAACTGTCCCTGAACCTGGTCAGTTGACATGTATGGTTGCCCTTTCACTGCCTTTTCTTTCTGCCCTCAATGGTCTGTTAAATTGCCACAGCCTCACTTGCCTGTCTCGCATGGTTGGTTTGTTCCCCCTGACCTTTTTACTCTGCCTTTCATGGTCTGTTGTGCTGCCACTGCCCTTCCCGCCTGCCTAACATGCTCAACATGTTGCCTCTGCACCCTCCTCCCTGCCCTCAGTTATTCAAGTCTGTGCCCCAGACCTCTTCCTCCCAACTGTATTCTAATGAACAACTAGATTTCTAATATTCTATATTTATTACAAAAGTCTGCATGCCTGAAGTCAGCTTGATGTATTCCAAACTATAATGCCTAAGGCATTTCCTTTATAAATTATAAACATGAGAGGGTCTTATTCTCCTAGAAATTATGGAAAGTGCTCTAAAAAACTAAATAAGGACACATTTCCTCAGTTGTCAAATAGTGACAAAGCACTTTTAAATTATTTGCTATATTTTTGTTTTTTATCAAGTTGATTACTTGAGTATTTGTGACACTTAGAGGAGAGGATGTGGCACTACAGCCAGAGCTTAAGATGTTGAAACTGAGGACCGAGGTTCAAGTTTCGGCATCAACTCAACTTCATGTGATTCTAGGTAAATCATTTAGGTGGTCATTACAACCCTGGCGGACGGTGTTAAAGCTGCGGTAATACTGCAAACAGGCCGGCGGACAAAAAAAGGGAATTACGACCCTGGCGGAAACCGCCAACTAAGACAGCCACTTTAACACATCGCCCGCCACGGCGGTACAGACAAACAGCGCGGCGGTCACCGCCAACAGACAGGCAGAAGACAATGTACCGCCCACACTATCACAACACACCAATCCGCCACCTTTTCCGGGGCGGATTCACCGCGGATAAAAACACGGCGGAAACAGCTTGTGCTATGGGAAAACGCTCACCTCAACACATCCCACGAGGACACCATGGAGCCGGAACTACAAATACTCCCTGCCCTTGCATTCCTGCTCATCTACAACCAACAGCGACGTAGGCGCAGAACATACCGGTGAGTACAGCACATACGACACGGGGGAGGCAAAAGTTGCGGGGACACCCACCAAACACCCCCACCCCCACCCTCGCATATTACAACATACACACCAATGCATTAACAAAAATCAAAGTAACAACCCACAATCCCCCCGGAAGAAGGCAAAGACAAAGCGAATAGCGGTCAAACTTTGTATTGTGCCAATATACTACTCATTAAAAAATATACGGCTATATATATCACGAAATCTGTCAAAAATAAATGTACAATACAAGAAGTAGGGCAGATATGTACACAACAATGTCCGTGCACCAACAGTCCAAAAATGCATGGGCGACGCCCACAATAGATACCTGACCAAAATCCGAGAGAACACTGCCAGGGCATCAGATAGAAACAATACAGGCACCTTAGGGGGAAGGGAAGGGGGGGCACCACAGCCAGATGAATGCGAAGCCAGATCCACGACGGGGCTCCATGCCCATTGATGTATCCTGGGGAGTGCACAGCCACAGTCTCTCAAGTCTCTACAGTGGGTGGCTTGCCCACTGTTACATCCTGGGGAGTGCAAAGCCACAGTCTCTCAAGTCTCTACAGTGGGTGGGTTGCCCACTGTGCCATCCTGGGGAGTGCAAAGACACATCTTTGCAAGTAGATGCAGTTCTCTACTGGTACTGGGTGGGACTAATGCCCAGACCGGATGAGTCTCCCCGTGAAAGTACATGTCCTGTCACAGTCCCAGCTGCACATGGGAGAACGATGCCTGATGTGCCGGACTATTCATACCAGCATGGTCTTTGCCCTGTTCAGCGGTGCTTTGCCATGGCAGTCTTTGCCATGTTCAGCGGTTTTCTTCATGGCGGTCTTTGCCCTGTTCAGCGGTCTTCACCATGGCGGTCTTGTGCTTGTTCAGCGGTGCTTTGATTTGGCAGTCTTGGCCTTGTTCAGCGGTGCTTTGCCATGGCGGTCTTTGCCCTGATCAGCGGTCTTCACCATGGCGGTCTTTGCCCTGTTCAGCGGTGCTTTGACATGGCGGTTCTGGTACGGATATTGGTGTGTGGCATTACGATCTCCACAATGGACATTGGTGTGTGGCATGACGATCTCCACACTGGATGTTGGTGTGTGGCATGACGAACTCCACACTGGACATTGGTGTGTGGCATGACAAACTCCACACTGGACGTTGGTGTGCGGCATGACGAACTCCACACTGGACATTGGTGTGTGGCATGACGAACTCCACACTGGCCGTTGGTGTGTGGCATGACGAACTCCAAACTGGACGTTGGTGTGTGGCTTGATGTTCCATCATTGCCCAGCGGGGCTGTGGGAATCTAGACCCTCATGGGCTGTGACTCCGGCGGTGGTCTCCTGACCAGTAACGATACTTGGACCCTCCTGGGCTATGAATCTGGTGGTGGTCTCCTGACCAGTTACAATACTTGAGCCCTCCTGGGCTGTGACTCCGGCGGTGGTCTCCTGACCAGTTACGATACTTGAGCCCTCCTGGGCTGTGACTCCGGCGGTGGCGGTGGTCTCCTGACTAGTGACGATACTTGAGCCTTCCTGGGCTATGACTCTGGCGGTGGTCTCTGGACCAGTAACAATACTTGGGCCCTCATGGGCTATTACTCTGGCGGTGGTCTCTGGACCAGTGACGATACTTGAGCCCTCCTGGGCTATGACTCTGGCGGTGGTCTCTGGACCAGTGACGATACTTGGGCCCTCCTGGGCTATGACTCTGGCGGTGGTCTCTGGACCAGTGACGATACTTGAGCCCTCCTGGGCTATGACTCTGGCGGTGGTCTCTGGACCAGTGACGATACTTGAGCCCTCCTGGGCTATGACTCTGGTGGTGGTCTCTGGACCAGTGACGATACTTGAGCCCTCCTGGGCTATGACTCTGGCGGTGGTCTCTGGACCAGTGACGATACTTGAGCCCTCCTGGGCTATGACTCTGGCGGTGGTCTCTGGACCAGTAACGATACTTGGGCCCTCCTGGGCTGTGACTCTGGCGGTGGTCTCCTGACCAGTAACGACGGTGCTGGCGGTTGTGTCTGGACCGCCGGAAATGATGGCGCACTTCTCCGCCGTGACACTCACAACAGGTTGGGGAGACTTCCTCGGGACCTTCCCCACCTTCTTTTGAGTTACTGATGACTCACCAATCGCCTTGGATCCCATTTCACTGTTTGTCCCACCAGGAGTCTTGACACAGTCCCGTCGTCCACTCTCCAGTTTCGGAGCCTTTACAGGGGGTGGGCTGACAGTGCCTTGGCTCCGGGTCCTACTGCATGCCCTGGTGGACGGGGCACTCCAAAAACCTGGTACACGCACCACTGGTACTGGAGGCTTTTTGGCTGAGGCGCTACGACGGGACTGATGAATTGGAGGGGGGGTGGGGACAAAAAGGTCAATTTGACATAGGGACAGTTTCTGACGTACACTGGGATGGGTAGCTGGAGGGGCTCTGGCAGTGGAGGAAGAGGAGGTGGTTGTAGGAGGTGTCACTTTAGCTGTTTTGGGTGCAGGTGCAGGTACTGGAGGCTGTCGTGAGGTGGATGGATGTTGGGTGAGTGATTGCTGGCGTTTGTGTACTTTGGGAGGGGGCGTCACAGACACACTGGGAGAGGACACAGGGGACGTGTATATGGCAGTGGAGGTGGTGAGTGCAGGTGAGCGGCTTGTGTGCTGGGTGTCCTGGTGCGAGTCCTAGTGCCTGTAGATGTGGTGCATGCAGGTGTGTGTGTAGACGAGACTGGGAGGGAGGAGGGAGAAGAGGAGGAGGGGGACACAGTGGAGACAGTGGATGTTGCTGTGTCTGTATGGGTCTGATGCTTGTGTGAGTGCCTGTGGTGTGTGTGGTGCCTATGTTTGCTTGAGCTACTTGTGTGTGTTGACTTGTGAGCATGCTGGTCTGTAGGTGTGCTTGGGATGGGCTGGGGTACAGGGGATTGGGTCTGGGTGGAGGAAGTTGGAGGGGGGAGGCTGGACACAGGGACAATGGCTGCCATCAGTGCTGAGGCCAGAGATTGCAGGGTTCGCTGAAGGACAGCCTGACCAGAATGAATGCCTTCCAGGAATGCATTACCGTGTTTCAACTCTCGTTCTACACCCTGGATGGCATTCACAATGGTAGACTGCCCAACAGTGAGTGACCTGAGGAGGTCAATGGCCTCCTCACTGAGGGCAGCTGGGGTGACTGGGGCAGGGCCTGAGGTGCCTGGGGCGAAGGTGATGCTCACCCTCCTGGGTGAGCGGGCACGGGGCGAACGCTGAGGGGCTGCTGGGAGGGCGGTGCTGGTAGGGGAGGTGGCGGCTGTACCTGTAGAAGTGGGGTGCACAGATGGTGCCGCCACCACAGGGGAGCTCACATCGGCGGATGAGTCCGTGTCGCTGTTTGGTGATCATGTGGCCGACGTGAAGCTCCCCTCGCCCTCCGTCCCACTGGTCAATTCAGAGTCTGTGGTGTGGCCCTCCATGGCAATGTGGGATGCAGCTCCCTCGTGCTCTGGTGCCACTGTACCTCTGCCTGTTGATGCTGATGTACAGAAGGACAGGGAGAGCAGAAAAAGGGTGGAGACAGAAGAAAGAGAGTTTTAGTGCATGGCATACCGCTACCGTTAGCGGACAAGACAAACGCAGCAGCCCCCTGCATTACGCCGTGCTCCTGCCCTCTGCACATGCAATTTCTGGGATATGGCCTACATGGCAATGGTAGAACTCTGCCCACATGGATGGCAAAGGGGCCACTATACATCAATTTGCCTTTTTTTGAGCTGGGGTAGAGTGCCACATGGCCTACATAACGGAGGGGCCTTGCCTACCTAACTCGCCCTGGCCTAGGGACACCCACAGCCCACCACCACCACCCAGACAGCTCCACTGCACGCAAAGTCCATAGGATGAGGTTGTACTCACCCCCTTGTGTCTGCTGTGATGTCCTTAAGCGCCCATCCATCTCCGGGTAGGCCACCGCCAGGATCCGGAACATCAGGGGGGTCATGGTGCGACGGGCACCCCTCCCACGTTGGGAGGCCATCCCCAGCTGAGCCTCCGCTGTCTTCTTGCTGCAGCGGCGAATGTCCTCCCATCTCTTCCGGCAGTGGGTGCCCCGTCTCGGTGGGCCCACAGGGTCCGGACTTCCTTGGCGATGGCATGCCAAATGTCCCTCTTCTGGTGGGCGCTGACCTACATGACATGCACAAGGAAAGAGGAACAGTCATTACCTACAGCACCGTCGTTGTAATTAGCCCCCTCCCAACTCTATCCCTGTGGCCCATTCATCCCCATGCATGACTGTTCTATGTACTCCGCCCCCTTCCCTCATCCACCCAGCCCTCTCCACCCAGGCCTAGCCCATACAACGTGCTCCCTGTGTACTAAACTGTTGGTCTGGAGGACCGTAGAGTAGCGTATACTGGGGGAGGACCCCATCCACAAGTTTCTCCAACTCCTGTGCAGTCAAGGCAGGGGCCCTTTCCCCAGATGCAGCAGCCATCGTCGCTTCCAGACCGAGGTCACAGCAGCACTAGCAGTGTAGGTCCTCTCCTGTTGAAGGTCATGTATCTAGTGATTGAAGAGATAGAAAATGGTGGCGACGTCCGCGGCGGTGACGTCCGCGGCGGTGCGCATCATCACCGCCAGCGCACCTGTTCATTGGCTCCTAGGACCCATAGGGTCCAATGTTAACCAATGCAGCATTACGCCGCGCTATACGACCGCCTACTGCGACGGTTTCCAACGCCAGCGCAGTAACCCCACAATTCCATTGTCCCAGTTTAGAGGTCAGGCAGCCGCCATTTCAGGGGCCCACATGGCTTCAATTACTACTGCGTCACACATACCGAGGCCTACACTCAAAACCTTTCCCGGATGGGTTAATTGTCTGGTGTAGTCTTGTGTGTGACTGTGGGTACATACCTGGAGGAATGCTGACAGTTTCTTCGCTGTTGTCCTTCTTAGGCACCGTCAGTTGGGACATATTGGAAGATGGCGGAATCCGCCGGTGTACCGACCGCTGGTGGACCTGTTGACAATGGAAGAACGACATGTCATCGTGACCTGCCGGTTTGACCGTGCCACAATCCAGGAACTAGGTACCCAGTTGGAGCCAGACCTGATGTCACCAATCCGCCATCCGACTGGAATTCCCCCTCATGTGCTGTCAGTGCTCCATTTCCTTGCAAGTGGGTCTTTTCAGACAACAGTGGCCATGGCATCAGGGATGTCCCAGCCTATGTTTTCCAACGAGTTGTCCAGAGTGTTGTCTGCCCTGCTGAAACACGTAAGGAGATACATAATTTTCCCTGAGGTGGCGGATTTGCCTACAGTGAAAGGTGACTTCTATGCCCTTGGACATATCCCCAACGTCATAGGTGCCATTGTTGGGACCCATGTAGCTCTGGTCCCACCCCGCAGGAATGAACAGGTGTACAGGAACAGGAAGAGTTATCATTCCATGAATGTCCAGATGGTCTGTTTGGCAGACCAGTACATCTCGCAGGTAAATGCAATGTTCCCTGGCTCAGTGCATGACTCCTACATCCTGCGGAATAGCAGCATCCCTGATATGATGGGTGAACTCCAGAGGCACCGTGTATGGCTATTGGGGGACTCTGGTTACCCCAACCTGTCCTGGCCACTGACCCCAATGAGGAATCCCAGGACCAGGGCAGAGGAACGGAACAATGAGGCCCATGGGCGGACTAGGAGGGTGATCGAGCGGACCTTTGGCCTCCTGAAGGCCAGGTTCAGGTGCCTCCATATGACAGGTGGGTCCCTATTCTACTCACCGAAGAAGGTGTGCAACATCATCATCGCCTGCTCCATGCTCCATAACTTGGCATTGCGACGCCAGGTGCCTTTTCTGCAGGAGGATGATCCAGATGATGGTGTTGTTGCAGCGGTTGAGCCTGTGGACAGTGATGAGGATGAAGCTGATGAAGATGAAAACGACAACAGGGAGTCAGTCATACAGCAATATTTTCAATGAGACACAGGTGTGTACAATTTCATGCTTCACATTATATTACATTTCACACGTCTACCTCTATCCTGTACCTACATTTCACTCCCTATTTGGTAACTGAGTTGTCCCCTTCCATTTCAGTTTCAGTAATGTGGTAACCTACGTGTCAACAGCTTGCACCCTTGAAAGGCTTGTGATGTGTGACATTGGTATGTTGACCTTCCAATGGGTAAACTTTTTTAACACTGTGATTGACAATACAAAGTTCACAATCATTGACTGACTCCAATATTATTGAGGATTCAAGGGTGTTTATTGAAGTGCATAAAAATGTAGGGGGGTTGTAAAATGGGGACAGGTCATGGTGGAAGAATGTCCATGGCAGAGTCCAGTCTATTAGTCTCACAGGTACATTGCACATCTGGCCATTGGAAGTGGAGCTGGGGCAGTTCCAAGCTGGACAGGGTAGCAAAGTGGGACAGTGGGGGGACAATCAGGGTGGTCTTATTTCCTGGTGGGGGTCTTACCATCTTGCTCTGTCCTGTTCCTGGATCTCAGGGCCCGCTTTCGTGGTGGTTGTCCGTCTGCAGGGGGTGGGGTGCTAGTGTGTTGGTCCTGTGGCGGAGCGTCCTGTCCACTAGCGCCGGCGGAGGTGGTGGGCATTTCATCGTCCTGGCTAGTGTCAGGGGCCCCTTGGAGTGCCACGGTGTCCCTCAAGGTCTTTTGAATGTCCGTCAGCACCCCTACGATGGTGCCCAGGGCAGAGGCGATGGTCCTGAGCTCCTCCCTGAACCCCAAATACTGCTCCTCCTGTAGACGCAGGGTCTCCTGCAACTTGTCTAGAACCGTTGCCATTGTCTCCTGGGAGTGGTGGTATGCTCCCATGATGGAGGATAGGGCCTCGTTGAGAGTAGGTTCCCTTTGGCCTGTCCTCCCTCAGTCGCACAGCAGCCCTCCAAGTTCCCCGGTGTTCCTGTGCTTCTGTCCCCTGGACCGTGTGCCCACTACCACTGCCCCCAGGTCCCTGTTGCTGTTGGGGTGGTGGGTTACCCTGGGTGCCCTGTAGTGGTGGACACACCGCTGATTGACCTGTCCTGGGTAAGGAGGTATGGGCCCGCTGGGTGGGTGCTGTGCTGGGGTTACCAGAGGGTGTAAGCTCGGTGTTGGGCTGGGCAAGGGGAACCGACTGTCCTGAGGCCCACGATGGTCCGGGCTGGTCATCAAGATCCAGTAGGGTAGAGCTGCTGTCGTCACTGTGGGCCTCTTCTGCGGGTGGAGTGGTGTTGTCTGGACCCTCTGGTGTGGTGACGTTCCTTCGGGTTCCTGCGGGGGTATAAGTACATGATTATTGCATGTGTGTGTTTCATGGTGTGCAATGGTTGGGTGTGCGTGAACCCCAGTGCAGGCATTCCTGTGTGGGGGCTTGTGTGGTGATGGTTGGGGGGTGTTGTGGGTCTGTGCAGTGGGTATGCTTTAGTGATGGGTGTCCATGCTTAGTTTTGTCATGCAGGTCTTGGGGTTGGGATGGGTGGTTGGTGTTATGGGTAGATTAGTGAGGAGTTAGGGTGATAGGGGAGGGTGTGAGGGTGGGGGTGTGTGATAGCATGCAGGTAGGGTGGGGGATATGATAGTGAAGATTTGACTTACCAGTGTCCGTTCCTCCAACGACTCCTGCGAGGCCCTCAGGATGCAAGATGGACAAGACTTGCTCCTCCCATGTTGTTAGTTGTGGGGGAGGAGGTGGGGGTCCGCCGCCAGTCCGCTGTACCGCGATGTGGTGCCTGGATACCGTGGAACGCACCTTCCCCCGTAGGTCGTTCCACCTCTTCCTGATGTCCTCCCTATTTCTTGGGTGCTGTCCCACAGCGTTGACCCTGTCGACTATTCTTTGCCATAGCTCCATCTTCCTGGCTATGGATGTGTACTGTACCTGTGAGCCAAATAGCTGTGGCTCTACCCTGATGATTTCCTCGACCATGACCCTGAGCTCCTCCTCGGAGAAGCGGGGGTGTCTTTGGCATGACATGTGGTGGTGTGTGATGTGTGGGGTGGTGTATGTGTTGATGAGTGTGGTGAGTGTAGTGGTATGTGATGTTTTGTGCGTGGATGTTGTGTGGGTGATGGTGTAGTGTGCCTCTGTGTGATGGTGTTTTCTATTCTGTGCTGTCTCTCTCTGGCCTTCGTCTCTAATTTGTGGTCGTAGGGGTTTGTGGGTGATGTGGGTGTGTATTTTATATTGTGTTGGGTGTGTGTATGTGTATCAGGTGTGTGTATTTGTCCAATGTGGCGGTGTTTTGGAGCTGTGTGTGTATTTTGAGCGCGGCGGTGTGTACCGCCAATGGAATACCGCGGTTGAAAGACCGCCGTGTGGATCGTAATAGCATGGGCGTGTTTCTGTTGGCGTGGAGGTGGAGGATTTGTTTCCGCATATTTATCACTCACCTTTGGTGTGGCGGACTTGTGTGGGTGTCTGAATTTCGGCGGAATCCGTGATGTGTGTCATAATAGATGTGGCGGTCTCCCGCTGCCGCCGCGGTGTATTGGCGGTCTTCTGCACGGCGGTAAGCGGCTTTTACCGCCAATGTTGTAATGACCCCATGAATCTTCCCATGCCTAAAACTAAAATGGGTGTGTCCTTCTGTAGTGTAACTGATGCTCATGTAAATCACTCCAATACCTTTGGGTCAAGTTTGTGCTATATAAAGTTGGGCTACATTTGGGTGATATTTGTGCTACATGTATGTTTAGGAGACAGCTTAATTTGTTTCTGTGATTTAACCCCTTCGCTGCCAGGCCTTTTCCCCCTCCTGTGCCAGGCCTTTTTTTGCCTATTTGGGGCAGTTCGCTCTTAGGCCCTCATAACTTTTTGTCCACATAAGCTAACCAAGCCAAATTTACGTCCTTTTTTTCCAACATCCTAGGGATTCTAGAGGTACCCAGACTTTGTGGGTTCCCTTGAAGGAGGACAAGAAATTGGCCAAAATACAGTGAAAATTTCGTTTTTTTCAAAACAATTGGAAAAAGTGGCTGCAGAAGAAGGCTTCTGGAATTCCCCCTGAAAATGGCATCAACAAAGGGTTTGCAGTGTCAAACTCAGCAGCTTCCTAGCTTTCAGGAACAGGCAGACTTGAATCAGAAAACCCAATTTTGCAACACAATTTTGGCATTTTACTGGGGCATACCCCATTTTTGCAATTTTTTGTGCTTTCAGCCTCCTTCCAGTCAGTGACAGGAAGGGGCATGAAACCAATGCTGGATCCCAGAAACCTAACCATTTCTGAAAAGTAGACAAAATTCTGAATTCAGCAAGGGGTCATTTGTGTAGACCCTACAAGGGTTTCCTACAGAAATTAACAGCTGAAAAAGAAAAATATTGAAATTGAGGTGAAAAAACCATCAATTTTTCTCTACGTTTTACTCTGTAACTTTTCCCTGCAATGTCAGATTATGGAAAGCAATATACTGTTACGTCTGCTGGACTCCTCTGGTTGCGGGGATATATAGGGCTTGTAGGTTCATCAAGAACCCGAGGAACCCAGAGCCAATAAATGAGCTGCACCCTGCAGTGCGTTTTCATTCTATACCGGGTATACAGCAATTAATTTGCTGAAATATAAAGAGTAAAAAATTGCTATCAAGAAAACCTTTGCATTTCCAAAAAGGGCACAAGATAAGGTGCTGAGGAGCAGTGGTTATTTGCACATCTCTGAATTCCGGGGTGACCATACTAGCATGTGAATTATAGAGAATTTCTCAAATAGATGTCTTTTTTACACACTCTCCTATATTTGGAAGGAAAAAATGTAGAGAAAGACAAGGGGCAATAGCACTTGTTTTGCTAATCTATGTTCCCCCAAGTCTCCCGATAAAAATGATACCTCACTTGTGTGGGTAGGCCTAGCACCCGCGACAGGAAACGCCCCAAAACGCAACGTGGACACATCCCATTTGTTTGAAAGAAAACAGAGGTGTTTTTTGCGAAGTGCCTACCTGCAGATTTTGGCGTCTAGCTCAGCCGGCACCTAGGGAAACCTACCAAACCTGTGCATTTCTGAAAACTAAAGACCTAGGGGAATCCAAGGAGGGGTGACTTGCGGGGCTCGGACCAGGTTCTGTTACCCAGAATCCTTTGCAAACCTCAAAATGTGGCTAAAAAAACACATGTTCCTCACATTTCTGTGGCAGAAAGTTCTGGAATCTGAGAGGAGCCACAAATTTCCTTCCACCCAGCGTTCCCCCAAGTCTCCCGATAAAAATTATACCTCACTTGTGTGGGTAGGCCTAGCGCCCGCGACAGGAAACACCCCAAAGCGCAACGTGGACACATCCAAAATTTTGGAAGAAAACAGAGGTGTTTTTTGCGAAATGCCTACCTGTAGATTTTGGCCTCTAGCTCAGCCGGCACATAGGGAAACCTACCAAACCTGTGCCTTTCTGAAAACTAGAGACCTAGGGGAATCCAAGGAGGGGTGACTTGCGGGGCTCGGACCAGGTTCTGTTACCCAGAATCCTTTGCAAACCTCAAAATTTGGCTAAAAAAACACATGTTCCTCACATTTCTGTGGCAGAAAGTTCTGGAATCTGAGAGGAGCCACAAATTTCCTTCCACTCAGCGTTCCCCCAAATCTCCCGATAAAAATGATACCTCACTTGTGTGGGTAGGCCTAGCGCCGGCGACAGGAAACACCCCAAAGCGCAACGTGGACACATCCAAAATTTTGGAAGAAAACAGAGGTGTTTTTTGCGAAGTGCCTACCTGTAGATTTTGGCCTCTAGCTCAGCCGGCACCTAAGGAAACCTACCAAACCTGTGCATTTCTGAAAACTAGAGACCTAGGGGAATCCAAGGAGGGGTAACTTGCGGGGCTCGGACCAGGTTCTGTTACCCAGAATCCTTTGCAAACCTCAAAATTTGGCTAAAAAAACCCATGTTCCTCACATTTCTGTGGCAGAAAGTTCTGGAATCTGAGAGGAGCCACAAATTTCCTTCCACCCAGCGTTTCCCCAAGTCTCCCGATAAAAATGATACCTCACTTGTGTGGGTAGGCCTAGCGCCCGCGACAGGAAACACCCCAAAGCGCAACGTGGACACATCCAAAATTTTGGAAGAAAACAGAGGTGTTTTTTGCGAAGTGCCTACCTGTAGATTTTGGCCTCTAGCTCAGCCGGCACCTAGGGAAACCTACCAAACCTGTGCATTTCTGAAAACTAGAGACCTAGGGGAATCCAAGATGGGGTGACTTGCGGGGCTCGGACCAGGTTCTGTTACCCAGAATCCTTTGCAAACCTCAACATTTGGCTAAAAAAACACATGTTCCTCACATTTCTGTGGCAGAAAGTTCTGGAATCTGAGAGGAGCCACAAATTTCCTTCCACCCAGCGTTCCCCCAAGTCTCCCGATAAAAATTATACCTCACTTGTGTGGGTAGGCCTAGCGCCCGCGACAGGAAACACCCCAAAGCGCAACGTGGACACATCCAAAATTTTGGAAGAAAACAGAGGTGTTTTTTTGCGAAGTGCCTACCTGTAGATTTCGGCCTCTAGCTCAGCCAGCACATAGGGAAACCTACCAAACCTGTGCATTTCTGAAAACTAGAGACCTAGGGGAATCCAAGGAGGGGTGACTTGCGGTGCTCGGACCAGGTTCTGTTACCCAGAATCCTTTGCAAACCTCAAAATTTGGCTAAAAAACACATGTTCCTCACATTTCTGTGGCAGAAAGTTCTGGAATTTGAGAGGAGCCACAAATTTCCTTCCACCCAGCGTTCCCCCAAATCTCCCGAGAAAAATGATACCTCACTTGTGTGGGTAGGCCTAGCGCCGGCGACAGGAAACACCCCAAAGCGCAACGTGGACACATCCAAAATTTTGGAAGAAAACAGAGGTGTTTTTTGCGAAGTGCCTACCTGTAGACTTTGGCCTCTAGCTCAGCCGGCACCTAGGGAAACCTACCAAACCTGTGCATTTCTGAAAACTAGAGACCTAGGGGAATCCAAGGAGGGGTGACTTGCGGGGCTCGGACCAGGTTCTGTTTTCCAGAATCCTTTGCAAACCTCAAAATTTGGCTAAAAAACACATGTTCCTCACATTTCTGTGGCAGAAAGTTCTGGAATCTGAGAGGAGCCACAAATTTCCTTCCACCCAGCGTTCCCCCAAGTCTCCCGATAAAAATGATACCTCACTTGTGTGGGTAGGCCTAGCGCCCGCGACAGGAAACACCCCAAAGCGCAACGTGGACACATCCAAAATTTTGGAAGAAAACAGAGGTGTGTTTTGCGAAGTGCCTACCTGTAGATTTTGGCCTCTAGCTCAGCCGGCACATAGGGAAACCTACCAAACCTGTGCATTTCTGAAAACTTGAGACCTAGGGGAATCCAAGATGGGGTGACTTGCGGGGCTCGGACCAGGTTCTGTTACCCAGAATCCTTTGCAAACCTCAAAATTTGGCTAAAAAAACACATGTTCCTCACATTTCTGTGGCAGAAAGTTCTGGAATCTGAGAGGAGCCACAAATTTCCTTCCACCCAGCATTCCCCCAAGTCTCCCGATAAAAATGATACCTCACTTGCGTGGGTAGGCCTATCGCCCGCGACAGAAAACACCCCAAAGCGCAACGTGGACACATCCAAAATTTTGGAAGAAAACAGAGGTGTTTTTTGCGAAGTGCCTACCTGTAGATTTTGGCCTCTAGCTCAGCCGGCACCTAGGGAAACCTACCAAACCTGTGCATTTCTGATAACTAGAGACCTAGGGGAATCCAAGGAGGGGTGACTTGCGGGGCTCGGACCAGGTTCTGTTACCCAGAATCCTTTGCAAACCTCAAAATTTGGCTAAAAAAACATGTTCCTCATATTTCTGTGGCAGAAAGTTCTGGAATCTGAGAGGAGCCACAAATTTCCTTCCACCCAGCGTTCCCCCAAATCTCCCGATAAAAATGATACCTCACTTGTGTGGGTAGGCCTAGCGCCGGCGACAGGAAACACCCCAAAGCGCAACGTGGACATATCAAAAATTTTGGAAGAAAACAGAGGTGTTTTTTGCGAAGTGCCTACCTGTAGATTTTGGCCTCTAGCTCAGCCGGCACCTAAGGAAACCTACCAAACCTGTGCATTTATGAAAACTAGAGACCTAGGGGAATCCAAGGAGGGGTAACTTGCGGGGCTCGGACCAGGTTCTGTTACCCAGAATCCTTTGCAAACCTCAAAATTTGGCTAAAAAAACCCATGTTCCTCACATTTCTGTGGCAGAAAGTTCTGGAATCTGAGAGGAGCCACAAATTTCCTTCCACCCAGCGTTCCCCCAAGTCTCCCGATAAAAATGATACCTCACTTGTGTGGGTAGGCCTAGCGCCCGCGACAGGAAACACCCCAAAGCGCAACGTGGACACATCCAAAATTTTGGAAGAAAACAGAGGTGTTTTTTGCGAAGTGCCTACCTGTAGATTTTGGCCTCTACCTCAGCCGGCACCTATGGAAACCTACCAAACCTGTGCATTTCTGAAAACTAGAGACCTAGGGGAATCCAAGATGGGGTGACTTGCGGGGCTCGGACCAGGTTCTGTTACCCAGAATCCTTTGCAAACCTCAAAATTTGGCTAAAAAAACACATGTTCCTCACATTTCTGTGGCAGAAAGTTCTGGAATCTGAGAGGAGCCACAAATTTCCTTCCACCCAGCGTTCCCCCAAGTCTCCCGATAAAAATGATACCTCACTTGCGTGGGTAGGCCTAGCGCCCGCGACAGGAAACACCCCAAAGCGCAATGTGGACACATTCAAAATTTTGGAAGAAAACAGAGGTGTTTTTTTGCGAAGTGCCTACCTGCAGATTTCGGCCTCTAGCTCAGCCGGCACATAGGGAAACCTACCAAACCTGTGCATTTCTGAAAACTAGAGACCTAGGGGAATCCAAGGAGGGGTGACTTGCGGGGCTCGGACCAAGTTCTGTTACCCAGAATCCTTTGCAAACCTCAAAATGTGGCTAAAAAACACATGTTCCTCACATTTCTGTGGCAGAAAGTTCTGGAATCTGAGAGGAGCCACAAATTTCCTTCCACCCAGCGTTCCCCTAAGACTCCCGATAAAAATGATACCTTACTTGTGTGGGTAGGCCTAGCGCCGGCGACAGGAAACACCCCAAAGCGCAACGTGGACACATCCAAAATTTTGGAAGAAAACAGAGGTGTTTTTTGCGAAGTGCCTACGTGTAGATTTTGGCCTCTAGCTCAGCCGGCACCTAGGGAAACCTACCAAACCTGTGCATTTCTGAAAACTAGAGACCTAGGGGAATCCAAGGAGGGGTGACTAGCGGGGCTCGTACCAGGTTCTGTTACCCAGAATCCTTTGCAAACCTCAAAATGTGGCTAAAAAAACACATGTTCCTCACATTTCTGTGGCAGAAAGTTCTGGAATCTGAGAGGAGCCACAAATTTCCTTTCACCCAGCGTTCCCCCAAGTCTCCCGATAAAAATGATACCTCACTTGCGTGGGTAGGCCTAGCGCCCGCGACAGGAAACACCCCAAAGCGCAACGTGGACACATCCAAAATTTTTGAAGAAAACAGAGGTGTTTTTTGCGAAGTGCCTACCTGTAGATTTTGGCCTCTAGCTCAGCCGGCACCTAGGGAAACCTACCAAACCTGTGCATTTATGAAAACTAGAGACCTAGGGGAATCCAAGGAGGGGTAACTTGCAGGGCTCGGACCAGGTTCTGTTACCCAGAATCCTTTGCAAACCTCAAAATTTGGCTAAAAAAACCCATGTTCCTCACATTTCTGTGGCAGAAAGTTCTGGAATCTGAGAGGAGCCACAAATTTCCTTCCACCCAGCGTTCCCCCAAGTCTCCCGATAAAAATGATACCTCACTTGTGTGGGTAGGCCTAGCGCCCGCGACAGGAAACACCCCAAAGCGCAACGTGGACACATCCAAAATTTTGGAAGAAAACAGAGGTGTTTTTTGCGAAGTGCCTACCTGTAGATTTTGGCCTCTACCTCAGCCGGCACCTATGGAAACCTACCAAACCTGTGCATTTCTGAAAACTAGAGACCTAGGGGAATCCAAGATGGGGTGACTTGCGGGGCTCGGACCAGGTTCTGTTACCCAGAATCCTTTGCAAACCTCAAAATTTGGCTAAAAAAACACATGTTCCTCACATTTCTGTGGCAGAAAGTTCTGGAATCTGAGAGGAGCCACAAATTTCCTTCCACCCAGCGTTCCCCCAAGTCTCCCGATAAAAATGATACCTCACTTGCGTGGGTAGGCCTAGCGCCCGCGACAGGAAACACCCCAAAGCGCAATGTGGACACATTCAAAATTTTGGAAGAAAACAGAGGTATTTTTTTGCGAAGTGCCTACCTGTAGATTTCGGCCTCTAGCTCAGCCGGCACATAGGGAAACCTACCAAACCTGTGCATTTCTGAAAACTAGAGACCTAGGGGAATCCAAGGAGGGGTGACTTGCGGGGCTCGGACCAAGTTCTGTTACCCAGAATCCTTTGCAAACCTCAAAATGTGGCTAAAAAAACACATGTTCCTCACATTTCTGTGGCAGAAAGTTCTGAAATCTGAGAGGAGCCACAAATTTCCTTCCACCCAGCGTTCCCCTAAGACTCCCGATAAAAATGATACCTTACTTGTGTGGGTAGGCCTAGCGCCGGCGACAGGAAACACCCCAAAGCGCAACGTGGACACATCCAAAATTTTGGAAGAAAACAGAGGTGTTTTTTGCGAAGTGCCTACGTGTAGATTTTGGCCTCTAGCTCAGCCGGCACCTAGGGAAACCTACCAAACCTGTGCATTTCTGAAAACTAGAGACCTAGGGGAATCCAAGGAGGGGTGACTAGCGGGGCTCGGACCAGGTTCTGTTACCCAGAATCCTTTGCAAACCTCAAAATGTGGCTAAAAAAACTCATGTTCCTCACATTTCTGTGGCAGAAAGTTCTGGAATCTGAGAGGAGCCACAAATTTCCTTTCACCCAGCGTTCCCCCAAGTCTCCCGATAAAAATGATACCTCACTTGCGTGGGTAGGCCTAGCGCCCGCGACAGGAAACACCCCAAAGCGCAACGTGGACACATCCAAAATTTTGGAAGAAAACAAAGGTGTTTTTTGCGAAGTGCCTACCTGTAGATTTTGGCCTCTAGCTCAGCCGGCACCTAGGGAAACCTACCAAACCTGTGCATTTCTGAAAACTAGAGATCTAGGGGAATCCAAGGAGGGTTGACTTGCGGGGCTCGGACCAGGTTCTGTTACCCAGAGTCCTTTGCAAACCTCAAAATTTGGCTAAAAAAACACATGTTCCTCACATTTCTGTGGCAGAAAGTTCTGGAATCTGAGAGGAGCCACAAATTTCCTTCCACCCAGCGTTCCCCCAAATCTCCCGATAAAAATGATACCTCACTTGTGTGGGTAGGCCTAGCGCCGGCGACAGGAAACACCCCAAAGCGCAACGTGGACACATCCAAAATTTTTGAAGAAAACAGAGGTGTTTTTTGCGAAGTGCCTACCTGTAGATTTTGGCCTCTAGCTCAGCCGGCACCTAAGGAAACCTACCAAACCTGTGCATTTCTGAAAACTAGAGACCTAGGGGAATCCAAGGAGGGGTAACTTGCGGGGCTCGGACCAGGTTCTGTTACCCAGAATCCTTTGCAAACCTCAAAATTTGGCTAAAAAAACACATGTTCCTCACATTTCTGTGGCAGAAAGTTCTGGAATTTGAGAGGAGCCACAAATTTCCTTCCACCCAGCGTTTCCCCAAGTCTCCCGATAAAAATGATACCTCACTTGTGTGGGTAGGCCTAGCGCCCGCGACAGGAAACACCCCAAAGCGCAACGTGGACACATCCAAAATTTTGGAAGAAAACAGAGGTGTTTTTTGCGAAGTGCCTACCTGTAGATTTTGGCCTCTAGCTCAGCCGGCACCTAGGGAAACCTACCAAACCTGTGCATTTCTGAAAACTAGAGACCTAGGGGAATCCAAGATGGGGTGACTTGCGGGGCTCGGACCAGGTTCTGTTACCCAGAATCCTTTGCAAACCTCAACATTTGGCTAAAAAAACACATGTTCCTCACATTTCTGTGGCAGAAAGTTCTGGAATCTGAGAGGAGCCACAAATTTCCTTCCACCCAGCGTTCCCCCAAGTCTCCCGATAAAAATTATACCTCACTTGTGTGGGTAGGCCTAGCGCCCGCGACAGGAAACACCCCAAAGCGCAACGTGGACACATCCAAAATTTTGGAAGAAAACAGAGGTGTTTTTTTGCGAAGTGCCTACCTGTAGATTTCGGCCTCTAGCTCAGCCAGCACATAGGGAAACCTACCAAACCTGTGCATTTCTGAAAACTAGAGATCTAGGGGAATCCAAGGAGGGGTGACTTGCGGGGCTCGGACCAGGTTCTGTTACCCAGAGTCCTTTGCAAACCTCAAAATTTGGCTAAAAAAACACATGTTCCTCACATTTCTGTGGCAGAAAGTTCTGGAATCTGAGAGGAGCCACAAATTTCCTTCCACCCAGCGTTCCCCCAAATCTCCCGATAAAAATGATACCTCACTTGTGTGGGTAGGCCTAGCGCCGGCGAAAGGAAACACCCCAAAGCGCAACGTGGACTCATCCAAAATTTTTGAAGAAAACAGAGGTGTTTTTTGCGAAGAGCCTAGCTGTAGATTTTGGCCTCTAGCTCAGCCGGCACCTAAGGAAACCTACCAAACCTGTGCATTTCTGAAAACTAGAGACCTAGGGGAATCCAAGGAGGGGTAACTTTCGGGGCTCGGACCAGGTTCTGTTACCCAGAATCCTTTGCAAACCTCAAAATTTGGCTAAAAAAACACATGTTCCTCACATTTCTGTGGCAGAAAGTTCTGGAATTTGAGAGGAGCCACAAATTTCCTTCCACCCAGCGTTTCCCCAAGTCTCCCGATAAAAATGATACCTCACTTGTGTGGGTAGGCCTAGCGCCCGCGACAGGAAACACCCCAAAGCGCAACGTGGACACATCCAAAATTTTGGAAGAAAACAGAGGTGTTTTTTGCGAAGTGCCTACCTGTAGATTTTGGCCTCTAGCTCAGCCGGCACCTAGGGAAACCTACCAAACCTGTGCATTTCTGAAAACTAGAGACCTAGGGGAATCCAAGATGGGGTGACTTGCGGGGCTCGGACCAGGTTCTGTTACCCAGAATCCTTTGCAAACCTCAACATTTGGCTAAAAAAACACATGTTCCTCACATTTCTGTGGCAGAAAGTTCTGGAATCTGAGAGGAGCCACAAATTTCCTTCCACCCAGCGTTCCCCCAAGTCTCCCGATAAAAATTATACCTCACTTGTGTGGGTAGGCCTAGCGCCCGCGACAGGAAACACCCCAAAGCGCAACGTGGACACATCCAAAATTTTGGAAGAAAACAGAGGTGTTTTTTTGCGAAGTGCCTACCTGTAGATTTCGGCCTCTAGCTCAGCCAGCACATAGGGAAACCTACCAAACCTGTGCATTTCTGAAAACTAGAGACCTAGGGGAATCCAAGGAGGGGTGACTTGCGGGGCTCGGACCAGGTTCTGTTACCCAGAATTCTTTGCAAACCTCAAAATTTGGCTAAAAAACACATCTTCCTCACATTTCTGTGGCAGAAAGTTCAGGAATCTGAGAGGAGCCACAAATTTCCTTCCACCCAGCGTTCCCCCAAATCTCCCGAGAAAAATGATACCTCACTTGTGGGTAGGCCTAGCGCCGGCGACAGGAAACACCCCAAAGCGCAACGTGGACACATCCAAAATTTTGGAAGAAAACAGAGGTGTTTTTTGCGAAGTGCCTACCTGTAGACTTTGGCCTCTAGCTCAGCCGGCACCTAGGGAAACCTACCAAACCTGTGCATTTCTGAAAACTAGAGACCTAGGGGAATCCAAGGAGGGGTGACTTGCGGGGCTCGGACCAGGTTCTGTTTTCCAGAATCCTTTGCAAACCTCAAAATTTGGCTAAAAAAACACATGTTCCTCACATTTCTGTGGCAGAAAGTTCTGGAATCTGAGAGGAGCCACAAATTTCCTTCCACCCAGCGTTCCCCCAAGTCTCCCGATAAAAATGATACCTCACTTGTGTGGGTAGGCCTAGCGCCCGCGACAGGAAACACCCCAAAGTGCAACGTGGACATATCCAAAATTTTGGAAGAAAACAGAGGTGTGTTTTGCGAAGTGCCTACCTGTAGATTTGGGCCTCTAGCTCAGACGGCACATAGGGAAACCTACCAAACCTGTGCATTTTTGAAAACTAGAGACCTAGGGGAATCCAAGATGGGGTGACTTGCGGGGCTTGGACCAGGTTCTGTTACCCAGAATCCTTTGCAAACCTCAAAATTTGGCTAAAAAAACACATGTTCCTCACATTTCTGTGGCAGAAAGTTCTGGAATCTGAGAGGAGCCACAAATTTCCTTCCACCCAGCGTTCCCCCAAATCTCCCGATAAAAATGATACCTCACTTGTGTGGGTAGGCCTAGCGCCGGCGACAGGAAACACCCCAAAGCGCAACGTGGACACATCTAAAATTTTTGAAGAAAACAGAGGTGTTTTTTGCGAAGTGCCTACCTGTAGATTTTGGCCTCTAGCTCAGCCGGCACCTAAGGAAACCTACCAAACCTGTGCATTTCTGAAAACTAGAGACCTAGGGGAATCCAAGGAGGGGTAACTTGCGGGGCTCGGACCAGGTTCTGTTACCCAGAATCCTTTGCAAACCTCAAAATTTGGCTAAAAAAACACATGTTCCTCACATTTCTGTGGCAGAAAGTTCTGGAATTTGAGAGGAGCCACAAATTTCCTTCCACCCAGCGTTTCCCCAAGTCTCCCGATAAAAATGATACCTCACTTGTGTGGGTAGGCCTAGCGCCCGCGACAGGAAACACCCCAAAGCGCAACATGGACACATCCAAAATTTTGGAAGAAAACAGAGGTGTTTTTTGCGAAGTGCCTACCTGTAGATTTTGGCCTCTAGCTCAGCCGGCACCTAGGGAAACCTACCAAACCTGTGCATTTCTGAAAACTAGAGACCTAGGGGAATCCAAGATGGGGTGACTTGCGGGGCTCGGACCAGGTTCTGTTACCCAGAATCCTTTGCAAACCTCAACATTTGGCTAAAAAAACACATGTTCCTCACATTTCTGTGGCAGAAAGTTCTGGAATCTGAGAGGAGCCACAAATTTCCTTCCACCCAGCGTTCCCCCAAGTCTCCCGATAAAAATTATACCTCACTTGTGTGGGTAGGCCTAGCGCCCGCGACAGGAAACACCCCAAAGCGCAACGTGGACACATCCAAAATTTTGGAAGAAAACAGAGGTGTTTTTTTGCGAAGTGCCTACCTGTAGATTTCGGCCTCTAGCTCAGCCAGCACATAGGGAAACCTACCAAACCTGTGCATTTCTGAAAACTAGAGACCTAGGGGAATCCAAGGAGGGGTGACTAACGGGGCTCGGACCAGGTTCTGTTACCCAGAATCCTTTGCAAACCTCAAAATTTGGCTAAAAAACACATGTTCCTCACATTTCTGTGGCAGAAAGTTCTGGAATCTGAGAGGAGCCACAAATTTCCTTCCACCCAGCGTTCCCCCAAATCTCCCGAGAAAAATGATACCTCACTTGTGTGGGTAGGCCTAGCGCCGGCGACAGGAAACTCCCCAAAGCGCAATGTGGACACATCCAAAATTTTGGAAGAAAACAGAGGTGTTTTTTGCGAAGTGCCTACCTGTAGACTTTGGCCTCTAGCTCAGCCGGCACCTAGGGAAACCTACCAAACCTGTGCATTTGTGAAAACTAGAGACCTAGGGGAATCCAAGGAGGGGTGACTTGCGGGGCTCGGACCAGGTTCTGTTTTCCAGAATCCTTTGCAAACCTCAAAATTTGGCTAAAAAAACACATGTTCCTCACATTTCTGTGGCAGAAAGTTCTGGAATCTGAGAGGAGCCACAAATTTCCTTCCACCCAGCGTTCCCCCAAGTCTCCCGATAAAAATGATACCTCACTTGTGTGGGTAGGCCTAGCGCCCGCGACAGGAAACACCCCAAAGCGCAACGTGGACATATCCAAAATTTTGGAAGAAAACAGAGGTGTTTTTTGCGAAGTGCCTACCTGTAGATTTTGGCCTCTAGCTCAGCCGGCACCTAGGGAAACCTACCAAACCTGTGCATTTCTGAAAACTAGAGACCTAGGGGAATCCAAGGAGGGGTGACTTGCGGGGCTCGGACCAGGTTCTGTTTTCCAGAATCCTTTGCAAACCTCAACATTTGGCTAAAAAAACACATGTTCCTCACATTTCTGTGGCAGAAAGTTCTGGAATCTGAGAGGAGCCACAAATTTCCTTCCACCCAGCGTTCCCCCAAGTCTCCCGATAAAAATGATACCTCACTTGTGTGGGTAGGCCTAGCGCCCGCGACAGGAAACACCCCAAAGCGCAACGTGGACATATCCAAAATTTTGGAAGAAAACAGAGGTGTGTTTTGCGAAGTGCCTACCTGTAGATTTTGGCCTCTAGCTCAGCCAGCACATAGGGAAACCTACCAAACCTGTGCATTTCTGAAAACTAGAGACCTAGGGGAATCCAAGATGGGGTGACTTGCGGGGCTCGGACCAGGTTCTGTTACCCAGAATCCTTTGCAAACCTCAAAATTTGGCTAAAAAAACACATGTTCCTCACATTTCTGTGGCAGAAAGTTCTGGAATCTGAGAGGAGCCACAAATTTCCTTCCACCCAGCGTTCCCCCAAATCTCCAGATAAAAATGATACCTCACTTGTGTGGGTAGGCCTAGCGCCGCCGACAGGAAACACCCCAAAGCGCAACGTGGACACATCCAAAATTTTTTAAGAAAACAGAGGTGTTTTTTGCGAAGTGCCTACCTGTAGATTTTGGCCTCTAGCTCAGCCGGCACCTAAGGAAACCTACCAAACCTGTGCATTTCTGAAAACTAGAGACCTAGGGGAATCCAAGGAGGGGTAACTTGCGGGGCTCGGACCAGGTTCTGTTACCCAGAATCCTTTGCAAACCTCAAAATTTGGCTAAAAAAACCCATGTTCCTCACATTTCTGTGGCAGAAAGTTCTGGAATCTGAGAGGAGCCACAAATTTCCTTCCACCCAGCGTTCCCCCAAGTCTCCCGATAAAAATGATACCTCACTTGCGTGGGTAGGCCTAGCACCCGCAACAGGAAACACCCCAAAGCGCAATGTGGACACATCCAAAATTTTGGAAGAAAACAGAGGTGTTTTTCTGCGAATTGCCTACCTGTAGATTTCGGCCTCTAGCTCAGCCGCCACATAGGGAAACCTACCAAACCTGTGCATTTCTGAAAACTAGAGACCTAGGGGAATCCAAGGAGGGGTGACTTGCGGGGCTCGGACCAAGTTCTGTTACCCAGAATCCTTTGCAAACCTCAAAATTTGGCTAAAAAAACACATGTTCCTCACATTTCTGTGGCAGAAAGTTCTGGAATCTGAGAGGAGCCACAAATTTCCTTCCACCCAGCGTTCCCCTAAGACTCCCGATAAAAATGATACCTTACTTGTGTGGGTAGGCCTAGCGCCGGCGACAGGAAACACCCCAAAGCTTAACGTGGACACATCCAAAATTTTGGAAGAAAACAGAGGTGTTTTTTGCGAAGTGTCTACGTGTAGATTTTGGCCTCTAGCTCAGCCGGCACCTAGGGAAACCTACCAAACCTGTGCATTTCTGAAAACTAGAGACCTAGGGGAATCCAAGGAGGGGTGACTAGCGGGGTTCGGACCAGGTTCTGTTACCCAGAATCCTTTGGAAACCTCAAAATTTGGCTAAAAAAACACATGTTCCTCACATTTCTGTGGCAGAAAGTTCTGGAATCTGAGAGGAGCCACAAATTTCCTTTCACCCAGCGTTCCCAAAAGTCTGCCGAAAAAATGATACCTCACTTGCGTGGGTAGGCCTAGCGCCCGCGACAGGAAACACCCCAAAGCGCAACGTGGACACATCCAAAATTTTGGAAGAAAACAGAGGTGTTTTTTGCGAAGTGCCTACCTGTAGATTTTGGCCTCTAGCTCAGCCGGCACCTAGGGAAACCTACCAAACCTGTTCATTTCTGAAAACTAGAGATCTAGGGGAATCCAAGGAGGGGTGACTTGCGGGGCTCGGACCAGGTTCTGTTACCCAGAGTCCTTTGCAAACCTCAAAATTTGGCTAAAAAAACACATGTTCCTCACATTTCTGTGGCCGAAAGTTCTGGAATCTGAGAGGAGCCACAAATTTCCTTCCATCCAGCGTTCCCCCATGTCTCCCGATAAAAATTATACCTCACTTGCGTGGGTAGGCCTAGCGCCCGCGACAGGAAACGCCCCAAAGCGCAACGTGGACACGTCGAAAATTTTGGAAGAAAACAGAGGTGTTTTTTGCGAAGTGCCTACCTGTAGATTTTGGCCTCTAGCTCAGCCGGCACCTAGGGAAACCTACCAAACCTGTTCATTTCTGAAAACTAGAGATCTAGGGGAATCCAAGGAGGGGTGACTTGCGGGGCTCGGACCAGGTTCTGTTACCCAGAGTCCTTTGCAAACCTCAAAATTTGGCTAAAAAAACACATGTTCCTCACATTTCTGTGGCAGAAAGTTCTGGAATCTGAGAGGAGCCACAAATTTCCTTCCATCCAGCGTTCCCCCAAGTCTCCCGATAAAAATTATACCTTACTTGCGTGGGTAGGCCTAGCGCCCGCGACAGGAAACGCCCCAAAGCGCAACGTGGACACGTCCAAAATTTTGGAAGAAAACAGAGGTGTTTTTTGCGAAGTGCCTACCTGTAGATTTTGGCCTCTAGCTCAGCCGGCACCCAGGGAAACCTACCAAACCTGTGCATTTCTGAAAACTAGAGACCTAGGGGAATCCAAGGAGGGGTGACTTGCGGGGCTCGGACCAGGTTCTGTTACCCCGAATCCTTTGCAAACCTCAAAATTTGGCTAAAAAACACATGTTCCTCACATTTCTGTGGCAGAAAGTTCTGGAATCTGAAAGGAGCCACAAATTTCCTTCCACCCAGCGTTCCCCCAAGTCTCCCGATAAAAATGATACCTCACTTGCGTGGGTAGGCCTAGCACCCGCAACAGGAAACACCCCAAAGCGCAATGTGGACACATCCAAAATTTTGGAAGAAAACAGAGGTGTTTTTCTGCGAAGTGCCTACCTGTAGATTTCGGCCTCTAGCTCAGCCGCCACATAGGGAAACCTACCAAACCTGTGCATTTCTGAAAACTAGAGACCTAGGGGAATCCAAGGAGGGGTGACTTGCGGGGCTCGGACCAAGTTCTGTTACCCAGAATCCTTTGCAAACCTCAAAATTTGGCTAAAAAAACACATGTTCCTCACATTTCTGTGGCAGAAAGTTCTGGAATCTGAGAGGAGCCACAAATTTCCTTCCACCCAGCGTTCCCCTAAGACTCCCGATAAAAATGATACCTTACTTGTGTGGGTAGGCCTAGCGCCGGCGACAGGAAACACCCCAAAGCTTAACGTGGACACATCCAAAATTTTAGAAGAAAACAGAGGTGTTTTTTGCGAAGTGTCTACGTGTAGATTTTGGCCTCTAGCTCAGCCGGCACCTAGGGAAACCTACCAAACCTGTGCATTTCTGAAAACTAGAGACCTAGGGGAATCCAAGGAGGGGTGACTAGCGGGGTTCGGACCAGGTTCTGTTACCTAGAATCCTTTGGAAACCTCAAAATTTGGCTAAAAAAACACATGTTCCTCACATTTCTGTGGCAGAAAGTTCTGGAATCTGAGAGGAGCCACAAATTTCCTTTCACCCAGCGTTCCCAAAAGTCTCCCGAAAAAATGATACCTCACTTGCGTGGGTAGGCCTAGCGCCCGCGACAGGAAACACCCCAAAGCGCAACGTGGACACATCCAAAATTTTGGAAGAAAACAGAGGTGTTTTTTGCGAAGTGCCTACCTGTAGATTTTGGCCTCTAGCTCAGCCGGCACCTAGGGAAACCTACCAAACCTGTTCATTTCTGAAAACTAGAGATCTAGGGGAATCCAAGGAGGGGTGACTTGCGGGGCTCGGACCAGGTTCTGTTACCCAGAGTCCTTTGCAAACCTCAAAATTTGGCTAAAAAAACACATGTTCCTCACATTTCTGTGGCAGAAAGTTCTGGAATCTGAGAGGAGCCACAAATTTCCTTCCATCCAGCGTTCCCCCAAGTCTCCCGATAAAAATTATACCTCACTTGCGTGGGTAGGCCTAGCGCCCGCGACAGGAAACGCCCCAAAGCGCAACGTGGACACGTCCAAAATTTTGGAAGAAAACAGAGGTGTTTTTTGCGAAGTGCCTACCTGTAGATTTTGGCCTCTAGCTCAGCCGGCACCCAGGGAAACCTACCAAACCTGTGCATTTCTGAAAACTAGAGACCTAGGGGAATCCAAGGAGGGGTGACTTGCGGGGCTCGGACCAGGTTCTGTTACCCCGAATCCTTTGCAAACCTCAAAATTTGGCTAGAAAACACATGTTCCTCACATTTCTGTGGCAGAAAGTTCTGGAATCTGAAAGGAGCCACAAATTTCCTTCCACCCAGCGTTCCCCCAAGTCTCCCGATAAAAATGATACCTCACTTGTGTGGGTAGGCCTAGCGCCGGCGACAGGAAACACCCCAAAGCGCAACGTGGACACATCCAAAATTTTTGAAGAAAACAGAGGTGTTTTTTGCGAAGTGCCTACCTGTAGATTTTGGCCTCTAGCTCAGCCGGCACCTAGGGAAACCTACCAAACCTGTTCATTTCTGAAAACTAGAGACCTAGGGGAATCCAAGGAGGGGTGACTTGCGGGGCTCGGACCAGGTTCTGTTACCCAGAATCCTTTGCAAACCTCAAAATTTGGCTAAAAAAACACATGTTCCTCACATTTCTGTGGCAGAAAGTTCTGGAATCTGAGAGGAGCCACAAATTTCCTTCCACCCAGCGTTCCCCCAAGTCTCCCGATAAAAATGATACCTCACTTGCGTGGGTAGGCCTAGCGCCCGCAACAGGAAACACCCCAAAGCGCAACGTGGACACATCCTAAATTTTGGAAGAAAACAGAGGTGTTTTTTGCGAAGTGCCTACCTGTAGATTTTGGCCTCTAGCTCAGCCGGCACCTAGGGAAACCTACCAAACCTGTGCATTTCTGAAAACTAGAGATCTAGGGGAATCCAAGATGGGGTGACTTGTGGGGCTCGGACCAGGTTCTGTTACCCAGAATCCTTTGCAAACCTCAAAATTTGGCTAAAAAAACACATGTTCCTCACATTTCTGTGGCAGAAAGTTCTGGAATCTGAGAGGAGCCACGAATTTCCTTCCACCCAGCGTTCCCCCAAGTCTCCCGATAAAAATGATACCTCACTTGCGTGGGTAGGCCTAGCGCCCGCGACAGGAAACACCCCAAAGCGCAACATGGACACATCCAAAATTTTGGAAGAAAACAGAGTTGTTTTTTGCGAAGTGCCTACCTGTAGATTTTGGCCTCTAGCTCAGCCGGCACCTAGGGAAACCTACCAAACCTGTGCATTTCTGAAAACTAGAGACCTATGGGAATCCAAGGAGGGGTGACTTGCGGGGCTCGGACCAGGTTCTGTTACCCAGAATCCTTTGCAAACCTCAAAATTTGGCTAAAAAAAACATGTTCCTCACATTTCTGTGGCAGAAAGTTCTGGAATTTGAAAGGAGCCACAAATTTCCTTCCACCCAGCGTTCCCCCAAGTCTCCCGATAAAAATGATACCTCACTTGTGTGGGTAGGCCTAGCGCCCGAGACAGGAAACACCCCAAAGCGCAACGTGGATACATCCAAAATTTTGGAAGAAAACAGAGGTGTTTTTTGCGAAGTGCCTACCTGTAGATTTTGGTCTCTAGCTCAGCCGGCACCTTGGGAAACCTACCAAACCTGTGCATTTCTGAAAACTAGAGACCTAGTGGAATCCAAGGAGGGGTGACTTGCGGGGCTCGGACCAGGTTCTGTTACCCAGAATCCTTTGCAAACCTCAAAATTTGGCTAAAAAAACACATGTTCCTCACATTTCTGTGGCAGAAAGTTCTGGAATCTGAGAGGAGCCACAAATTTCCTTCCACCCAGCGTTACCCCAAGTCTCCCGATAAAAATGATACCTCACTTGCATGGCTAGGCCTAGCGCCCGCGACAGGAAACGCCCCAAAACGCAATGTGGACACATCCCATTTTTTGAAAGAAAACAGTGCCTACCTGTGGATTTTGGCCTGTAGCTCAGCCGGCACCTAGGGAAACCTACCAAACCTGTGCATTTCTGAAAACTAGAGACCTAGGGGAATCCAAGGAGGAGTGACTTGTGGGGCTCGGACCAGGTTCTGTTACCCAGAATCCTTTGCAAACCTCAAAATCTGGCTAAAAAAACACATGTTCCCCACATTTCTGTGGCAGAAAGTTCTGGAATCTGAGAGGAGCCACAAATTTCCTTCCACCCAGCATTCCCCCAAGTCTCCCGATAAAAATGATACCTCACTTGTGTGGGTAGGCCTAGCGCCCGCGACAGGAAACACCCCAAAGCGCAACGTGGACACATCCAAAATTTTGGAAGAAAACAGAGGTGTTTTTTGCGAAGTGCCTACCTGTAGATTTTGGCCTCTAGCTCAGCCGGCACCTAGGGAAACCTACCAAACCTGTGCATTTCTGAAAACTAGAGACCTAAGGGAATCCAAGGAGGGGTGACTTGCGGGGCTCGGACCAGGTTCTGTTACCCAGAGTCCTTTGCAAACCTCAAAATTTGGCTAAAAAAACACATGTTCCTCACATTTCTGTGGCAGAAAGTTGTGGAATCTGAGAGGAGCCACAAATTTCCTTCCATCCAGCATTCCCCCAAGTCTCCCGATAAAAATGATACCACACTTGCGTGGGTAGGCCTAGCGCCCGCGACAGGAAACGCCCCAAAGCGCAACGTGGACACGTCCAAAATTTTGGAAGAAAACAGAGGTGTTTCTTGCGAAGTGCTTACCTGTAGATTTTGGCCTCTAGCTCAGCCGGCACCTAGGGAAACCTACCAAACCTGTGCATTTCTGAAAACTAGAGACCTAGGGGAATCCTAGGAGGGGTGATTTGCGGGGCTCGGACCAGGTTCTGTTACCCAGAATCCTTTGCAAACCTCAAAATTTGGCTAAAAAAACACATGTTCCTCACATTTCAGTGGCAGAAAGTTCTGGAATCTGAGAGGAGCCACAAATTTCCTTCCACCCAGCGTTCCCCCAAGTCTCCCGATAAAAATGATACCTCACTTGCGTGGGTAGGCCTAGCGCCCGCGACAGGAGACACCCCAAAACGCAATGTGGACACATCCCATTTTTTTAAAGAAAACAGTGCCTACCTGTGGATTTTGGCCTCTAGCTCAGCCGGCACCTAGGGAAGCGTACCAAACCTGTGCATTTCTGAAAACTAGAGACCTAGGGGAATCCAAGGAGGAGTGACTTGTGGGGCTCGGACCAGGTTCTGTTACCCAGAATCCTTTGCAAACCTCAAAATCTGGCTAAAAAAACACATGTTCCCCACATTTCTGTGGCAGAAAGTTCTGGCATCTGAGAGGAGCCACAAATTTCCTTCCACCCAGCGTTCCCCCAAGTCTCCCGATAAAAATGATACCTCACTTGCGTGGGTAGGCCTAGCGCCCGCGACAGGAAACACCCCAAAGTGCAACGTGGACACATCCAAAATTTTGGAAGAAAACAGAGGTTTTTTTTGCGAAGTGCCTACCTGTAGATTTTGGCCTCTAGCTCAGCCGGCACCTAGGGAAACCTACCAAACCTGTGCATTTCTGAAAACTAGAGACCTAGGGGAATCCAAGGAGGGGTGACTTGCGGGGCTCGGACCAGGTTCTGTTACCCAGAGTCCTTTGCAAACCTCAAAATTTGGCTAAAAAAACACATGTTCCTCACATTTCTGTGGCAGAAAGTTCTGGAATCTGAGAGGAGCCACAAATTTCCTTCCATCCAGCATTCCCCCAAGTCTCCCGATAAAAATGATACCTCACTTGCGTGGGTAGGCTTAGCGCCCGCGACAGGAAACGCCCCAAAGCGCAACGTGGACACGTCCAAAATTTTGGAAGAAAACAGAGGTGTTTCTTGCGAAGTGCTTACCTGTAGATTTTGGCCTCTAGCTCAGCCGGCACCTAGGGAAACCTACCAAACCTGTGCATTTCTGAAAACTAGAGACCTAGGGGAATCCAAGGAGGGGTGACTTGCGGGGCTCGGACCAGGTTCTGTTACCCAGAATCCTTTGCAAACCTCAAAATTTGGCTAAAAAAACACATGTTCCTCACATTTCTGTGGCAGAAAGTTCTGGAATCTGAGAGGAGCCACAAATTTCCTTCCACTCAGCGTTCCCCCAAGTCTCCCGATAAAAATGGTACCTCACTTGCGTGGGTAGGCCTAGCGCCCGCGACAGGAAACACCCCAAAGCGCAACGTGGTCACACATCCAAAATTTTGGAAGAAAACAGAGGTGTTTTTTGCGAAGTGCCTACCTGTAGATTTTGGCCTCTAGCTCAGCCGGCACCTAAGGAAACCTACCAAACCTGTGCATTTCTGAAAACTAGAGACCTAGGGGAATCCAAGGAGGGGTGACTTGCGGGGCTCGGACCAGGTTCTGTTACCCAGAGTCCTTTGCAAACCTCAAAATTTGGCTAAAAAAACACATGTTCCTCACATTTCTGTGGCAGTAAGTTCTGGAATCTGAGAGGAGCCACAAATGTTCTTCCATCCAGCGTTCCCCCAAGTCTCCCGATAAAAATGATACCTCACTTGCGTGGGTAGGCCTAGCGCCCGCGACAGGAAACGCCCCAAAGCGCAACGTGGACACGTCCAAAATTTTGGAAGAAAACAGAGGTGTTTTTTGCGAAGTGCCTACCTGTAGATTTTGGCCTCTAGCTCAGCCGGCACCTAGGGAAACCTACCAAACCTGTGCATTTCTGAAAACTAGAGACCTAGGGGAATCCAAGGAGGAGTGACTTGCGGGGCTCGGACCAGGTTCTGTTACCCAGAATCCTTTGCAAACCTCAAAATTTGGCTAAAAAAACACATGTTCCTCACATTTCTGTGGCAGAAAGTTCTGGAATCTGAGAGGAGCCACAAATTTCCTTACACCCAGCGTTCCCCCAAGTCTCCCGATAAAAATGATACCTCACTTGTGTGAGTAGGCCTAGCGCCGGCGACAGGAAACACCCCAAAGCGCAACGTGGACACATCCAAAATTTTGGAAGAAAACAGAGGTGTTTTTTGCGAAGTGCCTACCTGTAGATTTTGGCCTCTAGCTCAGCCGGCACCTAGGGAAACCTACCAAACCTGTGCATTTCTGAAAACTAGAGACCTAGGGGAATCCAAGGAGGGGTGACTTGCGGGGCTCGGACCAGGTTCTGTTACCCAGAATCCTTTGCAAACCTCAAAATTCGGCTAAAAAAACACATGTTCCTCACATTTCTGTAGCAGAAAGTTCTGGAATCTGAGAGGAGCCACAAATTTCCTTCCACCCAGCGTTCCCCCAAGTCTCCCGATAAAAATGATACCTCACTTGCGTGGGTAGGCCTAGCGCCGGCGACAGGAAACACCCCAAAGCGCAACGTGGACACATCCAAAATTTTGGAAGAAAACAGAGGTGTTTTTTGCGAAGTGCCTACCCGTAGATTTTGGCCTCTATCTCAGCCGGCACCTAGGGAAACCTACCAAACCTGTGCATTTCTGAAAACTAGAGACCTAGGGGAATCCAAGATGGGGTGACTTGCGGGGCTCGGAAAAGGTTCTGTTACCCAGAATCCTTTGCAAACCTCAAAATTTGGCTAAAAAAACACATGTTCCTCACATTTCTGTGGCAGAAAGTTCTGGAATCTGAGAGGAGCCACAAATTTCCTTCCACCCAGCGTTCCCCCAAGTCTCCCGATAAAAATGATACCTCACTTGTGTGGGTAGGCCTAGCACCCGCGACAGGAAACACCCCAAAGCGCAACGTGGACACATCCAAAATTTTGGAAGAAAACAGAGGTGTTTTTTGCGAAGTGCCTACCTGTAGATTTTGGCATCTAGCTCGCCGGCACCTTGGGAAACCTACCAAACCTGTGCATTTCTGAAAACTAGAGACCTAGGGGAATCCAAGGAGGGGTGACTTGCGGGGCTCGGATCAGGTTCTGTTACCCAGAATCCTTTGCAAACCTCAATATTTGGCAAAAAATACACATGTTCCTCACATTTCTGTGGCAGAAAGTTCTGGAATCTGAGAGGAGCCACAAATTTCCTTCCACCCAGCGTTACCCCAAGTCTCCCGATAAAAATGATACCTCACTTGCATGGGTAGGCCTAGCGCCCGCGACAGGAAACGCCCCAAAACGCAATGTGGACACATCCCATTTTTTGAAAGAAAACAGTGCCTACCTGTGGATTTTGGCCTGTAGCTCAGCCGGCACCTAGGGAAACCTACCGAACCTGTGCATTTCTGAAAACTAGAGACCTAGGGGAATCCAAGGAGGGGTGACTTGTGGGGCTCGGACCAGGTTCTGTTACCCAGAGTCCTTTGCAAACCTCAAAATTTGGCTAAAAAAACACATGATCCTCACATTTCTGTGGCAGAAAGTTCTGGAATCTGAGAGGAGCCACAAATTTCCTTCCATCCAGCGTTCCCCTAAGTCTCCCGATAAAAATGATACCTCACTTGCGTGGGATTGGCCTAGCGCCCGGGACAGGAAACGCCCCAAAGCGCAACGTGGACACGTCCAAAATTTTGGAAGAAACAGAGGTGTTTCTTGCGAAGTGCTTACCTGTAGATTTTGGCCTCTAGCTCAGCCGGCACCTAGGGAAACCTACCAAACCTGTGCATTTCTGAAAACTAGAGACCTAGGGGAATCCAAGGAGGTGTGACTTGCGGGGCTCGGACCAGGTTCTGTTACCCAGAATCCTTTGCAAACCTCAAAATTTGGCTAAAAAAACACATGTTCCTCACATTTCTGTGGCAGAAAGTTCTGGAATCTGAGAGGAGCCACAAATTTCCTACCACCCAGCGTTCCCCCAAGTCTCCCGATAAAAATGATACATCACTTGCGTGGGTAGGCCTAGCGCCCGCGACAGGAAGCGCCCCAAAACGCAATGTGGACACATCCCATTTTTTGAAAGAAAACAGTGCCTACCTGTGGATTTTGGCCTGTAGCTCAGCCGGCACCTAGGGAAACCTACCAAACCTGTGCATTTCTGAAAACTAGAGACCTAGGGGAATCCAAGGAGGGGTGACTTGCGGGGCTCGGACCAGGTTCTGTTACCCAGAATCCTTTGCAAACCTCAAAATTTGGCTAAAAAAACACATGTTCCTCACATTTCTGTGGCAGAAAGTTCTGGAATCTGAGAGGAGCCACAAATTTCCTACCACCCAGTGTTCCCCCAAGTCTCCCGATAAAAATGATACATCACTTGCGTGGGTAGGCCTAGCGCCCGCGACAGGAAACGCCCCAAAACGCAATGTGGACACATCCCATTTTTTGAAAGAAAACAGTGCCTACCTGTGGATTTTGGCCTGTAGCTCAGGTTAACCTAGGGAAACCTACCAAACCTGTGCATTTCTGAAAACTAGAGACCTAGGGGAATCCAAGGAGGGGTGACTTGCGGGGCTCGGACCAGGCTCTGTTACCCAGAATCCTTTGCAAACCTCAAAATTTGGCTAAAAAAACACATGTTCCTCACATTTCTGTGGCAGAAAGTTCTGGAATCTGAGAGGAGCCACAAATTTCCTTCCACCCAGCGTTCCCCCAAGTCTCCCGATAAAAATGATACCTCACTTGCGTGGGTAGGCCTAGCGCCGGCGACAGGAAACACCCCAAAGTGCAACGTGGACACATCCAAAATTTTGGAAGAAAACAGGTGTTTTTTGCGAATTGCCTACCTGTAGATTTTGGCCTCTAGCTCAGCCGGCACCTAGGGAAACCTACCAAACCTGTACATTTCTGAAAACTAGAGACCTAGGGGAATCCAAGATGGGGTGACTTGCGAGGCTCGAACCAGGTTCTGTTACCCAGAATCCTTTGCAAACCTCAAAATTCGGCTAAAAAAACACATGTTCCTCACATTTCTGTAGCAGAAAGTTCTGGAATCTGAGAGGAGCCACAAATTTCCTTCCACCCAGCGTTCCCCCAAGTCTCCCGATAAAAATGATACCTCACTTGCGTGGGTAGGCCTAGCGCCGGCGACAGGAAACACCCCAAAGCGCAACGTGGACACATCCAAGATTTTGGAAGAAAACAGAGGTGTTTTTTGCGAAGTGCCTACCCGTAGATTTTGGCCTCTATCTCAGCCGGCACCTAGGGAAACCTACCAAACCTGTGCATTTCTGAAAACTAGAGACCTAGGGGAATCCAAGATGGGGTGACTTGCGGGGCTCGGAAAAGGTTCTGTTACCCAGAATCCTTTGCAAACCTCAAAATTTGGCTAAAAAAACACATGTTCCTCACATTTCTGTGGCAGAAAGTTCTGGAATCTGAGAGGAGCCACAAATTTCCTTCCACCCAGCGTTCCCCCAAGTCTCCCGATAAAAATGATACCTCACTTGTGTGGGTAGGCCTAGCGCCCGCGACAGGAAACACCCCAAAGCGCAACGTGGACACATCCAAAATTTTGGAAGAAAACAGAGGTGTTTTTTGCGAAGTGCCTACCTGTAGATTTTGGCATCTAGCTCGCCGGCACCTTGGGAAACCTACCAAACCTGTGCATTTCTGAAAACTAGAGACCTAGGGGAATCCAAGGAGGGGTGACTTGCGGGGCTCGGATCAGGTTCTGTTACCCAGAATCCTTTGCAAACCTCAATATTTGGCAAAAAATACACATGTTCCTCACATTTCTGTGGCAGAAAGTTCTGGAATCTGAGAGGAGCCACAAATTTCCTTCCACCCAGCGTTACCCCAAGTCTCCCGATAAAAATGATACCTCACTTGCATGGGTAGGCCTAGCGCCCGCGACAGGAAACGCCCCAAAACGCAATGTGGACACATCCCATTTTTTGAAAGAAAACAGTGCCTACCTGTGGATTTTGGCCTGTAGCTCAGCCGGCACCTAGGGAAACCTACCGAACCTGTGCATTTCTGAAAACTAGAGACCTAGGGAAATCCAAGGAGGGGTGACTTGCGGGGCTCGGACCAGGTTCTGTTACCCAGAGTCCTTTGCAAACCTCAAAATTTGGCTAAAAAAACACATGTTCCTCACATTTCTGTGGCAGAAAGTTCTGGAATCTGAGAGGAGCCACAAATTTCCTTCCATCCAGCGTTCCCCTAAGTCTCCCGATAAAAATGATACCTCACTTGCGTGGGATTGGCCTAGCGCCCGGGACAGGAAACGCCCCAAAGCGCAACGTGGACACGTCCAAAATTTTGGAAGAAACAGAGGTGTTTCTTGCGAAGTGCTTACCTGTAGATTTTGGCCTCTAGCTCAGCCGGCACCTAGGGAAACCTACCAAACCTGTGCATTTCTGAAAACTAGAGACCTAGGGGAATCCAAGGAGGTGTGACTTGCGGGGCTCGGACCAGGTTCTGTTACCCAGAATCCTTTGCAAACCTCAAAATTTGGCTAAAAAAACACATGTTCCTCACATTTCTGTGGCAGAAAGTTCTGGAATCTGAGAGGAGCCACAAATTTCCTACCACCCAGCGTTCCCCCAAGTCTCCCGATAAAAATGATACATCACTTGCGTGGGTAGGCCTAGCGCCCGCGACAGGAAACGCCCCAAAACGCAATGTGGACACATCCCATTTTTTGAAAGAAAACAGTGCCTACCTGTGGATTTTGGCCTGTAGCTCAGCCGGCACCTAGGGAAACCTACCAAACCTGTGCATTTCTGAAAACTAGAGACCTAGGGGAATCCAAGGAGGGGTGACTTGCGGGGCTCGGACCAGGTTCTGTTACCCAGAATCCTTTGCAAACCTCAAAATTTGGCTAAAAAAACACATGTTCCTCACATTTCTGTGGCAGAAAGTTCTGGAATCTGAGAGGAGCCACAAATTTCCTACCACCCAGCGTTCCCCCAAGTCTCCCGATAAAAATGATACATCACTTGCGTGGGTAGGCCTAGCGCCCGCGACAGGAAACGCCCCAAAACGCAATGTGGACACATCCCATTTTTTGAAAGAAAACAGTGCCTACCTGTGGATTTTGGCCTGTAGCTCAGCCGGCACCTAGGGAAACCTACCAAACCTGTGCATTTCTGAAAACTAGAGACCTAGGGGAATCCAAGGAGGGGTGACTTGCGGGGCTCGGACCAGGCTCTGTTACCCAGAATCCTTTGCAAACCTCAAAATTTGGCTAAAAAAACACATGTTCCTCACATTTCTGTGGCAGAAAGTTCTGGAATCTGAGAGGAGCCACAAATTTCCTTCCACCCAGCGTTCCCCCAAGTCTCCCGATAAAAATGATACCTCACTTGCGTGGGTAGGCCTAGCGCCGGCGACAGGAAACACCCCAAAGCGCAACGTGGACACATCCAAAATTTTGGAAGAAAACAGGTGTTTTTTGCGAATTGCCTACCTGTAGATTTTGGCCTCTAGCTCAGCCGGCACCTAGGGAAACCTACCAAACCTGTACATTTCTGAAAACTAGAGACCTAGGGGAATCCAAGATGGGGTGACTTGCGAGGCTCGAACCAGGTTCTGTTACCCAGAATCCTTTGCAAACCTCAAAATGTGGCTAAAAAAACACATGTTCCTCACATTTCTGTGGCAGAAAGTTCTGTAATCTGAGAGGAGCCACAAATTTCCTTCCACCCAGCGTTCCCCCAAGTCTCCCGATAAAAATGATACCTCACTTGCGTGGGTAGGCCTAGCGCCGGCGACAGGAAACACCCCAAAGCGCAACGTGGACACATCCAAAATTTTGGAAGAAAACAGAGGTGTTTTTTGCGAAGTGCCTACCTGTAGATTTTGGCCTCTAGCTCAGCCGGCACCTAGGGAAACCTACCAGACCTGTGCATTTCTGAAAACTAGAGAGCTAGGGGAATCCAAGGAGGCGTGACTTGCGGGGCTCGGACCAGGTTCTGTTACCCAGAATCCTTTGCAAACCTCAAAATTTGGCTAAAAAAACACATGTTCCTCACATTTCTGTGGCAGAAAGTTCTGGAATCTGAGAGGAGCCACAAATTTCCTTCCACCCAGCGTTCCTCCAAGTCTCCCGATAAAAATTATACCTCACTTGTGTGGGTAGGCCTAGCGCCCGCGACAGGAAACACCCCAAAGCGCAACGTGGACACATCCAAAATTTTGGAAGAAAACAGAGGTGTTTTTTGCAAAGTGCTTACCTGTAGATTTTGGCCTCTAGCTCAGCCGGCACCTAGGGAAACCTACCAAACCTGTGCATTTCTGAAAACTAGAGACCTAGGGGAATCCAAGGAGGGGTGACTTGCGGGGCTCGGACCAGGTTCTGTTACCCAGAATCCTTTGCAAACCTCAAAATTTGGCTAAAAAAACACATGTTCCTCACATTTCTGTGGCAGAAAGTTCTGGAATCTGAGAGGAGCCACAAATTTCCTTCCACCCAGCGTTCCCCCAAGTCTCCCGATAAAAATGATACCTCACTTGTGTGGGTGGGCCAGGTGCCTTAAACAGAATAAGGCCCAAAACCTGAAGGGATAGGAGGGATAGCACAGCAAGTTTAGAAGGGCATATTCTTTTATACATCTTTAGACGGACTCTGCTTTGGGGACCCACATAAGTGAGGTGTCATTTTACTTGGGAGACTGAGGGGGAAACTGGGGAGTAGGAATTTTGTACTGGAGCGGTGATCCTACTAAGAAAAATCAGGAATATATGCTTTTTTATGCAAATTTTGAGGTTTACATAGGAGTCTGGGTAAGAAAATGTTGGGGGAGCCACGCAAGCCACACCTCCCTGGACTCCTTGGGGTGCCTAGTTTTAAAAAGTTTCTGGGTTTTGTAGGTTTCCCTACATGAAGGCCGCACCCAGGACCAAAAATATAGGTGGGCCCTCCCCCCCAAACACAGGTATTTTTGGAATATATCACTTTGATGTGTGCACATACTTCCGTGATGTGCCAAACACTAAAATTGTGAAAAGAAACACACTTAGGTTATGTGAAGAAGACCCCTCACCCACCAACCAAGTTGGTGGCATGCTTCATCATCGGAGTCCCACCCGAGGCACCTAGCGTGTCACAGGTGTGCTGCGACGCCTGATTACAGCGGAGCAGGTTTTGTCATTTTTTACAACACATACTGGTTGGATTTGGCACGAGGGTGAGTGATGGTTCAGTGGATCAAATTTTATTAACAAGAGATTTCACAACAATGAAATGCACTGCTAATAACTGAAAGGCAAAAAAGTGAACCAATGACTCACAGCTCGTGAGCTGTAAAGCCACGACAAGGCACCAACCGCTTTACAGTCCATTCACACACCTTTCATACATGACACGCACAAGACCTTTCACACCGCCAGCCACGGGCCCAGCACATTACAACACTCACATCGACAGACCGCACCACTCAAGGGCCCATCACTTACATACGCCCACATGCCTGATACAAGAATCACACCAGCTGATGGGAGTGTGGACTGCCGTTTGGCTGGCAACGCCAGCCAAGCGCCACCCCACGCACACCGCCAGCCAAGCGCCACCCCACGCACACCGCCAGCCAAGCGCCACCCCACGCACACCTCCAGCCAAGCGCCACCCCAAGCACACCGCCAGCCAAGCGCCACCCCAAGCACACCACCAGCCAAGCGCCACCCCACGCACACCGCCAGCCAAGAGCCACCCCACGTCCACCGCCAGCCAAGCGCCACCCCAAGCACACCGCCAGGCAAGCGCCACCTCAAGCACACCGCCAGCCAAGCGCCACCCCACGCACACCGCCAGCCAAGCGCCACCCCAAGCACACCGCCAGCCAAGCGCCACCCCAAGCACACCGCCAACCAAGCGCCACCCCACGCACACCGCCAGCCAAGCGCCACCCCACGCACACCGCAATCACTTTTTTTTATTTATAAACAACAAAGAAACTACTAATTATAAAATAAGCACAAAACTACAAACACAAAAGCTCTAATTAAATACACGACAGATGCCAACCGTGAAACATATGAAAATATAAAACAGACAGCTTACGCTCACGGTATTTCCCAAAAGTTTTTCCTTGTGTGGTAACTTCTAAAACAGCTGGGCACACACAGCCCAGGCTTTGAAGGGCATTCGGGGCAGTACATCCGGCTCTCCCTCCGGATTGATCTCCGGGCACATACTCTACATTTCTTTGTGGGCATGTCTTTTTTGGGAGTGGGAGGAATGTGATCTGGAAAGTGACGATCTTTCAATCTAGCCACATCCTCCACCACTTCTACTCTAGGAACTCTTGCCGGTTCCACCACAATAAGGCTTTCTATCACCGACTCCTGAAATTTTACAAATGTCATCCTTGACTCGGGTGAACAATCCTTGTATACTATAAAGGCATTAAAAGTTGCCAAATGAAATAAATGTAGGGCCAACTTTTTATACCACACATATGACTTACGAAGAGCAGTGTAAGGTTCTAACCTCTGATCTACTCTATCAACACCACCCATGTGCCTATTGTAGTCCAAAATGCACGCAGGTTTGCGCACTTCCGCAACCTGACCCCAAACAGCCACAGGGGAAGTACTCTCATCATGGATGGTCGATAGCATGTACACATCCCTCCTGTCTGAAAATTTCAGAGCTAGCAGCTCATTATTCCGCAAGGCACTGCACTGTCCCCTCTCAAGTTTTTTACAGACAAGCTCCCTTGGATAGCCTTTCCGGTTAGAACGGATTGCGCCACAAGCAACAGTGTCCACCCTAAACAACCCCTTGAACAACTGCACTCCAGTGTAGAAATTATCTACGTACAAATGGTGATCTTTGTTAAACAGCCGTCTAGCAAGTTCCCACACAATTTTTTCGCTAACTCCAAAAGTGGCCGGACAACCAGGAGGGTCAATACTGGAGTCCCTACCAGTGTAGACCCGGAAATTATACACATATCCTGTACTGCTTTCTGACAGCAGATACAATTTAATCCCATACCGTGCCCTCTTACTAGGAATGTACTGCTTAAAAACTAAACGCCCCTTGAAAAGGACCAAAGACTCGTCCACACTTATCTCTTTGCCTGGAACATAGACCTCTGAAAACCGATCCACAAAATGATCAAGGACAGGCCTAATCTTAAAAAGGCGGTCACAATCAGGGTGATCTCGTGGCAAGGCTAAAGCATTGTCTACAAAATGCAGCATACGAAGAAGAAGCAAATACCGATTACGTGTCATAGTTGCAGGAAATATAGCAGTTGCCATCAAGGGACTAGTAGACCAATAAGAAGCCAGTGACGGCTTCCTGATCAACCCCATCAAAAAAGACAAACCTAAAAACCTTTTCATCTCTTCCAGATATGTGGGAACCCAATGAGTAGCTCTAGACTGAGGCTTAAGTCTGGCAGCGTTGTCCCACAAATATTGCTCTGCATACACATTTGTCTGCTCCACAATCTCTTCCAAAAATACATCGTCCATAAACAAGTGAAAGAAATGGACAGGCAGAAAGTTTTCCGTATTAACTCTACACCCTGGGAGACCAGTAAATGCAGGTAACTGTGGCTGCTCCATGTTTGGGGCAATCCAGGTGTCAGGTCTTCCAATGGGAAACCCTGCAGCCCCAGGCTGCTGCACTCTTGGCACATCAATGTCCTCCTCTAACACAGGCCCTTCATTTGCACTGAGAGTAGCTTCCTCATCAGAAGAATACTCTCGGACAGAAAACTCACTTCCAGAATCTCCTGCTTCCTCCTCTGCCTCAGATGCAGAGTCAGTGTCGTAATCATGGTCTGAAGACAACTCAAAGAGCATGCGAACAACCTGCTGAGCGGTCACTTTGCGGCTAGCCATGATCCTAACAACAAATGGATTGCCAACAACAACTAGCACTAAAATAAGTATTAAACAAAGTGTAGCTTTATCACAAAGAGTTATGTACTACAAAAAACTATACCACTCAGTTGCCTGAAATAGCCACTCACCAAGCAACTACTCTGCACAGACAGCAATCACCAATGATATCCCACTAAAAAGAAAAAAGAAAAAAGCAAATTAGACATATGACAACACAAACATCACTGTGCTCAAATCTAAGGACAATGTCAAACACACAATACTGCATTTAGTACACCACCTACAAACATGTCAACAATACTCCTTTGGAGTAAATTGCTTTCACTTACCTAAAACATGCAACTATGCAAACCACAGGACAACTACTGCCAAAACCGCAAAGATCCACAGCAAAGGAAGCAAAAGCGTTGAACTAGAAGAAAAAGAAGAAATAAATTGTTATAATCACAAATACAAATACTTTGCCAGTTGACAAACACCCCACCACGAAGAACTTAGAAGTTGTCCCTGGTACCTAAGTGGATCCTGCCCCCCTCGGGGGTAGATGGGCGTAAAAAAATTGGCCAATCTGCCCCCAAGGGGGGCAGAAATGGGCAACACCTCTGTGCCCCCTTTCAGGGGGTGACCCTTCCCAAAGGGGGCACCCACAGCACAACACAAAACAAAACAAAAAAATCCCTGCTGTATTGGTGGTTTCTGCCCTCCTTGGGGGCAGATGGGCCTACAAAATTACGGGCAGAGATAGCCAATACAAATTTTCCCCACCTTAGGGGGGGCGACCGTTGCCCAAGGGGTGCCCCCAAACACACACCACACACACAACACAATCCCTGGCGCCTAGTGTGCTTCCACCCCCCCCCGGGCCAGATCGTCCAAAAAATGGCTGGTCTGCCATCGGGGGGGGGCGAAACAGAAAAAAAAAAGCCAAAGGGGTCGCCCCCAAAATACACATAAATAAAAATATCCCTGGTGTCTAGTGGTTTTCGCCCCCCCCCCCCTGGGGGCAGATCCGCCGAAAAATCAGCAGATGTGCCCGGGGAGGGCGAAATACAAATAGAAAATGGCCCACGGGGGGGCGACCCTTGCCCAAGGGGTCGCCCCCAAAATGCACATAAATAACAATATCCCTGGTGTCTAGTGGTTTTCGCCCCCCCTGGGGGCAGATCTGCCGAAAAATCGGCGGATCTGACCCCAGGGGGGGGCGAAATACAAATAAAATTGCACCCGGGGGGGGGAACGACCTTTGCCCAAGGGGTCGCCCCCAAAACACACATAAATAAACATATCCCTGGTGTCTAGTGGTTTTCACCCCCCCCCCCCCCCTGGGGGCAAATCCGCCGAAAAATCGGCGGATCTGCCCCCAGGGGGGGCGAAATACAAATAAAAATTGCCCCCGGGGGGGCGACCCTTGCTTAAGGGGTCGCCCCCAAAATTACCAAAAAAGAAAATCCCTGGTGGCTAGTGGAGATTCCTGCTCCACGATCGGCCCACGATCGTGGAACAGGAATCTTGTGAAAACAGGCACAGGGGGAAAGGAGAAACCCTTTCCTTTCCCACTGTGTCTGTTTTCACCACCCCCGCCCCCCAAAAACGGAGAGGACTCACCTTTCACGTCCTCCTCCGAAGACGCGCTGGAAGCAAATGGCTTCCAGCGCGCCCAGCAACACTAGGATTGCCGTGGGGGGGGCGGGGGTGGAAGGGGAAGGTTTTCCCCTTCCATCCCCGCCTGGGGGGGGGAGGGGGTTGCACGGGGGGGCGCGCCAGCGCTCCCCCAAGTTCCCCTGTGCCTAGGACGAGATGATCTCGTCCAAGGCACAGGGGAACTGTAGCCTTGGACGAGATCATCTCGTCCAAGGCACAGAACCGGTTAAATTGTATTTAGAATAGAGCAGCAGCTCCCTCCTCCCTTCCACAGGGGCTTGGGCTTCAGTTAACTTGGCCATTTTATAAGTTTCTATTGGTTGTTTCATATGATGTTGTGATTGGTTGATGAGATTAGTTGGTGTTGTGATTAGTACTGGGGTTGAGAGTTCTATTGATTCATGGTTTTAGAGTTGGTGTTGTGATTGTACTAGGGTTGAGAGTCCTGTTGGCTCATGAATTTATGGTTTGTGTTGTGATTGGTACTAGGGTTGAGATTCCTAGTGGTTCATGATTTTATGGTTGGTGTTGTGATTGGTACTAGGGTTGAGATTCCTATTGGTTCATGATTTTAGGGTTGGTGTTGTGATTAGTACTAGGGTTGAGATTCTTATTGGTTCATCATTTTAGGGTTGGTGTTGTGATTGGTACTAGAGTTGGGATTCCTATTGTTTCGTAGGTTTAGGGTTAGTGTTGTGATTGGTTGCCAGGACTAGGGTTATTATTTGTTAATAGGGCTGGGTGTTCCATTGGTTGTAGGGTTTATGGTTACAAATCTGATGAATTAGGACTAGGTTTCTACTGGCAGGTAGGGCTATTTAGCTTGGGGTTCGGGGCGTCTCACCCAAGGGGTTGAGGCTAAGGGCTTAAAGGACAAAGCAGTTGCCTGTTTGGGCCTGTTCAGGACTGGCCGAGCAGAGGGCCAGAAATGCTGCCCAACTTTCCAATTACTAGAAAGGACCTTATTCCCTACACATCCTCTAACATCCAAACACAATATCAGCAAAGACATCCAACTCATGCACCACCAGCAAACCTCATGCAGATTGCAATGTCTCATCAACCAACACAAAACCCCACATACCACACTATACCCATATCCACCACACCTACAACAGTAAGACACCTTCATTCTCACACCAAACAATACCCTGTCCATTCCCACTAACACAACCTGCCATCGCCCACACAACACAAACCTACATTATACATTACTTTCAGCCATCCATATACTCACTCCCTGTTCATACAAACCAACAGCACTATCCTCTATTTGCTCCTGCCAGACCCCCTTTTATTATGATAACACCTAAACCCAGCATTCCAACATATCATCTATAAACACCCTCCCCCTCTCTTCAGCAATTACACACAACCATACAATCCTTAACTCCACTCCACCACACATATTAAAACTTCCTGTGATCATAACTAACACAAACACCCCTAACCCACATCCATCCCCTCTTACACACCTCATACACTCTTCTCCAAAACACACTGACCCCCCTGTAATATTCTAATACCACTCACCAGCACTAACTCAAAGGTCTCTTCCATGGATCATCTCTATCTATTATGAAGAAACTACAACGTATTCAGACCTCAGCTGCCAGGCTACGATTACATGTAAAGCCACAAGCCCACATCTCCCCTGCCTTGAAAGCACTACACTGGCTACCCGTTGCCAGAAGATCGCCCTCAAGCTGCTTTGTGTCACCCACAAAGCTATGTATGGAACAAGACCACTTTTCATCAGAAATAAAATAACCAAATACATTCAACAAAGAAACTTCTGCTCAAGATTGCCCCCCTTGCCTTAAAACACCACCATACAAGAAAAAGATAATAGGTGGTACATCCTTCTCTGTTCAAGCAGCCAAACTATGGAATTTACTGCCCCCAAATATTAGATCCACGGATAACTATCTTGCTTTCAGAAGACTACTCAAGAGGTGGCTCTTTCCTTCATAATCCACCATATGCAAACAGCAATGGACTGCACATGCCTGAGTTGATACATATTTATAATCAGTTTATGTGTATATTCTGGATATGTATAGTTCTTTAAGAAATATGTATTGTTACTATTCCATATTAATAAATTATATAGTACATACTCATAAATTATACACATACACATACTCACAAGCCTGTTTAACAAATGTATATTTACTCACGGTTAAATATATACATATATACAGTATGTGTATATTATTCTATTCTTAACATGTTCATAGGTCATTGCATAGCTCCTAGAAAAGTTGTTATATTAGATACTTATCAATCCCTGCTTTTTTTAATATCACAATGAGCAAATGTTATCTTAACTATTTAACAGCAAGCATTTCGCTATTCAAAAATTGAGGAAAGATGAATGTTAGAAAAGTATACTTATTACTTAACTTCAAATTGCACAAATCTTGAAAGTCTGTGTTTATACAATACTACTTTTCTTCTCACATTATTATACCCATTATTACGTTGCTTGCACATATATTCCCTTAGTATGTGTTTACATATTTATTTATCTATTACTCTAGACCTACTGTACTAGATAAAAATATATAAAAATAAATAAAATCTATAAATAAAATTAAAAAATATAAATAAATAATTTCAATTAAAGAATTAAAAAATAAAATATATATATATTTATATATATATACATATATATATATATATATATATATATATATAAATAAATAAAAAATAATATAAATTTTACTCTCTCATGAGCTTTACTCTGTCTCCCCATCACCTAATGTCTCTATAATCTATCCTCGATCCCCACTAAAACTCGTCCCAAACCCATTCTACTACTTTCATCTCCAAAACAACCCTGCGTAAGCTCTTCCCTCCTCTACCACATATATTTCATCCTAACCTCAGTTTACTACCATGATCTCTTAAACAACTCTACTAAATTATCTCACCTTTAACTCATCCAAAACCCTTTCTGCTACTATGATCTCCCTAACCCTTTTCAACAGACGCTTCCCTCCTCCATCTCTCCTTTACTCATCCTAAGCCTCATCTTATTGCAATTAACTTCCGATAAACACTTCTGGATTCTTCCCTCCTCTATCCCTCCATTACTATAGTCAATCCAACTAACAAACTCACATATCTTCTGCTCAAATTAACTCATAATAATACTAATACTGTACTCATATTTCCCTATACTAATCCACCACTAATTCCTCTTGGGTTCCGGAGTAGCGTGCTAGTCACCGAAAAACACTTCAACCCCTCATCAGGGGTAGTAAGCGCTTTATAAATACAATTACAATTACATTTGCGGTCTTTTCTTCTCTGATGGCCATCTTGGGGGACTTATTTATTATGAAGCTCCCTAATTTCCTCATTTACTGCAGTTTCTTCATTAGAAAAAGCTTTCAGTTTTCCACTTCAATTCCATAAAGATGGCTATATGTTTGGCATAATTTCAGAATATTAAGATTCCAGTTGCGCATTAGAACACTGTAGTACAGCTGCTGATCAACAGAGAGTTACCAGGCAGTCTGCTGTTGGTGTTCAATGTTCAAGTGTCAGTCTGCATTTCAGAATATTTAAATGAAATAGTAGAGGAAGATATTTGAGAACTCACTTAAAGCGTGTCCTAATTTTTCTTTCTACAGCATTACCTATAATTTCTGTGACAAAATGAACACCATAATTTTTCTCCTTTCTAAATTATATATTTTACGTTTTACCAGTTTGATTAAATTAAGATGGCTTCAGGTGTGCCACACTTTTGTCAACAAGTAAGACTGTTAGAGCTCTATTTGTTCTTTAAAATATTCTGAGAGGCTACACCAAAACACAAGAGAATCAACTGACAGGCTGCTCATTTTGGAAGTATGTGTTTTACTGAAAATGTCAGACTTCATTCTCATATGGCTGAAAAAGATAATGTGAATTTACAGACAATATGCTCTCATTTTAGCTTCTGGAGCACCTTCCATAACCTCTGTGAGAAAATCATGAGAAAACAGTTTTCTGTCAAACATGATTCATGAAACCACAGCAGAAGGCTTTTTCACAGGGTAAAATTACCTTAGAACACACCCAAATTCCTAAAATTAGTATGATACCATCAATAAATGATTTATATTGTAACTAAAACCTGTTATCACCCTTTATATGTTTTCCTTTCTGTGACTCTCAAAACCTGCCATTCAGTACAAGGCATTTCAATGGGGTCCATGCCCAAGAGTCTTGTAGCGGCTGTCACAGCATTACAATATATATATATATATATATATATATATATATATATATATCAATCAAAAGAAATGCTCACTATCGGGCTCCTGAAGGCCCGTGAGGGGTGGTGCGTCAAGAACCGGCAGAGCACTCCCGATTTTTAATGAAAAGAAAACAACACTGGGACAGTGTTGTACAGTGAAGACGCTCACTCAGGAATTCGCAAACTAGTAATATTTATTCACACAACGCGTTTCGGCTATCTTGCAGCCTTGTTCACGTGTATAGCTCCAACAATGTGAACCAACTTTAAATACACACCTATATACAAACATAGAAACAGGACTATGCATGATATAGAAACAGGACTACATTCCTTCAGATGTTCTGATATTGGTATTTAGTAATAACATCGGTGGAAATAGGGAACAGAAAGGGAAAAACCAACCTTATTATCTATAAATAAATAAATAAATAAATAAATATCCATCCATCTATAACATAATAATAAATATTTATCCATCTATAAAAAGATATAAAACTCATCGATGACATCATATTGTAGTATATCCTAAAATCTTAATTTTACTAGATGGTAATAAACAACTCATTGTAAGTATATATATAAATATAAATATCAATATACATACGGCTCATATATATATTTTCTATAAAACCAATTGAATATTCTATATATTCTTATTTTTTTCATATATATAAAATACAGAGACCAATATTTAATTTTTCTCCTACTTACAACATTCCAATTTCCTTGTATCTTATTCATACCCTGATTTTTCCACAATATCACTAGTATTTTCTGATCATGGAGGGATAAAATCCCCCTTTCCCCTGTTCTAATTCATAATACCAAAACAAAATCAATAATGTTTCTATATAACTCCTGTCAATGACAACCAAGGTCAAATATAAGCTGAAATCAAGAATCCATCTGGACCCTTCCATTCTAAAAAGACATACAAATAAATAAAACTCGATACATTGCAATATGATCATAGAAGAAACAATATTAAAAAAAATCTGTCAGTACTACAGAATAAAACTAACAGCTATAGTTCCCACTGTCCTGACCGATTCTTCAACTTAATCGTCAAATAAGTGAGTATTCAACTCCTCCCCAATATTCAATCCCCCCGGTGTCTTGGTTTCCAAATATAAAATGTATTTGGATTCTTTTATACGTAAAATCAACTCTCTATTGCTGCCGCTATGATGTACTGGCACATGTTCGATACCAAAGTAAGACAATAAGGTGACATCAGAATTATGACAATCCTGAAAGTGTCTGGCTACTGGGTAGTGAGGATCTTTTAATTTGATAGCACGCATATGTTCAAGAATACGTATTTTCACTGCGTGTTTTGTACTTCCCACATACCGCAACTGACAGGGACATTCCAGTATATAAATGGTAAATGGAGTACTACATGTTACAAACTGCTTAATTTGTCTATTCGTCCCTGGTTTCCTTGTGGAATACTCCTTTCTACCTATACTATTTCGACAGGCTTTGCAATGACCACAGGGAAAAAATCCTTGTAAATTATGTTCCTTAACACAGGAAATCGAAGAGACATCATTTGATCTCAACATATCATGAAGATTACGACCTCTTCTATAAGTGATCGAAGGCCATTTCTGGATTTCTTTACCAATAATTGGATCACTCTTCAAAATATTCCATTGTTTAGAAATAATCTTCTTAATCTGGGTAGTGTCCTCATTATAGGTTAGGATCAATCTGATGTCATCATTGTTCTCATTTATCTCTTTAACCTTATTATCGAAAAGAGTCTGGATTCTTTCCACCTTTTTGATTTTTTCAGTAGCCTTTTTGATTACCCAATCCGGATAACCTCTTTGTCTGAACCTAACAACCATATCTTTCTGTTCTCTTTCAAATGCCTCACCTGTATGGCTTATTCGTTTGGCCCTCAATAGTTCCCCATACGGGATACTCCATTTTAGTTTATCCGGATGTCCACTCGTGGCATGCAATAAGCTATTTCCTGCTGTAGTTTTCCGGAAAAGTTCAGTATGAATCATCTTATCTCTGATCGTAACTTTAGTATCCAAAATTCAATGGAAGAATGACTGATATTATATATTAGTCTAATATTGTAATCATTGTCATTGAGTTTCTTAATAAACTGTTTAGCCTCATTCTCAGAGCCTTTCCAAATTATAAACAAGTCATCGATATATCTAAGCCACAATGTGACCTGATTAATCTCCAAATATTTGTATTCATCTTTAGAAATTTCTTCTTCCCACAGGCCTAAGAATAAGCAAGCAAAACTGGGGGCAAAGCAAGTTCCCATTGCGGTCCCCAGAACTTGTATATACAGCTGACCGTCAAATAAGAAAATATTATTCGTTAAGCAGTATGTTATCATCTCGAGGATCATATCTGTATGTGCTAAGTATCGTAAAGACCTTGTATGTAAAAAATGTCTGCACGCTTTTATGCCCATCTCATGATCAATGATGGTATATAAGGAATTTACATCTAAGGATATAAGTAGAAAGTCATCTTCCCAAACAATGCGTTCCAATTTGCCTAAAAAATCCTTAGTATCTTGCACATAAGAGGGTCTATTGTCTATTGCTCAATTGTCGCATGACTTCATCGATGTATCTTTGTCGTTTCCAAAGGACTATATTACCTCCCTTATCTGCTGGAGAAATCATAGTATCACCATCTTCTGCTAATCGTCTAATAGTCTCACTTTGGTTATATATCATGTTGTTGTTACTTCTAGGTTTAAACCATGTCCGATGTCGAAAATGTATCAGCCCCTGAACTGCCATATCGGAAAAGGTATCAATACTGTCATGGTTCATATTAGGAAAAAATGTCGACTTAGGTTTGAAGCCAGACGAGATTGCATGATCATATACAACACCCAATTCATCTAAAGTCTGATATAAGTTATTTTCTTTACTCTGTATGTTCTGTTCCTGTTCTAACTCATGAAGGGTTACCAAGGTATCAACATCACTGACAGCTAAGCCATGTTCATCAATATCATGACTCATAGATGGTTCTAAACTGATACCAGCATTCCCTTTCAATTTGAACCATTTTTTTAGTTTCAATTTTTCTTATAAACTTAAACAGATCAATAGGGGTTTCGGCATAATTAAATCGTGCAGTAGGGCAAAAAGAGAGACCTAAACAAAGTGTTTTCTTATCATCCTCAGTTAACTGGTGATCTGATAAATTAACAATCATTTTATTTATTGTTTCAATATCCATTATATTGCTACAATGGAGCCGCTTGTTATTGTTGCACCTTGCTCCAAATTTTGCTCCCTTCTTACTATGGTTTCTAATTTTCTCTCTCCTTTTCTGATTCCGGCTCGTCTTCCTCTTCGACCTGTTGGTCTGCCTTTGTAGTTCTGTCCCTCTCTTTTCTGTTTGTATGATACCTGTCTGCCATAACAGGCGATATTTGTCTAAAAAAGTGGCCGGTTTGCTGGTAATTTCAACGCTAGAGACTTCACTATCTGTTGAACTCTGAGAGTACTTGTAAAAAGTAAAGAACGGTGAGACGGTGTATCCACTTTCTTTTTCAATAGTTTATAGTGTTGTTGAATTGGGCCCTTGCTCGGGATCGGGCAACCTGGAGAGACATTACGGACAACTGGCTGCTTTGGAAGATTTTCAGTGCATGTGGTACTGCTCATGCTTTTTCTGTGGATGAATACAACTGTGACTCGGATATCAAATGCCACATTCATTTTGTACGTTACATGCTAGTAAAGAGTTGTGACCAGCGTAACCTTTACGTATTGTCAATTTGGTGCAATTTCCCATGGATGTAGGATTGTTGACCATCTTAAGTTGAACTTTTCACGGGTCTTTTCTTATACAAATAAGGCATTGTTTAGAATGATATAAATAGATTTTAAAGATGGTAAAAGAGAATAATTACAATAAATAAGAAGATATATTCTTTTACCTGACGAGTAACGGCAAGGGGAACTGGGCATTTCACCCAGGGGTTCTCGCAATCTTGTATATTTTGTATATTTCATGCAGTTGGCATTGGAATATAGTATTCTAGTGATATAGTTCTTTGTTTTTTGTATAGTTGGATTTATACTACAGTCAACAATATGGATGATAACATCGATAATGAGAGAAAAATGGCTGCCCAGGCACTTTTTGCTAAAACTGCTATGAGAAGAAAATTACTTGTGAATGATATGGGAAGTAATAGTGATTTACATACACTACTATATAAGTTGGAAAAACTGTGTAAACAGGAAATGTCTAAATGGTGGGAAGCCACATCGTTGCAGAATTACTTTGATCAAGGTATGGTTCCGAGAGGACTAAGGGGCATATTTATACTCCGTTTGCGCCGAATGTGCGTCAAAAATTTTGACTCACAATCAGCACAAACGTTGCCCCATATTTAAACTCTGACGCCCGAGCCGGCGCAAGGGAAAATTCCGCAATGTGCGTCATTTTCTGGATGCGGCAACCCGCCCTGTGTTAATGACATGCAGGGTAGGCGTTCCCGTCCAAAAAACAACGCACACAGCCGTGCGCCGTATTTATGCTTCCGGGCAAAAATGACTCTCGGCCGGGAGGCGGCGCAAAAAAATGACGCAAAGCCCGATTAGCGTCAAAATTTAACGCCTGGGTCAGGGCAGACGTTAAAATGGGGCAAACACACCTGTATTTAATCAGAACACACAGAACAAACAACAGAGCAGCAGAGCAGCAGAGCAGCAACAGGGAGACATGGAGGTGATTTTCATTCAGCGTGCACGTCGACGCAGAGCCCTGCAGCAACAACAGCAGCTACAACAACAACAGCAGGGACCCCAAAGGCAGCGCAGAAGGCAGGAGAGGATATTCCACCCAAGAACAACCCTGCATGGCCTCAGGGAACACAACATCATCCAGAGGTACCGGTTGAACTGGCAGGCCATTCAGCAGCTGCTGAGAAATATTGAACAGCAGTTGGCCCCCACTTTGGTGACACCCCACACCATACCAACAGAAACAAAGCTGCTTGCCTTACTTCACCTGCTGGCAAGTGGCTCGTTTCAGACAACTGGTGCCCTGGTTGGTGGAAAATCACAACCATCATTCTCTGCATTCCTGCCAAAAGTACTGGATGCCATCATTCGCCTGCACCCGTCCACATCTGCTTCCCTAACACACTGCAGAAGCAGCAGGAAACAAAACAGGGGTTCTACGCCATCAGTGGCTTCCCACACGTCCTTGGTGCAATCGACTGCACACACATACGCCTTGTGCCACTTTCTGCGAGTGAACACCTCTACCGCAACAGGAAGCACACACATTCAATCAACGTGCAGGCCATAGTCGATCACCAAGGATTGATCAGCAACATTGTGGCTAAATATCCTGGGAGTGTACATGACGCATTCATCTTCCGTCACAGCACCATCAACCAACACTTCCAGGATGGACGGTATGGCAATGGACTACTTGTTGGTAAGGACAAAAATCCAACTTATATACACACTGCACAGCAACCCTCTAGGACAAACAACACATACACCACAATAGCAACACCTAGCCAGGAACACACTGAGGTCCTCACATCACTAGCCATGTTTCTGAAGTCACCATTGAACCTGTCACACATTGGAATTTACTCTACAGCTTAATGTGAAGACATTAATGAGTGTGGTTGCCTAAATGTCACCTTGCAAATTTGAAGTCTCACAATAACCTGTACACTAATACATTGCCTAACTTTTAAGGGATGGGATGTCCAGGGTACTTTCACATGAACGTGTTAACTACACTTTCATGTTTTATCTCGGCATGGAACTATCATCTCACCCCCAGTGAAGACACACGGACACCTGTATGACAAGTCACACTGCTAGGGAGGGCACACAGTACTGAAAAACCAAATACATACTGCTGACAAACGGTTAGCCAACAAACACTTGCTCAGCCAAGGAAAAAACTCAATGCAAAAGTTTACTTCAACAACTATAGGTTGTCACATTAGTACACAAAAGAGTCACAGACAACACAAGACAACTACTGCCATCAAAGGTCTGTACAACAGTGCCTCCTACATCTAATTGATCCCATTCTGTGTTTCTCTTTCAGCTGATCAGGGGTATGGCATCCAGCCTTGGCTTATGACACCATTTGGGAACCCAAATACTGCTGCAGAGCGGGCATACAATGACGCCCATAAGAGGACACACAGCATTGTTGAGCGGACCTTTGGGATCCTAAAGTCAAGGTTCTGCTGCCTTGACATAACTGGCGGTAGCCTACTCTATTCCCCAGAGATGGTCTGTAAGATCATACTCACTTGTGCCATATTGCACAATATTTGTGTAAAAAGGAACATTCCCCTCCTTGAACCAGACCCAGACATGCCTGAGGATGATGAAGAGGAGGATGCTGGCCTGCAACAGGAGGGGGAACAACCTAACACGGCAGCAGGAGTGCGTAGGCGCCAACAGCTTGTCAATAATTTTTTCTCATAATTTCTTATAACAACACTTATTGCACAATTGTAAATAAACACAGATAACAAACACCACATCATGCTTTGGCCTATTCATTTCTGCCCACCTTTAGTTTGAAATTGCTGAAGAAGAATGTCGTCTCATTGAGCAATAATGCTACAACAATCATCACACCAAAAAAAAACATCACAAATGTATTCACAGAGGGTAGGATGTTACATGATACATTACCATCCACAGAGGCCAACAGGAGTAAAAATGTGGCAATTACACATGCCTGATCCAGACACCTGAGACAGTCTCTCACCCAGCCCAAAAATTTTGATCATTTGAAAGTCTCATCACACGTGTTCAGAGACAGGGTGGGACCATCCATGTGTACGTGACCATGTCCTCAATGGGTTCTCTCAATTTTTGATATAAACAATACCCAATTGGAACAGCATTAGCTGCCACTAACTCATGAGGAGACCTTGAAGTTACAGTGACAACATACACCCAGACAGGTGATAGTGGATCCACATTCGCACACACATATAAACATATGCCATCCAAGCAACCAAATATTTGAATGCAGCCCATCACAGTAGTGTCCCAGTTTGAACCTAGCAGGAAGAATGTAACATGCCACTAAACCAGGTAATGCATAAAGGGCCACATACATCAAAAATCTAGTTGTCATCAGCACATGAGGAACGCTGAGATTTTGCAAACATAGTCAGTGCAAAATGGTATGCCAGATTGCTCCAAATAATCAATAGTGCAAACGTCAAATGGGCAAATGAGATGAATGAATGGTTAACAGTGATTCATACCCTATGGCCTTACATTAGCCTGCTGCTGCAGGTTTTGCATAACAGAATAAATAAAAGCCATGGATACATTCGCAAAGCTGGATGGGCAAACCCTAGGGTGCTGGGGGCCTAAGTCCACCTCTACCGCCCCCCAAATATACAAGAATCATGTACTTGTGAACTAAAAACATGCATAAGGCACATATGTGGCCTACATGTCAAAAGTAAAACAAAAATCAGAAACACAAAATCATAATAGGACATTGTTAGCCCCATAAAAACTGTAAGTGACTATTGCACTCCCTGTTTGGACTATAGATAAAAGCATTACCATCATAATTGTGGACACATTTTTGAGAAGGAATACATCATGGTATCCCATCCATCATTTCAAAATAGCCATCAGCAATTACCCAAAATATGTGTACAAATATGGTTAACACATTTTTTAAGGTATCATAAATATTACAGTGTGAATGCCTTCTATACATCCAATAAGGGACATGTGTCATAGCTAACCACAAATGTGTATCACATAGCACCGTTTGGCCATGACAAATTTCCTTCCCCAACTTATAAAAATGAAGACAAAATTTAAAAATGCCTCAAATTTCCACGCATACAGCATGGGCGTCATAATTTGTTCACGTACAGGAGTGCACAGAATGCAGAGTCAAATAGAAATTTTCATAAATGTTTCTCATATTTTGCCATGAAATAATAATTTTCAGATCATAATTTTTGACTCTGCATCCTGTGCACTACTGTACGTTGAAAAAATATGATGCCCAGGCAGTATGCGTGGGAAATTGGACGCAACATGGACAATATGTTGGACATGTCATGTACCTTATGAATTTATTATTTTTCATATCATATTTTTTGACTCAGCATTCTGTGCACTACTGTACGTGGAAAAAATATGACGCCCAGGCTGTATGCGTGGGAAATTTGACGCAACATGGACAATATGTTGGACATGTCATGTACCTTATGAATTTATTATTTTTCATATCATATTTTTTGACTCAGCATTCTGTGCACTACTGTACGTGGAAAAAATATGACGCCCATGCTGTATGCGTGGGAAATTTTACGCAACATGGACATTATGTTGGACATGTCATGTACCTTATGAATTTATTATTTTTCATATCATATTTTTTGACTCTGCATTCTGTGCACTTCTGTACGTGGAAAAAATATGATGCCCAGGCTGTATGCGTGGGAAATTTGACGCAACATGGACAATATGTTGGACATGTCATGTACCTTATGAATTTATTATTTTTCATATCATATTTTTTGACTCAGCATTCTGTGCACTACTGTACGTGGAAAAAATATGACACCCAGGCTGTATGCGTGGGAAATTTGACGCAACATGGACAATATGTTGGACATGTCATGTACCTTATGAATTTATTATTTTTCATATCATATTTTTTGACTCTGCATTCTGTGCACTACTGTACGTGGAAAAAATATGACGCCCAGGCTGTATGCGTGGGAAATTTGACGCAACATGGACAATATGTTGGACATGTCATGTACCTTATGAATTTATTATTTTTCATATCATATTTTTTGACTCTGCATTCTGTGCACTACTGTACGTGGAAATAATATGACGCCCAGGCTGTATGTGTGGGAAATATGACGCAACATGGACAATATGTTGGACATGTCATGTACCTTATGAATTTATTATTTTTCATATCATATTTTTTTACTCTGCATTCTGTGCAATGTTATGCGTCAAAAAATATGACGCACATTGTGTATGCGTGAAAATATGACGCATAACGGGAACATAAAAACGGCGGCCATTTTATGCAGGAAGTGATGTAATAGGATATCCTGTTTACTAAATCTGTACTGGGAGTTAACTTTCACTTTCACTTTGCAGTCTCAGATTTATCTAGACTGTGTGGTTGTGTGAAAGGTGTTCTCCTGTGTTTAACTGCTTTTGTGTCCTGTGTACCTTGTATTTTGTCTTTTTGTGATCCTAGTCTTGTTGCCTAATATTGTCTCAGTCTGTTAGTCTAGTTTTGTACAATCCTGTTTTTGTCTGTATTGTCTGTGGGTGTCTGTTCTGGGTAGTTTAACTTTGGGGTTAGTTGGGCTATTTTTCTTAATTTTTCATTTTCCTTCACTACTCTACCTTTCCCCATTTCCCACTTTTACTTGTTTATCTCATTTTTCTCATTTAAGTCAGTTAATATGTCAGGTAGGCCTCGGCTTGCCAGGATGGGTGAGGATGAATTGGGGGGATTCATTTGGCTCGTTTGCCATTTCCTCCCACTCATGCTGGAGGCTGGGGGCCGTGTGATACAGGGGACGTAAAGTCCGGTGGGGGAAGGTGCGCCATCACCTGGTCCGGGTGTACGGGAGCATTCGGAATGAGCATCAATTAAAGCACCACTGGGCTGATCTCATATCCAGGGAGCAGGACCTGCTGGACCACCTGGGAATCAGGATTGGTGGCCATGTTGGTGAGTACAAATCAATTACATGGGAATAATAGAAATCTGTGTGGGGACATGTGATGATTGTTACCCAATCTGCTAGATAAGTAGCTGAATGTGTGTAATGCTAGGGAAACCTAGGCCCATATTTATACATTTTAGCCCCGATTTTGCACTGCATTTTCACGCAAAAACTGCACCAACTTACGAAAGAGAGTTGTATTTTGCTAGTTTGCGCCGTCTCTGCGTCAAGAAATGATGCAAATGCGGCGCTACTAAAGTATAAATATGGGCCCTAATGTGTATTTGTTCCACAATGTGTAGGAAGACCAATGCTAGCAGTCAGATGGCTCATGTTTTCAACACATACCAGATGCCTGTAGCTGTATGTAATGTAGTGTTGCATTTGTGTCAGACAAGCGACACGTTAATGCCTCTATTTGAACTCTACAGGTAGGCCAGTGAGAAAGTCATGTAGAAACAACATACCTACATATGTTGACGCCATAGCTAGACAGAAAATTGGAAACCCATGATGATGCTATAAATGTGTGGTGCCTTCACATCACATGAAGTTAGCTATGTTGTCCACACATATGTCACATGTGTGTCTGGTTGCTGTGTGTTGAAAATGTCCACCTAGCCTGTTTGATTGTGAGGGGTCATGCAGTCCTCAAGTAACCAGCTTTTAGATGTCTCTCTGGCATGCACATGATGAGATGTATGCAAGCCATTATTGTTTGGGCATACTAATGGAGGGGTATCTTTGACAACACCTGACTGTCCTGGCCACTGCATGTGTGTAGTAGGGTGTGTAACTGTAGCAGGAGACTCATCCAATGTTAATGTTGAATAAAAATGCATCCATGCAGTATGAGCATGTGGGAAAGTGTATCATTACCATGTCATATTCACACAGTGTCATAGTAACTGCAATTATTTGTCAGTGCACCGAGTCTGAGTATATTCTTCCTTTCATGCTTTACAGGTGGACCAGCACCGTACACCGTGGGAGAGGTGGCACATTTTGAGGAGCCCGATACCTACAGTGAGTGTGGCCTGAGTACTATATTTATTGCTTGCTAGTGATGCATGATGGACTACTGTGTGTTCAACAGAATTCATGATTTGATGCGCTGGCCGTTCATTGGCATTGTTGCTTTAGTGGGATTTCAAATATCACTTCTGTTTCTGTAAACCAATACTTAGCCATCTCTCAGATTTAGGGGCTGTAGGTCATTCCAGTTGGGCCGCAATGGGGAATGGGATGAGTCATGTGGAATACACTGGTTAATGTAAGACTTGCTCTGGGACTTGGCTTGAACTGAGTCTGCATATCAGACTGACATTCTCCCAGATAGCTTTGGCAAATGGCTTTGATGAAATGTGCATCTTCCTAGTTGAGGATGCTCTGTGTACACTGTAGGTTGGATCTTCCGGGGGCATGTATTTCCACTAGTTGAACTAGAAGTGTGTGTGACTAGAGTGCAATGGCCTAGGTGTTCTGTCGACTCATGATAATGGGTGTTCTAGTTCCTCTGTGTGTGTTGTAAAACATGCCTCACTGATAGTATGTGATGTTGGCCTAAGTCAGAGCATTTTGACATGTGTGGGCCTTGGATGTGACAATGTTTGGCTGACTCCAACGTGTTGCTAGCCCTTCATAGGTGTTGGGTGTGAAGGCACATACTTGTTGACCTTTCTATACACTCCTGGGTGTGCATTGAACATGGGATTGTTGGTTGTTCTTCCCACCCCACCCTCAAAGACTGCCATGTTAATGGGAAACAGGGTACCTAGGACTGTAGCAACCAGTATATTACACATACTTGTGTCCTTTAGCAACTTTATTTAGAACCTAGGGCCAGATGTAGCAAACAGTTTCCAAGTTGCAAATGGCATAAATTGCTCTTTGTGAGTCGCAAACGTCTGTTTGCTAGGCAGAAATGGATTTTGTGATTCTGAACATACTTACAAAATGCATATCCGACTCGCAAATAGGAAGGGGTGTTCCCGTCCTATTTGCGACTCGCAGTGGTATGCAATTCCATTTGCAACCGAGTACGTGGTCGCAAAGGGACTCGCAGTTACCATCCACTTGAAGTGGATGGTAACCCACTTGCTAACTGAAAGGGGTCCCCATAGGAACCCTTCCCCTTTGTGAGTGGACCTAAAAAAATTATTAAATACAGCCAGTGGTCCAAGGGACCACTACCTGCCCTGAAATAGTCCAAAACTAAGGCCCGTATTCATACTTTTTCAGCGCCGCGTTTGCGCCACTTTTTGACGCAAAAGCAGTGCAAACTAACAAAATACAATTGGATTTTGTAAGTTTGCATTGCATTTGCGTCAAAAAGCGGCGCAAATGCGGCGCTCAAAAAGTATAAATACGGGCCTAAAGATTTTGGTTTTTTTTCTAAGTGCAGCTCGTTTTCCTTTCAGGTAAACGGGCTACACTTGGGAAAAAATAACCAGCTTTATTTAAAAGCAGTCACGGCCATGGAGGTCTGCTGTTCCCAGCAGGCCTCCATCCCCGTGAGTGCCCATAGTCGCTAAGGGGGCGCTAATTGGGACCCACCTCATTGATGTTAATGAGGTGGGTCTTAGCGACCCCATAGCGACTCGCAGACGGTGTCGGAGACACCGTTCTGCATAGCAAATTGCAAGTTGCAATTTTCCATATTCCTACATCTGGCCCCTAGTGTCCACATTCGGTTATGGGCCATGGGTTCAATATTAGCACACAACAAATTACAAATGGCATTGAGTGAGGATTGTGATAGTTATCACATAGAGTGACATATGTAGTGAAGTCAGTATGCGGAAGAGGTGCAGCCATAATGTCAGATGCCTTAGGCATAATTTGGATGAGTAGTTTAGGGTGATGTCATCCATCATGTAGAGACATGGATATGCTAGGTGTGAGATGCCCTTATGTATGCAGGCTTCACATGTACTTCCTCTGAGCCTTTAAGTGAACTATGTTGTGACAATTGCTGCAACAAATACATTACTAGTAATGTACAAATAACCCATTGTGCTATTCCACACAATGCAATTCCAAAGGAAAATATTTGCCTTTTCTCTTCACAGCTGCAAACATGAGTGCCGCAGATAGAAACCAATTTGAGAGGCGTGCCATGCGATACAGGCACATCCTGCAGGTGCAGTCTGGGTACCGGAGGATGGCCCGCAAATATCAATCGGATCGGGCCTCCGGGGCATGGTGGGCCTCACCACAGGGTCGGCCTACATTGCCCACAACAGCCACCAACACCACATCCACCAGGTCTCCCCAAGTGGCCCCAGCAACGTCGGGAACAGTAGACCCTGGCTCATCCTCAAAACCTGGACCCAGCCGTGTTCTACAACAAGGACACTCCAGTGGGCAGTCAACTCCTGGCACAAGCTTAACCTCGGCCGGCACACAAACTACATCAGACCCTCCTGTAGACCCAGCCGCATTCCTGGCATTGAGTAGAAAATTGGACAAGCTGGTCAATAAGGTGGACAACCTGAGCCAGGATGTGGCCTATATTAAAAAAAGGGTCAGCTCCATCAGGCGGACCCTACGGAGGGCGAACCTCTAGGACTTTTGCCCTGTTGAACTTTTACCCCTCCCCTCTCTCCTCTTTCCTATTTTCTACTGATAGTTTGCATTGATCACCAAGGTTTTGTGTTGGTGAGTATGTATCCTACTTCACAAACTGTGCTTCCAGACTTGTTATTGTGGGTAAATTAATAGATCGGACTGCAGTGTGAAGTTCAGGGAGATCTTTGTAGATGAGGAGTTGTTCACACTCTTGTCTTGTTGCTTTCATTGCTGACCTACATCATGTGTGTACTCATTCAGCATGACTTTCCTTCATGGAAGTATACTCAGAAAGGGTGATTGATGCAGTGTAATTTGGTAATGTTTCCTTACATTTTGCAGCATAATTTAATGTTTTAGTAAGGCATGGTGCCTACATTTCTCAGCCACCATTAGTTGACTAGAATAGCTATAGATGGTGCATCATTCTGTCCAACACAGCATGATTGTGTGTGGTTAGTCCCTTCATCATTTATTCTCCTCAGTATGGTAAGGCTATGATGCAATCCTGGCCACTGCACAGATGTTTCAGACTACATGATGTCAGGACAGTAGTATTGACAATCTACATGGTTGCCACACAGGTACTCTGGAGTTATGTACTGCACAGTTGAAGTGTGAAATAACACAGAGACATAATAGGTGTGCAAGTGCTTTTTATTTATAGGTGCTGTAGTGCAAAATGTCCATTGTCCATGTTTGCTGGGTCCGTTCTGGTGCATTCTTACATGGTGATCCTACAGAAGGGGTGTGGATGATGCTCCTGACATGCTGGAGTGATGTCACAGACAGTGCAGAGGGACAGGAATTGGCAAATAGTAGAAGAGAGACATTCACTGGCAATGGGGACAAGTCATACAGTGGATTGCAGAACAGTCATTGAGTGTAGTTGTAGTGAGACTGGCATTTGACAAAACGTAGGACCTTGGTCAAAGTAGGCCATGGTGCAGGGACTAGTGCTTCCGGGTACTCTTCCGTGAGAATGTTATCTGTTCCATGTCTTCTTCTTCTGATGTGTGTGTTGCCTGGTTTGTCCTTGTTGTTGTTGGTTGTGAAGGGGCAACACACACCTCAGTGTTAGAAGACGTGGAGGCAGACATCCCAGGGGCTGCTCCCTGTGGAGTTCTTAAGGGCAGTACTTCCACAAGGAGGGTCTGCTGGTTTTTGAGAATGGCAGCCACATCACGATGGTAGGCAGCCAGGTCGGCCCTGAGGGGTTCAATGTTGCATTCGTGCACACGTTGACTGGATAGCAGTTGTAGGTGTTGTGTCAACTGGATGACAGCTGTGCTGATTTCCTTCTGTGTTTTTGCAAGTTCCTGCAAGAAAGATGTTCGGGCTTGCATAGCAGCTGCCTGATCAGCAGAAGACATCATGCACGAACGCACCCCCTCAAGGCTGGCTGCCATAGTTTGCATCCCCACCCGCACCTCCTTGGCCAGCTCCCGCTGTACCCCAACGACGGTTCTTTCGAAGCTGGTGCCAGTGTCGTCAGAGTCCTCAGCTGTGTTGGAGCTGGCAGATCTTACTATTGGGGTGGCGGGTGGTTCTACTGTGGTGGCTGCTTCTTCTCTGCTCCTCCTTGTGACTGAAGGTGGGGTTTGGAGGCTTTCAAGGACCATTTGGATGGTCTCCTGTGGAATGTTTATGGGCTCGTCATCCATGTCATCAGGGAAATCAGGGACAGGCATATCGGCAGGAGATCCATGTTCCTCTGCAATGAAACAGGGTACAATTAGTGTGTCTGTGTTGTGACAATTTTGCAATAAGATACAAGCCTTTGGATGCCTTAACTTTGTGCTCTGTTTTAGTCTTGGTATCTGCTGTCCTTCATATGGGCATTGTTGTAGGCCTATGGCCCACCTGTGTGTCACATGTATGATATAGAGCTATCAGACTTGTCTGCCTAATTGCCTCTAGGTGTTGCTTTGTAACAATTTAGGAGTAGCCATCTTTTTGTCCTACTCGTCCCTCCGTGTTTAACAATTCTTATGGAGAGACATTTTGTTGGGTGGGCTCTCATTATCCTACATGAGATTACTGGCTTTCTAGGCAGCAGGATAGCTAATGGTGTGGGGGACTAAGTCTGACCCACTTGTAATTAACTCTGTCACCCTGATTCTTTCTTTTTGCTCTGGCTAACTAGCAGTGCCTCATGTCTCCCACGGCAAAGGAATGATTAGACATCCGAGCGCATGACATCTTTGGAACTTCTCAGGGAAGTCGTGGTCACTCAGATCCAAAACAATTCTCTCTTTTCCAGTATGATCTCATACACAAAAGACAAAGACAGTATTTGTTTTATATGATGATTTCATTGTACAACTGACTTGTAGATATTTAGGTGTGAGCCACAATAACCCAAACAATACAACATGGTAGAATTGAAATAGTCAGCAGGAGAGTAAAACATTAGTACAAAGCTATCATGGTGCCTAACTGTTTCTACTATCCCTCTGCTTGTTCTATTTAGAGCACAGCATGTTAAGCTTCGAGCTTGCCTGTCTGAATCACTGGGGAAACATCATCCCTCATATCAGAGCAATGGCCTGTGATCTGGTTCTGCATCTGCAGCAAGGCAGGCCGCGTCTAGTTGTGGTTCTCTGTTTGGAAACTCCCTCTTGCGTGTCTTGGGACAAGGAAGTGATTTTATAAGTAATATGTCATCGTGATGACAAAGTGTCCCTATGCAGGAATGCCAAATCTTAACCCCTACCACATCTATCGGCAATGTACCAGACTGTATCCTTGACTGGGGCACAGAGTGAATATGTTCTGGCGAACTCCAGTGCTGAAGTAGACAAAACGGTGTGATTTGACTAATAAACAACACCGTAGGACTGGCTATTTGCAAAAATAACTGATAGGAAGCCTAATAAAAAGCATTTAGTGCAAAGTGCTCAGAGGCTCTTAGATGTGAGCAAATGCGTAAAAGTACATTCAGGGCAAGGATCACAAAGGCCTAAAGCCTGAAGCTAATGCGCAAAGTATACGTAACACTTACCACACTACACTTTGACTGGCTGTGGGTGTTGTGAATGCCCTGGCAGCACACTTGCCTCTCAGGACCTGCCCCAAACACTTTTTATTCACATTGCCCGAAATGTACATGTGATGTGGCATATCCTATGCATGTCAATGTTAGGATGTGGTATGGATGTAAACATTGTTGATGTTTGGAGATGATGTTGGGTCATGTGTGTTTAATTGGATTGCCCTGTTTATCATATCAAGGTCCTATTTGGTTGTCAGACTGTGCAGGTGTGTTTCAGTGACCAGTTGCCTGTGTCCCCTCCTCAATGTTGTTGACTGAGCAGTATGACATTAGTGATGTTGCCTTGTTAGCCAGGCACGTGAGGGACCCTCACGTATGCAGCATGTGTGTGTCCTTAGTGCTGTGTGGCTCCTATTGCTGTTTACTTTGGCTGATGTATGTGTCAACTATGGGCATTGGCATTTGAGTGTACTGGTGCCTTTGTCTTATTTCTATAAATAGTTGCCGATGTCATCCTCACCCCCTAATTTAGGTATGTATGTTCCATGGAGAGGTTCCTGCCATTTGCTACTATAGCTGCACAGAGATGAGAGGTGTTATTGTCAACTGTTGTGGCAGTTACATTGCAGTTGTTGTTTTGGCTACTGGATTACTGATAGGGACCCAGTTGATGTAGAATAGATTTTGACAGACAAGTGCCTGGATGTGAGTTTGACGTAGTGGCCTTCACACCTGTCGCTGCTTTCCCTTGGCTCTATTGTTGTAATTACAGGATGGCCCCATGGGACTGTTGTTGGTGCTGTATTTTGTCGTGCCCCAGATTCAGTCTGTGCTGGGCATGCCCCCCTGCCGTGCCCCTTTACCCATGCCACTTCATATATGTGCTGACTTACATGCATTGTGTAGTAGGTATTCCCCCCTCCAGTAGCATGTATCATTGTTGCATTTTAATTCCCCATGCTACTTACTCTGCATGTGCGTTGTGTCATGTTAGTCTGCGCTGTCCTGTCCTTGAATCCCTGTGACGATCTCCTCAGGGATGACGGCTGCGACCATCTCCTCCATGTGGTCCAGGGCCTCCTGGTGTGCTGGACTCCCCCCTCCAGTCTGCAGTGCTGCCTTCCTGTTCCTGGCCATTTTTTCTTTTGTCCTACGTTTGCAGTCATGCCAGCATTTCTTACACTCAGTGACTGTCCTGCGTTCTTCAGCCACACTGTTGATCTTGTCCACAATTTGTTTCCATATGGCCTCTCTCCTACTGATGGGCAATTTAGAGGTGATGAACAATTGGTGCTGGTGTTCCGTCACCTCTTTAACCAGGATTTCCTGCTCCTCTGCACTGAAGCGACACTTTCTTTTTTTTCTGAAAATGTCCTGGTTCCGGTATGGATCATCCTGGCTGGTTCCTGGTCTGCTGTCATCTTCCTGGGGTCTGTTGTGGCATTTGGGATCCATTATGGCTCTCCTCTACTGAAAGGGCAGTTTTCGCATGTAAATTTGACGCAATTGCGTCAAAATAAACAGCGCTTTCCGGGTTGCGCTGTCGTAAATCGACCCACAGTCATTTGCGTCGCGTTAACGTTGGTTTCCTTTACGACTTGACGCCGCTGTGTGCGGCACGAAATAATGACTCCCACCTGTTGGTTGCGCCGCCGTGCGTCAAAGTATAAATTTGACGCCCGCACGGCGCATCGAAATGGCGTTAGCCGGCGCAAATTGTTTTGACTCCAAACTGCGTTAGCGCAGTTTTGCGTCAAAAAGTATAAATATGGGCCTAAGAATCTTTATTACGCCTGTATATGAGTCACCCAATCCTAAAATGTTGAAAGAATGGGCGGATAACTTGGCAGTTAGTTCTAAACACATGCTTGAAATTTTGGTAAAATATGCATGGCGTGATAGAGAAACCCTATTGACAGATATTAAGAAAATAAAAGAGGACTTTGCCAGTAGGCTTGGAAAATAAAAAAGAAATTATTTCTTGTTTCCTTGAATCTATGAAAGTTAAATTGAAGAAATATGAAGAGGATATAAAGATTAAAAAACAACAAAAACTTCATAGGGATATAGGTGACTATGAAAGCGGAAGGATTTTAACATTTAGCAGGAAATATGATCACCTGTACAAATCAGGTTCAAATTGTTCTACGCCTGTGGTGCAGCCCTCAACCTCTGAAAGTGAATTTGATAGTGTCCGGGAATCTGACTCTCAGAGTTCAACAGATAGTGAAGTCTATAGTGTTAAAATTACCAGCAAACCGGCCACTTTTTTAGATGAATATCGCCTGTTACGGCGTGGCAGGCAGGTATCATACAAACAGAAAGGAGAGGGACAGAACTACAGAGGCCGACCAACAGGTCGAAGAGGAAGACGAGCTGGAATCAGAAAAGGAGAGAGAGAATTAGAAACCACAGTAAGAAGAGAGCAAAATTTGGAGCAAGGTGCAGCAATAACAAGCGGCTCCATTGTAGCAATATAATGGATATTGAAACAATAAATAAAATGATTGTTAATTTATCAGATCACCAGTTAACTGAGGATGAAGAAACACTTTGTTTAGGTCTCTCTTTTTGCCCTACTGCACGATTTAATTATGCCGAAACCCGTATTGATCTGTTTAAGTTTATTAGTAAATTGAAACTAAAAAAATGGTTGAAATTGAAAGGGAATGCCCATATTGATGAACATGGCTTAGCTATCAGTGATGTTGATACCTTGGTAACCCTTCATGAGTTAGAAAAGGAACAGAACATACAGAGTAAAGAAAATAACTTATATCAGACTTTAGATGAATTAGGTGTTGTATATGATCATGCAATCTCATCTGGCTTCAAACCTAAGTCGACATTTTTTCCTAATATGAACCATGACAGTATTGATACCTTTTACGATATGGCAGTTCAGGGGCTGATACATTTTCGACATCGGACATGGTTTAAACCTAGAAGTAACAACAACATAACATATAACCAAAGTGAGACAATTAGACGATTGGCAGAAGATTGTGATACTATGATTTGTCCAGCAGATAAGGGAGGTAATATAGTCCTTTGGAAACGACAAAGATACATCGATGAAGTCATGTGACAATTGAGTAATAGACAATATTACAAAGTTGTGACCAAAGAAGTATATACTAGCAGTATTTTAGGAATATGGCATCTTTTAGCAGAATGGAAAGATAAAGGTCTATTACTATGGGAAGAATATTGCTTCCTGAAAAAAGATTTTCCTAAATTACCGATATTCTATATTCTCCCCAAAATACATAAAAGCACAGTTAATCCTCATGGAAGACCAATAGTATCCTCTTGTGGTAATGCATTGGAAAATGTATCCAAATATGTGGATTTTTTTCTGAGGGATTTTGTTATGAGTCTACCCTCTTATGTGCAAGATACTAAGGATTTTTTTGGCAAATTGGAAGGCATTGTTTGGGAAGACGACTTTCTACTTATATCCCTAGATGTAAATTCCTTATATACCATCATTGATCATGAGATGGGCATAAAAGCGTGCAGACATCTTTTACATACAAGGTCTTTACGATACTTAGCACATACAGATATGATCCTCGAGATGATAACATACTGCTTAACGAATATTATTTTCTTATTTGACGGTCAGCTGTATAAACAAGTTCTGGGGACCGCAATGGGAACTTGCTTTGCCCCCAGTTTTGCTTGCTTGTTCTTAGGCCTGTGGGAAGAAGAAATTTTTAAAGATGAAGACAAATATTTGGAGATTAATCAGGTCACATTGTGGCTTAGATATATCGATGACTTGTTTAAAATTTGGAAAGGCTCTGAGAATGAGGCTAAACAGTTTATTAAGAAACTCAATGACAATGATTACAATATTAGACTAACATATAATATCAGTCATTCTTCCATTGAATTTTTGGATACTAAAGTTACGATCAGAGATAAGATGATTCATACTGAACTTTTCCGGAAAACTACAGCAGGAAATAGCTTATTGCATGCCACGAGTGGACATCCGGATAAACTAAAATGAAGTATCCCTTATGGGGAACTATTGAGGGCCAAACGAATAAGCAATACAGATGAGGCATTTGAAAGAGAACAGAAAGATATGGTTGTTAGGTTCAGACAAAGAGGTTATCCAGATTGGGTAATCAAAAAGGCTACTGAAAAAATCAAAAAGGTGGAAAGAATCTAGACTCTTTTCGATAATAAGGTTAAAGAGATAAATGAGAACAAGGATGACATCAGATTGATCCTAACCTATAATGAGGACACTAACCAGATTAAGAAGATTATTTCTAAACAATGGAATATTTTGAAGAGTGATCCAATTATTGGTAAAGAAATCCAGAAATGGCCTTCGATCACTTATAGAAGAGGTCGTAATCTTCATGATATGTTGAGATCAAATGATGTCTCTTCGATTTCCTGTGTTAAGGAACATAATTTACAAGGATTTGTTCCCTGTGGTCATTGCAAAGCCTGTCGAAATAGTATAGGTAGAAAGGAGTATTCCACAAGGAAACCAGGGACGAATAGAAAAATTAAGCAGTTTGTAACATGTAGTACTCCATTTACCATTTATATACTGGAATGTCCCTGTCAGTTGCGGTATGTGGGAAGTACAAAACACGCAGTGAAAAAACGTATTCTTGAACATATGCGTGCTATCAAATTAAAAGATCCTCACTACCCAGTAGCCAGACACTTTCAGGATTGTCATAATTCTGATGTTACCTTATTGTCTTACTTTGGTATCGAACATGTGCCAGTACATCATAAAGGCGGCGATAGAGAGTTGATTTTACATACAAAAGAATCCAAATACATTTTAGATTTGGAAACCAGACACCGAGGGGATTGAATATTGGGGAGGAGTTGAATACTCACTTATTTGATGATTAAGTTGAAGAATCGGTCAGGACAGAGGGAACTATAGCTGTTCGTTTTATTCTGTAGTACTGACAGATTTTTTTGAATATTGTTTCTTCTATGATCATATTGCAATGTATTGAGTTTTATTTATTTGTATGTCTTTTTAGAATGGAAGGGTCCGGATGGATTCTTGATTTCAGCTTATATTTGACCTTGGTTGTCATTGATAGGAGTTATATAGAAACATTATTGATTTTGTTTTGGTATTATGAATTGGAACACGGTAAAGGGGTTTTTATCCCTCCATGATAAGAAAATACTAGTTATTTTGTGGAAAAATCAGGGTATGAATAAGATACAAGGAAATTGGAATGTTGTAAGTAGGAGAAAAATTAAATATTGGTCTCTGTTTTTTATATATATGAAAAAAATAAGAATATATAGAATATTCAATTGGTTTTATAGAAAATATATATATGAGCCGTATTTTTATTGATATTTATATTTATATATATATACTTACAATGAGTTGTTTATTACCATCTAATAAAATTAAGATTTTAGGATATACTACAATATGATGTCATCGATGAGTTTTATATCTTTTTATAGATGGATAAATATTTATTATTATGTTATAGATGGATGGATATTTATTTATTTATTTATTTATAGATAATAAGGTTGGTTTTTCCCTTTCTGTTCCCTATTTCCACCGATGTTATTACTAAATACCAATATCAGAATATCTGAAGGAATGTAGTCCTGTTTCTATATCATGTATAGTCCTGTTTCTATGTTTGTATATAGGTGTGTATTTAAAGCTGGTTCACATTGTTGGAGCTATGCACGTGAACAAGGCTGCAAGACAGCCGAAACACGTTGTGTGAATAAATATTACTAGTTTGCGAATTCCTGAGTGAGCGTCTTCACTGTACAACACTGTCCCAGTGTTGTTTTCTTTTCATATATATATATATATATATATATATATATATATATATATATATATATATATATTTATATATATATATATATGTTCCTGAGCTAAACAAATACTTTTGCTATTCAACCACTGTTGGAGTGCTGATCTCTTCATTTAATGTGGGAGCATTTTGGAATATATATATATATATATATAAAATAAACAAGTCATCCAGATGAGTTTGGTTTTAGTAGAAGGTGGATAAGAGATTGGTCACTTGTTCATGCATCACGGCAACAGGTATGATGCAGCAGACCATGATAAGTCCAGAACCTATAGTATCCAGCAGAAACAGTCCTAAACAGCAGACCTTCTGTTACACTTTGTCATATAGAGACTCACGGTGTTGTGGTTTGTCTGAATTAGACTTTGCTTACCCAACCAGCCTTGAAAAAGTCACCAGTTGTGATGAAACACGTGTTGGCTGCGATTGGGGGACGATACTCATCTTGCTACATTGATAACCATATCTATAAGTAACTGAAACCTACTACAACCAAACTCATCTGGATGACTTGTTGATTATGAACTATTCTGGAGTGGCGCGGTATCTTTAAAAATATATGCATGGTGTTTCTTGGGAACACCATATTTATGCTTTTATTTAGTGGTGCGTACTCCACCGCTTAGCACTGTGCTCTACCCTACTTTGGACTAACTTCAACACCACTATTATTGACTGTACTTCTAATACGCATAGGAAGTGCACCCATTTTACCACCACTACCCATATTTCTCTCTGTCTCTCTCTCTCTCTCTCTCTCTCTCACTATACATATATATATATATATATATATATATATATATATATATATATATATATATATATATATATATATATATGTATATATATAGATATATGTATACATATGTATATGTATTCAGTGAAAAAAACAAAGGTTACAAGGACGTTATAGTTAGGAAATATAATTTTTTTAAAGTGTAGAAATTCACTGAAAAAAAACACCGATGTTATAGCTAGTATCAGAATTTAATTGTACAAAACCATAGTAATTCAGCAGTTATAGTTAGAGTTCTTTCAAGTAACTAGAACTCATGCCCTAGGGTAACTATAACTCGCGCCTTCTCCATGCACTGCTAAGTACCCAAGATATTACATCAGTCATGAGGACTTCTATAATGTCCTTAAAAGTATAAAAGAAACACTAGCAGTCGATTGTTTTAATAAAATCCTGTGCGTGGTGGGGGCATGAGTTATAGTTACTTTACAGCGTGAGTTATAGTTACTTGAAAGAACTATAACTATAACTGTAAATTCATAACCTAGCTATCACTTCCCTGTAACTTTGATATATATATATATATAGGATAAGTTGGTTATAGGGGGTTGGTCAAAGGGCCTGCCCACAGAACTTTATGTTAAAAAACATAGAAATCCACTGAAAAACCCAAAGGTTACAGGTATGCTATAGTTAGCTTCTGAATTCACTGGTAGAAAACCATAGAAGTTCAGCAGTTATAGTTTGAGTGATTCCAAGTAACTATAACTCATGCCCTAAGGTAACTGTAACTTTCACCCTCACTATGCACTGCTAATTACTCCAGATATTACAGCACTCATGACAACTTCAATAACATAATTAAAAATATCACTGAAACATTAGTAGTCAGAAAGTTTCAAGAGAAAACTGTAACATTTGCAGTTAAATTCTTTAGCAGAAAACTGTACAGGGCATGAGTTATAGCTACCTTAGGGCATGAGTTATAGTTACTTGAGATAACTCTAAGTGGTAAATTTCTGTAGTTTGGTACATTTAATGTAAGCGTAACTATAACATCCCTGTAGCCTTGTTTTTTAAGTGAATATATATATATATATATATATATATAGAAATACATATATATATATATATATGTAATATATAAATATATATATGGTCTTATAGATTAACAAATAGCAATCACATTATTAATCCCCTTTTTTTCTCAAATTCTACTAATATGATTGTTGAAGGTTTGGGATAACATTAAAAAGTCCCAAAGGGAGGCATATTGATTAAATCATGTTATTAGGTTCTCCAAAGTTTATATACAGAATCTAGCACCTTAAATAATACTTTTGTATGATTGCTTGCTTTACCACATGTCCAATTTTATCATATTTTGAGTCTTCCATACATATATTATTAATAGATGGAAGTCCAGCCTGGAGGATGTCATCCTATAATATTTGTCAAATAAGACTATGGGGTGATTCTAAGTCTGCAGACTTCCCCCCTCCAGAATACCGCACCGCGGTCGGAAGACCGCTGCGGCTATTCTGTGTTTTACACTGGGCTGGCGGGCGACCGCCAAAAGGCCGCCCGCCAGCCCAGTGTAAAACTACCTTCCCACGAGGACGCCAGCTCAGAATTGAGCCGGCGGAGTGGGAAGGTGCGACGGGTGCAGTTGCACCCGTCGCGAATTTCAGTGTCTGCAAAGCAGACACTGAAATTCTTTTTGGGGCCCTCTTACAGGGGCCCCTGCAGTGCCCATGCCATTGGCATGGGCACAGCAGGGGCCCCCAGGGGCCCCGCGACACCCCATACCGCCATCCTGTTCCTGGCGGGAGAACCGCCAGGAACAGGATGGCGGTATGGGGTGTCAGAATCCTCCATGGCGGCTCAGCTTGCTGCGCCGCCATGGAGGATTCATTTGGGCAGCGGAAAACCGGCGGGAGACCGCCGGTTTTCCACTTCTGACCGCGGCCGAACCGCCGCGGTCAGAATGCCCAGCAGGGCACCGCCAGCCTGTTGGCGGTGGCCCCGTCATTTTAGCCCTGGCGGTCTTGGACCGCCAGGGTTAGAATGACCCCCTATGACATTTCCCATCATTGTTGCATATTAGTAATTAAAAATATTCTGAAACTTTCTACCTCCCATATATAGTGGATAACATAAATTTTTCATTGCACACCTTAACCTCTTCTGGCCAGAAATACAGCTGGTGTATAAGAATTCTATCCCTATACAGATAAAAATATTGACCATAGTTGGTATTAAGCATAGTATGTGCAAATACTGTTGGACAACGGACATATTAATTATGTTGCATTGCCTTATGAGACGTATGTGTAGTGTATCCCAGCTCTTTAGATATTCGTTTTGTTTTGGTCACAAGTCGTTCATAATTTATAGATAATATATTGTGAATATTGGCTGTCAGATTTATACCAGCATCAGTGGTGATCATGAGTGAAGAGAAATTTGGATGGGCCAATATTTGTGCCTTATCAGAGTTCAGATGATATGCTGATATTTCTCTAAAGTTTAAAGCTTCTTCCATTGATTGCATTGCTTGCTCATTCTTTGATGTTATTACTGCATTATATATGCATGTACATTGTATTTTAACAATATTGCTTTCTATTATTCTGCACTTTTATGTGGGTCTCTGATACTCAAATATATTATTTGCTTTGATTACTGTGATATAATTTGCGTATAAAAATACTTTGGTGTTTATCCCATTGCATTTTGATGGTAAATGTCTTTCATGTTCTTTTTTGTAGGTTTGGTTGTACGAACAATGTGAATAATAAAGTAGAGCAAGAACACCCTTGGCGTGTTCTGTGACTGATGGTTTTTCTGATCCTTAATCCAAGACAATCTGAATTCATGCTCTACAAAGGTCCATCTGTTTCAGAACCATCAAAGATAGGGCCTACTGACCCAATCAAATGCTTTTTCTGCATAAAGCAGGGTCATTGCCAAAGGGTCTTGTATGGCATATTATACATTAAATTGTGTTATGGAGCTGCTAATATTGGCAGTTATACCTCTGTGCAGTAAAAATTTATGTTGCCATGATGTGACAATGAGCCTGCTCAGTTTGGTCACTATAATTTTAGAATAAATTTTTGCATCACTATTCATTAAAGATATCAGCTGATAAGAGCCCTGGCTATACAGAGACCTATTTTCCTTATGAAAACAAAAATATTGTTTAGAGACCATGTTATGTCATATAGGGGCTGATTCTAACATTGGCGGGCAAGCGGGAACCGCCAGAAGACCGTACCGCGGTCAAAAGACTGCGGCGGTCATTCTGACTTGCCCGCTGGGCTGGCGGGCGACCGCCAAAAGGCCGCCCGCCCGCCCAGCGGGAAAGCACCAGCAACGAGGAAGCCGGCTCCGAATGGAGCCGCCGGAGTTGCTGGTGTGCGACGGGTGCAGTTGCACCCGTTGCGATTTTCAGTGTCTGCCAAGCAGACACTGAAAATCAATGTGGGGCCCTATTAGGGGGCCCCTGCAGTGCCCATGCCCGTGGCATGGGCACTGCAGGGGCCCCCAGGGGCCCCACGACACCCGTTCCCGCCAGCCTGGTTCTGGCGGTGAAAACCACCAGAACCAGGCTGGCGGAAAGGGGGTCGGAATCCCCTTGCGGGCCCTGCTTGCAGCGCCGCCGTGGAGGATTCACAGGGGCAGCGGAAAACCAGCAGGAAACCGCCGGCTTCCCTTTTCTGACCGCGGCTTTACCGCCGCGGTCAGAATTGCCCCAGAAGCACCGGCAGCCTGTTGGCGGTGCTTCCTCCGTCCCCTACCCTGGCGGTCTCGGACCGCCAGGGTAGGAATCACCCCCATAATGTTGTATTGATTTGTTGATTTGTATAGTGCACTAATCAACCGAGATGGTATTCATGCACTTGGGCATGTGTGTAGTTTTGTCGTCCCCATGGTGCTTATACAAAGAGCCAAGTCTTTAGCTTCTTGCAGAACTCATGAAGTGAGAAGGAGGCTCTGATGTGTAGTGGGAGGTCATTCCATGTCCTGGGTGCAATGTAAAAGAATGAGTGAGTTTTTAGCAGGCAAGCTAAATCTTTCATACACTGCTGTAGTGATTGTACCTTTTCTCTCTTCCCCGCATATTTTGGGGACATTGAATTTAGGAAACTCTTAATCTTAATCAGGATGGGGAAGAGGAAAGCTAGCGGTAACCCCACTGAGCAGGGAGGGGCAAAGAAAGTACCTTGCCACTCTGCTGAGAACTGCACACTGTCTCAAATTGACGATCTTATAGAGGAAGTGGAAAGCTTGTTAGCTACCAAGTCTTCAAAATCTCAAAAAAAAGGTCTTAACGATACTACTAAAGATATCAAATCTTTCTTTGCCCCCATGGGTAGAGCACCACTGGCACCTAATCCAGAGGGACCTAATTTAGATCAAAATAGGTCAGGAAATCTCAACCATCTAACTGAGAGTTCTAATCTGTGTTCGCCCGCCCAGTTGGGTGCTGTATCCCCTCTATTAAATTGTACTAATCGTTTTTCACCTCTCGCTTCATTAGCGCCATGTGACCCTGAGAGGAGTATTCTAAGGGAAAAAGATGAGACGCCATCACCTGTACCCACGCAGAGGGGACATTTAGCGGAGCAACAACTAGTAGAAATAAGAGCTGAAATATTGAGTCTCAGAGAATATCTTATATCCTTTAGCCATATGATATATGATAAGTTGGATGGCATCTCTGCAATAGTTGGGGATATAAGGAAAACAACACCCAAACCTGCCTCTAACCCTACGGCAAAGAAAACTCACTTGGCCGAACCATCAATGACAGAAACGCGAAGGGGGGTAAGGATCGAAGTGGCAACTCAGAATCTTCAAGGGGCCCCAAGCACTCCACCTGGTCCGGATTCTTCCAATAATTGGGATTTAAACAGGAAAAGAGGTCCTAATCATGAGACTCGTAGACTCCGACTCGTGGATAAAAGGTCACCAGACCTTTGGAGTGATGCTCCCCCAATTCAGACTATATATAGTGGTCACGATATATACATGACAAATGTTCCTAAGCCAAGCAACGGTCGTAGAGAGCCAGGGGATTCCCTTATAAATAAAGTAATCCATTGGATAAGGGTGACAAAGAAATGTAGATCAATTATAAGGGATGATATAGTTACTGCACAAAGATATTCAAGAGAAGGATCGTCAACAGATTTTATTGGGTTTAAATTGAGGAGCCAGACCTTAGTGAAGGGCCTTTTGTCATTAGATTTAAGAATGAGTCCGGACGCTTCGTCACAAGTGTCACTTACTCAAAAAATTCCTCAAATAGTGGAAAATCAGTTCCCTCTAGAGAGACATAATATTCCATCAACTCTGCATACAGACACTTCCAGAAAGCCCCAAAGGAATGCAAAGTGTAGCTCAACCTCAGATATAGATTGACATGAAGCCCTTAGGATAAAGGGTGGGAAAGAGGGTAGATCCAGCCTAGATTCTATCACAGCGAATAATCAGATATTGTACAATTGGAGAGAGGAGCCAAAAGTATATTGTAGTGCACTAGTAGAGAGGATCGCATATGACCCCACCCCTCGCTTAAATAATAATGGTGAGACACAAATAGATAAGGGGGACAAACTCGACCCCCCGATTAGGCTCTTATCGTGGAATGTGGCAGGGTTGCTCCAGAAAACAAGTATCCCTGATTGGTGTAGTTTTATAGATAAACACCATATTATTCTACTCCAGGAAACATGGGCTTCATCCGTGACCAGCAGAGAAGGTTATTGGACCTTCCGAAAGACCGCGCGTCCTTCATTATCTGGTAGGGCAGCAGGGGGTCTAATAATTTGGCTAAAACATGATTTATTTCCCAAAGTTAGGGAGCTAGTAACCCCTTCCAGGGATCTGCTAGCTGTTGAGGTTGAACTTAGCACTGCCAGAGGGTCCTTTAGTATAGTAATTGTTAACATATATGTTAGGCCTGGCATTCATAGGAATAAGACAGTACTGATTAATATACTAACAGACTTTCTTAACACCCTACTGGGAGGGCAGGGTCTTATTGTTGCAGGAGATTTTAATATGCATTTGAATGGCATTGATGATACCCAACAAAAAGGAATCCAGTGTGCAGAAACATGGGATAAATCTGGTCCGGTCAAGGTTACAAACAAGAAAGAAGGGGGTGCGTTAGACTTATTAGAAGACCTAATAGCAATAAAGGGGCTAACAAAAATAAATGGGAACACCAGGTCAGATACCCCGGCATCACCCACATATAGGAGAGGAATATATCCTTTGTTGGAAATATTTGTCACTAAAGAAATGTCACCTGTATGTAGCCTTTATTGACTTAAAAGCTGCCTTTGATATGGTCCCAAGGGACCAATTGTGGAGTGTGTTGGAGAGCTATCAACTTGATGGAGAACTATTAAGTCTTACACGAGGGGACGTATGCCAAAGTTCGCTGGTCCCACAGTGGTGATCTAACACAAGCTATACCTGTTAATAGGAGGGTGAGACAAGGGTGCATTTTGGCCCCAACATTGTTTAACCTCTATATTAACGGTGCGGCGGACCAACTACTAAAATGTAAACATGACGCCCCAAAATTAGCTGGATCCTCTGTTCCCATTTTAATGTTCGTTGACGACACTTTACTAATTTCGAGAACACCTATGGGCTTGCAAAATGAATTGGATGCTTTTTATCAATTCTGTCTTAAAAGAGGTCTTGAAATAAACCCAATCAAATCAAAGTTTATGGTTTTTAATCCGCACAAATCCTTTAGGGGGAAAATGACTATAGCAGGCAAATTAGTGGAGAAAGTCAGTCAATTTGATTATCTGGGGATTAGATTAAGTGATGACCAAGGATGGTCGGCGCAGATTGAAAAGAGTTCAATGGCCCTTAGGCAGAGGTCAACAGTGATAGGGAGGAAAATTGCCAATATTTCAGAAGGGGAGATATCACCTGCTATTACTGTTTACAAAGCAGCAGCAGTTGCAGCTTCAATTTATGGTGCTGAGCTTTGGGGACACACTAATTCTGGGTGTTTGACTATAGTAGAAAATCACTTCTTAAAGAAATTTCTTACGATTGCCAATGAGTACCCCTCTCATCCCCCTCAGATGTGATTTAGCTCTAAATGAGATACACAACGTAATTGCATTAAGACCACTCAAGTATTGGGTTCGCCTTTGGACCTCTGAGCATCTGTCTACTCTCCAGATAGCATTAGAAGAGTTTTTAGTAGATGAATGTGTAGCAAAGATCCCATGGTTGAGACACATTAGGGACATGTCTAAACTTCTTAATATGGAAGAGGTCTGGAGTGCTCCTCAGAATCTGACCAAGGAAGTAAAAGACCGAATAAATAGGTGTTATTGGGAGAATATTTTGTTCCAAACATGGTATAATTGTAAAGGAAGTCGGTCCTTGCAGTTCCTAGACCATAAATGTAGTCCTAAATTTGAGGTATATCTGGACAATGTAAATCCCCCCTATGTTAAAGTGCTTTATATTAAGTTCAGGTTAGGGATCCTCCCGCTCAAGACATTTACTGTGAGATGGAGAGCGAGGGGACCGGAATTTAATATTTTTTCATTTTTGTAAAAAAACTACAGAGTCACTCGCGCACTTTATGTTCTTTAGCCCTAGATATGTGGCCCCGAGGAAGAAGTGGATTGCCCCGTTATGCAGACTATTGGGGATAAGGGAATGGAAAATAGCAATGCGATTGATGATAACTGATACAAATGATAAAATAGTATTTTCAGTTGCAAGATATCTCCAAAGCGCATGGGCTATAAGAACTAGAGAGTTGTTATAATTGTTTATTTTAAAAATTGGTCTTAGTTATTTATTATAATAATTTATTATTCGATTTGATTGGAACAAGATAACGAGTTATTAACTTTTTATATTTAAAATGATAGGATTTTAAGATTTAAAGAATAATAATGTTTGTATTGTACTGTCTTAAAATCATGTGATTTTAAAATTCATTTAGGATTTTAATATGTATAATATGGTATTTTGTTTATTTTTCTTTCCACAAATCGATATGTTATGGTGTTAATTGTTCACTTTTATGGCTTTTTAGCCGAAATAAAGTATTTAAAGACTGAGTGACATCCAGTTTTGATATTGTGAATGCAGGGATATGTGCAAGTGAGAGTGAGGCAGAGCGTAGGTGTCTAGTGGGTTAGTGAAAGTGTATGCAGCTGTTCAGGTATTCTTGTCCTGTGTTGTGTAAGGCTTTATATGTTTGAATTGGGTGCACGTGTGAATGGGGAGCCAGTGAAGCTTCCTTAGATGATGTGTGATGTGGTGCTGGCAATACAAATTCAAGCATGAGTCCTGTAGCGGTGTTCTGGATGTTCTGGATTTTCTGGAGTCTGTGTAGGAGTTCTTTGGAGATTCCGGTGTAGAGAGTGTTTCCATAGTCCAGCCTGCTGGTGATGAGTACTGGCTGGTTTTCTGAGGCAACAATGTGAAGAGTTTAGGGAGCATGCGTAGGATGTGGAAGCAGGAGGTTCACACCGCATTGGCTTGAGCCGTTATGTTGAGCTTTTTGTCCAGGATGATCCATAGATTTTGTGCGTGGTCTGTGGGTAGTAGTCACCAGGTGGAGTCACATGTGGAGATACTGTTGCCAAAGACCAGTACTTCCGTCTTGTCAGAGTTGAGCTGCAGGCAGTTGATTCACATCCAGTCTGCTACCATGGTCATGCAGTTGGTGAAGTTGGTTCTGGTTGTTTTGTTTGTCAGTCAGAGGATCAGTTTGGTGTCACTGGTGTGGGGGATGATGATGATGTCTTGTGATTGGCTGACATTTGCAAGCAGTGTCATGCAGATGCTGAAAAGGATGTGGCTGAGGGACGATCCCTGTGGGACTTTCCACATCAATATTTTGGTCTCAGATGTCAAGGGTGGCAGCCTGAGCTTTTGGTTCTTCTTGTGAGGAAGTAAAAGATCCATTTGAGAGTGGACAGTTGTATGCCAAGTTCATGGAGTCTTCTGTTAAGGGTGTTATGGGAGACAGTGTTGAAGGTTGCAGAGAGGTTAAGCAGAATTAAGTCAATTGTTTCTTCTCAGTCCAGGATGATTCAAATGTCATTGGTGGCCATGATGAATGCTATTTTGGTGCTGTGGTTCTTTATGAATTCTGATTGAGTGTTCTCTAGTAGATGGTGGAGTTTAAGGTGGGTTGTGAGTTGCTTGTTTATGGCCTTCTCAATCACTTTGGCTGTATGGGGAATGGGTTAAAAGTTCAGTAACCATGATTGGTTTACTTAGTTCTTCTCTGTGTTGTTCCGTTATGTACTTTAGATTGGCAGTCTTTAAATATTCCATTATTACCTTTTCTACAGGACTGAACTCTTCATTGTACAATTGTTGATGAAAATTGTGGAAGGCTTCTCTTTTATGTTCATGTTTGGTTTTTAGTACACCTTTGTAATCTTATTGCATCAATTTGGTTTCTAGAAATATATTCCTTTGTTTTTTAGGGTAATATTGTGCCTATTGTCTCATTATATTCATATGATTACTTTTTATTTACTACATACGACTGTACTGCATTTTGTTGGTGTTCCTTTAACCTTTAGAAAGATTATTTGTTCCTGAATATTCTCAGCATATTTATCTCTTCAACCTAAAATTTAGATATGGTTGACTTCCAGTGTCTTATAATTTGGCAAAATGCTGTTTAAATTGTTCTTCTATAGTTTTGTGTTTTTTCTTAGAATAACTCCAAGTGCCTCCCTGCCGCATATGCCAGTTTTGAGTGTATCCCATACTTTAAGGTGATCTGCTGTAAGTTCAGAATCCATTATTGCATCATTTTGATATATTCCCCGTCTTTCAAGGGAGAATGTTCAAATGTCCATTCACAACTCCCATTGTAGATGTTCTCTCCCTTTACTTCTAATTATAAGGAATTATGGACATATATGCAATAAGATATTTTTATATTTTTGCACCATGAATAATGTTTTTAGTTTTAAGCAATAAGTCGATGCAAGAATATTTTTTACATCCTCTAAATTCTCAATTTATCAGACATTGATCTGCTGTTGTTACTAACATATGGAACCCCCATAAGAGACTTATACACTTTCTCAAATGTGTAAGTCAGTACCATTGTTGATTAGTTACTTCTTGCCTTTTTTAATATTGTCTTTTGGCATCTAATATTTCTGAAACCAATAAAGAACAAAGGAATTGACTCACAATGTATGCAAATACACATTTCTTTGTGGCTAATTTCTATTTTCCATTATATAGTTTGGTTATTGCTGACTATGTTTATGTTATACTTGCTATTTCATATGTTTTCTTTTTCTCAGTGGTTGTCCTGAATTTTGTTACTCTCTGTTCTCTTTAAATTCAAAAATACACAAATTGGTTGCCAAGCAATGAACTATTGCAGGGTGACATTTAGCCATGGATTCATAACTTTTTGTCCTTTGGTACACAAAGATCTGGATGACAAGGGAAAGACAACCTGGGGTGAACATTCTCATTTTATCGGTAACATAATTGCAAAAACAGTGGTTGGTTGCAAAACAAATGCTTTTTTAGACTTGATTACTAATTATGGCTAATGATCCTGTGTAATATCATAGGTATGGCACCTCACGCAAAACTGTCTTGATTAAGGATTGGAGATAGACCCTGGTCTATGGCAACATACTTCCCACCTAGGCCCTATACTAAGAAATGGTAGTTTCAGTGAAACTCTATCTTGAAACATGAAATCACCCTATAGTAGAGTGATTTCTCCTTTTTCTGAAGAAATGTGAATGGATTTTGTACTGGCAGATGACAATGTCAGAATTAAACCTTGGCAGTTGACTTACTACAGTTTAACATATGCTGGGTTTCTTTGACCATGGTCAGCTCAAACTACCAACTGTATCCTTACATCAAGATGATAGAAGGTTACTCGCACCATCCTGAGATAGTGCAGTTATTTAAACTTTGCTCTCAAATATTAATTTTAATCAATATGGGAAGCAGTAAACAAATGTACACCCAACTCTATCAGAAAGGCCCTTACATATATGTGGGCCCTAACATTGTAATTCAGGCTTTACCAATCTATCCACATGGTAGGTGTAGCCTCGCTTGTTGGGTATCCATCAATTGCCTATATAAATTGGACCACAATAGCGTGGTTTGTAGCGGACAGAAGGTCCCCGTTTCAGTCTAAAACACAGTGCTTTGTGTAGATTTTAGTGTTTCCAATAAATTGAGGTGCACAAAACAATATTTCTCACAAACAGTTGCCAACATACTTTTCCTTGCCACATACGCACATCAACACTAGCCAGAATTCTTCCCTGCTTCCTTGTACATTTACACTGCTATCTTCAGATCCTAAGTATTGACTCTGGAATATCTTCTTACCACAACATTGAGGTAAACATTTTGTGAGTACTGAAACACCAAGGAAGAAGCTATCAAGGGTAAGTGTATTGTATTTTTTCTGAAAATATTGGGTACTAAAAGATTGTGCTTTATTATTTTGTTTTATTTACATTTTTTATTTTTGTAATTTAAAAATATATATTTTGTTATTAGTAAGTTTGTCTTGGGTTCCAATTAATGTCTTAATTGGTTCTTTGTTTTATTGGTGTTTTGGGTGGGGTGTTTTTCAAGAAAAAAAAACATATATTACTGTGATATGAATTTAATCCCTCAGGCAGAAAAAAAAGGAATCAGCCTCTCAAATTTCACACACGATATTAGCTTTTCCCCAACTATAGAATAAATATACAAACAGGTCACAGAACATAGAGAACATGGAGAGAGGGACATAGGCCTGGGACACACATAAAAAGCTGCACGTTGTCAGGAAAAATGACAAAGACCTGCATTGTATATGAGGAAAGATTAAGGCCCATATTGAAGAAAACTTAGCATCGCTTTTGCACCATTTTTTTTATGCAAACGTGGTGCTTACCTAGTGCCATGGTTATATTTTGCTGCTAGACCCGTTTAGTGACAAAATATTAGAGTTAGTGTCATTTATTGGGAGTGCCACCACACCTTGCATCATTTAGCGACAATGACATGCAAGGTAGGCATTCCTTTCCAAAAAATGATGCTAGCTCTCCAGCACCCTATTAACTGCCCGACACAAAAACAATGCACATTAAGGAACCAGTCCCAAAAAATGATGCAAAGTCAGATTAGCGTACAGGTTTAATGCCTGGTTAGACCAGGAGTTAAAATGAGGCCCACGCACTACTACGTAAGGAAAACACACAGAAGGAGGATTGGCAACCCCTTGGACAGCATGGAACTGTTAATGCTCCAGCTTGGCACACGCTTCATATGACAGCAATGACAACAGTTCCTACCAGCACCACCACATCAACTCCAAACACCTCCACAGCATCCTCAAAGGCAGCGTTCAACGATTATTTTGCTCAGGGAACAAGATGTAATCGGAACCTACTGTCTGACACGGGAGACGATTGTATGCCTGCTGCACTACATTGCGCCAGACGTCACTGGCAAACTCCAACAACTATTCCTCCCATGACCAAACGCTGGCTTCTTCCAGACAACTGGCAGACAAGTGGGTGGTATCTTCCAGCCATCCTCCGCGGCTTCCTTCCAAAGGTTCTGGACGCCTCACATCCCACAACATCTGCTTCCCCAACACCCAGCAACTGCAGCTGGAGTTAAATCAAGGTTTCTAGTAAAATGCTTTGTTCCAGCATGTGCTGGGTGCAATAGACTGCACCCATGTCCAACTTGTGCCACCTGCTGCAACGGTACACCTCTACAGAAACCGCAAACCCAACCATTCTACAAATGTGCAGGCCTTTGTGGACCACATTGGGTTCTTCATAAACATCCTAGACAAATATCCCGGCAGCGTCCATGATAGCTACATATTCTGGCACCCCACCATCAACAAGTGGTTCCAGGATGGACACTATGGCAATGGCCTACTCGTAGGTAAGCCGCCATACCACCCATTACACAGATAACTCACCAACCTTGTGGGACAAACAATACGTACACACAAATGGGCAGGTGAACACAGATGTACAGACAAAAACACATATGCCACATGCCACACTACACCGCATTCATTGCACTTCACACACACATACACCCATATGTACATAATACAGTCACAACCTGACTTGCAATCACAGGAAGGACAGGTGGAGCTATGTCCTCTTTGCATCCAAAAGCTGGGCCCAAATCACTACAAGTGTCCTCTGGTTGACAACTAAATACAGATCCCACACACATAACACCTAACAAGGAATAGCTCAGCGATGTGAATGGCATTGGCCATGTCAACATAAAGAAAATCACATACAGACACAGCCCCTCATTTGTCATGGTGTAGAAGCCTCAAGCAGCACCAATATCAAATCCCATCCAAGTGATAAAGTGGCGCCATCAAAACCTACACATTACGCTAACAGAACAACCCCCACAACATTATGACCCACTAATCACCACGGCGGACATTCAAAGGCAGTAAACCATTGGCGGTACATACCGCCGCGCACACAGTGGACACCCACAGACAAAACAACACCACATTGGACAGTTCAATCAACACACCTGACACCCAGACACACACTACACCCACACCACTAAAAAAACACACACCCCATTACCCACAACCATTTATGATTACAAATCATTGCCAAGAGTTTGCCACCAAGCCCACTCCCACAACTACGTACACACACCACATATATCCATACATCCCTCACATACCTCACTTTACACACCCCAACATATTACCAAACACACCCTCACCAACACACATCACATAACACACAGGGCACCACAAAGACACCCCCATTTTACTGAGGAGGAGTAAAGGGTCATGGTGGAGGAAATTGTCAGGGTAGAGCCACAGCTATTTGGAGCACAGGTGCAGCAGATATCAATAGCCAGGATGATGGAGCTATGGCAGAGAATCGTGGACAGGGTCAAAGCCGTGGTACAGTACCCCAGAACAAGGGACGACATCAGGAAGAGGTGGAATGACCTATGGGAGAAGGTACGTTCCATAGCAGCAAGACACCAGCTCGCTATCCAGAGGACTGGCGGTGGACCCCCACCTCCTCCCCCACAACTCACAGCATGGGAGGAGCAAGTCCTGGCAATACTGCACCCTGAGGGCCTGGCCGGAGTCTGAGGAGGACTGGACTCTGGTAAGTCAACTTTTAACAATTATCACCCCACTACCTGCATGCCATCACATACCCTCACCCTCTACATCCCACTACATCCCACACACTCCACCATTACATCTCACTAATCCCAATGCCAAGCCCTGCATGCTGTAGCAATGCATAGACACCCCTCACAGCCCTGCATGGACACTCATCACTAAAGCATGCACAGCATAGAGAAACTAACAATCCCACCCTACACCAACATATACAAGTAAAAGCTGGCAGGGCAACACCAACCATAGAAGGGGAGCCAGGGATGTACAATATGTCATACATATGAACCATGATACATCATTTACATCCCTGCAGGTACCCCAGCCAATGTCACTGGAGAGGAGGTGCCAGCACTTTCCAGGCCCCAACTGAAGAGGCCCACAGTGATGACAGTAACTCTGGTCTTCAGGATCTGGACGATCTACCTTGCCCATCAGGGACCACTAGACAGGTGGTTACCCAAGCTCAGTCACAGACCACCACAGAGCCTCCCCCATCAGGAAACAACACCACAGCACTCACCCAGTGTCACAACTCGCACACAAGACAATCAGGGACCTGGGATAAGTGGCAGTGGGCACATGGTTAAGCAGACAGACACACAGGCCAACAGGGACACAGGGAGGACTGATGTGCTCCAGGGGGAGGACAGGACCAGAGAACCGACTCTCCAGGAGATGCTCTCTGAGATACTGGGAGCCTATCCACATTCTCAGGACATGATGGGCGAGATCCTAGACAACATGCAGGAAAACAGGTGGCTGCAAGAGGGACAGTATCAGGGGATCAGGGAGGACTTGCAGGCCATCAACAACACCCTGCTCTCCATAGCAGGGGTGCTGGCAGTCATGGCCAACATTATGAGGGAGGCAGTTTCACACCAGCGGGCCCCTGCCACTAGCCAGTCATCTGAATACCCATCCACTTCCGCTGCCGCTAGTGGCCAGGAGGCGCCGCAACTGGACTCACAGGCCACCAGCACCCCTCCCCTGCAGAAGGTGAACCACCCCGCAAATGTTCCCTGCGATGCAGACAGAAGCTAGAGACTTGCCAAGACCCCCGCCAGGAAATGTCCCCCTTGTGTCCCATTCAGTCACGCTGTCCACCTTGAACTGCCATTACTCCCCTTCCTGTGTCCCCTTGGACAACGCACCTGTGCTTCGAACAGACTGCAACAATACCTTGGACTTTTCTCCATCAGCACCCCATACTATTGCACTTTCCCCTCTATATATTATCACTACAATAAACACCCTTTGATTTAAATCGATTTTGTGTATGTCATGTATTTCAAATATGTATTGATTGAAACAGGTACAAACATTGCAAATTAACTGTACATGGAATGAGCATAGAATCAATGACCTGTAGCTGGCTTTTGTTATCACACCAGGAGTATTTGTCAAATCACCAACATCTGCAAAATGAATAGCCAGAGGTAACAGTAAGTGGGCATAAAAGTGGGAAATACTAGCATGCCAATCCCACACAGAATACAACCAAAGTCATTGAAATGTAAAGTTGCACTGTCTCATGTGTGTGTCAGTGGAGGTGCTGACAGATTACAGATGTTCTGTTGTCCACATCCTCATCCTCTACCTCCTCATCCTCACTGTCCTAGGGTCCACTGCTGCCACAGGGGCATCTCCAGTCTCCTCCTCCTGCAGAAGAGGCACATGATGTCTGAGAGCCAGGTTGTGCAACATGTAGCATGTTACCGCTATCTGGTAGACCTTCTTGGGTGAGTAGCACAGGGATCCACCTGTCAGATGGAGGCACCGGAACCTGGCCTTCAGGAGGCCAAAGGTCCTTTCAATGATCCTTCTGGTTTGCCCATGTGCCTCATTATAACGTTCTTCTGCCCTTGTCCTGGCATTACTCACAGGGGTCAGCCTCCATGATAGGTTTGGGTAACCAGAGTCACCTGCAAATATTGAGGGACAACATTTAGCCACACACTATCCTATAATGCAAACGCCATAGGTATACACCAACATATACTGGGTGGGAAGCAGAACTCACCTATTAGCCACACCCTGTGCCTCTGTAATTGGGACATCACATTTGGGATGCTGCTATTGCTCAGGATAAAGGCATCATGCACTGACCCAGGATACTTAGCATTGAAGTGGGAGATGTACTGGTCCGCCAAACACACCATCTGCACATTCATAGATTGGAAACTCAGCATTCCTGAACACCTGTTCATTCTGGCGGGGGGACAAATGAAATATGTGTTCCGTCAATCTCCCCAATTATTTTGGGGATATGTCCCATTGCATGAAACCTGGCCTTCACAGTGGCCAAATCCTCAACCTGGGGAAAGCAATGTGTCTGCACATGTGTTTTATCAGGGCAGACAACACTCTTGTCAGCACTATTGAGAACATTGGCTGTGACATTCCTGCTGCCAAGCCCACTGTCACTTGGAAAGAACCAGTTGCCAGGAAATGGAGAACTGATAGCACTTGCACAAGAGGGGGGATCCCGGTGGGGTGACAGATAGCAGATATCAGGTCAGGCTCCAATTGGGTATACAGCTCTGTGATTGTGGCCCTCTCCAGACTATAGGTGAGGATAACGTGCCTGTCCTCCAGTGTAGCCAAGTCCAACAGGGGCCTGTACACAGGGGTATGTCTCCATCTCCTGTCCATCTGCAGCAGTAGGTATCTAAGGTACAAAAGAGTGAGGGGGCTGTCACAAACTGAACAATGGAGCCACAACAGTAGTCTGCAATATGTAAACGTCATGGGAAAGTGTAATTTGTCAAGTATGTGTCTATCTATCCTGTGACGCAGCATTATTCCACAGGCCTGCCCCCCCGAAATGACGTCCGTCTGTCCTGTGTGGAGGGACAGGTGCAAGTGAGGTAATGCCGCTGACGTTGTGTGCCGTGGTAGTAGGCGGTCGTGAACCGCCATGTAACTCCTTATTGGTTATAATTGGGCTCTATGGTTTACAGTGGCAATGGTGATCTACGCCGGCGGTGACAGTATGCACCACCGCGGATGTGACCGCCATGTTCTATCAGATTCCTCACTTGTTTTCCTGACCTTCCATAGGAGAGGACCTACAGTGCATTTGCTGCTGTGACCTTTGTCTGGAATCTACAATGGGCCGTGTGACTGGGAAAAGGGCCCCACCCTTCACTACGAAGGAGTTGGAGAGACTGGTGGATGGGGTCCTATCTCAGTACGGACTGCTGTATGGACCTCCAGATCAACAAGTGAGTGCACTGTGGGTATGATGCATGTGGCATGAATACATGGCTTTGTGTGTGAAGGCATCGTGTAAGGTGGGGGGTGGATGTCCTCTTGGCGGTGTACACAGTGTGTGCTGGGTTATGTGTGTGCCAATGGTGATGGAAACTGGTATGGTGGACCATGTGTGTGACAGGCTTGACTGTTTGTTTAATGGAGTTCTCCTGTCTGTATTATCCCTGCAGGTCTGCGCCCATCAAAAGAAGGGATTAAGGCATGCCATTGCCAAGGATGTGCAGACCATGGGGTCTATGGCAGACGGAGAACCCACTGTCGCGAATGGTGGGAGGACCTGAGACACTGGGCAGGGAAGACCACAGAGGCCCTGCTTGGGATGGGCTCCCAATGAGGAAGGGGTACTTGTCTGACCCTGATCCCCATGATGGCCCCCATACTGGCAGTGTCCTATACAGAGCTGGATGGGCGCTTGAGGGCATCACAGCAGCAACAAGGGTGTTGAGTACAGTGGCCATCATTGAAGGACATGGCTGGAGGGGTGGTATCTGGGTGGTGGTTGTGTGTAAGTGGGGCCCCTAGGCCAGGTCAGACATAGCAGCATAGGTCCTCTGGTGGCTAAGGGTCTGAAGGGGAAAAACTGCCTAACTAGCTTGTCAGCATCCACTACTGGTCAGGGCTGCATGGGTCCCAGGTGTGCTGCAGTTGGCGGTATGTGCTCCTCTTCATGCCTTGGTGGCTAGCAATATCACTGGTAGTGCACTGCATAGTGCGTAGACCTGTACCCTGTGTGTGAGGGTGCTGTGTACGCCAGAGGTGATGTTGGTGCAGTCATTGACCCAGTGTATCCTTGGTCTCTCTGCCCCCCTTTCCTGTTTTGTCATCCTGTCCTTATGTGCATCAACTGGCGGAGGGGCAGAGGCACCGGCGATGGAGGGAGCTGCATCCCACAGGACCCTGAAGGCATAGTCCACCGGCGCTGAGGGCACCAGTTGGATGGAGGGTGAGGGGAGCACCAAGGCGTAGACTGGAGGGGACAACACGAACTCTGATACCTCCTTCGATGGGAGCTCCATGGTGGTGTCTGACACTTCTGTGACCACCACAGCTACAGGTACAGCCGCCACCCCCTGTACCAGCACCGCCCTCCCAGCAGCCCCTCAGCAAATTGCCCGTGCCCGCTCACCCAAGAGGGTGGGCATCTCCTTCCCCCCAGGCACCTCAGGCCCTGCCCCAGTGAGCCCTGCTGCCCTGAGTGAGGAGGCTATTGACCTCCTGAGATCCATCTCTGTAGGGCAGTCAACCATTGTGAATGCCATCCAGGGGCTGGCAGCCCAGATGCAGCAATCTAATGCATTCCTGGAGGGCATTCACAGTGGATTGGCGGCCCAACAGAGATCGATTCATGCTCTGGCCTCCTTCCTGATGGCAGCCATTGTCCCTGTTTCTACTGTGCTCCCTCCAACTTCCACTTCTGAGTCGTAGTCTCCTCAACCCCAACCCATCCCGAGCACACAGCCAGACGAGCATGCACACAAGACAACACCCAAGAGTGTCACAGGCAAACACAAGCACCAGACTTCATCCCACAGGCACTCACACAGACACTATTCAGTTGCAGACACAACAACATCCACTATTTCCACTGTCTCCCCCTCCTCCTCGTCCTCCACCTCCCACCCAGTTACGTCCACACTCACACATGCATGCACTACATCTACATCCACTACCTGCATCATCACCACACCAAGCAGAACACACACCTCACTGGCAGACACCTCCTCAATATCCATGCTCACGTCCCCTGTGTCCTCTCCCACCGTGTCTGTCCCCCCTCCTAAAGTACACAAACGCAAACACTCAGACACCCAACAGCCATCCACCTCACAAAAGCATACAGCCCATGCATCTGCGGCCCAATTCCAGCACACAAACACCTCCAACAACCACTCCCTCCTCCTCCACTCCCATTAATTCTCTCTCTTCCCACCCCAATGTCCATTAAAAGGGTTTCCTTTCCCAGATTGTCCTCTCCCCTACCCCTACCCCTGTCCTGAAAGTATGCCAGCCGTGGTTGTGCAGCCATCAGAGAATGCAGGGGATAAGCAGGAGCCTCCCACAACCATCACCAGAGTGCAGCCATCAGAGGCTGCAGGGGCTGAGCAGGAACCTCCCCCAACCACCACCAGTGTGCAGCCATATGAGGGTACATTGGCTGAGCAGGAGCCTCCCACAACCACCAAAGTGCAGTCATCGCAGGGTGCAGGGGCTGAGCAGGAGCCTCCCACAACCACCACCACAGTGCAGCCATCGGAGGGTGCAGAGGCTGAGCAGGAACCTCCCACAACCACCACCACAGTGTAGCTGTCACAGCCAGCAGACACCATATGATCCAGCCTCCATGGGGTGCTGCGCGGCCTGCCCCCACCAGAAACAGTGGGGTATTCACCCACCTGTGGCCTTGGACTCCCCAGGACCAAGCACAGGGCATGTTGCCCCCTCCAAAACTAGTGGGAGAGACACCCACTTGAGAGACTGTGGCCTATCACTCCCCAGGACCAAGCAAAGGGCATGTTGCCCCCTCCATAACCAGTGGAAGAGATACCCACTCCAGAGACTGTGGACTATCACTCCCCAGGATCAAGCACAGGGCATGTTGCCCCTTCCAGAACCAGTGGGAGAGACACCCACTCAAGAGACTGTGGCCTATCACTCCCTAGGACCAAGCACAGGGCATGTTGCCCCCTCGAGAACCAGTTGTCTTGTTTCCACATCCACTGAGGTGCCCCCCCCCCCAACTAAAGTCCCTGCCCATTTGCTAACTGATGCCCATGCAGTGTTCTCTCCGTATTGGTGCAAGGATCGAGTGGGGCCTTGGACTTCGCACTGTGGCCATGTGGCCCCTGTGAACAATGGACTGGGCAGTGTCCCTTTTTTGCACATTAGTACATCTCTGTTGCATTTCCACATCGACTTATTATTTTTGATGCTGATCTTATTACAATCACTCTAATCAATTCCTGTTGTCGTGTTCTTCAGCCAATTATGGGGGACAAATTGTTTTCTTGTGCATCTGGTTGTGTGTATGGTGTGCGTGTGTGAGGTGTGTTGTGCAGCTGTGTGTCACTCTCGTTTTCCTCCCCCCTCCATTGTGTGCTAGGCGGCTGTACTCACTGTCGTTGTCTTCGCTGGCTTTGGTTTTTGTGGTGGAGCATGACGTAGAAGATCATTGAAAAGACTTGCAGTTCTGGTTCCATAGCAGCGTGGTTCTTCCCTGTGTCTCCAATGGTGAGTCCTTTGGCTTCTGTGCTCTGTTTCCACCAGGCTTTTGATGGCGTTGGTACCGCCCCAGAAAAGGTGGTGGTTTGCTATGTCATAATATAGTGGGCGGAACTTTGTCTTCCACCTGGCCGTGGTGTCTGTTGTATCCGCCCTGGCCAGAGTCGTAATGAGGGCATAAGTGTTGCACTGCACACAAATTGCCACATGGTACCATGGTGGCTGAGTTTGGCCTTGTAGGGCTACCGTAGAGTCAATACAATACAGCATCAAATATGGACAACACAACACAACACATAATTTGCATGGTCGAACTGTCATTCCAGATTAAATTTGACAGTCACCAGGTCCCTGAGTCACAACCCATGATAGTAATGTCCACCACCACACACCAATGCAACCATTCAACAAAACAGGAACACACACAATACCGGATACAAGTCTGGGACACCACTCCACCTAAAACTAGCATCTGCCATGGCACATACGATACCACAAATATGCAAGACAGAAACATGTTCTCAAATTTCTTTGCAGCTGACCAAAGTTACGGCATCCACCCATGGGTGATGACTCTTTTTAGCAACCCAACAATGGGTGAAGAGTGGGCATAAAATGAAGGGCACAGAAGGCCACAAAATGTGGTGGAGAGGACATTTGGGCTCCTGAAGTCAAGGTTCTGGTGGCTGGCCCTGACAGGAGGAAGCCTGTCGTATGCACCACCCCTGGTATGAAAGATGATCCTTGTATGTGCAATTTTGCATAACATATGTATTCGGACTAATGTCCCCTGGGATGAACTGGTAGATGTCCCCAGTGAGGAGGAGGATGAAAATGGGGCAGCATAGGTGGAACAACTGAACACTGATGCAGGAGTACGCAGGAGACAACAAATTGTACTGAACTTCTACACCTAGACACTGTACAACAAAGGTTGTTCTGTAAATATCACCATTAAATCACTATGCATCAGATTGTCCTTGGTGTGCTCATTCTCTGCTACATATACCATTGAAAAGTTGCTCATACCTCAGAGAGCAGCAACAAACCACAACAGTTACAAAGAATGTTGGAAAATAGGTTGTGATGTAAGAGGGTCTAGCGCCTCCATGCCGCACATCAGCGTCACACAACTCATGCTCATGTGGCTCTCAAAGGCCTAGATCCCCGCTCCAGAAATACTAAGTGGCATATTGTAGGCATTGCGCAAATTCCGACCCCTTTCACCACATCATGGCTACACCATGCAAGATGTATGCAAGGGTGGCCTACATACGGTATGGCTGTTACCAAATGGTGTAATTGAAAATAAGGAAATAAACTGTGTCACATCTCAGGCGTGTAGCTGTAACACCAGTACTGAGCATCTGTAACAAGGGGGAACACTTTTGATATCAATGGACCATCATGGGCTGGTCAAGGTTAGGGACAAAAGTTTGACCCTAACCGTGAACCATATATCAATGACATTATGTACCGTGAGCGCTATTGGCCCCAATCCTGCCACATGGTTTGCTGTCTCTCAAATATAGCACACACATGTTGACTGTGGAGTGCGCTAAGGGTCGCAAGACAATTGACGCATCAATGGATGCTGATTCACTCTCCTCACATATGCCCCATAGCCAGGAACGATCAATAAAATAGGGGAATGCACCACCACATGTATGTGTGGGTATAATGTAGGCAGAGTCTGTAGCACTTCCAATGTACATTCTTAGACACATATCACACAGTTGTGTTGACTTGACTTATGCCTACAGCTACTCTGGAAATACATGTGAAGACTGATGTACCGGTCTATGGCCTAGGTAGGAAAGGGTTAGCATTGCCTACAATGTTTGATATGCGTCTGCAAGGTAACCCAGTATATTCTGTATGATACCATCACACACCACATATGAAAACACGCCTCTCATTGACACTCACATGTCTGACCAAGAGAAAGTGACCTACTGGGACCCGTACCCTAAAATGTCTAGGTCTCCCACATGCCAATCTGGTTTGGGATGTGCATGTTAGTCTACTAATGTCCAAACATGTCACAGATCCATCAGAAATTGTATGGGTGAAGAAGGAGACAGAAATGTTGCATGTGGCAAATCACATATTCATAGCTGAGGTGACTTCACACACTAACAAAATATACTCATCGTGAAAGTGACATAGGTTGTGGAATGCAGACATGAGTGCATGCCTATGTACACCAAAGGATGTGGAAGAACAGCTAAAAGACTCCCTCCGACACTTGGAGATACAAAATGGGGAGGTCACTTGGACACCACACACGTGCTGTGGCTAGTGTAATGTTATGCGTGTGTGGAAGCCATGTAATGTAGCAAAGCCTGGGAATGGGAGGGATACTTTCACATAGCCAGTAGAAGAAGATGTGTACATCTTCATTTTACACAAGTCACACGTAGCACTCTGTCCATGTATGACCGGACAATTTTGCAGTAGAATATGTGTAAAAAGGGTAAGCAGCCTAATCAATCCAAACAACATATGCCGTTTATGTTGGAGAAGATGCACACATAGACCAATACTATCTGTGCAATACAACAATGTTACCATCTGATCATCAGACATATATTCATAGAGTATGTCTAGGTCAGTACATAACCCATTCATGTTTGAAACAACATCAGTATAGTTGCTCATTGCATACTATTGTGACAGACGGCAGTGACAGATGACATAATCTGTTTCCTGGGTCGGAAAACATAAACAAGTTACACTAGAGATAGATGCCCTAACCAAGCTGCATGTGGAAAATAAAAACATTGCATAACCATTTGTGTCATACAATGCAAAAGGCCGTGGGATCACATTTGAGCAGGTGTCTGTCTGCAGGGGACTGAGCATTGCGCTGCTGAAGAGCTATCATGATGAAGGTAGATCCCTGGCCTACACTCCCTAACTCCCCTCCTGAGGCTACCTTGACTCTTGACACAGTCAGGGGCCGGATGCTTGTGCACAGTGGACTGAGCTGAATGGAGCACCGCCAACCTGCATCAATACATGCAACCATGGATCTGTGTGGGCACACAAAGCGCCATAGGAGCAATGATGACTAGGATGCCATCATTGCCTGATGGCAGCCCTGCTATATAGTTGTATGCCACTGTATGTAACAGCCAAACAAACATGTTGTGGTTAATTGTATATACCAAATTAGTGCCTTGCACACATATGTCTGAATTCTCAACACACATGTATCACTGTTGTACAGCTATTTTAGCCATGTTTTAGACACATTGGCCCTCATTACAACCCTGGCAGTCGGTGATAAAGCAGCAGTAATACCACCAACAGGCTGGCAGTAAAAAAAATTAATTATGACCACGGCGGAAACCGCTCACACAGACAGACACTTTAACACACCAGCCTCCACGGCGGTTGCAACAAGCACTTCAGCAGTAACCGGCAACAGCCAGGTTGAAGACAATGTACCTTCCACACTATTACAACAGGCCTATCCGCCACCTTTTCCGGGGCGGTACCAACGACATCAAAAGCACAGCCGAAACAGTACACAGAAGGCAAAGGACTCACATCTGGTGACTCAAGGAAGAACTACGACGCCATGGAGCCTTAGTTGCACATCTTCCCTTATGCTAATATACCTCCTCAATGCATTACAAACAGCAACACCGGCAGTCACCCTCCGTCCCACTGGTGCCCTCACTGTTGGTGGATTCGGCCTTATGGGCCCTGTGGGATGCAGCTCTCTCCGTTCACGGTGCCTCTGTTCCTCCGCCAGATGATGCTAATGCACATAAGGACAGGGTGACAAAACAAAAAGGGGGGGAAGAGACAAAGCATACACTTGGTCAATGGCTGCTCCAACACCACCGTTGACGTACGTGACACACACACACACACACACACACACACAGGGCACAGCCCTACGCACTAGGCAAAGCACTACCAGTCACCATTCTAGTCACCAGCCCATGGACATGAATACCTAACGCCAATAGCAGCATACTTGACACCCACAGACCTCTGCTCAGTAGTGGATGCCTACTAGCTTGGTCAGAGGTGGTATTCATCAGCCCCTGCCCAACATGGGACCTACCCTGCAATGTCTGGCCTGGCCTAGGGGCCCTGACAGGCCCACATCCCCCACCCAGAGACCACCCCACCACGCGCAAATAGTATGTTGGGAAACTGTACTCACCCCCTTGTGGCTGCTGTGATGCCCTCAAGCACCCATCTAGTTCTGGATAGGCCACTGCCAGTATGCGGGCCATCATACATGCATCACACTGCCCAGAACCCTTCCACCAACCCCCTCCTACACGAGGCCCTCAAACACAGCACTCCATGCATCCATGCACCTTTGCATCGTGCTCACAGTGTACTCGTCCTGTTGGTCTGGAGGCCCATTCAGCATTCGGTACTGGGGTAGGACCCCATCCACCAGTCCCTCCCACTCCGCAGCGGGGAAGACAGGGCCCCTTACCCCCAGTGACACGAGTCATGGCAGGTTCCAGACACAGGTCACAGCAGCACTTGCAGTGTAGGTCCTCTCCTGTTGAAGGTCAGGTAGCAAGTGAGTGAACAGAAAGAAAATGGCAGTCAAGTCCACGGCGGTGCGTACCATCACCACCTGCGTACATCACCATTGGCCACTGTAACCCATAGGGCCCAATGACAACCAATGAGGAGTTGCATGGCGGTACTTGACCAGCTCCTGCAACAGCGCACAACGTCAGCCGCATTACCTAATTTCCACATGTCCATCCACACAGGACAGGCAGACGCCATTTCGGGGGGGGGGCAGCCCATGGCACCTAACTGCATCACAGTACACATAGGCACCATTTGGGCCTGTCCACACAAAATACTGTTACAGTCACCACATGCAATGCAGTGTAGTGTTTGGAAATGTGGAATACTGACCAGCTGCTCACCGTTTTGCCCCTAGAATACGACTGCTGCAGATGAATAGGTGATGGAGACATCCCCCTGTGTACAGACCCCTGGTGGACTTGGCAACAATGGAGGACAGGCACATTATCCTCACCTATAGACTGGACAGGGCCACAATCACAGAGCTATGTGTCCAATTGGAGCGTGACCTGACATCTGCTATTCGTCAGCCCACTGGGATCCCCCCTCTTGTGCAAGTTCTATCTGTGCTCCATTTCTTGGCAAGTGGCTCCTTCCAAGTGACAGTGGGCTTGGCAGCAGGAATGTCTCAGCCAATGTTCATAATAGTGCTGACCATAGTGTTGTCTGCCCTGATTAAACACACGTGCAGCTACATTGTTTTCCCCCAGGTAGAGGATTTGGCCACAGTGAAAGCTGGCTTCTATGCAATGGGACATATCCCCAACATTATTAGGCCTATTAATGGTACACATATTGCATTTGTCCCTGCCTGCATTTGAATGAACAGGTGTTCAGAAATTGAAAGAGCTTTCACTCGATGAATGTGCAGATAGTGTGCCTGGCAGACCAGTACATCTCCCATGTCCATGCAAAGTATCCTGACTCTGTGTATGATGCCTATATCCTGAGGAATAGCAGAGGCACCAGGTGTGGCTAATAGGTGAGCCCTGGTTCCCACCCAGTGTATGTTGGTGTATGGGTATGATGTGGGCTCTAAGGGTTAGTGTGTGGCTAACAGTTGTCCCTGGATATTTGCAGGTGACTCTGGTACTGACCCCTGTGAGAAATCCCAGGACAAGGGCAGAGGAACATTACAATGAGGCACGTGGGCGAACAAGAATAATATTAGAGAGAACATTTGGTCTCCTGAAGGCCAGGTTTTGTTGCCTCCATCTAACAGGAGGATCCCTATACTACTCACCCAAGAAGGTGTGGCAGATCATTGTGGCATGCTGCATGTTGCATAACCTTACCTTGAGATGCCAGGTGCCTTTTCTGCAGGAGGAAGAGGCTGGAGATAGGCGTGTGGCAGTAGTGGACCCTGTGGACAGTGAAGATGAGCAGGCAGAGGATGAGGATGAGGACAACAGAACAACTATTATACAACAGTACTTCCAGTGACACACAGGTCAGACACTGTGGGCCTTATTTATACTTGTTGGTGCAAAACTGCACTAACGCAGTTTTGCACCAAAATGTTTTGCACTGGCTTGAACCGTTTTTTAGCACCAGCTGGGCACTATATTTATGGAATAGTGCAAGCCGGTGCAAAGGGAGTGTAAAACAAAATGACGTTAGGCAGGTTAGAGTCAAAATAAATGACGCTAACCAGATTAGCGTCATTTTATTAGGCTAAGGGGCATTTTTATACTCTGTTTGTACCGCCAATGGTTTAGTGCCATTGAATGTCCGATGCAGTGATTCGTGGATCATAATGCTGTGGGTGTAGTTCTGTTGTCGTAACGGTGTTGGTCTTGCTACCGCCAGTTTATCACTGACCTTTGGGCTGGCGGACTTGTGTGTCTGGCTGTATAGTGATGGATTGCTATGTGTGGGTCATAATATGGGTAGAGGTAAACCGCTGTGGCCACCGTTTGTTGGCGGCAGTCAGCATGACGGTAAGCAGCACTTGCCATCAATGTCATTATGAGGGCCATCATTTTAGAAAACTAGGCCAACCGTCGTGCACTTTCGCCCAGTGCATTTCATTAAGCATCGCTTTATTTTTCTATCATTAGCCACATTTGGAGTGTTGTTTTATTTTCTCTATCTGGTTGTTCTTTCACCTAGGAAAGCATTACGTTCTTAGCATAGAATTCATTTTACTTTGTGCTTACCTCAAGGCTGCAGTCAGATAGGGTTTCCGTCAAAAGTGGTACGATGTGTCTCTGACATTCACAGAAACATACATATCCTTACCTGGGAACCTTTTCTTAGAACATGAGCTCTTTTAATATAAAAACACTTCTCTGTCCCATACACTCTAGAAGGAGATTTCAGCCACATGACCACAACTGCATGCTGACTGCTGAATGTCTTCACTACTTCCCCTTGCTCATACTGCCAAATCCCTGGCCTATATGGCGACGGTGTTTTCCTAGACAGCAGGCTTACTTGCTCAGGTATGGCTGATGATGTCTTCCCAGGGGGGAGACCTGAAGGGCGGATTAGGGCTTATCACACTGTGCTATTACACAGCTTAGGTAGAAATATATAGCTATATTATTCCTAGTGACAGTATGGTGGGAATGTTTTTGTTTTTCACTCTTCTTGTCACCATTTTGCTTCTAGCGTGTTTTATCATCCTAGTTATTGCAATACATGCCATTTTATATAAGATGCAGTTACTTCAATAAACCTTATTGAACTATACTCTGCTTTGTTTGCCTTTGCATGTGTAGACTAATGTAAGTGGGAGAAAGGCATAAGATCTGATCGACCATAATGCCCCTGAGGAGTCATCTTTTTCATGCGACCGATTGCCACAATCATCCCCACTCTCTGGTGGAGATGAGGCACTGTGAGTTGGCCAGAAAACCCTGGTTGGGCCGACAGGTGTCACATGGTGTGTAATTTTACTCAGTACCCCAAAATTCAGGTGATTCTGCCACCCAAATCCAGTAGTCTTATTTGGATAAGAACCTATGCGACAACACTTCAATGGTACAAGCCTGGTATAGTGTATTGGAGTATGCACAAAAGTCAACTTTCCACTAATAAAAGTGTATACGTATCACATGATCATACATAGACTTAAATGACCTTCATATATGATCCTCTATAGGCAAATATAGGTGGCACTGATGTGGACACAAAACCATGAAACTAAGGCCAACATATGTCCATGCTGGAAGATAGATTTGTGAGGTTTCATATCCCATTAACACTCTGCTTTGGAATTCATTACACATTTTATACTACACATATCTTTCAACACACACATCACATGCCAACCTTCCTTGACACGTCAATACAAATCTCCTGCCTCAAAGATGCATGGGGAATCATATGTTACACGTGTAGCATAGTATCATGAACCCTGAACCATACAACACACCACAGTGTGGACAGACTTGCACTCACATTGCCATGGGCTATGTGAAATCAACCCAACCGTAATCCACTGCTTCCTCTGAGTAGGTTAAGGGGATCACATGAATGAACATTGGACATAACCCATCATATCTAAAGTGGTGTTAAACACACATTTGGAAATCAGACATGACAATGTGCTAGACCCATTATTATGCTTACATCACATATGTACACTCCCACTATACATGGGGTAACATGTATGTGCAAAAAGTCTATCAGCGCATGCACATATGGAAATGGTATCAGTCACTGCATACATCACACACACATATATAATGTAGCCATACCATACTGACCACATACATGCATAGCCCCTTTAACAAGGTATCTGAATCTGGGTACACTGTCAGTCTTTTCAACAAATTTCACAAATTCCTGTTATGCATCCAAATTTTTGATGCAAACAGCAATACTCCATGCTTCGCTAATCCACAAAATTACGCCTTGCCCCTGCACTTCAGTCAAACGTCAACAGTCCTTGTCAGCCTTCATGGGAAAAAAACTCCGCTTGACCGCCATGCGTCAAAACAAAACAATGCATATCAGAAAACGTGACACACATGCCGAGGAAGTGATGAAACAGGACTTTCTTGCTGCAAACATGGTACTATCATTTCACTTTTACTTTACAGTCTTTTTGTCTGTGATTGTGAGTGGGTGTGTCGGACTGGTGCTGGTCGAGGAATGGTGGTTTTTGACAGTTTTGTGCTGTGTCCTGTTGCTGTTCTGTCAATTTTGTCACTTTGCTGAGTTCTAAGTAGTGTTTTTTTCCTGTCATAGTAATTGATTTGTCAGGTGTTCGTCTTGGGGTAGCGCTGTCTGTTGGGGTATTTCGGAAGCTGCGGTGGGGCAAGGTGCTTGATCACCTATGACAACCACCTAATCAAACACCTTTGGCAGACATCAGTGCATGAGAGTGATATCTACTGGATCACCTGGTAATTCGGATAGGTGGACCAGTTGGTAAGTACCCCTTTTGCACTGCAACATCCTCATTTGCATGTGCCTGACAGGGGGACATAAGGTTGACTGCAGCATGTTTTGACTGCAGGAAGTTTTGTGTCTCAAGCAGTGGCATTTAAGACAGCTTAGGCTATGCACCGGGTGCACACAAATTGCACGTTCCTCTTCGTGTACATTATGTATCACATATACCCCATAAAGTGTCAAATATCAGACACACATGTGCAATGGTGCAAGGGTACATGTTTCACAAGCACAAAAGTACATGTCCATCATGGTCATGGGAAACATGATGCAGGAGTATTGTCAGTCATGGGTGTGTGTGCTGAGTGTCATGTACGTGCAGAGTGACAGGACAGTTACACAAATGTAAGCAGGAGTGATTGCTACATCTGGGTCTAATATTTTTATTGGTAATATTGCCAATGGATGCAACTACTACCTAACCATATGTCAAAATTTGACAAGTGCAAGCATTGTGTCAGTTTGAAAGGCTGGGGCTACATGATGGCAGAACCAGGTCTGAGGAATGGAAGCTGTGTATTCCTGCAGTAGGTGGCACCCAAAAAATATAGCCTCAACATCAACTTGGTTAAACTATTCCTTAATTGCAGTCAACTTATATATCAGCCTAAGGCTGGTTGATTACATGTCTGTTCCCTTGTTATCAAGAAGCCAATTTCCACTTTGCACGTGTAGCATATTCATGTTTTGTGCCACACATGCCAAGTGCAACTATACTGACAGGGTGCCCAACATCAGTGTCCTGACATACACCAGATAGAGGTATGAGTTGGTGCTATGTGTTTGAAAACATGCAAGCATCTGAGTGGTTAGCTGCGTATTCACATAGATCTATTACAAGAGTCATTGTGTTAGCCAATGGCTAGTATCCTGTCCCCCTATATTGTTATATATGTGTTTCTGGAACATGTACAAATGTCTGGCACCCAAATCTGTGCATGTTGTTGTGTGATAACTATGAGCCACATTTGTGTGAAAGAGGTGAGCACAGTGTTGTGCCAACATCAGCAGCACTGCACTAAATTTGAAATATAAGCCTGCCCTGTATTACTGAGAGTACGGGTCAGGCCTGCGTCTGCGACTGCACCAGAACATAACTCAGCAGCTTGCACCAATGCAGGCACACTTGGATCACAGTGCAAATGTGTCTGTGTTGAGGTGAGGGTCTATTCCCAGGTAGGTATCTCTTCCTGGACAGAATGCAGTCCACATAATAGTGCCAAGACATCTGTTATGTTATTTTGTAAATGTGCAGGAAGGGACACCTCCGTGCACATAAGCAAACATCCATTGCATTTTACCTCTACTGTGTGTGCCTTCAGAGGGTGCACACTTATAAGAAGCAAGTAACAAGGCTGTATCAAAGCATTCCTCAATGCTTTACTATGCTTACACCACCCCTGGACTATTATCAGATTTTTGGTACTGGTAACACGTAAGATGTCTTGAAAATCTGGGGCAGTGTCAAAAGCAATGGGTGTTACAACGGGACGGCCACTGAAACAACCATTGCATGTCTTTCTGATGCAGAATACTGTGTCATGCTACCTCATATGTACATGGAGGCGTTATGCTACAAAAAGCTGCATAACAGATCCTTGTACATATGTTGCAGTGAAAATCATCACAGGAGCGTCAAGGAAAGTGATGCTCTGGTGGTGCCAGGGCCTCTATGATCTGGCCCTTTGTCCTTCGGACAGAAATGTTTGGCAGCTGTTCAGTCCTAACACAAAGTTGACTTGCTTACTCAGCTTCACAATTGATTGTGTAACAGCTGTCCATGCATAAATGTTCAGAAATCACTAAGCAATGGGTTTCTGTCATGTCTTGCAGGTGGATATCCACCCCACACAGTTTGAAGACCCCGATGCAGCCAGTAAGTGTCACCTTATGCGTCACATATGTCATTCCAGGGTTTTGTGTGAGACGGTATGATGTATGCAATGCAAGGTTGAAATGTCACGTGTGACCAATGAGATGACATCATCTGAGTTAAGATATTGACATCATGTTGAATGCAATGTTGAGGATGTAGATTACGTTGATTTGTTGCACAAGTGCCAACTTGTGCTGCTATGGAATTGTGGGTGTTAGGAAAAGGAAAGCAACCCCACAAACACAGTGACGTCAGTCAAGATATGTGTCAGAGGTTCTGTTTATCTGATTAGCATGCCTGTTGCCAACATATTTGTCACAACACTTTTTATAGCACTGTGTGCCACACATTGCTTTAAGTTACGCAGGACATGGTGCAAATGATGTACATTTGTTGAGGTCTCTATGGGGCCTATGAAGGAGACACTTGTACCACTGTTGCCTGCTTACTCTTCAGAAATTAGGTAAGGCATCCACCGTGCAAGGAGGCTTACTGTGCTAGGCAACAGTCAGTTGAGTACACAATAAGAATACAAATCTGCTTCAGATGAATGTGGTACATGTCTACGGATTGTAGCAAACTAGATGTGTGCAAATTAACCAACACAATCTACCCATCATGATGATTGTGAGTGAGCTCGATCACATCACATGTGTATAGAATGTGGATGCTGAGTGTATGCCTGGTACTTAGGAGATGTTAAACATGCATGTGCACAGGTAGTTCAATATGAAGGAATACTGTTGCTGCACCCAGTGCAGTGCCAGTATTCCCGTGCCCAATAGGGCAGCCATACAGCCACCATATGTGCACGGCATAAGAAATTTTGCACATCATATCACAGGGTAGGGGGCAATAGGTACAAAATCTGTAGACAATGTAGATGTACTATTCAGACTTAGGGCAAATTATATGGGCACCCCGATGCACATAGGGGCCCATTGTAAGCAAAGTTGTGCCCCCTTGCAATGCCTGCTTTAGCAGGGGTTAACCGAAGGACACATGAATCATGCATTGGCATTCCTTAGAATTCCCAGTGCCATTTGCTGTTCCCCCTAGTGGCTGAACCCCACCTTGCATCAATGATGCCTGGCTAAGGCTTAATGTAACTCAAGGGGTGTCAAAGTGAAGGAATGCATGCATTGTGACACTTTGTGACTATGGCACAGGGATTTGGGACTTGTTGGGCCACTTGATCCTCACTAGTATGATGACACAAATGCTGCGCAAGAAGACACTAGTCCACTTGCCTCTGGGCCATAATGGTCAACAATGGATAGCCGTTAACCCAGTGACATGTACATGATACCTTAGATGGCTGGTAGGAAGTTTACTCTTGAATTGGTGATTGACAATGTTGTGGAATGTCTAGTGAACAGCATGTGTCATCTAAGGATGCTGTGTACATTGCATGTTTGTTCTACCTCTACCCAGTGCAGTATTTGATGCCTAGTTCTCACTATGATCACAGCACAGAAGCATGCTTTTGATAAGAGGTCAGATCGTATCTTCCACATCATGGAGGTACAGGCAGGGTACCGGAAATGGCCAGAAGATATTGGTTGGAAAAATCTTCAGGGGCTTGGCTTGCCTTTCCACATGGGGGACCTCCAAAACAGGCCGCAACTGTGCAGGGCACATGAGGCACAACATCAGGGGCCGGGGGCCTCAGCTGGTACAGCCCCCTGCAAATCAACAGCACATATGCCTACTCAGCCACCGCAACAGCCACCTGCAGCAGCCACATCCTCAAGCTTTGAGGCAGACATGAGGAGGGACATGGCAGGGATTATGGAGAGGTAGGACAAACTTGAGCAGGACAATGCTCAAAATTTCAAGTTGCTGAAGATTTGCAAAAAAAATAAAAAGCTGGAAGAAGCTTTAATCATGTTAATGCACAACCTCCCAGTTACTTCCCTTCTCCTGTTACATAGTTTTATCTGTTTTAGTGGGTTTTAGGTGGGTAGTGATAGGTTAGTTAAAAAGATTAGGTTAATTGTAGGATCGAGTAAGTACAGTTGGGGTGTCAGTCTTAGTGTTGTTTTTTTGTTTTCAGGGTGTTGGGTGGGGGTTATGTACAGGGCTCTATGTTTATAAAAAAAAAAAAATTTTTTAAACTAATAAAATCCATAAAAATATGTACAAAACAATATACCTTTGTTTAGGATATAGGTTAAGTTAGTATATGTGTAGCTTTAGTTAACGTTGTCCTACTAGTATCTTGCTTCTTAAGAGGGGTAGCGGGACAATGCTCAGTGTGTGGTATTAAATGTTTAAGGTAAGTTTAGATTAGGATAGATAGCTGTAGGGGTAGGTTTATAAAAGTTAGTATAGGTAAGTTTAGTGTTGGATAGTGTCTAAGTTAGGTTTTAATAAGGTGTTGTTTAAAAGTTTCAATAAATCCTGTTAGTTAGGTTAGTATGGAACTTCAACTGTCATTGCTGAGGTCTGTCAGAAACAATCTACTGGAAATGGCCATTCTGTAGGGTTATCCCCCGACTTTTTGCCTTCTTCCTTCTCTTTTTCTGACCTCGTTTTTGCTGGTTTTTAGACTCTGAGCACTTTACCACTGCTAACCAGTGCTAAAGTGCAGATGCTCTCTCCCTTTAAACCTGGTAACATTGGATCATACCCAATTGGACTATTTAATTTACTTATAAGTCCCTAGTAATGTGCACTGTAGGTGCCTAGGGCCTGTAGATTAACTGCTACTAGTGGGCCTGCAGCACTGGTTGTGCCACCCACTTAAGTAGCCCCTTAACCTTGTCTCTGGCCTGCCATTGCAAAGCCTGTGTGTGCAGTTTCACCGTCACCTCGACTTGGCATTTAAAATTACTTGCAAAGCCTAAAACTCCCCTTTTTCTAAATATAAGTTACCTCTAATGTGTGCCCTAGGTAACCCCTAGAGCAGGGTGCGGTGTGGGTAAAAGGAAGGATATGTACCTGTGTAGTTTACATGCCCTGGTAGTGTAAAACTCCTAAATTTGTTTTTACACTACTGTGAGGCCTGCTCCCTTCATAGGCTAACATTGGGGCTGCCCTCATACATTGTTGAAGTGGTAGCTGCTGATCTGAAAGGAGTAGGAAGGTCATATTTAGTAAGGCCAGAATGGTAATACAAAATCCTGCTGACTGGTGAAGTTGGATTCAATATTACTATTTTAGAAATACCACTTTTAGAAAGTGAGCATTTCTCTGCACTTAAATCTTTCTGTGCCTTACAATCCACGTCTGGCTGGGCTTAGTTGACAGCTCCTTGTGTATTCACTCAGACACACCCCAAACACAGGGCACTCAGCCTCACTTGCATACATCTGCATTTTGAATGGGTCTTCTTGGGCTGGGAGGGTGGAGGGGGCCACACCCCCTACTGGGACCCTGGAAGACAGGATTGATCTGAAAGGGGACCTGGTGCACTTCTAAGCCACTCTTTGAAGTCTTCCCCACTTCAAAGGCGCATTTGGGTATAAAACAGGGCCTCTGCCCTACCACCTCAGACACTTGCTGGAGAAGAAACCTGAACCAGAACCTGCATCCTGCCAAGAAGAACTGCCTGGCTGCTCAAAGGACTCACCGGACTGCTTTCTACAGAGGACTGCTGCCTTGCTGTTGCCCTGCTGCCATGATGAACTCTTATCTTGCTGCAGAAGTGCTCTCCAAGGGCTTGGATAGAGCTTGCCTCCTGTTCCCTGAAGTCTCAGGACCAAAAAGACTTCTATCTTTCAACTGGACTCCTTGTGCGCCGAAAGAAAGATTCAATGCACAGCTTTCTCCGCAGTGAAAAATTCACCGCACTCTGATCCGGAAAGACGCCGCTCGACCCCGCAAGGAAAAGATCGACGCGACGCCTTCAGTGCGACCGGAACTTTGACGCACGGGCCGCCTGGACAACGGCGCCTGACTTCCAGAGAGGAAATCGACGCAGAGCCTGCCATGAGGAAGAAAATTCCATGCACAGCCCCCCGGAACAACGCGCAGCCGGACAACAAGCCCAGGATTTCACGCACCGACCCCGGGCATCTGAAAACCCCACGACCCACAGAGGAGACCTGTCCGTGCGCCGAAAATTGACACACGTCTTCCCCACGTGAAAAATAATGACGCAAGTCCGTGTGTGAAGGGGCGAAACCGACGCACACACCATTTTTCCACGCATCTCCTCCTCTGCGGCCCTTTGCAGTGATTTTTCACTCCAAACCAGGTACTTTGTGCTTGAAAGAGACTTTGTTTGCTTTTTAAAGACTTAAGACACTTCATATCACTTTTCAGTGACATCTCTACAATTTCTTATTGCATCTTTCACCGTTTTGACCTGCAAATACCCAGATAAATATTATATAATTTTCTAAACACTGGGTGGTGTATTTTTGTGGTGCTATATTGTGTTATTGTATGATTTATTGAACAAATACTTTACACAATGCCTTCTAAGTTAAGCCTGACTGCTCAGTGCCAATCTACCAGAGGGTGGGCCTAGGATAATTTGGATTGTGTGTGACTTACCCTGACTAGAGTGAGGGTCCTTGCTTAGACAGGGGGTAACCTGACTGCCAACCAGAGACCCCATTTCTAACATTGGTGGCAGCGGTGGGATAGGACTTGTATTTGTGCAGTGACGTACAGTAGCTAAGTATTTCACTACCTACCCACAGTTGAAGGTCAACTTGATTTTTATCTCTTTTTGCAAATTAGTTTTTCCTGACAATTTTCAAAACCTAAATCCTCACTCAACATGTCTCTGGCTGGGTCTCAAGCAGGAGATTTTGACCTAGCCCTGGTGGAGACATATACTGTCAAACAGCTAAAAGGTCTCTGCAGGGAGATGAGTGTACCCACCCAAGGGGCCTCCAGAAAGGAGGACTTTCATGTTGCACTGAGGGCCTGGGCAGAAGCCCATTTAGAAGAGAATGCTGAGGAGGAGGAGGAGCCAGAAGATGGCCCCCCAGAGGATTTTTTGCCATCAGTGGGTAATGTTACCACTGCAATTGTGCCCCCTTCCAGACCAGGGAGCAGTGTCTCTGATCAAGGCCTGACCGCAGAGGAAAGGAGAGAGGAAAGGGAATTCCAATTGCAAATGGCAATACTGAAAATTGAGGCTCAACAGGAAGAAAAGAGGGCGGAGAGAGAAGCCAAGCAAGCTGAACCTGCAGCTGAGAGAGCCTTGGCTGAAAATAAACTTTTGTTGGCTCATGAATTGAGTCTCAAGGAGCTGGATCTCAAGGCAAGACAGTCTGAGTCCAGCAGTGATGGTGGCAGCATACACACAGGACCTGTTGGAGAGAAAAAGGTTTGTATACCCAAAAGTGTAGTGCCCAGTTTTGTGGTGGGAGATGATATTGACAAGTGGCTGGCTGCCTATGAAGTTGCACTAAGGGCTCATGGGGTTCCTGAAGGGCAATGGGGGGCGGCCTTGTGGTTTTATGTACCCCCAGAGGGAAGGGACACACTCCTTACACTAGACCCATGTGATAGTAAAGAATGGCACATATTCCTCAAACTTATTTGGAGTATGTCTCCTGGCACACTGACAGCTGCCAGTCACTGATCAAATTTGCCTCTTCTGTTCCACACATATTAGTTGTATTGGTGCTCTCATCAGGGAAAATTCCATACACTTGGGGGCTCATTATGAACCCGGCGGTTCAGACCTCTGAACCGCCATATTATGTACACAGGGAGGGATGCCTGATTTACGGGCAGTGATCTGCAGGCATTGACGTCGGTAATATCCTGTCCCTGCATTCTGCTGGGCTGGTGGGCGGAAACACATAGCAGCTATGTTGGTCGGGACTTCTGGAGTCTACATAGCAGGGAATGGGTGCCTCTGATGGCAGCTGAGTAATCCTTCTTTGGACTGAGGCACCTCTGCACTCCCTCTAGACTGCCTGCCATGGTCTCCATCCCCACCCACACCTGCTTGGCCAGCTCCCGCTGGACTCCTACCACTGTCCTCTGAAAGGTGATATCGGAGTCCTCGGAGTCCAGGACTTTGGCAGGACTGGTTGGTGCTGAGTATTGGTAGTTGGGTGGTTCATGTGGAGACCTCGCAATGCTGTCTGTCCTCCCTGCGACTGGAGGTGGTGTCTGGAGGGAACCTAGTACATCCTGGACAGTGTCTTCATTGATGGTCGACAGCTGGTCATCCATATTATCTGTAAAATCCAGGAGGCAAGTCGTCAGGAGGTAAGGCATCATCCTCTGCAATGAGATAGTGAAATGTCAATCTTTGACTATAGTGGCTGTTTACAAGACTCATCATTTACATGCTACTGGAGGCTCAGTGACATGGTACAGACTTGGATTGTAGTTGTTAATTATGTGTTGCATTGTGCACGGGGCAACCTTTCAAGGTATTTTGTGCATTGATCCCACACCATCATATTCCTTGCAGGCCCCTGGCCCCAACCACTGACACCATAGTAGCACATCAGTTACCTTCCAATTCACAATGGTGGACATTCCCACAGTAGTGTAATGAGTGTTGTCACTCTTTTGGTGCTTTACTGCATTGGCACCATGAATGATGGCACTAATGAAGCAAAACACATGCAGGTACATTGATTGTGTTACTTTGTCATCCCCCTTTATCAGGCCCCACATGTGTTAATTGGATGGCACAGTGCAACCATTATGAATTGTAAGCCCCATTAGTTCGTCCCTTCCTACATTTGGGACATTTCCTTGCACACAGCATATATGCCACAGGCATATGCTGGTGTAAGAATGTACAATGTGTATCAATGCATGCATGTTGAAACTTTGTTAATGTGGTACGAGGGGAATGGGCAGCTTGGATCCACATGGGCAACTATTTGTATGATGGTACAGTTGCATTACAGACTAGTGACATTGTGCCCGTAGTGCAACATTTATGCAAATTGTGCCTGTTCTGACCAATCAAGGTGTCCCTTTATGTACAACACCATCCATTCACACAACAGAGACAACCTTGTTACATGGTGAAATTGAAGCTACCTGTACAGCAGCACAAATGATGATCACTGACATTCCCCGTATGTTATATGAGTTCACTTTTTTGTCCATGCCCAAATGGCGCATGGTGGTGTGTGAGAGTTGTTGTTGGGCTACTTGTGTGGATTGCCTTCCACATGTTGCACCCTGAGGCCCTGATTTTTTCTTAAGTGGAGCAGCAGCAGTAATAATTGCCCCGCACTGCGTCACTTTTGAAATGCAGAGATATGCCGATTTTCTGGAATACGGCACACCCCTGTGTTTTCAGGTTTGTTCTCCCTTCACCAAAGCAGGCATCCTTGCACCATAGTACCAGGGAGCCTGCATTGAGGGGATAGATTGTTTATATGTAGGAACTGAAGGGAGTCATCCCTTACTGCACATAAACAATCTATTATGGCAAGGTGGCATTTCTATGTATGCTGCAGAATGCAGGATACATGAGAAAGGCAACGACACGAGGAGGATGGAAAGCATTTTTCCTTGTTGCGCCATCCTGACACCATCCCTGGTGTGGTGTAGACTTTAGTCACAGTCTCTGGTGAACCTGTTGTCTTAGATCTGGGGCAACAACAATATGCAAGGGGTGTTGTTGTGGCACAGCCACACTGATTGCAAGTCCCTTCCAGGTAAAGTGCTGGGTGTGTAGGGGCCATATTTAAAAGGTGTTGTTAAGCCACAGTAAGTGGCTTAAGACCACTTGGTGTAATGTCAGAGTGCATAGCGCCACCAGAGTGTCTCTAAAAATGAGGCTCAGGTGGCAATGGGGACTTTTGAATCTGGCCCTATGTGTCCCGATGCAAACCTTTTGCATGCATTCAGTGTGTCCTATTTTCGCCCACCTTCTGCCATTTGTGAGATTCCAGATAGTCCTCCCTTGCAGCTTGCCCTGCATTAGTGGTAGTTCTTGGTAGTCTGCACTGTCCTGGTTCGCGATTCCAGTGACCAGCTCCTACGGGGTGACTGCTGCCACCATCTCCTCCTGCTCATCTAGGTCCTCCTGGGGTGCAAGACTTTCCACCTCCAGTCTGACCCAGATGTAATTCTCCTCCACACTAAAGCGACACATCCGCTTCCTCTTCTCCTTCTCCTGGGGCTTTGCTGGACCCTCCTGGCTGGTACTTGGCTGATTGGGATCTCTCTGGGGTTTCCCCAGGCCTGCATTCTCCATCTTGTCTTCCCAATTTTTTTTTCTTCCTTGCAAGTTTTTTTAATGCTAATTCTGTTAAATATGGCGCTAACCTGATTTTATGACAAAGAATGTGCCGCAAAGCATTCTAACGCGACTTTTGCTGCATTTGTGTCATGTTGCAGAGGTTAGAGTCATTTTTTTTTACACTAACCATTCCTTAGCACTATTGTGCGTAATTTTATAAATATGGCACACAGATGGCGCTAGGGAATGGCATTGGCTCAAGTAAATATTTTTGGTGCACAACTGCGCTAACTCAGTTGTGTCTCATTTTTCTTAAATATGGGCCTAAATGACTTAGAGCAATGGATGTCACAGCTTGAATCTGATTCTACTTGACATGGGAAAAAAGTTGCTGACTACGACTCCTGATTGGTAGAGTCTTAAAGGAAACTCGAAAATAAATGTTGACTAGAATATTCGACAAGCTCAAGGTCAGTTATTGATATGATCATAGGAACACTCTATAGCATCCAGAAAAGAAAAGAGATTGGTATATATTGTAGAAAGTAATCCTACCTATATGCAAGTCGAATACTGCAAGTCACTAAGGGCCAGATTTAAAGACACCTCAGATCTGTAATGCCCTGGGGAATGGGCTTGCACTTCATTGATGATGGGCACGAGCACATGAAAGGCACAATCAAGCTGTTGTCATTTTGTGGCAATGGTTTGTTTAGAGGAAACAGTGTGGCTATGAATGTATTGCTTTTTTATATAGCAGAAACCCAGCTGTGAAGCAATGAAAGGCTGTATATTACTTGAGGGGTTAGAAGACAATCTACAACATCGTGTACACCAAGCAGGCATTATACAAATGCATTTTACAAACATTTAGGCACAGGAAGATTAAGTGATTTTACCAGATTCATACAACCTTGAGTCTTGTGCAATATTGGTAAATTACAAAATATTTGCAAACATAGATAATCAGGCATTAAAACAAACAGATATAGGGAACTACAAAAGCACTGACTTTCTACAATGAACAGTGCCGACTTCAAGAAGGACTCTATCCTAAAACATACATCTTCATCATTTAAAAGTTGTAAGAATGTACTGCTGCTCTGCACTGTCCAAATTATCTTTTTCTTAAACTTAAATAACAGCAAAGTAAAAATAGCATGAACTTTGCAAGAATTATAAAGTGCAATTGATACTTTTCAGACACATCATCACACAGGCATGTGCATATGGAAGGGCCAGTATGATGACCCTGTGGGAAACAAAGCAAATATCTGAATGTCCAGCAGCAGCCCGCTTTTAAGGGTGGAGAGGCCCTGCCCCTCCATCTTTGTCCTTACCTGAAGAATGTCTGTCAGGCTGAGCAGAGGTCAACCTGATAGACATTCTTCTTATTTAGTTCAGGCAGCCAGGTTTTACACATGGTCTAAATGCGCAGACGTCTGGCTGCCTGAACTGATCTTTGCCAAACAGAAGATTCCACAACCCAATCGCTGTGACCCCCTCAGTCTGGAAAAGTGCCTCATGGGCCTTCTGCTCATGAAGAGGGGGAGCGTTACAGATAGCCTGGGACCTGGACACTCCAGTTTTGAGCCCGGACTTGCCAGCCATCAGAGACATCTCTTCACAGTTTCGGTTTGGTTAGTGTCTCACTGACCCCATCTCACTATGTGACTAGTGAGGGACTGCCACCTCCTCTCATTGTCTAACTTAAGGCCAGCCAATGAGAAGAGGCCTGAGTACCAACCAATGTTTCCTCTAATTTTGTTTCTCCATGTGCAGCAATGATCTCTGTGCACCACAGCCAAAGCTGCATGCACCAAAAAAATTCATCAAATCACCTTGCAAGCGAGTGCAACACATAAACTATCAAATGCTAAAATAAGAGATTTTGATTCACATTGCCATCTCAGTGTCCATAAAAAGTCAAACATTTTTACATTCACTTGACAGAAGCTCTCTCACCTCTAGTGGTCTCTACATTCCAATAGTAGAATATTTAGGCCCATATTTATACTTTTTGACGCAAAATTGCGCTAACGCAGTTTTGCGTCAAAAAAATTAGCGCCGGCTAACGCCATTCTGAAGCGCCATGCGGGCGCCGTATTTAATCAATGACTGTTAGAAATGGGGTCTTTGGTTGACAGTCAGGTTACCCCCTGTTCAAGCAAGGACCCTCACTCTAGTCAGGGTAAAAGAGAATCACCCTCAGCTAACCCCTGCTTACCCCCTTGGTAGCTTGGCAGAGCAGTAGGCTTAACCTCAGAGTGCTAGGTGTAAAGTATTTGTACCAACACACACAGTAACTTAATGAAAACACTACAAAATGACACAACACCGGTTTAGAAAAATAGGAAATATTTATCTAAACAAAACAAGACCAAAACGACAAAAATCCAACATACACAAGTCAAGTTATGAATTTTTAAAGATTAAACTCAAAAATAGCGCTTAGAAACAAAAATGCTTCAATGAGATGTTAACACGGCGTCGTGACGGAGTCGTTCCCAACAAGCCGACACCAGCGGCGCCGGACACGGAGTCGTGTAGACCCCCAAGTACAGTACCTTTGGTGAAGAGTGAAAACAAGCCGGTGCGCAAAGTCGGGAATCGCGGCGTCTGTGCGAAACGTTGAATCCGTGCACTTCGAGCGGCGTCGGTCACGACGTGGTGCGGCGACTTCCACGGAGTCGCGGACTTCAGCGGGGCTGCTGCGGCGTTGGGCCTGCAAAGAGTGTCACGTTCCAGCGAAGGTCACGGCGTCAGGTGCAGGCGGCGTTACCGGATTCAGCAGCAGCGTCGGTCCAAAGTCGTCCAAAGTCGATTTCCTTGGATTCCACCATCTTTCCTTTCAAGGGCCCAGGGACTGGATAGGGCACCACTTGTCAGAGCAGGAGTCTCTCCAGAGACTCCAGGTGCTGGCAGAGAGAAGTCTTTGCTGTCCCTGAGACTTCAAACAACAGGAGGCAAGCTCTAACTCAAGCCCTTGGAGATTTCTTCACAAGATGGAAGGCACACAAAGTCCAGTCTTTGCCCTCTTACTCTGGCAGAAGCAGCACTGCAGGAAAGCTCCACAAAGCACAGTCACAGGCAGGGCAGCACGTCTTCCTCAGCTATCAGCTCTTCTCCAGGCAGAGGTTCCTCTTGGTTCCAGAAGTGTTTCTGAAGTCTGTAGATTTGGGTGCCCTTCTTATACCCATTTTAGTCTTTGAAGTCACCTTTCTTCAAAGGGGACTCACACCTACTTGTGAAATCCTGCCTTGCCCAGGAAAGTCATCAGACACACAGCAGGGGGTTGGAGCCGGCATTGTCAGAGGCAGGGACAGTCCTTTCAGATGAGAGTGACCACTCCACCCCTCCCTCCTAGCAGAGATGGCTAATCAGGAAATGCAGGTTACCCCCCAGCCCCCTTTGTGTCACTGTCTGGTGTGAGGTGAAAAACAACCCAACTGTCAAACTGACCCAGACAGGGAATCCACAAACACTGCAGAGTCACAAAATGGTTTAAGCAAGAAAATGCTCACTTTCTAAAAGTGGCATTTTCAAACGCACAATCTCAAAATCAACTTTACTAAAAGATGTATTTTGAAATTGTGAGTTCAGGGACCCCAAACTCCACATGTCCATCTGCTCTCTAGAGGAATCTACGCTTTAATCATATTTAAAGGTAGCCCCCATATTATCCTATGAGAGAGACAGTCCTTGCAACAGTGAAAAACGAATTTAACAATATTTCACTGTCAGGACATATAAACCACATTACTATATGTCCTACCTTAACCATACACTGCACCCTGCCCTTGGGGCTACCTAGGGCCTACCTTAGGGGTGCCTTACATGTAAGAAAAGGGAAGGTTTAGGCCTGGCAAGTGGGTACACTTGCCAAGTCGAATTTACAGAGTAAAAATACACACACAGACACTGCAGTGGCAGGTGTGAGACATGATTACAGGGTTACTTGTGTGGGTGGCACAACCAGTGCTGCAGGCCCACTAGTAACATTTGATTTACAGGCCCTGGGCACCTCTAGTGCACTTTACTAGGGACTTAACAGTAAAACAAATATGCCAATCATGGAGAACCAATTACGTACACATTTTAAACAGGAGCACTTGCACTTTAGCAATGGTTAGCAGTGGTAAAGTGCCCAGAGTAACAAAAACAGTAAAATCAGAGTCCAGCACACATCAACAACCTGGAGAACAGAGGCAAAAAGTTAAGGGAGACCACGCCAAGGATGAAAAGTCTAACAATGACGTTAGCCGGCGTTAGCCGCCGGCGCTGCCTGGTGTGCGTGGAAAAAAACGACGTACACCAGGCAGCGCCGGCGTAGGGGGATATGGAGCTTGGGCGTCAAAAAATGGGGCAAGTCAGGCTGAGGCAAATTTTTCGCCTCAACCCGATTTGCGTCATTTTTTTTAACTCCCAACCCCCATAGAAATGACTCCTGTCTTAGCAAAGACAGGAGTCATGCCCCCTTGCCCAATGGACATGCCCAGGGGACTTATGTCCCCTGGGCATGGTCATTGGGCATAGTGGCATGTAGGGGGGCACAAATCAGGCCCCCCTATGCCACAAAAAAAAATTAAATAAAATACTTACCGGAACTTACCTTAATGTCCCTGTGATGGGTCCCTCCAGCCTTGGGTGTCCTCCTGGGGTGGGCAAGGGTGACAGGGGTGGTCCCTGGGGGCATGGGAGGGCACCTCTGGGCTCCTTCCGAGCCCACAGGTCCCATAACACCTGCCTTGTCCAGGCGCTAAAAAACGGCGCAAAAGCGGCTGTACGTCATTTTTTTTGACCCGCCCACTCCCGGGCGTGAATTTTGCCCGGGAGTATAAATACGACGCACATGCCTCAGAGTCAATTTTTTAGACGGGAACGCCTACCTTGCATCTCATTAACGCAAAGTAGGTGTCCACGCAAAAAAATGACGCAAACTCCATGGACTTTGGCGCTAGACGCGTCTAACGCCAAAGTATAAATATGGAGTTAGTTTTGCGTAGGGATTGCGTAAAAAAAAACGACGCAATTCCGGCGCAAACAGAGTATAAATATGCCCCTTAGTGTGCAGCAGTGTAAAACTTTGGAAGAAAGGTTCTAACCACATTACTTCCCTAATTTCAGGAAAGTGCACATTGGCAGAAACTTTCACTGTTCAGAAATCAAAGCTTGGGTACACCCTCCTGTCACAAATTATCTGCTTGCAGGTAGTTTTTGAGTTTGTCCAGCAATGGACTCCAGCCTATGGTTGTCGTGTCCTCCTACAACAACAGTATTAGGAGAACTGTGGTGTTGAAAGTGTCATTCTGGGACTTCTGACAATCGCACCTATTCTCCATCATAATAAGGATAATCACAGCCACGTAGAACCCAATCACCTGGCTGCTACCTAACACATGATCTGTGTGCTCCATGCTCCTCCTCTTCTTTTACCTGCTTCTTGGTTCTTCCCGCGCCTGCCCTCCTGCTCCTGTCTCGTCCCTCTGACCTCCCTCACTTGCCACCCCCTCTGTAACAGCCCTATCTACCTATATCTCTATCTCTCTCTATCTTTCCCCCTCACTCGCCACCTCCTCTGTAACACCCCCTATCTTCCTATCCTTTCACTCTATCTCTCTATCTATCTTCCTATCCTTTCACTCTATCCCTCACTCTATCTTCCTATCCTTTCACTCTATCTCTCTATCTATCTTCCTATCCTTTCACTCTATCCCTCACCCTCACCCACCTCCACCTCTATAACCCCCCCTCCCCTATCTTCCCAACTTTCCTCCCAACTCTCTTCCTAAACTCACCCCCACCACCCTTAACCCCCCCTCCCCCATCTTTTCTCCCCTCTACCTGTCCCCCCTCCCTCCGCTTTCCCGCCGCCACCTCCTGCACGCCCCCGCCCCCCCAGCTCCCATTCGTCACCGCACTCCGTCCCCCTCCCCCAGTTGACCCCTCCCCCCCTCCTCCCTCTTATGGCGGCCGATGCGCGACCGCGCAGCAGGCGCGCCAAAGGCAAGCCCGTCTGCGCCCGTACGTGCCTGGCCCGCGCCCAGCACCATGACCCCTGGTACTCAGCACTCCCAAACCCCGCTGCACCGCTACGACCCCATCACCCTCCATGCCCTCAACCCAGGACGCTCCAACACCTGCTTCCAAGCTAACCCGAAACGGACCCTTCGCATGTCACACCTGCAAACTTACCTTCCACCATGAAACTACCACGACCACCAGCCCACGCGCCATCAACCACCTCAAATGCATCCTGATCAACGCTCGATCCGTCCACAAGCACGCCGTTGAACTCTGGGACCTCCTGGACTCCACCGCACCAGACGTCGCCTTCATCACTGAGACCTGGATGAACGCTTCATCGGCCCCCGACAACGCCATAGCCATCCCCGAAGGCTACAAGATTTCCAGGAAAGACCACACCAACCAAGTAGGAGGAGGAATTGCCATCGTCTTTAAAGACTCCATTAGCGACACCACCTCCACCGAAGACACCCCCCTCGCCGCCGAGCACCTGCACTTCCAGATCCGCACAGACCCCAGGACCACCCTCAGAGGATCCCTCATCTACCGTACCCCCGGACCGCGCGCACTCTTCAGCGACTCCATCACCGACTTCATCTCCCCGCACGCCCTCGCCTCGCCAGACTACATCCTCCTCGGCGACCTCAACTTCCATCTGGAACAGAACAATGACCCCAACACCACCGCCCTGCTCGACAACCTCGCCAACCTCGGCCTCAAGCAACTGGTGAACACCCCCACCCACATCGCCGGACACACGCTTGACCCCATCTTCTCCACCAGCAAACACGTTTCCTTCAGCCACGCCTCCGCTCTACACTGGACCGACCACAGTTGTGTCCACTTCACCTTCCGATGCGAGACCCGCCACCTCCGCACTCAACCCATCCCTCGTCGACAGTGGAACAAAATCCCCGAAGAACAGCTTTTCTCCACGCTCATCGACAACCAACCCACCTTCGCCGCCGACCCCAACGACACAGCCCTCAGCCTCACGAACTGGATCACCAACTGCGCAGACAACCTCGCTCCCCTCAGACGCCTTCCAAGACAGTCCAACACCAAAAAACCTCTCTGGTTCTCTGACACCCTTAAGGAATCAAAGAAAACCTGTCGCGCCCTCGAAAAAGCCTGGCGTAAGGACCACACCGCAGACAACATGACTGCCCTCAAGAACGCTACCCGCGAACACCACCACCTGATCCGCGCAGCCAAAAGGAATTTCTTCACAGACAGAATGGACAAAAACAGCCACAACAGCAGAGAACTCTTCAGCATCGTAAAAGAGTTCTCCAACCCCAACGCCAACGCCATCACGCCCTCTCAAGACCTGTGCAACTCCCTCGCCACCTTCTTCCATCGTAAGATTACCGACCTACACGACAGCTTCGGACACCAGACCCAGCCGACCAACACTGAACCCACACCCCCGCCATCACCCTCAACGCCTGGACCCACATCAACACAGAAGAGACCAAAACCACCATGAACTCAATCCACTCAGGTGCCCCCTCGGACCCCTGCCCACACTTCATCTTCAATAAAGCTGACAACATCATCGCCCCGCACCTCCAGACCATCATCAACTCCTCGTTTTCGTCTGCTACCTTCCCCGAAAGCTGGAAACACGCTGAAGTCAACGCCCTACTGAAGAAACCTACGGCTGACCCAAGCGACCTGAAGAACTTCCGCCCCATCTCGCTCCTCCCCTTCCCTGCCAAAGTCATAGAGAAGACCGTCAACAAGCAGCTTACCAACTTCCTTGAAGACAACAACCTTCTCGACCCCTCTCAATCCGGATTCCGAGCCAACCACAGCACTGAAACCGCCCTCATCTCAGTCATAGACAACATCAGAACCCTGATGGACAACGGTGAAACAGTCGCCCTCATCCTCCTCGACCTCTCGGCTGCCTTCGACACCGTCTGTCACCGCACCCTAATAACCCGCCTCCGCTCCACCGGGATCCAAGGCCAGGCCCTGGACTGGATCGCCTCCTTCCTCTCCAACCGCTCTCAGAGAGTCTACCTCCCACCTTTCCGCTCTGACCCCACCGAGATCATCTGCGGCGTCCCACCAGGTTCCTCGCTCAGCCCGACACTCTTCAATGTCTACATGAGCCCCCTCGCCGTCATCGTACGCAAGCACAGCATCATCATCACCTCCTACGCCGACGACACTCAACTGATACTCTCTCTCACCAAGGACCCCACCAGCGCAAAGACCAACCTGCAAGATGGAATAAAGGACGTCGCAGATTGGATGAGACTCAGCCGTCTGAAACTGAACTCAGACAAAACGGAAGTCCTCATCCTTGGTAACACCCCGACTGCCTGGGACGACTCCTGGTGGCCCACAGCCCTTGGCACCGCACCGCACCGACCCTCTCAGACCACGCACGCAACCTCGGCTTCATCTTGGACCCACTTCTCACCATGACCAAACAAGTCAACGCCGTGTCCTCCTCCTGCTTCCTCACCCTCCGCATGCTCCGGAAGATCTTCCGCTGGATCCCCACCGACACCAGAAAGACCGTGACCCACGCCCTCGTCACGAGCCGCCTGGACTACGGCAACACCCTTTATGCTGGGACCACCGCAAAACTCCAGAAACGTGTGCAACGAATTCAAAACGCCTCCGCCCTTCTCATCCTCGACATACCCCGCAACAGCCACATCTCCGCCCACCTGAGACACCTGCACTGGCTTCCCGTCAGCAAAAGGATCACCTTCCGTCTCCTCACCCACGCACACAAAGCCCTCCACAACAAGGGACCAGAATACCTCAACCGCCGCCTCAGCTTCTACGCTCCCACCCGTCATCTCCGCTCCACCAGCCTCGCTCTCGCAGCCGTCCCTCGCATCTGCCGCTCTACGGCGGGTGGGAGGTCCTTCTCCTACCTGGCGGCCAAGACTTGGAACTCCCTCCCCACCATCCTCAGGACCACCCAGGACCACTCCGTATTCCGGAGACTCCTCAAGACCTGGCTCTTCGACCAGCAGTAACCCCTTTCCCCTAGCGCCTTGAGACCCGCACTGGTGAGTAGCGCGCTTTATAAATGTTAATGATTTGATTTGATTTGATTTGAGGTGCAGGTTATAAGATGTAAAGGGACATATATGCAAACTGAGCTCCTATTTTTTTTTCACATTCACTTTTATGCATATGTGCTACTAAAAGGTGACTGCAGTATGACTGCAGCACACATTCAAATCTCATTCACAACACTATACAGCACACATAGGCTACACTATAAATTAACACCAATTACGCACCTTTACTAAGTTAGTTAACTAACCAGAAAGTGCTTTAAGGACCTCATGATGGTTATGAAGTGATTTACAAGTACTACAATACAATGAAATATTTATAGTACTTAGAATATTTATAGCATCCTGCTAAAGTCAAGTTAAAGAATACGTTTATTTTACTTAACTCCACCTTGAAAATATGTGTATACAATACATACACACACACACATGGTTATAATGTCCTCATAGAGTTACGAATAGTAAGTCTAAAGGTGCCACTATGCACTTATCATCTCGATGTTTCAGTCCTTGATGTTTTGACTGTAATATTATGAATGGTATGGGTGCTTAATAAAGTTCTGATATACAACCACCTCATATCATTTCCAACCATGCCATCAGATCAATCCACTCTCCTATTATTGTGGACTTGTGGACATGTTTGAATATGTAGCATGGCTTTTAACACTGACCTCCCCATCATTATCCTTATTTATTTTTCTGCTCTCATTTTAATCTAAGTTAGGAGTGTTTAGAATCAGACTAAAGGCTCCTAGTAAGCATATGATGAATACTTCACCCTAACATGTATGGAATCTTACACTGGGGAGCAAACAGTACTCTGTTGCAGCTTCTATTATGTTACTTTATCCAACTGTTTGACCTCTGTGTGCAAAGAACAATTGCTGCTGATTCTTACTTGCAGCACTGCCTGCAACAAACCAATAGTGATGGGTGTCTGCATCCCCAGTGAGCAATCCCGAGAATTACTCTGTAACAGGTAATGAAGTAACTGCCAGAAAATAGATTCTAGCTTCCCATGGGTCTCTGCACTGTTTTTTGTGTGGTCCAGATAATGCAATTCTGGACAAGGGATTGCCGAAAGACTCTTTAAAAGAGTAGCAGTGGTGTGATGTTGATTCACTGCAGCATGGCACCATGTAATGCTATACCAATACATTCAAGAAAAACATGCAAATTCAGCATTTCTGCCTCTCTTAACTGGTGAAAGAAGTACCAACGTCATGCTCAATAACACGCCATTGATCATGAAGGAGACAATCATGTTTGTGGTATTCGCTATTTAGTGGCAAAACAATTTCATTACACTGATTAAAGGCCAATGACAATATGATTATACAGAATGGTGCACCTGGAAGGCCAGGAGTCAGTCTCATACTGTGTCTGACCTGTGACGGATGTATCCCAACCATAACTCCTGGATTTCCTAAAAGCACTAACCTATCACAAGGTACAATGGAGCACCCCGCAGTTGAGAGCATGGGTGAAGGCATTTGTCAGAGCTTACTTCCCCTCAGTGATGAAGCCCCTTCCCTGTGGGTTTCTGAATTGGCTAACTCTTTGCTAAACCATATGTTTAGATAGCCAGACTCTCATTGGCGAACCATGGTAGGAAGATCAAAAATAGCTGAAAGAAAGAGGTACTCATCTTATTGCTGAACTGCACAATGTGGATCCAGTATAACCAAATAATTTGATTCAATCAGTGTTGGAAAGTAGGGAGCTCCCAGTTCTGGCAGCGATTTTGTGGCTGAATCTGGGATCTGACTAACAAAGGGAAATTTCTGAATGTGTCCTCATGCCATTTTTCTTACACCTTCACACATTCTGCAATGCCTGCACGTTGTCAGGCAGCATGGGAGTTTTCTGATTTTAGATTTCATCTGGGCCCAAAACAAAGGCCTGATTTAAAGGTCCATCAGTCCTCCCGTTTGTTCATGTATCTTTGTGCCTTGGAGTCATCTGGAGGCTAACACCTAGACACCCCTAAAATGGAAGGAAACAAAGATTCAAAATGTGTTACCACTTCACAGGTACTTAATAGAAACTATTGGAGGTAAGTTTTTAATTTTGATCAACTCCCTCTGTAAGGGACGTGCTTGCACTGTCAGAATGCAGGTTTTATTGGAATAATTATACAAATATTTATTTAAATGGGAGGTACTACTTTTTGTTATTTCATTCTATTATGGCTCTACTCATCACGGTGTAAGGGGTCAGAGCGCTTCACATGAAGAGGCACAATAAATCTGCCAACAAGGATTCCTTTGCGAGCAAAGTCAGGATATAGAACATAACACAGTGATTGTTGCTGTGTGTACAAACAAGACTTTATTAACCCCAAAGGAATCCTTTTTTGCCTTCTAAAAATAACAGATTGAGGAAAAACAATAAGGATGTAAACCCATGACTTACAGTTTGCATAAAGTCCCTGGATGCAGATAAATAGATTACTGTGCTATAATAGAAGGCTTGCAACTTATGAACTGGAAGTAAAAAAAATTATCTCAGCATCAGACAGTAGGCCACTTACCTCTCTAAATAAAATACCAATCTGAGATCTGCATGTTACACAATGTGCAGTCACTTTCACCTTGTATGCTACTTTATGAGTCAAAACTCTGACCGGTCAAAACACAGAACTCTCCCTGACCTGTGCTAACCACTAGATGTATCTTACTGCTATTACAATCCCTTCCGAATTGCTGGGCACTCAATGATATCTGCAGCAGGTGCCTTAACCCTGTCAGATATTTTAACTTGTAGCCTCTTTGTGACCAGTTGCATAAGCTAGAACAAAAGTACTGTCACTTGTGTCCTTGTTGCCAATTTCTTTGCAGCAGATGTCTTAAAAATAAACATATACGTCCACTCTCGAATTCAGTTTTTCAAGCTCTGTTCCTCATGACTTCATCCCCTTTGCCACCTCTTGACCCATAATGTATAGGTTCCTATAGTATTTATTTTCCAATTCTGGCACTGGATTCTATTCTATTCTCTTCTCTACAATTTCACATATGAAATCACCTTCAAAAACATGTGCTCAGTATGTGAGCTCTATAAAATCCTCTCCTATGTTGATTTAACAGACTATAATGTTGCTCCATGTATGATGCGTCTATGCTGCATACTGGATGCACAAGAAAACAGACTTGCCTCTTGATCTGTAGTCAGAGTGAAAGTCCTGAAGGTGTCTAAGTTCTCTCTAGTATACATTTCTCATTGCAGTGGTGCAATCTATGTTTTCCTAAATTTTAAAAATGTTTTACCATATTACTAGTGGTGTTTGTTGCAAGATTTACATTTACCTCTAACATGTTCAAGGCTCATCTTGGGAAGATAGACCATGAACTCCTCTTTGCTCTGCACCTTAATTGAATGGCTCCTGCACCACTTATTTAAATCAAATCGCAGTGACCCCTTTCTTTTCACTCAGAAAGCTGTTCCTCCGACCCTGCATCTTTCTCACCTTCAGGCTAATAGCACAGCTTGCTCCCATCACAGTGCAGGGCATGTCTGCCCCCCTTCCCAGCTGAGTTCCCTTGTCTTTGTCGTGCCATCCAACAACAGACCTAACACCTTTCCGCAAGCTCGCCTCTTTGTGCACTTAGAACAGAAATGCTCTTCAATGATTTCTGGAGTGGCCTGCGCGCTCCATAAAAGACTGTGGACGCTTCAGGGAAGCAGGAGGGAACCTAGGTCCCAACCCTTCTACAACCTCCAAGGCTTCCCTCTCTGAGGCGCTGCAGCAGTTATAGTTTTGTTTTTTAATGTTTTATGCAAAGGTATGAATGCATGTGTATTTGTTCTGTGAATCTGTGTGTGTGTGTGTGCGTGTATGGAACCGCTCTAATTACCAATAAGGACCCTTCCCATGGGCAGTGAGTCGTTGACAAGCAGCAGCTCATTTAAAATTGGCATAGGCCTTTATAGTAGGTTGCCTAGCTCTAATTCGTCCATACGAAGATGCCTTCTTTCCAAAACTGGAACTTAATTATTTTCTTATTGGCAGTGCACGGTGAGGTTGGATTGTTAAAGATCACTCTAACGGGACAGGAGTTTTACGAACAAAGTCAAGGCATGGTATACTGAGTCCTTTACTGGAGGCAAAACAGTCTGCAATTATGTAATCATTTAAGCTCGCATGTATGGACACATTTTGTATTTTACCAATATTGCTTTATATTTGTATGCGCTTTACGTGTGCCTCTGACGTTCAATTAAGGATTCATTTGATTTTGATTTGAGTCTAGAGCAAAGGTCAGCATTCAATCCTGGGTTTCTAGTTTTCCAATGCACAGGTCTAGCTGCTGGACCAAAACCCCGAGTGTTTATATTTTTACTTTGAATAAAACATTTTAGTCACCAAATAAATCATTTATATGAGATTGAATGCTAATTTCAGGAATTGTGGTGCGTTCTAAGTGGGTTTTACCCAGTGTAAAATAATAATTATCTGCTTGTAGTTGATGAACCAAAATTGAGGGAATATGAATTCACAAGTATCTTCTTCATCCTTATGAGAAAAAAGTCTGATAGGCTAAGTAAAACTTTATTTCAACAACAGCAACAACAGTGTGTCAGGTAAGTCTCCAGTGTTAATATGCAGCTTCACCACAGAGTTCTAATGAACAGGTAGCATGCTATCATTCTCTATTCATGGCAAGGGTGAGCCACACCAAGTTAACGTGTTGATGGAAAAGGAGCTGTAGGATTGAAAGCATTTCTTTTGGAAAAGGTTGCAGCAAACATACACAAGAAGGGGTTTAATTTTGTCACAGAAATTCTGATTAGCGCTCCATAAAGCTATAATGAAGATGCATTTTCTATCAATTAAAGTAGCTTCCTCATGCATGTGAGGAGAAAAACTGGCAAGGTAATTGAATCATACTCTGAGTAGCAATAGTCTGTCAATTGATTCCTCAGTGTCACACCAGCTTAAGTAAAGAGTTCTGAAGAGCCAATTGATAAAATTCTGAATTCATGACAAAGTAGAGGCACTCCTGGGCGTCCTGTTGATGAAATAGAAGCTGCTGAATTTAAAGATTTTCCTGTTGGACAGTCTGAAATAAATAACAATTGATTGATCTTCTTCAGCAGCAACACTTCCTCCCAGTGCAGGAGCATTATTTTAGCTGGTGAGCATTCAAGTTTTTTACTCTGGTTTCTGTGAGATTACCACAGGCAGCTGTTGGGTGAAGAAGGTGGTTGATACTACTTTGAGGCTTGTCTCTAGACTTAGCTACGAATCTCTTGGCAGATGTTTAAGGAGACACTCAAAGTTTAGCATTTTGGAAGAGTAGAGGTGTTTGAGTTACATCTGGTTTCAAAATATATTTAAGTCAAAATATTCAGCTAGGATAGGCAAATTATGCAGCATAATGCAGCACATTCACGGGAAGCATTGATTAACTATTTTGTTATTTTTATACACATAAACACAGAAAAGATCCCACCACTATGAAAATATATATGTTTCTAAAGACAAAAAAAATGATATACAGTCACAGCTCTATTAAAATTGTTACTCATTCGCAAGTATATTTTTATAAGAATGGAAACATAGAACACTGCTCGTTCTAGTTCACAAAAATAGTTTGTGTAAAACTTTCTATGTGGCACTCTTTCAGAAACAAGCACACAAGAGCATTTCATGCAATATAAGGTGTGCTTCTTTTATTCTGTGAATCCCAGCTATGCTTTAGAATTAGCTTTCAACTTTTGTTTTACCATGTGCTTACACTGGGGGGCTCTAGAAGTACCTTTTTCCATTAAGAACAGTTTTAAAGAACTGTAGTGCATGTTATATATGTATAATATAAGCTACCCTAGTGGCCTCTAAGATTCAAGACAACAGACTGAAACAAGCATTTGCAATGCAACGGGTCTCACATTTGCTCAAGTTAGAGCTATTAGCATTGTAAACTCCTAACCGGACTTTCCTGGCCACATAAATTGAAAGAATAAAACTGAGCGCAATCGCGCTATGTAAAAACCAGCGCAATTGCGCTGCGTGGAAAATAAAAAGATAAAGTAGTGCAGAAACCAGTCTGAAAACATGGAGCCTTGTATGTTTTCAGTAGTTGGCCAGTTCACTCGAGAAGGGCTAAACACCGGAAAAAGCATGAGGTATGCATGCTTTCGCTAAAGAGATCAAGTGGATTTTAAAAGACAAGCCCACGAACCAGTAAAAGTGACAGGCGTGACATGGGTGTGGTTAAAAGCCCAAAGAGAGATTACAACAGGGACAGAGCGCTTGTGCAGTTGACCCTAAAAAGAGAAGCACAATCTTTGGGCTGTTTCTCAACTTTGATGGCCCCTTGAATAACTGCTGTTTTGAGAATAGTGTCTATTGAACCTGAATTCTCACAAATGATGAGGCAAATATTTTCATGAACAAGAATTAATTATTATGTCCACCTTCTTTAAATTACATATAAATGCATCAGCAGTTTTTTTCAAAGCCCTTTTGCAGTTCGTCAATTGGGTACATTCATCAATAGGAAACATTATTACTGTTTGGAAAAAAAGTTTCACACATTTAGTATTGCCTTAATTTGGGGTATAGCAATTTTACGTGTTGAGCTTTGCAAAGTGTCTTCAGCTACAAAGCACCAAGCATGACGTATTTTCTTGTGAAACTCGAATCTTATTGAGCGATAACCTTTTTTTCAAATCTGCAAATTATGCAACAGAGGTAGAAGTACAGGACAGGTGTGTGGTAAAACAGCACTTGTTCCAGAGTTAATAATTTGTCGTTTTTCTTACTGGCTGCCAGGCAAACCTAGAGCTAATTTTCAGCTTCTGGTTAAGCATGTCCTTTGATGCAGCTTTAGCTGTCTGACTTGGCTGCTGATTTACCAAAACATTCATACATAATATACATACATTGAGTGGTTTATGGTCAGAGGGCTACATTCCTAGCCTGTCTCATTGTCATTTACATTTTGATTCTGTCCACCACAGAATACAACATAGGGCAACCCACTGTACCCATTAGCCCTATTCACTTTACGTGACTGCACTAAGCCTCTTCACATTGTTTAGATGTGCCTAAAACAGTTCAACACTCTTCAGTAGCAAACCTGAAAGAAAGTGCAATATTTTTATTGTATTTGTTTTCTGTACATGACACAACTGAAAGTGTTATTACTTGCAAAAAAATGCCAGTAGTAAAATAGCAAAGAGCACTGAATGTCATTCAAATTTTAAAAATGTTATGCAACCAATAAGCAGCAAACTTTAGGCAGTGGTACATTTTCTTTCTCTTTCTTTTCATTCCAAAATAATCATCATACCAGTTGGCCGATATCAGAACTATTGTCTTTGCCAATGCTGTTTTTTAAATGGGTTCACAGGTTAGGGATCAGCTACCCTTAGTAGTAACATGCCATTATTCTGCACAAACCATGTCATTCTTCATGATGACATGTTACTTTTAGTCTTTCTTTGAACTAGGTTTAAATCATGAGGCAACTACAGGTTTCCAGTTCCTGGCCTACACATTTGGACCTAACTGCCAATTGATATACACCAACTATTTCCTTTAGTTGCTTTCAGATAGCAGTATGGGTAATAATTTTTCATTTCGATGTGTGTATGTGGCACTTTTCTGTTGCTGGTTTTCTCACCCACGTGTGGTTTGTTTCCAAGTTATAAACTTAAATACATTTTTAAACTGATGCTTAGAATTAAGTGCCATATGTACACATTTTAGGATTAGCGATTACCTAATTGCGATTTTATGTGAATTGCAATTAGGAAATTGCTATTCCTAATGTATGAAACCCATTGAGGTTCATTTAGTGAGTGCAAATGGGGTCGCAAATAGACATACCTCATGATTATTAGTGAGGCAAGTCACAATTTTGACACATTAGGTATTGCTTCCATCAAAAGCATGGTCGCCTGCTGGGGTCAGTTTACCACCATGTCTGTGATTTCTTTTCAATAAAGCAATCTTTGTGGGTTTTAAAAAAGAAAAATGCAGCCCATTTTCCTTAACCCCTTGGGTGCTCAGGACATAAGGTTACATCCCGCTCGGGTGTTGAGGACGTAACCATTACGTCCTGCACCCGGCCCACTGGGGGAGCACTCCCCTAATAGGCCTCCCACTCCCCTCCTTGGGGCAGGGATGGAGGGGAGTGGGAGGCCCTTGAGGGGAGCGCCACCCCCAGTGACGTCTGATGACATCAGCAAGCAATCACGCGCTGACCTCATCAGAGGCCGCCCCCCATCACGCTGGAAGCTGATGGAAGAGAAACGGAAAGCATTTCTCTTCAGATCGCCAGCTGGGGGCAGGCAGAGGACATGAAAGGAAAGGAAAGGCCTTTCCTTTTCTTTTAATGTCTGTCTCAGCATGGCCACTAGACACCAGGGATTTTTGTTTTGTTTTTTGTTTATTTATGTAATTGGCATGAGGGGAGCGACCCCTTGAGCAAGGGTCGCTTCCCTGGGGGCAATTGTTTTATTAGGCCTTTTCTGCCCCCAGGGAAAGCAGAAGTCACTAGACACCAGGGATTTTTTTTTTTTTTACATAAACAATGAAGGGGAGCGATCCCTTGGGGGTAATTATTTATGAGGTCTTTTCTGCCCTCCTTCGGGCCGGTCAGCCTAATTGTATTAGGCCAATCTGCCCCCAAGGGGGGCAGAAACCACTAGACACCAGGGATATTTTTAATGTCAGTTTCACTCAAGGGAACCGACCCCTAAGGCAAGGTTCGTTCCCCTGGGGGGCAAATTTATTTAGGCCACTTCTGCCCCCCTGTGGTTCAGATCAGCCTATTTTAATTAGGCCGATCTGCCTCCAAGGGGGGCAGAAACCACTATGCTACAGGGATTTTTTTTTTTCTTTTACAGATGGGGAGCGACCCCTTAGGCAAGGGTCACTCCCCTGGGGGCAAATTTATTTAAGCCCATTTCTGCCCTCCTTGGGGGCAGATCAACCTATTTCTATTAGGCCTATCTGCCCCTGGGGGGGGCAAAAACCACTTAGGCACCAGGCATTGGTGCGTGTGTGTTTTGGTTGGGAGCAAGGGTTGCTCCCCATGGGGGCACATTACTGTTGGCCATTTCTGTTCCTCTTGGCCTATTTGTGTAAGGCCCATCAGAGTCCAGGGAAGAATTTTTTCCCAAAAAAAAGGGTGGGGGTATGGCCATAACCCCACCCCAATTAAATGGGGACAAAGTTGTTCTGCCCATCGGTGGACAGAGGGAGCAATTACCCCTGATCCACTCCCAGGGGGGCAGAAAGTCTTATAGATGCCAGGGAATAAAAAAAAATAGCGGGGTGGTGTCTACCAACCCCAACTAAAGGGGATAACAGTCTTTCAGCTCTCCCCCGCACACTAAAAGATCTTATCCCTTCTGCAAGCAAGAGGACATTTGACTATTTTGTTTTTTTTTGTTTTACATTTGGGCCATGAGAGCTTGTCTAACTCTCAAAATCATCCCACTTGGAATGGTGAGGGCTGCAATTTTTGGACTTTGCGACGCTGCCATGTAGAAAAATCTACGAGACCTAGACACATCTGAGACCTAAATAGCTGGATGAGTCCAGAAGGTGGTGTGCTTCACACGCACCCCACACCATTTTCTTACCCACAATGCCCAGCAAACCTCCAACTTTGCTTGAAATCACACATTTTTCCCACATTTTTGTGATGGAATCTTCTGGAATCTGCAGGAATTCACAAAATTCCTATCACCCAGCATTGTTGCATCAATACCAATATAACTTCTGCCCCACCTGTCAGCCTAAAAACTTTTTTTTTCCAAACTGACCTTTTGGACAGGCTTTGGTTGCCCCTCAACCCCTGACATGTTTTTGGCTCTTCCCTGTCACAGGTACTTGGTCCACCTACAGAAGTGAGGTATCATTTTTATCGGGAGACTGAGGTGAATGTTGGGTGGTAGGAAATGTGTGCTGATGTGGTGATCCCACACAGAAATGTGGGGAAAATTTGACTTTTTAGCTGAATTTGAGGTTTGCTGAGGATTCTGGGTAAGAAAAAACTGGGGGATCCACACAAATCACACCTCCTTGGACTCCCTCAGGTATCTAGTTCTCAGAAAAGTCTGGTTTGGTATGTTTCCCTAGATGGCTGCTGAGCCTAGGACCAAAAATGCAGGTGTATTTGACAATTTTGATGTGTCCATGTAGAGTTTTGGGGCATTCCCTGTCACGGGCAATAGGCCTACCCACACAAGTTAGGTACCATTTTTATCGGGAGACTTGAGGGAACTCAAGGTAGAAGGAAGTTTGTGGCTTCCCTCAGATTCCAAAACTTTCCATCACTGAAATGTGAGGAAAAGGTGTTTCTTTGCCAAATTTTGAGGTTGGCAAAGGACTCTGGGTAATAGAACCTGATGAGAGCCCCACAAGTCACCCCATCCTGGTTTCCCCTATGTGTCTAGTTTAAAAAAAATGCACAGGTTTGGTAGGTTTCCCTAGGTGCCGGCTGAGCTAGGGGCCAAAATCCATAGCTAGACACTTTCTAAAAAACACGTCAGATTTAAATGTAAAAATGTGATGTGTCCTTGTTGTGTTTCCTGTCGCGTGCATTAGACTTACCCACAGAAGTGAGGTACCATTTTTATCAGGAGACGTCTCTATATTTTTTCCTTCTAAATGTAAGGCAGTGTGTAAAAAAGACGTCTGTTTGAGAAATGCCCTGTAATTCACATCCTATTATGGGGACCCTAGAATTCAGAAATGTGCAAATACCAACTGCTTCTCAGAACCTCATCTTGTGCCCATTTTGGAAATACAAAGGTTTCCTTGATACCTATTTTTGACTCTTTATATTTTACCAAATAAATTGCTGAATACCCAGAATACAATGAATACCCATTGCAAAGTGCAGCTCATTTATTGGCTCTGGGTACGTAGAGTTTTTGATGACCCTAATCTCTATCTATACCCGCAACCAGAAGAGTCCAGCAGATGTAACTGTATATTGCTTTTAAAAATCTGACATTGCACGAAAAAGTTAATGAGAAAAACGTGGAGAGAAATGGCTGTCTTTTGCACCTCAATTTCAATATGTTTTTAATTCAGCTGTTATTTTCTGTAGGAAAACATTGTAGGGTCTACACAACTGACCCCTTGCTAAATTCAGAATTTTGCCGACTTTTCAGAAATGTTTAGCTGTCCTGGATCCAACATTGGTTTCACACCCATTTCTGGCACTAACTTGAAGGAAGCTGAAAGCACACAAAATAGTAAAAATAGGGTATGTCCCAGTAAATCCGTTTTTCTGAGTCAAGTCCGCCTGTTCCTGAAAACTGGGAAGATGGTAATTTTAGCACCACAAACCCTTTTTTGATGCCATTTCCAGGGAGAAAACCACAAGCTTTCTTCTACAGCCCTTCTTTTTAAAAAAACAATTTTTTTGCCGTATTTTGGCTAATTTCTTGGTCTCCTCCTGGGGAACCCACAAACTCTGGGTACCTCTAGAATACCTAGGATGCTAGGAAAAAAGGACACAGATTTGGCGTGGGTAGCTTATGTGGACAAAAAGTTATGAGGACCTAAGCACGAACTGCCCCAAATAGCCAAAAAAGGCTTGGTACCCGAGAGGGGAAAGGCCTGGCAGCGAATGGGTTAAAGGAAAATGGGATGTTTTTAAATAGAAAAAAAGAAACATTTAAGTTTTATTGTTTAAGGGTAAGCAGTGGTCCGTAAGACAATTACCTGCTCTTAAAATATTTGTACCAACATTTACAAAGGAAAAGAGGTCCCATCGGGACCTTCTCATTTGTGATTGTTATCATCTCATCCGATGTGTTTGTAAAAATGAATGTTTTTCGACTGTGATTTGGTTGCAAAACATTCATACAGACCACTGCGAATCGGTATTAGGAAGGGATGCCTTAAACAAGTCCCTTCCAAATACTAATTTGCAAACCCAAATTGTTATTTGGTAACAGGTTACTGAATCGCAATATGGCTTTTGTACATTTGAAACACTTTTTTGCGGTAAAAAATGAACGAATTCTGTGAATAGAGCCATTTGAAACATTAAAAAAGGTTTTGCAAAATTGGCCCTATGAATGGAAGTATTTTACTTCTCAGTCCATTTTTCACCTTCCTCATAATCCTTTCAAATTCATCATAGTTTTCCTACTTTATTTCCATACATTTTGGCATTCAGCCAAAACATGATGTCTTCATTTGTTTGGTTTTGCAACTGGTTGAGTTTTATTTAGTTATGTTAAACAGAAAATATATGTACCTGCAGTAAACTGGGAGACCTGCTCCAAGCAGACACAAAATGCAACGACTTTGAAAGGTTTTGCACAGTCCGCTCTGCAACATATTTGACTTCCTTACTGTGTGATTCATAAAATTGCACTTAAAAACTCATCAGTGCAGCTTTATCACTTACGGCAACCGGGTCGATTGGTACATAGGCTTCCTGACCTTCACGGCCAAGTCAAGGTGAAATAGTTATTAATCTCTTAGGTTTGATAGTTACATTTACTACCAGGCCGCTTTAGACTGATGAAACATGAAGTATGTGATTAGATCATAATTAGAAAGGTAGCCTGTTCCTCCGCCTGACCTACATTTTCCCCCTCCTAATCCCCTCGATCCCCCAGTCCTTTCTCACACAAACACTGACTTCAAACGTTGCTTAGTGGCTCCTCAGGGAGTCGCACAGAGGACAAAGTATGAAGCAGCTCAGATGTGAATTACTGGCATGTTTCTGTGAGAGAACCAGCAGCATTTCTGTGGTTGCGGTGTTATTTGCCTTTGCATTTCCTCTTACCTTGTGTTTATGTTCATGTTTTATTTGTCTGAGTGGCTGGTGGTGTTTAAAATCAAATAATAGGGATTAATTCATTTGCGGAATATTACTGCTGAAGCAGATGTCTTAATTAGAAATTATTAATGAGTGTTTGTGTATTTTGAATAATGACTTAAGTATAAAATGAATAACGTAGAAAAAATTAATGCAAACGTTTGAAAAAGTGACCTCGGAGAATGGCCACCAATGTTCACGAAATGTACTAATTGATGATTAATAATTATGAAATATTGAAAATGTATTTTTGCCAGGCCTCATGCAGAAGCTGTATTTCTTAGCGTTTAATAGAAAATGCTGACAGAGTAAACTAACTGTGAAATGTTAATTGTATCATTAAAATGCTTAGCAGAAGCTTTCCATGAGAACCAACTAACAGGAGACAATGTCCTTAAAATTGAAACAAGTAATGAGTAATGTGTGTGAGATGTACTTTCCCAGGACATGAACAATGAAGACACTGACTGGAGATGAAGAGCAACAATTTGTTACCTGACGAGCCGGATGATGAGGACATTGTAAAACGGACCAATCTACTTCGTGTGAAGAGCAAAATATTAGAATTCATAGATTTGGGATAGAAATATTATTGGGTAGTGTATAAACGTACGATTAATTGGCCAATAGGGAATTAGGGGATAGTTTAGGTGACTTTGATATTAGAACGCGACAGAGGAGAATTATTCAGATTAGCCTTGTGCAGAAATTTTGTGCGAAGAAGAGAATTTAGAAGAGACTCGAGATTCTGTTATTGGGCTCATACTCTCTGACTGAGAGCCTGATGTTTTGCTGATCGATTGATGACCTGAGGAGGAAGACTGATTCTGATGGCTGACCATACTGTTGATAGGTAGATATGACAATGTGATTGAACTGCATTTATGCTTTTCCTTTCGAGGTGCCAACTGCGCTGTCTCGATAGTTTTCCTAGTTAGATGTTTTTCTTAAATTTGTGTTCTAAATTGTTTTGCATGAAGCCCAACATGCTGATGCTAATCTGGGTTTGTTGAGGATATTCATATGACGACTGACGAATTGCGGGGACAAATGTTTGACGAACTATCTTGCTGAATTTTATTTATCATATATTTCTATTGCAACTGACTCTGCTATTGATTTGCACCATTGTCTTCGAATGTGTTGTGATTCAAGCCTTGGTTAGATTGTGTTTCTTTTGTCTTTTTTGTTAACCAATATTATTCTTATATGTGTTTCAAATTATTTTGAGATTAATCTACATGACTTTGGCATAGGTGATATAGGAAAATAAACTTAATAAACCTTACTAAAGGTGTGGTTATTCATGGATGAAAAATCATGGTGTGTGATAATTACTGACTCTATTGATTATTGATTTGACTAATGATTATTGATTATTGTTAATTGGTTATTTTTCTGTTCTGGAGCTATGGTAAGAACATCTTAAATGAGTCAAAAGATTCATCAACCTATACGCGTCCCCTTGTAAGTTTACTTACTAAGGACCAACACCCTAACATTACTAGCAATCATTAAAAAGTGTAAAATCAAATCATATACCCTCAACTATTATATGTGTTTTTAAAAATTATTAACTTCAACTGCTGAGATGAAAATGCAATATTTTGCAGTGGTTATTAATTTTGCCCATAGGGAGGTACTTTCCCCTAAGGCAATATCCAGCGAACCTAACATCACAGCAGGGAATTTTTTTTTCTAAAGGCCCCCTAAAATTGAGCACATTCATGGAAGCACCATTACCATACACTATCAGACAGTTTATTGTGGCCGATTACGATCTTTCCCCCTCACAATTGCAGTCGTATTTGCAACCAGTTTTACGCATGTAATTCCACTTGATGCACTGTTTTGCAATTTGCACAGTACCTATAATCGGTGCAAAATTTCCACCTTGAGCCATGTTAGTCATGAAGCCTACAGAATTGTAGATGAATGGCTATCAATAACAGCCATAATTTCAAATGACAAAAGATGGAGGTTTGGAAATCTAAGGTAGAAATCTCCCCATTAACACTCTACATAGAGCTCTATGTTGTGTATGTCCCCGCTATCACCATCTGCCATAAGCAAAGCTGACCTCATGGGTCAGTTGTCTACAGGGTAGGTAGCAAGGGCAACCCACACATGATATTTCCTTGGGCCCCTGATTGAAGACCTAGATTTAGTTCCACCAAAATAAACTGAAAATTCTGGTGTCCTAGAACTCTCTTCAACCTCAATGTTGTCCACTATTTCCCATTCATTTTATAAATAAAAACATGGACCTAGATTAATCAAATGGAGTAACACAAGGTAGCTCAAGTCACTTCCTTGCGTTACTCTGCTCTGGGAAGGTGTCACATGGGCAGAGAGTCGGTGTTCTCATGCATCCACCCATGTATTTTGGTGTATTACCAGATCTACAGGTAAACCTGGGAATGTGTTTAAATGCTAAGGGGCATATTTATACTTTTTGGCACAAAAATGCTCTAATGCCATTCCTGAGCACCAACCGGACACCATATTTATAGAATGGTGCAAGCTGGTGCATTAAAAAAAAATGACGTTAGCCAGGTGGGGCTGGAAGTATGGGAGAAGGGGGTTTTGTACCAAAGAATGATGTTAGGCTGGTTAGAGTAAAAAAAGATGGCTCTAACCAGCCTAGCCTCATTTTCTGATGCAAAACCATCCATACCACATGACTCCTGTCTTAAAAAAGACAGGAGTCATGCCCACCACCCCAATGGCCAACACAGGGGACCAGTGTCCCCTAGCCATAACCATTGCACCCTGTGCCATGCAGGGGTCCTCAAGTTGGGCCCCAATGGCACTTTAATTAAAAATAGAAATTGATAACCTATACTTACCCTACTTACCTTGGATGGGGTCCCCCATCCTCCGGTGTCCCTCTGGTATGGGAGGGGATGTTCCTGGGGCTTGAGAAGGGCACCTGTGGACCCATTCCATGGTGTTTAACCATGGAAATGGGTCCACAGGTCCCTTAACAGCTGGTCTGACCCAGGCATTAAATAATGGTGCAAAGCAAGCTTTGCACCATTATTTAACCCCTCCTCCCACCCGTGTGTCATTTTAGCATGGGGAGATAAATATGGGGCTATGGTGTTAGTACAATTTTTTAGATGGGAACGTCTACCTTGCATCTCATTGACTCAAGGTAGGTTCATGCATCTAAACACTGGTACCAACTCCAATATTTTGATGTTAGGCAGGTCTAACGTCAAAATATAAATATGGAGTTAGTTTTGCGCTGAATTTATGTAAAGAAATATGATGCAAATTTGGCGCAAATGGGGTATAAATATGCCCCTAAGTCTTTAAGATAGAGGCACAAAGAGGAGCAATATCTTTATTTATCTTCGTTTTTTCCTCTAAGTGTGCTGCAACTGTGCAGGAAGGTGTAACTTTCTGTACAAAACAATCGTGCCTGCAACACAGACACCCCTGCACCATGACTCTAGGGTGTCTGCAGTGGCGGTAGGCTCCATTAAGTGAGCCAGCGCAGAGAGAGAGCAGGAATGTGCCATATGTTAGGAAATATGGTGCATTCATGCTCTCTCCATTTGATGCAGCACAGGAAGTCGTATTGCTGCTTTGTGCACTGTCTAATAATGATAAACCTGGCCCCTTGTGAGCGTGTTGCAACACAAAACCTGTGAAAATGGGTTTCTGTTTTTCCCTGAGCTTATATCAGTATACTGAGTAACCAGGTGTCTGATCCTGTATTCACGATAAAGGCCATACACTGTTCTATTGATTTATTACATGACAATTTATCAAAAGATGAATGGCAACCAGACTCTATAGGCATACATCCCTACATCCTCTTTCCCCTAATATCTCAGACCGAGTGGAATAAGTATCTTGTGAGCAGATCTGCTGGCTCCAGAAATATTATTTCATCTGGCTATTACTTTTGGGAAAGAGCTCTCATATTAGAGCTAATGCTGCTTCCTGCCTTGACTAGCACTTTGTGCTGCTGCATTGTTGATAGAGAGTAGGGAAAAGTCGTATCTTCAGATGGACAGCACCATGACATGTAAAAGTCAGAAGAGGAGGGGGATGAAAGAATACATGAGATTGTATTTATAACAGGACCCACAAGCATCATTCTGTCTTATACACTGCTGTGTTCTTACTTATCAAATAGAGTGCATATTGTGTATTAGCTCAGGGCAGGTTTGGTGAAGGATCTTGGGACTCCTTAAAATATATGTTATGAATGACCTTCTGTCCAAACTGATGAACATGTTCTCCATATTTGCATATACCATTAACTACATTAAGAGTGACAGTTCAGTTGTTTGTGTGCATGTTTTTCTGTTTAGGGTGATTGGGCATGTGTTTGATTGCAAGTGTTTGTGTGCACACGTCTATTTACATTATCACCCTCATTTTTGGTGGACTGATGCTGATTTTATTTTACCCTGTGCACTGAGACTCTGCTAACCAGACCCAGTGCATGTGCTCTGGCACCTAAAATGTGTTGAATTGGTAAACTCCTAATGGGCATAGTTAACTTACCTGTAAGTCCCTAATGAATGGTACAAAGTGCAGCCAGGGCCTATAAGGTCAGTGTCACTTGTAGACTGCAGCACCTATTACAACACCACTACACTGTCAATGTGAAACATGGATCCAGACTTACCACTGTAGCCTGACTGGGGTACTTGTGCAACTGCAAATCAATCTGTCAAAATAAAACCCCTCATGATAGGTCAAAACATTCCTTTTAAATATGAATGTCACCCCTATGTATGCCCGTGTTGGCCTTATCAACCTTAAGGTGGGGGTTCATGGAATTTAAAAGTAGAACATATAGAAATCTAATGTTATACATGTGCTTACAGTGAAAAAAGCCACAAAGAATATTTTCACTGTAGGGTGGCTGTTCCATAGGAAAATAATGTATTACATTATTGTTATTTTTAATAGTGATAATTTTGGTTAGGAACAGTTAAAAATACAATTCAAAAACTCTTTTTAACATTTATTATCAATTCAATTTAATAGTAAAATAGAATTTGAAATAATTATAAAAGAAAAGGTAGTCTTAGAAAGTATAATATGCTTTGGGGTATGTGATCTGTGTAACTTGGTGCCTCAAACCTCCCGAACAGGACCCTTTCAGTGCATTTTGTATTACACGCTTCCTTAGAGGGAGGTAAATTCTGAGTGATACTCTCAAAATGGTATTAGAATTAAGATCAAAAGATGCTGTACTCCATTTTAACTCCTCAGTTTGATTTATTAAACTTCAGTTCATCAAAAACAGCTGATACCTGTTTCAAGGTCAAACCTCCTAATCAAGGTTGTAGCAAATATATACACAAAATCATTGTATCTGAATTAAAACTTCAGTAAAATGTTACATAGCAAAATATTCAAATTTCCTTCTTCTTCCTACCCTAAGTGTGAACTATTACCCACCATCTTGTTTAAAAAATAACTTCATCTTAAGAGAACAACGGTCAGTCTTAAGATTGGTGGATTTCTAAATCTTTATGTATCCAGCAGGAGGCAACTTCAATTCCTAGATCTGTTTCTGAAAACCACAATTCCTTAACCAACAATTTTCAAATCCACAATTTTCAAATTTACTAATTATTTTAACACAAATTCATTTTGATGTTCTTAAAATGCAGTATGCTGAACCACCACTTATACTAACTTCATGCTTTTATTCATCTCTTAAAAGTGTCAATGGTATGAAGGAATCATACTCCTCAATATTCCTATGTGCAATACTCATCCATTTAGTTGCTAATTATTAGATAAAGTCACTTTAAATGTAAATCATTTCACATGTGCAAATATCTTGAACTTGCCAAATATAATCTGTCACACTGTATCCTTCTTATTGAAGTGTTCCCAATAGAATGTATTTGTCTCCGTAAATTAAGTTACATTGGTATCATATTAGTAGAACCAACAAAGTTAACTTTTCCCTGACTAAAGCCCGTAGAGGCCAATTTGCATGAGCTCTGACTGTTACGCGGCAGCTGAACTGCCACTGGAGGATTTGTTCTTGGGCATGAGGAGGTGTTTCTGTTCCACTAGCAGAATGATCATATTGGCTGTGCTCAGGAACATGAGTTACTTAAAAGAGACTTACCCTGGCACAGGCATATATTAACTGACACCTGGACAGGGCCGTTCTTTTTTCCCCCAATCATGCAGGCACTAATTCCAGTGAGAGATGATCTGCTTTCAGAACTGGCTTCAAGTAATCACAGAGGAGGGGTTGCTCATTTCCCACCATCGTCTCTGGGGTAGGCACAGAGATGTGGCCAGGAAGGTTGGGCACACAAGGGGAGAAGGATTTCAGTATCTTGGATCTGGGCAGAGAGGGACACAGCAATATTGTGTGCAATAGGGCACACAGGAACAGCTGCAAAAGTGGGTTGGGATAACCTTGAGAACTTTCTCCCTATTGGTTAGAGAGTGGTCAGTAGCCACCGCCGACTCACAGTCTAGCACCAGGCACAAATGTGGCACCCCCGGGCATCCTCTCCTAACACTACTGGACCTGTGGAAGACTGAAGAAGGTGTTGTTCAAGTGATGATTTACCTTAAAAAACAAGAAATAATGTACAGTTTTTAAACTGTGCTTTCTGACGTACAATACTTTTTAATACATTTTCACCTATCATACTTCATTCTAGACTCGGGGATTACCTGTAGCTAAGGTCCTCTAACAAAGCTCTTCTTCAGATTCCTTGTATAGGCACAACCAGAGATGACGGCAGGTCCTTCTCCTACCAAGCCCCATTTAATCGGAACAAATTGTCTCTCCATTTCTGTGCTTGCCCCAACTTCTGTGTTTTTAAGAAACTGCTGAAATCTTGCCTGTTCTGAATGCATCTGCTCTAGCATGCAATGCAAGCATTGAGATGCTCACTCAAGAGTAAGTTGTGTGCTATATGAAGCCTAACAAAGAAATAAATAAATAAATATGTGCTGCACATGCCAGAGAAATGTCATTGTTCACGCTGCTCCTCTGAAGAGAAAATATATTCAATAATGTATTTTGTGTACAAATAGAATGGAACTGAGCATGGGTGGACTCTCCAGATGCTGGGGTGGAGTATAGGCATTAACCCTGTGCTTGGTTTCTCAGAGGAATGGGAAAGCAGGGACCGCAGGAACCTTTGCAGCTCTTCGGAACCTTCCACCACTTCATACCTTAAGATAGAGCTGAGAAGATCATGGAGATTAACTACGTATCTACTATAAACATTTGTGATATAACATGGAATGCCTCAAAATGTGATGGACAACCAGGAAGTCTTATCCAAACAAAACAATGAGAGAGGAGAGCTGACCAAAACCCTTTCTCTATGAGTATGTACATTTTGGCTGAATGTGGTGTGTCATGCGCATATTGTGTGGTGTGTTGAGTAATGATAGGTGGGCTGCCAGATAGCTAAGCTGTCTATAGTCAGCCCTTAAAAGACAAACCAAAAGTCCAGACTGGTTCTCCACCATGGTGGGAGTCCAGAGGTGGTTGTCAATTGAGGGTCTGTATTACTATGAACTAGCCTGATCAATTTCAATATGTGGATGAACACCCTTAAAGTTCTTCACAGGACATTGGGCAGCAGAAGCTGAGAGAAGCGTTCCAAAGGAGGAAAATTGGGGTACCTACTGGAGAAGGTACAGCAGGGAGAAAGAAGACACAGGGCAGACCTGACAACAGAATACTAGTCATAGTGATAAAATGTGAGAGTATGGTTCCCATCAAAAGGGTCACTATAGAAGGAAGAAAGTAAGAGGACTGACCACTGAAACGAAACAGCATGCTCAGAAAAAATGAGTCCCTTGGAAGATCTGGATGTGGGCAATGATGCTTTTGAACAGCACAGCAAAAGCACAATATTTCACCAAACGTTCAAGTAGAATCTGGCTGCAACAGTGATGAATAATTACATTCAGATTGAGACACTGGATGGGCTTGTAAATCTCTTTGACCAACTACAAGAAGAAGCCATTCTAATAGTGGTTCACAAATTGTGCATTATAAGGGTTATTTCTTGGTCTCATCTATTGTAGACCTATGATATGATTATAGCCAGGAATTATTGCCTTCACCCTATGTAAGGGACACAACCAACAAGGAGACAGTAACATTTGATCCATTCTCTACCAAAGGATCATAAAGAAACATATGATCAATAATGGGCTCTCTCTTGCAAGTATCAGATTGGATGGGATAGGGGCTCGATAGGTGATTCCTCTCTGGCATGAATCACAGTTTCAAGGCTAATGTCCATAAAAGCCAAAAACCAAGCATGATATAGAAGCAAACCTGATCAAATTAGGATACCAGGCAATGACAGTAACATGTCAGTTGATAACAAATGCCCCTCTTTTTTCCAGTGATCTAACCAGTAAATTTTTATCATCTTATATAGACCTAAGGAAATCTTAAAAAGTATAAAAACATCTCTTGACCGAGTGAGCATTTGTTCACTCAATATACTTTCATCATATTTAAGAAAGTGACTTATATTCATTTTGGACAGATTCAATGGTAACCATTCTAACTAAGAATAGATATAAAATACAGTTTAGAAAACCAAAGTTGGTATGATCTTTTTGAAATACAAGTTGCCAGTGAGGGCAAAAGCTTGACACAAGAATTTCTACAGAAATGTGCCACTATGGAGCCTCCAAATAAAATACAAATATTAGAAGCCATTATGGGGTAATTGAATGTTATTACAGATGTGTACGGTACACTATAGAAAGTGGGAAAACTGTTGATTTGGTAGCACCAACCTTTTCCAAGAAGAGTTAGACTGGAGCCCACATTGACTTCTTGAGCAGACTACAGTAAGATGTAAGATAGTAAATATCTGTAAACAAGGGACAATAAAAGAAAATGTTCATTATAGTTGTCACTAGCCCCTCAAGAGAAACATATGAGCTATAGAATGAGAGACACGAGAGACGGAAGGCAAGATGGCGGGCGAGTGATTCGGTCATATTGCGCTCCCTGCTTCCTCCCCGGCCGACTGGATGTAGATGGCTTCCTGCCCATATCCTCTTAGCAGACATTGGTATGATTCTGTCTCGGATCAGGCTCAGATGCTATGTAAGCTCACCTGGCTATTTGGAGGTCACTTGTTTGTAGCAGGTGTGCTACAGTTCCTGCTACAGTGTTTCACTGCACAGGTGAAGAGGCGTGGTGCACGAATGCTGGCGAGAGGATCAAAGGCAGCGCCCGCCGGCATCAAAGCTTGGGCCGCCACGAGGCTGGAAAAAAGCCATGGTTCAGGTGGTGCGAGTGAGAGCAAGACTCTGAGGGGTTCCGCTCGATCAGCAGCTGAGCCGGACAAAGTTAGATCAGCGTCCTTGTCAAAGGTGGTAAGTGCTCCGCTAGTGAAATACTTCAAAGTAAAGACACACACTGATATGACAGCAAAATCGAAAGACATTACTGACAATAACAGCAAGACATGTGGAAATGTGGAGCCAAAAATAAATGCGCTGTCTGGTGATTGTGTGTCTGAGCGAGAGGAAGAAACACACAAGGACCCTCCACAAATAGAAAAGTCAGGTGTTCCTTGTACCTCAGTGTGTGCAAATCTATCCACTAAAGAAGTAGATGAGGGCAATAAACTGGAAAAAAGTAATGATTCTGTCTCCAGAGACATCCTAGCCCAGGTAGAGGTACAGGCTGTGACACCAGCCCTGTTGTGTGATCTTTCAACATTAAATGTGGGCGAGGAAATACATACGGGCGAGCAGACCGGTTAAAAAGGAGGCTGATTTTGAAAAACGGTCAAGACTTAGTTCTGGGGGATAGATATTTTTTTCCCTATCAGATCAATCTAGCTGGACCAGTGATGAGGCCATGGAATTTAGGGAGAGGAGTAGCCGGGCCAGTAGATCATCTTGGTCTGAAGCAGGATCCAAGCAGGATCTGAGACCGGGTGAGGACGAGGATGGAAAGCGTGAGTGGGGGAAGGAGCCAGGTCAATCCCAAAAAGTTAAAGTTGCCACGGTCAGAAAAAAAGATGAAAAAGAGAATCTGTGGCTTAGGCTCACCCTCCCACCAACCATCTACTACAACATCCAAAACCTTACAATGGGACTAAACATCTGCAACTGGGTTTGGCGGCCTTTGCTCCCTGGGTGGCCCTTCAGGTGATACAACTCAAATTTCCTTGGAGATGATACACCAGAGTATTATGGAGCATCGGGAAGAGACTAAAGCGTAAATCCGAAGAACACAATTGGCATGCTGCAAAATGCAAGGAGTTATTCGGCGGGTTGCCAAGTCATGTACTGACTTTGAGATACGTATAGGAGAGGCTGAAACCCGTGTATCAAAACTCGAGGATGACACCGTCCTTGAGAAGTCAAATGGAAGGTACTCAATGGAAGATGGCAGATTTGAAAAATAGAGCAGGGCAAAATAACCTTTGTGTCCTGGGTACCCCAGAGGGGCTGGAAGGGGCAGACTCACAGATGTTTGTGGTTAAACTATTTAAGGAACCTTTTCCAGATTTACCACAATGGGACAGGGAGAAGGAAGTCCAAAGAGCCCATAGATTCCCCTTTAAACAGGGAAAAACGGATCTAGAAAGAGGGCTATATTAATATGTCTTCATAACTACTTGGCAAGACAGGCAGTGTATGATCTTGCTCGCCCGGATCGCAAACGCACTGCTTTGGGATGTAACTTTTTTGTCAGGCCAGATTACTGTCATGCCACGGTTGAAAGAAGGTGGAGGCTTAGACAATTAATCTCACCACTGCAGAATAAAGGTGCTCAGGCTTTCTTGATGAATCCAGCCAAATTGAAAGTGATCACCAGTGACAGGGCTCTCTTTTGTCTCTCAAAGTAAAGGCTCAGGAGTTTTTGGACTCATTTTGATATTATAATGATCTGATAATGGAGTGTGTGGAAAACTGTAATGCTATCTTGACTACATGATGTTATGTTGTTTCTTTTTTCTGCGACTATACACGGGGGCTAGAAGGCAACTCAGGTTAGACGAGAGTCGGTTTTGTGGGTTGGGGGAGATGTGAGAGGAGCACTAATCCATCATGGAAAGGACCTGGTTGGTCCTGTGCCTTCTAATTGTTGTAGGGGGTGGGAGGGAGTCCAGGGGTTATGGGGGAGATCTGGGTTCTTGGTTTAGGGAGGCTCTAAATGGGGCAAGAGACAGAGGATGGGAGGGTGGTGAGAAACGGGGGTGGCGGAGGTGGGTTGAGGGGCTGGGAGGAAGCTGGGGTTAAGGAAGGGTAGGGAAAACAGCTACATGATGATACAGAAACAGGATGTTTTTATTGGCTCTATAAAAAAACCAGGCGAACAAAAATGGTTAGGGGACTTGTTTTCTCAGAAATATAACTTTATCTAAAGTGGGATGGTTAGAAGAAAGAATATGGAACATAGGTTAAAAATATGCTCGGTAATATATGTGGTTTGAACAGTCCCCAAAAGAGAAGTAAGGTAGCTTTGGCTATAAAAGCAATGTAGGCAGATTTGGTCTGCCAGCAAGAGACCCATATCCCCTGGGGGAACCATGAGGTGTTGAGAGGGTTAGATATGACACTCTTACCCTGTACACAGCAGATGGGGGCGACACGGGGAGTGGCAATCTTGGCCAGGGAGTCTATATGTAGTATAGGCCATATGATGAGAGATAAAGGTGGTCGGTGGATCATCATTGAATGTAAAGCAGGTGCTGGCAAATTTACCCTCTGTGCTGTCTGTGGTTCTAATTCTGACGAAGCTGAAATATTTGATGTGTTAAATGTGGAATTAGCTTCTTGGCAGCTTCCTCTGGTGATGTGTGGAGATTTTAACATTCATCTTGAACTTAACAAAGGATTTACATCAGCAGTTAGATATTATGGGTGTAAACCCAAGGTATACAAAGGTTTGCGTGATCTGGTACAAGGTCACGCTTTGTTAGATGTATTGGAAAGTTTCAAATCTCCGGACCTGGCCTATACATATTACCCCTTTCCCCACAATAGGTTGGTATGCCTTGATTATTTTTTATTTCATTAACATCAATTTCTGGAGTAGAGATAGAATTAACCTCAAGAATTTTGTCAGCTCACAATCAGCTGTGCCTGGCCGTACCATTGCCTGGATTCTGTAGGCTGCAGCGTGTCTGGACGTTTGACAGGAAATTGTTATGGGATCCATCTTATGTAGATCATATGTGAACATGGTTGACTCACTTTTTAGATGATAATAGAGACACAGCAGCACCAGAAATAATTTGGGGTACATTAAAGGCTGGAATTAGAGGGGAGACTTTGAGTTTTGGCCAGTAGCTGCAGAAAATAAGGGAGGCTGAGGCTAGGAGTTTAACACAAGAACTTATGCAGGTGGAGATTAAATTAGTTCCGACTATAAGAAAGGGGAAAGATATTAGTGTTGATCAAGCCATGGTAACAAAGGCCAATCAGTTTCCGAGTAAGGTGGTAGCAGAGAAATACCAGAGCTCTAGGGCTGAATGCTACGAGTATGGGGAAACCACGGGTAAAATCTTGGCTAGGCAGGTTAGGCAGAAGGTTTCAAATAGGGATGGTGGATTCCCAGGGGGGTAAGGTTGATAAGCAGACAATATTTTGGAAGTCTTCAAGGGCTTCTATGAGAAGTTACACTCTCACGATGAACATCAATTACCTGGGGGCCATGGGGGACCCAGAAAGTTTCTAAGCGAACTACAAACAGGCAAACTCACTCAGGAGAAGCAAAATCTATTGAATGCCCCAATATAATCAGTTGAAATCTTCGAGGCTATGAAATCTTTGGCTGCAGGAAAAGCCCCAGGACTGGATGCCTTGTCAATAGAATTTGTTAAGGTGTTCTGGCAAGAGCTGTGCAAGGATATGCTACTAATGTTTGTAACAGCCCAGTTAGGGCAGATCCCACCCTCCTGGAATTTAGCCACTATAGTAGTGTTTAAAAAAAAAACAGGGCTTCAACCGACCAGGGGTCTTATAGACCCATCTCATTGCTGAACTGCGATGGGAAAATTTATGCCAAAATTTTGGCAAGCAGAATGGCACAAGCTATTGCTCTGTTAGTATCTAGAAGACAGCATGGCTTTAGTCCAGAGAGGGGAACAGTAGATCATATTAGAAGAGTTTTATCCTTGCTCGATCTGTCGGAAGCACAACAAACACCCCTAGGTGTGATTTTGTTAGACGCAGAGGAAGCATTTGACCGCTTAGCTTGACCCTTCTTATGGGAGGTTTTGAGATGAAAGGGTATTGGGGAGGGATTTTTAACAGCTATTAAGGGACTGTATATAACCCCTAAAGCTCGAAAACGCCTGGCCGGCTTAGAATCTGATCCAATATGCATTTCCAGAGGAACGAGACAGGGATGTCCTTACTCTCTGTTACTATTTGCATTATACATAGATCCTTTCTTGAGTGTATTAGAAAAGTGCAAGGATATTATCCCAGTTACTCACTATGGGGAGAGTTACAAGGTATTAGAATGTGCAGATGATGTGGCGATACTCGCAACTAATCCGAAGGTAGCGGTCAAGGAAATTGAAAGATTGGCCAGTGTATCTGTAGCATACTCCGGTTATAAGTTGAACAAGGATAAAACCCAGATTATTTGTTCCCCTCAGACTATTATTAGAGACAATCGGGTTGTATCAGATTACATATATCTAGGGATAAGAATCACTGGCAAGGTTGGTCAGGTTCTGGAGCAGAATATGGCTCTGATGTTGGCCAAAATCAAGAAAGACTTAGATAGGATAAACCATTTACATTAATCCCTTTTAGGTCATTATATTATATTAAAAATGAATATTCTTCCCAAAATACTGTATCTCTCCTGATCCATTCCCCTTGAATTTACAAAAAACTGGCTTACTAGGTTGGAGAGCATTACAAACAGCTTCCTGTGGGGATATACTAAGTCAAGGAGTGCACTGAAGTATATGACACTCCCAAGATCCCGGGTGGCTGGTCCGTCCCCCAGTTTACCCTATATTATTATGTGTGTGCCCTGCAGCAAATGAATGTTTTGATTACCGGGGAAACAGAGGGGTGTTCTTTTTCTGATTCTCCCTCAATTTATGAAATTATGTTGGGCTCGGATGCTCAAGGGTGGCTCCAGAAGCATATAGAACCAAGTTACTATAAGAAAACAAGATTTAAGGTTCTGCAGGCGGCCCAGCTGATATGGCGGCAATTGAAGCGACGTTGTTCTATAGGGAAGATATATAGCTATACACCAGTGTCAGCGCCTCCTCTCCCTTCTTCTATTTTTTTTGGCTCTATAGTGGAGATCTGGAAGCGACAAGGGATAACTCGGATTGGTAATTTATGCTCCGGCAATACATTCAAGGCATTTACTGAACTGCAGCAGCAATATGACATACTCTGATTTCACTTTTTAAATTTCTGCAAATTTGAGACTTTCTTCACTGCCATAAAAAAAAAAAAAAGAGAATATCCCTTTATAGATAAAATCCCAATAATGGAAGCAGTTAGGGATAAGGTTAGGATAGGGACACTTTACAATCTACTGTTAGACAAACAGATGGATGATATGGAGCTGCAGAAAAAAGATGTAACACAGGGGTCGGGAAGCAGGGAAATTGGCTGGAACAATCTGTGAAAACGGCAGAAAGAGCAAATCTTGCATCCAGTCTAAAAACCCAACACTACAAGACTATGTTTAATTTGTACTATATTCCGGCCAAAGTTCGTAAGTGGGCTGGATCTGATGGCACTTGCAACCGTTGTGGGGAATGAGAGGCAGAGATTGCGCACATGTTCTATACCTGCTCCAAGTTGAAACTACTACTACAGGCGATTAAGCTTTTTTTAGTGGATATTATTGGGGTCCAGGCTGCTCTCACACCCACATTGGTAATGTTGGGAGTGTTGGACCCTGCACAGATTAATGACTGTTTGAAAAAAGAGAAATAGTTTCTCTTTATGGCGACTTTATGATTATGTATCGTCTTTGATTGGCTAAAGGTGGCGCCCCCAACATTTGAGAACTGGAGAGTGAGATTACTGGCTCTCCAGACTCTGGAGATGAGTTTATATAAGCTTAAAGGCTATAGAAAGAGACGTTGGGGACAGCGGATTTGGTCAGCACTGAGTAAGTGGGTGCAGGACACAATGTTGCAAGATGGGGCATCAGTTAGCCTTTATTACTCTTAGATAATGCAGTGGTGTTGGTAGAAAGCTCCTTAATTGGGTTATTAGTTATATTTTTGTTTTCTTTATTGATTCAATGTACAGGACTGCCTTGTTATTCTAGTGTTGATCGGTTATTTTTAACATCTTTATGAAGTGACTGTAAAGGTATGTAACTATATCATTCTGTAGCAAAAGATTTATTCTTGTTGATATCAACTATGTTTGCCCAAGGAAACAAATAATAACTAAAAACAAAAAGAATGAGAGACACAAAAACTATTTAATATATACACATACTGTCATTCTAAAAGAGAGACCCATCGAAAAGTGCAAAATGATTATAGTGGTACCACCAATGCCCATTTTATAACCAGCTACTAAACTAAGCTTTCCCAATACCCATGTCCAACTCCCACTCTTGTTGTAAGTGGCCTTCAATGCAGACATTGAATGATATACAGTTTAAGCAAATACATATACTCAGAAATCACAAATTATTGCAATATAAGCAGGCAACACTGAAAATTAAATTCCACTGACACTATCCATAAATGAGTTTGGGAACATGTTTTCTATGTACAGCTCTTCACAGCTTGCTTCGGACTCCAGATAGATATACTTTGTTGTTTGCTTTGCAGTACAGGGAGATTCTAAGATGGAAAATACCAAGAGTTCAAGATTCACATTAAACATCAGCTTATTCTACATGCAAATAGTTGAAATCCAAATCCCTCCTATTAGTTCTGCAGAAAGGGGGCCCTTTGGTACCACACTTATAAAGTAAAATGTTGCTTTCTGTATGCAAGTTTACAATGTAGATTTACCTCAATGGTGCCTACAAAATGTACAAATTCAAAGATGAGATCAATAAATCTAAGTAGCTTTGGGAAAAGGTGGCCATGCTACAAGGATAAGATATCATTGATCCAGTTATAGCATTCAATAGCATATAAATGTGACATGATTCACTTTGAAGGGAACTGTGTGGCAGACTTAGCTACAAAGACAATGGTACGGACCATTGAGGCATCCACTGTGATTCAAGATTAGTCTAAGATCAATGAAGATATCATGATGTCATGCAAAAGGAAGACTCCCTTCAATAGTTTTTACAGCCTCACCCTGGATAAATTTCAAATATAGCAGGGATGGTCAATTCCCAAATGAAATGGTTAGGCTGAACTTCGTAACTCCTGCACAAACTGCAGAACTTCAGAACAAATGATTTGTATAAATTTATTTATTTTAACTGGTGTTACTGATGTTCAGTTGTACATCAAATGGATCGAGGAGACTACTGCTTCTCTGAATGACTGGTCGCTCCATATTAAATATGAAATGGCTGTGGAATCTGGCTGTGGCACTACTCAGCCTTCTGTTATGTGGGAACATTTTAATGAGTGTGGTGGTGGAGTAGTATGGCTTATGGCTACAAGCCTTTTATGGGAAATTACTAGTCAGTGTATTTTCCTATTCCATTGATTTTTCCATTATTTTGAACTGATTTCTGGCTGTTAAATACATTCCAGAAGATTCAGCTAAATCAAAGCTGTGTTCCTTTTTGAGTATTAAATATTATAATATCTGATGTACCTTTTGATATAGTCTAACTCTACCACATTGGGCCCTTTCACTGTATTGTATTGTAATTGCACTTATATAGTGTTTACTACCCCTTACTGGGTGTTTAAGCACTCTACAGCAGGTAGCACACTACTCCAGAACCCAAAATTAGTGGTTAGTCCAGTGGTTAAAGTTGGGTATTGGGATTAGTCTTGTCCTCTGTGCTCTCAAGGAAACCATCCCATGCATTTACTCCACTTTCTTTGTGGAGTATTGAAGAGGTAGGTACAATCATTAGTGGGGTCCATGTGAGAAGCAAATGGTTGATAAAATGAATAAATATATTGTTAAGTTACAAGGGATAAGGTTTCAAAAGGAGATAGATTAAGGCAGGTATCCATGTGACTTGCAGTAGGCTATAAACTCAGAAGACATGCAGAAGGTGAGAGGGATTAAAAGGGTCATTCAAAATGTTTTTAGAGATTTCATGCAAACTGTGTACGTAAACTCTGGTGATGTGGACTCCATTCTGGAATGGCCAAGAGCTGGTTGGTGAAAATTAATGATGTGTACAATTCCCAGTATTCATTTGTAAGATTCCACATAGGCCTCGCAATCATTTAGAGCTCTCAAATACTTTTTAAGTGTTTTGTTCATGTGTTGTTTCAAGTTTATATATTAAAAGGGAAACAAATATTGGATTTTGCTGTTTATCTCCATTGTTTTAATGCCCTGGGCATAAAGATATGTAAAATACTGACCAGGTGGTAACCCTAGACTACCTCAGCAACCACAAGCTCCTCAACACCACGCAGTTTGAATTCAGGCCCAACCACAGTACAGACACAGCACTCATTGCTTCCACAGATGTCATTCATATGATTCAGGAAAGAGGTGACATGTCAGTCCTCACTCTCCTGGACCTCTCTGTAGAGCTTGACATGGTCTCACACCTTATCCTCTTCAGGCACTTGCACAAGATTGGCATCAAGGACCTGCTCTCTGCTAGATCAGCTCCTTCTCAAAGAATAGAACGCAAGCTGGCTGCCTGGCATCTTACTCCTCAGAAGCTTGCAAACTAATAACTTGAGTCCCTCAAGAGCCCCACCCTCTTGAATACATACATGATCACTCTACCAATGTCATCTTCACACACATCAACATCCTCTCCTAGGCAGACAACACACAGCTCATATCATCCCTCTTAGACAAGACCTCCAACGCAAGAAATAAATTCACCAGCTGCATGACAAAAAGTTGATAACTGGATGAAATCCAAATGTTTCAAGCTCAACTCGGACAAGGAAGAAGTTGCGATCTTCTGCAACAACGTCTCACCATGGTACTCCAACCCTTTGGCCGGCTGAACTCAGACCCACATCCATGCTCGGGGCCCATGCTAGGAACCTCCGAATAATCATCAACAGCAAACTGGACATGACTGCATAAATCAACACCATCACTACATCCTGCTTCCAGGCCCAGAAGATGCTAAGGAAGATCTTCAAGTGGCTCCCAAGCAACACAGAAAAAACTGTCACTAATGCTCTACTTATCAGCAAGTTGGATTATGGTAACATCATCTATGCTGAGATCGGCAAGCAACTCACAAGAATACTGCAGACCATCCGGAACTCAGCAGCCACACTCATCCTCAACCTTTCACACAGAAATCACATCACACCACACCTTAGGGAACTACACTGGCTTCCAGTACACAAACGTGCTCAATTCAAACCCCTCACACATACATTCAAGGCATCCTACAACCCATGCCCCATCTAACTGAGTCTCATTTCCTTCCCCCAATCATCCAGGCACCTCAGGTCCACAGGACTCCTACTCACCCACAACCCACACACACATAGACCCAGATCAGGAGGATGAACATTCTCTTACATTGCTACTAAAGCATGGAACAACCTCTCTGTCCACCTCAGAGCCTCCTCGTCTTTTCTTTAATTCTACAAAAAGTTGAAGATTTGGCTTAGGCCTGGGCGGAGCTTGCGGAGATTTACTCCCCAGAATTCTGAGGAGTTATACAAAAACTCAGTAAGATTCCATAGAGTTCCACGAGCAGGTGGAATCGGACATGTTGTGCTGCTCACATTGAATTTTAGCACTGGAAGCTTCTTGCACGGTGTAAAATTAGTTCAAACAGCACCACATGGTACACCAGAGTGTACTGCTTCTTTTTGACCTTCAAGTAGATTTTCTACTCAAGCGGCAGCTTTCTCAATGCGAACATTCATGACCTGCCGTGACCGACCATATTAAGAAATCTTGCCAGGAAGCATTCTAGCGCCCAGAAATCATGCTAAAACTCACAAATTCTTGCTCCCCATCTTATTGTTGGTGAACCGCATGAAAGAAAAATCTCTGCCACACAATGGTTGGTGGAGTTCTGCTTGAACTCCACGCTGCAAGGGATAGCAGAGTGGGTAAAACTCAGCAAATTGCACCTGCACCCACCCCTACAATTAACCAACCTAGCATAGGTAAGGCTAGGCACCCATGCCTGTTCAGCGTTAGGACACTCTTGCGGATGATAGTGAGCTTTACAAATAGCCATTGAGACACAGTAATTTACAACACATTAAGGCACAGTTTTCACACTTATAAAATCAATATCAGATCCAAATTTCTTTTTCTAATGTGTAATTACTAATTTATAATTTAGTGGTGGGTTGTTAGATTTGTAGGGGATTATAGTAGGTACTTTTTGCAAGTATTAATTATTGTTATTTATTGAAATTCGTTTTTTGGTTGATTGAACGATGGCTTGATAAATAATTATGCTAATTATTTAATTATTTTTCCTGTCAATAATTTTTTGCATTTTAATGAATAGTTAATTTGTTTTTGAGTAGGTTTAGTAAGACACTTCCAAAAATGAATTTTATATTCATTATTTGCTTTTATTCTATTAGTTTTATTTGATTACAATGTATGTTATGATATTTGATTTGCTGCTCACTGTAATTTTTGTAGCCTTGTTTTTGTGGTAGTATGGAGGGAAGTACATTTTTTTAAAATGTATTTATTTTATTTTATATTTGTTAATTTTTTTATTAATATATTTTATTTTCTATTATATTTGCATTTTATGTATTTATAATATGTATATTTATTATCTATACATTTTAATATCCCTGAGGTCAAACACTTTCTCTGATTTTGCTTACAGTGATGTGGGAATAGTAAATCTTACCCCTCAAAAGTCCAATATTTTCCCTAGTTACTTAGATTGGAATGGCAATAGCAATGGTAAATCTAACCTCTCCAAAGTCTAACACTTTCCCTGATTTTGATTGCATTGGAGTAGGAATAGAAAATGTAGTCCCTCCAATGTCTAACACTGTCCCTGCTGTTTCTTAGGTTTGTTGGGAACAGTAAATTTACTGACTCCAAAGTCCAACACTTTTGCTTATGTTATAGCGGAAATAGTATATCTAACCCTGCTAAGTACAGCAAGCACCTTCCATGTTGTTGCTTAGATTGGAGTAGGAATAGTTCATATAACCTCTCCAAAGTCCAACACTTTACCTAATTTCCCTTAGGTTAGGGTGGGGATTGTAAATCTAAACAGTTTTTCATGACATTCTAAACGACAATCTTTTTGACTCAATATGATCTTAGTTCACCATCATATTTACCAAAGTATGTAAACTTGATATTGTTGTAGGCGATATTTTAGAAACGATAATCGGGTGCCACCCTATTGCTGATCACAGTATTCTGTCATGCACCCGCTACTACGGACGTATGTGGTCATATGCGGCGAAACTATAAACCAGCAAGTTGTAAGTTGTAAAAGCATTTTTATTGTTAGTTGCTATAAATTGTGACCAGTTGACATGTTACATACCTGTACATGCGCGCATCTTCACGACGGGCACGTCATCACTGATATAATAAATAGTGAGCTGGTGCGCATGGGCCCAGTCTCTGACACCAGCTACAATGAGTGAAGTGCTTTGTTTACAAGCCGCCGGCCACAAAGCTTGTGACCTGTGTCTCCCTGCAGCAAAGGTGCTAACAACACCCTATATCTCACCTATCTGGGCGTCGCAATAGAGGGCTCCCTGAATAATTTTTAGATGGCAGACTCCAGGTTTTCAAAAATGGCATTTAGATATTTATTTATTTTTATATCTTCTATATCAGGTGGCTTTCTCACAAGTTAAACAAAATAGCAAAAATAATAACAAAGTACATCAGACACATATAGAACCACAGAAACAAGTCGTGAACCAAAGATGGTCTTGGGTATAAAACTCTGGACACCATCAACAAACATCGTTATAAGAAGGATTTGCAGAGTCAAGTCAATAGAGGCTTATGTTCTGTAAATTGCCTTCTAGTATTTTTAGTACATAGTAATTCTTCCTGTAAAGTACTATATGAGTCTGTACTAATTTTGGTGGCTGTTGTGTGTTTTTGGGTGGAAATGATTTTTTCAGGAATCTGCCCATGTGCCTAGTCATTTCATCTGAAATGTTGCTTATCCAGAAAAATATTTTCTCTTCCATTGTCTCTAGATGTTCTTTGGTTAAGGATTATGTGATTTTTTTTTCTTACTTTGTTTTACATAGGACATTCCAGAGTGAACTAAATCAAATCATCACTTACTTCACAAGCACAGTTGGCTGAAGAGCCATGGGTTCTTTTCTTTTGAAGTGTAATTAACGGGAGAGCTTCACAAACGGCCTCTTTCTGTGTTATTTTTTAGAAGCTTGAGATATGACTGTGCATATTTCGAGGTGACAAAGAGGCAAAACAGTCTTGGTGATTGAAGATTATCTATAGCGATACACCATCCTTTATATTGGTGCTTGATAAATTGGTATTCAACAAACACATTGTTTCGTCGAGTGTGTATAAAGCGTGTATAAAGCGTAGACTTTGATTACTGAAATTCAGGAAAAGGTTGAGTCGTAGAGTTTCCTTCTCCCCAGTCAAAGTGAACTTTGATTTCATATGCTAGGATAATATCAGATTCCAAGGCTAAGTTGCAAAACTGGCAGACATCATAAGCAAAAACTTCTAAGACTTTCTTTCATGGGGACCTATCTTGGCCATGCTGTTGTCAAGGCCCCACAGTCCTGTTCCGTAGGATATATGGCATCATTCTTATGCTTGAACAACTAGCTCGAGATACAAAACAGCAAATGGAAAAGTTTGAGAATGGGATTTAATGATGCTTCATTTCTTAATGGCTTTTTTAATTTGTGTGTCCCATTTCCAATGATGGGTTAAAGTTAGGACTAAAGAAGTGTAGGGTTTTACGTCTTCTAGTTTAGTTCACCCAACAGTGAGCACATTATTTTGTCACTTGTTTTTCATAAAGACCATTGTCTTTGTTGTTTGAGAATGTATTTTCTATTTGATGAACACTAATTTTCCATAGCTCTTAATTAGACAGTAGTCCTTTGGGAATTCTTTGCTGAGGACAGAATTAACAAATTAGAGAAAGCTGAAACCTGGAAGCCTTCTATGGGAGGCAAGTCTTAAAAACGTTTTTAGGAATTCTTTATATAAATCATTTGTTCAGGGTAAGAACAGGTGTGGGGCAAGTAGACAACCTTGCTTGGCTCCACTTGGGATGGTGAACTGTCTGCTGAGAAGACCTTTTTGGTTCATACTTTCTTGTGACGTTCTATGTGTATACAGCATTTTCACTAGTGTCAGTATAATAACATACTGGGTGTGGTTGATTCAAGTTCTTGATTCCTGTTGGCATGACCAGAAAACACTGCCACCTTTTGAGCAGCCATAAAAGATTTGCAATGATTAGTTTTGATGAAAGCTTTCATTCAGACAATAGGTTGGCACTGGCAGCAAAAGCTTTACTAATGCAATGTCTGCTCTGGGACTCCATCTGCAGTGCGTGTATCCTTTCTTTTCAAAATGGAAAAGAATAACTCAGTAAACTAACGGCATGCTTAAACAAGCCTTGACTGCTAGTGTATTGGCCTCCGAATTGCCATGGTGCAACAACCTATATCAGGCTTAGGGTTGGTTGGTAAATCCATGTTTGTGTCAGATTATCTCTTCCCTAGAGAGGGAGAGTCACAGCCTGGTCCATGTATTGATCTATTGCAGATCTCTAAAGAAATAAGATTGTTATTTTGAGCTTCAAAAGATCAGTCCACATTCCACCACTAACACCAAAATGCTGGAGTTTGGTTCACAAACAAAGATCTGTAAATGGGTATATCAACCCTGTACCAATAAGAATTTTAAATTTGCACACTAAACGAGCTTCATTGTACCCATAAGATCCTCAAATCTCAGAGGGTGCCCTTGGCCTTCCTCAATGAGGAGGGGTCTCAGTGTTCAATACAGTCTTATTAAACAGTAGAAATACCTATCTGTCCAGAAAGGATACAAGGTATATTTTAAATTCTGTACAACAGGTAGAAGATATACCCTCCTTCTCCAGGTAATAATCTTCAAATAATGGTGTTAGTCCATAAAACAATATTCCCTCATTGCTTTCACAGCGCTTTTTACCAATACCGATGGGATTGAGAGAGCGTAGTTTAAACATTACCTATTTTAGATGTGAAATGCTTATATTTAACAATGCTGCAATAATAATATTATTCATTGAAACGGATTTTAAACATGGAAGAATTATTGTACGCATATACTAATGTCATTTATAAGAAATAATTGTTTGCATTATGAATTGATCGAATACATTAACACGTAGGAAGATCGCATTTTATTAGAATCCATAAATCTTAAGTTAGCGTGAGCTGAAGAATTAGCTGTGCAACTCTCATATTAAAGCATATTTTTCTATTTCTCCAGTGTGCTGACTTGCAAAAGGCCATGACCCAGCATTTGTTCTTTTCTACGTTTTTGCAACATTGATAGTTTTTCACATTCGCATGCTAGCTGCTTTAGTATAGAGTTATAAACTTTGCAACAAAATATGGACACTTTCAAGGACGTTCGACCATGGAAAAGAGAACTTTTGACCCGAAGAGTGTGCCAAAGAATGAAGTGACCCCGGATGTGCCACCTACGAAAAACGTCAATTGTGAAGACCAATCAAAATATTATAAATTATCTTAAAATGACAAATGCATTACTTAATGTATAATTTGATAGTTTACAGATAATGGGGAAAGTGACTGTCCAATAGAATTTTGGGGCAAGGTATTGCAAAAAGTGGATAAAAACCCATGACACAGAGGGTTCGAGAGACCTAGGTAGGGAATGATATCGATTGCATCCAGAAACTCTGTCACTCTGTTTGGTGACTTGAGACTTAATAAAATTATCCTCACTCTTAGCTGCCCCATTACGCTTTCTTCCTTATGAGGGAAGTGTCCCCTGCTCTTAGACTAGATAGACTGACGGTGATTCAACTGATGTCCTGAAGACGAAGTCTGAACCTGTATGCTGACCTATTCCAAGGAGGTTACATATGACTGATGCTATTGAAATTCGTCTATTTGCTTTTTCTTTCTAGGTACCAACTGCTGTATTTTTGATTAGTGGCCTTAGTTAGATGTTTTCTAAATTGCTGTTTTAAATTGTTTTTGCATGAAGTCCAACATGCTGATGCTAATTAGTGGTTAGGCTAGGATTCACCTCGACTGACGCGACGAACGTGACTGACATGGTGAAATGCTGAACTGCGTTGTATATGTTATTCTACATATTTGATTTCTGGCTTAATGTTTGTCATCTTCACATTGTCTAAGTCCAATTACAATTGCCATATCGTGACTATGCTCTCTTGCTTCTTGGTTTTGAGATTAATTCATCTGCTATTAGATTGTTATCAATAGGGAAATAAAATTCACAAAACTTCAATAAAGTGTGGTTATTCATGGCTGAAAGGTCATGGTTGCGCTGACTGTTTTAACAAATGTCTAAACTGAAATATATTGTGGTGATATATGTTGATGACATTATTGATATATAGCTTGACATATTGATTAGTTACCTCGTCTTACGGTGTCTCACCACTGGGTCAAAAGATTCATCGGCCTAAAACGAGTCCTAATGTGTATAAATTAACATAGAAGGACGCGTTAACAGTTCTGGTAGCAGAGCGACGGTTTGGCCCTTGGGGGCCCTAAGACGGAGATTCATTGTTTAATTTGTTTTTCTGTGATAATGCAATTTGGAGGTATGATGGGTTGCTAAGCTCGCCATGGCTTTCCTGGGATCTCGGAGCCTTCCTAAATGAGTTGGGAATGTTCTCGGCGCCATAGTATGAGTGGTTAGGGTCTTTGTGCTTGCCTAAAGCTTATGCATCTTGCAGGTGGTTGTGGAAAATTGTGTGCATTTAGGTGAAATTAAGTGTTGTTTAGCAGGAGTAGGCGTACTCCACAGTATGAGAGTAGGGAACTCGGCGTACTTCATGTGAATGTAGCGCTTGTTGCTCAAAATTATCCACGTGGTTGGTTATTGTGTACGGACCTGTTGAGGTCTAAGACTCCGGAGTATGAAGATAAATGTGGTTTATGTTGTAATCTGTGCGGTTTAGTAGGTCAATCGGGCGTGGTTGACAAGTCGAGTTTGAGTCATAACGCATGAATTAAAACTTCGATGGAGATTTGAATTCTAAAGTGCACTAGAAGGAGTCATTGACAAGTCGAGAGTAGAATTTGCGGGTCGAATTCTGCTTTCGTATGCGGGGACTGATAAGGAGAGAGTAGCGGCCGAGGCTTCAAGTGAAATCGCCGTAAAGTTCTGAAGCTAATGTGTTACCCTTCCTGTAGTAAACCGACAGATTTGTGTTGTCATTTTAGATGCTCGCAATAAAATTGCATTAGTTTGTGAGAGTTGTAAGGGTTAGTAAGGAGCGGACAAGCCACAAGACTGTGTGTGTGAGTGTGTCGTCAGTGGTGCCGCGCTGAGATAGGTCAGATGTTGAGAGGGGTCGCGCACGGATTGGCTGCCGTCCGTGAGAGGCAAATAGGTTGAGAAAGGGCGGGTGAAGAGTGTCCTGGGAATTAAGCCATTTTTGATTAAATACAAATCAAGAGAATTGCAAAAATGAATTTTGTCAAAGCATTCAAGAGCACTCTAAAGGGAGATGTACATATTGTAGCAACTGATGGGGAACCTACACCACCTGAGGGTACTCCAGCTTATACGGTTATGGAAGAAAAAGGTGTCGCGCCTTGTTTATGGATGAAACAGTTGCGCAAATTAACAGAGAAAGAAGGGTGTTTAGCGTTTCCAGAACATGGGACGTTCAATCCAAAAGTACTAGAAAATCTGAGGTGTATGTTAAGTACACAACAGCCACCTCCAAGACTGGCACAATATGAGGCTTTAGCGATTTGGGACTTAATGGCTCTTAAACATAGACAAGAAAGGTTTCAGAGAAGGCTGAAAAGGGCAGAAAAATCTTATGCAGAAGCTAGGTGGGACAACGAGAGCAAAATGTGGAGAAGGGGAATTGTAGATGGGTTGAAGTTATTTCCAGCAATAACTCAGGAAGAGGAAAAACAAGGAAAGAAAGCCTCCTGTAAAACTGATAAAAACTCAGGCAATTCTAAAGAAAATAAAAGATCCTGGGAAGAGGACGATGATTCAGACGATGAGGAATTTATGGATAGGTGTTACATGATCGTCCGCCATCGTATGCGGTGAGCGACAGCGCTCCAAGCACTAGCTTGGATCCTGGGAACCAGACGCAAGAAAAGGGACTTACTGATACGGCACAGACTAGCCATACAGCTTTGATACAGAATAGTGTCAGTGTACCCACTGCACCCGACATGCCGATACAGTTGCAACCGCCACCACAGTTAAAGAGAATCTACCCTGATGTTCCAGTGCTTGAGACTACCACAAATTTAATAGTGCCGCCAGACCCGATATACACAAAGTCAAAGTTAATACAGATTGAATCAACCCCGAAGTTAATGTCCCAACCCCCACAGTTGATACCAGGACATAACCCTGTAGCGGGACCGCCACTAGTACCTGTTCCGGGGACATTGGAACAGACTTATGGTGTTGCTGCTCCAAGGAGTCTGGGTCCAGGTCAGACACCTGCCGCTATATCTCTAGCTATTACTGTTGGTCCCCCAGTGCCGTTATATGTACAAGGTAAAACAGGGGTGTGTGAACAGGGAGTGATGACACAGGAAGCGATCAGAGGAGAGCCTATGGGGACTCCACAGATAATGGCCCCTGGAGAGCAAGTAAATGAGCCACCGAGACCTTAAATGGACCTTAGTCCAATGGGGGCACCTCTCGAAGCAATGCGTCAAGCAGGATTAGGAGTTTTACTCCCCAGATCACGAGCACAAATACCTCGCATTCTCCAATGATACATGCAGGGAACATTTCACTACAGGGATTTACAGTACAACAGTTAAACGAATGGTTAGAGAAAACCTATACTTCGCAAAAGACTGCAGTGGCCATCACAGTCGAACCTGAGAAGGAGAAACAAGATGAATACTTAAACTTTGTACAACTAGGAGCAGAAGCTGCCGAGTTAGTAGAAGGGACAATGGGAGTAAATAGATTGGAATCATACACAGAGGCAGAATTGAGATATTTGTGTCCCAAAATTACTAAGGAGGTAGGCAAAGTACATCAGAGAGTGGCAAACTTAGCAGACAAATACAATATCGATATCGGAAACACTAAACATTTGAAAAGGGGTTACAGGTTAGATTTCGATTCAAAAGATTTTGAACACATGAGATCTGCAGGCATGAAGGCACATTTGAGAGAATTGTTGCAGAGTGCACAAATTTGGGGTGCCTTGGAGAAATGGGAAGGCAGATGGGCAAAGAAAAGAGATAAGGGGAAGAGTGATAGTCCAGGGTCTAATCAAGCTAGGAGCTCACCTAATCTGGATTCAGTAAAAATACTGCCTATGAGAGAGATGGCTGGTGGTGATGGACTAGAGGAGACATTCTGGGGGTCATTCTGACCCCAGCGGTCAGAGACCGCCGGGGCCAGGGTCGGCGGGAGCACCGCCGACAGGCAGGCGGTGCCCCGCAGGGCATTCTGACCGCAGCGGTTCGGCCGCAGTCAGATGCGGAAAACCGGCGGCCTCCCGCCGGTTTTCCGCTGCCCTTGTGAATCCCCCATGGCGGCGGAGCGCGCTCTGCCGCCATGGGGATTCTGACACCCCCTACCGCCATCCTGTTCCTGGCGGGTCTCCCGCCAGGAACAGGATGGCGGTAGGGGGTGCCGCGGGCCCCTGGGGGCCCCTGCAGTGCCCATGCCAATGGCATAGGCACTGCAGAGGCCCCCGTAAGAGGGCCCCACTTTGTATTTCAGTGTCTGCTTTGCGGACACTGAAATACGCGACGGGTGCCACTGCACCCATCGCACCTTCCCACTCCGCCGGCTCAATTCTGAGCCGGCGTCCTCGTGGGAAGGTTGATTTGCCCTGGGCTGGCGGGCGGCCTTTTGGCGGTCGCCCGCCAGCCCAGGGCAAATCCCAAAATACCCTCAGCGGTCTTTCGACCGCGGAGCGGTATTTTGGTGGGGGAAGTCTGGCGGGCGGCCTCCGCCGCCCGCCAGACTCAGAATCACCCCCTCTATCTTTTACAAATGATTATCCTAGGTTAAGAGAGAAGCCGATCGAATGGTATCAACAAACGGATAGGTTTGTGAAGCTTGCAAAGTGTCTCTGGGAAGATTTGAATACTTTGTTTGAGATCATTGTTCTGCCGGATTTGTGGCTCGAGTGCAAAAGAGGGGTAGATTGGCCGACAAAGGAGCCGGCAAGAGATAAGGTGACCGGAGCACCTTCAGAAGAGGTGATGAAATATTATCATAAAGTGATTGAGTTTCTGAAGCAAAAGGTGTCACCGAAGGTGACTGATTGGCAGAAAATCGACCGGACCTCTCAAGAGGTTAAAGAGTCAATACATGCTTATTATGAGAGATTGTTGAAAGCGTTCAAGCATTATAGTGGTTCTGAGACAATTGAACCGAAGGACATGAATCACCTTGTGTTCAGATTCGTTGAAGGGCTGAGACCGGAAGTTAGCCAGATGATTAAGAATCATTTGATTTGTTGGCAAGCAAAGCCGATTGATGAGGTGCTGCAGTATGCGAAATACTGTAGGGACGAAATTGAGTTGAAACAGAAAAAGTTGAAAGAGAAAGTGATGGTGATGCAGATAAGGGCTGCACAGGCAGGAATACAGGGAAATGGAGTTCAGCAGATGATACAACAGCAACCGCAAATGAATGGTGTGTTTCAGGCTCAGCCAAGAGGCAGAGGTCGGGGTTTGTGAACCGTGGTTCGGACATGAATAATGTTGTTATTCAAAATAATGCTCAAGGATTGAAAAAGATGTCGCCATGCCACGCGTGCGGGGGCGTGGTGCATTGGAAACGGGAGTGTCCGAACGTGGTGCAGGATGGTGCAGTTCAGCAGAGCACTAATGTTGGTACATTGCAAAATTTACGAGGTCCAAAGATGAGACATCAAAAACTGAATTTTAAGAATAATTTGACACAAATGCAAGGGGTACAGCCCGTGCAGCAGATGCAAATGCCACGTTTTCAGTCAATACCAATGCAACCAGTGCAGCAACAGATTCCCATGGTACCTAGACAGCAAATGCAATTACCAATGGCCCCGATGGGGCAGCAACAGGTGATACTTCCTCAGCAGGACACAGGTCAGGTAACAAGTCAAAATAACACTGTACAACAGTTCCCATTACGAGGTGAAAATGGCATGAATGAGGATTGGTCAGATGACAGCTCAGGCAGTGAAGAGTGCAGGCTTGCAGCATCCCTAGAGGTAGATCGGAAAGGCCCATACGTAGAGGGAAAAGTAATGGGCTATAGGGTTTCGTTTTTGGTTGACACAGGAGCTACATGCTCTATAGTTCGAAGTGCAGAAGTCCCAAGATTACCTCTTTCAGGGCGAACCATACGAGTGGTTGGAGTAGCAAATCAGTATCTGACTAACCCAATGACTGATCCGGTACAAGTTGAAATTGGCAACTTCCAAGGGCTGCATAGATTTGTTGTATGCGATTCAAGTCCAGTATCCTTACGAGGAAGGGACTTACTGTGTAAGACAAAATGTTCGATTACCTGTTCCAATGATGGAATTGAGGTACAGACAAACAGTGACGATGAGGGAGATGAGAGTCATTTCATAGAGGAATAAACAGGGACAAATGAAGATTACCCTTTGATTACTTTGTTTCCAATGCATACCTTGATTGACTTACCTGTTGAATTACAAGGGACAGTGACAGAGAAAGTGTGGGATTTGACTGGGAAGGAAGTCGGATTAATAAAAGGGGTAGAACCAGTTAAAGTCCAGATCAAATCAAATGCAGTGTTCCCACAAGTGTCACAGTATCACATGACCCAAGATGCCCTCATTAAGGTATCACAAATAATTGCAGATTTTCTCAGACAAGGAGTTCTGAAAGAAGCCTTGAGCAGTCCATGTAACTCACCCATTATGGGTTTAAAAAAGCCCTGTGGAAAAGTTTGAATTGTGCAAGACTTGTGAAAAATAAATGAAATTGTGGTAAAATGTTGCCCTGTGGTACCTAACCCAGCAGTAATAATGTTCCAGGTCCCCTGTGATGCTGAATGGTTTACTGTAATAGACCTGTCACAAGCTTTCTTTTCGATACCTCTCCATGAAGATAGCCAATTTTTGTTCAGTTTTAAATTCCTGGATAAGGTGTACAGTTGGTGCAGAATTCCACAAGGGTTCTCAGAGTCACCATCCATTTTCAATCAGATACTGAAGAAGGATTTGGAACCTCTTGTACTGCCTTTTAATTCAACTCTTGTGCAGTACATCGATGATTTGTTAATTGCGTCCAAAACCAGAGACACTTGTAAATATGATACTATTGCATTACTGAATCATCTGGGAAAGAAAGGGCACAAGGTGTCGCCCAGAAAATTACAATATTGTCAGAAAGAAGTGAAATACTTGGGACACTTGATTGAGAAAGGGTCCAGAAGAATATCAAAGGAAAGAATAACAGCAGTTTTGCAAATGAATCCTCCAACGACAAAAAGAGATGTCAGGATGTTTTTGGTAATAGTGGGCTACTGTCGCCAGTGGATACCCACCTTCTCAATCATCTCAAAGCCATTGATAAAATTGACAGGAAAGGAAGTCAAAGATGAGCCATACACAATAACTTTGTCAAAAGAGGAGCTTGAGTCATTCGTAGAATTAAAAGAATGCATGTGCAGGGCACCAGCATTGGGAATGCCAGACTACGAAAAGCCTTTTCTGTTGTTTTGTCATGAACGTGATGCTTGTTCTTTGTCTGTCTTAACACAGGTCCACGGAGATGCAAATCGCCTTTAGCATATTTTTCAGCTACTTTGGACCCTGTCGCAACAGCCTTACCGGGTTGTTTGCGGGCAGTTGCAGCAGTTGGTCAGAGCCTTTTACAATGCAAAGGCATAGTCATGGGATACCCACTGACAGTAATGGTTCCACATTCAGTTGAAATTCTCTTGACACAAACTAAGACTCAACACATGACAAATGCACGTCTAACCAGATATGAAACGATCATATTGGGGTCGCCAAATGTCACCCTTAAAAGATGCACTGTGCTGAACCCAGCAACCTTGCTTCCTAACGAACACACTGAAGTCAAAGACGGGGAAGAATTTGAGCATGATTGTCTTGAGGTGACAGAGTTATGCACCAAACCTTGTCCAGATATTCAGGACACTCAATTGAAAGAAAATGACTGCATTATGTTCGTTGATGGGTTCTGTCTTAGAGACTCTGCCGGAACACTAAGAGCCGGTTACGCAGTATGTACCATAACTGGCATTGTCGAAGCCTCCTGGCTCGAGAGAGTGTTCTCTGCACAAGTGGCAGAATTAATTGCCCTTACTAAGGCATTCCACGCAGCTGTAAATTTGAAATTTACTATCTATACTGACAGCAGATACGGATTCGGAATTGTGCATGACTTTGGCCAACTTTGGTCACAGAGGGGTTTCATGACCTCCTCTGGTTCCCCTGTGAAAAACTGAACAAATAAGAGATTTGTTGCATCCAATTCAGTTACCTCAAGAAATTGCCTTGGTGAAGTGCAGTGCTCACATCAGGTCACAAGATTTTGTGTCTATGGGAAACGGATATGCAGATCAAGTTGCAAGGTTTTGTGCATTGAACTGTATATCGTTTAAAGAACAATGGGAATTGTTACCACAATCTGAGAATGACACACAGTTGAATATGGCATTACGAGTAGTTGAGACCTTAGATGAACTGAAAACATTACAAGGTCGTGCGAGCAAAGAGGAGAAACTCTCTTGGCAGAGAATGCAATGTATACAAAGAGCTGATGACTTATGGGTTTCAGAAGAGGGAAAATTGGTCCTGCCAAATAGCCTTTTGTCACAGTTTGCCCGGCTATACCATGGACAGGCATATCTAGGAAGAGATGCCATGATCAGGTCCTTTAAGATTGATTGGTTCAATCCAAAATTCAGACATGCCGCAGAAATCACTTGCCACAGGTGCGTCATCTGTCAACAGATGAACGCTGGAAAAGGAACTGTGGTAACTTTGAGCCACATTGGGAGAGCTGGAGGTCCATTCAACAAAATGCAAATGGATTTTATCGAAATGCCTGTTTGTAGAGGATTGAAGTACGTGTTGGTGATTGTGTGTGTTTTCAGTCATTGGATTGAGGCATATCCCACACGTAGGAATGACAGTCTTACAGTTGCAAAACTACTACTTAGGGAACTGATACCAAGGTTCGGGTTCCCAGTTTCTATAGAATCAGATAGGGGAAGACACTTTGACAATGAGGTGATTAAACTTCTGTGTGCCACACTCAACATTGAACAAAAGCTGCATTGTAGCTATCGCCCTGAAGCATCAGGACTAGTTGAGCAGATGAATGGTACTCTGAAATCAAGAATGGCAAAAATGTGTGCAGCAACAAACATGAAATGGCCAGATGCCTTACCTCTAGTACTGATGTCTATGAGAAATACCCCAGACAAGAGAACGGGACTGTCCCCCCATGAAATCCTCATGGGCAGAGCAATGAGATTACCAGCAGTACCTGCAAATGCACTAGTGAATATTACAGATGATATGGCGTTGGATTACTCCAAAGGTTTGGCTGACGTGATTCGCTCTTTTTCTCACCAGGTGGAAGCTAACACATTTCCACCAATTGGCGATCCAGGTCTCTCTCTGCAAGCTGGAGATTGGGTGGTTGTCAAGAAGCACGTAAGGAAATCGTGTCTAGAGCCACGCTGGAAAGGGCTGTATTAAGTAATATTGACGACCACCACTGCTGTGAAATGTGCCGGGGTTCCCAACTGGATACATGCCAGTCACACGAAAAGGGTAACGTGTCCTGTTGAAGAGGAACTTGAAGTTTCCGGTACAGCAACTTCAGGAAGAGAAGTCTCAGGGTCAGAGATCAGTCAAGAAGGAACTGAGACTGCGGAAGAGCCCACTGAGAACAGCCTTGTCCCTCAAGCTATCGATGAGTTCGAGAGAGGTGACAGAGCGCCTATCTCAGTAGAGGCAGCAGGAGAAATTATCTGAGGAGAGGTTCTCCCAGAAGTAGACGAATACGGGTTAGAATCTGAACCCAACACAGAACCAGAAGAGGAAAGAGAAGGAGGATCTGTAGATACAAATCAAAACGTGTCAGAATCTCCCGAACCAGTTGCAGGTCCGTCAAGAGAAAACACCATATCACAAGAGGAGGGTGCTGTCCAACGTCCTGAAGGAAAGCGTCGAGAAAAGACACATAGAGGCGATAATTGGCCAGACAAATCACATCTTAAAATAAAAGAGGTATCAAATGACACCATAAAAGAAGAAAGTGATACCACACAAGCTGATGATCTGAGTGAAGGAGAACAACAAGGAGAAAGACGAGTAAAGAGGAAAAGAATTGCGAACAGAAGATATACAGGTCCTGAATGGGCGTATGCTACAACATCTGAATGGCAACAAGAATTCCTAGCATTTTGTTTTGATCGAGAAGTACCAGGCCAGTATTACGGTACCTGAACAAAATTCAAGGAAGACTTGGCTAAGTTTGAAACATTTTGTAAACTAAAGAAAAGGACTCTAGAAACTTACTGGAAGTGACATTAAAACCGGATTTGACTTAAAAGATACCTGATTGTGACAAGCTGCTAACCTGAATTGACGAAAAGGGTCCTGGAGTGAGTGGAGACGCTGTAATTTTACAAATAAAAAAAATAAAAAAGTTTTCCCTCAAGTTGATTGTTGATCTGCTATTCTGATTCTATACAAACATGTCTTACAGTAGCAAAGGAAGTAAAGTGTGTGGTTGGTTAGGTCTTATAATGGGTGTTGTGTGTGCAATAATGGTTGTAGGAGTGATTGTGGGAATGCCATGGAGAGAGAAAGAAACGATTAACGCAACTTCAAAACCTGAGACTACCACTAAACTAACATCTTGGGAGAAATTTGAGCAGGATGCAAGACATATGCATGAGGGAACTAATGCAAAAGGGGAGCTTTCTACTAATGTCTTCTATCGCTTACTAAACGAATATGTGGAAACAAAGGATGCAAAAGACTGTTATGTATGTACTAAAATTCCTTCATCTGTGCAGGAGGGAGTTACTTATCATAGCCTCCCACTTACTTATGGAATTAGTTGCAGCTTGCTACTAACAATATTCTATAATCAAGAGCATGTGCAATACTTTTATTCGAATTTAGATGTTGTGTTTTCTTTTGTGCCTTTGATTGAATTTTTGAATAAATTAGCTAAAGAGCATGATATAAAGATAGTTAGAGGATTTTTTGAGCCAACACTTACATTTGGAACTGTTTATGCACATCGCAACAATTTGACTTGCTTATTGTCGCCTGTAGAAAAGAGCTTTCTAGATCACACAGATGATAGACGCAAAGTACTAAAAGAAAGGTTAGAAAAAGGATTAGAAAAACACACCTATGCAAATGATTATGCTTATACTGCAATCAAAACACAAGGTAAATTAGCTATAGATGCATTACACGTAGGTAGGCTCTGGTATATAGACCAAAATCTGATCAAGACAATTTGTTTGTAGGTACGAGTGAGTGTAGGCATGTGCTTTTGTTTCAGAGTAAATGGACCTTTATGTTAAATGGACAAGATCCAGCGATTCCTGGAATCTATTACATTTGTGGGCTAAATGCTTATTACCGTCTCCCTAAGGGATGGTATGGGACATGTTATTTGGGGATAGTGTTCCCAAAGATATACCAGATTGATGACTTAAAACAAATACCTAAGACGTCTGAATTACAACATTCCAGACAAAAACGAGAATCAGTGGCGGCTGTCATTGGTGATATATTTGGAGCTATAATCCCGTCAGTAGGGGTTATCTTGAATTCTATGAAAATTCAAAAGTTGTCTACTATTGTGGATAACATGCTGACAAACTTTACAGGAGCCATACTCCTGATGGATACTGAACTTGCTGCAGAAAGAGCTATGACTCTTAAAAATCGGCTTGCTTTAGACATTCTTTTAGCAAAGAGTGGAGGGGTCTGCAAAATGCTTAATGAGCGTCATTGTTGCTCATTTATTCCAGATAACAGTAAGAAAATTTGAAGCATGCCTACTAACCTTACTAGAGATAGTACAGTTTTGAAGGATTTAAAAGAACTTGGTGTTTGGGAGAAATTTGGAAAGGGAATTGCCCGAGTGGGAAGCTGGTTTACCAACATTTGGAATGGGATACTTGCAAAAATTATGATGGGTCTATTAATTGTTTTGGTTTGTCTATTAGGATTATGGGGGATATGTAAAATAAATGACAAAGTAAAAAGAAATTGGACCAAAAGAACCAGAAGAAATGAAGAAAGTGAAAGAGAGAAAATGTTCAATGAAATATGGGAAAGTTCTCATAAAGGGCAAGATGTTGAAATGCGCATCATGCGCAAGGTGAAAAACTAGATCAAAGAAAGATTTGTGATGACGAGCGTCATCAGAGGAGGGACTGAGAGAGCGTAGTTTAAACATTACCTATTCTAGATGTGAAATGCTTATATTTAACAATGCTGCAATAATAATATTATTAATTGAAACGTATTTTAAACATGGAAGAATTATTGTACGCATATACTAATGTCATTTATAAGAAATAATTGTTTGCATTATGAATTGATCGAATACATTAACACGTACGAAGATCGCATTTTATTAGAATCCATAAGTCTTAAATTAGCTTGAGCTAAAGAATTAGCTGTGCAACTCTCATATTAAAGCATATTTTTCTGTTTCTCCAGTGTGCTGACTTGCAAAAGGCCATGACCCAGCATTTGTTCTTTTCTACATTTTTGCAACATTGATAGTTTTTCACATTCGCATGCTACCTGCTTTAGTATAGAGTTATACGCTTTGCAACAAAATATGGACACTTTCAAGGACGTTCGACCATGGAAAAGAGAACTTTTGACCCGAAGAGTGTGCCAAAGAATGAAGTAACCCCGGATGTGCCAACTACGAAAAACGTCAATTATGAAGACCAATCAAAATATTATAAATTATCTTAAAATGACCAATGCATTACTTAATGTATAATTTGATAGGTTACAGATAATGGGGAAAGTGACTGTCCAATAGAATTTTGGGGGAAGCTATTGCAAAAAGTGGATAAAAACCCATGACACAGAGGGTTCAAGAGACCTAGGTAGGGAATGATATCGATTGCATCCAGAAACTCTGTCACTCTGTTTGGTGACTTGAGACTTAATAAAATTATCCTCACTCTTAGCTGCCCCATTACGCTTTCTTCCTTATGAGGTAAGTGTCCCCTGCTCTTAGACTAGATAGACTGACGGTGATTCAACTGATGTCCTGAAGACGAAGTCTGAACCTGTATGCTGACCTATTCCAAGGAGGGTAAATATGACTGATGCTATTGAAATTCGTCTATTTGCTTTTTCTTTCTAGGTACCAACTGCTGTATTTTTGATTAGTGGCCTTAGTTAGATGTTTTCTAAATTGATGTTTGAAATTGTTTTTGTATGAAGTCCAACATGCTGATGCTAATTAGTGGTTAGGCTAGGATTCACCTTGACTGACGCGACGAACGTGACTGACATGGTGAAATGCTGAACTGCGTTGTATATGCTATTCTACATATTTGATTTGTGGCTTAATGTTTGTCATCTTCACATTGTCTAAGTCCAATTACAATTGCCATATCGTGACTATGCTCTTTTGCTTCTTGGTTTTGAGATTAATACATCTGCTATTAGATTGTAATCAATAGGGAAATAAAATTCACAAAACTTCAATAAAGTGTGGTTATTCATGGCTGAAAGGTCATGGTTGCACCGACTGTTTTAACAAATGTCTAAACTGAACTATATTGTGGTGATATATGTTGATGACATTATTGATATATTGCTTGACATATTGATTAGTTATCTCGTCTTACGGTGTCTCACCACTGGGTCAAAAGATTCATGGGCCTAAAACGAGTCCTAATGTGTATAAATTAACAAAGAAGGACGCGTTAACAGGATCTTTCTTTTCAGTTCAGTTGCTTGCTCAATGATACTCCTGTCGTTCTTAGCCAATAATCATTGACAAACCCTTTACGATATTTGTTGTGGGCAACTCGGTTAATGTACACTGTTATTTTCACTTTGATATGGTAGGTTTGACTTGTTCACTGTTGGCAGTAACCAAGTTCACCCATTCCACAATTCCATACAGTCCTTGAGCACATGAGCTATATTTTCAAAACAAATGCTTCATGGTGTGAGTTTCTGCAAAGTTATGCTTACTATGATTACTGTTCAGATACTGTGGAATGCTGCAGTATTACAGCTGTTTGCCTACCCAAGGGCAGAGGTCTTCAAACTGACAGGACTGGCTCCCCCGAAGGGCCTGAATTGATCTCATGTGGGGCCGCCAGCCTTTAGCCTAGAAGAGCGTCATGCTGAACACAGTGCTGTGATTTTAGTGAAAAAAGCAACATAGCAGTGAGCCACTCTGTAAAGGGCATTCAGCCAGTGGCGTAACAAAGTGTCCCACAGCCCTCGTGTTGCAGGGGATCCCCTGAGTGCCAGTGCCCTAGAAAAGTACTCAGACCTGAGAGCTTCTGAGTAAGTCCGGAGGGGGGGCCTCCATGTACTATTGAGGGGGGGCTCAAATGTCGTTACACCACTGCCATCAGCAACATCTTTTGTCACTGATGTCCTGGATGAGAGTAGGCAAAAATGTGGGGGTGATGTGAGCACTTCATACAGCCCTCAAAGTTACCCTGTCCCCCATTTTTGATAAAGGATCACACCACAGATACCTTTACATTTTAGGGACACCTTGCTGCACATTGCTTGTTGACAGTCTGAATTTGATTGCGTTCTAATTGAACAGAACTACAATGTTTGAATTGTTAAATATGTTCACATCTGCCAAGGGAGAGCCAAGGGAGATTTACAGTTTGTGACCAGTACCGGCCAGGTACACCACAGTCCTATGAACTTGACCCTTAAATTGTCATCATTGGAATCAGCACAGTAGTCATCACTGAAAGAAACCATATGAGAGAGACAAGGAACATTTCTACACCCAGCAATTAAAGGTGTTTTAAAGACTATAACTAGAAGTGGTGTGGACAGGAAATATATGTACTTCACTAACAACTACAACTGTCACAAAAAACAAGAGACTATGAGCTGTACTAAGAAATAGACTGTTAGCATCATCTCTACTTCTATTTGACTGGGCACATGTTCTATTTAGTTGAATCATTCAATGCACAATATCCATCTCAGTTTTAATGTTTCATTTTTCATAAGAGTGTTCTTATGTTTCATAACACTTGGTTGTTATGACATAAGAGTCAATGTGCACACACCCATAGAGAGTGGAAAGAGAAACATTGACATAGCAATTTTATATTAAGTTTTAATCTCAATATTAGTTGCCATTTGCAGAGCTGTCTAACAGATATATTAAAAACAGGTGAATTTAGTAAGCCACCTGAGGATTTCTTAGAACTGTTGACAGACAACAAATGTTTATTGTTATTCAATGCAATTTACTCATTTCCATAAATCTTGGGACAGTACAAGGAAGAGGACCCGTCAAAATTCAAGCCTGAGAGTGTGAAGGCAAGCACAGCTCCCTGCAGTGGATGCATTAGTCCATTGAACAATCTGATCAAGCTTCCGGGTGCCTAGAAGAAATCTTGCATATGACAGAACTATGGGCCTGATTCCGACTTTGGCGGGCGGCGGAGGCCGCCCGCCAAAGTCCCGCCGACAAATGACCGCACCGCGGTCAAAAGACCGCGGCGGCCATTCTTACATTTCCGCTGGGCCGGCGGGCGCTCTCCAAAAGAGCGCCCGCCGGCCCAGCGGAAATGCCCCTGCAACGAGGATGCCGGCTCCGAATGGAGCCGGCGGAGTTGCAGGGGTGCGACGGGTGCAGTGGCACCCATCGCGTATTTCAGTGTCTGCATTCCAGACACTGAAATACTTTGTGGGGCCCTCTTACGGGGGCCCCGCGGCACCCCCTACCGCCATCCTGTTCCTGGCAGGAGACCCGCCAGGAACAGGATGGCGGTAGGGGGTGTCAGAATCCCCATGGCGGCGGAGCACGCTCCGCCGCCATGGAGGATTCTGTAGGGCAGTGGTAAACCGGCGGGAGACCGCCGGTTTACCCTTTCTGGCCGCGGCTGAACCGCCGCGGTCAGAATGCCCTTGGGAGCACCGCCAGCCTGTTGGCGGTGCTCCCGTGGTCGGTGACCCTGGCGGTCACCGGCCGCCAGGGTCAGAATGACCCCCTATGTTTTGAGGCTGTTGTAGGCCCCTGAAGGTTAGAAACACCATTACTTGTTTTGAGGATTACTCACAACATTTGCTTTAAAAAGTGTCAAGAGAACTGTTCATTGCTGTGAACTGCAATGTTTACTATCAAAACTAAAACATAATAGCTGTCACAGAAAGTAAACTCTTGTCAGAAAAAACAACTGAGACCATCAGCTTAGAAATAATACTTATGGGTACAAAGCACACAGTGTGCAAGTAAAATAGTGTACAAGTAAGACACGAATAGCAATTGCAGTTAAAACAAGACTGGAACTTTGTCAACAAAGCAATTGTATTTTCCCACATTACAAGATGGTATTTAGGGTCAAAATAAGTGCACTTTCAGAAAAAGGACAAGGTGACATTTGGGGACATGTTTTTCGGACAAAGGTAGGTAGCAGAAAGGGAAACAGCAACTGGAAATGGTAAATAGCCAATTTATGAGATATTCTGGTGCAGCCTTTAAGCCAGAGCTGCTGTTGTATGCGGTGCAGATGATATTAACACTAATAGTGAACCAAGGCTGTATCTAAATTGCAACTAGGTGAAATGGAGGTGGGTGCCTGTTAAAAATGAGGTCTCTAGTTGGCAGTGGTTTTCACCCTGTCCAAGTAGGGCCCCTCACTCTAGTCAGAGTAAGGGAGTCACACTGTTCCCTGTTCATCTCCTTGGTAGCTTGGCTCAAGCAGTCAGGCTTATCTAAGAGGCAACGTGTAAAGTATTTGTACACACATGCAGTAGCAGAGTGAAAACACCACAAAAGTACTCTACGCCAGTTTAGAAAAATAGCCAATATTTATCTGAGTAAAACAAGACCAAAATGACAATAATCCAACATACACAATCAAAGATACTAATTTTCAAATATTAAATCTTCATATAGCACTTAGAAACACAATAGCTCCAACTGGGGCTATCATGATGTCTTGATGGAGTCGTTCCCAGCAGTCGGACGCCACTCGTGAGAGAGTGCATGCATGGTCCCCAGCGACAGTACCTCAGAAAATGAGGAAACAAAGACATCACACAGAGTCAGGGAGGAGAGACGTTGCTGGAGTTGGTGTGGCTTTGGTTCCTTACTGCTACTGGGGAGGTGAGGCATCAGTGTCTTACTGAGACGCTGAGACACTTAAAATATATTTCAAGGCAATCCCCATGTTACCCTGTGACAGAGATAGTCTCTGCAATAGTGAAACCAGCAGTTAGCTGTATTTCACTATCAGGAGATGTAAAACACACCAGTACATGTTTTACCTATTAAATACACGGCACCCTGCCCATATGGATGGCTTGGGCTTACCTTAGGGGTGAATTATATGTCATAAAAGGGAAGGCTTGGGCCTGACAAGTGGGTGCAATTGCCAGGTTGAATTGTACAATGGCAGGCCTGGGACATGTTTGCTGGGCTACTCATGTGGGTGGCACAATCAGTGCTGTAGGTCCACTAGGAGCATTCGCTTTGCAGGCCCTGGTCACGCCTGGTGCATTATACTAGGGACTTACTGGTAAGTCAAATATGCCAATCATGTATAAACGAATCACCAATAACATTTAGACAGAAAGCACTTGCACTTTAGCACTGGTCACCAGTGGTAAAGATTCTAGAGTCCTAAAGCCAGTCACACTGAAAGGAAGCACAGGATCAAAAACAGGAGGTCAGTAGCCAAGAAGTGTGGTGATAACCCTGCAAAAAGGGCCATTTCCAACAGTGCCTATTATCAGCTGGATCCCACAGTGTACAGAGTATCATGCACATGCACACATTCATAGTGCTGCAGAATAGACACATGAAATACACATATTTAAAGTAATTTTGTTACCTACAATGCATGTGCTAACTTTGTAAGACTGTTGGATTTCAGTAAAATGGTGAACTAAACTGCTATATGCATGTCAGCAGTGTCTTTACATTGAGCATCCTGTGTATAAACAATAAATCTCCCCCACAGACATCTTACTTCAGAGTTTCAAATATTAACTGTATCATATTCAGAGCAAAGCAAATGGAATGTCACTTTTTCGACATTCTAAATTCCACCTGTACATTTCTTGAAAATACCTAAGGTACATAAATGTGGAGTGAAGAAAACTAAGTCCATAGTAACCCAGGTGTGACCACAATATGTTAAGGATGGATCACTCTTATGACAGTGCCAACCACCATGTCATCAAGAAAGTCCCTAATATGCCAGCTATTGCTCACAAGAAGCAAAATATGTCCAGGATACGCTACTGAAGGTCAAGAGAAAGCTATGATATCTCCAATAATGCCCACTTTGTGTTGAGGATGGCCTTCTATTATACCAGGGATAACCACACTAGTTGATATCTTATGCTATTAATAGCAAGAATGTCACTAGGAATGTCCATGATAAGGCAGTTCTCATCTACTGTTAAGCATAGATGGACATAATGTTACAGAGAATGCCTGAGATGTGCCAGCTAAAATCTGCCATAGTCATGAATAGGTAGAATACAAAACAGTCACCAATATGTTAAGGATTGTAAAATATTACACCTGGGACATACAGAATATCATCATGCATCACATCACTATGACAGGTAATGAGCATCTGTTTGTCCATAGATAGCCAGAATGTTGGCAAATTCAAAAATAATTGTCACAAAATAGTTCATTATGTACCAACAATATCCCAGCCATAGTCATAACTCTACCTTGTGAGCTCTAGGAGACTTCATACATACAGGGTGCAGTCCAGGTCCAGAGTGGATGAGGTGGGGCTGTCAGCCAGGAGTTCAGGGCATAGGACAAGTGCAACTTGCCATTGAAGGCAAACAGCAGAGAGGTCTGAGGCATGCACAACACAGACACCACATCTTATTTGTGCTCTGTCCCCTTAAATCCCATCTCCTTTTAATGGGTGACCCTCTGAAGCTTCTCTTGAAAAGAGTAGAAGGTGATGAGGAGGTGATGATCCAGTGTCACGATCACTTATTTGCACTTAATGTTCTGTTAATCTGTAACCCACATAACCACTGCTCATGTGTTTTATGCATGATTTACATATGACTTCCTAAATATTTCCCATATTATTTTCCATATTATTCTCCATGTTGTTTTATTTTGCGATCTAGTAAAGTGAAATACAGTGAAAGCCTAGGTGCCATGCTCCATGTTTGAAATAAATATTTCACATCTGCTTGCCGTACATAGCACTTTTTTATTTCGGGCCACCATGTGCTCATTTAGAAATGGTGTTTTTTGTTACATTAAAGTTTGAAGGGTGTAAAGTAGCTATTAACTGGTTTGAATAGTGACTTCAGAACCTGCATCTGTTGGTAGACTGAGGCGGTTTATACTCCTTTCTGAGATATTATGGAGGTCACAAGAAGGAAACACGTTGGCATTGTATTATCTGTGAGAAGGAGACCGACACCAAATAAGGAGAGAACACTGGATTTTGATTGGTTCTGACTTGATGGGAACCTGTGGAATATTTCTTTTGGATGAAGTGTTATGTTTTGACTGTGTGAACCTTGTTAACAAATTAGAACATTTGCCCCGTCCACCTTTGCAGGCGGGCATCTTTTCCCTCCTCGTGAGACGAATGTTCCTTATTTTACTGCTCATATAGTTACTCTCGAGATCAAGCACATTCATTCTCATTCTAATTGTAAGCCCCCCTTCAGTTCTTCTTTTGATGCTACATTTGTTTACACCTTCTGAATTTTCCTGGCCTGTCCACAACTTCAGCTTAGCATTTGAGAGTTTCCTTTATGGAAACAAGACTTTATTTTGATTTGCATATATTGCCTTTTATAATGCAACTTTTGCATTACTAAATTAAATTACTTGGATGATATTTGTCTATGGTGTATTCAGGTGAATTTCGGTTTATGTCTAATTGATTTGATTGGGGATTGTAACTTTACCAATCTGATTTTAAGCCTTTATAGTTTGCAAACATATTCTTCTCTGGCGCCACTGTGTGGGAAAATCTACTTCACTGTCAATTCAACATCAATTAATTTGTGATTTTACCCTCAGTAACAAAAAGAACATCCATCCTACTGGACCGAGTTTGTGAAAAGTTGGTGCAGTTCAAATACCATGTTTATCTATCTCACTATCAGAGGCAGGAATCTAATGGATTAGATGAACTGCAGAGTGCTTAGAGTTGTGATGTTTTCTTGCCCTGCATTATAGATAATTGCTAGCCTTCCCTCTCTGCTGCATGGCACAATTTAAGGCACCCGTAATTGTATGTGTTTGAGTACTGCCATGCTAAAGTACTGCTATACCAGACTCTGCAACCAGAGCAGAACAGTCTACCCTTTCTATTCCTCTCTCCTCCTGGGCTGGTAGACTCTGCCATAAACACCCCTCTGGGTGAACCACCATGCACAATGTACAGAGAATGTGCACACAATTTTAAACTCCTAAAATGCTTCCTGATTTCTTTGAAAAATTTTGATTTAGATTTGAATAGGTTAAAATATAGCACATCACTGGTTACTAGGACTATCCACTTTATCCACTTTATTTGGGTACTCCACTAACAGGTGCCAAGCATAGGCTATTTGCTATCACTGTGGTTTGGTTTCTGAGTGGGCTGGAGTCGTATATCTTCCACCACAGCAATTCTGCTCTCCACACTCTTATAAATATTCTTACGGCTATGGACATTAGTTATTGCCAAATGTACTCATGGTACAGTATTGACCTCCATTTGCAGCATCACTGTATTGAATATTTCTGCTTGACCACTAGATAGGTAAGGATCCAGATAAGGCTGTGGAAATGTGGAATTTAGACTCATGGTTACAGTAAAGATTTAAAGCAACTTTTCACGTTTGTTTTTTAACCTGTGCACACGCACACCTTTGGCCTACAGTCAATGCTTAATGCATCTGATGATAGCAGCACTTTCATGTTCTTGCAGTTATTGTTCTGAGCTTGCATGCAATAATATAACCCATTCTGGTCTTTGTGAATATATGTGAACACTCTGTCTTGCAGCACGTACCACACACAATTCAGAGCATGGTGTCTCTCCTTTACACTAGATGAGGGAAAAGGGGGTTGTCTGCGATTTCATGGAAAAATGATTTCATGGAATACCAAGACTGATAAACCATAGCACGTAAACTGTTTAATGGTAATTTTTAGAATGAATGGTACCATTACCATTTCGTAGAAACCAATTCGTAGACTGTCTTTTTGTTTAATATCTGCTTACTTGTTAAGGTGTAAATGTAATGGTTGCAGGTCTTACTTTCAGAAACAGCTTGGTCAGAGTTGTTTAATTTGGTGCTTTACTTCAGGAGACGTTATTTCAGATGTATTTCTTTTACACTGTCAAACAATTACTTTGGATGGTTTTAATTTGCTGACCCCAAACTACTTGTAAAGACCATCTATCACTGAACTCTCACCCTAAAAAACCCTTACAACACCTAAACCACACCAATCCCTGAACCCTAAAAGCTTTTCTACCCCCAAGATCCACCCATCCCAGAAAAATTCCTCAATACACCTAAACTACACCCCTTCATGACCCCTAAACTACACCCATCCCTGAACCCTAAAATCCTTTGCACTCTTACATTCCACTCTTCCCTGAACCCTGAGACCTCCCACTACTGCTAACCTCACCCCATTACAGAACTCTAAAAACCCTTTTTATGCCTAAACTCCATCCAACACTGACCCCTTAAAACCCTCACCACCCCCAAGCTCCACCCATCCTGGAACACTGAAACACCCTCCACACTCTTCAACACCACCAATCCATGACCGCTAAAATCCCCTCACCACCCCTAAACTCTATTTATCCCTGAATCTTAAAAAAACCCTTTCTACATCTAAACTCCACCCATCCCTAAATCCTCGAAACCTCTCACCACCCTTAATTCCATCCAGTCCTGAACTCTAAAAACTCTTCACCACCCCAACCCAACCCATCACTGAACTTTAAAAACCCTCACCAGCCCTAAACTTTGCCCATCCATGAATGATGAAAACCCTTCAACACCCCTACACTCCCCCCATCCCTGAACAGTAAAAACACCTCACAACTCCTAAACTCCAAGAATCCATAAAAAAACCCTCATCACCCCTAAACTGCCCCCATTTCTGATACCTAAAACTCCCTCACTGTCCTTAAACATCACCCTTCCCTGAACTCTAAAAACCCATTTCTATGCCTGAACTTCGCTTTTTCCTACCACCTAAAATCCCTCATCAACCTTAAACAGTACTCATGTCTGAACCCAAAAATGCCATGCTCGTCCTAAACTCCACCCAGCTTTAATTTCATTTTGGCTTTTTCTTAAAATTATCTTTCCTTTAAAATGTTTCCTTTATTTTTTTTATTTTATTGTATTTCCTTAAAACTGTCTTTCCTTAAAATTGTTTTTCAATTATCTTTTTTCCTCCAATGTGGTTTCTCAGTTTTGGCTTTTCCATTAATTTATATGCAACAAAAAAGGGGTGATGCGCTGACTTGGAAAACTCCAGCATCAATCTGGCTTGGAGGAAATAATAAAACATCATGTATTGTCAATAAGTATGAGTTCGATTCGGCACGCAATTGCATATCAGAAAGAATTAGTCCCTGAAAACATCATTTCAGTCAGAAAAAGGTATCACCTAATGACATGTGAGGCCTATCAAGCCGGTCAATTTGACACAACTGGGACAAGCTTTTTTTCCAACTAGTGGTGGGTGATTGCCAAATTATGCACGTATTTAATGATAACAAGTTAGCTTTGTCAGAATCTTTGTTCTTCCCTTCCTCTTCTCGATTCCCATCTTCTTGCATTGTCTGCCTGACAGTTTTTCTGAACACCCACTTGCATCTTGTTTTCTCCTTTTTCTCTCAGAGTATTTTTAGTTCTGTCACTACTGGTGGCGTCCTTTGTCTCTCACCTCAGGGATTCTTATTTTTCTCCTCGCATTCTTCACACCCTCTTGTTTCCTGTCACCTTCACCCTCATCTTGTGACATCATATCATTCTGTGTGAGTTGGCAGGCATCTGATGGAAATCAGTGACTGGATTACCTGCGTGAGTGGCTCTCTCGGTATCTGCCTGCTTAATTGACTGACTTCCTCCCAGTGTTTGCCTGTAAGGTCTATAGGAAGATTTGCTGCATGTTGATCCATCTCAGTCGCATAGTATGATGCAAATTAAGCAGTCTGACATGGTATAAATATACATATTTACCAATCAGCAATCTTTTGCCTCTGCAAGTAAAAAAGCTAAATGCTCTTAATCTTTCAGCTGCGTGTTTTTGATATGTGTCTATCTTTCAGCACATAGTGCATTCTATTTCACTAATAAATCACCCAGGTTAATGGATAGTTTAATGTTAAGGGCTTCATCAATGTTTTCCTTTTCTTTTAACTTGCTCAACTTAAACCAATATTTTCTTCCTTCCACTGCCTTAATCATGCTCTGCTGCTTCTCCTGCTTCAGCTGATAATTGTTTTCGCTTGCCTTGACTAGAAGGCCTGCAGCTACCTTTTTAATAGAATGTACTTTTTTAATATAAAATCAGGATCAAAATCTGAAAAATATAGAGAGAAAGATAAAAAAGTTCTAAAAAGTACCAAAATCACATTTGTGATGAAAGGCCTATTTTACTTTTTGTACTACACTCAGTCGTATATATTATACACTATTTGAAACAGAGACAGGAAGGTCGAAGCACTGCGGAAATGAGTGCATCCATTTTAAAATATCACGAGCGATTCGGATAGATTCTTTATTGAATCAGACATATTTCCTTTTGGGTCTGTTTCATCCTCTGTCAAATCAGATTATTCTTACTCTAAATTAGAGTTGACAGGTATTAAATTAACTACATCAACTATTGGATTACACCTGTCAGCCAGTAAATCATATCAATATTACATCAAAGTCTCTCTTGTTACACTGCTTGTTCCCTTGATAAATTAAATGAACAACACAGTAAAAATAATATCGGAAATAAACTATTTCCTAAACTTATGATGAACTTGCATCCTGATCTTAGAAACTCAGCTACAAAACTCAGTGTACGAATTCATGTAATTCTGTTGAAAAAAAACTTTTCTTAATATAATTTATGTGTGGTGTGTGCCTTATCATATTATCTTGATAGAATTATTTATGTATTTGTATTCCTTTTCAGTTCATCCAGTGCACAGTTGTACTTTGTCAAGATGGTAGTTTTGGAGCATGTTGAGGACATTGTACAGAAGCTGCGTTTGAAGTTGCTAAATGAAAATTAATAATTTCTACCTGCCACATAAGTAAATCTATGATCTAAAAAGCTCATTCTGCAGTTGGTGTAGTGTCTGACCTTCACCATAAGGGAGTGAAGAGATCGTGTGAGACTCCACCGAAAAAGTGTGATTTACTCATTAATATAAGACCCCCTCCCTCCAATGTCCCTGAATGGATTGAGAAAGACACATAACCTTTCTGTTTTTTCCTCTCCAAGTATTCTGTTTAAATTCTTCATTTTGTGTAAATATATTATTAGGTGGGCACCTAAGATCTACATTGTGACTGCCCCCACGAGATGTGGCAGATTATAAGCAATCACATATCTGTCAAGGTTGTGACAAAGATGTCAGAGCACACCTACACTACGAATGCCTCATACCAGACTTTCTGGGCAAGATCACTGAATCCCCAGAGGTAGATCTCACCATTGCAACTTACCCAAAGAAGTATTCTAAAGAAAAAAAAAGGTCTTGATCATGCCCAGGGCAATTGTCAAGATAAATACTGGACGTCTCACGACCACTAACGAAAATCCTTGAGTGGGTTACCACACTAAAGAGTCAGCAACACCCATTACTCCAGACGTCTTGGCCAGATGGGTACAAAGAGCTATTTGTCAGCTTGACAATGTAAACTGCGCCATTTCCAGTAAACGCCACAGATGCATACTCCTCAAACTTGAACTTAAGTTTGTCTGATTCAGGCCTTATAGCTCAAGGCCTGCTCTTTGGGACTCCATTTCTGAAGGACCTGTTGAACTGTTTTGCAACTTATAGTAACTTAGACAAAGCTCAAGGATCTATCAAGACAGTTTTATGTTCACTTTGTGGCAGGGGCAGATGCTTCAGGGGGTGAGTGTTTAACCATGGCTATCACCAAGGCCCACAAACAATTTCTTGTCAATGTAGTAGAGAAGGGAATCAAGATTCCTCTTACAATTCCACCATCGCATTCCTGAGCCAAAAGAAACTGCTTCCAGAAGGGATGATACAGAGGATCGTAAGGACCTTTCCAGGAACCTGGTTTTCATGAGTGAAGATTATTCCGCTTTCAGAAGTCTTACTAGGAGGCAGAACCAGACTATTCCTCCACAACTGGCAGGGATTGACACAAGACCTGTGGATTTCTGACTCTGTACAGGATTACAAATTAGAGTTTTACAGCACCCCTGTCCACCCCTCCCTCGATTACACAATGTATTTTTCCCAACAAGAGCACAATTTCAACTCCTCAGAGATGCAGACTCTTCTGTAAAAAAGGCACTGTAGAAGTGTCATCTCCACACACATTTGCATCTTTTTGGTGAAAAAAGAAGGGAGGTCAGTCATGCTTGATGTTAAATCTTAAAGATTTGTGGAGGAGGGAATTTATCTCTTAAGAGACATCCTCCAGGAAGGAGACTGGATGGTTCAGTTAGATCTAAACGTCGCTTACCCAACTGTCCTTATTTTACCTACTTACCAGTGGTTTCTACAGTTCCTTTGCAGGGCCATTGTTATGAGTTAAGAATTCTTCATTTCAGTCTCTCTTCCGTCCACATGATCTCAAAGATCATGAGGCCGGTGGTGGAATCCCTGCGGCCCGGGTGTTCATCTGATCATCTATCTGGATGACATCTTTATTATGGCTTGGTGAGTTTCCAGGAAAGATGGAGTCTCCCGGGCCTTTCACAAGAGGCTAATGCTCTCATTAGTCAATTCAGTTCAATTCAAGAAGTTTTATTCTGTGGCATAAAAACATCCATAAAAGCAACAACATGTAAATGCATGATAAAATTCATGCAGTTTAGAGGTACACGAACAACAGATAGTTAATTATATATTTATAGAATTTTATGACCAATATAAAAGCATAATATGCAAATTACTATGACAGCATGGTCCTGTGAGCTTGAGCTGCAGATTTAAAAAAATAACTGACCTACGAAACTGCTTCTTCATTACATAACAGCAATAAACATCTAAAAGCAGGCCTACACTGATTGAAATTTTGGCAGTTTCTTTTTAATAACTGGATCAAATAAAATCTGGTATATCTCACGTAGAATTTCCAAAAAAAGTAAAATGTAACATTGATTGACCAGATACATTATCACAAGTGCAGGATACATGATCTAGGTTCCATACAAAACCTAATGGGAAGCAAAGCAAATATTTCTCTGTATCGGATCTAAAACGGAACAATAAGGAACATTCCCAATGTCTATATGCCTGAAATATATACTCTGTAGTACAAATCAACTCATTTAGACTTAGGTAGTCTATCACAGTATGCTTCCCTACAATATCACTTAGCCTTTGCGATTCCGCATAGCTATAAAGTGCCTGTGCCACAGTACTTTTATCTAAATTGGTGCCTAATAATAGAAAATAGAGTGCATACCAATTTTACAGTATTCAGCCTTCACATATGTTAAACACGGGATAAGCATCCCTTTATCTAAAGATAGGTAATCTGTTAAAATAGCTTTCGATAAATCAGCCTCTGGCAAGGTAGCCCGCTCCTGCCGATTGAGGAGGGCTGCTTAAATATCCTTTTGGCCTTAGAGAATTTAGTACAACCATATGCAATATTGCTAGACTACACACCACCTGCAGAGAAAATAACACCTAAATATGGGGAAGTACTAGTACTACATAGGCGCTGCTGCCCGATGGACATGCTAGACAGGGGCTTACTATTGGGTCTGCAAGACATATTTTGCGACTTGGAAAAATTAGTATGAAGATCAACCAAGGCCATAAAGTCTAAAAAATTGTTAATTAGCTGATGTAAAGCTCTAGGGGTGTGAGCCATGAGCACAGCGTATTCAGCCTGTTAAAGTGTTGGCAATAGCTTACCCTTTATTTTAGGGACATCAGATGTTGAGCGCACTAAGGAGGGACATTCCTCATTAATTTACAGGGTGAATAAGAGGGGGGCCAGCACACAGCCCTGCCTCACTCCCGATGAATGAGTATGTCTCCTGACACCTCACCCGGTTCACTAATGCAAACCCTGGCCCTTGTGTCTTTATGGAAGAATGCAAGAGAATGAACTAGTATTTTATCCAGTCTCCAGTCAATTAAAAGAGCCCACAATTTTGACCAATTCATACAATCAAAAGCTGAAGATAGGTCCATAAATTCTAGATAGAGAGGGAACTGCTTGGCAACTATATATTTTCCCAAAATCAATTTTAAGTTAAGGCACTGTTCAATAGTGCCCATCTTATGCCTGATTCCGTATTGGTGTGGGAGTAACACAGATTCATCTTGAACCCATTCTGTTACTCTATTATATATCACTCTAGCCAAAAATATTTGTCGCAGTATCTATTAATGAGATTGACCTGTACCAAACCAGAAGTGACCAATCACATTTTTTTTAACATAGGTACAATGATGGAAGAGTCACATGAGTCCAGCAAGGGAGAATGGGCAAGATTATTAAAAACATTAGTCAATAGTGGAGCCAAAAAGTAACACTTGTTTTTATTAAATGTATTGGACACCATTGGGGCCCCGGTGCTTATCCTCCCTCACTTTGCTTAATAGCATCCTGAACTTCTCCCACAGTTGTCCTAAAGCGTGACACAAGACAGGGATCAATGGCAAATATCACAGAGGCTAGGGGTCCAGCATAAATATTCCAATCGAGTACTTTCATTAGTCAAGCCTGGTCTTGAGGAATACACAAGTGAATGTTACGGCATGAAGATGCTGGCATAATGGTGCCATCAACGGAGTGCCGATCCCATTGGAGCGGATGGTAGTATGGTTGTGAACTGTCTGTCTTTGCTGGCCTTCTCAGGCATGGCTTAACAATCAGTTAAGAATATTAGGTCGGCTATTTCCGTGGGCCATTTCCCAACTGATGAAAAACCTGTTGGAGAACACCCAGTGGTGTGTAAATTGTTGAGAGGTATTAGAATGGTGAAACCTCCTCACTCTAAGTATTCTGTTTTGTGGATCGTTAATGTAGTCCAAAGGCTCTTAGATTCTTGGTCTGATAATAAATATCTTTCACTGAAACAATTATCAGCCATGTTGACCATGCTCTTGTGCCTCATTTCGTGTATACAAGTGTCTAACATGTGATTCTTGGATTTGGCATGGAGAGTTTTCTCACCTGAGGGTGTTACCTTTTCTATTTCCAGCCAGACTAAATGTAATTCCACGTCAGCATTTTATCCAGCTTTTCTGGATAATCCTAAACTTTGCGAAGCGCAATGTCTGAGGGCCTATGAGGATTGTACAGCTGAATTTCGTACAGATATGAGAGCTCAATTGTTGATTGCTTGGCAAAAACCTTTTTGACCTGTGGCATCTGCCACTCTAACTAGAGGGATGCACTGGCTTCTGACTGAGAAAGTGAATAATATCTTGGTTTTTGGTTCTCACTTTGCTAGAGTTGCGATGACTTCAAAATCTTTTACTTTGGGTTCTAGTTTAGATGACATCCGGAAGACAACAGATTGGTCATCAGAATCTACCTTTAAGTCATTTTACTATAAACTGATTATGGATGCTGCTTATGTAGTGGTGGCCCAGCTTTAACTCCTACGGTGCCTTTGACGGGGTGATCTCGTCCAAGGCACTGGTTTCCCCTTCCACCCTGGCCGCCACCCCCCGTGACGTCAGCACGCATCGCGCGCTGATTGTCACAGAGGCCTCCTCCTTCGCGCTGGAAGCTGAGCTTCCAGCACGCTCAGAAGAGAAATGCAAAGCATTTCTCTTCCGATCACGTGGAGTAGGCCGGAGAGGCTTCTAAGGGAAGGAAATTAATTTCCTTCCCTTTGAAGTCTCTCTCAGCATTTTAAAAGCCGGATTGTAATGCAATCCGGCTTTTGAAACGCCCACTAGACACCGGGGGCAGAAACCTCTAGGCACCAGGGATCATTTTTTTATTTTTTTTTATTTTTTAGAGGTGGGTAGTGGCCCCTTAGGCAAGGGTCGCTCCCCTAGGGGGCAAATTACATTTAGGCCATTTCTGCCCCCCTTGGGGGTAGATTGGCCTATTTTTATGAGGCCAATCTGCCCACAAGGGGGACAGAAACTACTAGACACCAGGGAGGTTTTTTTTTCTTTGTGAATGTGAATTTTAGGTCTCTAGTTTTCAAAAATGCACAGGTTTGGTAAGTTTCCGTAGGTGCCGGCTGAGCTAGAGGCCAACATCTACAGGTAGGCACTTTGCAAAAAACACCTCTGTTTTCTGTCAAAAAATGTAATGTGTCCACGTTGTGTTTTGGGGCATTTCCTGTCGCGGGAGCTAGGCCTACCCACAGAAGTGAGGCATCATTTTTATTGGGAGACTTGGGGGAACGCTGGGTGGAAGGAAATTTGTGGCTCCTCTCAGATTCCAGAACTTTCTGTCACCGAAATGTGAGGAAAACCTGTTTTTTTTAGCCAAATTTTGAGGTTTGCAAAGGATTCTGGGTAACAGAACCTGGTCAGAGCCCCACATGTCACCCCATCTTGGATTCCCCTAGGTCTCTAGATTTCACAAATGCACAGGTTTGGTAGGTTTCCGTAGGTGCCGGCTGAGCTAGAGGCCAAAATCTACAGGTAGGCACTTTGCAAAAAACAGCTCTGTTTTCTGTCAAAAAATGGGATGTGTCAGCGTTGTGTTTTGGGGCATTTCCTGTAGCGGGCGCTAGGCCGACCCACACAAGTGAGGTATCATTTTTATCGGGAGACTTGGGGGATCATAGAATAGCAAAACAAGTGGTATTGCCCCTTGTCTTTCTCTACATTTTTTCCTTCTAAATATAAGAGAGTGTGTAAAAAAGACGTCTGTTTGAGAAATGCCCTGTAATTCGCATGCTAGTATGGCCACCCCGGAATTCAGAGATGTGCAAATAACCCCTGCTCCTCAACACCTTATCTTGTGCCCATTTTGGAAATACAAAGGTTTTCTTGATAGCAATTTTTTCCTTTTTATATTTCAGCAAATGAATTGCTGTATACCCGGTATAGAATGAAAACCCACTGCAGGGTGCAGCTCATTTATTGGCTCTAGGTACCTAGAGTTCTTGATGAACCTACAAGCCCTATATATCCCCGCAACCAGAAGAGTCCAGCAGTTGTAACGGTATATTGCTTTCAAAAATCTGACATTACATGAAAAAGTTACAGAGTAAAAGGTAGAGAAACATTGCTGGTTTTTTTACCTCAATTTCAATATTATTATTTTTTCAGTTAGTATTTTCTGTAGGAAAACCTTGTAGGATCTACACAAATTGCTGAATTCAGAATTTTGTCTACTTTTCAGAAATGTTTAGGTTTCTGGGATCCAGCAATGGTTTCACGCTCATTTCTGTCACTGACTGGTAGGAGGCTGAAAGCACAAAAAATCGTAAAAATGGGGTGTGGCCCAGTAAAATGCCAAATTTTTGTTGAAAAATTGGGTTTTCTGATTCTAGTCTGCCTGTTCCTGAAAGCTGGGAAGCTTGTGATTTTAGCACCGCAAACACTTTGTTGATGCCTGTTGGAAAATGGGTTATTGGTAGGGCAGGTATGTACCTACACCTAGCAACAAGCCACTAACCTCCACCTAGGTACAGTTAGGTCTCAGTAAATTAATCGCAGCTCAACCCTTGGTAGCTTGGCAACGAGCGTCAAGGCTTAACTTAGGAGACAAAGTGTAAAGCATTCAAATATCACAAAACAGTAATTAAATAAAACACAGGAAACAGTTTAAAAATCCAAAACCAATTTATAAAAATAGTTTATATTTTTATCTTTAAAATGACACAAAAACGATTAAAATCGGTTCAGGGGAACCGGAGATATGAATTTTTAAAGAATTACTATTTTTCTAGCGCTTAGAAACAAAAAGCGCCAATCGGGTCATCTGGCTGCACCAGGACCGGGGCAAAGTCAAAGTTTCAGGCCGACCGCGATGGAGCCCTGCTCGGCTACAGGTCGCGGGAGGCCTCGGTTAAAAAGTTACCTTCTGACTTAGGCCCTCATTCTGACCTTGGCGGGCGGCGGAGGCCGCCCGCCAAAGTCCCGCCGTCAGGTTACCGTTCCGCGGTCGAAAGACCGCGGCGGTAATTCTGACATTCCCGCTGGGCTGGCGGGCGGCCGCCTTCAGGCCGCCCGCCAGCCCAGCGGGAAAGAGGCTTCCACGATGAAGCCGACTCGGAATCGAGCCGGCGGAGTGAAAGCTGTGCGACGGGTGCAGTTGCACCCGTCGCGTATTTCACTGTCTGCGCAGCAGACAGTGAAATACTTGTAGGGGCCCTCTAACGGGGGCCCCTGCAGTGCCCATGCCAGTGGCATGGGCACTGCAGGGGCCCCCAGGGGCCCCGCGACTCCCCCTACCGCCATCCGGTTCCCGGCGGTCGGACCGCCGGGATCTGGATGGCGGTAGGGGGGGTCGGAATCCCCTCGGCGGCGCAGCTAGCTGCGCCGCCTTGGAGGATTCAATGGGGCGGCGGGACACTGGCGGGAGACCGCCAGTGTTGCCGGTCCGACCGCGGCTTTACCGCCGCGGTCGGAATCCCCATTGGAGCACCGCCGGCCTGTCGGCGGTGCTCCCGCGGTCCTCCGCCCTGGCGGTCTTTGACCGCCAGGGTCAGAATGACCGCCTTAGTCTTTATTTTGAAGTTTTTCTTCACCAGGACGAACCTGCCAGTTGAATCCGACCTCCTGGAGCCCTTGTCCGGATACGCGATGTGGGTTTCCTCGGTGGAGACTTTTACCTTCGGACTTAGTTGTTTTTTCGAGATGAAAATCCTTCGACCGGGGTAAACCTGGATCTTGATCCGACGTCCATGGAGCCCTTCTCGGATACGATGGCTGGGAGGTCCCGGTCAACTTTTTACCTTCGGACTTAGGCCCTCATTCTGACCTTGGCGGTCGGCGGAGAGGCGGCGGTCGGACCGCGAACAGACCGGCGGTATTAAAAATGGCATTCTGACCGCGGCGGTCACCGCCGCGACCGACCGCCACTTCCCCACTCCGACAGCCACGGCGGTCATGACCGACGGGCTGGAGTCTGCGCACTCCGGTCCGGCGGTCGACCCAAGACCGCCAACGGTATCATGACCCTGCTTACCGCCGCGGTTTCTGGCGTTCGGGAACCGCCATGCGAACCATGGCGGTAGGCACTATCGGGGCCAGGGAATTCCTTCCCTGGCACTGATAGGGGTCTCCCCCACCCCCCACTGCCCCCCCAAGTCCTCCCCCCACACCCTCCACCCCCCTGCCACCCCCCAGAGGTGGTACGAACCCCCTCCCCACCCCCACCCCGACATGCACATACACGCACCCCGACATGCACACACCCCCAACATGCACATATACACACCCCCTACACACACACATACACAACGGGGACACATACCCGCACACATACATGCCGACATGCGCACCCGCCGAACTACACACATCGCCCATAGGCACAGCAGCACTCCCCGCCCGCATGCACGCACTCACACACCCCCTCTACACACGCACACCCCCATGCACGCACACATCACACAACACCCCCCCACCCCCTCCCCTCATGGACGATCAACTTACCCTGTGCGTTGGTCCTCCGGGAGGCGACGGGAGCCATAGGGACGTGACTGCCAACAGAAGACCGCCAACAGAAGACCGCCACACAGAAATGTGGGTCGTAATTCTGTGGGCGGTGTTCTGCTGGCGTGGCGGTGGAGGTTGACCAGTCTCCACTTTCCCGCCGACCGCCAGTGTGGCTGCTGGCGGTATTCCGGCGGAACGCTCCCAGCGGTCGGAATACGCGCAGCGGCATACCGCCGCGGTCGGCGGTCTTTACCGCGGCGGTAACTCGGCGGTCTTGCGAAAAGACCGCCAAGGTCAGAATGAGGGCCTAAGTCTCTTTTTTGGATGTTTTTCTTTACTGGGACGAACCACGAAGTCAGGCCGGGTCGCGGTTGAGGCAAGCCGGCTAGAATTTCCGCGGCGAGTCGGTCCCTCTCTGGAGCTTTTTTCCAAAAATTCTCAAATCTTTTCCAAACTTCTGGGGCTTCACCCAGATGTTCTTTTAAGGTTCTTTTGGGGTCCACAGCTCACCCCAAGGGTCCAGAAGTTCTGTGATGGTCCTTGGGGGTGCGGACTTCAACTCCCAGAATGCACCTGGCGCAAACTCCTTTTTGGCCACTTGACAGTGGTCAGCTGGTCGCTTTCTTCAGGAGTTGGTGCAGGGGACTCTGGTTAGCAATTTTTCACCTGTAGCAAACAGGGAGTCCCTCCTTGAACCAGTTGAAGCCAGGCAAAGTCCCTCTTGTGGTGAAGCCCAAGTGTGCAGCTGGTGCAGTCCTTCTGAGTGCAGGTTCCAGGTGCAGGCCAGGGGTCCAGCAGGGCAGTCCTTCTTCTCCTTAAGTTCTTTCTTCTTGAAATTTGGTGGGGATCTGAGGTGTGGGGGCAGGTCTGCCAGTTTTATCCTTGCTCCTGGGTGAAAAGCAGGGGGGCCCTGGTTCTCCAATCAGGGACAGGGTCGTCCCCCTGTGATGACCACTTCCTGGGAAGTGTGGCAAAAATCCATCCCAAAAGGCAACAGTCTCTAAAAATCCAACATGGCTGAATCTGATTTTTGGAGGTTACATCTGGCTGAGCCCACCCACTGGTGTGGCTAAAAATCATAAACACACCCCTCTCCTGCCCTCTCCTAATCTAATCAAGGGGGCACCTAATTGTCTGGGGTTGCAGGATGTGGGGGTGTTGCTGGGTGCTGCAAATGTCCTTCTCTGCCTTTGAAGACCAGTTTGGCAGCCCTCCCCCTTCCTGCCTCACCATCTGCTGAGGGGAGATTCTCTCCCCCAAGCACATTCCTTTGTGTGAAGCCAGGCCACTTCACACCTCATCAAGGCAGCCTGGCAGAAGCTGCTGCAGGCTGGCCAATCAGAGCACAGCAACAAAAACAATGCAGAGCTGAAATTGGCAACTTTTTAGGTAAAGTCTAAACTTTTTACCTGGACAAGTTATATTGAATCCAACAACTGGAAGTTGTGGGATTTATTACAACAATTAATTTGATACCAAATTCTTGGTATGTAACATTTAAGGAGACTTTAAAATTTAAAATAAAGTCTGCCCATTCTAGCCTATGAAGGCCATTTACTTTAATGAGGGAAAAACAAATTTGGCTGTTTTTACCTCACCAGGGCTTATAAATCTATTTTTATAAAGTCCCTGCTTATAGTTACATGGCACCCAGCCCTAGGGGCACATAGGGCACACCTTAGGGGTGACTTATATGTAAAAATAAGGTAGTTTAAGACTTTGGAAGTACCTTTAATTCCAAAGTCGAATTTGCATATAACTTTAATTTAAAAGCAGCCAGCAAGGCAGGCTTGCTTTTAAAATGACACTGGGCACCTCAGCAGTGCACCTAGGTGTGCACCACCTATGCTGTGGTCCCTAAACCTACATGCCCTACCATATACTAGGGACTTATAGGTAGGTTAACTTAGCCAATTATAATTAGCCTAATTTGCATATCCATTTTACACAGAGCACAGGCCCTGGGACTGGTTAGCAGTACCCAGGGCACCATCAAAGTCAGGAAAACACCAGCAAAAAGAGGAAAATGGGGGCAAAAAGTTATGGGGCCTCTGCAATCAGCCCTGTTTTCTCACAATGCCATTTTCAGGGAAAAAACCACAAGCCTTCTTCTACAGCCCCTTTTTCCCATTTTTTTGAAATACGAAATTTTCACTGTATTTGGGCTAATTTCTTGGCCTCCTTCAGGGGAACCCACAAAGTCTGGGTACCTCTAGAATCCCTAGGATGTTGGAAAAAAAGGGCGGAAATTTGGCTTGCCTAGCTTATGTGGACAAAAAGTTATGAGGGCTTAAGCGCAAACTGCCCCAAATAGCCAAAGAAAAAGGCCTGGCACAGGAGGGGGAAAAGGCCTGGAAGCAAAGGGGTTAAACAAGGATAATCAGAGCTTCTGGTCCTGATATAGAATAAAGAATTTCTAGCATTCGCTGCAAGAATTTTCAGTTCTATTGAGGACATGAAGGTGAGGATTATGCAACCCGTACATTTGTATACTTATGTATTTGAATAAATTATCTGATGTATGTTTTTTCCTTCCCTGATAAAGACATTTATTTATCATATTTCCCTGTATATGGAGAAGTGTTTACAGTTTTGGTACTTTACGTCCTTTCCAGGAAACGAGGACAAATAATTTGTTACATGTCAATGTTCCATCTTTCTCGGAGTGTTCTTCCATCATGCCTTTGGACATCGCGGGTTGATCGACTTTACTGCTGTCACAGATGGAAGACATTTGGTTCCTGTATCCAGGATCTTTGAGCAGGGCTCCGGTTGGAGCCAGTTCAGTTTGTTGGTTGATGATCCTAGCGTTAAAGGGTCTCAGATTGTTTAACTGTTTCACTAACCTGGTGCAAAAAAAGAGGAAGCTCTATTCACAGTTTAGGGGTATATAAGGCTGTGTACCTTGTGCACATGACTATAAGGTGGTCATGGGTAATGTTGTATTTTAAAAAAAAGTTAATTTGATTGTTTGCTAAAATTAAAGAGTAACGAAAGAGAAGCATAATCAGAGTCTCCAGTCCTGACATAGAATTTGTTGCACATAAACATGCACTGACACTGCATCTGTGAATATTGGATGCACTAATACTCTACCAGTAGTGCATGTAGTGAGGGCCTGTCCAATAAAATCCATGCAGAGTTTCAGAATGACACACATATGTTCAAATCATTTGCACTCCAATTCATTATGACAGCTTCTCTCATACAAGTTCATTGTGGTTAGCTAGAAGAACTGGTTGAACTATACTAATCTGTGGGTCTATGAGCACAGCCAAACAAAATATCCACTAAATCTTTGCTTTATTAATATGTATCCTGGATCCCCCAATCTTTTCATCTCCAAAGCTTTACTGGTATCTTCTGGTTTCACAGTCTGATTGCTCTATGATCACGACTCAGATCAAAACAATGGATCTTTCTGGAACCTGGCTACACAGCAGCACATTCTCCACAGTGCTTCTGCTGCTCATGGAGCCAATATCAGCACCGCTATTATCATCTGTTGCATCATTGACAATCAAATTAGTTGTCAGGCTTCATTCTATCCTGATAGTAATCTGCTCAACAATAAGACTCAAAACAGTATTTCCTTTTGAGAGAGCTGCAAGCTTCTAAAATATTTGCAATGTAGGATGCCCACAGGATCTGAAGGCGAGTAAAGCGGTTGGCAGGAGAGTAAATGTCTCCTGGCAAACTGGTTGTGTAAAGTGACTCCTGTGTTCTGGCTCTCATCCCAAGCCCCTTCCTTTCAGGCTCTTTCTCCAGCCTGTGACGTGCCTTCCCTGTGAGTGGCTGGATTTGCGTCGATGGCGAAGCACATCATGGTTCACTCCTGCAGCATCTGACTACTAAAGTTACTGTTTTTTGACACCTTTGTTCCTTTATATTTGTGACTCTCTTCTTTTGTATGTATTTCCTAATGTAGTGCTCTGCTGATATTCATTTCAGAGATATGTCCCAAGTTCTTGTTTTCATGTAATTTATTTTACATTCAACTTTAAATCTCAAAGCCTGCCAGAAACACATTATTCTCATCTTCAGGAGAAAACTATGTATAATACTTTGAGCAATGATGAAACCGTTTTGAAGTCCTATCCCATCTTAAAAAACAACCTCGCCCGGCAAAATAGCTCATTATCAATTCATCATCCACCTGTGATTCGTTTGTAAAACTGTGGAAAAAGCTGCTGCCATTTACTTCAGTAGTAGATCGATACGAATTACTTGCTACTGGATTGTCAATCATGCCTCAGACCACAATGTAGCCGCCATCCAAGTTGTGGATATTGTTGGAGCGTAGCCTTTATAATCACAAATTAACATGAACTGCTTGCAAAATAATGTGTAATGAAGCTGTATAGAAAACGCATTAATAAGTTTCAAATGGCCATCAATGTATACGATGATTGATTAAATTGACTAATAAAGAATTATTAATGTACTAATGTATGATTCTGTTTTAGCATTAAGAGTTATATGTTAAGGTTTTGTTGAGTAAATCATTAGGCCTTAGTTAGCAAGAGTCTGGGCCTAGCTGCCTGGTGTCATATTAAGTGTGTTTTTCTAACGTGCAATGTGCTATCTTCCTAAGGACGAGCAGCTGTACGTTTCCAGAAGCTGGATATGTGTGTGTAACCGTAGTAAATTCTTTCTCATGAGACCCGACTTGCTCAAGGAGACATTCTTGTTGAATGCAACAGTGTAATTCGCAACAGGTACAAGGTCGCCTGAACTGGAAAAGACAATGGAGCTACTGACTGAAGTCGTGCGTGTAACTTTTCTTACCTGCCATCTCACCTGATGAAGACGTAAATCACAGGAGCGAATAAACTGTATGAGAACTGTCTTAGGTGAAAATTCTAGTAAGGTGACCACTCAACCATTGGACAGAGATAGTGGTGCACCAAATACTGACCAATGGGAAATTTGAGACTTGTCTGGCAAATTCAATTTAATGTCGTGTCACAAGGAGACATCAGCCATTAGAGGGACACCACTACTGTTACTCTGGCATTCCATCTTTAGCTTTGCTGCTTTGATTCTTCAAAACCATCCTCACCTTGTCTTGCCCGATACCTAGTTCTTCTCCTCCTTAAGAGGGAAGAACTTTCTGCCCCATTAGCTGAGACTTTGCTGTTCTATCCTGGCTGATGACGAATCGACTACTGTCCTGAGGACGAAGACTGACTCTGTATGCTGACCCATTACGGAGGGTAACTATATGATAATGAAATTGAAATTGTCTGGTTGCCTTTCCTTTCTAGGTACCAACTGCTTTTAACAGAGGCCATAGTTAGATGTTTTCCAAATTTGTGTTACTAAATTGTTTTGCATGAAGCCCAACATGCTGATGCTAATTCGAGGTTAGTTAAGGAGTTCATTAAACAAATGCAAATAGGCAAAATGACTGAATCTTTGCTGTGTTGAATAGATGCGCTAATGATACTCTGCTAAATAGATCCATGTTGACGCCATGTTTTGTTCTAATGTTTATCATCTTTGCTTTGCTTAAATCTTACTCAAGTTGCAATATTGTGACATTATTGATGTGCATCCTGGTGTTGAGACTAATAAATTTGCTAGTAGATTGTAATCAATAGGGAATAAATCTCATGAACCTTACTAAGGGGGTCATTACAACATTGGCGGTAAAAGCCGCTTACCGCCGTGCAGAAGACCGCCAATACACCGCCGCGGCCGCGGAATTCCGCCACAACTATTATGACCCACATCTCAGAATCCGACGAAATTCAGACACCCACACAAGTCCGCCACACCAAAGGTCAGTGATAAACTGCTGAAAACAAAACCTCCACCGTCACGCCAACAGAAACACGCCCATGCTATTACGACCCACGAATCCATGCGGCGGTCTTTCAACCGCGGTATTCCATTAGCGGTACACACCGCTGCGCTCAAAATACACACACATCTCCATAACACTGCCACATTGGACAATTCCAAATACACACACCTGATACACACACAAACACCACTCCCACACACCCAACACAATATAAAACACACACCCACATCACCCACAAACCCCTACGACCCAAAATTAGAGACGAAGGCGACAGAGAGAGAGCACAGCAAAGACAACCCCACCACACAGAGGCACACAACACCATCACCCACACACATCCACGCACAAAACACCCCACACCACTACAAATCACCACACTCATCACCACATACACCCCACACACATCACCTACACCACCCCATGGCACGCCAAAGACACCCCAGGTTTTTGGAGGAGGAGCTCAGGGTTATGGTGGAGGAAATTGTACGGGTAGAGCCACAGCTATTTGCATCACAGGTGCAGCACACCTCTATAGCTAGGAAGATGGAGCTATGGCGAAGAATAGTCAACAGGGTCAACGCAGTGGAACAGCACCCAAGAAATCGGGAGGACATCAGGAAGAGGTGGAACGACCTACGGGGAAGGTGTATTCAGTGGTCTCCAGGCACAACATCGCGATTCAGCAAACTGGCGGCGGACCCCCACCTCCTCCCCCACAACTAACAACATGGGAGGAACAGGTCTTGACTATCATGCATCCTGAGGGCCTCGGAGGAGTCGGTGGAGGAATGGACACTGGTAAGTCAAATCTTAACTATCATATCCCCCACCCTACCTGCATGCTATCACACACCCCCACCCTCACCCCTCCCCTATCACTCCAACTCCTCACTAATGTACTAATAACACAAACCGCTCATCCCAACACCAAGCCCTGCATGACACAACAAAGCATGGACACCCATCACTAAAGCATGCCCACTGCACATATCCATAACAACCCCTAACCATCATCACACAAGCCACCAGAGAGGAATGCTAGCACTGGGGTACACGCTCACCCACACATTGCACACCATGACACACACAGATGCAATAATCATGCTTTTATACCCCTGCAGGACCACTACCCAACGTCACCAGACAGGAGGGTCCAGACATCTCTACCCCACCCACAGAAGAGGCCCACAGTGATGACAGCAGCTCTGGCCAACTGGATCCAGATGACCACCACGGACCATCGTGGGCCGCGGGACAGTCGGTCCCCTTCGCACAGGCACAGCCCAACACTGACCTTCCACCCTCTGGTAACACCAGCACAGCACCCACCCAGCGGGCCCATATCTCTATACCCAGGACACATCAATCAGCTGTGTGTCCACCACTACAGGGAACCCAGGATAACCCACCACCCCAACAACAACAGGGACCTGGGGGCAGTGGTAGTGGGCACACGGTCCAGGGGACGGAGGCACAGGAACACAGGGGAAATGGGAGGGCTGCTGTGCGACAGGGGGCTGACAGGCCCAGGGAACCCACTCTACACGAGGCCCTCTCCTCCATCATGGGAGCATACCACCACTGCCAGGAGACGATGGCTACGGTCCTGGCCAAGTTTCAGGAGACCCAGCGCATGCAAGACTAACAGTATTTGGGGTACAGGGAGGAGCTCAGAACCATTAGCTCCGCCCTGGGCACCATCGTAGGGGTGCTGAAGGACATACAGAAGACCATGAGGGACACCGTGGCACTCCAAGGGGCCCCTGACACTAGCCTGGACGATGAACTGCCCACCACCTCCGCCGGCGCTAGTGGACAGGACGCCCCGTCACAGGACCACCACACCAGCATCCCACCCCCTGCAGACGGAGAACCACCCGCAAGCGGTCCCTGAGATCCCAGAACAGGACTGAGCAAGATGGCAAGACCCCCGCCTGGAAATGAGACCACCCTGATTGTCATCCCACTGTCCCACTTTGTTACCCTGTCCAGATTGGAACTGTCCCAGCTCCACTTCCTATGCCCATAAGGGCAGTGCACCTGTGAGACTAATAGACTGGACTCTGCCATGGACATTCCTCTACCATCACTCATCACCATTTTGCCACCCCCTCCAATAATTAGCACTTCAATAAACACCCTTGAACCACAAAACAATCTGGAGTCAGTCTGTGATTCTGAAAATGTGTATTATCTATGACAATGACAAAATCTGTTCGAAAATGTAATGTCAACATACCTATGTCACACATCACAAGCCCATGAAGGATGCAAGCTGATGACACACGTTGGTAACCACACCTGTGAAACCGTAATTGAAATGTACCACTCAGTTAGCAAATACAGCTTCAAATTTATAGACAGGATAGAGGTAGAAGTGTGAAAGTAAATGTAATAGTAAAACAAAATTTCTCACCTGTGTGTCACTGGAAATATTGCTGTATGACAGAGTCCCTGTTATCAATGTCTTCTTCCTCTGCTTCCTCCTCATCCACAGGCTCCACAGCTGGCACAACACCAACATCTGGACCATTCTCCTGCGGAAAAGGCACCTGGCGTCGCAAAGCAAGATTGTGAAGCATAGTGCAGGCGATGATGATCTGGCACACCTTCCTTGGTGAGTAGAATAGGGAACCACCTGTCATATGGAGGCACCTGGCCTTCAGGAGGCCGAAGGTCCTTTCTATTACCCTCCTAGTCCGCCCATGTGCCTCATTATAGCCTTCCTCTGCCCTGGTCCTGGGATTCCTCACTGGGGTCAATAACCATGACAGGTTTGGGGTAACCAGAGTAGCCTAATAGCCACACACGGTGCCTCTGGAGTTGACCCATCACATAAGGGATGCTGCTATTCCGCAGGATGTAGGCGTCATGCACTGAACCAGGGAACATAGCATTTACCTGGGAGATGTACTGGTCTGCCAAACATACCATCTGTACATTCATCAAATGATAACTCTTTCGGTTCCTGTACACCTGTTCACTCCTGTGGTGGGGTACCAAAGCCACATGGGTCCCATCAATGGCACCTATGATGTTAGGGATATGTCCCAGGGCATAGAAGTCACCTTTAACTGTAGCCAAATCCTTCACCTGAGGGAAAACGATGTAGCTCCTCACGTGTTTCAGCAGGGCAGACAACACTCTGGACAACACTTTGGAAAACATAGACTGGGACATCCCTGATGCCATGGCCACTGTTGTTTGAAATGACCCACTTGCTAGGAAATGGAGCACTGATAGCACTTGTACTTGAGGGGGGATTCCTGTGGGATGGCGGATTGGTGACATCAGGTCTGGCTCCAACTGGGTACACAGTTCCTGGATTGTGGCACGGTCAAACCTGTAGGTGATGATTAAATGTCGCTCCTCCATTGTCAACAGGTCCACCAGAGGTCGGTACACCGGAGGATTCCGCCATCTCCTCACATGTCCCAGCTGACGGTGCCTAGGAAGGACAACAGCGACCACAGAGTCAACCAATTCTGAGGTATGTACCCACAGCTACACAGAACACGACTCAAAATACAAAAATCTTCCTGTATGTGTGTTGAGTCCAGGCCTAGGTATGTGTGACGCAGTTGTAAATGAAGCCATGTGGGCCCCTGAAATGGCGGCTGCCTGACCTCTAAAGTGGGACAATGGGATGTGAGGTAACTGCGCTGGCGTTGTACACCATCGCGGTAGGCGGTCGTAGACCGCGGCGCAATGCTGCATTGGTTAACATTGGACCCTATGGGTCCCAGGAGCCAATGACGAAGTGCGCCGGCGGTGATGATACGCACCGCCGCAGACGTCACTGCCGTGGACGTGACCGCCATTTTCTATCTGTTCAATCACTGGATACCTGATCTTCGACAGGAGAGGACCTACACTGCAAGTGCTGCTGTGACCTTGGTCTGGAAGAGACAATGGCACGTGCGTCTGGGGAAAGGGCCCCTGCCTTCACTGCACAGGAGTTGGAGAAGCTCGTGGACGGGGTCCTCCCCCAGTACACGCTACTCTACGGTCCACCAGACCAACAGGTGAGTACATAGGGTGCAAGTTGTATGGGCTATGCCTGGGTGAAGAGGGCTGGATGTAAGTAGGAAGGGGGCAGAGTTATGCAACCATGAAGGAGTGTGAATGCGTGTGCCACATGGCAAAGGCAGGGATGTGGGCCACTCACTACGACGGTGCAGTTGGTAATGACTTCTCTTCTTCCCCTGTACATGTCATGTAGGTCAGCACCCACCAGAAGAAGGATATTTGGCGTGCCATCGCCAAGGACGTCCGGACCCTGGGGGTCCACCAGAGACGGAGCACCCACTGCCGGAAGAGATGGGAGGACATTCGCCGCTGGAGCAAGAAGGCGGCGGAGGCTCAGCTGGGGATGGCCTCCCAACGTGGGAGGGGTGCCTGTCGCACCATGACCCCCCTGATGTTCCGGATCCTGGCGGTGGCCTACCCTGAGTTGGATGGGCGCATGAGGGCATCACAGCAGACACAAGGGGGTGAGTCAAACATCATTCAGCTGACTTTGCGCGCAGTGGAGGGGTCTGGGTGGGGGAGGAGGGCTGTGGGTTTCCCTAGGCCAGGGCGAGTTCCGTAGGTTAAGCCCCTCCGTAATGCAGGCCATGTGCCACTCCACCCCATCTCTGTAGAGTGCCAAGTACAGGTATACATGCCCCTGTGTAATCTATGTAGGCAGATGACACTCATAGCCATGTAGGCCATATCCCAGGAACTACATCTGTAGAGGCCAAGAGCACGGCGTAGTGCAGGGGGCTGCTGTGTCTGTATTGTCCGCCAACGGTAGCGGTAAGCCATGCACTCAACCTGTCTTTCTTCTGTTTCCCCACCCTTTTTTGTGCTGTCCCTGTTCTTTTGTGCATCAGCATCATCAGGTGGAGGTACAGGGGCACCGGAGCACGAGGGAGCTGCGTCCCACATGATCATGGAGGGCCACACCACGGACTCGGAATACACCAGTGGGACGGAGGGCGAGGGAAGCTTCACTGCGGTCACCGGATCAGCAAACAGCGACACGGACTCGTCCTCCGATGGGAGCTCCCTTGTGGTGGCGGCAACATCTGTGCCCCCCACTTCAACAGGTACAGCCGCCACCCCACAAGCACCGCCATCCCAGCAGCCCCTCAGCCTTCGCCCGCTCATCCAAGAGGGTGGGCATCACCTTTGCCCCAGGCACCTCAGCCCCTGCCCCTGTCACCCCGGCTGCCCTCAGTGAGGAGGCCATTGACCTCCTCAGGTCACTCACTGTTGGGCAGTCTACCATTGTGAATGCCATCCAGGGTGTCGAAAGGGAGTTGCAACACACTAATGCATTCCTGGAGGGCATTCATTCTGGTCAGGCTGCCCATCATCAAACCCTGCAATCTCTGGCCTCAGCACTGATGGCAGCCATTGTCCCTGTGTCTAGCCTCCCCACTCCAACTTCCTCCACCCAGACCCAATCCCCTGTACCTCAAGCTATCGCAAGCACACCATCAGACCAGCCTGCACACACCTCAACACACAAGGGCAGCTCGGGCAAACATAGGCACCACACATCCCACAGGCACTCACACAAGCATCACCCACATACAGACACAGCAACATCCACTGCCTCCACTGTGTCCCCCTCCTCGTCATCTCCCTCCTCCCTCCCAGTCTCATGTACACTCTCACCTGCATGCACTACCACTACAGCCACTAGGACTCGCACCAGAACACCCAGCACCACATCCCACTCACCTGCACTCACCACCTCCACTACCATTTACACGTCCCCTGTGTCCTCTCCTAGTGTTTCTGTGACGCCCCCTCCCAAAGTACACAAATGCGGGCACACACACACCCAACATCCATCCACCTCACGACAGCCTCCAGAACATGCACCTGCACCCAAATAATCAAAAGTGACACCTCCTACAACCACCTCCTCTTCCTCCACTCCCAGACCCCCTCCAGCTACCCATCCCAGTGTTCGTCAGAAACTTTTCCTGAGCAACCTTGACCTGTGTCCTATCACCCCCCCTCCAATTCATAGGTCCCATAGTAGCACCTCAGCCAAAAAGATTCCGGTACCAGTGGTGCCTGTTAGAGGTATGTGGAGTGCACCGGGCACCAGGGCAGCCAGTGTGACACAGAGCCAAAGCACTTCCAGTCCACTCCCTGTGAAGCACCAGAAGTTGGACAGTGCCCGACGGGAGAGGGGGAAGACACCTGCATGCAAAGCCGCCCACAAGGGTCCTGGGGGGAGTGTTGAGTCAGCTGTGACTCCTCCCAAGGTGGTGAAGGGGCAGAAGAAGTCTCCAAAGTCTGGGAAGAGCAGCACGGCGGAGAAGGCCGCCATCCTCCCCTCTGCCCAAGACACCATCGCCAGCCCCATCGTCACTGGTCCGGAGACCACCGCCAGAGTCAGTGACCAGGAGGGCAGCACAATCGTCACTGGTCCGGAGACCACCGGCAGAGTCAGTGCCCAGGAGGGCAGCACAATCGTCACTGGTCAGGAGACCACCGCCAGAGTCAGTGCCCAGGAGGGCAGCACAATCGTCACTGGTCCGGAGACCCCCGCAGAGTCAGTGCCCAGGAGGGCAGCACAATCGTCACTGGTCCGAAGACCACCGCCAGAGTCAGTGCCCAGGTGGGCAGCACAATCGTCACTGGTCCGGAGACCCCCGCAGAGTCAGTGCCCAGGAGGGCAGCACAATCGTCACTGGTCCGAAGACCACCGCCAGAGTCAGTGCCCAGGTGGGCAGCACAATCGTCACTGGTCCGGAGACCACCGCCAGAGTCAGTGCCCATGAGGGCAGCACAATCGTCACTGGTCCGGAGACCACCGCCAGAGTCAGTGCCCATGAGGGCAGCACAATCGTCACTGGTCCGGGAGACCACCGCCAGAGTCAGTGCCCATGAGGGCAGAACAATTGTCACTGGTCAGGAGACCACCACCAGAGTCAGTGCCCAGGAGGGCAGCACAATCGTCACTGGTCCGGAGGCCACCGCCAGAGTCACTGCCCAGGAGGGCCCCGGCAGCCCCAGCCCTGCTGGGCAATGAGGGACCGCCAGGGCACACACCGCTGCACATGTCAGAGACAGCAAATTCAAGCACCATTGAACAGGGCAAGCACCGCTGAACAGGGCAAAGACTGCCATGGACAGCACCGCTGAACAAGGCAAGCACCGTTGAACAGGGCAAAGACCGCTGAACATGGCAAAGACCGCTGAACAGGGCAAAGACCGCCATGGACAGCACCGCTGAACAGAGCAAGCACCGCTGAACAGGGCAAGCACTGCCAACTCAAGCATCGTTTGCCCCTGAGCGGCAGGGGCAGTTACGGAACTGGGACCGTCACGGGGAGCGTGATGCACTCTGGACACCAGTCCCCCTCCAGAACCAGTGGAGACTGTTATCCACTTGAGAGACTGTGGCTTTGCACTCCCCAGGATGATACAGTGGGCAAACCACCCACTGAAAAGACTTGTGAGACTGTGGCTTTGCACTCCCTAGGATGGTACAGTGGGCAAACCACCCACTTAAAAGACTTGTGAGACTGTGGCTTTGCACTCCCCAGGATACATCAATGGGCATGGAGCCCCGTCATGGATCTGGCGTGGTGCTGTCATCCGGCTGAGGTGCCCTCCCTCCCTTCCCGCTGAACAGGGCAAGCACCGCTGAACAGAGCAAGCACCGCCAACTCAAGCATCGTTTGCCCATGAGCGGCAGGGGCAGTTACGGAACTGGGACCGTCACGGGGAACGTGATGCACTATGGGCACCAGTCCCCCTCCAGAACCAGTGGAGACTGTTATCCTCTTGAGAGACTGTGGCTGTATCATCACTCCCCAGGATGATACAGTGGGCAAACCACCCACTGAAAAGACTTGTGAGACTGTGGCTTTGCACTCCCCAGGATGGTACAGTGGGCAAACCACCCACTGAAAAGACTTGTGAGACTGTGGCTTTGCACTCCCCAGGATACATCAATGGACTTGTGAGACTGTGGCTTTGCACTCCCCAGGATACATCAATGGACTTGTGAGACTGTGGCTTTGCACTCCCCAGGATGGTACAGTGGGCAAACGACCCACTGAAAAGACTTGTGAGACTGTGGCTTTGCACTCCCCAGGATACATCAATGGGCATGGAGCCCCGTCATGGATCTGGCGTGGTGCTGTCATCCGGTTGAGGTGCCCCCCCCCCTTCCAGCTGAACAGGGCAAGCACCGCTAACTCAAGCATCGTTTGCCCATGAGCGGCAGGGGCAGTTACGGAACTGGGACCGTCACGGGGAGAGTGATGCACTCTGGGCACCAGTGCCCCTCCAGAACCAGTGGAGACTGTTATCCACTTGAGAGACTGATGCTTTGCACTCCCCAGGATGATACAGTGGGCAAACCACCCACTGAAAAGACTTGTGAGACTGTGGCTTTGCACTCCCAGGATGGTACAGTGGGCAAACCACCCACTGAAAAGACTTGTGAGACTGTGGCTTTGCACTCCCCAGGATACATCAATGGGCATGGAGCCCCGTCATGGATCTGGCGTGGTGCTGTCATCCGGCTGAGGTGCCCCCCCTCCCTTCCCGCTGAACAGGGCGAGCACTGCTGAACAGGGCAAGCACCGCTGAACAATCGTCACTGGTCCGGAGACCACCGCCAGAGTCAGTGCCCATGAGGGCAGCACAATCGTCACTGGTCCGGAGACCACCGCCAGAGTCAGTGCCCATGAGGGCAGCACAATCGTCACTGGTCCGGGAGACCACCGCCAGAGTCAGTGCCCATGAGGGCAGAACAATCGTCACTGGTCAGGAGACCACCACCAGAGTCAGTGCTCAGGAGGGCAGCACAATCGTCACTGGTCCGGAGGTCACCGCCAGAGTCACTGCCCAGGAGGGCCCCGGCAGCCCCAGCCCTGCTGGGCAATGAGGGACCGCCATGGCACACACCGCTGCACATGTCAGAGACAGCAAAGTCAAGCACCATTGAACAGGGCAAGCACCGTTGAACAGGGCAAAGACCGCTGAACATGGCAAAGACCACCAAGGACAGCACCGCTGAATAGGGCAAGCACCGCTGAACAGAGCAAAGACCGCTGAACAGGGCAAAGACCGCCATGAACAGCACCGCTGAACAGAGCAAGCACCGCTGAACAGGGCAAGCACCGCCAACTCAAGCATCGTTTGCCCATGAGCGGCAGGGGCAGTTACGGAACTGGGACCGTCACGGGGAGCGTGATGCACTATGGGCACCAGTCCCCCTCCAGAACCAGTGGAGACTGTTATCCACTTGAGAGACTGTGGCTGTATCATCACTCCCCAGGATGATACAGTGGGCAAACCACCCACTGAAAAGACTTGTGAGACTGTGGCTTTGCACACCCCAGGATGGTACAGTGGGCAAACCACCCACTGAAAAGACTTGTGAGACTGTGGCTTTGCACTCCCCAGGATACATCAATGGGATGGAGCCCCGTCATGGACCTTGCGTGGTGCTGTCATCCGGCTGAGGTGCCCCCCCTCTCTTCCCCCTGAGGTGCCTGTTGTATTTCGATATGATGCCCCTGCAGTGTTCTCTCCGTTTCAGGAGAGGTATCGTGTGTGGGCCTCGCCCATGCATTTTGGGCCCAGTGGTCCACAGACATTGAAATGTGCATACCTGCACTACTAATCGTGATGTATATATTTGGAATGTGTATATATTTATGTATATATGAGCTTACTGTATTTTGATACATTACAATGGTTGTACTCATTTCCTTTTGTCTTTGCATTCTGCCGGGGGGGTTGTAACTGTGATGTTTGGAAATGCATTGGTGTTTGTGTTGTAGTGTGCGAGGGTCGGGTTGGGGGTGGGGGTGTTGCGTGTGTGAGTCCGTGACTTTTGCCTCCCCCCTCCCCTATGTCGTAGGTGCAGTACTCACTGTTGCCTTCGGCGCCGCCGTTGCTGATGTTCGTAGAGGAGCAGGAAGACAAGCGCAGGGAGTATTTGGAGTTCCGGCTCCATGGTGCCCTCCTTCCTCGTGGAGTGTGTTAAGGTGAGCGTTTTCCCATTGCAAAAGCTGTTTCCGCCGTGTTTTTATCCACGGTGTATCCGCCCCGGAAAAGGTGGCGGATTGGCCTGTTGTAATACTGTGGGCTGTACTTTGTCTTCTGCCTGTCTGTTGGTGGCGACCGCCACGCTGCTTGTCTGTACCGCTGTGGCAGTCGGAGTGTTAAAGTAGCTGTCTATGTTGGCGGTATCCGCCACGGTCATAATTCCCTTTTTTTTTTCGCCGCCCTGTTTGCGGTATTACCGCCGCTTTAACACCATCCGCCAGGGTTGTAATGCCCCCCTAAATTTTGTGTGGTTATTCATGGCTGAAAGGTCATGGTGAGTTTTGATTCCTATTAATGTCATTAACTAATTTGATTAATTTGTTATTGTGAATATTGATGAGACTATTGACCTATCGATTGATATGCTGATTAGCTATCTCGTCTTAAGGTGTCTCCAATCAGGGTCAAAGTATTCATTGGCCTAAAACGAGTCCCAGAGTAAGTAAATCACCTAGGGCAGGACATGTTATCAGTTATGGTAGCAGAGGACGGTTTTGGCCCTTTGGGGGCCCTAAGACGAGGGTCCATTGTTTTAGGATTGTTTTTGAAATAATGCAAATTGGAAAGATGATGTTCCCCTAATCCCCAAATGACTTTTCCGGGACCCCAGAGTTTGCCGAAGTGAGTTGGGTATGTTCTCGGTGTTCTAGTCATGGTATGAGTGAAGTAGGATTTGCACTTGCACAGCCTATGCATACCACAGGTGAATTGTGAAGTCTGTGAGAATTGTAGGCCAGGTGATGTTTTAGTAGGAGTGGGCGTACTCCACAGTATGAGAGTAGGGAAGTCGGCGAACTTCATGTGAGTGTGGCGCTTTGTGCTCAAAATTGTCCACGTGGTTCTTGGTGTGGTCTAAGACTCCAGAGTATACTGATAAGTGTGTGAGACACTTGGTTTATGTTGTAATTTGCGAGGTGTAATGGGTCAATTGGGCGTGATTGATGAGTCGAGTTTGAGTCACAGTGTGTGAGTGAAAAACCTTCGATGGAGATTTGTTCTAAAGTGCACTAGGACGAGCCATTGACAAGTCGAGAGTAGAATTTGCGGGTCAAATTCTGCTTGCGAGTGCAGGGGGTGAGAAGGAGAGAGTAGCGGCCGAGGTTTCAAGTGAAATCTCTGTAAAGTTCTGAAGCTATTGTGTTACCCTTCCTGTAGTAAACCGGCAAATTTGAGTTTTGTTGTTAAGGTGCTCGCAATATATTGCGTTAGTTTTGTGTGAATAGAGAGTGAGGAAGACAAGCCACAGGACTTTGTCAGCCGCAGTGAGTGTGAATGTGATTGTGGTGTATTGCCGCCGCTCCCGCGTGCAGCCGGTCTCCACAGAGACGCCGAGTGTGTTTACCTCGAGCGGTCTCCACGGAGAGCGAGGCTTTGCGGAGAACGACGGTTGAAGGAGGTCGGATGGCTGGGGCATAAAGGAAATAAAGTAAACTTACTTAATCCTTTGCTAGATCATTTTTTGTATGCGGACCCCATTTCACATTGGCGACGAGGGTGGCTCAAGGTGCCCCAACATCATATTGGATATTTCAAAAGATCGAGGAAGTTCAGCTGATTTTTTTAATCTCCGTGTTAAACAACAGGCTGAGTGTAGCCCGGACTGAGTGACGTGAGAAGCGCTCAGCAGTGAAGATATTCAGAGTTATTTTTGTCGAGTGTTATTCCTGGTATGCTGTTTCCTGGAGGCGTGGCCTAAGTTTTTTTCTTTCCCTTAAAGGGATGGTCTAAGCTACAGCATTAAAGGGGAAGGTGTTCTTTGCTGTTCAGCTGTCATAGACATTTTCAAAGGAGAAGTGGCTGGATGGTGACAACTGTATTCTTTGCTGTTCAGCTGTCATAGACATTTTCAAAGGAAAAGTGGCTGGATGGTGACAACTGCATACGGTGACAGGCACACCTTCAAGAACGCTTTAGCCTGTTTCGTACATTATACAGTGACAGGCACACTTTGATCATCTAAGAGCATTTTACATTGTTGAGTACATTGTACAGTAACTGCGACATATTTGCATGTGGTGTATTTATTTTGTACAAACGCTCATTTAATGGAAAGTGTTTGATGTTATACTTGTATTCGGGGGTTCAGAATTTTGTAGTAGCATCAGTCTAGCAGTATTTATTGGGAAGTGTTTTGGGTTGGTTACTAAAGATTATCTTTAAAAAAAAAGAATAATGCAGAATGTAACACCCCTCCTTTCTTCTTAAGTAGTCCAGGAGATCCTACATTTCCGTGGACTAAGTGGAAGAAAATGTTTGTTCATTACGCTAGGGTGTGTGGACCGACACTCAGCGCGGAGAGGAAACATGCACTTTTGATGCACTGTTTGGGGGGTGAGGGTCAAGAGGTACTGGAAAACTTACCAGATTTAAGTATTGAAGAGTCTAGAAATCTAAATGAATATGAACTCTGCATTAAGAAATTAGACAAACATTATATTCCGAGAGTCAGTACGATAATGGAAAGATACTATTTTGGCAGAAGAGAACAAGGAAAAGATGAATCGGTGGAGGAGTACATTACAAGTTTGAGGAAACTAGCTGCGTCTTGTAAATTTGGAACGTTAGTGGATGAAAGAATAAGAAAGAATAAGAAATCAATTTGTACTAAGGTGCAGTAGCGGCAAAATAAGGGAGGAATTGTGGTTAAAAGACGAACCACCTTTGGAAGAAGTAATATTAGTGGCAAAAGGAGTTGAGCACATGCTTAAGTGTGTTAAAGAATAAAATTATAACAAGGGTATGACTGGAGAATTTCCGAAGGTGGATGAGGTAGTATGTGAAGTGAAAAGCAAAGAACTTAGGCGCTCATTCTGACCGCGGCGGGCGGCGGTCACCGCCCGCCATGCGGTTACCGCCGAATGACCGCTCCGCGGTCAGGAGACCGCGGCGGCCATTCTGGCTTTCCCGCTGGGCCGGCGGGCGACCGCCAAAAGGCCGCCCGCCGGCCCAGCGGGAAAGCCCCTGCAACGAGGATGCCGGCTCCGAATGGAGCCGGCGGAGTTGCAGGGGTGCGACGGGTGAAGTGGCACCCGTCGCGATTTTCACTGTCTGCCAAGCAGACAGTGAAAATCTGTATGGGGCCCTGTTAGGGGGCCCCTGCACTGCCCATGCCAGTGGCATGGGCAGTGCAGGGGCCCACAGGGGCCCCACGACACCTGTTCCCGCCATCCTGGTTCTGGCGGTGAAAACCGCCAGAAACAGGCTGGCGGGAAGGGGGTCGGAATCCCCATGGAGGATTCCCTGGGCCAGGGGAAAACCGGCGGGAAACCGCTGGTTCCCCTTTTCTGACCGCGGCTTTACCGCTGCGGTCAGAATAGCCCAGGAAGCACCGCCAGCCTGTTGGCGGTGCTTCCGCTGCCCTCCGCCCTGGCGGTCAGAGACCGCCAGGGTTGGAATGACCCCCTTAGTGTATTGAAGAAAAAAGAGGATGAGTCTAAGTTTAAAGGAGAATGTTTTCATTGTGGGAGGAGTGGTCACAAAGCTAATGCTAGCAATTGTCCAGCATTGAATGTGGTGTGCAATGGGTGCGGGAGGAAAGGTAATTACTATAAATGTTGCCGTAATAAGAAGAAAAGGAATGGAAGTAGCAGCATGACGAGAGAGATTAAAGAGGTGTCTCAGGATGTGGTTTTTCAAGTTAAAACAGGTGGTAAGAGTGAGGAACATCCGAGTGAGGTAGTGAATGTAGAGGGTGTTGATTTGTTGATGAAGTTTGATTCCTGTTCACAGTTAACAATTATTTCAAAGAAGAGTTTTGATTTATTAACAAACAAGGATAGAGTGTTAAAAAAAATTGATGTACGTCCAGGAGGTTATGGTGGACAACCTATAAAAATGTTAGGATATTTTGAGGGTCATCTTGAATTAAAAGGGAGACATTTAGTTGGAAAGGTCTATGTGTCCAACCAGGGGGACAACCTTTTAAGTTGGACACATCAGAGATTGCTAGGGGTTGTGTTGAATCCAAATGCATAACCACAAGTGCAAGTGCAGTGTATTAATGGTATTGAAGGGGAGTTAGTCTCTGAATTTCCTGAAGTGTTCGTGGAGAAGTTAGGGTGTTTAAAAGGATACAAACATAGAATTAAACTGAAGAAGGGTGCCATTCCGGTAGTATCTAAAGTGAGGAAAATTCCGTTGGCGCTACAAGATTTAGTGGTGTTAGAACTTAAAAAACTGCAGGATTTGGGTATTATTGAAGAAGTGGAAGCAACAGAATGGTTGGCGCCCATAGTTGTAGCAAGGAAGGGAGATGGAGACATCAGATTATGTGTGGACCTTAAAGCTTTGAACAGAGAGGTTGTTGTTGACAAATTTCCCCTTCCTAATATTGAAGAAATTGTGTCCACAGTTGGGGGAGCAAAATATTTCTCGACGCTAGATTTAACATCGGCGTATCATCAGGTAGAGTTGGAGGAAAATTCGTAAGAGTTGACGGCATTTATTACACCTTTTGGTGCCTTTGAATTTAAGAGGATGCCTTTTGGACTTGTATCGGCAGCCTCTGTGTTCCAACGCATTATGCATAGGATTTTGGGAAATGTAGGTGGAGTGAAGTGTTATCAGGATGACATTTTGGTTTTTGCAGATACAGCGACAGAACATTGGGAGCGTGTGAGGGTGGTGTTGAGTAGACTAAGTCATGCAGGTTTCTCTCTTAAAAGGAAGAAATGTAGGTTTGGTCTAACAGAAGTGGAGTACCTGGGATATTTGATCATAGGAGAAGGCGTAAAACCCAAACCTGAGTTGTTTATGACAATAAAAAGATTATCAAGTCCTCAAACCAAGGATGAAGTGAGTTCCTTTTTGGGGATGGTAGAGTACTATGGGAGAAACATCAGGAATTTGTCAGAGAAGACGGAGAACATGAGAGGACTTTTACAGAAGGGAAAGGAGTTCATTTGGGACACTGAATGTGAAAATGAATTTGTAAAAATTAAGGAAGAACTGAATAATGCTCCATGTCTTCAGGCTTTTAAACCGGGCAGACCTACTATTATTGTCACTGATGCCAGTGCCAAAGGTTTGGGTGCGATTTTGATGCAAGATGACAAGGGAAAGAAGTGTTTGATTGCTTGTGCATCTAAAGCTCTGAGTGGTGCCGAGTATAATTACTCAGTAATCGAAAGAGAGTCATTGGCTATACACTGGGCACTAAAGAAATTCAGACATTTTGTTTGGGGTACGGAGTTTGTAGTGTTTTCTGATCACAAACCTTTAGTGGAGGTGTTTAGCAGCAAATGTTTGAATTGTATATCTGCAAGGATCAGAAGGTGGATCATTTCTTTACAAGAATTCAAATTTAAAGTAGAATATCTTCCGGGCACATTAAATTTTAGTGCGGATTGTTTGTCCAGATTAGTTGTGAAAGATGAGAAGGAGGGTGAATGTAAAGTATTACCTGGGCAGGAGGATGATGCTTGTGATTTATTCTGTGATGTATGTGAAATTTCATGTGGGGTGATAACTGAGAGTGAGTGGAAAAAAGCTGTGAAGGATGATGTTGAACTAACTGAGGTGTGCAAAGCATTAGAAAATGGAAGATTTAGATCACTGGATAGAGTATGGAATTTGATAAGAAATGAATTAGCAGTGGATAATGGAATGCTGTTGAGAGGCACGAGATTAGTGCCACCTGAAGTGTTAAGGGCTAAGATCATGAACCAAGCACATGAAGGCCATCTAGGTATTGTTAAAACAAAAGAAAATGTGAGGGAACATTTCTGGTGGCCAGGAATGGATTTGCAGGTGGAACGAATAGTCAGAGAGTGTATTCAATGTTCACAGAGCGATAAAATATTAAAAACTCACAATGTACCGATGTGTTGTAGGAAGTTGCCATGCAAACCTTGGGATGAGGTCGCTATAGACATTGTTGGCCCCTTATCAGCGGAACATTTTAACCCATATCTGATTGTGTTAATTGACTTATATTCCAGGTGGGTAGAAGTAAAAAATGTAGGTGATGTTTCCTCTTCCAGTGTGATAAGTTTTTAAGAAGACATTTTTAGGAAAGAAGGTTTTCCAAAATCTTTGTTATCAGACAATGGTCCACAATTTTGTTCTACGATTTTTTAGAAATATATGAGTGAGTGCGGTATCAAGCACAAGAAATCAGCAATATATCATCCCGAGACAAATGGTGCAGTAGAGAGATTCAATAAATTTCTCAAAGAAAGTATCCAACTGGCAAAGGCGAACTTTTTGAATTGGCGAGTAGAGTTGTTGAAGATGATTACAACTTATCGGTTCTCTCCGCATGCTACCACTGGAAAATCACCTTTTGTACTGTTCAAGAAAAGGTTACCTAATACCAAGTTGTGTCCCGGTTGGACGGAGTGGAAGAAAAATGGTTTCAATTAAAAAAATTCTGATTGGCGAGATAGAGAACTAAGGCCCTCATTCTGACCTTGGCGGTCGGCGGAGAGGCGGCGGTCGGACCGCGAACAGACCGGCGGTCAAAAAAATGGCATTCTGACCGCGGCGGTCACCGCCGCGATCGACCGCCACTTCCCCACTCCGACCGCCACGGCGGTCATGACCGACGGGCTGGAGTCTGCGCACTCCGGCCCGGCGGTCGACCCAAGACCGCCAACGGTATCATGACCCTGCTTACCGCCGCGGTTTCTGGCGGTCGGGAACCGCCATGCGAACCATGGTGGTAGGCACTATCGGGGCCAGGGAATTCCTTCCCTGGCACTGATAGGGGTCTCCCCCACCCCCCACTGCCCCCCCGAGTCCTCCCCCCACACCCTCCACCCCCCTGCCACCCCCCAGAGGTGGTACGAACCTCCTCCCCACCCCCACCCCGACATGCACATACACGCATCCCGACATGCACACACCCCCAACATGCACATATACACACCCCCTACACATACACATACACAACGGGGACACATACCCGCCCACATACATGCCGACATGCGCACCCGCCGAACTACACACATTGCCCATAGGCACAGCAGCACCCCCCGCCCGCATGCACGCACTCACACACCCCCTCTACACACTCACACGCACACCCCCATGCACGCACACATCACACAACACCCCCCCACCCCCTCCCCTCACGGACGATCAACTTACCTTGTGCGTTGGTCCTCCGGGAGGCGACAGGAGCCATGGGGAGGTGACCGCCAACAGAAGACCGCCAACAGAAGACCGCCACACAGAAATGTGGGTCGTAATTCTGTGGGCGGTGTTCTGCTGGCGTGGCGGTGGAGGTTGACCAGTCTCCACTTTCCCGCCGACCGCCAGTGTGGCTGCTGGCGGTTTTCCGGCGGAACGCTCCCAGCGGTCGGAATGCGCACAGCGGCATACCGCCGCGGTCGGCGGTCTTCACCGCGGCGGTAACTCGGCGGTCTTGCGAAAAGACCGCCAAGGTCAGAATGAGGGCCTAAGACTCATAGAGAAGAGAAAGCAAGAATTTGATGCGAGGAAAAAGGTTTCAAATGTGAACATATCTGTGGGTGATATAGTGAAGATAAGGGCACCAATAGGGTGTGTAAAAGGATCAAAATTCACAAGACCCTACGTAGTTATCAAACTATTTAAAAACACTATAAAAACTTCTGATGGGAGAATTTGACCCATGAACCGAGTTGTTCGGATTAAGGATGTGGTTCAACCAGAATCGAATATGGAAGATAATAACAGAGGAAGATTTTGGTCAAGAACTTAAAATGACAGCTCTGATGGAGTGACAAGATGTGATAGGATGAGGAGAAGTAGTTGGAGGAAAGTCTCTCCTGAGCATCTTAAAGACTATGGAGGTCATTACGACATTGGAGGGCGCATCAGCCGCCCGCCAAGATCCGACCGCCATGCGGCCGCCAATGCCCACTGGCCCAGCGGGGATCACGGCCGCAACATAGGAGCCGGCTCCAAATGGAGCCGGCGGTGTTGCGGCCGTGCGACGGGTGCAGTTGCACCCGTCGCGCTTTTCACTGTCTGCAGAGCAGACAGTGAAAAGCCGCATGGGGCCCTCTCAGGGGGCCCCTGCACTGCCAATGCCAGCGGCATTGGCGGTGCAAGGGCTCCCAGGGGCCCCACGACTCCCCGTACCGCCAGCCTTTTCCTAGCGGTTCAGACCGCCAGAAAAAGCCTGGCGGTTGGGGACTCGTAATCCCCTGGGCAGCGCTGCCCTGGCGGATTACATCCGCCGGGGCCATTATGGCGGTAAACCGCCGGCCCCGGCGGTGAGACCGCAGCGCTACCGCCGCGGTCATAATACGCCGGGAGGCACCGCGGTGCTCTCGTCGTTTTGGCCCTGCAGTTATAATACCGCCAGGGTCATAATGACCACCTATGTCTTAAATTGATTGTAATTGTACTATGGTAATGATAGGATGGTTTACTTTGTATTTTTTTTTGTGATAGTATTGCATCCTCTAAATTATGTACATAACGCAGTTCTTAATGTGAATTTGTTTGTTATTATAAAAGGGGAGATGTGTGTTGTATTACCGCTGCTCCTGCGTGCAGCCGGTCTCCACGGAGTGGACGCCGAGTGTGTTTACCTTGAGCGGTCTCCATGGAGAGCGAGGCTTTGCGGAGAACAACGGTTGAAGGAGGTCGGATGGCTGGGGCATAAGGGAATAAAGTAAACTTACTTAATCCTTTGCTAGATAATTTTTTGTATGGGGGACTCCATTTCACAGTGACTCAATGGAGCTGCGCTGGGATAGGTCAGTTAGTGAGAAGGGTTTTGCACGGATTGGCAGCCGTCCGTGAGAGACAATTGGTTAAGGAGGTAGGCGAAGGGTGTTCTTGGAATTAAAGTCACTTCCTGATTCAGTTCTAAACGAAATAAGAGACGCAAAAATGAAGTTCTTCAAGGCTCTAAAGAGCGCTTTGAGGGGAGATGTATACATTAACGCGAGTGTGGGGGAGCCTACACCGCCAGAGGATACTCCGGTTTATGCCATAATGGAGGAGAAGGGAGTTGCGCCATGTCTTTGGCTAAAGCAATGGTGCAAATTAACAGAGAAAGATGGGTATTTGGCGTTTCCAGAGAACGGGACGTTCAACATAGGGGTTCTAGAGAATTTGCGGAAGGCGTTAAATGAGCAGAAGCCGTCTCCAAGGCCAGCACAGTTTGAGGCGTCAGCAATTTGGGAATTAATGGCCATACGACAAAGGCTGCAAAAGTTTGAGAGGAGAATGAGAAAAGCAGAAAAGACACTAGCGGAGGCTAGATGGGATAGCGAGACCAGGATGTGGAGAAGAGAAATAATAGATGGAGTCAGGATGTTTCCCGCAATAACTCAAGAAGCCGACACACAAAGAAGAAAGGCTACTTGTAAAACAGACAAGGGTTCGAGTAGAGGGAAAGAGAATAACAGGTCTTGGGCAGATGCAGATGACTCAGATGACGATGAGTTCCTTAATCAGTTGTTACATGATCGTCCACCACCATATACCATGAATGACAACAGACCAAGTACTAGTGCAGGTCCTGTAAATTCAACGCAGAATCAGGGAACAGTGCATACAGCTCAGGCAAATGCAGTTGCGACACCAGCTCCAGTGCAGAATACTGTCAGCGTATCCACTGCGTCAGAGACGCAGACATGGTTGCAGCCACCACCTGTTCAGAAGCTCTACCTTTATTTTCCAGTATTACAGACCACTACGAATTTGATGGTGCCGCCCAACCAAGCATATACAAGATCAAAGTTGGTACAAATGGAGTCAACTCCACTTCTGCTGCCCCAGCTGCAGCAACAGATGGTTCCGAATTACGCTTCGGTCACAGGACCGCAGTCAGTCACAGCACCCGAAATGAAACAGGCAGGCGCCAGCTGCTATATCTTTGCCGATTACAGTTGGTCCACCCGTACCTTTGTATGCACAGGCAAAGCCTAGTGTATGTGACCAAGGGGTAATGACTCATGAGGTGCTAAGAGGAGAGTTTGCAGGAAGTTCCCAAGGGATGACACTGGGAGAACAGATAGCAGAGAGACCTAGGTCCTTGTTGGATTTCAGTCCGATTGGAGTTCCTCTAGAGACAATGAGACAGGCTGGGTTGGGACTACTAACTCCACAGATACCCAGTACGAACATGTTGCAACCACCAATGATGCAGGCTGGAAATATCTTGTTGCAAGGTTTGACTGCGCAACAGCTGAATGAATGGCTAGACAAGCTGATTTCACTGCAGACTACCCCTGCAACAGCAGAGCGGTCAGAGAGAGAGGAATACTTGAATTTTGTGAGGTTGGGCGTGGAAGCAGCTGAATTAGTTGAAGGGAGCATAGGAGTGAATAGGCTAGAGTCATACACTGAAGCAGAATTGAGGTATCTGTGTCCAAAAATAACCAAAGAAGTAAGCAAGGTGCACCAAAGTTTGGTGAATCTAGCAGACAAATATGGCATAGATTTAGACAATACTAAGCATCTAAAGTGGAGCTACAGATTGGACTTCGAACCCAAAGATTTTGATCACATGAGGTCTACTGGGATGAAAGCACACCTTAAAGAAATTTTACAGAGCGCGCAGGTTTGGGGAGCCTTAGAGAAGTGGGAAGGCAGATGGGCAAAGAAGAGAGAGAAAAGGAAAAGTGACTGCTTGGAGCAGCAGCAGGCAAAACCAGTGCCAGATACCGGTACCATAAAGTTGCTACAGGTGATGCTTCCTCAACAGGTCACAAGTCAAGGAATGGGTCAAAATAACACAGTACTACAGTTCCCATTGTGTGGTGAGAATGCAATAAACAATGAATGGTCGGATGACAGTTCAGATAGTGAGGAGTTCAGGCTTGCAGCGTTCCTAGAAGTAGATCAGAGGGGACCCTATGTGCAAGGGAAGGTGATGGGTCACAAGGTCTCATTTTTGGGTGACACTGGAGCCACATGCTCTACAGTCAGGAGTGCAGAGGTTCCGAAATTGCCCCTTTCAGGACGCACAATAAAAGTAGTGGGAGTGGCAAACCAGCTCCTGACCAACCCGATCACAGATCCGGTTCAAGTCGAAATTGGTACCTTTCAGGGATTGCACAGGTTTGTAGTCTGTGATTCAAGTCCTGTGTCTCTACTGGGAAGAGACTTACTGTGTAAGACGAGGTGTTCTATCACCTGTTCGAGTGAGGGAATCGAGGTACAGACAAACAGTGATGACGAGGGGGACGATGGTCAGATCTCAGAGCCAGAAACAGAGACTACAAATGAAGAGTACCCCTTGATAAGCTTCTTCCCGATGTTCACAATGACTAATTTGCCCGCATATCTGCAGGGGACAGTCACAGAGAAGGTGTGGGACTTGACAGGAAAAGAAGTGGGACTGATGAGAGGAGATGAACCAGTCAAAGTCGATGTGATGCCAAATGCCGTGTTTCCCCAGGTACTGCAGTACCACATGGCACAGGATGTCCTCATACAGGTGATGCAGATAATTGCAGACTTCGTGAAACAGGGGGCATTGAAGGAAGTAATGGGCAGCCCATGTATTTTCACCTATAATGGGTCTAAGAAAGCCCTGTGGGAAAGTCCGAATTGTTCAAGACTTGAGAAAGATCAATGACATAGTGGTAAAGTGCTGCCCGATAGTGCCAAATCCAGCTGTGATCATGTTTCAAGTTCCATGCTATGCAGAATGGTTCTCAGTCGTTCACTTGTCCCAAGCGTTCTTTTCTGTACCTCTTCATGAGGACAGCCAATTTCTCTTCAGTTTCAAATTCCTGGACAAGGTTTACAGTTGGTGTTGAATCCCTCAGGGGTTTTCAGAGTCACCATCTATCCTCAACCAAATTCTGAAGAAAGATTTGGAGTCATTGGAACTGCCTTTCCAATCGACTCTAGTACAATACATTGACGATTTGTTGATTGCCTCCAAAACAAGAGATGATTGCAAGTACAATACTATTTCCCTATTGAATCACTTGGGAAATAATGGGCACAAGGTGTCCCCAAAGAAGCTGCAATACTGTCAGAAAGAGGTGAAATATTTAGGCCATTTGATTGAGAAAGGGTTGAGGAAAATATCTAAGGAAAGGGTGACTGCCATATTACAGATGAACCCCCGACATCCAGGAGAGATGTCAGGATGTTTCTGGGAATGGTGGGCTACTGTGGTCAGTGGATCCCGAATTTCTCCATTATCTCCAAGCCCTTGGTGAGACTGACAGCTAAGAGATGAAGGATGGCCCAGATACCCTAACTATGTCCGAGAAAGAGATAAGGGCATTCATTGAGTTGAGGGAGTGTATGTGCAGGGCTTCAGCTTTAGGTATGCCTGATTACACAAAACCTTTTGTCCTGTTTTGTCATGAACATGATGCTTGCTGTTTGTCTGTCCTGACCCAGGTCCATGGAGGTGCAAACCGACCAGTAGCATATTTTTCAGCTACTATGGACCCAGTCGCAGCAGCCTTTCTTGGTTGTCTCCGTGCAGTTGCAGCAGTTGGTCAAAGCCTCATTAGGTGTGAAGGCATAGTGATGGGACATCCCTTAACAGTAATGGTCCCACACTCAGTTGAAATACTATTGACCCGAACTAAGACCCAGCACATGACAAATGCTATATTGACCAAGTACGAGACAATTATATTGGGGTCACCAAATGTGTCACTAAAACGTTGTACTGTATTAAACCCGGCAACTCTGCTTCCCAATGAAAATACAGATGTTGATGATGCTGAAGAGATAGAACATGATTGTCTTGAGGTAACTGAACTTTCCACCAAACCGAGACCTGATATTAAGGATACTCAATTGGAAGAAAATGACTACATCATCTTTGTTGATGGCTCATGTCTGAGAGACTCAGTAGGAGTACTGAGAGCCGGATGCACTGTATGTACAATCACTGGTATTCTAGAAGCATCTTGGCTTGAAAGAGTATACCCTGCTCAAGTGGCTGAATTGATTGCTCTTACTAGGGCATGCCATGCCGCTGACAAATTGAAAGTGGCTATCTATACCGATAGCAGATACAGATTTGGGATTGTTCATGATTTTGGCCAGCTATGGTCCCAGAGGGGTTTCATGACCTCTTCTGGTTCTCCGGTGAAAAATGGCGAAAGAATTAAGGAATTGTTGCACACGATTCAGTTACCTCTTGAAATTGCCGTGGTGAAATGCAATGCCCATGTGAAATCACAAGATTTTGTGTCAATGGGAAAGGGATATGCAGATCAAGTCGCAAGGTTTTGCGCATTGAATTGTATATCATTCAAGGATCCGTGGGAATTGTTACCCGAAACAGAATATGAAACATGCACAAGTTAAGCATTGAGGGTGGTTGACATAATGGAAGAATTAAAATTGTTACAGGGTCGTGCTAGCAGGGAAGAAAAACGCTCTTGGCTCAAAATGCAGTGTGTACAAAGGCCAGGGGCCAGATGTACGAAGCCTTTTGCCTGTCGCAAACTGCGAAAAACGCAGTTTGTGGCATGCAAAAGGCCGTATGCGATGCTCATTCATAAATTGCGAGTCGGTACCGACTCGCAATTTGTGAATGCGACTCGCAAATAGGAAGGGGTGTTCCCTTCCTATTTGCGACCGCATCGCCATTCAGAGTTGCTTTGTGACTGCGAATGCGGTCGCAAACCAACTCGCAGTTACCACCAGTGTCACACTGGTGGTAACTCATTCGCAAAAGGGAAGGGGTCCCCATGGGACCCCTTCCCCTTTGTGAATGGCGAAAAAAATATTTTTTCAGAGCAGGCAGTGGTCCTATGGACCACTGCCTACTCTGAAAAAAACGAAACCAAATGGTTTCGGTTTAGTTTTCATTTTGCAGCTTGTTTTCCTTTAAGAAAAACGGGTTGCAAAATGAAAAAAAAAACTGCTTTATTGAAAAAGCAGTCACAGACATGGAGGTCTGCTGACTACAGCAGGCCACCATCCCTGTGAGTGCAGGGACTCGCTATGGGGTCGCAAACTGCGACCCACCTCATGAATATTAATGAGGTGGGTCTTTGCGACCCCATAGCGAGTCGCAGAAGGTGTCTGAGACACCTTTCTGGATCCAATTTTGCAAGTTGCAAATTGCGAGTCGGTCAGACTTGCAATTTGTAACTCGCAAAATTGGAGTTTGCTACATCTGGCCCCAGATGATTTGTGGGTTTCAGATGAGGGGAAAATGGTTTTGCCAAACAGTCTTTTGTCTCAGTTTGCAAGGTTTAACCATGGTCAAACGCATATTGGGAGAGACGCCATGATCAGATTGTTCAAAATTGATTGGTTCAAACCAAAATTCAGACAAGCTGCAGAAGTGATCTGTCACCAGTGCATCATCTGTCAACAGATGAATGCGGGTAAAGGGAATTTGAGCCACATTGGGAGAGCTGGAGGTCCATTTAGCAGGATGCAATTGGATTTTATTGAGATGCCTGTGTGTAGAGGTCTGAGATACGTGTTGGTGATTGTGTGCATCTTCAGTCACTGGATTGAAGCTTACCCTACACGTAGGAATGACAGTCTCACAGTAGTGAAGTTGCTGCTTAGGGAATTGATACCACGTTTCGGGTTTCTGATCTCTTTAGAATCAGATAGAGGAAGTCACTTCAAGAATGACGTGGTTAAGCTCTTGTGTGCTGCGCTGAACATTGAACAGAAGTTGCATTGCAGTTACCGCCCTGAAGCATCAGGACTAGTGGAACAAATCAATAGTACTCTGAAGTCTAGAATGGCAAAAATGTGTGCAGCTACAAATTTGAAATGGCCGGATGCATTGCCCTTAGTGTTGATGTCAATGAGAAACACACCCAACAAGAAAACAGGACTGTCTCCTCATGAAATTCTCATGGGTCAAGCCATGCGATTGCCCGCAGTGCCTGCAAATGCTCTTGTGAATATCACAGATGATATGGTGTTAGACTACTGTAGGGGTCTGGCTGACGTGGTCCGCTCTTTCTCTCACCAGGTGGAAGCAACCACATTACCACGATAAATGATCTAGGTCACAACCTGAAAGCTGGTGACTGGGTTGTTGTCGAGAAACATGTGAGGAAGTTGTGTTTGCAGCCACGTTGGAAGGGGCCGTACCAAGTGATATTAACAACTACCACTGCTGTGAAGTGTGTGGGAATTTGAAATTGGATCCATGGCAGTCACACAAAGAAGGTGACGTGTCCAACTAATGAGGAAATCGAACATAACCGCTACAGAGAAGGAAGTGTCAGGGCCGGAGAGTAATCAAAGGGAAACTGAGACTGGAGGAGACCCCCTTGAGGATGGACTGGTCACTCAAACAGTATCGAGATCCAGAGGGAGGCACCAGGAGAATCGACCCAGAGAGAGGTTCTCCCAGAAGCAGACAGATACAGGTTTGAAGTCGAACCCTTGACAGATCCAGAAGGCGAAGGAGTTGAGACAGAAGGAGGTCCGAGTATCCAGACTCCTCCTGAGCCACTTGCAGGTCCAGCAAGAGAAAACACCATAGCACAAGAGGAGGGCATTGAACAGCAACCAGAAAGGCCGAACGATAAAGGGACACTTAAAAGAGATAAGTGGCCAGAGTTGCGAGTAGTAAAAGGGAAAGTGGTCATTGATGAGACAATTGAGGAGGAGATAGATACAACAAGAAAAGAGGACCTGAGCAAAGGAGAATTGCAAGGTGACCGCAAATTGAAAAGAAAGAGAATAGCAAATAGAAGATACGCAGGTCCTGAATGGGCATATGCAACTTCAGCAGAGTGTCAAAAAGAGTTCCTAGCATTTTGCTTTGATTGAGAAGTTCCAGGTCAGAACTATGGTACCTGAGGTCAGCCACGAGATAAAGAGGCTGCGTTAAGCTGAAATTGAATTGAAGAAACTTGAAAACAGAGACTGATAAATTACCGGATGTGTTGCTATTAACCTGAAGTGACTTTTGAAAACTGACTGTGACAAGCTGCTTACCGGATTGACAAAGAACCCTGGGAGCGAATGAAGAAGCTGTAAATACTTGCTAAAGAGAGACTTTGCTTAGCCTTGCTGTAGAGAAAAAAAAAAAGAGAAAAAAAGCTTTTAGCCATCCTCTGTTGATTGTCATTCACATTTGTAGTACTTCACTTCTGATTCTTTACAGATCATGCCTAGTACGGGAGATGATAGTGAGGTGAGTAGGCGTTATAAATATTTGGGTGTTGCTTTGGGTGTTGTGTGCATGATATTCATTATAGCTTTGTTTGTGGAGATGTGATTGGTGGATGAGAATGAAGCTAACAATGCTACAGTTTCTGAGACCGCTACACTAACAACTCGGGAGAAGTTTGAGCAAGATACAAAGTATCTGCACGACGAAACTAATGCAAAAGGGGAACTGGCTACTAACGTTTTCTTTCGCTTGCTGAGTGAGTATGTTGACACTATGGATGCAAAGGCTTGTTATGTGTGTACACAAATTCCTCTTTCAGTTCAAGTGGGAGTTACTTATCACAGCTTGACACTAACCTATGGGATTAGTTGTAGTCTGCTACTAACACGTTTCTATAACCAAGAAGAAGTGCTATATTTTTACTCTAACTATGACCTTATATTCTCTTCTGTGCCTACCATAGAAGATCTTAATAGTGTAGCTAAATATTATGCCATAAAATTAATTAAAAGGTTCTTTGAACCTAGATCAGGACGATCAGGACATCATACGCACACCGAAATAATTTGACATGCTTGCTTACACCCATAGAGAAAAGCTTTCTAGATCACACTGAAGATAGAAGGAGGCTTTTAAAAGGGAAATTAGAAAAGATCTTGCAGCAACGATCATTTCTTAATAATGGTAATTACAATGGGATTAGGGAACAAGGGAAGCTAGCTTTAGATGCGAAACATGTAGGTAGGCTTTGTATAACACTGCCAAAGTCACATTATGACAATGTGTTTGTGGGAACGAGTGAGTGTAAGCATGTGTTTTTGTTTCAGAATAAATGGACCTGTATCCTAAACGGAATGGATCAGGCGATCCCAGGGGTTTACTCTATTTGTGGACCTAATGCTTATTAGCGTCTTCCAAAGGGATGGTATGGGACATGCTACTTGGGGATAGTTTTTCCAAAGATTTACCAGCTAGAGGACTTAAAGAAATTTCCGAAAGTGACAGAATTACTTTGTGCTAGACAAAAGAGAGAAACTGCTGCTGGTGTAGTAGGAGACATATTTGGAGCGATAATTCCTTCAGTAGGGGTTGTCTTAAACTCCGTAAAGATTCGAAAGTTGTCTACTATTGTGGATAACATGCTGACAACCTTCACAGGGGCTATACTCTAGATGGATACTGAACTGGCTGCGCAGAGGGCTATGACTCTTCAGAACAGGCTTGCTTTAGACATTCTTTTAGCTAAGAGTGGCGGGTTCTGTAAGATGCTTAATGAGCGTCACTGCTGTGCCTGCATACCTGACAATAGTAATGAGATTAGATACCTAACAAGAGATAGTGCAGATTTGAAGGAACTGAAGGAACCAGGAGTTTGGGAAAAGGTTGGAAAGGGACTTGCCGATGTGGGAAGTTGGTTTAGTAGTATTTGGCATGGGATATTGGGAACATTAATACAGGGAATTGTGATTATTCTGGCTTGTTTATTTGGACTATGGCTATCATGCAAAATTAGCAAAAGAATTAAAGCAAAATTGGCAAAACATAAAGCGTGGAGGGAAGAAAAGAAAAGGGAGAAAATGTTCAGAGCAAAATATGAAAAGGCAAAACAAAAGGAAGAAATTGAGATGAAGGAGATCAAGAAATGAAAAGGTTGTTAAAGGAAGGAATTGTGTGATGACAAGAGTCATCAGAGGAGGGATTGTTAGAGTGTAGCTTTTATAATCACAAATTAACATGAACTGCTTGCAAAATAATGTGTAATGAAGCTGTACAGAAAACACATTAATATGTTTCTAATGTAAGCGTTTGAAATGTGCCCATGGGGTGTGGCCACCAATGTATAAGATGATTAATGAAATTGACTAATAATGAATTATTAATGTACGAATGTGTGATTTTGTTTTAGCATTAAGAGTTATATGTTAAGGTTTTGTTGAGTAAATCATTAGGCCTTAGTTAGCAAGAGTCTGGGCCTAGCTGCCTGGTCTCACATTAAGGACCTGATTTTAACCTTGGCGGACGGCCTCCGCCAAATGACCGCACCGCGGTCACAAGACCGTGGCGGCCATTCTAACATTTCCTCTGGGCCGGCGGGCGCTCTCCAAAAGAGCGCCCGCCGGCCCAGAGGAAATGCCCCTGCAACGAGGACGCCGGCTCAGAATTGAGCCGGCGTAGTTGCAGGGGTGCGACGGGTGCAGTTTGCACCCGTCGCGTATTTCAGTGTCTGCATGGCAGACACTGAAATACTTTGCGGGGCCCTCTTACGGGGGCCCCTGCAGTGCCCATGCCATGGGCATGGGCACTGCAGGGGCCCCCAGGGGGGGAGACCCGCCAGGAACAGGATGGCGGTAGGGGGTGTCAGAATCCCCATGGCTGCGGACCGCCGACTTTCCGCTTCTGACCGCGGCTGAACCGCCGCGGTCAGAATGCTCGTGGGAGCACCGCCAGCCTGTTGGCAGTGCTCCTGTGGTCGGTGGCCCTGGCGGCCACCGGCCGCCAGGGTCAGAATGACCCCCTAAGTGTGTTTTTCTAACGTGCAAAGTGATGTCTTCCTAAGGACGAGTAGCTGTATTTTTCCAGAAGCTGGATATGTGTGTGTAACCGTAGTAAATTCTTTCTCATGAGACCCGACTTGCTCAAGAAGACATTCTTGTTGAATGCAACAGTGTAATTCGCAACAGGTACAAGGTCGCCTGAACTGGTAAAGACAATGGAGCTACTGACTGAAGTCATGCGTGTAACTTTTCTTACCTGCCATCAGACCCCAATGAAGATGTAAATCACAGGAGCCAATGAACTGTATGAGATCTGTCTCAGGTGAAAATTCTAGTAAGGTGACCACTCAACCATTGGACATAGATAGTGGTGCACCAAATACTGACCAATTGGAAATTTGAGACTTGTCTGGCAAATTCAATTTAACGTCGTGTCACAAGGAGAAATCAGCCATTAGAGGGACACCCCTGCTGTTACTCTGGCATTCCATCTTTACCTTTGCTGCTTTGATTCTTCAAAACCATCCTCCCCTTGTCTTGCCCGATACCTAGTTCTTCTCCTTCTTAAGAGGGAAGAACTTTCTGCCCCGTTAGCTGAGACTTTGCTGTTCTATCCTGGCTGACGACGTATCGACTACTGTCCTGAGGAAGAAGGCTGACTGTGTATGCTGACCCATTATGGAGGGTAACTATATGATAATGAAATTGAAATTGTCTGCTTGCTTTTCCTTTCTAGGTACTTTTGACAGAGACCATAGTTAGATGTTTTCCAAATGTGTGTTACTAAATTGTTTTGCATGAAGCCCCACATGCTGATGCTAATTCGAGGTTAGTTAAGGAGATCACTAAACAAATGCAAATAGGCAAAATGACTGAATCTTTGCTGTATTGAATAGATGCGCTAATGATACTCTGCTAAATAGATCCATGTTGACGCTGTGTTTTGTTCTAATGTTTATCATCTTTGCTTTGCTTAAATCTTACTCAAGTTGCCATATTGTGACATTATTGATTTGCTTCCTGGTGTTGAGACTAATAAACTTGCTAGTAGATTGTAATCAATTTGGAATAAATCTCATGAACCTTACTAAATTTTGTGTGGTTATTCATGGCTGAAAGGTCATGGTGAGTTTTGATTCCTATTAATGTTATTAACTAATTTGATTAATTTGCTGTTGTGAATATTGATGAGACTATTGACCTATCGATTGATATGCTGATTAGCTATCTCGTCTTAAGGTGTCTCCAATCAGGGTCAAAAGATTCATTGGCCTAAAACGAGTCCCAAAATAAGTAAATTACCTAGGGCGGGACGCGTTATCAATAACACGCTGTTCTTCACAGATGAAACCAACCCCTCCATTTCATCCTTTTGCTATTTTCGGCAGCCTTTCACAACAGTGATTGTCAGTCCCTCATCAATGTCCTCACAATCTGCATGTGTTTGACTATGCCATTAAATCTTTGGCGTATGTCCTACCTCTTCAGTTGCTTTGAATTGAACCAGGTGGTCTTCTCAAGGTTTAAACAGCTACCTGTGACTTAAAGTGTCCCACAATAATCAATCACTGTTTAGCCAGTTATTTCTAACCTGTTCAAGCAACTACTCAGAACTTTAGTACTCAGCCATGCAATAAAGATTCAACAGTATACCAGTGACAGATAACTATGAGTGAAAGTACTTTACCGTGCAGAGATCTCTGGCCCAACTGCAGAGTCTCCCTATGGTAAAGAATAGGAACAATTTGAAAATGTATTGCACTGGAACAACAGAATTTTTTTTATATATTAATGTGAAATAATTCTATATATGTATTTTCAATATAAACATAGATTAAAAACGCTACAGCACTATTAACTTAATTTTGAATTACATTTTCAATTAATGTAAATTCAGTAAATACATTATTTTTCTGAAGTTTATATTACAAAAATATATTCCCAACTAAAGTAATACAAAAATATTGTGCATGAATATTTATTAAAAGTGATGTATAGAATTTGTTAACAGTGATTTACTTATAGTTGAACAAAATGTATTGTTACATTATTGTAAATGCACAAAAAGGTATTAAAATATTGTATAATTGAACTAAAAATATGTGTTCTTTTTATGAATAATTTTAAACATTAAATTATAGTAAATAATTTACTTTAATTGAACATTATTTTCTATAGAGTTTTAATTGAAGTACCTAACTCCATTATTTTCAGTGAGAAGCAGTTGGCCATGTGTGGTGCTAGGCTTACTCCACCTCAGAGCAGGAGTACTTTGCTACTATTTTGGGCCCCTTTTGGGTTATAGTAGCAATAGAAGTGCAGTTTCTGAATAGGTATGGGCTTACACCTCTGTGGGTGGTTTGACACCCCTCCCTAAAGCCTTCCCTGTCCTCTCTAAACCCATCCTTACACCTCCTTGTGTGTGTGGAGACTTTGGCCCTCATTCTGACCTTGGCGGTCTTTTCGCAAGACCGCCGAGTTACCGCCGCGGTGAAGACCGCCGACCGCGGCGGTATGCCGCTGTGCGCATTCCGACCGCTGGGAGCGTTCCGCCGGAAAACCGCCAGCAGCCACACTGGCGGTCGGCGGGAAAGTGGAGACTGGTCAACCTCCACCGCCACGCCAGCAGAACACCGCCCACAGAATTACGACCCACATTTCTGTGTGGCGGTCTTCTGTTGGCGGTCTTCTGTTGGCGGTCACCTCCCCATGGCTCCTGTCGCCTCCCGGAGGACCAACGCACAAGGTAAGTTGATCGTCCGTGAGGGGAGGGGGTGGGGGGGTGTTGTGTGATGTGTGCGTGCATGGGGGTGTGCGTGTGAGTGTGTAGAGGGGGTGTGTGAGTGCGTGCATGCGGGCGGGGGGTGCTGCTGTGCCTATGGGCAATGTGTGTAGTTCGGCGGGTGCGCATGTCGGCATGTATGTGTGCGGGTATGTGTCCCCGTTGTGTATGTGTATGTGTAGGGGGTGTGTATATGTGCATGTTGGGGGTGTGTGCATGTCGGGATGCGTGTATGTGCATGTCGGGGTGGGGGTGGGGAGGAGGTTCGTACCACCTCTGGGGGGTGGCAGGGGGGTGGAGGGTGTGGGGGGAGGACTCGGGGGGCAGTGGGGGGTGGGGGAGAACCCTATCAGTGCCAGGGAAGGAATTCCCTGGCCCCGATAGTGCCTACCGCCATGGTTCGCATGGCGGTTCCCGACCGCCAGAAACCGCGGCGGTAAGCAGGGTCATGATACCGTTGGCGGTCTTGGGTCGACCGCCGGGCCGGAGTGCGCAGACTCCAGCCCGTCGGTCATGACCGCCGTGGCGGTCGGAGTGGGGAAGTGGCGGTCGATCGCGGCGGTGACCGCCGCGGTCAGAATGCCATTTTTTTGACCGCCGGTCTGTTCGCGGTCCGACCGCCGCCTCTCCGCCGACCGCCAAGGTCAGAATGAGGGCCTTTGTCTTTGAGACAGAGATCTCCATACCTATAGGTATAGGAGAGGCAGAGGTGTAATCTGCACATGTAGGTTTCTGAATAACATTTTGTAGTACAAAAACTACTATAACATGCAGTTTGCGAATATGCCCCAGGATGTTTTGCTACCTTTTGAAGTAGCAGAATGACAGAGTGCCATCATAGTTTTGCAGTTTTTTTTTTTTTACACATGAAATGTTAGTGAACACTGACTAGTTCCTTCCAGTTGTGCTCCTATGGATTGAAGCTTTACATCCTTGCCAGAAAAATGCTCTTCACATCTGAGGATTTGGTCAGAGTTGAGAGACAAGAATTCTACTTTATTCATGAACATTCAAAACCTAAAAAGGTTCCTTGCATTTTCAAAAGTGTGGCCCTTTCAAGAAGTTCATGGTAAAGAGAAGAAAGCCATGGGTGATGATGCCTTTATCATCTTTTCCTCATTGTCCATGTCTGGCACATTCAGCAACTAGAATTTCCTGCACATTCGAAGCAGCATTACTATGTGTGTGAGTATTAAGCATAATAAATGTGCTTGTACCCTACGTGGTTCATGCAATGTCATATTACAAAGATGGTGCCTCTGATGCGAGTACAGTGCACAACCTCTATGAGTGCAAATTTGCTACCAGGCAGTTAGTGCACTGTTTGAGACAGATAGTCACCCTCTCAACTCTTTGACAGCAGATTAATATACTTTAACAAGGACTAATAAGTTTCAAATGGGTGATGTAGTTTCTGTCTGCACCCATTTTATGGTGACCCTCATGCTACTCTCAGAATTTGGGATGGAGTCCACTGGTTCAAATATAAATAGTACTTCTTCAGCCACTGCTGCTTGCTGATGCTTGGGTGTCCTTTGGCATGATATTTGTAGGTAGCTAGGGTTCCAGTGTCTTGGCTGCACCCTCTTGTAGATGTCCCCACATTATTGGATTATTGGATTCCCATATTCTTTTTCAATAGAAACACACCCTGGGGATACAATTTTGGAGACTACCTCCTGGGCAGTGTGTATTCTGTCCCTTTCCTTTATGTAGCCTTCTCTAGTCATGTACTCTGCAATTCCCCCACATGTTCCAAAATCACTTAAACACTTACCGCATCCGTAAACCCTGGCATTCACAGTAAATGTTTAGATACCCATGTCCAGAACATTTTATCACCTTCCCTAACCCTAGCATTCATGGGGAATGCTATATCATAATAATACCTCATTTGACTCGAACATCCTGGCATGTAGCCAAAATATTCACCTATCTGTGTAAATACTACCACTGTTACCAAACACAACATGCCCAGTATGTAATTACATACAGACACATCCTACAAATTATCACCTGGTTATCAAATACTGCATCTACCCTTTCGCCCACCTTTCAATATTCCCATTCTATTCACAAACCTATGTAAATCGAACCACCTTCCTTAATCCCACCTTCACTGGTGCATTTGAAATGCATTCTACCACTCCTTTTCATGGTTCTCTGAGCATTCCTGCAACTGCGATCTGGCTGCAGGAATGCCCACTAGGCACCAGGGATTTTTTTTTTTTTTTAGTTATTGGCATATAAGGGGAGCGGCCCCTTAGGCAAGGGTCGCTCCCCTGGGGGAGGCAAACATTTTTAACCCATTTGGGCCCCCCTTGGGGGCCTATATTAATTAGGCCCATCTGCCCCCAAGGGGGGGAGAAAACACTAGACACCAGGGATCTTTTTTTGTTTTGTTTTTAAGGGAGGGAGGGACCTCTAAGGCAAGGGTCACTCCCTTGGGGGCCAAATTTATTTGAGGCATTTTCTGCCCCTTGGGGACAGATCAGCCTATTTTCATTAGGCCAATCTGCCTAATGGGGGGCAGAAACCACCAGACACCAAGGATTTTTTTGTGACAATTTCACTAAAGGGGAGCGACCCCTTAGGCAAGGGTCACTCTACTGGGGCAAATTTATTATAGGCCGTTTTTGCCCCCCTTGGGGCAGATCCACCTATTTTTCTTAGGCTAATCTACCCCCAAGGGGGGCAGAACCCACTAGATTTTGTTTTGCAAAAATTTGACACAAGGGGAGCGACCCCTTAGGCAAGGGTCACTTCCATGGGGGACAAATTCATTTCAGGCTATGTAGGTCCCCCTGGGGGCAGATCGGCCTATTTTAATTAGGTCGATCCACTAGGCACCAGAGATTTTTTCTTTTTTTTTACAGATTGGAGCAACCCCTTAGGCAAGGGATGCTCCCTCAGGAGGGCACATTTATTTCAGGCCATTTCTGCCTATTTCTATTAGACTGATCTGCTCCTGGGAGGGTAGAACCCACCCCAAATAAATGAGGTAAAAGTTGTTCTGCCCACCAGTGAGTAGATGGGACAATTACCCCTGATTCACTCCCCCCAGGGGGAGCAGAAAGCCTACTAGATGCCAGGGAATTCAAAAACAATAAAAAAAATAGTGGGTGGTGGCTACCAACCAGTATGGGCATGGTTATGCCCCACCCCAACTGAAGGGGGTAACAGTCTTTCAGCTCTTCCCCCGGACACTAAAACATCTTATCCCACTAGAAGCAAGAGGACATTTGATTATTTTGGGTTTTGGTTTTACATTTGAGCCATGAGAGCTTGTCTAACTCCCAAAATTGTCCCACTTGGAATGGTGAGGTCTGCACTTTTTGGACTTTGGGACGATGCCATGTAGAAAAATCTTCGTGACCTAGACACATCTGAAAACTAAACATCTGGGCGACTCCAGGGTGGTGTGCTTCACATGCACCATTTTCCTACCCACAATGCCCTGCAAACCTCCAACTGTGCTTGAAATCACACATTTTCCCACATTTTTGTGATGGAACCTCCCGGAATCTCCAGGAATCCACAAAATTTCTACCACCCAGCATTGTGGCATCTATACCGATAAAACTTCTGCCCCACTTGTCAGCCTAAAAATGTGTTTTTTTTCCAAACTGCCCTTTTGGACCCGCTTTGGTTCCCCTCAATTTCGAAATTTTTTGACCCTTCCCTCTCACAGGCACATGAGCCACCTACACAAGTGAGGTATCATTTTTATCGTGAGACTGATGGGAACGTTGGGTGGTAGGTTCATGCCAATGTGGTGATCCTACACAGAAATGTGGGAAAAATATGAGTTTTTAGCTAAATTTGTGGTTTGCTGAGGATTCTGGGTAAGAAAACACTAGGGGATTCATGCAAGTTACACCTCTGTGGACTCCCTCGGGTGTCTAGTTCACAGAAATGTCTGAAATTCTCTAGATGGCTACTGAGCCCAGGACCAAAAACGCAGGTGCCCCTCCTACAAAAACAAGTACTTTTGTATTTGATAATTTTGATGTGTTCACGTAGTGTTTTGGGGCATCTCCTGTCGCGGGAACTAGGCCTACCCACACAAGTGAGGTACCATTTTTATCAGGAGATGTGGGAGAATGCTGGGTAGAAGGAAGTTTGTAGCCCCTGTCAGATTCCAGAACTTTGCAGCATTGAAATGTGAGGTAAAAGTATTTTTTTGTAAATTTTGAGGTTTACTAAGGATTCTGGGTAACAGAACCTGGTGAGAGCACCACAAGTTACCCCATCCTGGGTTCCCCTAGGTGTCTAGTTTTTAAAAATGAACAGATTTTGTAGGTTTTCATAGGTACCAGCTGAGCTAGAGACCAAAATCCACAGCTAGGCACTTTTTAAAAAACACATCAGTTGTCAAAGTAGAAATGTGATGTGTCCATGTTGCGTTTTGGGGCATTTCCTCTCGTGGGCACTAGGCCTAACCACACAAGTAAGGTACCATTTTTATCTGGAGACTGGATCACCAAAATGTGAGGAAAATGTGTTTTTTCTGCCAAATCTTGAGGTTTGCAAACGATTCTCGGTAACAGAACCTGGTGAGACAACCTATTCTGAATTCCCCTAGGTGTCTAGTTTTTGAAAATGCACAGGTATTGTAGGTTTCCCTAGGTGCCAGCTGAGCTAGAAGCTGAAATCCACAGCTAGGCACTTTGCAAAAAACAGGTCAGTTTTCTCTAGGAAAATGTGATGTGTCCATGTTGTGTTTTGGGGCATTTTCTGTTGCAGGCAGTAGGCCTACCCACACAAGTAAGGTACCATTTTTATAGGGAGACTTGGGGGAATGCTGGGTAGAAGGAAATATGTGGCTCCTCTAAGATTCCAGAACTTTCTATCAGTGAAATGTGAGGAAAAAGTGTGTTTTTTGCCAAATGCTGAGGTTTGCAAATGATTCTGGGTTACAGAACCTGGTGAGAGCCCCTCAAGACACCCCTGTAGGAAAGTATCATCTTGCCTGGCATGTTACCCCCATTTTTAGTGTATGTATGTTTGTTTTTGCCTATGTGTCACTGAGATCCTGCTAGTCAGGACCCCAGTGCTCTTAAAGTATGCCCTGTATGTGTTCCCTGTGTGGTGCCTAACTGTATCACTGAAGTTCTGCTAACCAGAACCTCAGTGTTTATGCTCTCTCTGCCCCTGCAGGCTAGTGACTAATTTAACCAATTCTCATTGGCACACTGGACCACCCTTATAATTCCCTTGTATATGGTACCTAGGTGACCAGGGTATTGGGGTTCCAGGAGACAAATCTTACACAGGACACATTGCCATTGCAGCCTGAATGAAATAACGTCCACTTTATTTCACAGCCATTTTACACTGCACTTAAGTAACTTATAAGTCACCTATATGTCTAACCCTCACTTGGTGAAGGTTAGGTGCAAAGTTACTTAGTGTGTGGGCACCCTGGCACTAGCCAAGGTGCCCCCACATTGTTCAGGCCAAATTCCCTGGACTTTGTGAGTGCGAAGACACCATTACACGCGTGTACTACATGTAGGTCACTACCTATATGTAACGTCACAATGATAACTCTGAACATGGCCATGTAACATGTCTATGATCATGGAATTGTCACCCCAATACCATTCTGGTATTGGGGGATACTTCCATGCATCCCCGGGTCTCCAGCATAGAGCCCGGGTACTGCCAAACTAACTTTCCAGGGTCTCCACTGCAGCTACTGCTGCTGCCAACCCCTCAGACATGTTTCTACCCCCCTGGGCAGCCTGGTCCCAGGAAGGCAGAACAAAGAATTTCCTCTGAGAGAGGGTGTTACACACTCTCCCTTTGGAAATATGTGTGAAGGGCCTGGGAGGAGTAGCCTCTCCTGGCCTCTGGAAATGCTTTGAAGGGCAATGATGGTGCCCTCTCTGCATAAGCCAGTCTACACCGGTTCAGGGATCCCCCTGCCCTGCTCTTGCGTGAAACTGGACAAAGGAAAGGGGAGTGACCACTCCCCTGGCCAGCACCTTACAGGGGAGGTGCCCAGAGCTCCTCCAGTGTGTCCCAGACCTCTGCCATCTTGGATGCAGAGGTGTGAGGGCACAATGGACAGCTCTGAGTGGACAGTGCCAGCAGGTGACGTCAGAGACCCATTCTGATAGGTGCTTACCTTTCTCTGTAGCCAATCCTCCTCAGCGGGCTATTTAGGGTCTCTCCTGTGGGTATCTCACTAGATAAGGAATTCAAGAGCTCACCAGAGTTCCTCAGCACTTCCCTCTACGACTTCTGCCAAGGATCGACTGCTGACTGCTCCAGGATGCCTGCATAACCGCAACAAAGTAGCAAGAAGACTACCAGCAACATTGTAGTGCCTTATCCTGCCGGCTTTCTCGGTGGTGCATGCTCTGAGGGCTGTCTGCCTTCACCCTGCAGTGGAAGCCAAGAAGAAATCTCCCGTGGGTCGACGGAATCTTCCCCCTGCCAACGCAGGCACCAAACTTCTGCATCACCGGTCCTCTGGGCCCTCTCTCATCCTGACAAGCGTGGTCCCTGGAAAACAGGAGATGGGTCCAAGTGTCTTTGACAGTCCAGTGGCCCTTCTGTCCAAATTTGGTGGAGGTAAGTCCTTGCCTCCCCACACCAGTCAGTAATCTTGTGTACTGCGTGACCTGCAGCTGCTCGGGCTTCTGTGCACTTTTGCAAGACTTCCTTCATGCACAGCCTAGCCCAGGTCCCCAGCACTCTGTCCTGCATTGCCCAGCTCGCTGAGTTTGACTCCGATGTCGTGGGACCCTCTTTTGTGACTCTGAGTCGACCGCTGTCCTCAGATCATCTAAGTGCCTGTTCAGGTCCTTCTGTGGGTGCTGCCTGCTTCTGCATAAGCTCTCTGTGTTGTTGAGCACCCTCTCTGTCTCCTCCTCCACTGGGCGATCTCCTGGTCCTTCCTGGGCCCTGGCAGTGCCCAAAAACCTCAACCGCAACTCTTGCAGCTAGCAAGGCTTGTTTGAGGTCTTTCTGCATGGAAACAACTCTGCATCCTCCAGCACGCCGTGAGATATCTTCTGACCAAAGGAAAAGTTCCTGGCACTTTCTGTTGTTGTAGAATCCTCAGCTTCTTCCACCCAGAGGCAGCCCTTTTGCACCTTCATCCGGGGTTTTGTGGGCTCCTGCCCCCCCGGACACTTGCATGACTATTGGACTTGGTCCCCTTCCTTTACAGGTCCTCAGGTCCAGGAATCCGTCTTCAGTGTTTTGCAGTCCGTTGTTGTCCTTGCAGAATCCCCTATCTCAACTTTACTGTCTTTCTGGGGTAGTAGGGTAACTTTACTCCTTCTTTTCAGGGTCTTGGGGTGGGGTACCTTGGACACACTTGGGGCCTGATTCTAACTTTGGAGGACGGTGTTAAACCGTCCCAAAAGTGGCGGATATACCACCTACCGTATTACGAGTTCCATAGGATATAATGGACTCGTAATACGGTAGGTGGTATATCCGCCACTTTTGGGACGGTTTAACACCGTCCTCCAAAGTTAGAATCAGGCCCTTAGTGTTTTCTTACACTCCCAGCGACCCTCTACACACTACATTAGGCCTGGGGTCCATTTGTGGTTCGCATTCCACTTTTGGAGTATATGGTTTGTGTTGCCCCTAGGCCTATTTCTCCCTATTGCATTCTATTGTGTTCTACATTGTTTGCACTACTTCTCTAACTATTACTTACCTGATTTAGGTTTGGTTTTGTGTATATTACTTACCTCCTAAGGGAAGTATATCCTCTGCGATACTTTTGGCATATTGTCACTAAAATAAAGTACCTTTATTTTTAGTAACTCTGAGTAGTGTGTTTTCTTATGATATAGTGCTATATGATATACGTGGAATAGTAGGAACTTTGCATGTCTCCTAGTTCAGCCTAAGTTGCTCTGCTATAGCTACCTCTATCAGCCTAAGCTGCTATAACACCTCTAATCTACTAATAAGGGATAACTGGACCTGGCATAAGGTGTAAGTACCACAAGGTACCCAGTAGAAGCCAGGCCAGCCTCCTACAACCCCATCCTGGATTCCCCAATGTGTCTAGTTTTGAGTTAGAGACCAAAATGCACAGCTAGGCACTTTCCAAAAAACACATCAGATTTCAATGTAAAAATGTGATGTGTCCATGTTGTGTTTCCTGTTGCGGGCATTAGGCCTAGCCACACAAGTGAGGTACCATTTTTATCAGGAGACTTGTGTGGGACACAGAATAGAAGAACAAGTGTTATTGCACCTTGTATTTCTCTAATTTTTTCCTTTAAAATGCAAGGATAGTATGTAAAAAATACATATTTTTGAGATATGCCCTGTAATTCACATGCTAGTATGGGGACCCCAGAATTGACAGATGTGCAAATAACCACTGCTTCTCAACACCTTTTCTTGTGCCCTTTTTGGAAATATGGAGGTTTCCTTGATATCTATTTTTCACTCTTTATATTTCACCCAATGAATTGCTGTATACCCAGTATACAATGAAAACCCATTGCAAGGTGCAGCTCCTTTATTGGCTCTGGGTACCTAGGTCTCTTGATGAACCTACAAGCCCTATATATCCACACAACTAGAAGTGTCCAGCAGATGTAACACTATATTGCTTGTAAAAATCTGACATCGCAGGAAAACGTCACAGAGTAAAACGTGGAGAGAAATGACTGTTTCTGTCAATTCACATTCAATATTTTTTTTTATTTCAGCTGTAATTTTCTTTAGGAATCCTTGTAGGATGTACACAAATAACCCTTTTGCTGAATTCAGTATTTTGTCTACCTTTCAGAAGTGTTTATCTGTTTGCGATCCAGCATTGTTTTCACACCCATTTCTGTCACTAACTGGAAGATGGGTAAAAGCACAAAAAATAGTAAAAATGGGGTATGTGCCAGTAGAATGCCAAAACTGTGTTGAAAAATGTGTTTTTCTCATTCAAGTCTGCTTGTTCTTCAAAGCTGGGAAGATTGTTATTTTAGCACCACAAACCCTTAGTTGCCATTTTCAGGGAAAAGACCACAAGCCTTCTTCTGCAGCCTTTTTTTCCCATAAGAAAAAAAGAAATTCACTGTATTTTGGCTAATTTCTTGGTCTCGTTCAGGGGAACCCACAAGCTCTGGGTACCGCTAGAATCCCTAGGCCCTTGTAAAAAAAGGACGCAAATTTGGTGTGGGTAGCTTATGTGGACAAAGAGTTATGAGAGCCTAAGCGAGAACTGCCTCAAATGGCCCAAAAAAAGGCTTGGCACCTGAGGGGGGAAAAGGCCTGGCAGCGAAAGGGTTAATTGACTTCAATCAAATTGCAAATAAATTTGTATGTAGGCATTGGCACCTCAATACCCATACATGTGATTAGACTGAATGAATTCCTATCTAAGAGTACACAACCCCAGCAATGCAGGGCACTAAGCAATCCCTATGATCAATCACATTCCCTACAGTCCCAATTCAGTTACACTAGCAAAAGCAAGCAATTGGATTGTAGTGGTCATTATGAGCTTGTGAAGAGTAAAATTCAACATCCAAAACTGACCGTATTAGGAGTTCATGAGATCATGATTGATGACATAGGGCAATGGTTTTGGTCTAAGGCTATCAAGTGAGCATCTTAAGTCTCTTGCATGAAAAACTGATACTTCCTGTGAACCTTTGAGAATGAAAGTGGTCACTGTTCTATGGAAGGAATTCCCAAGATCTGTAATTGTGGCATTAGTGTGGACAGCATCAGTATGATGTGGTTAAGGAGACAATGAAAAAAACAGATTTTTCGATACCGTGGATTAGGGCTGGTCTTGGCTGACAGAGTAATAGTCCTTGTGACTGAACCTGCTGCCTCCCTGAGAGGGGGCACCCCAGCCGCATGGCTCATGAGGACGTGCAGTCACTCCTGGTGCAGAAAGGGCTCCCACAGGGGTCACTGTGATCACCGAGATGTCTCTTCCACATCAGACTCAGACTACTGAGGAATCCCAGACCCACCTGTGCCTGAGGGAGGTGCTGCTGGGTGATAATACCTGACTCGACAGTACAGGACAAAACTGGAGCCATTGTTATTTCATTTATCTAACTGCTTTAAGCACACCAGTACCATATTATCCTTTAATGGACACAGAGGCTGGGAGCCTGTGGTTGGAAACTTCAGGCTCCATTTCCGCCACCACCTACCTTGACTTGGGAATAGTTCTTGGGTGACAGATGCTTCTATTGTGGGGGCAGTCAGGGAGAAGGGCGTTGGGGGAAACGGGATTGATAATGGGGTTTGTTGTTTGGGTTACAGTTATCTTTGTCAGGCAACACACACGGAAAACATACCCCATAACTTGGGTGTTTTCTGAGGGTTCACTACTTCCCAGACCCACACAGTGTCTCCCCCTGGCATTCCCTGATACTCCAAACATACCACACATTTCTCCATTTGGCTTTGCTCACGAGACGATTTGACAGACCATGAAGACTTTCATGGCCCAGATGTGGAACCTTCATGTCCTGTTGGAAAATGTTAAAGGGGACGTGGTCTTACGATTCCTCTACCGACACAACACCCAAGTACCTATACTGCGAAAAACATATGTCGGGTTTGAATTGCTCCCTCATGGCTAGATATGGGTACGTCAGAGTCTACCATGCCTGCTACAGCTGCAGGGCTAGGGGTGTAGCAATTCTTCTTCATAAACACCTTGCTCATATCAGTGTCCCACATTAAAAGTGATATCCTGGGGCGATTTGTGCTGGCAGAGGGCTCCATAGATGGTATCCGATTGTAATCTCCTTAACCGTTACATCCCCTCCACAACTCTCCACATTTACGTTGTCATCCGTAAGGTACTTGGTGCTTTCCCTCCCAACTGGCAAGGTAATCATTGGAGGGGACTTTGCTGACATCATGGGTCCCATAGACTTCCTCCGGGACCCTGGAACAATACCCAGGGAACAGTGGAGCCTTACTAGCTGGGCAGCGGGCCTTTGTCTCTGTGATATCTGGCGTGTCTGGAACCCAATGCCACAAGAATAAACCCATGCACTAGAAGCCCAAAGATCCCTTTCCTGCATACCCATCTTTCTGCTGCCATCTACTGACCTCCTACACACACACAGTTCCCACATCCTTGTTCTTGTACTATAGGATCATGTGTCAGTTTCCCTGCATGTGGGAAACACCAAGAAGGATGAAGAATGGCTATTGTGGCATCTTAACGTCTGGCTCCAAACCAATCAGCAGCTTGACCAAGCCCTGGAGACAGACCTAGAAATCTTTCTTGATATCAACCAAGGGTCAGAGGAAAACTCTAGGATACTATGGAACACGTAAGGTGACTTTGGAGGGATACCCCACTCCTGAATTAGGAGCCTCACCAGTCAGCCACAATCCCATATAGCACAACTAGAGACCTCAATCAGCCATCGCCTGATACTAGAACTGGCATGCCTGCACCATCTTTGCTTCGTTTAAGCCACAGATGCAGGGATGCCTCTGCAAGTAAAGTATATGAATGGAAGGACAAGTATGCCAAAGGTCTGCATTGGCTGGCCACCAGTAGGTGGTAATCAAGAGTAGTGCCTGGTATCTTAAGTCCGGACGGTACACGGGCCACGCCGGGACCTGAGGTGGGTGCCATATTTGCAAACTATCATAAATCCCTCTATGCAGTGAAACCACAGCCCCCATGTGAGCCGGTGAATCCCCTTATTGCTGAAATCCCCAGCCAAAAGAGAAGCCCTTGCACAACCCCGATGGTAGAGGAACTCACCACTGCCCTCACGGACCACAATTCAGGCAAAACTCCTGGCCTGGATGAGTCAACAATGGAATATTAACGCAAGGTATGCACATTTATCTTGCCCCCTCTTAAATATGCTCCTTGGGGCCGATGAGAGGGGACATCTCCCGCCTGATATCGACTTAGCTACTATTGTGGTTCTCTTAAAGCAGCACAAGTCCCAAGACCTGTGCACATTGTACCACCCATCGCTCTTATCAACACTGAAGTTAAAATATAAGCTATTCTGCTGGCGTGCAGCCTGACTGATGTATTGGGTCTCCTGGTTCACCTGGACCTGTGTGGTTTTATCCCTGACCATGGCACTAGACCTTGCTCTGGCCCAATTCCAAGAATGAATCTGTGCTACAGCACTGATTCACCTGGATTTCAGAAACGTTTTTGATTCCCTGGACTGGATTTTTCTCCAGAAGGTGCTGATCAAAATGAGGTTGCAACCTAGGTTTCAAGCCTAAGTCCATGCCCTGTACGCAGGGCTGTATTGGAAATGGCCCTTTCTGCAGGGTTGTCCACAAACATTTTGCTTTCTCCTATTTTTCAGACTCTTTTTTGGCTTTAGAACTCTAGGCACTTTACCACTGCTAATCAGTGCTAAAGTGCATGTGCTATCTCTCCTACAGCTTAGTATATTTGGTTTACACCTGTTTGGCTTATTTAGAGTGGTGGTATCCACCTGGCTGCGGTTCATACCCTAGCTAACCAGGAACCCCATTTCTAACAGGCCGTATGTGAGTGCAGATGAACGGCGCACTCTCCCCTTGATTTCCTATATGCTGAGGCAACAGAGAGGGTTGGCCTTGTCACCCATTCTTTTCACCCTGGCCATGGAACCCTTGGCTTAGTGATACAATACGATGCCCAGGTTTGGAGGTTCGACTGAGGGATGCACTGGAGGATGGAATAGCCCTCTAAGCGAACAACGTCCTTCTGTTTATGGCCTGACCGGCAGACACAGGGCCCCTCCTTCTTTCTATCCTGGGCGCCTTTGGGGACACAACAGGTTCCTCAATGAACTTTACCATGTCCCTAATGATCCCTCTCAAGTGACACATAGCTGATGAAACCTGGCTCATGACCATGGCAGATCCGGCATCTAAGCTTTTGTTAACTATGGATTTACATGACCTGGCCTGGAGTCTCAACCTTAGCCCCCATACCTGGGCCATCCAGGCAATCTCAATTGATGGACCAAACTGTTACTTAATGTGCTTGGCATAGTCTGCTTTGATGGTCCTCCCGCGTCCTCGTTATGGCCTCCATAATTTTCTCTTCTCTGTTCCCAACCAGTGGTTTTAAGCCATGACCTCTCAAGTGTGGAAATTCCTTTGGGACAATAAACCTCCCCTTTCGACAATGTGTCTGTTCTATATATGACTGTGGTCTGGCAATGGCTGACATCTTCCTCTACTATTGGACAGCACATACCGTCGTAGTGAACGACTGGATGAATGGAGGATGGGATGACCCACCATTTAGACTAGAGGTCTCCCTGATCAGTTTTGACAATCTTATGGGCATGCTCTACCATGCAACAATTCCCCGCTAGCTCCCAGAGATCACCAAAATGGTCTTCATGACCTGGAGGGCTGTCTTGCGATTGACAGGATGAGATCAGCGGGTGACCATAGAAACTCCACTTTTGACCTTTCAGATGGTGGACTGGGTGATGTAACTGGAGGGGTTCAAGGAATGGGATACTATTGACATCTCTCTGCTTGGGGACATCTGGAAGGGTGACTACATGAAGTCCTACCAGGAACACCAAATTTGATTTTCCCTCTACAAATCACATTTTTGTTCTAACCTACAACTCTGCCATGCACTCTGTGGATATTGAGAGGCACTGGCCGGACTCACCAGTTATAACTCCTTGGAGGTCAGGCTCCTTATCGGCACTCTGGCCAAAGAGGGTGTTGCTCAGATCTGTAAGGCCCTGGTCAATCATTTCCCTTGTACACTGTCACCCGTGAAGGTACGTTGGGGGGACTGGTCCTGTTGGAGGAGGTAAAATGGAGGGAAGCATGCATGGCACCTGCACCCGGTTCACCCTGCCCGGTTACACCTGATCTAGTTGCAATTTCTCCATTATGCCTACTACATGCGCAAGCACCTAGAAAGAGCTCAAAGGCTCCCCCAACACGCCCGCACTAGATGTGGGAGTGCTTCAGGGAATTTCTACCATATGATCTGGGAATGCCCAACTACCAACAAATAATTGATCACTATTTTTGGGACTTTATCTGAGGTACTGGGCCAGAGCATCGAGGTATCCCCCCAGTTCACATGGTTGGGCCTGGTGTGGGACATGGGAGCCCCAGGTGAGATTGCACGTTAGTGAGGCTGGGTACAATACTGGTAGGAAGGGATGTGGCCAGAAGTCACCAATTGCCCCGATGCTGAAAGAATAGAGGGCTGGCATGGACTACTCCACAAAATTGAAGGAGCCAATATACCGGGCACAAGGATGCCCCAAGAAACATTTGATGATATGCGGGAAAGGTGGTCGGTCTTATCATGGATTGAAAAGCAGGTCTATGTGCCTTCCAGGGGGGCAGGTTGAGTTGAGAGTTGGTATTGTCCGTGAATGTGTAAGTGATTCCCTGAGTGGATCACCATTGTGTGTGTTGCTCTGTGGTTCAATACAATCTATAAAAGACAACAAAAACATGGTCAGATTCCATGTAGCAAACAAGAGGTAATCCAATGTCCAGGGTACAGTTTCTGCAGAGCATTGCCAGTATCAGCCCAGGAGAGCACGGGTAGACACAAAGGGGTTACATGTGGGCCAAAGAACATGGTAATAGCAGACAGGAAGAGGGAACAAGAAAGTACAGAAAGCCAATCATGGCTGACATGAAGAGTAAAAAAAGAAGGGGAAGGAGGAAGAACCTTCCTGGTTGCTGCTTCAGATCCAGCATCTTTTGTCCTTCCTTCCTGGTCCAGACTGCATTAGGTGAATCCAAAACCTGCTAATCCATCTCCAACACCTATCCGTCTAGGAGTGAGACCCAAATTCCCCTGATTTCATGGCAGTTTCAAATAAAAGGCTTTCCCCTAGCATGTTCTGAAATACCAGAGTCTAACCTGTTGGCTCTCCCATGTCCATCAGATGGTTACCCTGTTCTCAATTCCTCCCCTGCAGTCATCCCATACACACACATCTATCTTGCTAATGTGACCATACATTTCCAATTTACAGGGATAGCTCCGATTCTTGGCTATTGTTCTAACATCCCAACGCAAGTTTTAAAGTGCATGTAAGGTTTCGGTAGGTTAAGCACACTCTTTGTGTGCTTAACCTATTGAATGTTGTCTAGTGATATTATTCACTAGAGTGGCAACAAATGAGTTAAAACATCTGCTTTGCTTTATAACGTAGTCACAAATGTTCTCTATTTTAGCACTCAGCAGGTATCATTGCAGTGCTCACCAAACCCCAACAGCAGGGCCGGCTTTAGTGCTAGTGGTGGCCTGTGCAACCGACTTTTTTGACATCCCCCCACCCCATTACCACCTCCTCGGATTCACTCACTACCACCCCAAATGTGCCCCTCATCTCTCCATAGCCCCCTTTTGCATACATTAATTTGTTTTAAAGCACTGGTAATTACTGGCTTGACTAATTCACTCAGCTATCCACATAAAATATAGTTCTGTTTCTTGCCGCAGGCATATTAACCCTCTGAGCTACTTTATGGTGAGTCAACGCTGCCGCTAGACAAAACTCCCATCTCTTCTCCCTAGCAGGAACATTAATCACAAGAGGTATTTTGACATTTTAATTGTTTCGTGAAGGGTGGATGCACAAGGAACTTTTCATCAAGTCATTGCAAAACTCAGTGCCCACCTGAGGTCGGCACCTCCCAATGCAGGTCAGCACACGGTGCGGTTGCACCACTGGTGCAGCCCTAAAACCGGCCCTGCCCAACAGCAAGGTTTACAAGCTTTGTCAATCAACTCGACTTTGCTGATTATAACCAAGGCCAAAAAATACCGACTGCTTCAGGCATCATGGCTAAGATTTTAAACCAAGTTCTTGCTGTCAGCCTTCAGAAGTTAAGTTTCTAAAAAAAGGACACACTAGGGAACAGGCACAGGACTGCAACACATGGCAGGTGTTTACGTGCCACTTTCATTAATTGTGCAAGATCCAGCAAGTGTGTACTGACCGTGAAAAAGTACATAGTCACAACAAATTGTCTCTTGTTTGCTCAATTGAATCATACCTTGATTCCTGCAGAAGTTTATACATAGGTCTCTGGAAAAAGAACTGTCATAAACTTCAACTAGTTAAAAACAAAGCGGCAAGTCTTAAAACATTGGAATACATCACCATTTCCCCTAGTAGCCTCTCCTGAGTGTCTATCAAACAGTCCCTTTTTGTTCTGATAGGCTTAACTAGGGAATCTTTTATCCTCTCAGCTTGAAGTGGATGTGTTTTCCACCCCTCCTAGCCGTCGGCTCCTTACAAACAGATAATGGAACATTTAGATTGTTTTAAATGCTGACTGTGTTTTCCACAAGAGGAAATTGAGGGGGATCTTTAAAAGCCCCTAGCGCCTCCCTGAGCTACATTTCATCATTTTTTTAATGCTAATGTGGGCCAGCGATGCCAAAATTTCAGCGCCATATTTACAAAGTGGCGCTTTGCACTACATTATGCTTGTGCCAGGCACAATGTATGCACGTGGGACATTTCCCCATTAGGGGGGCCGACAAAATGGTGCAAAGACCTCTGAGAGATTTCTTTTTGTCATTTTTTTCTGCACTTTTAACACCTGCTCAGAGAAGGCATTAAAAGGAGGCACACCATTGATTACAATGGGCCTCAATGAGCTTTGCAGAATTACCATAAAAAATCCTGCAAAGCTCTGGAATAGTGTAAAAAATTCTGACGCTAGTCCCCAAGCTACTGCCATAGTGCACCGTGTTTTCAAAAAGCCACACACATGGTGGCGTTAGGGAGCGCTAAGGGGCGCATGAAAGTGGCGCTGCACTAAATATGCCCCTGAATGTTTCCTTACTGTAAACTTGAAACTCTCCTGTATTGTTTTTGCTTTCTTACACACTGCCCACTCCTTCAGTCTTTCCTTTCACCGGCACTCCAAAGCGATAGAGGCAAACAAGTAAATAAATACATAAATCCCTCATTCAATGCATGTTATGTTATGGTATGTTATGTTGATTTGTATAGAACGCGAATCATCCTGGAAGGTATCCAGGCGCTTTGGCAAGGTGTGTCAATTTATATACACATACAGTTCATTTACTTACATGATCCATGCATTTATTCAGCATATTGCAATCCACCACTTTCAAAGATAACTGCATGAATAGAAGGTAACCAATGTCTTGAGGAGCACAAGTTACTGTCTTCAGCTTTCACTGGACATTATGCATAGAGTTTGTCAAATGAATACATTTAACAGTGTATTGTACACATTTCCGACAAATATAAAACTAAATAAAACAAATATATCTTAAACAAGTTGCTGCCATGCTTCATTATTGTGAAAAATGAATCAAAGTGTTGGAATAAAAACTTGACCACTGTGCTTCGCACAAATGACTGTGCCTTAAAAATGACTGTAAATCAAAAAGTCCTAACAATAATGAATAATTTGAGCCAATAACACAATTCACATTTAGTTTGTGATCTATATCAATTTATACATCAGGAGGTAGTATATTATTGACCTCAAATCCTCTTACCCCTTTCCCACCGACATATCAATATATTTCTTGCTGTAATAGGGCAGTGGTTCTTCACCTGTTGTCCAAGGACTCCTGAAGTTCTACAAGACCAACTCAGGGGGTCGACAGCTGAATAATGTGCATTAAAGAAGAAAAAGTGAAAATTAGAAAATTATTTTTCTATATTTGATTGTGAATTAGACAACATGGATCAATATTTTAGCATTTGTTTGGTGTGCATTTGCTTTTTATTTTTTTGTATTGTTTTAAAGCTCAAATCATTGGAATTGTTTAGACCTGGTGTTCCCAGCTTCCAATGATGACTTAGTGGGTGCTGCACATTCCAGTAATGATTCACCGGAGGTCCACAGAAGTCAAAAGGTTAAGAACCAGGGGATTTATTAAACCAGGACAGCCTGTGGTATGAATAATTTGGATTCTCAGTACTGTTCTGAGATTTTGTGGATTATATCCTCTTTGGTCAAACACATATCTTTACATGGAAATACTAAGAAAAAACAACTCATGTTCCCTTTGCATAACATGATACAATTATAACATGACACAGCTATATTTGCCTGTGTTATGTGGTTACATTAATCATAAACTTCATGAATCTTCAGGAATGACAATTATTATGAAGTCATCACAGTTAAGGTCACGTGGCATCACTTCTTGGGAAGCTTCGCAATCAAAGGTCATATGTTGTCAGTTCCTGTAATGTCATTAAGGTCGAAGGGTGCACAATGTCACTTTTGCTAACCCTAGAATTGTAGCGAGTTGACATCAATGCACAAATGATCGCCACTTCTCCCTTGTCTACTCTACCTGCCTGGTCCTGTGGCACTGTGCCTCCTCTAGGCCGCCTTTCCCAGTAGCCTGATGCCTCCTGTGCCCCACTCCTTGCCTTCTTCTTTCGCTGCCTCATATCTTCCCTGACAACCCTCCCCACTTACATATCTTTTCCATTTCTCTTCCCTGCTGCCCAGAACCATGCCTGGCCTCTCCCAGCCTTCTTGCATCTTCCTGCATCTTCTTTGGCACCCCAATCCTGCCCTGTGTCTCCTATTCCCTTCCCCAACACCCCCATACCTCCTGTTCCCCTACCTAATGTCTCTTCTGGTTGCCTCTCACTGCTGACTAGGTCAAAATTGCCCCCCTTTGGCCCATTCCTCCATATCTCCTCCGGCACGCTCAACCCAGTTCAATGTCTTCTCTAAGCCCCTTCCCCCATGTCTCCTTTGGCTACTATCTCTTCTAGCTCCCCACTTCTCCCCATAACCATGTCTTTTGTGCCCCTTCGCTGTGTTCTCTCTGGCCCCTCCTCCCCTGTGTCTCCTGTCCCCCCAGTTTTCTGCTGCTCCATGTCACTACAGGAATCCAAGCTCTAGTGTGCCACAGACAGTGGAGCTTTCAAATTTAAATCAGCACTCTCTTCCACTCCCTATTCTAAGGTACAGTGCTGCTGTCACAAATGATGACATGGCAGATTATTCAGCAGTGTCAGACCACAGGTCAAGCAGTATTTTTGTGACATGCACATTTTCTGCCAATTGCAAAAAAAATGCAAATTAGGGCAGTTTTGATTGCATAACATTTCCAAACCCAGGTAGCAAAAGTCTGGGAGTAGAATGGGAAGGGATCTCTTTCGCGCATGTTTTGTATAACTTTTGATTAAAGGACCATGGTTTTCTTTTTAATAAAGTCTTCTAGTTCACTTTTGTTTTCAAGGTGATACTTTGGACCCAACCATGCATAAAGCTCTTGCTCCTGGAGCATGCTGGTCATCAAAGTTAGCCATGTACAACAGGCAAAGGGAATAAGACTGGAACTTTGGCTATTCCTTGCACCCAGTCTCAATGCCAACAGTATCTGCTGTGTAGCCTTTGGCTGTGCACAGCAAGCTTGTGTGTGTAACTTGAGTCCTCATTCTATGTCCAGTCCCTGTCACGTAGGTTCTCATTATCCTAATGGGACTACTGGATTTGGGCGGAAGAATCTTGTACTGCATGGGACTGTGCCTGATCCAGCACCATGTGACGCCTGTCGGCCTAATATGGGTTTGTTTGAGCTTACTAGCAGTGCCTCATCTCCACCCAAGAGCAGGGATGATTAGGGCAACCACGCGCATGACATAAATGACTCCTCAGGGGAATCGTAGTCACTCAGATCTCATCCGTTTCTCTCAGTTACATTATTCCCACATATGCAAGGACGATCAGAGGCAGAGTATAGTTCAATAGGGTTTTATTGGAGTGACTGCATCTTAGATAATAAAGCATGTATTTCTGTAACTAGGACGATGAAGCACAATAAGATTAAAATTGTGACAAGGAGAGTAAAACACAAGAATAACGCTGCCATACTGTCACTCTGGTTTGTAGAGATAGTTCTTACCTAAGCGCATGTTAAGCTCTAACTCTGCCTTTCAGGTCCCCCCTCGGAAGACATCATACCTGAGCAAGATGCCTGTAGTCTATATAATCAGCAATCAGCATACAGTCATGGTCCTCTGGTTGTAATCTCCCTCTAACGTACATGAGTCAAAGTACTGTTTTTAAAAATAAAACTGCTAATGTTCCGAGAAAGGATCCCCACGTAAGAGTGTGTATGTTTCTGTGAACATTGGGGACAAAGCGTACCACTTTTGCCAGCAACCTATCTTACTGCAGCCTTGAGAAAAGCACAGAGTGAGAGAAATGTCTTGTTTAAGAACGCAGTTCTGACCGAGGCGAAAAAAACTATTAGATAGAGAAAATAAAACAAGACCGCAAATGTAGCTAAAGTTAAAATAATAAGACAAAGCTCGATAAAATATATCAAGGTTACAGTGCATGGGGGTAGGCCTAATACGCTAAAATAATGTGCATAAAATTATAGCTAAAATGGCTACACAACACCCTCCCCTTGCAAGTTCAAAGGGAGTTCAAAGCCTAATTGAATATATAAAAGCTGCTAAAATTCATCTTAAACCATATATATGGGAATGTCACTAATGACAAGTTAAAAGACACTTGAGCATGTATTAAAAGTACAATTTAAAATGTTAATGGTGGCATCAAGAAAAGCCAATTTTCAAAAGTCAGAGTCATTTTTAAAGTCGCCAATTGAATTCGGGATAACTGGAGATAGAAAATCTTCCACTTCGGCAGGTGGTAAAGTAGGAAGTTCATTGCCAAGGAAAAGCAAGAAGCATTTGTGTTCCAAAGCCTGAGCTCCAGCCAAGGCAGCAGCATTCTGTGGTGTGCCCAACAGTGAGTTTAGAGCTGCATGATCCTCAAAGGGCAACTCATAAACAGCTTCCCGTAGCAAACGCACCCTCAATGCGCATGTCTGGTAATCAGCCCTCAGGGAGAACATCAACAGATCAGAGTCCAATGAAAGCAAGCGCTGCTTAGAAAGACAAACCTTCAGTGCACATTCAGAGGGGCACCAGAGGCACCGAAACACTGGCTGCACACAATGCAAAACCGGTCTGAATGACAGAGACCAGTCACACTCCAATCACTTCAGGAATGGTGCTCCAAATACTGCATCATACGTTCACGATACAGCTGCGCTGGTGGAAGCACTTTTGGTCCTCCTTGTTGTAAAGACACAGCCGTTGCACAGAAATGTAGCAACAGCAAAATGCCACCTATTATAGCCAAAGTTATTGGAAATCCCCAAAAAATACTGGAAAATATTGAGTGTGTGGCTGGAGGTAATGAGCCAGCTATAGAGGAGAATGTGTGAACGAAACCAGAACCAACAACCTTAAAGAAATGTGTGATTCCAGTAGTACTGGATGCATTAAATATCCGACCAACAAGTTCACCAAAGTGTCTCAGAAAGTTGAAGCGCATAGGTCTCACGTGCAGAAGTATGCACCACAAGTTTTTGAAACAATAAAGCCTTGATTCTGCTCAACTTGTCAAAATTCACATTTGAAGTATCGATGTGGGGCCAAATCACAGCAACTTCCCTTTGTCGTGTAGGAGGAAAAAGTACATTTCCACAGCATGTAACAATTTTGGAGACCGAAATGACATAAACTATTCCAGCTGCCATCCCACAACAGCTCTCACTATTAAGGAACACATAGCTGGCATTCGAGAGCACCTGGAACACAGGTCTAATCAAGGGGACTGGAACTCCCTTCAGATAACAAGCCAAGTTCTCTGTGGAAGGGTTGCATGCCCCGTGCAAGGACAGCTGTTCATGAACCATCGAATGGCTGACAGAAGTCTTGCATTCACTGTCGCTAAGAAAGACCTTTTTCATGCCACTGAGACAATTGTACGAGAACGGTAGCTCCCACACTTCGTGTTTGTAACTATCTCCTTTCATATCTGCCCACTGGAATGTGTTTTAAGCAGGATGTGAATTGAAGTGTCGATATGGGCAGATTGATGACCCCATGTATTAACCACTCAGCAGATGGTATTTCAGCCACAGTAAAAGGCAACTTTTCAAATTTTTCAATATTTAACATGACACAAGTCAATTCCTTCTTAGCCTTTAGTTGTTGTTGTCACGTTAAATTAAATGTAGAAAATATGTCCCTCGCGCTAACGTGTTGCCAGGGAATGTGACCTGCTTTTGGTGTTTGTAGTGTCCAACCTAGCTGCATAATAGATCTTAGTTGACTCTGTCCATGGTGTAAAGAAACAGCTTGCTCTGTACTATGTCTTTTGCAGAGGAAACAATGTTGTTTAAGGTGTATATTCGGTCGGACAGGGTATCAATCCCATTATCTACAACTACTAATGCCGTCCATACATTTTCCTGGTCTATTTGCCTTAACCAGGCAGCAGCTCCTTATTGAGAAAGCTTCCAAATTTCATTATAGACTGCAAATCAGAAGTGCTTTCTGCATTGTTTTCTGGGGCCTAACAGGAAATCCTGTAAAGCAGTATTATTAGACAGGAAACAGAGGTGTTCTTTAACAGCATCTAGTGAGGAACTCTTCAACCATTGCTGGCATAGTTTCCCTACACTGTATGTTTTCACTATACCCGTGTGTTCCGATGACACATAATGAGGGTCAGGCCTACTTATTCTAAAACCCCCAGTGGAGTTATAATACTTTTATGAAACCCATTGGTATCTATTGGCCATGATAACTACCCGCCAGGACGTGAAAGTGAAGCATTAAATGTGCCATTTTGGACCCATTCATCGAGCTGATCTTCTGTTGCATTGATAAAATCTTGCAATTTGTAAAATTTTGCAGGGGCATTAATACTGGGCACATTCAAATCCTTAATTTTTGCTAAGCATACAATTGCCTGCTATACGGTTTCATTAAAAAATATAATTTGAACAGGTATCAGGCATGCTCTAAATAAAGCTTCCTTTCCCTTTATTTGCCAATTTTTTGTTCCCCACACACTTTTTAAGTCAATCGATTTCAACCAATATTCATAGCCTTCTGTAGCCAATCAGGCAACAAAAGAATCCGAATAAATGAATTTTGTATCTGTCAATAATATATGTACATTTTCCATCAATGGCAATTTGAAATAATTTGACTCAGCATTTTTAACATTGTGCCCAGAAAAATATGCAAATTTTTCAAAATATGTTCGAGAACTCCCTTGTGGTGGAGTCGGGCAGAGTTCTCATTGGGGTACTTGTTCTGTGAATTAAATAGTGTCCAAAATAATTATAACAGAACATGTCTCCATAATTCTCTTTGGATTGATAAACATCCTCACTTTCAAATACAGTAAAATACTGCAACCAAGTCCTCATAGAATCAACTGTTTTCACATCCCAGTCATCAGAAAAAGCTCTGGGTATTATTACATCATTCATAGAAAGTTTAAACACATATGGTATTTGAAAGACCTCAGTCGGGCCATATATCAAATGTGACTTTATGCAACACAATCCCATCAGGAATTGGTATAGTGAAAATGTTCATGAAAGACAAATCTCTGCGGTCTTTGTGAAAAGAGAAATGGGGTTTCAGGACGTCATTCACCAGTTCAACTGTTGGTTTTTTAGGAAGGTAATGACCATGTATTAGTAGAAAGAAAATAATAACAAAGTCAATCCAAAGGAGGAAAGCCAATTTAGAGAAAGAAAGTCATAGACAGTACCATGGGAAAATACAGTAGAGTAGAGTCCGAGAAGGTGTCAGTAATGTTAGCAAGTATCCAGAAGCAATTTGTGTATAAACTGGAGCCGTATCCTGAGGAGGAGAATTGGCAGAAGTCTCCCGTGGAGGTTAGTTATTGAGGATGCCATCCATTTGTGTAAAATTTGAGAATGATCATTCAACATTTTCTGTGTTGCTTGTTGTAAAATATGCTAGTGGAACTAATGAAAGGTCATTTTCCACCCTCCCCAAGCTCAGAGAGGTGTCAGTGTTGCTTTTTAAAACTTGTAGAGGGACATCTTGACCAGTGGTGAGAGGGATTCGGGTACTACTGGTTGTTCCTCTTGGTCTGCTGTACAGGATTGGCCACATGGTGTAACTTGACATTGTCTATGGAGACAAAGCGGTTTTCTTTAGAAGCAGGCAGCGGTGGTAGAATACCAGTTCTGGTACTGTGTATTCCCAGGACTGGAACCGGTGCACGATAGGAAGGACCAAACTCCTTTTTCACAGCAACCTTTTCATGTACAGATCCCCAATCTTTGGAATCCAGCTGGTAGATATTATTGGTACATCCTTAATTCCTAAGAAGGCAGCACTGGCAGAAGCGTTGTCGTCAGGGGACTGTTGTAATTCCTGCAAGACAGCAACAAGTTCATTTATTTCAAAAGGTGTTTCTGCTGCCTCCACGCCAGGACCATCAAGATCTGGAACATACATTTGAGTCCCAAACAGGCACTCATATGAAGTACGACCCCCCAGTGACCTTCTAGGCAGATTATTAAGTGTTCTCTGGACTCCATACAGGTGATTAAGCCACTTACGACCCATACCTAATACTCTGGCTGTTAAGGATTGCTTTAAATCTCGGTTTCGTCGCTCCACAACACTATTTCCCTCAGGATGAAATGGAGATGAGTAATGGAGTTGGACCCCTAATGAAGCCATGGCATCCCTGATACCATTGAGACAAAAGCAGGTCCCTGGTCCGAGTGGAAAGCCGCAACTGAATATGTGTTGATAAAGACTTGTAAATCTTTAATAATAGTCCGAGAGTCAGCCGAGCTTTGTGGCCACACCCATAGAAATCTGGAGCAGAAGTCAACAGCGACTAAGATGTATTTGTATGCTTTGTCACGTGTCAAGGGACCACAAGGGTCCAAGTACACACATTGTAATGGTTTGTTAAGTTTTAGGAGGGGTGTCTGTGGCAGGCGTTTGACGGTGCACCCCTTAATTTGTTTGTCAGATATCACAACAAAGGACATACTGTTTGGTCTGTTTGTATATATCTGGCCACCAATAGCAAGCCTGCAACAATGATATTGTAGCCGCCACACCTGCATGGGCAGAAGCAACTCCCTCATGCACTGCTTTGATCAGCTCTGGTCTTCGATCTTTGTTGGGAATCTTGTGATTACCCACACCTGGTATTATATCTATGGTGGAAAACAAGTCTGCCATCTGGTAAGAATATTTAGCGGGATATGCTTTTGGCATGGGCGTGCCTTCAGCTGTGGCTGCCACAGCAGCCCATATGTCATCATCCGGTTTCATCCAAGAACGAGTTACTGTAGCAACAGAAGCCGTAGCTACTGCTGATTTGGCTGCTTCATCAGCCAGTATATTCCCAGCAACGTGTATTCCAATACGCTGGTGTCCAAGTGTATGTACAACATGGACATTTGGTAGCGTTTCCTTCAGATCTGCTACCTTCCCCCACAGAAGTCTGTGTTTAATGGTGTTACCTTTGGAGTCTCTGAAAATTTCTGGTACCAGTAATGCAGATATTCATTGAAGGACTGGACACAATAGTACAAATCACCGACAATCAGTGTTAGCAGGTCAGGATCCGTATTTTGCAGTGCCATCACCAGAGCCTTTAGCTCTACTAGTTGTGCAGTGCAATCCCCTAGGGTTTGCATATAGGTATGTTGTGGATAATATTTATTATTCTCCATGTTGCCGCTTACGACTGCGCAAGCAGAGGAGTATTGATGCTTTGTGCATATAGCAAGTTGTGCTGAGCCATCTGTGTACATGACTCTTTGATATTGATCAATAGGCAATGTATTTGCCGGAACTGGGTATTTTAGTTCATATTGTAAAAATTCTTGAGTTTGTAACTTTGGGTCAAAAATATAGTCAACATCAGTGGCTGTCAGAGACGTTGCCCATTGGATTCAACATGGATGTAATGCTTTAGCGTTTGGAACACTGGTCTTGGTAACAGCCTCAAGGGCTGGGATTGGAGATACGAAAATAATGCATTTCCACCGGGCCAGTGGTCTTTCTTAAACTTAAATGACAGCCATCTGAGGAGCAGTGAGAATTGTTTCAGAGAGAGCAAAGTGTTGTTCTGCTGTTGAGTACAAATGTGATTTGTATGCAATCGGGACTGTCTCACCCTCATTGAATGCTACATAGGTGAAACCAATGGCATAAGCGATTACTCTGATGACCAGATGCTTTTTTTATTGTCCCTTGTGTGTAGGTGTTGTGCTGCAAGCATGTCTTGATGCAATGCGTTGAGAATGTGTGTGTGTGTGTTCGACTGTCCAGAATTTACTGGAAAAGCCAGGATGTATTATGCGTGATGCATAATCTGCAATGTATGTTCTGCCAAAATTTAGAAAACTGAAAAGTGATTGGAGTTTTTAATGGTATTTGGAGGTTGTAACTGTGTGCATGTTTCTAAGAATTGTGGCACTAGGCTCGTTCCTTCACTTGATCATTCCTTTCCGGACACTAAGGAAGGCTATTCTTGCTTTTTTTAAGTTGAATTTATAGGCAAATTCTGCAAATCCTACAACAATTCAGGCTACCCATCTTAGATATTGCAGTAATTCATCATCCGTAAGTTAGATACAATCTACATAGGGCAATGCTTCAGTGTCAATGTCGTGCAATATTGAAGTTACACAAGCAGTGAACAGTCCTGAACTGTTCATGTACCCCTGTGATAAACCACATAATTTTTTCTGGGAGTTTAGTGCACTGAAACTTGTTAAGTCTCTACTCTCAAGTGCAACATTTTGACAGAAGAAACCATTGTAAATATCCAATGTTGTTTTGTATTTTTTGTGCACTATATTGTTCATAAGTGCTGTGCTATGAGAATTCTGTATATCATATGTGTGTGCATGACTATTTAAGTGTCTGTAGGTTAAGACTATTCTGTATGAATGGTCTGGTTTAGCTACAGGGAATAAAGGATTATTCATTGGTGAGACACAGGGTTGGAATATGCCCTGGTACTCTAGTTGTGTGAGGATTTCCCTCACAGGTGCTTTAGCATCATGTTTTATTGGGTATTGGGGTTGAGGATGGGGATGATTTTTGATCGGAATTACATGACAGGGGGAATCTTTTTCCCACCCTACGTGGTTGTGGTATAACACGAGTGCCTGCACTAATGCCTAATCATTGGCATAGGATTCTGCGAGCTCATCAGGAACAAGGAGTGAGAAAGAAGGTTTGATGACCTATTCCCCATACGGGCAAGTACGGACAAATTCAGGTGGTCAATCCTTTTCGGCCAGTAAAATATCATAAAGGGAAACATCCTGAACAACTAGGTCCTAAACAACTACTTGCCTAAACCACTACTGCTAAACAACTAAAAAGTCCCTACAACAAATTACTGAACAACTACTGTCTAAACAACAATTTTGCTTGAATAACGATTGCCTAAACAACAAATTTTAGGGTATGTTTTTCTTTTTTTAATGGTTTATTAGTTGTTTAGAATTAGAATTCTCAAACTCGGAGCATAGCCACTGTAATACTCCCTGAGGGGGTTGGAAGCCTGCACAGTGGTACATTTGGCGCGTATGGGACCGGTGAGACTGTGTATCACGTAGCTAGTTTCCAGTAAGCCAACGTAATACGCAACTGTAGGGTAGCACTCTCAGGTAGTTTAAGGGGCCCTCGACATTGCAATCCTTGCACAAAACCTTTCCTTAACATTGAAACCATACAATTTATTTCTCCCAGCCAGCCAGTAGGATAACCATTGTAATTGACTCGCTATACAGTAGGCTTGGAAGTCTGGGGCCCAAAGGCCTCCCTTGCTGGGAGGTAACTGTAGTTTCACTAGACTATCTCAGTGGTGATCCTTCTCCCATATTAAATCAATCAGCAAGGAGTTCAGTGTCCGAAATACACAAGTCAGTACCATGAGTGGCAGATTAACAAAATAATTTAAGACACAGGGTGACAATACCATTTTTGCCACTGCAACCCTACCTGCCACAGAGAGGGACAGAGTGATCCAAAAATCTATTTGGGACCAGAGTGATGTAATCGCCTGACTAAAGTTGCCTTCTAGCAAATTTACTTGATCACGGTATAACGGGATACTGAAATAACGGAATGCCACATGTGCTCTTGCAATGGATATGGGTCTGAATCAGATCGAAGGTTCCAAGTAAGTGCCCCCAAAGGAGTATGGATAGGATTTATGAGGATTAATTTGAAGCCCTGAGAGAATTGCAAACTTTGAGAAGATCCATGCTGCTCACCCCGTGTCCTGCTTCAAATCCTTTTAATAGAGGGCCATGTTGTCTACAAATAACAAACATGCGTGAGTGATGGGACCGAGCACAATCCCGCAATTCCCCACACTGTGGCGAAGGTGTTGTGCGAGGGACTCCAATGCCAATACAAATAAAAGGGGGGATAGAGGATGGCCCTATCTGGTTCTACGATATATTCGGTAGGAGGTGGAGATATGTGCACCCGTCTTGGCTCTAGTGGTAGGACCCGTGTAAAGGAGCTTCACCCGCCGTATAAAATCTGGGGGTATTGCATAAGCTTCCTGGGAGGCTAACATATAGTCCCAGCTGATAGTGTCAAATGCTTGCAGCCTGTATAAGGAGATGCAGCTGGCATGTGGATAGCGGAGTTTGGTATCATCTATCAGCTGAAATAGCCAACGAATATTCATCGACGTACCTCGGTGTGGAACAAAGCCAGTTTGGTCCATGTGCAGTAGCGGCAGAGGAAGTGGGAGAAGGCGGCGTGCCAGTATCTTACTGAGGAGCTTGTATTCTTTATTTAAAATAGACAGGGGTCTATAGGAGGACATCTGTGCAGTGGTTTGAGGAGCGAGGTCACTACCGCTTCCCGCGTTGTAACAGGAAGTGCCAAATTATGCTTACTCTAGTCAGCTTGCTTTCTGAAGCCTTGTGTTGTTCCCATTGTCCTCACGATGCTCAAAGATATGATTTTGTAGTCTGTGCCGCCATAGCATTAAAAAAAAGTGATGTGCTGGCGACGCACGGGGTTCATAAATATGCCCCCTAATGTACTGAAGCTGTTTTAATTGGTCAAAGGGAGGTGCTGATGGGTGATTTAATGAGAAAAGAGTGTTTCAAGCAAGTATACCACGAGAAATGCAAGTTCACTGTATCATAGCAGCACATGAGCACCAAAAAACAAGTGGGGACACAACTGGTTAGTGGACTGGGAGCTGCAACGTGGCTATCTTGGATAGCACAGAGCCAACTGCCTGTTTAACGCCCATGTAGCATGTAAAGTAAATTCTATTAACCAAGTATTTCTCTAAGTTGCATTTTCAAAAAGTTCAGCTCGAAAATAGTGATCAACGTTTGTCTATTTTTGTTTCTAAATTGTGTTGTCTAAGCAAATGCACAAACTCTGAGAAATAGCAAAAGGATAATAAAAAAGCTATGCTTCAGGGGAGGGTACAAGCAAGAAGAGAAAGGAAAGCCATCAAATAAGATGCAAGCAAATGAGGGTGACAAGGAAACCACAGTGGGCAGGCTGAAAGCCACCAGTAAGTTTTGGTATGACCCATATGAGATATTTCAGCAACAGACAGCTAAAGGACATCTAATGGCGAGACCTAAAAATAAGAGGGTATGTTTACAAACCTCTTACGCCACCCTGGCGCTGCCATGGTGTAATTTTTTTTTTATGCTAAGGTAACGCTAAGGTGGCTTTTCTGCTGCGCCATATTTACAAAATAGTGCAATCCTTGCATTGCACCACTTTACAACCCTTTGCGCCACTTTATGCCTGCATCAGGCATAATGTATTCAATGGGGCGTTCCAGCACAGGGAAGCCTGAAAAAATAGCGCAATGAAATTTACAATATTTCACTGCACCATTTTTTTCCAGTATTTTGAACACCTGCTCGGAGCAGGCATTAAAAATTACACACCCGTTATATTCAATGGGCCTCCCTGTGCTTTTCTGCACTAGCGTCAACATTATTGATGCTAGTGTAGCAAAGTGCCACAATAGAATCAAAAATGTTGTAATGTAAATACAGGGCAACCATGGTGTCGTTAGGTGCGGTGAGGGGGGGGGGGGGCAAAGAAAAGTGGCTCATCCTTTATGATGCACCACTTTCTTGTAAATATGCCTCAAGGTTTCTGGTTGGCAAACAATAATGTTTACAAAACGTGCATGGGTTTTTGTCTAGCCTGATAGTCACGATACTGAGTAAACGAGATAAGTATTCAGAGGAGTCCTATTTAATGCATGCGTTAGCCTGGCTGTGCTGTACACTAAGGGCCATATGTACGAACACTTTTTCCCATAGACACAAAATGGGGAAAAAAAACTTTGCTACATCTGGCCCTAAATTCTTTGAATAAACAATCTGAGCCTTTAAAATGTATTAAGGGGAAGGACAGACACACCACCTCCTATTTCTGACTGCCTGGAGGGAGACGTTTGTGCCCTTCAAATTTCCAGTTGCCTGGAGGCAGCTTAGCAACAAGAAAATTGGCTTCAGTGCATGTCACTTCTCGTTTCCAGCTGCCGAATGGCGTGTTAGCAACCACGGTCCTCACAGTCTTCATTTGCCAACAGGCATCTTTGCAAGTTAGCAGCAGAATTAACACGTTAGTGCTGCTCCCGGCTCACTTAGTTGTTCGTCATACCAGTTCCCCCAAGGATCACCCTTGAAAAAAGAATATGTATTTCCTGGCTTTCTGACTTTTAGGAGGACTGGTATTTTAACTTCCCTTTATTACCACTTATTTTTCTATAATTCCCGATGGAAGGAAAACCTTCCCTTGTTCATCGACAATTTCCACACTTTCGATGTTGGGAACATGAAGAAAGCAGCACCTGGTGTGAGCGCTGTGCCGCGCTCCTATAACACAACCACTTACCACTAAGTGGCTCCCCTGGAACAGAAGTGCTCGTTTCTTTTACCCTGCAGAGCTTTTGCCAGGTGTTGCTGCAAACATAAACTTTTTCCTTGGGTTACTAAACGAAAAAAACACGGCATACGCGAGCTCAAGGCCTCACTGCCCAGATTAATTAAATGTCACGTTCGAATATATTGAAATATTCAGATATCTGGACGATTGAGTAATGTTTAACTGAAACTGAATACATTCAATAATCAAAAAATCAGAAAAGGCATTAAATATTGGTGTATTTAATCAAATAACTAAACAATCATTAGTATCAACAGGGTTGTGAAAATAATGCAACTTATTTTTAACATTACACAACATTTTAGAATTAAAATTGTGAACTTTAGTTTTGGTTCCACACAACTGTTCTACTCAGATAAACATTTTACCATTTGTGTTGCTGTGACATTGGGTCATATTCCCATAAGCATGCCCCACATGGTTCAGTGAGGATCGCGTTTATTTAAAGACAGCGTGTGTAGTGCAGGAGATAGTATTTGCATGCTACAATTTACTAACAACTAAACCTGGCGAAAACATGCCTTTTCCGTCCTGTGGAAAGATTCAGAAGAATCAGGGCAAGCCAGACTTATGGTCTACAAGGCACTCCGTGGAAGGTGAAGTATCTTCCACCGTGTTCTAGAAGTGAGGCAAACAGCAACGCATGTGCTGTAACCATTCGCCAATGGTCCCGGTGTTTGAACCACATGGCTAACTTATGGTAACTCGTGCTCATTGGTCTACACCACGCTAAATGTATTTGACGAATACCGTTTTGATGTTTGTTTCGTCAAAGAGACCTCTCTGAAATTGCGGCCCATATTTATACATTTTGACGCAAAACTGCGCTAACGCAGTTTTGCGCCCAAAAAATTAGCGCCGGCTAACGCCATTCTGAAGCGCCATGCGGGCGCCGTATTTATTGAATGGCGTTAGCCGGCGTTAGCCAACCGGCGCTGCCTGGTGTGCGTGAAAAAAAACCACGTACACCAGGCAGCGCCGGCGTAGGGAAAAATGGCGTTTGGGTGTCTAAAAATGGGGCAAGTCAGGCTGAGGCAAAAAAAACGTCTTAACCCGATATGCGCCATTTTTTTACGACGCCCATCCCCCATTGAAATGACTCCTGTCTTAGCAAAGACAGGAGTCATGCCCCCTTGCCCAATGGCCATGCCCAGGGGACTTCTGTCCCCTGGGCATGGTCATTGGGCATAGTGGCATGTAGGGGGGCACAAATCAGGCCCCCCTATGCCACAAAAAAAGATATAAAAAAATACTTACCTGGACTTACCTGAATGTCCCTGGGGTGGGTCCCTCCATCCTTGGGTGTCCTCCTGGGGTGGGCAAGGGTGGCAGGGGGTGTCCCTGGGGGCAGGAGAGGGCACCTCTGGGCTCATTCTGAGCCCACAGGTCTCTTAACGCCTGCCCTGACCCAGGTGCTAAAATCCGGCACAAATGCGGGTTTTTTAGACCCGCCCACTCCCGGGCGTCATTTTTGCCCGGGAGTATAAATCCGACGCAATAGCATCGGAGTCATTTTTTAAGATGGGAACACCTACCTTGCATATCATTAACGCAAGGAAGGTGTTCACGCAAAAAAATGACGCTAATTCCAGGAACTTTGGCGCTAGATGCGTCTAACGCCAAAGTATAAATATGGAGTTAGTTTTTAGTCTAATTTGCGTCGAAAAAAACGACGCAAATTCGGTGCAAACGGAGTATAAATATGCCCCTGCATGTTTAAGAATTTGGGGAAAGTAGACTCACACACTCTGGTCTGGATTTTTTCATCTTAATGAGTAATGACAAATGTTTGTTCTGCTGGGCCGAGACTTGACACTCATAGTGCTAGAACATTTTTCCTTTAGAGACCATTGTTGCCTGCAACAATTTCTCCTTGAACTGCTGTGGGTCTCACTGGGCAGTGACAGGGAATCAGTAGCATGGTGTGTGAGTGCTGTATGTGGGACCAGTGCCTCCTCTGACAACAACGTCCACGTGGAGCTGTTGACTGACACCATCTGCCTGAAAATTCAGATGTGTCCTGGACATGTGCTCAGTGGACCTATTGTAGAGAACAATTAACTCTCAGCTGCAGCTCATTTCTTGTCTCGGTTGCTACTTAATCTATGTGGTCTTGAAAGCAGAACTGCAGATTGTGGCATAAGCAAACCGTGGTGGAGAGTGACTGCAGATGCACAGAGGGTATTGGAATAGTAGAGCCCCCAATTCTAACAGGTTTAACCAACTGCTTGTGTCCTCACTGAATGCATATTTAGGCAGGCCCCTTGAGTGGGAGAATCACCTTCCCGTTTTATTAGGGAGGAAGCCTACTAATCTTGACTTGTGTATCCTAAAATGTATTCATTGCAAATCATTTGTTTACTAATCTGTCACTGTATATTTAATAATAAAGTCATCTTCACTTGCAGTAAAGTTAATGTGTCAATGATATATTCATGGAGCACTCCTAGTGTCAACCCTGACCTGTTACTGTCTCAATCCGTCCACCAGATATGTCTCAGACTGCCGTAAATCTGTCCCTGAGGAAATCCAAGAATACTCAGCCCAAGCATTCCATCCCAGAGAGCTTCTTACAAGGGCTCCTGGCAGGCTGCGATTAACCCTGTTTCTGTTGCCTTATTATGGTTGACCAGCCGACTAATATACGGTGATTGACAGTCAAAGGCAATACATTGATGACTAGATGGCTGCATTGAGTAACAATCTCATCATTGTAAGTATTTCTTCGAGGTACTTGAAAGATTATTGAAATTAGAAACCAGAGTTTGGGCCACCAGAATGACTGTATGGAGAAAGGCTTGGATCTGAGTGAAATACTGGCCTCTGCTGATCGTCATCAAATCAAGCTGCACATCATGAAGGACAGAGCAAGATGCAACAGCATCAGAGTAGATCTGCCAGAAGCGGTGAGATCAAACACATGGAACCTTACACCAAAGGACCGATCCATCAGTTGTTGCCTTAAATGTCATGTTGAGAACACTTGATTATTGACAATTTGTATTAATTACCTGGCCATCGTCCTCTGAGATCTGACCCTACGTTTACCATGACATTAATGGACCTCTTTTGTGATAATATTAACTCACCCTTGCTAGCCAGAGAGGCGGGAAAGCAAACACAAACATCAAGGTGACAAAATTTTGCTCTACCTCGATTTCTGATCTGAAATAATATAGGTGCAAAAAAGAGTGCAACATATTGGAGAAACAAATTAAACCTTGAAGAATGACATGGAAACGCATTCTTAGAACACACATATGTGTGGGCTTTAAAACTAGTTGTAAGCGCATTGCAGTACCTGTGTGGCTACAACAGTACCAGGTTACTGATGTGGCTGGTTGAGCTGATAACTAATTGCAAGCTCTGGTTTAGCCCATTAGCTGTTGACCCAAAGAGGTCACTGAGCTTTGGTCTGCACCTTATAGTGCTTACTGGCAGTTGCCAGAGTTGTTTTCAGGTTTGTGCTGCTCCTTGTGCTTGGAAGTTCCTTCCCTTAGTATGCTATCCCGTCAGCATTCCAATGGTTGCTTGCAGTCATAGTGTCCGACCAAAGAGTCAACAGTGGACTATGATTAAAACCTGGGCTGCTAAGGAGCTAAGCAATGAAATTAGTTTCTTTGAACATTGACTGCCATGTTGGTGTGGCAACATGTGTGGGGAAGATACTGTGTAGGGTTGGGTTTGTGTCCTAGTTTACAGTGTGAAATGACAGGATAAAGTGATGTGTACAAGCATGCCATATTACTGTCTTATGCCTCATTACGCCAGGGTGGGTTACATCAAAGGGTTGCATGACTACTGCAGTCAGGTTTATGTCACTCAACTAACCATTTAAAAGGCTGAACATTAATAATCTGAACAAGGAATAGATTGCCTGCTGTGGGAAATTAATATTTCCATTATGTTTTTCCTGCATTGTGTTTATTTTAGGGTCCTGAAAAACGATGTTTTTGATTTCTAAGAGGCTTGGGCCAGCTAAACAATACACAACTGCATGCATCTTTTCCTGAACCATGTTCAACATAGTGTGAACAACCAGCATAAGATGCTTACAAGTCACATTCTAGATGTGACATTCCCATTCATCACTCACACGAGCTAAAACGCATTTACGTTATACAGCAGGCCAAGCCTGGAAGTTTCATTTATCATACATACCAGAAGACTGACTTTTATAAGTTGTCATACTCCTGCAGTTCCTCAGTAATTCGTTTCCTTCACACCTCTTCACTACCTGGGAGAGATGCTTCACACCAATGATAAAAGGCTCTCTTGCACAAAGTCCTTTCCTTTCACCTCTCCTTTCCTCTCCTGTTAGACAGACATCTGTCAAGAGAAGCTTGAAAACGATAAATATTTTGTCAAACAGAGGCTGCCTGCCTGCCACTGACCTTCCGCTCTGGCACAAAACAAAGGGATGTTTCTGACACTGGGCTACTGCGAAAGTAGTAATTCCACAGGCTGGCAGGAGCCTGTCGCCATAGGTAGAGAGGCATTTATGCTTGGCAGTTATATGATTTTCCTTTGGTCTAAGCAGGGCTAGAAGGGGGTTGGCTTTGGGAGGAGCTAATTGAGAAAGGAAGACAAACCTAGACTAAGGCTATTTCTTCCTATGTGAATTGCGAACGGCACTGTGTGCTGACTAGTGGATTCAAACACCCAGATAGGAAAAGAACAGATTCATAGTTTTCGAAAATATAGTGGAATGCTCAGGAATTATGATGTGATCTGCTTTGGGAATTCCACAAACCACTGATAAGTTAATTTTATAAAAATGGGTTTCACCACTCCCGGCAAAATTGCTGCTTACAATGGAGTTGACATCGGAAGCCTGCCTGCTGCAAGGTCTTCCTGCTTTTCTGGATAAGGAGTTGTTCAGTCTAACTTGATTTTACCACTGATTTTTTTTTAATCTCAAAAGGTAGTCTTATGGTCTGAGAATCTAGCCTCTTGTGACAAACAAAAATAGGAGTTCCTGGTGTCTCCAGAAGGAAAATGGCTGCTACTGAACATATTTCACTGTGTCTGGAAATTGTAAAAGAACTAAGAGACAGAAGTGTTGCGTTCATCTGAAAGAAAGCAAGTCCTGTGATAGTTGAACTTTTGTGTGTGTACAAATGAACCCTTTTCCTGCTTACACCACTATCCTTCATGCCTATTAGCATTACCAGTATTTTTTGGGAAGCCTTGCAGCACCAAGGAAATGGTCCTGCTGAGTTTTGGCATTTGTTCATTATCTGCTACTTCTAAAGCCAGGACAATTGCTGCTGCAAGCGAGTGAGTTTGCGTTACCACCAAGAATAAACTGCTGGTTCCTAGTGGTCAGAGTATTGGTGTGTCAAAATGCTAACTGCAATAGACTGCTATTGAGGAAGAAAGGATTCAATATGTTTTTAACGTCTCATAAACCGCACATTAGACATTCATCATATATAATTCTAATCATATATTGCTATTATTGTGCCTAAACTGGTTTAGTAATTATACTTTCCCTTTACATAATGTATTTCATAAAAAATACTGCACATCAGCATTGGAAATCTATTTTTAAATGTTTTATTGGTTCTTTTATCTTAGAACAAACAAGCTTAGCAACATGTGTCAATATCTGTAGACTGCAAAAGCTTACTTTTATGTCAGTCTTGATAAAATCATAAAATATATTTCTCCATTGGTCGTATGGACCTTTATTAGTCAACCTGAAGTGCTGTAAGAGTGTTAACACCAGAAATACATTTCCAATTTGTGAAGCAAATGTGACTCCACAATGAAGACCAAGGGGCATATTTAAGAAAGGTGGCACTGAACACAGTGTAGTGCCACTTTTCTTGTGCCCTTTACCACCCCCCCACGACTAACATGTGTGCACTGTATTTAAAATATGGTGCTCTGTGGCGCAGGGTAGGGGCAATAGCATCATTGTTTATGATGCTATTGATGTACACTGCAGGAGTAGCGGCAACATTTTGGTGTTACTCCTGCAGAGTACATAGGGGCCCATTGTAAACAATGGTGTGCTCCCTGGCGTTAAAAGTGCTGAAAAAAATGATGCAAGGAAATCTGTTAGATTTCCTTGTGCCATTTTTTTGGCCCTCCTAATGGGTGAGTGCCCCCTTTGCATACATTACGTCTGGCGCAGACATAATGTAGCCCAAAGGGTTACAAACCGGTGCAATGCATGCATTGCGCCACTTTGTAAATATGGCATGGGAATTTTGTCTATCTAACGAAAAATGATGCTAATGTGTTGCTAGATGGTGCTAGGGGATCTTAAATATGCTCCCAAGAATGAGTGATTTCATCTATCCAGTATATATGCTGAGTGGTAATAAATCCACGAGATACAGCCCTTTTTTTATTCTAAACATAGGTTGAGAACCAGGATTAACTAACAAGGATTTCTATCCAGGAAGCATATAAGCTTTCAGCATAGACTAGAACTTCTGTAGAGATTCAGGAAAATGGAAAAAGTATTCAGCATGAAGTTTTAGACTCAGGGAAAGCCCAGCAGAGAGAGAGAACTGTTCCCTCTCGGAGTCAAGGGAAAGTGTGCTAACTAGCTATGGAAACACCAATTAAATATAACAGTAGCTCCAAAAAAATCCATATCTCTCTACCACCACCAAGAACCAACTAAGTTGCTGAATGTGAGGGGAGTAAACATGTTTCCTAAGTTCCCATCTCCTTGATACAAGGTCTGCAGCAGTCAACATTGAACACCTCAGCATCCTGGGACACAGTAAGTAGAAGGCCTCCTTGCAATGAAGATACTCTATTAAGTTGTATAACTGTAACACACACATTAATGAAGTTAGGTCACACTTTGAATATAAGTGTGGTATATGAGTATGTACATGCATATATATGACATACACAGGGTGGAGCCTAAATTATGCTTCTCCACCACCTATTCCCCCCCAATTTCGAAGTAACAAAAACATTTTTGTGACCAATTCATACAATATGTGCATCCCAAACTGTATCAGCAATACTGTAATCATCACGCTTCCCTCTAGCAGTCTGTACCCAATATCATCCTCTTTTTTCATACATTAACGTTTCCGAAGACATGCACCATAGATCAGCATTGCTAAACCTAAATTTATGAAAGAAACCCTGAGGATTACAAATTACATTGAAATTAATCACAGAATTAAAAAAGATATCTAAATTATTTCTAGATATGTATGTCATCCTTTCTATTGTTGCCAGACTGGATAGTTTGCTAAATCAATCATTCTTGTTTATTCCTTAGCTGTAAACTTGTTTTGCACTTACAGGGAGTAGTCACCCTTTTCTTCAAGCACTCAAGAAGAAGTCTCAAAAGACCTCCGCAGTTCACACTCAGATTACAGAACTCACTATTTAGTCTTTATAACATTATGGGCCGTTGAATATACCTAACTTCAAAGTTACCACAATTTTGTCATGAGAATTCAGGGCAAAAGCAGACCTTGTCGTCACGGTCACGGGACATCCAAGTAGTTCCACAAAGTGTTCTATTTTTTTCTGGGGCTCTAGAAAAGTTAAGAGAATGTCTGAAAGTCTTGATTTGAAAAAGTCTGCTGAGAATGTCTTTCAGTAAGGCAAAATAGATGTACTGATATGTATTGTGGTAAAGCTGGACATACATTTCAGGCATGTTTCAAATTGTCTGAGAAAAATATATTGAGAAATGATTTATCGCCAGAGAAGAAGATAGGATTGTGTAGGCTCTCTCATATTGGATGTTTTATGAATAGCGACTGTGGTGAAAACAAAAAACAGAAATTGCTCATACTTTTGCATTGTTGTCTAAAGGTGTATGCAAAATGTTTATTGATCAGTAGCAAGCCAATTAAAATAATATTTAAAAGAAACTTAAAAAGACTCCTAAAGTGATTTGAACTGTTGATTTGTCACTAATAGCTTGAGGAATGGTACTCCACCAAAATACAGAAAAAAAACTATTGTAATACCAGAATATTGTGTAAAAACAGCTCAAGCATATATTTGGAACAAAATATAGAAGGTAAGAATATAATTTTTAAGGTATGTATTATTATTTATATTAAATGCCTTGTGTCTCTCTTTAGATCCTAACATAGGGACAGCTATTTTGGATTGGCATTCACCTACGGATGTTAAGGAAACACATGTGTAGGCAACTGACCACCTAGCCTGCCACTTGCCTGTGGCTTCCAGTTCCTGCTTGTTCCAGACTTACCCAGTGACACTGCAGCTGCCTGGGTTTTCCTGCTGGGGTTTCCCAATCAGGTTTTTCCACTCACGGTTCTTCCTGCCAACAGAAGCACCGCCCACCCCAGGACCTATTTATTGCAGGGCTCAGTGCGACCTCACAGCAGGTCGCATGCAGCGGACATGCCAAAGGCAAGCCTGTTTGCCTGTTTGTGCCCGTGAGCACCAGAAATGCTCCCAGCACCATGACCCTTAGCCCTCCCTCGCTCAAAGTTACTCCATCACCGAGATCTACACCCTCAACCTTTGATGCTCAAAGACCCCAAAACGACAACACGGCATACCTCCTCGACAGTATGAGCAGCCTCGGATTGACCCAGGTTGCCTGCGACCCACCACACACCAGAGGACACACCCTGGACCCCATTTTCACCTTCAGCAACTGTGTCAAATACAGCCATGTCACAGAACTCACATGGACCAATCACTCCATCGTCCATTTCAGCATCTCCAGCCCCACACCTCCACCTCCATGATGACCAGTGCTCCCCCTTGGAGGTGGAACAAAATCTCAGAGACCAGCTGAACGGATGCCCTCAACACCTCCAACCCTGCTAAGGTCACCAACCTCAAACAGGCACTGAAAAACTTCAATGCCTGGATCACCAATTGCAGCCCCAGCATCATCCCCATCAAGAGCAACATCCGAAGAAAGTCCTCCAAAAAGACCAGCTGGTACACCCAAATAGCTGGAGAGGAGATAGCGCACCAGCAAGTACACATCCGACAGAGCTGCCTTTAAGTCCTCCCTCACACTGTACCACCACCTGCTGAGGACAGCAAAGAAGACAGCTGCATGCATCGAAACCAGCGCCAACACCACCAAGGGAATTTTAAACATAGATAAGAAATTCTCTGACCCCGCTGCCAGGGAAACAACATCACACCCTCACAGGAGCTGTGCAATAACCTTCCCCACTTCTTCCACGACAAGATCACAACCACATGCAGAAACTTTGAACCCCAACACACACCTGCGGACTTCCTCAACAGATATGCAACTACATAAAACTGACACAAACCACACACTGACCACCAGGAACATCCTCTCCACCCAGGACATCACCTCCACCATGAAATCCATCCATTAGGAGCTACCACAGAGCCATGCCTGCACCACATATTCAACCTTGGAAACCAAAGGATCAGCAGTAACTCACCACCCTGCTAAACACCTTTATCACCACAGAACATTTACCGACACCTCGAAACACGTCGAAGTCAGACCACTACTCAAAAACTTCCCGGCCTATCTCCCTGCTCCCATTCTCAGCAAAGGTGCTGGAAAAGATCATCAAGGGCAACTCCTGACATAGTTAGAGCAGAACCAGATACGCAACACCTTCCAATCCAGCTTCTGCAGCAATCACAGCACTGAAACTGCCTCCATTGCAGCCACCAATGGCATCCAAACCCTCCTTTACCAGGGAGAAACTGCATTGATCTCTTGGCAGCCTTCGACACCATATCCCACCACGTGCTGATCGAAAGACTCCACAATATCAGCATTCAAGGGGACCCTCTCAGATGGATCACCTCCTTCCTCACAGGAAGAACCCAGAGGATTCACCTCCCACCTTTCACCTCCAAACCCAATGAGATCTCCTGTGGTGTCCTCCGGGGCTCTTCAATACATATATGACCCCACTGGCCAACATCGTCAGATCCCATGGTCTCAACATAATTTCCTATGCAGACAACACCCATCTCATCCTCTAACTCACCGACAACCCTTCCACAACCAGAACCAACTTCCACAGATGCATGACAAGCGTCGCTGACTGGATGAAGAAGAACTGGCTGCAGCTAAACACAGACAAGATGGAAGTACTGATTTTTGGCCATCAGACCTAGGACTTGCACTCACTCCCTTGGACCACTCCAGAAACCTCAGCTTCATCACTGACACCAAGCTCACTATGAAATCACAGATTAATGTTGTCTCCTCAGCCTGCTCCTCACTTTGTGCATGCTACATGAGATCTTCCAGTAGCTACCCCTACACATAAGATGCACTGTAACACAGACCCTCATCACCAGCCAACTGGACTACAGCAACACCCACTACATAGGAATCCCTGCACACCTATTACAGAGACTTCAGACCATACAGAATGCCACAGCCAGCTCATCCTCGACCTTCCCTGACGAACCCACATCGCACCCCACCTCAGGCAACTCCACTGGTTCCTCGTACAGAAGAGATGGCAAGTCAAGCTACTGACCCACACACACAAGGCTCTACAAAACCAAGGACCTGGGTTCATTAATCACAGACTGAACTTCCACAACCATTGAGAAGACTACACTCTGCCTCCCTTTCACTTGCCCATACTCCTCACATCTACTGAAGCAGAAGTGGAGGATGCTCCTCTCACATCGCAGCAAAAACCTGAAACAGTCTCTCCATGCACCTCTGGACCATCACCTCACTTCCCGAGTTCTAAATGGCCCTCAAGACTTGGCTGTTCGAATAAGCCTCCACCACCTGCAAGCGCCTGGATACCCTATTTGGTGATTAGCCATGCTTTATAAATCCTGATTGATTGATTGATTGATTGATTGATTGATCAACATAGATTCTTTGGATTCACACATTTTACTGACAACTCATTAAGAACTTTACCAAGAATACCAGTGATGATACCTGTGTTTTGAAAAAATTGAATATGAAGAAAGGGTTTTTCGATGGATCACCAAGCTGAAAAGGCATTTAATAAGATTACACAAATGTTTATCAAAGCAACAACATTATGTCATCCTAATACATCAATAAAGTTTATAGTGGAAACAGATTCTTCTGAAGGAGCAGTTTGGGCAGTTGAAAAACCAAGAAAATAATGGACAAGAACATACTGCCTTTTGCTTGTCCTTTGTTTTATCAGAGTTTGAAATAATCGGTTCATTACTTCAACGTGAACTCTTAACCATGAAGTTAGTTTGTACTGAGTGAAGACATTTGTCAATGGGAATTAAAGAACCATCTGAAATTGGAACTGATCATTGGAATCCTCTCTGATCACAGCATTTTTAATATAGTAATAGTCATGAAACCAGATAGGCATTTTTCTGTTTCCCAGTTCGATTTCACTATCATCTAAATTTCTGGTTCAAAGAATGGATTGGTGGATCATTTAGCTCATCATGCTCCTGAATTATTGCTTACTAATGATTGATCACTATTTCTTCCTCAATGAGTTATTGATATCTTTGTGTACTTCTCAGATAAAATCAAGATGGCTCAAAGGACAGATCCACAGGAATTGAAAGATCTTCAGTTATAGATCCCACTTGCTTGAGAAAATGAATGTTATTATCCAAATAGCCAATTTTATTCCAAAGAATGAATTATAGTCAGAGTTTTGTTATCTTTTAAGTGTCTGGCTGTTCATTCTTACTTGTTTTGCCTGTTCTATGTATGCTCAATATACTTCTAAACATTCTAGACCTTTTGGATATTTCCCTGACTTCAATCACCAGGCTTTAACTGAATATGAAATCCTGACTTTTGTTTAGACCACTGACAGACCCTTTTCGGGGGGCACGAATTAAAAAGGGTCTACTGGGCCCCAACCTTGTGAGTTGACATTGTTTGCCTTGTCCTTAGCTGAAGATGCCTTCCTGACTGGTTGGAGATAGCTGCTCAGTTTCAGCAGTTGTGGGCTTCCGTTCGATCATGACTTCCCGCTTTGATGGTGATGTGGCTTTACTTCTTCTCAACACTGGCAGTTGCAGCACCAGTCTTTTGAGCCCATGACAAGTTGCGAGTAACTTGTAAAGTCTTATGCAGCACACCTGGAAACTGCATTCAGAGACAAGGGTGTGCACCTTACAGCAGAGGTCAAAGCTAACTTCACTCTCTCTGACAGCCAGCTTTCTCAGGGTGTTCATCATAATAGGAACACCCCCAGCTTCTCCTTCTGGGCAATCTATACTCAAGCAGAAGTCCATTCAAGCAGGTTTGTAGGCATTTCTGCCTGATCCTTACCCCACTCAGCAGAAAGCTCAAACTCCAGAAGATATTTCCTCAACTCTGAGATATGGCCTGTCAGTCAGACAGCTCTCCTAGTACTCTAGGGCAGTGGTTCCCAACCTTTTGACTTCTGTGGACCCCCATTTTATCAATACTGGAGCCCGGGGACCCCCACTGAATCATTATTGGAACCCGGGGACCCCCACTGAGTCATTACTGATAGCTGGGACCTAATAATATTACATTTTTTAAGCAGTCGCGGACCCCCTGAGGAGGCTTCGTGGACCCCCAGGGGTCCCCGGCCCACAGGTTGGGAACCACTGTTCTAGGGAGTACTTCCTTTCTAATTCAGGGAAGAACTTGGAACTGGAAAAAAATGGGGTGGTTTGGATCCCACCTTTATACACATTTTCAGACAGGTCTCTGGATCCACTGTATAAGCTTTAAGAAGTGGCTTGGGTTGGTTATTTTCAATGTCACCATTTGGTTTATGGAGGAAAAATGGGGGCAAGTCATCAGATTCAATTGTTAGAAGAAGAAACATTTATGGGCAGTGTTTGGGTCTTTTGTGTTTTCTTAAGTGGCCTATGCAGCCAGGTGCAGAGCTTAACACTTATTGTGCTTATATACATGGGATTCTGCAATCCCAGTATAAAAACCTCTCTCTGATTTCTTAATACAGAGGTAGAGGCAAGATGATAAGCAGGTCTGGTCATGGAACAGCTACTTAAAGCAATGAAAATTAAATGTTGATTCACTTTCTTATGCTTTGTTTTTCTAGCTTACAGTGACTAGCAGAAAGAACATGATTATTTTTTGCATTCCTTAGATAATTATAGACATGGTAGAATCTTTCTGCATCTTTCTGCACATTCTGAAATACTGCAGCTTTTTTTAACTGACTTGTATTGAACTGTTTCTATTATCTTTTTGCAACAAATATCTAGCAGGTTTTTGATGTGTTTAATTTTGCACTAGAGTTTCCACTTTTATTCTTTATATTTGCAAACATGCTTTCTCGTTCATATGAATGAGCTGTGCACCAAGGTTCTAAGTAGCTTGTGGGAAAGGTGTGACCATGTACTATATGGGATAAAGTCCCCTCTGCCGTACATGATAAGTATATTGCAAGTCACCTCAGGACTGCATGACCCTATAAAGAAACTCTTCTGTAACTTGGATGATCCCTACATTGTACGACAGGGAGTGCTTTATCCCTTATATATCATGAACACTTCTGCTTGGAACTAGAGTCATCACTACTTGCAGTGAGAGAAATCACCTTACACAAAGATTTTGTGTGCACTATAGAGAGGAGATGAAGTTACAGATAGAAACCAACCCAAACCGGTTCCTGAACTGCAGACAACAAATTCACTTTTCCTTCTGGAAATTTTATATACAAGTGTGACCCAACATTTCCCACTTTGTTCCAGTTTCAAGATCCTTCCCTGACCAAGGATGGGGGTACTCTGCAGACTACTGAAATACTGCTGTCAATCATGTTTGGTATCACAAATAGCCAATCTCCCAGAGCCAAGTGGGCATTGCCTGTAGTTTGCACATCTTTCTGGAAAAGCTGTGGGTCTACCCGAGATCTAGGAGTCCGCACTTGTGCTTAAGTCTAATACTTTCTGTTTCTGTGTGTAGCGAACCCCATAGTCCTTGTAGTATGCATCCCAGAAAGGTAAACGTAAGTCACTTTTCTTATTAAAAAAGTACTGGAAAGGCTTTAACTAATGCCTATTCTCTGATTACTTGAATTCTGAGATAGTACCCCCACACTACCTCCCTGAGAACTCTAGAACTGCTCTCCTCCCTTCCAAGAGAGACAAGTGTAATAGGGGTGTACTTGCCCAGTTCGCTACAATAGAGATGCACTGGACTTCTGTTTCAAATTAGCCGCAGCTGCACTACCCTATTTGGATATGAACATAACAAGCAATGAGAAAACATTTCAAAGCTAGAATATCCCAACCAGGCCTCTAACACAAACTTTGTCCCAGAGTAGTAAGCTGAAATCTGCACAAGTACCTTTAATGGGGAATGAATGGGGTGAATTATTGAGACCTGTGCTTTGTGGTACAGGGGGGTGTGTACATCTTATGTAGTACAAAATTACAAGTCTGTCTGACAACAATGAAAACAGTCTGCTGCAATAAGCCTCTTTCAGGCTTGATGTCCTAAGACTTAGGCCCTGATTTATACTTTTTGACACAACCCTGCCGGCAAGTGCCATTCCTGGATGCAAGCCAGGCGTCATATTTAAGGAATGACGCTAGCTGGCAGTAAGGCCAGATTAGCGTCAAAAGAAATAATGCTAACTGGGTGGGTGAGGCGTAGGGGAAACAGGAAGTTGTGCATCAAAGAATGGCGCTAGTCAGGTTAGAGTCAGAAAAATTACTCTAACCTGACTAGTGTTCAACCCCCATGGACATGACTCCTGTCTTAGTAAAAACAGGAGACATTCCCCCCTGTCCAATGGCCGTGCCCAGGGGACTTATGTCCCCTGGGCATGGCCAGTGGGCACAGTGCCATTTAGGGGGGCCAAAGTTAGGCCCCCCTATGGCACTTAAAAAAAAAAAAAAATTACCCATCCTTAGGTGTCCTCCAGGTGTGGGTGGGGTGAGTGGGGTTGTCCCTAGGTGCAGGGAAGGGCACCTGTGGGCTGTTTCAATGGCCTATGACCATAGAAAATGGCTCACAGGTCCCCTAACACCTGCCCTGACCCAGGCGTTAAATAATGGCGCTAAGCAGGCTTAGCACCATTATTTAAGGCCCTCCACCTCACGTGCGTGATTTTTGCATGGGAGGATAAATAAGGTGCAAAGGCCTTAGAGTCTCATTGACGCAAGGTAGTTTTCCGCAGGCAAAAAATCACCTTAACTCCAATATTTTGACGCTAGATGGGTCTAGCGTCAAAATATAAATATGGAGTTAAATTTGCGCTGGATTTGCGTGCAAAAAATGACGCAAATCCGGTGTGAACAAAGTATAAATATGCCCATTTGGGCCAGATTTATACTTTTTGAAGCAAAACTGAGCTAACGCAGTATTGCGTCAAAAATGTTAGCGCTGGCAAGCATCATTTCATAACGCCTCCTGGGTGTCGCTAAGAACTGGTTAGAGTAATTTTTCCTTACACTAACCATTGCAACTTGTCGTAACGCAAAATGACGTTAACACAGGAAAAATTACTCTAATCTGGTTTGTGAATTGGAAAAACATAGCAAAACGGATATGCGCCATTTTTCAGCGCAATAGCGTCAAAAAGTGACGCAAACGCAGCAAACAGTGCTAAGGAGCCCCAAAATAGATACCAGAAGCCAGGAGAGACCCCAGGGAGACCCCACACAACCAGGAACCAGCCATGAGGACACAGACAAGACTCAGGGGAGATACAAGAAGAAGAGAAAGTGTCACTTCAGCATAGAGGGGCATGAAATCCTGGTCAGAGAGGTGAAGGAGCACAAGCATCAATTCTTCATCACCTCTAAATTGCCAATTGGGAGGAGAGAGACAATTTGGCAACAGATTGTGGACAAGATTAACAGTGTGGCAGACGTCAGGAGAACTGTCACTGAGTGCAAGAAACGCTGGCATGACCACAAGTGCAGGACAAAGGAGAAAATGGCAAGGAACAAGAAAGCAGCTCTGCAGACCAGAGGTGGGAGTCCAGCACTGCAAGAAGACCTGGACGATATGGAGGAGATAGTTGCAGCCGTCATCCCGCAGGAAATTGTCACTGGTATCGCAGGACAGGACAGTGCAGACTACCAGGAAACAACAAGTATGCAGGGTAAGTTGCAAGGGGGACAAAAATGCCTAAATGTCAAGTGCAAGAAGGAGGAGGCACATACCTACTACACAATGCATGTCAGCCCTGAAAATCAGGCAGTGGAAAGGGCAAAGGTGCACAGCCCGGGACTCCCTGCACTGCCCATGCCAGGTGCATGGGCTGTACAGGGGCATCCATGGGCACAGCACAACACAACACCAACAACCTTTGCATGGGGGTACACCGCCATCTCAAGGCTGATGGAAATGTTGAAAAAGACCAGGAGGGTAGGGTAGAACATAAAACTGGTCTGCCGTCACAGGACACCTGGTATGGTCAGAATGTAAACTAGAGGACAATGCTCAGTCTCAGGCCATTGGCTCAAGCAGCATTCACCAGTGAAACATTTGCCACTACTACCTGTGCTGTGTGTGCTGATCAATTAGGAAATGGCAGCTAGATGCCCATGGCAAAAACACACTCAAAATGAGGGTTCAGTATGACTATGTGATCAATCCCCATCAATCCCTATCCAAGTGCAACTCCTGTCAACTTCTCATGTCCATAGACTTAATAACCATCAGGTACTGTCACATACATTATGATGTACACAACAGTAATCTCATACCCATGCTGCCCATTCCATGGTTTACCCCTGTGCCTGTGTCATAATAGCTGCAATGCCATCATGCAACATCTCAGGTATCATAGTGCTAAGACAACAACATTGAGGTAAAGGACATATGTGTGTAGCTAGGCAAACACACCCACACAGTCATAAGAGGAATTGGAACTCTGCCAGGCCCATCAGTGCAATGCAACATGAAAAACTACCAATGGTAGCCCCTGTATCGTTTCATTGAAATGTAATACAAGGTATGGTGCTAGGTCTCAGCACCATATAGGTGTATGTGAAAAATGTTAAACTGGGACAGGGCCATATTGTTATGTGTGGTGCATGTGGCATCAGCACACCAACAATCATTGCAAGGCCTCACCAAGCTAATGGAAGCAGAGGGAGGGTTGATTAGGACAAGAAGGTGTCAAGCCATAATTTGGACAGAACCCACACCTAGAAGATGTGACGCAGACAGTTCCCCAAACTGTCCACAATACATGTGACATGCAGGTGGGGCATAGGGCTGAGAGACTGCAAGCATTAATGACAGGAACAATGCATGGGAACCAAGATAACAATGTACCACCAATAGAAAGTCAGTGACGTCACATTACAACTGCCACAACACAGACACACTAATTGTACAATATCTCATTGCAGAGGACGATGGCTCTCCTGTGGATCTGTCTGTCCCAGACTACCCTGATGACCTTGATGATCAGCTGGCAATTATCAGCCAGGAAACACTCCAAGATGTCCTAGTAACCCTCCAGACACCACCTCCAGTTGCAAGGAGGAGCATGCATGTAGCAGCCATCCCAGAGGACCCACCCACCACCCCAATAGTACGACCTGCCAGCTCAAACACAGCTGAGGACTCTGATGACACAGGGACCACCTTTGAGAGGACAGTAGTGGGAGTACAGCGAGAGCTGGCCAAGGAGGTGTGGGTGGGGATGCAAACTATGTCAGACAGCCGTGAGGAGATGTCAACAGCCATACAAGTCACACAATCCCTACTACAAGGAGTCCAACAGTGTGTGAGGGACCTCACCACTGCTGTGAGGGATTTGCCACAACACCTGCCCTCCCAATCTTGCAGCTGCATGCATGACAACTAGCTGGACTCAATGCACCGGGAACTGGCCTCCCTCAGGGCCGGACTGGCTGCCTACCACAGGGATGTTGCTGCCATACTCAATAATCAGCAGCTCCTCCTTGCTGCAGTTATGCCATATGTAGTTCCACAGATGGCAGCTGCTGGGAATTTGGATTCCACTTCTCCAACCACTGAAGTGTGTGTTGCCCCCTCATACCCACCAGCACCACCATCAAGGGCAGAGGAGATGACACACACATCAGAGAATGAAGATGTGGAACAGATCATCTTCACCAGTAGGAATACCCGGTAGCACCAGCCCATGCCAAATGGGCACTGATTTTTCTTTGTGCTGTGCTTGACAACATGCAAGTGTTGCTACAGTTTATGACATACACTTTTCACCGACACACTGTTAACCTTACCACTATGGACTGCAATTGTCTCCCACTACTCAATTGGCAATTCATGTTCCTCTGCACTGAATGACACTTCATCTCAGCATGTCCAATGACATGTCCCTCAACCTTGCACTTGTGTTGCGTCACAATATAATGCTTTACACTAATGGGATCACAAACCTGGACTATGTAAATATTGCACCACAGCACTTTAAAATAAACAGCACCTATACAACCACTTTGACTCTGTGTAAGGTGACACATTTACTTTGCTGGAGGTTTGTGATGCATGTAACATGTCTATGGTCATAGAGTGTCAATACCAGAGTGCAGAAATAAGGTGGGCAGATATTTACGCACAAGGGCCATTAATTCTAGTTCTTCAGCGTTGCATTTGCATCATTTTTTAAGCAAAAGCAGCTCAAATCTACAAAATATCACTGTATTGAGGCAAATGCAGTGCAATAATAGTATATTTCAGGGCCAAGGTATCTACAAGATGAAACTCAATGCTGGCCACATCTCCTACAAGAAAGTCATTGTGTATGTGACATTTGATTTAAAACATACATGCCTCACCCACAACATACATCAGGAATGGCTGTGTAAGAGTGTTTGGTCAATAATGTCAGCTGGTAATACACATAGGTGTGAAATTTGTATACTTGACCTCATCTGAAATTGACACTGCTCAATTTAGCAGTGTTCACATGAACATCAGGCTGCAGGCAGACGTCCCACAGTGCCCAGCATTCCGACACTGGATCCAAACGATGACAGCTTTAAAACCACACCTACCTGTCCAATACATGGGAACCATAGTCACGGTGAGTGGTGGCTACAATGGGTGGCAGATGCATTGAGATTTAGATTTGTTGTAGCTGGAAGTAGGAATTATAATGTCAAAAGAGGGATGTGGATGCAGGACGGAATGCACAGGCCAACAGACAATTGGCACTGTACACTCATGCAAAGACCCTGCGCCCCAAGCATATGACACATGCAGTAAGGGAGTACCTAAATCTTTAATAACTATGTACAAAAAAGAACCTAAAACTTTTAAAACTATGTAACACACACCTATACTAACCTAATCTATACGTAACCCACAACTCGCCCCAACTACCCTATGCTAAGCTTACTTACCACATTTAACAACACACTCTATACATTTGCCCCCCACACACGTAGGACAACATATACTAACCTAAACAGATACCAACTAATACTTAACAAATATATATTTCTTTGTATTTTTTAAAATTTTGCATATATATTATTTGTATTAAAATACACAAAAGCCCCAACGTTAAGCGCCACCCACCCACCCACAAACTAACATGTAATAATATGAACCCCCAACCTACTTATCCTATTTAAACTACTACCCTACTCTAACCTATCACTTGCATGTCCCTCTGGAGCTCGGATATGGTGGCCATGTCAAATGCAGCATATGTGGTGGTCTGTGTGCAGAGGTTGTTGCCCCTGTAGGTGTGGTGGTGAGTGGTCCTGACGTGGAAGGTGCAGCAGGTGTAGTGGTTGGTGGTCCCAAGGTTGACGGTGCAGCAGGTGGGGCTGATGTGATGGTGGCCGTTGTGCTACTGGGCGCAGTTGTGATGATGGCTCCAACCGTTGTGGCCAATGCCGGTCCCCCTTGGTTGAAAGCCCGCCATTCTCCAGTAGCTCTGTCTCTCTGATAGTGTCTTGCCATCCTCCGGTACCCAGACTTGATATCCAAGAAGTGTCTGTACCTCACTTCCTGCTTCTGGAAATCCCTGATCTCCGCTAAATTCATTTTGGTAGTTGTAAAAATTAGACAGGCAACCTTTAGTGTCATCATTGTGTGATGCATGTACAGATGATAATCTAACACTCTCCCTCAATTTTCACATGCTGTCCAAAACACAGTACAGATGATATAATGTCCCTGATGAATGAGTAAATACTCCCCCGTCCAGCCCCTCGCCCAGCCCCGCGCTACTCACCTCTCTTTCCCTGAACTTCTGTCTTCTGCCTCCCGCTCTCTCCTCCAACCTTTCTTCGCACCTCTGCTGTCCATTTCCCTTCGCTTTCTGCTCCTTCTTCTGGTAGCCATCTTCCTCCGCTCTCTGCTCCTCTTCTGCAGCCCACCTGCTGCGTGTTCTGCTCTTCCTCTGTGCCCCGCTCCTCTTCCTCACCGCGTTCTCTTCCTGCTTTGCTCTTCATCTGTGTTCTTCTTTTCTCCTCTGCACCCCGTCCTGCGTGTTCTTTCTTCATCTGTGTTCTTCCTCTTTTCTCCTCTTCCTCACCGCGTTCTCTTCCTGCTTTGCTCTTCATCTGTGTTCTTCTTCTTTTCTCCTCTTCCGCACCGCGTTCTCTTCCTGCTTTGCTCTTCATCTGTGTTCTTCTTTTCTCCTCTGCACCCCGTCCTGCATGTTCTTTCTTCATCTGTGGCCTTCTCCTCATCTTCTGGACGCTTCCCTCCTCTGCTTCTCTGATCTCTCCTCTTCTTCTTGACTCTTCTCTCCTCTTCTTCTTGACTCTTCTTCCTGACTCTTCTTCTTGACTCTTCTCTCTTGACTCTTCTCTCTTCTCTCTTGACTCTTCTCTCTTCTCTCTTGACTCTTCTCTCTCCTCCTCTTCTGTTCTTCCTGACTCCTCTCCTCCTCTGTAATCCCCCCTTCCCTATATTTTCTCCCTTCCCCTCTACCTGACCCCCCCACCCTCCGCTTTCCCGCCGCCACCTCCTGCTCGGCCCCGCCCCCCCAGCTCCGATTCGTCGCCCCCCCTCCCGCCTCCCGCCCCAAGCTGACCCCTCCTCCCCCCCTACCCCCTCCTCCCTCTTATGGCGGCCGCTGCGCGGCAGAGTCAGCGACCTTTGACCCTAGGGTAGGTCGCTCCCCCTGCCGCTGCAGCTCCACCAGCCCAGGCTCCTGACACCTCCCAGCAAGACCTGCTAAAACCGTAAGTACTCTCCCCGCCCAGCCCCTCGCCCAGCCCCGCGCAACTCACCTCTCTTTCCCTGAACTTCTGTCTTCTGCCTCCCGCTCTCTCCTCCAACCTTTCTCCGCACCTCTGCTGTCCATTTCCCTTTGCTTTCTGCTCCTTCTTCTGGTAGCCATCTTCCTCCGCTCTCTGCTCCTCTTCTGCAGCCCACTTGCTGCGTGTTCTGCTCTTCCTCTGTGCCCCGCTCCTCTTCCTCACCGCGTTCTCTTCCTGCTTTGCTCTTCATCTGTGTTCTTCTTTTCTCCTCTGCACCCCGTCATGCGTGTTCTTTCTTCATCTGTGTTCTTCCTCTTTTCTCCTCTTCCTCACCGCGTTCTCTTCCTGCTTTGCTCTTCCTCTGTGTTCTTCTTCCTTTCTCCTCTTCCTCACTGCGTTCACTTCCTGCTTTGCTCTTCATCTGTGTTCTTCTTTTCTCCTCTGCACCCCGTCCTGTGTGTTCTTTCTTCATCTGTGTTCTTCCTCTTTTCTCCTCTTCCTCACCGCGTTCTCTTCCTGCTTTGCTCTTCATCTGTGTTCTTCTTCTTTTCTCCTCTTCCTCACCGCGTTCTCTTCCTGCTTTGCTCTTCATCTGTGTTCTTCTTTTCTCCTCTGCACCTCGTCCTGCGTGTTCTTTCTTAATCTGTGGCCTTCTCCTCATCTTCTGGACGCTTCCCTCCTCTGCTTCTCTGGTCTCTCCTCTTCTTCTTGACTCTTCTCTCCTCTTCTTCTTGACTCTTCTTCTTGACTCTTCTTCTTGACTCTTCTCTCTTAACTCTTCTCTCTTTTCTCTTGACTCTTCTCTCTCCTCCTCTTCTGTTCTTCCTGACTCCTCTCCTCCTCTGTAATCCCCCCTTCCCTATCTTTTCTCCCTTCACCTCTACCTGACCCCCCCACCTTCCGCTTTCCCGCCGCCACCTCCTGCTCGGCCCCGCCCCTGCTCCCATTCATCGCCCCCCCTCCCGCCTCCCGCCCCCAGCTGACCCCTCCTCCCCCCCACCTCCCTCTTTTGGCGGCCGCTGTGCGGCCACGCCGATGGCGTGCCAAAGGCAAGCCCGTCTGCGCCTGGTCCGCGCCTGGTCCGCGCCTGGTCCGCGCCCAGCTCCACGACCCCTGGCCCTCAGCACTCCCAAACCCACAGCACCGCTACGACCCCAACTCCCTCCACGCTCTCAACCTAGGACGATCCAGAACCTGCTTCCAAGCCAACCCTAAACACACCCATGGACCCTTCACATGCCTCACCTGCAAATTCACCTTCCACTGCAACTCCACCCCGCCCGTCAGCCCACGCGCCAACAACCACCTCAAATGCATCCTGATCAACGCACGCTCCGTCCACAAGCACGCCATTGAACTATGGGACCTCCTGGACTCCACTGCACCGGACGTCGCCTTCATCACTGAGACCTGGATGAACGCCTCCTCGGCCCCCGACATCGCCATAGCCATCCCCGACGGCTACAAGATCACCAGAAGAGACCGCACCAACCAAGTCGGTGGAGGAATCGCCATTGTCTTCAAGCACTCCATCAATGTCACCACCTCCACCGAAGACACCTCCCTCGCCGCCGAACACTTGCACTTCCAGATCCACACCGACCCCAGGACCACACTCAGAGGAACTCTCATCTACAGACCCCCCGGACCACGCACCCTCTTCAGCGAATCTATCGGTGACTTCATCTCCCCGCACGCCCTTGCCTCGCCGGACTACATCCTCCTCGATGACCTTAACTTCCACCTGGAACAGAACAACGACCCCAACACCACCGCCCTGCTCGTCAACCTCGACAACCTCGGTCTCAAGCAACTGGTGAACACCCCCACCCACATCGCCGGACACACGCTCGACCCCATCTTCTGCGCCAGCAACCACGTATCCTTCAGCCACTCCTCCGTAATACACTGGACCGACCACAGATGTGTCCACTTCACCTTCAGACGCGAGACTCTTCACCTCCGCACACAACCCATCCCACGCAGACATTGGAACAAAATCCCCACGGAACAGCTTCTCTCCACTCTAAGCGACAACCAACCCACCTTCTCCACCGACCCCAACGACGCAGCCCTCAGCCTCACGCATTGGATCACCAACTGCGCAGACAACCTTGCACCCCTCAGACGCCTCCCAAGACAGACCAGCACCAGGAAACCTCAATGGTTCACAGACACCCTCAAGGAATCCAAAAAAAAACTGCCGTACCCTCGAGAAAGCCTGGCGCAAGGACCACACCGCAGAAAACATGTCTGCCCTCAAAAACGCCACCCGCGAACACCACCAACTGATCCGCGCCACCAAAAGAACTTTCTTCACAGACAGACTGGACAAGAACACTCACAACAGCAAAGTACTCTTCAACATTGTCAAAGAGCTCTCCAATCCTAGCGCCAACTCCAACGCCATCACGCCCTCACAAGACCTCTGCAACTCCCTCGCCACCTTCTTCCATCGTAAGATCACCGACCTACACGACAGCTTCGGACACCAGACCCAGCCAACCACCACAGAACCTACAACCCCAGCCATCACCCTCAACGCCTGGACTCACATCAGCACGGAGGAGACCAAAGCTACCATGAACTCCATCCACTCCGGTGCCCCCTCAGACCCCGGCCCACACTTCATCTTCAACAAAGCCGACGACATCATCGCCCCGCATCTCCAGACCATCATCAACAACTCGTTTGCTTCTGCCACCTTCCCCGAGATCTGGAAACACGCTGAAGTCAATGCCCTACTGAAGAAACCTACGGCAGACCCCAGCGACCTGAAGAACTTCCGCCCCATCTCGCTCCTCCCCTTCCCTGCCAAAGTCATAGAGAAGACCGTCAACAAGGCAACTTACCAGCTTCCTTGAAGACAACAACCTACTCGACCCCTCTCAGTCCGGATTCCGAGCCAATCACAGCACAGAAACCGCCCTCATCTTAGTCACAGACGACATCAGAACTCTGATGGACAACGAAGAAACAGTCGCCCTCATCCTCCTCGACCTATCGGCTGCCTTCGACACCGTCTGCCACCGAACCCTAACATCCTGCCTGCGCTCCACCGGTATCCAAGGACTGGCCCTGGACTGGATCTCCTCTTACCTCTCTAACCGCTCCCAAAGAGTCTACCTCCCTCCGTTCCGCTCAGACCCCATCGAGATCATCTGCGGCGTCCCACAAGGGTCCTCGCTCAGCCCGACTCTCTTCAATGTCTACATGAGCCCCCTCGCCAACATCGTACGCAAACACAACATCAACATCACCTCCTACGCCGACGACACTCAGCTGATACTTTCCCTCACCAAGGACCCCACTGGCGCCAAGACCAACCTACAAGATGGAATGAGAGACGTCGCAGAATGGATGAAACTCAGCCGTCTGAAACTGAACTCCGAAAAAACGGAAGTTCTCATCCTCGGAAACACCCCGTCCGCCTGGGACGACTCTTGGTGGCCCACGGCCCTAGGCACCACACCAACCCCCTCAGACCACGCACGCAACCTCGGATTCATCCTGGACCCGCTTCTCACCATGACCAAACAAGTCAACGCCGTATCATCTTCCTGCTTCCTCACCCTCCCCATGCTCCGAAAGATCTTCCGCTGGATCCCCGCCGACACCAGAAAGACTGTGACCCACGCCCTCGTCACGAGCCGCCTGGACTACGGAAACACCCTATATGCAGGAACCACCGCTAAACTCCAGAAACGTCTGCAGCGAATACAAAACGCCTCCGCCCGCCTAGTCCTCGACATACCCGCAACAGCCACATCTCCGCCCACCTGAGACACCTGCACTGGCTTCCCATCAACAAAAGGATCACCTTCCGGCTCCTCACCCACGTACACAAAGCCCTCCACAACAAGGGACCCGAATACCTCAACCGTCGCCTCAGCTTCTACACGCCCACCCGTCAACTTCGCTCCGCCAACCTCGCACTCGCCGCCGTCCTCGCATCCGCCGCACCACGGTAGGTGGGAAATCCTTCTCCTACCTGGCGGCCAAGACATGGAACTCCCTCCCCACCAACCCCAGGACCACCCAGGACCACCTCGCATTCCGGAGGCAGCTCAAGACCTGGCTCTTCGAGCAGCAGTAACCCCCTCCCCCTAGCGCCTTGAGACCCTCACGGGTGAGTAGCGCGCTTTATAAATGTTTTTTTGATTTGAATTGATTTGATTTGATTTGATTTGATTTGATTTGATTTGATTTGAATGAAATGGCAACGCTGCCTACCCATCAAGTATTTAACAGCATGGCAAAGCACAACAAGAGGTGTACCAAATAAAGTGATCTGTGCATTTATGTAGTGCAATGTGTCACAATGCAAATGCAGCAAGTACTTCACATGGGCCAGGCCGACTAATATTTATCATCTGAGTCAACTTCAAGGCACCCAAGACCAGTGATTTGCAGATGTAATTGGCAGCATGGTATGCAGTTGCTAATCATAAGGGGTCAGTGTTGTTTGGGACACATGCATGATTAAATGAGATGACTGTCATCTACACTGTGATATCACATCTACCTACATATATGTTCTTCCCCTACCCCTGTGCCTCAGGTGGGGTGGGCATGCAATACATCATCACAACTGTCGAGGACAACCACAAAGTCATGTCCACTTGTACATGTATTTAGTGAGTGGAACACATGTGAGGAGGGCTGCCACCTAGGAATGAGGTATCCATAGGTCAATCACATCTACTTTCATGTGTCCAGTTGTGGACAACCATCAACACCTGATCTGCCAACACAATTCCAAAATCACCCACATTGATGCCAGCACACGTCTGGCCTTGACCTGCATGCACTCCTATTACATACCACGTAAGTGTTACGTAAATGGAGTAGAACTTATGGGGCTAGATGCTGGGGGACAGTTACCCATACAGTCCTACATGTATATTACAATACAGGGATGTGCAATTTTGTGCAGAAAACTGATGCATCACTGTCTTGTGAAAATGAGGGTATGTCTCAGTGACATTATTCTGACACTGGAACACTTCCAAGTCACATGTGGGCCTACATGTGGCTACTAATCACCTTGTTCACATGCATGCTGCCAATTGTGCAGCACAAGACTCCCTAGATATGACTCTCTGTCTATGAATGTCAAACCCTTGCATGGAACACAATGTCAACATCCAGTCAAGTAATATATCAGATCACGTGCTAGCTCATCATATCTTGCAATGAGTGCAACACACAAGAGTCACTCACACAACAGCTGCAATCGCTACACAGGACAGACATTATCACACTTACTGGATATGACTGGGTCCTGAAATCGAGCCACTTCCCCGATGGTATAGGGGGCTGGTCCACCTGTAAGACAGGGAAAGGAAATATATGCTCAATGTCAGATCATTGTACAAACGTGTGGACAACATATCACAGTGCGTAACATTTTATTTGAGTGAGCAGCTGATCCTGCATGTAGACACTCCAACAGACATACCTCTGCAAACTCACATTTACACTGACACTCCAGTGAGTGATAGACACACATCTGCACACATGAACTGGGCCTAACAATCATGTGGTGCTAAATCTGACTACAAACATTAGTGGCTAATCCTTTGCAGATGGTACTCCAGGTCACGATTTGTAATTGGGTGACAATGTCAATGGCACTGCCCTGGTGCACTGCAATACAAGTGACTCAGGTATTGTGGCTTGTGCATCAAGGGACACAGAGTTACTATGTGATGGACATGTGGCTCAATTTTCAGTCAGCAATTATCATGCATTCAGTGGTCCAAAACAGATGTGGCACAGTTGTATTTAGGTAACAAATACCCCACCGGCAGTGTCCCCTAAGCCATATATGCCCCCTTTGCTAACATGATGGCAGGGATCATGTGTGTGTAATGATGACAATGTAGGGCTAAACATAGATTGCCCACTTTGCTGTCCCAATACAGTGAAATGTGGTATGCTGACACTGTCTTACCTGATCATCATTGACAGAATGCATGGGCACAGGTGTTGTCATTGCACCTGAAATGTGTTACTCAGGGCCACATGGACCAAGATCAGGTTTTGTGAGTCACATATTGCGAGACTTAGCAACTCGCAATTTGCAAGTAGGTTGATCTGAGGTACAACACTGTCAATGAAACTGTTTGCAAATCACAAATGGGGTAGCAAATGACTTACCTCATGAATTTTGATTAGGTAGGTCTAATTTTGCAAACCCCTTGGGAAGGGTGGCACTCACAGGGATGCTGGTCTGCTGGGCTCAGCAGACCACTATGCCCATGACTCCATTCATATAGAGATGTATATTTCCATTTAAATGCAGCTTTATTTCATCAGGCGTAAACAGAAAGCATTTAAAAAAACAATATTATGACTCAAATATATTTTTTGAAGCAGTTAGTGGTCCATGGGACAACTTCCTGCTCAGAAACAATTTTTGGGCATGCATTCACAAAGGGGAAGGGATCCCATGGCGACCCCTTCTCTTTTGCAAATGGGTTATGTTAGAAATGGGGTCATTGGTTGGCAATCAGGTTACCCCCTGTCCAAGCAAGGACCCTCACTCTAGTCAGGGTAAGTCACACACAATCCAAATTATCCTGTGCCCACCCTCTGGTAGCTTGGCACTGAGCAGTCATGCTTAACTTAGAAGGCAATGTGTAAAGTATTTGTGCAATAAATCATACAATAACACCATATAGCACCACAAAAATACACCACACAGTGTTTAGAAAAATATATGATATTTATCTGGATATTTGCAGGTCAAAAACTATCAAAGATGCAATAAGAAAATGTAAAGATATCACTGAAAAGTGACATAAAGGGGGTTATTCTAACTTTGGAGGAGGTGTAATCCGTCCCAAAAGTGACGGAAAAGTGACGGATTTACCACCAGCCATATTACGAGTCCATTATATCCTATGGAACTCGTAATACGGCTGGTGGTATATCCGTCACTTTACCGTCACTTTTGGGACGGATTAACACTCCTCCAAAGTTAGAATAACCCCCAAAGTGTCTTAAGTCTTTTAAAAGCAAACAAAGGGGGTCATTCTGACCCTGGCGGTAATTACCGCCATGGCGGAGGTTGGCGGTAGCACCGCCAACAGGCTGGCGGTGCTCTGCCGGGCATTCTGACCGCGGCGGTACAGCCGCGGCCAGAAGCGGAAAGCCGGCGGTGTACCGCCGACTTTCCGCTGCCCATGGGAATCCGCCATGGCGGCGCAGCAAGGATTCTGACACCCCATACCGCCATCCTGTTCGTGGCGGTTCGCCCGCCAGGAACAGGGTGACGGTATGGGGTGTCTTGGGGCCCCTGGGGGCCCCTGCAGTGCCCATGCCAATGGCATGGGCACTGCAGGGGCCCCCGTAAGAGGGCCCCACAAAGAATTTCAGTGTCTGCTTTGCAGACACTGAAATTCGCGACGGGTGCAACTGCACCCGCCGCACCTTCCCACTCCGCCGGCTCCATTCTGAGCCGGCTTCCTCGTGGGAATGGTGTTTCCCGCTGGGCTGGCGGGCGGACTTTCGGCGGTCGCCCGCCAGCCCAGTGGGAAAGCCAGAATGACCGCTGCGGTCTTTCGGCGGGAACCGCTTGGCGGGCGGCGACCTCCGACCGACGCAGTCATAATCACCCCCCAAGTTTCTTTCAAGCACAAAGTACCTGGTTTGAGTGAAAAATCTCCGCAAAGGGCCGCAGAGGAGGATATGCGTGGAATAATGGTGTGTGCGTCGGTTTCGCCCCTTCACACACGGACTTGCGTCATTATTTTTAACATGGGGAAGACGTTGCGTCGTTTTCCGGCGCGTGTACGGCCTCCTCTTTGGGTTGCGGGGTTTTCTGATGCCCCGGGGTCTGTGCGTGGAATTCTGGGCTTGTTGGCAAGCTCTGCGTCGTTCCGGTGGGCGATGCAGGGAAATATCTCCCTCACGGCAGGCGTGGCGTCCATTTCCCCTGTGGGAGTCGGGCGATGTCGTCCCAGGTCAGCTGTGTGTTGATCTGGTGGGCTGTGCGTCGAAATTCCGGTCGCACTGCAGGTGCCGCGTCGATCTTTTCCTTGCGAAGTCGAGCGACGGCGTCACGGGTCGGTGTCCGGTGAATTTTTTACCGCGGAGCAAGCTGTGCGTTGAATTTTTTCGCCGCACAAGGAGTCCAGTTGCAAGAGAGAAGTCTTTTTGGTCCTGAGACTTCAGGGAACAGGAGGCAAGCTCTATCCAAGCCCTTGTAGAGCACTTCTTCACCACAGCAAGGGAACAGCAAGGCAGCAGGGCAACAGCAAGGCAGCAGTCCTTCAGAGAAAGCAGTCAGGTGAGTCCTTTGGGCAGCCAGGCAGTTCTTCTTGGCAGGATGCAGGTTCTGATTACAAGTTTGTTCTCCAGGAAGTGTCTGTGGTGGTAGGGCAGGGGCCCTGTTTTATACCCAAATGTGCCTTTGAAGTGGGGGAGACTTCAAAGAGTGGCTTAGAAGTGCACCAGGTCCCCTTTCAGTTCAATCCTGTCTGCCAGGGTCCCAGTAGGGGGTGTGGCAGTCCTTTGTGTGAGAGCAGGCCCTCCACCCTCCCAGCCCAGGAAGACCCATTCAAAATGCAGATGTATGCAAGTGAGGCTGAGTACCCTGTGTTTGGGGTGTGTCTGAGTGAATGCACAAGGAGTTGTCAACTAAACCTAGCCAGACGTGGATTGTAAGGCACAGAAAGATGTAAGTGCAGAGAAATGCTCACTTTCTAAAAGTGGCATTTCTACAATAGTAATATTAAATCCAACTTCACCAGTCGGCAGGATTTTGTATTACCATTCCGGCCATACTAAATATGACCTTCCTACTTCTTTCAGATCAGCAGCTACCACTTTAATAATGTATGAGGGCAGCCCCAATGATAGCCTATGAAGGGAGCAGGCCCCACAGTAGTGTAAAAACGAATTTAGGAGTTTTACACTACCAGGACATGTAAACTACACAGGTACATGTCCTGCCTTTTACCCACACAGCACCCTGCTCTAGGGGTTACATAGGGCACACCTTAGAGGTGACTTATATGTAGGAAAAGGGGAGTTTTAGGCTTGGCAAGTACTTTTAAATGCCAAGTCGAAGTGGCAGTGAAACTGCACACACAGGCCTTGCAATGGCAGGCCTGAGACAAGGTTAAGGGGCTACTTAAGTGGGTGGCACAACCAGTGCTGCAGGCCCACTAGTAGCATTTAATCTACAGGCCCTAGGCACATACAGTGCACATTACTAGGGACTTATAAGTAAATTAAATAGTCCAATTGGGTATGATCCAATGTTACCATGTTTAAAGGGAGAGAGAATATGCACTTTAGCACTGGTTAGCAGTGGTAAAGTGCGCAGAGTCTGAAAGCCAGCAAAAACGATGTCCAAAAAGTGGAGGGAGGCAGGCAAAAAGTTAGGGGTGACCACCCTAAGGCTGTCAGGTCTAACATGTTTCCCCCACAGCTGAAAGTGGGGAGAGCTACCCAACCTCCTTGGAGCTCCCATTGCTAAGGCAGAAGTATCTGGAGAGACCATCAGCGTTGGCGTGGTCAACCCCCGGGCGATGCTCCACCATAAAGTCCATCCGCTGTAGAGAAATAGACCACCTCAAGAGTTTTGGATTTTCACTCCTCATCTGCATGAGCCATCTGAGGGGCCTGTGGTCTGTCTGAACCCGGAAGTGAGTCCCAAACAGGTAGGGTCTTAACTTCTTCTGTGCCCAGACCACAGCAAATGCTTCTCACTCAATAGCACTCCACCTCTGTTCCCGTGGTCATAGCCTTCTGCTAATAAAGGCTACTGGTTGGTCTGAGCCCTCCTCATTTAGCTGTGCTAGAACAGCCCCTATGCCATGCTCTGAAGCGTCTGTCTGCACAATAAATTCCAGGGAGTAGTCAGGGGCCTTAAGCACGGGGCCGTGCACATGGCTTCCTTCAGAGAATCAAAGGCTTTCTGACAAGCCTCTGTCCAATTCACCAACCTAGGCTGTTTCTTGGAAGTGAGTTCTGTCAAGGGTGACACAATGGTACCATAGCCCTTGACGAATCTGCGGTAGTATCCAGTGAGGCCTAAAAAGCCTCTCACCTCAGTCTGTGTTCTAGGTGGTTGCCGGGCCTTGATAATTTCAATCTTGTACTGAAGTGGCTTCACCTTGCCACCACCTACTAGGTGTCCCAAGTACACCACAGAACCCTGTCCAATCTGGCACTTACTAGCCTTGATGGTCAGGCCTGCCCGTTGCAGAGCCTGAAGCACCTCCTTGAGGTGGAGCAGGTGTTCCTCCCAGCTGGAACTGTAGACAGCTATGTCGTTCAGGTAGGCTGCACAGTAGGCATCCTTGCTAGCTAGGACCCCGTTAACCAACCGTTGGAAGGTGGCGGGGGCATTTTTCAACCCAAATGGCATCACCCAGAACTGGTAATGGCCATCAGGTGTGGAAAATGCTGTTCTCTCTTTAGCCCCTTCAGTCAGGGCGATCTGCCAGCACCCTGAAGTAAGATCAAACGTACTCAGGAACTTGGCAGCACCTAGTTTGTCAACAAGCTCATCAGCTCAGGGGATGGGGTGAGCATCAGTCCGTGTGACTGAGTTGAGACCTCGGTAGTCCATGCAGAACTGGACTTCTGGCTTGGCACCGTGGGCAACAGCTTTAGGGACCAGCACCACAGGGCTGGCCCAGCGACTGCTGGATTTCTCAATAACCCCTAAGGTCAACATCTTGGAGACCTCCTCCTTGATGCTGGCCTTGACCTTATCCAATAACCTGTACATTTTGTTCTTTACAGGGGGACTGTCTCCAGAGTCAATATCATGAACACATAAATGGGTAAGTCCAGGAGTAAGGGAGTACAGGGAAGAGAACTGTTCTAACAGCTCATAGCAGTCTCCTTTCTGGTTAAGAGTCAGGGAGTCAGATAGGATGACAGCCCCCACAGACCCATCACCTTCTTTTGCAGAGAGGAGGCCGGGGAGAGGTTCACTCTCCTCTTCCATGCCCTCATCTGTGCTCAGGAGCATACTGACCTCAGAGCTCTCAAAGTGAGGTTTGAGTCGGTTGTGATGGAGAACCCTTAGGTGGTGCCTAGGGGTCTTGAGGTCCACTAGGTAAGTGGCCTCCCCCTTTTGCTCCTTAACTTCAAAGGGGCCAGTCCAGCGTTCCTGGAAAGCCCTAGGCTCCACTGGCTCCATTACCCAAACCTTGTCTCCAGGTGAGAACTCAACCAGAGTGGCCTTCCTGTCGTACCACTCCTTCATCACCTCTTGACTGGCCTCAAGGTTATCTTTGGCCTGCTTCCAGAAGCGTTGGGTTTGGTTGCAGAGGGACAGCATGTAGCTGACCACATCCTGGGGAGGTGTCTTGGGAGCTTTCTCCCAGCCCTCTTTAACAATGCTTAGGAGTCCCCTGACAGGGTGACCATAGAGAAGCTCAAAGGGACTGAACCCCACCCCTCTCTGAGGCACCTCTCTGTAAGCAAACAACAGGCATGGTAAGAGGAAGTCCCACTTACACCTCATGGCTTCGGTCAGGCCACTAATCATGCCCTTCAGGGTCTTGTTGAATCTCTCAACAACCCCATTGGATTGAGGATGAAAAGGGGTGGTAAACCGGTAGGTCACCCTACACTCATCCCACATGGACTTCATGTATTCAGACATGTAGTTTGTGCCCCTGTCAGACACAACCTCCTTAGGGAATCCCACATGGGTAAATATTCCCAACAGGGCTCTGGTCACCACCGGTGCAGTCACTGTTCTCAGAGAGATTGCCTCTGGATAGCGGGTGGCATGGTCCACCAAAACCAGGATAAACCTGTTGCCCAAGGCAGTTTTGGGGTCCAAGGGACCAACAATGTCGATGCCCACCCTTTCAAAGGGGGTGCCAAAGACGGGGAGTGGGAGCAGGGGAGCCTTAAGCTGTTTCCCTGTCTTCCCACTAGCCTGGCAGGTGGGGCAAGCTCTGCAGAAATTATCTGAGGCTATCCTCATTCTGGGCCAATGGAAGTGGGTGACAAGCCTGTTAAAGGTCTTGTCTTGGCCCAGGTGTCCTGCCAGGGGGATGTTGTGAGCCAGACCCAGTAGGAAGGCCCGGTAACACTGGGGGACCACCAGCACACGGGCTGCCCCAGGACCTGGAACCTTAGGCTCACTGTAAAAGAGATCATTCTCCCAGTAAATATAGTGAGTGCCAGAGGCGTCACCTGCTGCTTGGGCTGTGGCCTTTCGCCTCAGACCCTCAAGGGTGGGGCATTCCTTCTGCGCCTTGCAGAATTCTGCCCTGGTTGGCCCACCCACTACTTGCCAGCCAGCAAGTTCAGGTAGGCTACCCAGGTCAGCCATGTCCTCCCCAGTTGGCTCAGGGGCCTCCTCCTCCTCAGGGGCCCCGTCCACCACCGTGGGAATATTTGAGGTGGGTTTCCCGTGCCTTTTGCCCTTCCTCTTTGCAGCCGTCTGGGCCATTGTTCCAGGCTCCAGACGCCCTTGACTCCCTTCCCGGGCAGCCATGGACCGTGTGGTCATGCAGACCCACTCAGGCAAACCTAACATCTCCAGGTGGTATCTGACCTCTACCTCTTTCCAGGCAGTATGCTCAAGATCATTGCCTAACAGACAATCTACAGGCAGGGCAGGACTCACAGCTACTTTCAGAGTACCAGGGACACCCCCCACTCAAAGGGAACCAGAGCCACCAGTAGGTGACTCTCACGATTGTCAGTGACTATGACCTGGTGGAATGTATTTGGGACTATCTGCTCTGATGACACCAGCTGACTCTTGACAGTAGTCATGCTGGCTCCTGTGTCACGCAGAGCCTCCACCTTTTGCCCATCAATGGTGACCCACTGCCTATACTTGGAAGTATTTTGTGGCATGTGGGCTTTGGGAACCATTTCTCTTTCTCCCAGGGATACTAGGGAAACCTCTGCCTGCTCCCCAAAGCTATCTGGGTCTGTCTCCTCCCCGAGCGCTACACTAGTCAACCCAGGTGTCTGTCCGGTAGTGGACGGTGCTCTCTTGGAGCACTGGGAGTCGCCCTTAGACTGACCATGCTGGTAGCACTCTAAGCATTTGGGGATGAATTTCCCTGATGATTTATCAAAATACCCTGTCTTTTTCTCATATCTGGAAGAGGAATAGTTGCCACCCCCTAACTGGGAATTCTTTTGGGGGCCTTTTGAGAGTTCCCTATCTGTAAGTTTATCTCCCCCCTCTTTCTTCTTTTGGGAACCCTGACCACCTTTGTGGGTGTCCCCCCCAGATACCCTTCGGGACACTCTGGTGCTAACCCAGAGGTCCGCCACCTCAGCAAGCTTCCTGGGATCAGTCAGCTTACTATCTACCAAGTGCTGGCGCAACTCTGTAAAAGTAACACTGAGCATATGCTCTCTCAGAATCAAGTCATACAACCCTTTGTTATCATCTACTTTGTTGCCCCGCACCCATCCATTCAGTGCCTCACTGGAAAATTCAAAGAAATCTACCCATGTTTGTGTGGATTGTTTGGTGCTGTCCCTGAACCTCTGTCTGTATCCCTCAGGGGTCAGCCCAAACTTGGCAAGTAAGATGGCTTTCTGAAGTGGGTATGTGTTTCGATCCTTAGGATCCAGTCTGAGAAGTGTGTCCCTCCCCAGTATTGGCACATAACTCCACATAGCTGTACTCCATTGCCCTTCAGGAACCTCATGAGCCTCTAGTGCAACTTCATAAGAAGCAAGCCACTTATCTATGTCATCTCCCACTACAAAACTGGGCACCACATTTTTGGGTATACAAACCTTCTTTCCTCCAGCAGGTCCTGCCAGTATGCTGCCACCATTACTGCTGGACTCAGACTGTCTTGCCTTGATCTCCAGCTCCTTGAGACTCAGTTCATGAGCCAACAAAAGTTTATTTTCAGTCAAGGCTCTCTCAGCTGCAGCTTCAGCTCTCTCAGCTTCTGTCAGAGTCAGCAGATCCTCAGGGTCTGTGCACGTTCCCAACACTTCCACCACAAGACAGCTCCAATACTCTGATTAGATTTATCACAGAGTCTAAGAGAGTCCAAGTGGGGAAAAGGGGATTAGGACGGGAACAGCTGGGAAGGAGACCTGTAGGAAGCAAAAGGTTAAAACACAACATAAAAATTACATCTCATGAAATCAGTACCATGCTACAACTCTAAGCTTCGTCTTTTCCGACAAAACATGAACTACCCTAGAATAGTCCTAAAACTGACTAGGCTTTAGATGACCGAATACCTTAGGAGGAAACAGGAAAAGTTAAATAGGACTTTCAGATTCAAGTACTTTCTTTAGCATGAGAATCAGGAAACACTCTGAGCAATTTCTAAACAACCATATGAATCTCCTTTTAAGAATACATATCAGGAACACACAGCATTACATCTAGAACTCTGGTATTGTTGTGTTAATCTCAGAAAAAACATTGGAAAGTGAATTGCGCACATTGCAGATTTTTATATGAGTATTAAACACCGTAAAGGATTGTGCACCATGAAATCACACAACGTAGATTCAAGGAATAAATCACGCGACGTGTCAACTTGAAATGCTACCAAGAAAATGTCTTAGAATGGTAGAGCACAGTAATTTACATTATTTATACACGAGGAAAGAATTGCGCGTCTTGACGATTCAAATGCCACCATACAAATGCCAAGAAATGGTAGCGCACAATGAACAACATGAAAAGCACTCAGGAAAAAAATTGTGCATCTTGTCGATTCAAATGCCACCATGCAAATGCCAAGAAATGGTAGCGCAGAATGAATAACATGAAAAAACACTCAAGGAGAGAATCGCGCGTGTTGCCGATTCGAATGCCACCATGTAAACATGCCACCATGTAAACAATGAACAGCATGAATTACACACGAGAAGTGAGCCACCATGTAAATGTCAAGAAAAGGTAGCGCGCAATGAACAACAAAATTAAATGCTCATGAAACGAGTTGCACGTCTTGCCAACTCGTAAAACATCATGTAAATGTCAAGAAATATCAGCGCGCAATGAACAACAATGTAATAACGAAGTCAAATCTTTATGGAATAAATTGCGCGTCCTCCCTATTTGCAAACCACCATACAAATGTCAAAAAATTGCAGCGCACAAGTAATCTGTTATTCATTTAAGAATTAAAATCAAGAATATGAAAATTCTCAATTACGGTGTTGGAAAATGTCCAAACACCGTCTTACCGCCTGGAAACAGTGATCACCAATGAGAGATGAGTGCAGAAGACTGGAAAATCCAAATAGGCCGCCGGGACAGGAGCTCAGGAAGAAGCTGCTGCTCTGCACCGGGACCTCTAAATAGTGAGCACTGGAAGTTGGGCTGACTCTCTTTTATAGAGTCTTGGCCCAGCCTAGAACCACGCCAGGCATGTTGCAGGGAAAGTCTCTAGAAGGCCCTGGAAAGGGATCACACCCTAACACACTCTGAATGTCTGCAGCAATACATTGCAAATGTACAGTATTTATAAGCACCTTAAAAATGAATCTTTTGGATGGAATTCTGCAATGCAAAAGGTTAAACAATAACATATCATCACAATGCATAAATTACATTATCTTGCGAGTGCTGGTTTTTTGCATTCTAGATGCCCGTAGAGTGCGCACTGTCCTGGTGTTGACAGTACTCCCCTCTCCCAGGCGCGCTCTAGGGCCTGGTTTATCTGGATTCAGACGATGAAAGCGTCTCACAAGTACTGGAGCATGAACATCAGATGCGGAAACCCATGAATTACTTTCAGGGCCATAACCTTTCCATGAGATTAAGTACCATAGGTTACGCCCTCTCAGTTTAGATTCCAACACTTTCTTGACTTCATATTCTTCTTCCCCCTGTACTAGAACAGGAGCTGGATGAGGGCGGACCTTTTGGACTGCCTTCTTTAAGAGGGAAGTATGGAACACTGGATGAATCCGTAATGATTTTGGCAATTGTAGTTTATAGGTCACAGGATTGATTTGCTGAAGAACAGTGTAAGGACCTATAAATTTGGGGTTGAACATGTGCTTCTTCTTGAAGTCTATATGTTTTGTGGAAAGCCACACTTTGTCACCAGGTTGATACTGCGGTCCCTCACAATGTTTCTTGTCATAATGCTTTTTGTATTTTTGTTTGGCTTTTTCTAAATGTTGTGGAATCGATTTCTGAGTTTGATGCAAATGTTGAATGATTTCTGACACAGCTGGAGTGAGAGAACTTTCTTGAGGAATTGTGATGGGCAAGGTGTCAGGATGATAGCCAAACAAACCAAAGAAGGGTGTAACGCCAGTAGAAGTGTGGAAGGAGTTGTTGTAGGCTAATTCAGCTAACCAGAGCATTGATGTCCATGAATTAAGTGCTTTTTCAGCGTAAGCACGTAGGTATTGCTTCAAAGTCTGATTTAGTCTCTCCGTTTGACCATCTGTTTGAGGATGGTGGCTAGTAGATAGGGTAGATGTCACTTGGAGTGTTTTACACCACGTCTTCCAGAAGTTGGAGGCAAATTGCGATCCCCGATCGGAGAGGATCACTTTTGGCAGTCCATGATAACGAACCACTCTATTCAGTAAGATAGTTGCCAGTTCACTAGAGGTGGGTAATTTCTTACAGGCAATGAAATGTCCATATTTCGTGAGACTATCTACTACCACCAGAATTACTGAATGCTGTTGAACCACTGGCAGACCTGTAATAAAGTCTAAAGAGATGTGTTCCCACGGACGACTTGGGGTTGGGAGTGGGTGTAACAACCCTTTCGGTTTTGAATGACTTGTTTTAGTGCGAGCACAGACTTCGCAGTTGTTTACCATTGTTTTTACATCCTTTGTTAAGGTAGGCCACCAAAAATAGCATTGGATTAATTCAAGAGTTTTAGGAGTACCAGGGTGACATGCTGTAGGTATAACATGCAACCAATGAAACACTATCTTGCGAAGTTTGGTAGTGGGCACGAACAAACGAGCATCGTGAAAGGGTAATCCTTGCTTGATTGATCTTTTCGGATCTGCTTGGGCCCACGCCTGCCATTTTTCAACAGTGAATGAATTGCGGATGTCTTCAAAGAAATCTTCTGTTTTTATGATACATAGGACCTTGTCAGGAGCAATGATAGCTCTGGAGGTTTGAACTGCAGGCAATGTGGTAGACTCTTGGCGGGACAAGGCGTCAGCTTTGCGATTATCTTTACCAGGCCGGAAGGTTACCACAAAATCAAACTCTGCAAAAAACAGCATCCAGCGTAATTGCGGAGGAGTCAAAAGTCTGACAGAACTCATGAATTGAAGATTGCGATGATCAGTATATACTGTGACAGTATATTTTGCTCCCAACAAATGATGTCTCCATTCTTTAAAGGCGTCACGAACCGCCAGAAGCTCTTTTTCAGCAATGACATAGTTCTGTTAGGCTTCGTTCAACTTCCGAGACATGTAAGCTACAGGATGAAGCTGACCAGTGTCTTTGTTTCGTTGTGACAAGACTGCTCCTATTGCCACATCTGAAGCATCAGCTTCCACTATGAAAGGTCGATCCGCATCTGGATGAGTCAAGACTGAGGCAGTGGAGAAAGCTTCTTTCAAAGTTGAAAAGGCTTGGTCTGCTTCTGGGGACCATACAAATTTTTCTTTCTTTCTTAATAATTTAGTAATTGGAGCCACTGTCTGGGAGAAATGATTGATGAACCTCCGATAAAAATTTGCAAAGCCCAGGAAACATTGTACATCACGAACAGTCTTTGGGATGGGCCATTCAGAGACGGCTTTTACTTTCCTTTCTGCCATCACCATACCTTGAGGGGTAAGGATAACCCTTAAAAACTCAACTATGGTAACATGAAACTCACACTTGGTTAGCTTGCAATATAAATGGTGTTTACGAAGGGCTGACAAAATTTTCTTGACATGTTGAACATGTTCATTCTCATTGTCTGAGTAGATCAAAATGTCATCAATGTAAACTATGGCAAAGATATCGAGGTACTCTCTAAGAAGGTCATTTAAGAAAAACTGAAATGCTGCTGGAGCATTGCACAGACCAAAAGGCATGACGGTGTATTCAAAAAGGCCATATCTTGTTTTGAATTCCGTTTTCCATTCGTCACCCTCTCTCATTCTGACCAAATGGTAAGCACCTCGAAGATCAAGCTTCGTGTAGATTTTTGCTTTCTTTACTTCTTCCAGTAAGACCGGAATTAGAGGTAAAGGATATTTGTTCTTGATGGTGATTTTATTCAAGCCCCTATAGTCGATACAAGTTCGAAGCTCTTCGTTAGTTTTTGGAACAAAAAACAAAGGAGAAGCTGTGGGAGACTTAGAGGGGCGGATGAAACCATTCTCTAAGAATTGATCCAAGTATTTTCGTAAATGTTGATTTTCATGTTCTGACAGGGCATACACACGACAGTTGGGAAGTATCCCCCCTGGGACTAGATCAATTTGACAGTCATAAGATCTATGAGGAGGTAAGTTCGCTGCTTATTTCTCATCAAATACATCTTCATAAGATGAATACTGTTTGGGCAACTGAACTTCTTTCTCTGCGGCGGTAGCTATGTAAGAATGGCGAACTTCCGATTCTTGAGTCCTTTGGAGACAATGTTCTTTACATAGCACTGATGAGAACACGATCTTTCGTTCTGCCCAATTAATCTCTGGATTGTGATGAGTTAACCATGGCAAGCCAAAGATGATCCCATACTGGGGAGCATGGAACACGTCAAGGATGAGTTCCTCTTTATGTTTCTTTCTTTGATTTTTACCTTCACAAATTATTGTCAAGGGGGCAGTCTGAAGAGTTATCGGACCTCCAGTCAAGAGTTTTCCATCAACTGCCTGGATGGTTTCTGGGGTCTTCTTTTCAATACATGGGATCCCCCATGCATGAACCAATTGGGCGTCAACAAAGTTTCCGGTAGTCCCAGAGTCGACTAGAGCCTTCTTGAAATAGGTATTTTTCTTGACCTGAACTCTTATTCCCAATTTTAGATGTTTGGATTGTGAAGGATCCACGGTGACACCTAAGAGCAACCCTTCTCTGCAACTTGGGTGCTTTAGATTTTCCGACTCGACTGATGCATTGGTTGCAACTTTCTGAACTGGGCCTCGCTTGCTTTTTGTTTTGATTGGACAATCTTTGGCAAAATGACCTTTCCGCCCACAGTAGAGACATTACCCATTTTTTCTGCGTAGGTCCTTTTCATCTTTGGTCAAAGGTCTCCTGATGGTTCCAATTTCCATCAGTTCTGGCGTTCTTTCTCTCGGAGTTCTTGAGTCTTTGTTATCATGAGCATGCCAAGAATGTTTTTCAGTCTTTTTACGCGTTCCTTTTCGTTCATTTAAACGATGATCAAGCCTCAAGACAAGGTTTATTAAATCTTGACAGTTTGCAGGTTGTGGGTCGTTTTGCTCTAAGATGTCTTTTAGCTCCTCTTTGAGTCCCCTGTAAAACAAGGCCGCTTGTTTTTCTTCAGGCCAGGATGTCTCAGCGACCAGCCGATTAAAATTGGCTAAATATGACACTAAGTCCTGATTCCCTTGACGTAAGTCTAATAATTCACGATCTGCTGACTGTGTTACAGTTCTGCGATCTAAAAATCTCTCAAATTCACTAACAAAATGTTTCCAGTTGTACAACAGGGGACTATTTTTACGCACAAGAGGAATAGCCCATATAGCTGCATCTCCAGACAGATATGACAACAAGAAAGCTACTTTAGACTGGGCATCAGGGAAAGTATGTGGTCTGCAAGTGAAGTGAAGTTCCACTTGAACCAGAAAAGATTGCGCTTTCAAGGGATCACCTGCGAAGCTTTCTGGGGGAGCTAAAGGAATGGCTGAAGGAACATTGAGGGAAATGTTAGTCGGATTACCTCCAGAAGTCTGAGAAGAAGTACCTGGCCAAGACACACATGTGGGACTTTGTTCTTTCTTCTCAACCTTATTCTGTAACTGACTCACCCTCTCAGCTAGACTATTTGTCAAATCCTTTGATGATACCACTTCTGACTGGAGCTGGGTAATAGCCTTGACTAGCTCGTCCAGTGTGGCCATGCTGAGAACATACACAAACCAGGAGGATAATAATTAGTTGGCTCACTATTCTGTCAGAGTCACCAGATCCTCGGGGTCTGTGCACGTTCCCAACACTTCCACCACAAGACAGCTCCAATACTCTGATTAGATTTATCACAGAGTCTAAGAGAGTCCAAGTGGGGAAAAGGGGATTAGGATGGGAACAGCTGGGAAGGAGACCTGTAGGAAGCAAAAGGTTAAAACACAACATCAAAATTACATCTCATGAAATCAGTACCATGCTACAACTCTAAGCTTCGTCTTTTCCGACAAAACATGAACTACCCTAGAATAGTCCTAAAACTGACTAGGCTTTAGATGACCGAATACCTGAGGAGGAAACAGGAAAAGTTAAATAGGACTTTCAGATTCAAGTACTTTCTTTAGCATGAGAATCAGGAAACACTCTGAGCAATTTCTAACCAACCATATGAATCTCCTTTTAAGAATGCATATCAGGAACACACAGCATTACATCTAGAACTCTGGTATTGTTGTGTTCATCTCAGAAAAAACATTGGAAAGTGAATTGCGCACATTGCAGATTTTTATATGAGTATTAAACACCGTAAAGGATTGTGCACCATGAAATCACACAACGTAGATTCAAGGAATAAATCACGCAACGTGTCAACTTGAAATGCTACCAAGAAAATGTCTTAGAATGGTAGCGCACAGTAATTTACATTATTTATACACGAGGAAAGAATTGCGCGTCTTGCCGATTCAAATGCCACCATACAAATGCCAAGAAATGGTAGCGCACAATGAACAACATGAAAAGCACTCAGGAAAAAAATTGCGCGTCTTGTCGATTCAAATGCCACCATGCAAATGCCAAGAAATGGTAGCGCAGAATAAATAACATGAAAAAACACTCAAGGAAAGAATCGCGCGTGTTGCCGATTCGAATGCCACCATGTAAACATGCCACCATGTAAACAATGAACAGCATGAATTACACACGAGAAGTGAGCCACCATGTAAATGTCAAGAAAAGGTAGCGCGCAATGAACAACAAAATTAAATGCTCATGAAACGAGTTGCACGTCTTGCCAACTCGTAAAACATCATGTAAATGTCAAGAAATATCAGCGCGTAATGAACAACAATGTAATAACGAAGTCAAATCTTTATGGAATAAATTGTGCGTCCTCCCTATTTGCAAACCACCATACAAATGTCAAAAAATTGCAGCGCACAAGTAATCTGTTATTCATTTAAGAATTAAAATCAAGAATATGAAAATTCTCAATTACGGTGTTGGAAAATGTCCAAACACTGTCTTACCGCCTGGAAACAGTGATCACCAATGAGAGATGAGTGCAGAAGACTGGAAAATCCAAATAGGCCGCCGGGACAGGAGCTCAGGAAGAAGCTGCTGCTCTGCACCGGGACCTCTGAATAGTGAGCACTGGAAGTTGGGCTGACTCTCTTTTATAGAGTCTTGGCCCAGCCTAGAACCACGCCCAGGCATGTTGCAGGGAAAGTCTCTAGAAGGCCCTGGAAAGGGACCACACCCTAACACACTCTGAATGTCTGCAGCAATACATTGCAAATGTACAGTATTTATAAGCACCTTAAAAATGAATCTTTTGGATGGAATTCTGCAATGCAAAAGGTTAAACAATAACATATCATCACAATGCATAAATTACATTATCTTGCGAGTGTTGGTTTTTTGCATTCTAGATGCCCGTAGAGCGCGCACTGTCCTGGTGTTGACAGCTTCAATCTGCTTGGCTGCTCTTTCAGCTTCAGCTTGTTTGGCTTCTCTTTCTGCCCTCCTTTCCTCCTGTTGAGCCTCAAGTGTTGATTTTGCCATTTGCAATTGAAACTCTCTCTCCTCTCTCCTTTCCCCTGCGGTCAGGCTTTGATCAGAGACACAGCTCCCTGGTTTGGCAGGGGGCACAATTGCAGTGGTAAGATTATCCATTAATGGAAAGAAATCCTCTGAGGGCCATCCTCTGGACCCTCCTCCTCAGCATCCTCCTGTGAATGGGCTTCTGCCCAGGCCCTGAGCGCCATTTAAAATTCCTCCTTTCTGGAGGCACCTTGGGTGGGTACTCCCATATCCCTGCAGAACCCTTTCAGTTGTTTGACAGTATGGGGCATATTTATACTGTGTTTGCGCCGAATGTGCGTCAAAAATTTTGACGCACAATCGGCGCAAACCCTGCCCCATATTTAAACTTTGACATCCGACCCGCGGGCGTCAAAATTTCACCATGTGCGTCATTTTTTGGAAGGGGGAACCAGCCTTGCGTTAATTATATGCAAGGTAGGCTTTCCCTTCCAAAAAATGACTTTAAGGCCTGTGCCCCATATTTATACTCTGACGTCATTTTGACGCACAGGAGGGGATGGGCCTTAAAAAACGACGCACAGCCTGATGGGTGCCATTTTTTAACGCTGGGTCAGGGCAGGCGTTAAGGGACCTGTGGGCTCGGAAGGAGCCCAGAGGTGCCCTCCCCTGCCCCCAGGGACACTCCCTGCCACCCTTGCCCACCCCAGGAGGACACCCAAGGATGGAGGGACCCATCCCAGGGAAGTAAAGGTAAGTTCGGGTAAGTATTTTTTTCAGATTTTTTTTGTGGCATAGGGGGGCCTGATTTGGGCCCCTCTACATGCCACTATGCCCAATGACCATGCCCAGGGGACATAAGTCCCCTGGGCATGGCCATTGAGCAAGGGGGCATGACTCCTGTCTTTGCTAAGACAGGAGTCATGTCAATGGAGGTTGGGCGTCAAAAACAATGGCGCAAATCCGGTTTGAGGCCTGAATTTTGCCTCAGTCCTGGCCTGCCCCACTTTTTGACGCAAAACCCCCATTTTCCCATACGCCGGCGCTGCCTGGTGTGAGTCATTTTTTTTTACGCACACCAGTCCGCAGCGCCGGCTAACGTCATTCCATAAATAAGGCACCTGCATGGCGCGTTGGAATGGCGTTAGCCGGCGGTAACATTTTTGACGCACAACTGCGTTGGTGCAGTTGTGCGTCAAAAAGTATAAATATGGGCCTATATGTCTCCAACAGGGCTAGGTCAAAATCTCCTGCTTGAGACCCAGCCTGAGACATGTTCAGTGAGGATTTCAGTCAAAAATTTACAGGAAAAACAGGTGTGCAAAAAGAGATAAAAAATCAAGTTGACCTTCAACTGTGGGTAGGTAGTTGAATACTTAGCTACTGTATGTCACTGCACAAATACAAGTCCTATCCTCACCGCTGATCACCAATGTTACAAATGGGGTCTTTGGCTGGCAGTCCGGTTACCCCCTGTCCAAGCAAGGACCCTCACTCTAGTCAGGGTAAGTCACACACAATCCATATTATCCTGTGCCCACCCTCTGGTAGCTTTACACTGAGCAGTCAGGCTTAACTTAGAAGGCAATGTGTAAAGTATTTGTGCAATAAATCATACAATAACACCATTTAGCACCACAAAAATACACCACACAGTGTTTAGAAAAATATATGATATTTATCTGGATATTTGCAGGTCAAAAACTATCAAAGATGCAATAGGAAAATGTAAAGATTTCACTGAAAAGTGATATACTGGTGGTCATTACAACCCTGGCGGACGGTGTTAAAGGTGCGGTAATACCGCAAACAGGCCGGCGGACAAAAAAGGGAATTATGACCGTGGCGGAAACCGCCAACATAGACAGCCACTTTAACACTCCGACCGCCACGGCGGTACAGACAAGCAGCGCGGCGGTCACTGCCAACAGACAGGCGGAAGACAATGTACCGCTCACAGTATCACAACCCGCCAATCCGCCACCTTTTCCGGGGCGGATTCACTGTGGATAAAAACACGGCGGAAACAGCTTTTGCAATGGGAAAACGCTCACCTCCTACACATCCCACGAGGAAGGAGGACACCATGGAGCCAGAATTACAAATCCTACCTGCCCTTGTCTTCCTGCTCCATTATGAACACCAGCAACGGCGTCGCCGAAGACAACGGTGAGTACTGCACCTACGACATAGGGGAGGGGGAGGCAAAAGTCAGGGACACACACACGCAAAACACCCACCCCCATCCCCACCCCCGCACATTATAACACACACAGCTATGCATGTCAAAACATCACAGTAACAACCCACAACCCCCCCGGAAGAATGCGAAGACCAAAGGAAATCATTGGAAAAATTGTAATGTATCAAAATACAGGTACCAAATATATACAGATAAATATATACACATTCAAAAGTATATACATTACGAGAAGCAGTGCAGGTATGCACATATCAATGTCCGTGCACCACTGGGCCAAAAATGCATGGGCGAGGCCCACACACGATACCTGTCCACAAACAAAGAGAACACTGCTGGGGCATCAGATAGAAATACAACAGGCACCTCAGGGGGAAGGGAAAGGGGGGGCACCTCAGCTGGATTACAGAACCACGCCAGATCCACGACGGGGCTCCATGCCCATTGATGTATCCTGGGGAGTGCAAAGCCACAGTCTCTCAAGTCTATACAGTGGGTGGGTTGCTCACTGTTCCATCCTGGGGAGTGCAAAGCCACAGTCTCTCAAGTCTATACAGTGGGTGGGTTGCCCACTGTTCCATCCTGGGGAGTGCAAAGCCACAGTCTCTCAAGTCTATACAGTGGGTGGGTTGCCCACTGTACCATCCTGGGGAGTGCAAAGCCACAGTCTCTCAAGTCTCTACAGTGGGTGAGTTGCCCACTGTACCATCCTGGGGAGTGCAAAGCCACAGTCTCTCAAGTCTCTACAGTGGGTGAGTTGCCCACTGTACCATCCTGGGGAGTGCAAGGCCACAGTCTCTCAAGTCTATACAGTGGGTGGTTTACCCACTGTTCCATCCTGGGCAGTCCAAAGCCACAGTCTCTCAAGTCTATACAGTGGTTGGTTTGCCCACTGTACCATCCTGGGGAGTGCAAAGCCACAGTCTCTCAAGTCTCTACAGTGTGTGGTTTGCCCACTGCTATATCCTGGGGAGTGCAAAGCCACAGTCTCTCAAGTGGATAACAGTCTCCAACAGTTCTGGACGGGGAATGGTGCCCACACTGCATTTAGCTCCCGTGACGGTTCCTGTACCGTCACAGTCCCAGCTGTACATGGGATAACGATGCTTGATGTGGCGGTGTTTCCTTATTCAGCGGTGCTATGCCATGGCGGTCTCTGATCTGTTCAGCGGTTCTCTGCCCTGTTCAGCGGTGCTGTGCCCTGTTCAGCGGTCTTCACCATGGTGGTGATTCCCTTGTTCAGTGGGGCTTTGCCATGGCGGTCTCTGATCTGTGCATTGGTGTGTGGCATTACGGTCCCTCATGTTCCAGCGGGGCTGTGGCAGCCGGGGCCCTCCTGGGCACTGACTCTGGCGGTGGTCTCCTGACCAGTGACGATACTCGGGCCCTCCTGGGCACTGACTCTGGCGGTGGTCTCCTGACCAGTGACAATACTCGGGCCCTCCTGGGCAATGACTCTGGCAGTGGTCTCCTGACCAGTGACGACGGTGCTGGCGGTGGCGTCCCGGCCGCCGGGGAGGATGGTGCCCTTCTCCGCCGTGCTGCTCTCACCAGACTGTGCAGACTTACTCTGGCCCTTCACCACCTTTGGAGGAGTCACAGCTGACTCTGCAATCCCCCTGGGACCCTTGTGACCAGTTTTGCCGCCAGGAGTCTTCAACTTGTCCCGTCGGCCACTTTCCAACTTTGGGTGCTTTACAGGGGTGGACTGGCAGTGCTTTGGCTCCGTGTCACACTGCCTGCCCTGGTGGCCGGTGCACTCCACACACCTTGAACACGCACCACTGGTACAGGAGTCTTTTTGGCTGAGGTGCTACTACAGGACTTATGAATTGGAGGGGTGGGGATGGGGGCAAAGAGGTCAACGTTGCTGAGGGAGAGTTTCTGACGAACACTGGGATGGGTAGCTGGAGGGGGTCTGGGAGTGGAGGAAGAGGAGGTGGTTGTAGGAGGTGTCACTTTTGGTGTGTTGGGTGCAGGTGCAGGTACTGGAGGCTGTCGTGAGGTGGTTGGATGTTGGGTGTGTGGGTGCCCGCGTTTGTGTACTTTGGGAGGGGGCGTCACAGACACACTGGGAAAGGACACAGGGGACGTGTAAATGGGAGTGGGGGTGGTGAGTGCAGGTGAGCGGGGTGTGGTGCTGGGTGTTCTGGTGCAGGTCCTAGTGCCTGTAGATGAAGTGCATGCAGGTGAGAGTGTAGACGAGACAGGGAGGGATGAGGGAGACGATGAGGAGGGGGACACAGTGGAGGCAGTGGATGTTGCTGTGTCTGTATGTGGGTGATGCTTGTGTGAGTGCCTGTGGGATGTGTGGTGCCTATGTTTGCTTGAGCTACTTTTGTGTGTTGAGGTGTGTGCATGCTTGTCTGTTGGTGTGCTTGGGATAGGCTGGGGTACAGGGGATTGGGTCTGGGGGGAGGAAGTTGGAGGGGGGAGGCTAGACACAGGGACAATGGGTGCCATCAGTGCTGAGGCCAGAGATTGCAGGGTTCGCTGAAGGGCAGCCTGACCAGAATGAATGCCCTCCAGGAATGCATTACCGTGTTGCAACTCCCTTTCTACACCCTGGATGGCATTCACAATGGTAGACTGCCCAACAGTGAGTGACCTGAGGAGGTCAAGGACCTCCTCACTGAGGGCAGCAGGGGTGACAGGGGCAGGGCCTGAGGTGCCTTGGGCGAAGGTGATGCCCACCCTCCTGGGTGAGTGGGCACGGGGCGAACGCTGAGGGGCTGCTGGGAGGGCGGTGCTGGTAGGGGAGGTGGTGGCTGTACCTGTAGAAGTGTGGGGCACAGATGGTGCCGCCACCACAAGGGAGCTCCCATCGGCGGACGAGTCTGTGTCGCTGTTTGGAGATCCGGTGCCCGACGTGAAGCTCCCCTCGCCCTCCGTCCCACTGGTGCATTCTGAGTCCGTGGTGTGGCCCTCCATGGCCATGTGGGATGCAGCTCCCTCGTGCTCCGGTGCCACTGTGCCTCCGCCTGATGATGCTGATGCACAAAAGAACAGGGAGAGCAGAAAAAGGGGGACGACGACAGAAGAAAGACAGGTTGAGTGCATGGCATACCGCTACCGTTGGCGGACAATACAGACACAGCAGCCCCCTGCACTACGCCGTGCTCCTGCCCTCTAGAGATGCAATTCCTGGGATCTGGCCTACATGGCTATGGTGGACATCTGCACACATGGATGCCACAGGGGCATGTATACCTGTACTTGGCACTCTACTGCGGTGGGGTGGTGTGCCACATGGCCTGCATTACGGAGGAGCCTAGCCTATGGAAGTCGCCCTGGCCTAGGGAATCCCACAGCCCTCCTCCCACACCTAGACCCCTCAACTGCGCGCAAAGTCCCCAGAATGATTGTGTACTCACCCCCTTGTGTCTGCTGTGATGCCCTCAAGCGCCCATCCAACTCAGGGTAGGCCACCGCCAGGATCCGGAACATCAGGGGTGTCATGGGGCGACGGGCACCCCTCCCACGTTGGGAGGCCATCCCCAGCTGAGCCTCCGCCGTCTTCTTGCTCCAGCGGCGAATGTCCTCCCATCTTTTACGGCAGTGGGTGCCCTGTCTCTGGTGGACCCCCAGGGTCCGTACGTCCTTGGCGATGGCACGCCAAATATCCTTCTTCTGGTGGGCGCTGACCTACAAGACATGCACATTGGAAGAAGAGAAGTCATTAGCAAGAGCACCGTCGAAGTGAGTGGCCCCCATCCCTGCCCTTGCCATGTGGCACATGCATTCACAGTCCTTCATGTTCACTGCACTCTGACCCCTTCCCTCTTACAACCAGCCCTCTCCACCCAGGCATAGCCCATACAATGTGCTCCCTGTGTACTTACCTGTTGGTCTGCAGGACCGTAGAGTAGCGTGTACTGGGGGAGGACCCCGTCCACGAGCTTCTCCAACTCCTGAGCAGTGAAGGCAGGGGCCCTTTCCCCAGACGCAGCAGCCATTGTCTCTTCCAGACCGAGGTCACAGCAGCACTTGCAGTGTAGGTCCTCTCCTGTCGAAGATCAGGTATCAAGTGATTGAACAGATAGAAAATGGCGGTCACGTCCGCGGCGGTGACGTCCGCGGCGGTGATGTCCGAGGCGGGGCGTCTCATCACCGCCGGCGCACTTCATCATTGGCTCCTGGGACCCATAGGGTCCAATGTTCATCAATGCAGCTTTGCGCTGCGGTCTTCGCCCGCCTACCGCGACGGTGTACATCGCCAGCGCAGTTACCTCACATCCCACTGTCCCAGTTTAGAGGTCAGGCAGCCGCCATTTCAGGGGCCCACATGGCTTAATTTGCAACTGCGTCACACATACCTAGGCCTACAGTCAACACACATACAGGAAGATCTTTGTCTTTGGTGTCGTGTTCTGTGTATCTGTGGGTACATACCTGGGATTTTGTTGACTCTGTTGTCGCTGTTGTCCTTCCTAGGCACCGTCAGCTTGGACATTTGAGAAGATGGCGGAATCCTCCAGTGTACCGACCGCTGGTGGACCTGTTGACAATGGAGGAGCGACATTTACTCATCACCTACAGTTTTGACCGTGCCACAATCAAGGAACTGTGTACCCAGTTGGAGCCAGACCTGATGTCACCAATCCGCCATCCCACAGGAATCCCCCCTCAAGTGCAGGTGCTGTCAGTGCTCCATTTCCCTGCAAGTGGATCGTTTCAGACAACAGTGGCCATGGCATCAGGGATGTCCCAGCCTATGTTTTCCAATGTGTTGTCCAGAGTGTTGTCTGCCCTGCTGAAACACGTAAGGAGCTACATCGTTTTCCCTCAGGTGGAGGATTTGCCAACAGTGAAAGGTGACTTCTGTGCCCCTGGACATATCCCCAACATCATAGGTGCTATTGATGGAACCCATGTAGCTCTGGTCCCCCCCCCACAGGAGTGAACAGGTGTACAGGAACCGGAAGAGTTATCATTCGATGAATGTACAGATGGTATGTTTGGCAGACCAGTACATCTCGCAGGTAAATGCTATGTTCCCTGGCTCAGTGCATGACGCCTACATCCTGCACAATAGCAGCATCCCTTATATGATGGGTCAACTCCGGAGGCACCGTGTGTGGCTATTGGGGGACTCTGGTTACCCCAACCTGTCCTGGCTATTGACCCCAGTGAGGAATCCCAGGACCAGGGCAGAGGAACGCTACAATGAGGCCCATGGGTGGACTAGGAGGGTGATTGAACGCACCTTCGGCCTCCTGAAGGCCAGGTTCAGTTGCCTCCATATGACAGGTGGTTCCCTATTCTACTCATTACGGAAGGTGTGCCAGATCATCATCGCCTGCTCGATGCTTCACAATCTTGCTTTGCGACGCCAGGTGCCTTTTCTGCAGGAGGATGGTCCAGATGGCGGTGTTGTGGCAGCTGTGGAGCCTGTGGACAGTGATGAGGAGGACGCTGAGGAAGAAGACATAGACAACAGGGAGTCAGTCATACGGCAATATTTCCAGTGACACACAGGTGAGAACAGTTATCTTTTTACCATTACATTCACTTTCACAGTTCTACCTCTATCCTGTCTGTCATTTCATAGCAGTTTTTGTTCACTGAGTTGTACCTTTCCATTACGGTTTCACAGGTGTGGTTAGCAACATGTGTCATCTTCTTGCATCCTTCAAGGACTTGTGATATGTGACATACGTATGTTGGCTATAAAAATGGAAAGCATGTTGACACTGTCATTGATTATACATATTTACCAAATCACAGACTGACTCCAGATTGTTTTGTGGTTCAAGGGTGTTTATTGCAGTGCTCAAAAATGGAGGGGGGTAGTGATATGGTGATGGAGGACGGTGGAGCAATGTCCATGGCAGAGTCCAATCTATAAGTCTCACAGGTGCATTGCCCATATGGGCATAGGAAGTGGAACTGGGGCAGTTCCAATCGGGACAGGGTAACAAAGTGGGGCAGGGGGAGGACAATCAGGGTGGTCTCATTTCCTGGCAGGGGTTTTGCCATCTTTCTCTGTCTTGTTCCTGGATCTCAGGGACTGCTTGCGTGGTGGTTGTCCATCTGCAGGGGGTGGGGTGCTGGTGTGGTGGTCCTGTGGCAGGGCGTCCTGTCCACTAGCACCGGCGGAGGTGGTGGACAGTTCATCGTCCATGCTAGTGTCAGGGGCCCCTTGGAGTGCCACGGTGTCCCTCATGGTCTTTTGTATGTCCTTCAGCACCCCTACGATGGTGCACAGGGCGGAGCTGATGGTTCTGAGCTCCTCCCTGAACCCCATATACAGTTCGTCCTGCAGGCGCTGGGTCTCCTGAAACTTGGCCAGTACCGTTGCCATCGTCTCCTGGGAGTGGTGGTATGCTCCCATGATGGAGGATAGGGCCTCGTGGAGAGTGGGTTCCCTTGGCCTGTCTGCCCCCTGTCGCACAGCAGCCCTCCCAGTTCCCCTGTGTTCCTGTGCCTCCGTCCCCTGGACCGTGTGCCCACTACCACTGCCCCCAGGTCCCTGTTGTTGTTGGGGTGGTGGGTTATCCTGGGTTCCCTGTAGTGGTGGACACACAGCTGATTGACGTGTCCTGGGGACGGAGGTATGGGCCCGCTGGGTGGGTGCTGTGCTGGTGTTACCAGAGGGTGGAAGGTCAGTGTTGGGATGTGCCTGTGTGAGAGGAACCGACTGTCCCGAGGCCCCCGATGGTCCGGGCTGGTCATCAGGATCCAGTAGGGCAGAGCTGCTATCTTCACTGTGGGCCTCTTCTGGGGGTGGAGTGGTGTTGTCTGGACCCTACGGTGTGGTGACGTTCCGTAGTGGTCCTGCAGGGGTGTAAAAGCATGATTCTTGCATGTGTGTGTGTCATGGTGTGCAATGGGTGGGTGAGCGTGTACCCCAGTGCAAGCATTCGTGTGGGCTTGTGTCATGATGGTTGGGGGGTTTTTATGGGTATGTGCAGTGAGCATGCTTTAGTGATGAGTGACCATGCTTAGTTGTGTCATGCAGGGCTTGGTGTTGGGATGTGTGGTTTGTTTTATGAGTACATTAGTGAGGAGTTGGAGTGATAGGGGAGGGGGTGAGGGCAGGGGTGTGTGATGGCATGCAGGTAGGGTGGGGGGTATAATAGTTGAGATTTAACTTACCAGTGTCCATTCCTCCACCGACTCCTCCGAGGCCCTCAGGATGCATAATGGTCAAGACTTGCTCCTCCCATGTTGTTAGTTGTGGGGGAGGAGGTGGGGGTCCGCCGCCAGTCCGCTGTACCGCGATGTTGTGCCTGGAGACCACAGAACGCACCTTCCCCCGTAGGTCGTTCCACCTCTTTCTGATGTCCTCCCGATTTCTTGGATGCTATCCCACAGCGTTGACCCTGTCCACAATTCTTTGCCATAGCTCCATCTTCCTGGCTATGGATGTGTGCTGCACCTGTGAGCCAAATAGCTGTGGCTCTACCCGTAGGATTTCCTCCACCATGACCCTGAGCTCCTCCTCGGAAAACCTGGGGTGTCTTCGACGTGACATGAGGTGGTGTGGGTGATGTGTGGGGTGATGTAAGTGTTGATGTGTGTGGTGATGTGTAGTGGTGTGTGGTGTATTGTGCGTGTAATGTTGTGTGGGTGATGGTGTGGGGTGCCTCTGTGTGGTGGGGTAGTCTCTTGCTGTGCTCTCTCTGTCGCCTTCGTCTCTAATTTTTGGTCGTAAGGGTTTGTGGGTGATGTGGGTGTGTGTTTTATATTGCAATGGGTGTGTGGGAGTGGTGTGTATGTGTAACAGGTGTGTGTATCTTGAATTGTCCAATGTGGCGGTGTTTTGGAGATGTGTGTGTATTTTGAGCGCGGCGGTGTGTACCGCCAATGGAATACTGCTGTTGAAAGACCGCCGCATGGATTCGTGTGTCGTGATAGCATGGGCGTGTTTCTGTTGGCGTGATGGTGGAGGTTTTGTTTTCAACAGTTTATCACTGACCTTTGGTGTGGCGGTCTTGTGTGGGTGTCTGAATTTCGGCGGATTCCGAGATGTGGGTCATAATAGCTGTGGCGGAATTCCGCGGCGGTGTTTTGGCGGTCTTCTGCACGGCGGTAAGCGCCTTTCACTGCCAATGTTGTAATGACCCCCAAAGTGTCTTAAGTCTTTTAAAAGCAAACAAAGGGGGTCATTCCGACCCTGGCGGTAAAATCTGCCAGGGCCGGGGACCGCGGATGCACCGCCAACAGGCTGGCGGTGCATCCCTGGGCATTCTGACCACGGCGGTACAGCCGCGGTCAGAAACGGGAAACCGGCGGTGTACCGCCGGTTTCCCGCTGCCCTGGGGAATCCTCCACGGCGGCGCAGCTTGCTGCGCCGCCATGGGGATTCCGACCCCCTTACCGCCATCCTGTTCCTGGCGGTTTTGGCCGCCAGGAACAGGATGGCGGTAAGGGGTGTCGTGGGGCCCCTGGGAGCCCCTGCAGTGCCCATGCCAATGGCATGGGCACTGCAGGGGCCCCCGTAACAGGGCCCCACTAAGATTTTCAGTGTCTCCCATGCAGACACTGAAAATCGCGACGGGTGCAACTGCACCCGTCGCACCCTTTCCACTCCGCCGGCTCCATTCGGAGCCGGCATCCTCGTGGAAGGGGGTTTCCCACTGGGCGGGCGGGCGGCCTTCTGGCAGTCGCCCGCCCAGCGGGAAACTCAGAATAACCGCGGCGGTCTTCTGAGTTACCGCGGCCGGCGGGAGTCAGAATGACCCCCAAAGTCTCTTTCAAGCACAAAGTACCTGGTTTGAGTGAAAAATCTCCGCAAAGGGCCGCAGAGGAGGAGATGTGTGTAAAAATGGTGTGTGCGTCGGTTTCGCCCCTTCACACACGGACTTGCGTCGTTATTTTTCACATGGGGAAGACGTTGCATTGTTTTCCAGCGCGCGAATGGCCTCCTCTTAGGGTCGCTGGGTTTACAGACGCCCCTGGGTCTGTGCGTGGAATTCTGGGCTTGTTGGCAAGCTTTGCGTCGTTCCGGTGGGTGATGCAGGGAAATTTCTCCCTCACGACAGGCGCAGCGTCGATTTCCCCTCTGGGAGTCGGGCGTCATTGTCCCAGGTTGGCTGTGCGTCGATCTGGTGGGGCGTGCGTCGAAATTCCGGTCGCATCGCAGGTGCCGCGTCGATCTTTTCTTCGGGAAGTCGAGCGGCGGCATCCCGGGTCGGCGTGCGGTGAATTTTTCACCGCGGAGCAAGCTGTGCGTTACATTTTTCGCCGCACAAGGAGTCCAGTTGCAAGAGAGAAGTCTTTTTGGTCCTGAGACTTCAGGGAACAGAAGGCAAGCTCTATCTAAGCCCTTGGAGAGCACTTCTTCACCACAGCAAGGGAACAGCAAGACAGCAGGGCAACAGCAAGGCAGCAGTCCTTCAGAGAAAGCAGTCAGGTGAGTCCTTTGGGCAGCCAGACAGTTCTTCTTGGCAGGATGCAGGTTCTGGTTACAAGTTTCTTCTCCAGGAAGTGTCAGTGGTGGTAGGGCAGAGGCACTGTTTTATACCCAAATGTGCCTTTGAAGTGGGGGAGACTTCAAATAGTGGCTTAGAAGTGCACCAGGTCCCCTTTCAGTTCAATCCTGTCTGCCAGGGTCCCAGTAGGGGGTGTGGCAGTCTTTGTATGAGAGCAGGTCCTCCACCCTCCCAGCCCAGGAAGACCCATTCAAAATGCAGATGTATGCAAGTACCCTGTGTTTGGGGTGTGTCTGAGTGAATGCACAAGGAGCTGTCAACTAAACCCAGCCTCACAGTAGTGTAAAAACTAATTTAGGAGTTTTACACTACCAGGACATGTAAACTACACAGGTACATGTCCTGCCTTTTACCCACACAGCACCCTGCTCCAGAGGTTACCTAGGGCACACCTTAGGGGTGACTTATATGTAGGAAAAGGGCTGTTTTAGGCTTGGCAAGTACTTTTAAATGCCAAGTCGAAGTGGCAGTGAAACTGCACACACAGGCCTTGCAATGGCAGGCCTGAGACAAAGTTAAGGGGCTACTTAAGTGGGTGGCACAACCAGTGCTGCAGGCCCACTAGTAGCATTTAATCTACAGGCCCTGGGCACATAGAGTGCACATTACTAGGGACTTATGAGTAAATTAAATAGTCCAATTGGGTATGATCCAATGTTACCATGTTTAAAGGGAGAGAGCATATGCACTTTAGCACTGGTTAGCAGTGGTAAAGTGTGCAGAGTCTAAAAGCCAGCAAATACAGTGTCCAAAAAGTGGAGGGAGGCAGGCAAAAAGTTAGGGGTGACCACCCTAAGGCTGTCAGGTCTAACAGGTTAGCACCAACTTTAAACGGCTGGTAACTGCAATTGTTTAGTGCCAGCCTTTGAAGTCACCAAAGAATCAATCAGCAGACTGTGACTCGCTAATAGGAAAGGAACGCACCTTCCTAAATGCCACTAGCAAACCCTGTTTTGTGAATGGGCAATGTGATAGCAGAATGGCAAAATTGGGGGTGTGCATTTGAATGAAAATATTTCCTGACGTAAACACACTAAATCTAAATCTGAGAATTGTGAGAATTAAAAATAGCTTGCTACACGTGTCCCAAAGTAATAGTCGGACATGACTCAACAAAGCTCAGGACTGCATTGTTAACATGTATAGACACATGGAATACATCTCAGTACTGGGACACTAACAGTTTGTTCTACTTGCATTCAACATGGCCACAAACATTGCATGTAGAAAGTCAAGACATCTGCTACTGTCACTCAGGAGCATTCTACTGTACACATTTGTCAATGTGATACTCACCAACAGGGCCACCGATCACCACACCCAGGTGATCCAGCAAGTCCTGTTCTCGGGTCACCAGGTCAGCCCAGCGATGCTTCAGCTGGTGCTCATTCCTTGTTGTGTTGAATACACGTTTGAGGTGGTAGAGCACCTTGCCCCACCGCAGCCGCCTTGCCTCCGTGTGATACCCCTGTATCAACCACCCACCCATCTCCAGCATCAACGGCAGAAAGTGGCACACCAACCACACCAAGGCCCCAAGCTCCTCCTCACCCATGCGGGTCAGCCTCGCCCTTCCCGACATGTCCGTGCACAACAATTTAAAACAGAAAAAGGGAAAAAGAAAGGAAAATAAATGTGAAAAAAGGAAACTTACAACTCAAACTACGAGCCCTAACTAACCCAACTAATGTAACGTCCAAACAGACACCAGACAGTACAGTTACAATAAAAAAAACACTAAACTACACAAAAGCACTTAAACAGGTACAATATACAAATAGAATACACAAAAAGACAAAGAGAGACACCACAAGATACAAGAAACTCAATCCAGACACGAGCAACACCAAGACACAGCCACACAATCAAGAAAAAGCACAGACTGTAAAGTGAAAGTACACCCACAATACCATGTCTGTAAACAGGATTTCCTATTACATCACTTTCTGTCCCCTTTGCGGCCCGTTTTCCGTCTTGCGTGTATTTGTTTTCACGCATACAATGTTTGCATGAATATTTTGGACCCTTAACCCACATGTGCGGCAAAATGCCACGCATTACCGGGAAACTTCTATTTTAATGGATATCCGCATGAGTGTGGTGCGCTGGCGGAATTAACGCTAAGAGCCCATGTATGTTTAGTTAGCTTTTGCGTTGTTTTTCGACACATTTGAGTAAAAAAAAATTGCAAAAAAACTGTGTTTGCATGATTTTGAATTATTTATTTAACCCGCATGCACCCCGTATCAAGATGGAGATAGGATTGTATGGCCTGCAGTGTGTGGTATAGTGGTTGGCCACATGTGGTAGAGCATGCAAATGTGCCCCAGATTTATACTTTATTTGTGCCACATTTCCTTCATTTTCTGATGCAAAAGCGGCACAAACTTGCAAAATACAATTGTAATAATCAATAAAATCAATAAATGACGGCAGTGCAGCACAACAAAAGTATGAATCATGGCCTGTGTGTTCTGTGTGTGAATGATCTGTAACAACAATATGTGTGCTTCTGAAGGAACGGCACGCAATACATTTGAAGTAATGCTCATGTGTGAATGTGTTACAAATGGGTATCTACATCAGATGGCAATCAGTGGTGTACAACAGTCATGATATGTGTTTGTAATATGTGTTGACTCTTTTGATGTGTGTAGTTGTTTGACTTTGGGGACATTACATTTCACACGACAAACAAAACTCAGGTATGATTGAGAATGGCTGATGAGTTCTAGGTCGGATATGTTACCCCTCATATGTCATTAATTGTTGGCTGCAACTTCATGGTGTCTTGTGTGTGAACTAACCATATGTCAGCCATGTGTACATGTTTGGTACGTACAGTGTTTGAGACACTGTTCCTTAATTCCACCCATAGAAATGTTATGTACACGTCAGTTTGACTCATGAAAATTACCTATGTTACTCATGTTGCTGTGGTGGACCTGCTGCCCTGGCTGTATGTGTTCACATATTTTCAGATGTGCATTCCACAGAAGTGTCCAGTTCAGGTGTGTGGGCATGTGTACCCTGTGTCAGGATTGGGCTCCATGGTGTTACGGTTTCATGTGGGTCTAGTCAGGAGTCTGTTAGGGGCAACCCTTGAGTTCACAGAGTATCTTGCAAGGAGGAAGTGTACCAAAGCAGAAGAGCAGCTAATGGCATACCAGGGGATTGGGCAGCTATGGTAAGGCAGATAAAACAAAAAAGTGAATACAGAGCAACCCTAGTGTTGACAAACATGGAATGGGTCAGTAATGGACAAACATGCCTTTCTTATCACTAATATTGTACGCACGGTAGGGCTCAGAACTTCCCACAGCAACAGGGAACGTCAGTGCCTCTGTGCCGATTAATCTTACAGCTACTCACCACCAAGCCCCATAGAAAGGTGGCAGCAGAAGTGAATCTGTGTCTGGACCCTTAGGGCATAAACAAGGATTGTACTTGCATACACAAGACTAGCCCTAGTTGGTCGGGCTGGAGACACAAGAACAATTCCTGGAATACAGCCATAGCACACTGTCACTGCTAGGCACTAATGACTACATGCAACACTAGACAAAGGATGGGGGCTGGATTAGCCTCCTGGAATCCAGGTGCCAGACCAAATACAAGGTAAAACACTTCTAGACAGGTGAGGACTGATAGCATGCTTCCAAGACATGATAACCCAAGAGGAAACAGAAAGCAAGAGAACCAACTAGGAGGCAGAGCCAAGCACAGGGAATAGGCTCAGGTTGATGCAAAGGCTGGACAGGTCTGGGTAACAGGAAGAGGGCTCTGGCAGAAACAAACATGAAAAAGGCTGAGAAACAGGGAGCAGAGTCTGACTGGAACAAGCAGGAACAGGACTGGGTAAACAGAGAGCAGGTTGAGGATGAATCAGGACTGTAACACATCCCAACAAGGTGTCTGGAACACAAATGATTTATACTCCAATGCACGACGAGGAGCTTCAGGGAATAGCAGCTTCTAAGCAGTTCCATGGAGCAGCAAGGCCAGGGCAGAGTCACAGGGCTGGGCTGCACAAGAGAGGTCACAGGTGTGTGCAGCTTCAGTCTCTCACAAGTCCTGGAGGAGAGAATCCAGTACAAAGGGACAACCGGACTTTTCCCATGGACTTTTCCCATGGGAAGCAATGGACAGAGGATTACAGGTCTTACAAACTACCAGGCAGTGCATTCTGGGACCTGAAGTCCATACAGGCTAATGTAGTTCTTCTATAGAGTGCAATATGGAAAAGGGAAGCAAACAGGAATCAGAAAGGGACTCTGGGAGAGTGTTAATGATGATTCCCAGGGAACAGATAGTCCATTTACAGCGCCCCCTAGAGATGGGCAGGGCAGAGACTTAACACATGGCAGTGGCAGGACTTATTTCCAGGGATGGACTGCGCAGGGCATGTGTTGTGAACATTGCTTGTCATACCTGGGACCCTCATGCTATCCATTTTCAGAAATGATGCCCCTCTTGTCACACAAGCTCCTTGCAGAGATTGTAAATGTCACACTTACTAATGTCAGGGGTCTGTTCATACATTCCTGTTTCCACTGATATTTCACATCCACTGCCTTATGTATGGTGCGCTTATTTACTTTATGATTGGAGATGTCATAGCTGTGTGTCATGTGCTACAGTAAATCATATTGGCAACGTGGATGCGTGTCATATGCTGTGGTCCTATGATTTTGTCCTTCATATTTGAAAATCAAAAGATTAGTATTTTTTATATGTGTGTGATGTTTGCTGTACAATCATACGCATCGCATGTGATGTTGCATCAGATTTGTCTTTTTAACATGCTCCCTGAAGTAATACTCACATTCCTAAAGAACATGTGATAAGGAAAGAAGAAACCAGAGCAGGATTGTGTGATCAAGTAAGGTGTTTAATTACATATTGTTAGAAATGGGGTTTCTGGTTGGCTAGGGTATGCACCTCAACCAGGCAGAACTTACCCACTCTAGTGAGGGCAAGGGAGTTACAAGTCCAAGATAACCCCTGCTCACCCCCTTGGTAGCTTAGCTTGGCCCAAGCAGTCAGGCTTAACCCAGAGGCAATGTGTAAAGCGTTTGCACAACACACACAACACACGTGATGCAATATCCCCACCACAAAGGAAACACAACACCAGATTATATGAAAATATACTGTATTGTACACAAGGCAATTATCAGACCAAACATCACATATCAGTACTATCCTGCCACCTTAGCAGTTGTCAGAACGTTACACATTTGTTACTCTGCAACCTAGCAGTAGTCACACATAACACACAGGTTACTCAGTATTCTGCAACATAAGCAGTAGTCAGGAAAACACGTTATTACATCACAGCACTTGTCATAAGAATATCATAAAATGCCCATAGTAGGAACATTAGAAAACATATGGAAAGTTAGAAAAACATATTAGCAAACATGTCCATAAAAGGAACATTTGCATACACATATGTAAAAACATCAAACGCAGGTAGGTAATATATGAATCAAACAAAAGTCTGTAGAAAGAACTTTGGATTGTAACTATATTGGTCCTTTAAACAGTGCCTGGTTGGATGAGGACAATTTCAGTGCCTAGAAGGCGAACAATGGGGCCCCCGGCGCTCCTATGTGCAAAACGGGGGCCTCCCTTATACTCTGGAGTCAGAGGAGGGCGACATGCACCTCCTCTCTTTTATAGACAGGCCCCTCTGGGGACCGTGATTACTGGGGGCCTCCCAGGGCCTCAACCGGCCCTCACGAGGGGGGCCAAAGGCAGCAAAAACAACTTAGGGCAGGAGGGGGGCACCACGCACCCCCTCCGGTTTAATGACAGGCCCCTCCCGGGACCCATGATCTCTGGGGGCCCCCCCCCGGCCTCCACTGGCCCTTCCACCAAGGGGGGGGCACAATAATGCCCGTTTTACCTAACAGCAGAAAAGGAGCGTCCTGCTCCTAACGCAGAGGCCAGGGGGAAGGGGGCACTCCCCGCGCCTTCCCCTGGTCCTGCTGTGAAGCCACAAGAAGATCGGACCCCTCCTGGGGCCCGAGCAGACACTCGCCTGCACCCGATGCGGTGCGCGAGTGTTCTTCCAGCTTCCCGGGCCGCTGCGGTGATCTTATTTAAAGGGGCACAATGCAGCAAGGAGCCTACGAGCTCCCAAGGCTCCATAAGCGTGCTGCAATCAGCGCTATGGCAGCCGCAACCACGGAGAAGCACCCCTCGTGAAGAAATGGATGCAGGGGTCAGGGGCCACAGCACCCTGCCCCTGGGGAGCAGAATCTTAAGACAAGGTCCTCAGGTGGAGGGCCCAGCTACTGGCCAGCACAAGGGAAAGGCAGCAAGTGGCAAGTCCTTCACAGTGACCAGGCAGGTCACAGGTCAGCACAGCAGCAGCAGTCCATGGCGGTTCCTGGTGAGTCCTTTCAGCCTTTGGTGTCCAGTTCCAAGATGATTCCAAGAGTCTCCAAATTGTGGGGAAAATTCCCCTGTACTTATAGTCAGTTCTTACAGTGTTTTACAATGGTAGGGAGAGGAGGTTCCAGCCAGTTACAACTGGTTCTGGGAGTGCCCCCTCTCTCCTTTCAGCACAGGCTCCAAACATCAGTGGGGGGTTAACGACCCTATTGTGTGAGGCCAGGGCACAGTCTTTACAAATGCAGATGTGCCCCGCCTCTCCCTTCTCTCAGCCCAAGAAGACTAAACAGTATGCAGATGCACCTCTGTGACACCTCCACCCTCCCTGTGTACAGGCTCACTGAAAAGTATGCACAAAGCCCCAACTGTCACTTTGCCCAGAGGTGGATTGGAGTCAAGCTGCAAAACACCAGAGTCATAAGTACAGATAAATGCACACTTTCTAGAAGTGGCATTTCTGTGATAGTAATAAAAAATACACCCACACCAGTAAGCAGTATTTATTATCACCATCACAACCATACCAAACACGCCTACGCTACCCCTCATAAATCAGACAATACCCCTTACACATAAGGCAGGGCATTTCTAATGCAATCCTATGAGTAGGCAACACTCACAGCAGTGAGACACCAAGTTAGGCTGTTTGTCACTACCAGGACAGGCCATGCAATATGGCACATGTCCTGCCTTTCTACATACATGGCACCCTGCCCATAAGGCCAGCTAGGGCGTACCTTAGGGGTGACTTACATGTAGTAAAAGGGGAGTCCAGGGCCTGGCAAGTAAGTTTAGATGCCAGGTCCCTGTGGCAGAAAACTGCGCACACAGGCCCTGCGCTAGCAGGCCTGAGACAGGTTTAAAAGTCTACTTCAGTGAGTGGCGCAAGCAGCACTGCAGGCCCACTAGTAGTATTTAATTTACAGGCCCTGGGTATAGAGATACCACTGTACAAGGGACTTATAGGTAAATTAAATATGCTAATTAGGTATAAGCCAATCATCCCAACTTTAGATGGGAGAGCACCTGCACTTTAGCACTGGTCAGCAGTGATGAAGTACTCAGAGTCCTAGAGCCAACAGCGAGAGGTCAGAAAAACCAGGAGGAAGGAGGCAAAAAGACTGGGGATGACCCTGCGTAAGGCAAAAAGTCCAACACATATCCTAATAAGGTGTGTTGAGTGACTATTGGTTAAAAATGTTTTGAACAATCTGCTGTCTGCGGCGCATTCCTGCAGCTGTGTTTTGATGTTCCCACTCATTTTCCCTGGCACCATCCTCCTCCTCCTCCTCAGGCAGTTCTCGCTCGGTTTCATATAGGGGGAAGTTCCTCCTCACACAAATGTTGTGTAGGATAACACATATAAGTATGATTTTGCAAACAATGTGTGGGCCATATACGAGGCTGCCTCCTGTGATGTCCAGGCACCTGAATCTGGACTTCAGAATGCCAAAGGTCCTTTCTACAATGGTATGTGTCCTCCGATGTGTCTCATTATAGGCATGCGCTGCTACTGTGCTGGGTCGGGGAATGAGGTCATGATCCTTGGATCCTGATCAGCTGAAAAAGAAAATAGGAGTGAGTATTTTGTTAGTGCTTGCAACAGGAATGTCATGTAGCATGGCAGTTGATATCTTGTTTCGTCGGTGACTCATGTGCTTGTGGTATTGTGTGAGATCCTGGGCTTCCGTGGTTTTTTTTCAGCAGTGGGTTGTTTGACTTGACAACTTGTGTTTGGCTCATTGAGCTGGCATCTATGATTTTGTTTCCAAACTGCTGGTCAGTATGTATGTCCCATTCGTTGTGTAGTGACCAACATGTTTTAGTGTGCTTTCACTGGAGTGGACATGATCCTTACACACACACAATAGATTCTGATGTGGTGGGAACATGGTTGCACTACATGGCCTGGACAACCCATCCAATTAGACATATGTCATTGCAGATGAAATGCAACAGTGAGGCCCTTTGATTAGGCTTTGTGACAATGCACACAAAATCTCCATAAGTTGGTAGTACTGGGGTGTTCAGTATTGACAATGCACAATTGTCCCATGTGTGACATGGTTCTAGGCAAAGCTTTGAAGTTTCCTCTGCCAGTGGCTCATGTGCAACTGTGCACCTACACTACCAAACTTGCTCCAGGTAACCTGGTCTTGTGGAGGTGGTTGTATCTGTGCAGGGAGGGCCATCTCCCTGTACATATGTTATTTTGATGGACAATTGGTTGTTTCAGTGTGTGCAGCAGTGAGCAGTTTGCATTAGTGGCACATCAATATGTATTCATATCACAGTCCACTTCCTTATTGGTACCTGGCAACAGCACCTCAGGAGTGATGTATGATATTGGGACTGCCTCAGTATTTCCGTGTCACCTACATGTGAGTCTGCATCATCATGCTATGTGTCTCATGGTGTTAGATCTGCAGCAACACACATTGCACACCCCTTTTACACTACATATTGGTTGGGAGGGTGTTGGATTGACTATGTGGTCTAATGTAATAGTAAATAGTTCATCTTCCAAGTTGTACTTCCAGTGCAGGCCATGTCATTGTCACTGTGTGCTTTGACATTGGTCCCTTGTAGCTCTAGAGTGACACCTAATGTTTGTGTCAGCCATCATTTGTCCATAGGTGTGTATCCCACTGTGTCAGGGTGTACAACATAAAGCTACCTGTATCACACCTCAGTGTCTTCCTGGCCACATGTCAATGTAGTGGTGTATGTATTGTGTATCCTACAGGGTTACTGTGCCGTTTGTATATTATTAGGTTTATGGACTTACCGACAAGAAGGCCATTGCCATATTGTCCGTCCTGGAAGTGCTGTTTGATCGTGCTGTGGTGGAAGATGAAGGAATCATGTACACTCCCAGAATACTTGGGCAAGATGTTGGTAAACAATCCCTGGTGGTCAACTATGGCCTGCATATTTATGGAGTGGGTGTGCTTTCTGTTCCAGAGTAGATGCTCTGTTGCTGCAAGTGGTACATGGGTGCAGTCAATTTCACAAAACACATACGGGAAGCCACGTATTTGATAAAACCCCTGTTTGATCTCCTGCTGCTTCTGCTGGGTGTTGGGGAAGCTGATGTGGCGGGGTGTGAGGGAGCTGATGGCATCTAGGACCATGGGAAGGAAGGCAGAGAATGAAGGCTGTGATTCCCCAGCGACCAGGACACCCGTTGTTAGGAAGGAGCCACTTGCTGACATATGCAGGACAGCTAGCAGCTTGGTCACCGGTGGTATATTGTGTGGTGTCTGCAGGCTGGCTGTTATATGTGGCTCAATTTGGCACAGCAGCTGCTGGATGGCTTGCCAGTTGAGTCTATAAATCTGGATGATGTCCTGTTTCCTGAGGCACTGGAGGGTTGTCCTGGTCCTGAAGACCCTCTCCTGTCTTCTGCGTTGCCTTTGGGGGCCACATTGGGTGGTGGTGGCTGCTGCTGTTGGTCCTGTGCTCTGCGTCGTCTAGTATGCTGCATCAGTAGCACCTCCATGGTGTCCTGTTGAGCTATGATGTTGCTTGTGTATGTTTTCCTTAAGTAGTGGTGTGTTTGCCTCATTTTAACATCTGTCCTGACCCAGGCGTTAAAATTTTAATGCAAATCGGGCTTAACGTCATTTTTCAGGTACGCCTCCCACCTGCGCGTCATTTTTGCCCTGTTGGATAAATATGGCACTAAGGTGTTTGAGTCATTTTTTGCACGGGAACGCCTACCTTGCATCTCATTGATGCAAAGCGGTTTCACGCATCCTTAAAATGACGCAAACTCCATATTTTTTACGCTAGACAGGTCTAGCATCCAAATATAAATATAGAGTTATGTTTGTGCTGGATTTGCGTAAAAAAATTACGCAAATCCGGCGCAAACCGAGTATACATATGGGGCCTAGTGCCTGGTGAACGCTGACTGTGAACCAGTTTACATTGATATGAACTGATGATCAGTCCTACTACATACATATTCTGTGAGCATGTGTCCCATTTTTCGAACAAATGATGTAGTGATGTGATCTCTGCAATGCTCTCATTTCTGGGTTGATAGAAAGGCAGTAGACACTAGAAGGAACAGACCACCATCAAATCAAATCAAATCATTAACATTTATAAAGCGCGCTACTCACCAGTGCGGGTCTCAAGGCGCTAGGGGAAAAAGGGGGGGTTATCGCTGCTCGAACAGCCAGGTCTTTAGGAGTCTCCGGAAAGCGGAGTGGTCCTGGGTGGTCCTGAGGCTGGTGGGGAGGGAGTTCCAGGTCTTGGCCGCCAGGAAGGAGAAAGATCTCCCACCCACCGTGGAGCGGCGAATGCGAGGGACAGCAGCGAGGCCAGAGGAGTGGAGGAGGCGGGTGGGGACGTAGAAGCTGAGGCGTCTGTTGAGGTATTCCGGTCCCTTGTCATGGAGGGCTTTGTGTGCGTGGGTGAGAAGTCGGAAGGTGATCCTTTGGCTGACTGGGAGCCAGTGCAGGTGTCTCAGGTGTGCGGAGATGTGGCTGCTGCGGGGTATGTCGAGGCACATCATAAGATGTGCCAAGTATTGCGATTTGCGGAATGGAATGTCTTGATTCAGGTTACATATTTTAACAATACTGAGCATAATAAGATAACACTGCCCGAGGTATCACCAAAAGCACCACTTCATCCAGAGTGTTAGAAATCCTAAAAGCCAAGACAACAATTGTAGATGAATGAACCTGCACAGTTCACTGTAGTGTTTCAGACCACTGAGGCCATGAACACATTTTACCAGATTTGAATTGGGATTTAAGAACCAATAGCTTTAGAAAATAATACTGCCAGGTCAAGTTCTATAAAAATGAGACCTGTGATTAGAAAGGAGCACTGTCATCTGTAGGAAAATCACAGAAGTAGTTTTAGTCAGTTTCTTCTAGCTGGAGAAGCACTCTTCCAGCACTCACAGCCTCTACCCGAGTGCTGTAATAAGTGAAAAACAGGTGCAGATGTTGCTTGCTCCTTCCTTTTCAATCATAGATTTTATGCAAATTTATTCATCCTGGTTAATGATTACCTCCATGTCCCATCTGGAAGAAAGTGCATTAGCAAAACACTGTAGTAAAGGGGATGTTGTGCTAACACATTTTGATAAATTACATCACCTCCACAAACGGCACAAACCCTTTTACTGCTTAACTACTCAAACAAACCATATGAAAGCACTTCCTTAATGCCTCTCTGCATGCATAGATTTTATTTATTACAAGCTTACTCTGGTACAGATCAACTGAAATGTGCAAGGTCTTTAATCCGAAGGAAGTGAAACACCTGTTGGTAGTCCTGAGTGTAATGTCCATTCTTGTAATCTGCAACTAATTTGTTAAGAAGAAAAATAAAAGTACCATCATAAAACTAAAATGCAATGCCAATAGGTCTCGCTTTAAAAGAATGCTGTATAGTAATGTGAACCATTAGACGTAGATGGCATGGGAATAGATCTGCATTTATGTGGAAGCATAGAATGCTAAAATAATATTGGTGTGGGTTACAATGTGAGGTGTGTTAGTGAGTCGGACCTTAATAAGTGAACTTACAAGGAGACGCGAATAGGTCAATGAACCTTTTGACTCGCTTCAAAGTTTTCCCACCATATATCCTGTACATGCACAAATCAATAACCAATAATAATCAATAACAATAGTAATCAATGGGAGTCAGTAATTGTCACACACCATGAACTTGCAGTCATGAATAACCACACCTTTATAAAAACGTTAGAATATTTATTTCCTTATATTAACAATGCTAATGTCACATAACTCATTCTCAAAATCAAATGCTAAACATACAGAAACAACATTGGCTGACCAAAGCGACGAAAGAATCGCAATCTAATCAAAGCTTGAACTACAATACATTCTAAGGTTACAGTACAAATTAATAGCAAGAATAACTGCGCAAACGATATTACATACATTTAGGTTCAGCAAAGAAAAGACATCAAATGTTATTACATGTATTTAACTTCATTATTGAGAACCCTGACTAACATATTAGAATAGCATGTTTGGGCTTCATGAAAACAATTTAGTCAACACAAATTTGGAAACCATTCAAAATAGCGGTTGGTACCTAGAAACAAAAGCAAATAGACATGGCAAACAATATCATAGTCAGTATACCTCTCCACAGTTTGGATCAGCAAGCTGTGGCAGTGTTCATCCTCAGGACATCAGTTCGGTCAGCTAGACACCAGGATTCAGCATAAAAGTTCAGAAAAGGCAAAATCTCTTTAAGCAATAAAGTTGAGCATGTCTCTTCTCAAGACGTTCAAGAAAATAATGGCCTTACGGCAAAATAGAAAATGGGCAAATAGGATGTCTTCTTCTCAGTGCAGTCCGGCTAAGCTAGATTTCCCCAAACTACTTCCAAGTATCTATTGGTCAGGGGATCGCATGTTCACACTTTGTCCAATAAAACTAAAACTTCAAATCTACACTTCAACTAGTACATAGGGGGTGATTCTAACCCTGGCGGTCGGTGATAAAGCGGCGGCCAACCCGCCAACAGGCTGGCGGTCCAAAAATTGGAATTCTGACCCTGGCGGGAACCGCCAACACAGCCCGCCACATTAACACTCCGACCGCCACGGCGGGACCGACAAACAGCGCGGCGGTCACCACCAACAGCCAGGCGGCAGACAATGTACCGCCCACACTATCATGACCCACCAATCCGCCACCTTTTCCGGGGTGGGAGCCCCGCCGATAAAAACACGGCGGAAACAGACTATGAATGTGAAAACGCTCACCTCTACGCACTCCACGAGTACGGAGGACAGCATGGAACCCGAATTGAACATCATACCTGCTCTCGTCTACCTGCTCATCTACCACGAGTACGAACTCCGGCGCAGACGTCAATGGTGAGTACAGCACCTACGACACACGGGAGGGGGGAGGACGAAAGGTTACGGGCACACACATATGCAACCCCCCCCCCAATATGTACACACCAATGCAGAGCAACAAGTCACAGTGACACCAACCAAACCCCCGTAAAAAATGCAATGACATTTCAAAATTGACAATGTAGGAAAGTCCTTTTTTTTGCCTGATCACCCCCACTCTTTCTGGATAGGTACTGGTGGTTACTGACTCTTGGCTGTGCCCTGGGTACTGCTTACCAGTCCCAGGGCCAGTGCTCTGTGTAAAATGGATATGCAAATTAGGCTAATTATAATTGGCTAAGTTAACCTACCTATAAGTCCCTAGTATATGGTAGGGCATGTAGGTTTAGGGACCACAGCATAGGTGGTGCACACCTAGGTGCATTGCTGAGGTGCCCAGTGTCATTTTAAAAGCAAGCCTGCCTTGCTGGCTGCTTTTAAATTAAAGTTATATGCAAATTCGACTTTGGAATTAAAGGTACTTCCAAAGTTTTAAACTACCTTATTTTTACATATAAGTCACCCCTAAGGTGTGCCCTATGTGCCCCTAGGGCAGGGTGCCATGTAACTATAAGCAGGGACTTTATAAAAATAGATTTATAAGCCCTGGTGAGGTAAAAACAGCCAAATTCGTTTTTCCCTCATTGAAGTAAATGGCCTTCATAGGCTAGAATGGGCAGACTTTATTTTAAATTTTAAAGTCTCCTTAAATGTTGCATACCAAAAATTTGGTATCAAATTGATTGTTATAATAAATCCCACAACTTCCAGTTGTTGGATTTAATATAACTAGTGCAGGTAAAAAGTTTAGACTTTACCTAAAAAGTTGCCAATTTCAGCTCTGCATTGTTTTTGCTGCTGTGCTCTGATTGGCCAGCCTGCAGCAGCTTCTGCCAGGCCACTTTTATGAGGTGTGAAGTGGCCTGGCTTTACACAAAGGAATGTGCTTGGGGGAGAGAATCTCCCCTCAGCAGATGGGGAAGCAGGAAGGGGGAGGGCTGCCAAACTGGTCTTCAAAGGCAGGGAAGGACATCTGGAGCACCCAGCAACACCCCCACATCCTGCAACCCCAGACAGCTAGGTGCCCCCTTGATTAGATTAGGAGAGGGCAGGAGAGGGGTGTGTTTATGATTTTTAGCCACACCAGTGGGTGGGCTCAGCCAGATCTCTCCTCTAAAAATCAGATTCATCCATTTTGGATTTTTAGAGACTGTTGCCTTCTGGGATGGATTTTTGCCACACTTCCCAGGAAGTGGTCATCACAGGGGGACGACCCTGTCCCTGATTGGAGAACCAGGGCCCCCCTGCTTTTCACCCAGGAGCAAGGATAAAACTGGCAGACCTGCACCCACGCCTCAGATCCCCACCAAATTTCAAGAAGAAAGAACTACAAGGAGAAGAAGGACTGCCCTGCTGGACCCCTGGCCTGCACCTGGACCCTGCACTCAGAAAGACTGCACCAGCTGCACACTTGGGCTTCACCACAAGAAGGACTTTGCCTGGCTTCCACTGGTTCAAGGAGGGACTCCCTGTTTGCTACAGGTGAAAAATTGCTAACCAGAGTCCCCTGCACCAACTCCTGAAAAAGTGACCAGCTGACCCCTGCCCAGTGGCCAAAAAGGAGTTTGCGCCAGGTGCACTCTGGGAGTTGAAGTCCGCACTTCCCAAGGACCATCACAGAACTTCTGGACCCTTGGGGTGAGCTGTGGACCCCAAAAGAACCTTAAAAGAACATCTGGGTGAAGCCCCAGAAGTTTGGAAAAGATTGGAGAAATTTTAGAAAAAAGCTCCATAAAGTGACCGACTCGACGCGGAAATTCTAGCCGGCTTGCCTCAACCGCGACCCGGCCTGACTTCGTGGTTCGTCCCGGTCAAGAAAAACATCCGAAAAAAAGACTAAGTCCGAACGTAAAAAGTTGACCGGGACCTTCCAGCCATCGTATCCGAGAAGGGCTCCACGGACGTCGGATCAAGATCCAGGTTTACCCCGGTCGAAGGATTTTCATCTCGAAAAAACGACTAAGTCCGAAGGTAGAAATCACCACCGAGGAAACCGACTTCGCGTATCCGGACAAGGGCTCCAGGAGGTCGGATCCAACTGGCAGGTTCGTCCCGGGGAAGAAAAACATCAAAAAAGAGACTAAGTCAGAAGGTAACTTTTTAACCGAGGCCTCCCGCGACTTGTAGCCGAGCAGGGCTCCATCGCGGTCGGCCTGAAAGTTTGACTTGGCCCCGGTCCTGGTGCAACCAGATGACCCGATTGGCGCTTTTCGTTTCTGAGCGCTAGAAAATAATAATACTTTAAAAATTCATATCTCCGGTTCCCCTGAACCGATTTTAATCGTTTTTGTGTCATTTTAAAGATAAAAATATAAGCTATTTTTATAAATTGGTTTTGGATTTTTAAACTGTTTCCTGTGTTTTATTTAATTACTGTTTTGTGATATTTGAATGCTTTACACTTTGTCTCCTAAGTTAAGCCTTGACGCTCGATGCTAAGCTACCAAGGGTAGAGCTGGGATTAATTTACTGAGACCTAACTGTACTTTTGTGGAGGTTTGTGGCTTGTTGCTAGGTGTAGGTACCTACCTGCCCTACCAATAACCCATTTTCCAACATAATTGGAGGCAGCGACGGGATCCTGTACTTGTGTTCAATATCACGTTACAGTTTTAGATAAAACAAATTAAAAATCCTTTAAATTGTCCTAGTGCAAAAATTGTTTTTAATTTTTAATTTTAATTTTTTTTTAAATTAATTTGGATTAATTTCAATTATTGAATTTTTGTAATTTTTCTAAATTCCTGTTACCAATTTTTGGCAAAAAGTTTTTGTTGACACAAAACTAGGGAACCATGGAGCTTGATCTGGCTAGCCTACCCACACTGACAGTAGTCCAGCTTAGGGGGTTGTGTATTGAGAGGGGGTTGCCTGCAACCACTAATCTCAGGAAAGAAATCCTGATTAAATCCCTGACAGCATGGGCTGAGGCCCAAGAGGTAGAGACAGAGGAAGCTCCAGAGGAGGAACCAAAAGAAGATGATGCTAACTCTAACCATTCAGGGGAGGAAGGACATCAGACCCCAAGTGAGGAAGAGGAGGTATTGTCCTCACTGGACACAGTCACTAGGGGTAGACCCAAAGCTAGTGGTAGGAAGAGGGTCCTTTCAGGAGGAGAGAACCCATCCATCAGGGAGAGAGAGCTGGAAGCCCAGCTAGCCTACATAGCTTTGGAGGCAGATAAGCTTGCCCTAGAAAAAAAGAAGTGGGCAAGCAAAGAAAAAAAAGATGGAAGCAGCGAGAAAGAAACTGAGGTGTCCCTGGGTGGGGGTTTTGCCCCCAGATTACCCAAAGGGGTGGTTCCTGCCTATGTAGAGGGGGATGACATTGATAAGTGGCTGGGGGCCTTTGAGAGGGCCCTCCAGATGAGGAAAGTCAAGCCTCAGTACTGGGGTTCACTCCTTTGGGAGTTAGTTCCCAACTCTGGGAGGGATAGGCTCCTAACCATGAGTGGGGAGGATGCAGACTCATACCCCAGTATGAAGAGATGCTTGACTAAAAAGTTTGGTCTAACCCCAGAGCAGTATAGGCTTAAGTTTAGGGACACCCAAAAGACAAGCACCCAGTCCTGGGTGGACTTTGTGGACATTTCAGTGAAAGCACTGGAGGGCTGGATACAGGGCAACAGGGTAAGTACCTTTGAGGGGCTGTACAATTTGATTATGAGGGAGCACCTTCTAACTAATTGTGTCCAAGAGAGGCTCCGCCAGTATCTAGTAGACTCTAGGTTAACCAACCCCAGAGAGCTGGGGGAGGCAGCAGATGACTGGTTAAGAACTAGAGTTAACCAGAGACCCCCAGGGGGTGATCAGAAAAAGGGAGGACATGGTTCTTCTCAGGGGAAGAACCAGGGGAAAGATGACAAAAAACCCAAAGAGTCCTCACAAGAGTCCCCAAAAACTTCTCAGGGAGGGGGAGCCCCGAGCCAATTCACTTCTAAAGGGAAAGGGTATCAGGGAAAGAATTTTGATCCTGCTAAAGCAGGAAGGTTTCAGGAGCTTGCTAAGGCCGGCAAGTGTTTTGACTGTTATCAGCCAGGACATAAAAGAGGAGATGCTATCTGCACCAAGAAGCCCCCCACTGGTGGGCAATCCCAGGGGATTGCTAGTGTAGGGTTGGGGGTGGAAGTTGGCCCAGGGGTGGAATCAGGGTACACTGAAGTCACCTTAGTATCCGTGGGTGGGGTGGACATTGCAACTATGGCCACCTTACCTCCCATCATGCAGAGGTATAGGCAGAGGCCTAAAGTCAATGGGACTGAAGTGGAAGCTCTGAGAGATACAGGAGCCAGTGTGACAATGGTCACAGAAAAGCTGGTTTCTCCAGAGCAGGTCTTACCTGGTGTCTTCCACCAGGTGACTTATGCAGATAGCAGAACCAAACTCCATCCCATGGCTATGGTGAGTCTGGAATGGGGAGGTGTGACTGGCCCTAAAAAAGTAGCTGTAGCTCCTGCCCTCCCAGTAGAGTGTCTACTGGGAAATGATCTTGAAGCATCTGAATGGTCAGAAGTGGAGAGAAGGGTCCATGCAAAGATGCTGGATCTCCCTGAATGGGTGTGTGCTGTGACTAGGTCACAGGCAGCACAACAGGGAAATGCTGGACACTTGGACCCTGGAACAATGGGCCAAGCCTCCAAGAAAAAGAGAAAGAGCACTGGGTCTGGCTTGCCAGCCCCAACAAGTACAGAGGGTCAGGAAGAATCCAACCCTGAGGGGGAGGATCTGAACTCTGAGGGAGGGACACCTTCCCTGCAAACTCTGCCTGACTTGGCAGAACTGCAAGGGGCAGGTGGGCCCACCAGAGAAGATTTGTGCCAGGGACAAAGAGAGTGTCCCACTCTTGAGGGCCTGAGGCAGACTGCTGCCAGGCAAGAACAAGGGGATACCAGTGGTACCCACAAGGTTTACTGGGAGGATGGAGTTCTCTACACTGAGGCTAGGACCCTCAAAGAAGGGGCTACTAGGAGAGTAGTGGTCCCCCAAAAGTATAGAGAATTCCTCCTTACCTTAAGCCATGATATCCCCTTAGCTGGTCATTTGGGACAGACCAAGACCTGGAACAGGCTGGTCAACCATTTTTTTTGGCCAGAAATGTCCGAAAAAGTCAAGGAGTTTTGCAGCTCCTGTGTCACCTGTCAAGCCAGTGGCAAGACAGGGGGCAAGTCAAAGGCTCCCTTAATTCCACTGCCAGTGGTTGGGACTCCCTTTGAGAGGGTGGGGATTGACATTGTTGGTCCCCTAGACCCACCAACTGCTTCAGGTAACAGGTACATTGTGGTGGTAGTGGACCATGCCACCAGGTACCCTGAGGCAATACCCCTCCGGACAATCACTGCACCCACAGTGGCTAGGGCCCTACTTGGTGTGTTCACCAGAGTGGGATTCCCAAAGGAGGTGGTCTCAGATAGGGGCACAAACTTTATGTCAGCCTATCTGAAAGCCATGTGGGAGGAGTGTGGTGTTACTTATAAGTTCAGCACACCCTACCATCCACAGACCAATGGTCTAGTGGAAAGATTCAATAAGACCCTGAAGGGCATGATCATGGGTTTGTCTGACAAACTCAGGAGGAGATGGGATGTCCTCCTCCCATGCCTGCTGTTTGCCTACAGGGAGGTGCCACAGAAGGGGGTTGGATTCAGCCCCTTTGAGTTACTGTTTGGGCACCCTGTAAGAGGCCCATTGTGCTTGGTGAGAGAGTCTTGGGAAAAGCCTCTCAAGGAAGCCAGGGAGAATGTGCTGGATTATGTACTAGGCCTGCGGTCTCGCATGGCTGAGTATATGAAGAAGGCAAGCAGGAACCTGGAGGCCAGTCAGGAGCTCATGAAGCTCTGGCATGATCAAAAGGCTACCATGCCTGAGTATCACCCAGGACAGCTGGTGTGGGTTTTGGAGCCCATGGCTCCTAGGGCACTACAGGCCAAATGGACTGGGCCCTATCCAATCCTAGAAAAAAAAGGTGAGGTCACCTACTTGGTGGACCTTGGCACCCCCAGGAATCCTCACAGGATCCTGCATGTTAATAGGATGAAACCCCACCAGGACAGGGCAGACATGACCATGCTGATGGTCACTGATGAAGGGAAGGAGGAGGAGGGTGAACCTCTGCCAGACCTCCTGTCCTCAAAGGAAAAAGATGGGTCAGTGGAGGGAGTGGTACTCTCTCCCAAACTGACAGATCAGCAACAACAAGACTGTAAGCAAGTCTTGGGACAGTTTGCTAGTCTGTTCTCCCTGACCCCTGGACTCACCAATTGGTGTGTCCATGATGTTGACACTGGTGACAGCTTGCCTGTCAAGAACAAGCTGTACAGGCTGTCTGACCAGGTCAAGGCCAACATCAAAGCTGAAGTGGCTAAGATGTTGGATCTGAAGGTAATTGAGCACTCTGATAGTCCTTGGTCCAGTCCAGTGGTACTGGTGCCCAAAGCTAGTCCCCAAGGTGGGAAGAAAGAATTAAGATTCTGTGTGGACTACAGAGGTCTAAATGCAGTCACTAGGACTGATGCTCACCCCATACCTAGAGCTGATGAGCTCATTGACAGGTTGGGGGCTGCCAAATTCCTGAGCACATTTGATCTGACCTCAGGATATTGGCAGATTGCCTTAAGTCCAAGAGCCAAGGAGAGGTCAGCATTTTCCACACCAGAGGGCCACTTTCAGTTCAAGGTGATGCCCTTTGGGATGAAAAATGCTCCTGCCACCTTCCAACGGTTGGTGAATAGAGTCCTATCTGGGTTGGAATCTTTTAGTGCAGCTTATCTAGATGATATAGCTGTATTTAGTTCCACCTGGAGGGACCACCTGGTCCACCTGAAGGAAGTGCTTCAGGCCCTGCTTCAAGCAGGCCTGACTATCAAGGCAAGCAAGTGCCAGATAGGGCAAAGTTCTGTTGTGTACCTGGGCCACCTTGTTGGTGGAGGCCATGTACAACCTCTCCAGCCCAAGATCCAGACTATCCTGGATTGGGAGGCTCCAAAAACCCAGACTCAGGTCAGGGCCTTTCTTGGCCTGACTGGGTATTACAGGAGGTTTGTTCAGAATTTTGGGACCATAGTGGCCCCTCTGACTGAGCTTACCTCCAAGAAACAACCCAAGAAGGTCATTTGGACCCCAGAGTGTCAAAAAGCTTTTGACACCCTAAAACAGGCTATGTGTTCAGCACCAGTGTTACTGGCCCCTGACTATAGCAAGGAGTTTGTAGTGCAAACAGATGCTTCAGAGGAAGGGATTGGGGCAGTGTTAGCACAAGTTAATGAAGAGGGCCATGATCACCCAGTTGCCTTCATCAGCAGGCGACTACTCCCCAGAGAGAAGAAATGGAGTGCCATTGAGAGGGAGGCCTTTGCTGTGGTTTGGTCCCTGAAGAAGTTGAGGCCTTACTTGTTTGGCACTCACTTCCGTGTACAAACTGACCACAGACCTCTCAGATGGTTAATGCAGATGAGGGGGGAGAACCCAAAACTGTTAAGGTGGTCCATTTCCCTACAGGGGATGGACTTCACAGTGGAGCACAGACCTGGGACTGCTCATGCCAATGCAGATGGCCTTTCCAGGTTTTTCCACTTAGCTGATGAGGACTACCAGGGTGTAGGTTAGTACCCATCACCTTTCATCTGGGGGGGGGCAGTGTAGGAAAGTCCTTTTTTTTGCCTGATCACCCCCACTCTTTCTGGATAGGTACTGGTGGTTACTGACTCTTGGCTGTGCCCTGGGTACTGCTTACCAGTCCCAGGGCCAGTGCTCTGTGTAAAATGGATATGCAAATTAGGCTAATTATAATTGGCTAAGTTAACCTACCTATAAGTCCCTAGTATATGGTAGGGCATGTAGGTTTAGGGACCACAGCATAGGTGGTGCACACCTAGGTGCATTGCTGAGGTGCCCAGTGTCATTTTAAAAGCAAGCCTGCCTTGCTGGCTGCTTTTAAATTAAAGTTATATGCAAATTCGACTTTGGAATTAAAGGTACTTCCAAAGTTTTAAACTACCTTATTTTTACATATAAGTCACCCCTAAGGTGTGCCCTATGTGCCCCTAGGGCAGGGTGCCATGTAACTATAAGCAGGGACTTTATAAAAATAGATTTATAAGCCCTGGTGAGGTAAAAACAGCCAAATTCGTTTTTCCCTCATTGAAGTAAATGGCCTTCATAGGCTAGAATGGGCAGACTTTATTTTAAATTTTAAAGTCTCCTTAAATGTTGCATACCAAAAATTTGGTATCAAATTGATTGTTATAATAAATCCCACAACTTCCAGTTGTTGGATTTAATATAACTAGTGCAGGTAAAAAGTTTAGACTTTACCTAAAAAGTTGCCAATTTCAGCTCTGCATTGTTTTTGCTGCTGTGCTCTGATTGGCCAGCCTGCAGCAGCTTCTGCCAGGCCACTTTTATGAGGTGTGAAGTGGCCTGGCTTTACACAAAGGAATGTGCTTGGGGGAGAGAATCTCCCCTCAGCAGATGGGGAAGCAGGAAGGGGGAGGGCTGCCAAACTGGTCTTCAAAGGCAGGGAAGGACATCTGGAGCACCCAGCAACACCCCCACATCCTGCAACCCCAGACAGCTAGGTGCCCCCTTGATTAGATTAGGAGAGGGCAGGAGAGGGGTGTGTTTATGATTTTTAGCCACACCAGTGGGTGGGCTCAGCCAGATCTCTCCTCTAAAAATCAGATTCATCCATTTTGGATTTTTAGAGACTGTTGCCTTCTGGGATGGATTTTTGCCACACTTCCCAGGAAGTGGTCATCACAGGGGGACGACCCTGTCCCTGATTGGAGAACCAGGGCCCCCCTGCTTTTCACCCAGGAGCAAGGATAAAACTGGCAGACCTGCACCCACGCCTCAGATCCCCACCAAATTTCAAGAAGAAAGAACTACAAGGAGAAGAAGGACTGCCCTGCTGGACCCCTGGCCTGCACCTGGACCCTGCACTCAGAAAGACTGCACCAGCTGCACACTTGGGCTTCACCACAAGAAGGACTTTGCCTGGCTTCCACTGGTTCAAGGAGGGACTCCCTGTTTGCTACAGGTGAAAAATTGCTAACCAGAGTCCCCTGCACCAACTCCTGAAAAAGTGACCAGCTGACCCCTGCCCAGTGGCCAAAAAGGAGTTTGCGCCAGGTGCACTCTGGGAGTTGAAGTCCGCACTTCCCAAGGACCATCACAGAACTTCTGGACCCTTGGGGTGAGCTGTGGACCCCAAAAGAACCTTAAAAGAACATCTGGGTGAAGCCCCAGAAGTTTGGAAAAGATTGGAGAAATTTTAGAAAAAAGCTCCATAAAGTGACCGACTCGACGCGGAAATTCTAGCCGGCTTGCCTCAACCGCGACCCGGCCTGACTTCGTGGTTCGTCCCGGTCAAGAAAAACATCCGAAAAAAAGACTAAGTCCGAACGTAAAAAGTTGACCGGGACCTTCCAGCCATCGTATCCGAGAAGGGCTCCACGGACGTCGGATCAAGATCCAGGTTTACCCCGGTCGAAGGATTTTCATCTCGAAAAAACGACTAAGTCCGAAGGTAGAAATCACCACCGAGGAAACCGACTTCGCGTATCCGGACAAGGGCTCCAGGAGGTCGGATCCAACTGGCAGGTTCGTCCCGGGGAAGAAAAACATCAAAAAAGAGACTAAGTCAGAAGGTAACTTTTTAACCGAGGCCTCCCGCGACTTGTAGCCGAGCAGGGCTCCATCGCGGTCGGCCTGAAAGTTTGACTTGGCCCCGGTCCTGGTGCAACCAGATGACCCGATTGGCGCTTTTCGTTTCTGAGCGCTAGAAAATAATAATACTTTAAAAATTCATATCTCCGGTTCCCCTGAACCGATTTTAATCGTTTTTGTGTCATTTTAAAGATAAAAATATAAGCTATTTTTATAAATTGGTTTTGGATTTTTAAACTGTTTCCTGTGTTTTATTTAATTACTGTTTTGTGATATTTGAATGCTTTACACTTTGTCTCCTAAGTTAAGCCTTGACGCTCGATGCTAAGCTACCAAGGGTAGAGCTGGGATTAATTTACTGAGACCTAACTGTACTTTTGTGGAGGTTTGTGGCTTGTTGCTAGGTGTAGGTACCTACCTGCCCTACCAATAACCCATTTTCCAACAGACAATAAATATTTATGTCCAAAATAGCCTCCGATAAGTATTGGTCAACTAGCCAGAATATTTACATTTAAAAAGTCTATATACACAGCAGTGGACAACTGAAGAAATCAGTCCTGCACATTTTACGTAGTAACGATTTGTCCGTGGGCCAAAGTGTAGCAACACAAGGGCAAAGCCTACACACGAGACCTGAGTCCTTTGGAGAGAACACTGCAGGGGCATCTGATGACAAAACTACAGGCACCTCAGGGGAAGGGAAGGGGGGGCACCTCAGCCACATGAGTCCACGACGCCAGACCCACGAAGGGGCCACCATGCCCACTGCCATATCCTGGGGAGTGCAAAGCCACAGTCTCTCAATGTCTCTACAGTGGTTGGATTGCCCACTGCCATATCCTGGGGAGTGCAAAGCCACAGTCTCTCAATGTCTCTACAGTGGTTGGATTGCCCACTGCCATATCCTGGGGAGTGCTTGACAGGAAGGGCCCAGCGGAGCGGTGCTTGAGACGGCGGGGCCCAGCAGAGCGGTGCTTGACAGGAAGGGCCCAGCGGAGCGGTGCATGAGACGGCGGGGCCCAGCGGAGCGGTGCTTGAGTCGGCGGGGCCCAGCGGAGCGGTGCTTGACAGGAAGGGCCCAGCGGAGCGGTGCTTGAGACGGCGGGGCCCAGCGGAGCGGTACTTGAGACGGCGGGGCCCAGCGGAGTGGTGCTTGACAGGAAGGGCCCAGCGGAGCGGTGCTTGAGACGGCGGGGCCCAGCGGAGCGGTGCTTGAGACGGCGGGGCCCAGCGGAGCGGTACTTGAGACGGCGGGGCCCAGCGGAGTGGTGCTTGACAGGAAGGGCCCAGCGGAGCGGTGCTTGAGACGGCGGGGCCCAGCGGAGCGGTGCTTGAGACGGCGGGGCCCAGCGGAGCGGTACTTGAGACGGCGGGCCCAGCGGAGCGGTGCTTGACAGGAAGGGCCCAGCAGAGCGGTGCTTGAGACGGCGGGGCCCAGCGGAGCGGTGCTTGACAGGAAGGGCCCAGCGGAGCGGTGCTTGACAGGAAGGGCCCAGCGGAGCAGTGCTTGAGACGGCGGGGCCCAGCGGAGCGGTGCTTGACAGGAAGGGCCCAGCGGAGCGGTGCTTGAGACGGCGGGGCCCAGCGGAGCGGTGCTTGACAGGAAGGGCCCAGCGGAGCGGTGCTTGAGACGGTGGGGCCCAGCGGAGCGGTGCTTGACAGGAAGGGCCCAGCGGAGCGGTGCTTGACAGGAAGGGCCCAGCGGAGCGGTGCATGAGACGGCGGGGCCCTCTTCAGCGGTGCCTGTCTTCACGGCGGGGCCCTGTTCAGCAGTGCTCTTCTGCACGGCGGGCCCTCTTCAGCGGTGCCTGTCTTCACGGCGGGGCCCTGTTCAGCGGTGCCTGTCTTCACGGCGGGGCCCTGTTCAGCGGTGCCTGTCTTCACGGCGGGGCCCTCTTCAGCGGTGCTCTTCTGCACGGCGGGGCCCTCTTCAGCGGTGCTCTTCTGCCCGGCGGGGCCCTGTTCAGCGGTGCCTGTCTTCACGGCGGGGCCCTGTTCAGCGGTGCCTGTCTTCACGGCGGGGCCCTGTTCAGCGGTGCCTGTCTTCACGGCGGGGCCCTCTTCAGCGGTGCCTGTCTTCACGGCGGGGCCCTGTTCAGTGGTGCCTGTCTTCACGGCGGGGCCCTCTTCAGCGGTGCCTGTCTTCACGGCGGGGCCCTCTTCAGCGGTGCTCTTCCAGGAAGTCTAGGGAGCCAGACCTGGGCTGGACACCCTGCTCACTCGCCCTCCGACTGTGCAGTGGCAGGCCCCTTCCGGGACGGAGTCCTGGGCCCTTTGCTGTTGTCCCTTGCAGGCGGGATGGGGCTTGCGGGGCCCTCCAGCTCCGCGCTCCAGATGGATGACCTCTCCGCCCTGCTGCCCTTTCGCTCCTTAGATGGGGCTCTCGGGCCCTTGCCTCCCCTGGCTGTTGTGGCAGGTGAAGTGGCCGTTGTTGGCTCCTTGGGGGCAGCCGTCTCAGTCCTCTCACAGCGGCCCTTCAGTTTACGTGTCCTCTTGCCTGGGGGTGGGCTGGATGTCCCCTTGCTGCTCAGTGAAGTGTCACTGCCGCCAAAGGGTGGACTCCAGAAGCCATGCACCACTTGGACACTCGAAGCTGGGCTGGTGGTGGCTGAGGTGCTCTTGGGACTCTTAACCGATGGAGGGGGTGGGTCAGGGGAGGGAAAGAGGTTAAGATTAGAGAGGTAATATTTCTTAGGACCAAGGTAAAGGGTAGGAGTAGTGGTGATGGAAGTGGAGGAAGAGGATGTGGTTGTAGGAGAGTCAGGTGTGCTGTCTTTGGGTGCAGGTGACTGAGGCGTAGGCTGTCGTGAGGTGGTTGGCTGTTGTTTGGGTGTCTGCCTGCGTTTATGTGTCTTGGAAGAGGGGGTGACAGACACAGTGGGAGAGGACACAGGGGACGTGTAGATGGCAGTGCGGGTGGTGACTGCACGTGTGAGGACTGTAGTGGAGGGTGTGCTGGTGATGGAAGCACTGGCTGATGGTGGTGTGCATGCAGGTGTGAGTGTAGACGTCACAGGGAGGGAGGAGGGAGACGAGGGGGACACAGAGGTGGTAGTGACTGTTGGAATGTCTGCATCTGGGTGTTGCTGGGGTGAATGCTTGTGTGTCCTGTGGTGCTTGTGTCTGGATGATCTGGCCTTGGGTGTTGAGGTGTGTGCAGGCTGGTCTGATGGTGTGGATGGGATAGGCTGAGGGACAGGAGACAGAGAAAGGGTGGAGGCAGTTAGAAGAGGGAGGCTGGAGACAGGGACAATGGCTGCCGTCAGTGCTGAGGCCAGAGCAGTGAACGATCGTTGAAGGGCAGCCTGACCCGAATGAATGCCCTCCAGGTAGGCATTGCTCCGATGCACCTCCCTTTCCACCCCCTGGATGGCATTCAAAAGGGTAGTCTGCCCAACAATGAGCGTCCTCACGAGGTCAATGAGCTCCGCACTGAGGGCAGCAGGGGTAACTGGGGCAGGGGCTGAGGTGCCTGGGGTGAAGGAGACGCCCGCCTTCCTGGGCGAGCGGGCACGGAGCGAAGGCTGAGGGGCTGCTGGGAGGGCGGAGCTGGAGCGCTGGGTGGCGGCTGTACATGTGGAGGCGGGGGGCCCGGATGTTACCGCCCCCAAACGAGGACGTGTCTGTGTCGCTGGTGTCTTCACCGGTCCCCGTTGTGGTGCTCCCCTCGCCCTCCGGAACACTGGTGCCCTCGGTGTCTGTTCCAGTGCCCACCGGGGCATTGTGACTTGCAGCTCCCTCATGCTCCGACGCCAGAATAAGGGTGGGGGGAGAAATAAAACAAAGTTGAGTGTATGCCTTGTCAATACCGTTAGCGGAGAGGACAGACACAGGTGCCTCATGCACTAAGCCGCGAAATTGGGGTACACTACTCAGTACTTCTGACTAGGCCAACAGGTCTAGGGACAACAGACCCGCACATGGGTGATGCAGGACCATGGATAGCTGTACTTGGCACCCTACCGAGGTGGGGGGCGGGGGCACAGGGCCATGTCTAAGGGAGGGGACTACACTACAGAAAGCGCCCTGGCCTAGTGTCACCCACGGCCCTCCTCCCCCACCCAGATGCCTCAACTGCGCTTAAGGATAGCAGAATGTGCAGGTACTCACCCCCTTGTGTCTGCTGTGATGTCCTCAAGCGCCCATCCAAATCAGGGTAGGCCACCGCCAAGATCCAGGACATCAGGGGGGTCAGGGTACGACTGGCACCCCTCCTAGGTCGGGAGGCCATCCCCAGCAGTGACTCGGTGGTCTTTCGGGTTCCGCGGCGGATGTCCTCCCACCTCTTGCGGCAGTGGGTGCCCCGTCTGGTGTAGACCCCCAGGGCCCGGACTTCCTTGGCGATGGCACGCCAAATGTCGATTTTCTGATGGGCGCTCACCTGTTAGACATGTACAGGGTGGGAAAGAGAAAACGTGAAATTTCGGCATGTTTGGAGTACATGCCCCCCCCTCCCCAACCTTGCCATGTGGCCCATTCTCTCATCTGTCGTGCGTTGCACTCCTCATTTTCTCCCCACCCCAACAACTTACATCCACCCCACTCCACACAGGCATAACCCATTCAATGTGCACTCAGTGTACTCACCTGTTGGTCTGGAGGACCGTAGAGTAGCGCATACTGGGGGAGGACCCCATCCACTAGTTTCTCCAACTCTTCAGACGTGAAGGCAGGGGCCCTTTCCCCAGTCGCAGCAGCCATTGTCACTTCCAGACCGAGGTCACAGCAGCACTTGCAGTATAGGTCCTCTCCTGTGGATGATCAGGTATCGAGTGATTAGGCAGATAGAAAATGGCGGTCACGGCCGCGGCGGTGCGTACCGCGACCGCCGGCACACATCGTCATTGGCTCCTGAATCCCATAGGGTTCAATGTTAACCAATGCGGGTTCGTATAGCGGTCTTCGACCGCCTACCGCCACGGTGTGCCACGGCAGCGCATTGACCTCACATCCCATTGTCCCACTTCACCGGTCAGGCAGCTGCCATTTCAAGGGCCCACATGGCTTAATTTCAACTGCGTCACACAGGCCTAGGCCTTGCATTGCCACACATCCAAACATAGCCATCCATACCTTTTCGTGTACTGTGCATGCAGTGGTGAACGTACCTGTGACTTGCTTGACTCTGTGCTCCATGTTGTCCTTCCTAGGCACCGTCCGCTGGGACTTGCGAGGAGAAGGATGAATCCTCGCGTGTACCGCCCGCTGGTGGACCTGTCGACAATGGAAGAACGCCACATCATACTACGATACCGACTTGACCGAGCCACTATACATGAACTGTGTGCCCAGCTGGAGCCAGCCCTGATGTCCCCCATCCGCCAACCCACAGGAATTCCCCCTCTAGTGCAGGTTCTGTCAGTCCTCCATTTTCTGGCAAGTGGCTCATTCCAGACAACAGTGGCCATGTCATCTGGAATGTCTCAGCCTATGTTTTCAAAGATCTTGTCTAGAGTGTTGTCTGCCCTGACGAAACACATGCAGCGCTACATTGTATTCCGTGAGGAGGTCGATTTGGCCACTGTGAAGGGTGATTTTTATGCCCTTGGACATATTCCCAACATAATTGGTGCCATTGATGGGACCCATGTGGCTTTAGTACCCCCAAAAGACGATGAGCAGGTGTACAGAAACAGGAAAAGTTACCATTCGATGAACGTTCAGGTGGTCTGTTTGGCTGACCAGTACATCTCCCATGTGAATGCCATGTTCCCTGGGTCAGTGCATGACGCGTATGTGATGCGAAATAGCAGCATCCCTTATGTGATGGAACAGCTACAGAGACAACGTGTGTGGCTAATTGGTGACTCTGGTTACCCCAACCTGCCTTGGCTATTGACCCCAGTGAGGAATCCCCGGACCAGGGCAGAGGAACGGTACAATGAGGCCCATGGGCGAACTAGGAGGGTCATTGAAAGAACCTTTGGCCTCCTGAAGGCCAGGTTTAGGTGCCTACATATGACAGGGGGATCCCTGATGTACTCACCAAAGAAGGTGTGCCAGATCATCGTGGCCTGCTGCATGCTTCACAATCTGGCATTGCGACGTCAGGTGCCCTTCCTGCAGGTGGATGGTCCAGATGGTGGTGTTGAAGCAGCTGTAGAGCCTGCAGAGAGTAAAGAGGAGGAAGACGAAGAGGACGACCCAGACAACAGGGACAGAGTTATCCATCAGTATTTTCAGTAGCACACAGGTAGGAATCACCCAAGCCATTTACCATTTACTGAATGCCCCCTGCATCTTTACTTTGTGTATTTCCCCCCAGTCCTTTTAAACTGAAGTTTACTTTTCCCTTCCCTTTTCAGTGCTGTATGACCCACTGCGTGACTTCTGCTTGGTTAGCCCATGGACTAATGCTTATTGACATCGGTATGTTGTCCACACATAAATAACAGAACATTATTGATAAGTAATGTGTTATACATTTGTAAATAATACAGGCTGACTCCAGAATGATTTATGTGCAATGAGTGATTTATTTTTAGTGCTATATTTTGGTACATGAGATTAAAACGGTGAAGGGTGAGGGTGGAGTTATGTCCATGGCAGAGTCCAGTTCTCGGTCGCACAGGTGCATTGTTCATATGGCTGTGGAAGGATGGAGCAGGGGCAGTTCAAGGTTGGACAGGGTGACACTGTGGGACAGTGGAATGACATCCGGGGGGATATTAGACTGGCGGGGGTCTTGGCATCCTACTCTGTCTTCCTTTGAGATCTCAGGTTCCTCTTGCGGGGTGGTTGTTCTTCAGCAGGAGGTGGGGTTCTGGTGGCCCGTCGTTCTGTGGGGGCCTCCTGACCACTAGCGCCGGCGGAGGTGGTAGGCGTTCCTGGCTAGTGACAGGGGCCCTTTGCGGTGCCACATGCTCCCGCAATGTGGTTTCTATCCGGTTGAGGGCCTGGACTATGGTCCCCATTGCGGTAGCGATGTCCCGGAGTTCATTGCTGAACCCCATGTACCGTTCCTCCTGCTGTGCCTGGATCTCGGTGAACCTGGCCAGTACCGTCGCCATCATCTCCTGGGAGTGATGGTATGCTCCCATGATGGTGGTGAGGGCCTCTTGGAGAGTCGGTTCCCTGGGCCTGTCCTTCCCCCCCTGTCGCACAGCAGCCCTCCCAGTTGCCCTGTTTCCCCGGGCCTCTGTCCCCTGGACGGTGTGCCCACTACCACTGCCCCCAGGTCCCTGTTGTTGTTGGGGTGTTGGGTCAGCCTGGGTGCCCTGTAGTGGCGGACACACCGCTGATTGACGCGTCCGCGGGACAGAGGCATGGGCCCGCTGGGTGGGAGCTGTGCTGGTGTTCCCAGAGGGGTTTGGGTCTGCTGTGGCCTGTGTCTGTGTGTGGGGAACCGACTGTCCAGAGGTCCCCGATGGTCCGGGCTGGTCGTCAGGTTCGAGGTCGACAGAGCTGCTGTCCTCGCTGGGGGCCTGTTCTGGGGATGGGATGGACATCTCTGGACCCTCCGTGGCGGTGTGTTGGCGTTCGGGCCCTGCAGGGGTGAAGGAGTATGGTTATTGTTTCTGTGTGTGCCATGGCGTGCATTTTGGGTGCCCTTGTCCCCCAGTGCGGCATTCCCTTGTGGGAGGTGTTGTGAGGGTTTGGGGGGGGGTGTATGGGTATGTGCAATGGTCATGCTTTGGTGGTGGCTGACTATGGTTTGTGTTGGCATTCAGGGGTTGGTGTTGTTTAGGGTGGGTTGTGCTGGTGAGACATTGGCAGGGAGGTTATGTGCTGGGGAGTGATATTGGGGGGGGGGGGTTGGCATGCAGGTGGTTGGGGGGGGTGAAGTAGTTGAGATTTGACTTACCAGAGTCCATTCCTCCGTGTACTCCAGCGAGGCCATCAGGATGCAGGATGTTTACCACCTCTTGCTCCCATGCTGTGAATTGGGGTGGGGTGGGTGGGGGTCCGCCGCCAGTCTTCTGCACAGCGATGTTGTGCCTGGAGATCATCGAGCGCACCTTCCCCCGTAGGTCGTTCCATCGCTTTCTGATATCTTCCCGATTTCTGGGATGCTGTCCCACAGCGTTGACCCTGTCTACGATCCTTTGCCATAGCTCAGCCTTCCTTGCTATGGTGGTGTGCTGCACCTGTGTGCCGAAGAGCTGGGGCTCAACCCTCATGATTTCCTCCACCATGACCCGGAGTTCTTGGTCCGAAAACCGTGGGTGTCTTTGGGGTGCCATGGGGTGGTGTGGATGAGGTGTGGGGTGGTGTTTGTGGTGATGTGCGTGGTGATATGTGGTGAGGTGTGCGTAGATGTGGTGTGGGTGATGAAGTTGGGTTCCTGTGTGTGTTGGGGTTTTCTAATGCTGTGCTCGCTATCTCTATCTCTCTCGCTCTCACCTTCGCTCCGATTTCCAACTAGTGGGGGTTTGTGGGTGATGTGGGTGTGTGTTTTATAGTTGATTGGATGTGTGGGAGCGTTGTTTGTATGTGTCTCAGGTGTGCGTATTTCAAAATGTCCAATGTGGCAGTGTTTTGTAGATGTGTGTGTATTTTGACAGCGGCGGTGTGTACCGCCAATGGAATACCGCGGTTGAAAGACCGCCGCGTGGATTCGTGGGTCAGAATGGCATGGGCGTGTTTGTGTTGGCGTGACGGTGGAGGTTTGGTCATCTCCAGTTTTCCGCGGCCCGCTGATGTGGCGGCCTTCCTTGGATGTCGGATTTTTGGCGGTTTCACAGTTGGTGGTCAGAATGACCGTGGCGGTATACCGCGGCCGCGGCGGTAGTATGGCGGACTTCTGACCGGCGGTAAGGGCCTTTTACCGCCGAGGTCAGAATGACCCCCATAGTTCACATGTTGATGATTGGCTCTCATCTCTTCCGTTCTCGTCATTGTGCTTATCAGGTAACAATATTGCTGCAGCTTATACTCCAGTCAGTATGTTCATTGTTCTCTCCTGAGAAAATCAGTATTACACACAATACATTAAACATTGTTGCATTGACAAATACGTCATCTCAGAGCAAGCAGTTCTCATGAGAAAGACTTCAGCTATAAGCATTTGGTCAGCACAGTGAAAAATCACAAATTAATTCTTCTCTGCATCCATTTTATAAAACGCCTAAGCAATGCAGCTTGACATGAGGCCGTGCAATAGGCGAAGACCTGGCTAAATTAAGACCTTACGATTAATAAAGCTACTACATAATGTATAACCCTCAATATGGCATATTACAACATTAATTAAACATATGTTTATCAATTCGTAATAAGAAGCCATTAATAAGTTCACTTCGTAAACACTGGTGGCCACACTGGTGGTGGGCGCACCTTCAAATGCATGCATTAGTTTCCTATGTTATTACATTTTCTATGGAATTTCAACACTCAGATTACATGAAAAATCATTAATAATATCATGAAAACTTCACCATTAACAGGTGTCAGTTGCACTGTCAAATCAGACCTAAAACTTTCTGTAACTTAATGCCTGCTCTCCTTCCAGATGTACTGCTGCCAGAGAAAACACTATAAATCATCTAGTTATTGAGATAGCAAGCAGTGTTTTGTGGAAGCAGACAACTTCTACCCAGTGGCGACTGGTGACCTTTAAAAGTGGTGGGACATAATCCTCGGCTTGAATTCCAAAGAGCTTTTTCTTGAAGGGTTCTCTCATACTTTCTTGCACTCAGTTTACTGTTTCACTCTGAATCACTTGGTCTCACTAATTCACGCAATCTCACTCGTTCTACTCCAGCCAACTCTGTCTCATGCAGTCCCACTCATTCTCACTTATTCTGAATTGATCAGTCTTACTGTGTCTCACATACAGTGACAGTCACTTACACTCTCTGTCATTTCCTCTCATTCACTCACACTCATTCTCACACACACTGTCACTGTCAATCATTCTCATTCACTCTGGCTCAATCATTCACTGACTCTCACCAGCTTTAACTCGCACACATAGACACACAGACATACGTTGAGTGCTGGGATTTCACCAGCTTTGAACAATATCTCTGAAGACTAATGCAGACATCTTCATGCACCTGTGTCAGCAATCAGACAATGTGTCTAGCTGCCTTAGTTTCTTGCTGGACCCGAAGCAGGTCTGCATTTTCTTTTTATTATATCAAGATTGAATAAATATTCACTCTTGATGTAATAAAATGGACTACAAAACAAGGAGAGTGTAGTGTAGCTGTGGAGCCTATAAAGGAGAGCCACCAAATGTCCAGGGACACCTATCCATCAAAACAATCCATCCACTTAATCACCCATCGTTTCACATATCCATGCCCCTTTTAATAATTCATTCATCAATCTTTTCAATCATCCATCCACCCGTTCGCTCCATTTATCCATTGATTCACTCCATCCATCCATCCATCCATCATCCTCCCTCTGGACCATCCATCTAACTACCCTTTCACTCAGCCATCCATCCTTACACCCATCCATCCATCTTTAACCCCATCCATCCATTCATTCATGTATCCCTCAATGTACCCTTTCACTCAGCCATCCATCCTTTCAGACACACATAAATCTATCCATCTATTCATCCATACATCAAATCCCCTTTTCACTCATCCATCCTTTCATCCAGACATCCATATACCCTGCCTTTCACTCATCCATCTTTTGTTTTACTCATCTACCTTTACATCCGTTCACTCAGCCATCCTTTTGCTCGTTCATCCATACTTTCACTCGTCCATCCATCCACTTATCCATCCATTTACCCTTCAACTCATTCAGCCATCCTTTCACTCATTCTACCATCCATCAAACCATCCTTTCTCTCATCATCCATCAAACCATCCTTTCACTTATCCATCCATCCATCGATCATCCATACATTCATCCTCCCTTCCTTTCACTCATACATCCTCTCTCCCTTTCACTCTTCCATTGTTACGTCCGTCCATTCACTCATTCATCCATTCATCTATCTATCCACCATTTCACTCCATCCATCCACCTATCCTTCCTTACACTCACTCACCCTTCCAAGTTAATTATGAGCCTTTGTCTACCGAACTGCTGACAGAAGAGGCTCATCAAGAATCCCACCCACTGTAGCTGCTAAAGCAGGGGTGGGGCGTTGATGATGCCCCTTAAGCAGAAGCTTAACTGCACACTTACCTCTTAGTCCACTAGTGCAATTGTTGTCTGCAGCTGGTTCCTTTCCTCTATTGAGCCTCTACAGAGTCGAGATAAGGATCACTATGTGTGCTCAGCTCCTTAATTTTTTTACAAAGTGAAAGCAAATTCAGTACTAAACAAGTGTTAGTGCAGGGAGAGCAGCCCCCTTCACCCCTCCTACAACCTGCCCCTCTTTGATGATCAACAAAGTGTTGCCAGCCACTCCCTCCTCGTCCTCATCAGCCTGGACTACCCCCAGCCATTAAAGTGAATGGAGCTTTGTAACTCTTCCCAGGGCCACTGTTCATGCACTTCAAAAGCAACCAGATCTATGGCATTCTAAATCAACACTCCCTCTCCTATGATGTCACTGCTGTAGCTTGTGCCTGCAGGTTGGAGAAAACCTAGCCTGGCTGGTGCTTGGGCAGTGGGACATCTGCAAAATTCACTGGAGTTCACCCAAGAGATTCAGTACACTTTCTTGAAGCAGTCATTTATTTTTAACTGTTGTGTGTTTATTTCCCTGTTCATGCCTCCCAACATGTGGGCGGAGCCAAAGTCCCTCTCCTGGTGATTCTCACATAATTGTCTGGCAACAAGTGAGCTGTCAAGCAAAACCGTACAAATGGCCTGCTGAAAAAATAAAATACTGTAGCTTAGCATTTTGTGATTAGCACTAAATAATTAGAGTGTTAGAATTCTATCATATATGCATTGCATTATCTAGCTAGCACCCATATATGTACACCACTTTGAAAATCTATTTCATTAGAAGACAGTAATATTTTTTCGTGACTTACTGGTGAAATACTAATGCAATGGTAACACTGCCATATACATTGCCGATTTCGTGTTGGAGAGCCCTTTTACCACTGCTCTAAACTGCCACAATGCTTCAAGTGCGCTGGGCATGGGTGTCCCTTGAAAGTCTATATAGAGTGCGGGAAATAATAGGATCGATTCACAAATATATTAGCATGTATAAGTCCAGCTCACATGTACAAATAACCTTTTTCCATGAATGTAAATCCGTTTTGGAATTCACAAAAAAAAAATGTTTTTAAATGTATTCGCACAAATAATTTATTGTGAGTAAATGTACTTACAGGAGCAGGGAGTAGAGTGGATGTTCCAGGGCTAAAATGATGAAATCCCTCTGACCCGTTCCTACCTGATCAATTACCACTCTGGAAAAGCTTAGATATTTATTCTTCCTGACGAAAGCATTAAACCACTTCCCATACTGAAAACAGAATGGGAATACCTTCAAAAGCTGGCCCAAACTCTGACCAATCAGCCCAGCCGCTCGGGCATTGCCTTATTGCCCTAAAGACCAGTCCAATCTTTAGCATTTCCCCAATATAGAAGTTTTCACAATGTACTATTATGCATGAGGAAATACCTCTTTATAATTGCTTTCCCAAGAGTAGGTCGAGAACTTTCTCACCTGACAAATCTTCGTGGATTGCTAAAATATGCAAATCAACACTAACGAAGGATCGTGAAGTATCTCGCTCATGCTCTTAGGAACTGGACAAAAGAGCTCTATTTGTTGTCCTGCTTCCAGAAATGGTGTGAGTTGGCCTCTTATTGACCTTATAAAATGTTTTTTTTCTTCCTTCTGCTTTTTTTTTGCTATAGTAAACTTTCACCTTTCATAGTCAGCAGTTCTGCTAAAATGAGGCATTAAGACAATGAGCCAGGCAGCCAAATTACATTTTCTATTACTCTTTTGTTGTCTGCATGTTTAATTATTACGCATTACCTTGATTGCACACATTTACCAGGAGACCGCAGAGATGGTTTCTATCCAATATTAAAAACCGTCTCTGTTCGATACCAGAGACCCTGCTAATGCAAAAACTCTGTTCTTTGCAGACAGAAAAAGACGAATAGGCCATTGCGCCACACACACTGAATCCCTATTGGTTCAGGCCGACTCCCAATGGTCTATGGAAAGGTTTTATTATACAGGAGAAAGACTCCGCACGTACACCTATGTGCTTCTGAAAGAAGCCTAATAGCTTGGCGACTACAGAAATTGAATTGCTATTTCACAGTAATTCAATTTCTGGGGATTTATTCACAATTCAAGTCCAACTATTCATCACACATTATTCTATCTAGTTAGGCAGGTGAATGCATAGCAGACCTAAAAACTGATAATACAATGAGCTGATCAGAGTGTATCTCGCAAAACCATCCAGATGACAGCCCGAACTTGTCTTAGGCATGTTTACCTATATATCGTTCTGTCCTAGGCCCTAACTGTTTCTCAGGAACTTTAGGAGCAGGTACTTTTTTACTCTCTTAATGTGAGTCGAAATTTAAATGGACTGCAGAGGTAAAAATAAAAACTTTTCGAAGCAAAGTGGATGTTGCTAGGTTTCAGCCATTCTCAGGTGTTGATCCTATGAAGCATGCAGTCAGTAGCAGGATATGTAGCAGCGGACAGTCAAAACTCAGATGCTTATTGTCAAGGATTAAGCGTAATGCAGCGCTGCAAATCTTTTTGTGGCGCTGCCCTATGCCAATTCGAGAGAGCTGAAATGCACCATATTTACATAATACAGTGCATTTCTGCCCTCTTCCCCTGTGCTCTGCACAATTTTCTGCCTAGCACACCATGGCGCAGGGTAGGGGGCAATAGAGTCAGAATTTCTGATGCTCTTGATGTACTGTTCAAGGTTAGAGCCAAAATGTTGGCACCAACCCTGTACAGGACATAGGGGCCGACTGTAACCAATGGTGTGCCCCCTTTTAGCGCTTGCTCTGAGCAGGCGTTAAAATGGCAAAAAAAATGACGCAAAGACATCTTTTAGAATTCTTTGTGCAATTTTATCAGCCCCCCTAAGGGGGAAACGCCCCTTGCATACATTATGCCTGGCGCAGGCATAATGTGGCACAAGGGGTTACATAGTGGCGCAGTGCATGCATTGCACCACTTTGTAAATATGGCGCATCAAACTTGGCCTCCTGGGGCCACATTAGCGTAAACATAATTATGCTAATATGTCGTTAGATGGTGCAAGGGGCTCTTAAATCTGCCCCCCAAAATGTTCTTCCACTGTCATAATCGGTTCCAAAACCTTGATTCTTTTACCCATGTTTATCTTTCTATAGCATTCTTCTGTACACTTACAAATATTGCTTAAACTTTGGACCTAACTTTGTGTTTTGTTAGAGTTTTCTACCTCTAGGCGGATATTTTTCTAACTCAGCAAACCATACTCAACATGCACACAACCCTCGTATCATCTTGACAGTGACTTAAGGTGCTCATTGTTTCCTTAAAACGATCCAAGAAATTCTTGAATCAATGGACATTTCCAAAATAAAAAAACACATTGACCAAAATGTTAGGCCTATCTGTAGAAAGCAGTCTCTTTACTTATTTGTTGTTTAATACATATGCAAAATTCTCCCTACCGTATTGTCCACAAAATGCTGGATTTTTCTTGGGTATCAGAAATGTTGAACCAAGATGTTTTTTTATTTAATGTCAAATCCGGTCACTCGATCACCTGTGTGGTGAAATAGCATTCAGTTGGATATTGCCCCTGATTGGAAGGGAGCAGTTCATATGAAAATTGGACTAATTACGGTCAGTTTCTACAGACATCCCTTTTATTACATGTGGCTTCCCACTTCCATCAAAACACCTGTTGAGATCTTTAGAAAAAAGCGGTATAAAGAGAGAGAACTAACCTTATTTTAGACTGTTGGGATATTTTAAATATTTTTCTGCTTATTTATATTTCTGAAATTAAGTATCAGCGTTTTACATCGATGGATGGATATGGCTTCATACTTATTCTAAATAATTTCACTGAAGCTCATTGGTACCGGGCCCACCTTATCTCCTGATACCCCCCCCCCACACACATTCTGCTTCTCACCTTAGATGCAAATTGTGCACTATCAGAGAAGTTAGCACCCAGGACAATAATGATAGTTAGGGTCTTTAATATGGTAATACACCACGCCAGAGATATCTCTGCAGCACCCCGTCGTGGGCAGGTGGAACAATCTGCAACAAATAACACCTTGGCAAACTCCTTGGGCTTTTGCAATGTCTTGGGCTCTTGGAATCCTGAACAACGTGCATATACCTACACCCCAGCACCGAATGAAACCAAATCCAGAATTGACCTTTTTTGGCTACCGGCACTTGATCTCTTGTGGCTGTGACTAGTCCATGTCCTGCCACAAGGCATTTCAAAACATGCTCCCATTTGTCTTGAAAGAGGTGTTCTGGTGGCTGTTCTCCGTTCTATGCCTTCATGTGGAGATTCAATGCTTGGTAACTAACTAACCAAGAGTGTGTAGATCCATATTTTCTTCTCGAAAAACGAGGGCTCAGTTGCTTCCGCGGAGATCTTATGGGCGGCCAGTAAGGCAACCCTACAGGGCACCCTTAAAAACTATGTAATGGGAATAGAGCAAAACCACCAGGCACAAGTCAATGCAGCAGAAACACAAACATTAGACCTGGAGATGCGTGCCTGCGCCACTGGTTACATGAATGTGCGGCACAAATTGGCATTGGCACATGCTCAGCTCAGCCAGGTCACTCTAGAGGAGGCACAGCAGTGTAGAAAGGCATCTACCCAGCACGTTTATACATCAGGTGATAAAACCGGTAAGTTGCTATATTGGTTGGTGACTAAAGGAATGTCAAATAGACTTGGTCCAGCTATTAGGGACTCCTTTGGTATCATCCTCTATATGCTGCACACCCAGTCACGCCTGATGAACTCGCATGTCCTCTAATTGGAGACATTCCTCTGCCAACCATTCCCTTCTCTCTGGCCAAGGAACTGGATCAACCATTATGGCAAAAGAAGTGAGTAGGGCCATTACAGACCTCCAATCTGGTAAGACCCCTGGCTGGGTGGGCTTCCTATTGAATACTACAAGCATTATTGAGACATACTGACACCTCATCTGTTAGTCTTCTATTCTGAGGTGCTACAAGGGGGTGCCTTCCCCGCTGAACTGGACGTTGCCACACTTATGGTCCTGCCTAAGACAACACAACCCGCAAAGAAATGCTCCGCCTACCATCCAATTTCCCTGATTAACGCAGACATTAACATATTTGCTAAGATACTTGCAAACAGGCTGACCCGAGCCCTCACTTATTTCATTCACCCAGACTAGTGTGTATTTATGCCAGGTAGGAGCACACGACTCTGCATCTGGAGAGTGCAGCTGGCTCATCCACAAACCTCTTTCCACCCAGGTTCCTTGGCACTCCTCCTGATCAACTTTCACAAAGCATTTGACACGGTTTGGTGGCCGTTCCTACTGGTAGTACTCCAAAGGGCATACCTTGAGCCTCAGTTCTGAGGCCTAGTACAGCTGCTATACAACACTCCTCCGCACAAGTTTGGGTAAATGGCATCCTTTCATCACCTTTTCCCATTTATAGGTGGATGAAACAGGGCTGTCCCCTGTCTCCGTTGCTATTCTCCCTTGCTGTTGGTCCACTGGCATGCCCAGGACATCAGCCTCTATGTGGACGATGTCCTGTTGTTTCTTGTGTACCCACAATCATGTCTCGAGATACTGAGGCTGTATGCTGAGGTGTCTGGCCTATGAGTAAATGCTGATAAATTGGCTCTGGTTAAGGTGAGGGTAAATGTGGGGGGCTCCCTCTGGTATACCAATGTACCGATTAGGAGCAACTTCTTCCTGTACCTATTGGTACATATCGTCATACTTCTGGATTTAGCCTGGTCCCTGAATGTTCGTCACCTTGCCACGCGACTGAATCGCGACCTAGATACAAGGTCCCATTTGCCACTGAACCCTCTTGGGCGTATTGTGGTCTTTAAAATGATGTGTCTTCCCCATTACTTGTATGTCCTGGCAAACTATCCCTATCCCATTCCATGCCAGTGGTTCTTGTCTGTCATTTCACGACTCACTTCCTTCATTTGGGCAGAGGGGTGTCAACGGGTGGCCTTCATTATGGCTCATAAGTCGATGTTTGACTGTGGCCTTGGTGTCCCAGATCTATAGGGCAACTATCTCACAGCACACTTAATCCCGATAAATGAATGGTTTATTGAGAGCTGGGACGATCCAACGTACAGTCTTGAGTTACACCACCTGGGGTTTGACGGTCTGCTGGACTCTCTCTATGGCATCCCATGTCCTCGGGTGCCCTCTTGCACTCAGGTGTCACTGCTCTGTTGGAAGGCGTCCTCTACCTCATCCAGCCACCTTACAGACATGACATCACTTTGGAGGGGGATCTGGTTGAAACAAATGTCACAGCTGAAGGAATTTTCCCATTGGGATCAAATAGGTTATTACTTACCTGGGTGACGTCCGTCGGGGTGGTACCTCAATGTCCTTTTGGGAAATGCAGGACCAATTTGTACGGTCCCGTACTCAATTTTTCCGATACCTTCAGTTGTGGCACGCACCCCTCTCCCACCTCCAGTCGACTGAACAGCTTCCTGAATACAGTCCAACGCACCTCTCTCCCACCTCCAGGCGACTGAACAGCTTCCTGAATGCAGTCCCTTTGAGGTGAAGCTCCTGAAGGGGCGCATGGGTAAAAGCACCTGTCACTCTTACTTCTCTGCGCCATCGATGGGTCAATTGGGTAGGAGAACTTGATGATGACGATTGGCGAGAGACTTGCTTGGCCCTGAGAGAAATAAGCAACCTCTACACACCTAAGGATGGTCCAGGTTAATTATATTATTTGTATGCCACATACCTGTCCCCCCAGTGCCTGCAGAAAATTACCAATAAGGACAGGTCCACTTGCCCATGCTGCTCTACCCCTGGGGCTGACTTTTATCATCTGGTCTGGTCCTGTCCGGTATTGCAAACCTACTAGGGGGGAGTAAATCAAACCATATCAAGGATACTGGAATACCAGATTAAATTAGGCCCATGTGAGGCACTATTTGACCTTTTGGAGGGGACTGGTGAGTCCCAGTATGAATGGCTGTTTATTGGTGTGGCCTCAGTGGTGAAATGAGTCATTGCATACTACTGGATGGCTGCCAGGCTGCCTGACTTGGAGAGGTGTTAGCCAGTGTGCATATTAAAAACGGCCCATATGCAAGGCCAGGGGCTGTCCTTAGAAATCTGAAAAAACATGGTGCAAATGGTGTGTGTGTTCTGGCTTGTCAATATAGGCGATGTGGCAACACTTGACATTGTAATTATTGCTGTTGTGGACTGTGATGCCTCTCTGTCTTGCTCATCCATTTGCTGAACAATCATTTTGGTGGTGTATTTTGTAACTTAATAAACTCAATAAAATTGATTATTAAATAATTTCATTCAAAGCATATGTTAAGCAACTCATATTAGTCAGATAAAAAGTATAGTACAATATCAAATACCTAGTTAAATGTCATAAGTGCTTCTTCCACCATGCTGTGATCTGAAATGATCATGACCGGACAGAACCCACTGTATTCTTTTGTACTGATAGAGAAAGAGTATTCATTTTACAATTAGGTTCTGAAAGAGGAAGCAAAAGTCAGGCTCATTCCTCTTCTCTCTTTGGAATGGTGGCACTCCATCACATTTTGTCTTTCGCTGTTCATTGTGAATTTTTATTTTGTTGTCAGCACACTTCATCTCCAAATAAATTAAAATGTTGTTTACCACAAGATAGTGCTCCTTTACTTATGATCGTAAGTACCAAAGTACCATACACAAATATCGTTGACACTAATATTGTGCAAAAATATACAAAAATAATATAAATAGAGTTTAAAGTAGTAAATGTTACATATTTTAATATATAAATGTAATGTAAATTAAATACATTGCACTAAGTTAATACTATTTATACATATATGCTTATAAAAACAAATAAACACAAATCAGTGTTTGTGTTTCTATATGTATATTTAGTGTAACATAATTAATAAAAATATTTGTGTACATTATATAATTTTTAAAATATTTTACATTCACTACTATGAATATATATATATATATATATATATATATATATGTATACTAATTAATTTAAAATATTAAGCAAGTCAGATAATGTAAAGTAAATATGGATTAATTATGCTACAATCTATTTATCTATCGAACTATATTATATAAAATATTAAGCAATATAGATAATAAATAAAATATAAAAAAGCTTCACCCCCAAATTTACTAAAAATACAAAAAAACAATAAAATTAACTTAAAAACAAGTCAAATAATTCACAATAGCAACAATTAATGTTATGAAATATATTTATCCAATATTATGAAAACTGTTGGAGTCTAAGAGTATTAAATATCCTATTCCCACTCTAGTTTATCCAAAAATCGGGAAAGTGTTGGACTTTGAAGGTGTTTCCTTTACTGTTCCTACTCCCCTCACTGGAATAATAGGGAAAGTGTTGAAATTTGGTGGAGTTAAATTTATTTCTTCTACTCCAGTCAGTGCACCAGTAGGAAAAGGAATGGACTTCGAGTGGTTACATTTACTATTCCCACTCCAGACTAAGCAACACGTTGTATTTTAGGAGAGGTGAAATTTAATATTCACACTCCGATCTAAAAAACAGTAGAGAAAGTGTTGGAGTTCCAAGGAGCTAAATTTACTATTCTTCCACCAGTCAGGGAAAGTGTTGGACTTTGGAGTGATTAAATTTAATATTCTCACTCGAGTCTAAGCAACAGTAGAGAAAGCGTTGGATTTTGGAGAGGTGAAATTTACTATCCCCTCTCCAAACAGTGCAACAAAAGGAAAGTGCTGGACTTCAGAGGAGAAAAATGTACTATTCTCCCTTGAAACAGCACAACAGTAAGAAAAGAGTTGAACTGTCAAGAATGAAGAGGTTCATTTTATTATCCCCACTGACTTCTAAGTAAAAGTAGGCAAAGTACTTTACTTACAATGCATTACATATATAAGTAATCCCACTATTGTAGAAAAAATATTAAACTCTTAATATAAAAAATAATAATTACCATTACGACTATATATATATATATATATATATATATATAGATAGATTTAAAACTTACAAAAATAAAGCAAATTTCATAAATACTCTTCAGTAAAATAATGAATTCTCAATTAAAAAATAATTGCTATTCAATTTTTTATTATTTAACTTCCTACCCTTTACCCCTACAAACCTAGCAGACCACATGTAAAATATAACTAGAAAAATAAGTTTTCCATAATTTACACATTTAAATTCCAATTAAATATTTAATAGGCAATTAATAATAAATAGTTAAATACTTATTACTTAATTACCATCTCACCACAGACCCATCTGAATCTAGCAGCCCATAACTAAAATGTAAGTAAAATAAATATATATTCCATAACTTACAGAATTAAAAATCTTACTTAATTAACTTCCTACCCTGTACCCATACAAACTAACAGCCTGGTCATATAATGAAAATAAATCAGTATTACATAATTTATATAATTAAATAACATTCAATAAATAATTCATAACTAACAATTACCTAAATACCTTCTTTCTCTATCCCCTATAAACCCAGAAACCCACTATGACACTATAAATTACTATTAAAAAATAAATTAAAAATTCTAAATCGCTAAAAATTACAAGCTATATTTTAAAACATTAATGACATATTTTGTAAACAATAGTAACACATACAATTAAAATATCAACTAAAACACATTAAACAAAGTAAAAAGCTATATTTTAACACATTAGTGAGAACGATAATAAAAACTGTGATATTAGTTAAACAAGTATTACTTATCTCAAAAAACAATATTCTTGTCAACATTTGGGTATCGTGATATATTTGTGTGTCACAATATTTAATCTCCAATATTATTGTTGCCTGATATTTTTAACTCGATATTTTGTCCAAACACCAATAATTATATCCCATTTAATGACGAAGAACGTTACAGAAGTCTTTATTTTATATAGGGGCACACTGATTCAGGTTATAGGTCAAAATGTGTGCCCCCCTTGATTTAGGCACAATTGTTTTTTTTAAGTGGTGATTTGGAGGTTAGTAAAGGCTAAAGAAACATTTAGTGGGACTGTTCTTCTTAAACAGAAGATATCTCTGGAAGCAAATATTTATTGATCTTCATAAAAGATTACCTCCAAACATTTTCATATGACAGACTTGTCTTTCGCAGTGTAACCTCAAATTGAAGACCTATTCTTTGGATTTCCTGGCAACAGCACAAATATTTCGTTTTCAGTAGACTTAGCACCATTCAATTGCTCATTTTGTTACACAGCAGGAGAATAATGGCTCTTGCCCTGTAACCAAATAGATATATCAAACATAGAATTCTAACAAATTTGCTGGACTTTATTGTTCCAGGATAGCAAGAGTCTACATTTATAAAACATTGCCAAATCAAATTTGAGTCTGTCCCTGTGGGTGATTCTGGAGACTTAAGTGGGATCATTGATTTGCCTGAAAAATGATTATCTTGAACTTGTGTTGCTTGTTGCATGCTACTGGTCCTCCTGCTCCTGTCCCAATTCTGTACAATGATGGGTCCCATTTCAATTGCACTTCTTATAAACCTATTCTGCCTTGTGCTCTGAAACTCTTTCCGAATCATTTTATGGAATATATTTTGAATGTATTTCAACCTGAAATACTGCCTGGCCTGGCCAAAGTGTGTAAATAGACCCTTACATTTGACTGAAGAAATATTAACATTTGACCCCCCAAGGCAGTAGTAGCATGTCCCTCCTTCCTTGCCTCTGCCTAGTGTTCCCCTGGAGGTGAAATGTCAAGATGCTCATTGTTAGAAATGGGATTTTTGGTTGGCAGTCAGGTTGCCCTCTGTCCAAGCAAGAACCCTCACTCTAGTCAGGGTAAGTCACACACAATCCAAAATCAGCCTGTGCCCACCCTCTGGTAGCTTGGCACGAGCAGTCAGGCTTAACTTAGAAGGCAATGTGTAAAGCATTTGTGCAATAAATCATGCAACAGCATAATATAACACCACAAAAATACACCACACAGTGTTTAGAAAAATATATAATATTTATCTGGGTATTTTCAGGTCAAAACGATCAAAGTTGCAATATGAATTTGTAAAGATATCACTGAAAAGTGATATAAAGTGTCTTAAGTCTTTAAAAAGCAAACAAAGTCTCTTTCAAGCACAAAGTACCTGGTTTCTGGTGGAAAATCTCCTCAGAGGGCCACAGGAGAAGAGATACGTGGAAAACTGGTGTGTGCGTCGATTTCTCCCCAGCATACACAGACTTGCGTCGTTATTTTTCACGCGGGAAGTCGTGCGTCGTTTTCCAGCACGCGGACAGTCTCTTTCTGTGGATCGCGGGGAGTACCAGATGTCCCGGGTGTGTGAATGGATTTTCCTGCTTGTTTTCCGGCTGCGCGTCGTTCTGCGGGGCTGCGCGTCGAAGTTTCGATCTCACGGCAGGCGTCGCGTCGATTTCTCTTTGGAAGTCGGGCGGCGTTGTCCTTGCGAGTCCGTGCGTCAAAGTTTCGATCTCACGGCAGGCTTTGCATCGATTTCTCCTTGGAAGTCAGGCGGCGTTGTTCTTGCGAGGCCGTGCGCCAAAGTTTCGGTCGTCCCGAAGGCGTCGTGTCGATCAGCGTCGGTGTGCGGCGTTTTTCTTGCTGCGGAACAAGCTGTGCGTCGAAAATTTCGGCGCACGGAGCGTCCAAGTGAAAAAGAGAAGTCTTTTTGGTCCTGAGTCTTCAGGGAACAGGAGGCAAGCACTATCCAAGCCCTTGGAGAGCACTTTCACAGCCAGACAAGAGTTCAGCAAGGCAGCAGGCCAACAGCAAGGCAGCAGTCCTTTGTAGAAAAGCAGACAGGTGAGTCCTTTGAGCAGCCAGGCAGTTCTTCTTGGCAGGATGTAGTTTCTGGTTCAGATTTCTTCTCCAGCAAGTGTCTGATGAGGTAGGGCAGAGGCCCTGTTTTATACTAAGTTGCGCCTTTGAAGTGGGGGTGACTTCAAAGAGTGTCTAAGAAATGCACCAAGCCCCCTTTCAGTTCAATCCTGTCTGCCAGAGTCCCTGTAGGGGGTGTGGCAGTCCGTTGTGTGAGGGCAGGCCCTCCACCCTCCCAGCCCAGGAAGACCCATTCAAAATGCAGATGTATGCAAGTGAGGCTGAGTACCCTGTGTTTGGGGTGTGTCTGAGTGAATGCACAAGGAGCTGTCAACTAAACCTAGCCAGACGTGGATTGAAGGGCACAACAAGATTTTAGTGCAAAGAAATGCTCACTTTCTAAAAGTGGCATTTCTAGAATAGTAATATTAAATCTGACTTCACCAGTCAGCAGGACTTTATATTACCATTCTGGCCATAATAAATATGACCTTCCTGCTCCTTTCAGATCAGCAGCTGCCACTTCAACAGTGTATGAGGGCAGCCCCAATGTTAGCCTATGAAGGGAGCAGGCCTCACAGTAGTGTAAAAACGAATTTAGGAGTTTTACACTACCAGGACATATATCTACACAGGTACATGTCCTACCTTTTACCTACACAGCACCCTGCTCTAGGGGTTACCTAGGGCACACATTAGGGATGACTTATATGTAGAAAAAGGGGAGTTCTAGGCTTGGCAAGTATTTTTAAATGCCAAGTTGAAGTGGCAGTGAAACTGCACACACAGGCCTTGCAATGGCAGGCCTGAGACAAGGTTAAGGGGCTACTGAAGTGGGTGGCACAACCAGTGCTGCGGGCCCACTAGCAGCATTTAATCTACAGGCCCTAGGCACATATAGTGCACTCTACTAGGGACTAATAAGTAAATTAAATAGCCAATCATGGATAAACCAATCAATAGTACCATTTACACAGAGAGCATATGCACTTTAGCACTGGTTAGCAGTGGTAAAGTGCCCAGAGGTCAAAAGCCAACAAGAACAGGTCAGAAAAAATAGGAGGAAGGAGGCAAAAAGTTTTGGGATGACCCTGTCAAAAAGCCAGGTCCAACATGACCCCCTACCAGCCTAAAGCCAGGGGAGAACAATCACTATCCTGATGTACTTCCCTGTTTGAGGCGACAGAACAAGGACCCAGGCCCACAACAGCAGGGGCATGCTCCAGTTCTTCGACCTTCCTGACTCCAATTGGATCCCTCTGTCCATACTCTCAGGGCCCACTAAGCCAATCCATGGGGAACCTTTCTCCTTACCTGCGGATCCCATCTGTGCAGCACCTAACCTTACTTTGCTCACAGATGTATCCCAGGAGCAGTTTAGTACCACCATGACCAACACAGTGGTGTTGCCCACTCTACCCCCGGGGTGTGACACTTGTCCCCTCCCCAGGGATAACTCTGTCTACCCGGACAGCAAGCCACAGTGGTTACTGACAGCTGCCAGGGATGAGAGCCAGGCCCCAGGCCTCTCAAAGCTCTCCCACCACTGTGGCTGTGGAGAGTGGGGGGCGGTAGCCCCAGGTGCTGGGCACCCTTTAACCACTCTCCCTTCCACCAGGTCAGGGATGACAGCCTGAACCTGGTCCTCCCCTCTGAGGCTCTGTACCCTCCCTCCTGGAGCCGTACCCCCAGAGTCCAACATGGTCAGGGTGCTTATAGAAGTCGCCCTGTACCATTCCTCCACCAGTGCAAGGCTGTTAACCTGCAACTGGCCCTCCAACCTGGGGTCTGTACCTTCAGGTTGGACTAGGGCCCGGGGTGAGGCTTCCCTCCCCCTGCCCTCCCTTCTGGGGTCCAGCACCCTCCAACTAGGAGTGGCCTCCTCAGAAGACAACATGGTAGGGGCACTGTTATCAGTAGCCCCTCCCTCCAGATCCGGGGGGACACCCTGAACCTGGTCTTCCAGCCCAGGGTCTGTACCCTCAGACTGGATCACTACCTGGCAAACCAGGACTTTCTGGGAGGCATACCTACCCCCCACCAGGTCAGAGTTTAAACTCTGCACCTGACCATTCAACCCAGAGTCACCACCCTGAGGTTGAACAATTGCCTGGCACGCCAGGACTTCCTGGGGGGCACACCTATCCCCCACCGGGTCAGAGTTTAACCTCTAAACCGGGTTCTCCAACCCAGGGTCACCACCCTGAGGTTGACCAATTGCCTGGCACACCAGGACTTTCAGGGAGGCACACCTACCTCCCACCAGGTCAGAGTTTAACCTCTGAACCTGGTTCTCCAACCCAGGGTCACCACCCTGAGGTTGAACAATTGCCTGGCACGCCAGGACTTTCTGGGGGGCACACCTACTCTCCACTAGGTCAGAGTTTAACCTCTGAACCTGGCCATCCAACCCAGAGTCAACACCCTGAGGTTGGACAATTGCCTGGCACAGCAGGACTTCCTGGGAGGCACACCTACCTCGCACCAGGTCAGAGTTTAACCTCTGAACCTGGGTATCCAACCCAGAGTCACCACCCTGAGGTTGAACCCATTGCCTGGCATACCAGGACTTTCTGTGGGGCACACCTACCCCCCAACAGGTCAGAGTTTATCCTCTGAACCTGGTTAGCCAACCCAGAGTCACCACCCTGAGGTTGAACCATTGCCTGGCAGGCCAGGACTTCCAGGGAGGCACACCTACCTCCCACCAGGTCAGAGTTTAACCTCTGAACCCGGTTATCCAACCCAGAGTCACCACCCTGAGGTTGAATCTTCGCCTGGCATGCCAGGACTTCCTGGGGGGCACTCTCACTCCCCACAAGGGACACACCATCCCCAAGGGTCACACAAGAGTCTGGTTGGCGCAGGTCTCCTGACCTCTGCCCATCCGGCAGAGTCTGGGTCTCCCCAAACCAGAAACAGTTTCACCTGGGTCATTCCTGGGGGGCTCTGCTCTCCGAGCTGACCCCTGAATCTCCAGGTCCTCCACTGGGATCCGCAACCCCCTCTCAACCCTATGTCTGGACTTCTGCACCCCCTCACTAGGAGTGGTACTGCCAGACACCAGAACTGTTGGGATGCTGGCTGCAGTCACCCCCCCAAGTTCTTCTGACACTGCAGGGATTCCCTCAACAGGTGGCCCTACGGTACAGGCTAGACTCTGGGACCTACCTGGGACACTAAAATCCTCTCCCACCTCACTTGGTTGGGAAACACCTAGACCACTCCCTTCAGGAGCACCCCTAAATGCCTCTTCAGACTCTCTGGTACTCACCCAGAAGTCTGTCTCCATTGTAAGCAAGCTCCCTGGGGTCAGAGAACTCACACTCCACCTGGTGTTGGCGTAGCTCTGGAAAATAAGGACCAGACATATGCTCTCCAGCAATTACATCACTCTGCCCTTCACATGTATTAACCACAGTACCCTTCACCCAACCATCCAGTGACTCAACCTTGAAAAAACACTCTACATCACCCTTCTGAGACTGGGGAGACAGTATCTGACTGTCCCTGACACTCAACCCATACTCTTCTGGGATGTCTCTACACTCTATATCCAGGACATCTACCAGGGGGGAACCCTTTTCTCTGTCACTCTCTGCTAGAGCCAGTAAAGTGTCCCTCCCCCAGTAGGAATATGACTCCCTGTGCCAGTTCCCCAATCCTTCTCAGGGACCCTGTGCATAACGGAAACTACCTCATACCCTTGAACCACCTGGGCTGTGTCAACTCCCTTCTTCAAGTTGGGCACCACATCTCTGGGCTTGTGCCCTTTTTCAGCAGTACTGGATGCAAGATTTTTGCTGCCACCATCTGAACTGGACTCAGCCCTTCCGGCCTCCAGTTTCAGCTCTTTACAGCTCAGCTCTTGAGCTGCAGTCTTTTCTACTTCTAGGGCTAAGAGTCTTGCTGCCTCAGCCCTTTCAAGCTGCTCATCTAGCTCTTCCATACACCGCTCTAGAGCTAGGAGCCATTCATCTCCCACTGGTTCTCTTTCCTCATCTGAGTAGTCTTCCTCCTCATTTGAGCAGTCCCCCTCCTCATCTGAGGGGTACTTAGTCATTTGTTTTTTTTCTGCCTCTCTCTCTGCCCATCTTTCTTCCCCCCAGACTATGTAGGCATGTAGCATTTCCATCTTAGTAGATCTCCTTGATACAGGATGGCCCCATTTTTTGCAAAGCCTCATTAGGTCAACCTTAGTAAGGTGGTCAGTAGGCACAAAGAGTGAGTAGGTAAGCAATCTCATTGTTGATAAGGTCTTACCGGCAAAAACCAAAATCCAAAGTCCGAAATCTCAATAGTATATCCAGGAGGACATCAGAGAACCAAAAGCAAAAAAGATGAAAAATCAAGTTGACCTTCAACTGTGGGTAGGTAGTGAAATACTTAGCTACTGTATGTCACTGCACAAACACAAGTCCTATCCTCACCGCTGATCACCAATGTTAGAAATGGGTTTTTTGGTTGGCAGTCAGGTTGCCCTCTGTCCAAGCAAGAACCCTCACTCTAGCCAGGGTAAGTCACACACAATCCAAAATCAGCCTGTGCCCACCCTCTGGTAGCTTGGCACGAGCAGTCAGGCTTAACTTAGAAGGCAATGTGTAAAGCATTTGTGCAATAAATCATACAACACCATAATATAACACCACAAAAATACACCACACAATGTTTAGAAAAATATATAATATTTATCTGGGTATTTTCAGGTCAAAACGATCAAAGTTGCAATATGAATTTGTAAAGATATCACTGAAAAGTGATATAAAGTGTCTTAAGTCTTTAAAAAAGCAAACAAAGTCTCTTTCAAGCACAAAGTACCTGGTTTCTGGTGGAAAATCTCCTCAGAGGGCCACAGGAGAAGAGATACGTGGAAAACTGGTGTGTGCGTCGATTTCTCCCCAGCACACACGGACTTGCATCGTTATTTTTTACGCGGGAAGTCGTGGGTCGTTTTCCAGTGCGCGGACAGTCTCTTTCTGTGGATCGCGGGGAGTAGCAGATGTCCCGGGTCTGTGCGTGGATTTTCCTGCTTGTTTTCCGGCTGCGCGTTGTTCTGCAGGGCTGCGCGTCGAAGTTTCGATCTCACGGCAGGCGTTGCGTCGATTTCTCTTTGGAAGTCGGGCGGCGTTGTCCTTGCGAGGCCGTGCGTCAAAGTTTCGGTCGTCCTGAGGGCGTCGCTTCGATCAGCATCGGTGTGCGCCGTTTTTCTTGCCGCGGAACAAGCTGTGCGTCGAAAATGTCGGCGCACGGAGCGTCCAAGTGAAAAAGAGAAGCCTTTTTGGTCCTGAGACTTCAGGGAACAGGAGGCAAGCTCTATCCAAGCCCTTGGAGAGCACTTTCACAGCCAGACAAGAGTTCAGCAAGGCAGCAGGCCAACAGCAAGGCAGCAGTCCTTTGTAGAAAAGCAGACAGGTGAGTCCTTTGAGCAGCCAGGCAGTTCTTCTTGGCAGGATGTAGTTTCTGGTTCAGATTTCTTCTCCAGCAAGTGTCTGATGAGGTAGGGCAGAGGCCCTGTTTTATACTAAGTTGCGCCTTTGAAGTGGGGGTGACTTCAAAGAGTGTCTAAGAAATGCACCAAGCCCCTTTCAGTTCAATCCTGTCTGCCAGAGTCCCAGTAGGGGGTGTGGCAGTCCTTTGTGTGAGGGCAGGCCCTCCACCCTCCCAGCCCAGGAAGACCCATTCAAAATGCAGATATATGCAAGTGAGGCTGAGTACCCTGTGTTTGGGGTATGTCTGAGTGAATGCACAAGGAGCTGTCAACTAAACCTAGCCAGACGTGGATTGAAGGGCTGTAGGAGGCTGGACTGGCTTGTAGTGAGTACCAAGGGGTACTTGCACCCTGCACCAGGTCCAGTTATCCCTTATTAGTGTATATGGTGTCTAGCAGCTTAGGCTGATAGATAATGGTAGCTTAGCAGAGCAGCTTAGGCTGAACTAGGAGACGGGTGAAGCTACTACAGTACCACTTAGTGTCATATGCACAATATCATAAGAAAACACAATACACAGTTATACTAAAAATAAAGGTACTTTATTTTTATGACAATATGCCAAAGTATCTTAGAGTGTACCCTCAGTGAGAGGATAGGAAATATACACAAGATATATATACACAATAGCAAAAATATGCAGTATAGTCTTAGAAAACAGTGCAAACAATGTATAGTTACAATAGGATGCAATGGGGAAACATAGGGATAGGGGCAACACAAACCATATACTCCAAAAGTGGAATGCGAACCACGAATGGACCCCAAACCTATGTGACCTTGTAGAGGGTCGCTGGGACTATTAGAAAATAGTGAGAGTTAGAAAAATAACCCTCCCCAAGACCCTGAAAAGTGAGTGCAAAGTGCACTAAAGTTCCCCTAAGGACAAAGAAGTTGTGTTAGAGGAATAATGCAGGAAAGACACAAACCAACAATGCAACAACTGTGGATTTCCAATCTAGGGTACCTGCGGAACAAGGGGACCAAGTCCAAAAGTCACAAGCAAGTCGGAGATGGGCAGATGCCCAGGAAATGCCAGCTGCGGGTGCAAAGAAGCTTCGACTGGACAGAAGAAGCTGAGGTTTCTGCAGGAACGAAAAGGGCTAGAGACTTCCCCTTTGGTGAACAGATCCCTCTCGCCGTGGAGAGTTGTACAGAAGTGTTTTCCCACCGAAAGAATGCCAACAAGCCTTGCTAGCTGCAAATCGTGCAGTTAGCGTTTTTGGACGCTGCTGTGGCCCTGGAGGGACCAGGAGGTCGCAAATTGGACCAGGAGAGAGAGGGGACATCGAGCAAGACAAGGAGTCCTCTCAGCAGCAGGTAGCACCCAGAGAAGTGCCAGAAACAGGCACTACGAGGATGCGTGAAATGGTGCTCACCCGAAGTCGCACAAAGGAGTCCCACGTCGTCGGAGACCAACTTAGAAAGTCGTACAATGCAGGTTAGAGTGCCGTGGACCCAGGCTTGGCTGTGCACAAAGGATTTCCGCCGGAAGTGCACAGGGGCCGGAGTAGCTGCAAAAGTCGCGGTTCCCAGCAATGCAGCCCAGCGAGGTGAGGCAAGGACTTACCTCCACCAAACTTGGACTGAAGAGTCATTGGACTGTGGGGGTCACTTGGACAGAGTCGCTGGATTCGAGGGACCTCGCTCGTTGTGCTGAGAGGAGACCCAAGGGACCGGTAATGCAGCTTTTTGGTGCCTGCGGTTGCAGGGGGAAGATTCCGTTGACCCACAGGAGATTTCTTCGGAGCTTCTGGTGCAGAGAGGAGGCAGACTACCCCCACAGCATGCAGAAGCAGGAAAACAGTCGAGAAGGCGGCAGGATCAGCGTTACAGAGTTGCAGTAGTCGTCTTTGCTACTATGTTGCAGGTTTGCAGGCTTCCAGCGCGGTCAGCAGTCGATTCCTTGGCAGAAGGTGAAGAGAGAGATGCAGAGGAACTCGGATGAGCTCTTGCATTCGTTATCTAAAGTTTCCCCAGAGACAGAGACCCTAAATAGCCAGAAAAGAGGGTTTGGCTACCTAGGAGAGAGGATAGGCTACTAACACCTGAAGGAGCCTATCAGAAGGAGTCTCTGACGTCACCTGGTGGCACTGGCCACTCAGAGCACTCCAGTGTGCCAGCAGCACCTCTGTTTCCAAGATGGCAGAGGTCTGGAGCACACTGGAGGAGCTCTGGACACCTCCCAGGGGAGGTGCAGGTCAGGGGAGTGGTCACTCCCCTTTCCTTTGTCCAGTTTCGCGCCAGAGTAGGGCTAAGGGGTCCCCTGAACCAGTGTAGACTGGCTTATGCAGAATTGGGCACATCTGTGCCCAAGAAAGCATTTCCAGAGGCTGGGGGAGGCTACTCCTCCCCTGCCTTCACACCATTTTCCAAAGGGAGAGGGTGTCACACCCTCTCTCAGAGGAAGTCCTTTGTTCTGCCATCCTGGGCCAGGCCTGGCTGGACCCCAGGGGGGCAGATGCCTGTCTGAGGGGTTGGCAGCAGCAGCAGCTGCAGTGAAACCCCAGGAAGGGCAGTTTGGCAGTACCAGGGTCTGTGCTACAGACCACTGGGATCATGGGATTGTGCCAACTATGCCAGGATGTTATAGAGGGGGCAATTCCATGATCATAGACATGTTACATGGCCATATTCGGAGTTACCATTGTGAAGCTACATATAGGTAGTGACCTATATGTAGTGCACGCGTGTAATGGTGTCCCCGCACTCACAAAGTTCAGGGAATTGGCTCTGAACAATGTGGGGGCACCTTGGCTAGTGCCAGGGTGCCCTCACACTAAGTAACTTTGCACCTAACCTTTACCAGGTAAAGGTTAGACATATAGGTGACTTATAAGTTACTTAAGTGCAGTCTAAAATGGCTGTGAAATAACGTGGACGTTATTTCACTCAGGCTGCAGTGGCAGGCCTGTGTAAGAATTGTCAGAGCTCCCTATGGGTGGCAAAAGAAATGCTGCAGCCCATAGGGATCTCCTGGAACCCCAATACCCTGGGTACCTCAGTACCATATACTAGGGAATTATAAGGGTGTTCCAGTAAGCCAATGTAAATTGGTAAAATTGGTCACTAGCCTGTTAGTGACAATTTGAAAGAAATGAGAGAGCATAACCACTGAGGTTCTGGTTAGCAGAGCCTCAGTGAGACAGTTAGGCACTACACAGGGAACACACACATATAGGCCACAAACGTATGAGCACTGGGGTCCTGACTAGCAGGGTCCCAGTGACACATAACAAACATACTGAAAACATGGGGTTTTCACTATGAGCACTGGGCCCTGGCTAGCAGGATCCCAGTGAGACAGTGAAAATACCCTGACATACACTCACAAACAGGCCAAAAGTGGGGGTAACAAGGCTAGAAAGAGGCTACTTTCTCACAAGGGCACAACAAGATTTTAGTGCAAAGAAATGCTCACTTTCTAAAAGTGGCATTTCTAGAATAGTAATATTAAATCCGACTTCACCAGTCAGCAGGACTTTATATTACCATTCTGGCCATGCTAAATATGACCTTCCTGCTCCTTTCAGATCAGCAGCTGCCACTTCAACAGTGTATGAGGGCAGCCCCAATGTTAGCCTATGAAGGGAGCAGGCCTCACAGTAGTGTAAAAACGAATTTAGGAGTTTTACACTACCAGGACATATAACTACACAGGTACATGTCCTGCATTTTACCTACACAGCACCCTGCTCTAGGGGTTACCTAGGGCACACATTAGGGATGACTTATATGTAGAAAAAGGGGAGTTCTAGGCTTGGCAAGTATTTTTAAATGCCAAGTTGAAGTGGCAGTGAAACTGCACACACGGGCCTTGCAATGGCAGGCCTGAGACAAGGTTAAGGGGCTACTGAAGTGGGTGGCACAACCAGTGCTGCGGGCCCACTAGCAGCATTTAATCTACAGGCCCTAGGCACAGATAGTGCACTCTACTAGGGACTAATAAGTAAATTAAATAGCCAGTCATGGATAAACCAATCAATAGTACCATTTACACAGAGAGCATATGCACTTTAGCACTGGTTAGCAGTGGTAAAGTGCCCAGAGGTCAAAAGCCAACAACAACAGGTCAGAAAAAATAGGAGGAAGGAGGCAAAAAGTTTGGGGATGACCCTGTCAAAAGACCAGGTCCAACACTCATATGAACAGGAAAAATGAAAGAGCTTTACTCTACCCCACCTCAATTTATTTGCCATTTATTACAATGTGAGCAATGTAGGTCCCAAACATTGCTTGGCAAGTACAATGCATGGAGAGTAAGATCTGTCCCAACCCAGGCTTCATAAGGCTGTGTGCAAAATATGAAAAAAATATGAAAAGATGAACTGGTACTGCCTCCCCCCACCCTCACCTCTACCACAGCAAATCCTTCAGTAAAACATGAGTGTCTCTATCTTCAGAAAAATGCATTGAAAATAAAAAGCTTACCAGTATGGAAAAGAGGAAACATGAAGGATTACTTTTAGCTTTTACCTCTTTTGAGAACAATCACTTGATTGAACTAAAATTGTGACTCCTTTACCAATGTGCTCAAAACCTCATGTGCTGCTTCATGGGGTAAACAGGGGAAAAGGCAGAGTATGCACAGTATAAAACAAATACATTAATAAACAAAAGATCTTTGTAAAAAACTGATCAAACTAAGAAAGAGGCTTACTTTGCACTCTCTGAATCATGTACATACCCATTTACTGAGAAATTGTGAGTTGAAACTGTTATGCAACTTTGGTTAATTCTGTTGGCTCCACTAGGACTCAGTAAGATTGCATTTGTCTGTTGGTGAATAGTCCTGCTTTCGGAATTAGCCTGAATTCAGTTATCCCTTTGTGTGTGTTAAACCTGTCCGAAATATATTAGATACACCCATTGGGATCATTATGGTCAAAGCAAGACACCAAAGCCACATGGCTAAGTATTTTCCCTTGAACAGCACATTCATATCCACCCATGATCCCATATATCAAAATCTTACAGGATACATTAGTGTAAACATAACAAACAAAAAGGCACACAAGATTGCAACAAGTTTCACAGATTTAACTAATAATGGCACTCAAAATAAGAGCCTCATCAGATTGAACAATGGACAGCCTTGCCGGCCTGGGGAGAGATATGAATAATACAGTACATCAGCACAAACATCCACACACATAATGCACAACAGCGCTCCTTAGCAGGGTCAGACATAATCCATGTGGTTCTTTATCTAATGTAAACCATTACCAGTCAATAGAAAGATTTTGAACCATGCTCATCAACAACAGATCACGTTTAGACCAGTTTAAAGAGAATCCAAGGACCAAGAAGGACAACCAGACTCCTAAGGCTTTCTTGAGACTTCCACAGTGCTTATCATCATGGGTTTCCAATTTTCATCATTTGTTAGAAAGTATAAATTAGGCCTTGGCAAAATGTGCATTGAGCCCGTGTAATCGAGCTTAACATTATGCAAAATTCCTGAAATTATGCTATTATACCACATTGCATAATTACGAGCTGTTTGCAGTAAAAAGTTATCACAAAGGTTATTTGGGGTACAAGTTACAATGTGAACAACAAATTGCAAACTACAGTTGTGTGCAATGCCTTTTTTTGCACCATATTTTAGTGTGAAAATGCTCTTCCATCTACTTTGTATGTAAGGGTGCATTTTACTCTAAAAAAACAGCACCAAGTGCCAGTTTTGCATTTCCTGTAACTGCGTGCAATAATATTTAATTTGTCCAAAATGTTGCACAGCTAAGCAAATTGCGTGAATTTCAAACACTCTAGGACTAATGACACCCAAGTAATGTTACTTTGCAAATATCTACCGTCAATCCAGTCATGGGCAAGCATATTTGTTTATATTCTTGCTTAAAAAGACCATTGACAAGCTAAGTCCATTCAGATTGTGGAAGCATCAGGACTGTCATTGCTAGCACACCACATGTGGATGTGGCACACATCTAGGGCCATATTTCCGACCCTGGCCCAGTTGCTCTTGCACCACATTCCATGAGTGCTGCGAGGGTGTTCCCATACAACTCCAATGAACTTTGACGCATTCCCAGATTTACAGGAAGTTGTAAACCTGAGTGTTAGAAATGGGGTTTTTGGTTGGCAGTCAGGTTATCCTCTGTCCAAGCAAGAACCCTCACTCTAGTCAGGGCAAGTCACACACAATCCAAATTATCCTGTGCCCACCCTCTGGTAGCTTGGCACGAGCAGTCAGGCTTAACTTAGAAGGCAATGTGTAAAGTATTTGGGCAATAAATCATACAATAACACAATATAGCACCACAAAAATACACCACACAGTGTTTAGAAAAATATAGAATATTTATCTGGATATTTGTAGATCAACACAATCAAAGATGCAATAAGAATTTGTAGAAATATCACTGAAAGGTGATATAAAGTATCTTAAGTCTTTCAAAAGCTAACAAAGTCTCTTTCAAGCTCAAAGTACCTGGTTTGGAGTGGAAAATCTCTGCAGAGGGCCGTAGAGGAGGAGATGCGTGGAAAAATGGTGTGTGCGTCGGTTTCGCCCCTTCACACACGGGCTTGCGTTGTTATTTTTCACGCGGGGAGACGTGCGTCGTTCTGCGGGAAAAAAAATGGTGTGTGCATCGGTTTCGCCCCTTCACACACGGACTTGCATTGTTATTTTTCACTCGGGGAAGACGTGCGTCATTTTCTGGCACGCAGGCCGACTCCTTCTATGGTTCGCGAGATTACCAGATGTCCCAGGGTCTGTGCGTGGATTCCTCGGCTCGTTATCCGGCTGGGCGTCGTTCCGGGAGGCTGTGCGTGGAATTTTCTATCTCACGGCAGGCGTCGCGTCGATTTCCCCTCTGGAAGTCGGGCGGCATTGTTCATGCGAGGCCATGCGTTGAAGTTCCGGTCGCACCGCAGGCATCGCGCCGAGCGGCGTCTTTCTGGATCGGCGTCCGGTGAATTTTTCACCGCAGGACAAGCTGTGCGTCAACATTTTCAGCGCACGAAGAGTCCAAATGAAAAAGAGAAGTCTTTTTGGTCCTGAGACTTCAGGGAACAGGAGGCAAGCTCTATCCAAGCCCTTGGAGAGCACATTTACAGCCAGACAAGAGTTCAGCAAGGCAGCAGGCCAACAGCAAGGCAGCAGTCCTTTGGAGAAAGCAGACAGGTGAGTCCTTTGAGCAGCCAGGCAGTTCTTCTTGGCAGGATGTAGGTTCTGGTTCAGGTTTCTTCTCCAGCAAGTGTCTGAGGTGGTAGGGCAGAGGCCCTGTTTTATACCCAAATGTGCCTTTGAAGTGGGGGGACTAAGAAGTACACCAGGTCCCCTTTCAGTTCAATCCTGTCTGCCAGGGTCCCAGTGGGGGGTGTGGCAGTCCTTTGTGTGAGGGCAGGTCCTCCACCCTCCCAGCCCAGGAAGACCCATTCAAAATGCAGATGTGTGCAAGTGAGGCTGAGTACCCTGTGTTTGGGGAGTGTCTGGGTGAATGCACAAGGAGCTGTCAACTAAATCCAGCCAGACGTGGATTGTAAGGCACAGAAAGATTTAAGTGCAAAAAAATGCTCACTTTCTAAAAGTGGCATTTCTAGAATAGTAATATTAAATCCAACTTCACCAGTCAGCAGGATTTTGTATTACCATTATGGCTATACTAAATATGATCTTCCTACTCCTTTCAGATCAGCAGCTACCACTTCAATAATGTATGAGGGCAGCCCCAATGTTAGCCTATGAAGGGAGCCGGCCTCACAGTAGTGTAAAAACGAATTTAGGAGTTTTACACTACAAGGACATGTAAACTACACAGGTACATGTCCTGGCTTTTACCCACACAGCACCCTGCTCTAGGGATTACCTAGGGCACACATTAGAGGTGACTTATATGTAGAAAAAGGGGAGTTTTAGGCTTGGCAAGTACTTTTAAATGCCAAGTCTAGGTGACAGTGAAACTGCACACACAGGCCTTGCAATGGCAGGCCTGAGACAAGGTAAGGGGCTACTTAAGTGGGTGGCACAACCAGTGCTGCAGGCCCACTAGTAGCATTTAATCTACAGGCCCATGGCACATACAGTGCACATTACTAGTGACTTATAAGTAAATTAAATAGTCCAATCCGGTATGATCCAAAGTTACCATGTTTAAAGGGAGAGAGCATATGCACTTTAGCACTGGTTAGCAGTGGTAAAGTGTGCAGAGTCTAAAAGCCAGCAAAGACGGAGTCCAAAAAGTGGAGGGAGGCAGGCACAAAGTTAGGGGTGACCACCCCAAGGCATGTCAGGTCTAACACTGAGAATGCATCATAATGCTACTCCTTCCCAAGGGAGGCATAAAGAGGAGAAATATCTTTACTTCTCTTCGTTACTTCCACTGTACATATGTGGTGCATTTTGCAGCACACATAAAGAGAGGAATATGCCTCTCTGGATTGTTTTGTGCAGGAAGGTGTCCCTTCCTGCATAAAAGCAATCCTTCATGCAATGCAGGCAACCTTGCACAATGGTGCAAGGGTGCCTACGTTAGCGCTAGGCTGCCAAAAGGGCACCAGCACAGGGGAAGAGACAGGAATGCGCAGTATTGATTTAAAAACCATACATTCCTGCCCTTTCCCTGTGACTCAGTGCAGCGCGGCAAGGTAACTTGCTGCACTCTCAGTCACTTTCCATAAATATGACCCTAATTTCACACTTTTACGAGACATTCCTGTTCAAGTCAAATCCTCTAAGTGAAAAGGTTACACAGCAGAGTAAGAGTAGGCAAATCAGGAAATTATGCAATCTCTAGGTAAACCAATATTTGACATCTACATTATGAACAGGCCTCGTTTCTTGTAATAAGGCAATTTACTGATCAGCCGCGAGGGTCAATCGTACAGGGATATCTCTTTAAGTAATGAATTGAATATACAATGAAAAACTCCTATGTGCAATGACATTTACCATATCACTCCTTTTAACTTAACGCTTTACATCCGGTGTAGGTTAACCTATACCCAACGTCCTGTCAGCCAGGTATCTTGTGAGGGTGCCCAGGAACCCGATGCAAGTTACAGTGCTTCGTGGCCTTGACAGGGTTAAAAAGTGCTGTAGAATTTCTGCAACACAATAAAATGCCATTAACCTTTATTCAGGCACGTTGTGTAGACATTTATCTCATGCATACTTATATGTGTTGTGGAAATCAGGGACACACCTCTCCTAGACCGTTAGTGAGTAAAGTCTGGACCGTGTCACATCAGCACATATCTTTTTTTAAGCCGTTAAAATAGAGGGGAGACGTAACCGCTAAACACGTCTCGAAAACACACACAGGAAACACAAACTCATCCGCATTCAAACCCGCTCGTTTTAAGCAGCCACTGCAGTGCAATGTGATCAGGCAACACCACAGGTGTACCCAGCGCTACGTGAAACGTTTGCAAGCCCAGTATAATCAGTTTGAAGGTCTCCAGTAGCTGCCTGTCTCTGTGGGCCCCTTCGGGACTCGGTGAGAGTGCGTCTGCCTGTTGAATACACAGAACGCCGGCTGCATTAGTCTGAATTCAGTTATGCCTCAACATTAATCTTATTTTATTACTCTACAAATGTCTCCTCTCCATGCCCGGTGTTTATTGCCCCTATTATAGGCTTTAGAAATCCTACTCTCAAATCACTTCTCCGTACCCTCATTGGCGCCGTCCCTGTCATCAGCTTCCAGGATCCATTTCCCAAGTTTAATTCCTTTTCAAATCCCCTCCCTTTATACAGTGCTTGATAATATTGTTTCTTTGTACAAACAGAAATGCTGGAGAGGTTTTAAGAAATCTTTCTAATAGTTTATTTTGCAAGACTGGCGTTGCTTGTTATAATTGCAGTGTGTGTGTTTTTTACGTGGCGCTTACTATCACAGAATGTGCTATTGTAACAGATGATAGTTTTACCAAAAATTATGTTAATTTCATCGCTTTTGAAAAGATTACAGGGTGAATCAGCTCCCGTATCACATAAAGCAAGCAAAGAGAGCAAGAATTAATTTAAATCACAGAGCTGTATCCCAATAGTTAGCACTGAGAATGTTAAATTAAGACCATTGGCGGGATGACATGAAGTGAGAACCGGCAGCGCCACATTTTTGGGCTGAATGGTGTCTTGAGTGGCTGAAAAGTTGAAGAGGCACTATTTCACAACCTTAGAAAGACACATATCATCTAAAGTAAGCGACAGAATACAACAGAATAGCATACACAAAGCAATTTATCTACACAGCTAAAACATAACAGGGCACGCAACAACAAGACAGTCAAAACAGAATGCAGCACAACTACCACAGTGTAACAGAATAAAAATCATAGCCGAGTATTACAGCACAAATGCACAGCAGCACAGAAGAGCAGAACATATCACCACCATCACAACTATGCACAGTCTTTCTTGCGCAACATTGCCACCTCCAGAATACTGTTTCAAAAGCACAACAGTAAAAGGTGTGTAGATCAAGCACTGCCTTACTTACCACCAAGGACATGAAATAGAGTCAGGCAAAAATGATTTGTGGTCTGGCCCTGACAGATTCGGATTTGTTGCTTTAAGATTACAGCAATCACTGCAAAAGTTGAATTAAACCAATGAATCACCTTAACATTGTCTTTCAAAATAATCTAAAAAAATTTTGTAAGCAAATAACGCTATTGGTGAATGCTGCATCGATTCTACTTCTTGTTAAGTAATACTTCCCTCCCAATCGTCAATGAAGACTGTTGCATCCACAAATATGCAGGGAGATGTGGTCTGGGTTCAAAAGTCCCCCTTGCTGTATTAATCTCAAAATACATACTTTCCAATGGCATTTTGTACAGGCAAATTTGTGAATTTCGAATTCTGAAGTGAGCACAGATACCAAGCCGTCCCCATTAGGTGTATTTCCAAGAAATGAGTTTCTGGAATGTGCAATGAAAACTAAAATCCAGAATTGTAAAGTCTGGGTCCATGTCAATGGCGCATTGAATCAGATCCAAGTATCACATTGGCAGATTATTTTTTTTCAGATCACAGTCTGCATGTAATGTCACCTCTGGAGGACCACTACTAGCTGTTAGAAAGAAAAACAACGTGCTCAAGTACTTATTATAAGAAGGCTGAGTGGGTCAGTTTCAAAACACTACACTGACGACGAGATCAACAGATGGTAAACAAAGTTATATAAATCAGACTTAGAGAGCAAATCTACCTAGTAAATGCAGCCTTTCCTTGCAGGAGTTTCAATTCTGGGCCTCAAAAGACCGCTGCTCACCACCAGCACGGCACTACATTTTGTTCACGATTATATCTAAGTCTCTTTATTATTCTTTCCACAGCAGGCAGAGGCGATGGAACCAGGGGTGGGGTAAGTGCTACTACATCTCCAGATAACCTGTAACGATTTCAGATTTAAAAAAATCACTATAGAGAGGCCCAAGAAGTTGCTGCCAGTCTTTTAGAATAGACTCTAATATTTTATTGCCACTGATTGTAAAAGGAGACCATAGCATGATAGAATTTTTAATCCCCAAAACATTAATTACAAAACGTATTGCCTATTGTATGCTTTGCTATCATTCAATAAAAAAATTGAAATAAAATAAAAATATCATGACTCCTAAGTGGGTTTCTTAATGATAGAAGAGAATGTCCATTTACAAACTAATCAATGCACAAAGTCATCAGATGTAAATAATGTGTTGCTCTACACCGCTGAACACAAAACTAGCACTAAGAAAAACATTCCTGATGACTAGATGCTACTGATTCAAAGGAACTGGAGAAGTAGTTAACAATATGAAAAATATGGGGGTTACTAAGGTGAATTATAAGAAAGGCCGTAAGAGACCCAAACCTCAACACTGAGAATTGAAGATGAACTTTGTGGAGTCAGCATAATGTCAGGACTGAGATACAATCAGAACTGTGATCAAATTCAAAATCTAATTAAAAAGAAATGGAAGATCCTAAGATCAGGCAAAAAATAAAATTTAGAAAAATCATGGTAGGCTTTCAGATGTATATTGAGAGATATGTAAATACATACACTACAAAAACAATATTTTTATTTGTATTTTGTATTTGTATTTTGTATTAGTATTTGTATTTATAAAGTGCGATTCCGGCCTAAGCATCGAAGTGCTAGCAGAGAAAAAAGGTGAGGCGCAAAAATGGTGGGAGAAAGCAGGCAAGGACAGAGAGTTAGTATGGAAATAACCAAGTTTTAACTAGCTTCCTGAAGATTAGAAGGTTATGTTCCTTCCTAATCATCAGGGGAAGGGAATTCCAGCATTTAGCTGCAGCTACAGTGAAGGCTTTATCTCCCAATTTTACTTTGTGCGAGGGACCTGGATTCTATAGGCTCCTGATGATCGGAGAGGCCGCTTGGGTCTGCACCAGCAAAGTTTCGAAACAAGATAATTGGAGCTGATTCCATGGACCGATTTGTGAGTTAGGCATAGTGTTTTGAAAAAGATACTCTGGGCCACTGGCAGCCAGTGAAGTAGTTTAAAACTATCACAGGCAGAGGCAGATCGGGGGAGGTTCAGGATGGCTCTAGCGGCCACATTCTGGATCATTTGTAGCTTATTCATAGAAAGTTTGTCTATATTGAGCAATAACGTGTTGCCATAGTCCATTTTGGACATTACCAATGCCAGGGTAACAGTGATTTTCCATTCCCTTTGCAGGTACGGGAAAACTTTCTTTAACATTTTTATGTTCCAAAAGCAAGTTTTCACGGTATGGTTAACGTGAGATTTAAAAGAGAGGCAGTTGTCAAACATGATCCCTAAATTTCTAGTAGCTTTGGAGGGAACTGGAAGGGTGCTGCAATCAGTCGGCCACCACCGTGGGTTCCACCGTTCACTACCAAGTCCAAAACAAAGTATTTCCGTTTTGTCGCCGTTTAGTTTGAGCCAACTCTTTTTCATCCAGCTATTGACTGCCTGCATGGAGTTATTACAACGATACACTACTTCCTCCCAGTATTTATTGACTGGGATGATCAATTGGGTTTTGTCCACATAGGAGGAATGTACAAAACCAAAAGATCGGATCAGGTTGGCAAGCGGGGCAACATATAGATTGAACAAGGTGGGACTGAGTGATGAACCTTGGGGAACACCACAGGATAGTAAGTATGCCTGGGATCTAAAATCTCCGCAGCTGACCGTGGACCATCTGTTAATCAAAAAAGATTCTAGGAGCTTGAGAGCTTGTTCTCTAATGCCTGCTTGATGCAGGCGGGCTAGCAAGATTTGCGGAGAGATGGTTTCAAAGGCCGCGGACAGATCTAACAGAACCAAGATAGCTCCTTGTCCTTCATCTATCATTCTGCGGATAGAGTCCGAGGAGATAATAAGGACTGAATCAGTCCCGTGTGCTTTCCTGAATCCATGTTGGGAGGCATCAAGGCCTTCAGATTCAGATACAAAATTCACTAGTTCGTAATTTATATGTTTTTCTAAAACCTTAGCCAAAAACAGGAGCAAGGCAATGGAACGCAAATTATTAAGATCCTAGCTGTTGCTTTTTGCTTCTTTTTCATTGGGATTATAGTGGTCTCTTTCCATGATGCTGGATAAACCCCAGAGGTAAGGATCGCTTGAAAAATAGGGGCTAGGGCTGAGGAGACTAAGTCAGGGGCCAGATGAAGAATGGCGGGGGCCAGGGGTCCAGAGGGGAACCGGATTACGTTTCCAAAATCAGCTTCTTAATGCGGTCCAAGGAGGGAAGTTGAAAAGAGGATAGGGTGAGGTGGCTAGCACTGGCGTCTGTGAGAGCCATAATGGGATGGCCCATTTTTTCCTCACAGGGAATAAAATTGGCATGGATAGGTAAAATTTTGTTTTCAAAGCGCATCGCTACTTTGTTACAGAATTCCTGTGAGTTCTCCAGATCAGAACGTGTTGGGGGGAAGACAGTGCATTGATTACTTTAAAAAGTTCTCTAGGGGCGTTAGAGGCCTCTTTGATTTTAAGGGTAAAAAATTCAGATTCTTTATAATTTTTTAGCACAGTATTTAAGATGTCTTTCTCCCTAGGAGATGGATTCAGTTTCCAGCGTCGCTCTTGTTGATGATACTTTCTTTGGAGAAGTTTGAGGTCTTTAGTAAACCATGGTTGACTAAGCTTAGTAATGCATGAAGCATTAACCTTAGGGGGGACCAGGGAATCCATAGCAATAGCAGTTCCCTGATTAAAACTCTCTAAAGGAGACAGGGACAGCTTGTTTTTCCTATTCCATCCATCTTCGAAAGCAGGCCCTAACTGTTCTTTTTTGACACGTTTCCAGTGCCTAACCAGATTACTATTGGATTTAGGTGACTGGAGGGGTTGGCCAGCGATGAAATTAAAAGTATGTAAAAAATTATCAGTCCAGCTTAACAGGGCATTCATCATTGCCAGCTGATCCTTGAAGCGGGAAAGGACCCCGTCAATTAAGTGTCATGCTACATGAGTGGCAAAGGATACCTTAAATTCCCAATCTAGAGCCACAATGAGATTAGTAAATTCTATAACAGACGGATTGTGAATCTCATCGAAATGAATATTAAAGTCACCTAGTATGATGGCTTTAGAAGACATAGCCAAAGGTTCCAATAGATCTGTCCAAATCTGAAAGAATTTAGGTGGGGGTCCGGGAGGACGGTAGATCAGTAAGCCTTCCAAGAGTAGCGAACTGTGCTGAGAGATTTTAAAGCACATCACTTCGCATATCCCAGGGGAGGTATGGTTAGAATTAGTCCATTGGCAGATAAAATCTGACTTGCAGATAATTGCTAGTGCACCTCCCCTGGCAGATGTCCTGTTTAATCTATAGGAGGCATAGCCCAAAGGAGAGGCCTCTATAAAGTCAGGATTTGAATCCAGATTTGCCCATGATTCCGTAATAAATAGGCAGTCAATGTTGTGAGTGCCTATCAGCTCCCTGATTTCCAGTTTGTGTTTAGGGAGAGAACGGGCATTGCTCAGGGCATAATTTATAAATTTGCTACTGATCCGCTTATCGTTAACAGGTTTGCTTCCTGTCTTAGAGAACCCTGAGTTCTGGGCTCTGGTCTCCTCTAAGGTTTGAGGAGCTGAGATCTCCCAGTTACAGAAGCTCCAGCTCCAGCTAGTGGAGTATTCCAGAGCCATCACTGTAACATCAAGTCTGCATCCAGTAAAGGTAAAAAACTACTAGAGAAACTGTAGTGTTTGTTACTAGACTATCAATGTACCAAGAAAAACATGAAGATCTATAAACTTTGCACTTGTATAGCACACTACTCACCCGTTAGGGTCTCAACACTGTATGCATACCGCTGTGGAACCCCTCCTGTCTTTTCCCTGTGAGGCACCCACTCATGGACAGCCCCAGGGTGAAGCCGGGGATCCAAGCACTGTGAGGGCCGTTGTGGAGATTAAGCAAGCTATTGCCCAGAGTTACAGAGTGGGACCCCTCAATTAGATTAGGCACCGAGGCAAGAATTATCTGGTCCATGGGAATTGAGCCCAAGACCTGCTGAGGTGGGAATTGAACCCTGGTCTCGGGCCAGATCTCTGCATGAGTCTGCCACTCTAACCATTGTGCCACACTTCTCCACGTCGCAAAATATACAGTTCTAGAAAAAAGACAGACTAACTGTAATGTAGCAATGAAAGCAAAGAACTGATCTAAATGGAGATTTGTCATATTAAGAACAAGGGAAGCAGGTCACGCTACTGCAGTTATACTGTGTCTTGCATCACAATACTTCAAAAACACCCTTCATACCTTTTAAAATAAAGCCAAAGAGGAGACCAAAAAAGCTATCACTCATCTACATTATAGCATATATAGCAATACCTTACATCTACATTATAACATATATAGCAATACCTTAACATGTGAGCAAGAAATCAGTAGGTCTTCAGGTGTGACATTTTAATTGATTGTTCAAGTGTGATTATATGAAAAGGGTAAAACAAACCATTTTTGTTTTTCTATATGTTAAAATGCATACAAATATATTTGAAATAGTAATTTAAAAGTACACAATATAAAAGCAAAAATGTGGTAATAGATTTATAATATAACTGTTTCTCCTGCTACGTGACAGTGGTATCTTCTAGATGTTCTATGGTGTTTTGAGCTAATGAAAAAGCATGATCATGGACCACTCTAGAAATTTGTTTAGGTTTTCGAAATATATTGCTTATTTACTTTCAGATTTTCAGTTGAAAGCCATGACAGTTGTTTGTCAGAAGGTTTTATTGCACATCATTCCTCTGGATTGTTTAAATTAAGTAGCTATGTAAAAAAAAGGACAATCTTTCAGAAAGGTCCATGACAGACTCAGATCCCCAATGGTAAGTAAACAATGGTCAACTTGCGAACTGTCATGCAGAGCTGGATAATAAACTAGGATGCTGTTGTGAAGTCACCGAATTGCCTCTACAGTTCAGCTGTGGGAATTATGTGAATTTCGTCCTGCCACTATTGCTCCGCAGCGATCCACCAACAAGGTTACCATGCTTAACAGTTATGATATTGTCTGAGAAGGTTATAGGGAAAGATAAAGATGATAACTGTCTCACTTCTACCACTCGCACCCAGAGATTTTGGACTTTATCTGCAAACGTAAACTTGAACCTGTGGTGTGAGTTTACTATTTTTTTGCTATTTACAAACTACAAGAGTAGTTTTACGTGCAGTAGTGTTAAGACTGCAGACACTGTCCTTTTTTTTAATGTAGGGAGATCTCCATAGACGTAAATATACTACATGGAAAACTAAACTATAGGCCCATATTTATGAGCTTTGTGGCACAGGGCAGCGCAACAAGTCACCTTGCTGCACTGCCCTGTGTCACAGGGAAAAGGCAGGAATGAGCCGTATTCATCCAATACAGGCACTTCATGTCTTTTCCCCCTGCATGTCGCACTTTGGCAGCCTAGCACCAATGCACCATGGTGCAAGAGTGTTTGAGTTGCATGCAGGATTGTTTTTGTGGAGGAAATGACACCTTCATGCACAAAAACAACCATGAGAAGCTTTTTCCTCTTTCAATATATGCTGCAGAATTCAACACACATAGAAAGAAAAATAAAATTTGGAAAAATAAATATATTCTTGTAAATCAGGGAATGCATCAAAATTCATAGATGTTGCATAGGAACACCCAAGCAAAACCTATGGAAACTCCTCCCTGGTGCAGAGCAATTTAATGCAGCGATTGATGCTTCATCATATTACTCAAGGTTTATGAAGCCACGCAGGGCTTCGCAAGGTGGTCCTGCGTGGCTTCATGAATCTCACTTAGGGTTTGAATCACTCTTGTGTGCATCACATTGTGTGGTGCAAGAGCGATGCAGACCAGGCAATAAATATGTCCCGTAAATTGTGTATGGGCAAAAAAGAATTAAACTTACACCCAAAAATACTTTTAACTTTGTGAATAAGGCACATTGGGCCGGATTTATACTTTTTGACGCAAAACTGCGCTAACGCAGTTTTGCATCAAAAATTATAAAAGAGGGCTTACACCATTGCTTAGCGCCACCCTTGCGTCAAATTCATACTTTGATCCATGGTGGCGCTAAGAAGAGGTTAGAGTCAGTTTTTTTACTCTAACCATTGCGCCTTGTCAGAAGGCAAAATTACGTAAACGCAGGAAAAATGACTCTAATCCGGTTTGCAACTTGGAAAACATTGCAAAACGGATATGCACCATTTTTCAAAGCAATAGCATCAAAAAGTGACAAAAATGCAGCAAACAGTGCTAAGGAGCCCCACAATAGATCCCAGAAGCCAGGAGAGACACCAAGAGACCTCAGTCTACCAGGAACCAGCCAGGAGGACACAGACAAGACCCATGGGAGAGACAAGAAAAAGAGGAAGTGTCGTTTCAGTGAAGAGGAGCATGAAATACTGGTCAGAGAGGTGACAGAGCACCAACATCAATTATTTATCACCTCTAACTGGCCAATTGGAAGGAGAGAGGCAATTTTGCAACAAATTGTGGACAAGATAAACAGTGTGGCAGAGGTCAGGAGAACTGTCACTGAGTGTAAGAAATGCTGGCATGACTGTAAGCACAGGACAAAGGAGAAAATGGCAAGGAACAGGAAGGCAGCACTGCAGACCGTAGGTGGGAGTCCTGCACCACAGGAGGCCCTGGGCGAGATGGAAGAGATGGTTGCAGCCGTCATCCCGGAGGAGATTGTCACAGGAATCGCAGGACAGCGCAGACTTCCAGGAACCAACATTTATGCCAGGCAAGTTGCATTGGGGACAAAAATGCCTTAATGGCAGGTGCAGTTACATATACAAATCACAGATCTTGTGTGCCTTGATGTTGATCCAGCTGATAGAGATTAGTTGGCCTGGCACATGTTGAGTACTTGCTCCATTTGCATTGTGACACATTGCACTACATAAATGCACAGATCACTTAATTTTGTACACACCTTGTTGTGCTTTGCTGTGCTGTTAAATACTTGATGGGTAGGCCGCGTTGCCATGTTATTCCTCAGGGACAATCTATCATCTGTACTGTGATTTGGACTGCATGTGCAATTTGAGGGAGAGTGTTAGATAATCATGTGTACATGCATCACACAATGATGAACTAATGTTTGCCTGTCTTTTTATTACAGATACCAACATGAATGCCGCAGAGATTAGAGAGTTCAAGAGGTGGGCAGTTAGATACAGGCATATCCTGGATGTGGAGTCTGGCTTTTGAATGATGGCAAAACGCTATCTTCGGGAGAGAGCCACAGGAGAATGGCGGGCTTTTAGCCAAGGGGGCCCGGCATTGGCCTCAACAGGTGTCACCAACACCACGACTGCAGGCAGTGGCACAGTGGCCACCAGTATATCAGCCCCTACTGCTGCACCCTCAACCTCGGGAGCTACAGCCACAACACCTTCTGCATCGTCACTTCAAGCACCCCGACCACAGCACCTGCAGTTGCTACAGCATCAGAGACACAGACCACCACAGCAGCTGCTTTGGAAAAGGCCGCAATGAGGCAGCTACAGAGGGACATGCAAAAGGTCCTGAAGAAAATGGACAGTCTCCAGCGGGACTTGATCGGAATAGCCAGAGGCTCAAATAAATTAAGAAAACTCTGAGGAGGGCAAACCTCTAAGTCCTGCATTGCCTCATCTCTTATTCGGTCCCCTCCCTCCTCTTTCCATATCCTGTTTATTAGTGGGTTTATGGGGTTTAGTGATAGGTTAGAGTAGGCTATTAGTTTAGATAGGATAAGTAGGTTGGGGTGGGGGATTATATTATTACATGTTAGTTTGTGGGTGGTTGGGGGTTGATGTTGGGGCTTTTGTGTATTCTATAATAAAAAATAATAATGAAAAATATAAAAAAATACAAAAAAATATATATTTGTTTAGTATTAGTTAGTATCTGTTTAGGTTAGTATATGTTGTCCTACATGTGTCCCGTCATATAAGGGGGGTGGGTGGTTAATGTTTAGAGTGTTTAGTTACATGTGGTAAGTAAGTTTAGCATAGGGTAGTTAGGGCCAGTTGTGGGTAATGTATAGTTAGGATAGGTTAGTATAGGTGTGTGACATAGTTTTAAGTTTTCTTTTAGACATAGTTAATTAAGTTTTAGGTACTCCTTTGCGGCATGTGTCATATGCCTGGGGATCTGGGCCTTTGCATGAGTGTACAGTGCCAATTTTGTGTTGGCCTGTGTATTCCATCCTGCATCCACATCCCACTCTTGACATGTTAATTCCTACTTCCAACTGAGCTGTCACATTGGCAGCTACAACAAAGCTACATCTCTATGCATCTGCCATCCATTGTACCCACCACTCAAGGTGACTATGGTTCCCATGTATTGGACAGGAAGGTGTGATTTTTAAGCTGTCATCATTTGGGTCCTGTGTTGGAGTCTTGGGCACTGTGGGACGTCTGCCTGCAGCCTGACGTTCATTTGAACCCTGATAAACTAAGTGGTGTCAATTTCTTATGAGGTTAGGTATACAAAATTCACGCCTATGGGTTTAAATTGCACTCCCAGGTGACGTTATTGGCCAAACACTCTTACACAGCCATTCCTGCTATATGTTGTGGTTGTGGCATGTATGTTTTGAGTCAAATGTCACATACAAAATGATTGTCTTGTAGGGGATGTGGCCAGCATTGAGTTTAATCTTGTAGATACCTTGGGCCTGACATATACTATTTTTATACAGCAATTGACTCATTTTTTAATGCAACAGCAGCACAAACTTACAAATTACAATAATATTTTATGAGTTTGTGCTACTTTTACTTCAAAAATGAACCACAAGCAGCACAGAGGATTTAAAAATCCAGACCCTTGAGCATAGATATTAGCCCACATTATTTCTGCGCTCTTGTATTGACATTCTGTGGCCATTGACATGTTACATGCATCACAAATCTCCAGCAAAGTAGATGTGTCATATTACACAGAGACAAAGTGGTTGTGTAGGTGCTGTTTATTTTAAAGTGCTGTAGGGAAATATTTACATAGTCCAGGTTTGTGAGTCCATTAGTGTGAAGCATTCTATTGTGACACAACACAAGTGCAAGGTTCAGGAACATGTCATTGGACATACTACGATGAAGTGTCATTCAGTGCAGAGGAACATGAATTGCCAATTGGGTAGTGAGAGACAATTGTAGTCCATAGTTGTAAGGTTAACAGTGTGTCGGAGAAGAGTGCATGTCACCAACTGTAGCAAGACTGACATGTTGTCAAGCACAGGACAAAGGAAAAACAGTGCCCATGTGGCATGGGCTGGTGCTACCGGGTACTCCTACGGGTGAAGGTGATCTGTTCCACGTCTTCATCCTCTGATGTGTCTGTCCTCTCCTCTGCCCTTGATGGTGCTGGTGGGTTTGAGGGGGCAACCCACACTTCAGTGGTTGGAGAGGTGGACTCCGAATTCCCGGCAGCTGCCAACTGTGGAACTATTAAGGGCATAACTGCAGCAAGGAGGAGCTGCTGGTTATTGAGTATGGCAGCAATATCCCTGTGATAGGCAGCCATGTCTTCCCTGAGGGAGTCCAGCTTGTTTTCATGCATGTAGCTGTATGACTGGGAGGCCAGGCATTGTGGCAACTCCCTCACAGCAGTGGTGAGGTCCCTCACACACTGTTGGAGTCCAAGCAGTAGAGATTGTGATACTTGCATGGCTGCTGACTGTTCTGCGGATGTCATCATGCACATGTGCATCGGCTCAAGGCTGACTGCCATAGTTTGCATCCCCACCCGCACCTCCTTGGACAGCTCCCACTGTACTCCCACAACTGTCCTTTCAAAGGTGGTCCCAGTGTCATCAGAGTACTCAGATGTGTTGGAGCTGGCAGGTTGTTCTATTAGGTTGGTGGGTGGGTCCTCTGGGATGGCTGCTACATGTGTGCTCCTCCTTGCGACTGGAGGGTATTGTCTGGAGGGTTCCCAGGCTATCTTGGAGGGTTTTCTGGCTGATGGTTGTCAGCTCGTCATCGATGTAGTCCAGAACAGGCAGATCCGCAGGAGAGCCATCGTCCTCTGCAATGAGATATTGTACAATTAGTGTGTCTTTGTTGTGGCAGTTGTAATGTGATGCCACTGACTTCCTATTGATGGAACATTGTAATCTGGGTTCCCATTCATTGTTCCTGTCATTCATGTTTGCATTCTCTCAGGCCTATGCCCCACCTGCATGTCACATGTAGTGTGGGCAGTTTAGGACATTGTCTGCGTCACATCCTCTAGGTGTAGGTTCTGTCCAAATTGTGGCTTGCCACCCTCTTGTCCTAATCAACCCTCCCTCTGCTTCCATTTTCATGGTGAGGCCTTGCAATGCTTATTGGTGTGCTGATGCCACATGCACCACACATAACATTATGGCCCTGTCCCAGTCTAACATTTTTCACATACTCCTATACAGTGCTGAGACCTAGCACCATACCATGTATTGCATTTCCATGAAACGATACATGTGTCACCATTGGTAGTTTCTCATGTCAATGCTTACGTATGTGTGCTACATTGCATTGCACTGATGGGTTTGGCAGAGTTCCATTTCCTCTAGTGACTGTGCGGGTGTGTTTGCCTAGCTACACACATATGTCTCCCCCCTCAATGCAGTTGTCTTAGCACTATGACACTTGAGATGTTGCATCGTGGCATTGCAGCAATTGTGACACAGGCACAGGGGTAGATCCTGGAATGGACAGCATGGGTATGCGATTTCTGCTGTGTACTTCATAATGTATGTGACTGTGCCTGATGTTTATTGAGTCTATCGACATTAGCAGTTGACAGAAGTTGCACTTGAATAGGGATTGAAGGGGATTGATCATGTAGTCATACTGATCCCTCATTTTGAGTGTGTTTGTGCAATGGGCACCTGACTGCCATTTCCTAATTGACCAGCACACACAACACAAGTAGTAGTGGCAAGTGTTGTCAATGCGCCTGTAGTGAATCCTAGTTTGTTTTAATGGTATAGCAGGAGTAAGCTTAGCCTCTGGCTTGTAGGCTCGTGCCCCCGTCACCTAGTGACTTTTAACCTACTTAGCTTGCTCCGTCTTAGCCCATTTAATTATTTATTTCTTCTAAGATGGCTGCCTTGTTTATAGTTAGGCCACTTGTTATGAGTTACATTATCAGTGTCACCGTGCCAAGGCGTCAAGATCAAGCACCAAAGACAAACAAACAGTAGGTGTTCACACTTAGGGATTTTCGCTCTCTATACTTTCGAGGGATTGTTGATATCAATTGCCGTCCCAAGCATGCCTGTTATCTATTGTTTAGGAATACACCTACGTCAGGGGACCTTGTAGATCTGTATAAATACATCACACTTTAGACAGATAATCAGAGGGATTCCGACCAGAGGGCATCGCCACCATCGCTGATACCGATGCTGAAGTCATCTTGACGCTGACCCAGACTTCGTGTCCCTGCGGAGTCTGAGATAGAGACCTCATTCCAAGGTAACGAGGGTTGGGGGATCCTCTCATGGATACGACATTGGCAGATTAGGTTTAACGAACCCAGCTCTCCTTTAGGTAGGAGGTTAGGCCTTTTTCTTAGGATAGTAGGGTATCTTACATCTCATATATCTTTTCTATGTATTGCACAATGGTGGGGGTCTTCTTAACAATGACTCTTGTCTTCACAATACTGTTACTTGCTATATTCATTATCCTAATCATTGCAGTCCATGCAACTTATCGCAAATTGCAATTATGTTAAATAAAAAACTATTATAACTTTACTGCATCTGTGTCATTGCCTGTGTTTGTATGAGACATAATATATCTGTGAGAAAAGGGTAATCTCCGTTTAACCACGACACTCCCTGAGATGTCTTATTTTCGAGTCCATGTGTAAACGGCTGCCATAAATCACCTTTTACTATTGCGTTTCTGGTGAGGTGCTGCTAGTGAGCCGGTAAGGTTGGGATAACAGTTGTGACTTGTTGTAGGAAAGACGCTGTCGCCTACAAACAAAAGTACTGTCATCCTTAAACCAGCAGTCTTGCCCAGAGCAAGAGTCCAAACTATGACACGCCTTCAGCCAATGGCCTGAGACTGGGCATTGTCCTCTAGTTATCATTCTGACAATACCAGCTGATTGTGACAGCAGCCCAGTTTTACGTTCTACCCTACCCTCCTGGTCTGCTACAGCATTTCTAGCAGCCTTGGCATGGCAGTGTACCCCCATGCAAAGGTTGTTGGTGTTGTGTTGTGCCCCTGAATGCCCCTGCACAGCCCATGCACCAATGCCGTGCCCCTTTGCCCTTTCCACTGCCTGATTTCCAGGGCTGACATGCATTGTGTCACATGCAGTTGCTAATCATAAGGGGTCAGTGTTGTTTGGGACACATGCATGCTTGAATTAGATGTCTGTCATCTACACTGTGACCATCACACCTACCTACATATATGTTCTCCCCCTACTCCTGTGCCTCAGGGGGGATGGGCATGCAATACATCATCACAACCGTCAAGGCCTTGTCCAGCTTTACATGGATTTAGTGAGTGGAACACATGTGAGGAGGCCTGCCAACTAGGAGTGAGGTATCCATTGGTCAATCACATCTGCATTCATGTTTCCATTTGTGGACAACCATCAAAATCAGATCTCACTGACACATTTCGTAAATCACCCACATTGATGCAAGCACACATCTGGCCTTGACCTGCATGCACGCCTATAACATACCACATAAGTGACACGTAAATGGAGTACAGCATTTGGGGCTAGATTATGGGGGACAGTCACCTATACAGTCCTACATGTACATTACAATACAGGGATGCACAATTTTCTGTGGAAAACTGATGCATCACTGTCTTGTGTAAATTAGGGTATGACTTGCTGTCAATATTCTGACACTGGATCACCTCCAAATCAAATGTGGGCCTACATGTGGCTACCAATCACCTTGTTCACCTGCTGCTGCCTATTGAGCAGCACAAGACTCCCAAGATATGACTCTCTGCCAGTGAATGTCTAACCCTCGCATGGAACACTATGTCATCCTCCAGTCAAGTCATATATCAGATCACGTTCCATCTCATCATATCTTGCAATGAGTCCAACACACAAGAGTCAATCACACAACAGCTGCAATCACAACTCAGGGCAGACATTTTCATACTAACTGGATACGTCTGGGTCCTAGAATCGAGCCACTGCCCTGACGGTATAGGGTGCCGGTCACCTGTAAGAAATGGTGAGGAGATATATGCTCAATGTCTGATCACTGTACAAACGTGGGAACAACATATCACAGTGTGTGACATTTTATATGATTGAGCTGCAGATCATGCATGTAAACACTCCAACAAACAAACCACTGCAAACTTGCATTGGCACTGATACTCCAGTGAGTGATAGACACATATATGCACACATGCACTGGCCCTAACAATCATGTGGTGCTAAACCTGACTACAAAGTTTTGTGGCAAATCCATTTCAGATGGTACTTAATTTCATGATTTGTACTTGGGTGACAATTGCAATGGCACTTCCCTGGTGCACTGCAATACAAGTGTCTCAGGTATTGTGGCATGTGCATCGAGGGACAATAAGTAACTGTGTGATGGACATTTGGGTCAATCAGCAATTATCGTGCTTTCAGTGGTCCATAACAGATGTGGCACAGTTGTATGTAGGTAACAAATGCCCCATTGGCAGTGTCCCCTAAGCCATATATGCCCCCTATGACAACATTATAGCAGTGATCGTGTGTGATGATGACAATGTAGCGCTAAACATGGATTGCCCACTTTGCTGTCCCAAAACTGCTAAATATGGTATGCTGACAGTGTCTTAGTTGATCATTATTATCCGAATGCATGGGCACAGGTGTAGTCATTGCACCTGAAATGTGTCACTCAGGGCCATATGTACCTATGTCAGGTATTGTGATTCACACATTGCGAGACTTAGCAACTAACAATTAGCAAGTTGGATGATCAGAGGTAGAACACTCGAAATGACACTGTTTGCAATTCAAAAATGGGGCAGCAAATGACCTACCTCTTGAAAAATTATGAGGTAGGTCTCATTTTGCAAACCCCTTGGGAATGGTGGCACTCACAGGGATGCTGGCCTGCTGAGCTCAGCAGACCACCGTGTCTGTGACTGCTTTCATATTGGGGTGTAAATATTCATTTACATGCAGCCTTATTTCAGCAGGGGTGAACAGATAGTATTTTTAAAAAACTATTTTATTACTGAAAGAAATTTTTGGAAGCAGTCAGTGGGCCGTGGCACAACTTCATGCTCAGAAAATGTTTTTGACCATGCATTCACAAAGAGGAAGGGATCCCATGGGGACCCCTCCCCTTTTAAAAATGGGTTAGCACCAAGCTGAAACGGATGGTAACTGCAATTGTTTAGCATATGTGTCGAAGAATAAAACTAATAGCCGCCTGCAACTCAATGATAGGATTGGAACGGCTATTCCTAAACGCCACTAGAAATCCCTGTTTTGTGATTGTGCAATCTGATAGCAGAATGGCAAATTTTGGTTTGTGCATTTGAATGAATATTTATCCTCACGTAAACACAAAAATTCAGTAAACTAAGCTGTTAGTGAAAGTTATAAACAGCTTGGTACATATGGCCCTGAATAATAGTCGGACATGACTCAACAAAACTCTGGACTTCATTGTTAACATGTATTAACATGTGTAATACATCTCATTACTGGTACACTAACAGTTTGTTCAACTTGCATTCCACATGGCCACAAACATTGCATGCAGCATGTCAGGACATCTACTACTGTCACTCATGAGCATGCTACTGTACACATTTGTCAATGAGATACTCATCAACAGGGCCACTGATCACCACACCCAGGTTGTCCAGTAGGTCCTGTTCTCAGGCCACCAGGTTAGCCCAGCGATGCTTCAGCTGGTGCTCATTGCAGGAGGTGTTGAATACTTGTTTAAGGTGGAAGAGCACCTTCGCCCAATGCAGTCGTCTTGCCTCCGTGCGATACCCCTGAATCACACGGCCCCATGCCTCTAGCATCATTGGAAGGAAGTGGCACACGAGCCACACACATGTCTCAAGCTCCTCCTCACCCATGCGCCCCAGCCTCACCCTTACCGACATGGTACAGTACAGTATTTTGAAAGTAAAATGTAGAATAAAGGGCAAGAAAGTAGAAAAAAATAAAACTTACATACCCCAATGACAGACCCCAACTACCCCAACTAATCTAACCCACAAACAGACACCGACAGTACAAATACAATTCAGACAACAATAAAAGACACAGGTACAAAATGCAATAAGGATACACCAAAAGACAAAAGATACACCACACAAGAGACAATATACACAATCCACAAGAGAGCAAGACCAACACACAGCCACACAGTCAAGCAAAATCACAGACTGCAAAGTTAAAGTACGCCCACTCTACCATGTCTGTAAACAGGATATCCTATTACATAACTTCCTGTCCCCTTTGCGCCCCATTTTCCGTCTTGCGTGTAATTGTTGTTGATGCATACGTACTGTGTGCGAATATTTTTGACGCATAAGCAACATGTGTGGCAAAATCCCACGCATTATCCGGAAACTACTATTTTTATGCATCTCCGCATGGGGTGCGCTGGTGGAATTAACGCTAGGGACCCATTGATGTTTAATATTCGTTTGTGTGTTTTTCGACACATTTGTGTAAACATTTCTGACTCAAACTGTTTTTGCGTGATATTTTATTATTTAACATGCATGCAGCCTGTATCTAGATTAAAATAGGATGGTATGGCCTGCAGTGTGTGTTCTAGTGTTTGGCCACATGTCGTAGACCATGCAACTGCGGCCCACATTTCTACTATCTTTGTGTAGGATTTCCCTTTTTCTACTGACGTAAAAGCAGTGCAAAGTTAGGAAATTGAAACGAAATTTGTAAGTTTGCTCAGATTTTGGTCAATACATGACGGCAAGCCTGCGCTACAAAATTATAAATAATGGCTTGTGTGTTTTATGTGTGAATTGACTGTTACAACTATATGTGTGCTTCTGATGGAACGGCATGCAATACATTTGGCGTGATGTTCATGTATGAATGTGTTACAAATGGGTATCAACATCAGATGGCAATCAGTGAGGTATAACAGTCATGATACATGTTTGTAATATGTTGACTCATTTGCTGTGTGTAGTTATTTGACTTTGGGACATCACATTCTCCACCACAAACAATACACAGGGAAGATCGAGGATTGCTGATGAGGGCTATATCGGATTTGGTACCCCTCACATGTTATTAATTGTTGCCTACTACTTCATGGTCACTTGTGTGTAAGCTACCCATAAGTCAGGCATTTGAACATGTTTGGGTAGAGCCTCGATTCCAATCATAAAATTGTCATGTACATGTCAGTTTGACTAATGTAAATTACCTATGTTCCTCCTGTGGCTGTGGTGGACATGCAGCCCAGGCTGCATGTGTTCACATATTTTCAGAGGTGCATTGCACAAATGTGTCCAGTTCAAGTGTGTGTGCATGTGTACCCTGTATCAGTACTGGGTTCCATGGTGTTACGGTTTCGTGCAGGTCTAGTCAGGAGTCTGTTGGGGCAACCCTTGAGTTCACCGAGTATCTTTCAAAGCAGATTTGTCCTAAAGCCGAAGATCAGCTAAAGGCATACAAGGGGATAGGGCAGCTATGGTATGGCAGATAATACAGAAGAGTGAAGACAGAGCAACCTTAGTGTGGACAAATATGTAACGGATCAGTAATGGACAAACATGCAGGGCTCATCACTATGTTTGCACACAGGGTAGGGCTCTGAACTTCCCACAGTAACAGGGAACGTCAGTGCCTCAGTGCAAATTAATCTCACAGCTAGTCACCACACAAGCCCCATTGAAAGGTGGCAGTAGAAGTGAATCTGTGTCTGGACCCTCAGGGCACAAACATGGAGTGTCCTTACATACACAAGACTAGCCCTTGTTTGTTGGGCTGGAGACACAGTAACAAATCCAAGAATACAGCCATAGCACACTGTCACTGTTAGGCACTAATGAATACATGCCAAACTAGACAAAAGATGGGGCTGGATTAGCCTCCTGGAAACCATGTGCCAATACAAATACAAAACTAAACAATTCTATACAGTTGAGGACTGATAGTACACTTACCAGACACAATACCCCAAGAGGAAACGGAGGGCAAGGGAACCAACTAGGAGGCAAATGCAGGCACAGGGAACAGGATCTGGTTTACGCAAACACTGGAACAGGTCTGGCTAACAGGAAGCAGGCTCTGTCAGGAACCAACTTGAACAAGGCTAAAAAGCAGGGAGCAGAGTCTGACTAGAACAAGCGGGAACAGCACTGTGGCAACAGAGAGCAGTTTCAGGGGTAATCAGGACTGTAACACAATCGAACAAGGGCTTTGGTACACATATGAATTGTACTCCAATGCACGACAAGGAGCTTCAGGGAATGGCAGCTTCTAAGCAGTTCCAGGCAGCAGCAAGGCTAGGGCAGAGCCAAATGGCTGGGCTGTAGAAGAGAGCTCACAGGTGTGTGCAGCTTTCGTCTCTCACAAGTCCTGGAGGGGAGAATACAGTATTAGGGAACAACCAGACTTTTCCCATGGGAAGCTATGGACAGAAGATTACAGGTCTTACCAACTACCAGGTGTGAGAGAACAGGGCTGATTGCAGAGGCCCCCTAACTTTTTGCCCCCATTTTTCACTTTTTGCTGATCTTTTCCTGTCTCTGATGGTGCCCTCTGTACTGCTAACCAGTCCCAGGGCCTGTGCTCTGTGTAAACTCAGTATGCAAATTAGGCTAATTATGATTGACTAAGTCAACCTACTTATAAGTCCCTAGTATATGATAGGGCATGTAGGTTTAGGGACCCCAGCATAGGTAGTGCACCCATAGGTGCACTGCTGAGGTGCCCAGTGTCATTTTAAAGGCAGGACTCCCTTGCTGGCTGCTTTTAAATTAAAGTTACATGCAAATTCGACTTTGGAAATAAAAGTAGTTCCAAAGTTTTAAACTACCTTATTTTTTACATATAAGTCACCCCTAAGGTGTGCCCTATGTGCCTCTAGGGCTGGGTGCCATGTAACTATAAGCCGGCACCTTATAAAATAGTTTTAGAAGCCCGGGTGAGGTAAAACAGCCAAAATTGTTTTTCCCTCATTATAGTGAATGGCCTCCATAGGCAATTATGGGGAGACTTTATTTTACAGTAATAGATACTAGAAGTTTGGCATCAAATTAATTGTTATAATAAATCCCACAACTTCCAGTTGTGGGATTTAATATAACTTGTTCAGATAAAGAGTTTTAAACTTTACCAGAAAAGTTGCCAACTTCAGCCCTGCAGTGTTTCTGCTGCTGTGCTCTGATTGGCCAGCCTCTGGCAGCCTGGCCAGGCTGTTTGATGAGGTGTGAAGTGGTCTGGCTTCACACAAAGAGATGTGCCTGTGGGAGGAGATCTCCCCTTAGCAGATGGTGAGACAGGAAGGGGGAGGGCTGCCAAACTGGTCTTCAAAGGCAGAGAAGGACATTTGGAGCACCCCAGCAACACCCTCAAATCCTGCAAACCCAGGCAATTAGGTGCCCCCTTCATTATATTAGGAGAGGGCAGGAGAGGGGTTTGTTTAGGATTTTTAGCCACACCAGTGGGTGGGCTCAGCCAGATGTAACCTCCAAAAATCACTTTCCGCCATGATGGATTTTTGAGGAATGTTGCTCCCTGGGATTGATTTTTGCCACACTTCCCAGGAAGTGGTCATCACGGGTGGGAAGGACCCTGCCCTACAGGAGAAGAAGGACTGTCCTGCTTGACCCCTGACCTGCACCTGGACACTGCACCGGGAGGACTGCACCAGCTTCACACTTGGGCTTCACCCCTAAAAGGACTTTACCTGTCTTCTACAGCTTCAAGAAGGGACTCCTTGTTTGCTACAGGTACAAAGGAGTTGCCCAGAGTCCCCTGCATCAAGTCCCGCAAGCAGAGCCCAGCTGACCAGCGTCCAGTGGCCATTTGAGGATTCTGACCAGGTGCATTCTGGGAATTGTAGTCCCAACTCCCAAGGAGCAACTCAGAGCTTCTTGAACCTTGGATCAAGTTGTGGACACTTCAAGGACACAAAAAAAACATCTGGAAGAAGATCCAGAAGTTTGGAGATGTTTGGCGCAACTTCATAAGTTGAAGAGGTACATTGTGGGAGTTGAAGTCCCAGACCCCAAGAGGCACACCAGAGCCTCTGAACCCTTGGCTGGTGCTGTGGACCACTTTCCTGAATCAAACACTTCTGAAAGTAAGTGTGACAGTGTTACCTCGTGGGTGGCCTGAACTCTGGATTTTGTTCCTTTCCAGTGTGACCTTTTTTAACCCTTTAAGCGCTAGTTGCTTCTATGCGCTAGAAAGCATTAATTCTTTAAAAATTCATATCTCCGGTTCCCCTTATCCGATTTGATTCGTTTTGGTGTCATTTTAAAGATACAAATATGATCTATGTTTCTAAATTGATTTTGGATTTTTACACTGTTTTCTGTGTTTTATTTAATTATTGTTTTGTGATATTTGAATGCTTTACGCTTTGTCTCCTAAGTTAAGCCTTGTCGATCGTTGCCAAGCTACCAAGGGTTGAGCTAGGTTTAATTTACTGAGACCTAACTGGACCTAAGTGGAGGTTAGTGGCCTATTGCTAAGTGTAGGTACTTACCTGCCCTTACCAATAACCCATTTTCCAACATTTATGGTGCGCAGTGGTGGGATCCTATACTTGTGTTCAGTATCACATTGCAGTTTTAAGTAAAACAAATTAAAAATCCTTTAAATTGTCCTAGTGCAAAAATTGTTTTTAATTTTTAATTTGGATTAATTTCAATTATTTAATTTTTGTGATTTTTCTGAATTCTTGTTTCCACATTTTTTGCAAAACTTTTTTGTTGACACAAAACTAGGGAACCATGGAGCTTGATCTGGCTAGACTACCCACACTGACAGTAGCCCAGCATAGGGGGTTGCGTACTGCAAGGGGGTTGCCTGCAACCACTGACCTCAGGAAGCATGTCCTGATTAAATCCCTGACAGCATGGGCTAAGGCCCAAGAAGTAGGCCAAGAGGAAGCTCCAGAGGAGGAAGAAGCAGGGGAGGATGCTAGCTCCAACCACTCAGGGGAGGGAGGGCATCTGTGCTTAAGTGAGGAGGAGGAAGACCAGTCCTCACTACACACAGTCACTAGGGTCATACCCAAAGCTAGTTGGGGGAAGGGTGTCCCTTCAGGAGGAAAGAACCTGTCCCTCAGGGAAAGAGAGCTAGAGGCCCAGCCAGCATTTATAGCTTTGGAGGCAGAGAAGCTGACCCTACAAAAGAAAAAGTGGGCAAGGGAAGAAAAAAGAGATGGTGGCAGCAACAGAGAAGCTGAGGTGTCCATGGGTGGGGGTTTTTGCCCCAGATTACCCAAGGGGGTGGTTCCTGCCTATGTAGAGGGGGATGACATAGATAAGTGGCTGGGGGCCTTTGAGAGGGCCCTCCAGATGAGGAGAGTTAAGCATCAGTACTGGGGTTCACTTCTTTGGGAGTCGGTCCCCAACTCTGGGAGGGATAGGCTCCTAACCTTGAGGGGGAGGAGGTGGATTCATACCCCAGTATGAAAAGACGCTTAACTAAAAAGTTTGGTCAGACCCCAGAGCAGTATAGGATGAAGTTCAGGGACACCCAGAAGGTCAATACCCAGTCTTGGGCTGACTTTTTAGACACCTCACTTAAGGCACTAGAGGGCTGGATTAATGGTAACAAAGTAAATACATCTGAGGGGGTTATACAATCTGATCATGAGAGAGCACATCTTGACCAATTGTATCCAAGAAAGGTTACACCAGCATCTAGTGGACTCTTATCTGACCAACCCTGGAGAGCTGGGGGAGGCAGCTGATGAGTGGTTGAGAACCAGGGTGGTTGTCAGGGGGAGACTCCAAGAAGGGGGGTCAGGTCCCCAAACACATAAGGAGGGAGGTGGTAAGCCCACCACAGAGACTCCCTCTGTACCCCAGAACCCTAAGGAGGAGAGTAAATCCCACTCCCACTCTGACAAATAGAGACAGGGAGACCCAGAGTTAAAAAAGCTCTTGGACAGTAAGGCCTGCTTTGACTGTCAGCAGACAGGTCACTTCAGAGAAGATGCCACCTGTCCAAAGAAGGTGGTTAACACTGGGCTGTTCAGTGTAACCATGGAGGAGGACTCCTCAGATGATGAAGTCCTCCTAGTATTGGGCTGGGAGACAGGACCAGATGGTAAGCTGGGGATCCCTGAGGGTGGGAGTAGGCACTTTTACCCCATTCACGTTAATGGGATGCCTACCACTGGCCTGAGAGACACCTGTGCCAGTCACACTATAGTGAGTGACCGGTTAGTGACCCCAGACATGTATGTCCCAGGAGAGGTCAGGAAAGTCAGGATAGCCACAGGGGAGGTCACCTCCAAACCTGTTGCCATAGAGCCCCTAGAGAGGGAGGGTATCCTTGGCTGGTTTAGGGTGGTAGTCAGTGCTGACCTCCCCCTAGATTGTATCGTGGGCAATGACCTCCCAGAGGTGAGTCTGGTCCCAGATGGGGCGGTCACCCAGGGCGCCCCCCCCAATCCAAAGTCTTGGGGAGTCAGTCCCTACAGTTAGGATACAGGGGTCCTCAAGAAAAGGAAAGAAGAAAAGGAAAGGTGGGCCACTCTTAAAGAGAGTTCCAGGGAGCCAAAGGCCTTCTGCCCCAGTAGGGGGGAGCCCAGAGTTGGCACTGGTGAGGCCTCACCTGACCCCAAGGAGGTCCTGAGTAGTCAGGCAGCTGTCTAGATGCAGGGTGTTGGCCCTGCACTGACAGACGGGAGAGTGGAAGAAGGGTGTCTACCACAGGAGGTGGTAGCCCCCCACTCTAGACAGCAAGAGGGGTGCCAGGACCCCACAGTTGCCCCTAAAGCAGCTCAGCCACCTGTCAGTGGAGAGCTTAGGGTGTGGTTCTGGGTACTGACAGCTGTCAGTAGTCTCTGCTGGGTGCAAGCCTTCCTGGCAGCATTACACTTGGCCTGGGAGGCAGACCCCAGGGCCAAAAGCAAATTAGGCCCCCTGACCCTGTTGGTCATGGTGGGGTTGCTCAAGTGTTGGGTGACCTCTTTGGGTAAGCTAGGTGTTGCCCTAGCTAAGTTAGGGGTAGGGGAGGTGGGCACCTCACTACCCAACTTGGCAGAGAGAGAGGAGGAAGACCCCCCTAGAGATACGTTTCAGTTTGAGATGGGTCCTTTCACTGTTGGGATGGATTCACTACCCAGAGGGAGTGACCATTGCAGGAGGACGTAAGGCAGAGTAGGCCCTGTAAAGGGACAGCCTGTTCTCTTCACTGTATTCCTTGTCTGACAAGCCAGGAAGACTCTCCCAGGGGTGGGCTGAGTCTCCAGGGCATGTGGGCTGGGGGGGGGGCTTGTGTGAGAGAACAGGGCTGATTGCAGAGGCCCCCTAACCTTTTGCCCCCTTTTTTCACTTTTTGCTGATGGTGCCCTGTGTACTGCTAACCAGTCCCAGGGCCTGTGCTCTGTGTAAACTCAGTATGCAAATTAGGCTAATTATAGTTGGCTAAGTCAACCTACCTATAAGTCCCTAGTATATGGTAGGGCATGTAGGTTTAGGGACCCAAGCATAGGTAGTGCACTGCTGAGGTGCCCAGTGTCATTTTAAAGGCAGGCCTGCCTTGCTGGCTGCTTTTAAATTAAAGTTACATGCAAATTTGACTTTGGAATTAAAAGTAGTTCCAAAGTTTTAAACTCTCTTATTTTTACATTTAAGCCACCCCTAAGATGTGCCCTGTGTGCCCCTAGGGCAGGGCGCCATGTAACTATAAGCAGGGACCTTATAAAAATAGTTTTATAAGCCCTGGTGAGGTAAAACAGCCAACATTGTGTTTCCCTCATTGTAGTGAATGGCCTCCATAGGCTAGAATGGGGAGACTTTATTTAAATTTTAAAGGTTCCTTTAAGTAACAGATACCAGAAGTTTGATATCAAATTAATTGTTATAATAAATCCCACAACTTCCAGTTGGATTTAATATAACTTGTTCAGGTAAAGAGTTTTAAACTTTACCAGAAAAGTTGCCAGCTTCAGCCCTGCAGTGCTTTTGCTGCTGTGCTCTGATTGGCCAGCCTCTGGCAGCCTGGCCAGGCTGCCTTTATGAGGTGTGAAGTGGCCTGGCTTCACACAAAGAGATGTGCCTGTGGGAGGAGATCTCCCCTCAGCATATGGTGAGGTAGGAAGGGGAGGGCTGCCAAACTGGTCTTCAAAGGCAGAGAAGGACATTTGGAGCAACCCAGCAACACCCTCAAATCCTGCAAACCCAGACAATTAGGTCCCCCCTTCATTAGATTAGGAGAGGGCAGGAGAGGTTTGTGTTTAGGATTTTTAGCCACACCAGTGGGTGGGCTCAGCCAGATGTAACCTCCAAAAATTACTTTCAGCCATGATGGATTTTTGAGGAATGTTGCTCCCTGGGATTTTTGCCACACTTCCCAGGAAGTGGTCATCACGGGGGGAAGGACCCTGCCCCTCATTGGAGAACCAGGACCCCCCTGTTTTTCACCCAGGAGTAAGGATAAAACTGGCACACCTGCACCCACACCTCAGTTCCCTACCAGATCCCTAACAGATTCCAACAAGGAAGAACTACAGGAGAAGAAGGACTGCCCTGCTGGACCCCATCCCCTGCAACTGGACACTGCACTCTGGAGGACTGCACCAGCTGCACACTTGGGCTTTACCACTAAAAGGACTTTACCTGCCTTCTACTGCTTCAAGAAGGGACTCTCTGTTTGCAACAGGTACAAAGGAGCTGCCCAGAGTCCCCTGCATCAAGTCCTGCAAGCAGAGCCCAGCTGACCAGCGTCCAGTGGCCATTTGAGGATTCTGACCAGGTGCATTCTGGGAATTGTAGTCCCAACTCCCAAGGAGCAACTCAGAGCTTCTGGAACCTTGGATCAAGTTGTGGACACTTCAAGGACACAAAAAAGACATCTGGAAGAATATCCAGAAGTTTGGAGATGTTTGGAGCAACTCCATAAGTTGAAAGGTGCATTGTGGGAGTTGTAGTCCCAGACCCCAAGAGGCACACCAGAGCCTCTGAACCCTAGGCTGGTGCTGTGGACCACTTTCCTGAATCAAACACTTCTGAATGTAAGTGTGACAGTGTTACCTTGTAGGTGGCCTGAACTCTGGACTTTGTTCCTTTCCAGTGTGACCTTTTTTAACCCTTTGAGCGCTAGTTGCTTCTATGCGCTAGAAAGCATTAATTCTTTAAAAATTAATAACTCTGGTTCCCCTTATCCGATTTTATTCGTTTGGGTCTCATTTTAAACATAAAAATATAGTCTATTTTTATAAATTGATTTTGGATTTTTAAACTGTTTCCTGTGTTTTATTTAATTATTGTTTTGTCATATTTGAATGCTTTAAGCTTTGTCTCCTAAGTTAAGCCTTGTCGCTCGTTGCCAATCTACCAAGGGTTGAGCTAGGTTTAATTTACTGAGATCTAACTGGACCTAAGTGGAGGTTAGTGGCCTATTGCTAAGCGTAGGTACTTACCTGCCCTTACCAATAAACCATTTTCCAACACCAGGCAGTGCATTATGGGAACTGAAGTCCATGCAGGCTAATGTAATTGTTCTATGGCATGCCATACAAAAAAAGGAAGCAAACAGTAGTCAGAATGGGAGTCTGGTTAAGTGTTGATGATGATTCCCAGGGTACAGATAGTCCATTTACAGTGCCCCCTAGAGAAGGGAGGGCAGAGACTTAAAACATGTCAGTGGCAGGACATACTACCAGGGATGGACTGTGCAGGGCATGTGTTGTGACCATTGCTTGTCATACCTGGGACACTCATGCTATCCATTTTCAGGATTGATGCACCTCTTGTCACACAAGCTCCTCACATGTGTGTGCAGCTTCAGTCTCTCACAAGTCCTGGAGGAGAGAATCCAATATAAGAGGACAACCAGACTTTTCCCATGGGAAGCTATGGACAGAAGATTACCGGTCTTACCGACGACCAGGCAGCGCATTAGGGGACCGGAAGTCCATGCAGGATAATGTAGTTGTACTATGGCATGCCATATAGAAAAGGTAAGCAAACAGGAGTCAGAATGGGAGTCTGGGTGGGTGTTGATGATGATTCCAAGGGTACAGATAGTCAATTTAAAGCCCCCTAGAGAAGAGAGGGCAGAGACTTAACGCATGGCAGTGGCAGGACTCATTACCAGGAATGGACTGCGCAGGGCATGTGTTGTGACCATTGCTTGTCATACCTGGGACACTCATGCTATCCATTTTCAGGATTGATGCACCTCTTGTCACACAAGCTCCTTGCAGAGATAGCAAATATCACGCTTACTAATGTCAAGGGTCTGTTCATTCATTCCGGTTACCAATGCTATTTCACATCCACTGCCTCTTGTATGATGCGCTTATTTACCTTATGTTTGAAGATGTCATAGTTGTGTGTCATTTACTATAGTAGACCATGTTGGCAACATGGATATCTGTCATAGCTGTGGTCCTATGATTTTTCCCTTCATATGTGAAATATAAAAGATGTTTTTTTACAGACTGTGTGCGATGTTTGCTGTACAATAATATGCATCAAATGTGATGTGGCATCAGAAGTAGTCAGATTTCTCTTTGTGACAAGCTCCCTGAGGTAATACTCACATTCCAAAAGAAAATGTGATGCATAAATAAGTACCCAGAGCAGGATTGAGTGATAAAGTGAGATGTTTAATTCCATATCGTAACAATGTGTAAATAGTGACTATTGTGGAAAAACATTTTGAACTGTCTGCTGTCTGTGACGCATTCCTGCATCTGTCTTTGGATGTTCCCCCTCATTTTCCTTTGCACCATCCACCTCCACCTCCTCCTCAGGCAGTGCTTGTTCGGGTTCATATAGGGGGATGTTCCTCCTAATACAAATGTTGTGCAGGATGGCACAAGTCAATGTGATCTTGCAGACCATTTCTGGGGAATATAGGAGGGTGCCTTTGGTGATGTCCAGGTACCCGAATCTGGACTACAGGATGCCAAAGGTCCGTTCAACAATGGTGGGTGTCCTTCGATGTGCCTCAATATAAGCACGCTCTGCTGCTGTGCTTGGCTTGGGGAATGGGGTCATGATCCATGGCTGGATCCCGTAACCCTGATCAGCTGAAAAAGAAAATAGGAGTAAGTATTTTGTTGTCGCTTGCACCAGGAATGTCATGTAGCATGGCAGTTGATATCTTGTGTCGTCTGTGACTCATATGTGTGTGTGGCATTGTGTGGGATCCTGGGCTTCTGTGAGGTTCTTTCTGCATTGGGTTGTTTGACTTGACAACCTGTGTTTGGCTCATTGACGTGATATCTATGGCTTAGTTTCCAAATTGCAGTTCAATGTGTATCTCCCATGCTTTGTGTAGTGAGCTACATTTTAGTGTGGGTTCACTGGAGGGGACATGATACTTCCACACACACAATAGATTCCATTGTGGTGGTCACATGGTTGCACTACATGCCCTGGACATCCCATCCACTTGGAATTATGTCATTGCAGATGAAAACCAGAAGTGAGGCCCTTTGATTGGGCTTGGTGGCAATGCCTAACAGATCTCCCTAAGTTGGCAGCACAGAGGTGTTCAGTATTGACAATGCACAATTGTCCCATGTGTGACTTGGTTCTATGTAGACCTTTTTGGTTCCCTCTGCCAGTGGCTCATGTGCAACCGTGCACCTACACTACTGAACTTGCTCCAGGTAAGCTGGCTAACTGGCTTGTGGGGGTAGATGTAACTGTGCAGGAAGGGCCATCTCCCTGTACATCTGTTATTTAGTTGGAGAATTGGCTCTTTCAGTATGTGCAGCTGTGTGCAGTTTGCATTAGTGTCACATCAATATGTGTTCATATCAAAGTCCACTTCCTTATTGCTAGCTGGCAATGTCACCCCAGGAGTGATGTGTGATGTTGGTACTGCCTCAATATTTCCATGTCACCTACATGTGAGTCAGCATCATCATACTATGTGTCTCATGGTGTTTGACCTGCAGCAACACACATTGCACACCCCTTCCACAGTACTTATTGCTTGGTAGGGTGTGGGATTGACTACGTGGCCTAATGTAATAGTAAATGGTTCATCTTCCAAGTTGTACTTCCAGTGCAGGCCATGTCTTTGTCACTGTGTGGTTTTAAATTGGTCCCTTGTAGCTCTACAGTGGCATCTATTGTTATTGGCAGCCGTCATTTGTCCATAGGTGTGTATCCCATTGTGTCAGGGTGTCCAACATAACTACCTGTGTCACACCTCAGTGTCTTCCTGGCCACGTGTAAATGTAGTGGTGTATGTATTGTGTGTCCTATAGGGTTGCTGTGTCGTGTGTATATTGCTAGGTTTATGGACTTACCAACAACAAGGCCATTGCCATATTGTCCATCCTGGAAGCGCTGATTGATCGTGCTGTGGCGGAAGACGAAGGAATCATGTACTGTCCCAGGAGACTTGGTCAAGATGTTGGTGAACAATCCCTGGTGATCAACAATGCACATTTATGGAGTGAGTGTGCTTTCTGATGCGGTATAGATGCTCTGTTGCAGCAGGTGGTACAATCCGCACATGGGTGCAGTCAATAGCACCAAGCACATGCCGGAAGCCATGTATTTGGTAAAAACCTTGTTTGGTCTCCTGCTGCTTCTACTGTGTGTTGGGGAAGCTGATGTGGCGGGGTGTGAGGGAGATGATGGCATCAATGACCTTGGGAAGGAAGGCGGAGAAGGAGGGCTATGATACCCCTGCAACCAGGACACCCGTAGTTTGAAATGAGCACTTGCCAACATGTGCAGGACAGCTAGTAGCTTGGTCACTGGTGGAATATTGTGTTGTCTGCAGGCTGGCTGTTATCTGTGGCTCAATTTGGTGCAGCAGCTGCTGTATGGCTTGCCAGTTGAATCTGTACCTCTGGATGATATCCTGTTCCCTGAGGCCCTGGAGGGTTGTCCTGTTCCTGAAGAGCCTCGCCTGACTTCTGCGTTGCCTTTGGGGTCCATGTTGGTGTGGTGGTAGCTTCTGCTGTTGGTTCTGTGCTCTGCGTCGTTAAGCATGCTGCATGAGTAGTACCTCCATGTCGTCCATGTCGTCCTTCTTGAGCAATGATGTTGCTTTTGTGTGTTTTCCTGAAGTAGTGGTGTTTGCCCCATTTTAACACCTGCCCTGGCCCAGGTGTTAAAATTTGATGCAAATCGGACTTTGCATAATTTTTCGGGTCCACTTCCCAGCTGTGCGTCATTTTTGCCCGGATGGATAAATATGGTGCACGGGTGTTTGAATAATTTTTTGGATGGGAAAGCCTACCTTGCATCTCATTGATGCAAGACGGTTTCACGCATCCAGAAAATGATGTAAACTCAGATATTTTGACGCTAGACTGGTCTAGCATCAAAATATAAATATGGTGTTAAGTTTGCGACGTATTTGCGTAAAAAATAAAATGCTAATCCAGCACAAACAGTGTATAGATGTGGGCCATTGTCTCTCCCAGATGTATGGTTGTATTTCAGCACTATTGGGATGCTGTGACCCATTAGGCAAAAGATTTAGAAAGTATTCATCTCATGCTACCGTTTCAATTCTTCCTTTATTAAACATAAATGGTAGCACCTTAATGATTATTGAATTGTAGCAATCGAGTGAGTCGGGATTTGTGTCAAATGTTCGAAGCTGTTACTTCCTAGCTGCTATCCACAAATATAAACAAGGTCACTAGATTGTTTGCAAAATTCTTGTAGTTGTTTACAGCTGCACATGTTTCCTATCACCACCAATTAACTTTCCCTTCCTTAACTCTGTTTTCTCTTCATTCCCTTGTTGCACATTCCACATTACAGGTTCCAGGACATGGATCCCTGATCCAGGATGAAGACCTCCAGGAAATCTGTGAAACTCCAAGTTGAGAAGGGAGCGGTGAGTACTTGAGCCTCAGAGGGTCCAAACCTGAAGAAAAGCAATTGGGCACGGGCCTGGATGTGTTTTAAATACATCCACAACCAAGATGGTCACCGTCCTACAAGCCTCACAAAAGCATATAATTCCATAGTGCAAGATTTGCCTTTCACAAATTTCTACATATCCATAGTGTGCATTGGACTCCTATGGGTATGGTGTATTGGGTGGGTTCTCACCACTGGGGTTTTCAAAAGGATTTTGCAATGTGAGCTGGGATTGATATTGAGTGCATATTCTCCACATTGATACTAATAGGGAAAGAGCCATTGCTGAATGTTGTTTTTTATTCTTGCATCGCAATGATCTCTTTGTGCGTTTGTAGTTTGTTTACCTGGTGGATTGTGACAGCTGCAGAGCAAAGAGCCTGGTAAGGACCTTCATATGCAGTGCAATTTGGTGAGTTAGCGTTGCTTGCTTGTGGTGTGGTGTTATGGGTTAGGATTCCTGTTATGCAGTACAATGTAGTGTGTTTGCATCCTTGAGATGCAGTTCATTTAGTTATTGTCATTAAGATGCAGAACACTGTTGTGCTGTGCTGCTCTTAGGATGCAGTGCAAGACTTTGTGAAGTGTAGGGGTTCTGAGATAATACAGCAGGGCTTCCTTTGGGCGATGGGCTGAAAGTTCAACCAATCTTGATGAGCTACATAGCAATTTAAGTAGTGAGAATGTGCTAAATCCCCTATCCAGCATGGCACCTAGGGAGAGAAGTAGCACATGTGTGCTCACGTAAAGTGTGCAGGTGCAAGTGTTATACAGTGGAGTAAAATCACCCTGTTGGAGGAGTTCCATGAGCAAGGTCCTAGAATAACTTGCTCATGACCGAAGTATTTATCAGTATCTGATTTGACTGAGATATGGAGCACTGCGGAGCTCTGAAGGCTGGCATTACACTACAACTGGTACCATAAAAAGGGTTGATTGTATGCTATTGGAGGAATACAGAAGGCATTGGAGTTAAGCCATCCTCAACAGTTGTACTATGAGGCAAAAGGAATGAACTGGAAGTGTAGGAACTATCATTTAAAGTGTATTCTATTCAGAACTGGAAATGAAAATACAATCTCTGCTTTTTCAGGATCACGGAGTCAAAGAGATGGTACTCCAAGAGTTATTGAGGGAGATGTCAATAAGGTAGTGTTGACCACTTTAATGAAAACATTGGTTTTCAGTTGGTCCTAAATTGGCTGCACTTGTACCCGCTTCTGCCATGATGTAGGCAAAGGACTTAGTAAAACCTAAGGAAATTAAGGAACAGAGGATTTGCGGGTCAAGATTCCCATGATGACTCAGGGAATGTGAAGTTAACTACTAAAGGGGAGTAATAGTTTTCCTTCATATTTGAGTATCTGTGAAGGTTTAATTACGTGCTTATATTATAACATGCTTCATAATGCGCTGCTGCTATTACCAAGCACTGTTAAAAACAGATGTTATCTTTAGTCAATTCATGATACTCAGTTGTTCGACCCATGGATGGAAGGCTGAGTCTACCTTGATGGGACTCGAGCTAATGACCATCAACACGTGATTACGAGTTAGCCCACCTGAGGAAGCAGACATTCTGCGTGCAAACTTGCTATTACCACATGTAACTCCGCTCTAGCACAATCCAATCAGAGGTTAAATCCCCATGGAATGAGGAGAAATTGTGTGAGACCAATTTTGTTTGGTTAAAAAACCACATGGAATTCCCAAATCCATGAGATTTAAGGCTTACATTTAACACCTGCTTTGAACTGGTGGTATATGTTTCCAGAAAGCACTGGGTGAGGTGAGGGGTCAGAGAGGGGGGAATAGGGGTGAGACAACAAAGATGATTTCTGAAAGGAAAAAAAAATGAGGAACGGGGCTGGGGTGCTGCAGATCTTGACACACTCAGGTCAGACAGAAAAAGCCACTGAACTGGAAAATATGAGGAATCCAATGGAAACTCAGGAGCCAAAGCAACTTGAATGGAAGGTATAGAATTATGCTTTCACATGAAAGCCCTGGGGGTGAGTGAGGAAACAAACTTAAGGAAAAAGCTAACAGACACTAAAATGTTAAAGAAAGTAAACCCAGACCCATTGAAAATACTAGCTCATAAATAGGTCATTTGGACCACAATGAACCAGTTGATAACTGTTGATGATTGTTTGGGAATGGAGGTATAGTTTAACTTCTATTGGCTAGACATGATACTGTTGTCATGAAGAATTCAAGGTGAAGGTTGTCAATAAAGATTTAGACATGTTTATGCCATGGTATGGCTCTTTGTCTTATCTGTATATTAGAATATAAATACCTGTGTGCATATTTTATTCAATAAAGACTAACACAGGAAGGTTACAGTGTAGGGTTGGTGGTGTTGTGAAAGGAGTAAATCAAAGGATATCTTCTTGGTGTTTATGACATATCTTCTGCTATAATATCCTTGATAGATCTGTAAAGAGTTTGAATGTCAACCAGCTGATGGTATTAAAAGTGGTGACTTCACAGTCACCAGGCCTGAATTTTTGATTCCAGATAGGATCTTATAACCATCAATACAAAGGGTGAGTCCCTCAATGATCATCAATTATCAGGGTAATCTCTAACACAGAGTAAGGATGGAACACCCTAGTCACTCATTCACATTTTAGACAAAAAAACAGTTTTAGAGTGACCCTTTCAGACACTACCAAATATAGGAAGATGAGTGATTGGATCACACTTTTCCTTCTGAAACATAGCTGGAACAATACTCTAATCCTTCTTGAGTGTTGCCATTTTGGTGGTGTTTAAAATCTCACACTGTGACACACTGGGGAAGTTGGGAGAAGGAGTAGAAGAGACACTGACTTTAGAAGTATTTATTGAATTCTCATCAGCTGTGGAGTTTCTAGTTTACAACTGGAATTTTCACCCTCAGTTTCCAGGCCCTGATCTTGGCCTATCTACCATCTGGTCCAAAATAGGTCTTCAGAAAGACATTCCTACAGCTATGTCGCCTAGTATTCTTTAGCTACAATAAAATAGCCACTCTTAATGACAAACAATTTCTATGACAACATCATTTCATGTAATCTTTAGCAGTTAGTGGCCACTAGAAGAGCTAGGCCTCAGACAGATGGTAAGGACCAACACACAAACTCAGAAACACTTTAGACATTACCTCCTGTAACCCAAAGGCTGTTGTAAACATGGTAGTTATCACATCTGTTTTCTGGGTCAACCACTTTCTTATTAACTTTTTCTGTAATAGCCCTCCAAAAAAGGTGAAAGTCAGCATCTGGTGGAGTCCTGCCAGATAAGGGAACAAGGGAACTTCAATATGGATCAACGTTGTGTAGTGCCTGCAGACCACTATTGAAAAAACAAGGCCCCATCCAGCCCCATCCACCCCATTCTACTCCACCTCTGACCTTGTTTCACCTTCATTTTTGCTTTGTATTACTTTCCAACTCCCCCATGTTTATTTTGTTTTAGATTTTTTCCCCCATGTTAGTCTGTTTTTGCACCCCTCCAACCCAACCTCTTGCCATCAAAGAGGCTGGCAGTGTTGCTGATGCCTACACCTCTTGTGACCAATGGCGGCACAAATGGGTGACCCAACTTCATTTTGGGGAGGCGGAAGCGCTGCCACACCAGGGTCACCCACACACAGCAGTTGTTTTTTTTCAGTGAATGTCTGTTTTTTTAGTATGCACACACATAAATATAACTAGTGCCATGCATGCCAGAAGGCCAGGTCCAGCAGCCAACCCACCTGCATGCACACAAACCCAAGTTGTGCATGTCTCAAGCCGTGAGCACCATAAGATTGGATGCAGTGGGTGTTTTTAAATTTTTTTCTGGATCAGCGAATCCACTGCATTGATCTGTGGATTCGCGGATCAAATAAAAACAAAATTGGGCAACTGTTTGCCCACAAGGGTTCCCTAAGGAACCCTTCTATTAGTCCTATGGGGTCAGGATACCTGTATCCTGACCCCTTATGTGTTTTTTCACACTACCTCTCCCACCCCCCCAGCTGATGCGACAAACAAAATGACGGCTGCAACTTTTCTGTCAGGTTGCGGCCAGCCAATCAGGGCCTTGTTTTTCCCCTGCATCTGCAGATTTAAATCTGTGGAGGATCCGCGTCCCTATATATCTATATTTTTTAACTCTAATATCTCAGAAACTAATAAACAGATTTACACCAAATCACAAAAAGTGTGCTTTCTGGACCAAGAGCTAGCTTACTGCTAGATTTGGTGTAATTCCGTCCAGCGGTTCGAACTGCAGTTGTGTTCAAAATCCATTTGGGAAAATGCAAGAGGAAAACTTGATTAAGGTCCTCACGTTTTCTCAGCCCCTGCTTGACAGATCAACCTGAAAGTTTCAAGACAGCAGCTGAACTGGCCGAAGTATACATTTTGAAAATCTCGTAAAGATTTGTCAAGTGGCACCAACGTTATTGGGAAAACAATATAAAACTCTCCCTATGGAAACTAGGTCCTAACTAGAACTACCACTGCCGACTGCCAGTAGGCTGTAATATATTTTTATATATATATATATATATATATATTAATATACATAGTACAGGTACATACACCAGTAGGTTGTTATAGTTAGGACCCAGTTTCCATAGGAATAGCATTTTTGGTTTTGTCAATAACTTTGGTGTCATTTGACGTAGCTTCACAACATTTTCAAAATTAGAACAACACTCAGTTCATTGGCTATTTTGAATGTTTCAGCATTATTTATTTAGCGAGGCTGAGAAAAAGGGGAGCCCAAAACACTTTTTCTCCATGCAATTTTCTAGGGATTTTGAGACACAACTACAGCGCAAACTGCTAGACAAAAAAGCACCACATTTAGCAGAAAGGTAGCTCTTGGTCCTGAAAGTGCCCTTTTATGATTTGGTGTAAATCCCTTCAGTAGTTTTTGAGATATTAAAGAAAAAACAAAATTGTGTATCTAGTGATGCAGCACCGCTACCGGTTAATCCGTGGATCCACACACCAAAGCAAGGCCCTGATTGGCTGCCTACAACCTAAGAGGAAATTGCAGCCACCATTTTATATATCGGGGAAAGTACCCTGGGGCTGAAGTTTATTTGAAGGGGTCAGGGTAGAGGTTGCCTGACCCCATGTTTGTGTTACATAGGTGCTAAAAGTAGGTATGATGGATACAAATGACCTGCAAATCTGCAGATCAGTTGTGGATTTTGAACCCTGCTATGGATCAGCTGATCTTGCTGCACATTAAAAAAATATACTCACACCCCACTCACAGTCCCCACATAGACACTCACACACCTGCTCACAAACCCAAACAGACCCACTCAGACCCACGGACAAACTCACAGACACTCAGACACCCACTCACAGACTGACACAAACACTCACACACATTCACAGACCCCACAGACACTCACACACCCACTTACAGGAGAACCACAGAGACACTCCCAGACCTACTCACAGACCCACACAGACACTTGCACACCCATTCTCTGACCCACACAGACACTCACAGACCCACAAACATACTCACAGACTCTCAAACACTGACACACCCACCCCTTCACACACACAGATACTCTCAGACTCACTCACAGATCCACAGAGACACTATCAGACCCACTCATAGACCCATACAGATACTCAGACACTCATTCACAGACTCACACAGAAACTCTCAGATCCACTCACAGACCTACACATAAACTCTGAGTCCCATTCACAGACCACCACTGACACTCTCTGACCTACTCACAGACCCAATCAGACACTGTCAGACCCACTTACAGACCAACATAGACAGTCACACACCCACGCACAGACAGACATGCATACACCCACTGATAGACCCACACAGACCCTCACACACCCACTCATAGAGCCACAGAGACACTCTCAGACACACTAACAGACCCACACAGGTACTCTCACATCCTGTTCCAAACCCACACACTCACTCAGAGATCCACGCAGATGCTCACACACCCACTCACAGACCCAGACAGACACTCACAGACCCAGATAGACACTCTCAAACCCACTCACAGACCCACACAAACACTCTCAGACCCACTCACATACCCACACAGTCACTCAGACATCCACTCACAGACCAACATAGTCAGTCACACACCCACTACTCACAGACTGCAAATACTCTCACACATCCACTCAGAGACCTCCAAAGACGCTCACACCGCCACTCACAGACCCATACAGGCACTCACAAAGCCACTCAGAGACCCACATAGACACTCAAGCACCCATTCATGGACCCACAGAAACACTAACACACCTACTCACACACCCAGACAGACACTTTCAAACCCATTTACACTGTCAAACCACTCACAGAAGCCCCCAGACACTCAGACACTCACTCCCAGACTGACACAGACACTTACACACCCACTCACAGACCTACACAGACACTCACACACCCTCTTACAGACCCTGACCGACACTCACGCACACACTCACAGAACCACACAGACAATCTCAGATCCAATCACAGACTCTCACAGACACTCAGGCACCAAGTCAAAGACCAACAGACACTCACACACCCACTCATAGACCTATACAGACACTCACACATCCACCCTCAGACCCACTGAGACACTGTCACACCCAGTTAGAAACCCACACAGATACTCACACACCCAATGAAACATCTATACAGACACTCACACACTCACTCATGGATCCACAGAAACACTCACACACCCACTCATAGACTCACACAGACAATCTCACACCTCCTCACAGACATATACACTGAGTGACACACCCACTGTTACAATGATGAAACCACTTTCATATTCATTAAGACATCCTGTAGTGTTGCTGGCATATATAGGATGAGTGTGTTTGGGTTGTGGATCCATGACAGATCCGTGGATCAAAATAATATTTATAAAAATAGAATTGACAAAAAAAATCTTTCTTCAGTGAAAGGATTGGCTCTGAAAAGACCTTTAGGCCCTCATTATGACCCTGGCAGCCTTCTGACGGCCGGGGTTATTGTGGCGGTATTACTGCCAACAGGTTGGTGGTACATACTGCGACATTATGAGATTGGCGGGTTAGCTGCAGCCAACCGACCACTTCTCTACTCATACTGCCATGGTGGTATGAGCGACCGGGCCAGAGATGTTTATCTCCAGCCTGGCAGGTGACGTTGTACTGTCCATGGCATTAAGAGCCATTAACAACGCCGTGAAAACCTGGCAGTAGGCCCTACCGGTGGCAGGGAATTCCTTCTTTGTCACTGGTAGGTGGAAACCCCACCCCCACAAACGCTCACCTGACGCCGCCCACCCCCTCCATTCAATCTCACCCAACCCCCTACACACATTAACCCCCACCCCGATACACAAACTAACCCCAACCCTCTCCGATCTACTCACTCACCCCACCCCCTCCGATACATTCACAACCCCCCACCCCCATACACACACCCACAGACATGCACCCAGACACCCACAGGTACCACACAGACACCCATTCACTTACACTGGCATACATGCATTCATACACACACTGGCATACATGCACTCATACAAGCATACTTCCAGACTTACTCACACACATTCTTACACACAATCAAACTGACATGCAGACATGCACTCACTTCACCATTCTTACACGCAGTCACTCACACACATACAACCACGGATATAACACAACACTCACAAACGCATTCACACACTCACACACTCACACATTCATGCACACACTTAGACACACACACACAACACCCCCAACCCTCCCACTCCCTCCCCTGTCGGACACCCGACTTACCTTGTCCGGCAAGGAGGTCGTCCAGCAGGGAGCGGGAAGGTGCACTGCTACCGCCAGCAGCACCCCGCCAGGAGAACACTGCCAGGCCATATCACTGGTCATAATACGGCTGGTGGCGTTCTACTGGAGTGGCGGTGGCCAGGTTGACACCTTCCGCCACTATGAACACTGCCAGATTTCCACCCTTATTGTGGCGGAAGTCAGGCAGTGCTCATAATATGGCAGATGGATGGTAGCTGCCATGGTGGTATGTTGGCGGCCGTCACCGCAGCAGTAGGCAGTATTTACCGCCTATGCTATAATGAAGGCCTTAATGTTTATGAAGTGTAGATGATAACTACACATAAAACAGGATGCAGTCTTTCAAGCGCTAGATGACTACCCTGTTGCTTTTCTCCGTCAAATAAACTCTATCATTTCTATATATACCATCCATATCAAAGCACTCATGTTGTGGTCTGTAAGGAATGCAGAAACAGTGTTATTAACACGTTTCCTGGATTTGTCGATCTGTGGGCAAAGATCACTCACCCAATTCCTTTCTGAAATTGGCAAATGTTGGAAAATACCAAGACAAAGTGGGGAAAAAGTGCCATTAATTTACCAAGGGTATCTTTCAGTATAATTTCAAGTCCTACCCAGTAACTATGCCCAGGTCATTGCCACCACAGTGCACAATCATAAAGTCTGGAAGTTAGAAATCCATAATGCTTTCAACCAAAGGGAGTAATTGATGCCACTTTAACCCTTTCTGACCAACCCAGGTAATATCAACAGAAGATAAACCCAGGTCCCTATACCACAATACCACACTTTCTAGCACTTTCTGTAGCCCAAAACACAAATCAATGGCCCACAATCCACACTTTCAGCCTTTTGGAGGGAAGCAGGAGTAGCAAACAGGAGAAGACAGCAGCTGGATAACACAGATTTAAAATAAAAGACTGTTAAAGTATGTTTGGGATATGCCTATATTTCCAAACACTTAACCACACCTGCTACAGTTGGTTTAGAAGTTAGCATGCTGCTCTTTGAAAGTATTCTGAACTTTTGACCTACTGCTAACAGAGAATGTTTTAAACGTGGTCACTATGGTAATGGAGCTACAGGAGCATAGGGAGTGGGGAGGAAAGAGAAGACTAGGCTGCTACCTTGGCATGAGAGTGGTACTAAAAGAAAGGGTGAATAAGGAGTGTTAGGTTTTTCATTTAGTTACGTTGAGTATGAATGAGATTGTTTAGCAGTGCCTTTGTGAAATGGGTTTTTCAGGGTCCCACAAGGATACGCTGCAATTGTATACGGGGCCACACTGATGGATGCGGCAGATCCATATATCTTTGCAAGACCCCTACCAAATTGAGCTTCTTTAGAGCAATCTTAGAAAGGGCTAACAATATTGATCATTCAGAAGTAGTAAGGCATAAGTCAAAAATAAAAGGGAGGTTGTGATTTGTTTTCTGCCTGAGTAACCTTGAAAGCAAAGTTGAAAAGGTTGCCTTTAATGGTTTCCTTGTATGAGAGTGGTTTACCATTCTTATGCATGATAATCCTCATTTTCAGTAAGAATAGATTCTAACTAATACTGACAAAAGAATTGGATACCAACAAAGACATTTCACAGGTATGTGAATAAGGCCGCACTTTTTTAAAGAAAAAATGTGTTCCAAAAAACATGTGTGTGTATGAGGTGGATGAAGGTGTCTAGCGGGTACAGAAGAGTAAAAGGGAAGAAAAAAGGGAGAGCATATAATTGTATTAAACAATAGTACATTGACCTGCAAAGGATGAAGAAAAATTTGTAAGTAGTATTAGGGAAGTAGATGAAAAATGTCAGTGAATACGTGAGTAGTACATAGTTTGTACCAAGTAAGAAACTCAATAGATTTTTATACAGCAAGTTTCAGTTTTGGAGAAGTGAGTTTGATAGCATACTGCTATAACAGAGTGTAAGTAACACACTGCATTAAATTAGTATTTCTCACCAGCATATGCCAAAACTCATTAACACAGCAGATAAGTTGTACATAGAGTGCTTTACATACCTATTAAGAGACCCATGGAGTTACTAAGAGAGGTAGTCATACACTGACATATTTACTAGGCCTGAGTGGAGTTTGCAGAGTTGCACTACACAAAGTTGTTCTATGCGGAGCTCCGCGAATTGCCCAAAAAACTCTGCTGCACTACAGACGCTCAGCACCTTTACAATGATCATATGAGGTGGAGTTGGCCCAGCCCCTAAGGAGTGTCGAAGTTTGTCCAACCAAATACAAAGGTTTATTACTGCTTCACAAGATTAGACATATCAGGAAGGTTACTGGTGAGGGTCTGGCCTACAATCTTACTACAATACACAGATGCATGCACTGATATACCCAGGCAGACACTCATACATACACTAACAGACCCAGGAATACATGCATACATACACTGACTCACCCAGGAGCACAATGACGCATACACTGACAAACCTAGGTACACACTGACACATACACTGGCACATCCAAGCGCACACTGACATAGCCATGCACACACTGACACATATGCTGACATACCCAGGCAAACACTGACACATACACTACACACCCAGGCACACACTGATGTATACACCAATACATCCAGACACTGATAGATAACACTAAGATACCCAGGTACACACTGATGCATATACTGATATGCCCAGGCAAACACCAATGCATACACTAACATACACAGGCACACAATGATACATACACTGACACAACTTGGCACACACTGACACATACACTAATGCACCTTGGCACACACTGATGCATTAACTGACACCCAAGCACACACTGACACATACACTGACACACCCAGGCACACAATGTTGCATATACTGGTACACAGAGGCACACTCTGAAGCGTTCACTAGCACATCCAGGCACACACCGATACATACAGTGGCATAACCTGGCACACACTGACACATACAATGACATACTCATACATAATGATAAACACTGATACACCCTAGGAACTTACTGATGCATAGACTGACACCCCCAGGCACACACTAATGCATACGCGACACACCCAGGCATACACTGATAGATAAAATGACACACCAAGGCACACACTGATGCAAACACTGACACATACTGGCACTCATTGATGTGTAAACTCATACACCCTGGAGCACACTGATGCATATGCTGACATCCACAGACACACTGATGCATACAAAGAAACATCCAGGTACACACTAATGCATACATGGTCGCACCCAGACATGCACTGATACATACACTAACACATCAAGCTAAACAGTCGTGCATACATGGAGGCACCCAGGCATACATTGGTACGTACACTGACACCCCAGGCACACACGGGTGCATACACTGACCCACCCAGGTACAAACTGATGCATACACTGACGCACTCTGGTACACACTGATGCATGCACTTACACATCCAGATGCACACTGCTACATACACTGAAACTCCCTGTCACACACTAATACATACACTGCCACACCCAAGCATGCATACACTGACTTACCCAGGTATACACTGACACAAACGCTGACACACCCAGACACACACTGGTGCATACACTGACGCACCCAGGCACACGCTAGTGCATACACTAACACATCCAGTCAGAAATTAATGGATACACTAAGACACCAAGGTACACACTGATGCATACACTAACACTCCAGGCACACACTGATACCTACACTGACCTACCCAGGCACACACTGGTGCATACATTAACACACCCAGGCACACATCAACACATATACTGACACACACAACCAAATACTGATGCATACACTGACACACCCTGGCACACACTGACACATAGGCGGACATGCTGAGACACACTGATGCAGATGTTGACACACCTGGGCACACACTGATGCATACACTAGCATACCCTGGCACACACTGACTCATACAATGCCACACCCAGGCACACACTGATGCATACACTGACACACCCAGGCACACAATGATGCTTACACTGACATTCCCAGGCACACAGTGATGCATACACTGTCAGACCCAGGTACACGCCGTTGCACCCAGGCACACACTGATGCATATACTGAGATATTAGGGTACACACCGACTTATACATTGATGCACTCCAGCACACATTGATGAATACACTAACACACCCAGGTAAACACTCATGCATACACTGAGACATCTAGTCATTCACTCATACCTACACTAACAAAAACAGGCACACACTCATGCATACACTGACACACATTGGCACACACTAGGTGCATAAATTAACACACCCAGGCAGACACTAATGGTCACACTAAGACACTCAGGTACACACTGATGCATACACTGACACGGCCAAGCACACACAGATGCATAATCTGACATACACGGGCATACACTGACCCACACACTAACACATCAAGGCACACAATTATGCATACACTGATTCACCCAGGCACACACTGACAAGTACACTGATAAACCCTGGCACACACTGATGCATACACTGCCACACCCAAGCATGCATACACTGACATACCCAAGTACACACTGATGCATATGCTGACACACCCAGATACACACTTGTGCATACACTAACACAACCAGGCACCTACTGATGCAACGACTGACACACCTAGGCACACACTGATGCATATATTGACATACCCTTGCATGTGCTGACGCATATCCTGAAACACCCAGGCACACACTGATGCATACACTAACACACACTGGCACACACTGATGCATACGCTGACATACCCAGGTATACACTGATGCATACACTGATGTACCCAGGAACACACCGATGATTACATTAACACCACAAGGTTACACACTCATGCATACACTGAGACACCCAGGCATACACTCATACCTACACTGACACACCCAGGCACACTCATGCATACACTGACACACCCAGGCACCCACTGATGCATACACTAACACTCCTTGGCACACACTGATGCCTACACTGACACATCCATGCACACACTGATGTATATCCTGATAAACCGTGGCACACACTGATCCATATGGTGACACTCTCAGACACACTGGGGAATACACTGACACACCCAGGTACACACTGAGGCATACATTGATGCCCCAGGAACACACTGTTGCTTATACTAACACAACCAGTTGCACACTCATGCATACAATGAGACACCCAAGAATACTCTCATACATACACTAACAAACCCAGACGCATACTCATGCATACACTGACACACCCTGGCAGACACTGAGCTATACATTGGCAAACCCTGGCACACACTGATCCATACGGTGACACACTCAGACACACTGATACATACACTAACACACTTAGGTACACACTCATGCATACACTGAGACACCCAGGCATACACACTTACATACACTAAGAAACCCAGACATACACTGATATATACACTGACACACTCAGGCAAACACTGACACATATACTGGTACAACCTGGCACACACTGCTGCATACACTGACACACCCAAGCATGCAAGCACTGACACACCCAGGTACACACTGATGCATATGTTAACACAACCAGAGACACTCTGATGAATACACTGACACACCTAGGTACACACTCATGCATACACTAACACACCCAAGCTCACACTGAGGCATATAAAATGGTCCCAACATGGCAAACTGTGGAACTCATGGCGGAAGATCAGATGACGCTGTACCAGAGGTATATGTCTCAGGAAAAACTTCCCCCACTGATGATATTGAAGGATTTCTGCGCTAACCCTCCCTCTCAGCACAAGCTAGGCGTCTGGGGTGAATTGTTTTAAGGCATTTTAGAATACTAGAAGTACCACAGGATTATTTATTTGCAGTTGCTCCGGAAAATATGTGTTGCATTGCATGCACTTAACCTTCTGTGCCATTACTTTCATCTCCTCCGAAGGATTCGTGAAAAAGTTCCACGCAACCCTCTCCTTTTTTGGTGTTCTTTTTTCTTAAGATGAAGAGCTCCCTAGGTCATGTGGTGGATTCTCAGGGGCAGATGCCATGTTTTGAATTAAAAAAAACGTAAAACACCAAGACAAAAACAAAACTGTTGCTATTTGTGGAGAAGTGTGAAAATTCACAGCCTCAACTAAAGGATGGAAAAAGGAGGGGACTTACTCTATAAATGATTGAAAGGTGTTTAAATTAGTAGAATCCATTTGTTCCTGTGACACATGAGATTCGTGATGATGTTGCAACACCATCGCAAATCTGTGAAATGTATTAAAACAAGGTTTAAAACATTTTTTACTACAATTATGTGTTTTATTACTTATTTAGAAAACCTCTGACCTCAAACAATACTTTTTAAGTGTCTATATACGTTTCTAGATGTTTGTAACACCTTGTGTGTGTCAGATGGCTGAGAGCCATCTGATTCCACAAGGCTCTTGCGCGCATCACAGAAAATCCCTCTGGTGTGGGCACCAGAGAGATTTCCTTTCTGCTAAAAAGTATCCAGTGCTGGGGAATAGCTTCCTCAGCTCTTGAGGGTGTTTTGGATTTTCAGTGAAATGATGATCAGCGCGCATTGTTGTCATTGAACTGAAAACAAAAACGAAATGAGCCAATCGTCTCATTCCACTTTTACTGCCTTGGTGCTCAGGGGGCTATCTCAGCCCCCCCAGGCACAGAGGCAGATGATAGAGGTACCATTGGAAAGGAGAGAATCTCCCAAATACTGATCCACCCACTAGACACCAGAGAGTTGGGAGCGGCACCTTCGGCAGGGGCGTTAACTTCTCCTGTATGTTTTAAGGCCAATTCAGTCTTTCACCCCCCAGGGAGGGCAAATGGGGGCAATAGCCCCTGCTCTGCCCCCTTAGGGGGCAGAAAGCCCATTAGGTAAAAGGGATCTTTTTTTATTGATATGTAGGGGTGGGGGCTGCCCAAAATTGACCTAACACTGTCCTCTATACAAAATAAATATGAACGGTCTTTCTGCTCCCTCCTGGGGGTCAGATGGGTATTTATTACCCCTGATCTGTCCCTCGGGGGGTATAAATCCCATTAGACACCAGAGACTATTTTTTTGTTAGTGTGAGGGTGGAGCTGCCCAGAATGGGCATGGTAATGTCCCCACCCTTCTCCCCAAAAGAAGGCCACTTGGGGGGGGGTGGCAGATGAGGACTATTACCCATGGTCAGCATGGTAATAATGGGCACACAGTCTTTCTGCCCGCCTGGAGGTCATATAGGGTAATAACCCTTGATCTGCCCCCGGGGGGCAGACAGCCCACTAGATGCCAGGGATTTTAAATTAGAGGGGTGGGTGCAGCCACCATCATGAGTATGACCCCTACCCCAACTGAAATGGGTAACATGGCTAAACCATTTCATCCTAATGGCAAGCAAGAGGGCATTTGATTCCTTTGGGTTTTGATTTTACATATGGGCCAAGAGAGCTAGGCTAACTCCCAATATAATCCTACTTCCAATGGTGAGCAGCTGTACTTTTTAGACTTGGGTGGGCTGCCACCTAGAAAAACCTACCACACCCAGGCACTTCTGAAAACTAAACAGCTGATAAAATGTCCAGGGGGGTGCACTTCACATGCTCCCTACACCATTTTCTTGCCCACAATGCCCTGCAAACCTCCAACTTTGCCTGCAATCACATATTTTCCATACATTTCAGTGATGAAAACTTCTGGAATCTGCGGAAATCCACAAAATTCCTACCACCCAGCATTGCCCCATCTGAACTGTTAAATATTCTGCTCTACTTGTCTGAGAGCCCAAAGCATAGTCAGCTTAAAAATGTATGAAAAAACGGACCTTTTGGACTCGCTTTGGTTACCCCTCATTTTCTACATGTTTTGGCCATTTTCTGACGCAGGCACTTGGCCCACCTACACAAGTGAGGTATCATTTTGATCAGTAGACTGAGAGGAACACTGGGAGGTAGGAAAGTTGTGCTGGTGCAGTGATCCCACACTGAATTGTGAGGAACATTTGATTTTTTTTTAGCTAAATTTGAGGTTTGCAGGGGATTCTAGTTATGAAAACCTCGGGGGAGCCACACCTCCTTGGACTCCCTCGGGTGTCTATTTATCAGAAACGTCTGGGTTTGGTAGGTTTCCCTAGATGGCTGCTGAACCCAGGATGAAAAACGCAGGTGCACCCCCTGGAAAAACAGGCCATTTTATGATAGATAATTTTGATGTCTCCACAATATTTTTTGGACCCTTCCATGTCAGGGGCACCTGGCCTAAACACATAAGTGAGGTATCATTTCTATCGAAAGACCTAGATAAACACTGTGTGGTAGGGAATATGTGGCTCCTCTCAGATTCCAGAACTTTCCACAACAGAAATGTGAGTAAAAATGTGTTCTTTCAGACACATTTTGAGGTTTGCAATCGATTCTGGGTAACAGAACCTGATGAGAGCAACACACCCACCCCATTCTGGATCTCTGTGGGTGAATAGTTTTAAAAAATGTACAGGTTTGCTAGGTTTCCCTAGGTGCCAGATCAGCTACAGCCCAAAATCCATTGCTAGGTTAATGGCAAAAAAATGGTCAGTTTTGGCTCTAAGAATGTGGTGTTCAAATTGAGTTTCGGGCCGTTTTGCACTAGGCCTATCCACACAAGTGAGGTGTCATTTTTATCAGGAGACTTAGAGGAATGCTGGGTGCAAGAAAGTTTGTGGCTCCCCTTAGATTCCAGAACTTTCCATCACAAAAATATGAGGAAAATGGGTTTTTAGACACATTTTGAGATTTGCAAAGGATTCTGGGTAATAGAACCATTGATTCCCCTGGGTGTCTGATTTTCAAAAATGCTCAGGTTTGCTAGGTTTCCCTAGGTGGCGGGTGAGCTAGGGCCCAAAATCCATGGCTAGGCTCATTGTAAAAAAGGGTCAGTTTTCAGTGGAAAAATGTGCTGTGTCCAAGTTTCATTTTGGGCTGCTCCTTTTGCAGGCATTAGGCCTACCCACACAAATGAGGTACCATTTGTATCGGGAGACTTAGGCAAACACAGAATAGTAGAACAAGTGTTATTACCAAGTGTCTTTCTCTGCATTTGTGCCCTCCAAATGTAAGACAGTGTGTAAGAAAGAATGCATTTTTTAGAAATGCCCTTTAGTTTAAATGCTAGTATGGGTACCTCCAAACTCAGAGATTTGCAAATAACCGTTGCATCTAAACTCCATAACTTGTGCCCATTTTGGAAATACAGAGGTTTCCTGGATACCTATTTTCCACTCTTTATATTTTACCAAATGATTTACGGTATTCCCGGTACACATTGAAAAACCATTGCAAGGTGCAGCTTAGTTATTGGTTCTGGGTACCTCGGGTTCTTGGTGAATCTACAACCCCTATATATCTCCACAACCAAAAGGGTCCAGCAGATGTAATGGTTTATTGCTTTAAAAAATCTGCTATAGTTAGAAAAACTTACAGATGAAAATGTAGACACAAATGGCTGTCATTTCAACTCAATTTCAATATTTTTTTATTTCAACTGGTACAATCTTTAGGAAAACCTTGACAGAGCTACACAAATGATCCCTTTCTGAATTTGAAATTTTCTCTACTTTTCAGAAATGTAAAGCTTTCCAGGATCCACTGTTGGTTTCACACCCATTTCTACCACTAATTGGAAGGAGACTGAAATCACAAAAAATGAAAAATAGGCTATCTCCCAAAAAAATGCCAAAACTGTGTTGAAAAATGTGTTTTTCTGATTCATGTCTGTCTGTTCCTGAAAGCTTGGTAGATGGTGATCTCAGCACAAAAACCCTTTGTGGATGCTATTTGCAAAAAAACAAAACTCGGATGCTTTCTTCAGCAGCAATGTTTTCCCATTTGTCCACAAAACACCCCAAATTTAGCTGTATTTTGGCAGATTTCTCAGTCTCCTATAGGGGAATCCACAAACCCTGGGTACCTTTAGATTTCCCAAGATGTTGGGGAAATAAAGGACACACATTTGGTGTGGATACTTTATGTGAACAAGAACTTATGGGGGCCAAAACACAAACTACCCCTAAGAGCCAAAAAAGGCTTCACACTGTTGGGGAAAAGGCCTAGCAGAAAAAGGATTTAAAAACACACCAGATTCAAGTACCTCCTGAAAATCCAGATATACATGATGGGACAGTTTGCAATGTATCCACAAATCCAAAAAAAACATATTTCTCTTTGCACACAATCACTTTTTTCTCTTTTATTAGCAGCAATGTCTCACAAGACATTTGCACAAACCCTAATATAAATGTTAGGGGCCTTCAGGGATGAGAAAATGTGTATTCTCACACCAGGAATAGTACCCCCTGGGGAACTCAATGTTGCCATATGTCACTCAATCTAGAATGTCCAAACACAGCGTAAACTGACAGGAATACTCATGCAGCACAAATTCAGCAAATACTGACCGTGCCACAAAGTAACAATCACAGGTTATCCTTCTTTTTTCAGTTTGCAAAAGTTAAACAAATATAGACTATTACATCATTTAGTATGTGAAATACTCTTGATTTTGTGTTGCATCAAGCAGTACTACAGTGGGAATCCAGGGAGAATGGCAGAAGCTGCACAGTGTGACGGATTGTCTGGAGGAGGTGTTACTGCTGACAGGCTGAATGGGAATTGGGAAGTCTTCAAGCCCCTCTATTCCACCCATTAACGGTCTCTTTCACTGCTACCCTGTACGCAGGCCCACTGGAAAATTAAATTTACGAAACCTTAGAAATTCACTGAAAAAACACCAAGGTTACAATTTTATAGTTAGGACATGGGATCTAAAATAATTCACTGAAAAAAACATAGGTTTCATGAATATTATAGTTAGGAAAAAAGAATTAATAGAGCCTTAGAAATTCACTGAAAAAAACAAAGGAAGATAACAAACATTTTAGGGATGAGGGACGTTATAGTTAGGTTGACATTTAAAACGTGCAAAACCATAGAAATTCAGCAGTTATGGTTAGGTAACTAAAACACTAAAACATACGCCCCGCATGCACTGCTTATGATCTCACTTATTGCCTCACTCATGACATGATCAGTGACATCACTGATGACATCTCAAATTACATCACTGATGACATTATCCAGTGAGTGTGATTGATCTGTATATATGTAAAATATAGAAGAAAAAAAAAAATATATATATATATATATATATATATATTTTTTTTTTCCACTATAAAAAACAATCATTACAGGGACTATACAGGTAGGTTCTGAATTTACACGCACAAAACCATATACATTCAGTTGCTATATTTAAAGTTATTTAAAGTAGCTATAACTCATGCCCTATGTTAACTATAAGTTGCTCCCCTGCCATGCCGTTTTCTCATTAATAAGCATCCTACCCCGCACCATGCACAGCCTTAGAACGTGCACGGTGGGGATTGGCCATAAGGCCAGACCCTGCTGCTAACCCCTGTAGGCATCCAACCCTTAGCTACGCAGAGACTTCTGCCAAAAATGACAGGGCTTCTAGGTCTTTTTGCACATTTGTATACCTGTAGCTGTTAAAATGGAGACAAATGTGCTCTGTCCTCAACAGGGGTTGACAAGAAAAAAACCACTCCTCATAGTTACTACAGAAGATATTTTGCTCCAAAAGTGCAATGATACAATTACCTCCATCAAGGTTTTCAGATCATTTTTCAAGGTGGAACTGCGGACAAAACACACTTGCTTTACCTTGGCAAACAGCAATACGTTAGGATGATTTCTATGGAAGCGGAGCTTCAACTTGGTCTCCCGCTATGTTTATATTCGTAAATGCTTCCTGTTGACGTTTAATTTCTGTGAATTGAACATTGGTGCCAAAATGGATACTCAACTGCTATTTATCCAAGAAGAGTCCACAGTTTTGTGCAAAATGTCTACCCAACTGGAGTACTTTCTGCTGGCTAATGAGTAAGTGCTATCTCATTGAGTAAATTCATAGTGCACATTCTACTCTACCACCACATAAAGGACCTCAAGGTAATGCCTCCAGTGACAATGAAGTAATTGCTTCTTTGTTTGGTGAGATGTGCTCATAGTCCTACGTACCAGGAACACTTGGAGGGATTTTTGGTAAACTGCCCATCATGTTTGAAAAAGGCAGGAAGATCAATGCATACCACTAACATATAGGGGCGGCATCAAACGGACGGAGCTTTGAGGTAATTTTGCTCATTTCCAAAGTCGTCTTAATTAAAAGGATGGACTCTGGTTTCTGCTGCATAGGACACACGAGATTTAGGTAGACCACGGGGAAGCTTCAATTCCTGTGGAGTCTCATTGCTCTCTGCATGCAGAAGCAATTGTTTCATCTGTTTCCGCTCCCAGCGAGCAGGAGCAGTTTTCCTACTCCTGCTAGCTGGTAAAGGGCTTACAATTTGCTCTTGCTTGGTGGGAGCTGTGGGAGCTGTGACAGCTCCCACCAAGTGACAGCAAACTACTATGTCCGGAGGGTGGGCACCTTAGGAAATAGGGAGCAGGCCTTGGGGGGTGGTGGCCCCCAGGGCCATTGGTGAATCTAAGGGGGGGGGGCACATGGCCCCTTCCTTTCTTCAGCATAGTGGCAGCCCTAAGCATGGCCACACCTCCCACCTAAATATTTTCCATGCCCTGGCAAGGTGGTGGTCCCAAGGGATGAATATGGCCCAAGGTAGCCCCCTCCCCTTCGACTATCACTGTGTCCCAGGGAAGTAGTGGTCACCAGGCAAATTCAAATTCAGGAGGGGATCTACAAGGCCCCCCTCTTATTACCAGGCCAATCCCAAGGAGGTGGTGGTCCTCAGGGTCTTAAAAGGCCTACAGAGTGGGGCAATATGCACCCCACCTTTTTATTGATTTTCTTAGGCCATGGGGAGATGGCAGTCCCCGGGACCCAAACTGGCCTTGTGAAGAGGTGCCACATGTGCCACCTCCCCAATATTGATAATAAAATATGCCCTATGGACCTGGCCCACACGGGGGCTGTAATCGAAACAAGTGTGGGAGACTGTGCTTATTTTTTAAAATCTTTTCCCCAGATTCACGGATCCACCACCATTTAAGGGGAACATTTTTTTAAAAAAAGCTTTTTGGCCCTGGGACCCCAGGACCATGCCTAGGGGGTTAAGGTATTCCTTCCCTGCCCACGTTTCTTTATTTTTTACTTTTGGGGGGGGGAATCAGCTCCATCCAATTCACAGAATGACTGCCAACACTTTATGGTTGAAATGTTGGCAGCCAATCAGATATCAGCACGGGCACTGTCAGGGCCGCATCCCTAGATATCTATATTTTTTAACATTAAATATCTCTGAAACTACTGAAAGGATTTACACTTCATAAAAAAGGGCACTTACTTGACCAAATTTGGTGTAATTCCTTCCAGCGGTTCGGGCTGCAGTCGTGTCTAAGAACCCCAATGTAAATTGCGCGATGAAAAGCATTTTTTCCCCTCTCCCTTGATGAGTCACGTCGAAACTTTCAAGTCAGCAGCTGAAGTGAGTGGCAAACTTGTTTTGAAAATTTTGGAAAAACTCGTCAAACAGCACCAAAGTTATTGGCAAAACAAAAAATGCTTTTCCTGTGGAAACTAGGGGTCACATGTACAAAAGAATTGAGAGTAGCAAATCAGTTGCAAACTGGTTTTGCGAATGGAAAAATGGCTGTGCGTCATGTACGAAAGCCATTCGCAAACCAAAAAGAGCAATGCGACTGAATTGCAAGTTGCTGTTCTCTACAAAGGGAAATAGCAAGCTAGCATTAGGTAATCGCTAATAATGACTCGCAAATGGATGTATCATGGCTATCCACAATAGCTGCTCTGTATGTGACAGCAAGGAGAATGTGCATACTAGTTGCTCAGCAGAGGAGGAGGCAGAGACAAGAGAGGGTATTCTGAGTCAGGCTGACCATTTTTGACCAAGCAGAGAAGGAGATATATGATAAATACAGGCTAAGCTGCACTTTAATTTCGGAGTTAATTGACTTCTTGGAGCCACACCTAGAAAGCAGGACTCTATGAGGCAATTTCATCCCACCCTTGTCCGGGTTTGTGCTTGTTACACCTATTAACCACTGGTAGTTATCAGGATGTGGTCGCTGTTGCAGTTGTGTTGTTGCAAAGTGTCCTTTGGTGTTTCTTCTGCTCTTTCCTCAGTGTCATGCTTGTCAAAATCCATCACCACATATACATGTCCAGGAATGATGAGGAAATGCAGATTATCAAATTTCAATTTTACTGGATTGTAATATTCCCACCAGGTTATAGGGTGTATAGATGGGACACATGTGCCCATATGTCCCCCATCCCACTTTGAATACCCCCTTAGGAACCATACAAACACACAGTTCCTTAATATACAAGTGGTTTGTAATACCCACAACGTAATCCCTAACAGTATATCACAATACCCAGATAGCACCCATGACTTCCACATGTTTAGGAACAGTGGAATATACAGTGAACTGGAAAGAAGGGAGTTTGATGACGGATACGTATTAGATACTGACAAATACAGTAAATGTTGATATGTAATTGCCCAGTCCCCACAAAATGTGTGTTGACTCACATGTCTATATGTGTTTTAGGTGACAGTGTGTTTGCCCTATAGCCCAGGATCCTCACACCTACCTTTCTCTCATCACCCAAATTGAAAGGTAATACCACACTGCTCATCGAATCACCAGGTGTGTGATAGGGAGGACAGTCTGCCTTCGGAAATCTTGTGTCCGCTGCGTTCATAAGGGTTGGAGGGGCTTGCAATACAGACCACAAACTGCTTATAAGATTGTTGCACACAATATTACCTGCAGGAGTTGCCTACACATTGCAGTGTCCAAATTTGATTCAGAGGAGGAGTATCCTGGCCCACCTGTTCAGCAGCCAACAGAGGAAACCATAGTAGTGAGGGTAGAAGACACAGGGACCACATTCCTACACATTACTTCACAAGGTAAGACATTCTCAAATCCACTGCACTGCTAAAAAAAGGCCACCACACTTGATTGATTACTGATTGATTACTGAATGTAAAGCTACCTTTAATGGCAGGTGTTACCAAACAGTTGAGAGACAAGCGGTCATTCTAAATAACTGTGAGACCATGTCGTCAGCGTGTAGGTTGGTTACAGCACTGAGAACAAAAGGCAAACAAATATATCCTCTCCCTGATTGGTGCACCTCATTTGTTTTCTGGGAGTGTGTCTGGTACGTGAAGTGCCACCATGTTGATATGTAAGAATGTGACTGGTACTGCATTTCAGCACACGTGCATCTGTGGCACAGACACTCACTGTCAGGAGCCTCAGGACCCACACCACTAGTAATATTTGCAGTTGGGATTGCCTAAACTGCAGTTGTTATCTGCCCAAGGTCCCTTGAGACAACTCCACTAAGTGGCCCATCTCCACCTGTAGCGTCACAGTATGCTTGGATAGTAAAGTGGTGGCTTGTGTGAGTCTCCTAATGGCCCTGGTCATGGCATCCATGTGCACAACACTTCTCCTCCCCCTGTGTGTTTGAGTGATCCTGTGCTCCGAAATCTCAGTGTAGAGTTTTTCTAGGACACCTGTCCATGTGTCCCTGATTGTCTGGCAACTGACTGCCCACTGTGCTGAATCCTACTGTTATTGACTGTTGTATTGCCTGCAATTTGAGGTTTATCATTCTCATCTGTTTGTGCTGCAGGCACTGAACCTGCAGCATCAATGTCTCAAGCCCATAATACACTGATTGTTGTTCGGCAGTCGCCTGAGACCCAGAAGCCTGCAACTTCTGACGGTGCCTATGGACTTGCATAGTGGAGCACTACTATTGAGAACTGATGACTAGCTGCAGGGTTCGAATAGGTTGCTGTAAGGCATCCTCACCCTCTACTGATGGTGACTGTGGGGTGATGGACACACTGCTTGAGTGGCTAGGAGATGTGTGGGCTGACTCTCAAGAACCTATGTTTCCTTTTCCTCCATCTGTCCTTGTTCTTCACCCTCATCTGTAGGGCCTGCAATGTCTTCTCCAGGTGCATCTAATTGTATAATGGAGATAGCTTTAAAAAATGTTACGTGTGAAACACATTCTCTTTGGTCGTACAAATTCATTCTACACATTTCTGACACTGACTATACTGTTTCTGTCTATGACTACAATTCCAATAATGCACCATGTTGGATATTTTGGACATGGAATTTTCCCATCCTAATATGTGTGTTTAAGTTTGTTTGACATTCATGTGGACACTAGGTTAATGCTCTGAAATGTTGCATAATTCAAGTTTAGCAGTTACTTTGCAATGGTACAGGTGAAGACATGTCCAGGTTAGTAACTCCAATAACAGCCAGTGGCGCCAGGGTGCTCTCCACCATTGCCTCCAGTGTCATGGGTGAGGGTGCAGTATAGGGTCTGCCTCCTGTGGCATGGGACTCACTCAGGAGTGTTGCGACCATTTCCTTTGTGAGAGGGCGGAGGTCATACCACCTCTTGTGAATCTCTTCAACAGAGCACTGTGCCACACCCACACCATTTATTTTATGCTGCATCCCCTCCCATGTGCTGCACTTCAGTGTCTCTGGAACATTCATGGATGCCTGGTAAAACAGGAGGTCATGGTTGTTGCAACACTACTCAGTGAAAATCTTCAGTTCCTGCTCTGAGAACTTCAGTTTTCTCTTCCTCCCCCTGCCTTTTCCCCTGCTCCTGACTGGCCATTCCTGGTGTGGGTGACTGGTTTTTGGGGTCCTTAGATAATTTCCTTTGCTTTGCAGCTTTCCAGCCTCTCTCTGTGCCTCCCATCCAGGCTGCTGGGATCATAAACCTCCTGGTTCAGGGGTCATCTCACTGAAGCAGGAAGCAGAATTGCTATTGTTCAGTGTGATCGCAATTTGTGACTGCATTTGCTGTTTGCGACCGAATATGTAATTGCAAAATGCAATTTCTGATTATGCGAAGCGGATCGATGTCCATGTCGCTAATCCCTGGCGGCCAGCTGGGCAGTCAGCTGCTGTACATGGCATTTTGCGATGTCCTCAATGATATTCCCTAAAAATGGCAATTAGGAAATTGCAAAATTACGTTTTTGGTTCTTCTGGCCCTGGGTCCTAACTATAACTACTTACAGGTGACCACCAGATGTAATATACATGTTATATGTGTGTACTACCTACTGACAATTGACAGTAGGTAGCTATAGTTAGGATCTAGATTCCATTGAAAAGGGGTTTATTGACTTGCCTATATCTTCGGCCCCATTTTTGACAAATCTTTAAAGAATTTTCCAAATAAAGTGTGCCCAAGAATATTGTTGGGCATGAGAAGTTTTGGGATGATCCGTCAAGCAGGGGCCGAGATAAAGCGGGGGCCAAATAAAGTGCATTTCCCATTTTAATTCCCATAGGGATTCTGAACATGACTACAGCCCGAACTGCTGGACAGAATTACACCTAATGTGGCAGAACAGTAGCTCTTTGTCCAGAAAAAAGCCTTCTTGATATTTGGTGTAAATCTGTTCATTTGCTTTTGAAATATAAAAAAAAAAAATTGTATCTCTGGAGGTGCGAAAGCTTAGCAATTACTCCTGATCTTGTGGAGAGATCTGATTGGCTGCCAACACTTCAACCAGAAAGTGTTGGCAGTCATTTTGAGACTCAGCTTCAGCGGAGCCCAAAAAAAAAAATGAAAAGGGGGCAGGATACTGTTACTCTACCCCTCTAGCTTTGATGCAGGAGTCCCCTAGGGACTGCCGCAATGCTTAAAAATGTCATTTTTCTGAAATCCTCAAGAAAATCGCAGCGGATCCACACATTTTGCTGTGATGTAAACAAAAAAATCAATTGTGGTCTGCTTCGCTCCTTTTTACTTTTGCCCCCGGGTGGGCCAGGTCCAGGGGGCAGTGCCAAAATATAAGAGGGGGCATGGCCCCCTACAAGGGCTTTTCAAAACCCCAGGGGTTCCCACCTCCCCAAGGCTACGTATTATGAATGTGGGAGGGCCCGCGTGGCTTTCCGTGCCCTTGAGAATGCCACCTCCCTGGGGCAAATGTAGTTAAATAAAAGTAGGTAGGCCCAGGGCCTCCCCCTGCAGCACTGGGGAAACACCACCGCCCCAGGTCAAATGTACTTTAATAGTAGTGGGGGGCCATTTGCAGCCTCCTCCCTCTGCAGACTTGCGGACAACCACCTCCCCGGGGCAAATGTTGTTTAACACTTTTCTAGGGCTCCAATACCTTAAAGTAGGTGGTCGGTCGCAGACCACCAGCCCCGGGGACCACCATCTCCCCGGGGCAATGTATTTCAAGCAGCTCCTTGCTTGCGGGGTCCTAGCCAGCTCCAGCAGGAGTCGGGAGCCGGCTAGGGCCCCGGGGCCTTAATGCTCCCCTGCGGTCCCCAAATTTTTTTAAAACATTTTTTTAAAAACCATGCACAACACTAGTGATTATAGGTGGTTTGCTGCAGGTCAGGCCCTATAGCCAACCGCCACTACATACTGGTGAATGCCTGCATGACAGTGGTTGAATTAACGTATAGTGATTACAATCACTTTACGTTAAAGAGACTGTAGAAATTCCCTGAAAAAAACAAAGGTAACAGGGACCCCATAGTTAGGAAATTGATAAAAAAAAATTATTGCAATTCCCTAAAAAAAACAAAGGCTACAGGGACGTTATAGTTATTTATATATATGTATACGTATATATGTATGTGTATATATATATAGATATATATATATATATATATACATTATTTTTTTTTGCTAAGAAACCAAAGGTCACAGGGACGTTATAGTTAGGTTCATGTTTTAGTCGCACAAAACTATAGAAGTTCAGCAGTTAGAGTTATTCTAAGTAAGTTTAAATCGTGCCATAAGGTAACTATAACTTGTGTTCTCACCATGCACAATCTTTTCATCGATAATATTACTGCAAATGTTACGATTATATTATCAATGATGTCATAGAAGATGTCATGAGTAATGCAACATCTGGGGTAATTATCAGTGCATAAGGAAGGTGCTGGTTATAGTTACTTGAAATAACTGAATCTAACAGATTAATTTCTATGTTTTTGTCCATGTGAAATATGAACCTAACTATAACATCCCTGTAACCTTTGTTTTTTCAGTGAATTTCTAAGGTTTTTAATTATATTTCCTAAATAAAATGTCCCTGTAAATGTAGTTTTTTTCCATGAATTTCGAGGTTGTTTTTTAACGTTAAGTAAGATGCCCATCACAATGCACAGTGGGGGTTAGATTGGATGCAGAGCCTAGCCCACCATTGTGCTGCCCCCCAAGATTGCAGCTCCTGACCTCCTCCTCCTTGCCATCCATTTTCCAAGTCTGTGTCCCTGCTCCGTCATAACACTCCTGTGTGACCATTGTTCTGCCACTTCCCTTCCCACTTGCCCTCAGCAGTAAGCTTGCTGCCCCATCCACCTCCTTCCTACCCTATGTTGTCTGAGTCCATGCACCAATCCCCCTCCCTCCTGCCCTGCTTGACCCGATGAACTGGCACTGTTCTCCATTTAGCTTGATATGCCTTCCCACTCCTCCTGCCCTCTGTTGCACAATCCTACACCGCAATATTGCCTTCCTGCTTAGCCTCTGTGTTTAGTTTACTACCCCTACCCTCGTTCCCCCTGCCCTCCGTGCTCCCTCCTTTTTGCCCACCATGGACCTGACACTGCCTGTCCTATCTACTCTGAGTGTTCTGAAGAGCTGCCACTGCCCCTCCCACCTGCCTAGCATGGTCAGATGACTGCGGCCCATCCCTGCCACCTTCACCCTGCCTGCCTGATTTCCATGCCCCTTTGCGCTCCCATCCTTCCTCCATGGTCCATTTTACTGCCACTCCCTTCTCATCTCCATCCTCTGTTGTGCTGCAACTGCTCCTCCTGCTTGCCCTGTGTGGTCTGTTGTGAAGCCCCTTCCCCTGCCATCTCTTGTCTGTGTACAGCCCCTACCCCTACCTTTTGTCCTTCATGGTCCTAGATGCATGATCCAGCCCCCTCACTCTTGCCCACCATGGCCATGGTGCTGCCACTAACACTCCTGCTTGTAATGCATGGTCTTCTGTGCTGCCACAGACCCACCCACCTGCCCTGTGTGATCAGCTTGCCACCCCTGACCCCACCTCCCACCTTCCCTCAATTGTCTTTGTGTATGCCATTATAGTCTTGCTGTTGCTCTCCATAGAGTGTGGTGATTCCAATGCCCATTCACTTGCCTTTTGCATCATTAGTGGTAAGACCAGCTACTGACCTTTGCCTAACTCCCTGAAAAGAGATTAATTGTGCAATGATGCACATGTAATCGGTTGCTTGACAAGGATGACAGTACTTTTGTCTGTAGGAGACTATGCCTATCCTACAACAAGTTGCAACTGTTGTCCCAACCTTACCGGCTCACTAGCAGCACCTCACCAGAAACACAATAGTAAAAGGTGATTTGTGGCAGCCTTTACGCATGGACTCAAGAATAAGACATCTCAGGGAATGTCGTGGTTAAACGGACATTACCCCTTTCTCACAGATATATCATGTCTCATACAAACACAGGCAATAACAAAGATGCAATAAAGTTTCAATAGTTTTTATTTAACACAACTGCAATTTGTGATATGATGCATGGGCTGCAATGATTAGGATGATGAATAGTGCAAGAAACAGAATTGTGAAGACGAGAGTCATTATTACAAAGACCCCCACCATCTTGCAATACATGTAAAAGACATACGAGATGTAATATGCTCTAATACCCTAATGTGATAGGCCTAACCTCTAAAGGAGAGCTGGGTTTGCTAAACCTAATCTGCCAATGCCATGTCCATGAGAAGAGCCCCCAACCCTTGTTACCTTGGAATGAGGTCTCTATCTCAGACTCCATAGGGATACGAAGACTGGTTCAGCATCAAGATGTCGTGCAGCATCGGTATCGTCGATGGTGGCGATGCCCTCTGGTTGGAATCCCTCTGATTATCTGTCTAAAGTGTGATGTATTTATACAGATCTACCAGGACCCCTGACGTAGGTGTGTCCCCAAACAATAGATAACAGACATGCTTGGGACGGCAATTATTATAAATAAACCGCTCGAAAGTATTGAGACAGAAAATCCCTAAGTGTGCACACCTACTGTTTGTTTGTCTTTGTTACTTGATCTTGACGTCTTAGCGTGGTGGCACTGATAATGCAAAGCATAACAAGTGGCCTAACTATAAACAAGGCTGCCATCTTAGATGAAATAAATAATTAAGTGGGCTAAGACAGAGCAAGCTAGGTAGGTTAAACGTTACTAGGTGACGGGGGCACATGTCTGCAAGCCAAAGGCTGAGCTAACTCCTATAATCCCATTAAAACAAACTAGGATTCACTACAAGCGCTAAAGGTTTATCCAGCTTCCAGTTGTAGAAATGGGCTGATTTGTGGTTTTGGTGGTGGGGAGAAGCCTTGGTAAAAATAGTCTTAATAGTAGGCTGTTTTTTCTGTTGCTGGTGGGAGAGAATTGTATATTATGGGGAAGACTTACAGGGGGGCTTTGGGTGATAATGCTGCTGGCATCCAGTTCTTCCTCCTGAAAGCCTTCTTCTGTCACTTTAGCTGCTGGTTCTTTCTCAGCACCTGTATCTATGTTGGTGGTGCTCTTCCCAATTGATTGGGAGTTGTTTTTTCAAATATGACTGTTTGCCTCTGATACCCTAATGCCACCTGGCTTACCACAACAACTTTTCTTGTGACAAATGAAACATATTGCAATGTTATCCTTATGCTGACTAAGCATAAAGAAGTCCTAAACTGGGGAGGACGCTTTCCTTTTTTCCCAAAGCCTGATGAACCGGAGGAAAAGGTAGGTGATTGTGCTGTTTTCCTTTCTGTAGGCTGTGCTGCGACTGTTAATGAAGGGGGAGGCTGCAGGCTTCTCGGGTCTTGCAAATGTGGGAGCCAGTGGTATTGATGTAACCACATGCCTCTGGGCAGGCTTAATACAGCTAATCTGTACCTCCTTAGTGAAATTCTCCAATTCTCCACACTAATGATCACTCAGTCGTCATCATTATCATCACCTCCTTCCACACTGGAAGGCTTTCTGGAACCTTTCTTTTCCTCTGTCTCTCGAACTTGGCCAGGGCCCAAATTTATGTCCAGATCATCAGAAGGTGGACCTGGAGAAGATATGCAAGTAGTCTTTATTTTCATTGTTAGAGCTTGTGAAGCCAATAGGGGAAGAGAGATTTTCTCAATAACATCTTGTTCAGTAAGAACTACATCCTTCTGTTCTGCTCTCACTTCTGAAATATCTCTTGCTGACTATGGCTCCTGTTGTCGACTTTCCTTAGATGATTCAGATTGTGGCTGAAACAATTCCATTTCAGATTCACTGCTCTCTGTGACTGCAGTAACTGCAATGCTGAGAGACATGACCTTATCCTTTAGTGGTGGTGGTGCCATTGATGCAGGAGTGATCCTTTCAGCCTCATTCTGCTTAGAGGAGGTTGTAGCAGTACACCACATTTCGTGAAAAAGGATGAGGGCTTGATGCCAATGGTGGCAACCAGTTTCCCTTTCTCCCCACTGGCCACTTTATTGGTAGGATAATCCTACTTTGTGGTCATATTCTTAGCACTAGCAGTTTGCACTTAGCAGCAGTAGGAGCAGAAGTACTTACGAGAGGAGGACTCAACTGCCATTGTCGACTGATTTTTTTTTTGCAGGTTTCTCTCCATTTCAGTATAGTGTGTGATGTATTGTGCACCTACAGACAAAGCACCAAAAAATGTCAGTGAAACATGGGCAATCAGAATCCAGCCACTGTAAAACAAGTGAAGTCATCATCTTCATTAACAATATCTTCATTATGATTAACTCAAATGCTTAACAATAGTGTACCCAAAACATGCCTAGACTATTTTTTGCAAATGACACATACACAGAAAAGGTTAGTTTGTGTCCCTCCAGACCTATGGGATGGGTTGCAGGGCAGAAAATAATAAATACATTAAATAATTACTCATGCCCCACCAAGGACAATGGAGAGTCTATGGGTGGCAGCGGGAGGCAGGCAAACTTAAAAAAAAAAGAAATAATTAATTTGCTGGTGCCCCACCAGGGACCATCTGGATTCTATGGAGGCAGGTGAAAACATATTCATAAAATAATTCTTAGTGCCTCACCAGGGCGCATGGTGACTCTATGGAAAAGAGGAAAAAAACATTAAATGATTGCTGGTGTGCCACCAGGGGGATTCTAGAGGAAGCAGGGATACACAAGCACAAATAGAAAAATATACAATAAATGATTACTGATGCCCTACCAGAAATCATGGGGACTGTCTGGGAGGTGGAGGTAAAATGCAAAAATCGAACAAATGCGTGAACTAATTGCTGGTGCTTGATCAGTGTCCATGGAGTGTCTACGGCAAAGATGAAAAAAAGAATAAAAACAACAATATAAATATATCAGAAAAATAGAAAAAAACAAACAACAATATCAGATGCCTCTTGTATCGATGTTTGTAGAAACTGGCTTTTAAAAGTCGCAGACAGTGATTGAGGCACACACTTGCTGCACAAAATTGTGGACACTAGTTCATCCATCATATGGCCACTGAAACAAAAACAAAATGGCCACCAACCATACACATACACACTAGCTGGCTCTAGAAAATCATGGTCACTGCATATCCAGCAAAAAAATGAGGCATACAGAACAAAGATGATATGACCACCACACACACACACACACACACACACACACACACACTGGCTACACAAAATGACCACTGCTGTTTGACCAGCAAAGAAAAGGCATGAAGAATAAGGAATATATGGCAACCTATGACACATGCATACACTGGCTAAACAAAATGGCCACCAAGGAAGGAGACATTGAGAACAAAGAAGTCAGTTGCCCTGTCCTGCTCGATGCACCATCCCTACCCCTCAGAAAAGGTCATGCTGTGATTGCTATTTTTCACGAGAAAGAGGGAGCAGAGGAGTGGGCACTTCAAATGAAGTAGAACCCCAACATAAACACTTCACAGACGCGGATACTAAGGGGGTCATTCTAACCCTGGCGGTCCACGACCTCCAGGGCTAAAATGACGGGAGCACCGCCAACAGGCTGGCGGTGCTCCCATGGGCATTCTGACCGCAGCGGTACAGCCGCAGTCAGAAACGGGAAACCGGCGGTGTTCCGCCGGTTTCCCGCTGCCCTAGGGAATCCTCCAAGGCGGCGCTGCTTGCAGCGCCGCCATGGGGATTCCGACCCCCTTACCGCCATCCTGTTCCTGGCGGTTTTCACCGCCAGGAACAGGATGGCGGTAACGAGTGTCGTGGGGCCCCCTAACAGGGCCCCACTGAGATTTTCAGTGTCTGCATAGCAGACACTGAAAATCGCGACTGGTGCAACTGCACCCGTCGCACCCTTTCCACTCCGCCGGCTCCATTCGGAGCCGGCATCCTCGTGGAAGGGGGTTTCCAGCTGGGCGGGCGGGCAGCCTTCTGGCGGTCGCCCGCCCGCCCAGCGGGAAACTCAGAATTACCGCGGCGGTCTTTTGACCGCGCAGCGGTATTCTGGCAGTTCCCGCTTGGCGGGCGGCTCCGACCGCCCGCCAAGTTTGGAATCACCCCCTAAATCATCTGCCAAGCCTTGCAAGACTTCTGCCTGTGGCCTGGACTGCGAGTCTGCCTCCTGAGAGAGGGGGCAATAGCCAGGGAATCCAAGTCCACCTGCCTTAGAGCATGGAGCACAATTGCCTGCCTATTTGTCGAGACTAGTGTGCCCTGTGGGCAAGAAGAGAGCGTTGGAGTGATCATTGTCCAGTGGGGAGACCTGCTGAGTGGACTTCCTGTGTGATATGTGAGAAGCAGCTGGTGCACCAATCATGTCATTGTCCATGTGCAGGACAAAGTTGATGTGTTCAGTATGCCAGAAGAAGGCTGCCATAAATTTAGTCATGTGGTGTGCTGTGCTAATCGGGCCAGAGCCTGTGCACAGTGCCAAATCAGTGGCGCTGTGTTTCAGGAGGGGTCACCATAGAAAAGATTGCCAGACAGTAAAAACTGCTTCCTTGTAAGGTAGTTCAGATGGCATATTCCAGGAGGGGGCAGCCGTGAAGAATTTCACTGTGCTGCTCGGGCAGGTGCTCGTGGACTGTGAGTTGCAGTGACCCTGTATGTCAAAGGTATGCTACCTGTTCTGTCCCCTCACCGGAGAAGTGAGGATGCGATAGGAGCATCTGCGGACCATCACCCAGGTGAGGGATCCTAGACAGGATCATTGCAGCCACCCCCCACGGGGAGACAAACCAAACACTTACTTTGCAGGAGGGGTTGCAGAGAGCTTCCAGACACTTCAGGAGTGTGATGGTGAGTAAGAGACTCTGCTCCCACTGAGTGCAGCCGTCTGGGCAGTGTGCGGATGACTCATATGAACTCAGCTGCATCCAATGGGAGCTTCTACAGATGAGACACTCGCAGGAACCCTTCACACTTCACATCTACCAGTAAGGGTAAGACTGGTTTTGGGCCTGTCAACGCAAGGGGAAACATTCTGATAAATTAGTGAGATAGCACTGGAACACTATTAATTTTATTCTCTTGAGACTTGGACTACTAGTGGGGCATTCCCTGGATGTTAACAATAGTGAATGAGGAATAAACACAGCAGTTAAATGCCTGGAATAAATGGGACAGGGACCTGCCAAACAATACTGGAGCCCCAACTTAAGGGGAGTACTGTGTAATTGTGAATGTTGCTTTCTTCCTTTATGCGGTTAGTGGTTGAAATACAATACTTTTCTTTTTTTCATAAAAGTAAGTATTTGCCTGGACAGTGTTCTATTGCTGCTGCTATGCACTTGCACTGTGAGCCTGTGTTCACTATGCTGTATCCACCTCCCCCTCGAAGGACCCTTGGATCGCATGGGTCACTATATCTTGAGGGTGAAGTCCAGAATGGATACTTGGCCTCATTGTTCAGGATCCATAATACATCAAGAACTGTGACATGGACTAAAAGGCCTCAAACCCCATGGCTGGACCCAGTAGCCCATGCTTGCACCGTAGCTCTCTGAAAGAGAGCCCCAACATCCACCACCAACATGAAATCAGGAACGCCTATAACAAAAATGAAATTAAGTTTAACAATTAAGAAACCACAATATCATTCATGTCACACAAACACATACTCACCACAAACGGTGGGAAAAACGAAGGTAGCTGAGAATAAAGTAAGATGTCTGGCTACATGGGCCTAGACTTTAAGAGCTGCCCAAACACTAGCCAGCAACAGACACATGCAGACAAAAATAACACAACCTACTTTTTGCATTTTATTCTAAGCCATCCACAACCCCCTAAATGTTTTTAAAAAGCACATAGTACAGCAATAGTGAGAATGTAAAAAATGCATTAAAAAAATACAATCAAAGCCTAGTGCAGGGCAGACGAGACCCAATCATAAAACAACATAACAGTAAAATAACAAAGATATCAGTGCAGATTTTACAAACACCACACAATAAAATATAGCAAAATATATTTAGCACCAGGCCTCCACCTCCAAAAAAGTGCAAACATTACCCCTTACATAAATGTTACTCCCTCATGTGCTACTCCTACTTCAGCCACACCCCAGGCTACCCACCAACAAAGATACAAAATAAAAAAAAAGCAAGAGGAACAAAACATACTGCTGCATGCCCTCCCTCAACCAACAAACTTTTTCCAAAGTGCTGCATTGAACTCATTTGATTTTCCCAAAAAGATAAATTATAAATGTGTGAATAAAGCAGAGATCTAAGAAAGGGCGCGTGAGTGATGCTTTCCCTCCAAAATGCATATCCAAATTGACAAAGGGCTGGGCAAAGCAGAGGGAAGAGACTTCAGAACAGGAAGAGTAAGTTGCCTTCTAGTCTCTATGGCACTTCGTCCTGTTTAAAAACCAATTAAGTATAAATTATATTTGAGTTAAAGAAGTTCCTGAATGATCTCTTTATGTAAAATATCTACTCGAAAATGCATTTTGAGTTGACTTTCCAGCCACTTTAGTAAAAATAAACTTAAAACGCTGACTGGTGGCTTCCCGCAACCAAGAACTGGTGCTTCTGTTCTTGAAAGACTGCTGACAGTTCTGATCACATTTGCCAAAAGGCAAGCGCAAGTGTTTGCTCTATTACATTGTAACAGTGCTTCTCGTGCTTTGATTCCCCTGGAACAGGAACATCCGATTTGCAACATGGTTTCATGGCATTAAAATGGGTAAATATGCACACAAGAGTAACGTGGAATTACCAAACTACTCTAATTACTCCAGAGTAATTCAATTACACCCAGTCCTACTCTTGATTATGTCATCCATGACGTCTTGCTAAACTGTTTCACAGATATAGGCGCATGGGGTGGGCACTATCCTGGTTTTCTCTCTTTTTAAATCACAGATCTCGGTCTGTGGTGCTACTGTCTTTCCACTCCTCTGAGATCTCACAGTCCTGCGGTGTTTCCCAGGGCGTTTCCCGGTTCAGTACCTTATTTAATCTTTACATTTTAGTCTCTCTGAGGAAAATTGTGCACTTCTATTCCTTTGGATAGTGGGCATGGAGGGAACAGTTGATTTAATATCAACTGCTGAAGGCAAATTAGTTTAATATATGTGTTGGTTCAGCTGCTCTAGCTTTTAAGAGAAACCCTGTGGATCATTGTCTTTATATTCCAATGTTAACTGTTTTTAAATTGCTTCGCATTTAGGTGCTTTAATACTGTTTAAGGTCAGAGCATTGGCCTACAGTTTTTCACTGTCTATTTTAGTTTTATGTATGGTATATTTTTCTTGTCGCTATTATAGCAAATTTCCTTTATAAAGAAATGAAGTGATTGGACATTGATCTTATGTGCTGGAATTACTGTGTAAACAATATTCTGAAGATCTGGCCTACCTCCACTCCTTACTTAAAACTTGAGTGCGGTGTGTGGCTCCCCTGAGAAAGTCAAGTGATAGAGTGGAGTACTTGATTATACTGGTGGCCCCAGGACACCAGTAGAGAACTACTCCAATTTCCCAGTAAACCGTGAAAGCCCTGTCATCCCAGGATGTCAGTCGTCACAGACACCTTGCATTATCATCTTGCACTATCAGGCTGTGAGTTTCACAAAGCAGTGTGGAAGCAGCTTCCCACTGACAAGCACATCCACTAGAAAGTAAGGACTGCCCACAATAGCACATCTCTGATACACAGTATCACTTTCTCCTCTTTGTTGTGGGTCTTGACACATTTATTATGCTAATGACCAGTACTAGTGTATGTGGTGGACCTGGGCATGCAGATGGGCAGTCCCCCTCTGAAGATGAGTTCTATAATCTACAAGCAACCTATACCATATCGTTCCTTCACCAATTGTGAGCATTCAGCTTTGCACCTTACTGATCATGGTCTCTTAGGCATCTATGTGTGAGAAGTTCTCCAAAAATGTAAGAAAGTTGGCCATAATTCCTGTGAGCCCTAGTTGGCCACCTGATGACAATAACCAGGAGATCTCCTATATTGTCTCTACTACCACTGTCCATATGAGTGGTCATAGGTTTCATTAGACTCCTCAACTGTCTCAGTTTTACATCCATTGGACTTTTATTTCTTATATCATGTCACCAGTAGTCCTGGGATGGCCTTGATATAAAGTTGTCCGACTGTCCCATGTCTGTATTTATGAGGAAGTTTCTGTTTGAGCGTGTACGTGGTCATCCAGCATAGTCATTTGCTGCTGCATGAGGCAGGGTTGTAGCAGATCTTGTGCCTTTAGTGGCTTCACTTTACATTTGCATATTCATTGAGGCAGGCTCATGAAGCATTGTTTAAGTAACTCAATGGCACTTGTGAGGCTGCTTATGTATGCATGACTGAAATTTTATATTTACTTGTCTTTAATGGATATATGTTGTCATGTTTTGAAGTAATACAAGGACATGAATGGTTTGAGGCAGAAGTGTTTTCCCTGTGTGCTGTGACTATGTAGTAATGTGCTCTGGTCCCACTATGAAGCTCACAATTTGTGTACGTGTGCCTTTGCATTTGTCTGGACAGTCAACTGGTATAAAGGATGATGTACCAAGAAAGCATTTCAAGGATCATGCTGTACACCAAGACAGGCTTTTGGAATAGTCAGCGAGGCTAGGAATCCACCATAAATCACATGTATGTTGAAGATATGTATGCCTTAAAGTTGTAGTAGGAAATACATTTAATCTTCTGCTTCTTGATGGTGAAGTCAATGCTGTCAATGTTGTCAATGATGAGGATGAAGTCACTTGTTCATTTACAGGTATTTCTTGGCTATTAGGTTTTTTTGTGATTTCACAAGGGTGACAATACAAGCTAGGTGGAATATGACTCATCTGTTGTAAAACTGGTTACCTTGCAGATGGATAATTGTGAAATGACCAGTGTCTCTTGTTACTCCCAGGATGGAACCTGTGAATAAACATCTAAGTAGTCAAAATAATTTGGTTTCAGTAGAGATGACTATGTTCCACATTTTGAGATTGATGTACGTAGCAAGGTAAAGGTATTGTATGGTATGACTAGGTAGTCTTACCATGGAATACAAACACAATACCCTGTAGTGGCTCTCCGATTCACTCTCAGCAAACCCTAGCTCAGTCCTGGTAGTGTGGCAAAGAACAGTCAGGCTTCTTAGAGGAACATGTGTAAAGCATTTCACATTACCAAAATGGACAATAAGTAAATGGCACGACTCGACTGAAATCGGACACCAATTTAGAAAAATAGATTCGATTTTTATCTTAACTCAGACACCAAAACAAACTTTGTAGCTTTTGTACAACTGGAGTTGTGAATTTTTAGTAAAATACAGTTCTTTGCAGATTTAAAGGGCTCCATTGAAGTCAATGGGTAAAATAGCAGTGTGCACTCGGGCCCTTGTAGGGTAAGTTTTGGTGAACCACTGGAACATAAGGTTCTGCAGTGACCTAGACCAAGATTCAACAGTCAAACTTTTTTTTACTTTGACCAGGGAGTGTGGTTGCAGTGGTGATTTGGCTGTCCTTGGTGCTGAAAGGTCCACAGTGGCTGGTGCGTTTTGCACTCTGTTGCAAAACGGGACTTGGAGGTGGACTCACACTCTACCCTTTGGATGTAGAGGTCTTTGGGGAGACAGGACCAGGAATCGGCACTTGGATCTTCACCACCTTGTTCGGTGGCTCTGGGTGCAGGGGTAGCATCTAAGTGCCAGTCACCCATCTGGTCGTGCTGAAGCTGCTTTGCTGCTCCAGTAAAAGTCGCTTCCTTCAGGCTGCTAACCCACAGGAGAGTTTTCACTGGTGACATTGGTCCCTATGCTGGGGGGTGCTCTGTAATTGGTGAATGTTGTGTGGCCATTGGTATCCGTACAGGTGACAAACAAGCCTTGGTAGCTGGAAGGGTGGTCCACGAGCCATCTGGTGGTAGGGGGTCATTTGGTGGGGGGTAGAGGCTTGAAACTTGGCACAGACCTCACTCCCACTCATTAGATGCTGGACACTGAGGGGTCAAAAGACCGCTGGTGCCATTCCGACTTTCCCGCTGGGCCGGCGGGCGCTACCCAAGGTAGCGCCCGCAGGCCCAGCGGAAAAGAGGCCTGCAACACTGAAGCCGGCTCCGAATGGAGCAAGCGGTGTTGCAGGTGTGCGACGGGTGCAGTTGCACCCGTCGCGCTTCTCACTGTCTGCTATTCAGACAGTGAAAAGCCTGCTGGGGCCCTGTTAGGGGGTCCCTAGACACCCGTTACCGCCAGCCTCTTTCTGGCAGTGACAACCACCAGAAACAGGCTGGCTGTAAGGGGGTCAGAATCCCCATGGCGGCGCTGCTTGCAGCGCCGCCTTGGCGGATTCGCCTAGCCGGGGGAAATCCGGCGGCAAACCGCCGGACCCGGTTTTCTGACCGCGGCTTTACTGCTGCAGTCAGAATGGGCAGGGAAGCACCGCCAGCCTGTTGGCGGTGCTTCCGTCATTCGCGGCCCTGGCGGTCTTAGACCGCCAGGGTCGGAATGACCCCCTGAGTCTCTTTAGGCTCAGGCACTCAGGGCCCATTGGGTCGCAGTTCTTTAACCTTAGGACTTCTTCACTCCTGCAATTTACAGGGGACTGGTGCCATCAGTCAGAGGAGTCTTCCTTGGGGTTTCATGTCCACAGGGTTCCCTCAGGTTGGGACCAACAAGTTTTAACCTCTAGCACACGTCGGGTACTTGACCCCAGTGCTGGTCTCTGTAGGTCACTCTGTGTCCTTGTTAGGAAGGAAAGTCCAAGATCTGTAGGTTATCCTATAAGTTTATTTGTAGAACACAACCTGACGTCGGTCTACTCCAAGGTCCCAGAGTCAACTGGCATTCTTGGAATATTATGCACCTGACAATCTAGAACTCCCAAGTTTACATCATAACACATCCTCCCCTGTTCACTTTCAATAAAACTCTCACAAAATATACAACTTCAAAATAGCACAAATTAAAATGCAATACAATAAACAAAATGTATATATGTTTTTAATTTATTTAGAACCTACATTGAACCTAGATTCTACACTCCCTACTGATGGAGGCTTACAAATTATTTTTCCCAATGACAAGCTCTCCAACTCATTCCTACACTCATCAGCATTGTATAAAGCACCAGCCTCATTGCTTTTAAACACTACTTCACCTTTCATGAACATCAAACCCGAACAGCCTTCACCTTCGTTCCTCACACATTATCCTTTTCTTTGATACAATGCCATATTTCTCAAATTCCACATCTCACCATTTTCCAAAATCACAAAGAATGTACCTACTCGGTGAACCCAAAAAGGCCCTCTGAACTTGGAGAGAGTATCTCTGAACTCTGCCTGACTTCACTTTGACCCAATCACCTTCTCCTAGTCTATGCTTGACTTCAACTTCATGCTCCTTAAAAGATTTTGTATTGGTGTGACCTCCATTGCCACCCAACATCCCTTCTTTTAGCCATGCCGAAACCAGTCTTGTACCTTGGAACCCCCCCACATAGATAAGAAAAGTATTTTTTGCATAACACTATGAGGTGAGGTGCAATACGCCCATACCATATCAGAGATTGCATCCCGGATATTGCACTGAAAGTGCCAATGGAATAGTATCTTTAACCAGCCAATTAGCTCTCTCAGCCATGCTATTCCCCCAAGAATTATACATCAAGGTGCAAGAGTGTCTAACGCCCCATACCCTTAAAAAGTTCTTCATCTTTCATGAACATCAAACCTGAACAGCTTTCACCCTCGTTCCTCACACAGTTTATTCGTAGAACACAACCTGGCCTTGGTCTAATCCAAGGTCCCAGAGTCAACTGGCATTCTTAGAATATTCTGCGCCTCACAATCTAGAACTCCCAAGTTTGCATCATAACAGTCCTCTTCTTTGTGCTGGATTCCAGGCCCTGTTGTAGGTGTAGACGTCTCTTTGTGCTTCTTTCATCTTGTCCAACTAAGTTCTAAGTTCTGGTGCCAGGACAGCCCCATAAATCCTGGTTTATGGGGTGTTTATGGGAAGGGGCCAATGGGCTACTGTCCCTGCTGCTATGCCGCCCCTGCAATGGCGACTTCCTGTGGGGAGTATGTCACTTTCTACCCAGAACCCACTATTCGTAGGGTCTGCCAAGATAGCAGAATCCTTCCTTGGCTTTGCAGATCTCCTAGCCCACCCTCAAAGGTGTGACTAGTTTCCCGTCTGCCTGGCCGGGCAGGACAGGAAGGTCTTTGTCCTCTGCTGGGGGACAGATTTCAGCACATCAAAGGCATGGGAGCCTTTGAGGTTCACTGCCCTGATGCTAATCTCATTGGCCAGCCTGTGAGGGAGGAGGTGTGATCTCCTTCCTGCCCAGGCCCTTTGTCTTACATCCTGCTAAGGCGCAAGCACCACAGCAATAGGTCAGACTCTTGTCTGTGGCGGCAGTGGCTCTGGAGAGCCCACCAAAACAGCACAGGACTTGGGTACTTGTTGGGCACCCTCTGAGGGTGCCACCTGGGCATCTGCTTTTAAATCATAAATTTGAGCAGCATGTTCGGGTTAAAAAGCACAGTGTTTGATACTGTTTGATACTCAGGGTGGGACAATAAGTGCTGCAGCCCTAGTACCCCCTTTACCACCCCTGCTCTGGGTGCCCTGTACCATCTACTGGGGGCTTACATGGGTGGTAATGTGCTTGCCAATTGGCCTATGCAATTCGACATACCATTTTAAGGGAAAGAGTATTGGTACTGGGGCCTGGTTAGCAGGCCTCAGTATACTAACAGAGTCCAAAAACCAACATCTAGCAGTTCAAATGAGGGGGGAAAAGCGGGGGCATCTGCAAAGAAGCCCAGTTTGATACAATGTATCATCTGATCAGGTGGCTAATGTTCTTGATGACTTCCTTTATTTAGCGAGACCTCAGAGTGCACTACAAGTCAGTGGAGTTTACAACATATTTAGCTAGTGAATCTCTTTTCCTGACTTGTCTGATGAGTATGTATGCCACCTGCACTACCATTTCTTTGTTGTGGAGCTTTTCTCATGGTATGACATTATACAACATTGACAGCAAAGCATACCATGTGACTGTGGTGGGTGGATCGTGATGGGCTTACGTGTTACTCTCTATGGGCTTGGAGAAGTGATGAGTGTATTGGGGTCACATGCATTTTGCTACTGATGGAGTGCATGCTATGTTAAAGGTATTTTGGTTCTCGGGCATGGAAGGAGTTTAAAAAATGTACTCATTCATTAGGTTGATTGTCCTATTTGTCCACTTCCCACTTTTTCGCTTTTAATAAATGTTTGTGTTTGCCTGATTCATCCATATTGTGATCATTACATTAAGTATGATTTGCATTTTGGGAATTTGATTATTAAATTAATTGGACGGTAAAGCATGCATTTTGCAAAACTGCATGTTGTCCTTTTGTGTGTGTGCACGTTTGCTTTAACAAAGATTTGTGTGATTTTCATTTCGTTCACTTGTGCTATTATGTTATGTTGATTTCCAAACCGTACTCTTAACCGGCAGGGTATCCTGGCACTGAGCAGGTGTTGCTCTAGCCAAGTCTAGGGCCTAAAGAGATTACTCAAATAGCCAAAAAGCCAGGCCCTCAACTTTTTTTGGAATGCAAGTTAAGGGGAGGCCCAGAATTAGTAGCAGTAAGCAGTTCCACACTTCAAGAGCAATGTAGGATAAGCCTCCAATTTTGGATCTGGTTTTCTGAATGCGTGAGATGCGTGTAAGTAGGAGGCTGGCCAAGCAGAGGTGTCTGAAGGGTTTGTGAAAGCAGATGTGATTGTTGGGGTATGCTGGGCTAAAGTTATGTAGTGATTTGAAAGTGTAGTTGAGGTGTTTAAATTGTGCTTGTTTGTGTAAGGGTAGCCAGCTTAGGTCCTTGTGAATATGTGATGAAGTGAGATGTGTATGCTGTGAGAAAGGCTGAGAGTGATTCTGGCCACAGAGGTCTGAATGGCCTGTAGCTTCCAGGTGAATTGTTTGTTGATACGGGTATAGAGGGTGTTCCCATAGTCCAGTCTCTTGATGATGAGGACATGGGTGTCAGTTTTCATGGTGTTGGTTGAGAGCCAACCGAAATCTTCAGGTTGGGAAATTATGAAGCGGTGACAGCATGCAATCATGTTGAGTTTTAATTTTATGATGATCCTGTGATTGGTGTGTGTGATGGGTGTGGATGTCAGTCCTAGCTCTGTCAGCCACCCGGTGGAGTCCAGCAGTGAGGAGCTGTTGCAAAGGATTACAACTTTGGTCTTGTCGGTGTTCAGCTTCAAACAGTTGGACTCTTCAGTGCAGAGCACCGTAGTTTTAAGATGAATTTTACTGGTATAAATAGGGATGAAGAGAATTTCATTGTCAAAGAACAACTCAATTTTGCACAATCTGTGTGGGCTTGACAGAGAAACTCATGGATACTAGGCAGTCCAAGTGGATGGTCAGTCAGACCAAGGAGAGCAACTTCTTTGTATGTGCATCAATGTACATTTTGTTTTGGTTATCACATACCTGTCTTTTCTCTGGGCAAGCACAGACTTGCACTCTGTTACCTGATCCTTCATGTTTTTTTAGACATACCAGAGTGCCTTCAGTTCACATTTGGATTATGATGTTGTTTGTATTAATGATTTACTTTAGGGTGATCAGCAAAGCAGTGACCTTACTGTGCAATCAACCCCTCTGCATATTTGAAGAAAGCTATTATTATGTTAATTTTCTTCAAGTTTTAACTGTTGATTTCAATGTTTAATTTTTTGTAAAGTGAGCTTTTGCTTGAGGGGATTTTTTAAGTTCACATGCTCTGAGAAAACATGTTTCACTAATTGGTTAAAGTGAATGGGTTTCTGTCACTTCCTCATAAAGGTCTTCTTAATTAATGAACCCCATAAGCCTGCATTGCAAGTGGAATACCAGGAACTGGTGCAAAAATGTTTTATCCCGATTTCAGGAGCCTCTGACTCCTGACTCTACGCCGCTTCACTGCTGCACAGCTCCTCGTGGCTGCTGCCTTGCGCTCAGCCCTTGAAGCCTCCAGTTCAATCCCACAGTCCTGCTGGTGATAGACATTGGCCCTGCTGGTATCCCTATTTTGATTGTTGTACCCCTTTTTATGTTTGTTTTTCATTGTTTGCTGGCTGTTTGTGCTTATTTTCATTTGGTTATTCTGCCTCTGTGCTCTTCATCATTTCTGCAGACTGTATTGCTCCCGCCGTTTTTTCTTTCCTGCTCTCGCTGTTTAATACTCACTGCCCTCCTGTCTCCTTGTTAACTCCACCCATCTCTTAGAACTACTTATGGAGGTTGCTGTGGCCAAATGCATGCCAAAGGCAAGCCTGTCTGCGCCTGGAATACACCCAGCACCAGAAACCATGGCCTTTCTCACTCCCACAGATACTCCACTATGGATCTCCATGCCCTGGACGTAACAACAACTGCTGCCTCACATTGTAGTGAATCCTATCTTGTTTTAATGGGAAGCAGGAGTTAGCTTAGCCTTCTGGCTTGCAGGCCTATGCCCCTGTCACCTAGTGACTTTTACTCTGCTTAACTTGCTCTGTTTTGGCTAATTTTTTTGATCATGTCTTTCCAAGATGGCTACATTGTTTTTAATTAGGACAATGTTTTAGTATCCTGCTATCAGTGCCACTCTGCTAAGACATCACTTTCAGTGCCAGAGATAGATAGATTGTAGGTATTCACATTAGGTACTTTCCCACTTTGTGCTTTCGAGGAATTGTTTATGTAATTGCCGCCCCAAGCATGTCTTGTTATCTATTGTTTGGGAACAGACCTACGTCCAGGATCTGAGCAGATTTGTATAAATGCACCTTACATACACAGATAGTCTGAGGGATTCCTACCAGATGCCATTGACATTATCCATGCTACAAGTTGCCTTGACGCTGACCCAGTTATCGTGTCCCTACAGAGTCTAAGCTAGAGACCTCATTCCAAGGTAACAAGGTTTGGGGGGCTCTTCTTATGGACATAGCATTGGCAGATTAGGTTTAACACACCTAGCTCCCTTTAGGTTAGGTTAACCATGCTAGGGTATTAGGACATACTTCATATGTCATGTCATTTCATGTTATTGCAAGATGGTGGGGGTTTTTGTATTAATGACTCTTGTGTTCACAATTCTGTTTCTTGCATTATTCATTGTTATCCTTATCATTGCAGACCATGCAGCTTATCATAGATTGCAGTTTTGTTAATAAAACCTATTGAAAACTTTACTGCATCACCTCCATTGCCTGTGTTTGATTGAGACATGTTGTTCATGTGAGAAAGGGGTAATGTCCATTTAACCACGACACTCCCTGAGATTTTGCGCTCTTGAGTCCATGTGTAAAGGCTGCCACAAATCACCTTTTACTGTTTGGGGTGTTTTGTTGAGGTGCTGCTTGTGAGCCCGGAGAATTGGGATGACAGTTATGACTTGTTGTAGGACTCGCATAGTCGCCTACAAACATAAGTACTGTCATCCTTAAACCAGCCGTCTTGCCTAGAGCAAGAGTCAAAACTATACGAGCATCATCACAAACCACAGCCGAACCTTTCACCTGCCGTCGCGTGGGAGACTCACGTACCCGAGACCGACCAACCGCTGTCACCAATGTCTTGCCGCCCTCACAGACCAAGATCTCCCAGAGTTCTCAGTTGCCTCCTGATCAATGCCAGATTACTCTGCAAACACGCTAATGAAATCTAGGACATTATCACCAACCTCGCCCCAACGTAACCTTCTTCAAAGAGACCTTGTTCACCCCCACATCGGACCCTGACATTGCCAAGAAAACACCCACTGGGTACCAGATGAAACACCACAACTGCACCAACAGACTCAGAGGAAGCATCACCATCATACTCAAGGACTTGATCACCTGCACTGTCACTAATGACGCAACCACATTGTTCATGAAACACATGAACTTCCAGATCCACACCAACAACAGCACCATGAGAAGCATCCTTGCATACAGACCGCTAGGGTCATGAGCCAACCTCTGCAGCATTATCACTGAACTCAACACCCCTCTTGCCACTGAATCCAAACAATACATCTTCCTGGGAGACCTCAACTTCCACATGGACGACCCCATGGAACACCGACTCCACCAAACTCCTGAAAAGATTGAACAACATCAGCCTCAAGCAGCTGGTTACAGACCCCATGCAAAAAGCTGGACACATGCTGGACCCCATCTTAACATCCATCAGCAGAATCAGATACAGCCACACCCCACAATTCACCTGTTTGGATCACTCCATTGTACACTTCACCATCACTAGACCTGCCCGCACTGCCTTCAACCGTCGCAGTGCCCCCTCCCGCAGTTGGATAAATGACACTCAGCAACAATGGACCGACATCCTCAGCACCACACAACCCAACATCACCACCAACTTGGATAAGGCATTACAGAACTTCAACAACTGGATCATCTGTGCTGCCAACCAATCATCTAAAACCCACAGACCACCCCCAAACAAGCCAGCTGGTACACCCTGGAACTCAGCACGTCAAAGCACAAGTGCAAACACTTGAAAAGAAGAAAGCAAGAATTACACAGATGGTGCCACTTTCAAAACAGCCCTGAACAACTACCACTGCCAGATCAAGGCAGCAAAAAAGGAGGCTCTGATCCACCAAATCGAGACCAGCACCAAACAAACCAAGGAACTCTTCACCATCGTCAGAGAGGTCACCTGCCCATCAGCCAACACAAATGTCATCTACTCTGACGCAATGCCCTTCCTGCCACTTCCACAACAAGATAGAAAACTTTGACCACTAACCCTCTGACTTCCACAACATCCCTTCAACCACGATCGCCAGCCACCCACTTACTGCATCGGAACACCTCAGCACAACAAACACAGCCACTCTTATAAACTCCATCCACACAGGAGTACCCACAGGCCTCTGTCACCACTGGCTTTTCAGCCGCAGAAAAGATGAGATCAGCCACCAGCTCACCAACATCCTCAACACCTTGATAAGCCATAGCCACCTTTCCTGAAGCCTTGAAACATGCAGAGGTCAGACACCTCCTCTAGAAACCCTCCGCAGACCCCAACAAACTCCAGAACTACCACCCAATCTTTCTGCTCCTGTTGCCCGCCAAAGTTCTCGAAAAAGCCATCAACTTCCAACTCACTGAACTCCTGGAGAGAAACAACCTAGTGGACCCATCCAAATCAGGATTCAGAGCCAACCACAGCACTGAGACAGCTCTGATTGCCGCAACAGACGACATCCACACCCTACTAGACAGAGGGGAACTGATCCTGCTCGACCTCTCATCAGCCTGCAACACAGTTTCCCACCAATAGACTTCACCCAAATGGAATCACAGACAATGCGCTCAGATGGATTGCATCCTTTCTTACAGGGAACACCAAGAAAGTCCGACTCCCACCTCACTAACAAAGCACACCATCTGCGGCGTCCCGGCAATCATCATTGCCGATGACTACGGCAGTGCACTCTAAGCAGGCATCACCACAGAACTCATACAAAGACTCAAGTTGATCCAGACGCAGCTGTCAGACTGATCCGCAACCTGCTCAAAAGAACCCACATCACCGAGCATATGAAGAACCTCCACCGGCTCGCGATCCAGAAGCGATGCCAATTCAAACTCTTGTCCCACTCCTACAAAAGCCTTATAACCAAGGACCCTTCTACTTGAACCACTGCCTGCTTTCCCACCGACCTCCAAGGAATCTCTGCTCTTCAAGACATGCCCTTGAACAGATAGCTCGCATATGTTGCTGCTGCACCGTAGGATGCTCCTTCTCTCACCACGCCGACAAAGTCTGGAACGCCCTCCATATCCGCACCGCACTCTTGCTGACCCACTTCAGGAAAGGGCTCTTCGACTAATACCTGGAGGAAGCACCTGGAGAACCGCTCGGGTGACAAGCTATGCTCTACAAGTGTGACCTGATTGAGTGAGTGATTGATTGAATGATTGGGTTGTGCTGTAAATCTGCACATGCACAATTTCCCAGAGAACAAATCACAGGGTAATATCTGCTGAGATATGCGTAGTGAAGAGGTCACCCAAGGTAAAAAATTCCAAAATCTGGTCTGTAGCTCTGATTCCACAGGTTTACCTTAATTTGGACCATGTGACTGAGAGAATGACATACTAATTTGTTCAAAAAATCTAGTGCAGCAACCAAATGTGCTGCATTCCACAAGGGGCAAAACACAGCACATTGACACATCTTAAGAATTCTCTGCTGCTGCTGTCATTCCCTGCAGTGGTGCTCTTAATGAACAGCCTTTCACCACATTCAACTATATATCCTGGTGTAGAGATGAGTTTGCACTATCTTGATTAGGATTTGAAGTGGAAGCCTACCCTTCTGTACAAATTCCTACTCATAGACAAAATCAGAAGGATTCCACACACTAGAGGTGTGCTGTGCACTCCAGCACATATTGAATGACCTGTTTTTGTGAAATTGAAGCATTCGCCTTTTTACTGTCTGTTTGAAGGAGACAGTTTTTCATACAAAACTTGATCTGACTATCTTAATAGATCGGGCTTTGCATCAAAATCTATGGGTGTTTACCCTGATCTGTCCAAGTAAGTCGACTGTAATTGCCTCCTGCTATAACGCAAGGCCAATCACTTTTTGCATTGATAAAAGTGCATCCTTCTCAGCTCAAAATACCTTTTGCACTGGAAAGTAAATACCAATGCATCGCTTTCTGTCACTTGGCGATGACACAAAGCCTTACTAAAAAAGTGAAACCACAAATTGGAGTAACGTCTTTGGACACGACCCGAAAAATCATACTGACTCGGAATAAAGAGCAAAGTCCTTCCTAGTGACAGTCAAAAAACCAGACATTTCTGTACTCATTTAAGGATACTTAGGTTTCCTTAAATGATATTAACAAGTCACAATGAAATCTGAATTGTGTAGAGCTTCAAAAATACATTTCCCTCAAGTGATGGGATAATTTTCAACTTTCGAAAGGATGCAATGGTGCGCCTTTTATTAATCTTTCTTCATTGTAGCCCAGGGAGCTTGATTGTCTGCTGTGAGAAATGTCAAGCTAATTGAGTGAATTCGTACTCCACAATATCAGTCCAACTGAACAAAGGCATTGAACGTCAATAAGACCCGCCAGAAGTTTAGGAAATGTTCCAGGCACCTGAAAGTATTCTTTAAGGCTTACTTTAATTATCTCTGTTTCTACTCTTTGTTTTTGTAGCCTTGGGCGACACAGGGGGAAAAAGATCAGATGGTCTCTTCTGATTCAATTTAGGGATAGCTTGTCACTATTCAGTACTTCACCGCATGAAGATGTATTCATAGTTCTTTGCTGTAGGAACAAGACACGACTGGTTAGCCATAACCAGAGCCTGCACCCTTACTCAGAAATTCAAAGCCGTGGGGGATCACGCCTACTCAATCAACTGGGAAATCCTTCACACTGATAACGGTTCATTATTTTTATCGCATAACATTTTGAGAAAACAGAAATCAAACTTGTAAGACAGGATTCGAAGCTTTCCAGCTGTTCTCTATATGGAGTCTTCAAAATGCTTGTTGATGGGTATTTGAAAAAAAATCATGTTTTACTATGAACCAAGTGTGGTTGCGTGTGAACAAGTGGAAATGGGATAGGCAGTAATGACCTCTTAGATTACAGCGGAAGCTTATAGCGGCTGATGCAGTCCTTCATTGATTAGGTTGTGAGTCAGAATATCACTTCCGTCATTAGGGTAATACTATAGGTAAAAATATATTAACTGTTCTTACCGCATAGCACTTGCCTTTCCTCAAGTCAGGTAAATGTGCAGTTAAGATCAGTAAAATTACAATAATAACGGTAATAAATAACAGCTAGAGAATATCAACTACCACTACTTCTTCAATATAACCATATGTTGGTAAACAGAAATCTAGGCCCTCATTATGACGTAGGTGGAAAATATTGAATACCACCGCGGTGACTGCTGCCAACATACCGCCATGAAGGCGAACATCTGTCTGCCAGATTATGACACATACAGGCAGAACTGACACAAAAAAGCAACAACCACAAATCCACCAGACCCACTGAACTTGATAAACTGTCGGAACTTCCACCCATACCGTTACACCACCAATATTACACCCTCCAAATAATGACCCATGAACCACAGCGGACATTCAACGGTGGTAAAACATTGGCGGTGAATACCGCTGCAGTGGCTAAGACCACCTAAACACAAAACAAGACTATTGGCCAGAAAAAAAACCCACACCCGACACAAATACACACACCCCACACACCCACCAACAGCACTATAAAATACGCATAATCCTTTGCTAACACAACAAGACAAAAACACTTAGCAACGCTAACAAATAAGAGAACTGCACACACATATCACAACTACCTATTCATCCCACACACACCACACACACCAACACATTACACAACACCCATGTCCCCACAAAGGCACCCCTGTTTCACCAATGAGGAGTTGCGGGTCACGGTTGAGGAAATAGTCAGGGTAGAGCCACAGCTGTTTAGAGCACAGGTACAGCAGATATCCATTGCCAGGAAGATGGATCTAAGGTGGAGGATCGTGGACAGGGTGAACACCGTTGGACTACATCATGCACAAGGGACGACATAAGAAAAAGGTGGAATGACCTATGGGGGAAAGTGCATTCCATTGCATCAAGGCACTAGCTCGCCATCCAGAGGACTGGCAGTGGACCCCCACCTCCTCCCCAACAGCTGACAGCTGACAGCATGGGAGGAGCAAGTCTTGGCAATCCTGCATCCTGACGGAGTAGCTGGAGGACTGGACAATGGTGAGTCTACATTTACAACCTATCACCCACATGCCTGCATGCCATCTCAACCCTTCACCCTGACTCCCTTCACTCCACCCCATCCCACACAGTGCACCACCACAATTAGCAAACCTAAATGCCAAGCCCTGCATGCACATCCCTTACAGTCCTGCATGTACACCCGCCCACAATGCATGCACAGCCTGGAGAACTAACAATCCCACAATCCATGACCATATACAAACAAAGATGGCAGGGCAACAGCAATAATTAACGGGAAGCTAGTGATGCAGAATATGTCACAGACATGTAGCATATTTTGCCACTTAAATCCCCACAGGTGCCCCAGCCAATCTCAGCGGTGAGGTTTTGCCACAGCTACCCAGTCCCCCACCATAAGATGCTCCCAGTGATGACAGCAACTCTGGAGCTCTAGATCTGGATGAACTCCCTGGCCCATCAGGCACCACTGATCAGTCGACTGCCCCAGCCCACACCCAGTCCACTACAGAACCTCCCCCTCAGAATCCAACACCACAGCAGCCACACAACGTCCCCACACCTCTGTCCCCAGGACAAGTCAATCAGTAGTATGCCCACCTGTAAAGGGACCCCAGGCCAAACCTCTCAGGCAAGACAATGAGGGTTCTGGAGTCAGTGGCAGTGGACACACCGTTTAGGGGACAAAGGCACAGGGAACCAGCAACAGTCAGAGGACAGCTGTTCGCCAAGGGAAGGACAGGCCCAGGGAACCAACTGCCCAGGAGGCACTCGCTAATGTTCTGGGGGCTTACCAAGAATCCCAGGACAAGATGGGTCAGGTGATAAACATTATGCAGGAGAACCAGCGGCTGCAGAGGGAACACCACAAGGAGATCAAGCAAGAATTGCAGGGCCTGGACACCACCATGGTCTCCATCGCAGAGGCGCTGGGTGATGTGGCTTACATCATGAGGGACTATACAGCACACAGGTGGGGCCCTTCCACTAGCCAGTGTACTCATGAGCCCTCCACATCCGCTGCAGATAGTGGACAGGAGGCCCTGCCACAGGACCTACAGGGCACCAGTGCCCCTCCCCTGGCAGAAGGTGAACCACCCCGTAAATGTTCCCTGCGACCCAGACAGACACCAGAGACAGTTTCCAAGACCAAGACCACTGCCACAAAATGAGCTTCTCCAGAATGTCCCCCTTGTGCTCCACTGGGGCACCTTGCCCACTTTGAACTGCCATTGCTCCCCTTCCTATTGCCCCTTGGAACTAGACCTGTGCCACAAACAGACTGGCCCACTACACTGGTCTTTTCCCAACCATCACCCCAGTCTATTGCACTTTGCATTGTATACCAATTATTAATAAACCCCCTCGGACACAACCTGGGTAATAGTGCTTTATCTGAAGGTAATGTACTATGTACAGAACTGTTATGAATTGCAAGTACCTCTGTAAATGTCCAGTTACATGTGGATCCATCCTACAAATGTATCTCAGCAGTCTGTACATATCACAGCATTACACTGTTGTGACCACAGCAACATCTGCAGTAAGGTAAGGCATGGGTGACAGTCAGGTAAGATGTAAAGGTAATGACTAGCATAATGCTAGAGCCACACAGCACAACACAGAAATTGAGAAATGTTTAGTACAACAGTCTTACCTGAGTGTCATTGGAAGGACTGCAGGATCATATGTGTCCTGTTGTCCACATCCTCCTCCTCTTCCTCCTCCTCACTGTCCTCAGTGTCCACTGCTGCCACAGCTGCATTGTCACCCTCGTCCTCCTGCAGATAGGGCAAATGCCATCTGAGGGCCACATTGTGCACCATGCAGCACACAACAACAATCCTGCAGACCTTTTCAGGGGAGTAACATAATCATCCACCTGTCAGATGGAGGCACCTGAACCTAGCCTTTAGGACCCTGAAGGTCCTCTCAACAATCCTCCTGGTACACCCATGAGCATCATTGTACCTGTTCTCAGCCCCTGTTTTCGGATTCCTTACAGGGGTCAGGAGCCAGGACAGGTTTGGGTACCCGGAATCACCTTCAGGAAGTGAGGGACACACATTAGTCCTTCACAGTGGCATGAGTTATGACTCCAGAAGGCATACACTGACATACATTGGGTGGGGACTCAGGCTCATCTATAAGCCACACTCTTTAGTTGTGCCATCAGCTGTGGGATGCTGCTATTCCTCAGGACAAAGGCATCATGCACCGACCCAGGATACTTGTCAGTGACGTTGGAGATGTACTGGTCAGCCAGGCAAACCATCTGGACATTGAGTGTGTGGTAACACTTCCGATTCCTGTACACCTGTTTATTGGCCCTGGGGGAACTAAGGCAATATGGGTCCCACCAATGGCCCCAATTGCATGTGTTATGTGCCCCATTGCCTAGAATCCAGCCTTCAAAGTGGGTAAATCATCTACCTGTGGGAATGCGATGTAGCTGCACATGTTTTTGAGCATGGCAGACAAAACTCTTGCAAGCACAATAGAGAGCATTGGCTGTGACATTCCTGCAGCCAAGCCCACTGTCACCTGGAAAGAGCCAGTTGCCAGGAAATGGAGCATTGAGAGTACCTGCACAAGAGGGGGGTATTACTGTGGTGCAACCGATAGCAGGTAGCAGATCAGGCTCCAATTGTGCACACAGCTCTGTGATTGTAGCCTGTCCAGACGATAGGTTAGTATGATGTGCCTGTCCTCCAGTGTAGCCAAGTCCACAAGGGGTCTGTACACGGGTACTTGCCTCCTCATCCTATTCCTCCACAGTGGTTGGTACCTAAGGGGCCCAAAAGTAAGAAGGGAGTGACAACAGGAACCATGAACTCACTACAGCAGTGTACACAGAGCATGCTTGTATGTTGGACACTGGAATTGTATAGCTGAGTTTATTTGACTACAATGATGCACTTTTAAATCTGTAAATGTGTACTAGCATTAGAAAATGGCACCCGCCTGTCCTGCATGCAGGTGGAAGTGACCTCACTCTGCCGGCGTTCGCGTCATGGCGGGAGGCACTCTGCACTGCCGTGCAATTCCTCATTGGCTAACATGGCTCTCTATGGAGTATGGGAACCAATGATGATCATCGCCCGCTGTGACGGTGTTCAGCGCCGCGGACATGACCGGCATTTTATTTTTACCACTTCACTTGATTCCTGACTTTCCACAGGACAACATCTCCACTGCGTGTGCTGCTGTGACCTGTGTCTGGAACTGTCACGGTTCCGGGCAGGTCTGTCAGGACTCTGGTAGGGGCACCCCTTGAGTTCACAGAATATCTCCCAAGGAGGTAGTGTACCGAAGCAGAAAAAGGACAGCTATAATAAAGCACAGAAAACAGGATAGTGAAAACAGAGCAGCCTTAGTGTGAACAAATAGGGAATGGATCAGGAATAGACAAACACGCTGGGGTTACCACTAAGGTTGTACACAGGGAAAGGCTCAGAATTTCCCACAGCAAAAGGGAATATCAATGCATATGTGCAGATTACTCTTACAGGTAGTCACCTCGCAAGCGCCATAGAAAGGAGGCAGCTGAAGCGATTCTGTCTCTGTACCCTTAGGGCACAAACAAGGATTGTAGTTACACACACGAGACAAGCCCTTGAGGGTCCAGCCGGAAGCACAGTGGCAATTCCTGCAAAACAATAATAGCACAAAGTCACTGTTAGGCACTAAAGACTACATACAAAACTAGACAGGATGGGGACTGAAATTGCCTCCTGGAAACCAGGAGCCAACCCCAGTACAAAAGAAAACACTTATACACAGGTGAGGACTGAGAGTACACTTACCAGACATGATAACCCAAGAGGAAACAGAATCAGAAGGAAAAAACTAGGAGGCAAAGGCAGGAACAGGGAACAGGCTCAGGCTGAAGCAAAGACAGGAACAAGACTGGAAAAACAGGGAGCAGGCTCTGGCTGGAACAAGCAGGAACAGGACTGGGAAACAGAGAGCAGGCCCTGGCTGGAACAAGCAAGATCAGGACTGGAATACAGGGAGCTGGAACAAGCAGGAACATGACTGGGAAAAAAAGAGCAGATTTAGGCTGAAACAAGGCAGGAACAGGACTGGAAAACAGGGAGCAGGCTCTGGCTGAAACAAGAAGGAACAAGGCTGAGAAACAGGAAGCAGAATCTGGCTCAAATAAGCAGGAACAGGGCTGAGAAATAGGGAGCAGGTTCAGTTTTGGAGCAGAACTGTAACAGGATTAGAACACAATCCAACAAGGGGTCTGGTACACATAGGAATCAAACTCCAATGAACGACAAGGAGCTTCAGGGAATGGCAGCTTATAAGCAGTTCCAGGCAACAGGAAACCCAGGGTGGAGTCACATGGCTGGGCTGCACAAGAGAAGTCACAGGTGTGTGCAGATTCAGTCACTCACATGTCCTGGAGGAGAGAATCCAGTATAAAGGAACAACCAATGGACAGAAGATTACAGGTCTTACCGACTACCAGGCAGTGCATTATGGAACCTGAAGTCAATGGGAGCAAATGTAGTTCTTCTATAGCATGCCATATTGAAAATGGAAGCAAACAGGAGTCAGAAAGGGACTCGGGGTGAGTGTTAATGGTGATTCCCAGGCTACCGATAGTATGTTTACAGCGCCCCCTAGAGATTAGACGACAGAGTCATAAGAGGAACCTGCCATGGCTCGTGCGACAGGGGAAAGGACCCCAGCCTTCACTTTGGAAGACTTGGAGAGGCTTGTGGATGGGGTCCTACCCCCATATGGGCAGTTGTATGGGCCTCCAGACCAGCAGGGGAGTACATCATGGGTACGTTGAATGCGACATAGATGCATGGAGCTGTATGAGTGCTCCACCGGTGTCCCACTGGTGGGGGGTATGGGTGGTATCAGTGTTAATGCAGGAGTACGTGTGTGCCTGATGAGGGGCTAATGCAGTTTGTGGGCTGTATGTGTAACAGGCTGGATTGTCTTGCTCATGGTGTCCCACTGTTTGTGTTTTTTCCGCAGGTCAGCGCTCATCAGTAGAAGGGGTTGTGGTGTGCCATCACCAAGGAAGTGCGGACCCTGGGGGTCTACAGCAGGCAGAGTACCCATTGCAGGAAACTGTGGGAGGAGCTGAGACGCTGGGCCCGGAAGACCGTGGAGCCCCAGCTGGGGGCAGCCTCCCAATGAGGGAGGGGTGCCTGTCGGAACCTGACACCCCTGATGGCCCACATACTGGCAGTGGCCAATCCTGAGTTGGATGGCCGCGTGAGGGCATTATTGCAGCCACAAGGGGGTGAGTACATTATGTATGACAACCATTTCTTTTGCCTGGCATGGAATTTGGATGCAGCCAACAAACAGATGCCCACACAACATCATCCACTGCCTCCACTGTCTCCTCCTGCTCCTCCTCCTCACTCACAGTCACATCCGCACTCACACCTGCATGCACTGCATCAACAGTCCATGAACCTGCCACCTACACAGCCTTGCCCACAGCAACCACAACAGCAGACCCGCAGACTTGCAACCCACACACCACATGCGCAGTCACCACCACCACCATCTCCACATCATGCAGAACACCTACATCACTTGCAGACACCACCACAGTATCCATCCACACATCCTGTTTGTTCTCCCCCATCCTGTTTGCCCCTTTCCAAAGGCACACAAATGCTCGCACTCAGACCCCCAAAAGCCTTCTACCTCCCACATACACACTGTCCATGCACCTGCACCCAAGTCCAGCACACTTCCTCCTCCTACAACCACTCCCTCTACCTCCACTTTCATCCCTCCTCCCACACCCCACCCCATTGGCCCTAAGAAGCTTTTCCTTGCCCGCCTTGACCTCTTCCCTCCCTCTTCCCTCCCCCTCCCCACGTCCTGTCCATGAGAGGAAGGTCCCACCCCCCCAGGACAGTACCTCAAGCACACAGTCTGACATTGCGCCGCCCACAAAGTCTCCAGCAGCCACTAAGGGGCACATGAATGGGACGCTGGCCCCCCACGCCCCAAGGACACTCCTCCACCCACAAAACGGAGAGCTAAACTGCCACATCCTCCCAAACAGACAACCAAGAAAAAAATGGTGCCACCTCCAAAACCTAGGGCCAAGGATGCCCCTCCCAAGACCAGGGGCAAGGAGGCCCCAACAAAAACAAAGCCCAAGAAGGCCCCAGCAAAGACAAAGCCCAATGAGGCCTCAACAAAGCCAAAGCCCAAGGAGGCCCCAAGAAAGACAAAGCCCAAGGAGGCCCCAACAAAAACAAAGGCCACCAAGGCCCCAACAAAGACAAAGCCCAGGGAGGCCCCAACAAAAACAAAGCCCAAGAAGGCACCAACAATGGCAAAGCCCAAGGAGGCCCCAACAAAAACAAAGCCCAGGGAGGCATCAACAAAGAAAAAGCCCAAGGACATCCCTCAGAACCAGTGGCCAATGACAGCTCTCAGGCACCAGTGGCAAAGGACAGTCCTCCAGAACCAGTGGCCAAGGACATCCCTCCAGAACCAGTGGCCAAGGACAGCCTTCAGTAACCAGTGGCAAAGGGTCCCCTCCAGAACCAGTAGTCTAGGAGCCCCCTCAGTATCCAGTGGGCAAGGAGCCCCCTCATGATCCACTGGGCAAGGGTCCCCTCCGGAACCAAGTGGGCTAGGAGCCCCCTCAGTGTCCAGTGGGCAAGGGTCCCCTCCAGAACCAGAGGGCTAGGAACCCACTCAGTGTCCAGTGGGCCAGGAGCCCCCTCACAGTAAGATGCACCCCCCATCGACCCCTTCACTCCCTGAGGTGCCTGCCCATTTCCAACATGATGCCCCTTAACAGTGTAGTCCTGATGTTGTCAGTAGTCAAGATGGGGCCTGGACTTTGCCCTGTGGGCATTCATGACTTTTAACTGGCCAATATGCAGTTGTATGTTCTTTGATCTTGATTTGTCATCAAACATGTTTATAGTGGTTCAAACAGAGGTATGTGTCCTACCCTTCTTTGCTCATGGGTCCTGTTACTGTCGATTTACTCTGTGGCTTGTTCTGTGTGTGTGTGCATGGTGTGTTTTGTGCATGTGTGTGTCACTCTCGCCACCCCCTCTCCCTCCCTTGTGTGCAAGGCAGCTGTACTCACCGTCTTCATCTTCGTTTGCATTGGTGCTCCAGGACAGCCATGGCATGGTACAGGATCGGGAAGACTTGCAGTTCTGGTTCCATGGCGGCCGCTAACTCCTCTGTGTCCCTGGAGGTGAGTGTCTCCTTTTAAATTATGTGTTTCTGCCAGGCTTTTAGTGTCATTGCTACTGCCCCAGAAATCCTGGTGGTGTGCGATGTCATAATATGGTGGGTGGATCCATGTCTCCTGCCTGCCTGCAGGTGGCTACCACAGTGTTCAGTGTTCGTACCGCTCTGTGGTACATTGGCTGTCTATGGGAGGGATCACTGTCATGGCCATTATTTGGCAGTCATTACCACCGGCCTGGTGATAGTACTACCGCCATCGCCAGCTTGGCAGTATACTGATCGCCAATGTCACAATGACCACCCTAGTCTTCTTAACTTATCCTCTACATACAATGATGGTATGCATACCTTCAACACTTGCAATTGTGCAGTGAAGCATAGAAAGGTATAATAGTGAGAAAAGAAAATATTGACTACAGAATATTAACCACTACATTGCCATGGTAACTTTGTATAGATAAATATAGTTTTACTGTTCTTAACTCCAGGTCAATGTGCTTTGATGATATGCATATCTTCAAGGTATGTAGATATGGAGTTAGTTTAACTCCAAGTCAATGTACTTATATGAAATTCATGTCTTCACGGTGTAAGATGTAGAGTTAGGAATAGTAAATCCATATTTACCTATATATACAGTTACCTTGACAATGCAGTGGCATCAAAACTATACCCAGATCTCTAACCAAAGGTACTGGAGAAGGAAGAGGGCAGAGTGACCATGGCCACAAAGATGGATTCCAAAATGTAGTATCTTTAACGAAAAGCAGAACCTCAGTTTACTATGAAAAATGTGAGTTCTCAAAACACTCTGATGTGCATGTACCATGCTGTATTTGTAGAAGATTGCTGTAGGTGTGCCTTCTAGGCTGAGACCGATATATTGACCTCTTCTTACAGAGAACCTGTGACACACCTACCCTCTAAGGATCTATATTGCAAGAAAGAACCGAAGTCTAGCTCACCATTGCAGATGTTAACTTGACAAGGACTGAATGATGTTGGTTCCTACTCTGAGATGATGGATTTGAGATGATACTCAAACTCTACTGCTCTCTGAAGAGTTTTAGAAGGCCTCTGTTGTAAGGTTGTGCTCTGGTATGCACTTTCTGCGGCACCCTTCCTCTGGCACTGCATAACATTTATTTACTGTAGCACTAGTTAATGTCAACACCAGGACAGTGCGCGCTCTACGGGCAGCATAATGCAAAAAGACAGACCTTATGCATTGTAATAATTCATGTATTATGTATAGATGCAGTATACTAACCTTTTGCATTGCAGATATTTATCTAGAAATGTCATTAGTACTGTTTGTAATGTAGTGTACATTTTCAAGGCTTTGCTGCAGGATTACAGAGTGTGGTTAGGGTGTGGTCCCTATTCTAAGCCTTTCTAGAATCCTTTCCTGCAGCCTGGCTGGGTGTGGCATGGGGGCGGGGCTTGGGTCTATTTAAGGGACCCAGCCCAGCTCCACGTGCTCACTATTCAGAGGTCCTGGTGCAGAGCAGCAGCATTTTCCAGGGCTCCTGTTCCGGAGGCCTACTTGGACATTTTCAGGCCCTGTCCTCATTACCTTGGTGACCTTCAAGCAGGGCGGTAAGGCGGAGGTCGGGGTAGGCCCCCCCAACTCTGTTTCCAGAGATTTTTGAGTTTTGGTATTTTGATTACATTGCGTGTGCGATTGTTTCTTGTCAATTGGTGCTTGCAGTTCAGATCGGCAGAGTGCGCAATCATTTCCTGGCATTTGAATCTTGATGGTTGAATCGGCAGCAGTGTGCGCGTTTCATTCTTGGCAATTAACCCTTGCAGTTCAGATCGGCAGAGTGCGCGATCATTTCCTGGCATTTGAATCTTGATGGTTGAATCGGCAGCAGAGTGTTGCGATTCATTCTTGGCAATTAACCCACGCAGTTCAGATCGGCAGAGTGTGCGATCATTTCCTGTCATTTGAATCTTGATGGTTCAATCGGCAGCAGTATGCGCGAGTCATTCTTGGCAATTAACCCTTGCAGTTCGGATCGGCAGAGTTGCACAATCATTTCAGGTATTGGAATCTTGATGTACAGTTTAGCAATAAGATGCATAGTCATTTATGGGTAATTGTATCCTGAACCTCAAATCAAAACAGAGTGTGACTTTACAGTATCGTTCATGAGTCTTTCGCAGTTCATGTTTTGGGAATTAATTTGTTAATTGATTCTTGTTATGACGTAGTTGCTATTCCAAGAACTAAGTTGAGAGAGTTCCATGTTCAGTGCATAAGATGTTATTCTGAAAACGCTTATTTGAAAGTCTGCGTAATCCTTCTTGTACTTCCAGTTATCCAGAACTAAAAAGTCATGTTATTGAAAAGCTCTTGATCTCTCATGTTATCAGAGTATAGATAATTATAACAAAGTTCATGAAGATTAATTGTGTTCTAAACTCTTGTTTCCACAGGTCTCCTTCCCCGCTGTCCCCAACCTAAACCCCATCCCCGCTTGGCCATTCTTTAACTCTGTGCTATAACGGCTAGTAGAGTTTGGAGCTGCCAAGAGGTGGACATATTGGGAACAGGCGCAAACCCCGAGGATCCGGTCTCGCTGACAGAATAGTCAGCCCACACATTTTTTATCCTCCTGGTTTGTGCTAGGTTTTCAATATGGCCAGATTGGACGAGTTGGTGTTCAGGGCTGAATTGTCCTTATGCTTTTACACACTCTCAAATGTATTGAACATATGTTTTATATCTATATATATATATATATATATATATATATATATATATATATATATATATATATATATATATATATGCTCCTTTGTGTCACATCTAAGATTCCTGCAAGCTTCACAGTAATGTACTGTGCCCATAAACTTGCACACTGCAGTGATCCACCTCCTCTGGGGCTGTCCCACTACCTTTTGGAACAGGAGGCAAAAAGGGCAGTGGGAGGATGAGGATCTCCTTTTCTCTCATTTTCATGTGAAGTATCTCAGAGGCAAAATGCCAATTCTGAGCTTTATGTACAGGTTTTTGACTTGAGAGGGCTGAATTCTGTACACATATGGCTAAAAACTGAGAAAACATTTGTGACTGAGGATTTTTTTGGTAATGTTCCACTCTTTTTGGTCTTTCCAATATAAAGTCCTAAAAATCTTGCTTTGGTTTAATAAGAGTACCTTTCTTCGTTGCAGCTGGGGAGTGCCAAACTTCCTCGATTTCGATGGTTTCACACAGCCACGTAATACATACACTGTATTCACTGCCAATTATTTCCACCAAGGATTCTCTGTAAGAAGCCAATCCCGGTGTGGTCCAAAGGCACACCTTGCTTATGTCAAACATTTTCAAAAATACCACATTCAAAGTCAAGTTTATTAAATGCATAGATAATAAAAATCCAAAATACTTTCTCACTCCATGCAAATAGAAAAAAAAAATCCATTTTAGTTTAAAAGTCCTTCTCAGAATAAATTATAACATATAAGTTCAATATAACTAGCTGTGATTATCTACAATTATACATTTCATAAAATATGTGCTATTATTAAGTTTCATTGCTAACAAAATCCTCCTAAATAGGAATGAATAGGTTACAATCATACCCACAAAAATATTGCTATAACATACATCAATTTCCAACTCCCCTAATCTTGTACATGCACCTCCAAGTGTGTTATAGAGGTATCTTAAAAATACATATATTTTTTTAAAAATATTAAATTATATAATCATTTACAATTAGGTTAATACTCAAGAAAGCAAAAATACTTCCATGGATACTGTACGGAGGAGCCTTTTAAAACGGCAGTGATCCTCATAATTTCACAGCTTCTAAGCCAGCAAAAACATATATTATGTCTATACTAATTGATGAACATATAATAATTTTTTAGATGTCAAACATATAAACCTTATAAATCTGGCACTCAAAGTATAGTCAGAAGGTTGAAGACAAGCGATCACCGCTTCTCTACAGTGCTGTATGAAGGCTGCCTTTACTAAAATCTAGCGCTCATTCAGTAGGCCATTACAGATACAGATCAGATGGATAATATCTTCCACTCCACCACCACAGAGCCTACACTGGGAAATTGTTGCAGTACGTTCCCAAGGGGCTAGGTGGGCACCACCAGGAATAAGGCCAAATCAGTGTTTAATAAAAAGATCCTTATCAGCTTTTGACCACCTGACCTCCAAATGTTGTTCCTGTCTCAGGATTTTTTGATCATTAATTGCCATCCATGAGTTCGACCTGATTGCTAACAGGCTCTTATCCATAAGTACTGATTGCTTCTTCGCTATATGGTTTAAGATTTTTTTTAAAGCATAATAGGAGAGGTTTGTTTCCCACAGTTCCTGTACCTCCAAATATTCTAGGCCTGATCTAAATACTGCCTAGATTTGACTGTATGATTCAAACTGATCTCCTTCCAGAGTGCCTGGATTTCCCCTTGTTAACTGAAAGTGTAGCCAGGTTTTAATGTAGCTACACTTTCTAGCTATATTTTGGTTTAGGTACCCAAACTCCAGCCTAATTTGAGCTTCGGAAGTGTACCCTGGAAGTTGGAATAAAGACCTAAACACTTTTCCAATTATTCCATTCAGAATGGCAGTGTCTTGTCCTTGCAAAGCTTCACTACTGTAACCTATAGTCCAATTTAGTTTAGCCGCGATGGCTTGTAGCAAGGGACGGTAGCTCGGACCAATAAGCGACTTTTTCAGATTACAAAAAGCAAACAATAGAACATTTCCTTTTCTATATAAGTCCTGTTTTTGAGGAAGAAAGGAACCCTGCTTATCAAATAGTACACCCAGGTGTCTATAGTGGTTTACTTGTTCTAATACTCCCCCTTGTGTATGCCATTTATTGACTTTACAAGTTTTTTTATTAACTTCCATCACTTAAGTTTTTTTTCTGATTGATTTCCATTCCGTTCTGCTCAGCATATTTGATTAAATTAATTATGAGCCAACATAGTTCTACCTTAGTTTGATTCATAAGTACTACATCATCAGCGTACAACAGATTTGAAATAGGCATATCACCAAACTTAGGGGAATGCGCATTCACCTTATTAAGCTTAAAAGTCAAATCTGAGAGGAAGAGATTAAAAAGATACGGAGCCAGTAGGCAACCCTTTTTCTGCCCTTGTTTTGTCTCAATTTTTCTTGAAAGGAAATATCAATCCCCTATCTTTACCTTAATCCATGTATCTGTATATAACTGCTGAATAGCTTTTTATAAATTCTCTGGTATGCCCCATGCGGCTAGCTTTTTCCAGAGCTGACTTTACTGTACCAAATCAAAAGCTGATTTGAAGTCTACAAAACACAAATGTTGATTTTTTTTGTTTGCATTTGTCGATGACGATGGAAAGAGTTAAAATGTTTGTAGCTGGCGGAGTATCTTGTGGAAAGCTGCCATTTAGGAGTCTGAGCCCAAGGGACTCAAAATCTTTTACTAGGGAGATTGCCTTGGTGTCAGGTTTACCTAGCTCAAAAGATCCCAGGGACTGCTGTGAAACTGCCCACAGCTGATCCTGCAGGATAGTTTGGGCATCCGTTTCAAAAAGATTTAATAATTTCATATTGAAATCTCCAGCTACTAAAACTCTGGGGATCCTAGACCTTGATAACAGGTTAATATTATGTCTATCAATTTAGCGGATATGTATTGCCTGGAGAGTGCATCTGGGTGGATATAAACATTAATTGGCAAAAGTGAGTTAGAATGCTCTTTGTTCCATCCATCTAACTTCACTACAAAAAATCTTCATCTTCCTCATTTACCCGTATGCATGATATATTTAATCCTGCTGAAAAAAAGATTGCTAAACCCCCCTCAAGTTTCCAAACCTTTTTTCCCTAATTGCTGGGGAAAAAGCCCTTAAATCCATCAATTGTAAATGGGTTGGCAGCCCAAATCTCCTGTAAGAAAATAATTTGGAATTTATTTAATAGACTACTCAGGTATTTTTGGTGGTTGTTTGATCTAATCCTGTTTATGTTCCAAGAGCAGACTTGGAGAGGATTATCATAGGGAGTTACCAACCCATTACGTGCCGGGCTGTTCGGAAGTCACTGACAATTTTCTTTGTGAAGTGCTGCCAACAGCCACCCTAGAACTACCTCCTGTAAAAGATGAGTATTAGATGCTTTGTGCCTTGTATGGTGATTATCTGTACTTGGATTCTTAATCGCAGATCTAAGGACTGAAAAAGGTTGATTTAAGCCTTTTAATTAGTTTAATTTGGGCATATTATTTTGGTCTTTTAGATGATAGGGATAATTTATTTATTGGGGTATACTAAATCTAATTCCCCATTTTAAGAAATAGCTTTTTTCTTTTACCACTCTTCTAACCACTTGTAATGACTTCCAAATTACCAGGGTTGATTTGTTAAATTTACCTTCATCGCTCCTAACCCCTGGTAAGAATTCTATAGATACAATATCAGTAGACTCTATGGCCCATATTTATACTTTTTGACGCAAATCAGCGCTAGCGCAGATTTGCGTCAAAAAGTTTTAACCCCGGCTAATGCCATTCCAACGCGCCAGCGGGGTGCCTTATTTATGGAATGACAGTAGCCGGCGCTGCAGCCTGGTTAGTGTCAAAATAGATTATGGTAACCAGGCAGCGGAGGCGAAGGGAAGACTGGGGGTTATGCGCCAAAGAAAGGTGCAAGCCAGGTCAGAATCAAAAATATTGTCTCTCACCTGACTAGCTCCATTTTTTGACGCACTACCCCCATGGAAATGACTCCTGTCTTAGCAAAGACAGAAGTCATGCCCCCATGCTCAATGGCCATGCCCAGGGGACTTCTGTCCAAAGGGCATGGCCATTGGGCACAGTGGCATGTAGGGGGGCCCAGGTTAGGCCCCCTATGCACTTAAAAAATAAAAAAATGCTTACCTGCACTTACCTGCACTCACCATAGATGGGTCCCCCTATCCATGGGTGTCCTCCAGGGGTGGGCGAGGGTGGTAGGGGGTGTCCCTGGGTGCAGGGAAGGGCACCTGTGGACTGCTTCCATGGTCTCCCACCATGGAAATGAGCCCACAGGTCCCCTAACCCCTGCCCTGACCCAGGCGTAAAAGAGCAGCGCAAATCTGGCTTGGGGCCATGTTTTAAGGCCCGCCTCCTCCTGTGCATCATTTTGATGCCGGAGGATAAATAAGGCGCGCGTGCCTTAGAGTAATTTTTTGCACGAGAACACCTACCTTGCATGCCATTAACGCAAGGTTGGTTTTCACATGCAAAAAATGGCGCACCCTCCATAACTTTGGCGCTAGACGGGTTTAGCGCCAAAGTATAAATATGGAGATAAGTTTGCACCGAATTTGCACCAAAATAAATGACACAAATCCGGCGCAAACAGAGTATAAATATGGGCCTTTATCTTTTAGGGCCAGAATAACTTGTAAAGGTTTTAGTATATTTCCTTGGTTTAGAATATCATAAGGGCCCCTAGATTGGTATTGTGGTTCCATAATAATTGTTTTCAGTCTGCGGGTGAACCGTAGTTGGGACTTCTCATAGAGTTGTCCTTTTCTCCCACTAGGGATATCCCTTTATGTTTCGTTTTCTGGTACTAAGGCATAAAGACTGTCCAGCCATCCCGGATTTGATGCATTTAGCCTCACATCAGATATATTTAAGGGCCCTACCTCCAAGAGTGGCCTGGGAGGTTCCACCATTCCCTTTGTCCCTGATCTCACCACTTCCAACTGTTTGATAACAGACCCACTTCCTTTTTCTACCTGAAGCTGAGCCATTTGAGCCCCTTGATGTTCAGCATATTCAGAATTAGTAACTGTAATACATATGCCATCTTTTTCAAATGACCTCCTATGAATCTCCGGAGTAATACTCGGTTCAACTTTCAACTCCCTTTGCTGTGGTTTAATATTTTGTGGTTCCTGTTTTGTTAGACCTATACTGTCTGGGTTTAACAAATCTTGTTGGTCCTTGTTTTTTATATTCTCCACATTAGGGTTAGATTAATTTGAGTCCCTCTGGTCTTGGTAAGTAGGCCCCCTCTTTTGTGTATTAAATAGTGGGAACAACTTACTGGCCATTGGGCTATTCTTTTTGTTAGCACTCAAATCTTAAGACATTATCATCCCATTTCTTGTGTCCAGGGGGGGAGAGGAGCTCATCTTAAAGTAGGAAGGCCCATCAAGACATCTCGTAATTTATTCCTTGCTTTCCGTTGTTTTTTCTTTTGTCTTTTAGTAGCCGGCTTTTCTAGGTGTGGCAGCTACAACGCCAATTTAGGAGAGGTGGGAGGAAATGTATTTATTTGAATCTCAGACTGACAACCTTTCTCCTTTTCAGAAGATTTCAGTAAACATACCTTTTCACTGAGTATTCCCCCCTGACCGCACCCCAGTTCTCAGTACAGCGGGGATAATATACTGCCCATATTATCATTTAAACCAGCCTCCTCCTATTGCTGGGGAGTCTCTTGAGCTACAAATTCACCCCCTTTTATTTTACTTAGATTCGCCTTAAGGTCTGTTATCATTAAGTTTAAAGCCTTTGGGAGTGTGGCCAGCTTATTGATTATGGGCTCACAGGTACAGTCTGTTTTTGATGTCTCTGCAAAATTCTGAACTTGCTTAATCAAGTTGTTTGAGTCAGCCAGCTTCTGATCTATCCCTGATACTGATTTTGCCATAACATTGAGTAGATCGACCCGGACATCCATTTTTGAGGACTGATAAGGGCATCAAGAGTTAGTTGGGAGATCTTAAAAAAGGTATCCCATACAGCATTTTGATCCAATTTATTTGCAGTATTTCATGAAGGCAGTGAATTCTCATTTATAGCTTCCTTACCTTCGGATTCAGTTTTTTTTTTTTTTGATGTGACAGAGGTATTTGGGGATATATAATCAATAGCAGAGGTATCCAGTCGAATAGCTGAGGCAGAAGCCTTTACATCTTGTAGATTGCCCCCGTATCTTTGGTTAGAGGACCTTTGAAGACGTGTACAGTGGAGCTCAGATCCGATTGTGTACGAGAAAGAGAGCTAGAGTTAAAGTTTAATGAGCCTAATTTATTAATATTATCCGAAGTATGAATAATTTCTAAAGTGTGATTCTCCTTCCACGTTGGGCCATCCTCCTGAGGCCCCAAAGCTGATAGTCGTGACGTGGAATCCATACCTCTTTTAATAATTACATTTACCTCAAGAGGAGGTTGGATACCTAGTTGTGGGTGATCAGTCAGGATTTTCAAAGGTGGACAGGTGGAGGCAATGGGGGAAGGCAATGATGACCTGAGGGTCAGTACTTCTAAATCACTGATAAAGCCCCAGACATTTTCTTTAGATTTATCATCCGTTATTTTTATAGTATTAAAAAAAGCAGATTTTTCAGTCACCCCATCCTCCTTGTACCCACTTATATCACCTTGCTCATATAGCAGACTGTTTTTATGGGAGAGATAGGATTGGGTAAAACCACTGAGCTGTTAGGTATTGAAAAAATCGCATCCACAGTGTCCTTCAAAAAGTAAAATTTATGGAGGATGTTCGCCGATTTCTCAAACCTTTGAAAAATGGGAGATATTGGAGAGTTTAAGGACTGATGCTCTGACTTCATTTTTGCTTTCCATTTTAGTATTGGAGACAGAAAGGAGAGTTTATTATTCATCTTATTCCTCTTAGTTTGTGGCTGAAGAGTCCTTTCTTTCCCAGATTGCATCTTCAGCAGCCTTAAAAAAAAAATTGCTGCTCACTTGTTTTATAAGTGCACCGCACACCTCAGCGATTGCAAATACCACATGATCAATTCTATTTAATGCTAGGTCAAAGCGTAGAAGTATGAGGGAAGTACTTGGGGCAGGTTGAACAATGTCCTAATTCATTTAGTTTCAGTTTGTTTGAGCAAAGACACATCAGCACAGACCCAACGATCTGCAAAATAAGCAGCCTTTGTCATAGCAGTGGCCCTATATACTCTAAGAGCTGGCAATTGTGCACCCTTGGAGGTGGCCTTGTTTCCTTCCTATGGCCAATGAGGTGTGGCGCATTTTAGTCCTGATTTTTCCAATCTGTGGGCCCCAGGACATATTATCAGTCACTCTTACAAATTATATAGTGAAAGTTTTTTACATGTTCCAAGGCCACCCCCTCTATCTTCATCCTGCCTCGAAAGGACTAGTGGGAATTCAGCACCATAAATGTAGATTTTGTGGTGTTTATTTCTAAACGCCTTACTGTGCAAAATGGTGTGAAGCAATCCAACAAGGAATGAAGGCTGGACGGAAAGTAAGAATACGGGTGCTAATACCCACAGATTAAGGAGCGTCATGATTGTACTTTGCCAATCACTCTACTGCTCCATTGATGTATAAATTGAATAGTGTGGGGGCAAGCAAGCATACTTGCCTAGCTCCGCAATTTATTGTTATCCTAGGTGTGAGGTCTCCTCCCGAGTTTCACCTAACCTGTGCACATGTATCAGTGTGTAGGAGTTTCAGAATCCTTAGGAAACCATAAGATTCTAGTATCTTCCAAAAATTCTTCCCTTGCACCAGGTCAATTGCTGCTTTCAAATCTTAGAAGGCAACATAAAGGTGATCCCACTTAATGGCAACATACGTCTAGCATATGATCCTGATACTGGGGTGCTGATCTTGCTCCTAAATCCTCCCTGACTGTCTAAGAGGGTGTGATGAACTGATATCCATGATTGGAGCCTTAATAATATCTGTCTGAAGAAAATTTTCAGACTATTGTCCATCAGGCTAATTGTTCTACAGTTTGATCAGGTATCCCTGCTCCTCTTCTTAACAAATGGGGACAATAATGGAACCATGCCAAGAGGGCTGGATGTCCTCCCCTCTCAGAAGGATATTTCCCAGGATATTCCAATTAGGAACCCTGATTTCAGGTTGGGACAAATATAAATCACCTGGGATGCCACAGAGGCCAGGTGTTCTATCATCATTCCCTTCCTCTTGTTCTATATGGGCTATTATAGGGTCATCATTTGTCAGGCCTGTGTCTCTAGGCCACTCAGTGTATAGGTGTCCAAAATGGGCTACCCATACTTTAGGTTGAGCTTTGAGCTGGCTTTCTATGGTGAGAGTCCCAGTCGCTACTAACTTCCAAAAGTATTCCTACTCTGAAGGGAGGCAGTAAGTTCTTCCAACTGTTCTATCTCTCAGCTACTTTTAGCCTTATTCAGGGTTGCCTATACTCTCTTCTGGCATCACATATCTCCCTGCCTTCACCTTTGTTACTGCTTCTGGGACTATAGTTTTAGCATGTTTACATTCATGTGAGTAAATATATTAACTATTCCGACCCTCTAAAACGCTTTGTATTTTAGGAACGTTACACTCCCAAACTTGTTGGAGGTTTGAACAAAGTGTCTTATCCATTGATTAAATGATTTTTCCAGTGGAGAAAGGTTGATGTACAAATGCAATGCTATTTCTCAGTGCACAATTGTGCACTAGATACATTTGTTATGTGAAAATGCCTTTGGATAGATCCAATTGCAAATTTACCAGGAGGGCACCAGGAGACCTGTGAAAGTTGCAGGCTTCCAAGTATAACAAAGGAAATCTTTGGCAATTTCCAAAATGAGGAAACCTTTTATGATGCAGAATCCTAAATATCTGGGTGTGAAAATAGATTTCTTAAAGAATTAGGCTCCATAAATGTGTTGAAGCTGGGTTTAAGCTATATAAGCATAGTTTCTTTTTAACCCTGCAACTTTAACAGTTTTTCCAACTGCCCTCCTGGAAAACATTTATCAGTCAATGAATCAATCTTTATTCGATCATTAAAAAGATGATCATGAAAGATGCACTACAAACCCAATTAAAATATAATAAACATCCATTAAAAGAAGACCAAGAAATTTCATAAAAATAAAACCTTGCCAACAACACTAAAAGCCGGAAAAAGACACATTTGCAAGACAGATATACCCTTGGTCAAAATCTGAAAGAAGCAAATGGTTTAAAACCAGTCATGAATTAATACAACAACATGCCATTGATTGATTAAGAGCACAATAATATTTTTAAAAGGTGTTCAGTGAGAAAGTATCAAAAAGTGGGACATTCTCAGTATGCTCTAACCGAGGTTGACAGATCTTTTCATCCTAGCAGGGATGAAGTACATAGTAAAACATGACACAATTATTTTACAGCATGACCAATTTGGCCACACAATGAGAACCCACATTGGAAATAAAGTTAAAAGGTTTTCTTTTCAAATTAATAATCAGGTTATTTTAAACAGTTCTCAAAAACAAGTTCTAAAGGTACAAAATCACCATGGGATGACCGAAAAAACAGAAGAAGTTTCAACAGATCAACATAAGACAAACTAAATATTTGATTACTGCAATGTAAAATAACAGCCAGCAGAAGAGCTTAATGTTCTGAGAATAAGCGCTATCCTAACTTTTTACACATAAGTGCTAATAAAAACTCATCTACCTAAACTAGCTGGGGCCTATATGTATTTTCCCTGTGATTAGACATGACGAAAAGAGTCAAAAAGCAAAAACAAGTCAAAAAGGACATGGACAAAGGACATCAGGGGTCAAAAAAGGCTAACTAAAGAAGGTAAAAATAAGTAAAAAGAGAAGGTGTCAGTATTTCGGAAGCTCGGTCAAGAGGCTTCACATTTGAGTCATGTAAAAGTCTAAGGGCCAGATGTAGCAAGGCTTTTGCGACTCGCAAACGGCGAAAAACGTCGTTTGCGAGGCGCAAAAGCCTCTACGCGATGCAGAAACGCATTTTGCGAGTCGGATCCGACTCACAAAATGCATTTTTGACTAGCAAATAGGAAGGGGTGTTCCCTTCCTATTTGCGACTCGCAACGCAATGCAAGTTGAATTGCGACCGCGAAAGCGGTCACAAATGAACTCGCAGTTACCATCCACTTGAAGTGGATGTTAACTCATTCGCAAACGGGAAGGGGTCCTATGGACCACTGCCTGCTCTGAAAAAAACCAAAACAAAAGGTTTCAGTATTTTTTTTCCAAGTGCAGCTCGTTTTCCTTTAAGGAAAACGGGCTGCAGATGGAAAAAAAAAACTGCTTTATTGAAAAGCAGTCACGGACATGGTGGTCTGCTGTCTCCAGCAGGCCACCATCCCCGTGAGTGCCCAGACTCGCAATGGGGTCGCAAACTGCGACCCACCTCATTAATATTAATGAGGTGGGTCTTTGCGACCCCATTGCGAGTTGCAGAAGGTGTCTGAGACACCGTTCTGCATAGCAAATTGCGAGTTGCAATTTGCGAGTCGCTCGGACTCGCAAATTGCAACTCACAATTTGCAACGTACCTACATCTGGCCCTAAGTTCTCTTAGCAAGCCCTGGGAAATTGTGGGGCAGCGGAAAGAGTTCTGTACCTCTCCTCTCCAAGGGAATCAGTCTTCTGCCTTCCTACCGCCTACTGACTACTTAACTCCTGACTAAAAGCAATCAGTGAAAGTTTTACTTAAAATTATGATCAGTCCATTGATAATGCCCAAAAATCAGGAGGTCACATGATCTAGTCTTCTCACATTGTATGGCAAACTTTCCAACACTCTTCTTTGTTCCCAAGACAACCCGGGGAAGATAGCTGTCCTTATACTCCTGTATATCATTGCAAAATCATGAATAGTGGCAGTCGTCACATTCTCGGTCTCTCCCTGTACCTTTTCCAAAGTTGTTTTCTCAGACTCTCTATGAGTAAAACAATAACACATCTATTTTCAAAGTAACAGTTCATGGAAAACAACCTGTAACATAATAACACATTAGCAGAAATGGAAAACAGTTCTTGCGTTATGGAAAACAAGGCCTAATAATGCTAACAATTAATAAGGCACTTTTAATTTTTCATTATTCTGCACAGCATTAATTGCACAAATCTAAATGTTGAACAAACTCTATAGTTTCAGTTCAGGTTCCATCTGAGATAAAGGATGAAACTGTTAATACATGTATGTGAATATGATAAATAACTACATTTACCAACATTATCCTACAACATTAATACACTCATTATAAAAATAATTATAATTTTAAAGGTAAACTCTTTCTACTAATATGAGGATGGTTGTGAAATCATAATCAATGGTTGCATTTTAATTAAAATGGTTATACCACACGCATTTCTTTTTCAACACTACTGTGAATGCACTTCATCATTGACTCCGCTGCATCAGTCCCTCGTCTGATGGTGAATCAGGCCATCACATCAATTAATATTCTCTCATATCAATGAGACACATCAACATCTCAGAGATCGATCGAAGTAAGATCTTCTGGACTCCACTAACTGCTTAATGTCACTGTACTAGATTGTTTGGCTATTCTCTAGTCCTATTTCCTCTCGTTTTCTCCCCTTCTCTCCTTTCTTCCTCTGTATCTACTTGTTGGTTGAAAGATCCAACTATCCCTTGGATACAAAGAGCAACTTTCAACAATGGTCTCAAGATACCACCATTTTCATTCCATAAACTTACAAACCATCTTCCAACAGCTGAAATTCTTTTCCCTATTGCTTCCCAAGCAACTGTTGCTTCTAACTCCTTCAGGTCTTCTTTCAAATTGGTGAAGTTCTAATCTATTTCTTCAACTCCTTGCTGTTATCTTGGATATAGGTGCAACATTGTTGAACCTTCAAAATCAGACAGACTCCACCTTCCTTGGCAAAAAGGACATCTAACGCATGAGGATTTTGCTAACCATTGATCTAATAACAACCATTTCTGTGCCTATATCTAAAAATCCTCCTGCTGTGCTAATGAACAACTTATCAAATACTGTGGAAAGCTTTCTAATCTTACATGAGTTGATTATTACTCCTAAAGATGGTATCAAGTCACCAAATATATCACCAACAACTTCACCAGCACCTCTCTTCTCTTGTCTATGTGAGTCTCCACTCGAACACTCTAATTCTCCCACCTGATAAATCATTGTTAAACCTACTCCCACATGAGGTGTCACATGCCATCTCTTTGATAACCTGTGAAATGCATGTTTCCCACAAATGTAATAAACTCCAGGAAAAAAGGAATATACTCCATCCAGATAAGGTCCCAAATTTACTTTAACTTCAAAAGTATGGGCCAACCCATAAATCCCTACATAATTTGTGTCAGCTGTGGATTGTATAATTAAAATGCATTATTAATCCTTTTGTTGTCAATCTAGAGCTAATGCTACCAAGTTTCCTACATATCTATGTTCACTATCATCCTTAACCCATTGTGGTACCCTATAATATTCTTTGCTTTAGCCAATACATCGCTTCTTGTGTCTTTCTATGAATCTATGAACTTCTTCTCCACATCTGTTAAAACACAGGTTAGATTATGTTGGTGTGCATATGCAGTATCCAATGTTGTGGTAGGATTAAAGAAATGTCCTGCATGTTTATAATCTGGTTGTCTATTCAGGTATTTCAAAAGGGGAATTTCTGAGAAAACTAAGGTCCTGGTTTAGATATAGGCGGTAACAGCCCCACCGCTTTTTTCCATCGGACTTCCCGTCTGCTGTCTTTGACAATCCGCCTATTCAATTTCAGATGTTGGCGGTCACATAGACAAAAGACTGCCAACATACCATCATCATTGCAATGAACCTTCATCTGCATCAACGGCCTCCTTAGCAAAAGTGGCTGACGGCACAGAGTCATGTGGCTGCCTGCCAACATACTATGACGGCCAAACCTCCACACCTGAGCTGGCGGATTGGGAGGTATATAAGCACAAAAAGTACCTTTTTCTGAATGTTGTAATTTCTTGCCACCATGAACCCAGTCATCGCAGGAACAGAAGGTAAGTCACTGTATTACCTGTCATCCTTGGAATTGTCGGTGTACATTCACACCGGACTCGGGCATGTTTAAAAAATATTAGAAATCAATAGTACAATCATTTGCAATGCATATGTGTGAAATGTTGTCATTTGATACAAATAAAAACCACACACCTCGATATATTAGTAATACCCACCAACCTGGTACTAACTGCCTTCATGGCAATTGAGACCTACACAAAAAGTCACATCAATCCCATATTGAAATGTGTTGATAAAGGTGGGTGCAATCATTTACCCAAAACTACCATAACTTTTACATAAGTAGGACACATGCTTCGAACGACATAAGCCCAACATAAAGAAGCAATTGCAATACACAATGCAACAAGTGAGCGTACACAAACTATACAACCAATGCTAGCTATAAACTCCAAATGTGTCAGAGATGTATGAGGAGCACATGTCCTCTTGGTATGTGTAAGTTCCATCAAACATTAGATTTCTTAAGTGTCATTTACTCTGTGTAATGTATATGTGTGTATTAGTGACACATCATGTTAACATAAACATATACATTCTCCAGGAAAGATACATGAAACCATTTACAATTTTGGTGTAAGTGCCCAGGAACAAGATGAATACTTGCTCCGAAAATAACATGTCCATCACAAATGTATACATAACACAAAATATCTCAAAAATAAAACCTGTGCTTTCACTGTCAGGAATGAGGGTAAGTACATAGCACACACATAAGCAGAAATCACATTATCAGCAAACAAGTAGTAACAATTACCAAAATAATGGCAGGGAAAAGGTATTGTAGGGAAAACACAATTTTTATCAGAAATTGAGATACTTCTCTTAAAGTAAATTTTTCTACTAAATGTTCCCATAAAATTCAGATTTGAAAACAAACCCAATCCTAGGATGCATGTCCAGTGCTTGCCTGGTTTTTGCACTGCCAATTACAACTTCCTCAGGAAGGGGCACCAATTGGGCAAAGAGCAGGCACCTCATTGATCTTTCTTGAGGGGGGTCTTTGGGTTTGGGAGGGGTGGGGCTTGGCTTTGGGAAGGGTGGGTTTAGATTTGGGAGTAGTAGCTTTGATATGGAGGTTGAGTTTGCATTTTGGAGGGGTGGGTTAGGGTTTGGGAGCATGGGTTGGGTTTTGGTAGGGTTGGTTTGTGATGTGGGAGGCGATGGGTTAACGTCTGGGGGGTTGGTCTGTGATGTGGTTGGGGTGAGGGCCATGCCAAACAGAAGGTCTTCCATGGGAAAATGAGGAGGGTGGTTGGCAGGGAGTTTGGTTTGGGAGGTATAGGGAGTGGCAGTGGGTAATGTGCATGTGTCTGTTTATGGTGTAGTTGCCTTTGGGTCTGGTGTATGTGGTGTAAGTTATAGTTTGTGTTTCTTTCTAGGTGTCAATGTCTGCTTGGTGCAATTTCTGGATGCTTTGAAAGGCAAGGTTAAAGAGAATTTCGTTACCCGCCTCAAGGATAAGATTGCTAGCTAGTTATGGACTACCGAAGGTTGGGTGGTTAGAGGATCATAGGTTTATTCAAACCTGTACCCCCTTCCCTGTATCTGGGTGGGCAAGAGAAGGCTTAGTGGGTGTACAGGCTGTCTGAGGATTAGAGTGCTGCTTAGCCCTACACTGTCTCACTGCCCCTTGGCTAACAATGATATTTCCTAAGCTACATGTTCTTCCTCTACCTGCAGGGTTAGTGGATAAAACTCATCTCGAAGGGCCCCACAGACGTGACTGGCTGCTAAGGGCTATGGGTATTACTCAGCCCCTGTCCCGCCTAGCAGTGCTGGGACAGCTAGAAAATAGTTAATCAAGGAGCCACGTTCTCATCTATTGTTTGCTCCAGCACTCGAGCACATTTGATTTTCTATTTTGCTTCTTTAGGGCCCTTAGTTAAGATACATGTCCCTCTTTCCTTCACTAGAGCCAGTAGAGAAGATTTATCCTACAAAGGGCCCCACAGGGTTGCCAGGATTTCAGTATAGCTTAGCTCCCCCTGCCTTGCTGTGTGGGATGTATAATAGAAACTTACTCTAATAGGCATGTTGGCAACCATTTATTTCACTAGCACATGAGCACTTTAGCCTTCCCATCTTGTTGCTTTAGGGCCTTCGGTTAAATTTTAATTACATTTCAAATCAAGGGGCGTTATTCATGTTATAGTTCAAGGCAATAGCAATCTAGTACCTTATATGCCCTATTTAATGCACATCCTATGGCACATCCTGAAGAACTTTAGCTAGCCCTTCTTGCTGCTTTCGGCCCCTAGTTACACTTTAGTTACGTTTTAAATCAAGAGACCTTATTTGTGTCATAGTTCAAGGCACTAGCTCTCACCGGAATAGCCAATTGACTATTGATGTCATTACGCTGAGGTATATAGCACTTTTTCCTTGGCTAAGTCTGTGAGTCACTAAACAGCAGTAAGTGTATCCACAATTTGACCTAACCTGTACAGGGGAACATTCAACCCGCCTTAACTGTGAGAGGCCCACAGATTTTTTTTTTTTTTTTTACTAAGAAGGTATTATGGACAAGCACAGGGGTTTGATACATTGCCTTGGTTTAAATTATGTGATGTATATTTGTGAATTGATTTTATTATGGTGGCTCACCTATTTTCGTGGTTTGATTGTACTAGGGTGTGTTATATATGCTATGTAATGGTATATGGTTTTAATTGACTAATCAACTAAATTACTACTACTACTATTTTCTGAGTGTCTGTTGTTCGGGTGAGTGTGGGTGTTTGTGTACAGTGTGTGTAATGTCAAATGATGTGTACAGATGTGCATGCTATGAAGGTGCTGTGTGGGGGTTGTGGTGCCTGCAGATGTGCTGGTGCATGTGTATGTGTGGTGGGTGCAATGTCTGTGGGTGTGGTATTTTTTTTTATTTGTGTGGTGGTGGATATGGTGTCTGTAGGTGTGTTGGTGGTGCATGTGCATGTCTGTGTGCTGGTGGGTGTGGTGTCTGCAGGTGTGGTGGATGTGGCTGTGTAGGTTGGAGTGGTGGTGGTAGATGTGCATGTAGGTATGATGGTATGTGTGGTGTCAGTCGGTATGCTGTTTTTGTGGTGAAGGGTATGATGTCTATATATTTGTGTATGTGTGTTTTTTTATGTGGATGTGCTGCGAGTGTGTGTTGCAGTGGGAGCGTGCACAAGAGTGAGTGGGCTTTGCATAGGGCTGGTAATAGGAATTTGGGATGGGAAAGGGATGGGAGTTGGGGCACGAGGTTGGGATGGGTAGGAGGCTGCAGTCAGTGAGTAAGCCAGACCGTCAACACCAGGGCATTGCGCGTTCTATTGACAACTAGAATACAAAAACCCAAAACTACGTAATTCATGCATTATGTTGATATGTTGTTGTTTAACCTTTTGCATTGTAGAATTCAGACCTGAAGACTTATTTTTAATGTGCTTACAAATACTGTTCACTTGCAATGTATTTCTGCAGGTTCTCAGAGTGTGTTAGGGTGTGGTCCCTTTCCAGGGCCTTCTAGAGACTTTCCCTGCAATATGCCTGGGTGTGGTTGTGGGTTGGGCCAAGACTCTATGAAAAAGGAGTCAGCCCAGCTCCAAGTGCTCACTATTCAGAGGTCCCGGTGCAGAGCAGCATATACTTCTTGAGCTCCTGCCCAGTGGCCTATTTGATCTTCCAGGCCTCTACCTTTCATCCTTCATTGATGATCTTTGTTTCTGGGCGGTAAGACGGTGTTTGGGCTTAAACCCCGATGCTGTTGTTGAGACATCCAATGTTCTTGTGCCTAATTCTTTGTTTTTGGCAAATTACATTGTGAGAGTAAAATGTACATTTGAGTGTTTAGTGACATTTAAATGGTGGTTTCCGAATCGGCAAGAAGCGCGATTCATTTTATGTTTATTTAACTTTGTTATTTATTACACGCTAACATTTGAGGACATTTAAATGGTGTTTTCCGAATCGGCAAGAAGCACGATTCATTTCATGTTTATTTAACCTTGTTATTTATTACGCTCTAACCTTTGAGGACATTTAAACAGTGTTTTCCGAATCGGCAAGAAGCGCGATTAATTTCATGTGTATTTAACTTTGTTATTTATTACGCTCTAATGTTTGAGGACATTTAAAAGGTGTTTTCTGAATCGGCAGGACCCGCAATTCATTTCATGTGGATTTAACAGTGTTATTTATTACGCGCTACCATTTCAGAACATTTAAATGGTGGTTCCCGAATCGGCAAGAAGCGCGATTCATTTCATGTTGATTTAACATTGTTATTCATTAAGCTTTACCATTTCTGGACATTTACATGGTGATTTCCAAATCGGTAAGACGCAAGATTCTCTTCTCAAGCTTAATTCATGTTGTTCATTGTATGCCACTATTTTTAGACATTTATTTGGAAGTATTCGATTTGACAAATTGAATGATCTATTTCTTGAATTCATATTGTGTTATTCATGGTGCACAATTCTTCCATAGTGATTACTCTATATATATATATATATATATATATATATATATGTATATATATATATATATATATATATATATATAAAAATCCGCAATGTGCACAATTAGTGTTGAAACCTTTTAAGAGAACACAAATGGCCAGAGTTTTTAGATACACTATTGTATGGTCTTAATATACATTTTAAAGAAAGGTTTCATATGACTGGCTTAGAACCTATTCAGAATGCTTTCTTGATTCTCATGTAAAGGAAAATACTTGCATTTGAAAGTTCCATTTAATCCATCCTGATTCCCTTACAGCTATCTGGTCATCTTGAAACAACAACAATGCTTAGAGGCATATTATAGTTCTGAGTTCATGGGAGGTATTTTTTTGATATTGTGAGTCTTAACCTTTTTTCTTACTATAGGTCTCCTTCCCAGCTGTTCCCTTCCAAATCCCCTCTTCCCCTCTTGAACTCTCTCAGTCTCTGTGATTTATTTATCAGAGTCACTGGAGCTGTTCAGTGGTGGACGTGCTGGGAACGTGTGCAGACCCCGAGGATTTGGTGACTCTGACAGAATAGTGAGCCCACTAATTATTATCCTCCTGGTTTGTGTATGTTCTCAGTATGGCCACGCTGGACGAGCTAGTTAAGGCTATCAGCCAGCTTCAGGCAGAGGTGGTATCATCAAAAGATTTGACAGCTAGCCTAGCTGAGAGAGTGAGTCGGGTACAAGATAAGGTAGAGAAGAAGGAACAAAGTCCCGCAGGTGTGTCTTGGCCAGGTACTTCTTCTCAGACTTCCGGAAGTAATCCAACGAGTATTTCTCTCCATGTTCCTTCCGCAATTCCTTTAGCTCCCCCAGAACGTTTCTTAGGTGACCCTTTGAAAGCGCAATCTTTCCTGATTCAAGTGGAATTACACTTCACTTGCAAACCACATACTTTCCCCGATGCCCAGTCCAAAGTAGCTTTCTTGTTATCATATCTGTCTGGGGATGCAGCTACCTGGGCAATTCCTCTTGTGCGTAAAGATAGTCCATTGTTGTACAATTGGAGAAATTTTGTTTGTGAGTTTGAGAGAGTTTTTGATCGTAGAACTGTAACACAGTCAGCAGATCGTGAATTAGTAGATTCACGCCAAGGGAATCAGGACCTAGTGTCGTATTTTGCCAATTTTAGCCGGTTGGTGGCAGAGACATCCTGGCCTGAAGAAAAACAAGCAGTCTTGTTTTACAAGGGACTCAAAGAGGAACTAAAAGATATTTTAGCGCAAATCGACCCACAACCCACAGACTGTCAAGAATTAAGAAACCTTGTCTTGAGACTCGATCATTGTTTAACAGAGTGTAAAGGAATGCGCAAAAAAACTGAAAAATATTCATGGCATGTTCATGAGAACAGAGACTCAAGAACTCCAAAAGAAAGAACACCGGAACCAATGGAAATTGGAACCATCAGAAGACCTTTGACTAAAGAGGAAAAGGACCTCCGCAGAAAAAATGGACAATGTCTTTATTGTGGGCGGAAGGGTCATTTTGTCAAAGATTGTCCAATCAAACCAAAGAGCAAGCAAGGTCCAGTTCAGAAGGTCGCGGCCAATACACCATTCGAGTTGGAAAACTAAAAAACCCGAGATGCAGAGAAGGGTTGCTCTTGGGTGTCACCGTGGAACCTTCACAATCTAGACATCTTAGACTGGGAGTAAGAGTTCAGGTTAAGAAAAAGATCTATTTAAAAAAAGCTCAAGTCGATTCCGGGGCTACTGGGAACTTTGTTGACGCCCAATTGGTTAGTGCATGGGGAATCCCATGTATTGAAAAGAAGACCCCAGAAAACATCCAGGCAATCAATGGAAAACTCTTGACTGGAGGTCCAGTAGCTCTTCAGACTATCCCCTTGTCGATGATTTGTGAAGATAAGAAACATAAAGAAAAAATCATCCTTGACGTGATCCATGCTCCCCAATATGGGATCATCCTTGGCTTGCCATGGTTAATTCATTACAATCCAGAGATCAATTGGGCAGAACAAAAAATTGTGTTCTCATCTGTGCTATGTAAAGAACAATGGGGGTCATTCTGACCCCGGCCGGCGGTGGAAGCCGCCGGCCTGGCTGGAACCGCCAGAATACCGCTGCGCGGTCAAAAGACCGGCGCGGGTATTCTGGGTTTCCCGCTGGGCTGGCAGGCGACCGCCAGAAGGCCGCCCGCTAGCCCAGAGGGAAACACCCTTACATGAGGATGCCGGCTCCGAATGGAGCCGGCGGAGTGGAAGGGGTGCGACGGGTGCAGTTGCACCCGTCGCGATTTTCAGTGTCTGCATGGCAGACACTGAAAATCTTGGTGGGGCCCTGTTACGGGGGCCCCTGCAGTGCCCATGCCATTGGCATGGGCACTGCAGGGACCCCCAGGGGCCCCACGACACCCCATACCGCCATCCTGTTCCTGGCGGCCAAACCCGCCAGGAACAGGATGGCGGTATGGGGGTCGGAATCCCCATGGCGGCGCAGCAAGCTGCGCCGCCATGGAGGATTCCCCAGGGCAGCGGAAAACCGGCAGTACACCGCCGGTTTTCCGTTTCTGACCGCGGCTGTACCGCCGCGGTCAGAATGCCCAAGGGAGCACTGCCAGCCTGTTGGCGGTGCTCCCGCGGTCGTTGGCCCTGGCGGATTTTACCGCCAGGGTCAGAATGACCCCCAATTTCTCCAAAAGATTCAAATACCAAAAGTCTGCAACTCTTACATAGCAACTGCTGTGGAGAAAGAAATACAACTGCCCGAACAGTATTCATCTTACAAAGATGTATTTAATGTGAAAGGAGCAGAGACCCTACCTCCTCATAGACCTTATGACTGTCAAATTGATCTAGCCCCAGGTGCAGTACTTCCCAACTGTCGTGTGTATGCCCTGTCAGAACATGAAAATCAACATTTACGAAAATACCTAGATCAATTCTTGGAGAATGGTTTCATTCGACCCTCTGAGTCTCCTGCAGCTTCGCCTTTGTTTTTTGTTACAAAAGCTAATGGAGAACTTTGAACTTGTATCTATTATAGTTGATTGAATAAAGTCACTATCAAGAATAAATATCCTTTGCCCCTAATTCCGGTCTTACTGGAATAAGTAAAGAGAGCAAATATCTACACAAAGTTTGACCTTCGAGGTGCTTATCATTTGGTCAGAATGAGAGAGGGTGACGAATGGAAAACAGCGTTCAAGACAAGATATGGCCTTTTTTAATACACCGTCATGCCTTTTGGTCTATGTAATGCTCCAGCAGCATTTCAATTTTTCTTGAATGACGTTCTTAGAGAGTAACTCTACATATTTGCCATTGTCTACATTGATGACATTTTGATCTACTCAGACAATGAAAACGAACATGTTCAACATGTCAAGAAAATTCTTGCAGCCCTTCGAAAGCACCATTTATACTGCAAACTAACCAAGTGTGAGTTTCATGTTACCACAGTTGAGTTTTTAGGGGTTATTCTTACCCCTCAAGGTATGGTGATGGCAGAAAAGAAAGTAAAAGCTGTATCTGATTGGCCCATCCCAAAGACCTTTTGTGATGTACAATGTTTCCTGGGGTTTGCAAATTTTTACCAGAGGTTCATAAGTCATTTTTCCCAGAGAGTGGCTCGAATCACTAAACTATTAAGAAAGAAAGAAAAGTTTATATGGACCCCAGAAGCTGATCAAGCCTTCTCAACTTTGAAGGAAGCTTTTTCCACTGCCCCAGTCTTGACTCATCCTGATGCGAATCGACCTTTCATAGTGGAAGCTGATGCTTCAGATGTAGCAATAGGAGCCATCTTATCGCAACGAAATAAAGACACTGGTCAACTTCATCCTGTAGCTTACATGTTTTGGAAGTTGAACGAAGCCGAACAGAACTATGTAATTGCTGAAAAAGAGCTTCTGGCGATTCATGACGCCTTCAAAGAATGGAGACATCTTTTGTTGGGTGCCAAATTCACTGTTACAGTATATACTGATCATCTTAATCTTCAAATCATGAGTTCCGCCAGGCTTTTGACCCCTCGGCAATTACGCTGGATGCTGTTTTTTGCTGAATTTGATTTTGTAGTAACCTTTAGGCCTGGTAAAGATAATCGCAAAGCTGACGCTTTGTCCTGCCAAGAGTCTACCACATTGCCTGCATTTCAAGCCTCCAGAGCTATCATTGCTCCTGACAAAGTTCTATGTTCATAAAATCTGAAGATTTCTTTGAAGAAGTTTGCAATTCTTTCACTGTTGAGAAATGGCAAACATGGGCCCAAACGGATCCCAAAAGGCCAATCAAGCAAGAACTACCATTTCATGACACTCGTTTGTTCATACCCACTATCAAACTTCGCAAGATAGTATTTCATTGGTTGCATGTTATATCTAAGGCAGGTCACCCAGGTACTCCTAAAACTCTTGAACTGATCCAACGCTATTTTTGGTGGCCTACCCTAACAAAAGATGTAAAAGCAATGGTAAATAACTGCGAAGTCTGTGCTCGCACTAAAACGAGTCATTCGAAACCAAAAGGGTTGTAACATCCACTTCCAACCCCAAGTCGTCCATGGGAGCACATTTCCTTAGTCTTTATTACCGGTTTGCCAGTGGTTCAACAACATTCGGTAAGTTTGGTGGTGGTAGATAGTCTCACGAAATATGGACATTTCATTGCCTGTAAGAAATTGCCCACTTCTAGTGAACTGGCAACTATTTTACTGAACAGAGTAGTTTGTTATCATGGATTGTCAAAAGTTATCCTCTCCGACTGAGGGTTGCAATTTGCCTCCAATTTTTTGAAGACTTGGTGTAAAACACTCCAAGTAACATCTACACTATCTACTAGTCACCATCCTCAAAAAGATGGTCAAACGGAGAGACTAAATCAGACTTTGAAACATTACCTACATGCCTATGCTGAAAAGGCACTTCTCTCTTGGACATCTATGCTCTGGTTAGCTGAGTTAGCCTACAATAACTCATTCCACACTTCTATTTGCGTTTCACCCTTTTTTGGATTATTTGGTTATCATCCTGACACCTTGACCATCACAATTCTCAAGAAAGTTCTCTTACTCCAGCTGTATCAGAAACCATACAACATTTACATTAAACCCAGAAACTGATTCAACAACATTTAGAAAAAGCTAAACAAAAATACACAAAACATTATGACAAGAAACATTGTGAGGGACGCAATATCAACCAGGTGACAAAGTGTGGCTTTCCACAAAACATATAGACTTCAAGAAGAAGCACATGTTTAATCCTAAATTCATAGGTCCATACACTGTCCTTCAGCAAATCAATCCGGTGGCCTATAAATTACAATTGCCCAGATCCTTGCGGATTAATCCAGTGTTCCACACTTCCCTCTTGAAAAAGGCAGTTTAAAAGGTTCACCCTCATCCAGCTCCTGTTCTAGTACGGGGGGAAAAAGAATATGAAGTTAAGAAAGTGTTGGATTCTAAACTAAGAGGCCGTAATCTGTGGTACTTAATCTCATGGAAAGGGTATGGTCCTGAAAGTAACTCATGGGTTTCCACATCTGGGCCCGTATTTATACTTTTTTAGCGCCGCATTTGTGTCGTTTTTGATGCAAAAACGGCGCAAACTTGCAAAATACCATTGTATTTTGTAGGCTTGCGCCGTTTTGCATCAAAAAGCGGCGCAAATGCGGTGCTAAAAAAAGTATAAATATGGGCCCTGATGTTCATGCTCCAGTACTTGTGAGACACTTTCATCGTCTTAATCCAGGCAAACCAGGCCCTAGAGCGCGTCTGGGAGAGGGGAGTACTGTCAACACCAGGGCATTGCGCGCTCTATTGACAACTAGAATGCAAAAACCCAGCACTCTCAAAACTACGTAATTCATGCATTATGTCGATATGTTGTTGTTTAACCTTTTGCATTGCAGAATTCAATCCTGAAGACTTATTTTTAATATGCTTACAAATACTGTTCATTTGCAATGTATTGCTGCAGGTTCTCAGAGTGTGTTAGGGTGTGGTCCCTTTCCAGGGCCTTCTAGAGACTTTCCCTGCAATATGCCTGGGTGTGGTTGTGGGTTGGGCCAAGACTCTATAAAAAGGGAGTCAGCCCAGCTCCAAGTGCTCACTATTCAGAGGTTCTGGTGCAGAGCAGCAGCTACTTCTTGAACTCCTGTCCCGGTGGCCTATTTGATCTTCCAGGACTCTACCTTTCATCCTTCATTGATGATCTTCGTTTCTGGGCAGTAAGACGGTGTTTGGGCTTAAACCCCCGACGCGGTTGTTGAGACATCCAATGTTCTTGTGCCTAATTCTTTATTTTTGGCAAATTACATTGCGTGAGTAAAATGTACATTTGAGTGTTTAGTGACATTTAAATGGTGGTTTCCGAATCGGCAAGAAGCGAGATTCATTTTATGTTTATTTAACTTTGTTATTTACTACGCGCTAACATTTGAGGACATTTAAATGGTGTTTTCCGAATCGGCAAGAAGCGCGATTCATTTCATGTTTATTTAACCTTTTTGTTTATTACGCTCTACCATTTGAGGACATTTAAACAGTGTTTTCCGAATCGGCAAGAAGCGCGATTCATTTCATGTGTATTTAACTTTGTTATTTATTACGCTCTAACATTTGAGGACATTTAAATGGTGTTTTCTGAATCAGCAGGACGCGCAATTAATTTCATGTGGATTTAACAGTGTTATTTATTACGCGCTACCATTTCAGAACTTTTAAATGGTGGTTCTCGAATCGGCAAGAAGCGCGATTCATTTCATGTTGATTTAACATTGTTATTCATTAAGCTCTACCTTTTCTGGACATTTACATGGTGATTTACAAATCGGTAAGACGCAAGATTCTCTTCTCAAGCTTAATTCACGTTGTTCATCGTATGCCACTATTTTAAGACATTTATTTGGAAGTATTCGATTTGACAAATTGAATTATTTATTTCTTGAATTCATATTGTGTTATTCACAGTGCGCAATTCTTCCATAGTGATTACTCTCTCTCTATATATATATAAAAATCCGCAATGTGCACAATTAGTGTTGAAACCTTTCAAGAGAACACAAATGGCCAGAGTTTTTAGATACACTATTGTAATATACATTTTAAAGAAAGGTTTCATATGACTGGCTTAGAACTTAATCAGAATGCTTTCTTGATTCTCATGTAAAGGAAAATACTTGCATTTGAAAGTTCCATTTAATCCATCTTGATTCCCTTGCAGCTATCTGGTCATCTTGAAACGACAATGCTTAGAGGCATATTCTAGTACTGAGTTCATGAGTGGTATTTTTTGATATTGTGAGTCTTAACCTTTTTTCTTACTATAGGTCTCCTTCCCAGCTGTTCCCTTCCTAATCCCCTCTTCCCCTCTTGAACTCTCTTAGCCTCTCTGATTTATTTATCAGAGTCTTGGAGCTGTTCAGTAGTGGACGTGTTGGGAACGTGCGCAGACCCCGAGGATTTGGTGACTCTGACACAGACCTTGGATTGACCTCTACATGCCAGACATGGCACTATGAATGATATCCAGGTAAGCTAGCATTTGTGTCATCTGGCCAATAAGCCCCTGGATGGCATTCAGTAGTGCAGTCTGGTCAACAGAGATAGTCTGCAGGTGGTAAAAAGCCTCTGAAATCAGCACAGCCTGGGAGAAAGGGGAGGGGGAGGTGCCTGCAGCAAAGGTGACACCACCCATTTTAGGGGTGCAGGTACAGCCAACTGGGGGGAGCAAGAGGGATGGTGGAGACGGGAATATGGGTGGTGCACAACGTGGATGGCAGGTGGTTATGCTGCAGTAGAGTCTGCCACCACTAGGGACTGGTCTTTTGTGGAGGCCTCTGAGGATGATGACTTATCACTGGTGGTCTCGGTGCTAGTCCCCTCACCCTCTGTGGCACTGTGTTCTTGGGATTCAGTGGTGTCTGCAGCAGAACCACAGTGCCCAGCTTCTTCCCGCCAAAGTGGTCAATGTCACCTTTACCTTGCCCAGATGATGCTGAAAGCACTGAGACAGCACTATGAACTTTGCTCACATAAAATGTGCCAAGTCTACATATTTAATCAGCTTCAAGGCTCCTAAACCTGGCATCTCTATCAACAGTATCTCATGCATGTAGGAAAGAATTCCACAAACCATTTGCTCACAGTCCAGAAATTCCCCATGCTAACTTCTATCTCTTAACTACTCTTATTTCTCTGCATGAACTGATTAACACCCCTGATTGCTAGGGCTTTGTTGTTTAGAATACTGAACTTATGTCCCCAAAATGCACATTAACCAGAAATACAGAGCAAAAACATATTCACATTTTGAAAAGAGTCATGCTTTGGGCCTGATATTGACTTTATGAGATAGGATACTCCAACATCTATGTTTTATAACCTTCCATCTGCAACTGTCCCTTTAAGTATCACATTTCTCACCATCATTAAGTTCTCATCTGGACATAACTAAGGACACTAAAATGTTGTTTGGGGTATGTGTAACTGTCTCACCAACATGGACACATTCCTGTCTATTTTAATCAATACAGTTTGGCTTAAAAATTCATGTTGGTTGACACAGACTGGCATAGATGTACATCTGTGAAGGACTAAGGCTTCATGCCAATCCGCTACTGTCTGCATGAAGTGACTTGAATCTTGCTGTGAAAACATATTTTAAACATGTTTTAATTAAGGAATGATGCCATTGTACACTTTCCCAGTCCTTTTGGACCAGATGCTCATTATCATTTTGTCATTGTACCAACTTACCAATGTAAAGTTTGAAACATTAACTGTATCATAAGTGCTTAGTATGAAATTATACCAGTAATAGGGCCTACATTACCTACTTACATTTCTGATGAAGCATCACACCTGACTCAATCCTCAAATGGGGCATGTTTGGTACAACTGACCCTCATAGCTTGGAAATAAAATGCAGGTATCTCTTTTTTCGCATGCAGCCACGTCTGATCAAAACAGTACTTGGCTTATGATGAGAAATCTAGTGTCAATCTTTAGTGCAAATAAATAAACCAAACACAGCATCAGACACCATCTGATAAACTTACACCTCCCGAAATCTTTCTGTGTGTTTAATGTGTGTCAACCATCATGTTGATGTCCTACAACATTGAGGAATAGCTATAAACAATAACTCACCCCCTTAATGCTGCTGTTGGGCTCTCAACTGCCCATCAAGCTCTGGATAGGCCACTGCAAGGATGAGGGACAGCGTTGAAGGTCCTCCCACCTCTTTCTGCAAAGCAGGCTGTACTGCTTGTGGACCCCCAGGCTATGAACCTTCTTGGCAAAGGCCTTCCATATGTTGAGCTTTTGATGGGGTTGACCTGTATGGATGAGAAAAAATAACAAAGGAGGTTTTTAATGATTTTGTTTGTGTGTAGTGATGTGACACAATTTTGTTGAATCGCTCACATGCATTCCCAAAACAGTCAGTACAGAATATTTTCAAACAATTAAAAGTTCCCAGGAAATACTAATTTGCAGTGATGTGTTGAGTACCTTCAACACTTTCTATCACCTCATGTTACAAATTCAGGCCAGAAACATCATTTAGGTAAGGGCTATGAAACCTTTGCTGTATTGAGAGCCACTCATAATTAGTCCAAATCATTACAAGCTTTCAAAGGCCAATAACCTGTATATTATTTGCACATAACCCCTGCCACAGCTTCATTGGCTTTATGCCTAATCTTCTAAGAGCCAGATACTGTAGTTTGGACCACATACAATGGTTAAGGGCAGTACGGAAGGGCTACCATGTGTCAGTGAGAGCATGGTTTTGTGTGATGTATGAACAAGTGTGTGTAGTAATGGGATATACTTGTATAGATGATTGAGAGCCTGTGTCATTTAGACTTGCAGCACAGGAAATACCCTTCCCATGTGTGTCATCATGCCATATTTGAAACATGCAGATGCTGTTATTTTAAAACATGCAATTTCACGTAACAGAACAGCATCAGATAACTCCATAACTTTCAATATTCTTTTTGCACTTTACATTTCACTCATTTCAACATGAGCTGTATGCCTTCATTTACACTAGTGATACAGTGTCTACTGCCCACTGTAAGTGGAGAAATTAGCCTGTGTATTAAGGAGGAACAGGTTATTTTGACAAACCTTTCCCACTGAACATGTACCTGTTCCCTTGGATTCCCTTACAGCTGGTTGTACGGGGACAGGATCTCCCTGGCGAGAAGCTCCATTTTCATAAGGAAGAAGACAGGGGCCCAGTCAGCTGATTTGCCCGGCATCCTGGATCCCAGTGGTTGGTAACAGCAGCAGCAGTCAAGGTGGTGTTGGAAAGTGACTTTTTTTCCAGACGCTGGATGTAAGTAATTACTCTGCTACGCAACTGAGACAGACACAGCCATTGGCTTTCGTGCATAACCCTCACACACATTAGCATATGGCAATGTCCATCGTGTAGTGTTATACCTATGACATGGTCAACTTCGTCCAACAGCCGTCGGCTAGCCAATGTCCTGATGGGAAGGTAAGGCACCCACCATTTTAGGACGTGAAGCTATGTATTTTTAAATTGTTTATGCATCACAAGGACTCAAAATTTTGGCAACTTTGTATAGCAATGTCAGAAACGTACAATACTGATTTTGCCAATATATCACACATTAAAAAGTGAACTGTTACTACGTTTGGCATCAATAGTGCTCTGGTGCATGTTATACTTCTGTCAACTGTAACTGTAAAATATATATTTTTTTTTAAATGACAATGTGCAAATAATACATTTCAAATGTATTATTTACACATTATTTGCAAAAGAAAGTCAGACATGGAATTTGTTTTTGATTTGAAGTTGCAAAAAATGTTTTAAAATGATGTGTACATACATGATACAATGAGATCACTAATCTAATCAAGACATGAGATGTGTGTTGATTGTGAAAGTATTGTGTGACAATTTTAAGTGATAGTTTATTTTCTTTACATGCAGACATATGAACCCAAGGACTGGTAGAAGAAGATGTCCTGAAGTCCTTATACCATTTCCAAACCTTACCACCACAGAGGAAAGGCACATAATAATGAAATTCAGATTAAATAGGCAAACTATACTGGATTTATGTCATCAGCTGGAGCCTGATCGCCTGTCTCACAAAAGGAATACAAAAGCAATAACACCAATAGTGAAACTAATGGCAGTACTTCATTTCATGGCCCCTGGATCTTTTCAATGCACTGTACCCTGCCTGGAGGCATTTCACAGCCAACTTTCAGTGGTGCGCTACAAGAAGTCTTTGCTTCAATGATGAGACACATCAGCAGCTTCACCCAGTTTCCAAGAGCTCAGGATTTGCCCAATGTGAAGGTAGTATTTTATGATTTGGATGTCCTACCAAATGTGGTTGGAGCACCTGATGGTACACATATTGCCTGGGTGCCACCACATGCCAGGGAACATGTCTACTGCAATCAGAAGTTCCATTCCATCAGTGTTCAAGTTGTCTGTTTACCAAATTTATATATCTCAAGTGTGTATGCCCACTTGCCAGGGTCAACACATAATTCCTTTGTACCACGGAAGAGCACCATACCCCTGTAAATGTCACAGCTTGGACCTAAGAGAGCCTGGCTTGTTAGTAAGTACAATATGTCTTAAGAATCATTTGCTTTAATTCAAGTTTAGGAATGTACAATGGCTTGATATAATTTTAGTGTATCAGTTTATTGTTTCAATGTAGGAAACTCAGTGTATCCTAACTGACCATGGTTGTTGTCACAACACTGAGGAATCCAACACACCAGAGGAAGTCTGCTTTAATGAGGTCCATGGAAGAAAACAGAGGTGAGTGGAGTGGGCTTTTGGGCTCCTGAAGGCCAGATTTTGGTGTCTGAACAAGACTGGTAGAGCCCTCCTCTACTCATAAGATAAGGTGTGCCAAATCATGTTGCCTGCTGCATGCCTCTCAACATCACCCTGAAACAGAACATCCCAATCATCACAGAGGATGGAGACTGGGCAAGGATGTTGAAATACCCAATGTAGATGACAGTGGTGAAGAGGAAACATTCACCTACATCAAGATATCATTGACCACTTCTTCACCTGAGTGTAAGTGTACCCTTACTTATTGTAACATCCAATGTCAGACCAACTTGTGACATACTGGACATATCAGTCTGTGATGGTAATTTAGTAGGAATGGTCATTTCAGGAAAGTCCAAGGCACAGTCGTTTGTAGATCAAAGTTTACCTACATTGACTACTGTGTTTATTGACATAGATTATCTTTGCTGTGCTAAGCATATGTGTCCTAACTTATAATTTGAGTCAAATTCAATGTGAAATCATGACTTTTCCCTTCTTATTCTGTTTCAGGATCCTTCACCGTGTCATCTTTGTTTGGACATTTAAAAGTTGGGACATTTGCAGTGATATGTTGCAGTTGGAAAGAACAAAGAGAACATGGGTTGATCCTGGAATGAACAGATCTTGTACAGTGACAACTTGCATTGTGATTGAATGGAAGTTCTTGAGATTGTATCAGACCTGTTTTCTGTTGGATGTTTCCACCAATACAATATGTGCTGCTTATCTTGCTCTGAACACATATATATGTCAAGCCATAGCACACTGGTCTCCCTTCACATTGGCTAATCTTCAATTTGTGTTCAGTGTAGGAAGCTATCAATGTGTTTCCTCATAGTTGGAAGAATGTTTTGTAGCACACCACTGAATGGTGGATGTGACATTACATCAGATACTGTCACAGTGTACTGAAATGGTCATGTGGCCTCAATTTGTGTTACTGCCATGTTGTAGACTATTGGTGTTTTTGATTAGGACTCCTATTGTGAGGGCAGGATGTCTGGCTCCAGCTGAGGTCATGAATCAATAATAGCTTGCCTATTTAATCTGGGCTTATGAAATATTCCCTTTCTGCCATGATGCATAGGTTCTGGAGTGTCAACTTCTGAATAGCACAGACAGTTTGGGTCTGCATGGTTTGTGAAAAGCATCTTTGATTTTGTCACAGACTTGTTACCTACAAATGTATAACACCATATAGATTGTGTGATTTCATTATTTCGTTTTCCATCTTTTTTTATGGAAAACACATAACCAAGTTGCTATCTATTATTCGTTTTTTGGAACATATTTTTGACAGGTTTAAAAATGATGGTGTACACAAGACATCGAAAATGAATTACCACAATAAATACTACGTCATTCTTTGACTTTGTTTTAAGTGCATTTATTTTGAACAAACAAAAGAGTGCAGTATCTTTGAAAATAGAATGAAAAAGATCAAGAATATAAAACTAAAGCCCATCATGGTGGATGAAATAATATTTGTTGAGCACACATTGTTTGGAGTCCAATGTACAAAATACAACTCTCCTCAAAAAAGGTAAATGTGTCTATGAAATAGTCTACAGAGTGAATGGTAGATACACATTGGAGGAAATTAGGTTTTGCGTCTCTTGGAGATGGTGGTGGTCTTGTCATCCTCTTCTGGTGATCCGGATGAACATCCCCATGTGAGAGGCACAGATGTAGGGATTGGGGTGAGCTGAGTAGTTTCCTGTTGTGGTGGGGCCTCCCTGTCTATGGCTTAGGAAGGTATATTTTGTCCTGATGTTGAGGGACCACAGACGAGAGCTGATGGTACAAGAAAAGCCCTGCACATATGATGATATATGTCAAACATCACCCCAGTCAAGGAGCATACATTGGAGATGTGGTTCTGCAATGTGCTTCCTCTGCACCAGCTTAAGGTCCCGGATATCTGTTACCACCTGGCCCATCATATCTTGGGACTGTTGTAGTGCTCCAAAGACTCAGTTAATGTTGGTCTGGGTGACAATGATGCCACTGGCCTCACTTTGCTGGCCCACTGATTCCCTCCCACAACCCCTTCCTCCACTACCCTGTGCCCTTGAGGCAATGTAGTCCATTCTCTGAGATCCTGGAATAACTGGAGGTGGTGGTTGCTCAACAGTAGCCAGGACTGAGTGGCACAAGATGGGAGTTGGGTTTCATTGGACACAGAAGCGGAGGTATACATAGGTTGAGTTAATGTAGCAGCAGGAGGTGTAAGTGTGGGTCAAGTGTGAATCAGGCTGTCTGCCCAGTCAGACCAGATGGACCAGGCATCACCTCACCATCCGGACTTACAGAAGTGGTGTCCTTATTGAAGGCTTCATCCTGGCCTGGAGGTGTCTTTGGTTGAAGACGGTGGCCCACTGGCCCTGGGTGTTGGACCTAATATAATTCAAGAGAAAACAACATTAAAGGTCTACATTGTACCTCAAATATCTCTTTAGCTACAAATTAAGCAACCTAAAAATACTTTCAATAGTTAATGGAATGTTTAGGCCTTCGTGTGATTTTTAACTTTTTACTCATACAGGTTAATGTACGTAGGTGCAATCTTCAGTAAGTATGATGGCGAGATGTCCTGAAATGTAAAATGTTATTTAGAAAGTGTACACTACATGTACCAAACATGCAACTCAACACAGAAGAGAGGAGATTTGAGAGCTTAGCCATTTCAAAATTAAACAATGGCACAACCTATTGGATTAAATGGCATTTATCATCATATGAACACTGCAAAGTAAATTGTGTATTAATACTGCTAATTATCAGCATGCCACAGAACATGATTAGAAGCCTTTGAATCAACAAACCATGATTTATGCATGCAAGTAGATTAACTCAATTTAGTAATAAGGTGACAACATACCGGATCACCACAGCAGATGACATTTTCATATACACCATGAAATAGTGAATGACAACTACATAAAGATTTGGCTTTTGTGCATACGTGGAAGGAAAGGGAGGATGGACCACATCACATTCACTATTGTTTTGCAGAGGCAAAAGCAGGGCATCATGGTACTTGTAGTCATTTGTAAATTGTAATGCCAATACATGTGAAAAAGTAAGTAATACATACCTATATAAATTACTACAGTGAAAATGAACACACATTTATATTATGTACACACGTGTATAATGTGAATAGTTTAATTTACCACTTACAAGCACTATACCTTTATGTGCATATGGATGGAGTTTGGTACCTGTTTTTTTAAGTACAACAACCTACATTGAGAGAGCAAGGGACTAGGCAGATGCAAGCAGTGATGCATAGAAAACAACACAAAATCTGACAATACATATTTCCATTGTTAAATAGGGAGAAAGAACCGTGGTATTAGTCATTTGGATATCACAAGATATTTTAGATACTGAAATTTCAATATTTATGTTTTGATAGATGTCTAGAAACATTCTGAACAGCTAAATAAAGATAAGGACTCTTTTTGTGATAAGTGAGACATACATAGGGTTAACTTACCCTTCTCCACACCACCAGGGGTTCCTGTCAAGCCTTCAGAATGTGGGATCTGCAAGACCTTCTCCTCCACTGGAAACAGTTGTAAATGGGGGCTGGGAGAACCACCACCAGTCCTCTGCGCCTCCAGGTGATGCTTGGAGGTCAGGGAACGGCCTCTACCCTGAAGGTCAACCCACCTCTTCGTAATTTCCTCCTGTGTGCGAATATTGTTAGGTACAGTATTCACTCTGTTGATCATTCTGCCCCACATTTGCCTTTTCTGAGAAATGGTAGTGTTTTGTACTTCTGCTCCAAATAATTGTGGCTCTACTATAATAATTTCATCCACCATAACTCTCAGTTCTTCCTGGCATAGTAATCATAATATGAATATACCAGTGCCCCTACAGTCATTTGAAAAATAATGAAAAGACAAAAAAGTGAAAAACCAGAGGGAGAATTAAAAAAGAAAATAACCTGGCTATTCACTGGCAATGTCATCCTCAAATTGGTGGTCAGTAATGGAATGGCAAAGGATCATTGTTTGAAATGGAGTGGGTTTTATAGTGGGTTTTTCAGGTGCTCACAATTGTCCAATATACATCAGGTGTAGGCTGCTACGAGCCATCCAATAGCCACAGTATAGTACAATGTTAAATGGGTCCTGCAATGGTACTATACTAGCATGACTGTGGTATCTAAATATGATTGGCGCAATGCCACCATCCTGATGGCGATGAAGTGCTACTCACCAGCATTGGAGCCTGCCGCGTTTGCTTCTGAAAGCAGCTAGCACGGAGGAGTAAACTCCATCGATGCAGACAGTGTTTGCACAGCCATTGATCTTATTATGTCAGTCGGAACACTGTCAGCTTGATGGAGTACTTGGGACTGCCTCCGCTGCAGGACGGGGGTATTACCGTTGGGATCTAAATCAGCCCTAAATTCCAATTTGATTAATAATATTTGAAATTACCTTTCCCATAGAATACACTCAACAACAGACTGCAAGTAACTTCATATGTCAGAGGAAGATGATGATATGTTATTCATTCCGCACCTGATGCAGGTAATTGCATGCAAACATAGCAATCCCTGGCATCCATAGGTTCAACACATTCATAAATCAATCTTAAATACACATTCAGCAAATAATCTCATCTAGAAGGGTCTACATATAAATCTCTCTAATCTATTTCAGACAATCTATTATCAGTAAGAGAGGGTGTTTGAGGGGCAATTGTAGACGTAATATCTCCTACTTTAGAAGGTGTAGGTAAGCTTAACCCTAAAAGTAACGCAATCATATAACTGTCACAACTAACACTCCTATACAAATTTACCTATGTTTTACTATTTTTCAGCTCTATGAGTTCTCCAGTTCTAGACAGTATAATAAATTGCAGCAGCAAACATAACAATAGTCTCTTTTAGTCTTTTTTGATTTGAGCAAAGAAAGAGCAAGCAACTGTTTTTTCAACAAAGTTCAAACATTAATAGGAATATCTTCATTAGTCTTAATTAAATCTACTCTGTGTTCTTCTAAATGACATCCCTACGATGAAAGTCGCATACTTTGACGTAGATGATCTTCTTTATTTCCGACAAAGTTTATCAAATGTGTTTAATAAATGTGCAGTACAAAGTCATTAAGGATCACATTCAAGATATATGCCCTCATTATGACACTGGTTGCTCAGCTGACTGCCATGCTGGCGATGACCGTAGTACCTTCGGCAGGCTGGCGTAGAAGACCACCACATTATGACAATGGCGGCGATCCCTCCCATAGACAGCCAATGTACCTCCTGAACCACCAGTGCAGTTCGTCCACTGACCACGGAGGTAGGAATCTTCAGGCTGGCGGAATACAAGGACCCGCTCACCATATTATGACATAGCAGACTGTCAGGATTTCCGGGGCAGGACCACCGCCGCCAAAAGCCTGGCGGAAACACATCATATGAAAGGAGACACTCACCTCCAGGGGCACAGAGAAGTCTGTGGCTGCCACTGTATCCAAACTGGAAGTCCTGCCGTTGCTGTACCACCCAATGGCAGTCCAGGAGCAGCAACGCCTGCCACCGCCGCTGATGGTGAGTACAGCTGCCTAGCACACCAGGGAGGGAGGGAAGAGTGACACACCCACATGCACAATACACACCATACACACATACCACTCACCGAGAACTATCTGTAGAGTTGCCAATAGAGTTCTTTATTTTGGCTAAAAGTCACAAAAGCATCCGTATAAGAATAATATAATATATCCACACAATGGTCATTAAAAATCAGATTAAAAAAAGTGCCATACAATACAATAAATATCCCTGCCCCACTCTAAAAAGTTAGACTAATCTAACATATATAATTGAATAAAAGCCCATTAAAACACTCAATAGAATTACACAATTGTAGCCTTTCTGCTTAGGTCCCTTAAATTAATCTGCATTTGACCAGGTGTCTTTGGGTATTTGCAGATCAGTCAAAGAGGTATTCTCTTGATCTTACCACCCATGCACATTGGAGATACCTCACGACTGCAAAGTCTACCTTATCACTTGTGTCACTTGTCAATATGCGAAGAGATGCCTTATAATTTCTTATCCCAAGAGATCTACATAAAGGGATAATCCACTTTTTCCTAGGGACCAAGTTTCTAGGGCAATAAAATACAAAATGTGCAAGGGTCTCAGGTTGCATGGGGCAAAAATGACAGAAACTCAAATTGCTGTCATCCTTGCTCCAACTCGTGGTAAGCGTCTTTAATGGAAAAGTCCCTAATCTAAATTTAATAAAAAGGCTTTTAATGTAAGGAGGCTTTACACTGTCCATATAGGTTTTCAAACTTTGGGGAACATTTATGATCTAGAAACTGTATTGTCCTACTGCCTTGCCCCCGTTTGGACCAAATCTGCATCAGAACCATCCCCCAATAGCATCGCTTTATACGTAGTTTCACTTCCTTGGTTAAGCTACAGGGATCTCTCCACACCTCCTCCATTTGAATATGTTGGCACATATCTCTAACACATTTAAACCAAGGAATTGACATTGCACCCTCAAGAGTTAGTAACTCTGCAGTGGCTATTTAGAAGGTAACCAAATGGTCAGATGACCAGAGGCGGATCCAATACAAAAGTGGTTTCATAGCAATTTCATTATGGATCTCATTAAGCGCTAGATCAAATCTAAGGGGGATAAGAGGTGTGCTCATTGGCAAGCGCAGCAAATTGCGTATGAATCGGTTTTCAACCAATGTCAGACTCCTGGAGTTACAATGGCCCCAGAGCTCGACACCATAGGTTGAAGCTGCCACCCCTGCAGCCTTATATACAGTGATAGCCGGCGAGATTTCACCCTCTAAAGAGTTTTTAATTTTCTTCCCCATCACTGCTGACCTCTGCCAAAGGACAGAGGCACTCTTTCCAATTTGTGCCGATCGTTGTTGGTTATCTGCTAATCCAATCCCGAGGTAATCAAACTGGCTGATTTGTTCTATCAGTTGGCCGCCTACGGTCATTTTCCCCCTGAATTTCTTATGCGAGTTGAAAACCATAAATTTGGACTTATCTGGGTTTATTTCAAGGCCCCTCTTCTCACAGAACATAGAGAAAGCATCCAATTTGTTTTGGAGACCCATTGGGGTTCTTGAGATCAGTAGAGTGTCATCCGCAAACATTAAAATAGGGAACGGGGATCCACTAACTTAGGTGCATCGTGATTACATCTCATCAGCTGATCTACTGCACCGTTGATAAAGAGGCTGAACAGGGTAGGGGCTAGTACACAACCTTGCCTGACCCCTTTTGCAATGGGTATAGCTTCTGTCAAGTCACCACCCTGTGACCATCGGACCTGGGCATTAGTTCCCTTGTGAAGGTGTTTTCTCAATCTCAGTAATTCGCTGTTGATATTGTAGGACTCCAGGACATTCCACAGCAAGTCACGTGAGACCAGATTGAAAGCAGTCTTTAAATAGATAAAAGCTACGTACAGATGGTCCTTTTTTAAGTTCAGATATTTCCAGCAAAAGAGATTAAATCTAAATACCTGATCTATTGTACTAACTCCTTTCCTGAATCCTGTTTGGAAATCAGAGAGGACCTGAATATCCTCCATCCATGTCTGCAGTCTGGTCAATTCCTGCTTACAGAATACCTTTTGGCTCACATTGATTAAACTGATTGGTCTAAAATTAGCTGGTGATTCCCTGTCTCCCTTTTTGTAGATGGGGACTATTATTGCACCTCGCCATGTAGAGGGGAACTCACCACCCCTCAGGATTGCATAGCTGAGTGTGTTTAGATACAAAGACCAGATTCTAGGTCGAGATAAGTACAAGTCATCTGGGACACCATCGGGGCCAGGGGCCTTTCCTTTACTTAGTCTTTGAAGAGCCAGAGTAGTTTCTTTCAAGGAGAAAAAACCCAGATCAAAACTTGATGGGTTAGCTTTCACAGGAGATAGAGTATGGGGGGTACAGAGCCCTTCAGGTGTAAGTAGGTGTTCATTGGTACAGTTGTTCAAGTCCGCCCTATAAAGACTTTCAAAGTGTGACACCCAAATTGCTGGCAGAATTGTTGGATAACTCTCCGCTTTTTGAGGATGTTCCTTTCCTACCACCAATTTCCAGAACAATTTTGTACCCCCTCTTGAAGAGCACCTACCAGGGCATTCCATTCTTTAATTTCCCACTCTTTTTTGGCATTTTGTATTTTGTAGGAAGACCTTGCTGCTCTTATCTCCTGACAATTTCCTTTCTGTAATGCTCCCAACAGCTGTGATTTGGCCTGTCGACAAAAACTAGAGAACCATCTCAATGATCTATCAGTGGTTTTCCCCCATTTTCTTACTACCAGAAAAAGAGGTCTCAGCCGATTGACCAAGGAGCAATGCAAGTTAGTCAGGTCCTCCAATGCAAAGTCAGTGTACTTCGGAGGGAGTAGAGTCGTTTTAACTGCCTCGTAAATTGAAATCTGGAACTTTATATCCTCTGCCACCGCTTCCCATCTTGCGTTCTTATAGTCGTTAGACACTATTAGATTATTACCCATCACCCATTTGGTTAGATTACTGCTGTTGAATGCAGAGGATGAAAAAGCTGTGCAGAGAGCTTGGTGGTCACTATCAACCCTAGGGGTGACAGTCATATCAATAAGGGAATGACAAAGGATATCATCAACTAAGATATAATCTAGGTGACTCGTAAATGATCCTTTTTTGTAAGTCGGCATTGCCGGAGTGTCCGACTTCGTTTTCCCATTTACTACTCTTAATCCTGTGGTGTTTATAAAATTCTCAAATACGGTTACTGCTCCCTAAGGTTTCTTTGCTATGTCTTGTACCGGGCCTGACTTATCCCAAGGGTCTGCAAACTGAATTCCTTCTTGTAAATAATCATCCTTACAGCTTAACTGCATATTACAGTCCCCTGCAATAATTATGCCCTGTCCCCTGACCACTGGTTCAGGAGGTCCATAAGGTGGTTCAACATAGCAATCTGAGTGTTTTGTGAACAAGGTCTAATATAAATATTTATGATCACTATAAGGTTGTGCCCCTTGGAATTACTAGATTCGATCTCCACTGCTAGTATGTCTCCAGTGGGGTATGTTAGTTCCTTCACCTTGGGAAACAGATCTTGTTTCAGCCAGATTATTAGCCCTCCTGAAGCCCTCCCAGACGATGGTGGGAGTGCTACCTTCTGGAAGGACCAATATCCTGGTCTGTGGGTCGTTGAGGTTGCCCAAGTCTCCTGAAGGAGGATGATGTGATGTTGATCTATAGAGTTAATCAACATCATCATAACTCAGGAGCAAATAAAGCAAAGACAAATACCTTTGGTTCAACCACTGTAATTATGCGGGAACAGCGACCTAAATATAAATAATAAATATATACATATATACAGGAGGAGCCAGTGGCCAGTCCATTGTCACTCAATAGCCACGAGGCAACGTCCAAGGCCCTACTTGACTCCTGACAGCCCAAGTCACTCCACTGGACAGGGGCATCATAATGATGGTAGGCACGCACCTCAGGGGGCAGGGGGTGGAGGGGCATGGGTTTTTTTTGGGGCAGCGGAGGTGGTTGCTTGGGGCAGGGGGGCAGAGTGCCACTCTTGTGCCCCTTAGTGGCAGGAGAAGATACAGGGGAAGGAATAGGAGTGGCCTGGGAGCTGTAGGTACTGGGCTGGGGGAGAGGGGTCTTTCTCTTATGGGCAGGACAGGGGTGGAGGAAGGAAGAGGTCAAGGCGGGAAAGGAAAAGTTTCTTAGGTTCAATAGTGGGTTATGGAAGGAAGTTTGGGAGTAGAGGTAGAGGGAGTGGTTGTGGTGTGGTGTGCTGGGCTTGGGTGCAGGTGCATGGATAGTGTGCCTGTGTGAGGTAGATGGCTGTTGAGTATCTGAGTGGGAGCATTTATGTGTTTTTGTAGGGGGCACACAGGTGGGTGAGGACAAACAGGATGCATGTATGTATGTTGTTGTGGTGTCTGCAAGTGAGGTGGGTGTGCTGCATGAGGCTGTGATGGTGGTGGTGGTGACTGTGAATGTGGTGTATGGGGTGCTAGTCTGCGTGTCTGCTGTTGTGGTGACTGTGGGCTAGGCTGTACAGGTGGAAGGATCTGGGACTGATGATGCAGTGCATGCAGGTGTGAGTGTTGATGTGAGGAGGAGGAGAGGGAGACAATGGAGGCAGTGGCTGTTGTTGTATGTGCTTTTGTATGTTGGCTTTTGAAGTGAAGTGTAGTGCCTGTGTTTGTCTTTGCAAGTCCTGTCTGTTGTTTTGGGTGCATGCTTGTCAGATTGGGTTGGGGGGATGGCTTTGGAACTGGGAACAGGTAGTTGGAGGGGGGACGGAAGAACCAGGGACACTGGCTGCCGTCAAAAGGGAGGCCAGAGCCTGGAACGATCTCTGTAGGGCAGCCAAGCCACCATGAATGCCCTCCAGGTATGCATTACATTACTTATTCTGAGATCCCAGCCCCTGGATGGCATTTACTATGGTTGACTGCTCTACAGAGATGGATCTCAGGAGGTCAATAGCCTGAGAGCAGAAGGTCTGACTGGGGCAGGGCCTGAGGTGCCTAGGGCAAAGGAGATGGCCACCCTCCTGGGTGAGTGGGCATGGGCAACTTGGTGGGGGTTTACTGGGAGGGTGGTGCTGGTATGGGGGTAGCAGAAGATCTTGTAGCTCGGTGGTCCCAGAGGGGTCTGCCACCACCTGAGATCTTCCATCAGAGGAGGAATCTGAGTCAGATATCATTGCTCCAGTCTCCCCCGTGGCGCTCCCCTCGCCTTCCGACCCAGTTGTTCCCTCAGCATTTATGGGCTCTGCCTCCTGGGTCCCATGGACTGCAGCCCCCCCACTCACCGGTGACCCGGGTCCTTTGCCAGATGATGCTAATGCACACAAGGACAGGATGAGAAAAGGAGAGAGGGTGGGGGAGAAATGAAGGGAGCACAGGGTCACTTACAGCAACAACAGCACATATGGAATACACACCACAATTATTCACTGGGACTAACAATGTGCAGTATGGACCACAATGCCAAACCATTACCTGGGTACAACAGCAGTAACGAACCCAAGCACCACCATCTGCATACCTATTGGGACTCACTAAGCCATGTCTGCCATGGTATCCTAACTACTTACCAATACCAAATATACATATCTCCCTAAATTGCTAAGCAGGACCACAAAAGAATAGCTAAACCGGTATATTGGGGCATCCACTGACTAGAACCTTGCACCCAAACCCCATGCCAGGCAACAAACATAGAAATACCACACAGTCTGTACTCACCCCCTTGTGGCTGCTGTGCTGCCCTCAATCGCCCACCCAACTGAGGATTGGCAATCGCCAGTATGTGGGCCATGACCCCTCAGGGGTCATGGTCCCATAGGCACCCCTCCCTCATTGAGAGGCTGTCCCCAGCTGGGCCTCCGCGGTGTTCCGGTTCCAGCAACTGAGGTGCTCCCACCATTTCCTGCAGTGGGTGCTCGCCGGCTATGGACCCCCAGGGTCGATACGTCCTTGGCAATAGCACACCACTACCCTTTCTTCTGATGGGTGCTGACCTTCAGAGGAGACACAGATAGAAGGACACCATGAAATCAACACTCCATACTGTAAGAGAAATCGCTTACATACTGCATAGAACCCACATTTAGCACACACATGACCCCTACCTCTGCATACACATTCCATGCAGCCAAACCCTACCCCAAATGACACACTGCCAGCACAGACATACATCTTTATGCAGCCCAACAGGGAAACTGTATGCCCATTCTTAGCTGAGTGGTTTAATAGAGCAATTGTGTCCCTTCTGCAAGCTTCTCTGGTATTTGAAGCTACCAACAGGCCATAAATATATTGAATTGAAACTGAGTGATAGGGCATCTTAAAGGACTCCAGATTCTTTTTCAAGATCTAGTTAAGGATGGAACAGCTCTTGGTATACCCTTGTGGGACTGTGCACCGTGCAAAAACACAACTGTCAAACCAAAACACGAAAAGAAATTGACTTTCCTCATGCAATAGTACAGAGAAAAATGCTTGGCACAGGTCAATCAGAGTAAACCAGTCAGCTTCACATGAAATCTAAAACAAAATCACTGCTGGAATCAGTATCATGGCACAACAAGGAACTACAATTCCATTAATCTTTCTGATATCCTGGACAATGCAGCACTTTCCATTGGGCTTCCGCAGTCCCATAATAAGTGAGTTACATAGGCTTCGCAATATCTTTTTCAAGATTCTCTGTTCAATCACAGAGTCAATCATTTGAGTAATCCCTGCACATTTTTAGGGTGTCATGTTGTATTGCAGGATTCTCGGGTACTCAGCATTTGGTTTCTCAATTACCTTAACAGGCTCAACACCTTTGATGAGTCCTATCTCTTTCCCTGAAAAGTCCCAGACTTCTGGTACCTCATTTTAAGTCATCAGGCAAATCCTCACAGGTCACCATCATGTGGAATGTGATATTTGGGGTCTGATTCACACGTTTAAATGCCACATCTTCATCATGAGTCTGTATCTGCATGCCTCTCAGGGTACAATTGATAGAACAATTTGACTTGCAAAGCAAGTCACATCTGAGCAAACTCACAGGACTCGAATCACAGATCACAAATTGGTGATCATCTTCAAAGGACCCTATTTTTACAGGTACAGCTTCTATTACGGGGCTTGTCTATTGCTGATTTGCAACTCCTACAACTTGGATCTTCTTTCCAGAGAGAGGCAGGCTGGAAAACTCTGCTGCTGTCACAGTAGAACCATAGGGTGATCTTTCCCAACTTTTTGCCTGCCTCCCTACATTTTTCTGATCTATTTTTTTCTGGTTTTAGGACTCTGCACACTTTAACACTGCTGACCAGTTCCAAAGTGCTTGTGTTCTCTCCTCTGAACATGATAACATTAGTGGCAGCGGTGAGACAGGACTTGTGTTTGTGCAATGCCATACAATCGCTACATGTACAATACCCATCCACGTTTAAAGACCATTTTAAATAGTTTTGCAATGTTCCCTGCTTTACAACTGTGATACATTCTATACATCATGTCTCCAGTTGGTTCTGCAAGTTCAGCCATGGAGTTTTAGCTGGCTAAGCTGGGGGAGTACACAGTTAGCTAATTGAAAAGCTTCTGGAAAAGGTTTGGGGTACTTGCCTGAGGAGCCACCAAGAAGGTTAAAATTCAAATGGTGCTGAGGGCCTAGGCAAAGGCCCCCTCCCAAGGGCATGATGAGCTAGGGTAACATGGGAATGGCTCTTCCAAGGAGCTACCTTCAGCAGTTGAGGGGAACACCCCTGGACCTGTGCTCCCAGTGAGGGCAGGAAGCAGTGTCTCCAGTCATGGCCTGTCCCCAGAGGAGAGGATAGAGGATTTCAGCTGCAGTTGGCAAATTTAAAAATGGAGGCTGAGGAGAGGAAGGTTGAGGCTGAAAGAGTTTTAGATGAGAAGAACTTTTTGTTGGCTCATGAACTAAAAGTCTAAATGAGCTGGAACTCACGGTCAGGCAGGCTGATTCCAGTAGTGACTGTGGCAGCACACATAAAGCCATCAGAAACCCCTTTCAATCTTGAGGGGCTGGAGGGAAGGGCAACCGTTTGTGCTCTTCCGAACTAATCCTAACACACACAAAAGTACACTTATCATCCAGAGGACCTCATTTTTTGGAGCTCCACCACCCTTTTCTCACAAGGTTTTATCTGTTGTGGGCAGAATACTGATTCCTGGTCAACCACTGTTAGAGGATACAGGGCATTTGCTGAAATTTTTTGGGGTGGCCTCACATACCACCAGGTGTCATGCTTTAGCAAAGTCTATCCCTCGCTCGCCAAAGCATAAGGTAATCGCGGGTGGGCCCTCGTCATCCAATTGAGGAAGACTAACTAGGGAAAGTCAGGGAAAAAAGGCAAGTGTTGACTAAAAATCCCTAGCCCCCTCCCCTTTTTGTGTGGTAGCATACAGACAGTACCTGAAGAAGATACAATGGTTTGTATACCAATCAGTCCAAAGATTTGGTGCCCAGTTATATGGTGGGAGATGACATTCATAAGTGGTTTTCTGCTTATCAAGTTGAAAGTACAGAGGGTTCATGAAGAGCACCTGGCAGTGTGTCTTTGGAAGCACATTCCAAAACTTGGGAGGGACACACTTCTAACATTATAGGTTGGGGATCAGACCAAGTACACTCCCATTAAATCCATTTTGATTACCAAATTTGGACTGACCCCTGAAAAGTATCACAGAAGTTTCAGGGACAGTCAGAAGCTCATCAACCAGTTCTGGGTAGATTTCATTGATTACTGGGTAGATTTAATTGATTACTTCAGTAAGACACTGAATGTGTGGGTTCAAGCCATCAAAGTTAATGTTTATGTTGGGTTGTGCAATTTAATCTTGAGAAAGCACATGCTCAGTATCTGTTCTACAGAGGTGTGCCAATACCTAATTGACAGTAAGCTGACTGGTCCCAGGAAGCTTGCTGAGGAGGCAGACATCTGGGTTAGCACCAGAGTGTCGAAAAAGGTGTCTGAGGGGACACCCACAAAGATGGTCAGGATTCCCATTAGAAGAAGAATGGGGGAAAAGCTTAAAAATAAGTTCTCTAAAGGCCCCTAAAATAATTCCCAAGGGAGTAGTGGTAGCCAGTCCCAGTCTGATTCTGAAAAGAAAGGGTTCTTTGACCATAAGACCAGGAGGTTTGTACTCCAATGTACACAGTGCTCCAAGTATGGTCACTCTAAGGGCAGCTCCAAATGTCCCAAGAGGGCACAGCCTCCCTCCTAGTGGACAGCCACCAGGATCTGCCAATGTAGCATTTGGGGAGGAGGTAATCCCAGCTAGTTTTGTGGATCAGAAAGAGTTAACCCCAGTGTCCCTGGGGGATGACGGTATGATGCCAAAAGTCCACACGCCTTCAAATACTTCCAAGAACAGGCAGTGGGTCACCATTAATGGGCAACAGGTGGAGGCTCTGTATGACACAAGAGCCACCTTGACAAGTTGTGAGAGCCATTTACAGGTGGCTCTGGTTCGCTTTGATTTGGACAGGGGTCTCAGGTACTCTGAAAGTTGTTGTGAGCTCTGCCGTGCCTGTAGATTGTCTGTTAGACAATGACCTGGAGCACACTACCTGAAGGGAGGTAAAGCTCAGGTCTTACTTGGAGATGATGGGATTGCCTGAGTGGGTCTGTATGACCACACGGTCCCTGGCTGCCAAGGAAGAGAGTTAACTGCCTCTGGAGCATGGAACAGTGGCCCAGACAGCGGCCAAAGAAAGGGGCAAGGTGCGTGGTAAACTGGTGCCTAAAGTTCCCGTGGTGGAGGTTCAAAGGGTCACTGAGGAAGAGGCCCGTGAACCAACCGGGGAGGACATTGCTGCCCTAGGTGACCTACATGATATTGCTGGCTGGGAAGTTGAGGGTGGGCGTGTGCCCACCCCACCTGAGAGGAATTCTGCAAAGCTCAGAGAGAGAGTGTGCCACTCTTGGTGGCTTGAGGCTGCAGTCCTCAGCCTATACAGCAAGTAAAGCCTCTGGGAACCACCTAATCTACTGGGAGAATCATCTCCTCTACAACAAGCCAAAGGCTCTAGATACTGGGGCAAGTTGTGTGCTGGTGGTTCCCCCAGTGTTACCAGGCCTTCCTACTGGGTTTGGCTTATGACATACTCCTGGCAGGACATTTAGGGCAAGACAAGACCTTTGCCAGGCTTGTTTCTGACTTTTATTGCCCCAGACAACCTCAGATACACTCTGCAGGACTTGCCCCGCCTGCCAGCCAGTGAAAATTAAGGGATAAAGCTGAAATCTTCCCTGATCGCACTTCCCATCATTGGCACCCCCTTGAAAGGGTGGCTATCAACATCATTGGTCCCTTAAACCCCAAGAGAGCCCTAGGCAACAGGTTTATCTTGGTATTGGTGGACCATGCTACATACTACATAGAGGCAATCACTCTGCAGACACTGACAGCACCTATGGTGAGGATATTTCTGTTGGGATCTTTACACTTGTCAGGTTCCCTAAAGAGGTAGTGTTTGACTGAGGCACTAATTTTGTGCCTGCAGACATGAAGTTCATGTTGGGTGCAAGTGCTATAACACACACCTCATCCTACCACCCCAAACCAATGGTCTAATTAAAAGATTCAACAAGGGCTTGAAGGGCATGATTGCAGGCCTACCTGAGGCCATGAGGTATAAGTGTGATGTCCTCTTGGCATACATTCTCTTTGCCTACAAGGAGGTGTCACAGAAAGCAGGATGGCTCCGCCCCTTTGAACTTCTCCATGGTCACCTAGTCAGAGTACCTCTGAGCATTGTCAAGGAGGGGTGGGAGAACACGCCCAGGAACTAGGATGTGGTCAGCTACATGCTGGGCCTCCGGAACCAGATGCACCAATTCTGGAAAAAAGCCAAGAAGAACCTTGAGGCCAGCAAGGAGGTAATGAGACAGTGGTATAAATAGAAGACCACTCTGGTAGAGTTTCAACTTGGCCAGAAAGTATGGGTCATGGTGCCAATAGAGCCCTGAGCTCTCGAGGACCGCTGGTCTGACCCATACAAAGTCAAAAAGCCTAATGGGGTGATCACATACTTAGTGGACCTCTAGACCCCTTGATCCCCCATAAGGGTGCTCTATATCAAGAGACTCAAGCCTTACTTTGAGAGGTCAGACGTGAGCTCCTAGTGACAGATGAGGGTGTGGAGGAGGAGAGTGAACCTCTTCCTGACCTCCTCTTTGCACAGGAACACAATGGATCAGTGGAGGATGTCAACCTCTCTGCCACCCTGCCCCCAGAGCATCAAGGTGACTGCTACCAGTTCTTGGGACAGTTTACTTCCCTGTTTTCACTCACCCCTTGACTCACACATTTGTGTGTCCATGATATTGACACAGGAGACAGTCCCCCTGTAAAAAAAAAATATTTGTAGGTTGTCAGATAGGGTAAGGGCCAGCATCCAGGAGGAAGTCTGAGAAAGCCAATATGTTAGCTTTAATGGTGATTGAACCCTCTAGCATCCCTGGTCTAGTCCTATCATATTAGTACCAAAGCAGAACTTCGGTTCTGTGTGGACCACAGGGCTTCAGCTCCATCACCAAGACTGATGCACATACAATTCCTAGAGCTAAGGAGCTCGTTGACAGGCTAGGCACTTCCAAATTCCTCAGTACGCTTGATTTTACCTCAGAGTATACAGGCAGACCCCCTTGACTGAGGCGGCAAAAGAGAGATCAGCATTCTCAACCTTTGAGGGCGATTATAAATTCCATGTGATGCTCTTTGGCTTGAAGAATGCCCCTGATGCCTTCCAATGATTGGTTAACAGGGTCTGGGCTGGTGAGGAGGCTTTGTGTGCTGCCTCAATAGACAATATTGCCTTGTACAGTTTCCGCTGGGAGGAACACCTGCATCACCACTAAGAGGTGCTTCAGGCCCTGCAACAGGAAGGCTTGACAATCAAGGACAGCAAGTGCCAGATTGAGCAGGGTTCTGTGGTGTATTTGGGACACCTGGTAGTTGGAGGCAAGGTGCAGCACCTCTAGGTCAGGATTGAAAACATCATGGCCTGGCAACCACCTAAGACCCAGACAGAGGTGAGGGCCTTCCTATACCTCATTAGATACTACAGAAGATTTGTTGAGGGCAATGGCATCATTGTTGCCCCCTTAACTGGGCTGACTTCCAAGAAGCAGCCCAGATTGGTGATCTGGACAGAGGAGTGTGAGAAAGTGTTTGATTCTCTCAAAGAAGCCCTGTGTACAGCACCTGTACACGGTGCCCCTGATTTCTCCAAGGAACTCATCTTGCAGACAGAAGCTTCAGAGCATGGCATAGAGGCAGTCTTAGCAAAGCTGAATGAGGAGGGCCTAGACCAAAAAGTAGCCTTCATTAGCAGGAGGTTACTTCCATGGGAACACAGATGGAGTGCCATTGAAAGAGAGGCATTTGAAGTGGCCTGGGCACTGAAGAAGCTGAGACCATACTTGTTTGGGACTCACTTCAGGGGTTAGACAGACCGCAGGCCCCTCAGTTGGCTCATACAAAGCCAGGGTAAAAATCATAACCTCTTGAGGTGGTTCATCTCCCTACAGGGAATGTACTTTACAATGGAGCACTACTGGGAGACGGGCCATGTCAATTCTGATGGAGTCTTCAGGTTCTTTTTCTTCAATGAAGAGAGCTCTCAAGGGGTTGGGTTTCTCTCCCCACTTTCAGCTGGGAGAACATGTTAGACCTGACAGCCTTAGAGTGGTCTTCCCCTACTTTTTGCCTGCCTCCTTTTAATTTTCTGGTCTTCTTTTTGATGGTTTTAGAACTGTGCATACTTTACCACTACTGGCCAGTGGTAAAGTACTTGTGATTTCTCCCTTAAACATGGTAACATTGGCTCCTACCCAAATGCCATATTTCATTTACATCTAAGTCCCTAGTTAAAATCACTATATGTGCCTAGGGCCTGTAAATTAAATGCTTCTAGTGGGCCTGCAGCATTGATTGTTCTACCCACATAAGTAGCCCTTTTACCAAATCTCAGGACTTCCATTGCAAGGCCTGTGTGTACAGTTTTGCTGTAACCTCAACTTGGTATTTCAAAATGTTTGCCAAGCCTTAAATTCTCCTTTTATTACATAAAAGTCATCCCTAATGTACCTCATATGTGATCCACATGGCAGGGTGCAGTATATTTAAAAAGCAGGGCAAGAACATTTAAGTGTTACATGTCCTGGTAGTGAAAAACTCTCAAAGTCGTTTTTCACTATTGAAAGATCTACTTGTCCTATAGAGCAGCATTGAGAATTCCTTGATATACCTTTAAGCTGTAATACCTGATCAGAAAGCAGTAGCTACCTCATGTTTCATATCTTTTGAATGGTAATGATAAAGCCTCTTTACTGGTAAAGTCAAACATGACATTACTATTTTAGAAATGTCACTTTTAGAAAGTAGGCATTTCTTTGCTCCTACTACTCTGTGTGGCTCATAGCCTGTCTCCAATCCACGTTTGTCTGTGTGGGGTGACAGTTCTCCCATCCAGGCAGCCATAGACACAGGACACTCAACTGCATCTGCATTCATCTGCTTACTGATGGGTGTTCCTGGGCAGGAAGGGTGGAGGGGCTCACACTTACAAGGGGCTCACACTTACACTTCAAAGGGTTGTGGCCTGACCCCATACAAAGGACTGAAAAGCCCCCACAGATGGCAGAAATAACTGGGCTGTAAGGGAACTGTTGCACTTCAAAAGCCACTCTTTGAAGTCTTCCACACTTTTAGGCATAAGTATTGGGTCTCTCACCCACTCAAATCAGACCCTTCTGGATCTTGAACTGACCCTCTGTCAGTAGGACTGCCGTGCTGCTCAAAGGACTCAATTGGACTGCTTTTGTGGAAGAACGGTTTTTCTGCCTGTTGCCTTGCTGCCTGCTGCTCCCTGACTCTGCTGGAAGGACTCTGCCTTCTCACCACAAGTGATCTCTAAGGGCTTGTTAGCTTGCCTTCTGTTCCCAAGTCTTAGGGACATCAAAGACTTGAATATCTGCACCTGGACTCTACAAGCTGTGAGTTTGGCCTGCATTGGAAGTGGGCCTAAGTTGCTGTATATTCTGTGGTGTTCATCAGAACTGCTATGAATAAATGTGAAGACCCACAAAGCCTTGCCGCACAGCTGCCAGCTTCTTCGGAACTGACACACAGTGACACCAAACCCTGAAAATCCTTGCCACACAACTCCCCAGGACGCCAAGCCCCACAAAGCCTCGCCACACAGCTTCTCTGAACTGATCACGGCCAACACAAAGCCTTGCAAAGCAGTGGCACAGAGACTGTGCATCAGGATTGAAGGTACTGTGTTCAGAGTACCCAAGTATAGCCGGCAAGTGCTCCATCACAGTCTGCCAGAACTTGTGACTTTGTCTCTGTCCAGCGGAAACAGATAAGGGACAGTTGGTGCTTTGTACTTCTTTGTGCTACTTTAACCTAAATCTCTACAATTGCACATCTCAGGATATACGTATTGGATTTTTGTCATTTTGGTTTTTTTTATTTGTAAAATCATAATCTATTTTTCAAACCTGTTCTAGAGTTTTTTGTTGTGTTCTCACTGTGTTACTCTATGAGTTATTGCAAAAATACTGCTTGCTCTGTACCAAAGGGTGAGCACAGGATAATTTTGGTTGTGTTGTGACCTATCCTGACATGTGCATATCTCTGCCAACTAGAAATCCACTTTCTAACTTTCACAATTCTGTATCTGAATATTGTTCGCATTAAGGAGACACTCCCTCTTTCAATTGGCCAATTTTCTGCACATGTGATGTGGATTAGTGCTCTTTAAAGTCATCACATCCACACCTGTACTTGGATCAATAGGAGCACCTCATCCTCTACCCTGTTGTTCTAAACCATTGCCACCTTGCATCATCGGATTTCCCTGCTCATATACTCCCTGCATTCCAGCAACATTTCCCACAAACTGCGGATTCTTATTCTGTTGCACTATCACCTTTTTGTCCTTCAACTTTTTTTTTCAAATCCAATTCATCGTTCCACTACTTTGCGTATCGCCAGATCTCACCTATTGTTTTTTTCTGCCAACAAATCAAATGCTGCTGAATTATGTTATTCACTTTTAGTTTCAGTCAATGCACAAAGCTGAACACAAAATGTCCAATATTTTTCGCCTCAATAGTCTCTGTACCACTGAAATGTTTGAAAGCCTACAACAATCTCTCATAATAGGAATGTGCTGACTCCTTAGACTCCTGAGTTGTGCTTTAGGGGACACCTTTTCTTTCAAAAACAAAATCACCTGTTTATACTTCTTCTTCACAATTTCAGATGGGGCTTTTGCTGACGGATGTCTCGGAGTCTCTTTCTCTGGCCAATCAACAGCCAATTTACATTAAATCCACAAATCACTCGGAGCAACATTGCCAAACAGTATGTTCAAACCTTCCCACAGAACATTCGAAAGCTTCCAAAACCTTTCAACCTCGCTATACTATTCCAAAGGTTTCTCTCTCAATTTTGGGAAATCATTTGTGAATGACAAAATATCACCTGTAATTCAAGGTACATGAACATGACCTCCATTAGGAAATTCTCTCATAGGAAGCATTCGCACAACTTCCTCAATCTCATTTGCTCCAGTGGAAGGCAGTTCTATCCTTACTTTCTTCTAATCCTTCTTCTTTACCCATTGTCCTTCCGATCTGTCTAATTCACTCACTTTTTTAATGCAACCAATTCATTCTCTAATCTGTAATTTAATTCTATGTGGTCTCATGTTCATAATATCTTTGTCACTGAATCCTAAACAATAGCTCTTCTGTAAGATGTTTGACTTTTCTAAATCTATTTTATATCTAGGGACTAAGGGCCTGATTAATGAAAAGTTAGCGCCACCTTGACGTCATTTTTTGACGCAAAAGCGTCATAAACTGACAAAATATAATTATATTTTGTAAGTTTGTCCCATTTTTGTGTCAAAAAATGACGTCAAGACGGTGCTAACGTTTAAAAAATTAGGCCCTAAATCTGTTAATCTCTTGTAGGCTTGTCCTGCATGTCTTGTAATGTCTTTGCACATGAACTGCAATTTGTCATCTCTATAGGTGTCTAACTAGTCTGTGTCAAGAGTTCCTAGTATCTTTTCAGTCAGTTCCAGTTTCATTTTAGGCACATTTAATGTTCTTTCCCTCTCTGGGGTTGAAATTTTCTATCACTAGGACCTGAACTTCCTGCTTCATCTGCAGTATGTAAGCTCTTAAGCCAGTTATCTAATTTGTGGGCTCTAAAACCTTGGATATCTACTGGAGTATTAAGTAATATGTCTCCTCTATTAGAGTTTGAATGTGCATGTTCTGGGATATTTGTAACAGAAATTTCTGCTTCTGAGCATTAAATGATGTTCTCATATTTGGGGTACTACAGCCAAGACTTGGAGTAGGGTCTGTTCTATGCACAAAAAATGGTGGTCATCCTTGAGGAAACCTTTCTTCGTGTGTATACCCATCTGACTTGTTGTTAGATTTGGGTCTGAGATATGTGTAGGATTCATCTGTCTCAGGAGCAAAGGAAGTCTCCTTCTTGTTGAATTCCCTCAAATGGCATTACTTTGGATATTCCTTGGTAACGGAACAGTTGGAGCAGCCAAGGTATGTGTATTATTTCCTGTCATACTGGGACAGTATAAAGGAACAACTGGACCTATTGTCATTGGAACTGCATCTGTAGCAGTTAGACTAATTGTGTTCTGTGGAATTTTCATCCCTAAGCACTGTCCTGTATGGCTAGAATTCTGTTCTACCAATCTGGTAGGTATATAAAATGTTTCATTTCTCAGTGTCTCACTTGCTTCTCCTGTTTAAACAGAGCTGTATGGTGGTGGACAATTTAAAAGTAGCTCATTTATAAAACCGTAGTCTGAATCACTCTCATAAATGTCACCTATATTCTCCGTCTCTGTTGTCTCTTCTCTCCTTTACTCTCCCTTTCATTTGGTGCTTTCCTCTTCTTCAGTAGTTAAGGCAGGATATAATCTAGTTCCCTCGATTATGTCTGCTCTGCAAATTTTCTGTTGATTAGCCCATCTAGCATATGCACAAGTCTGTGTTGCTTTCCTGACTCATCCCTCATATCTCTCTGTCCGACTCTGATGGGCTATGTCCTCCCAACTATCAAGTGCTTCAAATTCTGCCGGTCTAGGAGTCGGTTTCATCTCATATAAAACTTTTACTCACATTTTCAATAATTCTCAAATGATGTGCTCCATAACATGAAAATGCTAATTCACCCTCTTTGTGAGTAATCTTTTGTCATTGCTCAAGCCAAAGACATGCATGAAGACCTATGTTTGACATTACATATTGACCTGGTGGACCTTTGGGTGGAGTCTCTCCACCCTCTCTAACCGGAATAAATGCATCAGCGTTTATTAACCTTTTCAATACTTTGAAAAACGTATTTTTAAATCGACTTACAATGATTCATAATTAACTTTTTGGTATGCAATCGGGAATTAATTCTTCACCCACAAGTCTTTGTTCAGCATCCCACAATCAATACCAGTGCAACTCTCTGTGACGTAGTCCTCAAATACCTGGACGGCTTCACACCAACCAACCTATTCCAGTGTGGTGCAATGTGACGTCAACCTCACTCCTTGCAGCAGCTCACCCTCCTTTACAATTTCTCTTGCAATCACTCTCCCACACAAACCTAAATGCAAAATAGGCAAGCAAAAAAAGACACAACAAAAACAACGCCTACTCCACTAAAGGATTAGGTAACCAATCACTTCCAAAGAGGTACACCTTCCGCCTACATTTTCACAATTACACTGAAATTGAAACACGACCAGCGAATCTCACACGGATTGATACAGCTCCTCTCTGTGCACTTAAGATTCACTAATACCAACCTCTCATACTGACACAAAAGAAAGTCCCTTACTGATGGTTCTGTCAAGGATGTCTCACGCTCAGCACCTCTCACACAGCAAACAAAAACGACAACCAAGTGTCTTCTACACTTGTATCGTATCCCAGGATCTTAGGCCATGACGGATCTGTTAACTAACTCAACTTCTTAGCAATAAGCACTTCATTCACACAACTTCAAAGCTCCTAAAGACACGTCACAACTTCTCACTACACCAAAATCTTAAGGCAAAGCAACACAAAGTGCAACTCTTATAAAATGCACACGTCTGCTGCAAAGGAACAATACTGGAAGTTCATTTAATCCTCTGAACAAACTATGGGGTCAGACTTTTGGCTGCATCTGGGCAACTTCGTAACGAGACATTCCCTATTACTATCTCCCCATTACTATTCTCCCTCTGTGGGCGGAACAAAACGTCTGCTACCAGATTTGGCGGAGCATTTTCAGCATGCTCTAATCAAGACGGACAGATCTTTTCAACCTAGCAGGGGTGAAGGATATAGTAAATCATGACATTCAACAGCAATTAATTTACAGCAGGACTAATTTGGCTACACAATGAAAACTCAAATCAGAAAAAAAGTTAAGGGGGCTTATTACACATTAAAACAAGGTTAATGTAAAGAATTCTCAAAAATAAGATGTAAAGGTACCAAATCACCAAGGGGTGACCAGGTAGACGGAAAAAGTTCAGACAGATCAACATAAGACAAACAATTAATTAAATTACTGCAATGCAAAATAATAGCAGAAGGACTTGATGTTGTGAGAATAAGCACTGTTCTAACATTTTATACATTAGTGCAAATAAAAACTCATCTACCTAAACTAGCTGGGCCCCATAGACATTTTTCCTGTTTCTGGACACAAGGACAAAAGTTAAAAAGCAAAAACAAGACCAAAAGAACCTGGAAAAAGGGCATCAGGAGTAAAAAGAGGCTAATTAAAAAAAGTAAATTAGGTAAAAAGAGAAGGTGCCAATATTTCAGAAGCTCTGTCAAGAGTCTTCTCATTTGGGCCAGGTGAAAGTGTACGTTCTCTCAGCAAGCATTGGAAAATTGGGGGGCAAGGGAGAAGAAGTCTGTACCTTCCATCTCCAAGGGGATCAGTCTTCTGCCTTCCTATTGCCTACTGACTGCTTAACTACTGACTAAAAATGATCAGTGAAAGTCCTAAATAAAATGATGGTCAGTCCATTGGTAGTGCCTAAAGATCAGGAGGGCACATGATACAGTCTCCTCACATCGTACGACACACTTTGCAACACTCTTTTTCGTTCCCAAGACCATTCTGGGAAAGTAGCTGTCCTTGATCTCCTGTACATCTTTGCAACATCATGAATAGGACAGTTGTCACATTCTTGGTCTCTCTCTCTGCACCTCTTACAAGGTTGCTTTATCAGGCTCTCTATGAGTAAAACAATAGCACATCTATTTCCAAACTAACATTTCATTGAAAAATACCTGCAACGTAGTGACATGTTAACAGAAAAGGAAAACAGTTTTCACGTTATGGAAGCTGATGCCTAATAATGATAACGTTTAATAAAGCACATTTAGGTGGTCATTACAACCCTGGCGGTTGGTGTTAAAGCGGCGGTAAAAAAATTGGAATTACGACCGTGGCGGAAACCACCAACAAAGTCAGCTACTTTAACACTCTGACTGCTACAGCGGTACAAACAAACAGCATGGCGGTCACCGCCAACAGACAGGCAGAGGACAATGTACCACCCACAGTATCACAACCTACCAATCCGCCACCTTTTCCGGGGTGGATTCACCGTGAACAAAAACACGGCCGAAACAGGACTTCGAAGGGAAAACGCTCACCTCTACACACCCCACGAGGAATCAGGACGCCATGGAACTTGAGCTTCAGATCCTGCCAGCCCTTATCTTCTTGCTCCTCTACCAGGTGAGTACTGCACCTATGACACAGGGGAGGGGGGAGGGAAAAAACAGGGACACACAAATGCAACACCCCCACCTCCACCCTCACCCACTACAACACACACACTAATACAGCATGATACACTACAGTTACACCCCCCAAGCCCCCTGGAAGAATACAAAGACAAAAGGAAATTAGTGTAACCATTGTAATATATTAAAATCCAGTATGCAAAAAAAAAATATACACCATAAACAAATATATACACCAAGAATAGTAGTCCAGGTAGTGCTCCATTAAAGTCAGTGGAACACTGGGCCCACACGGCATGGGCGAGGCCACAGTCAATCCCCGAACATGAAAGAGAGAACACTGCAGGGGCATCACTTAGTAATAAAACAGGCACCTCAGGGGGAAGAGAAAGGGGGGCCCTTCAGCCGGTTGAGTGCACAACGCCAAATCCACGAGGGGATCACATGCCCACTGTTCAATCCTGGGGAGTGCTAAGCCACAGTCTCTCAAGTCTCTACAGTGGGTGGGTTGCCCACTGTTCAATCCTGGGGAGTGCAAAGCCACAGTCTCTCAAGTCTCTACAGTGGGTGCGTTGCCCACTGTTCCATCCTGGGGAGTGCAAAGCCACAGTCTCTCAAGTCTCTACAGTGGGTGGGTTGCCCACTGTTTCATCCTGGGGAGTGCAAAGCCACAGTCTCACAAGTCTCTACAGTGGGTGGGTTGCCCACTGTTCAATGCAGGGGAGTGCAAAGCCACAGTCTCTCAAGTCTCTACAGTGGGTGGGTTGCCCACTGTTCCATCCTGGGGAGTGCAAAGCCACAGTCTCACACGTCTCTACAGTGGGGGGGTTGCCCACTGTTCCATCCTGGGGAGTGCAAAGCCACAGTCTCTCAAGTGGATAACAGTCTCCACTGGTTCTGGAGGAGGCCTGGTGCCCAGAGTGCTTCATCCTGCCAAGGACTGAGGTAGTGGATGTATCTCTCCACTGGTTCGTAAGGGGGCCTTGTGCCCAGAGTGCTTCATCCTGCCAAGGACAGAGGTAGTGGATGTATCTCTCCACTGGTTCTGGAGGGGGCCTTGTGCCCAGAGTGCTTCATCCTGCTCATGACGGACTCAGTAGCATCAGTGCCCTTGGCGCTCATGGGCCTGCGGTGCTTGTGGCGGCAGTGTCCTGTTCAGCGGTACTTGTGGCGGCGGTGTCCTGTTCAGCGGTGCTTGTGGTGGCCTGGTCCTTGGCAGCGGTGCTTGTGGCGGCAGTGTCCTGTTCAGCGGTGCTTGTGGCGGCGGGGTCCTTGGCAGTGACTCAGGTGCCAGCGGTCCTTTATGGCCCAGCGGGGCTGGTGCTGACGGTCATTTTGGCCCAGCGGGGCTGGTGGTCCTTTATGGCCCAGCGGGGCTGGTGCTGGGGGGCCATTTGGCGGTCCTTTATGGCCCAGCGGGGCTGTGCTGGCGGTCCTTTATGGCCCAGCTGGGCTGGTGCTGGCGGTCCTTTTTGGCCCAGCGGGGCTGGTGCTGGCGGTTCTGTTCTGGGCAGCTGGGCTGGTGCTGGCGGTTCTGTCTGGGCAGCTGGGCTGGTGCTGGCAGACCTGGCCTGGGCAGTTGGGCTGGTGCTGGCGGTCCTGTCCTGGGAAGCTGGGCTGGTGCTGGCGGTCCTGTCCTGGGCAGCTGGGCTGGTGCTGGCGGTCCTGGCCTGGGTAGCTGGGCTGGTGGTGACGGTCCTGTCCTGGGCAGCTGGGCTGGTGCTGGCGGTCCTTTATGGCCCAGCGGGGCCGGTGCTGTCTGTCCTTCATGGCCCAGTGGGGCTGGTGCTGGCGGTCCTGTACTGGGCAGCTGGGCTGGTACTGGCGGTCCTGTCCTGGGCAGCTGGGCTGGTGCTGGCGGACCTGACTTGGGCAGCTGAGCTGGTGCTGGCGGTCCTGTCCTGGGCAGCTGGGCTGGTGCTGGTGGTCCTGTCCTGGGCAGATGGGCTGGTGATGGTGGTCCTGTCCTGGGCAAATGGGCTGGTGCTGGCAGTCGTGTCCTGGGCAGCTGGGCTGGTGCTGTCGGTCCAGGCCTCGGCAGCTGGGCTGGTGCTGGCGGTCCTGTCCCGGGCAGCTGGGCTGGTGCTGGCGGTGGCCTCCTGGGCAGCGGGGATGATGGCGGTGGCCTCCTGGGCAGCAGGGATGATGGTGGTGGCCTCCTGGGCAGCGGGGATGATGGCGGTGGTCTCCTGGGCAGCAAGGCTGGTGCTGGTGGTGGCCTCCTGGGCAGCGGGGAGGATGGCGGTGGCATCCTGGGCGGCGGGGATGATGGCAGTGGCCTCCTGGGCAGCGGCGATGATGGCGGTCTTCTCCGCCGTGCTGCTCTTCCCAGACTTGCTGAGTTTCTTGTGCCCCTTTCCCACCTTGGAAGGTGTCGCAGCTGACTCTACACTCCCACCTGTACCCCTGGGAGCGGCTTTGGTGGCTGGAGTCTTCCCCCTCTCCCGCCGGACACTGGCCAACTTTTGATGCTTGACAGGTGGGAGACTGTCCGTGCTGTGGCTCTGTGCCACACTGGGTGCCCTGCTGCATGCGCTGTAGGCTGTCGTGAAGTGGATGGCTGTTGGGTGGGTGTGTGGCTGCGTTTGTGTATTTTGGGAGGTGGCGTCACAGACACACTGGGAGAGGACACAGGGGGCGTGTGAATGGTAGTGGGGGTGGTGACTTGCCGTGAGCGGTGTGTGGTGGTGGGTGTGCTGGTGATGGAAGTAGTGGCTGTAGATGTAGTGCATGCAGGTGTAAATGTAGACGAGACTGGGAGGGAGGAGGGAGACGAGGAGGAGGGAGACACAGTGGAGGCAGTGGATGTTGGTGTGTCTGGATGTGTGTGATGCGTGCGTGAGTGCCTGTGGGATGTGTGGTGCTTATGTTTGCCAGAGCTTTCCTTGTGTGTTGACGTGTGTGCATGCTTGTCTGAAGGTGTGCTTGGGATAGGCTGAGGTGCAGGGGATTGGGTCTGGGTGGAGGAAGTTGGAGGGGGGAGGCTAGAGACAGGGACAATAGGTGCCATCAGTGCTGAGGCCAGAGTCTGAAAAGCTCGCTGAAGGGCCACCTGACCAGAATGAATGCCCTCCAGGAATGCTTTTGTTTGTTGCAACTGCCTTTCTACACCCTGGATGGCATTCAAAATGGTAGACTGCCCAACATTGAGGGACCTGAGGAGGTCAATGGCCTCCTCACTGAGGGCAGCAGGGGTGACTGGGGCAGGGCCTGAGGTGCCTGGGGCGAAGGTGATGCCCACCCTCCTGGGTGAGCGGGCACGGGGCAAAGGCTGAGGGGCTGCTGGGCGGGCGGTGCTGGTAGGGGGGTGGCCGCTGTACCTGTAGATGTGGGGGCACAGATGTGGCCGCCACCACAAGGGAGCTCCCATCAGAGGATGAGTCCGTATCACTGGTGTCAGCTCCTGTCCCCGCCGTGGAGCTCCCCTCGCCCTCCATCTCACTGGTGAATTCCAAGTCTGTAGTCACGCCCTCCAGGGCCATGTGGGCCGCAGCTCCCTCCTGCTCCGGTGCCACTGCTCCTCCGCCTGATGATGCTAATGCACACATGAACAGGGAGACCACAAAAAGGGGGGGAACGACAGAAGAAAGACATGTTGAGTGCATGCATTACCGCTACCGTTGGCGGACACGACAGACACAGAAGCGTCCTGCACTACGCTGCGCACTTGGGGTCCACTGTTGAATCCGTGGGACATGGCCTACAAGGCCAATGGCCGACAACTGCACACATGGATGTCACAGGAGCCTGACTATGTGTAGTTGGCACTGTACACAGGTGGGGTGGGGTGCCACAGGGTCTGCCAGAACAAGGGGACCTAACTAGCACACTCGCCCTGGCCTAGGGAAACCCACAGCCCACCTCCCCCAGCCAGACACCTCCACTGCGCGCAAAATCAGCAGATGAGAGTGTACTCACCCACTTGTGGCTGCTGTGATGCATTTAAGCGCCCATCCAACTCCGGGTACGCCACTGCCAGGAACCTGAACATCAGGGGGGTCATGGTGCGACGGGCACCCCTCCCACATTGGGAGGCCATCCCCAGCTGGGCCTCCGCCGTCTTCTTGCTCCAGCGGCGAATGTCCTCCCATCTTTTACAGCAGTGGGTGCTCTGTCTGTGGTAGACCCCCAGGGTCCGGACTTCCTTGGAGATGGCACGCCAAATATCCTTCTTCTGGTGGGCGCTGACCTACAGGAATAGTACGGGGGGAAAAGGAGAAGATATAACCGTCCGCACCGTCACAGTCATTGCCCCCCTTCCCTACCCTTGCCATGTGGCACATGCACTCACCGTTGTTTCATACACGCCTCAATCTCCCCCCTCATCTTTCATCCACCCAACTCCACACAGGCATTGCCCATACAGCATACTCCCAGTGTACTTACCTTTTTGTCTGGAGGACCGTAGAGTAGCGTGTACTGGGGGAGGACCCCATCCACGAGCTTCTCCAACTCCTCCGATGTGAAGGCAGGGGCCCTTTCTCGAGACGTACGAGCCATTGTCTCTTCCAGACAGAGGTCACAGCAACACTTGCAGTGTAGGTCCTCTCCTGTCGAAGATCAGGTATCGAGTGATTGAACAGATAGAAAATGGCGGTCACGTCTGTTACGGTGCGTACTGTCACCGCCGGTGTGCATCGTCATTGGCTCCTGGGACCCATAGGGTCCAATGTTAACCAATGCAGAATTGCGCTGCGGTCTTTGACCACCTACCGCAATGGTGTACAACGCCAGCGCAGTTACCTCACATCCCATTGTCCCACTTTACAGGTCAGGCACCCCCCATTTCAGGGGCCCACATGGCTTCATTTTTCACTGCGTCACACATACCTAGGCCTTGCCTCAACACTCATACATGCCAAATTTCGGAATATGATTTGTGTTCTGTGTAAGCTGTGGGTACGTAACGTACCTCTGAGTTGGTTGACTCTGTGCTCGCTGTTGTCCTTCATAGGCACCGTCCGCTGGGACATTTGAGGAGATGGCGGCATCCTCCGGTGTACAGACCGCTGGTGGACCTGTCGATAATGGAGGAAAGACGTGATCATCACCAACAGGCTTGATCGTGCCACAATCCTGGAATTGTGTGCCCAGTTGGAGCCAGACCTTATGTCAGCTATCCGCCATCCCACAGGAATCCCCCTCAAGTGCAGGTGCTGTCAGTACTCCATTTCTTGCAAGTGGGTAATTTCAAACAACAGTGGCCATAGCATCAGGGATGTCCCAGCCTATGTTTTCCAACGTGTTTTGCAGAGCGTTGTCTGCCCTGCTGAAACACATGCGGAGCTACATTGTTTTCCCTCAGGTGGAGGATTTGCCTACAGTGAAAGGTGACTTCTATGCCCTGGGACATATCCCCAACATCATAGGTGCCATTGATGGGACACATGTGGCTTTTGTACCCCCCCCACAGGAGTGAACAGGTGTACAGAAACCGGGAGAGTTATAATTCCATGAATGTGCAGATGGTGTGTTTGGCAGGCCAGTACATCTCCCATGTGAATGCCAAATTCCCTGGCTCAGTGCATGACGCTTACATCCTGCGGAACAGCAGCGTCCCTTATGTGATGGGTCAGCTCCAGAGGAACCGTGTGTGGCTATTAGGTGAGCACCTGGAAGCAAGTCAGTGGGAATGGTTGTCTGGGTCTGGGGACATCCCTACAGGTTAGTGTGTGTCTAACAGTTGCCCTCGCCATTTGCAGGTGACTCTGGTTACCCCAACCTGTCATGGCTACTGACCCCAGTGAGGAATCCCAGAACAAGGGCAGAGGAACGCTACAATAAGGCCCATGGGCGAACTCTGTGGATTAAAGAGTGGACCTTCGGCCTCCTGAAAGCCAGGTTCAGGTGCCTCCATATGACAGGTGGATCCCTATTCTACTCACCAAAGAAGGTGTGCCAGATCATCGTGGCCTGCTGTATGCTTCCCAACTTAGCTTTGCGGCGACAGGTGCCTTTTCTGCAAGAGGATGGTCCAGATGGCGGTGTTGTGGCAGCTGTGGAGCCTGTGGACAGTGAAGACGAGGAAGCAGAAGAAGAGGACATCCACAAGAGGAACTTGGTTATCCTGCAATATTTCCAGTGAGACACAGGTAAGAATACAAACCTGCCTACTACATGTACTTTAACACTACTACCTCTCTACTGTCTATCGTTTTCACCCAGTGGATGGTCACTGAGTTTTCACTTTCCCTTTCGATTTCACAGATTTGGGTCCCACTGTGTGACATCTGCTTTGTTTCCTCATGGACTAGAGCTGTGTGACATAGGTATGTTGACATTACATTTGAAAGAGCATTTTGTCACTGTAATTGCTCATACACTATTTTGAAATCACAGACAGACTCCAGATTGTTTTGTGCTTTAAGGGTGTTTATTTATGTGCTCAAGATTGGAGGGGGTTGTAAAATGGTGAGGGGTGATGGTGGAGGAATATCCATGGCAGAGTCCAGTCTATTAGTCTCACAGGTGCATTGCCCAAATGGGCATAGGAAGTGGAGCTAGGGCAGTTTGAGGATGGACAGGATGACAAAGTGGCACAGAAGGATGACATTCAGGGTGGTCTCATTTCTTGGCGGGGTCTTGGCATCGTTCTCTGTATTTGTCCTGGATCTCAGGGACCGTTTACGGGGTGGTTATCCCTCTGCAAGTGGTGGGGTTCTGGTGTGGTGGTCCTGTGGCGGTGCCTTCTGTCCACTAGCGCCGGCGGAGGTGGTGGGCAGTTCATCATCCAGGCTAGTGTCAGGGGCCCCTTGTTGTGCCACAGTGTCCCTCCTGGTGTTGAGGACTTCCCTCAGCACTCCTACGATGGTGCCCAGGGTGGAATTGATGGATCTGAGTTCCTCCCTGAAGCCCAAATACTGTTCCTCCTGCAGGCACTGGGTCTCCTGAAACTTGGCCAGTACCGTTGCCATCGTCACCTGGGAATGGTGGTAGACTCCCATGATGTTGGAGAGGGCCTCGTGGAGAGTGGGTTCCCTTGGCCTGTCCTCCCCCCGTCGCACAGCAGCACTCCCAGTTCCCCTGTGTTCCTGGGCCTCCCTCCCCTGGACCGTGTGCTCACTGCCACTGCCCCCAGGTCCCTGTTGTTGTTGGGGTGGTGGGTTAGCCTGGGTTCCCTGTAGTGGTGGACACACTGCTGATTGACGTGTCCTGAGGACAGAGGTATGGGCCCGCTGGGTGGGTGCTGTGCTGGTGTTTCCAGAGGGGGGAAGCTCTGTGGTGGCCTGTGACTGTGTGAGGGGAACCGACTGTCCAGAGGTCCCCGATGGGCCAGGCTGGTCATCTAGATCCAGTTGGACAGAGCTGGTGTCATCACTTTGGGCCTCTTCTGTTGGTGGTGTGGACCCTCCTGTCCGGTGACGTTGGGTAGGGGTCCTGCAGGGGTATAAAGGGATGTTTATTAAATCTGTGTGTGTAATGGTGTGCAATGGGTGGGTGACCGTGTACCCCAGTGCTAGCATTCCTGTGTGGGAGCTTGTGTGATAATGGTTTAGGGGGTGTATGGGTATGTGCAGTGGGAATGCTTTGGTGATGGGTGTCCATGCTTTGCTGTTGCATGCAGAGCTTGGTGTTGGGATGTGTGGTTTGTGATGTTGGGACATATGTGAGGAGTTGGGGTGCTGGGGGTGAGGGTGAGGGTGCAGATATGTGATAGAATGCAAGTAGGGTGGGGGATGTAATAGTTCAGATTTGACTTACCAGAGTCCATTCCTCCATCTACTCCTGTGAGGCCCTCAGGATGCAGAATCACCAAGACTTGCTCCTCCCATGTTGTTAGTTGTGGGGGAGGAGGTGGGGGTCCGCCGCCAGTCTGCGGAACCGCAAGGTGGTGTCTTGAAACCATGGAACGCACCTTCCCCCGTAGGTCGTTCCACGTCTTCCTGATGTCATCCCTATTTCTTGGGTGCTGTCCCACTGCGTTAACCCTGTCCACTATTCTTCGCCATAGCTGCATCTTCCTAGCTATGGAGGTGTGCTGCACCTGTGATCCGAATAGCTGTGGCTCTACCCGGACGATTTCCTCCACCATGACCCTGAGCTCCTCCTCAGAGAACCTGGGGTGTCTTTGTTGTGCCATGGGTTGGTGTGGGTGATGTGTGGGGTGGTGTGTGTACTGATAAGTGGGGTGATATTTAGTGGTTTGTTGTGTGAGGTGCGTGGAAGTTATGTGAGTGATGGTATTGTGTGCCTGTGGTTGCTTGGTAGTTGTTTGTAGTGTCTCTCTCTGGCCTTCTCTCGGTAATTTTGTCATAGGGGTTTGTGGGTGATGTGGGTGTGTGTTTTATATTGCAATGGGTGTGTGGGAGTGGTGTGTGTATGTGTATCAGGTGTGTGTATTTTGAATTGGCCAATGTGGTAGTGTTTTGTAAATGTGTGTGTATTTTGAGCACAGTGGTGTGTACCTCCAATGGAATACCGCAGTTGAAAGACCGCCGCTTAGATTCGTGTGTCGTGATAGTGTGGGCAAATTTCTGTGGGTGTGATGGTGGAGGTTTTGTTTTCGCCAGTTTATCACTGACCTTTGGTGTGGCGGACTTGTGTGGGTGTCTGAATTTTGGCAGATTCCGAGCAGTGGGTCATAATGACCGTGGTGGAATACCCTGCTGCGGCGGTGTGTTGGCGGTCTTCTGCACAGCGGTAAGCGGCTTTTACCGGCAATGTTGTAATGACCCCCTTAATTTTTTTGTATTATGCACAGCGTTAATTTCACAGATATAAATATTGAACACTGCCAACAGTTTCAGTTCAGGTTACATTTGAAATAAAGAATTAAACTCTCAATACATGTAAGTGAATAGAGAACTACATTTACCAATATTAGCCTACAATATTAATACAGTCATTATAAAAATCATTATTGTTTTAAAGGTAAACACTCTCTATTCACCTGAGGATGGTTGTGAAATCACAATCAATGGGTACATTTCAATTATTATGGTGATACTACACACATTCGTTTCTAACACTACTGTGAATGCACTTCATTATTGACTCTGAGTGCTCCACTTCACGTTGGTTCTAACATTAGTTCACAACTTAACTTAAGTTCTCACTATGGTTGCATTTGGATCATCATTGTGACTCCAAAGATATCAACCCTTTCTGCGCTGCACCAATAACAATGAATTATGTTTTTATATGGCTGATTTCAAGAACAACCCACGTAAAATCAAGAGAGGTTCACCAGCTGCCAGAGAAAATATGCAGTTGGCCTATACTGTGAAAAACCATGCAGTTTAAGAATAGGTTTTAAAAACATTTTAGTTAAAAGTTCACAATCTTTGCAAAATAGGACAGAGTGCTCCAGGGTTTGGACGGAAGACTCATCACATGGGCACACAAGGATAGAAGCTTTGTCAAACTGACCTAGATGAAAACAAAGGAAGGATCTGATGGTTTGAAGCCAAAACTTGGCTAGAAGAAACCTTTCCCAGGGGCTCAAAGCCTGGAACAGATATGGTTCAATGTGATGATATTTGAACTAGGATGTAATCCCAGAGCAACAGTTTCTTTAACTTGTCTTGCTCACTAGTTGTGATCATATATTTGGTAAATAACGATTTAACTCTAGGGATATCCGTTTCCATCAGAGAGAATAATTAATTCCAAACAGTGGCTTTAGAAGCTGATTGCATGTATTTTAACCATGGGATGGTTTCACAGCTCAAACAGTCTGAAATGATCTCACGGTTCAGAGCAGTGTGCTTGTTAGACGAAACAGAAATCAAAAGTGGTAATGGAGCATCCTTAATGGAGTCGCATATATAGTCCAACCCTAGCTCCTCATGAACAAAATAATGCAGTCTTGAGGGAGGAAGGCCAAGTAAGCATCAACAAAATCTATTCTCCTTCTCCTGGACCTTGATGATGTCCCCATAACCCCAAGTGCTAGAGCCGTACAATCGAACAAGTAAGTATTTATGCTGAAATACCTCCAAGGCTGGCTTGATCAGCATATTGCCTACTTGCTGGACAAAATCAAATAAGTCCCTCAAAAAGTGGTTAAAACGTGAGCAGCCTTTTCCATACGAGGAGCCCTGGAGCTTTTGGTATCAAACAGAATGCTAAGGTAAGGAAAGTTGGTAACCTCCTCCATGCCCTTACCCTTAGCCCAAATTGAGCCAGTTTGAATGACTTTTCAGCCACAGGTCATATGTTTTGTTTTGGCAATATTTAAATCTAGGTCAATACCATTCATAAAGGCAACAAAACTGTTGTTTACTGCTAGGGTGACCACCTGGCATTGAGGCAAATTCTGGACAGGACTGTAAAAAATTCAGGACAAAGGGTCAAAATTCAGGACAAAAATTCAGGACAAAAATTCAAGAACAAACGTCAGTTTTACAGACACACGCAAGAGAGACAATGCCTCAGTATGTTGTCAGTGCATTTATGTACTCTTTTTTAACATAGCACTATTTATTCACTGTGGACCTTTTGTGATTGCCTCCTGGTGTGATACATTCAGGTGTCACATTACGTCCTTGTTCAGTAGTAAATTAATGCCCTTCACGGCAAGGCCATCACCCCTACCCAAATCTACCCAATATTTCCTGAAGAGAAAGTAACAGCAAATTTTTTATTATGTTTCTGAACATTTCAAAACCCCTGGCAAACAGTTTGGGAAACATTAAGGTAATTAACCTTATGCAATTTTAAACAAATTGAACAAAAACATCTGGCTTACCCCAACCGCCCACGGACTTTCAACCTATTTTTTTTTAAAGAGGCAGGGCAGATGGTGTGGGTGACAGTCTCACACCTAATGACAGGATGTGATGTACCCATAACTTGTCTGTAGTCTTACTGCACTCTGCGCCAATGGCACTCTAAACAACTGCACTGTACGCCACTGCCCTCTACTCTGTACCACTGTACTCTACGCCACTGCTCTGTGCCACTCAACTCCACTCTACATCACTGCACTGACACTCTACTCTGCAGTGTTGCACTCTCCACCACTGTACTATACACCAATGTACTATGTACTACTGCATTCTATGCCACTGAACTCTATGCCACTCTACTCTGCATCACTCCACTCTACAGCACATTGCCCTACTCTGCACCACTCTACACTACACCACTGCACTCCCTGCAATGTGAGTCTACTCTGTAATCTATGCCACTGCACCACTCTACACTACTGCTTTCTCTGCTACTCTATTGTATGCCACTCTACTCCACTGCACTCTATGCCACTCTACTCTGTCCCATGCCACTGCACTCTAAACCACTGCACTCTACGCTAATGCACTCAAAACAACTGCACGGTACCCCACTGCACTGTACTTTGCACCACTGGGCTCTACACCACTGCTCCTATGCTACTCTACTCCACTCCACACCACTATGCCACTAGCTTTAAGCCATGCTATACAGCAGCTACTCTGGTGTATAACATGGCTAATGGCTAAAACACATTAGCAAAGCCAATAATTCTTTCGTAGATGAGACCTATTGGCTTTGCCAATGTTTGTTAGTACTATGAGGTACCGAGGTACCTGAAAGAACTGTGAAAAATACAATTACATCATAATAAAGGCTGCTACAAAATGCGCAAATACATTTCGGTTAAATAAAAAAAAAGTGCTTCTCAAATACAGATTTGAATAATATACAGTTTATACCTAGTGATAAAAAAATGTATAACACTCCATTAAAACCACACACTCCACAGGTCACCTTGGAACACCATTAGAATACCTCTCTGAAAGAAATATCTTTGCCACCAGAAAACTTCAAGTGAGTCCTTTTAGTAAAGTCAATGCAGGTTTTCAAGCCCCTTTGTATTTGCAGATTTACCAGTTGCCCACATTTGCATATCTTTAGGGAAGGAGACCCCCTGGCAAGAAGGCCTTTTCTTATCTGTCTGCCCCTCCCTCCCTCAGGGCACAGGAGACCTCCTGCCTTCCAGCCCGGCTGGGGAAACTCATCTGCCCCTAATTTCGCTCTTCCTCCGTTGCCCTTTAGGTGAAAGGCTAAAATTACGGACAAATGCCGTCTGTTAAAGCTTTCATCACGGACAACGGACAGCAGGGCGAAATTACGGACAGTCCGTGAAATTTACAGACGGGTGGTCACCCTATTTACTGCCCTCAAGCTGTTAGGCGCACATGATATCAAGACTGCATGTATAAAGCAGGGCCGGTACTAGAGCGGACTTTATCTTAGGAAGATCCTTCCCAGCAATCTGCAAGGCGGCGTTCAACCCATTGATATACAAAAGGAACAGGATAAGTCCAACAACACAGCCTTGGCGGACACCGCACTGGAGGCTAAAAGTGTCCGTACATTCTTCACCCTGTCCATATCTTACGGGGCATTAACCCCACTGAGTAAGGCCTGCAAAAAGTCATTCCGCTCCTCATCTAGCCTGAGCTCCAATAGGATTGACCACAATTTACTTTGTTTGACTGTATTGAAAGCTCTGCTGAGGTCTGTGAAGGAGAGAAGCAGCTGTATTTGTTGATAAGGTAAATATTGCATGGCGTCACCTGGCAATGGACTCCCCCGACTAGGCTTGCTTTATATCGAATACATTCATACTTTTAATGTATGAGAGAAGGAGGGCATGCATGAATGGAACCATCATTAAAGCAAGGCATACATCTGCTGTCACATCCATTAGGAAAAATCGCTGAGATTTATTGACCAAAATGCCTCCATGGTGTGTGCGCAGCACGTCAGTGCTGCTCGAATAATTAGTGCTCCCTGTCGCAAAATCCTTCATGCCATTTTGCATATCCATAAAATTAGTTGGCTACGAATTACTGCAGATGATGATGGAATTGCCCTTCTCTCTGTGCGAACACCCATCGATTCTTCTGACTGTGAATAAACGAAGGTAAGGCAAACATAACTGTGGGCACTTCTTAATGTCACTACAATTGTGTGAACACAATTTGCATATTACTGATGGTAAAGGTATAATTTTCTTTGTGCAGCCATCTCTCTCGCTCTCTCTCCCATTCTCTTAATCTTTCTTTCTCTTTCGCTCTCAAACACACACGCACACCCACACACACATCAAAACACAGAGTACCGCCAAAAACTTGAAAAAGGCATATCTGATTGTGACCTTAGCAAATCGCCAAATCCTTTGTAAGTATTGATGTTTAGGTCCTCTGCAGGCCACAGAACTAATATAGTCCCATCAGAATAATTTTCTGACGGTTCGTGTCATTTCAGCAATTGCCTTATTCTGAAATTGTGAGCCACAGCACCAGTAAAGTCAATGGTTTATATTTTCCCAGAAGCAAGAATGATCAACCAAAAATATTGTTTTATTATAAATATAAAACACAAAATGACCCATTGTGCCAAACTAGTACTACCATCAAAAGTCTAAGCCAAAGTCAAAATAATGTTCTATGAATTGTGCACTTCATTGGAATACTGTGCATCAGTACTGTGCCAAGGAATAGCTGCCAAAATAAAGTTTACAAATATTGCGTGAGTGGCTTTTGACATGTTGTCTAAGCTTTCTGCCTAGGACTGTCAGATTGAACCTTGCCTGAAAGACAGGAAATGCCCATTGTCACTTTTTAGGCCTTCGTTTCCACCAATCCATATCAAACTAAGGTTTTGACACCTGTGTGTTTTTAAATGTTGTATTGGTGTACTAGTTTGCACTTGGCTGGCGCACGTTTTGTTTATGTGCTTATTATTACATATTAGCATTGGTGCTGCTCGGCAACTACGCTATAAAAATACCTGCTCTAGGTGCACATACCACATTCGTTTTGCATCTTGTGAATAGATTAATGTATCTGACTGCACCTGTGCATCATTCCTCAAAGACATTTTAACACAGATTAGGTATACTTTGCAACTCTCTGTGAATGGTAATACAGTGCTGTAGACCAGAGAGGGACAGCACAACATCCCTGAAGTTGTTTTCAAGGATGTCAAGATTTTTTGACAAAGTTGCCCAAATCCCTTAAAAAAATGTGGAGCAGGGCAATTTAGACTCCATCCTTTACATGTCTTTTTTGCTAACATATGCATTTACATTTAACATTATATTTATGGTGTGCCTTTCTACGTGGATGGATATTTCAATGCATTAATGAAATGTAACCACTGAAGGATTGAAGCTTTATAAACCTGTGGCCTGATCATATGTATTTGTTATTAATGTGTTATATTTATACAGGAAGTTGTATTTGTAGAAGTAAATGTGTATTCCTTATTCATGTCCAGCATTTATTTTGATAAGTATATGTGCATGCATATATAATCATTTATTCAAAATTCACATTCAATGTTGGTTAAAGTTCACCTGACTAATGGCCTTAATTTAAAAAATGCATTTTGCTTGGATAGTGTGTTTCTTCTTTTGCAGGTGCTTTTCAAGGCTTCGTTAGCTAGAGACAAGGAAAAATATTCTGTGTATTAGTTTGCTGATAGTAAGGCCTCAGAAGAGAAATCTTGGCAAGAGATGTGAAGATCTAATGCGCAACTAAAGTCTCCTATTCATCGCGTACCAGGAGCGCGGAATGTTCAAGGCTGTAGTAAGTGTCCAAGTGCAAGATACAGCACATTTCTGTCCTCTTCCCATGTGTTGGTGCAGAAATTGCTGCAATGCGTCAGTGCAGGCACACTTGCATCAAGCTGCAAGGGTGCCTGTGTTGTGAGGATGATTGTTTCAGTGCAGGAAGAGATACCTTCCTGCACAAAACAGTCAATGGAGCCGATTTCCTCTTTCTATGTGTGCTGCAAAATGCAGTACACATAGAAGGAGGAAAAAACCAGGAGAAATAAATATATTTTTCCCTGTTGCGTCAGTCTTACAGCATCCCTGGGGTGGCGTAGATTTTGGACACATTCCCAGGTTTACAAAACCTTGTAAATCTGGGAATGGTCAAAATCCAAGGACTTTGCATGGGAACACCCATGCAACACCGAAGGAAATACATACTTGATGCAAAGTAAGGCAACCCAGCGACGTGCGCTGCTTTGCCTTACTCTATATTTGCAAGGTCATGTAAAACCACACAAAGTGGCCTTGTAGATATGGCTCAGCAGCCTATGCCATTGCTGCATCCAAAAATAAATGACGCAGGGACGGAGCTAGCTCCTAGTAATATGGGCCTTATTACGTTGTTGGAGGACTTCTACTGAAGCCTTCACTATGCTGACACTTTCTTGCATTTCACAATTTATTTAATATTTCTATTGAATCACTCTCATTCCCTACTTAGGATTCTAACTAAATGATTTTAGAACCATTTCATGTTTAGCAGAGAGAGCAGGGGACTTTTTATGTTTCTTTATTGCTCTGTTTGTTATTGCCTTGTATCTTAATCTGATGAGACTGAACCAATGTAGATATTTCAGCTTACCATCTGTAATTCTGGGTCTTTTTAATATTTTCATAGTTTGGATTTACATTGGATTGATTATTGATTGGAAATAAACTGCTTAACATCAATTATTGATTCCTGGTCCTTATTGTGTGGCCAAATTGGTTTCACAGAAATCTAAATTGTTTATTATTGTTGATTCCCTCGATATCTCAGTCAATTAAAAGAAAATCAGCAGATGACAGAGTGCAAAACAAATTCCTCCGAGCTCTCAAACGTAGACATACTGAGAAGGCTTTTCCACTTGATCCACCCAACATAATTTCGAAAGGGGAAGCTGTCCACCAAAGACAGCTTTCCTATGATATCTACCCCTTTGTGAATAAGATACCACCCTAACTTGGATCTCAGTATTTGACTAGGTGGATAGCTATCTATGGTAAGGTATATGGAAAATAAATACAAAGTATATTAAACTTGAAAAATATTAATAAAAATATGTTATATTAAATATTAATCTAATAAAGAATGTTACAACAGTAGTAACTTAATTTTGAAATAAATCTTTAATTAATTTAAATACATTAAATTGTAAACTTTTTTAAAGATGTATAAAAAATCCCACTTCAAGTAAAATGTTTATTTTTTAATTATTATGTAGCAAAAAACATACATTTGTATATAGAAATAACATAAAATAATGTATTAAAAAAACAAAGTTAGATTTATTTTTAAATTAAAAAAAGGATATTAGAAATATACTATCATGAAATAATATTTCTTTTAATTATGTTTAAATTTCCTAACATTTCATTTTATATATATATATATATATGTATATATATATATATTTATATATATATATATTTATATATATATATATATATATATATATATATATATATATATATATATATATATATATATATAAAAAATAAAAAAGTGAAATAAATTATTTAAATTGAATATTATTTTCCATGGAGTGCTATTTTAAGTTCCTGACTCCATTTATTTCTATGAAAGGGTGTTTCAGCATCAGTGGTTGACCAAATATGGTGCTGGAATTTCTACTGCTCCTTTCTGGCTGCAGTATCGTACACTTGTAAATTTGGCTCCACCGGCTGTTTCACATAGTGGAGACATGTTAAGTTTACACTTTTGAGTAACCTTACACCTGCAAATGGTGAACAGCCAAAAAGAGTCAAGTTACTTAAAAGTAATGTAAGAGTAATGTTACATGTGTAACTTACTCACAAGTGTAAGTTACGTTTGCGACTAGGCTGAACAAAGTTACCCCTTAGGGAATACATATGGAGAAGAAGGTGTATGTCCACTGGCCCACTGCCTTCTCCATCTGAAGATGTTCAGTATGAATCTCAAAGGAGCTTTGCTAATCATATGCCACCTGCATTGAGGTGATGGTGTCTGCTCATCGGTTTCTGTCAGCAATTGCACCTGAAAAAGTTGACACATTCCTTTGTGATTATCAAAGAGAAGTGGGACACACCTTCACTCTCTTCCTGTGTGTGATTGGTAATGGGTCGCAAAATCCATTTTATGAGTCAGACATACTTTCCTGACTTATAAAAGGTATTTGTACCTAGCTAAATACACTTCTGTGGTTACAAAACATGTATTTTTTAAATAAGCAGGCTTTGCATGTGCAAAGGCTTTTGTACATGAGACATAGGCGGTCATTCCGACCCTGGCGGTCATCGACCGCCAGGGTCGGGGATCGCGGATGCACCGCCAACAGGCTGGCAGTGCATCCAGGCCAATTCTGACCGCGGCGGTAAAGCCGCAGCCAGAAAAGGGAAGCCGGCGGTTTCCTGACGATTTTCCCATGGCCTGAAGAATCCTCCATGGCGGCGCTGCAGGCAGCGCCGCCATGGGGATTCCGACTCCCTTCCCGCCAGCCTGGTTCTGGCGGTTTTGACTGCCAGAACCTGGCTGGCGGGAACGGGTGTCGTGGGGCCCCTGGGGGCCCCTGCAGTGCCCATGCCAATGGCATGGGCACTGCAGGGGCCCCCTAACAGGGCCCCACAAAGATTTTCAGTGTCTGCATAGCAGACACTGAAAATCGCGACGGGTGCAACTGCACCCGTCGCACCCTTTCCACTCCGCCGGCTCCATTCGGAGCCGGCATCCCCGTGGAAGGGGGTTTCCCGCTGGGCGGGCGGGCGGCCTTCTGGCGGTCGCCCACCAGCCCAGCGGGAAACTCAGAATGACCGCTGCGGTCTTTTGACCGCGGTACGGTCTTCTGGCGGTTCCCGCTTGGCGGGTGGCGGGATCAGAATGACCCACATAATGCCTTTTGTGACATGCACAGACATTTATTCAATCATTCACAAACTAAACTATAAATAAAACTCAAGCATTTAATCCCCCAAAGTATACATTTAGATGACAAGAACCCCCATGAAACAAAAGGACATATTTAAGAGCCCTTAACGACACCAGAGCATCACCTATACTGATGCTCCAGTGGCTCTATGCACTGCACTGCACCGTATTTACAGGGTGGCATTAAGTCACTTTTTATGGTTTAAAGCCACCTTGTAAATACAGCTCCTTTACATGCAGCACTTTGGGTGGAAGGGGCGTGCAATGGGTGTTGCTGTGGGAGTGCCACAGCAACACCCATTGCATTTTGAAGCTGCCCCATATTTATGAGTTTTCGTAGACCTGAGGCAGCTAGGTTGGTGTGAGCAGGGCGCAGCGAAGACAAATGTTTTCATTTCTCCTCGTTTTTGCTCTTTCTATGTGTGCTGCATTCTGTAGCACACATAGAAAGAGCAAATCACCATTTATAATTGTTTTTGTGCAGGAAGGTGTTCCTTCCTGCCCCAAAACAACCCCCCCTCAACACAGCCATCCGTGCACAATAGTGCAAGGGTTGTTGCATTGGAGCACTGCAGCAAATTCAGCGCCAGAGCAAGGGAAAAAACAGGGGTGGGCCATATTCTACGGCACATCCCTATGTTGTGAAAATGACAGTGCACGATGCTGCCAAAATTGGCACAGTGACGCGCATCATCATTTTCCCCTAAAACTGGCCCAATTTTTTTGCCCCAAAGTATAAGCAATCTGAATTTTTGAATTATTAGTTTAATACATACTACAAGGCAGGTCTTTGCTTTACAGGAGAATGTTAAAGACATGATTCATGTTATACAGTTCCGGCTGTGAAAACTGCAATTTAGTGAAAATGCATCTTTGTTAGCACAGTTTATTCTTTGTTGTGGCGTTTTGGATTCGAAAGCAATAGAACGGAGTTCCTAATACACTGAAGGTACAAATTGTAAGAGAATGAGATGTGGGATATGTAATAAGGCAAGGGATTAGACTCTGAATGAAAGAGATGGCACAGACAACAATTCAGGAGAGAAATTGAAACTCCTGGAGATAATTGGGGATGCGCATAAACCATCAGTTCAATGGTTTGCTTCATGAATACAGACAAATTGTAGAATCTAATATGGTGGTGAGTTGAAAGATTTGGTTCTGGAATGGCAGAAAATCCTGCTGGGAGTTAACAAGACTGCATCATGTATATACAGCATGTATACATCACATTGTACAGGAAACTTGTTAAACTCCTCTTACTAAAAGGCCCGACCAAAATGTAAATTACGCTGCCGTAGAACTTTATGCAATATCAGGGATTCAGCATTATGCTTGTTGCGCAAAATTTCCAAAAAATATAGCATTACACCATGGGGGTCATTCTGACCCTGGCGGTAAAATCCGCCAGGGGCAACGACCGCGGGAGCACCGCCAACAGGCTGGCGGTGCTCCCTTGGGCATTCTGACTGTGGCAGTACAGCCACGGTCAGAAACGGAAAAGCGGCGGTGTACCACCAGTTTTCCACTGCCCTGGGGAATCCTCCATGGCGGCGCAGCTTGCTGCGCTGCCATGGGGATTCCGATCCCCATACCGCCATCCTGTTCCTGGCGGTTTTGGCCTCCAGGCACAGGATGGCGGTATGGGGTGTCGTGGGGCCCCTGGGGGCCCCTGCAGTGCCCATGCCATTGGCATGGGCACTGCAGGGGCCCCCGTAACAGGGCCCCACCAAGATTTTCAGTGTCTGCCATGCAGACACTGAAAATCGCGACGGGTACAACTGCACCCGTCGCACCACTTCCACTCCGCCGGCTCCATTCGGAGCCGCCATCCTCATGGAAGGGTGTTTCCCGCTGGGCTGGCGGGCGGCCTTCTGGCGGTCGCCCGCCAGCCCAGCAGGAAACCCAGAATACCCGCGGCGGTCTTTTGACCGCGCAGCGGTATTCTGGCGGTTCCAGCCAGGCCGGCGGCTTCCGCCGCTGGCCGGGGTCAGAATGACCCCCCATGTCACGTAACTACACCACAGCACAACTATAGTGCTGAAGAATAGTAACAGTATGAACAACTAGAACACGAATGGCTGGTGGTCGTGGCAATTGTGTTTGTTGTATGATTTTTTTTTTGTGTGAAATCCATCTTTGTGTCCCAACTTCATATGTGGATGCACTTTATGCTTAAATATAGCTCTTAGGGCCACTTGTACGAAATATTGGTTTTGCGACTCGCAAATTGCGCGTCAGAGTGACTCGCAGTTTGCAGTCGCAAAACCTTATGTACAACAGTGTCAATGACACTGTTAGCGATTCGTAAAGGGGGTTACAAATGACCTACCTCATAAATATTCATGAGGTAGGTCGCAATTTGCGAACCTATTTGGAATGGCCGCCCTAACAGGGATGGTGGCCTGCTGGAGACAGCAGACCACCATGTCTGTGACTGCTTTTAAATAAAGCAGTTTTTTTTTTATTAATGCAGCCCATTTTCCTTTAAGGAAAACAAGTTGCATTTCAAAAACAAACCATGAAAAGTTTTCTTTTCATTTTTTCACTGCCTGCTCGGAATTTTTTTTTTCGCTGCCATTCACAAAGGGGAAGAGGTCCCAGGGGGACCCCTTCCCGTTTGCGAATCGGTTAGCACCAGTTTTAAACTGTTTCCTTCCTAATTGTGACTCGCAAACCCTTTTACTGAATCGCGAAATGGGTCTGTACATCCCAAATTTCATTTTGCACGTCGCAAATGGCCCGATTCACCATTTGCGATGTGCAAAATGCTTCGTACATGTGGCCCTAAATGATTAGAATTATTCAGATTTATGTGTAATTTCCCAAAAATGTCATGTAATTTTGCAAAAGCAAATTACTCGGATTGCAATCTGCCCCAAACTCACCCCCTTTACTTTATATTGCCAATGAACATTTATATTTCCACATTGTTAGGTGAAGGGTACTTTAGCCCATGTACAGCAAACCAAAGGGCATATTTATGAGCCCCTAGCACCACTGGTGTGTCACTTTTCGTGATGCTCCAGTGGCGCAATGTCCTGCGCCTTATTTACGAGGTGGTGTTAAGCCATTTTTTGTGGCTTAATGCCACCTTGTAAATACAGCCCCTTCACGGATGCAGCCTTTTGCATGGAAGGGGTGTACAATGGGTGTGCTTTGGCCATGCCATTACATTTTGACAATGCCTCAGATTTACGAGTTTCCGTAAACCTGTGGCAGCGCTAGCAAGGCGCAACAAGGAGGAATACTTTTATTCCCCCTTGTTTTTTACTTTTTCTGTGTATGCTGCAGACATGATAGTTTATGTGCGGGAAAGTGTCCCTTCCTTATTGTAAACAATAATTTTAAAATGACGCTTTGGTACTTCTGTGTGTGCTACAGAATGCAGCACACACAGAAGTGCCAAATCACCATTAGTGATTGTTTATGTGCAGGGACACCTTCACACACATAAACATTCAAACCCCTCAATGCAGACATCATCGCACGCATGATGGTGCAAGGATGCCTGTGTTAGTTCTAGGCAGCTCAATTTAGTGCCAGCGTAGGGAACAACACAGGGGTGCACCGTATTAAATTAAATACGGTGCATCCTTGCATTGTGAAAAATACAAAGCTCGGTGCTGCAAATTTGGAGCAGCGTCACACTCCATCATTTTCCATTAAATATGGGCCCAAGTGTGAAGCATGTTACTCGTCTTGGAAGTTACACCTGCTGTATTAAAGAATACAGATCTCATAGGTTTTTAGGGATGAGATATGTTGTGCTACCTAAGACCTGACAACTGTTGATGTAATTTTACCCTGCAATAGACACATTACCGATTGTGACAGAAATGTGCACCAATATTTGAGTTGTCTACTCAGTATAACAACATTTTGCAGTGACTGGTCACCACACATTTCTGTGCAAATGATAGTGAAAAATTACACGGCTACCAAGCAATCTTTGTAATCTGAAATATCAGTGGTAATGTTCCCACCTTAATATATGTAGTTTTTCCACTAGTGGGCGCACATGCTGCTTCTCTAGAGCCCAACATGGAATAGGTTCAGGTTTCTTTCAGCTCAGCAACATTGATTACCCAGCCTATATGGCCTGATTCATTCTCAGTCGCATGTGCATTTTTGTATGGGAGGACCTGGGTATGATAATCTTGATAACAGTTTTTCAAGACTAAATCATTCTCGGGTATATCATGTAATCTTACATCAGGGCGGACACATAGGATGGTCATAACTGGGGTACCTTCACCTCAACAAATCTGACTGTGACACTCTTTGAGGCCTTAGTAAATCTTAGCTGCCTTTGCATGTCACATGTTTCGTGGACCTGATGGTGAAATTCCGACCTTAGAAATTCTAAACCATCTCTGCATCTTACATCGGACTTGACTTAACTGAGCCTTTGTACTGCTTAAATAATAGATAGGAGTACTTCAGTCTTCAGCACCCTCAGCATCTCATATTTGTATATGACAGATTAGTGTTTTAGGCCCAAAAAATTCTCATTTACTTTAGTACCTTAGTAGCTCACATTTGGCAAACCCGGTAAGTGACTTCTTCGAAGCCGGGGAAATTCTGAGCTACTTCTACATCTTTCATCTGGTTAGAACCGATGGGGTATTGAAAGCAGCACTAGTTCTCAACTGGCATCACATCTTTTAAATCTGTGTAGGCCTGACCGTTATTATACTTACCAGTGAACAAGACACGGCCCAGAGGCACTGAACTAAAGCCATGCGATCACTGTTTCGAGGATGAAAGGTATGGTAATGTTTCAACTGGCTTTATTCAAGGCTTGAAATGGGCATATGACAGTTGTCCCAGACATGTAATGAAAATGTTCCCAGATGGGTAGTACATGACATAGGTGGTCATTACAACCCTGGCGGACGGTGTTAAAGCAGCGGAAATACCGCAAAAAGTCCGGAGGACAAAAAAAGGGAATTATGACCCTGGCGGAAACCGCCAACAAAGACAGCCACTTTAACACTTCGCTCGCCACAGCGGTACAGACAAGCAGCGCGGCGGTCACCGCCAACAGACAGGCGGAAGACAATGTACCGCCCACACTATTACAACCCGCCAATCTGCCACCTTTTCCGGGGCGGATTCACCGTGGGTAAAAACACGGCGGAAACAGCTTTTGCTATGGGAAAACGCTCATCTTAACATATCCCACGAGGAACGAGGAATCCATGGAGCCGGAACTCCAAATACTCCCTGCCCTTGTGTTTCTGCTCTTCTACGACCAACAGCTACGTAGGCGCCGCAGACAACGGTGAGTACTGCACCTACGACATGGGGGAGGCAAAAGTTAGGGGAACACACACCAAACACCCCCACCCCCACCCTCGCATATTACAACATACACACCAATGCATTCACAAAAATCAAAGTAACAACCCACAATCCCCCCGGAAGAGTGAATACACAAAGCAAAAATCGGTCAAACAATGTAATGTGCCAATATACATGTCATACAAAAATATACAGATATATATTTGAAAATCAGTCAGAATTATATACAAGACGAGAAGTAGTGCAGATATGTACATAACAATGTCCGTGCACCATCAGTCCAAAAATACATGGGCGAGGCCCACAAACGATACCTGACCACAATCGGAGAGAACACTGCCGGGGCATCAGATAGAAATTCTACAGGCAACTCAGGGGGAAGGGAAGGTGGGGCACCTCAGCCGGATGACTGCAAAGCCAGATCCACGACGGGGCTCCATGCCCATTCATGCCCTCCTGGGGAGTGCAAAGCCACAGTCTCTCAAGTCTCTACACTGGGTGGTTTGCCCACTGTGCCATCCTGGGGAGTGCAAAGCCACAGTCTCTCAAGTCTATACAGTGGGTGGTTTGCCCACTGTGCCATCCTGGGGAGTGCAAAGCCACAGTCTCTCAAGACTATACAGTGGGTGGTTTGCCCGTTGTACCATCCTGGGAAGTGCAAAGCCACAGTCTCTCAAGTCTCTACACTGGGTGGTTTGCCCACTGTGCCATCCTGGGGAGTGCAAAGCCACAGTCTCTCAAGTCTATACAGTGGGTGGTTTGCCCACTGTGCCATCCTGGGGAGTGCAAAGCCACAGTCTCTCAAGTCTATACAGTGGGTGGTTTGCCCACTCTGCCATCCTGGGGAGTGGAAAGCCACAGTCTCTCAAGTTGATGCAGGTCTCTACTGGTACTGGGTGTCAACACCAGGACAGTGCGCGCTCTACGGGCATCTAGAATGCAAAAACCCAACACTTGCAAGATAAAGTAATTTATGCATTGTGATGATATGTTATTGTTTAACCTTTTGCATTGCAGAATTCCATCCAAAAGATTCATTTTAAGATGCTTATAAATACTGTACATTTACAATGTATTTCTGCAGACATTCAGAGTGTGTTAGGGTGTGGTCCCTTTCCAGGGCCTTCTGGAGACTTTCCCTGCAACATGCCTGGGCGTGGTTCTAGGCTGGGCCAAGACTCTATAAAAGAGACTCAGCCCAACTTCCAGTGCTCACTATTCAGAGGTCCCGGTGCAGAGCAGCAGCTTCTTCCTGAACTCCTGTCCCGGCGGCCTATTTGGATTTTCCAGTCTTCTGCACTCATCTCTCATTGGTGATCACTGTTTCCAGGCGGTAAGACGGTGTTTGGACATTTCTCAACACCGTAATTGAGAATCTTCATATTCTTGCTTTTAATTCTTAAATGAATAACAGATTATTTGTGTACTGCCATTTTTTGACATTTGTTTAGTGTTTTGCAAATAGGGAGGACGCGCAATTTATTCCATAAAGATTTGACTTCGTTATTACATTATTGTTCATTGCGCGCTGATATTTCTTGACATTTACATGATGTTTTACGAGTTGGCAAGACGTGCAACTCGTTTCATGAGCATTTAACTTTGTTGTTCATTGCGCGCTATCTTTTCTTGACATTTACATGGTGTCATTCGAATCGGCGAAACGCGCGATTCACTTCTCGTGTGTAATTCATGCTGTTCATTGTGCGCTACCATTTTCTGGCATTTACATGGTGACATTCGAATTGGCAACACGCTCAATTCTTTCCTTGAGTGTTTTTTCATGTTATTCATTGTGCGCTACCATTTTCTGGCATTTACATGGTGGCATTCGAATCGGCAACACGCGCACTTCTTTCCTTGAGTGTTTTTTTTATGTTATTCATTGTGCGCTACCATTTCTTGTCATTTGTATGGGGGCATTTGAATCGTCAAGACGCGCAATTCTTTCCCTGAGTGCTTTTCATGTTGTTCATTGTGTGCTACTATTTCTTGGCATTTGTATGGTGGCATTTGAATCGGTAAGACGAGCAATTCTTTCCTTGTGTATAAATAATGTAAGTTAATGTGCGCTTCCATTCTAAGACATTTTCTTGGTAGCATTTCAAGTTGACACGTCGCGTGATTTATTCCTTGAATCTACGTTGTGTGATTTCATGGTGCACAAACCTTTATGGTGTTTAATACTCATATAAAAATCTGCAATGTGCACAGTTTGCTTCCAAATGTTTTTTCTGAAATGAACACAACAATACCAAAGTTCTAGATGTAATGCTGTGTGTTCCTGATATGTATTCATAAAAGGAGATTCATATGGTTGTTTAGAAATTGCTCAGAGTGTTTCCTGATTCTCATGCTAAAGAAAGTACTTGAATCTGAAAGTCCTATTTAACTTTTCCTGTTTCCTCCTCAGGTATTCGGTCCTCTAAAGCCTAGTCAGTTTTAGGATTATTCCAGGGTTGTTTATGTTTTAGCATGGTACTGATTTCATGAGATGTAATCTTGATGTTGTGTTTTAACCTTTTGCTTCCTACAGGTCTCCTTCCCAGCTGTTCCCTTCCTAATCCCCTTTTCCCCACTTGGACTCTCTTAGACTCTGTGATAAATCTAATCAGAGTATTGGAGCTATCTTGTGGTGGAAGTGTTGGGAACGTGCACGGACCCCGAGGATCTGGTGACTCTGGCACTGGGGGGACTGGTGCCCAGACTGGATGAGTCTCCCCGTGAAAGGTCGTGTCCTGTCACTGTCCCAGCTGCACATGGGATAAGGATGCCTAATGTGGCGGGCCATTCATTCCTACCCGGTGCATTGCCCTGTTCAGCGGTACTTTGCCATGGCGGTCTTGCCCTGTTCAGCGGTGCATTGACATGGCGGTCTTTGCCCTGTTCAGCGGTGCTTTGCCATGGCGGTTCAGGACAGTTCAGCGGTGCTTTGCCATGGCGGTCTGTGCCCTGTTCAGCGGTGCGTTGACATGGCGGTCTTTGCCCTGTTCAGTGGTGCTTTGCCATGGCGGTTCAGGACAGTTCTGCAGTGCTTTGCCATGGCGGTCTGTGCCCTCTCCAGCGGTGCTTTGCCCTGTTCAGCAGTGTTTTGCCATGGCTGTTCAGGACAGCTCAGCGGTGCTTTGCCATGGCGGTCTTTGCCCTGTTCAGCGGTGCATTGACATGGCGGTCTTTGCCCTGTTCAGCGGTGCTTTGCCATGGCGGTTCTGATAAGGACATTGGTGTGTGGCATGACGTTTCATCATTGCCCAGCGGGGCTGTGGCAGCCGGAGCCCTCCAGGGCACTGACTCCGGTGGTGGCGGTGGTCTCCTGACCAGTGACGATAGTGGGGCTCTCCTGGGCACTGACTCCGGTGGTGGCGGTGGTCTCCTGACCAGTGACGATAGTGGGGCTCTCCTGGGCACTGACTCCAGCGGTGGCGGTGGTCTCCTGACCAGTGACGATAGTGGGGCCCTCCTGGGCTGTGACTCTGGCGGTGGTCTCCTGACCAGTGACGATAGTGGGGCTATCCTGGGCACTGACTCCGGCGGTGGCGGTGGTCTCCTGACCAGTGACGATACTTGGGCCCTCCTGGGCTGTGACTCTGGCGGTGGTCTCCTGACCTGTGACGATACTTGGGCCCTCCTGGGCTGTGACTCTGGCGGTGGTCTCCTGACCAGTGACGATAGTGGGGCTCTCCTGGGCACTGACTCCGGCAGTGGCGGTGGTCTCCTGACCAGTGATTATACTTGGGCCCTCCTGGGCTGTGACTCTGGCGGTGGTCTCCTGACCAGTGACGATAGTGGGGCTCTCCTGGGCACTGACTCCAGCGGTGGCGGTGGTCTCCTGACCAGTGACGATACTTGGGCCCTCCTGGGCTGTGACTCTGGCGGTGGCCTCCTGACCAGTGAAGATACTTGGGCCCTCCTGGGCTGTGACTCTGGCGGTGGTCTCCTGACCGGTGACGATAGTGGGGCTCTCCTGGGCTGTGACTCTGGCAGTGGTCTCTGGACCAGTAACAACGGTGCTGACAGTTGTGTCTCGACCGCCGGAAATGATGGCGCACTTCTCCGCTGTGACACTCACAACAGGCTGGGCAGACTTCCTCTGGCCCTTCACCACCTTTGGTGGAGTCACAGCTGACTCTCCAATCCCCTTGGAGCCCATGTCAGTTGTTTTCCCCCCAGGAGTCTTAACACGGTCCCGTCGTCCACTCTCCAATTTTATTGCCCTGGTGGCCGGTGCACTCCAAAACCCTTGAACAGGCACCACTGGTATTGGAGGCTTTTTGGCTGAGGCACTACGACGGGACTGATGATTTGGAGGGGGTGGGGTGGGGGCAAAAAGGTCAACTTTACAGAGGGACAGTTTCTGACGAACACTGGGATGGGTAGCTGGAGGGGGTCTGGGAGTGGAGGAAGAGGAGGTGGTTGTCGGAGGTGTCACTTTAGGTGTTTTGGGTGCAGGTGCAGGTGCAGGTACTGGAGGCTGTCGTGAGGTGGATGGATGTTGGGTGAGTGATTGCCGGCGTTTGTGTACTTTGGGAGGGGGCGTCACATACACACTGGGAGAGGACACAGGGGACGTGTAAATGGCAGTGGAGGTGGTGAGTGCAGGTGAGCGGGGTGTGGTGCTGGATGTACTGGTGCGAGTCCTAGTGGCTGTAGATGTAGTGCATGCAGGTGACAGTGTAGACGACACTGGGAGGGAGGAGGGAGAAGAGGAGGAGGGGGACACAGTGGAGGCAGTCGATGTTGTTGTGTCTGTATGTGGGTGAGGCTTGCATGAGTGCTTGTGGTGTGTGTGGTGCCTATGTTTGCTTGAGCTACTTGTGTGTGTTGACTTGTGTGCATGCTGGTCTGTAGGTGTGCTTGGGATGGGCTGGGGTACAGGAGATTGGGTCTGGGTGGAGGAAGTTGGAGGGGGGAGGCTAGACACAGGGATTATTGCTGCCATCAGTGCTGAGGCCAAAGATTGCATGGTTCGCTGAAGGACAGCCTGACCAGAATAAATGCCCTCCAGGAATGCATTACCATGTTGCAACTCTCGTTCTACACCCTGGATGGCATTCACAATGGTAGACTGCCCAACAGTGAGTGACCTGAGGAGGTCAATGGCCTCCTCACTGAGGGCAGCAGGGGTGACTGGAGCAGGGCCTGAGGTGCCTGGGGCGAAGGTGATGCCCACCCTCCTGGGTGAGCAGGCATGGGGCGAATGCTGAGGGGCTGCTGGGAGGGCGGTGCTGGTAGGGGAGGTGGCGGCTGTACCTGTAGAGGTGGGGGGCACAGATGGTGCCGCCACCACAAGGCAGCTCCCATCGTCGAACGAGTCCATGTCGCTGCTTGGTGATCCGGTGGCCAACGTGAAGCTCCCCTCGCCCTCCGTCCCACTGGTGCATTCAGAGTCTGTGGTGTGGCCCTCCATGGCCATGTGGGATGCAGCTCCCTCGTGCTCCGGTGCCACTGTACCTCAGCCTGTTGATGCTGATGTACAAAAGGACAGGGAGAGCAGACAAAGGGGGGGAGACAGAAGAAAGAGGGTTTCAGTGCATGGCATACCGCTACCGTTGGCGGACAAGACAAACACAGCAGCCCCTTGCATTACGCCGTGCTCCTGCCCTCTGCACATGCAATTTCTGGGATATGGCCTATATGACAATGGTGGACATCGGCGCACATGGATGCCACAGGGGCAACTATACCTCGACTTGGCACTCTGCTGAGGTGGGGTAGAGTGCCACATGGGCTACATTACGGAGGGGCCTTGCCTACCTAACTCGCCCTGGCCTAGGGACACCCACAGCCCACCTCCCCAACCCAGACACCTCCACTGCACGCAAAGTCCGCAGAATGAGGTTGTACTCACCCCCTTGTGTCTGCTGTGATGCCCTCAAGCGCCCATCCAACTCCAGGTAGGCCACCGTCAGGATCCGGAACATCAGGGGGGGTCATGGTGCGACGGGCACCCCTCCCACGTTGGGAGGCCATCCCCAGCTGAGCCTCCGACGTCTTCTTGCTGCAGCAGCGAATGTCCTGCCATCTCTTACGGCAGTGGGTGCCCCGTCTCTGGTGGGCCCCCAGGGTCCGGACCTCCTTGGCGATGGCACGCCAAATGTCCCTCTTCTGGTGGGCGCTGACCTACATGACATGCACAAGGAAAGAGGAACAGTCATTACCAACTGCACCGTCGTTGTGAGTGGCCCCCTCCCTACTCTGGCCATGTGGCCCATTCATTCCCATGCATTAATGTTCTATGGACTCTGACCCCTTCCCTCTTCCACCCAGCCCTCTCCACCCAGGCCTAGCCCATACAACGTGCTCCCTGTGTACTAACCTGTTGGTCTGGAGGACCGTAGAGTAGCGTGTACTGGGGGAGGACCCCGTCTACCAGTTTCTCCAACTCCTGTGCAGTGAAGGGAGGGGCCCTTTCCCCAGATGCAGCAGCCATCGTCCCTTCCAGACCGAGGTCACAGCAGCACTTGCAGTGTAGGTCCTCTCCTGTCGAAGGTCAGGTATCTAGTGATTGAACAGATAGAAAATGGCGGTGACGTCCGCGGTGGTGACGTCCGCAGCGGTGCGCATCATCACCGCCGGCGCACCTGTTCATTGGCTCCTGGGACCCATAGGGTCCAATGTTAACCAATGCAGCATTGCGCCGCGGTCTACGACCGCGACGGTGTGTAACGCCAGCGCAGTTAGCCCACAATCCCATTGTCCCAGTTTAGAGGTCAGGCAGCCGCCATTTCAGGGGCCCACATGGCTTCATTTCATACTGCGTCACACATAGATAGGCCTACACTCAACACACATACAGGAAGGGTTATGTGAGTGGTGTAGTCTTGTGTGTGACTGTGGGTACATACCTGGAGGACTAATGACTGGTTCTTCGCTGTTGTCCTTCGTAGGCACCGTCTGCTGGGACATATGAGAAGATGGCGGAATCCTCCGGTGTACCGACCGCTGGTGGACCTGTTGACAATGGAAGAGCGACATGTCATCGTAACCTACCGGTTTGACCGTGCCACAATCCAGGAACTATTTACCCAGTTGGAGCCAGACCTGATGTCACCAATCCGCCATCCGACTGGAATCCCCCCTGAAGTGCAGGTGCTGTCAGTGCTCCATTTCCTTGCAAGTGGGTCTTTTCAGACAACAGTGGCCATGGCATCAGGGATGTCCCAGCCTATGTTTTCCAACGTCTTGTCCAGAGTGTTGGCTGCCCTGCTGAAACACGTAAGGAGATACATCATTTTCCCTGAGGTGGAGGATTTGCCTACAGTCAAAGGTGACTTCTATGCCCTTGGACATATCCCCAATGTCATAGGTGCTATTGATGGGACCCATTTAGCTCTGGTCCCCCCCCACAGGAGTGAACAGGTGTACAGGAACAGGAAGAGTTATCATTCCATGAATGTACAGATGGTATGTTTGGCAGACCAGTACATCTCGCAGGTAAATGCTATGTTCCCTGGCTCAGTGCATGACGCCTACATCCTGCGGAATAGCAGCATCCCTGATATGATGGCTCAACTCCAGAGGCACCGTGTATGGCTTTTGGGGGACTCTGGTTACCCCAACCTTTCGTGGCTATTGACCCCAGTGAGGAATCCCAGGACCAGGGCAGAGGAACAGTACAATAAGGCCCATGGGCGGACTAGGAGGGTGATCGAGCGCACCTTCGGCCTCCTGAAGGCCAGGTTCAGGTGCCTCCATATGACAGGTGGATCCCTATTCTACTCACCGAAGAAGGTGTGCGACATCATCATCGCCTGCTCCATGCTCCATAATTTGGCATTGCGACGCCAGGTGCCTTTTCTGCAGGAGGATGATCCAGATGACGGTGTTGTAGCAGCTGTGGAGCCTGTGGACAGTGATGAGGATGAAGCTGATGAAGAAGACAACGACAACAGGGAGTCAGTCATACAGCAATATTTCCAGTGACACACAGGTGAGAACATTTTCATTTTTAGCATTACATTAACTTTCACACGTCTACCTCTATCCTGTTTTTCGATTTAAGTCAACATTTGGTAACTGAGTTGTACCCTTCCATTACGGTTTCACAGGTGTGGTTACCTACGTTTCAACTGCTTGCATCCTTCAAGGGCTTGTGATGTGTGACATAGGTATGTTAGCTTTAGAATGGTACACCCATTATGACACTGTCATTGATAATACATTTTTACTAAATCACAGACTGACTCCAGATTGTTTTGTGTTTCAAGGGTGTTTATTGAAGTGCTCAGAAATGGGAGGGGGTTGTAAAATGAGGATGGGTGATGGTGGAGGAATGTCCATGGCAGAGTCCAGTCTATTAGTCTCACAGGTGCACTGCCCATCTGGGCATAGAAAGAGGAGCTGGGGCAGTTAAAGTATGGACAGGGTAACAAAGTGGGACAGTGGGAGTACAATCAGGGTGGTGTCATTTCCTGGCGGGGGTCTTGCCATCTTGCTCTGTCCTGTTCCTGGAACTCAGGGACCGCTTGCATGGTGGTTGTCCGTCTGCAGGGGGTGGGGTGATGGTGTGTTGGTCCTGTGGCGGGACGTCCTGTCCACTAGCGCCAGCGGAGGTGGTGGGCATTTCATCGTCCTGGCTAGTGTCAGGGGCCCCTTGGAGTGCCATGGTGTCCCTCAAGGTCTGCTGTATGTCCTTCAGCACCCCTACAATAGTGCCCAGGGCGGAGCTGATGGTCCTGAGCTCCTCCCTGAACCCCAAATACAGTTCGTCCTGCAGGCGCAGGGTCTCCTGCAACTTGTCCAGAACCGTCGCCATCGTCTCCTGGGAGTGGTGGTATGCTCCCATGATGGAGGAGAGGGCCTCGTGGAGGGTGGGTTCCCTTGGCCTGTCCGCCCCCTGTCGCACAGCAGCCCTCCCAGTTCCCCTGTGTTCCTGTGCCTCCGTCCCCTGGACCGTGTGCCCACTACCAGTGCCCCCAGGTCCCTGTTGTTGTTGGGGTGGTGGGTTAGACTGGGTGCCCTGTAGTGGTGGAAACACCGCTTATTGACCTGTCCTGGGTAGGGAGGTTTGGGCCCGCTGGGTGGGTGCTGTGCTGGTGTTACCAGATGGTGGAAGGTCGGTGTTGGGCTGTGCCTGTGCAAGGGGAACCGACTGCCCCGAGGCCCACGATGGTCCGGGCTGGTCATCAGGATCCAGTAGGGCAGAGCTGCTCTCGTCACTGTGGGCCTCTTCTGGGGGTGGAGTGGTGTTGTCTGGACCCTCTGGTGTGGTGATGGTCCTTCGGGTTCCTGCAGGGGCATAAGAGCATGATTATTGCATGTTGGGTGTTTGTGTACCCCATGGCATGCATTCCTGTGTGTGAGTTTGTGTGGTGATGGTTGAGGGGGTGTTCTGGGTATGTGCAGTGGGCATGCTTTAGTGAGGGGTGTCCATGCTTAGTTGTGTCATGCAGGGCTTGGTGTTGGGATGGGTGGTTTGTGTCATGGGTAGATTAGTGAGGAGTTGTAGTGATAGGGGAGGGGGTGAGGGAGGGGGTGTGTGATAGCATGCAGGTAGGGTGGGGGATATGATAGTTAAGATTTGACTTACCAGTGTCCCATCCTCCACCGACTCCTGCGAGGCCCTCAGGATGCAAGATGGTCAAGACTTGCTCCTCCCATGTTGTTAGTTGTGGGGGAGGAGGTGGGGGTCCGCCGCCAGTCCGCTGTACTGCGATGTTGTGCCTGGAGACCGTTGAACGCACCTTCCCCCGTAGGTTGTTCCACCTCTTCCTGATATCCTCCCTATTTCTTGGGTGCTGTCCCACAGCGTTCACCCTGTCCACTATTCTGCGCCATAACTCCATCTTCCTGGCTATTGATGTGAGCTGTACCTGTGAGCCAAATAGCTGTGGCTCTACCCGGACGATTTCTTCCACCATCACCCTGAGCTCCTCCTCGGAGAAGCGGGGGTGTCTTTGGCGTGCCATGGGGTGGTGTGGTTGATGTGTGGGGTGGTGTATGTGGTGATGAGTGTGGTGAGTGTAGTGGTGTGTGGTGTTTTGTGCGTGGATGTTGTGTGGGTGATGGTGTTGTGTGCCTCTGTTTAGTGGGGTTGTCTATTCTGTGCTCTCTCTCTGTCGCCTTCATGTAAAATTTTTGCCCGTAGGGGTTTGTGGGTGATGTGGGTGTGTGTTTTATATTGTGTTTGGTGTGTGGGAGTGTTGTTTGTATGTGTATCAGGTGTGTGTATTTTGAATTGTCCAATGTGGCGGTGTTTTGGAGATGTGTGTGTATTTTGAGCGCGGCGGTGTGTACCGCCAATGGAATACTGCGGTTGAAAGACCGCCGCGTGGATTAGTGGGTCGTAATAGCATGGGCGTGTTTCTGTTGGCGTGGAGGTGGAGGATTTGTTTCCGCCAGTTTATCACTGACCTTTGGTGTGGCGGTGTTGTGTGGGTGTCTGAATTTCGGCGGATTCCAAGATGTGTGTCATAATAGCTGTGGCGGAATGCCGCCGCCGCCGCAGTGTATTGGCTTCTGCACAGCGGTAAGCGCCTTTTACCGCCAATGTTGTAATGACCCCCGTAGTGCTTCCACAGTACATACTAACATTCAACGGAACACAGCCAAAAAAATATCCACTAAAATTAGGGTGACCAGTTTTGAGGAACAAAAACTGGGACAGGTCAGACATAAAAGAAAGACTAAAGACTTTACACTCACTTTTACATCTGTCCTGTCCCGTTTTTTTTGCGTAGCTTTGTGAATGTGCACCTATACATATGTGTGTTTATATATATGTATATATCTGTATATGTATATCTATCTATCTATCTATATATATATATATATATATATATATATATATATATATATATATATATATATGTTTGATTAAAGAACGGCTCGTTCGTTGCACTCCAGGAAAATGTATATATATATATATATATATATATATATATATATATATATATATATAATTATATAAATATATATAAAGTCCTTTCAAGTATTGCTTTGTGTCCGCGCCCAAGCACGGCAGACCGAGGCAGGGTCGCGAACCCTCGTAAATGCACACACAGGAATGGCGTGTGCATATATATATATATATATATATATATATATATATATATATATATACACACTCACATATACACATGCACACATTTACAAGGCAACATATATAAAATTAAATATGGCTTGACCTTTCACCCTGCACCCCCAACCCACCCCCACCCACCTCTCTCTGCTCCCCACTCCATCCCTCTGCTGGGAGCAGACAGGGTACTGTGTTGCCTGACAGTAACCTATAAATTACTTTAATTATTTCATACTTTACTTATGCTTCCCTACATGATCTGACCTTCGTCCCAAAAACCGGGACATTTGTTTAAAATTAAGAGAAGTGTCGGGACATTGGGACAGTCCTTTAAAAACCTTGACTCTCCGGGGAAATCCAGGATGTCTGGTCACCCTAACTAAAACGCCTTGAGAGATCAACAGAACACATTTGGCATGGTGTGCCACATGCATTCTACGCAACACAGATGTACAAAAGAGTCCAATCATGTTGCTCCCAACCGAACTAGCCACTAAGGTCACACATTAATGAAACAAAACACATTAGTTGGAACGTATCACATACATCCAACCAAGCACAGATATTTCACATGTCACTTTGTCAGCCTTAAATAATAAGGAATAACACATCACAAACACAGGACATCATGGAACATAGGAGTAATGTCTAAAACAGCTCAGACATGCTATATGGTGACTAACACCACTTACAGGCTATCTTTAATTGCCATGTTAAGGTCATCCACTGACTTCAGTGAGTCAGCAGCAAATCATACACTCTCCATCTACTAGGGTCCCAACAGTAAGATTGGACATTAACAACTAGATTGATAAAGCACTGCCACGGGAGCATCTACCATGACTTTATGTGCTTTTGCAAACAAACTTTACCCTTACCCTCAGCACCACATCTCTAACACATACTGAAATGCATAATTTTATGAAGATCCAGACTCCTGTTGTGATTGAGGGAAATCTGGGACCTCACGAAAACACACTTCCTTAGATACACTTAGATAGCAATACTAAAGTAGATGCGCACTTAGCTTAATCTAAGCATTGGTTGCGTGCGAAGGGCCAACTGCACTTAGTTTTGGAGACAGGCACTTATTGTTATCCTAACAAACCTTAATGCAGAGTAAGTGCGAGAAAATTTAATATGGGGACAGAAGGAGAATGAGAAATATGGAAAAATATTGCAAAGAGAGAAAGCAGGGATGAAAAATAACCTGAAAGAGTCAGATAAAGAGGCATGCAGTGTACATTGGTGGTTAAAGAGGCATGAGGTGGAATCCAAAATATGCAGCCTTGGTATTTGGCACCCCAACCTTCAATACCGATGGCCACAGGCTTCTGAACTAAACTTTGGGTCCAGGCACCTATAGTTTAACAAATTAAGCGCTCAATGTTCACTCTGCTTCTGCTCATAATATAAGATAAATGAATAAACAGATCTGTGTGGCATACTTCTGTATGGATCACCTTTTGATTTTGATGCTTATATGTGGGAGGTCATTTGTTCTTTCCCTAGGTTGGTTAGTGGTCACTGAGCAGTGTTTGTGGTGAGCACAAGGATTTACCACTTGTGTCCCGTTTGTTTTAGTGCTAACACACTGAGGGCCTGATTCTAACTTTGGAGGACGGTGTTAAACCGTCCCAAAAGTGGCGGATATACCACCTACCGTATTACGAGTCCATTATATCCTATGGAACTCGTAATACGGTAGGTGGTATATCCGCCACTTTTGGGACGGTTTAACACAGTCCTCCAAAGTTAGAATCAGGCCCTGAGTTTAGAAAACTAACTACTCCCTTTAAACTTCTGACTTGAGTGAACAGCCAAGGCTTACTTCAGGAGCTGAGAATTCACTGGTACTCAAATATAGTGTGACGCTGTAAAGGAAAGGAAGGACAATGACAATTAGACATCAGAATGTCCTGATACCTTCTTGGGAAATAAAAAAATCTAAATATTTTCTAGTGCTCACTTTCGTCAGGAGTCAGGTTTCTATCTGTCCTTTTCTTTTTCATGAGTCAAGCATTTTCTCTCTTCCAAATGGGCCTTCTTCTTCTGTATCGATTCTACCATATTCTAGAGTGCTATAAAAAATCTCTTCATTCTGCATGGCTTTATTGTGGGGGTAGAAAGTTCCAGAAAGTGTGCATCTTCACCCAGTTCAAAAATGACACATCATCACTTTGTCTCTGTCTTTCTGCACAGCATCTTGGAACTTTTCAACATGATGACTTCTAATATGCACACATCTCTGAGATAATTAAGTTTTTCTCCACTGACACAGAACCCTAGTCCCTTTCCTCCGAAATGTCAAACAAGATCCTCTCTATTTAGTGGAGCATTTGGTCCAGGTGCCTCTCTCTGTTTCTCTGGGTGTCAGCATTCCAAGGGATGTACTTCAGTGTGAATGCAATTAAGCTATTAAGAGTATATCCTTACCCTTATCCTCTCCCAATAACATAATTAATCCCACTAGATGGGCCTATTGTCTGTGGAATGCTTTATAGTTCCTGCTGGACAGGAGAGTAATTTATTTGGAACTACATGATAGTTGAAATCCCAATTTAATTTAAGGGATGGCTGAGAAGTGTGAGCAAACTCAAGAATGATGGAGTGGCGATATTCCCAAATCAATATTATATTTCACTCAACACCTTTGTTTACCTAGGGAGGTACACACAATGCATGGTTAAGATAGCGTAACCACTTCTCCAGGTTACATGTTGGGAGATAGGCGTAACCGTGCCTGTGATTGACCTGAGTCAGGTTGATTGTTCAACATGAACCTTACACTACCTTGGATATGAATCTTGTCTATTTTAGGTAACCATTCATTGCTGGGTGCACCACAACTAATTTATTGCAGCCCGTATGCTTCTATTACTGACACCATTCTTCCTCTCTTACTTTGTGGATATCGGTGGTTTACGTCTCCAATACTTATTTTGGAAACACTGATGACTAAACTATCCTTACTTGCCAAATTCTGCGACTGTTTCATTACTTTCAACGTCAACAGGAAGACTGATGGACAAACAAAATTGACTGTTCTGAGAATTTGTCATCTTCAACTTTTCATGATAAGATATATTATGTTTCAGTAAGAAAACTTTGAGGATTCTTGTTTTTTACGACAATTTGTTTGAGTACTTTGATGCCAAATCATTCTGTTTAAACATTTTATCAAGTAATTTAGGTAAAAGCAAAGAGTCGGTCAGAAAAATGTGAAATGCTAGGATGGCACAGCTTTTCATACTGGCCAGAGTCCCTACAGCATAAATGTTAAGTGTGCAAGATGCTTGCTGTGACAACAGTCCACCATTAAGAGGAACACCACAAACAGTTGTGTCAAAAATCTGCAAAGGCAGGTGCTAAAACGATTCAATAGAAGATGAGATGTAGGTCTAGCAATAAGAACTCTGTTTGCTGTCAATATAAATTGTGTTTCCAGGACGTAGACAAGGCATTGTAAGGAAATGATCTCCAAATTTTTAAAGGTGCACAATTAGTTTTCTACCAGTAGACAAGGCTGTTCTAAAGCTAGTATCTACATATGTCAGTTGCATTTCAGTCAGTGGGAAAATAGTATGTTATTCTCTGTGAAGGTACCCACTCCTTGCTTATGAATAAGGTTATGCATATAATGTTTCTCCCTGTATTAATACCTGTTGCTTGTAGGCAGTACAGTACTTCTCATGCAGAATCATATAATTCACAGGAAACCCTATAATGAATCACTTCCCTGAACCTCTATACAGTAATCTAAATATTGGTTGTTTCTAGACATCATTGGAGGAGGTCAGGAGGACCAGCGGGGATCAAACAAAACTAGTAGACATTGGACATTAAAGGGTGACACCCAAGAGAATTGAAATTGCATTTAAAGTGACATTGTAGATGGCTTTGGCTACAAAACCTTACTGTAGACCCTGATGACCACACCAATTACTAGTGCATTACTCACCTACCTCCCTTCAGCAAAATCAACAGAAGATTAGTCTACACTTAACTCCAAGATTATATGAGGGCTAATCATTTCTAGCCTGACCACCAATTTGCCTTCATATCATACTACAGCATGAAGATCCCTACCTTACACATTGTAAATAACTTACCCCTGACCATATTTGAAGATGACCCCTTCCTTCTGATATTACTGCTCATCCTAGCAGCCTTAAAACAGTTGATCATCCCCAGTTCATCCACAAACAGGACTCTTGAAGTGGATTCACTTCCAATGTCCTTAATAAACAACACCAGGTAATTCTTATGGTCGCCTCCAGATCTCAAAAGATCACTATAAAAAGTGGAATTTCCCAGGGTTCCACACTGACCTCTGTCATTTTTAACTGCTACATGGAGCCCCTCTGGGCTCTATACATAGATCAAAGCATCAAAATTCACCAACATACTGTCAATACACAACTACTCAAAATCCCCCTCCGCTCCTGTGAGAAAACAGGGCTGATTGCAGAGGCCCCTAACTTTTTGCCCCCATTTTCCACTTTTGGCTGGTGTTTTCCTGACTCTGATGGTGCCCTGGGTACTGCTAACCATTCCCAGGGCCTGTGCTCTGTGTAAATCCAATATGCAAATTAGGCTAATTATAATTGGCTAAGTCAGCCTACCTATAAGTCCCTAGTATATGGTAGGGCATGTAGGTTTAGAGACCCAAACATAGGTAGTGCACTGCTGAGGTGCCCAGTGTCATTTCTAAGGCATGCCTGCCTTGCTGGCTGCTTTTAAATTAAAGTTATATGCAAATTCGAATTTGGAATTAAAGGTAGCTCCAAAGTCTTAAACTACCTTTTTTTTACATATAAGTCACCCCTAAGGTGTGCCCTATGTGCCCCTAGGGCTGGGTGCCATGTAACTATAAGCAGGGACATTATACAAATAGTTTTATAAGCCCTGGTGAGGTAAAAACAGCCAAATTCGTTTTTCCCTCATTGTAGTGAATGGCCTTCATAGGTTAGAATGGGGAGACTTTATTTTAATTTTAAAGTCCCCTTAAATGACAGGTACAAAGAGTTTGGTATCAAATTAATTGTTATGATAAATCCCACAACTTCCAGTTGTTGGATTTAATATAACTTGTTCAGGTAAAGAGTTTTAAACTTTACCTAAAAAGTTGCCAATTTCAGCCCTGCATGTGCTGCTGTGCTCTGATTGGCCAGCCTCTGGCAGCCTGGCCAGGCTGCCTTGATGAGGTGTGAAGTGGCCTGGCTTCACACAAAGAGATGTGCCTGTGGGAGGGGATCTCCCCTCAGCAGATGGTGAGGCAGGAAGGGGGGAGGGCTGCCAAACTGGTCTTCAAATGCAGAGAAGGACATTTGGAGCAACCCAGCAACACCCCCACATCCTGCAACCCCAGACATCTAGGTGCCCCCTTGATTAGATTAGGAGAGGGAGGAGAGGGGTTTGTTTAGGATGTTTAGCAACACCAGTGGGTGGGCTCAGCCAGATGTAACCTCCAAAAATAACTTTCAGCCATGATGGATTTTTGAGGAATGTTGCCTCCTGGAATTGATTTGTCCCACACTTCCCAGAAAGTGGTCATCACAGGGGGAAGGACCCTGTTCCTGATTGGAGAACCAGGACCCCCCTGTTTTTCACCCAGGAACAAGGATAAAACTGGCAGACCTGCACCCACACCTCAGTTCCCTACCGCATCCCTGCCTGGAAGAACTACAGAAGAAGAAGGACTGCCCTGCTGGACCCCTGGCCTGCACCTTGAACCGGCACACAGAAGTACTGCACCAGCTGCACACTTGGGCTTCACCACAAGAAGGAAATAGCCTGGCTTCAACTGGTTCAAGGAGGGACTCCCTGTTTGCTATAGGTGAAAATTTGCTAACCAGAGTCCCCTGCATCAACTCCTGAAGAAATCAACCAGCTGACTACTGCCCAGTGGCCAAAAAGGAGTTTGCGCCAGGTGCATTCTAGGAGTTGTAGTCCACACCCTCAAAGATCATCTCAGAGCTTCTGGACCCTTGGGGTGAGTTGTGGACCCCAAAAGAACCTTAGAAGAACATCTGGGAGAAGACCCAGAAGTTTGGAGAAGTTTGGAGAACTTTAAAAAAAAAGCTCCATAGAGGGACCGAACCACCGCCGCAACTCTAGCCTCAACCGTGACCCGGCCTGATTTGCGGGTTTGTCCCGGTGAAGAAAATCTCCAAAAAAGAGACTAAGGGCCATATGTACGAACACATTTTCCCATAGACACAGAATGAGTAAAACCCTTTGCTACATCTGGCCCTAAGTCCGAACGTACAAAGTTGACTGGGACCTCCCAGCCAGCGTATCTGAGGAGGGCTCCAAGGACGTCGGATCAAGATCCAGGTTTATCCCGGTCGAAGGATTTTCACCTTGAAAAAACGACTAAGTCCGAAGGTAAAAATCTCCACCGAGGATTCCCGTGACGCGTATCTGGAGAAGAGTTCCAGGAGGTCGGATTGGACTGACAGGTTCGTCCCACTGAAGAAAATCTTCAGAAAAACGACTAAGAGTGAAGGTAAACTTTTGACCGAGGCCTCCGGCGGCCTGTAGCCGAGCCGGGCTCCATCGCGGTCAGCCTTAAACTTTGACTTTGCCCCAGTCGAGGTGCAACCAGATGACCCGATTGCAGCCTTTAGTTTCTAAGCGCTAAAAAAACAATAAATCTTTAAAAATTCATATCTCCGGTTCCCGTTATCCAATTTTATTTGTTTTTGGGTCATTTTAAAGATAAAAACATAGTCTATTTTTATACATTGGTTTTGGATTTTTAAACTGATTTCTGTGTTTTTTTTAATTACTGTTTTGTGATATTTGAATGCTTTACACTCTGGTGGTCATTACAACCCTGGCGGATGGTGTTAAAACGGCGGTAAGACCACCAACAGGTCGGCGGTAAAAAAATTGCAATTATGACCGTGGCGGAAACCGCCAACAAAGACAGCCACTTTAACACTCCGACCGCCACGGTGGTATAAACAAACAGCGCGGCGGTAACCACCAACAGACAGGCGGAAGACAATGTACCGCCCACAATATCACAACCTACCAATCCGCCACCTTTTCCGGGGCAGATAAAAACACGGCGGAAACAGCCATTTCACAGGGAAAACGCTCACCTCTACACACTCCACGAGGAAGGAGGGCACCATGGAGCCGGAACTCCATATCCTGCCAGCACTAGTCTTCCTGCTACTCTATGAGGATCATCAACGCCGGCGACGAAGACCACGGTGAGTACTGCACCTACTACATAGGGGAGGGGGGAGGCAAAAACACAGGGACACACACACTCAACACCCCAACCCCCACCAGACCCTCACCCACTACAACACACACACCAATGCATATCTATGCATTACAGTAACACCCCTCAACCCCCGCGGAAGAATGCAAAGACAAAAGGAAATGAGTGGAACCATTGTAATATATCAAAATACAGTAAGCAAATATATACATATACATATACAAAATAAACAAAATATACACCACGATTAGTAGTACAGGTATTGCACCATTCATAGTCCATGGACCACTGGGCCCAAAATGCATGGGCGAGGCCCACACAAGATACCCGATCCAAACGGAGAGAACACTGCAGGGGCATCAGATCGAAATACAACAGGCATCTCAGGGGGAAGGGAAGGGGGGGCACCTCAGCCGGATGAGTGCACCACGCCAGATCCACGAGGGGGCTCCATGCCCATTGATGTATCCTGGGGAGTGCAAAGCCACAGTCTCTCAAGTCTCTACAGTGTGGCTTGCCAACTGTTCCATCCTGGGGAGTGCAAAGCCACAATCTCTCAAGTCTCTACAGAGGGTGGCTTGCCCACTGTACCATCCTGGGGAGTGCTAAGCCACAGTCTCTCAAGTGGATGCTGTTCTCCACTGGTTCTGGAGGGGGACTGGTGCCCAGAGTGCTTCATCCTGTGCAGGACAGACGGAGTGGATGCAAGTCTCCACTAGTTCTGGAGGGGGACTGGTGCCCAGAGTGCTTCATCCTGTGCAGGACAGACGGAGTGGATGCTGTTCTCCACTGGTTCTGGAGGGGGACTGGTGCCCAGAGTGCTTCATCCTGTGCGGGACAGACGGAGTGGATGCAAACCTCCACTGGTTCTGGAGGGGGACTGGTGCCCAGAGTGCTTCATCCTGTGCAGGACAGACGGAGTGGATGCTGTTCTCCACTGGTTCTGGAGGGGGACTGGTGCCCAGAGTGCATCACTCACCCCGTGACGGTCCCTGTTGCGTCACTGCCCCTGCCGCTCATGGGCTAGCGGTGCTTGAGTTAGCGGTGCTTGCCCTGTTCAGCGGTGCTTGAGTTGCCAGTGTCAGACCTGTTCAGCGGTGCTTTCCATGGCGGTCCTTGCCCTGTTCAGCGGTGCTTGCCCTGTTCAGCGGTGCTTGAGTTGCCAGTGTCAGACCTGTTCAGCGGTGCTTTCCATGGCGGTGCTTGCCCTGTTCAGCTGTGCTTGAGTTGGCGGTCCTTGCCCTGATCAGCGGTGCTTGAGTTGCCAGTGTCAGACCTGTTAAGCGGTGCTTTCCATGGCGGTGCTTGCCCTGTTCAGCGGTGCTTGAGTTGGCGGTCCTTGCCCTGTTCAGCGGTGCTTGCCCTGTTCAGCGGTGCTTGAGTTGCCAGTGTCAGACCTGTTCAGCGGTGCTTTCCATGGCGGCCCTTGCCCTGTTCAGCGGTGCTTGCCCTGTTCAGCGGTGCTTGAGTTGCCAGTGTCAGACCTGTTCAGCGGTGCTTTCTATGGCGGTGCTTGCCCTGTTCAGCGGTGCTTGAGTTGGCGGTCCTTGCCCTGTTCAGCGGTGCTTGAGTTGCCAGTGTCATACCTGTTCAGTGGTGCTTTCTGTCAGGAGGTCCAAATTCTTGGGATCTGCACGATGCTGAATAAGGGTCCCACTTCCAGGCAACACCAAAGTCAGATGCTGTTATAGCGCTGAACTTTAGAGGGGCCCAGCCGGGGGAAGGGATAATCGGGAAGGAACAGCCAGGAGGGAGATCTGAAAAGGAAAAGGTTAATACAGAACATACAAAAAATGGCTTTCACTGTAATGATTCACTGTCTCTCAAAGATCTCACTAATTTCTACGGATGGCTTTCAGAAGAAACAATTTTCCTAAGAATATATGTTTAAAATTAAATTCTGCACGACTCTTAATCCAGACATTCAAAAGACCATAAGTTGAATCATTCCACCAAAATATCTTGCCTCATAGTCATTAAACAAAAAGACACTATAGGTTCCTTAATGTCACTCATGTAGAAGAAACAATAATATTTGTCTTTTTCTTTGAATTTGAAATCACTCGAGTTTCAACAAAACAAGATTTATCAAAGCACAATGTCACTTTTGTTTTTTGATTAAAAATAGCACAGAAAATTCTATAACACTGTGGAATGAAATCAACGCATTCAAAGCCTTAAAACGATTACACTATTTTTCGAAGCGAAGCTTCTATTAGCATGTAACCTTCTTCAAAAGAAAATGCCCCGGAGAATAATGGTTACTACGAATTCACAGTGAATACAAGAACTGAAAGAAACAATGTTGCTAAGCTACATTCTCGTAGCGTTTCACTTGTTCAAATAAACTCGGAGTTCACGGAAAGGGCAGGAATGCCCAAAAGGAAATTTCTCACTGCCGCGAGCCGGCCGCTCGCTAATGAAAGACAGGTTTCAGAGAAATCTCGACCACTGCGTGCACGGGACCCGCTCTTCACAGACGCTCAAAATAGGAAGCGTTGGTTGAACGGGTGTGGCAGGTATTTATAGCCTGACCACACCCAGAAATAATTAGTATCAGAGGAGGCTGGGAAATGAAGTCCTCCCTGACTTCCTGGTTCTTCTGTTACGGTGATGTGTGATCAAATGAAGATGTAAGATCTTCATTTCAGTGTTCTTAAGTAATAATCAGGGCAATGATACCACCAATGACCCAATCTTTTAGGTAGATGACTTTTACCACACAAGATGTGTGGTTTCATAGAAATGGTGGCTGCAACATATGGACAATTGCGCCCACGCGTCATTAAGGTCCTGACACTTTCCATGGCGGTGCTTGCCCTGTTCAGCGGTGCTTGAGTTGGCGGTGTCAGACCTGTTCAGCGGTGCTTTCCATGGCGGTCCTTGCCCTGTTCAGCGGTGCTTGAGTTGCCAGTGACAGACCTGTTCAGCAGTGCTTTTCATGGCGGTCTTTGCCCTGTTCAGCGGTCCTTGCCAAGGCGGTCCTTCATTGCCCAGCAGGGCTGTGGCTGGCGGTCCTTCATGGGTCAGCTGGGCTGTGGCTTGCGGGGCCCTCCTTGCCAGATGGGCTGTGGCTGGCGGTGGCCTCCTGGGCAGTGACTCTGGCGGTGGCCTCCTGGGCAGTAACTCTGGCAGTGGCCTCCTGGGCAGTGACTCTGGCGGTGGCCTCCTGGGCAGTGACGATGAGGCTGGCCTCCTGGGCAGTGACTCTGGTGGTGGCCTCCTGGGCAGTGACGATGAGGCTGGCGGTGGCCTCCTGGGCACTGAGGATGGGGGTGGCGGAGGCCTCCTGGGCAGTGACGATGAGGCTGGCCTCCTGGGCAGTGACTCTGGCGGTGGCCTCCTGGGCAGTGACTCTGGCGGTGGCCTCCTGGGCAGTGACGATGAGGCTGGCCTCCTGGGCAGTGACTCTGGCGGTGGCCTCCTGGGCAGTGATGATGAGGCTGGCTTCCTGGGCAGTGACTCTGGCGGTGGCCTCCTGGGCAGTGACGATGAGGCTGGCGGTGGCCTACTGGGCACTGATGATGGGGCTGGCGGAAGCCTCCTGGGCAGTGACGATGGGGCTGGCCTCCTGGGCAGTGACGATGAGGCTGGCCTCCTGGGCAGCTACTCTGGCGGTGGCCTCCTGGGCAGTGACGATGAGGCTGTCCTCCCGGGCAGTGACTCTGGCGGTGGCCTCCTGGGCAGTGACGATGGGGCTGGCGGAGGCCTCCTGGCCAGCGGGGATGATGGCGGTCTTCTCAGCCATGCTGCTCCTCCAAGACTTTAGAGATTTCTTCTGCCCCTTCCCCACCTTGGGAGGAGTCACAGCTGAGTCGACACTCCCCCCGGGAACCCTGTGAGCAGGTTTGCTGGCTGGAGTCTTCCCCCTCTCTCGCCGGGCATTGTCCAACTTCTGGTGCTTCACAGGGGGGTGGACTGGCTGTGCTGTGGCTCCGTGATACACTGGCTGGCCTGGTGGCCGGTGCACTCCACAAACCTGTAACAACAGGCACCACTGGTACCGGAGATTTTTTGGCTGAGGTGCTAGTACGGGACCTATGAGTTGGATGGGGGGGTAATAGGTTAAGGGTGGACAGTAAAGGTTTTTTGGAGACACTGGGATGGGTAGCTGGAGGGGGTTTGGGAGTGGAGGAAGAGGTGGTGGTTGTAGGAGATGTAACTTTAGTGGATTTGGGTGCAGGTGCATGGGCTGGAGGCTGTCGTGAGGTGGATGGCTGTTGGGTGGGTGTGTGCCTGCGTTTGTGTATCTTCGGAGGGGGCGTCACAGACACACTGGGAGAGGACACAGGGGACGTGGAAATGGTAGTGGGGTGGTGAGTGCACATGAGCAGGGTGTGGTGGTGGGTGTGCTGGTGCGGGACATAGTGGCTGTAGTGGTAGTGCATGCAGGTGTGAGTGTAGACAAGACTGGGAGGGAGGAGGGAGACAAGGAGGAGGGGGACAGAGTGGAGGCAGTGGATGTTGGTGTGTCTGTATGTGTGTGATGCTTGCGTGAGTGCCTGTGGGATGTGTGGTGCTTATGTTTGCCTGAGCTTCCCTTGTGTGGTGAGGTGTGTGCAGGCTGGTCTGATGGTGTGCTTGGGATAGGCAGAGGTACAGGGGATTGGGTCTGGGTGGAGGAAGTTGGAGGGGGGAGGCTAGACACAGTGACAATGGCTGCCATCAGTGCTGAGGCCAGAGTCTGAAAAGCTTGCTGATGGGATGCCTGACCAGAATGAATGCCCTCCAGGAATGCATTTGTGTGTTGCAACTCCCTTTCTACACCCTAGATGGCATTCAAAATGGTAGACTGCCCAACAGTGAGGGACCTGAGGAGGTTAATGGCCTCCTCACTGAGGGAAGCAGAGGTGACAGGGGCAGGGGCTGAGGTGCCTGGGGTGAAGGTGATGCCCACCCTCCTGGGTGAGCGGGCACGGGGCAAAGGCTGAGGGGCTGCTGGGAGGGCAGTGCTGGTAGGGGGGGTGGCGGCTGTACCTGTAGAAGTGGGGGGCACAGATGTTCCCGCCACCACAATGGAGCTCCCATCTGAGGATGAGTCTGTGTCGCTGGTTGCAGATCCTGTGACCGCCGTGGTGCTCCCCTCGCCCTCCGTCCCACTGGTGTATTCTGAGTCCGTAGTGAGGCCCTCCATGGCCATGTGGGATGCAGCTCCCCCATGCTCCGGTGCCACTGTACCTCCGCCTGATGATGCTAATGCACACAAGAACAGGGAGACCACAAAAAGGGGGGGGACGACAGAAGAAAGACAGGTTGAGTGGATGGCTTACCGCTACCGTTGGCGGAGAATACAGACACAGCAGCCCCCTGCACTACGTCGTGCTGTTGGGCTCTACAGCCCTCCTCCCCCACCCAGACACCTTCACTGCGCGCAAAGTCTGCTGAATGATAGTGTACTCACCCCCTTGTGTCTGCTGTGATGCCCTCAAGCGCCCATACAACTCAGGGGAGGCCACCGCCAGGATCCGGAACATCAGGGGGGTCATGGTTCGACGGGCACCCCTCCCACGTTGGGAGGCCATCCCCAGCTGAGCCTCCGCCATCTTCTTGCTCCAGCGGCGAATGTCCTCCCATCTTTTACGGCAGTGGGTGCTCCGTCTCTGGTGGACCCCCAGGGTCCGGACGTCCTTGGCGATGGCACGCCAAATATCCTTCTTCTGGTGGGCGCTGACCTAAATGACATGTACAGGGGAAGAAGAGAAGTCATTACCAACTGCACTGTCAAAGTGAGTAGCCCACATCCCTACCCTTGCCATGTGGCACATGCATTCACAGTCATTCATGCACGCAGAACTGTGCCCCCTTCCTTCTTACAACAAGCCCTCTCCACACAGGCATTGCCCATACAACATGCTCCCTGTGTACTTACCTGTTGGTCTGGAGGACCGTAGAGTAGCGTGTACTGGGGGAGGACCCCGTCGACGAGCTTCTCCAACTCCTCTGCAGTGAAGGCAGGGGCCCTTTCCCCAGACGCACAAGCCATTGTCTCTTCCAGACCGAGGTCACAGCAGCACTTGCAGTGTAGGTCCTCTCCTGTCGAAGATCAGGTATCGAGTGATTCAACAACTAGAAAATGGCGGTCACGTCCACAGCGGTGCGTACCATCACCGCCGGCGTACATCGTCATTGGCTCCTGGGACCCATAGGGTCCAATGTTAACCAATGCAGCTTTGCGCCGCGGTCTTCGACCCCCTACTGCGACGGTGTACAACGCCAGCGCAGTTACCTCACATCCCATTGTCCCAGTTTAGAGGTCAGGCAGCCGCCATTTCACGGGCCCACATGGCCTAGTTACCAACTGCGTCACACATACCTATGCCTTGTCTCACAACACAAATACAGGCCACATTTTGTGTATGAATAGTGTTCTGGGTAGACTGTGGGTACATACCTCTGAGTTGTTTGACTCTGTGGTCGCTGTTGTCCTTCATAGGCACCGTCCGCCGGGACATGTGAGGAGATGGCGGCATCCTCCGGTGTACCGACCGCTGGTGGACCTGTCGACAATGGAGGAAAGAAGTTTGATCATCACCTACAGGTTTGACCGTGCCACAATCCAGGAACTGTGTACCCAGTTGGAGCCTGACCTGATGTCAGCAATCCGCCAAGCCACAGGAATCCCCCCTCAAGTGCAGGTGCTATCAGTGTTCCATTTCCTTGCAAGTGGGTTATTTCAAACAACAGTGGCCATGGCATCAGGGATGTCTCAGCCTATGTTTTCCAACGTGTTGTCCAGAGTGTTGTCTGCCCTTCTGAAACACATGCTTAGCTATATCGTTTTCCCTCAGGTGGAGGACTTGCCTACAGTGAAAGGTGACTTCTATGCCGTTGGACATAACCCCAACATCATAGGTGCCATTGATGGGACCCATGTAGCTTTGATCGCCCCCCACAGGAGTGAACAGGTGTACAGGAACCGGAAGAGTTATCATTCCATAAATGTACAGATGGTATGTTTGGCAGACCAGTACATCTCCCAGGTAAATGCTATGTTCCCTGGCTCTGTGCATGACGCCTACATCCTGCGGAATAGCAGTATCCCTTATGTGATGGGTCAACTCCAGAGGCCCCGGGTGTGGCTATTGGGGGACTCTGGTTACCAAAACCTGTCATGGCTACTGACCCCAGTGAGGAACCCAAGGACCAGGGCAGAGGAACGCTACAATGAGGCCCATGGGCGGACTAGGAGGGTGATCGAACGCACCTTCGGCCTCCTGAAGGCCGGGTTCAGGTGCCTCCATAGGACAGGTGGATCCCTATTCTACTCACCAAAGAAGGTGTGCCAGATCATTGTGGCCTGCTGTATGCTTCACAACTTGGCTTTACAACGACAGGTGCCCTTTCTGCAGGATGATGGTCCAGATGGCGGTGTTGTGGCAGCTGTGGAGCCTGTGGACAGTGATGAGGAGGAAGCAGAGGAAGAAGACATTGAAAACAGGGACTCAGTCATCCAGCAATATTTCCAGTGGCACACAGGTGAGAAAACATTCCTTCCTACTACAAGTACTTTTACACTTCTACATCTATCCTGTCTGTCGATTTCAACCAGTGTATTGTCACTGAGTTGTCATTTTCCCTTATGGTTTCACAGGTGTGGTTTCCAACGTGTGTCATCTGCTTAGATTCCTCATGGACTCGAGATGTGTGACATAGGTATGTTGACATTACATTTGAAAAAGCATTTTGTCACTGTCATTGCTAATAAACAATTTCGAAATCACAGACTGACTCCAGATTGTTTTGTGCTTCAAGGGTGTTTATTGAAGTGCTCAAAATTGGAGGGGGTAGTAAAATGGTGAGGGGGGATGGTGGAGGAATGTCCATGGCAGAGTCCAATCTATTAGTCTCACATGTGCATTGCCCATATGGGCATAGGAAGTGGAGCTGGGGCAGTTCCAATATAGACAGGGTTACAAAGTGGGACAGTGGTTTGACAATCAGGGTGGTCTCATTTCTTGGTGGGGGTCGTGGCCTTGTGCTCTGTCTTGTTCCGGGATCTCAGGGACCGTTTGCGGGGTGGTTCTCTGTCTGCAGGGGGTGGGGTGCTGGTGTGGTGGTCCTGTGGCGGTGCCTCCTGTCCACTAGCGCCGGCGGAGGTGGTGGGTAGTTCATAGTCCATGCTAGTGTCAGGGGCCCCTTGTAGTGCCACAGTGTCCCTCCTGGTGTTAAGTATTTCCTTCAGCACCCCTACGATGGTGCCCAGGGCGGAGCTGATGGTTCTGAGTTCCTCCCTGAACCCCAAATACTGTTCCTCCTGCAAGTGCTGGGTCTCCTGAAGCTTGGCCAGGACCGTTACCATCGTCTCCTGGGAGTGGTGGTATGCTCCCATGATGGAGGAGAGGGCCTCATGGAGAGTGGGTTCCCTTGGCCTGTCCGCCCCCTGTCGCACGGCAGCCCTCCCAGTTCCCCTGTGTTCCTGTGCCTCCGTCCCCTGGACCGTGTGCCACTGCCACTGCCCCCAGGTCCCTGTTGTTGTTGGGGTGGAGGGTTATCCTGGGTTCCCTGTAGTGGTGGACACACAGCTGAATGATGTATCCTGGGGACAGAGGTATGGGCCCGCTGGGTGGGTGCTATGCTGGTGTTACCAGAGGGTGGAAGGTCTGTGGTGGGCTGTGCCTGTGTTAGGGGAACAGACTGTCCCCAGGTCCCAGATGGTCCGGGCTGGTCATCTAGATCCAGTTGGACAGAGCTGCTGTCATCACTGTGGGCCTCTTCTGTGGGTGAGGTGGAGATGTCTGGACCCTCCTGTCTGGTGACGTTGGATAGTGGTCCTGCAGGGGTGTAAAAGCATGATTATTGCATCTGTGTTTGTCATGGTGTGCAATGGGTGGGTGACCGTGTACCCCAGTGCTAGCATTCCTGTGTGGGGGCTTGTGTGATGATGGTTGAGGGTGGTGTTATGGGTATGTGCAGTGGGCATGCTTTAGTGATGGGTGTCCATGCTTTGTTGTGTCATGCAGGGCTTGGTGTTGGGATGTGTGGTTTGTGTTATTAGTACATTTGTGAGGAGTTGGAGTGATAGGGGAGGGGGCGAGGGTGGGGGTCTGTTATAGCATGCAGGTAGGGTGGGGGATATGATAGTTCAAGGTTTGACTTACCAGAGTCCATTCCTCCACCGACTCCTGCGAGTCCCTCAGGATGCAGAATCGCCAAGACCTGCTCCTCCCATGTTGTTAGTTGTGGGTGAGGAGGTGGGGGTCCGCCACCAGTCCGCTGTTCCGCAATGTGGTGTCTTGAGACCACGGAACGCACCTTCCCCCGTAGGTCATTCCACCTCTTCCTGATGTCGTCCCGATTTCTTGGGTGCTGTCCCACTGCGTTGACCCTGTCGACTATTCTTCGTCATAGCACCATCTTCCTAGCTATGGAGGAGTGCTGCACCTGGGATCCAAATAGCTGTGGCTCTACCCGGACGATTTCCTCCACCATGACCCTGAGCTCCTCCTCAGAGAACCTGGGGTGTCTTTGCCGTGCCATGGGGTGGTGTGGGTGATGTGTGGGGTGGTGTGTGTGGTGATAAGTGTCGTGATATGGAGTGGTGTGTGGTGTTTTGTGCGTGGAAGTTGTGTGGGTGTTGAGTGCCTGTGACTGCTAGTTTGTGGATGGTGGTGTCTCTCTCTGGCCTTCTTTCTGAATTTTTTTGTCGTTGGGGTTTGTGGGTGAGGTGGGTGTGTGTTTTATATTGTATTGGGTGTGTGGGAGTGGTGTGTGTATGTGTATTTGGAATTGTCCAATGTGGCTGTGTTTTGTATGTGTGTGTATTTTGAGCGCGGCGGTGTGTACCGCCAATGGAATACCACGGTTGAAAGACCGCCGCGTGGATTCATGGGTCGTGATAGCGTGGGCGTATTCCTGTTGGCATGACGGTGGAGGTTTTGTTTTCGCCAGTTTATCACTTACCTTTGGAGTGGTGGACTTGTGTGGGTGTCTGAATTTTGTCAGATTTCGAGATGTGGGTCATAATAGCTGTGGCGGAATTCCGCAGCCGCGGTGGTGTGTTGGCAGTGTTCTGCACGGCGGTAAGCGGCTTTTACCGCCAATGTTGTAATGACCCCCTCTGTCTCCTAAGTTAAGCCTTTTCGCTCGTTGCCAAGCTACCAAGGTTTGAGCTGGGTTTAATTTACTGAGACCTAACTGGACCTAAGTGGAGGTTAGTGGCCTATTGCTAAGTGTAGGTGCCTACCTGCCCTTACCAATAGCCCATTTTCCAACATTTTTGGTGGCAGCGGTGGGATCCTGTACTTGTGTTCAGTATCACATTACAGTTTTAAGTAAAACAAATTTAAAATCCTTTAAATTGTCCCAGTGAAAAAATTGTTTTCAATTTTTAATTTGGATTAATTTCAATTATTGAATTTTTGTGATTTTTCTAAATTCTTGTTTCCAATTTTTGCAAAATATTTTTGTTGACACAAACCTAGGGAACTATGGAGCTTGATCTGGCTAGCCTACCCACACTGACAGTAGTCCAGCTTAGGGGGTTGTGTACTGCAAGGGGGTTGCCTGCAACCACTGACCTCAGGAAGCATGTCCTATTAAATCCCTGACAGCATGGGCTGAGGCCCAAGAAGTGGGTCCAGAGGAAGCTCCAGAGGAGGAAGAAGTAGGGGAGGATGCGAGCTAAAACCACTCAGGGGAGGGAGGGCATCTAAGCCTATGTGAGGATGAGGAAGACCGGTCCTCATTACACACAGTCACTAGCTGGGGGTCCCTTCAGGAGGAGAGAACCTGTCCCTCAGGGAAAGAGAGCTGGAGGCCCAGCTAGCATTTATAGCTTTGGAGGCAGAGAAGCTGGCCCTAGAAAAGAAGAAGTGGGCAAAGAAAGAGAAATGAGATGGTGGCAGCGACGGAGAAGCTGAGGTGTCTATGGGTGGTTGGTTTTGCCCCAGATTACCCAAGGTGCTGGTTCCTGCTTATGTAGAGGGGGATGACATAGACAAGTGGTTGGAGGACTTTGAGATGGCACTCCAAATGAGAAGGGTTAGGCCTCAATACTGGGGTTCACTTTTATGGGAGTTGGTCCCCAACTCAGGGAGGGATAGGCTTCTGACCTTAAGTGGGGAGGAGGCAGATTCATACCCTAGTATGCAGAGGAGCTTAACCAAGAAGTTTGGTCTGACCCCAGTGCAGTATAGGATGAAGTTTAGGGACACCCAGAAGGTCAGTACCCAGTCTTGGGTTGACTTTGTAGACACCTCACTTAAGGCACTAGAGGGCTGGATTCATGGTAACAAAGTAAATACTTATGAGGGGTTATACAATCTGATCATGAGAAAGCACATCTTGACCAATTGTATCCAAGAAAGGTTACGCCAGCATCTAGTGGACTCTAAGCTGACCAACCCTAGAGAGCTGGGGGAGGCAGCTGATGAGTGGTTGAGCACTAGGGTGGTTGTCAAGTCCCAGGGGGAAGACTCCAAGAAGGGGGAGTCAGGTCCCCAAAAAACAAAGGAGGGAGGTGGTAAGCCCACCACAGAGACTCCCTCTGTACCCAAGAACCCTAAGAAGGAGGAGAGTAAATCCCACTCCCACTCTGACAAGCAGAGACAGGAAGACCCAGGGTTAAAAAAGCTCTTGGACAGTAAGGCTTGCGTTGACTGTCAGCAGACAGGTCACTTCAGAGGAGATGCAGCCTGTCCAAAGAAGGTGGTTAGCACTGGGCTGTCCAGTGTAGCCATGGAGGAGGACTCCTCAGATGATGAATTCCTCCTAACATTGAACTGGGAGACAGGACCAGATGGTAAGCTGGTGCTCCCTGAGGGTGGGAGTAGGCACTTCCCCCCCATTCAGGTGAATGGGATCCCTACCACTGGCCTGAGAGACACCTGTGCCAGTCACACTATAGTGAGTGACCGGTTAGTGACCCCAGACATGTATGTCCCAGGAGAGACCAGGAAAGTCAGGATAGCCACAGGGGAGGTCACCTCCAAACCTGTAGCCATAGTGCCCCTAGAGAGGGAGGGTATCCTTGACTGGTTTAGGGTGGTAGTCAGTGGTGTCCTCCCCCTAGATTGTATCCTGGGCAATGACCTCCCCGTGGTGAGTCTGGTCCCAGATGGGGCGGTCGCCCAGGGCACCCCCCAACCGAAAGTCCTGGGGAGTCAGTCCCTACAGTTAGGAGAAAGGGGTCCCCAAGAAAAGGAAAGAAGAAAAGGAGGGGTGGGCCACTCTTAAAGAGAGTTCCAGGGAGCGAAAGGCCTTCTGCCCCAGTAGGGGGGGGAGCCCAGAGTTGGCACTGGTGAGGCCTCACCTGACCGCAAGGAAGTCCTGAGTAGTCAGGCAGCTGTCCATATGCAGGGTGTTGCCCCTACACTGACAGAAAGGAAAGTGGAAGGAGGGTGTCTGCCACAGGAGGTGGTAGTCCCCCACTCTAGACACCAAGAGGGGTGCCAGGACCCCACAGTTGCCCCCAAAGCAGCTCAGCCACCAGTCAGTGGAGAGCTTAGGGTGTGGTTCTGTGTACTGACAGCTGTCAGTAGCCTCTTCTGTGTGCTAGCCTTCCTGGCAGCACTGTACTTGGCCTGGGCGGCAGACCCCAGGGCCAATAGCAAAGTAGGCCCCCTGACCCTGTTGGTCATGGTGGGGTTGCTCAAGTGGTGGGTGACCTCTTTGGGTAAGCTAGGTGTTTCCCTAGCAAAGTTAGGAGTAGGGGAGGTGGGCACCTCACTACCCAAGTTGGCAGAGGGAGAGGAGGAAGACCCCCCCCTAGAGGGAAGTTACAGTTTGAGATGGGTCCTTTCACTGTTGGTATGGATTCACTACCCAGAGGGAGTGACCCTGGCAGGAGGATGTAAGGCAGATTAGGCCCTGCAAAGGGACAGCCTGTTCTCTTCACTGTCTTCCTCGCCTGACAAGCCAGGAAGACTCTCCCAGGGTTGGGCTGAGTCTCCTGGGTGTGTGGGCTGGGGGGGATTGTGTGAGAAAACAGGGCTTATTGCAGAGGCCCCCTAACTTTTTGCCCCCATTTTTCACTATTTGCTGGTGTTTTCCTGACTCTGATGGTGCCCTGGGTACTGCTAACCAGTCCCAGGGCCTGTGCTCTCTGTAAACTCAGTATGCAAATTAGGCTAATTATAATTGGCTTACTCAACCTACCTATAAGTCCCTAGTATATGGTAGGGCAGGTAGGTTTAGGGACCCCAGAATAGGTAGTGCACCCATAGGTGCACTGCTGAGGTGCCCAGTGTCATTTTAAAGGCAGGCCTGCCTTGCTGGCTGCTTTAAAATTAAAGTTATATGGAAATTCGACTTTGGAATTAAAGGTAGTTCCAAAGTCTTAAACTACCTTATTTTTACATATAAGTCACCCCCAAGGTGTGCCCTATGTGCCCCTAGGGCTGGGTGCCATGTAACTATAAGCAGGGACCTTATAAAAACAGTTTTATAAGCCATGATGAGGTAAAAACAGCCAAATTAGTTTTTCCCTCATTGTAGTGAATGGCCTTCATAGGTTAGAAGGGGGAGACTTTATTTTAATTTTAAAAGTCCCCTTAAATTACAGATACAAAGAGTTTGGTATCAAATTAATTGTTATGATAAATCCCACAACTTCCAGTTGTTGGATTTAATATAACTTGTTCAGGTAAAGAGTTTTAAACTTTACCTGAAAAGTTGCCAATTTCAGCCCTGCATTGTTTTTGCTGCTGTGCTCTGATTGGCCAGCCTCTGGCAGCCTGGCCAGGCCGCATTGATGAGGTGTGAAGTGGCCTGGCTTCACACAAAGAGATGTGCCTGTGAGAGGGGATCTCTCCTCAGCAGATGGTGAGGCAGCAAGGGGGGAGGGCTGCCAAACTGGTCTTCAAAGGCGGAGAAGGACATTTGGAGAAACCCAGCAACACCCCCTCATCCTGCAACCCCAAACAACTATGTGCCCCCTTGATTAGATTAAGAGAGGGCAGGAGAGGGCTGTGTTTAGGATTTTTAGCCACACCAGTGGGTGGGCTCAGCCAGATGTAACCTCCAAAAATCACTTTCAGCCATGATCGATTTTTAAGGAATGATGCCTCCTGGGATTGATTTTTGCCACACTTCCCAGGAAGTGGTCATTACAGGGGGAAGGACCCTGCACCTGATTGGAGAACTAGGACCCCCCTGTTTTTCACCCAGGAGCAAGGATAAAACTGGCAGACCTGCACCCACACCTCAGTTCCCTACCACATCCCTACCAGGAAGAACCACAGAAGAAGAAGGACTGCCCTGCTGGACCCCTGGCCTGCACCTGGAACCTGCACTCAGAAGGACTGCACCAGCCTCACACTTGGGCTTCATCACAAGAAGGACTTTGCCTGGCTTCAACCTTTTCAAGGAGGGACTCCTTGTTTGCTACACGTGAAAAATTGCTAACCAGAGTCCCCTGCACCAACTCCTGAAGAAATCCACCAGCTGACCACTGCCCAGTGGCCAATAAGGAGTTTGCGCCAGGTGCATTCTGGGAGTTGTAGTCCACACCCTCAAGGATCATCTCAGAGCTTCTGGACCCTTGGGGTGAGCTGTGGACCCCAAAAGAACCTTAAAAGAACATCTGGGAGAAGATCCAGAAGTTTGCAGAACTTTTGAAAAAAAACTCCATAGAGGGACCGACCCGCCGCTGCAACTCTAGCCGGCTTGCCTCAACTGTGACCCGGCCCGATTTACGGGTTCGTCCCAGTGAAGAAAATCTCCAAAAAAGAGACTAAGGGGGTCATTCTGACCCTGGCGGTAGACTACCGCCAGGCCAACGACCGCGGATGCACCGCCAACAGGCTGGCGGTGCATCCATGGGCATTCTGACCGCGGCGGTACCGCGGCGGTCAGAAACGGAAAACCGGCAGTGTCCCGCCGGTTTCCCGCTGCCCTGGGGAATCCTCCATGGCGTCGCTGGCGGTAACGGGTGTCGCGGGGCCCCCTAACAGGGCCCCACCAAGATTTTCAGTGTCTGCCAAGCAGACACTGAAAATCGCGGTGGGTGCAACTGCACCCGTCGCACCCCTTCCACTCCGCCGGCTCCATTCGGAGCCGGCATCCTCATGGAAGGGGGTTTCCCGCTGGGCTGGCGGGCGGCCTTCTGGCGGTCGCCCGCCAGCCCAGCTGGAAAATCAGAATTACCGCGGCGGTCTTTTGACCGCGCAGCGGTATTCTGACGCGGTACTTTGGCGGGCAGCCTCCGCCGCCCGCCAAAGTCAGAATGACCCCCTAAGTCCGAGCGTACAAAGTTAACCGGGACCTCCCAGCCAGCGTATCCGAGGAGGGTTCCAAGGACGTCGGATCAACATCCAGGTTTACCCTGGTCGAAGGATTTTCACCTCGAACAAATGATTAAGTCTGAAGGTAAAAATCTACACCGAGGATTCCCGCGAGTTCCAGGAGGTCGGATTGGACTGGCAGGTTTGTCCCGCTGAAGAAAATCTTCAGAAAAACGATGTCCCTTTTAGGCCTTTTTCAAACTTTTGCTCATGTTTTGCCCTAAGGTGCCTTTGCATTGTTGAAGTCTCAAAAAAGGATAAACCTACTGAGGTTTATGTTGCACAGTTTGCACATTACCCTTTAAACATTCAGGCCGATATTTATACTTTTTGACGCAAAACTGCGCTAACGCAGTTTGCGTCAAAAATATTACCACCGACTAACGCCATTTCTTTGCGCCGTGCAGGTGTCAAATTTATACTTCGATGGACGGCGGCGCAAACCACAAGTGTGAGTCATTTTGCTTTTCCTCAAACCACTGCATCACATCGTAAAGGAAAATGACGTTAACGCGGTGAAAATTACTGTGAGTGGGTTTACGACTTCGCAAACCGGATACGCACCGTTTTTTATGCAATTCCGTCAAAAAGCGCTGCAAACACTGCAAAATCTGCAGAGGAGAGACAAAATGGATCACAGATGCTTGCACAGACCCCAGGAAGATGACAATAGACCAGGAACCAGCCAGGAGGACCCACAGAAGACCCAGGACAGGGAGAAGAAAAAAAGAAATTGTCACTTCAGTGCAGAGGAGTAGGAAATTCTGGTTAAAGAGGTGACAGAACGACAGCACCACCTGTTTGTCACCTCAACGATGCCAATCAGTAGGAGAGAGGCAATATGGCAACAAATTGTTGACAAGATCAACAGTGTGGCAGATGTACGGAGAACAGTCATCGAGTGCAAGAAACGCTGGCATGACTGCAAGCGCAGGACCAACGAAAAGATGACCAGGAACAGGAAGGCAGCACTGCAGACTGGAGGTGGGAGTCCAGCACCGCAGGAGGCCCTGGACCACATGGAGGAGATGGTGGCAGCCGTCATCCCTGAGGAGATCGTCACTGGGATTTAAGGACAGGACAGCACAGACTACCAGGAGACAACGCACATGCAGGGTAAGTCGCATGGGGAATTAAAATGCATAAATGTGAACTGTAAGCAGCGGGTGGACATACCTACTACACAATGCATGTAAGTCATGATATTCAGGGAGTGGAATGGGTAAAGGGACACGGCACTGGGGCATGGCCCGTTCTGAGGAAACCTGGGGCACACTACTACACAACACCAACATGGGGGTATGCTGCCATGCCAAGGATGTTGCAAAGGTAAAGCCAGGCCAGGAAGGCAGGGTACAACGTAAAACTGGCAGCCCTTCACACGTCAGCCAGTATTCTCCCTACAGTAACTAGAGCCCAATTAACAAACTCTGGCCATACCTGCAAGTGGAATGTAACATTGACTACAGTTGCCACTACCACCTCTGCTGTGGGTGCAGGTCAAGTAGCTAATGGCAGTAACGTCACCATGGATCAAACACACCCAAATTAGAGGGTTCAGAATGACAACGTTATCAATCCCCTGAAATCAAGACAAACGTTCCAATCCAGTCAAATGTGATTGTCCAAAGTTGTAACAAACATCAGCCATTGTCATTAACATTAGGAGGTACACAGCACTAATGCCATAGCCATGCTGCATATGTCAGGGTCCACCCTGTGCCTGGGCCACAATAGCTCCAATGACACCATGCAACATCCCAAATGTCATACTGCTCAGACAACAGCATTGAGGGGGAGGACACGTGTAACTGGTTACAGAAATACACCTGCACAGTCAGAGGAGGAAATGGAATACTGCTATGAGTATCAGTGCAATCCAATGTACCACACATTCCCCAACATCAGCGGTACACATTACCAATGCTAACATCCATATTGTGCCATAACAAAGCTAGACATAGTATATGCTGCATCTCAACTACATATAGGTGGATGTGAAAGATCAGAGACTCGGGCAGGTCCAGATTGTTAAGTGTGGTGCTAGTGCCATCAGAGCACCCACAGCCAGTGAAAGGTCTCACCTTGAGAATGGAAGTAGACGGAGGGTTGAGTAGGACAAGAAGGTGGCAATTCACAATTTGGCCTGAACCAACACCTAGAGGATGTGATGCTGACAAGTCCACAAACTGACCACAAAGGTGGGGCATAGGCCTGGGAGAATGCTAATCTGAAAGACAGGAACAATGAACAGGAACCAAGATCACAATGTGAAAATAATCGGAAGGCAGGCATGTCACATTACAAAGCCCACAACACAGACACACTAATTGTACCGTATCTCATAGCAGAGGACGATGGCTGTCCTGCGGATATACCTGTCCAGGACTACCCTGATGACATGGATGACGAGCTGACAAACATCAGGCAGCAGACCCTCCAAGATGTCATTGGAACCCTCCAGACCCCACCTTCAGTCACAAGGAGGAGCACAGATGCAGCAGCCATCACAGTGGACCCACCCACCACCCCAATTGTACGACCTGCCAGCTCCAACACAGCTGAGGACTCTGACGACCCTGGCACCAGCTTTGAGCGAACTGTAGTTGGAGTACAGCGGGAACTGGCCAAGGAGGTGCGGGTGGGGATGCAAACTATGGCAGTCAGCCTAGAGTGGGTGCGTTCGTGCATGATGTCAACTGAAGAACAGGCAGCAGCTATGCAAGGGCGAACAACAATCTTGCAGGAAGCTGAAAAAAGGTTGAAGGAAATCAGTACAGCTGTAAAGAGTTGACCCAACACCTACAACAACAATCCTGTCAACGCGTGTATGAATGCAATATTGAACCTCTCAGGGCGGACCTGGCTGCCTACCACCGTGATGTGGCTGCTATTCGTAAGAACCAGCAGCTCCTCCTTGCTGCAGTACTGTCCTTAAGACCCCCACGGTTAGCTGCTGCCGGGATGTCTGACTCTATGTCTTCAAACACTGAGGTGTGTGTTGCCCCTTCACAACCACCACCACCAAGGGCAGAGGAGACTACACACACATCAGAAGATGAAGACGTGGAAAAGATCACCTTCACCAGTAAGAGTACCCGGTAGCACTAGCCCCTGCCAAATGGCCACCTATTACCAAGGTCCTGTGCTTTGTAACATGCCAGTCTTGCAACAACTGTACTCAAGCACTGTTCTTCAACCCACTGTTTATCTTGTCAGCCTGTCCTGTGATTGTCTCTCACTAACTGATTGGCAAATCCTGTCCCTCTGCACTGTCTGACACTTCACCCCAGCATGTCCAATGACATGTCCTTTTGCACTTGTGTAGGATCACAATGGAAGAAGTCACACTAATGGACTCACAATCATGGACAATGTACACATAGCACTACAGCACTTTTGAATAAATAGCACTTACACAACAACTTTGTCTCTGTGTAATGTGACACATCAACATTGATGGCCATCAGTGGTGTTAACCTCAGGTCAAGGATCATTGATTGTCTATACACCTGATCTGAACAAATCTTGGTCTTAGCCTGGATTGTACCATCATCTGCCCTCCCTGAGAGATATTTCTGAGGAAAATATAAACTATCCACCGAAATGCTGTGTTGTACAGAATAACGCCTCCTCAAGGGATGTCTAAGCCAGAAAATAGTGCCTTCAATTGTTACTGAAAGTAAAAACTTACGTATGTGACATTTTACCCAATTTTTACCTAACACACACCAAACAGCATGAAGGGATGTGTATGAGTTTCCATACAAATAAGTAACCTTGCTGCACATTATAACAAATGATATGTGTGAGTTATGTATACCATACTACATGAGAGCATACTACCACTCACCTTATAAGGATTTGCTTGGACGTCAGGCTGCAGGCAGACTTAACACAGTCTCCCCAATACCAAATCTGGTAGTAAAGTATGTGACATTGAAAACATACAGCACAAAATAACCACAATTTGGGATTCATAGTAACCGTGAGTGGTGGCTGCAGTGGATGGCCGAATCTTAGCTAAGTAGCTTTGGTGTAGCTGCCAATGTAACAGCTCAGTTGGGATATGGTTGCAGCATGGGACACAAAAGCTAATACAAAAGAGACACTGTTCACTCATGGCAAGGCACTGATCTACAAGCATTTGACACATACTGTAAAGGGTTACCTAGATATTTATTAAACAGTAAAAACAGAAGCTAAAACCAGGGGAACACCTTACCTAACCTAATCTACTCTAACTACACATTACCCACAACTGTCCCTAACAAACCTAAACTAAACGTACTTATCACATTTAACGAAACGATCTAAACATCAAACCCCCACCCCCTTTATAAGACAGGACACATGGAGAACAACAGATACTAACCTAAACACACACTATTTAATACTAAACAAATATAAATTTTTAGTATTTGTTTTTTTATATATTTTTATTTTTTTTAAACCCCAGAACCCCAACATTGTCATCCCACCCACCCACACACATAATACAAAACAGTTGAAAAAACTATGAAACCCCCACCCACTACTACTAACTAAACTAATAGCCTATACTAACCTAACACTAAGCCCCCTAAACTCACTAAGTTAAATAACCAGGAAAGAGGAGGGAGGGGAGGGAATCATGTCTTAGTATAAGCCTACAAGTTGGTCCTCCTCAGGGTCTTTTTGATGGCACGCACCCTCTGGTTTACTTGTGCCACCTCCTGCTGCAGTCTGGTCATTTTACGTAGGACACGGTCCAAGTTTCTTTGCATCTGGGCAAAAGCTGCAGGGTCTATGGCTGCTGCAGGGGTGGTCTGGGTGACAGTGGATGAAGTATGGGCCCTTGTTGGTGCCATGTCCGTAAGGCTGAGGTGCAGGTGGTGCTGTGACTGGTCCTGGAGCTGTTGCTGTAGATGGTCCAGCAAAGGTACCTGCTACTGTTGGTGCCACCTGGGTGGTAGTGGTGGTGCTGGTGGTGGTGGATGTGGTGGACACGGAAGGGCCTCCTTGGGCAAATACCCTCCACACTCCGGAGGCTCTTTCATGGCAATATTGTCTTGCCATGTTGCTTCACTCAGACTCCACATCCAGAATGTGGCGGTAACACATTGCCCTGTGCTGAAACTCTCGAATCTTGATGGGAGTCATATTGGCAGCTGTTAAGACAAATAGAAAACCAAACATTAGGTACTTAATTGTGTGAAATAGCTCAAGAAGTAAATCAGACAATACATCTAATGTACCTGTAACAGCCCATATCATCATACAGATCACTGATAGTCCCTGAGGAAGTACATGGCAAGTCAGCCTACACATGTCCTATCATCAAACAGCACATCCAAACCCTACAAGATGGGTAACAACTGGAATGACTTTGGCATCATTGTTCTGCCACTTGTCAGGTAAATATCATGCTGCAAATCCTCCACCACTGACAGGCCAACACATTTCTATGTTCTTGATGGCAATCTAGGGCCACAAGATCTGCGAATTGTAAATGGAATTGCCAGTATAGAATGCATGTGCTAATCATGAGTGGGTATCCTAGATTTGGACAAGTGATTTACTGATTTACATGTCTGTGTACCAAACTTGGATCATCAGTCGTAGGTACACTATTCACAACCCTACGCCTGTGCCTGAGAAGGGGGGTGGACAAGCAACTAATAATTTCTAACAACCAGGACACCCAGGAAGCTTTGGAAAGCTGTACATGGGTTTGGCCAGCACACCACAGGTAAGGAGGAACTCCAAATAGAATACACCCAAACCTTGGAGAATCCCATCAACACTTATCTTTGGAAATGCAGACCATTGGCAACATTATTTCCTACCAGTAACCCATGACTTACAACAAATAGATAGATGCAAGCACACATCTGGCCATGAGCTGCATGCACACCTAGGCCATTGCACTCAAGTGCCTCATACTCGTAGCACAACATGTGGAGCTACATGCTGCTAGGAAGTTAAACATACAGTCAAACATGTTCATTAGTGAATAGGGAAGCTGAAGTATTTGGGTAAGACTTTGGCATCCCTATTCTGGGAAAATCAAGGTCTGACTGGCTGACTAATTCACTAATATGGTCCACTGCTACATGTTCTGATTTCAAGTTTTACCCACATAACTCATCCCTGTTCACATTGCCGTGCCTACAGGACTGACCTAGAATCCCAAATTATGACAATACGAAAAGGATTGGCCAACTCAAAGATGGGAAAAAAATGATACTCCAGTCAAGGAACAAAACAGATCATTGACCAGCGCATCAAACCTTGCTATGTGTCCAACACACAGGAGTCAATCACACATCATCAGCAAACACAACACAGAACAGAAATATCAACACTTACTGGAGATGTCTGGGTCTACAAATCAAGCCACCTCTCCGATAGTGTAGGGTGCAGGTCCACCTGTAAGGCATGGAAGGGAGAAATGTGCTCAATGTCTGTGGACTGTACAACACTTCAAAATACAAATACTATGTGTAATATTAACTCCATACCACTGCAAACATGTACAGACCCGGGGACTCCAGTGAGTGATACACACATATCCGCACACATGCAGTGGCCCTAACTATCATGTGGTGGTAAACATGCTCCTTCATTAGTGAGCAGACAAAATCATGGAGTGTATTCCTCTCATCATGTGTATCCATGAGAGACTTGCAAAGCCGCTTTCCGTGAGGACTGTAATACCAGTCATCCAGACATTGTGACTAAGCCCAATTTTAGACACACAGGTACAATGTACAGAGGGCCAGGAACAGTTGTTAGCCCTCAATTTGTATCATTTTTTTCATTTGATGTGCCACAGCTAAGATGAGTTGCACCAAGCATAGAGATATGAACCCGTGTGCATACCTTTTGCCAGCCATCCCTAATTGAAATGTGGCACTACAAACTCAAAATATCAGTCTAAGATGTTACCTGAGGTAAGCTATAACTTGTTACGTATGTGTCAGAATCCAGTTCAGACATGTATCCGAAAACAATTGAGGGACACAATATTTCTAGAAAATTTCTGGAATTCCAAGATACATTTCCTGAAATTTGTATACCTCACAGGCAACTGTGGCCCATATCTATACATATTTTGCACCGCATTTGTGTTGCTGTTTGACACAAAGGCGGCGCAAACTTACAACATACCATTGTATTTTGTAAGTTTGCGCTGCTCTTGCTTCAAAACAGGTCGCAATTGCGGTGCTAACAAACTAGAAATATGGCCCTGTATGTTTCACTAGCATTCCACATGTTCAAAAACATTGCCGGCAGAATATGAAAAAATCAGCTACTGTCACTACAGAGCATTTAAACGTGCACATTACTCTGATTTGTACTCACCAACAGGGCCACCAATCACAATCTCCAGGTGGTCCAGCAGGTCTTGCTCCCTGGCAACAAGGTCAGCCCAGCGGTGCTTCAGCTGGTGGTCATTTCGCGGTGTGTTGTATATTCTCTGCAGATGGTACAACACCTTTGCCCACCTTTGCCCACCGGAGCCTCCTTGCCTCTTCGTGATAGCCTTGGATCACATGACCACCTGTCTCTATCATTAAGGGTATGAAGTGGCACAACAACCAAATAAACCCACCCAGCTCCTCCTCTCCCATCCTGCAAAGACGAGGCCTACCCAACATTATTGCACCAAAAATAAAGAGGGGATAAAGGGGTACAAAGGAGAATAGAGGGAAAGTAGGACAAGAAAATGCAAAATAACTAAGAACACAGCCCAACGATACCCAAACTACCACTACCCACAACAGATTCCAACACAACAAAGACAAATGTTGACAACACAAATAACCAAAAAACACTCAGACCGGATACCACAGACGGTTATTATACACAAAAAGACAATTTAAAGACCACACTGGAGACAAAATCACAAAATGCACAAAGAGACAAGTCTAAACACAGCCACAGTCAGGAAATATCACAGACTGAAAATTGAAAGTGAAAGTACACCCACTGTACCAAATCTGTAAACAGGATATCCTATTACATCACTTCCTGCCTCAAATGTGGTGCGTTTTTCTTGTTACGCTTACAGTCTGTGCGTCATTATTTTTTACGCACATGACCAGAAATAAACCTGCATCCATATTGTTGAATATGTTTAATACTTTTTTTGATAAAGAATTTTTATTGATTTTTGCAAAAGAAAAAATAACCATGATACAAACGTCATAACACGATGCCAACGGGCATCCAACATTGGTCGAACCTGTTATCCCAGATAGCACTAATATTAAAGATAACAGATAACATAGTATTCAGGAGCCTAGTGCGGCCTCCCATTTCCCCCATATCCTATTATATTTATTCGGACATCCTCTAGCCTCATATACAAGTTTTTCACTCTGCGCACACCAATCCACTCCCCGTCTCCATTTAGCCAATGATGGGGCATTCTTGGCCTTCCAATTTGCCACTATGTCCCTCTTAGCCACTAAGCACGCCACCCCAAGGAAAATTCGATCTGGTCTCCTTAGCTCGATGTCACCCATGATCCCGAGGAGGAGGGGTAGAGGCTTTCTCTCTATATTCTCCTGCAACACCTCAGAAATCTCCCCAATAGGCTACCATGGCCGGGCAGGTCCACACCATGTGGAAGAAGTCAGCTGTAAGGTTTCTGCAGCGAGGGCACTCCGCTCTGTGTAGTTTGTCGGGTGTGAGGTATGCTGTGTGCAAAAAGTAAGTTAGTATCAATCTGAAATGGGTGGCGATCGCCAGGGCCTGCGGGGCCATTAGCGCCTCACCCCATTCCATCTCTTCCATGGGTATCAACCCACCCCTCCCATCTCTGGCGAAGTACCCCCAGGGAGCCCGAGGTGCCGGAGACCAGGGTGCGATATATCTGGGAAACACCTCCCCTACCCAGGCTCCCCATCAATGCCTTGGCCTCCATGAGGCTGCATTCAGGTATGTTTTCCCCCTCTCGGATGTGTACTGATAAGGCATGTCGGAGCTGGAGGTATCTGTGGAACTGTGTCTTGTTTAATGAAAAGTTTTTCTGGAGATCTTCAAAGGATCATATGTGTGACCCGTTCCAGACATCGCCTAGTGTGGAGATGCCTATGTTGTCCCAGTTCCGAAACCCCTCCAAGCCCGCCACCTCCATCAATTGCCTCCCATGCCACAGTGGGGTCCGCTGGGTAAGTCGTCCCCACCACCCCGTCGACTTTTGAGCCGTCCGCCATCCCTGTAGAACCACCCTGGTCACATCTGGGACGTCTCGAGAGATCGGACCTCCATAGAGGGTGTCCAAAATCCGTGGGTAACCCATCGTTTGGAGCTCCAGTCGGTACGCCGGGTCTGTCCACCCACCCCCCATCCAGTCATTAATCACAAGTACTTGTGTCGCAAGGTGGTAGGAGTGGATATTGGACATGCCCAAACCTCCATCATATACATCCCTCTGGCAGGTTTTGAGCGCTAATCGTGGGCGGGCTCCGCTCCATATAAATTGGCGCACCAATGAGTCCATTTCCCCAAACCATTTCCTAGGGATGGGATGGGGAAAATTTTGCAGGAGGTAGAGGAGCCTAGGAAGGATCATCATCTTATAGAGCGCGATTCTACCGAGCAGGTTAAGGGGGAGTGTCCTCCAGTGTAGGAGATCACTTCTGATTTTTCTGGTTAACGGTGTAATGTTAAGTTCCCATGTCAACTCAGGGAGAAGTGAAATATACATTCCCAGATATTTGAAGCTATTTCTTCGTACTGGAATGTTTCGCTGCCAGTCCACACAATCCCCGGAGCGGTGTAGGGGGACCAGTAGGGACTTGGCGGGGTTCAGGATCAGCCCGAGGCTTCCGCGAAGAGGCCCAGGATCTCTAGCACGCGGGGGCCACTTTTAGCCGGGTTGGATAGGTATAGGAGGACATCGTCTGCGTATAGCGCAACACGGTCTTCTGCACAGGCAGGACAGGACCAGCCCTCGATCAGGGGATCTCCTCGCAGCAGTATCGCAAGAGGCTCTATCATTAATGCGAAGAGCAACGGGGATAGCGGGCAACCCTGCCGGGTTCCGCGGCCAATAGGGAATGGGTCAGAGACCACTCCATTCACCCGGACTCGAGCTGTCGGTTTGGAGTACAGGAGTCTCACCAGGCCTCGGAATCTGGGACCGAGTCCATTTTTCTGCAAGACCAGTTCAAGGTAAGACCAATCCTCTGTGTCAAAGGCTTTTTCAAAGTCCAGCAAGAGTAATGCCAAGTGTGCGTGCGACAGAGTATTGCGATGTGCCAGAGCCAGATGCAACCGCCTAATGCAGTGCCTGGTGCTACGAGTGGGCATAAAGCCACACTGGTCAGGGGTGCACTAGTGTAGGCATTATCTCTTTCAGTCTAGAGGCCAGGGTCGAGGAAAGCACTTTGATCTCAATGTTTAGAAGTGAGATGGGTCGGTATGCCGAACAATGTCTCGATGGGGGCTGAGTTTTGGGAATCACTACTATTATCGCCTGGTTAATCTCGGTGGGAGATCGGCCTAGTTTCTCGGCTTCCCCAAACATGTTGAGAAAGTGGGGACCCAGTATATCACTGCATTTGCTATATAGCTCTGCCGGGAATCCGTCAGGGCCGGGGGTCTTGCCCGATGCCAGGCTGGAGATTGCACTGGTGATCTCTGCAAGGCTAATAGTTTCATCTAGCCTGTCTCTTGCCTCCAGGGAGATCCTGGGGAGAGTGATCTCATTCAGGAGGGGAGTCTCTTTCTCAATAGCGGGGCGGGGGTACATTGCATAGAGGTGGGCATAGTAGGACGCGAAACTTTGTGCGATTTCAGCTGGTGTCCTAGAGAGGGCGACCGAGGGCTCCAAAATCTCAGGTATAACCCTGCTGGCCAAAGGACGCGCGGCCAGCCAATGTAGGAGTTTCCCATTTTTGTCCCCCCAGCCATATATACGGGCCACCGAAGCTCTCCAAATGCACCTGGCTGAATCTAGCATTATGTGTTTAATTTCTTCTCTAACCATAGTCAGCTGTCTCAGGGCAGCGGCAGACGAAGAAGTCATTTGTTGGCGTTCCAGTCTCAGAGCCCTGGCCTCCAGGTCAGAGATCTGGGAGTTCCTGTCCCGCTCGCGGGTACGGAGAAGGTACTTGGCATGCCCTCTGAGGGTAGCCTTACAGGCGGCCCATAATGATCCTGGGGAGCGGACCGACCCCAGATTCAGATCGAAGTATTGAGTTAGTTGATTTCTGATCTCTTGGGTGTAGTCTTTGTCTTGTAAATACCATGCGTTTAGGCGCCATACTGGGCGTTTGGAGGGATCTGCTCCACCCAGTCGGACCCGCACTGGTGCATGGTCCGAGACTCCCCGGGGGAGTATCTCTGCCCCTGTGACACTCGAGAGGTCCAGAGCAGACATGAATACCAGATCAATTCTGGATTGCGTCCGGTGGGCGGCCGACGTGTGGGTGTACCGGCGATCCCTAGGGTGCCAAGTTCTCCATACCTCACAGAGGCCAAGGATCTCGGTCCAACTAGTAAGAGCCGAAGCCCTGGCTAATCTACTGGCCGTAATCTCGCCGGATACATCCAAATCCGTATCGAGAACCGCGTTGAAGTCCCCCCCCAGCAGAGTGGTCCCCTGGGGCAATCCCACAACCACTCGGCGAAGCGAGTGCAAGAAGGCATCAAGTCTCGTCGGGGGGGCATACGCAGATATAAAATTTATCGGAGTTCCATGAAGAGTCCCCGTAGCCACTACAAATCTGCCCTGTGGGTCGGCCTGTGTTGCTGTGATCACCACAGGCAGAGAGCGGTGAAGTAAAATGGCTACCCTTCTAGAGCCCCTGGAGAAGCCTGCGTGGTATACTCTGTCATACCCTCCCCGTATGAGCATGGGGCACCTAGTCCCAAGGAGGTGGGTTTCCTGCAGAAGGACCACTAAGGGGGAGTATCTGCGGAGAGTGTTAAATACTGCTGACCTCTTAATCTTATCCAACAGACCATTTACGTTCCAAGAAAGAACCTGAGTTAATGAGTGCCAGGCGTGAATTGTATAGGTGGTGCATAGGGCTGAGTGTCAGGCTGTGGACCCAGGGACGACCATTTCAAACAAAACAGTAAGATAATAAGGAAGCTAAGCAACTTCTTCCTATCTAGGCTAACTTCAAAAACCCCTCCCCCCAACCACCCTCCTCCCCATACTCCCACCCCGGAAGCATCTGTCGCCCAAATACCCAACCAAAACCAGACAGCCAGCAGGACTGTCCTTGGGGTGGAGTGGTGGACCCCTCCATATAGTCGGATCAATTACAATTAGTGGTGACCTGCCAAGTCTCAGGTATCTTATAGTAGAAAGGCATGACGCCTTCTGTGGTGACCCTTGTAAGGTCTGCATAGGTGAAACGGACCTCTCAAGTCATTTTGGACTCCCATCAGCAGGTGTCAAGTGTGTCATATTAACCAAGGATCGGGGACTGACTCAGGCCGTTATCATCTGCCGTTTGGCCTGGGATCTGAGGCCCAGAAGGGTCCGTGGGTTTCTTCTCTGTTTGTGAGCCAGAATCTCGGATTTCCTCATTGTTGTCCAAATTGTTTGTGTCTTTCGGTCTCCCTCTCCGGGATCTGGTGCGCCTCCGGCTCTCCTCCGTCAGCCAGTCCCAAGCCTCTTCAGGTGTTTCAAAAAAATGTGCTCGTCCGGCCAAGAGGACCTTGAGCCGCACGGGGAAGAGGAGCATGTATGAAAGTTGCATCGCTCTAAGTTTCTGCTTAACGTGTTCATACGACCGGCGGCGGATCTGGACCTCACGGGTATAGTCTGGGAAAATTAAGATTTTATGGTTCTCCCATTGAAGATCTTCTGACCTCCTAGCCTCTTTAAGGATATTGTCTCTATCCTTAAAGTTAAAGAAGCGCGCAATCATTGGTCGTTTTGGGCCGCCCGGTGGGGGGCGCGGGGCCAATGCCCTGTGGGCTCTTTCAATCGCAAACCAGGGCGAAAGGGACTGGTCCGGCATCCAAGCATTAATCCACCTTTCTAGGAACTCAGATGCCCCACCATCCTCCACGCCCTCTGGAAATCCGATGAAACGCAGGTTGTTGCATCTTGATCGGTTCTCTGCATCTTCCGCACGACGGTGCAGCTCGCCAGTTCGAGTCTGCAGCTGGGCCACTTTACTTCTAAGGTCAGCTAGGTCGTTTTCAGTCTGGGAGACTCTAGTTTCAACCTCAGTGATCCGGCTCACTGCGTTTCTGAGGTCTTGCCGAACCAGACCCACGTCTTCTCGTACTTCCCCAATCTTAGTCTCCACAGCAGACTGTGATGCTTGAATGGCTTGAAGGATGGCACTCACTCCGTCCGGTGCGGGGCCTCCGCTAGCTGCGTCTCCCTCTTCTCGCTGGCCAGCAGGTGTCGTGAACTGGTCAATCTTTTGCTGGGAAGATGGAGGTTGCTTGTTCGCCTTGTCTCTCCCCATCACGGCATCGGAGACAGGAGTCGGGTAGTTTTCCAATCAAGTCTAGATCTCTTGCACGTTTGCTGTTACTGTGATTATGAGTGCGTGGGGAGAGGCATTCAGGCCCAGGCTGTGATCTTCTTCACCTTTGAGATCTGATGAGTCCAGTTTCATCTTGGCCCAGTTGCCAATTGCCATTAGGTATTAAGTGCTAAGGGGGGGGGTAGGGCGTCTTTCTTCCCTGACTCCTTTCCCCTCCCGCACCCCGGGGTCCCGGGCACAGCGCAGCCGCTTAGCTCCCTCCGCCGCTGTCCCCAAGTTTGTGCACGGCCGCAGCCTCATCCACACGGCGCTTTCTTCCTCCAGACGCAGCGGCGCCGCCCCCACACACCGCGGGAGCCGCGCTAGAGTCGTAGCCTCAACCCTATCCAGGGTCCCCCTCTTACCCCGTCGCACCTCTGTTCCAGCGCGGCCGTGTCCGGGGGGATCGCCGGTCCGGCCCCAGCTCAGCCGCGGAAGTCAGTCCCGGCCGCAATTTTGTTTTCGGGGACGGGACGGTCGCGGCTCGACAACGGGGGCTGCTTTCGCCAGGAGTTCCTCGCCAGAGCCTCTCAGGGGCCCAGGGGTCACAAGGACTGTCAAAACGACGTCTCCGGCTCGGTCAGGCCACTCTAATTACGGGCGGATTACGGAGGGGTCCAGAGCACTCTCAGAGTGCGACCGCCATCTTGACGCCCGAAGCCACGCCCCGAATATGTTTAATACTTAACCAATTTCCGGGGGTACAGTGTTGGAATTAACGCTCAGGGACAATGGATGTTTCAGGGCATTGAGCGTCACATTTCGACCCATATGCGTAATTTTTAGACGCATGTGCATCTTTTTTTGACGTGTATGCGTCAACATTTCTGTCATTAACTGGGTTTGGTTAATTTCACATTTTTAATGGGACATGACAGTTGTGACAATACAGAGAGAGGCTGATTGCACCCACATTGGGCATTACGGTGTATGGGCACATGTGACAGATCATACTACTGTCGACCATGATCCTCTACTTGGTGTACCGGATTTTCACTCTTCACTGACGCAATAGATGGCCAAACGTGTGGGATACAATTATTTATTACCCAGTTTGGACATGTTTTGCGTCAAGAGAGGATAGCAAGGCGACGCAACTCACTACAATAACTCAATGCCTATGGGTCAATGTGTGTTATTTGGCTACTACTATTGTTGTTGACCCACTGTGTGAGCATCACAGGATGCATTTTTGCAAATCTGCTTGTATGCATGTGGAGTCAATGTGTATTGTATTGTATTGGTTCATTTATAGAGCGCATTCCGGCAAAAGCATTGAATCGCTAATCAAACCGAGAGAAAGGGAAAAAGAACACGCTACCAACAAGAATGCCTATTGAGCAAAGAGCCAGGTTTTAAGGCTTTTCCTAAAAGTAAAATGAGTCACCATTTGTCGGAGCGTAAAAGGCAGGGCATTCCAGAGGCTAGCCACTTCCACCGTAAAGGCACGGTCTCCCCACCTAGCTTTGTTACAACAAGGAACCGTGATCATTTATTTGAAAGAAGATCTCAGATATCTAGTCGGTTGATAAAATTGCAGAGCGGACTTCAAATAGTCACAGCCATCCGATTGTAAGGCTCTATGAGTAAGACAGAGGGGGTGATTTCAACTCTGGCGGGCAGCTACCGCCGCCCGCCAGGCGGAAACTGCCATTTGGCCGCCATGCGGCCAAAATTCCGCGGCCCCCATTCTGACATTCCCGCTGGGCCGACGGGTGTTGCGGTGGTGCGACGGGTGCCATGCAGACAGTGAAAAGCAGGCCGGGGCCCTGTCAGGGGGCCCCTGCTCAGCCCATGCCAGTGGCATGGGCAGTGCAGGGGCCCCCAGGGGCTCCAGGACACCCCTTACCGCCAGCCTCTTCCTGGCGGTGTAAACCGCCAGAAACAGGCTGGCGGTAAGGGGGTCATAATCCCCAGGGCAGCGCTGCTTCCAGCGCTGCCCTGGCGGATTATCACCGCCGGCGGAAAATCGCCGGGACACCGCCGTCCCCGGCGGTGCGACCGCGGCTTTACCGCCGTGGTCAGAATGGGAAATGAAGCACCACCAGCCTGTTGGCGGTGCTTCCGTCATTCTTGCCCTGGCGGTCCAAGACCGCCAGGGTCTGAATGACCCCCAGAGTGTCTTGAAAATAATTCTCTTTTTAATTGGTAACCAATGGAGAGATGTCAAGCAGCCGCTAGCTGATGTGGACTGGGGGAGATTCAAAGTGAGGCGTGCTGCCGTGTTCTGAATAGACTGAGGTTTGTCAAGGGATGTTTTGTTCGCATTAAGCAGCAGCGCATTACAGTAGTCAAGTCCTGAGGTGACTAACGCGAGCACAACCGGCCGCCTTAAGTCATCCTCTAGAAGGTGTAAGATTTTCTTGAGTATTTTTAACATCCAAAAACAGACCTTGACAGTATGGTTAATCTGTAACTTGAAAGAGAGGGTTTCGTCAAAAATGATGCCTAAGTTTTTAGCTGAGGGCATGGGAGAAGGACAGCCCCCACAAACCGGGGGCCACCAACTGTTGTTCCAAGGAAAGTTATTGCACCCAAAACACATAATCACCGTCTTGTCCCAATTGAGTTTAAGCCAATTATTGGCCATCCAGTTGTTGATTGCTGTCATGCCGCATTCAAATTTTTCCTTTGTGTCCTCCCAGTTATGTGAAACGGGCCCAATCACCTGCGTATCATCTGCATAAGAGACAATCTGGAAGCCAAAGGGGCGTACCAGATTTGCCAGAGGCGCCATATATATATTAAAAAGCATAGGACTGAGGGAGGACCCCTGCAGAACTCCACACAGAAGATGAAAAGGGGAAGCACGATGGTTGTCACAGGCCACCGTGATCGTTCTATCTGTGAGAAAGGAGTTGAGTAACTTCCAAGCCATCCCTCTCACTCCTGCCTGGGACAAACGATTAAGCAAAATGGTAGGAGAAATAGTGTCAAATGCTGCTGACAAGTCCAGCAGAACTAAAATCGTACCTTCTCCCAAATCACCTCTTCGGCGGATAATATCTGAAGTAGAAATTAATGCCGTTTCCGGCATTAATGTGTCCAACCCTCAGATGCAAGTCAGTGTGGAAATGAGAGAGGACATGTGTTAGTCATACACATAGCAACAACTGCTGTGTGCACTTCCTAGGTTTTTTGGAACATAAACACCACCAATGACAAAGCATGCACTGGATAGATAGCAGACGGTTGTTCATGTCAATGTTCCAAAACTTAGCCATCACATGTCCTGGAATGTTGTATACTACTTCCTAGGCACTTGTTTGTTAACCCACCATGAGTCAGGCATGGGATCATACTATGTGGGTACTGTGTTTGTGACACGGAGTCCCAAATATAATACACAATTGTAATGTTACGCCACAGTTGGAGTCATATAACTGAGCCATGTCTCTCCTGTGGCAGTGGAGGACCAGCAGACCAAGCAGCACATGTTCACATATTTCCAGTGGTAAAATGCACAGAAGTATCTGGTTCATGTGTGTGGGCCAATGTTTAGCCTATATAATTATTGGGGTCCATGTTGTCATAGTTACGTGCAGGTCTAGTCATGAGTCTGTGGAGCCATTTCCTGTATCTACAAAGTATCCTTCGCAGATCAATAGAAGGAAAGCCAATGAGGATTTGAGAACACACAAGGGGATGGTCCAACCCTGTCACTGCAGACGTGTTCTGAGACTGTCAACAGGGCAACATTGGTGTGCTGACAAAGTTAATGTCTCAGGATTCTTATACCACCAGGTGTCCTCACAACATTTGTACACAGGTTGGCCTCTAAAATTCCCACTGCATCTGGGAACATCAGTGCCTCTGTGCTGATTAATCTCACAGCTATTCACCACACAAGCCCCATCAATATGTTGGAAGCAATGTGAATCAGCATGTGGACTATCTGGGTCCTAACATGTGTAGACATGTGATGCACATTATCTGACGTTGTTTTTTGTGCTGGAGGTACCATACCCAATCCATGCATACAGCCATGGTACACTGTCACAATCTGCTCTCATGCATACATAAGACCTAGACAAGCGATAGGCCATGATTCGGTTATTTGGAGACAAGTTCACCCCCATGGTACAATAAATAAACTGATTATGCTATACAATGTATTTGAGTATGCATTATAGACCCACTTGACACAATACCCCAGGAGGAATATGAGGGTTGGGAAAGCAACTATGATACACATGTAGGCCCAAGGAACCGTTAGGGTAACGCAAAGACAGGAGCCAGTCAGGCTAACAGGGTACAGGGTCAATCAGGATCCAAACATTTCACAAGGTAACTACACAGTGGTCAGACTGAGACTGGTCAAAGGAGGAACAAGATAGTGGAAACGGAAAACTTTGTTTGTCCTGTTTGTTGGAACGTAACACATTAACCCAAGGGCTGTGTTACACAGATGAGTTATACGGCAAGGCATAACAGTGTTATAGATAAAACGGCCACTTCTATGCTGTTCCAAGGAGCTGTAAGGGCAGTGCATGTTCAAATGGCTGGTCTCCATGGAGGTGTTCACAGGTGTGTGCAGCATCAGTCTCTCACAAGTCCTGAGATTCAAGTTCAAAGGGCCAACAGTGCCTTTCACATGGGAAGCTATGTACATGTACAGGTGATAACAGGTCCTAGAGACTACAAGCCAGTTCATTATTTAACCAGACGTCCATGCAGACAGAAGTGCAATGACTATGGAATACCATACTAAAGAGGGAAGCACACTGGATTGAGATTGTGAGTCTGGGAGTGTGTAGAGGAGGGATTATCTGGGGACACATATTCCCATTCCAGGGACCTCTGAAGAAGGGTGGGGTGAGACAGGGAACATGGGTGTGTCTGGACTTAGGACATGGGCTGCCATGTGCAGGGGATGTCATGTGAGCAATGCTAGTTATACCTGGGGCACTTGTGCTATGAATTTGCTGCTTATATGGAAATCTAGTCATACATAGTCCTTGCAAAGATAGGTGATGTAAGACCTACTGCTGTCAAGGGTCTGGTCATACATTCCTGTTACCAATGCACTAGCACATCCACTGCCTCATGTATGAGGCATTTTTTTTACCTTATTGACTGATGGTGTCTTAGTTATGTGCCATATGCTGCGATTAACCATGTTGCCAACATGTTTGTGTGAAATAGGTGTGGTCCTCTGCCATTGCCTTTAAAATGTGAAATGTACAGGATGTATGTCATTTACAGTGTGAGTGAATGTGGCTGTACATTCATATGCATCAAACTAGTTTAGGAATGTTCTGTGTCCTAATCGGTATTTCAGCAATGCTCCATGAGACTACACTCTGATTCTGATAGTTAGAGATAATGTTATGCAAAAAGGATTATCCAGACCATGATATAGTGATTAGTATAGGGGTTTATTTACATATGGTAAGACAGTGGTGATGGGTGAGTAGAGTTAAAAGAAATTTTGGACAATATGTTGTCTCCGACGCAATCCTGCAACTGTGTGTGGATGGTCCCTCTCATGTTGATGGACAGCATCCTCCTCTTCCTCCTCTTCAGGCATTTGTGGCTCGGGTTCATATAAGGGAATGTTCCTTCTTACACATATGTTGTGCAGGATGGCACAGGTCAAAATTATTTTGCACACCATTTCTGGTGAGTATAGGAGGCTGCCTCCGGTGAGGCACCTGAATCTTGACTTCAGGATGCCAAAGGTCCTCTCGACTATGGTGCGTGTCCTTCTATGTGCCTCATTACAGGCACGCTCTGCTGCAGTGCTTGGGTTTGCAAATGGGGTCATGATCCATGGCTGGATCCCATACCCCTGATCAGCTGAAAGAGAAAATGAGTGAGAACATGTTGATGTACCTTGCACCATAAAAATCACTTTGCATGGCAGTTGTTCTCTTGTGTTGTCTGTGACGCATTGGTATTTGTGTTACTGTGTGGATTCCTAGGATTCTAGGATGTACCATCAGCATTGGGTTGTTTCCTTACCTGAACGGGTGTTTGGCTGTTGACCGGATGTCAGCAGTATTTTTGTAGCGTTGCAGTACAGTGTGTACTCCCTTGCATTGTGACTTGTGAAACAGGTGTCCCTGTGTCTTAACTGGGGGTGAGATGATACTTCCATACACAGAATCAATTCGACAGTGGTGGTAACACGGTTTTATCTATATACCTGGACATCCCATACAATTTCACATATGCAATAGTTTTAACCATCAGTGAGACCCTTACATTTTGCAAGGTGACAATGTGCAAAACATCTCCGTACGTTGTGAGCACTGACGTGTTAACAATTGACTATGCACTAATTTCACATGTGTGACAAGTTCAATGCAAACCTATTTCTCTGCCCTTGCCAAGACGACTCAGGTTGCAACGTGTACCTATACTACTGAACATGTTCCAGTTCCGATGGCTCTCTTGGTTGTGAGGTTGGCATTTAGAGTTTCAGAAGGTCCGTTTGCCAGTACATCTGTTGTGTGTGTGTTAATTTGTCGCAATGGGTATGTATAGGAATGTGCACTTTCAATATTGTCCCATCAATATGTGTTCTTCGCACAGTCCACTTTCTTCTTGGTCATGGGCAATGTGAGAGCAGGAGTGATGTGAGATATTGGTACAGCCTCAAAGATTGCACGTGACCTTCATTGGAGTCATCATCCTGCCACATGTGTCATGCTGTTTGACCTGCAGCAAAAAACATTACACACCCCTTACACAGTACGTATTGCTTTGAAGGGTGTGGGATTGAGTGTTATTGATGTGATATTGAAAGATTAATCTTCCCAAATGTACTGCCAGTTGGGGCCATGCCTTTGTGATTGTGTTGTTTTAAATGTTTTCCTTGTGTCTGCGGAGTGGCATCTGTTGTTATTTGGAACTGTAATTTGTCCCTAGGTGTGTCTCCCATTGGGTGAGGATATCAAACATGCCTAGTGGTGTCACAACCTCAGTGTGTTCCTGTCTACGTGTCGATGTCGTGGTGTATGTGTTGTGTGTCCTAGAGGGTTGCTGTGCAGTGTGTTTATAAGTAGGTTTCTGTACTTACCAACAAGTAGGCCATTTCCATATTGTCCATCCTGGAAGTGTTGATTGATGTTGCAGTGACGGAAGATGAATGAATCATGTACACTCCCAGGATACTTTGCCACGATGTTGGTGATCAAACCCCGGTGATCGACAATGGCCTGCACATTAATGGAGTGTGTGTGCTTCCTGTTGCGGTATAGATGTTCGGTTGCAGCAGGTGGCACAATGCGTAAATGTGTGCAGTCAATGGCACCAGGGACATGTGGGAAGCCATTCATTTGATAAAACCCCTGTTTTGTCTCCTGCTGCTTCTGCTGTGTGTTGCGGAAGCTGATGTGGCAGGGTGTGAGGGAGATGATGGCATCCAGTACCTTGGGTAGGAAGGTGGAGAATGATGGCTGTGAGATCCCAGCAACCAGGGTGCCAGTGGTTTGAAAGGAGCCACTTGCCAACATGTGTAGTACAGCTTGGTTTCTGGTGGAATGATGCGGGGTGTCTGCAAGCTGGGTTCCAACTGTGGCTCAATGTTGCGCAGCAGCTGCTGAATGGCTTGCCAGTTAAGCCTGTACCTCTGAATGATGTCTTGTTGGCGGAGTCCCAGAAGGGTTGTCCTGGTGCGGAATATCCTCTCCTGCCTTCTGTGTTGCCTTTGGGGTCCCTGCTGGTGTTGTGGAAGCTGCTGTTGTTGATCCTGTGCTCTGCGTCTGTGTGCATGCTGGATGAAAAGCACCTCCATGTCTTCCTTTTGGAGCTCTGCTGTTGCTTCTGTGTGTTTTCATTAAGTACAGGTGTGTTTGCCCCATTTTAACGCCTGCCCTGACCCAGGCATTATTTTTTTACGCAAATCGGGTTGTGTGTCATTTTTCGACTCCGCCTCCTGGCTGTGCATCATTTTTGCACGGTAGCATAAATAAGGCGCACAGGCGTTTAAGTCATTTTTTGGACGGGAACGCCTACCTTGCATGTCATTAACACAAGGCGTTTTTTTCTGCATCCAGAAAATGACGCACACGGCGGAATTTTGGTGTTCGCGGGCGTCAAAGTTTAAATATGGTTTGAAAGGAGCCACTTGCCAACATGTGTAGTACAGCTTGGTTTCTGGTGGAATGATGCGGGGTGTCTGCAAGCTGGGTTCCAACTGTGGCTCAATGTTGCGCAGCAGCTGCTGAATGGCTTGCCAGTTAAGCCTGTACCTCTGAATGATGTCTTGTTGGCGGAGTCCCAGAAGGGTTGTCCTGGTGCGGAATATCCTCTCCTGCCTTCTGTGTTGCCTTTGGGGTCCCTGCTGGTGTTGTGGAAGCTGCTGTTGTTGATCCTGTGCTCTGCGTCTGTGTGCATGCTGGATGAAAAGCACCTCCATGTCTTCCTTTTGGAGCTCTGCTGTTGCTTCTGTGTGTTTTCATTAAGTACAGGTGTGTTTGCCCCATTTTAACGCCTGCCCTGACCCAGGCATTATTTTTTTACGCAAATCGGGTTGTGTGTCATTTTTCGACTCCGCCTCCTGGCTGTGCATCATTTTTGCACGGTAGCATAAATAAGGCGCACAGGCGTTTAAGTCATTTTTTGGACGGGAACGCCTACCTTGCATGTCATTAACACAAGGCGTTTTTTTCTGCATCCAGAAAATGACGCACACGGCGGAATTTTGGTGTTCGCGGGCGTCAAAGTTTAAATATGGTGCACGGTTTGCAACGAATGTGCGTCAAACTTTTGGACGCACATTTGGCGCAAACAGAGTATAAATATGCCCCTCAGTTTCTCCACTCCCGGGGCCATGTTTAAAATACTCATAATCAATAGAGTTGTTAGTGAGCTTTCACATCTCCACAATCTCACCTGTACAGATGATTTCTTCATCCTCTTTTTGAGACTGAGAAATAGACGATGGTCCTGGAATCTCCTTCTCAGCTGCCTCAGACATTGCTGAAGGTGGAAAAGGACAGTGACTCCCTTTGAGCAACTGCTATGCTCTTTAAAAATAGTAGTCAGCTCTCTTGTTGCTAAGAAATAGGCACTTTTTGATGTGGCGGAAGCTAATATAAAGTTTCAACCGATAAGTACCATGGAATTCTTCTAATCTTGCCAGATTGTTCAGAGCTTCACAACAAGTCATCTGACTTTAGAGGAAGCTCCCCTAGGTGTTCTGTGACAACAGACTTGGGTTCAATTTCTCAGACCCGTTGTTTCAGAACAGTTTCAGTTCCCTATAATCCCACCTGCTAAAATACATTTAGACCCCAGCCTAATCCTAAACAACAATTTAATGTGGAATTAATGTAATTATTATATTTTCAATCCAGCCCAAACTGTCTAAGGTTTGTAGACTTCAAGTTGAGTCCAACGATTTATGACACACCCAAATGGTGAGTATAGTCCATATACTCAGTTCAGAGTTTGCAAACTCCTAATGGGAGCCCAGCAATCAGTTCACTAGTTCTTGAGCCCAGGGACTGTGCTTATACCTTGAAATGTGAATTCTACAGTGGTCAGCTAAGCCTTCTTGGGGTCAGGAGTACTTCCTGTGTTTTGTGTGCCCATGTAGCCAATAAAAAGAGGCCAACCACATGACTCTTGGAGAGCTGTTCCAGTAACTGAGTAGTAGCAGGTGTCAGGTACCCTTTACTGTTTACAAAAAATGTTGTCCCATTGGTCATAGATTTTCTACTATTAACATCTGAGGCAATAGTTTTGCCAACCATATGTAGGACTCAATATGTATATCAGATGATATTGTGACAACAATATACTGGCACCATACCTTAGTAACATGTACCTTCCCCAAGTGTTGTCAAAACGAATGGTATTACAATGAATGTGCCTTCACAGGGCATTTAGGATGTGAATACTAAGAACACACACATACAATGAGATTGGACATGTGGAGGCAAAAATAAACTAGAAAGTTTAGAAACACTATTTGTTACATGTATCCCTTTGTGGCGGACGAACCACAGTTCCTCTAACGTTCCCCTTAAGTTCCCCTTCTCCAGTAATTACAGGAGGAGTGTTTTAACATATCCAGAGACCCATACTTTCTATTTTTCTATGTGGCACAAGGCACTGTAAATTTTCATTTCCTTTACCTTTTCTGATCGGTTTCTTCAAGCCCCTAATGGTGAGAACATAGAGGGAATAAATGAAGATGAAATACTCTATTCATTGACCTAAGTACATCACGACAGCTGACTGCCAAGAGCCAGAGCCCCTGGTCCATGACCATGCAGAGAAATGACCAAGGCAGAAGAGTTCAAGTAGGTCAGATGATAAAAAGCAAGATCAGCTGAAGTGAACAGCTAGCATTAATAGCATTGCAGTCAGATTATGAGTACCAAACCAACCAAGACTAGGACTACTGCTGTTAGATCAGCAACCCCGACCAAATTTCTTTTTTTTTCTATTTAAATCAAAACACAGCCAGATAGTGTTGATGGAGAAATGTCAAATCATTTACTAGTATGGCTGAAAAACACCATGGGTGTGATTCACATACAACCACATTTGCACAGTATGGGTGGCATTTTGCAAACTGCAGTGTGGAATGATGTAGCTTAACACACTGGTCACATGATTTACTAATGGAAGCTGCATGGCCAGGAGATAAGTGCAAATGTTGCAATGCCTAGCCCTCCATGAACAATTTATTATTGGGATATACACAATACCTACTTGGTCCTAGATTCCCCATGATCTGCTTTGGTGATGGAAGAAGGTTCTGCAAGGACCTACAGATCCAAAACCTTTCACCTGCACCAATAATGGTATCCTTATTTGTTTTAGGTACTCATTTTAATATGCCTGCTCGAGAAATATGGGGTAAGCATGGTTGCATGTGCCAGCGACCAACTTGCTCATTTCTCTGAGCCATTCCTACCTTTGGTCAGACTAGTCACAGTTACACTCCTTCATTAATTAATAATGTGTACACAACTTTACACTGCAGATACACTGACCCTGAATGCTATTCACACGTTTCTGTTACCTGCCATTTAGACACACACGCATCTCATGTGAACTGGGCTTTCATATGTAGTTTTTGTTTTTTTAATTCACTTACACATGAGCAATGAATGTGCAGTTCAAAATACATTTCCAGTGTGCATTTTTCAATATATGTGTCATACCACTTTCGCTTTGGAAACACTATCCTCACCCAATCTTGTGCTACGGTAAACCAGGGGCATACAAAATGGATCCCACTTTGCTTTTGTAATAAATACTGTTATTCAAACATTAAGGGTGAACCACATTGTAGAATCTCCTCTTTGATGTCTTATATGTACCTCATATACTGTCTCACGTTGCTTTGATCATGAGGTTACTGCTTCACTCAAGCACAGCCTAAAGCATTTGATATTTTCCTATCTATGCGTCCACCCACTACTGTATGCTTTCAACCCCTGAGCAGATCAGCTGTCTTTGCTAAAGTATTGGTGTAGCAGTAGCCTAGCAATGCAAATACTGTTCACCTGATTCTAGTGCATATAAAACACACCTAATATAGCACTATCTCACAAATAATGTTGTCTAATTCTACAGTTTAGCATACTCAGATTGAGTGTTATCTCAAAAGCCTCCTCTGTATTAAAAAAAAAACCTGCATGGAAAATGGACCTTGACTAAACACTTTTGATTGTTGTCTCGCCTTTTTCTTTCTAATGACCTTATTCTCTGTCCTCTGCATGTCTCCTCCCTTTGAGCTCAGGACACTCTATGTGACATCTAGGTTTTCCTTTCTAACTATTATTTACTCCTGCAAATTGCTGACACCTGTTTCGGGGGTCACATCCGCTCTTTGTTTGAAAGTCATAGCCCCGCAATTTTATAATACCTAATCTCCTCTAGTTCATCTATTAATTTCGCAAAACATCTGCAGGAACTCACATACCTCCTCTCACCACTAATGATCACACCTACACCTAATAATGTAATCTCCCACAAAGTAACTGAAGCATGGTGTGGTCTACTTGACAACACAAGACTAATTCCAATAATCCAACAATAATCATTAATCACTTAATTAACCACTATCCTTGGGTTCCCGAGCAGCGTGCTGTCTGGACTAGTGCGTTTCAACATTTAGTCAGGGTTAATAAGCGCTATATAAATCAAACTACAATACAGTACTATAGCAACTCGGACCTAAAACTGTCCTATAGACCTTACCCATACCTTTCCATCGACCACTTTCTTTCAGTACAGAAATCGAAAAGCATGTTGTTTTCAATTTGAGTGCAAAAAAGCAGCAATCAAACTAAGCTAGTTTTTTCATGCAAAAAACTCTCCCTCACTGTACAGCACTTAAGTCAGCCTCAACTTTTCACACCCGCTTGCAGATTGACCACAGGCAAGCCTTTCAGAATTTTAAATGAGCTTTTGAAACGCTGCGTTCAAGAGAATATATTGCCTTCAAATTGTGCATGTATGCATGTTTATTAAATCATTACCGTCGCCTTGGGCCCTTAAAAATCGCGTGGACTCTTTCCACAGCGCAACACCGCGCGCTCACAACTCGCAATTAGACGAATAAATTATCCCCTTGCAGGTCAACTCGGAGAGAAGTACTAACTCACAGCTTGACGTTTGTATTAATGCACCGAGCACAAAAACGCAATCCCTGTCGGAATAAAGACAACCTGTGCTAAAGAAATAATGATGATTACCCGTGGCAAACACTGCTCGAACTATAACGTAGGTTGAGAAGCCCAGAAACCGAATAAGCGCACTTGTGAAGTGCTTTCCTCGGGCTGGTGTGTACCCCTGCACTGCAGTGTTCTTTCAATTATTTCCCTTCGCATTGAAAATTGGACGAGAAGTTGCCTGCAGAAGAAAATGGAGGGGGGTTTCTTTCTTCTTGCCTAGATTAATTTAGCATTATCTGAATTTCAGAATGGGCCAGCCTAATTAAAGTTCAAACTTCACTTGGCTTGCAGGCCGTTTTAAAATATCTTACGAAATGTTATTTATTTTTAGTCGCTTTGGAACCTGCAGCTACCTGGGTGAAGGGCAGAGCATGTGAAGAAACGTTCCTGACAAAAATGGTGTTCAGGAGCTGCCGACAGTGACTTACGAATCTGTGGAGCGTGGTATGCGTGTGCACCTGGAATCAGGAGTTACCTTTCTTCCTTAGCAGCCTGAGAATTTCAATGCAATGCAATGTGTTTCTCAGAGCAGCTTGCTGTCCCTTGCAGCTTCCTGACATTAACAAGCAGTGTCCCTTTAGAACCGTGGTGGGAGCATGCTGGTGTCTGCCTGCAGACACAACTGGGAATCCTGCACAGATTTACGTTGCTTTTCTGTGCCTCCTTTTACTCATGATTATCATGTCGACTCTATCGTGACACGCATGGGTATAAAAGGTATATAAAATAGAACCAGCCCCTTTCTAAATTCTCAAAAATTTGCCAAACCTGTGGGTGTATTCGCTTCACGATTCTAACCCTAAGTGGAGCTGTGGACAATGTACAGTAAGCCTGAGCTGATCGCAGAGACACCACTCATTAGAGGCCCCAGGGGATAATCTTAGCAACTGGGCCAGTTTCTGGAGTTCCTCCATTCTTGCTTCTTACTGAACTTTGTTAAAACCTCGTTTTTGAAATCCTAGTCTCTACATACCTTATATTGTATTTACATTTTCCTTCATTAGACCTTTCCTGTTGTTACCTTTGAGGCCCCATGCTAGAACTTTGGAAAGTGGAGTGCTAACCCTACTGAAACATTTTACTCTTGTGTGCATCTAATCCAAAGGGAGATGGGGCAGCAGCTTTTAGTCTCTCATTTGATGTGCATCACAATCCTCGTTTATTTGTGTCACCAGTCAACCATTCTATCTCCAGGAACAAGCACTTGCCACCAGAAGAACAAATGCATCAACGTAAGTTCAGGTAAAGCATTCCTCTGTAAGTGATTTTATCTATATCTATATATATATACATATATATATATAGGCTACAGGGACGTTATTGTTACGTTGACGACTTACCCATACAAAACCATAGACATTTGACAATTATAGTTGTATTTATCCTTATGTATGTTTTTCAATGTTATTTGTTCCTCCTAACAAGATATGACAAACAAAATGGCAGCCGCAAATTTCCTCCTCGGTTGCAGCCAGTCAATCAGGGCCTTGCTTTTCCCCTGGATCCGCGGATCCACACAGGTGGATCCAGAAAGGATCCATGTCCCTAGGTATTTAAATGTATTTTTTCTTTAATAACTCCAAAACTACTGAACAGATTGCTTGCTGTTGTTGTTTGGCCACGTGGCTGACGGCCATTTTGTGCAAATAGCCTGTGTTCTTTTGCTATAGGCTTGCATGTGTTCTTTGTTCTCCATGCCTCCTAGCTCGTTCTTTGACTTCGTGGCTGGTGGCCGTTTTGTGTATCCAGCCAGTAACATAAGAGCATTAACAAAAAAAAAATTTAAACAGAATATTGTTTTCTGCCTTAGCTGAAAAGGCACTGCCTTCGTATTAAAGGAAAAACTTTCAAACATGGTGAGACAGCCAGGAGATTGTTATCCCTGGAACTGAAACAAATGGAGACCAAATCTGGAATACTGGGAATATATGTTTCCCTAGGAAGACATATCTTGCACCCACTAGATTTAATGAAAGAATTTGCATTCTTCTTCTCCTAAGAGATGGCATCATATGTCCTCATGAGTAAGACATCAAGGAATGTATGTCCCTGCCATGCCTCACTTCAAAACAGCAAGATGAACTTGATCAAGAACTCTCTGATACTGAGATTGCAGAAGTCTTCAAATCAATATCAACAGGGAAAGCTCTGTAAGAGGATGGATAAGTAACACTCACCATCCTTCCAGGCTAGAGTTAAAAAATTGAAATAACAATAGTCCCCAGGCTTAGTTACGGTTTCACCACAATGCCTATTGATATTCTACACATGCTACTTTGTGTGTGGGATATAAATAGACATCATGGTGAAAACATAAATACAATGATGCCTATTTGCCACCATATCAAGGACTATGGCCCTCATTATGACTTTGACTTCCATGAAGACCGTCAAAGCCACGGGCATCAGAAGACCGCCAGTGCTGGCAGTCTTCCGCCCACCATATCACAGGTACTGCCAGATTTCTGCCACACTTTGGGTGGAAATCTAGTAGTAGTCGTGCTGGAGGGCAGAGGCACTCTGGCGGTTCCATCACCGGCCCGCCCCACCAGTAGGACACAGCCTGCTGTATTATGGATCATAATACGGCTTGGCGGTGTCCTGCTGGTAGGGTGCTGCCGGTGGTAGAAGCACCCCTTCCCTGCTGGATGACCTTCTCCCTGGAACAAGTAAGGTGCTCGTCTGACAGGGGTGGGTGGTGGGAGGTTGAAGGGTGTTGTGTGTGCGTATGTGAATGCGTGGTGTCTGCGTGTGTGCATGAATGTGTAAATGCGTGGTTGTAAGCATGTCTGAATGTTGAAGTGAGTTTGCGTGTCTGCATGTAAGTGTGTATGCATGTGTGTATGCGAGTGTGAGTGTTGTGGTGAATGCGTGTTTGTCTCTGAGTGAGTATGCATGTTTGGATGGGTTTTAGAATGCGTGTATGAATATTGTTGTGAATGTATGTATGGATGCGTGAGTGAACGTGTGTATGATTGTTCTTGTAAATGTGTGTTTGGTTGCGTGAGAGTGAAAGTATGTCTGTAAGTGTAGGTAAATGGGTGTGTGCGTTGTGCATGTGGATGCTGGGAGGGGGGCCCTGGGTATGGGAGGGCAGTAGGGGGCAGGGGAAAGCGGGAGGGGGATGATGTGTATGGAGGGGGAGTCTAGTGCTTGCTGGGGGGTCGTCTACCTGTGACAGGGAAGAAATTCCCTGTCACTGGTAGCCTTTCCACCATAGTTCATAGTTTTCGTGGTGGTGCTACCACCGGTGGTCTTCTGTGGACTGCCGGGTCGAAGATGATCATCTCCAGCCCGGCAGTTCCAACTGCCATGGGGTAATGAGTGGAGAAGTGGCGGGTTGGGCAGTCTGCACCACCAGCCGTTGGTGGTAGTGAGACCACCACCTTTTCCCTGGTGGTCAAAAGACCGCCAGGGTCAAAATGAGGGCCAATGTTTGGGGTGGAAACTCTCCACAGCTGACAAAGTCCAAATTATTTGCTGTTACTGTCTTGAGGGGACTGTGCCTGCTCCCTATTAAATTGCATTATAAATCACATTTCTCCCAGTTGGAGTGCCAGATTTGAGGATGCTTGAAGGACACCAACATATTGATGTTACAGCTACCCGGGTTTTATATAGATACCAGAAGTCCACTACAGGACATGAAAATCTGTTAATTCTGTCAGCGATTGTAGATGAATTCACTGCCTACTATGCTAGGGTATACTCGCGAGTGGACAAACCCTCAGGCCTAACCTGGCCTCTTTTGTGATGGACCTACCAACCCATCACCTTACTACAGTGGACAGGGACTCCCTGGAAGAGGAGATACCAGTGAAAGAGCTGGGGGAAGCTCTTTCTTAACTGCAGCCCTGAAAAATCACAAGCCCCAATGGGTTTCCTGTGAAGTTCATAAAGGCATATTAGTCACGACTAGGCACAGCGATGATGGAGGTCTTCAATGAAGTGCGACAGGTGGTCCAGCTGCCCCGACCTGCGCACAGCCGATATAATAGTTATATCCAGAATTAGGTCAACCGCCAACCCACTGCTCCTCCTTCCACCCTATCTCTCTCTTCAGTGTTGAGGTGCAGACCTGGGCAAAAGCCCTAGCCAATCAACTATTGAAGGTGGTGGAACAGTTGGCCCACCCAGATCAGACTGGTTTTATACCCAACCGAGCTACAAGAGAATATTTGTTGGGTCCAAAACATCATAGGACTGGCACCAAGAAAACCAGGGGAGAAGACTCTGCTTCTGGTCGACTTCCACAAAGCATTTGAGTCAGGTGGGTGGACCTTCCTTTTTGCTCTCCTCACCAACTTAAATTTTGCCCGCTACATTAGCTTTGTCAAATTACATTACAGAGATTCTCGAGCCAAGTCTGTGTGGGGGAAAGTGGCTTTTCACATTTTCCCCACAAAGCGGGGCACACGATACTGCTCTATTTGTCCCCTGCCCCTTTCTTTGCCCTGGCCACTAAACCTTTGAGGGAGTGGATATGAATGGATGCTCTGGTCAGGGGATTTGAGTGGGATCAGGGAGTTCTGACGAGATAGCCCTGTACAAGTACAACATCCTCATCTTCTTTTCTGAGCTGCATTGGTCGGGCCCATAGGCCATTCAGATCTTGTAGATTTTCAGTGAGCACACTGGCTTGTGTATCAGCATGACCAAATCCTCCCTGTACCCATTAAGGGGACAGATACACCCAGCGGCCTAGGCAGATGGCCTGTGGGTAAGTATAACGGACTTCTTATACCTGGGAGTCTATATTACTGAAGACAGCCTGAGGGCTTGGAACGAAAATCTGCAGCCTCACCTGGTTAGACTGAAGACTGACTTTGGGAATTATTTCTATTTTGGCAGAGGGGTTACTTCATCACAAAGTGGCGTATATTCCACCCACGGTATTACAAGTTACATAGGCTATAATAGAATTGTAATACGGTGGACGGAATATCTGTCACGTTTGTGACTAGAGTAACCCCGTCCGCCAAACTTTAAATCAGGCCCTTTGACTTTTGGACCCACTCCTCTTCTCCATGATAGGCATATCAGTGATCTACAAGATGGTTGGTCTCTCCTGCCTAATGTACCAGCTACAAAACTTCCCATACTCCACACCCAAGACCTTCACTGGTCTGGATGTGGCCTTATGGCTCTTCCACTGGAAGGGGCAGCTCCCCATAATCGCACTCACCACATGTTACAAGATCACCTTTGATGGCGTCTGCCCACGTCTGCCATCCTCTCATATTATAGAAGTGCTCATCTGATAGTTCTTAACAAAAGGTTCTACGGGAGCACCGACAACCCGGCATACTGCATGGAGAAATGGGACATGCACATCACCCATTTCCTATATGGTGGCACACTTCCTCCACCACTTCCACCTGTGACAAGGGTGGTGCTGTAGGTGTGGTGTAATGCCCTCCGGGTGCTGGAGTGGCATTAGCGTCTGATGAGGGAAACCTCATTGTGGACTGGATGCTGGCTCCCACAGGTGACTGACAAGAGGGCTTTTACAGTTGTGATCTCATAGAGATCTTGGTTCTCAAGGACATTGTTACAGGGACAACCATCAAATCATTTACCAACCTCTAGGAGGAATACTAAGTCCACAATTTTCAATTCTACCAATTTCCACAGCTTAGATGTGCACTGCAACTTTATCTCTTGGGCATGGAGGAGATTCCTGAACTTAACCCTCTTGCAGCTCCTTAGCTTCTTACTCTGCCCATCAGACATGAGATGTTGTTCATATATAAGTTGCTAGTTATCAAAACACTGAGTCCTTTTGGGCCCGGGGGGCAACATAGACATGAGATCTTGAAGAGATCAATGACAACGACTGGCAGGAGGCCCTGGGTTCCCCAAAAGAAGCATGCATTGTAGCACAATACCACCTAATACAGTTCAAATATCTCCACAGAGCCTACCTTACAAGTTTCAAATGATGGCTCATGGGTGTGATTATCTTCCCGACTTGCCTGTGCTGCTCTAACCATCAAGGAGAATTTCTTCATATGGTGTGAGGGTGCCTGGCTCTTGTCCATTTCTGGGATGGCATTCTGGCCTGTCTGGAGAGAATCCTGGTGTGGCCAATCCCATGCAATCCCAAACTGGTTCTGCTGCATGTCTCAGCAGGAATTGAGGGCAACAGACCAAGAAACCACTATTGTGGATTAATTTTGTGGTAGCGTAGCCCCATTCCTAGTGGAGTGGAAAAAAGGACTTGACGGATGCATGAACCTGGAGAGGCTAGTCTACGCGGCTAGTGGTTGCCCTCAGAAACATTGGAAGATCTGAGAAGAATAGGGCTATCATCCTTGTACCGCATGCTACCCTCTCATTAGAGCAGGGATCTTCAAACTGAGGGGTGGGCCCCCCTAAGGGGGCCTCAAGTGATCCCAAGGGCAGGTCCCAGGCTCTGGCCAAAAGAAGCATTATGCAGATAATGCTGCTTTTTATGTAGAAAAGCACTTATTGCAGTTTTAAAAAGGTAAGAGAACTTAACTGCAATGTTTAAATAAATCTAAACATATTTAAACATTTCCAACTTAATTGAATAATTGTGAAAAATTCTGAGGAGGGGCCCAGAGATTTTTTTTTCTCCATCTGGAGGGGTGCAGCATTAAAAAGTTTGAGAACCACTGCACTAGACCTAGATACTCAGGTGCATACTTACAAAGCTGGATGTAAGGGGTCACTGCACAGCCTATATCTGGGGATGGGGATGTGGGTACTTGCCAGTCTGTGAGTCTGGGGACCAGGTGCAGGATACGTGCAGCAGTCATTCGTCTTCTTTGATTAGTGATAAACTCAGTTGTTGGAAGCACCAGGGCTTGAAACTATGGTGGTCATTATGACCCTGGCAGTCTTCTGACCGCCAGGGCAAATGTGGTGAGGACCGCCAAATTATGAGTGTGGCGGGTTGGCCTCTGCCAACCCGTGACATCTTCACTCATACCGCCAGAGGGGTTGGACGTGCAGGGGTGGAGATGTTCATCTCCAACCTGGCGGTCCACAGCAGGCCGCTGGCGGTATTAGGAGCCACATTTCCACCAGGGTTTCTGCAGAGGTAGCACCGCCACGAAAACCATGGCGGAAAGGCTACAGGGGACAGGGAATTTCTTCCCTGTCATCGGTAGATGACTGCCCCACCCCCCCAGCAAGCACTAAACCCCGCAGCCACCTTCAGGCACGGAGCCCCCAACCCCCTCCAGGTACAGCACCCCCTTCCGCCCTCCCCGCATACATGTACACGCACAGATACCCACACATACCATGCATTCACTCATTCACCTACACTTACATACATGCATTCACTCACAAGCATCCATACTTGCAATCACCTCAGCACTCATACATGCATTCAAGCACACATGCACACACCCATCTAAACACACATAAACACATGCAGACAAACATGCACACTCACACCCATACAAATACGCATACTCACATGCAAACACACATTCACCACAACAGTCATACTCTCAAACACACACAAACACACTTACATGCATACATGCACTCACTTCTACATTCAGACACACATACAACCACACATGCACACATTCATGCACACATGCAGGCAATACACACTCACACACGCACACATAACACCCTCCCACCCCCTCCCCTGTCAGACGATCAAATTACCTGGTCCGAGGAGAAGGTCATCCAGCAGGAAATGGGCGCTTCCACAGCCAGCAGTTTCCTGCCATCAGGACCCCGCCACGCCGTATTATTGCACATAATATAACAGGTGGAGTCCTGATGGGGTGGGGCCGATGGTAGAACTGCCACAGCACCTCCGCCCGCCAGCATGACTACTGCTGGATTTCCACCGAAAATGTGGCAGAAATCCAGTATTACCTGTAATGTGGAGGGCAGAAGACCGCCAGCACTGGCGGTCATCTGGCACCTGTGGCTTTGGCGGTCTAAAGCCATAATGAGGGCCTTTGTCTATTTCTATAAACAGTGTATTATTGATGTTACTTTTGTTAAATTGGCAATACAATATGTTATAAAAATTCTGTTCCTTCTGGGGTTGACATAAATATGGTCCTCCTCACATACATCAGCAGGTAAGAATAGATTGTTAGACACTAGTGCTCGGTTATTGAGCAATGTTGAAATACTCATATGGTTGTTGCACATTTCCCTGGCATGCTATGTTCTCTAGAAGACTTCTGACCAACAAGCAAATTCCATCCAATTGTTCTTTGAAATCATTTGCAGAACTAGGAACAGGATTACAAATTGGCAGTGATCAATATTGTAAATACTTGCAACTATGACATTGTTTAGTGAACAACATAGGAAAGGTAGCATTCGGTCAATTAAATTAAATTTTACATATCCATCTGGTATCATGAGGGAACTACAAAAAGCTGATCTCAGGACTACATGAAACTATGGTAGGAGAATGGAAAGCACATTTCCAGAAGAGCTATACTGAAAAATATTGGTAAAAGCTATTCAAGACCAATCACAGGTGAGAGATCCCACTCAAGTTCAGCTTTTTAAAGATTCTACAGAACTGATATTGGTCTCCTATAAGCTACACAAAGGTGAATATAGCTCCATTTCCAGTTGTTTGGGTTGTGGTCATGAAGAGGGAGCATGACTTACATTCTCTTGTCTTGTCTCAGCTTACACTCCTGCAGTCTGTTTATTTAGAACCTGAATAATCAATTATACGTTTGTAGTGACATTTAAGTTCCTATTATTCTCATACTGCATACCCTTATCATAAATCTTACAGTATCAACTCCTGGATTTTAAAGGGTTATTTAAAGTCTTTCTTACCATCACAATTCTATTTCGATACACTACATTCTGTATGCAGGTCGACCTTCTGCAGCTATATAGGATACAGGGTTCTAGTTATATAGGGTAATTTCTGAGTCAGATCTATTTTGATTGGAAAAACATTGTTATGTTTATATTTAGAATTACAGATGGCTAACAGTGAATTTGGGAGATGTTTTTAACTGAGGGGGTTCTGAGTGACATAAAATAGGCAACAACAGCAAGATCAGGTTCAGGCTGGACTTGGCCTGGCAGTTCTGCCTGGACTGCTCCCATTGGAGGAGGGTAAATACTAATTTGCATATGCTGAGTGAAAACTGTGATGACATGATGTGCAAAATAATGATGGAATGGGATGCGGCCCTGAGTTATCACCAGTGGCAAAGATTCATTCAAACATCACATTCATCACTTTTTTGTATACTTTAGGGTTTTACCATAAGTGGGACGGATATGCCCAGTTGTCGATCACATACACACTTTGTCAATGGAACCAATCTACACTTGCTGATGAGCCCTAACCAGGGCAAAACCCACCCTGGGTTGCTTGTGTTCCAGTACAGGATGGATCTGGCTTGGCAATTCGAGCTGGACTGTTCCTACTGCAGCATGGTCAGGATTGATTTGCATGTGGTTGGGTCCAGACTGAGGTGACATGCTGTGCAAAATAACAATGGACTGGAATATAGACCCAAGTGCTTATCAGTGGCTGAGATTAATTAAATCATTCCATCTATCACTTTTTTGCATACTTTAATATACTTTCTAAAATTGGCAGTTTCAGAATAGTAACTTAAAATCTGACTTTACCCTTAAAGAAGATTATAATGTACAATTCAAATGAGTGTAAGTTGTCTCTCTCTATCTGTTCCCAAACTAAAGTTAGCACTTATTAGGTGTAATAAAGTAGCCCAGTTTTAATCTTTGTAAGACTTAACCTTGCTATAGTGAAAAACGACTTAAGGATGTTTTCACTGACAAGACATGTAAAATGTAAGTACTCATGTGCTACTTTTTAAAAATCATGCATCCTGCCCCATGAGACATTAGGACCTTCATAAGGTATGACTTCTAAGTATTAAAAAGGAAGGGTTAGGCCTGGCAACAGGTTTATTTTGGCAGATCAAAAAGGTATTTTTAAACTGCACTATAGGCTGCAGTAGCAGGCCTGAGACATATTTTACAAGTGGGTTGTACAATGAGTCCTGCAACCCATTTGTACCATTTAACTTACAGGCCCTCTGTACATGTAGTACCGTATAATAGTGACTTATACATAAATTAAAAAATCCAATTAGATGTAAGCTAATTTTACCCTGTTTAAAAGTGAGTCACTTTACCACTGGTTAGTGGAGTCCTCAAAGCCAATAAAAAAGGTTTCAGTAAAAGAAGGCAGAAATCTGGGTTTGGCCATGCAGAAAGAGGCAGGTCTAACAGGCTGCAACCAGATAATTATAGTAAATCAACAGGAAATATGGAACGTCAACAAAATGGTAATTGCTTTGATGAGTGGATCACCAAGGGGCTGGGGTGGCAGAGGCAGCACCTTTGCTACCTCAGCAGCAGCTGGCCTTCTATATATAGAGATCTCTATGTATTTTTTGCCAAAAGTTCTGCTGTCAACATGGCCTTAGCAAATTTGCCTAAACCATAAAATTATTGCCAGCCTTGGTGCATGGAAGTTCAGCAGATATTCATTCAAGACAAACTCTCTATGCAAGGGGCTCGTGTTTAAAAAGAAAATCAGCGCCTCTGACACACCTGACATTTTTTTTTCTTCCTGGAGTGTGAGTGAAGTTGATCACATCTTCCTTCTGTACATGCCAGCCTCAGGGTGGATAAAAAGCAAAGAAGGCATTGGAGAGCCATGGCCCAAATTGGGAAGGCCTTCAGATGCCATATCTGCATCCAAATGGCAGTGGTTGACACGCCGTTAGGCGTCTTCTGAATGCTGAACCAGCTAAGCATACGTGAGAAACACTGTGCTTCTGCCAACCCGAGAAAGTATTGATGCTTTTTGGCACATGTCTTTTAACATACATCTTTAAAAAGGCATATGCTCTATTTCCTCAGAGGGGAAAAATTGAAGAGACAATAAAATGTTGCTGTAAGTCATGCTCGTCACTGGTACCGCAGCCCCTTACTGAGGCATGCACACATTCCATTTGTGGATGTAATGAGGGAGCCATGAACGATTGAAAGACAAATCACTGATTACATCACCCATGCATCTCTAAACAATGGCCAGTGTCTTACTCTTCCACCTTGAGGCCCTGATTGCACACATTTTCTCCAAATATGTATTTAATTTTGATTGATTTTTTTGCTTTAGAAATGCTTGCATTAAACCGATTAGCAGCAATTGATCTAGACAGATCTAGATATTCCAGTGTACCGGAAATGATTGACTACACACTGGTTTGGAATATTGCTAGCTTTACTGGAGATATTTTCTTTCCTCTATTAAAATGGAAGGATAATTTGTACCCATATTTTGTTATGTCACACATGCTGCAGCATGGATACACTTAAAAGGCAAATTAGAGCTGCAGAAATACCTACTTAAATCAGAGGAGGAACCTGTGTAGCAGACCAGGGTGTATGTTACTGACCATGAAACATAACATAGCAATCTTTTTGGCAATGCACTTGTTTAAAACCAAAGACGTTTCTTGGCATTAATATGATTCAGTAGTGCTCATTTTATGAAATTTTACAAGAGGAGCAATTGAATGGGCACATCACAATCTGAACCTGTGACCAGAATGTTAAACACAAACTCATGTAATAGTTTCATTAGCCACAACATGGTAAGATTTAAGTACTTGCTTAGAACATTTTGTGATCCCAGATAAATCCTTGTATATCCTTATGCCTCACTACCTTTACCTTCATGTTTTGGCAACACAAAGAAATTAGCTAACCACCAGCATTGATTACTATGTTCAAGTTGCTAATTATTTACCGCAAACCTATCTTGAGAACAAGAGAATGAATGCACATTGATGGTGTGGGTTTAGTGCTGAGGGAGGATAGACGATTGAGCTCATAAAGTTGTGATTTCTACACATGAATAACACATTCAAGCTGCATTTTATCTGCATTAAATTTCACACATATTTATAATTTTAAATCGATAGAAAGGAAGTGTTTTCCCCAAATCACACGATTATCAGTCAGATGCGGGATCTAGGATAAAAATTTAGATCCTTAAGTCAAGAGTGTAACCACTATTAATGTCACAGGAGAATTAAAGCATTGCACAATGTTAAACCTAGGTAGCATATACAAGACTAAAACTTCTATTGCAACAATACAAAACATCAGGAAAAGCATATGATTGTTGGTCATGAGAAGTAAACTCTGCTGCCTAACAATATAAACTAAACTCTAACCATCCTACTACTAAATATATTTAAGATAGGTTGGCAAACAGAAATTCAGTACAATATTCTGTTAAGAGAGGGGTGATGGCATGAAGCAACATTAAAGTATGAGGTCGGTAACTCAGAAGCTTCCGTTCAGCTCTAAAGAAAGGAAAGGGTCTGAATTGTCACTAACTAAACCCTCCTTAAATCACAATTTCCCAGGACTATGGCATCACATTTGAAGCTTCTTGAATGAAACCCTAATTAAAATTAATTGGAAGTTACAATTTTCAACCCCTGAAGCATCCCATCTTGATTCTCTTCAGTCTCGGCAAATTGAAAAGAGTTACGACTGCCAAGCTTTCATAGCACTCCTCTTTTCATCCTTGCATAGTCCGTCCCAGACTTTCTTTGGTTTAGCGCACAATGTGCTTCTTGACTCAGTCTCCGCTTCTAACACCTGCATCACAAGGAAACTTTTAAGAAAAACAAAACTGCAAAGAAAGATAAATGGAAAAAGGAAATTATGGCCATCATTACAACACTGGCAGTGGGTGATAAAGTAGCGGTAATACCGCCAACAGGCTGGCAGTAATTACTGCCAAATTAGGTCCATGGCGGTGATATCTCCCATAGACAGTCAATGTACCACACCATCCGCTAGCGCGGAAACAACAGCCACCACGGCGGTATCAACCAACAGCCAGGCGAAAGACAAAGTACCTCCCACCATATTTTGACACAGGAAACTGCCACCTTTTCTGGGGTGGTACCAACACCAAAAAACGCTGGAGGAAACAGAGCTCAGAAATGAAAGGACTCACCATTTGAGACATAGGGAAGAACCACGCTGCCGTGGAACCCGAACTGCAAGTTTTCACGATGATCTTCTACGTTAAGCTCCACCTGGAACACCAAGACCGACGAAGACGATGGCGGTGAGTACAGCCATCTAGCACACAAACGAGGGAGGGAGGAAAAGGAGAGTGACACACACACAAACGCACGACACACACCCAACACACACACCATACACACAACCAGCTGCACAAGAAAAACAATTTGTCCCCGAAAAACGACAGAATAATGCAAGGACAACAGGAATTGACTAAAATGATTGTAATCAGATCAACATCAAAATTAATAATTCGATTTGGCAATGAAACCGATATGTACACATGCACAAAAAAGGGACACTGCCCAGTCCAAAGTTCAAAGGGCCCACATGGCCACAGGGTACAGTCTAAGGCCCAACTCGAATCCTGAACACACCCAGATAGAACACTGCAGGGGCATCAGTTTGTAAATAGGCAGGTACTTCGGGGGGGACCTCAGTCGGATGCAGGACCAAGCCCACTGGTTCTGGAGGGGGCAACATGACCATTGCTTTGTCCTGGGGAGTGCAAAGGCACAGTCCCTGGAGTGGGTGTCTTTCTCACTGGTTCTGGAGGGGGCAACGTGCCCATTGCTTTGTCCTCGGAGTGCAAGGCCACAGTCTCTGGAGTGGGTGACTAACCCACTGGTACTGGAGGGGGCAACATGCCCATTGCTTTGTCCTGGGGAGTGCAAGGCCACTGTCCCTGGAGTGGGTGTCTTTCCCACTGGTTCTGGAGGGGGCAACATGCCCATTGCATTGTCCTGGGGAGTGCAAGGGAACAGTCTCTGGAGTGGGTGACTTGCCCACTGGTTCTGGAGAGGGCATCCCGCACAATAGCCCCTGGAGAGTGGACTACATGGCGTCCGCTGGCGGTGATGGCTGCATGGTGGTGGTGGTTGGGGGAGGCTCCTGTACAGCCCCTGCACTCAGTGATGGCTGCATTGTGGTGGTGGTTGGGGGAGGCTCCTGGGCAGCCCCTGCAATCACTGATGGTTACACATCCACAGCTGGTGGTGGGGACCCTGTGACAGCTGGTGGTGGTGGCGGTGTTAGCCTGACAGCTTCCGCTGGCGTAGAGTGCCTCTTCTCCTCCTGCTCATGGTTCAGGGGTCCCTTACCCTTCCAGGCAGGGGTGGATGGGCTCTTCCCCTCTCTGCCTGGTGGTGCAGGCTCCTTCCCCTTCTTCACAGCTGATGCTGGCTCCTTCCCCTTCCTCACAGCTGCTACAGGCCCCTTCCCCTTCCTCACAGCTGGTGCAGTACTCTTCCCTTTCATCCCTGGTGGTGTTGGCTCCTTCCCCTTCAATGTCGTAGATCTTGTATCCTTACCACCACGAGTAGGTGTTGCTACCACTGTCCCCGTGGACTGTTTGGCTGAGGTGCTGGGCTTTGTCCTTGGCACCCTGCCCATACGTGCAGGACGGGGGGAAGGGTAGGGACGAGGTCAAGTTGGGCAAGGAAAAGCCTTTTAGGGAGGCTGGGGCGGTAAGAGGACAGAGTAATGGGAGTGGATGATGAGGGAGTGGTTGTCGGAGGTGTATGTCTGCTGGATTTGGGTGCCGGTGCATGGGCTGTATGCTGATGTTAGGTGGATGGCTGTTGGGTGTCTGAGTGCTTGTGTTTGTGTCCTTTAGGAGGGGGTGGACAGACACGGTGGGAGAGGACACAGGGGACACGTGCATGGATGTTATGGATGTGTCTGCCAATGAGGTGTGTGTTCTGCTTGGTGTGGTGATGCTGGTATTGGATGTTGATGTACTGCATGTAGGTGTGAATGTGAAGGTAACTCGGAGGGAGGTGGAGGAAGAGGAGGAGGGGGAGACAGTGGAGGCTGTGGATGTTGTCGTGTTTGCAACAGTATGGTGCTTGTGTGAGTGCCTGTGGGATTAAGTGTGGTGCTTGTGTTTGCCTGTGCCACTCTTGGGTATTGCCTTGTTTGCATGCTCGTCTGTTTGTGTGCTTGGGATGGGTTGAGGTTGAGGAGAATGGGACTGGGAAGTGGGAGTTGGTGGGGGACAGTTGAAACAGGGATAATGGCTTCCATCAGAGAGGAGGCCAGACCCTGAATTGATCTCTATTGACCCACCAAACCACCATGAATGCCCTCCAGAAATGCACTGCATTGCTGCATCTGGGATGCCAACCCCTGGATGGCATTCACAGTGGTTGACTACTCTACAGAGATGGATCTCTGGAGGTCAATAGCCTCCTCACTCAGGGCAGCAGGGCTCACTGGGGAGGGCCTGAGGTGCCTGGGGCAAAGGAGATGCCCACCCTCCTGGGTGAGTGGGCACGGGCAACTCGATGAGGGGCTATTGGGGCGGTGGTGCTGGTACGGGGGTGGCAGCTGTACTTGCAGCTGGGGTGGTCACAGAGGTGTCCACCACCACCAGGGAGCTCCCATCGGAGGAGGTATCTGAGTCTGTGTTGTCCCTTCCAGTCTCCGCTATGGTGCTCCCCTCTCCCTCCGTCCCACTGGTTCCCTTGGCGTCGGTGGACTCTGCCTCCAGGGTCCTGTGGGATGCAGCGCCCTATGTTGCCGGTGCCTCTGCTCCTCCGCCAGATGATACTAATGCACATAAGGACAGGATGACAAAACAAGAAAGGGGGGGGAGAGACAAAGGATACACTGGGTCAATGACTGCACCAACACCACCGTTGGCGTACATAGCACTATCACACACAGGGAATAGGCCTACACACTATGCATTGCACTACCAGTGATATGGCTAGTCACCAAGGCATGAGGATGAGCACACACCGCCAATTTCAGCACACCTGGGTCCCACGCAGACCTGTCTAGAAGTGAATACTAACAAGCTAGGTTACCTGTGTTTGCCATGCAACCCTTAGCCTTCAGAGGACCTACGCTGCTATGTCTGGCCTGGCCTTAGGGGCACCCACTAACACACAACCACCACCCGGATACCACCCCACCACCCATTAGTTGTAACTATACCCACTGTACTCACCCCCTTGTGGCTGCTGTGATGCCCTCAAGCGCCCATCCAGCTCAGGGTAGGCCACTGCCAGTATGCGGGCCATCAGGTGGGTCATGGTCTGACGGGCACCGCTTCCTCTTTGGGAGGCCATCCCCAGATGGGCATCAGTGTACTCACCTGTTGGTTTGGAGGCCCATACAGCAGTCCGTACTGGGGTAGGACCCCACCCACCAGTCGCTCCAGCTCCTTAGAAGTGAAGGCTGGGGCCCTTTACCCGGTCACATGGGCCATGGTAGGTTCCATACACAGGTGACAGCAGCACATGCAGCATAGGTCTTCTCCTGTGGAAGGTCAGGAAACAAGTGATGATTGAGAAATAAAATGACAGTCACGTCCGCGTTTGTGTATACCGTCACCTCCGACGTTCATCCCCGTTGGCCCCTGTACCCAATAGGGCCCAATATTATCCAATGAATAATTGCACAGCGGTTCATGACTTTCTACCGCCATGGCGCACAATGTCGGGAGAATTACCTGACTTCCACCTGTTCCTCACACAGGACAGGCGGTCGCCATTTAATGGGGGAGCAGGCCTATTGATAATTGCTGAGTTACAGGATTAAAACCACATACTTTTAAATTCCACCGTCCCAAAACATGATTGCACAATGTGGACTGCTGTTGCGGTATAGTTGTTCAAATTGTGACAGCCTATTCACTATTGTGTTCCTTAGATACCTACTGCTGTGGATGAATATGAGGTGGAGACATAGCCCTGTGTACAGACCCCTGGTGGACTTAGCTACACTGAAGGACAGGCACATAATACTCCCCTGTAGACTGGACAGGGCCACAATCACAGAGCTGTGTGCCCAGTTGGAGCCTGACCTGATATCAGCTATCTGTCATCCCACTGGGATCCCCCCTCTTGTGCAAGTTCTATCAGTGCTCCATTTCCTAGCAACTGGTTCTTTCCAAGTGACAGTGGGCTTGGCAGCTGGAATGTCACATCCAATGTTCTCAATAGTGCTGGCAAGAGTCTTGCCCGCCCTGATAAAACACATGTACAGCTACATTGCTTTCCCCAAGGTGGACGTTTTGGCCACTGTGAAGGCTGGGTTTTATGCAATGGGACATATCCCCAATATAATTGTGGCGATTGACGGTACACATATTGCGTTTGTACCCCAGCAAAATGAACAGGCGTACTGGAATCATAACAGTTTCCACTCCATGAATGTGCAGATGGTGTGCCTGGCGGACCAGTACATCTCCCACGTCAATGCTAAGTGTCCTGCGTCGGTGCATGATGCCTTTGTCCTGAGGTATATCAGCATCCCAAATTTGATGGCCCAACTACAGAGGCACAGGGTGTGGCTTATAGGTGAGCCTTGGTCCCCACCCAGTGTATGTTGGTGTATGCCTATGCTGTTGTCCAAATAGGATAGTGCATGGCTAAATTTTGGACCTCAATATTTGCAGGTGACTCTGTTTACCCAAACCTATATGTGGCTGCTGACCCCTGTGAGGAATGCTAGGACAAGGGCAGAAGAATGTTATAATGAGGTACATGGGTGAATCAGAAGGATAATTGAGAGAACCTTCGGCCTCCTGAAGGCCAGGTTCAGGTGCCTCCATCTGACAGGTGGATCACTGTGCTACTCACCTGAGAAGGTCTGCCAGATAGTAGTGGCATGCTGCATGTTGCACAACCTGGCCCTCAGACGCCATGTACCTTTTCTGCAGGAGGAGGAGACTGGAGATGCCCCTGTGGCAGCAGTGGACCCTGAGGACAGTGAGGATTAGGAGGCAGAGGATGAGGATGTGGACAACAGAACATTAGTGATCCGTCAGTACTTCCAGTGACATACAGGTGATATAGTGCAACTTCACATTTCTATAAATATAGTTGTATTCTGTGTGGCATTGGCATGCTGGCTTTACCCATTTGTTTCCTCTACTTAATGTTACATATGGATTGTCATTTTACAGATGTTGGTGATAAGACAACAATGTCCTGATGTGATCACAACAGCCAGCAACAAGTCATTCATTCTATGCTCTCACTATGTACAGTTCATTTGCAATAGATTTAGCTGTTTCAATGAATACAAATTTGCAATACATGAAATACTAATAGTCAAAGTTTGTCCAAGGGTGTTTATTGTAGTACTATGATATTGAGGGGAAGGTGCAATGGAATGGGGTGATGATGAAGGAAAGTCCAGGTTATTGGTTCAGTCTGTTTGTAGCACAGGTGCAGCGTCCAAGGGGGACATAGGAAGGGGAGCAATAGCAGTTTAAGGTGGACAAGATCACAGAGTGGGACACAAGGGGGAAAATCAGGAGAGTCTCATTTCCTGGCGGTGGTCCTGGCAAGTCAGGCGAAGAAGGTGGCGGATGCCAGAGAGTGCTTGCACATCTGCAAAGCGTATGTCAATAGTGAAATCCGAACGAAGTCATAAAATTGAAACAATATGGTGTTGGGTGCCAGGCTAGCCTAACACCTGCCACCACAGGTGTCGGAGGGCCACACACTGAAGAGTGGGTGGTTGCCTAAATATTGAAAGAAGAGTGGCCAGGGCACACCAATAGCATGAATCCTGATCCTGGTAATGTTCAAGAATAAATAGAAAGTTCGTTCTTGGAAGATGATGTGTAGATATTTATTATAAGTGCAGGTAGAAAGTAGAAATCTAAATCAAAAGACTGCGTTGTACAAAATGACCATGTGTCCAGAGCAGCCAGATGGTGATAAATGGTCAAAGTTACAATAGGATGTTCGAATGTAACAATAAGACCATACAGCAAAACAGCCAACACGTGTTTCGTCTTCAAGACTTTGTCAAGGCTGTGGAAACATAGATGAAAAATACATACATGTCAGTATAGTATAATTGCGCAAGGTGACTTCACAACGTCTAAAATTCTTTGTACAGAGGTAAAGAGAACAATCCGAGCGAAGGTGCAATAGAATTGTGTGAATTAAGTGCAGGGATGCGTATCGTTAATGTGACGACCAGAATGTAGTGTGGATGCCTCAATAGGACTTATAGGTGACTAATTGAATCACGTTCCAGAAGAAAAAGGCAAACAAGTCAGTCTAGAGTGGAATAAAACGGTAACATCATGCGAGGTGAGATTGTCATAAACGTGTCTACACAGTGTGATACAGTACATGTGCTTAATTTTTTTTTAGAAAACATTGAATCTTACTGGTGAAGAAACAAGGGAGGATGCGAAGTGTATTGTGATGTGGATAGAAGATCTATAAATAGTGTGAAGAAAAAAGAGTAAAGAAAGAAGTAAGAAGTAATTGAAAGGGGGTAAGGTACCTTCAGATGTATATAAAACATTATATGTAAACACAAAAGGTACATAGATCAAGCTGCTGGTAGTCATGAGTCCTTGGGAGAAATCAAATAGTATAGGCAAATGATGGCCATGATAAGCCTGGGGTATAAAACAACAAAAAATACAATTTAATGTAAAGCAGGTGTTATGCAGAAAGCTACTTGATTTTAAAGCTACATACGGAGTAAATAATCTGGTATGCCAAGTTCTATATTGTCGCTGGAGCGTTGCCCCGTCACTAGCTTTTCCAAGGTTGCTGTGATTTTACATGTGTAATATTCTTTTCACTTTCTAGAAAAACTCGAAAAGTGAAGATGGAGCCTATCAAATTAGAAAGGTTTTCTCACAACGCAATTAAAACTTCTAAAGGAACGTTTTACTTAGTCTTTTTATGCCCATGCCATGCCCCCTAATGCCACTTTAACCGCTTATAAAAACCAAAATCTCGATCAGAAAAAATGTCATTCTAAAACTAGAGAACGTTTTATCACTTAGGGGGTCATTCTGACCCCAGCGGGCTGCGGGAGCCGCCCGCCTGGAGGGAACCGCCGAATGACCGCACCGCGGTCAAAAGACCACAGCGGCCATTCTGGCTTTCCCGCTGGGCCGGCGGGCGACCGCCAGAAGGCCGCCTGCCGGCCCAGCGGGAAACCCCCCTCAACAATGAAGCCGGCTCCGAATGGAACCGGCGGAGTTGTAGTGGTGCGACGGGTGCAGTGGCACCCGTCGCGATTTTCAGTGTCTGCAAAGCAGACACTGAAAATCTTTATGGGGCCCTGTTAGGGGGCCCCTGCACTGCCCATGCCAGTGACATGGCCAGTGCAGGGGCCCCCAGGGGCCCCACGACACCCGTTCCCGCCATCCTGTTCCTGGCGGGAAAAAACGCCAGGAACAGGATGGCGGGAAGGGGGTCGGAATCCCCATGGCGGCGCTGCAAGCAGCGCCGCCAAGGAGGATTCCCTGGGCCAGGGGTAAACCGGCGGGAAAACGCCGGTTGCCCTTTTCTGACCGCGGCTTTACCGCGGCGGTCAGAATGGCCCAGGAAGCACCGCCAGCCTGTTGGCGGTGCTTCTGCGGTCCCTGGCCCTGGCGGTCATGGACCGCCAGGGTCGGAATGTCCCCCTTAGTCTCTGTCTGTGGTATAACTTTACTTCATGCCATGTTAAGACACACAATCGGAGCATGCTGCGCACTACCAGACTTCTAGAGAATTTGAAAGGCTATTCTATTCACACAACGTGGTATGCTTTTGTCACATATTTTTTTTTTTCTAGCCAACAAAGATTAGTAAAGCTTTCCTCGCCTGGCTGCCTTGAGTTCCCCCGTAGGTGGGAGAAAGTAGTGCTACGAGCAATGGAGGCATTCAGAAAAGGAGAGGGGTGTGGAGATCAGACGTAAGAGTCATGCAGAAAAGTGTATATAATAAATATAATATAACTGTAGTTTGTTAGAAGTACCATTGTCACAAGGTAAGGCATAATACACAAAAAGGTTCATACCACCTTTTGTGTATTATGCCTTACCTTGTGACAATGGTACTTCTAACAAACTACTCACGTCTGATCTCCACACCCCTCTCCTTTTCTGAATGCCTCCATTGCTCGTAGCACTAGTCTCTATATGGACTCATTCCGTTTCAAAATGGCCCCCACCTTGGGCTGCTCAAACTGCTCGCCGTCTCAATTAGAGTCCCTTTTCTATTTTGACTCTCTTTTGCCTGAACCGATCAACCTATAAAAAGAGGCTGACACACACATGGGCCAAACACTCTGCCAAAACCCCGACGCGCACGGCACGGGTTTATTCGCTCCACAAATACTTGAGGTAAGGTACTGCCAGCGTTGCTGGCTTGTCACACTACTTTCTCCCACCTACGGGGAACTCAAGGCAGCCAGGCGAGGAAAGCTTTACTAATCTTTGCTGGCTAGAAAAAAAAAATATGTGACAAAAGCATACCACGTTGTGTGAATAGAATAGCCTTTCAATTTCTGTAGAAGTCTGGTAGTGCGCAGCATGCTCCGATTGTGTGTCTTAACATGGCATGAAGTAAAGTTATACCACAGACAAAGACTAAGGCCCTCATTCTGACCCTGGCGGTCTTTGACCGCCAGGGCGGAGGACCGCGGGAGCACCGCCGACAAGCCGGCGGTGCTTCAATGGGGATTCCGACCGCGGCGGTAAAGCCGCGGTCGGACCGGCACCACTGGCGGGGTCCCGCCAGTGTACCGCGGCCCCATTGAATCCTCCGCGGCGGCGCAGCTTGCTGCACCGCCGCGGGGATTCTGACCCCCCCTACCGCCATCCAGATCCCGGCGGTCGGACCGCCGAGATCCGGATGGCGGTAGGGGGGGTCGCGGGGCCCCTGGGGGCCCCTGCAGTGCCCATGCCACTGGCATGGGCATTGCAGGGGCCCCCGTAAGAGGGCCCCTAAATGTATTTCACTGTCTGCTGCGCAGACAGTGAAATACGCGACGGGTGCAACTGCACCCGTCGCACAGCTTCCACTCCGCCGGCTCGATTCCGAGCCGGCTTCATCGTGGAAGCCTCTTTCCCGCTGGGCTGGCTGGCGGTCTGAAGGAGACCGCCCGCCAGCCCAGCGGGAAAGTCAGAATTACCGCCGCGGTCTTTCGACCGCGGAACGGTAACCTGACGGCGGGACTTTGGCGGGCGGCCTCCGCCGCCCGCCAAGGTCAGAATGAGGGCCTAAGTGATAAAACGTTCTCTAGTTTTAGAATGACATTTTTTCTGATCGAGATTTTGGTTTTTATAAGCGGTTAAAGTGGCATTAGGGGGCATGGCATGGGCATAAAAAGACTAAGTAAAACGTTCCTTTAGAAGTTTTAATTGCGTTGTGAGAAAACCTTTCTAATTTGATAGGCTCCATCTTCACTTTTCGAGTTTTTCTAGAAAGTGAAAATAATATTACACATGTAAAATCACAGCAACCTTGGAAAAGCTAGTGACGGGGCAACGCTCCCGCGACAATATAGAACTTGGAATACCAGATTATTTACTCCGTATGTACCTTTAAAATCAAGTAGCTTTCTGCATAACACCTGCTTTACATTAAATTGTATTTTTTGTTGTTTTATACCCCAGGCTTATCATGGCCATCATTTGCCTATACTATTTGATTTCTCCCAAGGACTCATGACTACCAGCAGCTTGATCTATGTACCTTTCGTGTTTACATATAATGTTTTATATACATCTGAAGGTACCTTACCCCCTTTCAATTACTTCTTACTTCTTTCTTTACTCTTTTTCTTCACAATATTTATAGATCTTCTATCCACATCACAACACACTTCGCATCCTCCCTTGTTTCTTCACCACTAAGATTCAATGTTTTCTAAAAAAATGTAAAGCACATGTACTGTATCACATTGTGTAGACACGTTTATGACAATCTCACCTTGCATGATGTTGCCGTTTTATTCCACTCTAGACTGACTTGTTTGCCTTTTTCTTCTGGAACGTGATTCAATTAGTCACCTATAAGACCTATTGAGGCATCCACACTACATTCTGGTCGTCACATTAACGATACACATCCCTGCACTTAATTCACACAATTCTATTGCACCTTCGCTCGGATTGTTCTCTTTACCTCTGTACAAAGAATTTTAGACGTTGTGAAGTCACCTTGCGCAATTATACTATACCGACATGTATGTATTTTTCATCTATGTTTCCACAGCCTTGACAAAGTCTTGAAGACGAAACACGTGTTGGCTGTTTTGCTGTATGGACTTATTGTTACATTCGAACATCCTATTGTAACTTTGACCATTTATCACCATCTGGCTGCTCTGGACACATGGTCATTTTGTACAACGCAGTCTTTTGATTGAGATTTCTACTTTCTACCTGCACTTATAATAAATATCTACACATCATCTTCCAAGAACAAACTTTCTATTTATTCTTGAACATTATCAGGATCAGGATTTGTCCTGGCAAGTGTCTCTGGCTTCAGTCTGTGTCGCAGGGAATGTTTGCGGGGTAGTTCACCTTCTGCAGGGGGAGGGATGCTGGTGGCCTGTGGGTCCTGTGGCAGGGCCTCCTGCCTACTAGCGGCAGTGGAAGTGAAGGGAAGGTTGATGGACTGGCTAGTGGTAGGGGACTGCTGTGTGCTGTTGCCTCCCTCATGATGTTGGCCATGTCTGCCAGCACCTCTGCTATGGTGATCAGGGTGTTGTTAATGGCCTGCAAGTCTTCCATGATCCCCTGATACTGCCCCTCCTGCAGCTGCCTGTTCTCCTGCACGTTGTCAAGGATCTGGCCCATCATGTCCTGGGTATGTTGTTAGGCTCCAAGGATCTCAGAGAGGGCCTCCTGGAGAGTCGGTTCCCTGCTCCTGTCCTCCATCTGGTGCACAGCAGTCCTCCCAGTGTCTCTGTTGACCTGTGCCTCTGTCTCCTGAATTGTGTTCCCACTGACACTGACCCCATTTCCCTGATTGTCTTGTGGGCGAGGTGTGGCCTGGGGTCCCTGTACAGCTGGGCACTCTGCTGATTGACGTGTCCTGGGGACAGCGGTGTGGGAACGCTGGGTGGGTGCTGCGGTGTTGGTTCCTGATGGGGGACGCTCTGTGGTAGTCTGTGACTGGGCTTGGGTGACCGACTGTCCAGTGGTCCCTGATGGGCCAGGTAGGTCCTCCAGATCCAGAAGTTCAGAGTTACTTTCATCACTGGGGGCCTCTCCTGCTGAGGAACTGGATAGTGGTGGCACCTACTCTCCACTGACTTTGGCAGGGGTATCTGTGGGGATGTAAACGATGTATTATGCTTCAAGTGTATGACATTTGTACTTCCGTAGCTTCCCCTCTATGGTTAGTGTTACTCTGCCAGCTTTTGCTTGTGTATTGGATTGTTAGTTTCCCTATGCTGTGCATGCTTTAGTGATGGGTGTCCATGCAGGGCTAGGAGGGGTGTCCATGCATTGGTATGGCATGCAGGGCTTGGCATTGGGATTAGTGAGATGTGTGGGATGGAGTGGAGTGATGGGAGTGAGGCTGTGGGTGTGAGATGGCATGCAGGGATTGGGGGGTGATAGGTAGTAAATATTGATTTTCCAGTGTCCAGTCCTCTGCAACTCGAGCGAGTCCCTCAGGATGCAGTATTGCCAGTATGTGCTCCTCCCATGCTGTGACCTGTGGGGGAGGAGGTGAGGGGTCCACTGCCAGTCCTCTGTATGCCGAGCTGGTGTCTTGTTGCTATGGAATGTACCTTCCCACGTAGGTCGTTCCACCTCTTCCTGATGTCGTCCCTTGTTCTTGGGTGCTGTCACACGGCATTGACCCTGTCCACGATTCTCAGCCATAGCTCCATCTTCCTTGCAATGGAAATCTGCTGTACCTGTGCTCCATACAGCTGTGGCTCTACCCTGACAATTTCCTCCACCATGACCCTTAACTCCTCCTCAGTGAAACGGGGATGCCCTTGTGGTGTCATGGGTGTTGTGTGATGTGTGTTGGTGAGGGTGTGTTGGATAATGTGGTGGGTGTGTGATGTGGAGTGCGTGAGGGGTGTATGGGTATAAGTGGTGTGTGTGTCTAGTTGTCTCTGTGCTCTTCTTCTCAGTCTCCTGGTGGCAATTGTTGTTTGTAAGGGGTTGTGGGTAATGTGTGTGTGTGTGTTTTATAGTGGTGTGGTGTGTGTATGAGTATCAGGTGTGTGTTTTTCATATTGGCCAATGTAGTGTTGTTTTGTATGTGGGTGTCCATTCTGAGCGCGGCGCGATGTACCACCAATGGTTTACCGCCGTTGAATGTCCACGTTGGTGATTTGTCGGTCATAATGTGGTGGGCGTTGTTTTGTTGGCGTAACGGTATGGGTTGTGGGACCACCAGTTTTGCGCTGACCTTTAAGCTGGCAGATTTCTGTATGTGTCTGTATTCTGTCTGATTGGTGTGTGTGTGTCATAATATTGAGAACGGATATCTGCCACTGCGGCGGTAAGTTGGAAACCGTCAGCGGGGCGGTAAGCGGGATTTACCGCCAATGTTATAATGAGGGCCAATATGTGTAGGCCTTCACTCCAGCCAACTACATATAAGGACATACAAGATGGGTATACAAAATAGTACTATTAAAGCGTTAGTCTCAAAAAGATAATCATATAATGTTGATTAGACGCCATAAAAAGATGCATTCCACTCACCTGCTTTGCAATGCACGATTTTAAATGAATTGTATCAAATGTTACACAAAATGTGACCACCATCTTGTGACCACCAGAAAATGAGATTACCCCTTTACGTTCGTTTTCCACAGAGACGTAGTGGCACAGCAAAGCCATGTTCTTTCAACGCTCCCTCTGATGACTTTTAGAGTCATCAAAAATCGTTCTTCATTCTTGAATGAGACCCTCTAAATCCTAGTTGTTTAAAAAAAAGCTTCTGCCTCGATTCTTCCAAACGCTGCATATCATCATAATCTCTACACTGAATATCTTCTAGTTCAACTTCTGATCTTTTTATTTTCCTGCCATGTTGAACTTACACTCTCTGAAATATTCGGTATCCCACAAACAATACTATGTCTACGATTAAAAGAACCAACAATGGTTTTAACACAAATCCTAATATTCCACTTCACAAGTTACCATACCATCTGCCTATAGCAAAAAATTCACTCCCGGTTGCCTCCCATACACCTGTTGCTTCCGATTCCTTCAAATCTTTAGTCAACCCTGAAATATTCTGAATATACTTCTGCAAATCTTCACATTTATCTGGGATAAAAGTGTAGCATTGTTGAACTTTAAGTATCTGACAGACTCCTTTGTGATCCACAGGTCTAATCTGAAATATAATTGCTTACCACAAACAAAATAAACACCAGGGATCACTGTATCTTCCCCATCCAAATACAACTTAACATTTCTCCAAAATTCACATGTGCTCACATTCACTTGTTCCCATGAACACATTGTTAGTGATAGACCTCTTCATCCAGATGCACAATTTCCCTTTATGTGCCCAATCTAAAGCTAAAGCTGCAATGTTTCCAGCTAACTGATGTTCTATTCTTCCCTTGTCCATTTATTTCAACTTTGGAGCAACTCATCTGCCTGTGATCCAGCTTCCAACTCTCTCCTCCTGTCTTCAATTAAATTCCAAATTTTATTTTCTACATCTGATAAAAGACAAGTTAAGTTGAGTCTATTTGCATACACAGTATCTAAGGCAGAGAAATATATGAAAAATCTTGCACTTATCTTTATTTCTGGGGGACCTGGGCACCTATTTAAATGTTCAATTATGAGAATTTTGGAGAAAACCATATCATAATTGGAAAAATAATATTGATAGTCCTGTCGCATAACATAAACTCAACAACAAACTGTGTGAAATTCTATAGGTCATATGGCTCTGGTGATAGGTAATACCATCTGAAATGGAAGCAGGCAATTGAGTACATACGTAGCAATCCTTTGACTTCATGGTCTCTACATATTCATTCATATAACAGGCAGAAATATAGATTTGCAGAATAATCTCCTCTAGATGTATCTACATGTAATGCTTTCTCATTTAACCTTTTAACTTTCCTTGAACTAATAGTTCGGCAAGGAATATTAGACGACATCCCTCTTTTCCACAGGATTAGTGGGGTAAAATACTCCTACCAGTAATGTTAATAATATGATAAGCAGAGCAAGCAATAAAGCACCTATAATACATCTACATCTATTTATTTGATTTATCTCCAGTACGTCTTTAGAATCTGATCTTATATCAAGCAAAATGTGGCAGCAAAAAACATCTTTTTGTTGATTTGATCAATATAATCAGGAAAATAGAGTCATAATGTTCAAAAGTTTGAAGTTCAAAGTTCATTCAGTGTCAGTACATATAAACCTTTGTGAGGCTTCCTTACCCTATTCCTTGTTCTTGTAAAGGACAACTCTTGTTCTTCTACTGGGGCCCAAGTATCTTCCCAAATTATGAATCCTGATCAATATAAATGTCTCTAAAAGGTGTTCAAAGTACGCTACCAGGTGACAATGAAAGTTCCAGATTCAGCTCAATCAAATGTCCAGTTCACGGAGACTCAGCTGAACCAGTATGCTGATGCCAAAATTCCCAGAATTCTTGATTTGCATGATTTGCAAAGTGGATCCATTCAGCCGAAGGGTGCCTACAACTTGGTAGTCATGCTCTTTTAGACTTTCTTTGTTTTACACCTTCATCTTCGCTTTCACTCAGATCAGATTTCTGTGTTTCCTCAGCAATCGTTGATGGCACACGCTCTTTAGACAGTGTCACTCCTTCTTGCTTCTGTCGTTTAGGTATCCAGCTTCCACTCACCTTCCAGTAGCGCTCATTCCCTCACCTGGGTCTAATTCTGAGTCTAACTCTTGCTCCTCAGGACAAACTTCAATCGGTTCTGTTTCAGAGTCATATGTTATTTGCTCTAGGCCCCCTTCAGCTTGGTCAAGTGGTATTTTAAGCTCAGATACGGCCCAACAGGTTGATTGACCTGTTCTGGTTGTCTTTCACACACTACTGGCTCTTCTGGGACAGGCACTATTTCAGCGATGAGATACTCATTCCATCCTGCGATAGTGAGAAACATGGATCAAGTTAGGAAGACCTCCACACTTGACAGCAGTGGTCGTCACCAGGATCACCTGATAAGGCCCACGCCAACCAGAATCCAGACATATCTTTTTAACGTGTTTCTTTACCAAGACCCAATCGCCAGGACTGAGGTCAAGGCACTATTCTTGTTGTGGGGAGGCTGTATCTGTTCCAACTTGTTGAGACACAGAACACACCACATCAGATAGTCACTTACAATAGTCTGGGACTCTGTCATCAGATATATTCACAAGTGCATTCATAGGAATTGCTGGCAGTCTCATTGCCCTCCCATCAGGGTTTTGTGGGGGGACAATCCAGTCTTTCAATCAGGTAAACTCGAAAGACTCATCAACACAAGAGGCAAAGCATCAAACCACTTCAGCGATGTTGAAGCACACACTTTTGCCTACCTTGATTTCAGCATACTATTCACCTGTTCAAGAAGACCTGAAGCCTCAGGTCTATAACTGCATTGTAGTCTCCGATCCATCTGCTATGCTGTGTATAACAATTTTAGGACCTCATTATTGAAATTAGTTTCTTGATCTGATTCTAAAGAGTTTGAGAAGCCAAACCTCAGGATGAGTCCTCTCAATAACAGTTTTGCCATCATAAGGCCACCATTTTGCCTAGTTGGGTAAGCTTCAACCCAGCGGGAAAAGACACAGACAATGACCAAAACGTACCTCAATCAACTGCACACAGGCATTTCAATGAAATCCATCTGAATTCTATTAAAGGGTCCTCCTGACTTCCCTTTGTGACTCAAGATAACTGTAGTCCTCTTCCCAACATTGTTCTGTTGATACACAACACACCTGTGAGCCATTACTCTGAATTAGGGATTGAACAAAGTTTGTCTGAACAACCTCACCATACCATCCCTGCCAATAGGTGGTAACAGACTATTTGGCAATACTGACCTTCTGTCCATTGAAACCCAAATGTCATCTTCTCTCTTGACACAACCTGCTCTAACCCAACCTTGCTGTTCTTCCTCAGACACCGATTCCTGTAAAATGTTCACCTCATCCCAGGTGTCAGCTGTTGTCAACCATAGGTTACATTTAGTCTCATCTCTTTCTTCATTCATGAATTTTCCATTAAACGTGCACACATTATGTGCACAATACCTTGCAATCTCATTGGCAAACCAATTGCCTAAAGTCACAGGATCATCTCCAGAGCAGTGTGCAGAACACTTAACCACCCCAACCTGTTCAGACAATTGGAGTGCATCAAGGAGATTTATCACCTGTTTACCATTCAGGATCGGTGATCCAGAGGACGTCATGAATCCTCATTGAGACCACAGTTGCTCGAAGTCGTGAACAACACCAAAGCCGTACAAACTATTGGTAAAGATTGCCACTTTCAATTGATCGGAAACACAACATACTCTTGTGAGAGCAATCAATTCAGCTATATGAGCCAAAAATATTCCTTGTAGCCAAGAATCTTTGACAACTCTAGACAAGGTACAGACAGCATAGACCAATCTTAGACTTCCTGCACTGTCCCTTAAACATGAACCATCAAAATAAAGGACAAAATCAGGTTCAAGAAGTGGTTCTTCTTATATGTCTGGTCTGGGTTTGGTGCACAGTTCAGTGACATCAAGGCGATCGTGGTCTCCCTCACATTCTTTAACTGATCCTTGACCCACTTCTGGCAATAGAGTGGCAGAATTCAAAATTCAAAATCGTTTAACAATAATGTTCTCAGCAGCCAAAATCATCTGCTCATATTTTTTAAGACTACTGCTGGTAAGATATTGAGTGCATGTCCTTGTCAACAAAGAGTTTAACTGATTGGGACACACACACACAATTAATGGATGCCCCATAACAATATTTTCACATCTCTCAATTTGTAGTTCTAACTGCAGCTACTGCTTTAAGGCAGCCAGGCAAAGCAGACGCAACAGGATCCAACATACCAGAAAAATATGCCAGTGTTCTCTTGGCATTCCCATGAGTTTGTGTCAGCACTGAGAGAGCACAGCTCTCTCTTTCACTGCAGAAAAGTAAAAGAGATGTATTATAATTGGGCATCCCTAGAGCCAGGGCATGACAGAGATATTCTCTCAGCTCAAGAGATGTGACAAGGCAGTCATTGTCCTATGGTACCGGATAAGGCACATGTTTGTTCATCAGCCTCTGTAATGGCTTGGCCACTAGGGAAATGTTGAGTATCCACTGTCTAAAGTAGCCCACTGTTGTGTAGCCATTTTGGTTCTATCTCCATGCATGTTATTTTAGCAAAACCAGGCCTGAGTTGTACACTTTAACCTAGATATCTTTTATTCACTCTTCGTTTATTATTTTAACAATAGCCACATTTGTGGTCTTGTCTTATTTCTCTCTATCTAGCTGTACTTTGCCTAGGTCAGCACTGCGTTTTTAAAGAAGACATTTCTTTCACTCTGCTTTTCTCAAGGCTGCAGTAAGATAGGTTGCAGGTAAACGTGCTAACGCTTTCTCTCTGGTATTCATAGAAATATACTCATCCTTTCGTAGGGACATTTTCTCAGAATATCAGCTGTTTTATTATAAAAACACTTCCCTGTCCCATACATGTTAGAGGGAGATTCCAGCCAGATGACCACGACTGTATGCTGATTGCTGAATGCTTCGCTACAGCTGCTTATGCAGACTTCAGGCCTTTTGATCAGGTATGGGGGATGATGTCTTCCCAGGGGAACCTTCTGAGGCCAGTGAACAGCTATCTTACATTACGCCCTCAAATCACTCAGAATGACAGTGTCGAACAACATGTTTAAATCAACCTACAACACCTGTGAAATCTTCACAAACCTTTCAACCTGTTTGTACCATTGAACTGGCTTCTCTGTAATTTTGGGAAATCATTGGTAAATGATGCAAGATCACTCCTACTCCATGACACATGTACATAACCCTCACCAGGCACATCTCTCAAAGGGAATGTTTTGATGGTTCCCTCTGCTTTAACCAGAGGTGGTTCACCAGAATGTTTTTTCAACTCTTTCGTTTTCACCCATTTGGTCTCCCATTTATCCAGTTCATTCCATTTCCCAATGGTATGAATCAGCTCCTTAATCTGGGTCTTTAATCCTGCTGTCCTCATCTCAGAAATAACTTTGTCCCTAATGCACACCTGAAAACGTCTTTGCAAGTTTATTGTTTCATTCAAATCCACTGCATATTTCTGTGCCAATTCTGCCAAATTATCATGCACTTGGCACGCTCGTTTGGTAATGTCCCTGCACATGAAAGCAAACTCATCTTCTTGGTATGTATCTAGCCTCTTCAACCCAAGATTTCCAACAATCATCACGCCTAGATCTGGCACTAATTTAGTCACATCTAAAATTCTCCCCCTTGGGAGAGATGGAAGTGTTCCCTCACTCACCTCTGTGTTTGTACTCTTCTTTTATGGAGTGTTTCCATTAAAGAATTGTGCCCACTCATCTTTTTCCTTGGCACTAATCGATTGTGTAACCACAGGTATCTTTTGGGTGGAGCAATTTCCCTGACTCAAAGATGGTTTGCAGACAGGAGTAGTGTGAGTAGGCATCTTTTGATATGCCCCTATGGAAGCACATCCTGACATGTTCATTGTCATATCTGCGCTTGCTCCACATGGAGTACCAGCATGAGTTGGAATTAAAGGATCAAAATCCTTGTCACTCAAAACATTGGAGACTCCACTCTGCCTTTCAGCGTTCCCAGGTACATCCTGATTATAAATATTTCTTCCAGAACCTTTTGTCTTGTACATAGGAACCACTGGACCAATAATAACTGTAAAAGCATCCACAGTACTCACTGTAGGATCAACGGGAACACATTCTCCCTGTCCTCCTCTCCGAGACCCACAAGCTGCCCCATTAGAAGGAACTCTCACCGGACTAGGGGTCAAATTTGTTGAGGCAGTCGCAATAGCAACTGGACCACTATCACTAACATTCTGATTTCCATTCTCATCTCTATTCTCATTATAAGGGGGTGGTCGTTCTGAAAGTAACACATCCAAAAGAGTATCTCCAGAATCCTCATCACTATTCAAGCTCATGTCATCTGGCTCCCTTGGTTTCCTTTCTTTCGGTTTTTGTGTTGTTTTCCATTTCCCCTCACCCTCAGCCTCTTCTGTAGTCAGAGCTGCATACAGCTTGACTCCTTCTATCATGTCCATTCTCCATCTCTTTTGGTCAGCGTCCCATCTAGCATCTGCATATCTCCAAACAGCTTTCTTTACCCTACCTTGATATTTCTCTCCTTCTATTGCATGAGCAGCACATTCTCAAGCATCAGGCACTTCACACTGTGCAGGTCTAGGAGGTGGCTTCAGTTCACTTAACACTCTCCTTAAATTTTTAATAATTTGCAAATTAAATGTGCCATTTTGTGGTGGAATCTCAATGGACCATATTTTTCTGTGATCTTGTACTTTTGGCATACCCAGACAAATGAAGCCCTACATTCGTCGCCATATAGTGACATGGTGTACCTTTGGGAGGTGCCACTGCTCCCTCCCCTCTGGGAATATAAACATGTCTTCTAAACATGTCATGTATTACTTTAAAATTTTTAATCTTTCCAACTCAGTGTTATAATTCAATTCAAAATAGCGCCATATCTACAATCCCTTGCTCTACCACACCCACCAATCACAGCGCAGCAGCTTGTGACATCGCCCACCTATCACAGTGTGGACCCACAACAGCTAACCTATACCAGCACGGCACACTGTGAGGTAGACGACCTATCACAGCGTGGAACAGCACCAGCCGACCTACACCAGCTCAGTACTTTTGTGATGTAGACCTCGCTTCTCACAGTACTTCCTCTTCCTTTACAATCTGTATGCACACTTTCTCCCAAACAACACGCACACACACAATTTTATACAATAAACCATTGTCTGCTTTACCAAAGAGTAAACAGTTTCAATCACACGTGAAAATTCGCAACCACTTTTGACGAGACCTCGACATGGGGGGTAACATCCGAATCAGTACAGTTTCTCTCTGCACAATAAGATCCACTATGCTAATTCTCTCACATTCACACAAAGTGAACTCCTATTTTAACCTGGCCATTAGGGAAGTCCCACAGTGGCCACACATCTTCAGCAGACAGTATAGTATGGTGTTTTTGACACCTTTTAAACTTTCCTGTGTACTTTGGCCACGTCAGACCCAATGTCCATTTCAATTTATCTATAAATCAACCACGCTCATACAACATTCAAAACATCTACGCAAAACACCATCCAACTTTACAAACACTGCAATATAATTTTGAGCTGCTGCACTCCGCATCCTGGTAATACCCTCTAGTCCACGGCCAGACCAACTATCTTCCACTCTCTTGAGACTTTGCCTGAACATTGGAAACTGAGCTCTGGGGACCACCTATTCTAGAACATGGTTCTAGTTCTCTCCACTTTGGAAAGCGAACCATCCATTACTGCAACAAGCTGATACAGCCTGGGGCCTTTTCACTAATTCTGGGGTTCAATTAATCTTTTCTTCTCATTTCTGAGGGGTGAAGAGTAACAAATCCTAATTTCATCAAACAATTTCTTTATAACCCAAATGTCAAATAATGACATTTGGAGTCAATTCGTAGAGTTAAATGGGTTTATTACAGACTCAAAATCAACATTTCATAAATGAGTCTAAAAACCATAGTGTAAATGTATATTATCACTAAAGAAGAATTAAAGCGTTGCACAATGGTAAACATAGTCGAATATACAAGACTAAAACTTCCATTGCAACAATACAAAATATCAGGAAAAGCATATGATTCTTGGTCAACAGAACCAAACTCTCCTGCCTAACCATTTAAACTAGACTCTAACCATCATACTGCTAAAAATATTCTAGAAAGGTCTGCAAACAGAAATTCAGTAGAATATTCTGTTAAGAGAGGTGTGATGCCATGAAGCCACGTTTAAGTATGAGGTCTGTACCTCAGAAGGGTCTGTTCAGCTCTTCTGATAGGAAAGGGTCTGAATCTTCACTAACTAAGCTCTCCTTAAATCACAATTTCCCAGGATGATGACCTCACAGTCGAAGCTTCTCGAATGAAACCCTAATCAAAATTAATTGGAAGTTACAATTTCCATCTCCTGATGCATCCCATCTTGATTGTTTTCGGTCTCAGCAAATTCAATAGTTACAACTGCCAAGCTTCCGGAACACTCCTCTCTTCATCCTTGCATAGTTTGTCCCAGGCTTTCTTGTCTTTCGCTCACAATGATCTTCTTCTTGATTCAGTCTCTGAGCCTAACACCTGCATCTCAAAGAAACATTTAAGGAAAAAGAACTCCACAATGAATGTTGAATGGAAAAAGAAAATTAAATGTGTAGGCCTTCACTCAAGCCAAGATAATAAAAAATGAATATATATTCAAATTACATAAATTCCAAACACAACATATAAGAACATACAAGATGGGTTAAACAAAATGGAACTATTAAAACGTTAGTCTTGAAAAGATAATCATTGAATGTTGATTACATGTCATAAACAAAGATGCACTACAATCACAGGCTTTGCAGTGCAGGAATTAAATGAATCATATTAAAGGTTACACAAAATGTGGCCACCATCTTGTGACCCCTTTACATACTTTTTCCCGGCGATGTAGTAGCACAGGTAAGCTACACTCTTTTAATGCAATTTAAGTAAACTTGGTCTCTGCTCGTTTGGACCAGATTAAAACTTGGGCTATGCCAAAGGTATGCCCAAAATGTGAGGTGGTGAATAAGGTACACATGCAGTAAACCCATAGAATCATTAACAAAGATGCATTGTAGATGTTGATTTACCAAATATAATTACAAATGTCCAGGACCCTTCCTCACCAACCTCCCTCTCCCACCTTCCACAGTGACCTAGTGTAAAAAGTTCGGAGTCGTGAAACTAAAACCTCTGTTGGGGCAAAGGTAGATGAAATCTCCTACGTTGATGCAATTCCAATGGAATCTAACACGTTTTAGTCACATTTTCTTCAATAGATCATCCAAGGCATATGAGAAGAGCATGAGTGCCAGAAAAATACAGAGAGGAACACTTAATGCAGATCCACTAAGCCACTAAAGCAGTAGAGTGAAAGATTATTGACTTTAGGCTCCATTGTGCACAAAATATTCAGCCTTTGAATTTATCACTCTTCCTTCGTAAATGGACCTGGATGGAATAAATGGAGCACCATGTGCATGCTTACACAGAGCTCAAAAACAAGTTATATAAATAGATTTGCTCATTTGCTTATCTCAAAGAACACAGGTGAAGAAATCCTCTATAAAACCCTATAAAAACAATCACTCAAGTGATATTGCATGGAATGGGAAATATTGTGCATACTCAAACTAAAGACCAGCAACATCAAGCAAACACTGATCAGGTTCCTATGATGAGAGTCAGTGGCGTAACGAACATTGAGGAGGCCCCCCGCAAAGTACATAAAGAAGTCCTCTCCTGGATTCTTAGCCCATGCTACTGTGCTGAGGTGGCCGCCTGGAGCTCCCCCCGCACCACAGGACATGCAGGGGCCTTTGTTGCACAACTAATACGTTTTTCACAAACGTCTTATGATGAAATTTTTCACACCTCGAGGAACAAAATTATATGCCCAGTCAGGCAGCATCAAACACGTGCCACAGCATCTCTCAGCACAGATAACACAAACATGACACATTCCATGCCATCATGGCTCATCCTGCTGGTTTCTTACGCTGTCCCCTGTGAAGCAAATTAAAAACTAGCCACATCAAGCTTCTATGATGAAGCTTTTGCAAGCATCTTCTAGCATCTTAATATGACACTTCTGACACCTCCCAGTTCAATGGATATAACCAGTCATGTGACATGCAGTTGGTTGCACAGCAGTTCTCAGCAGATCCACTGAGCATGGTGTGCTTATAACATAAACATGGCACCCTCCATGCCTCCACACCTCTGAGCCCTGTGAAGCAGACTGAATCTCATGTAGGCACGTAACAGAAGACCACCAGAGAAAATATCAATGTTAGAGTCCTTGACAGTGCAAGACTATGGTGGTCCGCAATGACCACTTCAAGTAAAAAAGCAAGCAGCAAGTCAGCAAGAAAAATGTGCTGCATTTCACAAATACATACATGCACCTGTTGGCTAGATATGTTGCACTTGATATTACTGCAGAAAAATAAATTTGGGGCATTGCTGAAGTAGCGATGAAACACCTTCTTATAAAGCAGATAGAAGAACTTTTGCAGAGGTCACAAAAGAACAGGATGTTTTCTGTCACAATATTGAGGCCAAGAATACTGAATGTTACATACCTGGACTCCACAAAATGTAATATCTACATATTGTCGAGTTAATTTTACATAGGGAAGTATATATTTACTATTCCTACTTCCACATCTACCTACTTTGTCAGGGGATTTCATTTTGACATCTTTTTGCAAATGTAGGCCCATAATTAACTTAAAATGATGGTACGCGACGCTGTGCATAAATTGGCAGCATCATGCTCCATCATTTTTCACAACACAGGGATGCTCCATATTTAACTGAATATGGCACACCCCTGTGTTGTCCCTTGCGCTGGCGCTAAATTTAGCTGACTAGCGCCAATGCAGTCATCCTTGCACCATCGTGCAACGATGCCTGCGTTGCAGAGTTTGATTGTTTATGTGTCAGAAGTTGTCCCTTCCTGCACATAAACAATCACTAATGGCGATTTGGCACTTCTGTGTGTGCTGCACAATGCAGCATACACAAAAGTGCCAAAGCATCATTTTGAAATGATGGTTTATGTGTAGGAAGGAACACTTCCCGCACATAAACTATCATGTCTGGCATTTTGCTCATTCTATGCGTGCTGCAGAATACAGCACACATAGAAAAAGCAAAAAACGAGGAGGAATAAAAAGTATTTCTCCTCGTTGAGCCTTGCTAACGCCACCACTGGGGTGGCGATAGATTTTGCTGCTTCCCCAGGTTTACGAAAACTCGTAAATCTGAGGCAGCATCAAAATGCAATGGGTGTTGCTGTGGCACGCCCACACCAACACCCATTGCACTCCCATTCCATGGAAAGTGCTGCATGTGAATGGGCCGTATTTGCAAGGTGGCGGTAAACCACAAAAAGTCACTTTGTAAATACGGTGCAGGGCATTGCCCCACCGGAGAGTCACGAAAAGTGACGCTCCAGTGGCGCTAGGGGCTCATAAATATGCCCCTTAATTCTAAGTCAAAATTTTCTTTTTTAGTGCAATTGCCAGTGAGACCTTTAGTGATAGGAGTTGTCAATGCTAGAGAATGTAGGTGGTAAAATCCAATTTTCCCTACAATGTTATTAATATGCTACTATCAACAGACACGTGAATTTGTCATTTATGTATCTCAGGAGTCAATTCCCATTGCTGACTGGTAAATCAGTAAACCTGGCTTACTTCTTTGCTTGATTGGCTCAAGTATTCAGTTAATTAAAGGTGTCAAAAGGTAAATGATGTCACAATAAATTTCAAAAGCCAAGAAGAAGTCCTTAAACAAAACAGCATTCTATAATACTGCTATATTAGGTGCCCTTTGTGAGAAAAGGATATTACTAGTTGGGGTGTGTAAGTAACTGGGTTAATGGTTGGGGGGTGAGCCTTCTCAAACAACAGCCACAATTCTTATTAGTGTGAACCACAGTCACTAAAATAACCAGTGCTTAACCCTTTGGTAGCATGACACTAAAGTTATCCGTCTTAACTTAGAGGCATTGGGTAAAGTATTTATTTAGCACACAAACAGCAATGAGGTGAAACACAACAAAAGAAATATCACACACCAATTTAGAAAAGTAGAGTACAATTTAATGAATTATTTGACTCCAAAATGACAAAAATCCAATCAGTAAAACCGGAATTCAAAGTTTTAGGGTAAGACTAGCACCTAAAAGCACAAAGCGTCAACTTTGGTTATCTGGTTACACGAGACCGGGACAAAGTCACAAGTTCAACCCTACCATGATGTTGTGCAGGCTGGATACAGAAACCAGGTTGGTCCAACTGAGAATTGTACCTTATGACCTTGTGAAGTGTTGTGGAGCACTGCATTGGTTCCGGTGAGGAGCAGGAAGAGATGCAATGCAATCTTTCTGCATCTGGTTGCATTGCAATATGCCAGTTGAGATGAGGAACAGCACAAGCAGTAATGCAAGATCCTTCATCAAGTTGTGTCGCATTGTGTTGGTTCCCTTGAGGTGCAGCAAGCTGAGGTCCTGCGTTGAGTTGCATTTCATCGGTTTTGATGAGGCACTGCGATACAAAGTCCTACATCAAGTTGCATTGTGCTGTGTCAGTTCTGCTGATACCGCCATTCAGCAGCTGTTTGCACTGAGATACAAGGTCCTGAGTCATGCTGGGTCGGGTTGCACGTCGGTTCTGATGAAATCCACAGTTGAGCCAGGAGGAGTACACTCTGATGCCAGAGAAGGGTCTAGTACTTGTGAAGGGCTCCTCTTTGTGATCAGGACACACTACAGCAGGGGCCAGCAACAGAGCACAGAAAGTTCAATTTCAGCCACACAACTGGGCAGATGCAGGGCAGGCCTCTGGAGTTTGTTATGTCTCCTCAGAACAGGAGGCCAGTCAGGTAGCCCTTGTAGTCACCCTAGTGGTTCTGGGTTCAAGGAGCAGATCCAGTCTTCCTTCCTCAGGCAGCAGGAGAGCAAGGCAGCCCTTCTTGCAGCAGGGCAGTCCTTCAAGCAGCAAGGCAGCAGAGCATTCCTTCTTCTGAGTCTTCCACAGGTACAGAAGTGACCTGAAGACTTGGTCTGAGAGTCCAGTATTTATACCTGGTGCTAGCTTTGAACTTCCCTCTAAATCTGGTTCTGGAATTTCCTGCCCCCTGCCCTGGCACCACTTGGTCTCGGGTCACTGGGGTCACAAATGGCTGGTGTTCAGTAGGGGTGGGCAAAAGATTCCACTCAGCCGGTGGTTTTGCAGCATTTTTACCACTTCATGTTGCGCTTGGAGGGCGGAGTTCTTGCATAACACTGCCAACCGTGACGTAGCTGAGTTAAGCTGGTGAGGGTGAACACGAATGTGTGTCCTCTAGCACAATTTTCTGGCCTTAGAATGCCTCCCATTGAGATTTCTCAAAACGGACAGTCGAGGCAGGTCATGAACGTTAGCGTTGAGAAAGCTGCTGGTTGAGCAGAAATTCTACTCAATCAGGCAGAAAGAAGTAGCGACCACTTGCACACTGTGTGGCACCGTGTATGCGGATTTTACAGTGCAGAACAAGCTCATGGTGCTAAATTCCACTTACTCACGAAATCTCTGCGATTTGTGCCCATTTCTAGTGTGAAGTTCTTTGAATGTGGGTTCAGGCAATGTCTTTGAAGTGCACGTCTTTATCTTTTGTGTCATAGACACTTAACAGGAGGTGAGCCAACTAACCCTAGGAGTCCACTCACTGGACGCTGGCATAAGTTGCAGTAGGTCAAGCCCTAGGGGTCACACCATAGGTTGAACAGCTGTAGTAGACCTTCTCTTTATGAAATCATGTCTTGGTTTAACAGATGCAGTCTTTCTTGGTTCAGCCTTTCTTTCTGAGGTCCACAGGCTCAGCAGGTGCAGTTCTTCTTCTATTTTTTCAGAGTCCAACAGGTTCTCAGCCAGTAATGCTACGTTTCTGCCAATTTTCAGTTTATAGGAGCGACGGACACCCAAACCAATAGGGAGAAAAGTTCCCATGGGGCATACCTACCCACTCTTGCATAACGTCCTGTAGGGACGCCATTAAACAATCCCACAATGCAACTCTCTGTCCAAATCCAAGATGTCAGAACACCTCTTCCCTGGGTCAGAGCTATGGGCACACCCCTGAGGTGTGTCCTGAATAATGATCAACTTTACATGGAAAGCAAGTTCTACAACTGGTTTCCCTGTTCAGGGGAGATGTCAGTATTTCAATGTCAAACATTGATACAGCAGGCTACACTTTGACTTGCATTTGCCTATCAGAGGTGGCTGCCTCTTTAAAGCTGGGCCATCTAAGGTCACAGCCCTCTGGCCACTGTCAGGAGAAGGTCACACCTTCTCCCACCAACAGGCATTATGTTCCCTGGCCCAGTGAGTCATTCACAGCTTCTGGCAGGGGGGCAGCAAGCTTCCTAGTTAATCAGCAATGACTACTGGAACTTTGGTGCAAGAAATTGGTGATATTCTAAAGTAACCTTTACTTTAAAGGTTACTTTAAATCCAACTTCAGCAATAAGTCAGTTTTTACGTAACAATTAATTTGATACCTTGAAGTACTATATTTGGTGGCCCCAAATGAAAGCTAGCACATAGGGGTTGGGCTAGTGCCCCCCCAATTTTAGCCAGTGGGACAACCAGCCCGCTACAGAAAAAATGATAATAGGGAGTTTTTACTCTTAGGACATGTAAAACGCAGAAGAAACATGCCCATCTGCTTAATATTCTGCATCCTGTCTTATGTGCTTTTAAAGCCTTTCTCTGGGGTGACATATAAACACAAAAGAGGAGATGTACACGTGCCAAAAAGGTCAATTTTGCTATGTTGAGTTAGCAGTTTAAGAGCTGACTGACTACGTTGCAGTGTGGAAGATCTTGAACCATGTTTTCTCTCTGTCATTGCAGTGGCAGCACAATAAGTGCTGCAGCTTACTAGAGACATGTAACTTCCAAGCCCCGGATACACTTTGTACTATACACTAGGGTTTTGCAGGTGAGAGAAATATGCCAAGTAGGTATTAGCAAATGAGCGATATGTAATCTCACTAGACCAAGACGAAAAGGCACAGTTTTTCTTATTCTAAGAGTGTACAATACTCAGTTTGTAACTGCTGCCATACTTGGGACCAGGATATAGGGTTTTCACAACACCTCTTCTCTGCAAGTGGAGGAAAATTGAATCCTTCGTAGATTACTGTACTTCCTTCTGTCTGCCCCTAGTTTCATCATCCACTCAAAGCTCAATCAAGGTTACATTCCAGATAAGGTTAATTTGGCTCCTTTGTTGTTGTGGGTTAGAATATGGTCCAACCCAGAGGCATTACTTTGTAGAGACATAATAATGGACTGTCTCAGGAGAAGGGTTTTTCTATCCTGTGACTGAGTTACAACCTTAAATATTGGATGCCCTGGGTTTGTCCTCTCTATTTACGCACCCTGGAAATATCAAAAAAGTAGATAAGTTAAAGGTAAAAAATGCTTTTTTGGAGTATTATTAAGAAACAAGACTGAAAGCCAAATTATTATTATTTTATCTATTCTGTGTTTTTTACCTACATTGTGTTGGCTTTCATGACCTTCACAGATCGGATAAAGATTTGTTTGTTGGTTTGACTAGTCGCAAATCGCACATACACTTTTGAGAGGTAAGAGCACATACACTGGGGCCTGGTCGTCAGGGCTCATTGCACTTCACAGTTGGAAAAATTTAATGGCAGCCTCCCTTCAAAAATATGGGAAGGGAGGTCATACAAAAGAGGCATGTACAAATAGTGACAGCCTATCACATGATAAAAATATTTTGAATAACATCTCAAAAACGGGAAGTTGCTCTTTACATAGGTTTTCCTGGTGGATCGTTGTTTTCATTCACCAGAAACTTCATGGAATTATGCACATGTTGCACACACCTAAAGACAATGTTGCCTTGATTTTTAATTTTTGTCTCAACATGATTATGTACTTCATGACAGCACACTTTTTAAAACTCACCCCCAAAAAACATTGTTTGATGATTCCCCCCTCATTTTTTGGAGTGCAAACATTATTAATAAAAATGGTAACACTAAAACATAATGAAATAACATGTATAATTTTTTTTTACTGAAAACGTGTGTTTTGAAAATATGATCACCCTGGTGTCACCCACAATGTGGTTCGAGATAATAATAAACAACTGTCTATTGAAAATATGTTTTGTTTATTCATAATTAAATGTACTGGAAAAATGAATATTAATAGGAACTAAAATGATTAATAGCTTAAATGTTATGAAATGTTTTATTCTTCATGTTTTAGCATTGTTTTAAAAGGCCTCACGTTTTAGTAATTTTCCAAAGGCAATGTTTTAAAATGTTAACTCTGCAAAAAGATGTTTCTCTAAGCATCCTGTGTGACTTGCTCACTGTGGATAAGTTATGTTCTTATGTTGTAACATTCGTCTGTCTTCCTAGGATGAGAAAATATGTACCCAGGAACAATAGTCTTCAATGCTAATGTATAACGTGCAACAAATGTATTCTACTGCGGAAACTGGTGACTGCAGTGAGAGAAGAGGAGACAATCATGAATGGAGAAATGAAGAAAAAATACTTCTAGAACGTGGAGAATAGTTTTAATTGGCTCTGACCTAAACCACCCAATAGACTGACCAATAGACGCTGAGCTAGTTGTTTCTAGGGCTTTAATATAACAAAAGTAGGTGCTGTGAGTTCACATTTCCTTTTCTCAGCTAGTGCAATTGTGTGTTCCTGTTTCTTAGCTCTTTGTCTATGATTCTGTCAGCTCAGATGCACTAATGCCAAACTTTACTGAACTGTTCCATAGTATGCCATTGCCCAATGAAGAAGACCAGAAGATGCTTCACTGATGAAGACATTGATGCTTGCTGATCTATTTAGGAAAGGTATAATCAAATGTGCATATGTCTCACTTGCAGATTTTCATGTTTTTTTCTCTCTCGAAAATCCAACTGCTATTTTTGGTGAGTACCATAGTCAGATGTTTTCCAAATAAATTTTTGTCTTCTTTTCTTTTTGCATGAAGCCCAAACATGCTTATCAAATTTGAGTAATAGCTAAGGATGCCACAATCTAAATTCAACTGTTTCATATAAATTGATTGTAAAGCATTCATCTGTGATTACTAAATGTATTCTGTTTCCATCATTCATCTGTTACTGTTATTATTTTGCATGGTTGTTTTTGACTGCTAATGATAAATATTCTGTACAGATTAAGATTCTTTTGAAGATTTGGGCAGCCTCTATTGTTTCTGTACTATTATAATTAGGCCAATCTGCCCCCGGGGAGGCAGAAACCCCTAAACACCAGATATATATACATATATTTGTGTTTATTTATGTTTTTATGTATTGGGAGCGACCACTTAGGCGAGGGTTGCTCCCCTGGGGGGGGGGAATTGTATTTAAGCCAGTTCTGCCCCCCTTAGTGGTAGATCAGCCTATTTTTATTAGGCCAGTCTGCCCCCAAGGGGGGGCAGAAACCAAAAGACACCAGGGATATTTTTCTTTTTATACTTACACATAAGGGGAGCGGCCCCTTGAGGTACCATTTTTATCAGGAGACTTTAGGGACTGCTGGGTGGAAGGAAATTTGTGGCTCCTCTCAGATTCCAGAACTTTTTGTCACTGACATGTGATAAAAAAAGTGATTTTTTGGCCAAATTTGGAGGTTTGCAAAGGATTCTGGGTAACAGAACCTGGTGAGAGCCCCACAAGTCACCCCATCTTTGATTTTCCTAGGTGTCTAGTTTTAAAAAATGTGGAGGTTTGGTAGGTTTCCCTAGGTGCCGGCAGAGCTAGAGGCAAAAATCCACAGTTTGGCACTTTGCAAAAAACAGCTCTGTTTTCATTGGTAAAATGTGATGTGTCCATGTTGTGTTTTGGTGCATTTCCTGTCAAGGGCGCTAAGCCTACCCACACAAGTGAGGTACCATTTTTTTTAGGAGACTTGGGGGAATGCTGGGTGGAAGGAAATTTGTGGCTCCTCTCGGATTCCAGAACTTTCTGTCACCAAAATGTGAGGAAAAAGTGTGTTTTTGGCAACATTTTGAGGTTTGCAAAGGACTCTGGGTAACAGAACGTGGTGAGAGCCCCACAAGTCACCCCATCTTGGATTCCCCTAGGTGTCTAGTTTTCAAAAATGTATAGGTTTGTTAGGTTTCCCTATGTGCTGGCTGAGCTCGAGGCCAACATCCACAGCTAGGCACTTTGCAAAAAACAGGTAGTTTTCTTTGGGAAAATGTGATGTGTCCACGTTGTGTTTTGGGGCATTTCCTTATCATGGGCTTTAGGCCTACCCACACACCCCATCTTTGATTTCCCTAGGTGTCTAATTTTCAAAAATGTGGAGGTTTAGTAGGTTTCCCTAGGTGCCGGCTGAGCTAGAGGCCAAAATCCACAGTTTGGCACTTTGCAAAAAACAGCTCTGTTTTCTTTGGGAAAATGTGATGTGTCCACCTTGTGTTTTGGGGCATTTCCTGTCAAGGGCTCTAAGCCTACCCACACAAGTGAGGTACCATTTTTTTTAGGAGACTTGGGGGAATGCTGGGTAGGACATTTGTGGTTCTTCTCAGATTCCAGAACTTTCTGTCACCAAAATGGAAGGAATAAGTGTTTTTTTAGCCAAATTTTGAGGTTTGCAAAGGAGTCTGGGTAACAGAACCTGGTGAACACCCCACAAATAACCCCATCTTGGATTCCCCTAGATGTCTAGTTTTAAAAAATGCACAGGTTTGGTAGGTTTCCCTAGGTGCCGGCTGAGCTAGAGGCCAAAATCCACAGCTTGGCACTTTGCAAAAAAACAGCTCGGTTTTCTTTGGGAAAATGTGATGTGTTCACGTTGTGTTTTGGGGAATTTCCTGTCATGGGCGCTAGACCTACCCACACAAGTGAGGTACCATTTTTATCGGGAGACTTGGGGGACCACTGGGTGGAAGGACATTTGTGGTTCCTCTCAGATTCCAGAACTTTCTGTCACCGAAATGTGAGGAAAACGTGTTTTTTTAGCCAAATTTTGAGGTTTGCAAAGGATTCTGGGTAACTGAACCTGGTCAGAGCCCCACAAGTCACCCCGTCTTGGATTCCGCTAGGTGTCTAGTTTTCAAAACTATGCAGATTTGGTAGGTTTCCCTAGGTGCTGGCTGAGCTAGAGTCAAAAATATACAGCTATGCACTTTGCAAAAAACACGTCAGATTTCAGTGTAAAAGTGTGATGTGTCCATGTTGCGTTTCCTGTCGCGAGCATTAGGCCTAACCATACAAGTGAGGTACCATTTTTATCAAAAGACTTGGGGTAACACAGAATAGCAAACCAAGTGTTATTGTCCCTTGCCTTTCTCTACATTTTGTCCTTCCAAATGAAAGACAGTGTGTAAGAATGATGTCTATTTGAGAAATGCCCTGTAATTCACATGCTAGTATGGGCTGCCTGGAATTCAGAGATGTGCAAATAACCACTGCTTCTCAACAACTTAGCTTGTGCCCATTTTGGAAATACAAAGGTTTTATGATACCTATTTTTCACTTTTTATATTGCAGCAAATGAATTGCTGTATACCAGGTATAGAATGAAAACCCACTGCAAGGTGCAGCTCATTTATTGGCTCGGGGTACCTAGGGTTGTTGTTGAACCTAAAAGCCCTATATATCGCCGCAACCAGAAGGGTCTAGCAGACGTAACGGTATATTGCTTTAAAAAAATCTGACATGGCAGGAAAAAGTAACAGAGTAAAACGTGGAGAAAATTGCTGTTTTTTTTTTTACCTCAATTTCAATATTTGTTTATTTCAGCTGTTGATTTTTGCAGAAAAACCTTGTAAGATATACACAAATTACCCCTTACTGAATTCTGAATTTTGTCTAATTTTCAGAAATGGGTAGCTTTCCGGGATCCAGCATTAGATTCACACCCATATCTGTCACTAACTGGAAGGAGGCTGAAAGCACTCAAAATAGTAAAAATGGGGTATGTCCCAGTAAAATGCCAAAATTGTGTTGAAAAATGGGGTTTTCTTATTCAAGTCTGCCTGTTCCTGAAAGCTGGTAAGATGGTGATTTTAGCACTGCAAACCCTTTGTTGATGCCGTTTTCAGGGAAAAAAACACAATCCTTCTTCCGTAGCCCTATTTTCCCATTATTTTTTTTTTAATGAGCTTTTTGTTGTATTTTGGCTAATTTCTTGGTCTCCTTCAGAGAAACCCACAAACTCTAGGTACCTCTACAATCCCTCGGATGTTGGAAAAAAAGGACACAAATTTGGCATGGGTAGCTTATGTGGACAAAACGTTATGAGGCCCTAAGCGCGAACTGCCCCAAATAGCCAAAAAAAGGCCTGGCACATGAAGGGGAAAAGGCCTGGCAGTGAAGGTGTTAAACTGGTGTGGTGATTCATGGTCACATAGGACATGGTACGCATAAATTACTTACTCTGAATTGAAATTGATGTTTGTTGATTTAATCTTATTGATGTTGGTTGTTAGGATGGTATCTCACTCCTATCTGAGTCCAAAGATTTGTGTCGACCTCTAATGGTAATTAATGGTTACCCTATACGTGCCGCCTTATAAATAAATTATCAAAAGAAATATATGATTGGACATGCCTATAATTTTGGATGCAGCAGAGGATGGTATGTATCAATAGGAGGATATCATCTGATGGTTATGTCTCAATAGGAGGGTAACATCCTGTGTTTATTAGTCATATATCATTTAGAAAGAATTAGGAGATTTAGTTTTACCAGTGCTTGTTGAAAAATTTAAATTTTGGAATTTGGCGTTGCCAATGCTTGTTTGGATGAAATTTGGTTGTGCCAATGCTTGGTTGGAGATGTTTCCAGTGTTCCTAATGTAATTTTGGTTGAGATAGGGTTTGCGATTGCACTGCTTAAGCAAATCGCAGGTGAATTGTGATGTTTGAGAGAAATAGGACGTTTGCGTACTCCATTGTAGTTTGTTAGGGAGTGTGCGTACTCCAAATGGTGTATGTAGGGAAGAAAACATACTTCAAGTGGGTGTGGCGCTTTGAGCAAAAAAAATGGGCGTGTGGTTCGTTGTATTCGGACCCTGCGTGGTCTAAGACTCCAGAGTATTGAAAAAGTGTAGGAGAAACTTGGTTGTTGTTGATGTAACTTGTCTGTTTAGCTGGTCAATCGGGAATGGTTGACAAATAGTATTCCTAGAGTGTGTGTTAAAGGGAGTGTTAGTTTGACAGATATTGGGGATTCCTGAGTACACAAGGAGGATCTCGTACTAGTCAAGTGTGAAATAAGTGTTGAAGAGTGTTCTCAATGGAAAGGCTTTTATTCCAGTCAGAGTAGGTGAAATTGCCTGCTAGAAGTTACACCTGCAGAGAAAGGCCCAGCAGCATGTATTAGGTTAAAACAGAGGTGTAAAATTACAGAGAAGGAAGGGAGCTTAGCGTTTCCTGCCCATGGATCTTTCAACCCCAGAACTTTAGAAAATTTGGGAAGAGTGCTGTATGAATTAAAACCTCCTCCTAGACAAGCACAATTTGAAGCTTTAGCCATTTGGGAATTAGTGACCAGACAACAAGAGAAATTAAAATTTGAAAGAAGAATGAGAAAAGTTGGGAAGACATTATTAGAGGCAGGGTGGGACAATCAGCAGAAATTTTGGAGAACTGAAACCTTACAGGATATTAAAATGTTTCCTGCAATCACACAAGGGAAATAGAGCAGTGTCAGGCAAAAGACAAAGAAAAGGAGTAAGGACTCTTCTGAAGAAGATGAGACAAAGTCAGATGAAGCTAGGAAATCATTGACTTATGATGATGCCTCAGATGATAATGAATTTATAATGCAGTTACTGAGAAGTCGTCCTCCACTCAATGGGCCCAAGAGACAAGTCCAGGTACTAGTACTGGTCTAAGTGCACCAGTACCAGTTGTAGTAACACAGAGTCAAGTACAGGTTGCAACTAATGTTCCTACTATTACTGTAACTTAGACACCTATGACTCAGGTTGAGCTACCTGTAGTCTATCCTACAATTCCTGTTGTAAGTTTTGTACAGAGCATGACAGTACCAGTGGTTCAATCATCGCAGATGTCACAGATGTATCAGAAACCAGTGATGGTTCAGATGGAGTCTACACCTAGTTCAATGGCTCTAGTGCAAGTTCAGATAATGCAGAGGTATACACCTGTAACAATATCACAGTCAAATTCCTTAATGCTGTCAGGTCAGAATTCTGGAGTAATTCACTCAAGAAATCAGAATTTCCAATCAAGTCCAGAAGCATTAACAGTACCTGTAACTATCTGTCCAGCTGTACCATTGTTTGCCCAGGGAAATAATGAGAGCAATATACATAATCTTTTTAATTCAAATACAGAAATGGAGAGACTGAATGTTACTGTGGGTGTTATGCCTCAAATGAATCAGACTTTTGATAAGACAGGTCCACTGATTGCCTTTTACTATTCTAGGACTTCACAGAATTTGGGAAAGATTTTAATTCAAATTTGTTGCTGATGACTCCTGAGACACTGTGTATTACAATGTGCCCAATGTAAATAATAATGTCTCCTTACAAGGTTTGACAGCTCAGCAGTTAACAGACTGGCTGAAAAAAATAAGTGGAGCAAAAACAAATGCTGAAGGGGGAAATTCATTGAACCTGGCAAGACTTAAATTAGAATTAAATTAAATGACTGAAGGAGCACATGTGATAAATAGAATGTAGTCATAGAATGAAGATAAAATATGCTTCATGTGTAAAAATGTTACAAGCAGATAAGGATCGGTACACCAGAAGTTATGTGGTAAAGATATTACCTATGAGAGAAATTCCTGGAGGGAATTATGTACATAGCTCTTGAAGTAGGAGTGATATTTTTTCATTTACAAATGTCTACCCAAGACTGAGAGAGAGAGAGAAACCTTGGAATGGTACCAGACGAAAGATAGATTTTTGAAGCTCGCAAAATCCTGTGGGAGGATTTGAATACCTTGTTAGAAATAGTGGTCCCATGTAATTTATGGGTGGAATGCAAAAGGAGTGTTGACTAGCCAACAAGAGAGCCTCCGCGAAATCCAGTTACAGGTGCACCATCTCTTGATGTGATGAAGTACTATTACAAAGTGATTGAATTTTTGAAAACGTGAATTTCTCCTAAAAGTTTTAACTGGAAGAGAATAGATAGGGCAACTCAGGAAGCAAAAGAGTCAATACATGCATATTATGAGTGATTGTTGCAAGCATATAAACCTTGCAGTGGCACAGAAACAAATGAGCCCAAGGACATGATTCATTTTGTGTTCAGATTTGTTGAAGGGTTGAGACCTGAAATTAGTCAGATATTTAAGAGTCATTTAATTTGCTGGCAAGCAAAACCAGTTGATGAAGTATTACAGTTTGCAAAATACTGAGAAGTCGTCCTCCAATATATGCAGCACAAGAGACAAGTAGAGACGAGACTGAAATGAAGCAGAAGAGATTGAAAGAAAAGGCAATGGTGGTACACATTAAAGTGGCACAATCAGGAATGCAGGGAACTTTTCCACAACAGGGAAACATGCAAGCATTTCAAAATCAGGGTCAGAAAAGAGGTAGAGGTCATGGTGGAAATGGAAATGGAAACTGTGACGTTGACTTGAATACTACTGTCAATCCCGGTGATATGCAGACAATGAAACGGATGTTACCTTGTCACACTTGCGGGGGCCTCAGGCATTTGAAACGGGAGTGTCCAATGATGGCACGGGAAGGTGTTGTTACACAGATGAATGAAAACAATCTTTTTCTAAATTTGAGGGGACTGAGAATAAGGGCTCCTAATTTAAATGTCCAGAATAATAGTAATCAAATGCAGATTCCTCAGCAGAAGCAAAGTCCTAAACCGATGCAAGAGATACAGGTGTCACACTTTCGTTTGCCACAATCACAGCAAATGAAGCCCCAAATGCAAATGATACCAAAGCAACAAATGCAGATACCTCAAGCTTCAAAGGCACAGCAGCAGGTGATGCTTCCTCAGCAGAATACAGGTCAAAAGTTAAATCAAAGTAATCACATGGTGAAATAGCTCATATTTCATAGGATGAATTGAATGATGAAGTGATGAGTGAGAGTTCGGATGAAAGAGAATGTGTGTTAGCAGCTTCATTAGAATTGGATCAAAAGGGTCCTTATGTAAATGGAAAAGTAATGGGTCATCAGGTGCATTTCTATTGGATACAGGAGCTACACCTCTACAGTGAGAACTGCATAAGTTCCTAATGTGCCACTTCTGGGCAAACAGGGCAGATTGTAGGAGTTGCATATAAATTCCTGACAAACCAGATTACTAAACCGGCTCCAGTTACAATTGGGAATTTTGAAGGTTTGCATAAATCTGTAGTCTGTAACTCAAGTCTAGTTTCCTTACTGGGAAGAGACCTGTTGTTCAACACAAAATATTTGACTACATGTACAAATGATGGAATTACTATTCATATGAAAAGCGATGATGATGATGATTTATCTATGCAAATTGAATGTGATTCAAATAATGAAGGATGTCCACTGATTAGGGTCTGCCTTTACAGTACAAAATTTTCCAACTGATTTACAAGGTACAATAACATTAAACGTTTGGGATCTTTCTGGGAAAGATATAGGTCTGATCAAAGGAATTGAAACAGTTAAAGTCACAGAGAAAACTAATGCAGTTTTTCAGCAAACTCCTCAATATCATATGGCACTTGATGTAATTGAAGGAGTAATTCCTGTAATTGCAGATTTTGTGAAACAGGGAGTTCTAAAAGAAGTATTGAGCAGCCCATATAATTCTCCTATTATGGGTTTGCAAAAACCAGGTGGGAAATTTAGAATTTTTCTAGATTTGAGAAAAACTAATGATATAGTGGTCAAATCTTGTCCAGTGGTACCAAATCCAGCAGGGATATTGTTTCTGATCCCATGTGATGCAGAATGTTTCATTGTGGTGGACTTATCACAAGCATTTTTCTCTGTGCCTCTTCATGAGACTAGTCAGTTACTTTTCTGTTTTAAATTTGCAATCATGTGTATTGTTGGTATAGAATCCCACAAGGCTTTTCAAAGTCTCCATCCATATTTAATCGGGTGTTTAAAAAGAATTTGTAATCATTGGAAATGCTGTTCCAATCAACATTAGTTCAGTACATTGATGATCTGTTGGTTGCTTCAAGAAAGAAGGAAGCATGCAGGCAAGATACTATTGCCTTATTGAATCATTTGGGTGAAAATAGACATAAAGGCCCTCATTACAACTTTGGAGGTCGTTTTAAAAGACCGCCGAAGCAGCGGGCACCAACATACCGCCAGTGCTGGTGGTATGTTTGGCGCCCTATTATGACATTTCCAGTGGGCCAGCGGACGGAAACAGGATTTTTGCCCCCTGGCCCAGTGGAAAAGTCACCACAACATTGAAGCCGGCTCGTAATCGAGCTGGCAGCAATGTTGAGGTGTGTCAGGTGCAGCAGCACCCGCTGTACATTCCACTGCCCGTAATTCGGGCAGTGGAATGCGCGATGGGGCTGTGCATGGGGGCCCGAGGCTCCCATACCACCAGCCTTTTCATGGTGGTGATTACCGCCATGGACAGGCTGGGGGGTGGGGACTCGTAATCCCCAGGGGAGCGCTGCTTGCAGCACTGCCCTGGTGTATTACAACCACTGGGACTGACAGGCTGCAGGCTGGCAGCAGCCAGGCGGTATCGGCGGTATTACCATTGCGGGTCCGCCACGGTCATAATGTGGCGGTAAGTACCGCCAGCCTGTTGGTGGTACTACTGCCACATTATCACCACCCGCCGGAGTCATAATGATCCCTAACATGTCGCCAGTGAAATTACAGTACTGTCAGAAAGAAGTTAAATACTTGGGACATCAAATAAAAAAAGGTGGAAGGAAAGTGTCAAGAGAAAGAGTTATAGCTATTTGGCAAATTAATCCTCCAGTTACACGAGAGATGTCAGGATTTTTTTGGGAACGGTGAACTACTGTCACCAATGGATTCCCAATTTTTCTGTTATTTCAAGGCAGAGGCTGACCCACAAAGATATTTCTGACCATGTGCCTTTTGATGAAGCTTGTATAAAAGATTTTACTGAGCTCAGAGAGAGAGTCTGTGTAGTGCACTAGCTTTGGGAATGCCTGACTACACTAAAGCATTTATGTTGTTTTGACATGGACGTGATTTCTGTGCTCTTTCTGTTCTGGTAAAGGTACATGGTGGTGTAAATCGCCCTATAGCATATTTTTCTGCTGCTTTGGACCCAGGTGCAGCAGCATTACCTGGCTTTTTTAGGACTGTGGCCTTGGTTGGTTTGTCACTCACTCAGTGTGAGAACACTGTGATGGGATATTATTTAACTGTACTTGTCCCTTACTCCATAGAAGTTTTGCTTACCAGAACAAAGACCCAATATTTGACAAATGCAAGGCTCACTAAGTATGAGCTTTTGACTTTAGGCTCTCCAAATGTTACCATGAATAGGTTACAGTGCTTAACCCAGCAACCTTACTCCCAGTAGATAATGTTGAAATTGAAAAACTGAAAGAAGCTAAACATGACTGTCTGGAGGTTACTGAATTGTGCACAAAACCTAGACCTGGTATTCAGGATACTCTGTTAGAGGAAATTATCAAATTGATTTTGTAGATGGTTCCTTTCTAAGTGATAACGTGGGAACATTGAAATCTGGATATGCTGTATGCACAATTTCTAGTATACTTGAAACTTCATGGCTTCAAAGAGTGTTTTCTGCACAAGTGGCTGAATTATTGGCTCTTGCAAGAGCATGCTGTATTTCTGCACAGCTTAAAGTTAACATTTTCACAGACAGTCAATATGGATTTGGTGCGGTGCATGACTTTGGGGAGTTGTGGTCACAGAGAAGTTTTCTGACCTCTTCTGGCTCGCCAATTAGAAATGGTGATGGAATTAATGATTTGTTACAAGCCCTACAAGTACCTCAGAAGATTGCTGTGGTTAAATGCAGTGCGCAACAGAAATCAAATGATTTTGTTCCAATGGGAAATGATTATGCAGATCAAGTTGCAAGATTTGGCACATTGAACTGCATCTCTTTTAATGAGGAATGGAAAGAACTAAATGATGATGAAGTAAATCCAAGTTATATATAAAGAGTAATTGATACATGGGAGGAGATTAAAAGTTGGCAAGAAAATGTTTCTGAAGACAAAAAGAAAGGTTTGATAAAACTGAAATGTTTTCAAAGAGACAATGATGAAATCTGGGTTTCAAATGAAGGGCAGGTGGATTTGCCAAACTGTTTACTAAAGCAAATGGCAAGATACTAGCATGGTCAAGCACATATTGGCAGAGATGCCATGATTTGCACATTTAAGCAATCCTGGTTCAATCCAAAGTCTAGACAGGTTGCTAAAGCAATTTGTCACATATGCATTACATGCCAACAAATTAATGTGTGGAAAAGAGCAATTGTTAATTTGAGTCATTTTGAAAGAGAAGAACGTCCATTCAACAGACTGCAAATGGAGTTTATTGGAATGCCTGTGTATGGTGGTTTGAGATATGTGTTGGTGATTGTCTGTATTTTTAGTCACTGGATTGAAGCTTACCCCACACACAAAAATGATAGTCTCACAGTATCAACGCTTTTACTTAGGGAGTTAGTTCCTCGCTTTAGGTTCCCGGCCTCTTTAGAATCAGATAGCAGAAGTCCCTTCAATAACAAGGAGATTAAATTACTATGTTCAGCCCTAAACATTAAGCAGAAGTTGCATTGTAGCTATCGCCCTAAAGCTTCTGGACTAGTGGAGCAAATGACTGGTACTCTGAAGGCACGACTTGCAAAAATGTGTGCATCTACAAATCTGAAATGGCCAGATGTGTTGCCTTTGGTTCTGATGAGAATGTGAAACTCACCTGACAGAAAGACTGGACTCTACCCCCATGAAATCCTCATGGGCAGAGCAATGAGATTGCCAGCTGTTCCTGCAAATGTTTTTGTGAGGATAACAGATGATATGGTGCTGGATTACTGTAAGATTCTGACTAGTGTGGTTTGCTCTTTCTCGCACCAGGTGGAAGCTACAGCTGTGCCGCCATCCCAAGACCAGTGTGATAGGCTGCGAGCTGGTGATTGGGCGTCATCAAGAAGCACGTGTGGAAAACCTGTCTTAAACCTAGGTGGAAGGGGCCCTACCAGGACTCTCCCAGAAGCAGACGATTGGGGAGATCCTTTGAAACAAATCACGTTTCCTGAAGCAGCTAAGGATGGAGTTGAGTTGAATCAAGGTCATGTGGATTTGACTCCTCCTGAATTTGCTAATGATGCAGGTACATCATGTCAAAGTTAAAATCCTGTTAAATCAAGAAGTTGTAAGTCCAGTTTAGCAAACTGCACTGTCAAAGAAACCTGTAAAAAAAGATAAGTGTTCCAAAATGCAGATATATGAAAAGGTTCTAGATGTGCAATCAACTATAAATGAGGAGCCAGACACAATAACAAGAGCAGATACAGATGAAGATCTGAGTGAATGAGAAATAAGTGCAAATTGGAGGTTGAAGAGAAAAAGAGTTGAAAGTCGAAGATACTCAGAACTTACATGGGTGTATTTTACAACAGATGAGTGGCAATGTGAAGTTTTGTCCTTTTGTTTTGATCGTGAATTTCCAGATCAATATTTTGGAACTTGAAATTGCTTTTGAACTGAAATTTGAAACTACATTGCCAACTGAACAAGTGAGATATTGTTTGTCCAATAGACTATGATCTGCTGAAAGAGATTTTGAAAACTGATTTTTGACAAGCTGCTAAACCGATTTTTGACAAAGTTCTGGAGAAAAAACTGAAAGCTGCTATAAATGACTGCAAAGAAGACTGAAGATTATTTTTGTTTTTGATTTTTGACTCCACACTTAAATTATTTTTCTCCTTCTACTTTCTCATTCTTTACAGGTCATGGATAAAATTCACAATCACATTAAAAACAATAGGTGTTGCAAGTGTATGTGTATTAGTTTGGAATTGTATGTGTGCTAGCAAGTTTGGTATAGATTATGGGCATGAGTATTTCTAGTAAGGCTGAAAATAATCATTCACCTTCTTTAGAGACTACTACACTTTCAAAGTTAGAAAAGTTCAATAGGGATAAAAAATATTTGCACTTAGACAACTCACAAGGAGATCTTTCTTCTAATGTTTTCTATCGCTTGCTGTATCAATATGTTGAAACGATGAATGTGAGAGAATGTTATGTCTGCACACAGATTCCTTCATCAGTACAGGAAGGAATTACTTACCAAAGCTTGTGATTAACAAATTGAATTAGTTGTAGTCTTTTACTAACCAGGCTTTCTAATTAAGAGTACATACAATATTTCTACTCTAATTAAGTTTTACTGTTTTCTTTTGTTCCGATTAATCAACCCTTGAGTAACATAGCTAAAGAGAGAAATATTGATATTGTTGGAGGTTTATTTGAGCCTACACTAACATTTGGCACAGCTTAGTCTCATAGGAATTATTTAACATGTTTGCTTTCGCCAGTAGAAATTTTTTTTCTAGATCAAACTAATGGCATGAGAAAAGCATTGAAGAAGAAAATAAAAGGTTAGTGAAGAGGACATTTAGGAATGATTATGTATTTAGTGAGACTAAAACACAAGGGAAGCTTGCTTTAAATTTTAAACATGTCGGAAAGCTTTGTATTTATAGACCGTAATCCAAAACTCATACTAAGTTTGTGGGAACGAGTCAATGCTGACATGTATTTCATTTTAAGAATACATGGGATTTTATATTAAAGAGACAAGATTCTGCAATTCCTGGGTAATAATACATCTGTGGAAAGAATGCTTATTATCGTCTCCCAAGGGGATGGTATGGGACTTATTATTTTGGAGTTGTATTCCCAAAGAGTTACCAGATTTACAATATAGGTGACACACATGACATGAATGAATTTCAAAGACGAAGATCAAAAGAGCAACTTATTCTGAAATAATTGGGAATATATTTGGAGCAATTATTTCTTCTGTAGGAGTTGTTCTGAATGCTTTGAAGATTAGAAAGTTGTCTACTATTGTAGATAACATGCTCACTGATTTTTCTGACGCTGTAACATTAATGTATACTGAAATAGCTGTGGCCCGTTTTGTGGTTCTCCAGAACAGACATGCGTTAGATATTCTTTTAGCAAAGGAAGGCGGAGTTTGTCGGATGCTGAAAGTGAAACATTGTTGTAAATATATGCCTGACAATAGTAAAGGAATTCAAAATGTTAATAAGAACCTGACAGATTCAAATTCAGACTTAAAGACCTGGATGAACAAGTGGTATGGGAAAATATTGGTGGCAAAAGTGTTACTAAAGTGGAAAATGTGCTGGATAATTTTGGTCAATGTATTGTTGGAAAAATATTGAAACCATTATTAATTGTGGATGTATGTCATCTGTATAATCGGATATTACAAATGGACATGCTGATAAAAAGACAAAGGGTGAAAAATGAACCGAGGAGGGAAGATACTTTCATGATTTGAAAAATGGAGAAAACAGAGAAACAATGGATATTCTAGACAAACTAAATTTTGAATTGACTGACAAGTATTAATACAAGTATTGATAAGTATAGCGATACATATAGTCATCAGAGGATGGATTGTTGGAGTGCAAACATTATTAATAAAAATGTTAACACTAAAACATAATGAAATAACACATATTAAAAAGATGAACTGAAAACGTGTGTTTTTAGAAAATATGATCGCCCTAGTGTCAGCCACAATGTGGTTCGACATAATAATAAACTGTCTAATGAAAATTTATTTTGTTTATTCGTAATTGAGTGTACTGAAAAAAATTATATTAATATGTACTAAAAGGATTAATAGCTTAAATAATATGAAATGTTTTACTCTTCATGTTTTAGCATTGGTTTTAAAAGGCCTCACATTTTAGTAATTTTCCGAGGGCAATGTCTTAAAATGTTAACTCTGCAAAAAGATGTTTCTCTAGCATCCTGTGTGACTTGCTCACTGTGGAAATGTTATGCTCTTACGTTGTAACATTTGTCTGTCTTTATGGGATGAGATGATGTGTACCCAGGAAGAACAGTCTTCAGTGTTCATGTATAACATGCAACAATTGTATTTTACTGTGGGAACTGGTGTCTGCAGTGAGAGAAGATGAGCCAATCGTTAATGGAGCAAATGAAGAGAAGATACTTCTAGAACATGGAGAATAGTTTTAATTGGCTCTAACTTAAACCACCTCATAGACTGACCGATAGAAGCTTAGCTAGTTGCTTTCTAGGACTTTAATATATCAAAATGAGGTGATGGAAACTCAGATTTCCTTTTCTCAGCTAGTGAAATGACGTGTTCCTGCTTCGTAGCTCTTTGCCTAAGATTCTGTCAGTTCAGATGCATTAATACCAAACTTTACTGAACTGTTCCCTATTATGCCATTGCCCAATGAAGAACACCAGAAGATGCTCAACTGATGAAGACATTGCTGCTTGCTGATCCATTTAGAAGCGGTATGACCAAATGTGCATTTTTCTTTCTTGCAGATTTTTATATTTTTTCTCTCTAAGAAACCCAACCACTAATTTTGGTTAGTGCCACAGTCAGATGTTTTCCAAATTAATTTTTGTCTTCTTTCTGCATGAAGCTCAAACATGCTTATCGAGTTGGAGTAATAGTTAAGGATGCCACAACTGTTTCATATAAATTGAGTGTGAACAATTCCTTTGTGATTACTAAATGCATTCTGTTTCCATTGTACATCTGGTACTGTTATTATTTTGCATGGTGGTTCTTGAAAGCTTAATGATAAATATTCTGTCTAGATTAAGGGGGTCATTCCAACTTCCGCCAAAGTTCCGCCACCAGAAGACCGCACTGCGGTCAAAAGACCGCGGCGGTCATTCTGGCTTTCCAGGTGGGCTGGCGGGCGACCGCCAAAAGGCTGCCCGCCTGCCCAGCGGGAAAGCACCAGCAACGAGGATGCCGGCTCCGAATGGAGCCGGCGGAGTTGCTGGTGTGCGACGGGTGCAGTTACACCCGTTGCGATTTTCAGTGTCTGCCAAGCAGACACTGAAAATCAATGTGGGGCCCTGTTAGGGGGCCCCTGCAGTGCCCATGCCAGTGGCATGGGCACTGCAGGGGCCCCCAGGGGCCCCCCTACACCTGTTCCCGCCATCCTGTTTCTGGCGGTGAAAACCGTCAGAAACAGGATGGCGGGAAGGGAGTCGGAATCCCCATGGCGGCGCTGCTTGCAGCGCCGCCGTGGCGGATTCCCTGGGGCCGCGGGAAACCGGCGGGAAACCGCCGGTTTCCCTTTTCTGACCGCGGCTGTACCTCCGCGGTCAGAATGGCCCCAGAAGCACCGCCAGCCTGTTGGCGGTGCTTCCGCGGTCGTTGGCCCTGGCGGTCCATGACCGCCAGGGTCAGAATGACCCCCTAAGTGTTTTTTTCAAAGATTTGGTCAGTCTGTATTGTTTCTGTACTTTTATCATTTGGCCTTGCATTTGATTTATGTGATCTTAGCACTGTTAATTCAAAAGGCAATAAATGTTTGAACTTTATTACACTGGTGTGGTGATTCATGGCCACATAGGTCATGGTGCATATAAATTACTGACTCCAAGTTGAAATTGATGTTTATCGATTTGATCTTATTGATGTTGATTTTTAGGATGGTATCTCACTGCTATCTGAGTCCAAAGATTTGGGTTGACCTCTAAGGGTAATTGATGGTTACCCTATATGTGCCACCTTATAAATAAATTATGAAAAGAAATATAAGGCTGGACATGCCCACACATTGTACTCCTGAATTTTGGTCCCATTCCGTTGCTGACAGCCCTTTGTTCTCTCCAGCAGTCTGAGACTTAGGACTCCTTATCTAGAAAGAAGATGCTGTTTATTGTTTTTCTCCCTTACTTAAAATTTAATAAGAAGGACACACAACTGTTTTTCCTCCATCCTCCTAGTTTGTCTAGGAGATCAAACACTGATTATACATTTGGCATCTTTATGCACACCTGGTTTTCCCTCTGGTACAATGTATACTTACTTGGGGGTGGTAGTCCCTCCTGTGAAACTGGCTGTCACTAACTAAATTGAAAACTGAAAGAACAACATCTATCTGAAAAGGCAGGTACAATCATTCATACAATGAAGACATAAACAAATACTTAATACACAAACCCTAGTCACTCACAAACACAGCAGTGAGGTAACAAGGCTCTCAGCAGCACTGTTTGAAGGAAAGGCAACCCCCACCCATGCTCTGATGGTGATATTACTCCCAGAAGTGTTCTACAACTACACTGGAAGGTAGTTTAAAAAGCGTTGAGAGAGCATAGCTTATTGACTTAGAAATTAACATGTAATGTTTATGAACTAATGCGTAATAATGCCGCATAGAAAATGTATTAATGTATTTTGCTAAACGTGCGCTTGAAATGTGCCCACGGGGAGTGGCCGTCAATATGTACAATGACTAATGAAACTGATTAATAATGTTGAAAAGTTATGTTAGAATCTGATTTTGCACTAATAATAAAAGGTTATATGTAAAAGTTCTGCTAATAAATCATTAGGCCTTAGTTAGCATGAGTCGAGGCCTAGCTACCTGGCTTTCATATTAAATGTGTTTTTCTAATGTGCAGTGTGCTGACTTGCTGAAGGACATGAACTCTTGTTTTTCCAAAGCTAGGAGATGAATGTAATTGTAGTAGATCCGTTCTCATGAAATTCGACTTGCTTAGTGAAACATTCTTGCTGAATGCAACAGTGTAGACTACTTGCAGGTACAAGGTCGCCTGACCCGGTACAGACAATGGAGCCACTGACTAAAGATGCGGAGAGGACCATGAGAGTATGAAATCATACCAGACATTCTACCCACTGAAGACGACAATCATAAGGACCAATAAACTACGTGAGAACTGTTATGGGGTGACAAATTTGATGAGCTAATTGGCAATCTATTGGCTAGAGATAGTGGGGTGCAACCCCTCAACCAATGAAGAATTAGGGGAATGTACAACAGAAAAGGGATAAAAACCCTTGACACAAGGAAGTAAATTAGAACAGGAGAATAGGAGACTAGGAGATAGATGAGAGGGAGATGCTGTCGCGTTTTGCTATGACCCAGACACTTTGTTACTCTGCATAGAGACTTTGCTGTTTGGTTCTTAAAACCATTCTTGCTTAATATTGCCTGTTTTCACTTTACCTCCTTATGAGGGAAGTGCCCCTTTTACCCGATTGCTGAATTCCTGATGGCGAATCAATTGATGTCCTGAGGACGAAGACTGAACCTGAATGCTGACCCAATACGGAGGGTAACTATATGACAATGAAATTGTAATTGTCTGTTTGCTTTTCCTTTCTAAGCACCAACTGCCTCTTTTGACAGAGTCCATAGTTAGATGTTTTCTAAATTGGCGTTACTAAATTGTTTTGCATGAAGCCCAACATGCCAATGCTAATTCGAGGTTAGATGAGGGGTTCACTAAACAGACACAAATAGACAAATGACTTTATCTACAGTATGCTTTATTGAATAACGTGATAATGATTCTTTGATAATCTATGTTGACGTCGTGCTATATTCTAATATTTATGATTCTTGCTTTGATGAAATCTTATCAGAGTTGTCATATTGTGACTATGCTAATGTGTTTCTTGGTTTTGAGACTAATGAACTTGCTAGTAGAATTGTAATCAATAGGGAATAAACTTCATATATTAGTACTAAACTGGTGTGGTTATTCATGACTGCAAGGTCATGGTGGTTTCTGAGTTTTATTAATGTCTTTGACTAATTTGAATTGTTTTATTGTGGTAAATATTGATGACGTTATTGACATATTGATTGACATGCTGATTAGTTGTCTTGTCCAAAGGTGTCTTCAATCAGGGTCAAAAGATTCATTGGCCTAAAACGAGTCCCAAAGTGAGTAAATTAGTCATAAAGGGACGCGTTAACAGCGTAAAAGCAACAAATAATCTTCAGTGAAGGTGTGAGGATTTTCTCTCCCAGGTCCCTCTTAGACACCTAATTATTGGGCCATGCCTATGCTCTTATATGAAGAAACACAAGGCATTTGTTAATGGCTAAGGGCAAATGTCAATGGAAGAAGCCCTCTCATGTCTCAATGTGCATCAAAAACTGAACCTCTGTGCCCATCAACTTCTCTTTGACCTCTACAAATCCTTGAAGGCCTGGAATGGTGTGTTCCTCGAAATAGAAAAGCCAGAGGATTCTGCCTGCCAGTAGACCAAAACGTCCTAATACTTGGTCACCTCTCTCTTGGATTCCCATGGATTCGAATATACCTGTGAGGATGGGGTCTGTTTTAGCAGAGCCTTTCTCTCCAGGGAAGGTGTCAGGTCTCTAATACCTATGCCAGGCATGGCAGGGAAAGTTCACAAACAACACCCTCAAAGACTAGTACACTCTCTTTTTAGACCGGCTGTCAGTGCCAACTAAATTTGCCAGTCTCCCACACACTAAGGCACACATAGGGCAGCCAGTCAGGCAACCAGACAGCCTGGACAGCATTACGCAGTCAGCTGTTGCATCATCCTTTCTTCCTAGAGGCAGCATTACTAGCTTCTTTTCAGGCCTCCACACATGTAATATACCTGGTTCTCGCCTGACCGAGCGACTCTGTAGTCATCTCCAATTTGGGCACTCATTTATATATGGATGGATGGTTGACCTACACTTAAGCTCTACAAATAAAGACTGGTGGCCATTCTTTCAGAATCTGCACTTCTATGCAATAGTAGTTCCGATCTTTGACTGTGCATTTGTAATCCTGGCAATTCCAACCTGGTTCTTCAAGCTTATTCTCACTGGCAACACCCTTTACTAGTTCACCTCCTCTAATTATCAACAACAGTATCAAACCTTCCCAATATGCTGATAACACCCAACTATTCTTGAAAGTCACTACCGCCTATGAAATCATATGCCTGAAGTACTTCCTGCAACCTTCTAAACCTAAATGCCTAGCTTCTACTTGAAACCTAAGCCTACTAAGGCCAAATTCCTATTGTTTGCCATCAAAAAACAAAAGGTCCACACCTGGCATAATAAGATGAATGTGGATAGATTCAACCCACAGCTATTATCCAGTCCTGCAACTCTCATTTTCACCCTAACATCAACCACACCCTGGAGGAGCACATCACAAAAGGGCCAAGCTGGCTTGACAGCAGAATTTTCTTCAATAGAAATTAAAACTAGTTCTCCTGGAAAGCAACTTCAGTACAGACATCCAAGCCTTCATGCTCTTAAATATGGGTGGTGACAAGATGTTGATCTGACAAACCCTACGTCAACTAGTTACTAGATCAGCTTCATCGTCTATAAAGCCATCAAACAAGCTCACCATCTGCGGTGTCTCTGGACACACGTGCAGCCAGAACATCACCAAACTGGAAAAAAAATACAAAACAATCAAAGCATGAAACAGACATTCTCTATCTGTGCACCCAGGATCTCAAATGATATCCCAGGATCAACACAACCCTCCGTTTCAAGAAAAGGCTTAAGACTCACCACAAAAACACCTACATCTGAAAATCATATTAACTCTTCTCCTTTTTGAACTCAGGTGTCCCCACCCCTGTGGAAATGTGCCCTGGCTATATTCTTTGCATCATACCATATGTCCTCTGTCTATGGCAAGGTTTGCGGAACACTAATAGCCTCATTTACAAGAAACTGATGCATCGGCCCGATGAGTCAGATTTCTTGTGCTGCCCAATGATTCCATAAAGATGTCATGGATGCGCTGTACTTACTATACAGAGCTCCATGACACACCTTTCCACAGATGTGTCAGAAATTCTGATGAATCTGTGGCGCTAAACTGACTCACTGCTGGGCTAGAGTAAAAAAAAATATGCTACTCCAGCAATATGTGGAAGGCTCCCATAGAAAAAAGCCCTGCGTCAGTTTAATGCCTGCTCAAAGCAGGCATTAAAATGCTGACGCAGTGAAGTCGCAATATGACGCAGTTAAATGCTGTAAATTTCACTGCATCAGTTCTGCGTGGCTTTTTGCCCAGGAATGCTACCTCGCATACATTTTACCTGGTGCACGTATAATGTGACGCATCCTTAAAAAATGACACATTGGGCCTAATGCGTCAGTTTGTAAATATTGAGTAGTGTAGTGTATCAAGAAATGTATGTGGCAAAAAACGCTACTGTTTTGTCCTTGTGACAATCTTTCTAAACAAAGCATCAGCCACTTTGTCCTATTTTGTTCGCTTTATTCTGCTCCTAGGAAAGCTTTTATATTGCTAATTTTGCGCAAGTTACATACCATTTTTTATAAGGAAGCCCTGACTAGTATTCAAAGACATCTATACAAATGTGTCACTCAGTTTTAAGTTTTATTAAATCTGCCATTGCTATTAGGAACCGATATGAATTGGTCGAAGTACCTATTTATTAACATCATTTTGACTATCTATGATTTTATTTTGTTGTTGGGACTCTAATGCATGTAAACTATTATATTCCCATATATATGAGTTGTTGGACATTTTGATGAAGGGAACGCATATAGGGCCTTATTTATACTTTTTGGCGCACAACTGCGCCAACGCAGTTGTGCGTCAAAAAATTTAACGCCGGCTAACGCCATTCCAAAGCGCCATGCGGGCGCCTTATTTATGGAATGACGTTAGCCGGCGGAGCTGACTGGTGTGCGTAAAAAAAATGACCCACTCCAGGCAGCGCCGGCGTAGGGGTAAATGGAGCTTGGGCGTCAAAGAATGGGGCAAGTCGGTCTGAGGCAAAAAATCTGCCTCAACCCGATATGCGCCATTTGTTTTTGACTCCCACCCTCCATTGACATGACTCCTGTCTTAGCAAAGACAGGAGTCATGCTCCCTTGCCCAATGGCCATGCCCAGGGGACTTCTGTCCCCTGGGCATGGTCATTGGGCATAGTGGCATGTAGGGGGGCACAAATCAGGCCCCCCTATGCCACAAAAAAAACCAAAAAAACACTTACCTGAACTTACCTTAAGTTCCCTGGGATGGGTCCCTCCATCCTTGGGCGTCCTCCTGGGGTGGGCAAGGGTGGCAGGGGGTGTCCCTGGGGGCATGGGAGGGCACCTCTGGGCTCCTTCCGAGCCCACAGGTCCCTTAACGCCTGCCCTGACCAGGCGCTAAAAAATGACGCTAAAGCGGCTGGATGTCATTTTTTTTGACCCGCCCACTCCCGGGCGTCATTTTTGCCCGGGAGTATAAATACGGCACACATGCCTCGGAGTAATTTTTTAGACGGGAACGCCTTCCTTGCATATCATTAACGCAAGGAAGGTGTCCACGCTAAAAAATGACGCAAACTCCAAGATCTTTGGCGCTAGACGGGTCTAACGCCAAAGTATAAATATGGAGTTAATTTTGCGTCGGATCCGGCGCAAACAGAGTATAAATATGCCCCATAGTCTTGTAATCTTAGTTGATCGAAGACGTTTGTATTTTGTTTTAATCTACAAGGGCTGTATTCTAATTATTTATATGTATATGTGCTTTTATGGCATAACACCGAATAAAGATTTTTGGCTGACTGAGTAGTGTAGAGCACTGCTTAACTCCACTGCTGTGCCAAACAAAATGACGCAACGGTGGCCAAAGGCCTCGTAGATGAGGCCCTACATGTCACATACATAGATGCATTCTCTGAGTAGTCCAGTCTGCGTTGTTTGGTTTTGAATTGATATTGCCATGAAAGCAGTGTTTTCTTACCATATTATTACAAATGTCATATCTTCTAATTACTCTCCTCCTTTGCCTAACATTGGCCCGTATTTATACTTTTTTTAGCGCCGCATTTGCGCCGCTTTTTGACGCAAAACGGCGCAAACCTACAAAATACAATGGTATTTTGCAAGTTTGCGCCGTTTTTGCGTCAAAAAACGACGCAAATGCGGCGCAAAAAAAGTATAAATACGGGCCATATATGCCACGCACGGTGAAGCCCACTGTATTCTCTTAATTTAAGTCTAATCGCAACTGCTTATGAACTTGTTTACACAAAGCAAGTGATGATTTAAGCATTATTCTTCCTAGTTTTTGCGGAGTGCCTTTTATGTGCTCCACTCCTTCCTCTTTTTAAGAGTCTGACAGAAGCATTGGTTGACTCCTGATTAATATCGAGGGCTGGAAACCTAGGTCGTGTTGTTTTATGTTTCGAGTGTCGCCAGGCAGGCTTTTGTTTTCCCGTCAAAATCGTTCTGCCCCATTGACATTCTCACAGTCAAGGTCAGACATGCAAGAAATGCAAATTGGAAGTGAGGTGAACTCATTTCAAAGGGGAACGAGTCTAGCAGTATATTCGAGCATATTGGCTTCAGATTATTAACTTGATTAATGATGTGGTATCCCAGATGTCTGTTCTCTTCTTTAAAAGCAGTGATATATTCTCTTCTTCAGAAATATTCATTTATAACCTTCAGGCCTGCACATTTTTCTATATATCTTGTTAATGTCAGCATGCGCACCTGGTGATGCATGTGTTGGATAAAACACGGGCAAAGGTCGCTAAAGCAAGCAAGGAGAATGGGACTCTTTTCACACATGCTGGGTAAATAAAGACTGCCATCAAATAGAGTGCAGGACGGCCCTTACACCTGTGGACTCCAGTGCCACTGCATCTGTTGCACGAATGAGAGCAACACCCTTTATTTTATTGGATCAAGCAAACCATGTCATTCACTAGGGTTATGTTGGAGTGTGTCTTTTAAAAGCAATATTAACATGAAAAACTGAAGCTGCATAGTAAATGTGTTAACGTAGAAAATAATGCACGTGTTGAAATGTGCCCCCGGGGAGTGGCTACCAATGTATACGAAGACTAATGAAAGTTATTAATGATGAATTAATTATGTACTAATGTTTGAATTTGTATTAACATATCATAATTAGAGTCATGTATGAGGAGTTTGCTCATTAAACATTAGGCCTTAGTTTTGCGAGGGTCTGGGCCTAGCTGCCCGGTCTTATATTAAACTGCATTTTTCTAACGTGCAATGTGCTGTTTTCCTGAAGGACACGAAGCTGTACTTTTCCAGAAGTTATGTGTGTAGCCGTAGTAAATTCTTTCTCATGAGACCTGACTTGCTCAAGGAGAGATTCTTACTGAATGCAACAGTGTAATTCGTAACAGGTGCAAGGCTGCCTGGAGTAGGAGAAAACAATAGAGCCACTGACTGGAGCGTAAATTGTAACTTTTCTTACTTGACATTCCACCCGATGAAGACGTCAATAGCATGGGCCAATCAACAACATGAGGACTGTGTTTTGTGGAAAATTCTAGTAAAGTGCGTGGAGAATTATTGGACAGCGATAACGATGCACCAATTATTATCCAATGAGGAATTAGGAGTAAATTAGGCAGTTTTGATTTAACCGCATGATCTGAGGAGAAATCGGACATTCCACTTCAAGCCACCTTTCGCCATTCTACTGAGCCATTTTGGGCCATTCCTTTGAGACTTTGCCGTTTATTCGTTCCTGATACTCTAAATCATCCTATACTTATTCCTTTACCTGATACTTACTTCCTCTCCATATGACGGAAGCTCTAGTTCCTTAGCTATGCCATACTGAGACTTTGCCCTGTCCTATCTTTGCTGATGATGAAAACAACTGATGTCCAGAGGACGAAGACTGATGCTGTTTGCTGATTCATTGGATGGGTAACTATCTGATGCAAAATTGTAATTTGTCTGTTTGCCTTTCTTTCCAGGTACCAACTGCTCTTTTGATAGAGGCCATAGTTTAGATGTTTTCTAAATTTGTGTTCACTAAATTGTTTTGCATGAAGCCCAACATGCTGATGCTAATTCGAGGTTAGTTAAGGTGTTCACTAATATCTGACGCAAATAGACAAATGACTGAGTTCTTGCTTTGTTGAATCATGCACTACTGAGACTTTGCTAAGTTTGCTTCTTATTGATGATGTGTTGATACTGAGTGAATATTCTCTATGCATTGATAAATTGCGTTTTTAATTGCAAATCTGAAGAGTTACTAATGAGATGAATTGCTAACGAGATTAACAGAAATGACATTAGATTGCAACTAATAGGGAAATAAATATCCTAACACTTAACTAAATTGGTGTGGTTATTCATGACTGAAAGGTCATGGTGTGAACAACTTATTGACTCTCATTAAAGTTATTGATTAGCTTGATGATTAGTTATTGCGGTTGTTATTGAGATATTGATCTATTGATTTCTGATGCTAAAAGACATCTCGTACTGGGAAGTCCCCAAACATGGTCTAAAAGGTTCATCGACCTAGGCATGTCTCCTTGTAAGTTTACTTATCAAGGCTCTGACACGCTATCAGTTTCTGGCAGCAGAGGACGGTTTGGCTCTTTGGGGCCCCAGTACGAAAGATCACGATTGATAACAGTTTTTGGTAGCAGTGCGGATGGTTTGGCCCTTGGGGGCCCCAGAACGAGGGACTACGGTTTGATAGAGTTGAAGGTTCAAAAGGTCTGGTAGAAATTGATGGGCGTGGTTTGGAAGTAAGCAAGGTGTATCATAAAATTGGGCTTTGGGAAAATTGTTCTTTTTTTAATTATGCAAATTGGAGAAATGATGTGCCCCTAAGTCCCGAATGACTATCCTGGAATCTCAGAGCTTGCTGAAGGGAGTTTGAGTATGTTCTTGGTGTTCTAGTGATAGCGTGAATGAAGTAGGTTTTGCGATTGCACAGCTTATGCATACTGAAGGTGAATTGTGAGGTTTGTGAGGATTTTAGGCTAGGTGATGATGTTTTAGTAGGAGTGTGCATACTCCGCAGTATGAGAGTAGGGAAGTCGGCGAACTTCATGTGAGTGTGGCACTTTGTGCTAAAAAATTGTCCACATGGTTGTTGATGATATAAGGACCCTGCATGGTCTAAAACTCCGGAGTATATTGATAAGTGTATGAGACACTTGGTTTATGTTGTAATTTGTGCGGTTTAATAGGTCGATGGTGAAATCGACAAGTCGGGTATGAGACAAGGAGAGTGAATGAAAACTTCAATGGAGATTTGGTGAGTTCTAAAGTGCACTAGAACAACCGATTGACAAATCGAGAGTAAAATTTGCGGGTCAAATTTTGCTTGCGAGTGCGGGATCTGAGAAGGAGAGAGTAGCGGCCGAGGCTAAGCGAAATCTCTGTAAAGTTCTGAAGCGATTGTGTTACCCTTTCCTGTAGTAAACCAGCAAATTTGAGTTTGTTTTTGTTGGTGCTCGCAATATATTGCATTAGTTATGTGTGAATTGAGAGTGGGAAGACAAGCCGCAAGACCAAGTCAGCCGCAGAGTGTGTGAGTGTGACTTCATTGGAGCCGCGCTGAGATAGTTTGGTTAGTGAGAAGGGTCGCGCACGGATTGGCAGCCGTCCAAGCAAGGCAATTGGTTGAGAAGGTAGGCGAAGAGAGTTCTGGGAATCTAAGTCACTTCCTGATTAACAAAAATAAAAGACGCAGAAATTAAATTTTTCAAGGCTTTAAAAGTTTGAGGGGAGACAAATATATTGCTGCGAGTGTAGGGGAAGTTACACCGCCGGAGGATACACCAGCTTATGCTGTAATGGAGGAAAAGGGTGTCGCACCATGTCTTTGGCTAAAGCAGTGGTGCAAAGCGACAGAGAAAGAAGGGTGTTTGGCGTTTCCGGGGGACGGAACGTTCAATTCCAGGATTTTTGAAAATTTGCAGAGGGTGCTAAATGAGCTAAAGCCACCTCCGAGGCCAGCACAGTTTGAGGCGTTAGCAATTTTGGAACTTTTGGCAATATGACAACAGCAACAGAAATTCGAGAGGTGAATGAGGAAAGCAGAAAAGACACTAGCGGAGGCTAGGTGGGATAGTGCACAGAGAGTTTGGAGGAGAGAGATGATAGATGGGGTCAGGCTGTTTCCAGCAATAGCTCAAGAAGGTGAAGACAAAGGGGGAAAAGCTACTTGTAAGACTGACAAAAGTCCTCACAAAGAAAATGAGGCTAGGAAGCCCTGGTCAGAGGTAGATGACTCAGACGATGATGAGTTCCTTAATCAGTTACTGAATGAGCGACCATCGCCATATGCGATAGATGACAATAGACCGAGTACTAGTACATGTCCTGCAGGTTCGACTCAAGAAAAGGTGACAACGAATCCGGTACAGGTTAGTCCTGTTTCAACACCAGTCCCGGGGCAGAGTAGTTTTAGCGTGTCCACAGCCCAAGGTATGCAATCTCAGCTACAACCACCGCAGGTTCAGAGATTTTACCCTGATGTCCCAATCTTAGAGACTACAACAAATCTGATTGTGCCGACAGAGCTGGCATACTCAAGACCAAAGCTGATTCAGACTGATCCCACTCAACCTTAACTGCCCCAAGTGCAGCAACAAATGATTTCGAATTACACTTCGGTCACAGGACCGCAGTCAACCATGGCACCAGTAATGAACCAGAATATGGGAGTTAATACTCCACAGGTTTTGGGAAGCAGGCAGACAGCAGCCGCCAGCCACCATATCTTTGCCCATTACAGTTGGGCCACCAGTACCATTGTATGCGCAGGCGAAACCTAGTGTGTGCGATCAAGGGATAATGACTCAAGAGATGACAAGAGGAGGGTTCGTAGGGAGCTCTCAAGGGATGACTCCAATGGAACCGACATTCGAAGGATCTAGGTCTTTGTTAGACTTCAGTCCGATTGGAGCTCCTCCAGAAGCAATGAGACAGACAGGTTTGAGACTGTTAACTCCGCAGATCTCGAGTGGGAATATACCGCAGACACCTTTAGTGCAGGCTGGGAATATCTCACTGCAGGGTTTGACAGCGAACAGCTGAATGACTGGTTAGACAAGTTAAATTCACCTCAGTCTACTCCTGCAGCAGCAGGGAGAACGGAAGGAGAAGAGTACCTGAATTTTGTGAGGTTGGGCATGGAGGCAAATGAACTTGTTGAAGGTAGCATGGGAGTGAACAGGTTAGAATCATACACGGAAGCAGAATTGAGAAACTTGTATCCAAAGATAACTAAAGAAGTGAGCAGGGTGCACCAGAGGTTGGCAAATTTGGCAGGTAAATATGGAATAGACTTAGAAAATACTAAACATCTGAAGATAAGTTACAGGTTAGACTTTGAGCCTAAGGATTTTGAGCATATGAGGTCTACTGGGATGAAGGCACACCTCAAGGAAATACAGCAGAGCGCACAGGTTTGGGGAGCCTTAGAAAAGAGGGAAGGCAGGTGGGCGAAGAAAAGAGACAAGAGGAAAAGTGACTGCTTAGAGCAGCCAGCAAAAGCCTTACAGGATACCGGTACAGTAAAGATGTTACCAATGAGAGAGACAGCTGGAGGGGTTCTTGTCCATGTGCCGTGGACTAGAGGTGACATTCTGTCATTTACGAATGACTTTCCCAGGCTGAGGGAGAAGCCAATAGAGTGGTATCAGCAGACGGACAGGTTTGTGAAACTTGCAAAATGTTTCTGGGCAGACCTGAATACTCTCTTTGAGATCATAGTTCCAGCTGATCTGTGGCTAGAGTGCAAGATGGGTGTGGATTGGCCGACGGAGGAACCGGCGAGGGACAGAATCACAGTAGCACCATCTCCCGAGGAGGTGAAGTATTACTACAAGGTGATTGAGTTTTTGAAATCGAGAGTTTCGCCGAAGAATATTGATTGGCAAAAGATTGATCGGACGGTTCAGGAAGCCAAAAAGTCAATACATGCCTATGATGAGAGGTTGTTGAAGGCGTTTAAGCACTACAGTGGTACAGAGGTTGTTGAGGCGAAGGACATGAATCACCTTGTGTTTAGGTTTGTTGAAGGGTTGAGGCCTGAGATTAGTCACTTGATTTGTTGGCAAGCGAAGCCGATTGATGAAGTGTTGCAGTATGCGAAGTACTGTAGTGATGTGATTGAGTTAAAGCAGAGGAAGTTGAAGGAGAGAGCGATGGTGATGCAAATTAAGGCAGCACGGTCAGGAATGCAGGGAGGTTGTCTACAGCAGATGGTGCAACAGCCGCAAAGAAATGGGATGTTTCAGGCACCGGTTAGAGGCAGAGGTCGAGGAGGTTTTGTGAACAGAAGTGCAGATTTGAACACTGTAGTAGTTCAGAACGATGTACAGGGAATGAAGAAGATGTTACCTTGTCATGCTTGCGGTGTCATTGGACATTGGAAACAGGAGTGCCGAGATGATGGTGCAGGAGGGTGTTGTTCAACAAAGCAATGATGTCAGTGCATTTCAAAATGTGAAAGGACCGAGGCTAAGAGGTCCTAATCCGAAAATTCAGAACAACACGAATCAGATGCAGGGTTTTCAACACATGCAGCAGGTGCAGATGCCACGTATACAGCTGATGCAGATGCAACAAATGCAGCAGCAGGTTCCCATGGTACCTAGACAGCAAATGCAAGTGCCTTTAGCACCAATGGAACAGCAACAGGTGATGCTTCCTCAACAGGTCACAGGTCAAAGAATGAGTCAAAATAACACAGTGCAACAGTTCCCATTGTGTGGTGAGAATGGAATAAACAATGAATGGTCGGATGAGAGTTTAGATAGCGAGGAGTGTAGGCTTGCAGCGTCCTTAGAGGTAGATCAGAAAGGGCCCAATGTTCAAGGGAAGGTAATCGGTCACAAGGTTTCGTTCCTGGTTGACACAGGAGCTACACGCTCTACAGTCTGAAGTGCAGAGGTTCCGAAACTGCCCCTTTCGGGACGTACAGTCAAGGTAGTAGGAGTGGCAAATCAACTCCTGACAAACCCGATCACAGATCCAGTTCAGGTTGAGCTTGGCACTTTTCAGGGATTGCACAGGTTTGTGGTCTGCGATTCAAGTCCCCTGTCCCTACTGGGAAGAGACTTATTGTGCAAGACAAGGTGTTCAATCACCTGTTCCATTGAGGGAATTGAGGTTCAGACAAACAGTGATGATGAAGGGGAAGAGGAGCAGGAATCAGAGCCTGAAACGGAGACCACAGGTGAGGAATATCCTCTGATTAACTTCTTCCCGATGTTCACAGTGGCTGATCTCCCGGCAGACTTGCAAGGAACAGTCCAAGAGAAGGTGTGGGACTTGACAGGGAAAGAAGAAGGACTGATAAAAGGAGTAGAACCAGTTAAAGTCAGTGTGAAGCCAAATGCTGTGTTCCCCCAGGTACCGCAGTACCATATGGCGCAAGATAACCTTATAAAGGTGGCGCAATTAATTGCAGACTTTGTGAAACAGGGAGTCTTGAAAGAAGTGATGAGCAGTCCATGTAATTCACCAATAATGGGACTGAGAAAGCCTTGTGGGAAGGTTTGAATTGTCCAAGATTTGAGAAAGATCAATGATATAGTAGTGAAATGCTTCCCGGTGGTGCCAAATCCAGCTGTGATTATGTTCCAGATTCCATGCAATGCAGAGTGGTTCACAGTAATCGATTTGTCCCAAGCGTTTTTTTCTGTTCCTCTTCATGAGGACAGCCAATTTCTCTTTAGTTTTAAAATCCTGGACAAGGTTTACAGTTGGTGTTGAATTCCTCAAGGGTTTTCGGAATCGCCTTCCATATTCAATCAAATACTGAAGAAGGACTTGGAGTCATTGGAATTGGCATTTCAATCGACTCTAGTGCAGTACATTGATGATTTGTTGATTGCTTCCAAAAAGAGGGATGAGTGCAAGTATGATTCGATTACCTTACTGAATCACCTGGTAAAGAACGGATACAAGGTGTCCCCAAAGAAATTGCAATATTGGCAGAAAGTACTTGGGTCATCTAATTGAGAAAGGTTCTAGGAAGTTATCCAGAAAAAGAGTAACTGCACTATTACAGATGAATCCCCCAACAACACGGAGAGATGTTAGGATATTTCTAGGAATGGTGGGTTACTGTGGTCAGTGGATCCCAAATTTCTCAGTCATCTCCAAGCCATTGGTGAGACTGACATTCAAGGAAGGCCAGATGTCATAGTGTTGAAAGAGAAGGAAATGAAAGCGTATACTGAATTAAGAGAGAGCATGTGCAGGGCTCCAGCTCTAGGTATGCCTGATTACACAAAGCCTTTTGTTCTGTTTTGTTATGAACGTGATGCATGTTCTTTGTCTGTCCTGACACAGGTCCATGGAGGTGTAAACCGACCAGTAGCATATTTTTCAGTTACTTTGGACCCAGTTGCAGCAGCCTTACGGGGTTGTCTGCGTGCAGTAGCAGCAGTTGGACAAAGCCTCACACAGTGTGAAGGCATAGTGATGGGACATCCTTTAACAGTCATGGTCCCTCACTCAGTTGAAATCCTGTTGACCCGTACTAAAACTCAGCACATGACAAATGCAAGACTGACCAAATATGAAATTATTATATTGGGGTCACCAAATGTAACGTTGAAAAGATGTACAGTGTTGAACCCGGCAACTTTGCTTCCAAATGAAAACACAGAGGTTGAAAATGTTGAAGATGTAGAACATGATTGTCTTGAGGTAACAGAAATGTGCACCAAACCAAGGCCTGATATTAAAGATACCCAATTGGAAGAAAATGACCAAATTATCTTTGTCGATGGCTCATGTTTGAGAGACTCAGTAGGTGCGCTGAGAGCCGGATATGCTGTATGTACGATTTCTGGTATCCTCGATGCGTCTTGGCTTGAAAGATTATATTCTGCCCAAGTGGCTGAATTGTTTGCTCTTACTACAGCTTGCCATGCTTCTGCCCAGTTGAGAGTGACTATCTATACTGATAGCCGATACGGATTCGGAATTGTCCATGACTTTGGCCAATTATGGTCACAGAGGGGTTTCTTGAAATTTTCTGGTTCACCAGTGAAAAATGGTGAGAGAATTAAGGAGTAGTTGCGCGCGATTTAGTTACCTCATGAAATTGCTGTTGTGAAATGCAGTGCTCACTTGAAGTCGCAAGACTTTGTTTCAATTGGAAATGGATATGCAGATCAAGTCACATGGTTCTGCGCATTGGACTGTATATCGTTTAAGGATCAGTGGGAATTGTTACCTGAAACTGAAAATGAGACATGCACAGGTTACGCATTAAGGGTGATTGACACGTTGGAAGAGTTGAGATTGTTGCAGGGACGTGCTAGCAAAGATGAGAAGCATTCTTCGGTTAGAATGCAATGTGTACAAAGGCCAGATGACTTATGGGTCTCAGGCAAAGGGAAATGGTCTTGCCGAACAGTCTTTTGTCACAATTTGCAAGGTTTTACCATGGTCAAGCACATATTGGGAGGGATGCCATGATCAGGTTGTTCAAGATTGACTGGTTTAACCCAGAGTTCAGACAAGCTGCAGAAGTGATTTGTTATAGGTGTATCATCTGTCAACAGATGAATGCGGGGAAAGGGACAGTGGTGAATTTGAGCCACATTGGGAGAGCTGGAGGTCCATTTAGCAGAATGCATTTGGATTTTATTGAGATGCCCGTGTGTGGAGGTTTGAGATATGTGTTGGTGATTGTGTGTATCTTTAGTCACTGGATTGAAGCATACCCTACACACAGGAATGACAGCCTCACAGTAGGGAAGCTGCTGCTTAGAGAATTGATACCACGTTTTGGGTTTCCGATCTCTTTAGAATCAGATAGGGGAAGTCACTTCAACAACAAGGTGGTTAAGCTATTGTGTGCAGCATTAAACATTGAGTAGAAGTTGCATTGTGTTACCGCCCTGAAGCATCAGGACTAGTGGAGCAGATGAATGGTACCCTGAAGTCGAGAATGGCGAAAATGTGTGCAGCCATGAATTTGAAATGGCCCGATGCGTTGCCTTTGATGATAATGTCAATGAGAAATACACCTAACAAGAAAACAGGACTGTCCCCTCATGAGATTCTCATGGGCCGAGCTATGAGACTGCCCGCAGTGCCTGAGAATGCTCTTGTGAATATCACGGATGATATGTTGTTGGACTATTGCAAAGGTCTGGCTGATGTGGTCCGCTCTTTTTCTCACCAGGTGGAAGCTACCACCCTGCCACTGATAAATGATCCAGGACACACCCTAAAAGCTGGTGACTGTGTTGTCATCATGAAACACGTAAGGAAGTCGTGTTTGGAGCCACGTTGGAAGGAGCCATATCAAGTGATATTAATGACTACTACTGCTGTGAAGTGTGCAGGAATTCCGAACTGGATCCATGCCAGTCACACGAAAAAGGTGACATGTCCAACTGATGAGGAAGTTGAGTTGTTGAAAGTACCAACAACATAGAAGGAAGTTTCAGGGCCGGAGAGTGATCGAATGGGAACTGAGACAGAAGGAGAGGCTGTTGAGGATGGCTTGGTCATTCCAGTAAGAGACGAAGGAGAAGAGATCCAGAGGGGTGACGGTGAGCCTATCTCAACTGGGGCAACAGGAGAGCCTGATCAGAGGGAGGTTCTCCCAGAAGCAGACGATTATGGAAATGAGCTAGAGCATTTGTCGGACCCAGAAGGCGAAGGAGTTGAGGTGGAAGAGAGTCAGAGTGTCCAAACTCCTCCTGAGCAAATTGCAGGTACATCAAGAGAAAACACCATAGAGCCAGAGGAGGGTGAAGGGTTGCCACAGGAAAGATCAAAGACCAGAGAGATACTGAAAGGAGACAAGTGGCCAGAATTGCAAGTGAAAAGGGGAGAAGTGGTTGTGGAAGATGCAATAGAGGAAGAGGTTGACACAACCAGGAGAGAAGATCTAAGTGAAGGGGAGTTGCAAGGTGATCGCAAGTTGAAGAGAAAGAGAGTAGCAAACAGAAGGTACGCAGGTCCTGAATGGGCGTATGCAACAACAGCTGAATGGCAACAAGAGTTCTTGGCGTTTTGCTTTGATCGAGAAATTCCAGGTCAGTACTTTGGTACCTGAGTCTGGCCGAAGAGACTGAATTGGCATAAAAATTGAATTAAAAAGAAAGGAAAATTGAGAAAAGAGACTGAGAATTTACCGGATGAGACTTAGAAAACCTGAATTGAATTTTGAAAAACGATTTTGACAAGCTGCTAACCTGAATTGACAAGGATCCTGGGAGTGAAACTGAGAGCTGTAAATAATTGCTTGTTTTGACTTTGCTGCGAGAAGAAAGAAAGAGAAAAAAAAAAAGAAGAAAAAAATGCATTCTAACCATCCTCTGTTGTTGTTTGAATTAACCATCCTTCACTTTCTGATTCTTTACAGATCATGGCAGACATTAGAGAGGATAAAAGAGGGAGTAGACATTGTAAATATTTGGGTGTTGATTTGGGTGTTGTGTGTGCGATATTCATTATGGTTGTGGTTGTGGGTATGACACTAATGGATAAGAGTGGGATAAACAATGCTACAATTCCTGAGACTACCACTGCACTAACAGCTTGGGAGAGGTTTGAATTGGATATGGGGTATTTGCATGAGGGAACTAACGCAAAAGGGGAAATATCTACTAACGTTTTCTATCGCTTGCTGAGTGAGTATGTTGACACAATGGATGCGAAAGATTGTTTTGTATGTACGCAAATTCCTGTTTCGGTACAAGAGGGGGTTACCTATCATAGTTTGCACTAACATATGAGATAAGTTGTAGTCTGTTACTAACAAGATTCTATGATCCGGAAGAGATTCAATATTTTTACTCGAATTATGATCTTGTGTTTTCTTATGTGCCTACATAGAGGATTTGAGTGGGGTAGCTAGATACCATAGTATAAAGTTAGTTAAAGGATTCTTTGAGGCGACATTAACAATTAGTACATCTTATGCACAGCACAATAACTTGACATGCTTGCTGACACCTGTAGAGTAAAGCTTTTTAGATCACACGGAAGATAGAAGAAGGGCATTGAAGGATAAACTAGAGAAAGGATTACAGCAACGGGCTTTTGCTAGTAGTGAAGGTTGTGGTGCAATTAGAGAATAAGGGAAGCTAGCTTTAGACGCACTACATGTAGGGAAGCTTTGCATATCTAGGCCGAAATCATACTATGACGATGTGTTTGTGGGAATGAGTGAATGTAAGCATGTGTTTTTGTTTCAGAGTAAATGGACATTCATGTTAAATGGACAGGATCCAGCAATCCCCAGGATCTATTATATATGTGGACTTAATGCTTATTACCGTCTTCCAAAGGGATGGTATGGGACATGGTATTTGGGGGTAGTTTTCCCAAAGATATATCAACTTGACGATTTGAAAAGGTTTCCGAAATTGTCTGAATTACATCATACTAGACAAAAGAGGGAGACTGCTGCTGGTGTAGTAGGAGACATAGTTGGGGCGATAATTCCATCAGTGGGAGTTATCTTAAACTCCATAAAGATTCGAAAGTTGTCTACTATTGTGGATAACATGCTGACAAACTTTTCAGGGGCTATACTCCTGATGGATACTGAACTTGCTGCGGAGAGAGCTATGACTCTTCAAAACAGGCTTGCTTTAGACATTCTTTTAGGGAAAAATGGCGGAGTTTGTAGGATGCTTAATGAGCGTCATTGTTGCGCTTACATACCAGATAACAGTAGTGAGATTAGACGTATGCTTACTAACTTGACTAGGGATGGTACGGACTTGAAGGATTTGAATGAACCAGGTGTTTGGGAAAAGGTTGGGAAAGGATTTGATTCAGTGAAAAATTGGCTTAGTAACATTTGGCATGGAATATTGTCTAAAATAATACAGGGAATATTGATTGTTATAGCTTGCTTATTTGGATTGTGGGTGGCATGTAAAATTAGTAAAAGAATAAAATTGAAGGTGGCGAAAAGTAATAAGAGGAGGGAAGAAACATTTGTGGGGAAGGTTTTGTGTGATGACAAGAGTCATCAGAGGAGGGATTGTTGGAGTGTGTCTTTTAAAAGCAATATTAACATGAAAAGCTTGCAATATAATGTGTAATGAAGCTGCATAGTAAATGTTTTAACGTAGAAAATAATGCACGTGTTGAAATGTGCCCACGGGGAGTGGCTACCAATGTATACGAAGGCTAATGAAAGTTACTAATGCTGAATTAATTATGTACTAATGTTTGAATTTGTATTAACATATCATAATTAGAGTCATGTATTAGGAGTTTGCTCATTAAGCATTAGGCCTTAGTTTAGCGAGGGTCTGCGCCTAGCTGCCTGGTCTCATATTAAACTGCATTTTTCTAACATGCACTGTGCTGTTTTCCTGAAGGACACGAAGCTGTACTTTTCCAGAAGTTATGTGTGTAGCCATAGCAAATTCTTTCTCATGAGACCCAACTTGCTCAAGGAGACATTCTTGCTGAATGCAACTGAGTAATTCGTAACAGGTGCAAGGCTGCCTGGAGTAGGAGAAAACAATAGAGCCACTGACTGGAGCGTAAAGTGTAACTTTTCTTACCTGACATTCCACCAGATTATGACATCAATAGCATGGGCCAATCAATGACATGAGAACTGTGTTTTGTGGAAAATTCTAGTAAAGTGCATGGAGAATTATTGGACAGAGATAACGATGCACCAATTATTATTCAATGAGGAATTAGGAGTAAATTAGGCAGTTTTGATTTAACCGCATGATCTGAGGAGAAATCGAACATTCCACTCCAAGCCACCTTTTGCCATTCTACTGAGCCATTTTGGGCCATTCCTTTGAGACTTTGCCGTTTATTCGTTCCTGATACTCTAAATCATCCTTTACTTATTTCTTTACCTAATACTTACTTCCCCTCCATATGAGGGAAGCTCTAGTTCCTTAGCTATGCCATACTGAGACTTTGACCTGTCCTATGTTTGCTGATGATGAAAACGACTGATGTCCTGAGGACGAAGACTGACGCTGTTTGCTGATCCATTGGATGGGTAACTATCTGATGCAAAATTGTAATTTGTCTGTTTGCCTATCTTTCTAGGTGCCAACTGCTCTTTTGATAGAGGCCATAGTTTAGACGTTTTCTAAATTCGTGTTCACTAAATTGTTTTGCATGAAGCCCAACATGCTGATGCTAATTTGAGGTTAGTTAAGGTGTTCACTAATTTCTGACGCAAACAGAGAAATGACCGAGCTCTTGCTTTGTTGAATCATGCACTACTGAGACTTTGCTAAGTTTGCTTCTTATTGATGACGTGTTGATACTGAATTAATATTCTCTATGCATTGATAAATTGTGTTTTTAATTGCAAATCTGAAGAGTTACTAATGAGATGAATTGCTAATGAGATTAACAGAAATGACTTTAGATTGCAACTAATAGGGAAATAAATATCCTAACACTTAACTACACTTAACTAAATTGGTGTGGTTATTCATGATTGAAAGGTCATGGTGTGTTCAACTTATTGACTCTCATTAAAGGTTATTGATTAGCTTGATGATTAGTTATTGCGATTGTTATTGAGATATTGATCTATTGATTTGTGATGCTAATAGACATCTTGTACTGGGAAGTCCCCGAACGTGGTCTAAAAGGTTCATCGACCTAGGCGTGTTTCTTCGTAAGTTTACTTATCAAGGCTTTGACGCGCTATCAGTTACATATGTACATGCTGTGATGTTGCCGAGTTGGGGGATTATTGGGGGAGTGGCTAACCTTTGCTACCTGGGGTCCTGAGAGCCACCTGTGATAAAGACATATCACAGCCTCCAAAGCGAATGAAGACACCACAACGTGAGCAACCCTAGTCAGAGCAACAAGTAAAGGCCACTAACAGGCACCATTCACCTCAAGCCAGCCTGAAACAATGTGCTTTAGCAGAAAGCATCAATCATATTGTACACGCATTTCACGCATCCCACATGCAAGTTCAAACACAAAACAGACTGGTACATGGAAGTGAAGTACCTAACTTGTGAGAAATAGATTTTACCTTGAGAAGGCACAGGACCCTGCAAACGGGTTCAAGTAGAGAGGCTTATTCCCCTCACTTTGACCTCAGCTGGCCCAGCGAATTTTCCCCTTAGACTGGTAAGAGGGCAAAAGATGCCTTCAACTAATGTGGAGTTTGACTTTCGGTGTCTGCTAAGTCTACCAGAGCCATCTATTCTACTGGTGAAGAAAAACAAAAACTCAGCGTTCATTGGTAAATGAGTCCATTGAGAGAAAAGATAGGGCCAGCCTGAAAGTCCAACAAAAAGGCAAGAGTAAACAAGTCTCAGAACAGCCCCAGGCACTTTTACTTTACATCAAATAACAATCAACTACATGGCTGTCTCCTACCTACAAGCCATTAGACCTTGTCAGGGCCCACTTTGTCACCACTCTTGCGACATAAGAAAATGAGAGTACAGGGATAGCACTGTTGATTAGTGATTACGCCCAAGTAATCCGGCAAAATCGAAAACGTTCAATGCATGGTTACTAGGCCGAAGATTTCCAATCTTACCGACTGTATGAGACACACTGAAAAACGACAAGCCCGCCTCCCAGTGACTATGAGAAGGCTTCACTCTCTTGTGATCACCTTTAGGTGCAGTGGAAAGTGACAACTGGGAATGGGGCATTCATGCAGGGTAAAAGTGAGCAGGCCATTGGGGGCATAAGGGTGTGGTCCGGCTGGTTGAGTAAATTCAGCAGATCTTGCAGCGGTGGATGTGGGAGGCAATTTGTTTAGAGAAGGGGTAGAGAGCTGAGCAGGGGATGGATGCCAGCTTGTTATCTTTCATTGCTCTTATTGGCCCATCGCAGCGGCAGGAAAGAGTTGACCATTGTCATAAAGGACCACTGATTCTGGCCCTCATTTTTTTAGTTATGGCGGGTGATCTTGCATCTGTTCCCATAATTAGAATAAAATACGCCAGTTTGCAAGTGTTGTTGGGGAGCGCGTTCAGAAACTGTTAGAATGCTGCCCACTCATTTGCTTACCAATGCTCTTAGAATTCCTGATGACCGTTCTGAAAGCATAGACGGGGCAGCAGAGAACCAATCACAAATAATTTTCTGAAACACTGGGTAAAACTACCTTGCTTTGAAATCATCAGAGAACCATCATGTATTTGCAGACAGCCATCTGGAAGTTGCATCATCCTGAAGAGTACAAGTTCTTGTATGTTTTCCTGTAAAGTAAAGCTGGCTTAATCAGAAATTAGCTAATGATATCAGCCAAGTTATCTAATTTAAACACACACACACATAAAGATGATATCCAGGGACAAAGCTAGACAGTCCCAAAACAGCCTATATTTCATCAAGCTGGTGTCATCCGATGACATCAGAATATTTCCAGAAAAAAAGGTCCCTTTTTGAAACAGATATCACCCTTTCTCACCTGCAACCCCCTGAAATGCAAGTATTTTGACTGCATAGGTGCTGCTCTGCAGGACAGGTTCACCAATGGCATTTCTGGAAAGTCTGGCTCGTTGCTCAGCCCTGATATGGTCCTTTTTAAGTGTTTATTTTGTTCTGTACACGATCGTTTGTGCATTGTGCGAATCACCGATTTAACACCATGCAATACTCTGCTACTGCCAAGCGGAGAATCACTCACAACCCTATCCACTTTGTAAATACAGGAAATGTCTCGGGATGTAAACACGAGAGTTGTTATGTTGTATGACGATCCCTATGCAGCTTAAGTGACACCATATTTCTGAAAAAGCAAATTAATCATGAAAAGAAGATCTGACATACAATTACCGGCCTGACATTTAATTTGGTTAAAATGGCACGCTTTAAAGGAGATTGTACGGCTGAAAAGCAATACGCCGACCCTGCAGGTGTTATTCTTTTTCATTGAAATATGTAACTTACTTTTTTATATATTTAGCATAAAATGCTGAGAGGCTGGAGCGTGAAATCATTTTTCTGGAAGACTGAAACACGGATGACATGCACATAGCTTTTCAGTGATCCAGATGCACCACAGGTGCTGGCCAGTGGCACAAAAATGGTCATCAGAGAGGGAAACCTCCTTCTGATGCAAGTGAGGTCAAGTGTAAAGCACACTGTGGCCCATATTAATACTTTTTGGCCCATATTTATACTTTTTGACGCAAAACTGCGTCAACGCAGTTTTGCGTCAAAAAAATTAGCGCCGGCTAACGCCATTCTGAAGCGCCAGGCGGGCGCCGTATTTATTGAATGACGTTAGCCGGCGTTAGCCGCCGGCGCCGTCTGGTGTGCGTTAAAAAAAACGACGTACACTAGGCAGCGCCGGCGTAAGGGGATATGGAGCTTGGGCGTCAAGAAATGGGGCAAGTCAGGTTGAGGCAATTTTTGCACCTCAACCCGATTTGCGCCATTTTTTTTCACTCCCAACCCCCATAGAAATGACTCCTGTCTTAGCAAAGACAGGAGCCATGCCCCCTTGCCCAATGGCCATGCCCAGGGGACTTCTGTCCCCTGGGCATGGTCATTGGGCATAGTGGCATGTAGGGGGGCACAAATCAGGCCCCCCTATGCCACAAAAAAGAAAAAAGAAAAACTTACCTGAACTTACCTTAATGTCCCTGGGATGGGTCCCTCCAGCCTTGGGTGTCCTCCTGGGGTGGGCATGGGTGACAGGGGGTGTCCCTGGGGGCATGGGAGGGCACCTCTGGGCTCCTTCAGAGCCCACAGGTCCCTTAACGCCTGCCTTTTGCAGGCGCTAAAAAACGGCGCAAAAGCGGCCGTATGTCATTTTTTTTGACCCGCCCACTCCGGGGCGTGATTTTTGGCCGGGAGTATAAATCCCACGCACATGCCTCGGAGTCGATTTTTTAGACGGGAACGCCTACCTTGCATATCATTAACGCAAAGTAGGTGTCCACGCTAAAAAATGACGCAAACTCCATGGACTTTGGCGCTAGACGCGTCTAACGCCAAAGTATAAATATGGAGTTAGTTTTGCGTTGAAATTGCGTAAAAAAAAACGACGCAATTTCGGCGCAAACGGAGTATAAATATGCCCCTATTTATCATTTTTTGACGCAAAAGCGGCGCAAACTTGCAAAATACAATTGTATTTTGTAAGTTTAAGCCGCTTTTGCGTTAAAATGCGGCACTAAAAAAGTATAAATATGGGCCTGTGTTGCTGATTGTGGTTCAACTCTACATTGATTCGGATGATGGTACACAAGTTGTAAGAAAGAACAAACTGAAGATGAATGAGAGACTAAACCCGTATTCTGTGGAGTGAGAAGGTGTGAAAGAATAAAGGTTCAGACAATGCTGTAGAAAGTTTTCACATAGGATTGAATAACTGAGATGTGCAAGATGTAGATCATCATTTAAATTAATTAATTCATTCAGTAAGGAATTAATTATTTATTTATTTCTCTATTGCCTTATATAGGGTGGACGCCACCAAACTAGGTTGGCTGTTAAACAACTTTATATTTATATCAGTAACAATAAAACAGGTTGATATATGTATTGAGGGAAAGAAAAGAAAAATAGAAAGGCTTGTGCAAAATTGAGCAAAATGCAAAATTTCATGAAATTAACATGACATTTCTTAAAAGTTCCTGAAACTAAATTTTGCGGAATTTTGTGGGAAATTGAACTTGAGGATATACCTTTTATGAAAAAATGTGTGAAATACTGGCAAGGCAACCTGGTTTGAGGAGAAAGTGTCACCTGTAGGACTTTTACTGCTAATCACACACAATAAAGTTTTGACCAATGTTGAGGTACATTTTTGCACTGGCCACAGAGGGCAACGGACAAGTAGTAAAGAGTTAAGTAGAAGCAAGAGAATGAATGAGGGCAAAATAAACAAACTTAGAGGTTTTTAGCTCTTGCAACAGACCAGACCAAAGTTACAGTATTCAATAGACTCAAACAACACACTCTGCTGGCTGGTGCCAACATTCAAGGAGTTGAATTGGGTGTTTTCCAGAAAGAAAAGTGCATCTATTGACTACTGTTGTCTTAGTTCAAAGGCCGTTGGCTAGATGTGAAAGCAGGTTTCAGAGCTGGCTCTAGGGCGATGTGACAGGTGTAGCTGCACCTGGTGGTGATCTCGGGAAGTGGGGGAGGGACACTGTTTTATAAATAACATATGGATTTAAAGACACCCACTGCAGAGTTCCTTGTGTGCTGGACAGTTTCCAGGCAATAATGAAAATGCGAAGATAACTCTGGTGATTAATGTTCCCAATGGAGGGAGGGTGAGTTTTGTATAGTGGCAGTTCTGACTCAACATAAAGTAGTTCAGAGGGTCAATATGCCTGCTTCAAAGAGCATTTACCATGCACATCACAGAACTGTGCTTAATGTTGACAGCTCAGTGGGTTACTGCTTTTGTCACAGAGATCCGTTTGTTACTTGCAGTTCATAATTTACAATCCTAATGAAGTACAGTGATCTATGAACTGTCATCAAAGAGTTGCATGCAAACCTCAAGGAATAGGGTTGGAACCAGGTGATTTTCCCCAGTCTTTCATTATCTGAATGTTGCTAAATAGGGTTAGCTTGGGTAGACATGCACTCTTATTAGTAAATCCAACCCTTCTCCAGACCAAACACTCTTAAGACATAATGCCTCTTAATGTGGATTGTATGTGATTCCCACACCTTGTAATCCTTATTGTCTATCTAACATTTCCTATAGACTGATTATTCACTGTTTCTGTATAATGTATGTGTGATGTAAAATGCTCTGACACCATAAACTGGTATGAGTGGTGCTATAGCACAAATAAAACACATGTACGAGAGGGATTGTGGAGAGAGGAGGGGCACTATTGGACGGTGTCAGTGAGGAAATTTGTGGAGAAGGATTTATTGGGGGGCAGCAAAAAAGATTGGGATACTAGGTTCCACCAACGCTAAAGTTGGCCTTGCCAGGGTTAATGGTAGGGTAAGGAATTGAGTGGGAGAAGACCAGACAAAGAAGTTTGGAAGAGAAGGTAACTTGTGGAGGCACATATCAAAGTGGTTTTCATAAGGCTCATAGGTCAAAGAATAGCTGTGCTAACATTGAGCAAATTGATAACTACCAAATCTGAGCATGCTGTTGTCCTAACTGAAACAACTGAAGCAAGGTCATTCTTCTTTCACCATATTATCTCTTTTTTAGCTTGATAAGTAATTCTTTACAAATAATAAAAGAGGGAGGGCCAGATGTATGAAATTCCGGCATTGCAAGTCGCAAATTGCGAGTTGCAATGCCGGATGCAGGATGGTTCCCTGACACCATCTGTGAGTCGCAAGGGGGCCGCAAAGGCCCACCTCATTAATATTAATGAGGTGGGTCGCAATTTGCGACCCCCTTGCGAGTCGCAGCACTCACAGGGATGGTGGCCTGCTGGAGACAGCAGACCACCATGTCTGTGACTGCTTTTTCAATAAAGCAGTTTTTTTTTTTTGTAATGCAGCCCGTTTTCCTTAAAGGAAAACGAGATGCATTACAAAATGAAAAATGAAACGTTTCAGTTTCATTTTTTCAGAGCAGGCCATTCACAAAGGGGAAGGGGTTACCATCAGTGTGACACTGGTGGTAACTGCGATTGCTTTGCGACCACGTTCGCGGTCACAAAGCAATCCTACATCGCGATGCGATTCACAAATAGGAAGGGGAACACCCCTTCCTATTTGCGACTCGCTGTCCCATTTTGCGAGTTGGTAACCAGGTTACAGACTCGCAAAATGGGAATGGGCCTCGCGATGTGGGTTTTGCACCTCGCAAACAGCGATTTTCGCTGTTTGCGACGCGTAAAATCCTTTGTACATCTGGCCCGAAGTTCTTCTAGGATGGAAAGTCTAAGAGGTCAGGAGAATGCCTCAATATGCAAACTAGAAAGAACACAGGTCTCTTGGATCCACAAAAAGTATTTGGTGCACATTAAGGGGTGAGGACAGCAGAGTAGCACAAGGCAAGCTGATTTGGTTGTGCACTGGTAGGGTAGCACTTGACTATGTGCTTCATCTATAACCCTTACATGTGCAAAGTGCCCCTCTAGCTGGGGTCTGAGCTATGACCGGAATAGGGCTTTCCTGACTGGAGCTTGGTTGCCTTTGAGAGCCTGAGAGGGGCATGGAGCATGAATTCCTGTTCCAAATTTTTTGCTTCCTTTCGCCTAGCAGGAGTAGGTGGAGTCTCGACATAGGTTGTGTAGTTTCTTCTCTGGTTACCAGCCTTGATTGCTTTGCCACATTCTTTGTCTTCCTGGTTGTATTGATTCAGCAGTTGACAGAATGAAATATAAAATAAAATAATGCATAGCTTCTGCTTTTATTAGCAAATCCCATTATCACCCTTTGGGGTCCTTTTAATCGTTCAACACCATTCCTGCTTGCTACATGTTGTGGTATGGATTACTGGGCCTTCTCTGATTACACCACTGTTTAGGATACGGACACACAGCGTTCCACTTCATCTGTAGCTAAGCCAGTTGGTCTTTGTTAGAAATGGGGTCTTTGGTTGACAGTCAGGTTAACCCCTGTTCAAGCAAGGACCCTCACTCTAGTCAGGGTAAAAGAGAATCACCCTCAGCTAACCCCTGCTTACCCCTTTGGTAGCTTGGCAGAGCAGTAGGCTTAACTTCAGAGTGCTAGGTGTAAAGTATTTGTACCAACACACACAGTAACTTAATGAAAACACTACAAAAGGACACAACACAGGTTTAGAAAAATAGCAAATATTTATCTAAACAAAACAAGACCAAAATGACAAAAATCCAGCATGCACAAGTCAAGTTGTCAATTAAAAATCAAAAAGAGTCTTCAAGTAGTTTTAAAAATACACTAGCGCTGCTAGAGTGAAAATGTACCTGGTGCGCGTCAAAAATAACCCTGCACGGGCAGGTGTGCGTCAAACATAACTCCGCACGGCGGTACGCGAGTCGAAAATCCAGCTGCACGATGATCCGAAAATCCTGCAGCGCAGTTTGTGATCTCCCAGCCTCCGTGCGTCGATTCTTCGGTCACGTTTCCTGCGAGCGTCGTTTCTCAGCTGCGGAGCTGGCGACGCATTGTTTTTCTCAGCCGCAGATCGGATTTGCGTCAATCTTTTCCCCGCACGGCGCTCTGTGCGTGGATTTTCTTGTCTTTAGGCTGCCAGCTTCTCCTTTCAGGGTTCCAGGAACTGGATGGGCATCACAGGGCAGAGTAGGAGTCTCTCCAGAGACTCCAGGTGCTGGCAGAGAGAAGTCTTTGCTGTCCCTGAGACTTCAAACAACAGGAGGCAAGCTCTAGATCAAGCCCTTGGGGATTTCTTCTCAAGATACTCTGGCAGAAGCAGCAACTGCAGGATAGCTCCACAAAGCACAGTCACAGCCAGGGCAGCTGTTCTTCCTCAGCTATTCAGCTCTTCTCCAGGCAGAGGTTCCTCTTGGTTCCAGAAGTGTTTCTAAAGTCTGTGGTTTTGGGTGCCCTTCTTATACCCAATTTCTCCTTTGAAATAGGCCTACTTCAAAGTAAAGTCTCTTTGGAATGTGAAATCCTGCTTTGTCCAGGCCAGGCCCCAGACACTCACCAGGGGGTTGGAGACTGCATTGTGTGAGGGCAGGCACAGCCCTTTCAGGTGTGAATGACCACTCCTCCCCTCCCACCTAGCACAGATGGCTCATCAGGATATGCAGGCTACACCCCAGCTCCCTTTGTGTCACTGTCTAGGGTGAGGTGCAACCAGCCCAACTGTCAAAATGACCCAGACGGGGAATCCACAAACAGGCAGAGTCACGGGAAACATCCTGAACAACTAGGTCTAAACCACTACTTGCCTGAACCACTACTGCTAAACAACTAAAAAGTCTCTACAACTAAGTACTGAACAACTACTGTCTAAACAACAATTGTGCCTGAATAACAATTGCCTAAACAACTAATTTTAAGGTAAGGTTTTTTTTTGTTTTTTATGGTTTATTAGTTGTTTAGAATATATATCAAAATTAGTTGTTCAGGCAATTGTTATTCAGGCACAATTGTTGTTTAGACAGTAGTTGTTCAGTACTTAGTTGTAGAGACTTGTTAGTTGTTTAGCAGTAGTGGTTTAGGCTATAGTTGTTTAGGACCTAGTTGTTCTGTCACATATTCAGAGTCACAGAAATGGTATAAGCAAGAAAATGCTCACTTTCTAAAAGTGGCATTTTCAAACACACAATCTTAAAACCAACTTTACTAAAAGGTGTATTTTTAAATTGTGAGCTCAGAGACCCCAAACTCCACATGTCCATCCGCTCCCAAAGGGAATCTACACTTTAATCAGATTTAAAGGTAGCCCCCATGTTAACCTATGAGAGGGACAGGCCTTGCAACAGTGAAAAACGAATTTAGCAATATTTCACTGTTAGGACATATAAAACACATTACTATATGTCCTACCTTAACCATACACTGCACCCTGCCCTTGGGGCTACCTAGGGCCTACCTTAGGGGTGTCTTACATGTAAGAAAAGGGAAGGTTTAGGCCTGGCAAGTGGGTACACTTGCCAAGTCAAATTTACAGTTAAAATTGCACACACAGACACTGCAGTGGCAGGTCTAAGACATGATTACAGAGCTACTTATGTGGGTGGCACAACCAGTGCTGCAGGCCCACTAGTAGCATTTGATTTCCATGCCCTGGGCACCTCTAGTGCACTGTACTAGGGACTTACTAATAAGTCAAACATGCCAATCATGGATAAACCAATCACATACACATTTTGTAAAGGAGCACTTGCACTTTAGCACTGGTTAGCAGTGGTAAAGTGCCCAGAGTAACAAAAACAGTAAAATCAGAGTCCAGCACACATCAACAACCTGGGGAACAGAGGCAAAAAGTTAAGGGAGACCACGCCAAGGATGAAAAGTCTAAAAGTCTTCATTATGACAATAATTTGTGCATTGTCTCTCTCTATCGCATACTCTCACCCATCACATCACCAGGTTATGCATCCCATAACACAATAAATGCATCGCACAACCGCACTTCCTTTCCAGGCTTAGAACAAAACCAACACCTTTCCAACCACACATCTTCTATGGTGCACCTTGGTCTCCATGTGGGTAAATGCTTCAACACCCCACATAGGGGTAATAAGAGCTATACAAATGCTACAATACAGAGCAATATACATATGGTGGGATGTGTACTTTCAGTTAAAGGGAGGAGTATAGTTTGCAAATATAAGGATCTCACTATTTCACAAAACTGGCAGCAGAGATAAAAGAAAATGTGTTATTTTTAGCAGTGGTGAAGATCCAATCAGTTTTCGTAGTTATACATTGTCAGATAATTAGCAGGCTGAAAAATAAGAAAGAAATATATAGAGGTCGGCTGAGCCAAACAAAGAAGGAGAGGGAATATAGGCTATAATGAGTCAAGATGAAAGCAACTCACTCTAATCATCCTAGAGATCATACAGTACAATGCGACTGGGTATCGAGGGACAAATCAAATAAGGGCTATGAAACAATCAAATAAGCATAGGCAAAGTCAGTCCTTTTAACTTTTGAGTAGTAATAAAATTGTCCAAGCTTCACAGATACACAGCACAGCACTGATAATTTTCCCAACACAAAGAAAAGGTACAGGATGGAGCATGAAAGTACAGGATTATGCTACATGCACAGATAAGGGGAAACACGTGTAGTGGTAGGGCATGCTTTTTCACTCATAGAAAAAGTACAGTAGCTCAGTAAGCACACTTGTCTTTCAAACACAGAGGAGCAACAGCACAGGCAGCACAGAAGGTATGGTCATAAATTCAAATGCACAAATTGCATTCCATAAACAAGTAGATTAGGCAAATAAAACCTATAGCTGCACTATGGGAAGCCATGGAGTAAAAAAGCCTTAATTGAGCTGGACACTGCCAGTTATACCTTTTCATAAACTACAAAGAGCCCCAAACCACAGAGTGAACCACTTTTGAGCTAAAATTACAATTCACAGTCCTGGAAGCCCTACTCTTTTTGTACCCACAGGAAATAATGTACTTCAAAGCATATTGCATTGACCACAAAGTCCTACACGGATGTTCCTCTGTCTTCACCAAGAAGATATCAGCACAACACCAGCCAAGCTGATGTCAAAGGCTGACGGCCCACATCTTATTTTTTGTAAAGCCAGAGAAAAATGGAACATTCACGGCAGATGTCTACATACAAAGATCATCACTTTCCTGTGAAGGTTAGGCTTGAAGAGGATTTTTTTGTATTTGATTGTTTATTGAAAATCCATATGGACTAACAGGGCTAGGTAGACTCCTCAATTATACGATCAAAAAAGGTTGTTGGCCAAACCCTTCTTTCCATGCCTTCTTGAAGGCACGCTTTATGATGAAAACCAATTAACAATATATCCACCTTTACTATTCATGCTGTAATGCTTTGAAGCACTCATGGATCCCGTTGAGGGTTATATAAAAAAAAGTCCATGCAATATAAGGCTACATGAACAATCAGATGATTTTTGTGATGATATTCACCACCGATAACCTTTCAATGTACTTATTTAATTTAAATATAATGGCGCTGCTATGTTTAATTTAAGACTGCCTAATAGCCTGTTCCTACTGGGAGAGTTTAAATGAAGTGTTGATAACTCTCAAATAAGCCTATTCGCTGTTACCAATTGCAAAATATTATACAATGATGCGATTTGGGCATCCTCTATCTTGAATTGTTTTCTGTTGGTGGAACACCGCTAATAATTAGATTTAAAGTCATGGCCAAGGGTAAAAGAAACAGAGCAAAGATCTCAGGGAAAATCAATATTTCAAATAACATAAATCTTGACAGAGTTTTACAAATGAAGATTGGCTGAGTGTTACTAAAATGTAGCATAAACAATATCAACCCTAGTGCCATAAGGGGATATAGACGGCAGATGCATAGGCAAATGAAAGATAAACAGAAATCACCCACCAAAGAATGGACCCCATTTTCAGTTATTGCATCATTTCTCTGGTTTTGCGATGGCTGTGACATATTCAGGCCCGTATTTATACTCCGTTTGCGCCGAATTTGCGTCGTTTTTTTCGACGCAAATTCGGCGCAAAACTAACGCCATATTTATACTTTGGCGTTAGACGCGTCTAGCGCCAAAGTATGGGCAAAGAGCGTCATTTTTTAGCGTGAACGCCTTCCTTGCGTTAATGAGATGCAAGGAAGGCGTTCCCGTCTAAAAAAATGACGGCGACGCAAATGCGTCGTATTTATACTCCCGGGCAAAAATCACGCCCGGGAGGTGGCGGGTCCAAAAACCCCGCATTTGCGCCACTTTTTAACGCCTGGGTCAGGGTAGGCGTTAAGGGGCCTGTGGGCTCAAAATGAGCCCACAGGTGCCCTCCCCTGCCCCCAGGGACCCCCCCTGCCACCCCTGCCCACGCCAGGAGGACACCCAAGGATGGAGGGACCCACCCCAGGGACATTCAGGTAAGTTCACGTAAGTATAATTTTTTATATTTTTTAATTTTTGTTGGTGGCATAGGGGGGCCTTTTTTGTGCCCCCCTACATGCCACTATGCCCAATGACCATGCCCAGGGGACATAAGTCCCCTGGGCATGGCCATTGGGCAAGGGGGCATGACTCCTGTCTTTACTAAGACAGGAGTCATGAAATGGCGTCTGGGCGTCGTAAAAAAATGGCGCAAATCGGGTTGAGGCGATTTTTTTGCCTCAACCTGACTTGCCCCATTTTAAGACGCCCTAACGTCATTTTTTCCCAACGCCGGCGCTGCCTGGTCTACGTGGTTTTTTTCCACGCAATCCAGGCAGCGCCGGTCTGCTTGCGCCGGCTAACGCCATTCCATAAATACGGCGCCCGCATGGCGCTTCAGAATGGCGTTAGACGGCGCTAAATTTTTTGACGCTAAACTGTGTTAGCGCAGTTTAGCGTCAAAAAGTATAAATATGGGCCTCAGTGTTGAAAGCAGATCGGGGTATTTTTGTTACAAATGTATAATACCACTAAGTTCTCGTTCACTGGGTACCTATATTTTGTGTATTATTTGTTTTTGCCTGCCTAGGCTGTAGGTTTAATGTTTGCTCACAGGAGACTCTTATAACCGCAAAATATATGGTGATACAGGATTTCTGTTGTGTACTGCTTTAGTAATGTTAACTGTATGACTTTAGAAACTATATGGAAAATGCATTAAGCTGGTATGTCGTTTGCCTTTTGTATTCAAAGTTATACTTTGCAGGCAATTTTCACCAAGATGTAATTTTCAAAAATTGCATAATTTGAAAAAATTATGCATTTTTCACTTGAATGCAGATGTCTAGAAATTGTTTTACCGATTACGGATAACGTTGTTGATCACTCAGTGTGAGAGCTACACTAAAGATATAACAGCACACTTTTTTGAGGTTTGGGTGTAACAACTTTCTCTTTTGTCGAATTTTTAATAGGACAGAAGAATAAGTAGTGGCCCAAAGTACTGACTACTCATAAGCAACAGAAACACTGATCCGAGTATTAGCGAAGTCCCTCTTATAAACAAAGGACCATATTTATGGATGGTTAGCGGCGCCTTAACTGTGGTTCTAAAAATTCTGGACCCATGTAATTTACTTTGCCACAGCAGTACGATTTTAGTATCAAAAGACCGATAATGACTAGTACACTAAGCATGAGCATTTTCGCTCAATTCCAGCAGGGTTTTCACCTCGAAATCGCCATTTTCGTCCTGCACCTGTGGCTCCCATTTTATACACAGCAGCCATTTTTAAAAGTTGCCCTCACATAGGCTTATAATACAGTCAGATTTGATTCCAAGGACACGTACACCTTGATTGACTTCTCTCTGGCCTGGGCAAGCTGGAACCATTGCCTCAGGCCAAACCTGTTTGGTCAGTCCCTCTCCCAGTGGCCGAATCAGATAGCATCAAGGCACACCATGCCATAAAACCCTTATTATCGCTCACACACCCTGCCTAATCTTGCTCACACCTGCACCTGCTCTTTTCTTCTTCTTACTTTACGAGGGGGAGGTGCCCGTTTTTATTGGGGGTCCACACTTATCTGATGTAAAATACTAGGCCTTGCCGGGTAATTTATTATGGGTTGGATGACATGAAATATAAGGTTTCATCATGACACTGTTTTTTCCTTTGTAGTAAAAACATGTGAATGACCAACCAAAAATGTCAAGAATGTTTGCCTGAAGCTTAAAAAACTGTATATAAGGAAACCTGACTTTGCATTGAAACACAGTCTCCTGAGAACATACAAATCGTGCTGTTGTACTTCTAGGACACTTGTCAATTGGTTGCAGCCAATAAATTTGATCTTTGACTTCACCTAGAAGACTCTGAGTTTCTGTAGTCTGAATCAGGAAAGTACCCGAGGTCTTTGGGTGTACCCTGGCACCGCTGGGTTACCGGATCAGTACCGGTTCTGAAAAACCCAGTACCTCAGTTGGCGCCCAATGTGGGGCGATACCAGCGGTACCGGTCCAAGCCTGAGGTCCGTGGGGAGCTTCGTGTGAAAATTCTGGAGGAAGGCCGCCACTTCATCGACCCCTGCATGTCGACGTGGTCCGAAAGTCTTTGTTGCGAGGTTCCCCGCTTCCCGACGGCTATGAAGGACTGCTGCCCTGGCTATCGCCCTGATTTGGACCCTTGATTTTTGGTAGAGCGAAACGATAAGACGAGTCTTCTGGTGACGTCATTGATATTTTCAGTTAAGTATAAGTGGAGCGTCTCCCAGTCCTTAGTTGGACACTTGGTTTGGTCCTTAGTTGGACACTTGGTTTGGTCCTTAATTGGACATTTGGTTTGGTATCCCTTTGGGATCACTTTGATTTGGAACTTGCAAGTACCAAAGCCGAAGGACTCGTGTATTCACGAGACTATCGTAAACGATAATCCTTTGAAGTTTGAAGCTAGACTAGTGAGCGAAGATGCCTGGTCTTAGCAGACTTGGAAATTTGTTTTGTCTTGGTTGTAAAAGGGACTCCCGGTTGGAGGACTCATGTCCGGTTCCTCCGATTGGAACTCCAACCTATGAACTATATGTGAAGCACGGAGTGGGCCCCATCACGTTTAATAAAGTATGGGTCCGCTATTCTTGGAAATAATTGAGAAAAGTTTTTTTTTTTTTTTCTTGTAAATATGACTTACAACTAGGATCTGCAAACGGTTCTGTAAGTAAATTGCGACAGCGCTATTTATGAAAAATGGCTAAAGCGCGCTGTATTGTGTGTACTGAGTGTTTTCTGTTTATATCTGAAATGAGCTCAATGTGTGTTTGTGGGTCTTCTTGATGTTTACAGTTTGTTAAGTAAAATGTTGGTTAATTAATATTAAGTAGAAACTTAGAAAAAATCCAGAAATGAACCATGTGATGTGCTAACATAGCTATATGTTGCTCTTTAATTTATAGAATGAGCAATTGTGCACATATACAAAACTGCCGTTAAATGCTTAATAAATTAGAAAACACATTCAATAGATATAAATAGGGCCCCCCCCAAAAAAAACGAAATTATCTATTTTCAATTCAGCCAGCACTTTCCCAGTTAAACATGGGTGGAATTTTGCATAACCTTCCTTTTAAATGAAAGTGGCGCAAAAATGTGACGCATTTCAAGTTAGGCTTATGCGCTTAGGCTTGTGAGTTAATGTATCCCAAATAATAGGCAAGGGATGCAGCTTGCTTTTATATGTGGAATTATCACCAAAAAAAAGAATAATTGGGTTTTTATTTTTTTTTAAAGAAAATTATTAATTATGGAAAAATTATTTTAAAAAATAAGTGCTTTTCAAAATCGTTTTTTAATATTTATAAAGCTTAATACCTATACTATGACCTCCTAACATTAAAATTTAATTCAAGTTATGTTGCACCACTAAAATGACATTTGTATGTGCAATTTTCCCTTGACGCAGGAGCAAACAAGCTCATTTCTATAAAGTATAAGTTAATATTTTCAATGGCTGACTCATGGATTGTGTAATAGACATTCTGGTAATGCATATTATGCAAGAAAATTGTAGGATATTGATTTTTTAATGCCTAAAATATCAAAGTCGATTTTGGGCAAAAGCACTGTTTAAACTGCATTTTCTTTCATTCAGAGTACTTTTTAAAGTGTCTCAGGCTTCAGTAAATGCATACATTTAGGTTTGATATATATTTGCAGGTTGTGCCTTCTTATGATTCAATGAGTCAATGTGCCAGTACAAAGGCTTGTTTTAATATCAAGGTTGAAGGTTCTAACTTCAGCTGGGCCTACTGAGACGTTCATTCATTCGAGGTTGATGAAATATGTACCATTGCATGGGATTGCAACAAGCATTTATTCTAACAACTGGTATGTGTGTTATTAAGGTTTGTGAATTATTCACAGTAAATGTAGTTTAATAATCTGGAAATAGAGATAGTTTTTTTTAGCGCCTAAAAAGGAAAAAATATTTTTTTTAAATAGAGTGAATTATTGCAGGTTAGAAGGAAAATAGAAAGGCCTACTGTCTTTGACAGATTCAGAGTGGCAGAAGCTAGGAGAGCTACAGAGGCTGGCTCAAGTCATGCTGCTGAGATGCTATCTTTAGTTTTCCCATAAACAATGGAGGAGGCTGTCGTGTTGACACTTGTGACCTTTTAAATTAGGGCCTTGTCTCTGTAAAATGCAGAATGACCCTACGGGCCTCTAAAAGTGGGATTTCGGGTTTCTCCAGAAGAACATCAATACAATTAAAGAACTTAATTCCAAAGGGAAAATATAAAAAAAGGGGTTTCTTCGAAAGTCCCAACATCATGTTAAATGCTCTGCAGAACTGATACATTTGTGTCTCCGCTCTAAAAAAATAAAATGATGCCTGCTAGTTGCTTTTATTTGACAGAAAACAAAGTGTTGCATTAAGTCTTAGACAGAAAATAAGATGCAGCCCTTTTCTCAAATTTTGAAGGCTACATGCCTTAATGAGAACGATTTGCTAATTAAGACTTATTTTTCACAGTGGAAATTGTAGGTGCCAAATTAATATGGAGTGTCAGTGTAATAATTTTTACTTTTAGAAAGGTAAAACTAAGGTGGCTTGATGTTGCGAAGTAACTGACAAGAGGGTAACAGTTAAGTAATGGAAATTTATTTTCATGTATTTGGTCCTATCATGAATTGTTCTTGCTGGTCCTGTATGTTAGAAGAGAAACAGTAAAGTTATATTTGACAGCAGATTTCCATTGCCTGGTGATCTACTGTCAAAAGGAGGGTAAGGATTTTAAACCTGACAAATTAAACAGGCCCAAATATTGGGTTTTGGGCTGCAGGTTTACAGTGCATAAAGTACATGACATGGTGTTGTGTGTCACCGCTTATTCACACATGCTATTGTTTTGTCTATGCTTTTTGTGCTTGATACACAGCAAGTATATCTGATGGCTTGACGTTTTGTGCGTTTTTATTATTTTTTATTTGTTTTTTGCATGTTTGTTGCTGCTTTTGATACTATTACAAGCTCCCCTGTGTTGTGAGGGATGGTCATGACGATGCCCATCGCTACGCAACAGTTGGTTGAACTTGTTCTGGTTACTAAATTCCACAGATAATGATATTTCATGCTGTGAACATAAAAGACAACACTTCACCAGTGAATGTCTATTTGGCTATAATGGTATTGAAGGAAAATAAAAAGAGATATACAGGATCAAAGTGTGTCACCTGCAGTTAGTCACGTTACTGCCCCTTCCCTTAAAGGAACAGGCCGCCCTACATTTATGTATCCTTGATTGGACCTCAGGATGAAATTATAGATCTGTGACTCAAGGTGGCCTAATTTCTATATTACATTAGTTAATGATGTTGTGTTTCCTAAGTAGCATATGGCTTTCGTTCCTTAAAAGAAAACCAGGTTTTCATTTTTTCCTGAAGAAGGAACTGAAACATTAGCTAGGAGTACCGTATATGTTGTAGTCGCCAACGGTAGAGTTAAAATTTGTGTAACTTTGGCCTTTGTGTATCACCCGTACTCTCGGTGTTGTGTCACATGCCTGACTATCACCCAAATAATTTTTTTTGTTCTTCCTATAGATTTTTTCTTTTGTTACTTCCCCTGACCAATGTCGCATCATGCTTAGTTATTGAGATTTTAGCTATGTCCTAGTCCCATTTCTCTTTTTCGAATTCCTTTCACCAGTCAGCCCTTTTATTATTATTGATGTATTGTTCAGGTTCACATTTCCAGACTGCAGTGATGTACCAGGGACCCCCATGTTATGTATAATTCCCTTTGGTATGACCAGACTGGTTTTCAAGAATTTGCCTTAGGCCTGCTTCAATGTTTTCCAGCCTGACTGTCAGGGTAGCGATAGACTGGTTAACTGACTCAATATTATAGTAAGACAAGTTTTCCATCTCAATAGGAGATATCTTATGTTTACCTTTTTGAACATGACGAATTTTCAATGTCTATTTTAATTTGGTTTTCGGTTCCCTTCTGTTCCTGCTACTTTAATTTTTGGTGGGATCAGATGTGTCCTAATCATGCAAATATCAGGACCCTCTAGTTCTTGTCTTTTTGTTTGCACATTTGACTATTAGCCTGTGTATTGCATAGTGCACCTGATGCACAGTTTTTAAAGGAAGGTTTCTACATGTCCCTGATAATCGGTATCATGTGATTTCTCTATTGAGATGTTCTAAGGTAAGGAGGAACACCTAGACTTAATCATTGAGGCAAATATGTGTTTACCCCATTAGACAATGCCACTGTGTGAGGAAATCCATTCAGATAGAATTCTCATGTAGCTATAGATGGCAGAGAATAATGGAGAGAACCCAATTAAAGATGCTAGAGACCCTGTTTTGCCCTTCTGCCTTTGTCTTTGTATTTTATGCCCATGGTGTATGGCTACTCCTTTGAAGATTGCAGACCACCTGCTTGCAGTCCCCTTGTTAAAAACCATGAACTGTTTTTTTTTTTTACTAAATTGAAGGAAACTAACAACTGTGGCACATTTCCTACGTCACTAGATTCTGCGGGTATCAAGTCATAATAACCTGCAGGACATTGATTTAAGCCTAATTCCCATCAGTGACAGCTACAGATGAAAGACGGACGTCTTGGCCCTACAGTCTCAGCACCCAGAAAGTAGCAAAGCTGGACAGCGATCGCCAGCGCATGGTATCGTACTTGCTCCATCAGACGGCGTTGGACATCACAAAACCAAAGTTTCAGTGTAAAAGAGCTAAAGAGAAGGATTCCTGTTGTTGATGGCAGAGCTGTTTTGAGGTTTCATTTCTCTACCTGTCATGTGCTGGTAACCTCTGACAGTGTGCAATCCCTTGAGCCCCTTGGCCTGAGTTTTGGCCACACACCCCCTTTTCTTTGCTCCAACGGAAGAAGGGCAGTGCACCGGAGATTTCAAGTTTGGAAAAAGGCACTATATTGTGGTGCCCATGAAAGAGCAGTTTGAGCGTCCTCTGACACTAAATAATGAGTGTTGGAGTCTGAAAGTGCTGCTGAGCTTGAGTTATTCCCAATTAATGGTGCTTGCCTCTGCACGAGATGATTTGTGCCCTTGATCAATGAAGAGCACATTGTTTGTAGTGTCTGCCACAGAGGAGAGACACTGGTTCATTGCTTTAAGACATTGAGACTTTCGAGTGAGCTGTGGGTGTTTGCCAGGAGGGCACTCCAACTAAGCAGTATTTTCTCACGAAGAGGCCTGAATTGAGAGGCCCATGCGAAAGAAAACAACAAAAGAAAATTTGATGGACAATAGAAGCCTGCCAGAGAGGCTTTTTGAACGGACTCTGGGCATAGTTGGTTTCACAAGAGGTTTCCGTGTGATTGTATAGTCTAGGTGTTAGGAGACTGATTGTTTTGTTGGCATTGTTTTAAAGTACTATTCTGTTTAGTAAAAGCAGAATAAAGTCCATTTTCTGTGGAAAGAGTACCCCCTTTTCACCTTAGAGCATTGATGAGAGTCACCACTGTTCCACCTGAACATACAAAAATTACTGAAATGCAGAGGAGCCCTAAAAATGTTACTAGATAATTTTAGGATTTGCTTTTTGGTTAGGGTTGTGAAAAATTATTATTTCATAGTGGTCACTACTTTCTCCCGTTGTCTATATGTTCTTAATAACGTGTTTTCTAGTGTCTTTTAAACATGACGTTGTCATTTATGGGTAGGATTGTTTTTCTCTACTCAATTGACTTCTGCACCCACTTCCCAAACTAGGTCTTTTCCTACTATTGTTTCTTTGCACTCTTTTCACCCTTTTGCTGAACATGAGCAGGTTAGAAGATCAGAATTCGTAAGCAATTCTTTTGTACAGCTTCTGCATCAACACTAGTTAGTAGTGAACATCACTAATTGTTGGGTGTGTGATCTTATGCCACCTACTGCAGATAGAGGTATTCCTTATTTTGTCCTGCCATATGTGGCCTTTTTGTGCTACTTCATGTTCGAGGAGACCTGTCCAGAGAGAGTTACCAAGTACTAGAATTTTGCTCCAGCAACATCTCCATGGCCTTATAAACATAGACCTGGACTCAGATTAGCATGAGAATAGGTTTATTGCCTATGTAAGGGCAAAAGGAGGGTTTGTGGTTCTAAAAATTCTGGACCCATGTAATTTACTTTGCCACAGCAGTATGATTTTAGTATCAAAAGACCGATAATGACTAGTACACTAAGCATGATCATTTTCGCTCAATTCCAGCAGCGTTTTCACCTCAAAATCGCCATTTTCGTCCTGCACTCGTGGCTCCCATTTTATACACAGCAGCCATTTTTAAAAGTTGCCCTCACATAGGCTTATAATACAGTCAGATTTGATTCCAAGGACACGTACACCTTGATTGACTTCTCTCTGGCCTGGGCAAGCTGGAACCATTGCCTCAGGCCAAACCTGTTTGGTCAGTCCCTCTCCCAGTGGCCGAATCAGATAGCATCAAGGCACACCATGCCATAAAACCCTTATTATCGCTCACACACCCTGCCTAATCTTGCTCACACCTGCACCTGCTCTTTTCTTCTTCTTACTTTACGAGGGGGAGGTGCCCGTTTTTATTGGGGGTCCACACTTATCTGATGTAAAATACTAGGCCTTGCTGGGTAATTTATTATGGGTTGGATGACATGAAATATAAGGTTTCATCATGACACTGTTTTTTCCTTTGTAGTAAAAACATGTGAATGACCAACCAAAATGTCAAGAATGTTTGCCTGAAGCTTAAAAAACTGTATATAAGGAAACCTGACTTTGCATTGAAACACAGTCTCCTGAGAACATACAAATCGTGCTGTTGTACTTCTAGGACACTTGTCAATTGGTTGCAGCCAATAAATTCGATCTTTGACTTCACCTAGAAGACTCTGAGTTTCTGTAGTCTGAATCAGGAAAGTACCCGAGGTCTTTGGGTGTACCCTGGCACCGCTGGGTTACCGGATCAGTACCGGTTCTGAAAAACCCAGTACCTCATAACGCCATTTATTATGGCTCTAAAATGAAGTTAACCTACCTCCATATTTATATTTGGAAGCTAGACACGTCTAGCGTCCAAATATTGAAGTTAGTGCCATGTTTAGGATGTGAGAACCCACATTGCAGCAATGCGATGCAAGGTAGGTGTTCCTGTCCTAAACATGACACTAGCCTCCCAGCGCCATATTTAACTCCCAGGAAAGAAACGGCGCGCGGGAGGGAGGCGGACCTAAATAATGGAGCTACGCCCGTGAGACCAAACGTTAGAGTGCAGGTAGGCCCATTTCCATCTAGAAACACAATGAAATGGTCAGAAAGATGCCAACCCCAAGCCCCAGCAACACCACCACCCACACCACAGGGACAATACCGGAGGGGGACCCCATCCCAGGTAAGTTTAGATCAGTATATTTTAAATTTGCAAAGTACCATCTGGGGCCCCCTTACACGGGGCCCCCTGCCTGGCTTTGGGTGTTTTGGGCTTGCCCAGGGGACACTTGTCCCCTGTGGTGGGCATTGGGGTGGTGGGCATGACTCCAGTCTAAACTTAGTCAGGAGTCATATTTTTGGCTGCTTGGGCATCAGTAAATGATGCTTGGCTGACTAGCTAACGCCATCTCCCCACCCCCGTTAGTGTCTTTTTTATGTTAGCCATTCCTTAGCACCATTGTGCGTCATTCCATAATTATGGTGCACATATGGCTTTAAGGACTGACGTTAGCTGGTGTTAAGAAAAATTATGCACAACTGCGTTAGCGCAGTTTTGCGCCATTTTTCATAAATATGGGCTAAAGTTTACCAGAGGAAAATTACCTGGAGAATGGGCTTGATGTGGAGGAAGGACAGATAGTGAAGGGAGAGCATGACTGCAAGGAGAGACATAGTATAAGGGAGCACTGGTTTCAAGGAAGTATAGTGTGTGAGGAAAGTGCATGTTGGAGTACAGTGAGAAGTGAGGGAGACCTGATATGTGAGTGTTGGGCTGTGTATAATGAAAGTGCATGGTGTGGATAGAAGGCAAGCGGTCTTAATAGGGCATGTGACGAAAAGAGAGGAAAGCTTGTAGAAGAAATGTTCTAATGGTAGACTGTGAAGTGTTGTGAAGCATGTGAGCTTTCAAGGGTGAAGATCAGGGGGCATATTTACAAGACATGACACATTGCTGGGGCAATGCAGAGATGCTTAAAAAAATGTAACACAGTGTATCACAGATTAATATGTCATTGTAGCATCATATTTACAATACAGCACACCATGGTGTAAGGATCCTGGCTGCATAAAAAAAAGTGGTACATTCCTGTGTGCTGCGGTGTTAGGAAATCTGAAACTACTGACGCAAAAGTGATGCAAGGCTAATTTGCATCACGTAAGTAAACACAAGCCTTCTTAGTATCACTTTTGAGCGCCAAAAGCTTTAAAAAAGTGGTAAAAAACCCTCGCATTGGGCTTAAAAAAAGGAACACACTCCTGAAACAGCCATGGAGGATAGAGCAGACTGCAGGGTCCAAGACAACCCCAGTACCAGAAAGGATGTCCAAACAGACTCCCAGGGGAAGAGGAAGAGAAGAGGAAGTGCAAGTTTGTTGAGGAGAATAACATCCTGATCCGGAGCATCAACACTAGCTCTTTGTTACCTCACTGCCATTAGGGAGGAAAGCAGCCATATGGCAGTCCATTGTGGACAAGGTCAACAGTGTGGCAGAAGTCAAAAGAACAGTACTTGACTGTAAGGAATGCTGGCATGATTGGCAGTGCAGGACAAAGGAGAAACTGGCCAACAAAATCAAGGCAGCATTGCAGACCAGACATGGAAGTCTGGTGCCCCAGGAATAGCTGGATGAGTTGGAAGAGATCGTGGCAGCCGTTATCCCAGAGGAGTTGATGGCAGGAGTCCGGGGACATGACAGTGCTGCCTATGATGAATAACAAGACCCAAATGGTAAGTTGCAACTAGGGGCAATGTGGCAATGAGGTAATGTCATAGGATGCAGGCAGTTATGTCTCAGCACTCCATCGCACTGTCTGCAGGCCAAACTGCAGTATGCTGGCTCATATATGGTTTAACATCAAATAAATGTTATTCACACTGACCAGTTACAATTTGCACAGCTCAATCCAGCTTCATCAGTTTCCTCCCTTCAATGTTTGAAGTGCAGCATCAGTCCACATTTACCTTTCTTTGTATACTGGCATTTGCAGTGGACTGTACAACAGCACTCACCACAACTACAATTCCCAGAATACAAAGCAAAAAACATGGATTGGAACAATACATGATGCATGCACACTGATACCCTGCACAACCTGACTGTGACAATGCAGGCCATCTTTCACCAGGCTACACAGTCTCACTTGGGCCCCTGTACACTAACCTAGACTGTAAATTCTCAGAATGGAATGGCGTGGGATAGTAAGAACTGCTTAGCCACCACAAATGACATGACTCGTGGAAGGTCCCAGGCTGAAGTGGGTTGGCCTAGTGGTCTGGAAAACATAAATGGGTACTTGGTACTATTTCGAGCATTACTTCCATGTAGGGTGATGCCTGACCCATAGCCCTCATTAACAAACCAACATGTAACTCAAATGGATATGGTCATGCCTGTCTATGTGTCGCAGGCACATGAAAGTGAGCCTATTATCTGGGTAGCTGTACTGTGTGGCACTAGCTCATGTCCCAGGGCCCAAAAGTGGGTAACCATCAGAGGTATGTACACATACAATGGCGGAGGCCTGAGTCACATGACGTGTGCCACTCTGCAGATAGCCAACTCTGATTATGATGAAATAGGGTGAATGTCAGTGATCGTAATCTACCCAGTAAGACAGGCACCTATCCCCTCAGAGTGGGCACACAGTGCTTGCGAGAACAATGCAGATATACTGCCATCTGTAAGGGAACTACAGAGCAACATACCATCAATACCCATGTGTAACAGGTATCCTATGCATCACTGTTGAACTTAAAGTGCTAATCTGAAAACTTTATTGTCAACCTGATTTCTCATGTCAACATCTAACAGAGATCGCCATTGACATCTCTCTGTCTCATTGCAGAGAATAAACCCATACATCTTGGCCAGCAGACTGTCCTGGTTTTCAGTAATGATGTGGATGACGAGCTGCAAACCCTAAACACAGACACCCTCCAGCAAATCCTGGGCTCCATACACACACCATCTCCAGTTGTGTGGAGACTCAACAGCATTGCAGCGTCTCCAGATGATCAGCCTACAATCCAACAGACACCATCTCACCCAGAACCCTGGTTTTCTAGGACCCACAAATAGGATTCCAACAGACTGCAGTAGGAGTTCAGCGGGAGCTAGCAGATCAGGGATAGAGACCATGGCAGGCACCCTAGAGACAGTCCATAAGTGCCTCAGACTAAATAGGAAACAATTCTGCCACCATAAGAGACACCTACTCTCTGTCCCATGGTCCCCAGCAGTCCCTGGCTGATATCTCTTGTGTCAAGAGGCATAGGCATAAGCAAATGCCCTGCCAAAGTGGCACCAGCAAGTTTGCCAACTAGGTGTGGCCAATCAGAATCATCTTGGAGTCCATGGAGTGGAAACTGGACTCCTTCATTGCTACCATGGCTGCTTACCACTGTGATGTTGCTGTTGTGTTGCAAAACCAGAAGATCATTCTCACTGTTGTGCTGCCTTACATGTTGCTACATAGAAATGCTGCTGTGAACACAGGGTCCACATCTTCATCCCATGATGTGTGTGTGCCTCCCTCTACTCTGAAACCTACAACACCCCTCTCATGGGAGGCACCACACATATCAGAGAAGGAAGATGTGGACTGCACCTCTTTCACCCACAAAAGTTTCCGGTAGCATTTCTCTATGCCACATACCCAGTTTCTCCTTTGCCCTGTGTTAACGAACATGTCAGCGTAAAATCAACTGCCACTGTCCTCAGTTTCATTCTCCCCCTGTTGACCTCACACATTTGTGGACTATTAATGTGGCCAATCTACCCTAATGGCAAAGAGGTCCTCCTCCTCACTGAAGCACTCCTCTTCTCCACATGTTCCATAACATGTTCCCCACATGAACCCTGTCTGGACATCCACTGGCTCTATACATCTTTTGGGGAAGTTGTCCTATGAACTGTTCCTGTTAACCTCCTAATTATTTACACAAGTAAGTAAAAGTACTTAGTACAACCTGGGTGTTGTAATTGTGTTTGTGCCAGGACAAAGCTGAACATGGTGCACTGTGTTACTTGCCAAAGGGACATGTGTGGATTGGAGCTGGGGACAAAACTATACATACAGAGTGAACAATATTTGGCAAGCATGATGTGTATGTTGACTAACAAGCAGTTGCTTAAGCTTGCAAGCATGAAGTGCAACAGGTATCATGCAGTCAATGAAAAGGTGATTTAAGTCACACCACAGGTGGATGGTCTACCCACGAATAGTAGCAACCAAACAACATTGCTGTGACAAGAAAATGATACATGTTTGTGTGTGTGTAAGGGCAAGCATCAGTGTGTGAGTAAGAATTCCTTGAATTGGAGAGAATGATTTAAAAACAACATCCCTCCAATGCATGTCGCATGACTTACTCAAATATAGCAAATGTATTTGAATGCCTTTGTTGGGCTGTGTATCTATTCACATCCAGATTGCCATGTACACTCAACAATGTTTGTAGATAGCTCATGTGTTTCAATGGCCAACCTGACAGGTACCTGTCCATAGGTAAATCACCTAGTCACACATGATGCCAAACACTGCTAACAAAGCCAAAGGCATGTACATAACATTACCTGAGGAGACATGCCAACTCCTACAAAGGAAATCATGATACAGACCTGTATGTAGTAAACAATGATATTTAATGAAACCTTACAAATGTATATGACTAAAAGTACCTAACCTACAAAACCTAACTATTCTAACCTTAACTACACTACCTTATCCTAAATACAAACCACAACTACCTTAACTTAACCTACCTTATGCTATACAGTTAACACCATATGATAAACATCAACCCCCCACCCCATTAGAACACATCTTCAGGCAAAGGCAGCAGAAACTACATCTATACATGACCTATCTACACATATAGCCCTAAACACATATATTTTTATGATTTTTTTTAAAAATGTTTTATTTGTTTGTATTTTTTTATAAACACATATTTAGCACATCAAACCCCACCCACAAAAAAGCTAAATACCCCAAACCACTAAAAGTTTTCCCACCCCTACTAAAACCTATAAACTATTATATCTAACTTATTATACAACAACTAACCTAAACTAAGCTATAAAAACATCTTATTCTATAAACAACTATATACAAGTGGAAGGGAATGAGGGGTCCCTGTGGCTCAATTGTGGCAAGATTGTCTCTCCACAGCCTCCTTCATTTCAGTGAGTATCAGGATAACATTGTGCATTTTATGCTCTAACCCTGCCACTCTAAATTTCAGGCCTGAAATGTATTTCCATATATCCTGCTCAAAGGTGTCAGTGGGTCCTGTTTGTGGAGTGTGGCGTACATATTGTCCTGTCTGCTTTCCAGTGGAGGTGCTTGGGACCGGTCCTGCAAACCAAACCGTGGTCTGTTACTACTGCCTTGACTTTGCCTTGCCTTTCACTGTAGGTGACCCCTGTGAGAAGACGCCCCATTTGCCTGATGCCTTCTCCACTTCAAATTTCTTGGCCTTGGCTTGATAGGCTTTGTTGACAAGCCGGATGTGGCGGTACCTTTCCTCCAAGATAACCTGCTGCCTCTTCTGCTCCAGGGTCATGTTGTCTGTTTAATCAGAAAGAAAAACTGTCATACAAAGGGTAACTAGGAACTGGTACAATAATCATGATACATTAATTCTATCTTCAAACATCACGTTGCACTTTCTATACCCCAAAATGATCTCAAAGGTCAAAGTGAGCATACATTTTCCTAATATCTATCATCAAATGTTGCTTAATGCAAATGCACCATCTTGTCAAATCCAGGTATGACCATGTCATTATTGAGTATGCTTAGGAACAATGCTGTTTTGTAACCATGTTATGGTAAACATTTCATGTTTTACTGATCATTAGTGTCCCTTCTGCATCCTCCAAGAGCCTTGATTCCATTGGCATTAGCCAAAGTAAGATGAGCAAGGTCTGCAAAGTACATGTATTGTGCCACAACATTGAGTGCTTGATATGGCTAGGACACATATCTGGACACATTGCTACCTGGACTTAACATGTGCCAAGTATTAAATGTATGAATGGAGGGTGGATAGCTCACTCACATCACAGAGAGATGTATGAAACATCTCCTACATGAACTCCTGTAAGTCCATGGTTGACCATGCCTCAACTCTTTACATGCTCCCAATGTAATTGCAATGGTACCCCTAGACAGCCTAGTGTCTGTCCCTATGTCTCAGATATTGTTTTCACCTTGCTGCACACAAGCACTCAGCACATCCATTTGATGGGTGTGTGTATGCATGTCCAACATCTCATCTGCACAGGTATCTTGTGATGTAAATGGCTATTGTAGTGGGAAGTGTGATGGTGTTCATGACAAATTTTGGGGACTGTCTTGGCCAACACACAGCAAAGATGGATTGGGCATGTCACGGCATGTTGGATGACTATGCTGTGTAGACATCCCTCTGGTCTAACACACCTTGCCATATCTGTAAAGATGACAGGGGATAAAAATGTTGATATATCTATCAAAGAGTATGGGGCAAAACAGAACATGAGCGAGCCCTTCAAGTGCATTACGATGTGTGTAAAGTTTACATCTGCCCTTGCTATTCACAAGTACCTCAGTCCCAGCAGAACTTCACTGTTTGTGAGGGTCATGTACCGCCGACAGCATAGTCATATTTAAAGACTACATAATGCCACCCTGCAAGGCTTGTCGTGACCTTGTAAATATGGCACATAAGCCCTCATTACAACCCTGGGGGTTGGTGTTAAAGTGGCAGTAATACCGCCAACAGGCCAGCGGTAAATACCGCTAAATTATGACCATGGCCGAAAGATCTCCGATAGACAGCCAATGTACCACACCGACCACCAGGACGGAAACCACAGCCACCACAGCGGTAGCTGCCTACAGCCAGGCGGAATTCAATGTTCCGCCCACCATATTAAGACACAGGAAACCGCCACCTTTTCCAGGGTGGTGCCAACAACATCAAAAGCCTGGTGGAAACAGAGCTCAGAAGGGATAGGACTCACCATTGGAGATACAGGGATTAACCACGCCGCCATGGAGCCCGAGCTACATGTCTTCCCCATTATCTTCTACGTGCTGCCCCACCATGAACATCAACACCGGCGAAGACAACGAAGGTGAGTACAGCCGCCTAGCACACAAGGGAGAGAGGGAGGAAAACAACAGTGACACACACATGCACCCGACCCCAACACCGTACACACTATCAGCTGCATCATAATTTTTTTTTTACCATCTAACTCGGATGAATAATGCAAGGACAAAACGATTTTGAAAAAGTGAATGTAATGAGAGAAACACATCAAGATAAATAACTTAGGCAAGATAACAGATATACTGTATACATATGTACAGAAAAAGGGACACAGCCCAGTCCACAATGTTCGTAGGCCAAATGGCCCCAGGCCAAAGTCCAAGGCCACACAAGTCACCTGCATCAACATCAAGAGAACACTGCAGGGGCATCAATTGGTAAATAGGCAGGCACCTAAGGGGGACAGGGGAAGAGGGGGCACCTCAGCCAGAAGATGGAACAGCACCACTGGTTCTGGAGGGAGCTCCATGCCCTGTGACTGGTCCTGGGGAGTGCAAGGCCACAGTTTCTTGGGTGGGTGACTTGCCCACTTGCTCTAGAAGGGGCATCATGCCCTGTGCTTGGTCCTGGGGAGTGCAAGGCCAGAGTCTCTCAGGTGGGTGACTTGCCCACTTGCTCTGGAGGGAGCAACATGCCCTGTGCTTGGTCCTGGGGAGTGCAAGGCCACAGTCTCTTGAGTGGGTGACTTGCCCACTTGCTCTAGAGGTGGCAACATGCCCTGTGCTTGCTCCTGGGGAGTGCAAGGCCGCAGTCTCTTGAGTAAGTGACTTGCCCACTGGTTCTGGAGGGGGCATTGTGCCCTGTGCTCTTGATCCTGGGGAGTGTTGGGCATGTGGGTGTCTTACCCACTGGTTCTGGAGGGGGCATCATGCCCTGTGCTCTTGATCCTGGGGAGTGTGGGGGATGTGGGTGTCTTACCCACTGGTTCTGGAGGGAGCATCGAGCCCTGCGCTCTTGATCCTGGGGAATCTTGGGCATGTGGGTGTCTTACTCACTGGTTCTGGAGGGGGCATCGTGCCCTGTGCTCTTGATCCTGGGGAGTGCAAGGTCACAGTCTCTCAGGCGGAAGTAATACCCACTGGATTTGCAGGGGGCAGGCCGCACAGCAGCCCCCTGCAACCTCGGATGGCTGCCCACTGGTGGTGGTGGTGCTGCTGGGAGGATAGGGGGAAGGCTCCTGCCCATCCCCTGCAACCTCAGATGACTGCCCACTGGAGGTGGTGGTGCTGCTGGTGGCGGGAGGCTCCTGCACATCCCCTGCAGCCTCGGATGGCTGCCCACTGGAGCTGGTGACGCTGCTGGTAGGGGGAGGCTCCTGTCCATCCCCTGCAACCTCGGACAGATGCACACTGGAGGTGGTGGTGCTGCTGGTGGGGAGAGGCTCCTGCCCATCCCCTGCAACCTCGGACAGCTGCACAACCATGGTTGGTGGTGGGGGCTCCGTCCCAGTTCCTGCCCAAGGCCCCTTGCTCTTCCTGCAGAACATGTGGCCTGGATCCTTTTCCACCACGAGTGGGTGTGGTGATGACTGGGCCCGTGGACTGGGTGGCTGAGGTGCTTGACTGCGTTCTCCCAACCCTGGCCTTATCTGCAGGACAGGGGGGGAGGTGTAGGGAAGAGGTCAGTGGTGGATAGGAACAGTTTTTTAGGGACATTGGGGCAGGAAGAGGGAGAAGGAATGGGAGTGGAGGAAGAGGGAGTGGTTGTTAGAGGTGTCTGTTTGCTAATTTTGGGTGCAGGTGCATGGGCTGGATGCTGTTGTGAGGTGGATGGCTGTTGGGTGTCTGAGTGCTTGCGTTTGTGTACCTTGGGGGAGACAGACACAGTGGGAGAGGGCACAGGGGACATGGGCATGGCTGTTGTGGAGGTGTCTGCCAGTGATGTGTATGTTCTGCTTGGTGTGGTGATGATGCTGGTAGTGGATGATGATGTAGTGCATGCAGGTGTGAGTGTAGACGGAACTGGGAGGGTGGTGTAGGAGGATGAGGAGAGGATGACAGTGGAAATAGTGGATGTTGGTGTGTGTGCATCTGGGTGCTGTTTGTGTGAGTGCATGTGGGATGAAGTGTGGTGCTTGTGTTAGCCTGTACCACTCTTGTGTGTTGTCGTGTGTGCATGCTTGTCTGGCTGTGTGCTTGGGATGGGTTGGGGTTGAGGAGAATGGGACTGGGAAGAGAAAGTTGGAGGGGGGAGGGTAGAAACAGGGACAATGGCTGCCATCAGAGAGGAGGCCAGAGCCTGGATCGATCTCTGTTGGGCCCCCAATCCAGTATGAATGCCCTCCAGGAATGCATTAGTCTGTTGCATCTGGGCTGCCAGCCCCTGGATGGAATTCACAATGGTTGACTGCCCTACAGAGATGGATCTCAGGAGGTCAATAGCCTCCTTCTCAGGGCAGCAGGGCTAACTGGGGCAGGGCCTGACGTGTCTGGGGCAAAGGAGATAACCACCCTTCTGGGTGAGTGGGCACGGGCAACTCGCTGGGGGCACTGCTGGGAGGGCGGTGCTGGTACGGGGGTGGCGGCTGTAGCAAGGGTGGTCACAAAGGTATCGGCCACCACCAGGGAGCTTCCATCAGAGGAGGTATCTGTGTCAGAACTGTCCCCTCCAGTCTCCGCCATGGTGCTCCCCTCGCTTTCTGTCCCACTGGTGCCCTCAGCGTCAGCGGACTCTGTCTCATGAGTCCTGTGGGATGCAGCTCCCTCCGTTGCCAGTGCCTCTGCTCCTTCGCAAGAGGATGCTAATGCACATAAGGACAGGGGAATATGTGACAGAACAACTAGGTCCTAAATAACTATAGCCTAAACCACTACTGCCAATGAACTAAAAAGTCTCTACAACTAAGTACTGAACAACTACGGTCTAAACAACAATTGTGCCTGAATAAAATTTGCCTGAACAACTAATATATATATATATATATATATATATATATTCTAAACAACTAATAAACCATAAAAACCACAAAGAAAACCTTACCTTAAAATTAGTTGTTCAGGCAATTATATATATATATATATATATATATATATATATATATATATTCTAAACAACTAATAAACCATAAAAACCACAAAGAAAACCTTACCTTAAAATTAGTTGTTCAGGCAATTGTTATTCAGGCACAATTGTTGTTTAGATCGTAGTTGTTCAGTACTTAGTTGTATAGACTTTATAGTTGTTTAGCAGTAGTGGTTCAGGCAAGTAGTGGTTTAGATCTAGTTGTTCAGGATGTTTCCCTTTGGCGTACACAGCACCCTCACACACAGGGAACAGACCTACGTAATATGCCATAGCACTACCAGAGAAGTAGTTAGAAGCCAAGCCATGGGGAGGGGCACACACCTCCAAATGCAGCACACCTAGGACCCACACAGCCCTGACCAGCAGTGGATGTCTACGAGCTAGGTACCTAGATTATCCCTTCTGAACCCTAGCCACCAGGGGACCTATGCTGCAATGTCAGGCTTGGCCTAGGGGCACCCACTGACACACATCCACCACCCGGATACCACCCTACCATGCGTAAGTTGTAATGATGGACACTATACTCACCCCGTTGTCGCTGCTGTGATGCCCTCAAGTACTCATCCAGCTCAGGACAGGCCACCACCAGTGTGCGGCTATCAGGGGGGTCAGGGTTCGACAGGCACCCCTTCCTCGTTGGGGGCCATCCCCAGCTGGGTCTCTGCCTTCTTCTGTGTCCAGCGTCTCAGGTCCTCCCACTGTTTCCGACAATGGGTGCTCCACCTGCCCTAGCCCCCCAGGGTCCGCTCCCCCTTGGCGTTGGCACGCCATATTACCTGCAGAGGAAATACACACAGGAAAATAGAATTAGTCAAACAGTCCTGCCTGTAAGACTTGTAGCCCACCATGCCCTTCACATCACTATTTACACACACATGGCCCAGCACACAACCCATACGCCGCCCAGAGGAGTTCCACCCACCCCCCTTACACGAGGACTTCACACACACCACAGTGTACTCACCTATTGGTCTAGAGGCCCATACAGCAGTCCGTACTGGGGTAGGACCCCATTCACCATTCTCTCCAACTCAGCCAAAGTGAAGGCTGGGGCCCTTTCCCCAGTCACATGGGCCATGGTAGGTTTCAGACACAGGTCACAGCAGTACATGCAGTGTAAGTCCTCTCCTGTTGAAGATCAGGTAGCAAGTGAGGGATGAGATAGAAAATGGCGGTCACGTCCGCGGCAGTGCATACCATCACCGCTGGCGTAGATCACCATTGGCCACTGTAACCCATAGGGCCCAATGTTAACTAATGAGGAGTTGCACGGTGGTTCCTGACCGCCTTCCGCTACGGCGCACCACATCAGCGGAATTACCTCACTTCCACCTGTCCCTCCACACAGGACAGGTGGACGCCATTTCAGGGGGGTGGGGCAGGCCCTGGATAATTGCTGTGTCATTGGTGAAATTAGGACATACTGTACAAATCACACTTACCCATTACAAATTAACAAAATGCAAAGTTCTGTTGTAGCCCCATTGTCCAGTTTGTGACCAGCTCCTCCCTCTTTTGCCCCAGAGATTGCTACCGCTGCGGATGAATAGGAGATGAAGACATATTCCCATGTACAGACCCCTGGTCGACTTGGCAACAATGGAGGACAGGCACATTATCATCACCTATAGACTGGACAGGGCCACAATCACAGAGCTGTGTACACAATTGGAGCCTGACCTGATTTCTGTTACCCGTCACCCCACTGGGATCCCCCCTCTTGAGCAAGTTCTATCAGTGCTCCATTTCCTGCCAACTGGTTCTTTCCAAGTGACAGTGGGTTTGGCAGAGGCAATGTCACACCCAATGTTCTCAGTAGTGCTAACAAGAGTGTTGTCTGCCCTGATTAAACACATGTGCAGCTACATTGTATTTCCCAAGGTTAAAGATTTGGCCACAGAGAAGGCCGAGTTCTATGCAATGGGACATATCCCAAACATAATTGGGGCAATTGATGGAGCACATATTGTATTTGTCCCCCCCCCCACTGTAAGAATGAAAAGATGTTCAGGAATCGGAAGAGTTTCCACTCTAAAAATGTACAGATGGTGTGCTTGGTGGACCAGTACATCTCCCACGTCAGTGCTATGTATTCAGGGTCGGTGCATGATGCCTTCGTCCTGAGGAATAGCAGCATCCCAAATGTGATGGCCCAACTACAGAGGCACAGGGTGTGGCTTATAGGTGAGCCCTGGTTCCCACTCAGTAGATGTTGATTTATGGGTATAGTGTGGGCCTTATGGGATGGTGTGTGGCTAAATGTTGTCCCTCAACATTTGCAGGTGACTCTGGTTACCCCAACCTATCATGGCTGCTGACCTCTGTGAGGAATGCCAGGGCAAGGGCAGAAGAACCTTATAATGAGGTACATGGGTGAACCAGAAGGATAATTGAAAGATCCTTTGGCCTCCTGAAGGCCAGGTTCCAGTGCCTCCATCTAACAGGTGGATCCCTGTGCTACTCACTCAAGAAGGTCTGCCAGATAGTAGTGGCATGCTGCCTTTTGCACAACCTTGCCCTGAGACTCCATGTGCCTTTTCTGCAGGAGGAGGAGGCTGGAGATGCCCGTGTGCCAGCAGTGGACCCTGTGGACAGTGAGGATGAGGAGGCAGAGGATGAGGGCAACAGAACATCAGTGATCAAACAATACTTCCAATGACACACAGGTAAGACAGTGTTATTTCACTTTTTAATGACATTTGTTTGAATATCTGTGTCACTGCCATTCTGTGTATTCCCACTTCTATTCCCACTTACTGTACCCTTTGGCAATTCATTTTGCAGATGTTGGTGACCTCACATATGCTCCTGGTGTAATCTCTGCAGCCAGCTGCAGGTCATTAATCTATACTCATTTGCTGTACAGTTGAATTGCAATATTTGTACCTGTTTCAATGAATACATACTTGAAACAATTGACACACTCCAAACTTCTTCTTTTTCCGAGGGTGTTTATTGAAGTGCTAAACTATTGAGGGGCAAGTGCAATGGGATGGGGTAATGAGGGAGGAAAGTCCAGGGTATTGTTCTAGTCTGTTTGTAGCACAGGTGCATTGTTCAAGGGGACATAGGAAGGGGAGCAATGGCAGTTTAAGGTGGACAGGGTGACAGGGTGGGACACAAGGGTGACAATGAGGAGAGTCTCATTTCCTGGGGGGGTCTTGGCAAGTGCCTCTGGCTTCTGTCTGGATCACAGGGATCGTTTGTGGGTGGTTCTCCTTCGGCAGGGGGAGGGGTGCTGGTGGCCTGTGAGTCCTGTGGTGGGGCCTCCTGACCACTAGCGGCAGCAGAGGTGGAAGGCTGTTCAGATGTCTGGGTAGTGGCAGGGGCCCGCTGCTGTGTGACTGCCTCCCTCATAATATTGCCCAGGTGTGCCAGCACCCCAGCTATAGAGATCAGGGTGTTGTTGATGGCCTGTAGGTCCTCCCTGGTCCCCTGGCACTGTCCCTCCTGCAGCCAACTGTTCTCCTGCACATTGTCCAGGATCTGGTCCATTGTCTCCTGGGAATGTTGATGTGCTTCGAGGATCTCTGCAAGTGCCTCTTGGCGAGTCAGTTCCCTGGGCCTGTCCTCCCCCTGGTGCACAGCACTCCTCCCAGTTTCCCTGTTGGCATGTACCTCTGTCACCTGAGCCGTATGCCCACTGCCACAGACCCCAGGTCCCTGATTGTCATGGGTATGAGGTGTGCCCTGGGGTCCCTGTAGAGGTAGAAACACTGCTGATTGACGTGTCCTGGGGACAGAGGTATGGGTACGCTGGGTGGGTGCTGTGGTCGCATTTCCTGATGGGGGAGGCTCTGTGGTGGTGTGTGACTGGGCCTGGGTAACCGGCTGTCCAGAGGTCCCTGATGGGCCAGGTTGGTCATCTAGATCCTGAAGACCAGAGTTGCTGTCCTCACTGGGTGCCTGTTCTGTTGGGGGACTGGATATTGCTAGTTCCTCTTCTCCGCTGACATTGGCTGGGGTACCTGTGGGGATGTAAATGACTTGTTAGGGTTTCTTTGTCTGACATATTGTGCATCCGTGGCTTGCCCTCTTTGGTTGTATTTGCCCTGGCAGCTTTCACTTGTGTACATTGGTGTATGGTGGGATGATTAGTTCTCTATAGTGTGCATGCTTTAGTGTTGAGTGTCCATGCAGGGCTGTGAGTGGTGTCCATGCATTGGTAGAGCATGCAGGGCTTGGCATTGGGATCAGTGAGATGTGATGGTGAGGTGTGTGGGAAGTGGTGGAGGGATGGGAGTGAGTGTGGGGGTATGTGATGGCATGCAGGTGGGGGACAGTGACACTAGCAGAGAGTTGACTGACCAGAGTCCAGTCCTCCTCCTACTCCGGCCAGGCCCTCAGGATGCAGGATCGCCAAGACTCGCTCCTCCCATGCTGCTAGTTGTGGGGGAGGAGGTGGAGGTCCACCACCAGTCCTCTGAATAGCGAGCTGGTGTCTTGCTGCAATGGAACGTACCTTCCCCCGTAGGTCATTCCATCTCTTCCTGATGTCATCCCTAGTTCTTGGGTGCTGTCCCACGGCATTGACCCTGTCCACAATTCTCCGCCACAGCTCTATCTTCCTAGCTATCGATATCTGCTGCACATGTGCTCCAAATAGCTGTAGCTCTACCCTGATGATTTCCTCAACCATGACCTTTAGCTACTCCTCTCTGAAGCGGGGTGTCTTTTCAGTGCCACGGTTGTTGTGTGAGGTGTGTAGGTGAGGGAGTTTGGGTAATGTGTTGGGGTGTGTGATGTGGGGTGCGTAAGTAGTATATAGGTGTGAGTAGTGAGTGGCTCTGGTTGTGTCTGCGGTCTTGCTGTCTCTCTGTTGGCAATTGTTTGTTATAGTAAAGGGTTGTGGGTAATGGTGGTGTGTGTTTTATAGTGGCGTGAGTGGGTGGGTGTGGTGTGTGTATGGGTGTCAGGTGTGTGTTGTTTGAATTGTCCAATGTGGTGTTGTTTTGTTTGTGTGTGTTCATTTTGAGTACAGCGGTATGTACCGCCAATTGTTTACCGCCGTTGAATGTCCACTATGGTGAATCGTGGGTCATAATGTGGTGGGCGTAGTTCTGTTGGCGTAACGGTATGGGTTTTGATACCGCCAGTTTAACACTGACCTTTGGTGAGGCGGCGGATTTGTGTATGCGGCTGAATAGTGACGGATTGGTGTATGTGTGTCATAATATGGTGAATGGATAACTGCCACCGCAGCAGTACGTTGGCGGCAGTCAGCGTGGCAGTAAGTGGGATTTACCGTCAATGTCATAATGAGGGCCATAGTCTTTCTGTCAATACTTTGATGTGAATCCCCCCTCTTGTGTGGAGTAGCCATACACATCAGAAAGAGATTGAAATGTGAGCAACAACCATAAATCTATGCATCTGAAATGCATTTGTTAAGTTTCCCATCCCCAGCCATGTTCACCTATGAATCTACTACTGCATATGTTCACAGACTATGGCGTTGTGGTAATTTCTCTTCGGTCATACCATCAATCATGTGGTCCCTCAGTGATAGCAAAAATATCCACCTTGACATTAGTCAGAGGTGACTGCACATCCAACAATTAACAGCTACATTTCTGTCCAAAGTGTAAGGGATGCACCTTGAACATGGCATTTCACAAAGCATCCAACATCACACTGCATTATATAATAAGCATTCATGATGACACTCAATTTAGCATCCGGATCCCTGAAGCTCTCCACCTCTCCAGCTGTGTAAGTTTCAGGTCCACCTACAAGACATAGCATGATACATTGCACTATGTTTGTATAACACATACGCTGTGGTCAAGTGTAGTATAATAAATGTGAATAGCAATTGGTTATGTAACCCTTCTGGTTGTACCAAATCAAATGGCTCATGTAACATGCCTCAGTGATACACACTGTTAAGGCAGGCTGACATGTATACACATATGGGGAGTCAAAATATACATCTGGTGGGCACATTTGAGAATCAGTTAAAATAACTCACTACTACAAAATTGCACAAGGGTAGCAGACTTACATCGCTCTTTGCAACTAAATACCTCACAGAACACCCTCAATAAGGGATAGCAATACTCGTACCATTGTCTTTTTTTTATATGGACATGACTACGCTATATACATTAGCAAACCTTGTTCCTTCATTTAATGGAAATCAGTATCTGTCAGTGCTGCAGAGTTCTAGACATTAACCATATGTGTCCTGTGCATTCCCAAAGGTTAATTCTAGGAAATGGAACACCAACATGGAAGAGATATGTTCAGATGTGTAAAATGCCGCCTCTCAAACCTTTGGATAAAGTAACATACACCGGGCCTGATTTACAAGAGACATGAACAACTGGAGTGAAATAAATAGGAACAGCTCCAGAAAGACCACGTACACCAGAGCAGAGCAAGTTAGCAGATGCCCATGGGGCAGGCCATGAAAAGGAAAGGTGCGCACGTTCTCAGTTTGAGCACTGCACTCCTGTGTGCAATGTGGTGCAAACAGAGAAAGTGTTCACTAAGTATGATAGGGCCACTGGTCAGTGTGGGCTCATGACAGCTCAGTGTTTGAATGCCTCTGTGGCATGCCTCATCTTGTAAACTATGTTTTGTTCGGGGCATTGTACTTTTGTGCTAAAACATGTGTAAGCCACAGATACAATGAGCAGAAACCATCTATAGGCAAATGTGACATAAGGAAGACTTCACAAACTATGTGTACTTAACAACAGTTATACCAACTTCGATTCTGACGTAATCCAGGCGGTTATGTTCCTGGCTGATGACAGTCTCTCAGTGATGTTTAAGTTGGTGAGTTGTCAGGTCTACATCAAAGATCCTCTCCATGAAGAACAGGAGCTTCTCCCACCTGATCTTCCGCATCTCCGTCTTGTAGGACTGGATGAGCTGTCCACCACTGGCTATCACGTTGGGCAAGTTGTGACTGATAAGCCACAGGAACCAACCGAACTTCTGGATATTCATGGTATGTGCCCTTCTGTTCCTCAACATGTCCCTTCCCAAACACAATCTGAAACAAAACAGAAACAAAAATACCCACTACTACACCTACCAACAATATCTATAATTACGTACACCCGACAAAACACAGTGCAAAACTATACAATACAATATGCAAGTACAAAGGACATTTTACATGTTAGGGACACTACAGGAACAACAGACAGTACAACAATCCTCAAAAAAACACCACTTCTCTCTCGAGCACAACCAAAGCACACCCTCTCACAAGCACAGCCTCCTTCCTGGTTTGCTGCATGGCTGATCCATTGCATCACTTCCTTTGCGGATGCGTCACGTTTTCAGCTGATGCGTCGTTTTTTTACACTTCCAGCCAATGCATGGATTTTACACAACGCCTGACAAAGCACGATGCGGTAATTCAGACGCGTCAGGTGGGAAGCAGCATCTTCAGCTTATGCTATAAAAACCAGGCATTAGAATAATGCATCTTTATTTTTTTATGTATTGGTGCAAATGTGTGTTTTTCTGTGTACTGTGATGTGCAATACACTTAAACATTTACAGGGATTGATGTGTTGCCTGTGAATAGTTGAGGTGACCTGCTTACTGTCTTTGCATGTGTGTAATGTGCGTGTTGACACTGTACATATGTATGAGCACATGCATTACTGGGATCATACTACGCATAGGCCCCAATCTCTCTGTTAGCACCACAACACAACTTACAAGAGGTGCCCCATGTTACAAATAAGTATTGGTACCCGATTACATTGCTTGAGGTACCCCCAGGGATGCAGCAAACTTGCACGGGCATGGAATCAGCACACCCACATCTAAGACAAAGCAGCCTTCTTCCCATCTGTGCCATGTAACACCATGCCAACAGAAGGCTGTCAGGCAACTTTGGGGGTGGGGGGTTCATTTTTCCTTGCAGACAAGTACTGTGATTGGCTCTACCCACCTAGAAGGTGATGTATGGATGAGGCCATATGCTCCCTTCGCCCCTCGAGGGGGCTCCCATCAGTGCCAGTGCACCTCCAAAGATTGACTTTGCCTCTAGAGCCATATTTTACATACAGCGTACAGTCCAAATCAGAGTGATTTTCACATTAGCATGGGCTGACGCACCCCTGCACAAGAGGGAGCACACTTTGTTGATGCCACAGCCAGTATAAGTGTCCCTATGCCACAGCTTTGTCATGAATGTCGGCACAAGCATGTGTAACAGCTTCAGGCATTTCCAGGGACCATGGGGTCCACAAAGTGTATGCAAAAGCCTATTGTGCACCTGCGACACTTCTACCAAACAGCACCTGGTGAGAATACTGTGGCATTTAAAGTGCCATTTTTAATTTGGCTAGCATGTGAAGGTGCAGAGGATAGTCAAATTTGCATAATTTGGGGGGCACATGATTCTCACTTATGCTGAAGGTGCAATGCTAGATCACCATGCAAGCCTTGGCATGGCATTTGAAATATTGAGGACAGCAAGACAGCATACATCACACCATTACTACCCTCTGCACCAAGGCCATGTTGCTTGTACGTAGCAGTGGATGTTCACATGCAACACCCATGTATTTTGACAATGTGACAAGTAATGATACTCGCATGGACCATGCACAGTACCAAACTTGTCAGTTATCCCCAGTAGAGCCTGAACAAGGATGTATAAATTGATGCGACCTCAGCGCATCGTTTTCTAAGTCTCTTGCATTCTGTTGCTCACATTGGCCATGTAGGACTATTACATGAATGATCTCTGTGCAGGAAAGTGTTGACAGAACTGTAATGAAATTTGACAGCAGATTGGGTGGCGGTATGGGCCTTTTTTACAGCCCCATGTTGGCATCCATAAGTTACATGAGCCATCCTGATTATCCATGGGGGTTGTCCAGCAATATTGCACCAACAAGGTCCCTACAATACATCCATTACAATACATCCATTACACTAGGGAGCTTCTTGGAGTGCCTTCTTTTACTCCATATCTATGAGTCCAGGATGAACAACATGGCCAGACTTTGCATGGCCTCATGAATATTGTTGAGAGGCTTGTGCCATCAGATTGGCCAAGAGTGGTGTGACACCAGCCTCACTGGCCTGGGATACCTAGGCCCATACCTGTAAAACTTGGTATCTTAGGATGCCTTGTGGTTGCAATATACCCACTCAGGGAGTGAACGACATTGTGTGTTTCAGATACTCTACAGTGTAAGTGGCAGGCAGGGGACTAACTGGCTCACTACGTTTGCTATGTATTTGTTGTGGTATTAATGTCCCTTATTGATATGTGCATACCAGGGATTACTCAAGAGCCTTCAGAAACATATACCACAACTAGGGGTGGGTGGTGAACTTCACTTCGCTTATGGAGTTTAGCAGATATTTTCCCACTCCGCGCTCTGCTTAGAGCCTGAAGTTGTGAAACACTCTGTGGAGCTGAGTCTTTTTCTTGTTCCCGCTTGCTACTGTTAAGTTGGTGACTGCAAGCAAGAAAAATCTTACTCCAGACCACCTCCCAGAAAGATTTATCAACGCTATCACTTGCATTGAGAAACTTTCCGTTTTACGTTTAGGATGCTGCTGCTTGAGTAGAAAATCTACTCGAGTGGCAGAAAAGAAGCAGCGGCCTCTTGCGCTGCATGTGGTGCCACACATGCTAATTTTACAGCAGGGGACACACACCCAGTGCTAAAAATCAGTGCGAATGGCACTACCTAATGCGCTCCGCTGCTTGCAGAACTCTACATAAAGCTGAGTTTTTTGGGTCACTTCACAGAGTTCCGCAAAGCGGAACTCCGCAAACTCCACCCAGGCATAACCATAACATGTTGTGCTACACAAACATTGGCTGTATGGCCTAGTGTTTTGGAGGAAATGTGTTGCACATTCACATTGCAACAGCTCCTTGTCTTTATCTACAGACTTACTCTGTAATTTGTGGACCATGAGGCCAACTTGTCCAGCCACAACTAGTCATGTGTAGTCCAATCATAAATATGCTTGCCATTGACACCTATCACAATATGTGAATAGTGTGATTACTTGAAGTTGGGTGATGGGTATGCATTCAGCCACGATGTTCACCTGAAAATTTCCAGCCACATTTAACCTCTATGTCTTGGGATGCATCAGTGTCTGACACCTTGGGTGGATGAACCTTGATTTTTATGATTTCTGACGAACAATTGTTTCATACTCTGGAATCTTGGTGTTGTGTCTTCACATTTGCACTAAGACTGTACTCATGGGAGGGAAGAAATTGTTTGTATCTGAGTGCAACACACTAACATGGTAGGCTACATCACTATTTTCCATTGGCATCTTGGCATAGTGGGGCAAATGTGGGCACATTGTTACAAGGTAGAAAATCTTGCACTGGCAACGTATAGCATTTTGCATTTGTACGTGTGATATGACATATACTAATGGATATGAAATGTGGTTGCAGAGTTGTATGTTTCATAGGTAGACTGTAGGGATTGGACTGTGTTCAAATGCACATACTATGTGGATTACTTCACCGTCATCATGCTATAAGTCAACTCTACTATCCTCCACAAGTATGAGGTCATGCAAATGGCTAGCTGTATAAGAGACACACACAGGAACAGCACACTATCTACGGTAACATTTCATGTTCATTGTGGTTGGCAATCAAGGACTATGTGGTACAGATTACTGCTATGCACCCAGTTGTGGATGTACTAGACGTTGTTCAGCACTATTTGTCACACATAGCTGCATACATTTTCTTTGTGGCAATTACTAGCAGATGTGATGTGAGTGTCAGATGTTTACTGTGTCTATGAAGTTAACTTGCTTATACGCTGGTAGTGCTCATACATTTATTTTCATATAAGTACACCATTTCATTTTGTCATAATTTTGTGACATTGTTGAAGTCATTCATGCATGTGTGAAAAAATTGTGCACAATATATCGTCCCTCGGCCGTGTTGCTGCTACTGATGGGACATTTTGTTGTTGCTCCTCATCGTCCTCATGCTCATCATCCAGCACTCCCTTCCCACGAGGATGCCGGCTCGTAATCGAGCCGGCGGAGTGTGAAGGTGCGACGGGTGCAGTGGCACCCGTCGCGTATTTCAGTGTCTGCAAGGCAGACACTGAAATACTTTGCGGGGCCCTCTTACGGGGGCCCCTGCCGTGCCCATGCCATTGGCATGGGCACGGCAGGGGCCCCCAGGGGCCCCGCGACCCCCCCTACCGCCATCCTGTTCATGGCGGCTTTCCCGCCATGAACAGGATGGCGGTAGGGGGGGTCAGAATCCTCATGGCGGCGGAGCGCGCTCCGCCGCCATGAAGGATTCCCCCGAGCAGCGGTAAGTCGGCGGGAGCCCGCCGACTTGCCGCTTCTGACCGCGGCTGAACCGCCGCGGTCAGAATGCTCGTGGGAGCACCGCCAGCCTGTTGGCGGTGCTCCCGTGGTCGGTGGCCCGGCCGCCAGGGTCAGAATGACCCCCTTAGTCTCTTTTTCGGATGTTTTTCTTTACCGGGACGAACCACGAAGTCAGGCCGGGTCGCGGTTGAGGCAAGCCGGCTAGAATTTCCGCGGCGGGTCAGTCCCTCTCTGGAGCTCTCAAATCTTTTCCAAACTTCTGGGGCTTCACCCAGATGTTCTTTTAAGGTTCTTTTGGGGTCCACAGCTCACCCCAAGGGTCCAGAAGTTCTGTGATGGTCCTTGGGGGGTGCGGACTTCAACTCCCAGAATGCACCTGGCGCAAACTCCTTTTTGGCCACTGGGCAGTGGTCAACTGGTCTCTTTTTTAGGAGTTGGTGCAGGGGACTCTGGATAGCAATTTTTCACCTGTAGCAAACAGGGAGTCCCTCCTTGAACCAGTTGAAGCCAGGCAAAGTCCTTCTTGTGGTGAAGCCCAAGTGTGCAGCTGGTGCAGTCCTTCTGAGTGCAGGGTCCAGGTGCAGGCCAGGGGTCCAGCAGGGCAGTCCTTCTTCTCCTTAAGTTCCTTCTTCTTGAAAGTTGGCGGGGATCTGAGGTGTGGGGGCAGGTCTGCCAGTTTTATCCTTGCTCCTGGGTGAAAAGCAGGGGGGTCCTGGTCCTCCAATCAGGTACAGGGTCGTCCCCCTGTGATGACCACTTCCTGGGAAGTGTGGCAGAAATCCATCCCAAAAGGCAACAGTCTCTAAAAATCCAACATGGCTGAATCAGATTTTTGGAGGTTACATCTGGCTTAGCCCACCCACTGGTGTGGCTAAGAATCATAAACACACCTCTCTCCTGCCCTCTCCTAATCTAATCAAGGGGGCACCTAATTGTCTGGGGTTGCAGGATGTGGGGGTGTTGCTGGGTGCTCCAAATGTCCTTCTCTGCCTTTGAAGACCAGTTTGGCAGCCCTCCCCCTTCCTGCCTCACCATCTGCTGAGGGGAGATTCTCTCCCCTCAAGCACATTCCTTTGTGTGAAGCCAGGCCACTTCACACCTCATCAAGGCAGCCTGGCAGAAGCTGCTGCAGGCTGGCCAATCAGAGCACAGCAGCAAAAACAATGCAGAGCTGAAATTGGCAACTTCTTAGGTAAAGTCTAAACTTTTTACCTGAACAAGTTATATTAAATCCAACAACTGGAAGTTGTGGGATTTATTACAACAATTAATATGATGCCAAATTCTTGGTATGTAACATTTAAGGAGACTTTAAAATTTAAAATAAAGTCTGCCCATTCTAGCCTATGAAGGCCATTTACTTCAATGAGGGAAAAACGAATTTGGCTCTTTTTACCTCACCAGGGCTTATAAATCTATTTTTATAAAGTCCCTGCTTATAGTTACATGGCACCCAGCCCTAGGGGCACGTAGGTCACACCTTAGGGGTGACTTATATGTAAAAATAAGGTAGTTTAAGACTTTGGAAGTACCTTTAATTCCAAAGTCGAATTTGCATATAACTTTAATTTAAAAGCAGCCAGCAAGGCAGGCTTGCTTTTAAAATGACACTGGGCACCTCAGCAGTGCACCTAGGTGTGCACCACCTATGCTGTGGTCCCTAAACCTACATGCCCTACCATATACTAGGGACTTATAGGTAGGTTAACTTAGCCAATTATAATTAGCCTAATTTGCATATCCATTTTACACAGAGCACAGGCCCTGGGACTGGTTAGCAGTACCCAGGGCACCATCAAAGTCAGGAAAACACCAGCAAAAAGAGGAAAATGGGGGCAAAAAGTTATGGGGCCTCTGCAATCAGCCCTGTTTTCTCACAGTGGTGATTTGTCACCAGTGAAGCAAGTCAACTAGCCATTGAGTAGACAAATCTCTCACATTCATCTATTGTCTCTGTTTATGACTACTATTGACATTTCTGGACTGATTCATGTGAGAATGTTCTACCTGGACTTACTGGAGGAATGGACTCGGTAAGTCGCTTACAATTAATCCATATGCATCATATATGGAATGCATGCACCACCCCACCCCACCAACACCCACCAGGACCACTACCCCACCCAGCCCACAGCCACTGAATCCACTTCCCCTGCATGCCCACAAACCCACCAACAGGCCCACATCCCTCCCCCTGTGCACAGCGACCTACCCCAGCAAGGATTCACAATGGCACTACACCACCCACAATGCTACGCCACATACGAAACTAAATGCAGTGCAAACCTCACAAAGGCACCCTGCATGGCCCCAAAAAGTTACAGCTGCACAAAACAGCCCAGCCCTGTGCACCCCATCCGATCATGCATTTGTAACAGACATGTCCATTCCCCCCAACAGGTACCACCACCCATGCTACCCTGATGGACAGGACAAGGAGTGGCAGTGCCCTCCAGGGAGACAGAGGCACCTCACAGGACACTGGGGATGGATCCCTGGACACTGATGAGAAGGCTGGCCCCTCACACAGTCCTGGACAGTCACCATACAGCAGCATCACCCAGGATACCACTGACACCCCTACCGCCCAGCCAACAACATCAGCCCAGGGCAACCGTCCCCACATCTGTGTATCCAGGCCACAGACTGGTGAAACACAGGTACAGAGGCCACAGTCACCCCCTACCAACAGGCAGGAAGACAATGGAACACAGGTACAGAGGCCGCAGTCACCCCCTACCAACAGGCAGGAAGACAATGGCCCCGGTACAAGTGGTACCGCCAGACCTGTGCAGGGGACACAGGCACAGGGGACTGGCCCCAGTGGGAGGGCCTCAGTGGCCCAAAGGGGAGGCCACAGGATGGATACTGCAGCCCAGGAAGTGATCTCTGAGGTCCTGGGGGCACATCAGCATACCCATGACAGATTGGCACAGATAGTATCCACCCTGGAGCAGCGTCAGAGGATGCAGCAGGAACACCACCAAGAGGCCATGGAGCAGTGGAAACAGCACAACGCCACAATGGCCAGCATAGCAGGAGCACTGCTGCAGCTTGTACAAACCCAGTCTGAGACACACACAGAACAGGAGGCCTCCACTACAGCACGGGAGACATACCGGACAATGACAGCAACAGCAACAACATTCCATGAATTACCCTCAGAGGAAGCACAAGGTACAACCATGTCATCCCCTCTAGGTCAACAGCAGGCACCAAAACAGACCTTCAGGCCAAGATATGGGACTGGAACCCCTGCCAAAAACAAGCCCCCCTCCAAAAAGTAACTGCTACAATCTGCCCCCCAACCATCCCACACAATCAACCACCTAACAGTGGTAACAATCAACAAGAACTCATGTAAGCATTGATGGACCCATCAATACCAACGACAAGGCTGTCACGATGTTGGAATTGAGGACAACCACCCATGACCAACTGCCATCACTGTAAATTGTACTATTCAATCCCTGCCACAAATAAAACACATATCAAACCTGTGACACTGTCCCCTGTCATAATGTGTGAACAAAACGGATGTATGGATGCAACTGGCTGATGTCTGGCAATGCGTAACCAGTAACTTGGTAATGCGTAGCATGAAAGTACACCTGTGTGCCTAAATGTTGTGGAAAAAAAGGAATAAACTAAATTGTATTTGGTACCATGCAGACCTGGACCCAGTATATTCACACTACCAGAGAGTTGTGAGGGAGATTAGAAATATATATTTAGTGGGAAACATCCCACACTAGCTCCCTCTCTGAAAGACTAGCTACCACAAGAAAGTATGGGGTTCACCAACAATGTAGGGCTCAGTACACGGGGACTATACGTGGGCTCATGGACCTCGTTGGGTTCAGAGACTGCGTGGTGTGGGTGCTGTAACAGGAGTATGGGGGGAAGGGGATTACCTTTACGGACTAGGTGGTCTCACACACTATATAGTGTCATGCTTCATCATTTGACCACCTAGCCCCACCCAGGTAGGACAGTGCCACCTGGGCGGACTCAACCTCACCTGTTAAAGGATCGGGAGGGAGTGCGTAAATAAATTTGATCTGTAAATAATGGGATCCAGCTTGATGAAGCATGACACTATATAGTGTGTGAGACCACCTAGTCCGTAAAGGTAATCCCCTTCGCTCCCCCATACTACTAGGTGAACAATAGGATCTGCATTGTGCAAATATAATTTTTATTAATGCGTAGTTTTGGCCAAAATATCTGCCCCCTGAAATCCAGAACTGTTGTTGTGGAAGTGACCTCATACCGCTAGTGGTTGACGTAACAGTGTAAGGCGGTGTTTACCGCCATTTGCACCGTCATTGGTTAACATGAACGCCAATGGGGAATCCTGGCGTATCATGATGACTGCTGGCGGTGACGGTGCACACCGCCGTAGTACTTACGCAAATTTGTCACCCCAACTTCACTTGACTCCCTGATCTCGTGTGAGCAGGTACTCCACTGAGTGTACTGCTGTGTTCTGCCTCTGGTCATGGAAGTGGCTCATATTGCAGGGGAAAGGGCCCCGGCCTTCACCCAGGAGGAATTGGAGAGGCTAGTGGACAGGGTCCTGCCCCTGTACGCCAAGCTCTACGGACGGCCAGAGGTACAGGTGAGTCAGGGGTTTGGGGGTACTGTTTGGGTGTAATGGATGGTGTTGTAAGTACATATGTGTGCACCTCTGAGCCTGCATAGGCCATGGTTCATGCCATGCTGTGTGCGTATGTCCTGTAAGTCTGTCAGTACTGTCCATCCCATAGTGGACGTATAGCCAGCTGTACATATTTTCAAAGTGCCTGGCCTCTGTGTTACATTTCTGTGTCTCCCTTTTAGGTCAGCGCCCACCAGAAGAGGGCACTTTGGCATGCCATCGCCAAGGATGTGCAGATCCTGGGGGTCTACAACTGGTGGAGCACCCACTGCAGAAAGAGGTGGGAGGACCTGTGGTGCTCGGCATGAAAAATCTGTGATGCCCAACTGGGGAAGCTTTCCCAACGTGGAAGGGGTGCCCCTCGGGCACTGATCCCCCTCATGCTACGCAACCTGGCGGTGGCGTACCCACACCTGGATGGGTGCTTGAAGGCTGCACAGCAGTCACAAGGGGGTGAGTACTCATGTCACAATCTTAACCCTTGATGGATGTCTGTGTGTGCATTAGGGTTTATGCTGCTTAGCTGCAGGGACTCTAACTGAAGTTCATCTACATTATGGCCCCTGTAGGGTGTAAGGGTGTTTTGGTCAGGTCTCCTACACATCGGGTCCTTTGGTAGTTCAGAGAATAGGTGTAGAGCAGGGTTCTGGTCACTAGTCAGGGGCATGGCCATGGGCATAGCAGAAGGGGATGCCTGTTGGGGGGGTCTTCTGGGTGGGTGTTTGGCCACTATGTTCACTTCTTTCAGATATTTACAAGTGTCTCTCCTGTTTTGTCTCCCCATCCCTGTTCTCTTGTGTTGTCTGTGCACATCAGCATCATCTGGCAAGGGAGTTGAGGTACTTGCAGGTGGGGATGCAGCGGCCCACGGATCCTCAGAGGCAGAGTCATCTGATGCCAAGGGGACCAGTGGGTTGGAGGGTGAGGGGAGTACCACGGGGAGGCAAGTACCACTGGAGGTAGTGACTCTTATACCTCCTCCGATGGGGGCTCCCTGGTGGTGGGGGACCCTAGTGGGCACACCCCTACAGTAACATCTTCTGCCACCCCCATGCCATCACCGCCTTCCCTTTTGATCCCCATTGAGTTGCCCGTGCCCGCTCATCCAGAAGGGTGGGCGTCTCCTTCGCCCCAGGCACCTCCTTCCCTGCCCCAGTCAGCCCTGCTGCCCTCACAGAGGAGGCTATTGACCTCCTGAGAACCATCTCTGTAGGGCAGACAACCATCGTCAATGCCATGCAGGGGCTCGCATCAGAGATGCAGCAGACAAATGCCTATCTGGATGGTATTCATGGTGCTGTGTTGGGCCTACAGAGATCTTTTCAAGCTCTGGTCTCCTCTTGGATGGCAGCCAGTTTTCCTGGTCGTTCCGCCCCCCTCCAACCTCCTCTACTCCTTCCAACACCCCACTCCCTTCACCTGTCCAAAGCACACAATCTCACATTCAGTCAAGCACCTCAACACACAAGAAGCGCACTTCTAAACACAAGCACCACACCTCCCACCACAAGCATTCACACAGCCAACATACACATGCACACACAGCAACATCCACTTCCCCTAGTGTGCCCACCTCTTCTGCCTCCCTGTCTGTCCCCTCTGCATGCACATCCACTAGCACTGCACCTTCAGTCACTGCTGCTGAGCCTATTCCTGCTCTCACCACATTAGCAGACATCCAGACATGCACCCCAGACACCAAACCTGCACTCACCATAACTGCTGTAGTTGACACATGCAGCACACTCACCAGACTTGCAGACACCCACACAACACACATCCACACTGGCAGCCTGTCTTCTCCCACTGTGTCCACCCCCTCTCCACCAAAAACACACAAACGCACCAAGACACCCACCCATCACACATCCACCACACCTCAGCATACTGTCCAGTCACCTGCACCCACGACACGCACACCTACACCACTTACGACCACACCCTCTACCTCCACTCCTACACCCTCCTCCAGGTCCAACCCAATTGCACCCAAGAAACTTTTCCTCTCCCATGCTGATCCCTTCCAACCCACTGGCCCACCATGTCTTGTCCCTAAGCGTGTGCACCTCCTTGCCCTTTCCACTCCTTCCACTTCACAGCCCGCCTCTGTCCACCCTTCACATTCCCTTGCCTCCTCCCCAGAGAAAAAGAAGCCCCGTGCTGAGCCAATTCCATCTGGCTCCACCCGGTCGAAGCACACACCCCCAGCTTCCAAAGCCAAACCCAAGCCCCCTCCACCTTCCGAGCGCAAGTCCAAGCCCCACCCGTCTCAAACCCCAACCCCCACCACCCCCTACCCCTGTTCCCTGAGGTGCCTAGATGCGGTTAATTGGAGAACCGTGCACTTTTGGGAGCCAGGGTGGGGTCATTGTAACCCCAACACATCTGGCACTATGGACTGGCTATTGGCCTTGTTGTGAATAGTTAGCTCTGTGAGCTGAAATAAATATTTATGTGTGCCCTGTGTTTTGGCGGCACACTCTTGTACCCTGGTCTCTCGTTTCATTGTGTGTGGGTGTGGGGCATTTGTATGTACTATGGTCAGGTTGGATTTGCCTTGTGTCGGGTAAGTACCTCTTGCTGTGGGGTGTATGGCTTGTGCTGCTGTGAAGGGTTGTGGGAGTGTTGCAGGGTGGGTGGAGTGGGTGGGTATGTAACTGTGCCCTTTCTTCTCTTGTTTAGTAGGTTGGGTGGAGTGGGTGGGTATGTAACTGTGCCCTTTCTTCCCTTGTTTAGTAGGTTGCGGTACTCACCGCCGTCGTCTTCGTTGGCAGTTTTCGGTCGCGGAGGTATATGGCAAGGAGCAGGGCTGGCATGATCTGCAGCTCTCTATCCGTGTCTGCTTCGGCGCATTGTGTGGGCCTCCGGTGAGTGTTTCCTTATATTAGGTTTGTTTCCGCCTGGCTTTGCGTGGCTGTGGTTCCGCCCCAGAACTGACGGCGGTCTAGTGGTTCATTATTTGATGGGCGGGTTGGGCCTTTCCGTCGGCCTGTGGTCCTCGTCGGCACTCCTCGTCGGCCACTCCTCTACTGGCGGTGAGTGGTTTTCAGGATGCCTGTGTTTCAGTTGGTTCTTTATTTGGTGGTCCGGACCTCTCCTCTGTTGGCGGTTCTTACCGCCACCACCGGTGGCGCAGTTTGGACCGCCGTGTTCATAATGAAGGCCTATATTTCTCAATTTCACAGGCCTGGGATACATCATGTGCCTTATAAACATGGGAGTTACCTGTGGACACACAGTCAACAGAAAGGGAGCTCTTTCCTTCAATAAGGTGTTTGGACACACCATTTGAAAAAATCCTGCATTAGTGAGGATCTTTCAAACATTTGGATGCAAACACAAGGCCTCATTTACCAGTTTTAGACACAGGGCAGCACAGGATGTCACGTGGCTGCGTTGTCCTGCATACAAAGGGAAGGTCTGGAATGTGCCATATTACTGAAATTCAGCATGGTCCGTCTGCATACGCACCATCACATTCTGGTGACTATCGCCAATACACACAGCCCAGCACTATTGTGCATGTGTCATTATTGTACCCTCAAATAATTTTTGCTTTAATGGACAGATTCCTGCACCAAAACCTAACAAGCTATGTAATTTCCTCATTTTATGTGTCCTGCAGAATGTAGCACACAGATGTTGGTAATGACAAGGATGCTTCATTATATCTTCTAATAATTACACTTGCCCGTGGGAGGCAAACTAAATGTAAACAGTCCCAAGGTCACAGAACCTTGGATCTGTGAAAATATGTAAGATGATCATTGGTGTTGCACGGAGAACCCACTGCAAGGCCCAGGTAACATATCCTTGATGCAGGGTGAGGCAAAATTGCACTTTGGTGTAGCTTGCCGTACTCCATATCTATGAGGCCATGCAAGGGCACGCAGGCTCACTTTGCATTGGCTTATACATGTGAACTGGGGACCTGCTCCATAACAGTATAATGGACATTGATGCCCTAGCAGTGCTGTTTACTTGTACATGTGACCCACAGTGGCATAGGCGGTCTCAACATGAATGACTTGTTGGGTTGTGTTACACATATGCCATGTAGAGTGGTGCAAGTACGTAGGCCCACACCTGCTATGTATGCACTGTCTCTGTCATCAAACACAGAGATGGCTATTTAATTATACATTATTTACTGTTATTAGGTCAGTCATGTACTTCAGATGTACTAAGCAACCAGTAGGCCATTCCCATATCTCCCATTCTGGAATCATGATATGGGATTACAGAAGATGATGGAATTCCAAAAGATGAAGGAATCACAAGCACTCTCTGGGTACTTTACAAGGACATTGATAAAGAAGCCATGATGGTCCATGATTGCCTACATGTTCATGGAATGCGTGTGCTTCCGATTGTGGTACATGTGGGCTGTGGCTGCTGGAGGCATCAGTTGTACCTGGGTGCAGTCCATTGCCCACAACACATGTGGAAATCCTGCAATGGCATAAAACCTTGATTGTTTTCCTGTTGTTTCTGCAGTGTATTGGGGAACATGAAGAACTGGGGTGTGAGGCTTATAATGGCATCCAGGACGGAGGGGTGGAATGTGGTGAAGGATGGCTGGGATACTCCTGCTACTCTTTCTGTTGTGGGTTTAAAAGATCCAGATGCCAGTATGTGTAGTAGAGCCAGTAGCTTGGTCTGTGGAGGGTTGTTAGTGTCCTGCTGAGATGTTGTCTGCAGTCTCCATGCAGTCTGATGCAGGAGCTGAACAACAATCTCACTTCAGAGCCTGTAATGGGCAATGACCTCCTCCTCCTCCCTGAGGCCAATGAGATAATCCTCTCCCGCTATGTCCACTCCCTTTTCCTGTGCTGCCTCCGTGGTGCAGGTGGTGCTATAAGTTGTGGTGATGGTGGAGGTGGTGGTGATAGAGTTGGTGGTCTTCTTGGAAGGCCAAGTTGAAGCAGGAGTAGGTCCATGGTGTCCTAGAGCTTGCCAGAGTGATTTGGGTATGTCCTTCTTATGTACCAGCGCAAATGCTTCATTTTTATTCCTGGTCTGATGATGCCTTCATTTTTTGATGCAAATGTGTAGGAGGTAAGGAAGGGTGAGGGAAGAGAGAAAAGTTGACAAAGAAGAAAAAAGTAAGGTAGGGAAGGGACAGAAAGTGGGAGGGAGGCATGTGGGAGAAGAGTAGGCTAGGTCAGGAGTGTGGAAAAAGAGGTTGTAGTCTGAAATATTATGGAAGGAATATCGAGTGTTCACAGTATTGTGACCAAAATATTGAAAACAAAACTGCAGAGGAGGTACATGTAGAGGGAGGGAATGATTTACAATGTTTAAATTCATATTGATGTACTTCACTATATATATATATATCAACAAGCAGATGTGGTGGTAGGTGGAGAAAATCTAAACAAAAGTGCCTGTTGGTATTTTGGACCCTTGATATTCTAGTGAAGATATTGTGACCACTGGGGGCGTGGCCATGGAGCCGAGCATGGCGCACGCTTAACCGTTCGGCTCCGGAGGGGCCGACTACAAACTTGTGCCTGGACACGCTGAGGCGGGCGGTATTGCACTCAGAGAAGAGTGACACGACGCTGTGGACGGGGGGGGACAACGGAGTTGCGGTCTCACCCCCGGAGCGGGCACACGGGCGGCTGGAGCTGCTCGGGGCTGTGAGGAGGCTGTGGCCCTGTCGATAGGCGGGGCCGGATCGCGCTGAACCGGGAGGCTCCCCGAGCCGGAGCAGCAGGGTAGGTGAGCGGCTATCACAGGCGGTGCCGCTAGCGCGAGGCCGTTGCCCCGGGGGCGGCCCCCAGCGGACTCGGGCGCCCCGGTGTGGACCGAGGCCCGGGAGGTCGTCGGCGGACTGCGGCCCCGAACCGGGCGGCGCGCAGCGCCCGACACCGAAACCAGTCACGGGCCCCCCCTGAAGGGAGGGGGGCAAACCGGAGCGCCGGGTGTGGGCGCCTGCCGGCGAAGAGTGGGCCTCCCGCCCGGGGGGCGGGGCCTGGGCCTCCCGACCGCAGGACTACAGACACTGAAGGGACGAGGGGACGAGGGGCCACCCGACGCTGTCCGGTGAGGAAACTGCCTCTTATGCACCCCCTGGGGAACACACAACCGAAGCATCAGTGATTGCTGCCCGGGAGCCCCCAGATGCCAATGATGAAACTCTCTGTGTCCGAGGCAGCCTGGGATAACCATTGATTGTCCACTGCGGGGCGTGGCAACGCGGAATCGCCCTGTGCCGGTACCATCGCCTGTCAGGGTTGGAGGCCGTGTACCCTTGTTGCCAGGAGCGGGGCCCCCTCTCACTGCCGCGACCAACGCCGAGCTGAAGGCCTGTCGCACCTACCCTTTCCATATACAACGACGCAATTCTAAAGAAAAATATCAGCCCCGGTTTAACCTAAGACAATTTTTTCTCAGCTATGGAGTAGCTGGGACGCGACCGGGGGGCTGAGCACAGCACACGTAGGATCGGTTGGTCCGCGGTGGACTGCCGGCGGACCTGGGAATGAGCACACTGGACCAGATGACTCCCTAACGAAGGACGGACGCGGTTGCCCGCGCGAATGAGGGGTGCCACTGGGACCCGACGGCGGCACCGGTGGGGACCCTCGGCGAGGATGGACTACGCAACATTGGCGGAGATTCTCGGCGCACTCGCTTGCCGCCGCCCATCGTGCTGGGGGTGGCTGGCGGGGTGCCTGTGACTCCCCCTGAAGCGACCGGAACCTGAGACCGTGGCAACAGAGCCCTGGACTAGTGGACAAACCAACAGCAAGCAGCATAGGCACTTGCACAGTGCGCCAGACTCACTGAGACGCCCCTCTCTGCCTGACCAATGCCCCCCAAGGGCAGGCATAAGAACAAAGTCATGGACCCCCTGACACCGACATCAATGGGGGACAATGAGCCGACCATGCAAAGCCAGTCACAAATCAAAGTACAAGACACCCTAGACAAGATACTGGGTGCCATTGAAGACACCAAATCCACATTACAGCGTGACATCAATCAGGTGGCGATAGAGGTGGGCCTTCTGAGAGCTGATCACCACAAATTGACTGACAGAGTAAAAGAAGCGGAAGCAACGCTAGCGGAAGTCGTCCCAAAACAAGTAGAAGTATAAGCGGAGGTGACCTCCTTGGCTAGCAGAGTGGCGAAGCTCGAACAACGAGCTGAGGACGCAGAAGGTAGAAACAGGAGGAACAATATTCGCGTGGTGGGCCTCCCCGAAGGGGCCGAGGGGACGAATATGGTGGAGTTCCTGGAGAAATGGCTATGCACAGTTGTGGCACCAGGATGTCGGACCCCCTTTTACTCATTGGAACGAGCACATCGGGTGCCGGCTAGACCACTCGCTCCTGGCAGGCCACCCCGGGCTGTAATTGCTAAACTCCTGCACTACAGAGACAGAGACATCCTCTTGCAGAAAGCCAGGGAAACGGGCCCGTTTAAAGTAGCCAATGGCGAAGCGACACTATTCCCTGACTTCACCTTGGAGGTTCAAAACAAGCGCGCCTCCTTCTTAGCCGTTAAAAGAACTTTGCGAGAAGAGGGGATACAGTACTCACTGCTCTACCCAGCAAGACTACGAGTGATTGCGGAGGGGAATACCACTTTCTTCCAAACTCCGGAGGAGGCATGGGAGTGGCTTGAGAGATCAGGGTCAAGGCCGGCGCGGCCTGCACCAGAGAACCGTGGGGTGGGCGGGTCCCGGCGGGCCCCGAGGGGGAAAAGGCCCAGGGACCGCCGGCGACTGGCGCCCACACGGGCACAGAGTGAGACTGGCAAAAGAGAGGCCCTAGAAGCGGCGGCCAAGATGGGTGGAGAGTCATCGCCCCCGGAAGTCTCTGAAGAAGAATCGGACGACACGGTGGTGTCCTCGCCTGCTGGTTCTGGGGACTCGGCTTGCGCACCGGAGGTGACCCCGCAGACAGCTGATGAACTTGTGTAGTTCGAACCCGCACCGGCGCTGAAAGGCGAGACAAGATAAGAAGTGAAATGGCCCCTCCGGACCTGGTCGCTCCCCCGGACCTGTCACTCGCCTGTCAGCCCTGACCGGCGAGTATTGCATTGATGTGTTTGTATGATTTGCAGTGTTGCAGAACTTACTGGGCAGCCCACAGTTTCGAAGGTGCCCTGGGGAAGGGGAGTTGGGGTTTGCTGTTACTAGTTATATCGGCTATATGTGTGAAATGGACTGAGTATAATGAAGGTACAAGCTTTTGGGGGGGTCGGTCGGGACCAAGGGCGTGCCGACCCTATATACAACAGGCTCTAAGAATAAGATGGGGGACTACAATATCATAACCTGGAATGTTAGGGGGATGGGTACTCTTGCTAAGAGACATAGAATTCTTTCCTTTTTAAAAAGAAGAGGAGTGCAGATAGCTATGTTACAAGAGACTCATCTCGCACCCGGAGAGGGAGAGAAACTAAGGCGGAGATGGAGGGGTCAGGTGTTTGCCACAGAATATTCAGCTTACGCAAGAGGAACTCTGATTTGGATTAGAGCGGGCGTCCCATTTGTGATCGATTCCTCCAACATAGACAGGGAGGGAAGGTTTGTCATTTTAGAAGGGAAATTACAGGGGCTCCAGTTGATCCTGAGTTGTATATACGCCCCCAACCAGAACCAAACATCATTTATGACGGGCCTGTCTGGGCACCTCACTCGTCAACACATGGGGGAAGTATTAATAGGAGGAGACTTTAACACAGTGCTCAACATCGACTTAGATAGATCTAACCCCCCACTACAGGGAGCAACATCAACTAAAACAGCAAAAAAACTAGTAGAGTGGCTAGACGCCTGGGGGCTGGTAGATGCTTGGCGGCTTCAACATCCCGTGGCCAAGGATTATTCGTTTTACTCGGGCCTCCACCAGGTACACACTAGAATCGATAGGATAGTCTGCATGGCGGGACTGGCCCGAAGTATGACCCATGCGGAGTACCTTGCCCGCACAATATCAGATCACAACCCTCTATTAATGACAATGAGGGTATCACAGGACAGACCCCCCATGCCGGCATGGAAAATGCTTCCGTCGGCGTTAGAAGACCAGGCATACAGGGAGGAATTACGATGCTACCTAACAGAACATATAGAAGATAAACAGGGATCCACTTCCTCCAGAGGCATAGAGTGGGAGACACTCAAAGTGGGGACGCGGGGTCACTGTCTTGGACAGTCGGTGGGGATAAAACGTACACTTGAGAGAGAATTAAACGCACTGGAGAAGGTCATCCACGAGGGGGAGCTGAGGCAGGGCCCCACAAGGCAGGCGGATGAAGAGTACGAGCGTGCGCGCAGAGAGCACTCCCAAGCAGAAGAGCGACTCAGATGCCACAGTATGCAAAGATACTTGGCATCCATACAATCAGAGGAGGGGAGATCCAGTAGACTCTTGGCATGGCTAGTGCGCTCGAACGGAGATAGTGACCCTATTGCAAGTGTACTAGACGGGGGGGGACACTCAGACTCAGTCCAGAATCCATTAACAATGCATTCAGAGATTACTATACGTACTTATACAGGAAGCCCACAGACTTGGAGACGGGGATTCTTGATAACTTCCTAACTCGGATACCCCTACCGGTATTGGGCCCAGAAGACAGGATCGGCCTGGGGGGTCCAGTGACCGCGGAGGAGACAACTGAGGCAATTACGCAGCTGGCCCCTGGGAAGACCCCTGGAACAGATGGTCTTCCGATGGATTTTTATAAAAAGTATAAATCCTTATTAGCCCCCAGACTGATAGAAATGTATATGGAATCTGCAAAGAAAGGAGTACTCCCACGCACACTACGTGAGGCATTGGTAGTGCCACTTCCAAAAACAAATAGTAGGGAGGCATCGGTAACAGACTTTCGCCCACTATCAATGCTAAATAGCGACTTTATGATCCTGAGTAAGATCCTGGCCAACCGGTTATTACCTCTTATGCCAACCCTGATACATCCTGACCAGAACGGTTTCATACCTGGTCGCAGCACCTCCCTGAATCTTAGGCGTATCTTCTCTATAATACATATGCCCGGTGAATCGAAGCCGCCAGCCGGGACCATGCTAGCCTTCGATTCAATCAGATGGGACTACCTGAGGGCGACAATGTTAAAAATGGGCCTGGGTGAGGGCTGGGTTGACTGGGTGGACCTATTATATTCGTCCCCACTGGCAAGGGCCAAGACAGGTAGGACAATCTCTGCTGCTTACCCAGTACACCGTGGAACTAGGCAGGGATGCCCCCTATCTCCTTTGTTGTTTGCCCTGGCGATGGAGCCCCTGGCGCCGTGGGTACGCGGAGAAGGAGCGGACAGAGGGATTCGGTGGGGACCAACGGATCACATTATCTTGCTATATGCAGACGACATCTTGATTTATCTTAGAGACGGGGCGAGTGGTCTCCCCTGGGCCCTGAATGTACTGGAGGAGTTTGGAGAGGTATCAGGATTAAGACTTAACCGTAATAAAACATATGTGTTCCCCCTGACGACTGGATATAAATGTCCTGCAACGTGCCCAGCAGACCTGAAATGGGCTCCACGGACATTTAGATACCTGGGGATCCAGATCTACCATGACATGGTAGACTTAAGAGAGGGCAATCTTGGCAGAGCGCTCCGATCCCTGAGATCATCAGTAGTATTTTGGCGCTCTCTGAAACTGTCAGTGATGCCCAGAGTGGCGCTTTCCAAGATGATCATGCTCCCCGACTTCTCTATTACTTCACCAACTAACCACTGTTAATACCCCGGGCATGGTTCCGTGGTCTGAACACATTACTCAGAGAACTAATATAGGACAATGGGCGAAGACGAACTACACTTACAACTATCTGCAGACCTCCCCACGCGGGAGGCTTGGGGGCCCCTGACTTTGAGGCATATTACTTGGCATCCCAATTACAGTGGATACCCGGGTGGCTTACAGGCCGGGGCCAACTGGATTTACATACAGCCCAAGGAGTAATTGATACTGCGTGGATTGCGGCATGCATGGCAAACAGAAAGATAACCCCCCCTGGGAACAATATAATGATAAAAGTGGCAATAGCATGTTGGAAAAGATGTACGAAAAGAGTGGGAGTTGGTCATCTATATTACCCAGCTCTGCCACTGGCGGTGCTTGCCATAGAAACTAGGGGGAGGGGGCCGGGAAACACAGGACTTGGCCCCTGGTTGTCAGCTGGAATAGAAGCAGTGGGAGGACTCTTCAAGGAGGGAGTGTTGAGGGGATTTGTTGATTTGACGGAGGAGGGTGTCCCCGGGGGACAGTTCCTGTTGTACGGGAGGCTAGTACACACTCTTAAAGCTCACTGTGATACGGTGAACGCGGAACCGAACACACATGGGGTTCTGCACTCGCTGTTGACATTAGGAGAGGAAACACATCTAATCACTAAAATATATCAGGCCCAAGTTGAGGCAGCCTTAGACCCCCTACGGTCGCTGAGAGGACGTTGGGAGGGCACAGTTGGGCGGGAACTCACAGACTCAGAGTGGAAGAGAATACTGGCTTACCCCCGGAAGGTATCACGCAATACACGGTTAAGGTACCTTCAATATAATTATTTGCACAGAACGTACCTCACCCCCCACAGGCTATTCCGTATATACGGAGGAACCCCAGGGACTTGCCCGAGATGCGGAGGAGGAGGGGCGAATTTTGACCACATGGTTTGGACTTGCCCGGTGATCCAGACTGGCTGGAGGGAAATATTGCCCACCCTGACTGAATTGTTTGAGTTTGAGTTGAGACCCACCCCCGAGATGTGCCTGCTGGGTCTTAGACCAGCTGCACTCTGCGGAAAAGTGAAGGGGCGCTTCCTGGACCTCACTCTGGCCCTTTATAAGAGACTAATCTCAAGGGTCTGGAAAGCCGCAGATCGCCCTCTGTTGACCGACTGGAAAAATGATATATCAACATGGTCTAGAGCTGAACTACAGGTCCTAAAAGCAGAAGAAGCCAGGAATATCCGCCAGGTTCTTATAGCTCCGGGGTGGGAGAATTTAATGACGAGCTGGGAGAGTATAACTAAGAGACTGGCAAGCCCAGTAAGAGAAACCAGTGAATCCCAATCCACGCCGAGAATGGAACCAAGCGATAGAAGCACATAGGCAGGCACCTAAAACAGACCCAGCCCACCCATAGCTTTCATTGAGAGTAAAGGTTTGAAGACAGATGGACCTCAGACCCCCACCCCACCGACAGACATGGCAAGCAATGTGAGCGACCCGCCATCCCCACGATGTGCCGGCGCGCCCTGGGCTGACATTTCCCCCCGCTCAAAAATGGATATGTCATAGTACCCTCAAGTCAACAACTACAAAAGCCATTCGCACAAAGCCGTATAGTTGGCCTCGTGGGGTCTGTTCTTTCTTTTTTCACCCCTTCCTCCTTTTCCCTTCCCCCAATTAGCTAGCACCTAACCCTTTACACCATCCTCCCAAGTTAACAGGAAGAAGGGGTTTAAGTTTGTTGTTCGATTGTTGATTATGCAGAATAGTGACATGAAGAAAGGAAATGCGCTTGAACAAGTAAAAGAACACAGTTTGTTGAATAAAGAAAAATAAGACTAACGTTAATAAAAAGATCAAACAAACGAAAAGTACAACATAGAATCAGGAACAAAAATGCATGTGAAATAAACAAGTATGTAACTGCATAACAGCAAAATGTTAATAAAAATTTATTTAGAAAAAAAAAGATATTGTGACCACTCGTTACTCCTTCACCGATATTCTAGACCCACACTGGGAAAAGGGTATGAGTGAAGAGAGCAGGAGGATGAAGGGTGAAATAAATGATGATTAGAGAAGTGATGGAGAAGTCAATGAAGGATAGAAAACAGAGTGAGCAGTTTGAAAAACCAGAGACAGAAAAGCATGTTCAGTAAATTGATAAAAACCGGGTAGGGTAGGATCAGAAGAGGAGAGGGTAGAAGGAAATAGGAAGAGAGAAACAGAGAGAGGAATGGTTCAAGTGGACACAGGTACGGGTTGAAAGAATGATAATAGCTCACACTTCTGAACAAATGTGGCTGTTGCTCGTTGATGAGAAAAGTTTCATTGCATAGAAAACAACAGTTCCTGGAGCTGTTTCAAATAAATTCAGCATAGCTTGCAATATGTGCTTCTAAGGTAACACAATTCGTGTTCAAATTTTAATGACGTCAAACTGTTAAGAGATAAACAATTTAAATTGTTCTTCAGTTACAAAGGAGTTAGATAGCAATAAGGTGCCAGCCAAACTCGGTCACTAAGTCCTGCAAGGATATTCATTCAGCCTCTTGTAGTGCACGTTGTCACGTTTTTTTCTGTCTTGTGAGAAGGCACAGCGGAATGCTACTTCTTCAGAAAGGTTTGGGGAGGTTTGAGATCAATGCAGTTTATGTGATGGCACAGCATCTGTTCCCTTCGCAGTCCGACCCAACACAAAACAGAGCATTAACTGAGCTCCTCCTATTCCTCTTAGTACCTGCCCACTAGACTTCCCCTTTTCAGTATAATGAAAGTAGGGCATGAGAAAGACCAAGAAATATATCCATTTAATCAACCTGTATTTACAAAGGCATCTTTAAGTACAAAAATAACACTGGAGGTCTAAAATGTTTTACAGTCCCCTGTCCAAAAAAGGAGAAATGCAGACCTAATACTGTTCCCTGAACTAGTGCTAAATTTGTAAAAGAACAATGTGCATATTTATAAGACCTCAGCATCATGCTTGCACCATACAACGTGCTACATATGTGGCGTAAACCTCTAAGTCAGATTTTTTAACCCATGCAAAGGCCCATATTTATAGTTTTTTAGCGCTGCATTTCCGTCTTTTTTTGACGCAAAATCAGGCAAACTTTTGTATTTTGTAAGTTTGCGCCGATTTTGCGTCAAAAAACGACGGAAATGCAGCGCTAAAAAGGTATAAGAATGGGCCCTAGTGTGGCTTTGAATGGCATTGCATTACCCTGCCCAAGTGAGGCATTCCATGGGTGTTGAGTGGTGTTACCACTTAAATACCTAGGTATTTGATGCATTCTCATTTTTACCAAACCTGGTAAACCTGGGGATGTGCCAAAAAGATACACACACCCATGTTAGGCATAACAAGGAGAAAAATGTTTATTCAGCAGCACACATAGAGGAATATGCCTCTGTGGATTGGTTTTGTGCAGGAATCTGCACAACAAAACCTGCATGCAAAGCAGGCACCCTTGCACCATAGGGCAAGGGTGTCTGCATTGGTGCCAGGCAGCCAAAAGAGTGCCAGCGCAATGGAAAAGACAAAAATACACCAAATGCCTTAAATACTGTGTATTCCTGCTTTTTACTAGTGATGCAGTGGAGCGCAGCATGGTGACTTGCTGAACTGCACTGTGCCACTTTGCCATAATTATGGCTATAAGTGTCGGAGTACAAAGTTTTTCTCAGCAACCCGCTGCACATGCACCTGAATGTCTGACTGTCTAGTTTTAATTAAAGCACAGGCCACTTTAGTCCACCACTGTGCACTCGCTGCCACTTTACTTCAATCTTCCAGGCTCTTTTTCATCCCTGCTTTCTCCCTTTGTTACCATTTTCCCACCTCTCTGTTCCTACTTCTTTCCCTCTTTTCTGCCTTTCTATTGCTCTGGGTAAAAGACAGGTGATGAAAAATAAGTCCTGGTACCTCGAAGTGAAAACTCGTGGCCCCCACCTGGAACCACTGAAATTAAGCATTGCCCTGAATCCACTTGGAAGGAAACAGGCTTTTTGCAGGCTTCCCCCCCACTTTTTGCCCCCATTTGGATTATTAGCTGCTGGTTTTTGACTCTGAGAGTGCACTGAGGCCTGCTATCCAGACCTCAGTGCCAATGTTTTAACAACCAATTGGCAAGGAATGACTTACTTTTAAGTCCCTAGCATTGGTACCCAGAGAACGTAAGAGAGAGTGCCACTCAGGGCTGCAGCACTGGCTGTGCCACCCATTGTGTGACAAGATGCAGAATAGCCCCCAGCCTGCCACTGCTGGACAGTGGTTCCACTGCAAGTTCGACTTTGCCATTTAAACCTTCGTCAAAGCCACTATATCCCTTAATGTTATATATATAAGTCTCCCCGAAGGAAGGCATATGGAGTTCTATGGAAGGGAGCTGTATTTTGTTAAGTAAGACATATATTTTATGATATGTCTTAGCAGCAACACTTCCAAGTTATCATTTTGCTGTGCATAAAGTTGGTAGCCTCATTGGCTGATACAGAGTTACCAGGTGGCATCCTAACCCGGCTAACATTTGACTCAGACTACCAAATTGGGTCATGTAAGGTATCAAATTAATCATGGCATTAATTGTGACTTCATGCAAAGTCGAAATTAATGTCACTTTTAAAGGTATGCAGCTCTTATGAAGTTGCCACTCTGTGCCCCAGCTAGTCCATTGGCCTCACAAAGTCACTAGCACACAGATAGCTTTCTGCCCGCCTGGGAAGATGTGTGAACAACTTGCAGGCCAAGAACAAAGGATGTTGCTGCACTGGAAGGTGTGACCTTTTCCCCCGGGATGGCTGCCTGGGGTCTTAGCACAAAAGGCAAATTTCAAAGGTGAAGTCACCTTTGAAGGGCCGCTGTGACAACACTCTCAGGCAGGATGACTTTTCTTTCATGCAGAGAGAGTAAACCCAGGGACAGTGAAGGGGGTTTCCAGTGGTGTGTAGTTCCATGGTAGCCACACCTATGGGGTGGGCTACCATGGTCCTTACAGTCAAGGAGGAATGCTGCCATCAAGAATGTTGCACTCCAAGATAGCCAGATGCCTCACATCACTGGAACTGTGTAACCAGAGAGGAGGGGATCAACTAGCCCATTGGCTAGTGACTGCATTGTTTCCTCATAACACTTTGCTGGGGCTTAATGGGCACTTCTGACACCCGAGAATTCAATACTCACTGGACAAGAAGAAGGCCACTTTGCACCCATTGGAAGCAAAGAAAGAGGGGCTGTGACGCCAGAGAGAGTGCGGCTTCTGCACTTTGGGCCACCTGAGTTTGGACCCTGTTCTTTGTGCCTGTCTTGGGAAAAAGTTGATTCCCAGCCCCAGTTTGAAGCAGAGACTCCAAGGGTCACTTGGCTGGCCCGCAGAATGGCACTGGGGACATTAAAACTGGAGGAGCCCAACTCACCTCTTTGGTAGCTACCACAGATGTTTTGCTGCTTCCAGATGCCAGGTACCCCAGTGGATAATTTGGAGATAGCCAAAAGGTGTGTTGGTTGTGACCCGCTTCATCACCCAAGGCAGACACCAGCCTCCACCAAGGATTTGCACTGTGACTACGTGTTGCAAAAGGCTCAAGGTCTGCATCTGCAGCCCTTGGAATCTTGCAAAGAGGACTTTGTGGGACCCCGAGATCCATGGACAGAGTTGCCCCCACTCACCTGGGGACTGACTTGACTTCACCCCGCTGGATCGCACAGCATCAGGAGCATTTTTGAGCATCTTTTAGCCTGCATCCATCAGCATCAGGACCACTTCACTGACGTTAATGACGGCCATCCTGTAAAGTTTGAATCTTGCTTAAAAAAAACTCTGGTGGCCAGATAACTGTCCAAAGCATCCATTCTGGTCCCCTAGAACTCTGTCCCACAAGAATTGGTTGCCCAACTCGGGCTGAAGTTGTTGAACTAACTGTTTCAAACTTTTCAAGTTTCCAACTTTTTGTTCACCAATGCTTGTTTACTGTTAATTTAAAAGTTATTTATTGCTTCTAAAATCTGTATCTCAGGATCTCTGAATAATTAAGGTATCTAAACATTCTCCAAAATAGGCTGTATTTTTAGAAAGTGGTGACTTGTGTCTTTCATGATTGGTGCTGTCAAATACTTTACACATTGTTGCTTTGCTAAGCCTTACTGCTTCTACCCAGGGTTGAGCTTAAGGTTCACACCACTGAACAAAATAGTTGTAGTCACTATGCATGTCTACATACACAGTTCATTTAATCTGCTAAAGAAAACACTAACCTCATCAGATCAGGAAGTGCTGCATAATGGATGTCTGTACACATATTGGGTGACAAAGAAATGCACAGACTTATTAGTTCACTCACAGACATCAATTCATGCTCAGGAAAATAAACACAGAGTAATCTACAGGTGTGTAGCAACTTGGGCACCAAACACCAAAAAGTAAATGTGCTCTCATAAAAGGATAATCCCAATGCAGGCATGTGCACAATCACCCTGAAAACTTCACAGGGAGGTAGACTGACAAAATGCAAATTTCAAAAAACAGTAATATCACATCATGGCGGTAGTCAGGGGGACTAGCATCATAATCTTTGATGCTAGTCTGGCGCTTTGCAGAACTAGCATCAAAAATGTTGACGCTAATCCTGCAAAGCACCCAGAGGCCCATTGACCACAATGGCTACCTCTATTTAACACCTGCACTTAGCAGGCGTTAAAAAATGCAGATGAAAATGATACAAAAGAATCTTATAGATTTCTTTCTTGCATTTTTATGGACCCCCTAGCGCCGGAATGGCCCCCTTGCATACATTATGCCTGGCGCAGGCATAATGTGGCGCAAGCCATTACAAAGTGGCGCAATGTAAGCATTGCTCCACTTTGTAAATATTGTGTAGAGTTTTTGCCCTTCCAACGCCACATTAGCGTAAAAGAAATTATGCTAAAGTTGCGTTGGAATGGAGCTAGGCCACCTTAAATCTGGGCCTAAGTCCACACAAGACAATGCAGGACAGGGCGACCGGATAGATGCCATATTCCTCAAAGGAAATGTCTCTCCATCAGAGTAGGATGAAGCCTCTCTTGTGTGCTGAACTGGAAAGCCTCCACTGTACACCTCTGCAATGCAACAAAATGAGCACACTTCAGAGAATCACCAACACCACTCACAAAGACTTTTCAACTTTGTTAAAGCTGCATTTTATTGATGAATATTCATGTATTCTGCGTGTTGGATTTGCATAGAAAATGAATTAACTTAGAGAAAAATAGAGCACTCATTTGAAAGGTGCGTCCACCTGAGTGGGTGCCAATGTTTACGAAATGTGCTTATTAATAGCTTATTAATGTAAAATGTTGAGCCTCTGTTTTTAATGCTGTAGGAGGTCATATTGAAGGTTATGTGTTATGTATTATGTATTAGCTTATTAATTGTAGACCTTAACTTAGCGAGGTCTTGAGCCTAGTTGAACAGCCTCATGTCAAGCTGCATTTATCAGACAACTTAAAAAGGGCTGCTTAGAGAATTAAATTGTGATTTTCCACTGTACTGACCAAGTGCTTGTGGCAGAAGTTCATTCTCATGAGAACTGCTTGCTAGAAGATGTTGAATTAGCTAGGGAAACAATGTACAATGTAGTATGTGTAAGAATGACCTTCCAAGGACAAGAAAATGGATGCACTAACTGGAGTAAAAGTTGCAGCAATATTGATACCTGACAGGTCAAATGGTGGGAACAGGAGAAGAGGAGCCAATCATCAACATGTGAACCGTATAGTAGTAAACGTTTAGATTTGGGGTTTTATTTTCATTAGACTAAATGTAAATATGCAATTCTTTGACCAATAAGGATGTGGGAAGTAGTTTTTGGAAATCTAATTTAGCCGGACTGCAGCGAGAGGAAAGAGGCCATTAGGTATTTTCTTCCTAACGGTCCTGAGAGGCCATTCCGCTACATTCTTTTTAACTGTCTTCAGTGTTTAGTTTTTATTCTTTTCCGAACTGCATGAAGAGACTTTGCTTTTTCTGAACTTTAATGCTGAATCCTGATGCCTTGCTGTCCAAGCTGATGTCCTTTTGACGGAGACTGTCACAGCTTGCTGGACCATACTGTGGACAGGTATAAGAAAATATTACTGATTGATATGTCTATTTGCTTTTATTCCGAGGTACCAACCTCTATTTTGATAGAGCCATAGTCAGATGTTTTCCAAATTTGTGTGACTAAAGTGTTTTGCATGAAGTCCAAACATGCTATTCTAATCTGGTGTTAGTTAGTGTATGCACTGATGAGGTTCGCTACATGTAATAACCGTTGATGTCTTTTCTCAGCTAAATCTAAATGTATGCCATTTCTTTAGCACAGTTATTCATGCTATTAATTCGCACTGTAACTTTAGAATGTATAGTGGCTCAAGCTTTGATTAGATTGCGGTTGTTTCGGCGCTTTGGTCAGCCAGTATTGTTTTTGTATGTTTCTCATTTGATTTTAAGACTCAGGTATGTGACATTAGCATTGTTAATATAGGCAAATAAACATTCTAACTTTTACATAAAAGTGTGGTTATTCATGGCCGAGAGGTCATGGTATGTGGTAATTACTGACTCCTATTGATTATTGATGTCATTGATTGTTATTGATATTGATTTATGTTGGTACAGGGTTACATGGTGGGAACTGCTTGAAGCGTAGTCAAAAGGTCCATCGGCCAATACACATCTCCTTGTAAATGTACTTAATAAGGTCTGATACGCTAACAGAGATGGTAGCAGAAATTGATGATTTGTCTCCTTCAGAGCCCATCATACAGTCCAGAGATAGGTAGTAGAGTATTTGGTCCCAGAGATTGTAAGCGAGAAATATTAGGTGTCTCCAGAGATGGTAGTAGGGTAAGGGTTAATATCCTACAGCAAAAAAATTCACAGATTTGGTGAAATTTTTGATTTTTCAGACCCAATAATACAAATTGAAGAGAAAATTTGCCCCTAAGTACCTAAACTAACTTTCCCAGAACCTTGGAGCTTGACAATGATTGTTGGAGGATGTTCTTGGCGTTCTAGTGACAGTGCGAATTAAGTAAGTTTTGCACTTGCACAGCTTATACCAATCGCAGGTGAATTGTGATGTTTGTGAGGGTTAAGGGAGTTTGCGTACTCCAAATGAAGTTGTAGAAGGAGTGTGCAAACTCCAAAGTATGAGAGTAGGGAAGTCCTCAAACTTCACATGTGTGTGGCTCTTTGTGTTCAAAAATTGTCCACGTGGTTGTTGGTATACGGACCCTGCATGGTCTAAGACTCTGGAGTATATTGAAAAGTGTATGAGGCACTTGTTTTTTGTTGTAATATGCCAGGTTTAATAGATCAATTGGGCATGGTCGACAAGTCAAGTGTGATTCAAAGTGAGCAGAATATTTTTTTGACTGAGATTTGGGGAGTCCTATGTGCCCCGGGACAGACCCACTGAACAGTTGAGAGTGAAATTTGCTGGTCAAATTTTGTTTACAAATCAGGGAAACCGAGAAAGGAGAAGCTACTAGAGAGAAAAGCCGTCAGTGAAAAATCCGTAAAGTTTCTGAAACGAATGTGTTACCCTACCTGTAGTAAACAGACAAATTGGGTTTTGATTTTGTTTAGTGCGCGCAGTAATTTGCATTAGTTCCATGTGAATCTGAGTTTTGGAGGACAAGCTGCAAGACTTTGTCAGCCGCAGTATGTGTGAGTGTGACATCATTGGAGCCGCGCTGGGATAGGTTGGTTAGTGAGAAGGATCGCACAGGGATTGGCAGACAACCGTGAAGCGCAATTGGTTGAGAAGGTTGGTGAAGAGAATTCTGGGATTAAAAGTCACTTCCTGATTTGAATTAGAATAATATAAAGGCTGCAAACAAATAAACATTTTCAAAGTTTTAAAGAGTGCTTTAAGGGGAGATACGTACATTACAATAAGTATATGAGATATTGCACCGCCTGAAGATATGCTAGCTTACATTATAATCGAAGGAAAGTGTGCTGCGCCATGTCTTTGGCTATAACAACGGTGCAAAGTGACTGAGAAAGATGGCAGTTTAGCGTTTCCTGCTCACGGAACATTTAATTTGAGGAGCTTAGAGAATCTGAGAAGGGTGCTGTATGATCTGAAACCCCCTCCGAGACCAGACACTTCGAGGCATTAGCAATCTGGGAACGAGTAGCCAGACAGCAACAACAACAGAAATTTGAAAGGAGGAAGAGAAAGGCTGAAAAGACACTAGCGGAGGCTAGATGGGGCAGCAATCAGAAATTTTGGAGAACCAAGACTTTACAGGGGACTAAATTGTTTCCAGTGATTACACAGGACAACGAAAGAGAAGGATAGAAAGCCGTTAGGAAGACAAATAGAAGTCTTTCAGAGAGAAGAGAGTGGAGTTAAAAGGAGTCTAGAGGATCTTTTATGCTCGAGGAAGAGTCAGACGATGATGAGTTTATTTTGTAGTTATTGACAAATCGTCCCCACCATATGCCGCACAAAAGAGTGGTCCGAGCACTAGTGTAAATCTTTCAGCACCTAAACAAGTTGACGTAATAATGAGTCCAGTGCAGATTAATCCTAGTATGACACAGAGCCTAATGCAGAGCAGTCTCAATTCACCTATTACTTCGGTTGCACAAAATCAGGTGACACAGTTGAATGTCTCTAGAATTTTCCCTGATGTACCTATAGTGGAAACTGCCACAAACGTGACAGTGCCTACAGGACAGGATTTCCCGAAACCGATTTTGGATCAGACAGAGCCAACTCAACTTTTACTGCCTCAAGTGCAGTCACAACCAATGCCAAAGTACACTATGATAACAGGGACACAGTCAGAGATGTCCGTACTGATGAGCCAGAATGGGGGAATTACGCACCCACAGAACTTGCTAAACCAAGCTCACATGCTGTATCTGTACCTGTCACTATTGGTCCAATTGTACCTTTGCTCGCACAAGAGAGTAACAGTGCAAATGAACAGGGAGTCCTGAGTCAGAATTCAATGGAGGGAGGACTTAATGAGAATATCCGAGCAGTCTCTCCCACGGGACAGACCTTTGATCAAGATCGTTGCTAGACCTTAGTCTATTCGGAACTCCTCCGGATACTGTCATGGGGTTGAACGTTAATCAGAGCCTGAAATTACTGACACCGCAGTCCCCGAATACAGTTGTGCAACAAGTACCACATGCCCAGGCCAACAATATTTTGATGCAAGATTTGACTGCCCAGCAATTGACTGAATGGTTAGATAAGCTGAATACCATGCAGAGTGCTCTTACGGGAGAGGAGTACTTGAACTCTATGAGACTATGAATGAAAGCCGGTGAACTAATTGAAGGAACTATGGGTGTGAACAAAGTAGAGTCCTACACAGAAGCAGAGTTGAGATGTCTGTGCCTGAAAATTACGAGGGAAGTGAGCAACGTGCATCAAAAGCTAGCAGACCTGGTAGAGAATTACGGCATAGAAATAGAGAAAACAAAGCATTTGAAAAGGAGTTACAGGTTAGATTTTGACACAAAAAACTTCAAACACATGAGGTCTGCAGGAATGAAGGCACACCTTAGGGAGTTACTCCAAAGTCCAAGGTCCAAAGTGTCCAGACATGGGGAGCATTAGATAATTGGGAAGGCAGATGGGTAAAGAAAAGAGATAAAAGAAAAAGGCATTCTGCAGAGCTGATTGCAAATGTGCATCAGGGAAAGGATCCAGTGAAAATCTTACCAATGAGAGAGATTCCAGGAGGGAAATTTGTCCATGCCCCTTGGAGTAGAAGCTACATTCTGGCTGACAAAAGAACCAGAGAGAGATCCGGCTACAAGTGCGCCATCTCCTGAAGTAATGAAATATTATTACAAAGTGATTGAATTTTTGAAAACGAGAATTTCCCCCTAAAACATTGACTGGCAGAGAATACACAGGACAGCTCAGGAAGCAAAAGAGTTGATACATGCGTATTATGAGAGGTTATTGCAGGCATTTAAGTATTACAGTGGTACAGAGACAATTGAGCCGAAAGGTATGATTCATCTTGTGTTTAGATTTGTGGAAGGATTGAGACCTGAAATTAGCCTGATGATTAAGAGTCATTTATTTGATGGCAAGCAAAGCCAATTGATGAGGTGTTACAGTATGCAAAGTACTGTAGTGACAAGATCGAGTTGAGGCAGAGAAAGCTGAAAGAAAGGGAGAAGGTAATACAGATTAAAGCACCACAAACAGGCATGCAGAGACATTTTCCACAGCAGCAGCAGGGAAATGTGGTATTTCAAAATCAGATGAGAGGTAGAGGTCTCAGAGGAATTGGTAATGGAAACCGTAGTCCTGACTTGGGTACTGTAGCGGTCCAGAATGATGTGCAGGGAATCAAGAGATTGTTGCCTTGTCACGCTTGTGGAGCGGTCGGACATTGGAAGCAGGAGTGTCTGATGATGGTTCAGGAACGTGTTGTTCAGCAAACAAGTGACATCATTTAGTTCCAAAACATGAGAGGACCATGATGAGAGGTCACAATCCAAATTTTAATAATAATATGAATCGAATGCAAAATTTTCAACCCGTGCAACAGGTGCAAATGCCACGTGTACAAATGACACAGTTGCAGCCGATGCAACAGTAAGTTCAAATGCTACCTAGACAGCAAATTCAAATACCTCAAGCCCCAATGGAACAGCAACAGGTGATGCTTCCTTAACAGGTCACAGGTCAAAAGTTTAAGCAAAGTAATAACACAGAACACCAATTCCCGTTACACAGTGAGAATGGAATGAACAATGATTGGATGAGTAAGAGTTTGGATAAAGAGGAATGTGTGCTTGCAGCTTCTTTAGAAGCAGATCAGAAAAGTGCATATGTGAAGGGAGAGGTAATGGGTCACATAGTTTAATTCTTAGTTGACCCACGAGCTACACGCTCTACAGTGAGAACTGCAGAAGTTCCAAACTTGCCCCTTTCAGGAAAGATGGTTCAGATTGTAGGAGTAGCAAATCAGTATTTGACCAACCCAATTACAGACCAGTTCAGATTAAAATTGCAACTTCGTAGTCTGTTACTAAAGTCCGGTATCGATACTGGGGAGAGGCTTGCTGTGTAAATCAAGATGCTCGATTTCATGTTTAAACAATGGAATCGAGATACAGAAGAATAGTAATTATGAGGATGACCCAGCTCCAGAGACCGAGTGTGAGACCATAAAAGAGGAGCACCCCCTGAGTAACTTATTTCCAGTGTTCACTGTGAAGGAGCTTCCTCCTGATTTACAGGGAACGGTTAAAGAGAGAGTGTGGGATTTGACAGGGAAAGAGATAGGTCTGATAAAGGGAGCTGAGCCAGTTAAATTTCCTGTAATTCCGAACGCAATTTTTCCTCAGATTTCCCAATATCACATGCCACAGGAAATCCTTATGAAGGTTGCTCACGTAATTGCAGAATTTGTAAAAGAAGGGGTCATGAAAGAGATGTTGACCAGCCCATGTAATTCACTGATAATGGGATTGAAAAATCCCTGTGGGAAAGTTTGAACTGTCCAGGACCGGAAAAAAAAAAAATGACAGTGTGATCAAATGTTGTCCCATGCTGCCAAATCCAGCCGTGATTCTGTTTCAAGTTCCATGTGATGCTGAATTGTTCACCGTCATAGACTTGTCACAAGCCTTCTTTTCTGTACCACCTTACGAGTATAGTCAATTTATTTTTTGTTTCAAATTCTTGGACCAAGTTTATTGTTGGTGTAGAATTCCTCAAGGGTTTTGAGTCACCTTCCATATTCAATCAGATCTTCTAAAATAATTTGGAGTCGTTGGAATTGCCTTTCCAATCGACATTGGTACAGTACATTGATGATTTGCTGATTGCATTCAAACAAAGGAAGAGTGCAAATATGACACAATTGCCTTACTGAACCATTTGGGAAAGAATGGTCATGAAGGCCCGTATTTATACTTTTTTTAGCGCCGCAATTGCGCCGCTTTTAGACGCAAGACGGCGCAAACCTACAAAATACAATGGCATTTTGCAAGTTTGCACCGTTTTTGCGTCAAAAAACGACGCAAATGTGGCGCAAAAATAGTATAAATACGAGCCGAAGTGTTTCTACTTAAATTACAACATTGTTAGAAAGAAGTGAAATACTTGGGTCACCAGATCGAGAAGGGATCAAGAAAAATATCCAGAGAAAGGGTCATGGCTATATTGCAGATGAATCCCCCAGCCACCCAGAGGGATGTCAGGATGTTTTTAGGGATGGTAGGCTACTGTTGCCAATGGATTCCCAATTTTTCAGTCATTTCCAAACCATTGCTGAAGCTGACTCATAAAGAAGTCACTGATCCCCTAGTGTTAGATTAGGCTTGCATGTAAGCATTTTCTGAATTGAGAGAGTTTGTGTAAAGCTCTGGCTTTAGGAATGCCTGATTACACTAAGGGACATATTTATACTTGATTTGCACTGAATTAGCGTAATTTTTTTACACTAATTCAGGGCAAACCTAACTCCATATTTATACTTTGGCGCTAGAAACATCTAGCACCAAAGTTATGGAGTTAACGTCATTTTCTGGACGTGGAAACCTATCTTGTGTCATTGAGATGCAAGATAGGTGTTCCAGTGCAGAAAATGACGATATAGCCTTAAAGCCATATTTCCCCCCGCTAGATTCAAGCACGGGGGATGGGGCCTTAAATAATGGTGCTAAGCTTGCTTAGCTCCATTATTTAATGCCTGGTTATGGGCAGGCGTTAGGGGATCTGTGGGCAGGGACACCCCCACCTACCCCCACCCACACCAGAGGGAGAGCACCGGATGGGGGACCCATCCCAGTTAGGTCCCGGTAAGTATAAAAAAAACAAATTCCCTCTTGGGGGCCCCTAACCTGGGATCCCTGCATGGCACTGGCCCCAATGGCCATGCCCTGGGCATATTTGTCCCCTGGGCATGGCCATTGGGGTGGTGGGCATGGTTGTGCGCCCGGAAATGGCGTTACTCTGCTTAGAAGCATTTTTTTGCCTCTAAACAGTGTAGCGCCATAATTCGCCGCACAATCTCCTGTTCCCCCTACACTTCTCCCACCTGGTTAGCGCCATTTACAGTGACGCTAACAGGGCATTACCGCCAGCTCACGCCATTCCATAAATATGGCACCCGTGCAGCGTCCAGGAATGGCGCTAGCCGGAGCTATACTTTTACACACAAAACTGCGCAAATGCAGTTTTGCATGTAAAAGTATAAATAGGGGCATAAGTCCTTCACGTTGTTTTGTCATGATGCCTGTTCTTTGTCTGTCTTGACGCAGGTCCATGGAGGTGTAAACCGCCCAGTAGCATATTTTTCAGCTACTTTTGACTGAGTTGAAGCAACTTTACCAGGCTGTTTATGAACAGTTGCAGCGTTTGGACAGAGCCTCTCCCAGTGTGAAGGCATTGTGATGGGACACCCATTGACTATTATGGTCCCTCACTCCATTGAAGTTTTACTTACAAGGACCAAACCCCAGTACTTGACGGGGGCCAGATCGACGTGCTATGAGACAAGCATTTTAGGGTCACCTAATGTGTCATTAAAAAGTGCTTAACGCAGAAACCTTATTTCAAATGAAAACATTGAAATTGAAGACTTGGAAGACATTGAGCATGATTGTCTTGAAGTAACTGATCTGTGCACAAACCAAGACCTGATATTAGAGACGCCCGATTGGAAGAAAATGACCAAATTATCTTTTTAATGGTTCATGTCTAAGAGGCAATACAGGAGTACTGAGAGCAGGATATGCTGTGTGCACAATTACTGGTATACTGGAAGTGTCCTGGCTTCGAGGAGTATATTCTCCACAAGTAGCAGAACTGGTAGCCCCTACTAGAGTGTGCCATGTGTCTGTCAAGCTTAAAGTTACCATCTTTACGGATAGCCACTATGGATTTGGAATAGTCCATGACTTTGGCCAGTTGTGGTCACAGAGTGGTTTCATGACCTCCCCTGGTTCACCAGTGAGAAATGGTGAGAGAATTCAAGAGTTGTTGCAAGCTATCCAAATGGCTGAAAAGATTGCTGTGGTGAAATGCACTGCACAACTATAATCGCAAGATTTTGTGTCAATGGGAAATGGGTATGCGGATCAAGACGCGAGGTTTTGTGCATTGAACTGTATATCGTTCAAGGATAAGTGGGAATTATTACCTGAAGGAGATGAAACATGTCGAAGTTATGCATTACACGTGATAGATACATTGAAAGAATTGATAACACTGCAGAATAATGTTGACAGGGAGGAAAAACGATCATGAAGCAAAATGAAATGTGTACAGAGACAGAATGAATTGTGGGTTTCAGAAGAGGGTCAATTGGTTTTGCCGAACAGGTTGTTGTCTCAAATGGCTAGTTATTATCATGGTCAAGCACATGTTGGGAGGGATGCCATAATTCGCCTCTTTAAACAAAATTGGTTCAATCCGAGTTTTAGACAAGTTGCTGAAGCAGTTTGCCATTATTGCCTCATTTCTCAACAAATGAACGCGGGAAAAGGGACAGTGGTTGATTTGAGCCACATTGGAAGAGCAGGAGGCCCATTCACCAGAATGCAAATGGATTTTATTGAAATGCCTGTGTATGGAGGTTCGAGATATATGTTGGTGATCATCTGCATCCTTAGTCATTTGATCGAAGCGTACCCTACACGGAGAAATGACAGCCTCACAGTGGCAAAATTACTGCTTAGGGAACTGATACCACATTTTGGGTCTCTGATCTCTTTAGAATCAGATAGAGGAAGTCACTTCAACAATGAGGTAGTGAAATTACTATGTGCAGCCTTAAACATTGAACAGAAGTTGCGTTGTAGTTACCGCCCTGAAGCATCAGGACTAATGGAACAGATGAATGGTACCTTGAAATCAAGAATGGCGAAAATGTGTGCGTCCACAAATCTGAAATGAAAAGACACACTGCCGTTACTTCTGATGACAATGAGAAACACACCTAACAGGAAGACAGGATTGTCACCTCATGAGATCTTCATGGGCAGAGCAATGAGGTTGCCAATGGTTCCTGCAAATGCTCTTGTAAATATTACTGATGCGATGGTGTTGGACTACTGCAAAGTTCTGGCTGATGTGGTTCGTCCTTTCTCTCAACAGGTGGAAGCGACCACATTGCAACCGTCCCAAGATCAAGAACACAACCTGAGAGCTGGTGATTGGGTTGTGGTCTGAAAATACTTGAGATAGACGTGTTTGGAACCTCGGTGGAAAGGCCCTTTCCAGGTAGTTTTGATCACTACCACAGCAGTGAAGTGTGCTGGAGTTCCGAACTGGATACATACCAGAGAGAGGAGAAAAGTGCCATATCCTTTGGACAAAGAAGAGGAGTTGTTGAGAGTACCAATAGCGACTAGACAAGCCTCAGACCTGGAAAGAGAAGAAAGAGGAACTGAGACTGGATCTAAGCGAGTTAGGACGGTACAATCATTCCAGTGAGAGACGAAGGAGAAGACCTCCAGGAGAGTGACAGTGAACCAATTTCGATTGAGGCAGCAGGCGAGCCTAGTCAGAGGAGGGTTCTCCCAGAAGTAGATGAAGGTGAGAGACAAACAGAGCAAATGCCAGACCCTGAGGGGGAAGGAGTTGAGGCAGATCAAACCAAGTGTGTCTGACTCCTCCTGACCCAGTTGCAAGTCCTTCAAGAGAACATCCTGCAGAGCAAGAAGAAGATTCGAGTTCAACACTGAAAAGAGTATTGACCAAGGGTCCACTGAAAGGAGATAAGTGGCCGGAGTCACAAGCAAAGAGAAAGGAGGAAGTTGTTGTTACAGCAACCGATGAAGAAGTAGATATGACAGTAAGGGAGGACCTAAGTGAACGAGAATTGCATGGAGATCGAAAGTTGAAAAGAAAGAGAATAGCAAGTCAAAGGTACACAGGTCCTGAATGGGGGTATGCAACGACAAGTGAATGGCAAAGATACTTTCTGCCTTTTGTTTTGATCAAGACATTCCAGGTCAATATTTTGGCACTTGAAAGAAGCTAATGAACTGAACTAAAGAAATTAGAAATTGAGAAAAAGTACAAAGAGAAAGATGCTGTTGAAAGTAACAGGAAAAGACTTTTGAAAACCTGATTTGACAAGTTGCTAAACCGATTTTTGACAAAGGATCCTGGAAGTGAGACTGAAAGCTGTAAATAACTGCTGAAAGAAGAATGAAGCTTTTGTTTTTGATTTTGCTGCATAGTTACTACATTTTTCTCTTCTACTTTCTGATTCTTTACAGATCATGGGTAACATTAGCCAGCAGGATAGGAAGAACAGGTGCTGTAAATACGATTATTGATTTGGCATTTGTGTGTGTGATACTGTGTGTGATATTGTTGTGGGTATGACTGTTCTTGGCATGAGAAAAGCCAACCACACTTCAGCTTTAGGGACAAGTACTGCATTAACTGCTATAAAGAAGTTTAGGTTAGAAGAGAAGCATCTACATGTAGATAATGCACAAGAGGAACTTTCTTGTAATGTTTTCTTTTGCTTATTGAGTGAGTATGTTGGGACGATGGATGCGAGGAATTGTTATGTGTGTACGCAGATTCCTTCATCAGTCGAAGAAGGAGTTACCTATCATAGTTTGCCTCTCACTTATGGGATAAGTTGTAGTCTGTTACTAACAAGACTCGATAACCAGGAGCCCATCCAGTATTTCTATTCTAACCATGACGTTGTGTTTTTGTTTGTCCCCATAATTAGATATCTGTGTAGAGTAGCTAAGGACAATAACATAGTATTAGTAAGGGGTTTCTTTGAGCCTACATTAACTTTTGTCACAGTATATGCGCACAAAAATAATCTGACGTGCTTGCTTACACCATTAGAAAAGAGCTTCTTAGGTCAGACAGATGACAGGAGAAAGGCATTAAAGGAGAAGTTAGAAAAGGGTTTAGCGAAAAGGACTTTTAGAAATAATTATGCTTTTAGAGAAATAAAAACATGCAGGAAATTAGCTTTAGATGGGAAAAACGTAAGGAAGCTTTCTTTATATAGACCTGGATCTAACACACTGACACTTTATTTGTGGGAATGAGTGAATTTAAGCATGTGTTTTTGTTTCAGAATAAATGGACATTTATGTTGAATGGACGGGATCGGGTGATTCCTGGAATATATTACATTTGTGGACCTAATGCTTATTACCGTCTTTCAAGAGGATGCTATGGCACATGTTATTTGGGGATAGTTTTTCCAAAGATATTCCAACTTGAGGACTTGAAAAGATTACCGAAGTTGACTGAATTACATCACAGTAGAGGTGTAGTGGAGATATATTTGTAGCAATAATTCCTTCAGTAGGAGTTGTTCTGAATTCTATAAAGGTTTGAAGGTTGTCAACTACTGTGGATAAAATGTTGACTAATTTTTCAGGAGCCATCCTCCTAATGGATACAGAAATGGCTGCGGAAAGATCTATGACTCATCAGAACCGCCTTGCATTAGACATTCATTTCTCAAAAGATGGCAGAGTTTGCAAAATGCTTAATTCAAGGTATTGCTGCTCATATATTCCTGACAATAGCAAGGAAAATAGAAGCTTCCTTACTAATCAGACTAAAAGTGCTGATTTGAAAGAATTAGAGGAACCAAGTGATTGGGAGAATGTTAGCAAAGAATTTGTTTCAGTGGGAAATTGGCTCAGCAACATTGGGAAAGGGATAATATTGAAAATAATACAAGGGCTATTGATTATTGTGATTTGCATGATTGGAGCATGTGGAATGTGTAAATTGTGCAGAATGATTAAACTGAAGAAAATGGAAAATGATCAGAGGAGGGAAGAAATGAAGAGGGAAAATTTGTTTAGGGAAAATTCAAAAAGGGAACGAAGATTTAAAGGGATAGAGATGACAACATTTCAGCTCAAGCAGAAAATTTGTGTGGGAAGATGTAGGCCCTCATTACTGTTGAGGCGGGCCACTCACCTGAAAAGCAGGATGTCTGCAGAGGCGATGGTATGCCCCCGACCTCCTGGAACACCTCTCAGCACTTCCTGGTGGACATAGAAACCCCGGCCGGTGTTCCAAAAGTAAGGGGGGAGTGGAAGAGAAAGAGACAAAACACTGCCACATATTGCCGGTCCAGCCAGGCACCCTGTATCTTCGAGGGGCAGGTTGTTGTTGACAGAGTGATAGTAGAGTTAGTGTACTCAACATCCTTGAAACTGAATCTCTCTTTCTGATGTAGGCATGGGAGCGGTAGAAGGACACCGGGATGCTCCAGCACTTTTCGTGAATAATAATAACTGTTGGCACAATTACTAACACTGCATTACCAAAAACCCAAACTGAGTACTATAACAATAAGTACTGCGACACTAGGGCTGGCTTCACAGAGATTCACTGTTGCACACTACAATTAGAACTGTGGTTGCATTTATCATGCACAAGAAAGATAAACAAGGGCATTAATTATATCACGTATATCTTTCCTGCATGCATAGGGTTAAACTAAAAGGAACAAAAACAATCCACGAAATATAAATGTCCACTCTGGGTTCAAACAGTTAAGGTGACACAGTTTGGTTTGGTTTCACTCTGTGTGTGAAAAACTCTTCAGAAAGCAAATTCCTCAAACCTGAAACACAGGCATGTATGACATAATTTAAATCCAAGTGTTATGCTATTAGAGAAAGAAAAGTCACGTAAATGCTCTTTTAAAATTGCACTGTCACTTTTTGTAGTACTTGAGCTCAAGCAGATTTCCTGAAGCACATTTAGGCAACTAACTACAATAATAATGTAGAATGTTCAGAAATGCATTTGTCTCTTCAAGATAAGCACTCTGCCAAAATACGAGGTATGAAATACACCAGCTGGTCTAGGAAAGCGCGGCACTCAAAGAACCAACTCCCTGGAGAATACTAGTCACTTAGCTGCAGTCTTTTCCGGTGTGCTGGAGGAATGCCTGGCGTCAGCTGGTACAGGAACAACGAAAAGAATTGCCTCAAAAGTCCTGAATACGAGAATGACAACAGGGGCTGGACTTCTAAGTCAGATAATGAGATCAAGAAGCAAAACAAAGCCAAGCAGGGAGGCATGCTTCACTCTGCTATTTATAGCCAATCAGGAAAGTAGTTGAGATGAGTCACCACGCCCAATTAGAAGCACATGTCTACACCTGCTCATATTAGCAAACAAACATTGATAAAACAAGCATTGATAAAACCAATTGTGTAACACAGCACATTATGCTTACTTAGAAACATGAAGGTTTAACCAAGAACAGAGATATGATTGATCCCTGGGGATGCTGACAGATAATGCAGGAGGCACCTTGGGGATTCCTGGCAATTACGGTGGGTGATAAAGTGGTGGTAATACTGCCATAAGGTTGGCGGTAATTACCACCAAATCATGATCATGGCGGTGATATCTCTGAGAGACAGCCAATGTACCACACTGACCGCCAGGGCGGAAACAACAGTCACCATGGCAGTAGCCGCCTACAGCCAGGCGGAAGACAAAGTACCACCCACAATAATTTGATACATGGATCCGCCACCTTTTCCGGGGAGGTACCAATGCCATCAAAAGCCTGGTGGAAACAGAGCGCAAAAGTCAAAGGACTCACCACTGGAGACACAGGGAAGAACCACGCCGCCATGGAACCTGAACTGTAAGTCTTTCTGATGATCTTCTACGTTGTGCTCCACCTGAAACACCAACGCCGGCAAAGACGAAGACAGTGAGTACAAGCGCCTAGCACACAAGGGAGGGTGGGATGAAAATGAGAGTGACACACACACAAACACACACACACACACCACACACACCAGACATACACACTCCATACGCACAACCATATGCATTACAAAAACAATATGACCCCAAAAATCTGCAGAATAATGCAAGTACAACAGGAATTGACGAAAGTGATTGTAATCAGTCCAACATTAAAATCAACAATCCGATTTGGCCATAAAACAGATATGTACACTTGTATAAAAAAGGGACACTGCCCCGTCCATAGTTCAAAGGGCTCACATGGCACAGGGCACAGTCCAAGGGCCCACTCTAATCCGGATAGAACACTGCAGGGGCATCAGTTTTCAAATAGGCAGGCACCTGAGGGAAAGTGGGGGGCACCTCAACCAGATGTGGGAACCACTGGTTCTGAAGGAGGCAACATGCCCCATGCTTTGTCCTGGGAAGTGCAAAGCCACAGCCTCTGGAGTGGGTGTCTTACCCACTGGTTCTGGAGGGGGCAACGTGCCCTGTGCTTTGTCCTGGGGGGTGCAAGGCTACAGTCTCTGGAGTGGGTGTCTTGCCCCCTGGTTCTGGAGGGGGTAACATGCCCTGTGCTTTGTCCTGGGGAGTGCAAGGCTACAGTCTCTGGAATGGGTGTCTTGCCCACTGGTTCTGGAGGGGACAACATGCCCTGTGATTTGTCCTGGGGAGTGCAAGGCCACAATCTCTGGAGTGGGTGTCTTGCCCACTGGTTCTGGAGGGGGCAACATGCCCTGTGCTTTGTCCTGGGGGGGTGCAAGGCTACAGTCTTTGGAGTGGGTGTCTTGCCCCCTGGTTCTGGAGGGGGTAACATGACCTGTGCTTTGTCCTGCTGAGTGCAAGGCTACAGTCTCTGGAGTGGGTGTCTTGCCCACTGGTTCTGGAGGGGACAACATGCCCTGTGCTTTGTCCTGGGGAGTGCGAGGCCACAATCTCTGGAGTGGGTGTCTTGCCCACTGGTTCTGGAGGGGGCAACATGCCCTGTGCTATACCCTGGGGAGTGCAAGGCCTCAGACTCTCAAGTGGGTGAATACCACGTTGGTTCTGGAGGGGACAGGCCGCACGGTAGCCCTTGGAGGCTGGACTACACAGTGTCCGCCGCCGGTGATGGCTGCACTGTGATGGTGGCTGGGGGAGGCTCCTGCTCAGCCCCTGCACTCTCTGATGACTGCACTATGGTGGTGGTTGGGGGAGGCTCCTGCTCAGCCCCTGCACTCTCTGATGGCTGCACTCTGGTGGTGGTTGGGGGAGGCTCCTGCTCAGCCCCTGCACTCTCTGATGGCTGCACTGTGGTGATGGTTGAGGGAGGCTCCTGCTCAGCCCCTGCACTCTCTGATGACTGCACAACCCCTGCTGGCCTGTGATGGCTGGTGGTGGTGGTGGTGTTTGGGTGGCAGCTTCTGCTGGTATAGATTGCCTCCTCTCCTCCTGGTTATAGGTTGGGGATCCCTTACCCTTCCTGGCAGGTGTGGATGAGCTCTTACCCCCTATGCCTGCTGGTGCAGGCTCCTTCCCCTTCTTTCCAGCTGGTGCAGGCTCCCTCCCCTTCTTTCCAGCTGGTGGAGGCTCCTTCCGCTACTTTCCAGGTGGTGCAGGCTCCTTCTCCTTCTTCGTAGCTGGTGCAGGCTCCTTCCCCTTCTTTGTAGCTGGTGCAGGCTCCTTCCCCTTCTTCATAGCTGGTGCAGGTTCCTTCTCCTTCTTTGTAGCTGGTGCAGGCTCCTTCCCCTTCTTTGCAGCTGGTGCAGGATCCTTCCCCTTCAGTAATATAAGTCTGGAATCCCTACCACCATGAGTAGGTGGTGCTACCACTGGGCCCGTGGACTGTTTGGCTGAGGTGGTGGGCTGGGTCCTTGCTACCCTGCCTGTACGTGCAGGACAGGTGGGAGGTGTAGGGAAGAGGGTGAGCGAGTGGTTGTTGGAGGTGTTTGTCTGCTGGATTTAGGTGCAGGTGCATGTGCTGTATGTTGTTGTGAGGTGGATGGCTGTTGGGTGTCTGAGTGCTTGCGTTTGTCTCCTTTAAGGGGGGACAGACGCAGTGGGAGAGGACTTGTACATGGATGTTGTGGAGGTGTCTGCCAGTGAGGTGTGTGTTCTGCTTCATGCGGTGATGATGGTGGTAGTGGATATTGATGTAGTGCATGCAGGTTTGAGTGTAGAAGTAACTGGGTGGGAGGTGGAGGAGAAGGGGGACACAGTGCAGACAATGGATGTTGTCGTTTCTGCACCTGAATGGTGTTTGTGTGAGTGCCTGTGGGATGAAGTGTGGTGCTTGTCTTTGCCTGTGACACTGTGACACTTTTGGGTGTTATCTTGTGTGCATGCTCATCTGGCTGTGTGCTTGGGATGGGTTGGGGTTGAGGAGAATGGGACTGGGAAGTGGAATTTGAAGGGGGGTGGTTGAAACAGGGACAATGGCTGCCATCAGAGAGGAGGCTAGAGCCTGAATGGATCTCTGTTGGGCCGCCAATCCACTGTGATTGCCCTCCAGAAATGCATTTGATTGCTGCATCTGGGATGCCAGCCCCTGGTTGGCATTCACAATGGTTGATAGCCCTACAGAGATGGATCTCAGGAGGTCAATAGCTTCCTCACTCAGGGCAGCAGGGCTCACTGGGGCAGGGCCTTAGGTGCCTCGGGCGAAGGAGATGCCCACCCTCCTGGGTGAGTGGGCACGGGCAACTCACTGAGGGGCTACTGGGAGGGAGGTGCTGGTACAGGGCTGTCGGCTGTACCTGCTGCTGGGGTGGTCACAGACGTGTCCGCCACCACCAGGGAACTCCCATCGGAGAAGGTATCAGAGTCTGTGTTGTCCCCTCCAGTCTCCACCGTGGTGCTCCCCTCACCCTCTGTCCCACTGGTGCCCTCAGCGTCGGTGGACTGTGCCTCCAGGGTAATGTGGGATGCATCTACCTCTGTCGCCGGTGCCTCTGCTCCTCTGCCAGATAAGGCTAATGCACATAAGGACAGGATGACAAAACAAGAAAGGGGGGAGAGAGTTAAAGGATACAGAGGGTCAATGACTGCACCAACACCGCCGTTGGCGTACACAGCACCCTCACACACAGGTAACAGGCCTACGCACTATACATGGCACTACCAGTGAAATGGCTAGTCACCAGGGAATGAGGAGGGGTATACACTGACAACTGTAGCACACCTGGGACCCACACAACCCTGCCCAGGAGTGAATACTAACAGGCTAGGTAAGCTGTATTTCACATTGAAACCCTTAGCCACCAGAGGACCTACGCTGCTATGTCTGACCCGGCCTAAGGGGCACGCAAGGACACACAACCACCACCCGGATACTACCCCATTAGCTGCAGGTTGTAATGAGAACCACTGTACTCACTTCCTTGTGGCTGCTGGGATGCCCTCAAGCACCCATCCAGCTCAGGGTAGGCCACCGCCAGTATGCGGGCCATCAGGGGGATCAGGGTCTGACAGGCACCCCTTGCTGGTTGGGGGGCCATCCCCAGCTGAGCTGCCGTGGTCTTCCGTGCCCAGCGTCTCAGGTCCTCTCACCGTTTCCGACAGTGTGTGCTCCGTCTGCCATAGACCACCAGGGTCCGGACCTTCTTGGCAATGGCACACCATATTCCCTTCTTTTGATGGGTACTGACCTGAGAAGGCAATTTAGACAGGAGAACACCATTAGACAAACAGTCCATTCTGTCACACAAATGGCCCACCATACTCGTTTGCATCACCATTAGCACACACATAGCCCAGCCCACAACATGTACACTGCCAAAAGGACATCCATCCACCTCCTTACAGGAGGCCATCACACACAACTCCATGCATTCATGCCCAAGGTGTACTCACCTGTTGGTCTGGAGGCCCCTACAGCAGTCCATACTGGGGTAGGACCCAATCCACCAGTCGCCCCAACTACTCAGAAGTGAAGGCTGGGGCCCTTCCCCAGTCACACGGGCCATGGAAGGTTCCAGACACTGGTCACAGCAGTGCATGCAGTGTTGGTCCTCTCCTATGGAAGGTCAGGAAACAAGTGAGGAATCAGACAGAAAATGGTGGCCACGTCTGCGGCCGGGCATACCGTCACCGCTGGCGTAGATCACCACTGGCTACTGTACCCCATCGGTCCCAATATTAACCAATGAGGAATTGCACAGCGGTTTACGACCGCCTACCGCCACAGCGCACAACGTCAGCGGCATTATCTCACTGCTACCTGTCCCTACACACAGGACAAGTGGTCGCCATTTCAGGAGGGGGTTAACAGGCCTATTGATTATTGCTGCGTCACAGGATAAATAGGCACATACTTTACTAATGACACTGTCTCATAACATGTTTGCACATTGTGGACTGCTATTGTGGCTCCGTTGTTCAGTTTGTGACAGCCTACTCACTCTTTGGTTCCCTTAGATACCGACCGTTGTGGATGAATAGGTGATGGAGACATACCCCCGTGGACTTGGCTACACTGGAGGACAGACACATAACACTCACCTATAGACTGGACAGGGCCACAATCACAGAGCTGTGTGCCCAATTGGAGCATGACCTGATATCTGCTATCCGTCATCCCACTGGGATCCCCCCTCTTGTACAAGTGCTATCAGTGCTCCATTTCCTGGCAATTGGTTCTTTCTAAGTGACAGTGGGCTTGGCAGCAGGAATGTCACAGCCAATGTTCTCAAACGTGCTAACAAGAGTGTTGTCTGCCCTGATAAAACACATGTGCAGCTACTCAGCTTTCCCCCAGGTTGATGATTTGGCCACTGTGAAGGCCGGATTCTATGCAATGGGACATATCCCCAATATAATTGGGTCGATTGACGGAACACATAGTGCATTTGTATCCCCCGGCCAGAATGAACAGATGTTTAGGAATCATAAGAGTTTCCACTCCATGAATGTGCAGATGGTGTGCATGGCGGACAAAACATCTCCCACATCAATGCTAAGTATCCTGGGTTGGCGCGTGATGTCTTTGTCTTGAGGAATAGCAGCATCCCAAATGTGATGACCCAACTACAGAGGTACAGGGTATGGCTAATAGGTGAGACCTGGTTCCCACCCAGTATATGTTGGTGTATGATTATGGTGTTGGCCATACAGGATAGTGTGTGGCTAAATGTTGTCCCTCAATGTTAGCAGGTGACTCTGGTTACCCAAACCTATCATGGCTGTTGACCCCTGTGAGGAATGCCAGGACAAGGGCAGAAGAACGTTATAATGAGGCACATGGGTGAACCAGAAGGATCCTTGAAAGGACCTATGGCTTCCTGAAGGACAGGTTCAGGTGCCTCCATCTGACAGGTATCCCTGTGCTACTCACCCAAGAAGGTCTGCCAGATAGTAGTGGCATGCTGCATGTTGCACAACCTTGCCTTCAGATGCCATGTACCTTTTCTGCAGGAGGAGCAGACTGGAGATGCCCCTGTGGCAGCAATGGACAGTGAGGACAGTGAGGATGAGGAGGAAGAGGATGAGGATGTGGACAACAGAAAATCTGTGATACGTCAGTAGTTCCAATGACACACAGGTGAGACAGTGCAACTTCACATTTCTAGGACTATTGATGTATTCTGTGTGGCATTGGCATGCTGGCATTACCCCATTCTTTGCCCTTCTTACTGTTACCTATGAATTTTCATTTTGCAGATGTTGGTGATATGACACATTCTCCTGGTGTGATCACAACAGCCAGCTACAGGTCATTAATTCTATGCACATTCTATGTACAGTTCATTCGCAATGGTTGTAGCTGTTTCAATCAATACAAATTTGCAATACATGAAATACTAGTAGTCGAGTTTTATCCAAGGGTGTTTATTTTAGTGCTAATATTTAGAGGGGAAAGTGCAATGGAATAGGGTGATGATGGAGCAAATTCCAGGGTATTGTTCCAGTCTGTTTGTAGCACAGGTGCTTTGTCCATGTGGACATAGAAAGGGGAGCAATGGCAGTTCAAGGTGGACAAGGTGACTGAGTGGGACACAAGGGGGACAATCGGGAAAGTCTCCTTTCCTGGTGGTGGTCTTGGCAAGTGTCTCTGGCTTCTGTCTGGTTTGCAGGGAACGTTTGTGGGGTGGTTCACCTTCTGCAGAGGGATGGGTGCTGGTGGCCTGTTGGTCCTGTGGCGGAGCCTCCTGGCCACCAGTGGCAGTGGAAGTGGAGGGCTGTTCAGATGACTTGCTAGTGGTAGGGGCCCGCTGGTGTGACACTGCCTCCCTCATGATGTTGGCCATGTCTGCCAGCACCCATGCTATGGAGACCAGGGTGTTGTTAATGGCCTGCAAGTCCTCTCTGATCCCCTGATACTGTCCAGCCTGCAGCTGCCTGTTCTCCTGCACGTTGTCTAGGATCTGGCCCATTGTGACCTGGGAATGTTGGCAGGCTCCCAGAATCTTGGAGAGTGCCTCCTGGAGAGTCAGTTCACTGCTCCTGTCCTCCCCGTGGCACACAGCAGTCCTCCCAGTGTCCCTGTTGGCCTGTGCCTCTGTCCCCTGAATGGCGTGCCCACTGCCACTGACCCCAGGTCCCTGATTGAGTTGTGTGTGAGGTGTGGCCTGGGGTCCCTGTACAGGTGGGCACACTGCTGATTGACGTGTCCTGGGGACAGAGATGTGGGTATGCTGTGTGGGTGCTGCGGTCAGGGATCCTGATGGGGGAGGCTCTGTGGTGGTTTGTGACTGGGCTTGGGTGACCGGCTGTCCAGTGGTCCCTGACGGGCCAGGTAGATCGTTCAGATCCAGAAGTACACAGGTACTGTCATCACTGTGGGTCTCTTCTGTTGGGGGATTGGATAGTGGTGGCACCTCCTCTCCACCGACATTGGCTGGGGTACCTGTGGGGATGTAAATTATGTATTATCCTTCACCTGTCTGACATTTGTACTTCCGTAGCTTCCCCTCTATGGTTGTTGTTCCCCTGCTAGTTTTTGCTTGTGTATGTTGATGTATAGTGGTTATGATAGTTTCCCTATGCTATGCATGCTTTGGTGATGAGTATCCATGCAGGGCTGGGAGGGGTGTCCATGCATTGCTACAGCATGCATGGCTTGGCATTGGCATTAGGGTGATGTGATGGTGAAGTGTGTGGGATGGAGTGGAGTGATGGGAGTGTGTTTTGGCATGCAGGTACGGGTGGTGATAATTGTTAAAAGTTGACTTACCAGTGTCCAGTCCTCCTCCAACTCCGGCCAGTCCCTTAGGATACAGTAATGCCAAGACTTGCTCCTCCCATGCTGTGAGTTGTGGGAGAGGAGGTGGGGGTCCACCGCCAGTCCTCTGTATAGCGAGCTGGTGTCTTGCTGCTATGGAATGTACCTTCCCCCATAGGTCGTTCCACCTCTTCCTAATGTCATCCCTTGTTCTTGGGTGCTGTCCCACGGCGTTGACCCTGTCCACGATTCTCCGCCATAGCTCCATCTTCCTTGCTATAGATATCTGCTGCACTTGTGCTCCAAATAGCTGTGGCTCTACCCTGACGATTTCCTCCACCATGACCCTTAACTCCTCCTCAGTGAAACAGGGATGGTTTTGTGGTGCCATGGGTGTTGTGTGATGTGTGTTGGTAAGGGTGTGCTGGGTAATGTGTTGCAGTGTGTAATGTGGAGTGCATGAGGAGTGTATGGGTGTGAGTGGTGTGTGTCTAGTTGTCTCTGTGCTCTTCTTCTCAGTCTCGTGGTGGCAATAGTTGTTGGTAAAGGGTTGAGGGGAATGTGGGTGTGTGTTTTATAGTGATGTGGGTGTGTGGGTGTGGTGTGTGTATGGGTGTCAGGTGTGTGTTTTTGAGTTGGCCAATGTAGTGTTGTTTTGTCTGTGGGCGTCCATTGTGAGTGCGGCGGAATGTACCGCCAATGGTTTACTGCCGTTGAATGTCCACCATGGTGATTCGTGGGTCATAATGTGATGGCCGTTGTTCTGTTGGAGTAACGGTGTGGGTTTGGGGACCTCCAGTTTATCACTGACCTTTGGTCTGGCGGATTTGTGTATGTGGCTGTATTCTGTCAGATTGGTGTGTGTGTGTCATATTATGGTAAACGGATGTTCGCCAGTGCAGCAGTAAGTTGGCAGCCGTCAGCATGGGGGTAAGTGGCATTTACCGCCAATGTCATAATGAGGGACTTTGTGTGATGACACATTTAGTCATCAGAGGAGGGATTGTTAATGTTGAATTTTATTAATAAATATTCATGTATTCTGAGTGTTGGATTTGCGTAGAAAATGAATGAACTTATAGAAAAATAATGCACGCATTTGAAAGGTGTGCCCATCTGAGTGGCCGCCAATGTTTGCAAAGTGTACTTACTAATAGCTTATTAATGTAAAATGTTCAGCCTATGTTTTTAATGTAGTAGTATATCATATTGAAGGTTATGTTTTATGTATTATCTTATTGATCGTAGACCTTAACTTAGCATGTTGTTTGGTCTAGTTGCACGGCCTATTATCAAGCTGCATTTTTTAGACGACTTATAAAATGGCTGCTTAGAAAATTAAATTGTGATTTTCCACTGTGCTGACCAAGTGCTCGTAGCAGAAGTTTGTTCTCATAAGAACTGCTTGCTAAAAGATGTTGTACTAGCTAGGGATACAATGTATAATGTAGTATGTGTAAAAATGACCTTCCTAGGAGAAGACAATGGATGTACTGACTGGAGTAAAAGCTGCAGCAATATTAATACCTGACATGTCAAATGGTGGGAACAGGAGAAGAGGAGCCAGTCATCGACATGTGAACCGTATAGTAGTTAACCTTTTCGATTTTGGGTTTTATTTTCATTGGACTAAATGCAAACATGCGATTCTTTGACCAATAAGGATGTGGGAAGTAGTTTTAGTAAATCTAACTTAGCCGGACTGCACTGAGACGAGAGAGGCCATTAGCTATTTTCTTCCTAACCCTCCTGAGAGGCCATTCCACAATATTATTTTCAACTGTCTTGAGTGTTTAGTTATTATTTTTTTAAGAACTGCATGAAAAGACTTTGATTTTTTTGAACTTCAGTGCTGAATCCTGATGCCTTGCTGACTGAGCTGATGTCCTATTAACCAAGACTGTCACAGCTTGCTGAACCATACTGAGGTCAGGTATGAACGATGTTACTGGTTGTTATGTCTATTTGCTTTTGTCCCTAGGTACCAACCGCTATTTTGATAGAGCCATAGTTAGATGTTTTCCAAATTTGTGTGACTAAAGTGCTTTGCATGAAGTCTAGACATACTTTTCTAATCTGGTGTTAGTTAGGGTATGCACTGATGAGGTTCGCTACATGTAAAAACATTGTACTTGTATAGCACACTACTCACCTGTTAGGGTCTTAAGGCACTGTATGCATACTGATGTGGAACCCCTCCTGGCTTTTCCCTGTGAGGTGCCCACTCCTGGGCAACCTCTAAGGGGAAGCCAGGCATCCCAGCGCTGTTGGGGCAATTAAGCAAGTTATTGCCCAGAGTGGGACCCAATGAATTAGACACCGATGCAAGAATTATCAGGTCCGAGGAAATTGAGCCCAAGACCCGCCGAGGCGGGAATTGAACACTGGTCCTGGGGCAGACTTCTGCATGAGGGTCTGCCACTCTAACCATTGAGCCACACTTCTCCTACATGTAATAACTGTTGATGTCTTTTCTTTGCTGAACCTAAATGTATGCCATTTATTTTGCGCAGTTATTCATGCTATTAATTTATACTTTAACTTTAGAATATGTAGTGGCTCAAGCTTTGATTAGATTACGATTTTTTCGGCGCTTCGGTCAGCCAGTATTGTTTTTGTATATTTATCATTTGATTTTGAGACTAAGTTACATGACAGCATTGTTAATATAGGCAAATAAACGTTCTAACTTTTACATAAAAGTGTGGTTATTCATGGCTGAGAGGTCATGATGTGTGGTAATTACTGGCTCCTATTGATTATTGATGTCATTGATTGTTATTGAGATTGATTTATATTGGTACAGGGTTACAAGGTGGGAACTACTCAAGAGCAGTCAAAAGGGCCATCATCCTATACATGTTTCTTTGTAAGTTTACCTAATAAGGTCTGACCTGCTAACAACTTCAACTGCTCTACACCATCCCAGGTGGACAGCCACAGGCCAGCCTCAGTAAAGACCTTGTGGATTGCATCTTAGAGTCTCTGAACCGCAAACCAAGGCAAAGCAATAATCGAGCCCTTCAACCCTTCACAGCTAAAATAATTGCTGTAATAAAGCAGAACACCCGTGTAGAAAATAGCACTATAAAAAGTAATTTAAATAGGTTCATTCAAAAACAATATGCTGTTATTTGGTATTTTCTCTTGGCCCCTGCAGAAATACCAAGAGCACGAGCTATCATTTTAGGAAGTAAGCTCCAGTGTACGGCTACATCACGTATCATGGTCCTTGCTCATGGGGACAAAACAAACAGTAGACATCAGGTAAAGACCAGGAGAGGCTGAAGATGGCCCACATAAAGCAATGACGTGAGAAAGACCCGGCAGGGCGGGTCAATAAGTTAAAACGAAAAATGCAGTGCAGACGGTGGCAAGAAGAGCACACCGTCCAACCCTGTAGTCGGCAGCAAGAGGTGATTGAAGCCCCCAAAAACACCAGATAAACAATAAAAACAAGCCACTTGAGGGAATTATTAGACTGAGTATGTTTTGTTGTTATGAAAAGGAAGGGTCTTGATGTGTTTGTGTGTGTGGGTGGAAATGCTCAATCGAGGAAAGTTCACTTGTAGGGTATGCAGAAATCAATCAATCAATCAATCATTTGCATTTATAAAGCGCGCTACTCACCCGTGAGGGTCTCAAGGCGCTGGGCGGGGGGTCAGTGCTCGAAGAGCCAGGTCTTGAGCTGCCTTCTGAAGGAGAGGTGGTCCTGTATGGCGCGAAGGTGGCTGGGAAGAGAGTTCCAGGTCTTCGCTGCTAGGTAGGAGAAGGACTTGCCTCCGGCGGTGGTTTTTTGCGGATGCGAGGTACGACTGCCAGGGCTTGTCCGGTTGAGCGTAGGGTGCGAGGAGGAGTGTAGAAGGAGACGCGGTTGTTGATGAGTTTTGGTCCGAGATTGTGCAGGGCTTTGTGTACGTGGGTGAGGAGTCTGAAGGTGATCCTCTTGTTGACTGGAAGCCAGTGGAGTTTCTTCAGGTGTCCGGAGATGTGATGGTGGCGAGGTATGTTCAGGATGAGTCGTGCGGCCGCGTTCTGGATTCGTTGAAGTTTCCTCTGCAGCTTGGTGGTGATGCCGGCGTACAGAGTGTTTCCGTAGTCCAAGCGGCTGGTGACAAGGGCGTGGGTGACGGTCTTCCTGGTGTCGGTGGGGATCCAGCGGAAGATCTTGCGGAGCATGCGGAGGGTGTTTAAGCATGCAGAGGTCACCGAGTTGACCTGTCTGGTCAATGGAGAGGGATGAGTCCAGGATGAAGCCGAGGTTGCGTGCGTGGTCGGTGGGTTGGGGAGTGCTGCCTAGGGCGGGGGGCCACCAGGAGTCGTCCCAGGCGGTGGGTGTAGGGCCGAGGATGAGGACCTCCGTCTTCTCTGTGTTTAGTTTGAGCTGGCCTACTGTCATCCAGTTCGCTACTTCTTTCATGCCTTCGTGTAGTCTGGTTCTTGCTGCGGTGGGGTTTTTGGTGAGGGATAGGATGAGCTGGGTGTCGTCGGCGTAGGATATGAGGTTGAGTCCGTGTTTTCGTGCGATGTTCGGAAGGGGGGTCATGTAGATGTTGAAGAGGGTGGGGCTGAGGGAGGATCCTTGGGGGACGCCACAGAAAGCCACCATTGTTTTGACTTGAGCTGTATCTGAGCTCGCTGACGAAACAAGCATATCATTACATGAAGATAAACTGTTTTCAGTAAGGAAAACATTGGTTCACCTTTGGTAGTTTGATCTGAGCACTAAAACATTCCTCAATTGAACTAGTGTGCGCTATAAAATCATGACATAATTTAAGGGGAAATCTGCTTTAAGCATATACACTTCCCTCCGTCTTAGCTTTTTTTTCACTGCAGTATATCCCTGTAACATTCCTTTCTTTTAGGGCACTAATTTGGCATAATAATAATGATGGCGTCCAGTGGTGTTCTGACCTTAACACCATTTCATCCGGTGTGTAGCAAATTAAGGGTCAATATGGCAAACAGAGGGCACGTTGCATGGATGTTATGTATTTGTCTTATCTGCACAACTGTTAATGTGTGCATGTCTTAACAAAGACCAGTTGAAAGACTGGGGAGCAGGTCAATATTTTCCAACCCTAAAGAAGAAACGTGAAGTTACAAAGAGATGAACACAATAAAAAGATGAAGACGACCAACACAAAGAGGGGAAGGCACAATTAGATGAATATAAGGTATAATGAAGAGAAAAAGACACAACAAGGACAGAGAAAGGCACATTAAAGAGAGACACACTAAATAGAACTGAAGCAGTGATAGAGAGAAAGTGCCATGGTTAAATAGTGGAACGTCAGCTGCAAGTGATGGAAATCCAAAATATGGAAAAACCTCTCATGGTTGATGGTCATGCAATCATGCCTCAGAGACCAACACCTTATTTTTCTGAGGACAATCTTATCTGGGGAAGACGGAAGGGGCTGGGTCTGGGATGGGTGTATGAACAAGACTCTTCTTGAGCCACTGACTAGCTGTTTGAGTTCCATCCTCTGAGCCCATTAGTCGTCTCCGGTGCCAGTTTAGAGCAGAGCAAGCAGGCATGTGTAATGTAACTGGTGCTCATTTAAAACACTCCAATTCCTTTGACTAAATTTGGCACTACATGAAACTGCAATAAATAGATTCAAGCAAGAAATTAAAAGCTGAAATTGAGCTCAGGACACCCTAAGGCTAAACAAATAGAGTCAGTCAGCAACATGTTCAGTATAGTATGATGAGTGTTAGGATTGGCTAATTGACAAATAAGCAAATCTTAGGTCAGTTCTCTCAGTGACCACAACCCAGGGCAGTCATTGGATGACAAAAGTGGCCACATAATTTGCTGTCTTTTTGCATTTTTCAAAGTCCAGAAAAAAGCTATCTGTGAAAAGACTAGTTCTGGACAATGGACATTGCACCTAAATTATGGACTGTCCATATTAATTATGGACGACGGCTGACCAATCGGAAGCACGCAAATAAGAGCAACATTTGACTATGCCAATGGTAAGTTCAGGTAAGTAAGGGGTAGGTTATAAGTCCCTTTTAAGATTTTGTTTTACAACAAAAGATGTTACAAGCACAGCAGATAAGCACACGTGTGCAGGCAAAATTTAAAAACGTAAGGTGTTGTGGATAACCTAATAAGCAAGGTAGCAAATGAGCAACGTCCTGAGTTATAAGAGAGCAGTAACAGATGTTCCTCTTGTAGTCCACCTTACCCCTTTGTGTATACCCAGCCTCTTTTTCAGTGTGGAAGAAGGTGGCGTTCGCAATATTGAAGCTGCTACTAGCTCTTTCTTGTGGAATATGTGTCTAGCAGGTGTTATTTCTCCTGAAAATAGCATTGGTTCAGCTCCCTCAAAATGTTGCTTACATGCTAAAAGAAAACCAGCATTTGGTCAGGGAATTTTTTTTTGTGGGTCCGGAAAATATACTCCCAGTTTTCCAGACCCATGTTCATGATGACTGTAAGAGATTGGAGATTTATTTGTGGAAGGGGATTAACTACTCACCTAAAATAATCATCACAGTCCTGTTAGAATGAACCACTAAAATCACTAAATAAACCTCAGCTCAACCCCATTGTAGATATAGTGCAGAGCAGACAGGCTTAACTTAGAGGCAATGTGTAAACTATTTATTCAGTACCAAAACAGTAATAAAGTCAAAACACAACATAAGAAAAATTTGAAACCAATTTGGAAGAATAGAGTAAATTTGAATAAATTAATTGACAATAAAGTGACAAAAAAACAATAAGTGATATGCTTTTTTAAAGTTTTAAATAAAAACAGCACCAAAAAGCATTAAGCACCAACCAAGGTCAGTAGGATATGGTAGAATAGGCATAGGCATGATTTGAGGCCAACCGCAATGGTCTCAGATGGGTCAGATACAGAAACCAGGTTAACCTCAGTTAGACGTTGTACCTTAGAAGGTAGTCTCAGAAATAGAAGTCCAAAATGTTCAGTGAGGAAAAGCAGCAGGCTGTTGCCAAGCAGGTCTCCACGAGGTCAGATAGCTGTTGAAAGAGGTCCCAGTGAAGTAGTTTTGGTGGGAAAACTCAAATTGAGAGACATTTGAATTTCATGTCTATTAAAGACCCCCCTGGCTGCATAATTGTAGCACCTTTGTCCAGTCAGGAGTTCTTCATTCACCTTTTTTTGGACCTCAAATTCTTCCAGTGAGGCAGGACTGCATGCTGTAGCTGATATAGGTTTTATGAGGGCAGATACCTTCTCCTTGAGGTCCTGCTGAATCACATTAGCTGCTGTGTTAAAGTTACAAGCTGGAGAAACCTGAATCTCTAGACCAGCTGTAACGTTCCCCAGTCAGATCAGCTTGGCCAATTTGCTGTGGTCCTCTAGACAGCTTTGGATGCAAAATGTTTTTTAAGTACTAGGTTTTCAGGGATAGTAGGAGAAGTCCACTCAGATTCAGAGCAGGTCCAGTTAGAACTGGTCAGGTGCACATCTTCAGTCCTCTTGTAGCTTGTGTCCCTGTTGCTTGAGCAGAAGGTCAGCATTATGATCCTTGGAGTTCACTTCTTTCCCAGGGTACAAGAGAGTGCAGCCCCAGCTATTCAGGGTTCTTCTTATGCCACAGATAGTATGTTCAGTCCTTTTCTGATCTTCCTCAGGTCCTCTAGTGCTCTCAGGATGTTACTGGGTATGCCACATTTATGCCTGGCACCAGCATGTGTGTGACTCCTGGCTTTTCTCTAACTAATGTGGTAGAATTTACCAAGGGTTACCCTACCCACTTTTGTAGCATTTCTTGTGTGCCCTATTGCAAACAATCTGACAGTGCCACTCTCTACCTAAATCCAAGATGGTGAAACATTTTTCCCATTGTGTCGAGGCTGGGCAACTCCTCAGAGTGTGAGAGGTGAGGCTCCCTTTGAAGTTAAATAAGTTCCTGACACTGCCCATATGGTTATCCTGCAAGAGGAACAGGATCACCTGCCCACACCCAAGCCTTTGTCTCTGATCTGGGATCAGTTTTCACACCCATTTCTGGTTGAGCACTTAGAGGGCTACAGCTGGAGGTTCATTCAAGTTAGCCTTCAGAGGCTTTATGACTGGCAGGGGCAAGTTTTTAAAAGTATATTTTCCTTAAAAGCTATTGAAATTGCCAGTGATTTGAAATTTTAAGCTAGATTACAAAAAGTCCAAGAATTATATTTCTATGTGTTTCCTAGCCAAATATAGCATTAGAAAATATAATATTGTACCCCAGTGTTTTTTTTATTAACCGGCCAGCTTTGCTACAGTGAAAATAGCTTTTGGGAGCTAGTCTGTTCTGTGTGAGCCACTCACCTGAAATCCAGGTGTTCTGATGAGATGATGACAATTCCCCAATCCCGGTGAGGACTAACTTGTCTGCAATGAAGAGTACATTGCCCTCTCACAAATTCTCAGGGGGAAGAGGGTTTTTGGTAAGAGAAAAAGAGACTGCCTATCATGTTGGGCATCAGGACTTCTGATTTCTCAAAATACTGGGTTCTTAGTTTTTAGGATTCTGGGCTACAAAAGAATTACTTCATTAATACATTGAACATGAATAAACTATTGCCAAATTATACATTGTCAGTTATTATTGACACATTGTGCATACATTTCCTTAAGGCTGAACATGTTTCTTCCTCTTTTTACAATATTATCAGAGTCCCTGAAGCAATGTCCAAACTCAAAAACAATCAACTTGACGGAAGGGCTTCTTTGTGTTCTGAAGTAATCTCTTGCCAATATTAGTTGTGATAAACCTGCTCTATTTCCAATGTCCTAATTCTCAGGGGAGCAGTTGTTACAGGAAATACATTCTTCCTTAATGTCTGTTTAGCTGTGTCTTGGATTCCCACCCGAGCGATAAATCACGCTAGTTCTTACTGTCATAAATTATTTAACCACTCTGTGCTGTGGACGAGCTGGTCTCGCCCTTGCCACGGTCACTGTGTGCCGAGGACGAGACCAGCTCATCCTGCATCCGGCTCATGGGGGGAGTGCTAATATTCCGCCATGAGCCTCCCACCCAACACCCCAGGGATGGAAGGTGAATTGCTTCCCTTTCCACCCCGCCCCCCAACTGACGTCTGATGACATAAGCAAGCAATCACGAGCTAACCTCATCAGAGGTCACCTCCCATTCCAGCGCGATCCGAGGAGAAACACATTAGTTCCTCCTCAGTACGGGGCAGTGGAGGTCAGAGGTGCCAGAAAAGGGAAGGAAAAGCTTTTCCTTCCCTTTTCATGACTCTCTGAGCATTCCTGCAGCACGATTGCATAGCGATCGTGCTGCAGGAATGCCCGCTAGTCACCAGGGAGTTTTTTGGGGGTGAGATGACGTGAGGGGGGGTGATCCCTTAGGCAAGAGTCACTCCCCAGGGGACAATTTTATTATTAGGCCTTTTCTGCCCCCAGGGGGGGCAGAAGCCACTAGACACCAGGGATTTAAAAATATATATTTCTATTGATAAGAGGAGTGACTCCTTAGGAAAGGGTCACTCCCCAGGGGGCAAATTTCTTATTAGGCCATTTCTGTCCCCCCCGGAGGCAGATCGGCCTGTATTAATCAGGCCGATCTGCCTTCGTGGGTGGCAGAAGCCACTAGACACCAGGGATTATTTTTCATTTTTTACATTGATAAGGGAACCGACCCCTTAGGTAAGGGTCGCTCCCCTGGGGGGGGGGGACAAATTGTTTTTCGGCCATTTCTGTCCCCTTGGAGGCAGATCGGCCTATTTTTGTTAGGCCAATCTGCCCCAAGGGGGGCAGAACTCATTAGACACCAGGGATCTTTTTTTGTGACAATTTAAAAAACCGTGAGCAACCCCTTAAGCAACGGTCGCTGCCCTGGGGGGCAAATTTACCTTAGACCATTTCTGCCCACCTGGGGGCAGATTGGTCTATTTTTCTTAGGCCAATCTGCCCCAGGCAGAAACCACTAGATACCAGGGATTTATTTTTTTGCACCAATTTCACACAAGGAGAGCGACCCCTTGGCAAGGGTTGTTCCCCTGGGGGGCAAATTTAATTTAGGCCATTTCTGTCCCCTTTGGGGGGCACGAAGCCTACCAGACACCAGGGAGGAGGGGACAAAGTTGTTCTGCCCACCAGTGGGCAGATGGGGCAATTACCCCCGATTCACTCCCTGGGGGTGCAGAAAGCCTTCTAGATGCCAAGGAATTTAAAACAAATAAAAAATTGTGTGGTGTTGGCTACCAACCATTATGGGCATGGTAATACCCACACCCTAACTAAAAGGGGTAACAGTCTTTCAGCTCTCCCCCCCCACACTAAAAGATCTTATCCCAATAGCAAGCAAGAGGACAGTTGATTATTTTGGGTTTTGGTTTTACATTTGGGCCATGAGACCTTGTCTCACTCTCAAAATCTTCCCACATGGAACGGTAAGGGCTGCACTTTTTGGGCTTTGGGACGCTGCCATGTAGAAAAATCTTCAAGACCTAGACGCATCTGAAAACTAAACATCTGGGTGAGTCCAGGGTGGTGTGCTTTACATGCACCCCGCACCATTTTCCTACCCACAATGCCTTCAAACCTCCAACTTTGCTTGAAATCACACATTTTCCCCACATTTTTGTGATGGAACCTTCCGGAATCTGCAGGAATCTACAAAATTCCTACCACCCAGCACTGTCGCATCTATACTAAAAAAAAACCTGCCTCACTTGTCGGCCTAAAAACATTTTTTTCCAAACTGCCCTTTTGGACCCGCTTTGGTTCGCCCTCATATACGACATGTCTTTGGCTCTTCCCTGTCACAGGCACTTGGCCCACCTACACAAGTGAGGTATAATTTTTATCGGGAGACTGAGGGTAACGTTGGATGGGTGGAAATTTGTGCCAGTGCGGTGATCCCACACAGAACTGTGGGAAAAATGTGATTTTTTAAGCTAAATTTGAGGTTTGATTGGAGGTTTGCTGAGGATTGTGGGTAAGAAAACACGGGGGGATCCACACCAGTCTCACCTCCCTGGACTTCCTCGGGTGTCTAGTTTTCAGAAATGTCTGGGTTTGGTAGGTTTCCCTAGATGGCTGCTGAGCAAAGGACCAGAAACACAGTTGACCCTCCACAAAAATAGGTAGTTTTGATTTTGATAATTTGGATGTGTCCACGTAGTGCTTTGGGTTCATTTCCTGCCGCGGGCACTAGGCCTACCCACACAAGTGAGGTACCACTTTTAAAGGGAGACTTGGGGGAATGCTGGGTGGAAGGAAATTTGTGGCTCCTCTCAGATTCTAGAACTTTCTATCACCAAAATATGAGGAAAATGTGTTTTTTTGCCAAATTTTAAGATTTGCAAAGGATTCTGGGTAACAGAAACTGGTGAGAACCCAACAAGTCACCCCATCCTGGATTCCTCTTGGTGACCAGTTTTGAAAAAATGCACAGGTTTGGTAGATTTCCCTAGGTGCTGGCTGAGCTAGAAACCAAAATCCACAGATAGACACTTTCCCAAAAACTTTCAATGTAAAAATGTAATGTGTCCATGTTGTGTTTCCTGTAGAGGGCATTAGGCCTACCCACACAAGTGAAGTACCATTTTTATCAGTAGACTTGAGGGAACACAGAATAGAAGAACAAGTGTTATTGCCCCTTGTATTTCTCTACATTTTGTCCCCCCAAATGTAAGGCAGTGTGTAAAAAAATATATCCATTTGAGAAATGCCCTGTAATTCACAGGATAGTATGGGGATGTCAGAATTCAGAGATGTGCAAATAACTACTTCTTTTTAACACCTTATCTTGTGCGCATTTTGGAAATACAAAGGTTTCCTTGATACCTAGTTTTCACTCTTTATAGTTCACCAAATGAATTGCTGTATACCCGGAATACAATGAAAACCCATTGCAAGGTGCAGCTTGTTTATTGGCTCTGGGTACCTAGAGATCTTGATGAACCTCCACGCCCTATATATCCCCACAAGCAGAAGAGTCCAGCATACGTAACAGTATATTGCTTTTGAAAATCTGACATCACAGGAAATCGTTACAAAGTAAAACGTGGAGAAAACACCTGTTTTTTTAACCTCAATTTCTATATTTTCTCATTTCAGCTGTTATTTTCTGTAGGAAAACCTTGTAGGATCTATACAAATTACTTGTGATTCAAGTCTGTCTGTTCCTGAAATCTGGAAAGATGGTGAATTTACCTCCGCAAAACCTTTGTTGATGCCATATTCAGGGAAAAAAAACACAAGCCTTCTTCTGCAGTCCTTTTTTTTAATTTAGAAGAAGAAAAAACATACTGTATTGTGGCTAATTTCTTGGTCTCCTCCAATAGAACCCACAAACTATGGGTACCTCTAGAATCCATGGATGTTGGAAAAAAGGACACATATTTGGCGTGGGTAGCTTATGTGGACAAAAAGTTATGAGGGACTAAGGGGGTCATTCTGACCCTGGCGGTCCATGACCGCCATGGCGGAGGGCGGCGGAAGCACCGCCAACAGGCTGGCGGTGCTTCCTGGGCTATTCTGACCGCGGCGGTAAAGCCGCGGTCAGAAAAGGGGAACTGGTGGTTTCCCGCCGGTTTTCCCCTGGCCCAGGGAATCCGCCATGGTGTCGCTGCTTGCAGCACCGCCATGGGGATTCCGACCCCCTTCCCGCCAGCCTGTTTCTGGCGGTGTCCACCGCCAGAACCAGGATGGCGGGAACGGGTGCCGTGGGGCCCCACAAAGATTTTCACTGTCTGCTTTGCAGACAGTGAAAATCGCGACGGGTGCCACTGCACCCGTCGCACCCCTGCAACTCCGCCGGCTCCATTCGGAGCCGGCTTCCTCGTTGCAGGGGCTTTCCCGCTGGGCCGGCGGACGTCCTTTTGGCGGTCGCCCGCCGGCCCAGCTGGAAAGTTGAAATGACCGCCGCAGTCTTTTGACCGCGGTGCGGTCACTCGGTGGTAACCGCATGGCGGGCGGCGACCGCCGCCCGCCGCGGTCAGAATGACTGCCTAAGTGTGTACTTCCAAATAGTCAAAGAAAGACCTGGCACGTGAGGGGAAAAAGGCCTGGCAGCGAAGGGGTTAAAAGACAGAGCTCTGTTTTGTTTCATTTAAGCGATTAATCTTTCTTTACCCTGAAATGAAAATTTCAGAAGAGCCCAAACTGGGTTTTTTCCCCTTTCTTATTTTTTCTCTTTTACAGGAAATACGGGATCATCAGCAGAAGACACAAGAGGAAAGCTGGGACTTCACAGGAAGCAACTCGACTGGAGGCTGTCTGGAGGACAAGAAATGCTGAAACTCGACTGGAAACTGGTCGGAGAATGAGGAACACTGGAACTCGACTGGAGGCAGGCTGGAGAACAAGGAACTTGACTTGACTGGAAACAGGTGAGAAGAGCAATAGGTACAAAGCCAAGCAAGGCCTCAGACTCATAAGCATCCTTAAATAATCAGGGGCCTGGTGTACAACCCTGAGTTTTGTGACTCGCAATTTACGACTCATTTGCGAGTTGCAAATTGTGAGTCGCAAAAACTAATGTACAACAGTACACCTCACACTGTTTGTGATTCCCAATAGGGTTGCAAATGACCGACCTCATGAATATTCATGAGATAGCCGCAATTTACAATCCCATTGGGAATGGCTGCGTTCATAGGGATGGTGGCCTAATGTAGGGGTGCCACCTGGCCGCTCCCTACCTGGTGCCCCAAGGACATCATACGTCTGTGTCTGTCCATACAAAAAGTACCCTCAACCCAGTGGAGTGTGTCTGGGGTCAGGGCAGGGAAGGTAGGGTCTTGCACTCCTCAAAGATTTCTCTTTGAGGTTTGCTCCGTCAAAGACAGAAATGTGTATAAGTACAGCACCTCTGACACCACATAGTTAGAATCCTTCTGGACTGTGGACATTCTGCCAGGAAGAAGAGCTTGATGCTGTAAATGGGACTGCCACCCTGCTTGTTGCTTTGCTGTGCTGGCCTGATGCTTGCTGCTTCTGTCCTGGGAGTGAAAGGACTGGACTTTGCTTTCTACATCCTGTTCCAAAGTTTCTCTAAGGGCTTGCACTGAGCTTTCCTCCTGTTAAGAAGTCTCAGGGACATCAATAACTTCATCTGCCAGCACCTGGCTGAGAGTCCTGACTTGCCAAGTGATGCAAAATCCAGTTCTGGACCTTGGTAGTGAGTTCTGGTGCAACCAGGAAGAAACCAAGCACATGGACTCCAGAGTGACATTGGAACCAGCACCGGTGTCTGACTCCATGCTGCTGCCTACACCAGAGCCGTGGTCCCCACTGAGTGCAACGACTGTGACCGACGCCACAAAACAGACGCCACTGCAGGGCCTCCAAAGTCGAGCCACAGTACAAGTTCACAGAGCAGTTTCCCTGATGTCCGTGGCATCCAACTCGGCTGCAACACCTGGGGGCCACATGGTGTGATTGCGGCACCGTGAAGTTGATGCCTCGCTTCTTGACCTGCTGGATTCATTGACCCTATCTTGTCATAAGGAACTGATGGCTCGCCACCAAAGCACCCTCACCTCCCCTGCCTAGCAGTAAGGAACCAATGCCTCACCTGTCCAGTGCCAGTAAGGAACCGACACAGCACCAGCTCCAGCGACGCTTCGCCTGCCCAACTCCGTGCAATGTCTTTGTTTCCTCATCGTCTTCCAAGGCACCTTACCCATGATCTGTGCGACTCCATGACCAGCCCAAACTCCCTCGCGAGTGACATTGGACTGTTGGAAGCCACTCTGTCAAGATGTCCTGATAACCCAGTTGGAGCTCTTGTGTTTCTAAGCACTACACTAAGATTTAATATTTGGAAATTCGGATCTTTGCTTGTGTATGTTGTATTTTTTTCATTTTGGTCATGTTTTACTCAGACAAATATTGACTTTTTCTAAACTGGTGTGGAGTACTTTTGTGGTGTTTTCCCTGTGTTTCTGTGTGTGTACAAATACTTTACACATTGCCTCGGAAATACGCCTGACTGCTCATGCCAAGCTACGAAGGGGGTGAGCGGGGGTTTCTTAGCTGTGTAACTCCCTTACCCTGACTAAATTGAGGGTTCCTACTTGGACAGGGTGTAAACCACTGCCAACTAGAGACCCCATTTCTAACACCTTACTTTTATCCATGTCACCCCCTTCCTTCTTCTGTTAGGGACCCTGCCCGTCCTTGGCTGAGTCTCCCACATAAAACGTATTTTGTACCCTGGTGCTGAGCCAGTGGTCAGCCTCCTTGGCAGGCTTCCTGGGGTCAGTAAGCTTGCTGTCAATCAAAGTGCTGGTGTATCTCTGGAAAACAACTAGACAAGAGGTCCCATGCAATCAAATTGCACAGCCATTGATAGTCTGTTACTTTGCTGCCCTTCACCTAACCATCCAGTGTTCTGCAACAGGAATCAACATACTCCACCCAAGTTTGAGAACTAAGCTTAGTACTTTCCCTAAACTTGACCAAGTAACTTTTTGGGGTGAGACCATATCTCCTGGGTAGAGCTTCTTTCATGAGGGGTACCTCATCTGATCTCCTTCCTTTCAGGCCAACAAGGTGTCCCTCTCCTCTAGTGAGAAATACTTCCACACGCCTGCCCCCCAATCTGTCCCAGGGACCCTGTTCATTCAATATCCCTAAACCACTGCTCTATGTCATCCCCCACAACAAAATCCTTCACCACTTCCTAGGGTACATGTACCTTTCCTTCAAAGGGCACTATGGATCTGCTGCCACTATGTGTGCTGGAACTACTCCTCAAATCCAGCTCCTTCAAGCTCAGCTCATAGGGCTAAAAGCACCTTCTTCTCTTCCATGGCAATTGCTTTCTTTGCCTCTCTTTTGAGTCTGGCTAGTTCCAACTGGAGCTCCCCAGCCTCCCGCCTGTTCTCCAGTTCCTCTGGGGCATACCTTTCAAAGAAACACTGCTGCTTGCCCTGGAAGGTGCCTTTCTCCCCGGCAGATTCTGATTCACAAAAGCCTCATGCAGGCTATGCTCCTCTCTATCCACAATAACATTATCCCCCTCTGTGTGCTCATCAGCCTCCTTTGCTGCTAACCAGGTCCTCAGCACCTTTTGCAGCTCTTCCTTACTATTGAGTCCTTTAATAGGACTTTTGAGCTCCTCGCAGAAATGTTTGAGCTGAGGTAATGAATAGATCACCAACATCTCCTGCTCAAACACCAAACCTGCAGCACCAACTGATGGCTCACCAGAATGAGACGTTATTATGATTAAAACTCAAAAGTTGCAAAGAGAGAAAAATCAAACCAGTAGGTTGGGGGGTAATGGTCTGTGATATGGAAGTAGTGTATACCAGTCACTATGTAAAGTACAAATAGAAGTCCTAGCCTCACAACTGCTCACCAGTGTAAGAAATGGGATCTCTAGTTGGCAGTGGTTTGCATCCTGTCCAAGTAGAGACCCTCACTCTAGTCAGGGAAAGGGATACACAAAGCTAAGATAACCCCTGCTCACCCCCTTTGTAGCTTGGCTCAAGCAGTTAGCATTATCTCAGATGCAAAGTGTAAAGTATTTGTACACAAACACAGTAACAAAGTGAAAACAGCACAAACGTATTCCACACCAGTTTAGAAAAATAGCCAATATTTATCTGAGTATAACAAGACCAAAATGACAAAAATCCAACATTCACAAGATACAAATTTTCAAAGATTAAATGTAGTATAGCTCCAACTGGGTCTATTCAAATGGCTTGACAGAGTCGCTTCCAACAGTCGGGCACCACCCACGACGAAGCATGCCAGGCTACGGAGTTGTGTATGCCATGGTTACAGTAGCTTGGAAAATGATGAGGAAACAAAGACGTTGCACGGAGTCGGGGAGGTGAGGTGTTGCTGGAACTGGTGTGGCGTGGGTGCTTTACTGCCACAGGGCAGGTTAGGCATTGGTTCTTTACTGCTAGGCAGGGGAGGTGAGGCTTTGGTTCCTTACAGTTGCAGGGAAGGTAATGTGGTACTGACAGCAAGGCGTTGGTTCCTTATGACACAGCAGGGTCGATGAATCCACAGGTGCCGCTGAGTCGGAGTTGGGTGCTATGGTGCAAAAGAAGACAGTGCGCATTGGGGGGCCCCTGCACTGCCCATGACATGGTTGTCCCCCGCATGGTTGTCCCCAGTGCAGCCTTTCCGAGTTCCTTTCCACAGCGGTTGAATCACCATTGAAGGGCTGATGAAAGGGGACTCATGCTCAGCACGGCAGTCCTGAATTAGTCAGACCGCCATCGGACTATCAGGAACCATGGTTGGACCATCAGGAGCGCAGTGGTCCAACCTCCACTGTGGCATTGGTGGACCTCGGACTGCCAATGTCCTAATGAGGCCCTTAGTTCTTTTTTGGAGGTGTGGGGATCCTTGACAAAGCTGAAATTAATTCTGATGCTCTAGCACTGCCAGTTTGATACTTCTTCCTGTAGTTCCTGCTCAAGCTCCTGATCTCTGAAAAGCTTCCAATCTTTCTTCTGGTGCCCAAACAACCACAGGAGGACACTTCTACTTTCCCTAGGACCTCAGGGGAGGTTAAGTAGAGACTATCAGGGTATCAGGCAATGGCCAACAGCAAAGTACAAATCGGTCCAATTGCTGTTTGAGAGCTGGGCTTTTCCAGGAAAGTGTCCCCTTGCTGTATGTTGTGTCCCTGGTGCCACACCAGGGACAACCAATTAAACCTTGGAGTCTGCTTATTTTTCCTGGGTACAGGAGGGAGCAGGTCCAGTCCTTCAGGGCTCCTCTCAGGTAACAGACAGCAGGTCCATCCCTCTTCTGGGGTTCCACAGGTCCAGAAAGTGTTCTAAGTATTGTGCTTTTGGGTGCCACTCATTTGATTGGTGCTTACTAGTGGGTAGGGCTTACTCCTGGGCACTCCATCACCAAGGCGAACAAGTTCCCGTGGGTGTTCCTGCCCTCTTTTTTCAGTAGTTCCTATTTGCCTTATTGCAAACAGTCCCAAGCTAACATGTGCCAGGGAAATGTCAGGATGGTTGAAGTATTCTTGGGTCCTAAGTGCTGGGGATGTGAATGAGGGTGTCATAGGGAAGCCACCAGTAGTTTCCCACATCTAAAACTAAAATCCAGTTTGAAGCATGCCTGGAGCTACAACAAAACAGGAGAAAGAAGGCTAATAAAGCAAAGCAGGATCTCTGAGTGAGCAAACACATAATAAACAATAGCTGTTATTTGATCATGTTTGATCCCTTTTAACAGTGCAGGAGTTTTACACACTCCACAGACAGACCTGTCAGGTAGGATTTGGCACTATTATGCCAAGCGGATGGCCACAGCCCCCACAATGAGTAGCTTGTAATCTGCTGAGCTCAGAAGAGCCATTCTTGTTCATTCAGGTTGATCTGTCAATCAAACTGACCTACTGGGTGACACCTCGGAGGAAGTACACACCTCAGTCACATCTCATTCAAGCCAAGTATATGCTGACCAGCTATCAGATGATAATGCTAGTTAGCTTCATGAAGGCTCAGATAGGGAAATATTAACTTTCTAAAAGTTGATTTCCTTTAATATTTATTACAACGCTAGCAAACGGTGAATTCATTATTTTTCTAGCTGGTCCCAGTCTAGAGATAGCAGTATTCATTTTTAAGTTTTTACTCTGGTTTTCTATGAGGGACAGTCAGGCCTCCTACAATAAAAATCACTTTTTGGACCCAGTCACTGTAGAGATATGGGCCCATATTTATACTTTTTGATGCAAACCAGCGCTGGTGTAGGAATGGCGTTAGCCGGCGGTAAAACAATTTACCGCCGGCTAACACCATTCCTACGTGCCATGCGGGCACCTTATTTAAGGATGAACGTAAGTCGGCGTAGGGGAAAATGGGGGTTGTGCGTCAAAAAATGGTGCAAGTCAGGCTTCAGTCAAAAATCATGACTCAAACCGGACTTGCATCATTTTTTGACGCACAACACCCATTGAACTGACTCCTGTCTTAGTAAAGACAGGAGTCATGCCCCCTTGCCAAATGGCCATGCCCAGGACACCTCAGGCTGTGCGCTGTTTTTTAAGGCCCGCCCCCTCCTGTGCCACAAAATGACGCAGGAGTATAAATAAGGGGCACAGGCCTTAAAGGCATTTTTTGGACGGGAACCCTAACTTGCATTTCATTAACGCAAGGCGGTTTCCCGCATCCAAAAAATTATGCATACAGAGGTTTTTGGACATCCGCGGGGTCGGGCATCATAGTTGAAATATGGGGCAAGGTTTCCGCCAAATGTGCGTGAAAAGTTTTGATGCACATTTGGCGCAAAGAGAGTTTAAATATGCCCCATGGTGACTATAAATTTCTACATGTCCTACCTAGAAATACCTTGCACCTTTGCTTGTGTGCTACAAGGCCTATGCAGGGATGACTGATATTTAAGACGGAGGTCTTTGCCTTTCATAAGGGATAGTTCTACAGGTCATACTGTAGATTTTACACTGCAGAAGTAGCAGTCAGGCTGCTCAGTACCAGCAGTAGATGGCACAGTAGGTGCTGCAGTCCACAAGGAATGGCGTTTTGCTTTCCATGCAAGGGGGTATTTCTGCACCATATACTATGGCTTTGTAAAAAAGTTAAATATTTCAGTCAGGTTTTAAGCCAATTTCAGCATGCTATAGGGGTGAGGTCAGTACAAACAGACTGGGCACTGGATAGCAGTGTCCCAGTGTTAGAGTTCAATATTACCATCAGGTAAAACTGGGGTAACCACCCAAAAGGGGTCACTTTTAACAGTAATTAGGTATTTTCCTTGGGCATTTCAATCTTGTGTATTGTTAGATTTGTATTTTTGTCAATGACAGGAGTAAATTAATTCCCACAGTTGAAACTGGAAGCAAACTTCCAAAATTACTTTGGATGTAAAGAAGTGGTTCTCCACATGTACCCCATTAAAAAAGGAAAAAAGTGTAAACATACAGCATGAACATACACACATATGTAAATGATTAAAATTGCACATACCCTTCAAAATCAGAGACTGTTGTAGGTTCCCACGAGGGCTACGATTTTTCCAGAAGTGAACAAAATCATACATTTACTGCAAACATAGGTGTACATCTACAGTAGTGAATTTACATTTTTGTTTTGTGAAGTGGTCTACACTGTTTTAGGAAAGCACATGTGGCTGAACATTTTTAGCAGGCCTCATGTTTTAGTAAATCAGCACAATTCCAGTGGTGCAAAACATAACAGATATGGGAACACATCATGTAGTTGAAATCTTCTAAACACACATACATACCTTTAGTCACTATCAATGTGCCCTGTGCTCTTCTTACTGAGTCACATGATGCAATAAAAACTCTCCTCCCAGGATAGCCCCCTTCTGTGTAGTGTTACTGTCATGGGTCTTCTGATTGTTGAATCCGGCCCTATCTGTATAGTCTGCATTATTGTTACTAACCAATGGTAGCAATCTTATTGCACACCTTTTTCCCATGTGGGTACACTGATATAAGAGCACATTATGTGCATCTTGGTACATGCAATTCACACAAGTCAATTGCTTTAGATGGCTATGAAAGAATATCCCAAGAGATTGCTTGTCCTGATGTAGTCAGTCTACTTTTACACTAAACTTGCATACAAAAGTAAGAATGCAACCTATTTTCACAAGCATTCACCTCTTGATATTGAAGGCTTTGAACTGTTTGTTCACTCTTTAAATTGGTTTCATATCTACAGACATCATCAATTCAGTTAGTGAAATACATTGAACATTAATAAAACATCCACTTTACTTTCAATGTCCTCCTCATTCCCACCAACCTTTGTCTGTGCCCGATTGTTCCCTTAAATTGCTTAAACAGAGAGACACATTGCTTTTCTAGAGGAACTCTAGCCTTTGCTCCATCTATGGTATCCTTTTTAGACTGGACCACAGAATTTATGTTCCACACTTTAAATCATTTTGCCAGGCATTATGACAGCGCCAGTAAAGATAGATCAACTCTATATGAGTTTCTATTGCTAGATTTATCAGAGCTGTAAGATCTGGCCCATCATTCTTAAATCTTGAGAAGGTTCAACAAAGACAATTAGGCCCAGATTTATGAAAAGTGGTGCTGCACCTAGTGCAGCACCACTTTTCTTGCACCCCTTAGAGGCCCCTCTAACACCACCATGTGTGCACTGTATATAAAATACGGTGCACCATGCCAGTAGTCAGGGGGACTAGCATCATAATTTTTTACTCTAGTCTGGCGCTTTGCAGGACTAACGTAAAAAATGTTGACGCTAATCCTGCAAAGAGCCCTGCGACCCATTGAGCACAATGGGAGCCTCTTTTTAATGCCTGCATTTAGTAGGTGTTAAAAGATGCTGAAACAATGGCGCAACGGAATCTTGTAACTTCCTTTGTTCCATTTTTATGGACGCCTGGCACCGGAACGCCTCCCTTGCCTACATTATGTCTGGTGCAGGCATAATGTGGTGCAAGGGATTACAAAGTGGCACAATACAAGCATTGCACCAATTTGTAAATATGGTGCAGCATTTCTGCCCTTCCAATGCTACATTAACGTAAAAAAATGACACTAATGTGGCGTTGAAATTATGCTAGGCCACCGTAAATGTGGGTCTTAGTTTGTAATAGTTCATTAAAAACTATGGCCCTCATTACAACCCTGGCGCACGGGGAGCAGTGGCGGTAATACCGCCAACAGGCCAGCGGGAAAAAAAATGTAATTATGACCATGCCGGTAATCGCCATGGTCATCCGCCACTTCTCCACTCCGACCACCAGGCTTCGGTCTCCAGCCTGGCTGCCGTTACCAGACCGCCCTGTATACCGCCATGGATTTCAGGTGGTTTGGAACTGCCACTAAATCTATGGCGGTAGGCACGATCAGTGTCAGGGAATTCCTTCCCTGGCACTGATAGGGGTCTCCCACCCCAGAGTCCTCCCCCCAAACCACCCACCCCCCTGCCACCCCCATAAAGGTGGCAGGACCCCCCTCCCCACCCACACCCCCAAAATGCACATACACACGCCCCCCACCCCCAACATGCACATACATGCACACATGCACTACAACAACACATACCCGCACACATACAAACAGACATGCACACAGAGCGACCTGCACACCTTTCCCATACGCATGCATACACGCACTCTCACACCTCCTCTACATACTCACACCCCCATGCACGCACACAACAGACAACACCCCTCCACCCCCTTCCCTAACAGACGATCAACTTACCTTGTCCGTTGATCCTCCGGGAGGTGACGGGATCCATGGGGGCTTCTCTGCCGCCAGCACCCCGTCACCAGAACAACGCCACACCGAATCATGGGACGTGATTCGGTGGGTGGTGTTCTGATGACGGGGCGGTGGAGGTGGAGCAGCATCCACTTCCCTGCCGACCACCAGTATGGCTGCTGGCGGCTCTCCGTCCGAAAAAGGACGGAGGGCTGCCAGCAGTAATAATACGCTGCACAGAAAACTGCCTGCACTGGCGGTCTTCAGCACGGCGGTACCTCCGAGGTCTTTAAAAAAGACCGCAGAGGTCGAAATGAGGGCCTTTGTGTCTGATGTTTGTTAATTTCTTCTTGATTGACCTTGTTGGAAAACAAAGACCAACACCTCTCACTTCCTATCATAAATCCTATATGTAAATACCTGAATTCCCCAACAAAATATGATTCATTCATACTCCTTGTTAGGCGTGTTATCATTGGCATGGTTTTCTCTAAAATTTTTTGTCGTCATCCCTCCTTTTTTCTGTTGCCCTTAGGACTCTGTGTACTTTACCACTGCTAACCAGTGCTAAAGTGCTTGTGCTCGCTCTCTAAAACATAGTACAATTAGCTTACACCTGATTGGCATAAATAATTTACTTGTAAGTCCCTCGTAAATGCACATGTTCCCAGGGCCTGTAAGTTAAATGTTACTAAAGGGGGCCTGCAGCACTCATTGGATCACCAACCAAAGAGTCCCTTCATTACATGTCTCAAGCCTGCCACTGCAGCCTTTAGTACATTTTAAGCTTCCATATTGACCTGGCAAAGTAAACCTTTTGCTTGGCCTGAGTCTTTCTTTATAATTCATATGTCAACCCAACACTAAGCCCCAAGCAGCCCGCAGAGCAGGGTGCATTGTATTTAAAAAGTAGGACATGTGTTTTTAAGTCTTACATGCCCTGGTAGTTTTTTCTTACTGTAAGGTGTATTTCTCCAATTAAATAACATTGAGTTACCTTAATACATCGAATATGTGTTAACGTTCGTTTGGGAATGGATAGGTATGTCATGTTTGGACTCAAATGAATTGTAATTTAAAACTTTCTTTAATGGTAAATTCAGATTTTAAGCCACAATTCTGAAAATGCCACTTTTAGAAAGTTGGCATTTTCTTGTCCTAATCATTTGGTACCTGCAGCTTGTGTCCTGGGTCACATCACTATGAAACGCTTGGTAGCTGGCCTTTGTGTATTGTACCCAGACAACAGCTGTTGGCAGGATGGACCATCCTGTCATGATGGCTGTGGCTAGAGGTGCTCACTTCCACATTTACATTTCAAAGGCCTCTAGCACACACAAAGGAATTTCACACCAGTTGTTTGCCACCCTAAACCAGGGGTATCCAACCTTTTGTGTAATAAGAGCTACTTGTGTGAAATGAAAACCATTCCGAGCTACTAATATTATTAGTGTTGTAATAGTGACCACATAAGACTAGATTACATTAGTTACCACCATATGTAAGATTACTAGCAGTGATCACCTCAGTGAGCTAGGCAGCGTTTGGAGCAGTTATGTAAAAAACAAATGTCAATTTGGAATGCATCTACATATGAAATATAAAACAGCCACAGCTGCAATGCCATGCATATAAAACATACAACTATTAGTAATAAGTCTCACCACATTATTTATCACTCAAAAATCATCTTTAAATATATTTTGGAAATGCAGTCATTTTTCTCCAAACCTCAGGATATGTGGTCTGAAAACACACACATTTTTGTCTTGAATGCACAGTTTTGGCGTACAGATATTAATTGAACCAGTATAAAGGTTCTAATTTAGTAGGCTGGGGTGCACATAGAAGAGCTACATACAGGTAGCTGGACAGCTATGAGTAGAACACAATCTACTCATTGAAGAAGCATGCCCTAGACTACATAACGCCTTGGCAGGGGAAGAAAGGAACTTTCAATAACCAGATGTGGGGGTAGCCAGGATGTCAACCCCCTCCTGAAAGGCTGGTACCGGCTAACAATATTAGACCTCCTAAACCACCTGTTCAGTACACTCATGGACCTATGGAAGATGCAAGAAGGACTACCTTGTTTGCCAGAGGACTTTCCTGCTTCTAGATGCTTGCCCACACTTCTACAGGACATCCCTGCTGCTACTAAAGGACTACCCTGCTCCTGGACGCCTGCGTGGACCCCCAGAGAACTGCCCTATTGCTTGAGGCTTGCCCTGCTGAAGGAGGAGAAGCCCAACTTATTGGTTGCAGGGTCCCTGAGTGACTCCAAGGGTCAATTGGCTAACTTCTTGTTCTGAGCTACAGTGACACAACAAGCTACTAAAGCCTTCCTGCAACTGCCCAGCTGACCCGCAGCACTGGACCTGCGTGGTTCTGCAACTGAACCTGCCAGAGCTTTGCTGGCCTCTGCTAGAGTAGATCTCAATCCCCAAGAGGTACCTCCCTAGATCGTGGCCCCTTGGCTGGCATCAGAGAGAACTCCTCCTGGCTTAACTGAAGGTTCCATGAAATCCAGTGCAAAGTGAAACAAAGCCCTGCAAAGCATTGCCACACAGCTGAAAGCTTTATCTGAACCAATGCTGAATTACACAAAGCCCTACAAGGCCTTGCTGCACAGCTAAAAAGCTTCATCGGAACCATCACCAAGCAACACAAAGTCACGCCATGCCTCACTGAACACTTACAAGCTTCATCGGAATTGATGGTGAGCAATGCAAAGCTCCACAAAGCCTTGCACACAGCTGAAAGCTTTATCTGAAGTGATGCAAAGCTACACAGAGCTGTGCAACATAGCCTCACCAAACCCAACACAATGCGAAGCCTCACTAAGCAACTCTGCACAGACATCACATGAAGGACATAAGGTACAATCCTCAGCAGGCCAAACCTTGTCCTGTGCCCGGCCTGCGCTTCATTGCAGTCTGGCTGAACTTCTGACTTTGTCCTTGTCCCGCATGTCCAGACACCCACAGTTAGCACTTTCTGCTTATTGGCCCTATCGTTACTTAAACGTGAATCATACATTTTATAGTCACCTCCATCAACATTTTCTATACACTGATTTACACAAATATGATTTATTCTCTCTCTATGTCTGTGAGATGTAAACTGCTACAACACCCTACGATGGTAAGAGAGGTGCTATAAAGCAAGTTAAAAACATGGGAGAGAAGGGCTACTGAGAGAGGAGAGGCACTGTTAGAATGTGATGGTGAGCAAATTAATGAAGAACTCCAATAAGCACTGCGGTATACCGGTGCACTATAAGGTCACCATTCACTATGCTTTAAATCTAATACAATTGAATACATATTAAACAAGCATTTGCAATGCAACAGGTTGCACATTAGCGAGAGTTAGAGCTGTTGGCATTGTAAGTGATTATGACAACCTTGCATTTGGGACATTATAAATATTTAGCCATGCAGCATATTAAACCTTTATCAGATATAAACTGTGTTTGTGCATTCCTTCATACACTTGACATTAGACTGTAATGGTCTGAACAGCCCCCACAGAGCAACACAGTAAAAATAGCATTTGGAAAAACATGGTCATGTAACCATATATTCAGCCCATAGAGGGCATAATCACATAAAAAAGAATGATAAAGAATATTTTAGTATAACCCTATAATCAGCCTCTTAAGGACAAGTGGTTCATCACTAGTGATGCACCACTTTCATTGCGTCTCCTAAGTCCACCATGGTAGCACCGTATTTACAATACGGCACACCATGATGCATATTAGGGCCAATGGCGTAATTTTTTTGATGCTATTGGAATGCTATACTGGATTAGCGTTAAAAAAAAAAACGACGCTAATCTAGTATAGCGTTAACTTCATCTGTGCCCGGAACGTAATGGTTACGTCCCGCGGCACAGTGCTCCTGTGCCGAGGACGTAACCATTACATCCTGGCGCCGGCCCACCACCAGCGCTCCCCCAATGGGCCAAGGGCAGGGATGGAAGGGGACTTGCTTCCTCTTCTACCCCTGATCCCCCCCATCTAATGACGTCAGCACATGATTGTGCGCTGACATCATCAGAGGGTGCTGGTTGCGCTGGAAGCTATTTGCTTCGAGGGGTACTCAGCGGAAGGAGGTGAGTTTCTCCTCCTGCCAGGAGGTGGGGGGTGTTCTTTTGAAAGAGGTATCAGGGTAAAGGAAAGGCCTTTCCTTTCCCTCGATGTCTCTTTCAGCATTCCTGCTCCCCGATCGCACTGCGATTGGGCAGCAGGAATGCCCACTAAATACCAGTGATTTTGTGTTTCTGTCTATTTCATGTGGGGAGAGTGGCCCCAATAGCAAGGGTCACTTCCCTTATGTGGGCATATTGTTTATCGCTGTTTCTGCCGCCCTTGGAAGCAGATCAGCCTATTATTTTTAATATTAAGCCACAGGGACACCAGGGATTTTTTTCTTTGTTTTTCTTCTGTTGGGGGCAGCCCCTTGGTCAAGGATTGCCCCTCAAAGGGGGCAAAGAACTGTTGACCCAAGGGGGACAGAAGCCACTTAGGCATCAGGGATCGCATGTGTGTTTTTTGTTTGGTGGGGCAGCCCCTTGGGCAAGGGTCGCTCCCCAGGTTGCCACATTACTAATAGCCATTTCTGCCCCTCTTGGGGGCAGTTCAGCCTCTTTTTTTAGGCCCATCTGCCCTCCAAGGGAGGCAGAAGCTACGAAGACACCAGGGATTATTTTATTTATTTTTTATTTATTTTTTGTGTGCCAGGGGGGCACCCCTTGGGTCAACTGGCATAGTATATACATTTGTGAATATAATGGTTTATTCCTCCTTTTTGTTATAGTTCAAAGCTTTTGCTTCCCTTGCTATGACTCCTTGCAGTTTTGGCTGTGGTTGACCTGCAGTTTGCATAGTTGCATGTTTTAGGTAAAAAAAAACAATTTACTCCAAACGAGTATTGTTGCCATGCATGAATTAAATTTTTGTAAGTGGTGTAGTAAATGCAGGACTGTGCGTGAAATTGTCCTTAGATTTGTGCACGATGATATTTGTGTTGTCTTATGTCTAATATTCTTTTCTTTTTTCTTTTTAGTGGGATATCATTGGTGATTGCTGTGTCTGTGCAGAGTAGTAGCTGACGAGTCTAGCTTTTTCAGGCAAGTGAGTGGTATAGCTTTTATGTTTATAACTCTTTGTGATAAAGCCCCATGTTGTTTATTACTTATCTTACAAAGTGCTGGTTGTTGGTGGTGCATTTGTCAAGTTACTTTACGTAGGAAGGATCATGGCTAGCTGCGGGATGACCGCCCAGCAGGTTGTTGACAAGCTTTTTAAGTTGTGTCCTGACCATGATAATGAGACTGACTCTGCATCTGAGGCAGAGGAGGAAGTGCAAGATTCTCACAGTGAATTTTCTGTCCGAGAGGAACCTTCTGATGAGGAAGCCACTTTTAGTGCAGAAGAAGGACCCTGTTTTAGAGGAGGACACTGATGTGCCAATAGTGCAGCAGCCTGGGGCTGACAGGTTTCCCACTGGAAGACCTGAACTCTGGGTTGCTCCAAACATGCAGCAGCCAGAGTTGGCTGCCTTTACTAGTGTCCTGGGGGTAGAGTGAATACAGGAAACCTTTTGCCTGTAAATTTCTTTCAGTTGTTTATGGAAGATGTATTTTTGGAAGAGATTGCTGAACAGAATTATTTGTATGCAGAGCAGTATTTGAGGGACAACGCTGCCAAACTTAGGCCACAGTCTAGAGCTACCCAGTGGATTCCCACAAAGTTTGAAGAGATGAAAAAGTTCTTCGGTTTGACTTTTTTGATGGGGTTGATAAGGAAGCCGTCACTGGCTTCTTATTGGTCTACTAGTCTCTTGATGGCAATGGCTATATTTCCAGCGACCATGATTCGTAATCGGTATGATCTTCTTCTTCGGATGCTGCGTTTTGTTGACAGTGCTTTAGCCTTCCCATGGGATCACCCTGATTCTGACCGTCTTTTTAAGATTAGGCCTGTCCTTGATCATTTTGTATATGGTTTTTCAGAGATCTATATTCCAGAGAAAGAAATATCTGTAGATGAGTCTTTGGTTCTGCTCAAGGGTCATTTGGTTTTTAGGCAGTATATTCGTAGCAAGAGGGCACGGTATAGAATTAAGATGTATATGCTGTCTGAAAGTAGTACAGGATCTGTTTGTAATTTCCTGGTCTACACTGGTAGGGATTCCAGTATTGACCCCCCTGGTTGTCCGCCCAGTTTTGGAGAAAGTGAGAAAATTGTGTGGGAACTTGGTAGACGTCTGTTTAATAAAGGTCACCATTTGTATGTAGATAGCTTCTACATTGGAGTGCAGGTGTTCAGAGAATTATTCAGAGTGGACACTGTTGCTTGAGGCACAATCTGCCCTAACTGGAAAGGCTATCCAAGGGAGCTTGTCTGTAAAAAACTTGAGAGGGGACTGTGCAGTGCCTTACGGAATGACGAGCTGCTAGGTCTTAAATTTGCAGAAAGGAGGGTTGTGTACATGCTGACTACCGTCAGTTTGCCCAAGTGCACAAATCTGTGTGCATTTTAGATTATAATAAGCGCATGGGAGGTGTAGTTAGAGTTAGAACCTTACACTGCTGTTCGTAAGTCTTACATTTGGTACAAGAAGTTAGCTATCCACCTTTTCCATTTGGCAACTTTTAATGCTTTTGTTGTGTTGAAGGATTGTTCTCCTGAGTCAAGGATGACCTTCGTTAAATTTCAGGAGTCTGTGATAGAGAGCCTTGTTGTGGTGAAATAGGCAAGAATTCCTAGAGAAGTAGTGGTGGAGGATGTGGCTAGATTGAAAGATCGCCACTTTCCTGATCACATTCCTCCCACACCCAAAAAAGACTTTCCCGTTAACAAATTTAGTCTGTGCCCGAAAAGGTATCCGGAGGGAGACTCGACAAAGCGTGAGCTGTGTGGCTGGCTGTTTCAGGAGTTACCACACCCAAAATATTTTTTTTAACTACTGTGAGTGTAAACTGCCTGTTTTATATTTTCAGATGTTCAGTTTCACGGTTGGCATTACTCTCATGTAGTTTTGTACTTATTTATAATTAGCTAGTGGTTTATTTGTTGTTTAAAAAAAGTGATGGTGGTGTGCATAGAGTGGCGCTTGGCTGGTGGTGTGCGTGGAGTGGCGCTTGGCTGGTGGTGTGTGTGGAGTGGCGCTTGGCTGGCGGTATAGTGACTTGCTGCTGGCCACTGCAACACACTGCTAGCCAAATGCCACTCCACAGACTCCCGTCAGCTAATGGGTTTCCTGTGTCAGGCATGTGGACATATAAAAGTGATGGGCCCTTGAATGGCACTGTCTGTTGATGCGGGTGTTGTCATGTAATGCAAACTATGTCGGCCTTAAGGGATTTTAACCCTTCCTTCACCAACTGCCACTTTTTATTATCATTGAGCCCACAAATATTCACAGTTGCTATACGCAATATGCTTTTCTGTACCGTGTCGTAATCTGGAGTCTTCCCCTTAAACGGGTCCCCAAAATACCCTTTCCAAACTCTGAACCTGCGGGAAATCCACCATTTTGAACCACTACCCAGCTGTGTGCCCCCTCACAGAAACGCTCCCCCCACTATGGCTTGGCCGAGGGCCAGTGCCCTACCCCCCACCCCCACCCTAACCCACCCCCATCTCCTGCGGTGTGAGACCGCCAGACCGCTAGGTCCGTAAGATGGAAGTCGTCCCTTACCCACCACCCAGCACGCTGCATACCTGCTCTTAAAATCAAAGTTCCGTATATGCTGGGGCTTATACCCAACCCGCCATATGCCAAGTGTAAACCAGGGCCCCTCAGCAGTTACAATAAGCTGGTAATATCTTTTCCCCTAGTTTCATTCTTCAGTTTTACCCTCCACCAGTGCTCCTGTAATTCAATTGTGCCAAATATTCCCTGGCCTTAATTTCTGAAGTAAAGGTGCACACTGCCCCCTTGTATACAATCTTTAAATGAGCGAGGCTCAGAAGATATGCCTCTGTCCCTTTCTCCTGAAATGGATCAATCAATTGCCTCAGCCGCCATCATCTCTCCACTGTAGAGTGCACAAAATCTGGATGGGAAAAAAAAGATACCCCATCCACGTTTATCATTGAATCAGGGCAGGCCTTTTCAAACACTGCTTGCCACAGAAAATAGTTGCCAAAGTAAATAATAATGGCCCTGGGAGGTCTCTGGCTGTGAAAAGTTCCTTCCTCCTGTTTCTTTCTAAAGAGTGGGAACCGATGCGCTCTCTGGATCTCCACATCCCAGTTCAAACCTATTAGATCCAGAAAGGCACTTTTGAATAATTTGACTATATATGCCCTCGTGTCTTGCCCTACCGTCCCTTCCTTGATGCCCAAAATCCGGAGATTGTTACTACATCAATGATTTTCTGCATCTTTGAACTTCCATGGAATATCTGATATCTGTGATTCCTGCATAGCTGATTGTTTAACTGCTGTGGTGACTTCTGCTTCCAATACATCGGTACGAGTCTCCATTGTAGTTATGCATGCCTCAATATCAAGACAGGACTTTGCAACCTTCTTAATTGATGCCTGTAGTAGTTTATTTGCAATCTTGGTTTTCCTGTTCTCTCTTTGTGCTTGCTCGTGATGCTGCACCATTGTACGATGAATAAGCTCAAGAGAGGGACATTCTAAATGCTCTCGCTGGCCAGCCATTGGGTTTACGGGGGGTTGTCAATCTAGTCAATGTTCAGGTACATCTGTTGAGTTGCTGTGTTATCCCATAGCATTTACCCTGTTCTTTTATTCATTTTTTTCCCCATTGCCCCCCTTGCTTGCATCCCTGAGCTTGAATGTTTCAGTTTCTTCTTGCGGGTTAGCTTACTCAAGCCCCATGTGCTGGCAGCAGAGCTTTCAACAGAATCTATTTCTAGCAATGTGGTCTTGTCATCTGACACTTTCGATTGATCAGATAGTGAGAAAAAGTTCTCTTCTATCTCTGCCTGACCCGACTCCCCACCTCTCATTGACTTTGCTAAGACTGATAACATCCTTGGGTCTCTTAAAGTACCCCTCAATTCACTGCCATCACCCTCCCAACTAGTGGTAAGTCAGGTTTCTTTAACAGCTAGAATTGCATTTGCACCCCCTTTATGGTGTCATGCAATGTGTTGTGATGGATTAAATGACTTAATCCAGCTTCACCCCCCAGAGCTGCCCCCTCCACTACTACAACTTGTGGGATATCGACCTGCCAACTAACCTGCAAGGGCTTAGAGTCCCTGACCCTGAGGTCAGCCAAATCATTAAGTATCAGGGGAATGTCTGATCCTAATTTTCCCCTTGTTGTGTGGCCTCTACTACACTCATAATTATGTCCTGTGCAGTCCTGCTGTGCGCTGATATTTGGGCATCTTGCACCCCCTCATTTCCAGGCAACAGGGAAGCCAAGTACCTCATCCGTGACAGATGTTTAAACATATCAGGTATCAGTGGCCCACAGCATCATCTTGACAGCCAACGTCCTGCTGGGGTCGCCACATTTGTGGCAGCTCTTTCTCCATGGCCAGGCCGCTCTGTCCCCCCGCCCGGTGTTCCCTAATTCGGGCCATTTGAGAAAGGGGAGGTTGCTTCCAGTCCCTCATATTCGCGCCTGGGGCCGTGTTGGGCTTCCCCCGTGAATAATGAGGGGCCTTTGCCGATTTCACCATTTTCTGGGCCATATCAATCCAGCCGGATATTGCAGTTGATGTTGCGCGTCCGTTCGTGCTGCCGGGCTGCTCCATGGGTGTGCGCCGCAAGTCTGTGTGCCGGACTGGACCGGTTTTCACAGCTGCTCCAACTGCTCTGTATCCCACAGTGTCGGCAAACACAGACGCATAGGGCGACAACCACGGTGACGTCTTCCCTCATTCCAGGGGGGCCCGTAATGGAAAGCGGCAGCACTCCACAATCCAGAGGAGTGGGCTGGGTGTGAGCGTAGGTCCGAATCGACCGCTCACTCGGCCGCCATCTTGTCTCCCCATCAGAAAAAGTGATTTTTTTTTTTCAAATTGTGAGGTTTGAAAAGGATTCTTGGTAACAGAATTTGGTGCAAGCTCGCAAGTCACCACATTCTGAATTTCCCTTGGTGTCTAGTTTTCAGAAATGTCCAGGTGTGCTAAGTTTCCCTAGGTGCCGGTCGAGCTAGAGGCCAAAATCCACAGCTAGGCACTTTGCAAAAATCAAGTCAATTTTCTTTTGGAAAATGTGATGAGTCCATGTTGTGTTTCTGGGGCATTTCCTGTCTCAGGCACTAGGCCTACTCACACAAGTGAGATATCATTTTTATCGGGAGACATGGGGGAATGCTGGGTAGAAGGAACTTTGTGGCTCCTTTTAGATTCCAGAACTTTCCATCACCAAAATTTGAGGAAAACGTTTTTTTTTAACCAAATTTTGAGGTTTCCAAAGGATTCTGGCTAATAGAACCTGGTGAGAGCCCCACAAGGCACCCCATTATTGATTCCTCTAGGTGTCTACTTTCCATAAATGTATAGGTTTGCTAGGTTTCCTTAGGTGCTGGCTGAGCTTGAAGCCAAAATCCGCAGCTAGGCACTTTGCAAAAAACAGGTCAGTTTTCCTTGGGAAAATGTGATGTGTCCATGTTGTGTTTTGGAGCATTTCCTGTCGCAGGCACTAGGCCTACTCACACAAGTGAGGTATCCTTTTTATTGGAAGACCTGGGGGAACACTGGGTAGACAGAAGTTTGTTGCTCCCCTCAGATTCCAGAACTTTGCAACACCAAAATGTGAGGAAAAAGTGTTGTTTTGTCTAATTTTGAGGTTTGCAAATGATTCTGGGTAATAAAACCTGGCAAGAAAGCCACAAGTCCCTCAATTCTGAATTTCCCTAGATGTCTAGTTTAAAAAAATGTATAGGTTTGCTAGGTTTCCCTAGGTACCGGCTCAGTTAGAAGCCAAAATCCACAGCTAGCACTTTGCAAAAAACAAGTCAGTTTTCCTTGGGAAAATGTGATGTGTCCACCTTGTGTTTTGGGGGCATTTCCTCTCACAGGCACTAGGCCTACCCACACAAGTGAGGTACCATTTTTATCGGGAGACATGGGGAAACACAGAATAGCAGAACAAGTGTTATTGCCCCTCATCTTTCTCTACATTTTTTCCTTCCAAATGTAAGACAGTGTGTAAAAAAAATGACTATTTGAGAAATGCCCTGTAATTTTCATGCTAGTATGGGGACCCCGTAATTCAGAGATGTACAAGTAACCACTGCTTCTCAACACCTTATCTTGTGCCCATTTTGTAAATACAAAGATTTCCTTGCTACTTATTTTTCACTCTTTATATTTCACCAAATTAATCGCTGTATACCCGGTACACAATAAAAACCCATTGCAAGGTGCAGCTCCTTTATGGCTTTGGATACCTGGGGTTCTTGTTGAACCTACACACCCTACATATCTCTGCAACCAGAAGGGTCCACCAGACGTAAAGGTATATTGCTAATGAGAATCTGACATCGCAGGGAAAAGTTACACAGTAAAACGTGTAGAGAATTGCCGGTATAGTTCACCTCAATTTCATTATTTTTTTATTTCAGCTCTTTTTTTCTATAGTAATACCTTGTAGGATCAACACAAATGACCCCTTGCTGAATTCAAAATTGTGTCTACTTTTCAGAAATGCTTAACTGTCTGGGATCCAGCATTGATGTTACACCCATTTCTGTAAAATGCCAAAATTCTGTTGAAAAATATGGTTTTCTGATTCACATCTGCCTGTTCCTGAAAGCTGGCAAGATGGTGATTTTAGTACTGCAAACCATTTGTTGATGCCATTTTCAGGGAAAAAACCACAAGATTTCTTCTGTAGCACATTTTCCACATTTTATTTAAAAAAACAACAAATGTTCACTCTATTTTGCCTAATTTTATGGTCTCCTCCAGGGGAACCACAAACACCTCGATAAAATCTCTAGGATGTTGTAAAAAAAGGACACAAATTTGTTATGGTAAGCTTATGTGGACAATACGTTATGAGGGCCTAAGCACGAACTGTCACAAACAGCCACAAAATGGCTTTGCGCTGGAGGGCGAAAGGCCTGGCAGCTAAGGGGTTAAGAGGCACATTGAAATCAATGGGAGCCTCATTTTAACACATGATTTAAGCAGGAATTAAAAATGATGCTAGAAATGCTGCAATGGAATCTTCTAGATTCCATTGCGCCATTTTTAGCAACCCTCTAACGAGGGAACGCCCCCTCTGCATACATCATGCATATATTATGCATGATGTGGGGCAAAGTGTTTAGAAGGTGGCACCTTGTAAATACGGCGCTATGGTAGTAGCCCGTTAGCGTCACATTTGCAGCAACATGAGGCGCTAAAGGACACAAGTGCTTTAGTAAATCTGGCCCATAGCATATTACACATTTTCAGGCCTACCAGCCCTTTTAAATGTCATTTAACTGTAGAGTCAGTGGCACAAGGGTGCAGTGCTGCAAATCGTTACTAGATGTCCCTGTAGAGTCAACAGCAGAAGGTTCTGTACCACTGGTTGTGGCTAGATGTCCTTTTAGAGTCCACATCAAATGGTGCAGTGCCACTGGTGGTGGCTAGATGTCCCTGTAGAGTCAACAGCAGAAGGTGCAGTACACTGGCAGTGACTAGATGTCCCTGTAGGGTCAACAGCAGAAGGTGCAGTGCCACTGGTTTTGGTTAGGTCTCCCTGTGGAGCCAAAAGCACTCAGAGTACAGTGTGACAAACCACTGCTAGAACTTCTTCTGATGTCAGATGCTCAGAATGTCCCCCAAGCCCTGAAACGGCTGGAGAAGTACCAGGTCCTCAGTGAAATGGCTGAAATATTTAGCCAGGCTCTACACTAAACCTTTATCAGAAATAAACTGTGTTTGCACCTACTTTAAACCTTTATCAGAAATAAACTTTGTGCATTAGCAGAAGGTTCAATACCACTGGTTGTGACTAAGGTGGTCATTACAACCCTGGCGGTCGGTGTTAAAGCGGCGGTAAAAACGCCAACAGGCCGGTGAGAAAAAAATGGAATTACGACCGTGGCGGAAACTGCCAACATAGACAGCCACTTTAACACTCCGCCCGCCAGGGCGGTACGAACAAACAGCGTGGCGGTAACCGCCAACAGACAGGTGGAGGACAATGTACCGCCCACAGAATTACAACAGTCCAATCCCCCACCTTTTCCGGGGCGGATTCACCGCAAACAAAAACACGGCGGAAACAGGACTTGGAAGGGGAAACGCTCACCTCTACACACCCCACGAGGAACCAGGATGCCATGGAACCCGAGCTCCAGATTCTTCCAGCCTTTATCTTCCTGCTCCTCTACCAGGGGCACGAACGCCGGTGGCGAAGACCACGGTGAGTACTGCACCTATGACACAGGGGAGGGAGGAGGGGAAAAACAGTGACACACACACACGCAACATGCAAAACCCCCACCCCCACCTTCACCCACGACAACACACACACTAATACATCATGATAGATTACAGTTACAACCCCCAAACCCCCCAGAAGAATGCAAGGACAAAAGGAAATGAGTTGAATGATTGTAATATATTCAAATACAGTATTCAAAAATATATACATATATAAAGATATGTACACTATAAACAAATATGTACACCAAGAATACAAGTCCAAGGTATTCCACTCTCATAGTCCATGGACCACTCTACCCCAAAGGCATGGGCGAGGCCCACACAAGATACCCGAACAAGACGGAGAGAACAATGCTGGGGCATCAGATAGAAAAAAAACAGGCACCTCAGGGGGAAGGGGGGGGGGGGGGCACCTCAGCCGGATGAGTGCACAACGCCAGATCCACGAGGGGGCTCCATGCCTATTGATGTATCCTGGGGAGTGCAAAGCCACAGTCTCTCAAGTCTCTACAGTGGGTGGTTTGCCCACTGTTCAATCCTAGGGAGTGCAAAGCCACAGTCTCTCAAGTCTCTACAGTGGATGGTTTGCCCACTTTTCAATCCTGGGGAGTGCAAAGCCACAGTCTCTCAAGTCTCTACAGTGGGTGGTTTGCCCACTGTTCAATCCTGGGGAGTGCAAAGCCACAGTCTCTCAAGTCTCTACACTGGGTGGTTTGCCCACTGTTTAATCCTGGATTAGTGCAAAGTCACAGTCTCTCAAGTCTCTACAGTGGGTGGTTTGCGCACTGTTCAATCCTGGGGAGTGCAAAGCCACAGTCTCTCAATTCTCTACAGTGGGTGGTTTGCCCACTGTTCAATCCTGGGGAGTGCAAAGCCACAGTCTCTCAAGTGGATAACAGTCTCCACTGGTTCTGGATAGGGCTTTGTGCCCAGAATGTTTCATCCTGCCAAGGACAGAGGTAGTGGATGGGATACTTCACTGGTTCTGGAGGGGGCTTTGTGCCCAGAGTGCTTCATCCTGCCTAGGACAGAGGTAGTGGATGGGATACTCCACTGGTTCTGGAGGGGGCTTTGTGCCCAGAGTGCTTCATCCTGCCAAGGACTGAGGTAGTGGATGGGATACTCCACTGGTTCTGGAGGGGGCTTTGTGCCCAGAGTGCTTCATCCTGCCAAGGACAGAGGTAGTGGATGCCTTTCTCCACTGGTTCTGGAGGGGGCTTTTTGCCCAGAGTGCTTCATCCTGCCTCACGGCGGCCTCAGTAGCGTCAGAAACTTTGGCGCTCACTGGCCTGCGGTGCTTGTTGCGGCGGTGTCCTGGGCAGCAGTGCTTGTTGCGGCGGTGTCCTGCCCAGCGGTGCTGGTGGCAGCGGTGTCCTGGGCAGCGGTGCTGGAGGCGGCGGCGTCCTGGGCAGCGGTGCTTGTTGCGGCGGTGTCCTGGGCAGCGTGGCTAGTGGCGGCGGTGTCCTGGGCTGCGGTGCTGGTGGCGGCGGTGTCCTGGGCAGTGGGGCTGGTGGCCCACCTCCCTCACCCAGACACCTACAATGTGCGCTGAATCAGCAGAATGAGAGTGTACTCATCCCCTTGTCGCTGCTGTGATGCCCTCAAGTGCCCATCCAACTCCGTGTACGCCACCGCCAGGATCCGGAACATCAGGGGGGTCATGGTGTGACAGGCACCCCTCCAACGTTGGGAGGCCATTCCCAGCTGGGCCTCCGCCATCTTCTTGCTCCAGCGGCGAATGTCCTCCTATCTTTTCTGGCAGTGGGTGCTCCGTCTGTGGTAGACCCCCAGGGTCCGGACTTCCTTGGCGATGGCACACCAAGGGCCATATTTATACTTTTTGACGCAAAACTGCGCTAACGCAGTTTTGCGTCAAAAAAATTAGCGCCGGCTAACGCCATTCTGAAGCGCCATGCGGGCGCCGTATTTATTCAATGACGTTAGCCGGCGTTAGCCGCCGGCGCTGCCTGGTGTGCGTGAAAAAAAACGACGTACACCAGGCAGCGCCGGCGTAGGGGGATATGGAGCTTGGGTGCCAAAAAATGGGGCAAGTCAGGCTGAGGCAAATTTTTCGCCTCAACCCCATTTGCGCCATTTTTTTCGACTCCCAACCCCCATTGAAATGATTCCTGTCTTAGCAAAGACAGGAGTCATGCCCCCTTGCCCAATGGCCATGCCCAGGGGACTTATGTCCCCTGGGCATGGTCATTGGGCATAGTGGCATGTAGGGGGGCACAAATCAGGCCCCCCTATGCCACAAAAAAATAAAAATAAAAAACTTACCTGAACTTAGCTTAATGTCCCTGGGATGGGTCCCTCCAGCCTTGGGTGTCCTCCTGGGGTGGGCAAGGGTGGCAGGGGGTGTCCCTGGGGGCTTGGTAGGGCACCTCTGGGCTCCTTCCGAGCCCACAGGTCCCTTAACGCCTGCCCTGACCAGGTGCTAAAAAACGGCGCAAAAGCGGCCGGACGTCATTTTTTTTGACCCACCCACTCCCGGCCGTGAATTTTGCCCGGGAGTGTAAATACGGCACACATGCCTCGGAGTCAATTTTTTAGACGGGAACGCCTACCTTGCATATCATTAACGCAAAGTAGGTGTCCACGCAAAAAAATGACGCAAACTCCATGGACTTTGGCGCTAGACGCGTCTAACGCCAAAGTATAAATATGGAGTTAGTTTTGCGTCGGAATTGCGTCAAAAAAAACGACGCAATTCCGGCGCAAACAGAGTATAAATATGCCCCCAAATGTCCTTTTTCTGGTGGGTGCTGACCTACAGGAATAGTACAGGGGAAAGGAGAAGATATTACCGTCCGCACCGTCACAGTCATTGGCCCCCATCCCTACCCTTGCCATGACGCACATGCACTCACCGTCGTTTCATGCACGCCTCATTCTCACCCCCCCTATCTTTCATCCACACCACTCCACACAGGCATTGCCCATACAGCATGCTCACATTGTACTTACCTGTTTGTCTTGAGGACGTTAGAGGAGCGTGTACTTGGGGAGGACCCCATCCACTAGTTTCTCCAACTCCTCCGTGCTGAAGGCAGGGACCCTTTCCCCAAACACACAAGCCATTGTCTCTTCCAGGCTGAGGTCACAGAAGCACTTGCAGTGTAGGTCCTCTCCTGTCGAAGATCAGGTATCAAGTGATTGAACAGCGAGAAAATGGTGGTCACGTACGCGGCAGTGTGTATCGTCACCACCGGCGTACATTATCATTGGCTCCTGGGACCCATAGGGTCCAATGTTAACCAAGCGCAGTTACCTCATACCCCCTTGTCCAACTTTACAGGTCAGGCAACCGCCATTTCACGGGCCCAAATGGCATTATTTTGGACTGCGTCACACATATCTACGCCTTGCTTAAACACTAATACAGGCATATGTCGATTTGCTAATATTTTCCGATTAAGCTGTGTTTACGTACCTCAGAGTTGGTTGACTCTCTGCTCGCTGTTCTCCTCCATAGGCACCATCCGCTGGGGCATGTGAGGAGATGGCGGCATCCTCCGGTGTACAGACCGCTGGTGGACCTGTCGACAATGGAGGAGCGATATGTGATCATCACCTACAGACTTGATCGTACCACAATCCTGGAACTGTGTGCCCAGTTGGAGCCAGACCTGATGTCAGCTATCAGCCATCCCACAGGAATCCCCCCTCAAGTGCAGGTGCTGTCCGTACTTCATTTCCTAGGAAGTGGGTCTTTTCAAAGTACAGTGGCCATAGCATCAGGGATGTCCCAACCTATGTTTTCCAATGTGTTGTCCAGAGTGTTGTCTGCCCTGCTGAAACACATGCGGAGCTACATCGTTTTCCCTCAGGTGGAGGATTTGCCTACAGTGAAAGGTGATTTCTATGCCCTGGGACATATCCCCAACATCATAGGTGCCATTGATGGGGCACATGTGGCCTTGGTCCCCACTGCAAGAGTGAAAAGGTGTACAGAAACCGGAAGAGTTACCATTCGATGAAGGTGCAGATGGTGTGTTTGGCAGACCAGTACATCTCCCATGTGAATGCCAAATTTCCTGGCTCAGTGCATGACGCTTATATTCTACAAAATAGCAGCATCCCTTATGTGACGGGGCAACTCCAGAGGCACCGTGTGTGGCTATTAGGTGAGGACATGGACCCAATACAGTGTGACTAGGTGTCTGGGTCTGGGGATGTCCCTATGAGTTAGTGTGCGTCTAACAGTTGTCCCTCGACATTTGCAGGTGACTCTGGTTACCCCAACCTGTCCTGGCTACTGACCCCAGTGAGGAATCCCAGGACAAGGGCAGAGGAACGCTACAGTGAGGCCCATGGGCGAACTAGGAGGATTATAGAGCGGACCTTCGGCCTCCTGAAGGCCAGGTTCCAGTGCCTCCATATGACAGGTGGTTCCTTATTCTACTCACCAAAGAAGGTGTGCCAGATCATCGTGGCCTGCTGTATGCTTTAAATTTATAGAAAGATCCCCACCGGGAAAGCTAAACCAGTCACAACTCGCTCACACAGACAATGAATCTCTCTATTGATCAGCTTAAAATCAAAGGAATCGAAGGTAAGTATTTAATAAAATTCCGAACAAAATCCCAGATCATACAATAACAAGACAATCACATAAGTATTAAAACATCAATGACATAAAATCATCATCAAGTAAAATTCAATAAAAGGGAAACAAACAAAAGACATATTCAATCGTCTGTAAAATGGAACTGTCCCGATATTGATAGGAATCGGCCTATTGATAATAATCAGTACTCTTTATTCGATAAAAAGCCTCCTTCTATGGGTCCAGTAAAGATAAAGTGTTGACGCGTTTCGGTGGGCTTCCAGACCTTTTTCACCACCTTCTTCAGGACTAAATATTGTGCTCCCCAAAATTGTTCATTAAGACCTCAAAAAAGCCAGAACACAACATCCACACTGATACATATAGATACTTTCCTTAACATCCACCGTCTTTATGGATTGTATTTCATGGAGTCCAAATGTATATAGAAAAGATAGGTCAGAACCAAATATTAATCAACTGGTTCAAGCCTCAATTCTCAAAGTCGGCGTTCTTATTTTTGTTTTTATTTTGACGCTAAACTTTTTTAAAAGCCGCTGTATGCCTCACAACTTGGCTTTTCTGCAGGAGGATGGTCCAGATGGAGGTGTTGTGGCAGCTGTAGAGCCTGTGGACAGTGAAGACGAGGAAGCAGAAGAAGAGGACATAGACAACAGGAACACGGTGATCCTACAATACTTCCAGTGAGACACAGGTAAGAAGACAACATTGCCTGCTACATCTGATTTAATTCTACTACCTCTCATCTGTCTGTCATTTTCACCCAGTGTATAGTCATTGAGTTGTTACTTTCTCTTACGATTTTACAGATGTGTGGCATCTGCTTTGTTTCCGCATGGACTAGAGCTGTTTGACATAGGTATGTTGAAATTACATTTGATATAGCTTTTTGCCACTGTTATTGCTAACACACGTTTTTGAAAGCACAGACAGACTACAAATTGTTTTGTGATTTAAGGGTGTTTATTTAAGTGATCAATAGTGGAGGGGGTTGTAAAATGGTCAGGGGTGATGGTGGAGGAATGTCCATGGCAGAGTCCAGTCTATTAGTCTCACAGGTGCATTGTCCAAAGGGGTATAGGATGTGGAGCTGGGGCAGTTTAAGGATGGACAGTGTGACAAAGTGGGACAGAAGGATGACAATCAGGGTGGTCTCATTTCTTGGCGGGGGTCTTGCCATTGTTCTCTGTCTTTGTCCTGGATCTCAGGGACCGCTTGTGGGGTGGTTCTCCATCTGCAGGGGGTGGGGTGCTGGTGTGGTGGTCCTGTGGCGGTGCCTTCTGTCCATTAGCACCAGCGGAGGTGGTGGACAGTTCATCGTTCAGGCTAGTGTCAGGGGCCCCTCGTTGTGCCACAGTGTCCCTCCTGGTGTTGACGAGTTCCTTCAGCACCCCTACAGTGGTGCCCAGGGTGGAATTGATGGATTTGAGTTCCTCCCTGAAGCCCAAATACTGTTCCTCCTGCAGCAGCTGGGTCTCCTGAAACTTGGCCAGTACCGTTGCCATTGTCTCCTGGGAATGGTGGTAGGCTTCCATTCTGTTGGAGAGGGCCTCGTGGAGAGTGGGTTCCCTGGGCCTGTCCTTCCCCCTGTCGCACAGCAGCCCTCCCAGTTCCCCTGTGTTCCTGGGCCTCTGTCCCCTGAACCGTGTGCCCACTACCACTGCCCCCAGGTCCCCGGTGTTGTTGGGGTGGTGGATTAGCCTGGGTTCCCTGTAGTGGTGGACACAGTGCTGATTGACGTGTCCTGGGGACAGAGGTATGGGCCCGCTGGGTGGGTGCTGTGCTGGTGTTTCCAGAGGGGGGAAGCTCTGTAGTGGCCTGTGCCAGTGTGAGGGGAACAGACTGTCCCGAGGTCCCAGATGGGCCGGGCTGGTCATCTTGATCCAGTTGGACAGAGCTGCTGTCATCACTGTGGGCCCCCTCTGTGGGTGGAGTGGACATATCTGGACCCTCCTGTCCGGTGACGTTGGGTAGGGGTCCTGCAGGGGTGTAAAGGCATGATTATTGCATCTGTGTGTGCCATGGTGTGCAATGGGTGAGTGGCCATGTACCCCAGTGCTTGCATTCCTGTGTGGGACTTTGTGTGATAATGGTTTAGGGGGGTGTATGGGTATGTGCAGTGGCCATGCTTTGGTGATGGGTGTCCATGCTTTGGTGTTATATGCAGGGCTTGGGTTTGGGATGTGTGGTTTGTGATATTGGGACATACGTGAGGAGTTGGAGTGATGGGGGTGAGGTGGGGGTATGTGATAGCATTCAGGTAGGGTGGGGGATGAAGTAGTTAAAGATTTGACTTACCAAAGTCCATTCCTCCAGCTACTCCTGCGAGGCCCTCAGGATGCAGTATAGCGAAGACCTTCTCCCCCTATGTAGTGAGTTCTGGGGGAGGAAGTGGGGATCTGCCGCCAGTCCTCTGAACTGCAAGGTGGTGCCTTGAGACCACGGAACGCACCTTCCCCCGTAGGTCATTCCACCTCTTCCTGATGTCATCCCTAGTTCTTGGGTGCTGTCCCACTGCATTGGCCCTGTCCACGATTCTTCACCATAGCTCCATCTTCCTAGCTATGGTGGTGTGCTGCACCTGTGATCCGAATAGCTGTGGCTCTACCCGGATGATTTCCTCCACCATGACCCTGAGCTCCTCCTCAGAGAACCTGGGTGTCTTTGCGTGGCCATGGGGTGGTGTGTGTGATGTGTGGGGTGGTGTGTGTTGTGATGTGTGGGGTGATGTTTAGAGGTGTGTTGTGTGAGGTGCTTGGATGTTGTGTGAGTGATGGTGTTGAGTGCCTGTGGATGCTAGTTTGTAGATGGTGGTGTCTCTCTCTGGCCTTCAGTCGCAATTGTTGACGTAAGGGTTTGTGGGTGATGTGGGTGTGTGTTATATATTGTATTGGGTGTGTGGGAGTGGTGTGTGTATGCGTATCAGGTGTGTGTATTTGGAATTGTCCAATGTGGTAGTGTTTTGTAAGTGTGTGTGTATTTTGAGCGCAGCGGCGTGTACCGCCAATGGAATACCGCGGTTGAAAGACCGCTGCGTGGATTTGTGGGTCGTCATAGTGTGGGTGTATTTCTGTTGCCATGACGGTGGAGGTTTTGTTATCACAAGTTTATTACTGACCTTTGGTGTGGCGGACTTGTGTTGGTGTCTGGATTTTGGCGGATTCCGAGCTGTGGGTCATAATGATCGTGGCGGAATTTCACAGCCGCTGTGGTGTGTTGGCGGTTTACTGCACGGTGGTAAGCGGCTTTTAGCGCCAATGTTGTAATGACCCCCTAAATGTTCCTGTGGATCCAACTGCGTTAGAAGTGCCTTCAGGCAATTATCATCCTCCAGTCCTTGGAGAACATAGTGCACTACACATTTGGAGGCCAAGCAAGGCTATCAGAATATTATTATAAACAAGGCCCTTAGAACACAAACTCTTCTCAGTTGTAAAAACAAAAGCTCCAGCTATAATATATATATAAAAAAAACTTAAATATGCATTGAAATGTGGAAAAGATTATGATTGAATTGTTGGGGCATACCTCACCTAGTGTGACCCACAAGATGTCCTGGACAGAAAGAGCACACCATTCTCAATGTTTTGGTGGTGATCCCATTGCCTTAGGGCCACTACAGTCTGAGATATGGCCAAAATGTGTTGCAAAGAGAATGCCTGCAAAGCATCATGGGATGAGTTTCCGTGCACACATTAAACCTTTATCAGAAATAAACTGTGTTTGTGTATTAGCAAAAAGTACATTACTGTTTAGCGGAAGGTGCATCACCACTGGTCTAGGCTGGATGTCCCTGTGGAGCCAACTGAATTAGTAGTGCCTTGGGGCAATTATCATCCTTCACCTCTTTGAGAGCATAATGCATTACACATTTGCAGACAGAGCAAGGCTGTTATAATAATATTACAAAAAAGGCCCTTAGAACATAAACTCCTCTCAGCTGTAAAAACTAAGGTTCCAGCTATAAAAGAGCTTAAATACGCATTGAATGGTGGAAGAGATTATGATTTTTGGGCCCCCTCTAACCTAGTATGAGCCACAAAATGTCCTAGACAAAAAAAACACATTATTGTGAATGCTTTGGTGGTGGTCCCATTGCCCTAGAACCACCACATCCTGAATTAAGGCCATACATATCTTTTCAAAAGAAAGCCTGCAAAACAATGAATATTATTACAAACAAAGCCCTTGTAAAAAAAAAAAAAAAAAAAAAAATCCTCTTAACTCTACAAAAACAAAAGCTCCAACTATTTAAAAAAAAAACAATATATGCATTGGATGGTGAAAGAGGTTATAACGTTTGTACCCCCTCTAACCTAATGTGACACACAAGATATCCTGGATATAAAGAGCACATCATGCTGAATGTTTTGGTGGTGGCCATTGCCCTAGGACCACCAGAGGCTGAGTTATGGCCACCAATGTGTTGTGAAAGGAATACCTTTAAGGGGTGAGTTTCCATGCATACATTAAACCTTTATCTGAAATAAACTGTGTTAGTGCATTAGCAGAAGATTCAGTACCACTGGTGGTGACTAGATGTCCCTGTGGAGCCTAATGAGTTAGTAGTGCCTTTGGGCAATTATCAACCTTCAGCCCTTGAAAATCATAGAGCATTACACATTTGCAGGCTGAGCAAAGCTGTCAGAAACGTATTACAAACAAGGCCCTTAAAACACAAAGCTCTCGCACTTGTAGAACAAAAAAAAGTTTCAGCTAGTTATGATTTTTGCCCCTCCTCTAGCTTAGTATTACCCACAGGATGGACAGAAAGAGCACAGCATTCTGAATGTTTTTGTGGTGGTCCCATTGCCCTCCACCACAGGCTGAGTTATGGGCAAACATGCGTTGTAAAAGGAAAGCATTATGGGGTGAGTTTCCCCGAGTTCCCCGGACATTGTACTATCAGCTCTCCCTTTGAGTGGGGAGAGACCCTGTTGAGCACTCATTCCTGGGTCGATTTCTTGCTATTTAAAGCTACAAACAAATGTACAAAACACACTCACAACACAAATACTTGTAATTACTGTTATATGTAAAGTAAGGACTGACTGAAGGGCAAACGCAGAAAATGAACCGTGTGCGTGAACACGAGTGCTTACTGACAAACACGAGCGGCAGGAAACAAGGAAAAATAGTCCTTCCAAGCAACAGAAAAACATTCCAGGTGTAATTAAACTGTATTTGGCCAGTGCTTCTCAGCCAAGTACAGAAAGTGATGTATTGGCTCCCAAACTAGTTAGGAGGCAGCAAAACAAGTGCGACACTGCCTTGAACCTATGGTAAGGTGCAGGCAGCGGTAGGCAGGAGCAAAGTACTATACTCCATCCAACAGGTTTTGCAGACAGCACATGTGCACTATTTAGGCTTGACCTAAAAATATGTTGTAGAATGACCTGTTTTTGCCATTTACCCAAATTTTCTTGGGGAGAGGGTATAACGCCCCCTTCCCCCCTCCCCAAGTTACCCAAATTTTCTAAGGGGGGGTATAACGGCACCTGCCCCCCCAAAGTCCCATTGTAGTGGTCAGGCTCCCTCGGCATCCTGTGGGGGTTGGTCTGACAAAATTTGCCAGGGCTGCTTTGGTTTCCCAGTCTGGCCCTCCCACGGCTGATTAAGCAGCAACATCAAAGTGCCAGTAAAAGGTTAGCACCTCTTTTTGCTCATGTACAAGTCAAAATCCAGCAGACCCTTTCCACCTTAGGGAAAGAGTAATTTGCTCCTAATAGCGCAAATATGGCTACCCCTGATGAAGGCACCGTAAAGTAGTCTCTCGGGTGAATTTGCCTTGCTATAGTACAATTTTATACAGTTTTAAGTAAAAGTCCCGAGTCTCGTTGCTTGAAAGGAAGATTGCTTTTTTTCTCAGTGTGTGTGAATCTGTGTGGCTTTGCTTGTGGCATTTAGGGACAAGGAATTACAAAGAGATTTACAGATTGCTGATCCTGTTTCCAAAAAAGACAGCAGACCGTAGACTTTTTCATTCCCCAGAAGATGGAGATAAGCTACCTTATTAAAGAAGACTTGTTTTAGTGCTGCCAATACAGAGTACCACGACGTAGATGATAACAACGTATGCATTTTAAAGACGTCAGCTACAGTTTCCTTTCATTTATTTTCTCTGAATAAAAAATATCATGCAATTAAGTTCTTTAAATTTTTCATGTTCGCTACAAAGGATCAGAGAATGTCAAAGTGTGTTTGAGTTAGCACCGTTTCCTAACCCACACAAATCGGGGTACTATTATACATATCAAATAAATGTCATCTTGCATAATCTTTTAATCTGTGGAGACCTTCTCCTGTTGGATTTCACCCTTTGTAGGGAATGGAGGGATATAAGGAAGTACCCGAAGCCGTATCTCGAACAATGTGTGTCTGGGCAAAGAACTGTTGTTTGCACTCCTTTGTTCCTCTGTTTGCACATGTGCAGCCGCGTTTACTGTGATTAACTTGAATAATTATCCATATGTCCATTTGCCCTCAATCTGTGATTCGTGCAGATTAGCATGATACATTTTTCAATAGCTATTTCCCTTTTTATGTAGTTATTCTTAACCTGAGAACATGGCATACATTTTTTTGCCACTAACGTACAACAGTGCTTTTCAGAAAAGTTAAATCATAGCTGTGCGCTAGGTGCTCAGGAAACATGTGTACATTGCAGCAGAATTTCAGTTTTTAATAGTACATGTTAAAAAATACCACAAAGAGAAGTCAGTCACAATTTTAAATCCATAGGTCTGTTATAGGATTATGGATACCTGGTAAGAAATTGAACCAAGCATAAATAAATTAACTAAAAAATACGAAATTCAGAGAAAATGTGGAAGTGAGTGGGTACTGTATTAGTGCTACTTTGAAACGAGCAGGTAAATCAACAGCAGGTCGCAGACAATGACAGAGTGTATTAAAGGTCAAAGACTGAATATATTGAACATTTTTCTCATATTGCACAGTCTCCTGACACCTGATATTTATTCAAGACTACATAGGTTTAGCTGCTTATGCATTGCTCAGGTAAATTCAGCTTGAATGTGTGACCTGGAGCCACCTTGATGTGTTCAAGGCAGGAGTGATCTTTATGTTGTGTTTCCAAAAACGTGTGCCTGGTGTTAGAGTATACCAACTTGCTAGGCCTAAACCTTCCCTTTTCTTACATGTCAGACACCTCTAAGGTAGGCCCTAGGTAGCCCCAAGGGCAGGGTGCAGTGTATGGTTAAGGTAGGACCTATAGTAATGTGTTTTATATGTCCTGACAGTGAAATATTGCTAAATTCGTTTTTCACTGTTGCAAGGCCTGTCCCTCTCATAGGTTAACATGGGGGCTACCTTTAAATATGATTAAAGAGTAGATTACCTTTGGGAGCGATGGACGTGTGGAGTTTGGGGTCTCCGAGCTCACAATTTAAAAATACATCTTTTAGTAAAGTTGATTTTAAGATTGTGTGTTTGAAAATGCCACTTTTAGAAAGTGAGCATTTTCTGGCTTATACCATTTCTGTGACTCTGCCTGTTTGTGGATTCCCTGTCTGGGTCAGTTTGACAGTTGGGCTGGTTGCACCTCACACTAGACAGTGACACAAAAGGAGCTGGGGTGTAGCCTGCATATCCTGATGAGCCATCTGTGCAAGGAGGGAGGGAAGGAGTGCTCACGCACACCTGAAAGAGCTGTGCCTGCCCTCACACAATGCAGTCTCCAACCCCCTGGTGAGTGTCTGGTGCCTGGCCTCGGCAAGGCAGGATTTCACATTCAAAAGAGACTTTAGTTTGAAGTAGGCCTACTTCAAAGGAGAAATTGGGTATAAGAAGGGCACCCAAAACCACAGACTTTAGAAACACTTCTGGAAACAAGAGGAACCTCTGCCTGGGCAAGAGCTGAATAGCTGAGGAAGAAGAGCCGCGCTGCTTGTGACTGTGCTTTGTGGAGCTATCCTGCAGTCCCTGCTTCTGCCAGAATAAGAGGGCAAAGATTGGACTTTGTGTGCCTTCCATCTTGAGAAGAAATCTCCAAGGGCTTTATTTAGAGCTTGCCTCCTGTTGTTTGAAGTCTCAGGGACAGCAAAGACTTCTCTCTGCCAGCACCTGGAGTCTCTGGAGAGACTCCTACTCTAACAAGTGGTGCCCTATCCAGTCCCTGGGCTCTTGGAAAGAAAGCTGGTGGAAATTCAAGCGGTCCATGGGGAGGACAATTTAGGCACACAGCGAGCGCCCACCTTTGATGTATGTCTGACTATAAGGGGACACTCCCTCTCCTGGACACCAGAGGCCAGTAGCCTCTAGGGATAGGGCCCCCGCCCAGGTAGTTTCCTGGCACGGTAGGCCCTGTATATTATACCTTCACCGCACTTATTCATAAACATAGCATGAGTAACAGGGATCCTTCACCCTGATGAATGCCCCAAGACTTTCCAGAGCTCATTACTGAGGACAGAAACATGTCGGCTCTTTCCTCCTAGCTAGGTGACCCTGTGAGTCCTTGTTCTCACAAAGGTGTCCCAATCTCCTCTTTTTTAACCACACCAGACAGAACCTTCTATTAAATACTCACACAGGTATCTGTTTAGGTGTTTTTACCCCCTAGTATAGCTGGATCCCTCTATTTCCAGAACCAGAATTAATTTACGCACTCCCTCCTGTTCTTTTAACAGCGAGGTTGAGTCCACCCAGGTGGCACTGTCCTACCTGGGTGGGGCTAGGTGGTCATATGATGAAGCATGACACTATATAGTGTGTGAGACCACCTAGTCCGTAAAGGAAACTCCCCCGTTTCTTTCTCCCCCCCTCTGTTGCTGCAGCACCACAGCCAACCGATACCCCAACCCCAATTAAGGGCCACGAGGAATTTGGTGTTACAATTGATGCACCATTGATCTATCCCTCGTTACATTTTTAAGAACCCCGTACTCCTTGTTGTGTTTCTGTAGTTGTCTTGGGAGCTGAGTATGGTTGTGTTCTGCCTTTGTTTTTCCCTTTTCTCCCATGTACTCTCTCATTGTGAATTGTGAGACTCTTACTCTGCCCTGTAGTGCCCATCCAGTTCCTGTGACCCTGAAAGGAGAAGCTGCAGCGTAAAGACAAGGAGATCCACGCACAGAGCGCCGTGAGGGGAAAAGATCGACGCAACTCTGATCTGCGGCTGAAGAAACAGCGTGCCGCCGGCTCCGCAGCTGAAAATCGCCACTCAGCAGAAACGCGACTGAAGAATCGATGCACGGAGCAGGAGAAACGACGTGCAGTATCGCTGACAGAGGCTGGGAGATCACAAACCGCGCTGCAGGGTTTTCGGATCATCGTGCGGCTGGATTTCCGACTCAAGTACCGCTGGGCGTGCAAAAACAACACAAGGCCTGCTCGGACCCAAGAGTGCTGACTGGGTTGATGCACAGCTCTCCTGCAGAGAGAAGAAATGACTCCCCGACCCGGCGAAAGGAGAAACGATGCAAGGTCCCGCTCGTGAGTTGAATCAACGCATCGCAAGCCCTTTTTGACACACACTCGCCCGTGCAGGGTTATTTTTGACGCACCCAAGGTACTTTTTCATGCTAACAGTGTTAGTGTGTGTTTAAAACTACGTAAAGACTCTTTTTGCATTTTTATTAATAACTTGACTTGTGTATTGTGGATTTTTGTTTTGGTCTTGTTTTTTTTAGATAACTATTTCCTATTTTTCTAAACTGGTGTTGTGTCATTTTGTAGTGTTTTAATTAAGTTACTGTGTGTGTTGGTACAAATACTTTACACCTAGCACTCTGAAGTTAAGCCTACTACTCTGCCAAACTATCAAGGGGGTAAGCAGAGGTTAGCTGAGGGTGGTCTCTTTTACACGGACTAGAGTGAGGGTCCTTGCTTGAACAGGGAGTAACCTGACTGTCAACCAAAGACCCAACACCGGGGAACTCATGTACGCCCGCCAAAGATCTGGAACTAATTTCCTGTTTTTTTAAATTATACTGTGTCATACAGCGCAGCATTACAAATGAATACTTATGCGGTTCCACAGTTTTGGTCAGTCAGATCTAGATTCGGTTGAGTTAAAAGTCACTTTTATATATCTCAAGGCCCAAAGAACCATATGTACAAACCATTTTTGATGCTGTAAATGGCCTTTTCTGATCGCAAAAATGCTTTTACGAAAACGATTCCGTATCACGTTACAGAATCGAAATTTGAGTCTGCGATTCATTATTTGGATGGGGCGTGTTTAGGGTGTCCCTTCCAAATACCGCATCTAAATGGGCTGTATGAATGTTTTGAGACTGAATTACAGTAAAAAAAAATAATATTTTAATGAATCCCATGGACCACTGCCTACTCTTAACAAGCATTTGAAATGCAACAGGTCTCTCATTTGTGAGAGTTAGAGCTATTGGCATTGTAAACGACAATGGCTCATATTTAAACATTTTTAGTGCTGCATTTGTGTCATTTTTTTTTATGCAAAATTGGTGCAAACGTACAAAATACAATTGTATTTTGTAAGTTTGCGCTGCTTTTGCATCAAAAAGCGGCGCAAATGCGGCGCTAAAAAAAGTATAAACATGGACCAATGTCTTTTACCTATGTGTTCTGGTTCGTAGTCTAGTGAATGTATGCCAAGTGCCACACCAACCCTCCCAGGCCTGTTGCTGCAGGAGAGAGTACACAACAAGGCTGTCATCTTTGGAGTGTTTTTGCCTCATTCCTTCATACTGACTTTGATATCATACCCAGGAGGTCAGAGAGTGATGAGGAAGCGCTCTGCACCTGTGACAGCGATTGTAGGGGGTATTCAAGGCGGGGCCCTCTTCAAACAGGAAGCACTGCTATTTGAGCACTTTTTTGGACAGCGCTTCTGGAAGTGACATCTGCATGGTCGCAGTAGCTGTGAGGGGACTGTCAAAGCCATGGCACCGCTGAATTCTAAGAGGAAGAAGTGATGGAGTTTATACCACTTTTGTGCCCTATGACACTCTGCTCCTCTCACTGTGGCACCCTTGTGTTAGCTTCTTTGCTCCACAGGGTTAGGAAAATGGCTGCCTCTACTAACTGAACTCTATTTGAAGAGGCACAATTTACATCCAAAAGCTAGATGTTTTTGCCATCAAGCTTGAGGCCGTGAAGTGTTTGGGTCTGAAGTCATGGCTCCTATTCCATTATTTTGGAGACAATACCTTTCGTCCTCTTCTTGCCTAGAACTACCCTATGTGCTTGATTGGTGACCCTTTGGATGTTATCAAAAGCACACGCTTTATTCTAGTGCTAAGCTCTACTCAAGTTAGTTGGGTAATGCACCGACAGGAGAGGTCTTGACAGAATGAAACTTTCACAGGTTACAATCCTGACATAGCTTTTTCACCTCTTTATCCCTGCAAGGTCGATGCAAATGAATGTTAGCGATTTTGTTGCGAATGGCACCTGCTTTGCAGCTCTATAAAATGGCAGAGCCTGTATTACCAAGCGCTATTTTTTTTTTAAAAAGAGTTATTACCAGACTGCCGCAACACACACCAGACAAAGAACCCTAGGGGAGAGGATGTGACGTAAGGGCCAGAGCTGCCGACCTTGGAGCTAGGGAACACAGTTCAAGTCTCTGCACCAGCTCAACATCCTGTGATTCTAGGCAAATCACTTAATCTCCCCTTGCTACCAAAAATGAATGTGTCCTTGTGTAATGTAACCGGTGCTCATGTAAAGCGCTGTAATACCTTTGTGTTGAGTTTGTACTATATAAAACTGCAAACAAAATAATTAAATTAAGCACTCCAATACCTTTGTGTCGCGTTTCGCGCTACATAAAACTGCAAAAAAATAAATAAATAAAGACCTTGCAGACATTGGAAAGAAACAGCAAGATGCACGAAAGCAAGGAAGAGGAAGAAACAACATACGGCCACGCAGCGTGAAGCAGTGATACAAAAGAAAAAAATTGTGCACCACACTAAGGTATCTCATCAATCATGCAATAATCCATATCACAAGGGTCAGTCTCCAAGGCAGTAACAAATTGGCCTGAGGGCGGGACAAAGGTAAAGCATTTACAATTGCCTCAAGGGATTTTAGAAAGGCAGGCCCAGGAACAAATGAAAGTGATGGGCGTGGGATGGGTGTAGTTAAAGCCCACAGAATAGATTACAACATGTCGAGTAGAGCAGCGCTTGCGTGCTGCTATGCTCAACCTAAAAATGAAACTTCAAGATTTAATTTTTTTTTTTAAATACATCCTGTTTTACTTTAAGGAAAATGGGCAGGATTAAAAAAAAAGATTGCTTTATTAAAAAGCAATCACTGACATGGTGGTCTGTTGACCTCCGCTGGCCACCAACCCTGTGAATTTTGCAATTCCCAGTGGGTCATAAACTGAGTCTTACCTCATTAATATTCATCAGGTAGTTCTCATTGCAACCCACTGAAAATCGCAGAAAGTGTAAAACACACTTTTGTACATTAGTGTTTGTAATTACCAAATAGCGAATCGCAAAAATTTGCCAGTTGGTAATCACAAACACTAAGTTTCGTACATCTGACCTTATATCCACTGGTTCAATAAATAGAAAATATAACTTCTACATGTTCGATAGTTCAATTAAAGATAACCACTTGTCCCACTCTCCCCAGAGTATTTATTTTACATGCAACTTTGAGTAAAGCCTTAGAGTAACACCAGCGCCCTTAACTTTCCCAACGGCTTCCTCAAAATCACCTGTGCTTGAGTAAACAACGATTGGTTAGCACTGGTCAAAGATTTTTAGCACTTTTAGATCTAGCCTAGAGTATTCTTTATTTGTTTTTAACGAGCTCTATTTATACATATCTAGAGGTCTTTGCATCCTCAGTAACAGCCTTTTTTTCTATTCATATGTGCACTTCAGTTGCAATGCTGCTTGATTAATATTATACTTTATAATATTGTTTTCTTTCTTTTCTTTTTAAAATGTTTTTATTATTCCTATGCATTGAAACTATGGGCCCGGTTCTGACTTTAGCAGCCACACCGCCAGCCCATGGCGGTGGTGGTCGAGAATAGGCCGTCAAACTGTCAGCATCCCAACTGCTGAATAATGACCTCACAGCAGGACTGGAAGTGTGGCACCACTGTCCTGGCAGCGGCACGCATTGGTTATAGTGATAGCCTGAAGCAAATTCTGCCCATGCTGTGGGGCTGCCAGTACCTAGAAAGTGACACAGTGCGCAAACCTGACAAGCTGGCATTGGGAGTGTGAGTGAGTGTTAGCTCACAGCCTGGAATGCCATAATTGCCCTAGAGCCATTGTAGTGGCCCTTACTCTGCCTTTCTGCCGGCCTTCACCCAGTGGGGGTCCCGCCAGGTGAAGGTCAGTGGAAAGGTAGGCTCTGATCAGCCTGGTGGCTGATGTAGCGAGCCTGACCCCATTGACTGCCTCCACTGCCATCAGGGCTGCCACTGCAGCAGAAATGCCTTCATCGGGTGGTCGGACCACTGAGGAGGCGGCGGTCTGGCAGCTGAAAATGCGATGGTGGAACTCATCCCGCAGTCATCAGAACCGGCCCCTATGTCTTCAGGTTATATGAATTAAAAAATAACTGTGCCTTTTCTTTGTATCAACAATAATCTATTTTCCTGTGATGTTCATTAAAACTAAAGCAACCATACTGTTCTATTTAATTTAAGTTATATATGAATATTAACTTTTTATATATGAACATTTGTATCACATTAATATAACAACGTCGTTTATGCAATGACATGTTGACTTCTTTTTTTATTTTTTGTGGCTTATATGGGAATTAAAAAAAAATAACTATCACACCAGGTTGCCAAGATCTGACCTACTGGAGTCGTCCATGAACAGGGCCTGTTTTTTTCTGGTAGTTGTATGTCTTTGGCACATATGCTTTGGGCAGGGGCTTATTTACTTTGTCCCAACATATCAAAAAGAGAAAGAAAGAATAAAACTATAAGAAACCATTGAACAGTGGAGAAATCAGGGAATAAAGAGAACCTGCAAGTGTGAGGTAATGAAACATGACATATCGTGTGATGAGAGAAAGGAAGAGGTTAAAGAGAAATTTATTAATATTGGTCAATTCCTGCATTCAGCAGTGCAAGTCAAGAGGTCCTGAGAAAATCTTTAAGCTCCTGAAACTAATTTTTTTCTTTATAATCAAGCAAGACACATTGATATAATTCAAAATAGAGAAAAAGAATGAATTTCCTAAGGAGAAACATGAGTATGAACAAACAAGTACAAACCAGTAGGAGGAGCTTATAGAAGTCCAGTGTATTCCAACAAATGCGCATTCACTGCAATAAATAGTGAATGCTGCAATAAATGCAATAAATGTCCATTTGCACCTATATTCACAGTCACAAATGTTCATTCTTACAGTAGACATGCATCATGATATTGACAAAAGTCAACATATGTTCAAAGATAACGTCATTGACTACATCTTAATAAAGGAACTTATTTAAGACATAGTTTAAGGGTATAGAGGGCACTGGCTGAAACATTTAAAAAAGACGTCTCAAAAGAATAGCTATGCATGAACTAATCTGTTGGCACATTCTCCACAATACTATTTAGATTGAATGACGCTTGAACTGTGTACTAATGTAATCAAAAAATATAAACTGACCAATTTCTATACTTTAGAAACCTCAACCTTTGATGATTGGATAATGAAAGACGACTGACCTAGTCAGAATGGCTATAAAAAGGAGACAAATGGAAAAAGATAGAGGCATCTCCTAAAAGATACAACAAATGGCAATGTGCCTCAAACTGAAATATTTTCAACAGATAATAATCAGTGGACTGGACTGACATTCTTAAATAACACGTAAAGTATCTAACTAATAGGAGGAGACATAAACTGTAGGTGAAATTATATTTACATAGATGAAGTCTGCTAAAGAATTAAAATATAATATTTTGGAATGATTAAATTTGAACTATATTGGTGGAAACTGTCAAAATCTTGAATTTCTAAGTATTTTGCACGACTCCTTTCTGCATACTTTTTACCCAAATAGGTCTGCCTCATATTATAAATGTCTCATCAGTGCACATGTTCTTGTCGTCCCAATAGCTCACATTACTTTTTTTTAAAGTGAGGTATACCCACACCCAACACCATTCACAAGAATTATTGGCAAACAACGTGTCAAGCTAAAAACATAATTTCATGAAATGTTAGTGTATAGGGCTTTAATGGGAAATGTTGGGGGGTGGGCTATTGTTCGATATGTAAAACACTTAACAAATAGAGGTTGCGTTGATTTTGGATGTCAGCACCCATGAAGAGCATTATCAAGGAACATACCAATCTCCAGTCCTGGTCCACAGATCAACTGAGATACACTGGGTGTGATCTCATCATGGGTGGCATACAGGACTTAGACTCAGTTGTGATGGGCCAACTCCATTACCCCGATTCCTCTGTGCTTACTTGTGAAACTAACACTAGATTTTTCCTGGTGGGCTACATGTAGTCAACTCACACTAGACTGGAATATGCACTCCCTGTGCACGGAATACTGCATTGTTGGTCGGCCTAGATCAAATCGATGGAAGCAAACTTGTGGACGTTGTTGTAATATGTGGGTAGGATGCAGAGTAAATGTGAATGCCAGGGGATTAGGCACTGAGAAGGAGGATTGATAGTCCAGTGCTGTTCCCAGTGGGGAATGCATGTTCTTCTATGCAAGAGGAATGTCTTCCTCTCCTGATTCCTTCTGATGTCTCTAGTTTCTTACATCTCCCTCTGTTATCTTTTGGGACCTCCATCTGTATTCCCTATATGACCGGTGAATAAAACTCTCTGTTTTTCTTTTTAACGAAGCAATGTTACAACTACGTACATTTGGAATATTGTGCCCAAGCTTGAGCGAATGCATTTTTATATAATTAATGAAAATATTTAGAAATATTTGTAAAAGGTCATTACCAGGGATGGTGATGATTCATTATATCCTTTGTTCTTGTAATTGGCTCATGTTTACATTCATTGTCAAGAAAGAAGGTTTCCACTTTTCTCGCAATGCTCAAATTTTCTTTTTTATGCACTTTATTAAGCTTCTGATGCATGTCTTTCTGTCCTTTTTTCTGCAATACTTACAGGTCTCCAAATGCAAATGATGTTCATGCCTCAGGATTTTAATTTCTTGTTCGGAGATTTGTTTTATCTGTCCCATTTCCATATCTGCTTTGCATTAACTACAGAGGCAGTTTAGTGAAAGATAGTGTATAAGAGATTTCTCTCTAGTTGTAGCATTTCCTTCAGACCCATGAGAATGTTCTTTCATTACCAAACTTTTAGTCATTTCCCATTTTTGAACTTTTTCTGTATATGTCTATTGTGTAGGGAAACTTTGCCTGGGAATTTCTGCACAAGATCTTTTTTGCTGTCATGCAATTTACCATAATGGTTTATTCAGTCTGATTAGTTCCTGCAAATCACATCAATATGAATTTCAGGTAGATATTTTAAAAATGTTTCTACAAACCCATAAAAAAGAAATTCAAGATGCAGGAATATGACAAGATTTAAACCAAATCTGGGTAGTTTTTGTGCTATTGATTCCATGACCAGGAAGCAGCGATGCTGATCTAGGCGTATACTGTGGACATGTTTTAAATTCATGTTTCTGCTATTTGTGCTTTGTCCCACATAACACATCTCAGTCATTTTTCAAATCCCTACATAGTGCAATACATCCTAGAAATGTGATGGCACATGCAAACTAAGGGCCTAATTCACAAAGATAAACTTACACTTTTGTGTAAGTTTACAACTGTTTGCTATTCACAAAAGTATTTTAATAGCAGTAGCTTTTTGATTGCGGAGTTTCACCACACAAAAAGATAGGACAGCCCTACTTAAAGCTACTACTGGTAAACTACTTTTGTGACTAGCAATCAATCATGAAGTTACACACTAGTGCAAGTTTACCTTTGTGAATCAGGCCCCTGTTCATTAAGTCACAGCTTCCATAAACTAAGTCACATGTCTGAGCATCTTATGATGGGGTTGGTAATGATAATACTGGGCTGTTTGCAAGCTCAGTTATATTGAGCCCCTAGATGTCATGTTAGGCATCAACTGAAATGTTATAATCCTTTACCTTGTTATTTTCTAAAACTTATTTAGTATTTGGCCTCTCAATAGTGGTGTTTGTAAAGCAAAACATTACTGTTTAATAGTGCCCTTCAACAAATGGAACATTTCAAATAATTTACTATTTATAATAGTTATGACTGCTTTGACCATAAACAGTATACAATTAACCAATGTCAATCAGTTGATATTCTTCGTAAGTATACATTTATAAACATGTACACCACAGACAACATGACTTCTCAGAGCATAAACAGTATAACAAGCATTTGCAATGCAATAGGTCTCACCTTTATGAGAGTTAGAGAGCTATTGGCATTGTAAATGACAATGGCCCTCATTACAACATTGGCGATAAAAGCCGCTTACCACCGTGCAGAATGCCGCCAACACACCGCCGCGGAAATCCGCCACAGCTATTATGACCCACATCTCGGAATCTGCCAAAATTCAGACACCCACACAAGTCCGCCACACCAAAGGTCAGTGATAAACTGGCAAAAACAAATCCTCCACCGTCACACCAACAGAAATACGCCCACACTATCACGACACACGAATCCACGTGGCGGTCTTTCATCCACGGTATTCCATTGGCGGTACACACCGCTGCGCTCAAAATACACACACTCTTGCAAAACAATACCACATTGGACAATCCAAAATACACACACCTGAGACACATACACACACCACTCCCACACACCCATTACAATATAAAACACCCACCCACATCACCCACAAACCCTTACTACCAAAAACTCAGAAAGAAGGCCAGAGAGAGACACCACCAGCAAGAACAACAGCATCCACAGGCACACAACACTATCACCCACACAACTTCCCCGCACCTCACACAACACACCACTACATATCACCACACTTATCACCACACACTCCACCCCACACATCACCTACACCATCCCATGGCATGGCAAAGACACCCAGGTTCTCGGAGGAGGAGCTCAGGGTCATGGTGGAGGAAATGGTCCGGGTAGAGCCACAGCTATTCAGAGCACAGGTGCAGCACACCTCAATTGCAAGGAAGATGGAGCTATGGCGAAAAATAGTGGACAGGGTCATCGCTCTGGGACAACACCCAAGAAATCGGGAGGCCATCAGGAAAAGGTGGAACGACCTACAGGGGAAGGTGCGTTCCGTGGTCTTAAGACACCACCTGGCGGTTCAGCGGACTAGCAGCGGACCCCCACCTCCTCCCCCACAACTAACAGCATGGGAGGAGCAGGTCTTGGCGATTCTGCATCCTGAGGGCCTCGCAGGAGTAGGTGGAGGAATGGACTCTGGTAAGTCAAATCTTAACTATTACATCCCCCACCCTACCTGCATGCCAGCACATACCCTCACCCTCACCCCATCACTCTAACTCCTCACAAATGTCCCAACATCACAAACCACACATCCTAACACCAAGCCTTGCATGCAACAACAAAGCATGGACACCCATCACTAAAGCATACCCACTGCACATACCCATACACCCCCCTAAACCACCATCACACAAGCTCCCACACAGGAATGCTAGCACTGGGGTACACGCTCACCCACCCATTGCACACCATTACACACACAGATTTAACAAACATCCTTTTATACCCCTGCAGGACCCCTACCCAACGTCACCGGACAGGAGGGTCCACACATGTTCACACCACCAACACAAGAGGCCCACAGTGAAGACAGCACCTCTGTCCAACTGGATCTAGATGACCAGCCCGGACCATATGGGACCTCTGGACAGTCGGTTCCCCTCACACAGGCAGAGGCCACCACAGACCTTCCCCCCTCTGGAAACACCAGCACAGCATCCACCCAGCGGGCCCATACCTCCGTCCCCAGGACACGTCAATCAGCTGTGTGTCCACCACTACAGGGAACCCAGGATAACCCACCACCCCAACAACAACAGGGACTGGGGGCAGTGGCAGTGGGCACACGGTCCAGGGGACGGAGGCACTGGAACACAGGGGAACTGGGAGGGCTGCTGTGCGACAGGGGGCGGACAGGCCAAGGGAACCCACTCTCCATGAGGCCCTCTCCTCCATCATGGGAGCATACCACCACTCCCAGGAGACGATGGCAACGGTACTGGCCAAGTTTCAGGAGACCCAGCGCATGCAGGAGGAACAGTATATGGGCTTCAGGGAGGAACTCAGAACCATCAGCTCCACCCTGGGTACCATCGTAGGGGTGCTGAAGGAAGTATTCAACAAGTATTGTGGCACTACAAGGGGCCACTGACACTAGCCAGGACGATGAACTGCCCACCACCTCCGCCGGCGCTAGTGGACAGGACGCCCTGCCACAGGACCACCACACCAGCACCCCACCCCCTGCAGACGGAGAACCACCCCGCAAACAGCCCCTGAGATCCAGGAACAAGACAGAGAACGATGCCAAGACCCCCGCCAAGAAATGAGACCACCTTGATTGTCATCCTACTGTCCCACTTTGTCACCCTATCCATAATTAAACTGCCCCAGCTCCACTTCCTATGCCCATATGGGCAATGCACCTGTGAGACTAATAGACTGGACTCTGCCATGGACACTCCTCCGCCATCACCCCTCACCATTTCACTACCCCTCCAATATTTTGCATTTAAATAAACACACCTAAAGCACAAAATGATTTGGAGTCTGTCTGTGATTTCGAAATAGTGTATTAGCAATTACAGTGACAAAATGTTTTTTAAATAGTAATGTCAACATACCTATGTCACACAGCTCTAGTCCATGAGGAATCTAAGCAGATGTCACACAGTGGGACCCACATCTGTGAAACCGTAAGGAAAAGTGACAACTCAGTGACCATACACTGGGTGAAAACGACAGACAGGAGAGAGGTAGTAGTGTAAAAGTACATGTAGTAGGCAGGATTGTATTCTTACCTGTGTTTCACTGGAAATATTGCTGGATCACTGAGTCCCTGTTCTGCATGTCTTCTTCCTCTGCTTCCTCCTCATCACTGTCCAGAGGCTCCACAGCTGCCACAACACCGCCATCTGGACCATCCTCCTGCAGAAAAGGCACCTGGCGTCGCAAAGCCATGTTGTGAAGCATACAGCAGGCCACGATGATCTGGCACACCTTCTTTGGTGAGTAGAATAGGGATCCACCTGTCATATGGAGGCACCTGAACCTGGCCTTCACTCGATCACCCTCCTAGTTCACCCATGGGCCTCATTGTAGCGTTCCTCTGCCCTGGTCCTGGGATTCCTCATTGGGGTCAGTAGTTATGACAGGTTGGGTAATCAGAGTCACCTGCAAATGATGAGGGGCAACTGTTAGACACACACTAACCTGGAGGGATAACCCCAGACCCAGACAACCATTCCCACTGACTTGCTTCCAGGTGCTCACCTAATAGCCACACACAGCGCCTCTGGAGTTGACCCATCACATAAGGGATGCTGCTATTCCGCAGGATGTAGGCGTCATGCACTGAGCCAGGGAACATGGCCTTTCACTGTAGGCAAATCCTCCACCTGAGGGAAAACGATGTAGCTACGCAAGTGTTTCAGAAGGGTAGACAACACTCTGGACAATACGTTGGAAAACATAGGCTGGGACATCCCTGCTAAAGAAACCTACGGCTGACCCGAGCGACCTGAAAAACATCCGCCCCATCTCTCTCCTGCCTTTCCCAGCCAAGGTAATAGAGAAGACCGTCAACAAACAGCTGACCACCTTCCTGGAAAACAACAACCTGCTCGACCCTCGGAAACCGCCCTCATCTCAGTCACAGACGACATCAGAACCCTGATGGACAACGGTGAAACAGTCGCCCTAATTTTCCTCGACCTTTCGGCTGCCTTCGACACCGTCTGTCACCGCACCCTAATCACCCGCCTCCGCTCCACTGGGATCCAAGGCCAGGCCCTGGACTGGATCGCCTCCTTCCTCTCAAACCGTTCCCAAAGAGTTTACCTCCCTCCGTTTCGCTCAGTACCCACCGAGATCATCTGCGGCGTACCCCAAGGCTCATCACTCAGCCCGACACTCTTCAATGTCTACATGAGCCCCCTCGCCAACATCGTACGCAAGCACGACATCATCATCACCTCCTACGCCGACGACACCCAACTTATACTCTCCCTCACTAAGGACCCCGCCAGCGCCAAGACCAACCTACAAGAGGGTATGAAGGACGTCGCAGATTGGATAAGGCTCAGCCGCCTAAAGCTGAACTCTGAAAAAACGGAAGTCCTCATCCTCGGCAACACCCCGTCCGCCTGGGATGACTCCTGGTGGCCCACGGCCCTCGGCACCACACCGGCCCCCGCAGACCACGCCTGCAACCTCGGCTTCATCTTGGACCCTCTTCTCACCATGACCAAGCAAGTCAACGCCGTGTCCTCCGCCTGCTTCCTCACCCTCCGCATGCTCCGCAAGATCTTCCGCTGGATCCCCGCCGACACTAGAAAAACCGTGACCCACGCCCTCGTCACGAGCCACCTGGACTACGGCAACACCCTCTACGCTGGAACCACAGCCAAACTCCAAAATCGCCTGCAACGCCTTCAAAACGCCTCGGCCCGCCTCATCCTCGACTTACCCCGCAACAGCCACATCTCCGCACACCTGAGACACCTACATTGGCTCCCAGTCAGCAAAAGGATCACCTTTCGACTTCTCACCCACGCACACAAAGCCCTCCACGACAAGGGACCGGAATACCTCAACCGACGCCTCAGCTTCTACGTCCCCACCCGCCTCCTCCGTTCCTCTGGCCACGCACTCGCTTCCGTCCCTCGCATCCGCCGCTCCATGGTGAAGAGAAGTGTGGCACAATGGTTAGAGCGGCAGACCCTGAAGCAGAGATCTGGCTCAAGACCAGGGTTCAAGTCCCGCTTCGGCAGGTCTTGGCCTCAATTCCCTTAGACCAGATAATTCTCGCCTCGGTGCCTAATCTAATTAATGAGTCCCACTCTGCAACTCTGGGCAATAGCTTGCTTAATCTCCACAACGGCCCCAACAGTGCTTGGATGCCTGGCTTCACCCTGGGGGTGCCCAGGAGTGGGCACCTCACAGGGAAAAGCCAGGAGGGGTTCCATAGCGGTATGAGTACAGCGCCTTGAGACCCTAACGGGTGAGTAGTGTGCTATACAAGTGCAAAGTTTACAGTTTACGGCGGGTGGGAGATCTTTCTCCTTCCTGGCGACCAGGACCTGGAACTCCCTCCCCACCAGCCTCAGGACCACCCAGGACCACTCCCCTTTCCGGAGACTCCTAAAGACCTGGCTTTTCGAGCAGCAGTAACCCCCTCTTTCCCCTAGCGCCTTGAGACCCGCACGGGTGAGTAGCGCGCTTTATAAATGTTAATGATTTGATTTGATTTGATTTGATGCCATGGCCACAGTTGTTTGAAAAGAGCCACTTGAAAGGAAATGGAGCACTGACAGCACCTGCACTTGAGGGGGGATTCCTGTGGGATGGTGGATTCCTGACATCAGGTCTGGCTCCAACTGGGTACACAGTTCCTGGATTGTGACACGGTCAAGCCTGTAGGTGATTATCAAATGTCGCTCCTCCATTTTCGACAGGTCCACCAACGGTCGGTACACCGGAGGATGCCGCCATCTCCTCACATGTCCCAGCGGACGGTGCCTATGAAGGACAACAGCAAGCACAGAGTCAAACAACTCAGAGGTACGTACCCACAGTTTACCCAGAACACCAATCATACACAAAAGGTGGCCTGTATGTGTGTTGAGACTAGGCCTAGGTATGTGTAACGCAGTTGAAAATGAAGCCATGTGGGCCCCTGAAATGGCAGCTGCCTGACCTCTAAAGTGGGACAATGGGATGTGAGGTAACTGCGCTGGCGTTGTACACCGTCGAGGTAGGTGGTCGAAGATCGCGGCGCAATGCTGCATTGGCTAACATTGGACCCTATGGGTCCCAGGAGCCAATGACGATGTACGCCGGCGGTGACGGTACGCACCGCCGCGGACGTGACCGCCGCGGTTGTGACCAACATTTTCTATCTGTTCAATCACTCGATACCTGATCTTAGACAGGAGAGGACCTACACTGCAAGTGCTGCTGTGACCTCGGTCTGGAAGAGACAATGGCTTGAGTGTCTGGGGAAAGGGCCCCTGCCTTCACATCGGAGGAGTTGGAGAAGCTCGTGGAGGGGGTCCTCCCCAGTACACGCTACTCTACGGTCCTCCAGACAAACAGGTAAGTACACAGGGAGCATGTTGTATGGGCTATGCCTGTGTGGAGAGGGCTGGATGTAAGAAGGAAGGGGGCAGAGAGCTGTGTGCATGAAAGACGGTGAATGCATGTACCACATGGCAAGGGTAGGGATGGGGGCCAATCACTTTGACGGTGCAGTTGGTAATGACTTCTCTTCTTCCCCTGTACATTTCATGTAGGTCAGCGCCCACCAGAAGAAAGATATTTGGTGTGCCATTGCCAAGGACGTCCGGACCCTGGGGGTCTACCACAGACGGAGCACCCACTGGCGGAAAAGATGGGAGGACATTCGCCGCTGGAGCAAAAAGACGGCAGAGGCTCAGCTGGGGATGGCCTCCCAACGTGGGAGGGGTGCCCCTCTCACCATGACCCCCCTGATGTTCAGGATCCTGGCGGTGGCCTACCAGGAGTTGGATGGGTGCTTGAGGGCATCACAACAGACACAAGGGGGTGAGTACACTCTCATTCTGCTGACTTTGCGCGCAGTGGAGGTGTCTGGGTGGGGGAGGAGGGCTGTGGGTTTCCCTGGGCCAGTGCGAGTTCCGTAGGCAAGGCCCGTCCGTAAGGCAGGCCATGTGGCACCCCAGCCCACCTCTGTAGACTGCCAAGTACAGCTATTCATGCCACTGTGTCATCAATGTGTGCAGATGTCGTCCATAGCCTTGTAGGCCATTTCCCAGGAATTGAACAGTGGAGCCCCCTAGCGAGGCGTAGTGCAGGGGGCTTCTGTGTCTTTCTTGTCCGCCAACGGTAGCGGTAATCCATGCATTCAATATGTCTTTCTTCTGTCGTTCCCCCCCCCTTTTTATGGTCTCCCTGTTCTTGTGTGCATTAGCATCATCAGGCGGAGGAGCAGCGGCAACGGAGCACGAGGGAGCTGCATCCCACATGGCCATGGAGGGCGAAACTACGGACTCGGAATTCACCAGTGGGACGGAGGGCGAGGGGAGCTTCACAGCGGGGACAGGAGCTGACACCAGCGACACAAACACGTCCTCTGATGGGAGCTCCCTTGTGGTGGTGGCAACATCTGTGCCCCCTGCATCTACAGGTACAGCCGCCACCCCCCTACCAGCACCGCCCTCCCAGCAGCCCCTCTGCCTTCGCCCCGTGCCCGCTCACCCAGGAGGGTGGGCATCACCTTCGCCCCAGGCACCTCAGGCCCTGCCCCAGTCACCCCTGCTGCCCTCAGTGAGGATGCCATTGACCTCCTCAGGTCCCTCATTGTTGGGCAGTCTACCATTTTGAATGCCATCCAGGGTGTAGAAAGGCAGTTGCAACACACTAATGCATTCCTGGAGGGCATTCATTCTGGTCAGGCGGCACTTCACCAAGCTTTTCAAACTCTGGCCTAGCACTGATGGCAGCCATTGTCCCCGTCTCTAGCCTCCCCCCTCCAACTTCCTCCACCCAGACCCAATCCCCTGTACCTCTGCCTATCCCAAGCACACCTAAAGACCAGCATGCACACACGTCAACACACAAGGGAAGCTCAGGCAAACATAAGCACCACACATCCCACAGGCACTCACACAAGCAACACACACATGCAGACACACCAACATCCACTGCCTCCACTGTGTCCCCCTCGTCGTCGTCTCCCTCCTCCCTCGCAGTTTCGTCTACACTCACACCTGCATGCACTACCTCTACAGCCACTACGTCCCTCACCAGCACACCCACCAGCACACCCCACTCACGTGCACTCACCACCCCAATACCATTCACACGTCCCCAGTGTCCTCTCCCAGTGTGTCTGAGACGCCCCCTCCCAAGATACACAAACGCAGCCACACAACCACAAACAGCCATCCACCTCACGACAGCCTCCAGCGCATGCACCTGCACCCAAAGTCACCAAACCTACACCTCCTACTACCACCACCTCTTCCTCCACTCCCAAACCCCCTCCAGCTACCCGTCCCAGTGTGTAAAAAAAAATATTTCATGTCCAGCCTTGACCTTTTTCCAACAACTCCCCCACCCCGTCCATCTCATAGGTCCCGAACTAGCACCTCAGCCACAACATCTCCGGGACCAGTGGTGCCTGTAGTCACGGGTATGTGGAGTGCACCGGCCACCAGGACAGCCAATGTGGCACGGAGCCACAGCACAGCCAGTCCCCCACCTGTGAAGCATCAGAATTTGGCCAGTGCCCGGCGGGAGAGGGGGGAAGACTCCAGCCACCAAAGCCGCTCCCAGGGGTCCCGGTGGGAGTGTGGAGTCAGCTGTGACACCTCCCAAGGTGGGGAAGGGCCAGAAGAAACCCAGCAAGTCTGGGAAGAGCTGAACGGCGGAGAAGACCACCATCATCCCTGCTGTCGAAGAGGGCCCGCCAGCCCCAGCCCAGCTGCCCAGGATGGCCCCGCCAGCCCCAGCCCAGCTGCCCAAGAGGGCCCCGCCAGCCCCAGCCCCGCTGCCCAGGAGGGCCCCGCCAGCCCCAGCCCCAGCCCCGCTGCCCAGGAGGGCCCCCCCAGCCCCAGCCCCGCTGCCCAGGAGGGCCCTGCCACCCCAGCTCAGCTGGCCAGGAGGGCCCCGCCAGCCCCAGCCCAGCTGCCCAGGAGGGCCCCGCCAGCCCCAGCCCAGCTGCCCAGGAGGACCCCACCAGCCCCAGCCCGCTGGGCCATGAAGGACCGCCACCACAAGCCCCGCTGGGCCATGAAGGACCGCCACCACAAGCCCCGCTGGGCCATGAAGGACCGCCAGCACAAGCCCCGCTGGGCCATGAAGGTCCGCCAACTCAATCCCCACTGGGCCATGAAGGACCGCCAACTCAAGCACCGCTGAACAGGGCACCGCCAACTCAAGCACCGCTGAACAGGGCACTGCCAACTCAAGCACCGCTGGGCCGGGCACCGGCAACTCAAGCACCACTGAACAGGGCACCGACAACTCAAGCACCGCTGGGCTGGGCACTGCCAACTTAAGCACCGCTGAACAGGGCACCGCCAACTCAAGCACCACTGGGCCGGGCCCCGCCAACTCAAGCACCGCTGAACAGGGCACCGCCAACTCAAGCACCGCTGAACAGGGCAATGCCAACTCAAGCACCGCTGAACAGGGCACCGCCAACTCAAGCACCGCTGGGCCGGGCCCCGCCAACTCAAGCACCGCTGAACAGGGCACCGCCAACTCAAGCACCGCTGAACAGGGCACCGCCAACTCAAGCACCGCTGAACAGGGCACCGCCAACTCAAGCACCGCTAGCCCATGAGCGGCAGGGGCACTGACGCAACTGGGTCCGTCATGGGGTGAGTGATGCACTCTGGGCACCCGTCCCTCTCCAGAACCAGTGGAGAGATCCATCCACTACCCCTGTCCTTCACAGGATGAAGCACTCTGGGCACCAGTCCCTCTCCAAAACCAGTGGAGACATCCATCCACTACCTCTGTCCTTCATAGGATGAAGCACTCTGGGCACCAGTCCCCCTCCAGAACCAGTGGAGAGATCCATCCACTACCTCTGTCCTTCACAGGATGAAGCACTCTGGGCACCAGTCCCTCTCCAGAACCAGTGGAGACATCCATCCACTACCTCTGTCCTTCACTGGATGAAGCACTCTGGGCACCAGTCCCCCTCCAGAACCAGTGGAGACTGTTATCCACTTGAGAGACTGTGGCTTTGCACTCCCCAGGATGTTACAGTGGGCAAGCCACCCACTGTAGAGACTTGAGAGACTGTGGCTTTGCACTCCCCAGGATGTTACAGTGGGCAAGCCACCCACTGTAGAGACTTGAGAGACTGTGGCTTTGCACTCCCCAGGATTGAACAGTGGGCATTGAGCCCCCTCGTGCATCTGGCGTTGTGCACTCATCCGGCTGAGGTGCCCCTCCTTCCCTTCCCCCTGAGGTGCCTGTTGTATTTCTATCTGATGCCCCTGAAGTGTTCTCTCTGTTTTGATCGGGTATCGAGTGTGGGTCTCGACCATGCATTTTGGGCCCAGTGGCCCACGGCCTATAAATGGTGCAATACCTGGACTTGTATTATTGGTGTATATATTTGTTTATAGTGTATATATATTTTGGAGTACTGGATTTTAATGGATTACAATCGTTACAATCATTTCCTTTTGTCTTTGCATTCTTCCGGGAGGCTTGGGGGGTGTACCTGTAATGTATCAACATGTATTAGTGTGTGTGTTGTAGTGGGTGAGGGAGGGGGCGGGGTTTTGCGTGTGTGTGTCACTCTTTTTTCCCTCCCCCCTCCCCTGTGTCGTAGGTGCAGTACTCACTGTGGTCTTCGCCGCCGGAGTTCGTGCTCCTGGTAGAGGAGCAGGAAGACTATCGCAGGTAGAATTTGGAGTTCCGGTTCCATGGTGTCCTCGTGGGGTGTGTAGAGGTGAGCTTTCCCTTCAAAATTCCTGTTTCCGCCGTGTTTTTATCCGCGGTGAAACCGCCCCGGAAAAGGTGGCGGATTGGCCTGTCATAATAGTGTGGGCGGTACATTGTCTCCCGTCTGTCTGTTGGCGGTGACCACCGTGCTGTTTGTTTGTACCGCCGTGGCGGTCGGAGTGTTAAAGTGGCTGTGTTTGTTGGCGGTTTCTGCCACGGTTGCAATTTTTTTACCGCCGCCCTGTTGGCGGTCTTACCGCCGCTTTAACACCGTCCGCCAGGGTTGTAATGACCACCAATGTCTTTTACCTATGTGTTTTGGTTTGGAGTGTAGTGGATGAATGCCAGGTGCCACAACAACCCTTCCCGGCCTGTTCCTGCAGGAGAGAGGACACAACAAGGCCGCCATCTTGAAAGTGTTTTTGTCTCATTCCTACAGAATGTCTGTGATACCCTAGAGTTGCAACCCTTTCTAGTGTGTTTACCTAAACTTTTATAGCACTAAACAAGCCGCAAACAGGCCCCTTTGTGGTATTTAAGCCGGAGAATGAAGGGGCCAAAAGAGTTAGGAGCAAAGAAAAGGGGCCAGCCATATATTTCTGTGTGTTAATCCTTTGAAGGAATTATTCCTCTGCTTTGGCAATACCAGCCTAACTTTTAAAAACATTGACTGTATACAAAGAGAATAACAGAAGAGGCAGCTTAACTGAACAGGATGCTTCACATGTGTGCAGATTGGTTATGGGCCAACAGGATAGGTTTCAGAGGTGCGACGACTGTGACCTTGGGTCAGTGTTTTAAATGGAAATACGGAAGGGCAGGTACTTTGTATTCATTTAAAGCACTGCCTTGGGTTAATAGTCTCATGACAACCTGCAGCTCAGGACTGGACTCTGTAGATCAGCTATGTGTACCTGAATCTCCCAGGCCTTGACAGTGCCTTTTTGCTGCATACATTTGTGCATTGCCTTATGGTTTTGAAGTGAGAACTATTTCTGTTAGGGTGGCTACTCAAAATTTGAAGTCTTGGCCTTGCCATTTGGATCACTCAGAGTAGAGCGGGAAGCCTTGGTTTGACGATAGAGTGTTTCTTCACTTAGAACAGTGAGGCTTCTACAGGGCTGGTTCATTAGCATTTTTTGGGCTATGCATAGGATTCAAGTGTATGTTTTCCTTGGAAATCTAAGGTAGGTCCAGAACCACAATCAGAGTTTCTTGATACCCACATCAGATAAATAATGTAAACATAATTTATATGACTTATTTACACAGTGGTTACCCTGCAAGCCTGGCATGGATCCTGCCTTTCAGTCCTTCAATGGACATGCTTGTTCTATAAGGATATGCAATAAAGGGTTCTAATAACCTCAATGTATATCTACAATATGTATATAGCACATAAGAACCACAGCATAAAGCTGCTGTGCAGTGCACTGCTTCCTGTATCACCTCATGTTCTATAAATATGCACTCACTCTATCAGCTCATGAGGTCACCAATGTCCCTCCTCTCTGACTGAGGAGAATGGTGACAGAGGCCCAAAGCAAACATTTCCAGCAGCAGAAAAATCCAGTGTTCAAAATACTTGATAAGAAAGTACTTTAGGCTCAGCTCGAAGATGCTATGAAGCAGCCATTGCTTTGCAGCCCGTTTCAAAGATGACTGTTTCAGAATGCTTTATGTACAGAGTTGGGTGTATTCAGAGGGTGAGAAATGGTGCACTGAGGAGAGTATTAACGATAAGTAACTAACAACTGCAAATTCTTAATGCAACAGTTCACTACTTTGGGGAACACACCCAAACCCCAAAATTCCTGACTGTGCTACCAGTCAGGTAACCTAAAAAATAATAATTGTGGCACCCGTTGTTCTAAAGTAAAATTAATTAGAATAAAAAATCAAATTATATCACATATACATGATTCTTCGAATATATCAAAACAACCACTAGCTATAATCTATAATTATTTAATATTTACATCTTAGTAAATTCTTAGTTTGAATTTCCTATTGTTTACATCATCCAATTAAACAATCATTCCTTAATATATTTCACAAGTCCCAATTATATCAGTCCATATAATTCCTAGTGCGCTTCATACACTGAGATTGTTATATTAGTTTCCAAAGTCCATTTAATTCAAAACTGATGTTCCTATGAAATTTATTTTCACCTCCGATTCGAATAAGAATCCACATTGGAATCAAAAATTGTCCAAGTTCCTTGAAACAACCTCTCAGCCAACACGTGTTTCGTCATTTGACTTCCTCAGGGCTGGGATATAGTTGCTCCTTATAGTATAATATTCTGGAACCCAAGAGTCATCACAAACACATTATTTAAACTCTATTTGACTTGAATAAATTTATATATGGATGAATCAATAGCTAGTACTAGCATAAAAACCTATAACCAAGAGTGATTCAAAGTGGTGAATAATTGTCAATATCCAAATCAGACCCCAACTCATTTAGGTTTTAATTTAATTTAAACAGACCACCACAGAGTGACTGCCTCAACATGCATACCCAACCATAGTATCACCAGAGTACAAGAGAAACAGAGTGCAACCCTTTATAAAAAAATTAATTTAAGAACCAAAGAAAAATACGTTATCCTCATATAAACATACCCTTATTTGTCACAAAATAAATAGACAATACGTCTTCCTATATAAGCCAATGGTCACCCCAAGAAAAACTCCAATGATAAATATATATATAATAATAAAATACCTTCCAACTTGCCACCAGTATAGGCATATTAAGTGTATCAAACAGTTGACTCCCCTGTCATCTGGAAAGTTCTATAGGTCATCTTTCATTTGCCTCGTACATAATTCCAAAAGGAGTAGCCTGTGTGAAAAAGGACATGTACAGATCTTCATTCGCTTTCCACATATTACCGTTCCCCCGATAGTACTACAAGTCTACTCCAATAAACTTGTCAAGTTATATAACCTCCTGCCAGATCTCACCATAAAAACGACCTGTTTCAGAATGCAAAGACATTCAACTAGCAAATTAGGCCAAGCTTCTGTGTGCAGAAGCAAACAAAGACTGTCTGACCACAAATTACCGGCTTCATTTTTAATGGAAAATTAGAATTACAGAAGCAAACCAGTAACATAAATATTCACAGGGAAGAGGGGGCATTATGCTGCCACCTTGCCTGGAGTCATGGCTCCTCCAGTTACGCTCTACGCTTGTGTTTGTGTTTTTTTCAGACACAAGGGGCCACATTCACTAAGAAACCCTACATTAAGGGGGAGATTTTTAATTATGATTTTGGAATTCTCAAAAAATTCCAGAAGTAATCCTGGGCGGCCTGCAATAGTCGCAACTTTTCAGAAGTACTCACAATCGTAAGCAGCTACACATAACTACTCATGGGAAACAATTTCATATGAGCAAAAATTATTCCTAAGACATTTACCTTGTCTAGCTTTTCTCCCATTTTCCACCGGTAAAATGTTTTTCACTGTGGAGAAGCCACATCTCCTACAACTCCACAAAGTTTAGAGATGTTCTGTTACTGAGAAATTATTTACTTTTGTCTGTAACAACAGTAAAGTCTCTAAGCTTTTCCAGGCTGGGAATGTTTGTGAGTACTAACAAATTCATACATTGGTCAGTGTGCAAAGACTCTCTATTGCATCACCACTGTGGAATACACACTCCACACCCACGAGGGCAGATTTACTCTAATATAATGTTACATAATACAGGTGTTATATTAAGTGTGTGGAAATTGAGCTATAAGCTCAAATTCATATTCCACTTCTGTAAATCAAGCTATTAACACAAGTAAGTTGAACCTATACATGCAAATGACTTTGAATCAGACAATGAGTGCTAAGGGGCAAACAAGCCCAACTTCCTGCTTTCTGGGAAATCATTCAACAAGTAAATTTCCTGGTGCCCAAATAGGAGCTGGGAAATATTTGCATTCAAAATATCCATGTGGACGTTGATCCAGCCAAGGGTGGCCACTGTCCACGTTGCTGTTCTGGCACTAGATACCGCAGTGGTGGTGGCTTGTGCCTTATCATGCTGAGGCTTGGTCCTCTTTCTGGTTTTGACACAGGTTGATGGGGGCACGGACTTAAATGAGAAATCACACAGAGCTTTTCCAGCTGGCAAGCAGCTCTGTGTGAATTGTAATATCAAATGCAATATTCTGAGACATGGTAAGGCATATTCCACTCCATCGTTTTTCACTTGTCTGTGCCATTACAGGCTGGGACAACCCATGTGCAAATCATTTTGGCCCAGCAATTCAATGGAAGTTCTGTTGGAACAGCGGTGTCAGGGAGCAGTGCAATTTTCAGCTCCCTCCAATGGTGCAGTCCCCATATAGGTTTTTAAGGTAAATTGGCAATCATTTCACCCAACCACTAGGTGACTCCATAGGGCATCTTCCTTACACCACAAGGCATGGTTAGATCATATACCCTCTTGTGAATCCCCAAATGCAACAACCATTAATCAAATAGCAGTAGTGAACGTCTGGTGTGTAGTCGTAGAACATACAATGAGAATAGTCTAAGACTAATTTGGCAGTGACTCAGCTCTGACCTCTCTTGAAGTCAAAGATGTCCAGAAATAGCCTGGTCACATGACAGGAATATTTGTGTGTATTGAAGGTGCCGTGAACCACTGCTCTGAAACAGATCAATGTTCTGGTGATGCTGAGAGCGGCTGCGTCCAAGTTTGTGAAGCATAAATAGATGTTGCACTAGCCACAAATTCTCAGTGCCTCACAAATCATAAATAAGAATCATGTATTACTTTTATGAAAATAATAACTCCTGTGTTGGAAACCTAGACTGCATCATGTATAAGTAGTGCACTTGTGAAGTTGCATTCCTCTTAATAACCCCATCACAAAACTAATGCAATAACAATAATAATAAAATTATAATGATCGTTTATGTAGCCCACATTAAGTATGCAGTGTCTCCTCTTGGTGCATGTTAGTAAGGGGAAGGCCACTGCAATGATGCAGTTCTGTGACACTGGCATATTGTGCAGAGAGGCAGATCCTTTGCAGAGGTCTTCTGGTCAGATTTTAGTTGCTGACTCTTGTGGTCATGCATTATACTGGTACTAATAAGGATAAATCTTTGCTCAGACCTTATTAATGTGTGTTAAATGACAAAACAGCAAAATAATATTGCCACTGAATGTGTAGCATTAAGCAGCATAATTTGTACTTACTAGCCACATAATTCAGGCACTTCTGCCACATACTGTTGCCCAACATTTGCTGCATAATTCCAGTGGCCCTGATAATAAGAGATCAGAAGAGAAGACACAGATGCACAGCATATAAGGCAGGCAAATACACATGTTGAAACATTTATCATCATGTAAAACAGTATAGAAGGTAGGTGATTAGCCATGTATGTGGCATTGTCCCACCAGCAGCGTGATTTTATCACCTCATTCCCTGAGAAGCTTCTCCTGTTTCTAGCTGACATACAAAATCCTAAGGAACCACACGGCATCACATACAAAACTATGACAAGACATGACTCCAGGGCAAGGAAAGGACCAGGAGATAGACACACGATGAAACATATATATTATCTTCCCACCATCTGTTTTGCACCCTTTTGCCGTCTGTATGGCATCATCCGAAGCTGTGCCACCCCTTCCACTGGGTTCTGAAAGTTCTCACTAACTGAGGTAGTGGTGGTCTGGGCTCAGTGTGTTAGTTCAGTGACGGCGGGTCTCTTCCATGCAGTGATGGTGTGATATATCATTCAAAGGCTCAGGTAGTATCACCCTGGATGATGAAAGGCCAAGCTAGCCGCACTGGAAATTCCTTCCCTGACACTGATAGGGGTCTCCTCCACCCCCACACTGACTCCGTCCCCTACCCCCCACCACCCCTGCCACCCCCCAAAGGTGGCAGGACCCCCCTCCCTACCCCGAACCCCAACATAACATCACTCATACACACATGACACGCACGCAGGCACCACCAACACACATACACGCACACACACCAACATACATGCCAACATCCACACACAGAGTCAGACATGCACACCCACATTCAAACATACACACACACATCCATACAGACATACCTACAGACATACACGCACTCATTCCCAAACACACAACACCCCCGCAAGCATACACACACTCACACACCCCCTCTGCATGCACACACGTACACACCCATGCATGCACACAACACACAACACCCCCCCGCCCCCCTCCCCTCACGGACGATCGACTTACCTGGTCCGATGATCCTCCAGGAGGGGACGGGAGCCATTGGGGCTGCTCCGCCGACACCACACCGTCAACAGAACACCGCCACGGCGAATCACAGGACGTGATTCGCTGGGCAGTGTTCTGTTGGCGTGGCGGTGGAGGTGGAGCAACCTCCACTTCCCTGCCTCCCGCCAGTATGGCTGTTGGCGGCTCTCCGTCCGTAAAAGGACAGAGAGCTGCCAACGGTCATAATAGGCCGAGCGGCAAACCGCCACCACTGGCGGTCTTCCTCACGGCGGTCCCTCGGCGGTCTTGGAAAAAGACCGCCGAGGTCACAATTACCCCCAATATCACACACAGTTCTACAGAGATTTTCTAACAAAACGGTGACTGAGATAGACTGTTCTAACTCCAACTTAAACATACATTGGAGGAATTATTTTTGGGGGGTAGTCTGATATACATTTCTAACTCCAGTCCCATAAAATACATGGAGTTGTATTTATTTGTGGGGGTGGAAGATCAGATTGCTTTTGTAACTACAATCTTACTAACATTGAGGAGAGAGGTCAGATTTACTATTTAGCTATTCTAACAAAAAAGTTTGGGTGTGCATTTTTTGGGGAAGGAGTGTGTAACTTTATATTGTAACTCAAGTCGTAAAAACGTTGGGACATGTGCATATATTTGATGGGGAATGGGATTTTTTATATTCTAACTTCAGTTCCATGGAGATGGGTTATAGTGTGAATATTTCAGTGGGACTGACTTATTGTTCTCTCTAGTCCTACAAACATTGGAGAAAGTTAAAATATTTGAGGGTCAGTTTTACTACTCGATTTTCATTCTTACTCACATTGTGGAAAGTGCATATATTACATAAATTTGGGAGTGTGGGGATCCTATTTACTATTCTAGATTCCAGCCCTGCAAACATTGTGAAAACTGCAAACATTTGTTTGGGGTCACATTTAATATTTTAACTCCAGCCCTACAAACATTACGTATGTTTGGGGAGGGGGCAGATTTTCTGGTCTAACTCTAATCCCACAATCACTGAGTACAGTGCATTTATTTGGTGAAGGAGGGTTATATTTACTGTTTTAAATCCAGATCCATTGATATTGGGAAAGTTCACTTATTTGGAGGACATCAGATTTACTATTCTAACTCCAGTCCTACGAGCTTGGGAAAAAGTGTGCATATTTGGGGAGGGGTAAGTTTATTATTCTAACTAATGTTTCTAACATTGAGAAAGACTGTCCATTGGTGTGGGGAGTCAGATTTACTATTCTAACCACAGTCCCACAAGGAAGATATGCACTTTTCCCTATAAAAGTGCATATCTTACTTTGAGATGCTTAGTCTACCAATTTGTTTTGGCCTCAGCTTACAACTGTCAGCCAAAGTAAAAGTTTTGAGTACTACCTTCAATAAGGAAGCCATCTTTGTCCCACAAATTTAATAAATCTGTGATCACTAATTGCATTTTTAGGACTCCTTCTCCTCCTAATGTTGTCTAAGAAAAGGACATTACTAGTGTATGCCATGGTTAATTCCCACAGAAACTATTGAATTTTCTTGCATGCTGGTCTCTCTGGATTACTAACAGAATAGCTTCATATAGAATATGACCATTACAGCCATCTTCAGTCTGAGGAAACAGGACTCCACCTCTAGCTACTTCAGTTCAGTTTACTGGCTCCTTGTCATGGCAAATGTTTGTTTTATGATAGGCTGCTTGACCTTCAAATGACGTAACCAGTTAAGACTTGCCCATCTTTCAATAAAACAGGAACCATACATACCAATAAGAGAGCTCTGGAGCAGAATCAAGGCTGCCTCCAAGATCCAATATTGTTGTCTACATGGAGAAAGGGTGTGTGGGGAGACAATGGTAACCACAAGAAATGTATTCTCAGCTTAGGAACCCTGCTCTGGACAGCCTTCTGTGTGCCATGAAGCAAGCTATTTCACTGCCAGACTTCAGGAAAAAGCTGAATTTCAGTCTGTTTCATTAATTAGACTTTAAGGTCACCATCGAGAGACACTTCAAAGTAGTGACCACTTTACAAATGTAGTTAATCAGTCAGCAGCCTGGGCCAAACCCTACTTCATTGTGTAGGGCAGATGCGGGAATGAGGGTTTTACCCAAAGTATATTTTGAGAAAATTGCACATTTTAAGCACAATAAGATTAAGGGCCCAATTTTGAGTTTGGTAGATGGGTTACTTCATCATAAAAGTGTTGGATATCCCATCTTCCTTACTACAAATGCAATATATCCTATGGCACTGGTCCAGTCTTCCTTCTCAGATAGCAGGGCAGGCCTCAGGTAGCTAGTTAGCCATCTGGCAGCAAACAGGTGTTCTTCTTCCATATCCACAGGTCCAGGAGAGTACTGAAGCGTGCATCTGAAGGATCCATTTTTACACCTGATGGCCCTTTTGAAGTAGGAGAAGTGTCTGAAGTTCTTTTCCCCACAGAAGGGTCTGGATTTTCTGCTTCCCTGCCCTGGTCCCAGTCTGCCTGGGTGCACAATAGGCCAGTGTGAAGGTCTTTATGTCTGAGCTGGGCCAGAGCTTTTAAACTGAAAATGTGGTAGGTGACAGCTCCACCTCCCGTTCAAGCCAGGATGACCCATCCTGCCAACACCGAGACCCTTTATTGTGAATACACAAAGGCCAACTGCCACCACACCTAGTCATGTGATCCAGGATACAGGTTGCAGGCACCAAATGGTTAGGACAAGAAAATGCCAACTTTTTAAAAGTGGCATTTTCAGAATTGTGACTTAAAATCTGACTTTACAATTAAAGAGGCTTTTAAATTAGGATTGCTCAGAGACCAAACATTATATTCCCATCAACGCTAAATGAAAGTTATTGCTTAATAAATGTAATAAGGTAATCCGATATTATCTTATGGGAGAGGCAGACCTTGCATTAGTAAAAAAACAAACTTGAGAGTTTTTCACTATCTGGACATGTCAAACTTAAAAGTACATGTCCAACTAGGAGGACCTACCCTAGGGGTGACATATGTATTAAAAGGGAAGATCCAGGCATGGCAAAAGGTTTATTTTGCAATGTTGAAATGGCAGTTTTAAACTGAACACACAGGCTGTAATGGCAGGTCTGAGATGTGTTTTGAGTGGAAAGACGAAGAATGAAAAACGATTAGACTAATCTAGTTGTTTATTGAAAGAATAATGAGATGATGAAAGCAGACTGGATGTTTCAGACATTTATTCTGGTTAGTTGCATCTAATTATATATCATCTATTCAGACACTTTAATCCCAAGCTTTATGCAATATAAAATGTTAAACAACATAATAATATATAGGACTATTCAGGAAAAGGTTTAGTGTTACTTTCTGAAAATTACAAATATACCCCCTATGTACCTTTTTTCTATTTTTCTTTGCTGCTACTCGCCCGTACAAGCATATCGGAGTGTTGAGCTCTATAACTGAAAATTGCATCCTTTTTAATCTTACAAACTATCCTCACGCTGCTATTACTCTTTTAAAACAGATTTTAAAAATGTTTACATTGTGATGAAAATGTATATTTTAAATGCTGGCTGTTTTTATGTATGAATATATACTCCATACATATCTTTAATCTGTGTGATGTTTTTTAAATTGTTTGTTATGTTTTATGGGCTAGTTTCAGAAATAAACTGTTTGATATAGGACTTTTTTTACTTAAAATGAGAATAGTTAAAAAAAAATCGCAAAATATTTTTGACTGCCCATCTATGACATGGGAGACCAACTATAATTCATTATTGAACAGCGAGTTCTTTCATACTTAAGATGCTAGTCACTAAACATCATTTTATATTCTTTAGTAAGGCTTTGTTTCACACTGCAAACCATTCACACAAAATTAACAGCAAAGTATGCATCAATCTTGGACTACATTCTACCATTCCTAATATTTCTCCCATGCTAATAACAATGCTCAATACATTGCTCGTCTACATTTAGTAAATGAAATTGCCCTTACTCCACATGGCCACCATAACAACGAAGTGGATATACGTGTCATACTCAAAATGACCACTTCTTTTTTTGATAGCTTACAACTGAGGAACACTAACTCAATGCCCATGGAATGCGTTTCCAGGGCAGAGTTGTGATTTGTGCTGCATTGCCTTACTCCAGATTTTTTTAGCCCTTCAGGGCCATAATTAGTTGCCTTGTGTGGCATCATAAATCACATGTAAGGTTTGTGTAGCGTATATGCCACGTTGCGTGGTGCATAGATGACACAAACCAACTTGTAAATATACCCCTAAATGTTTGCTGAGACTAGTATATAATTATGCAACGTAGGGTAATAGCATCAATTTTTCAGCAATTTCATGCAAAAAGTGGAATGTGAAATCATGTAGGATTATCCATGTATAACAGAGATTTCTCTGGCCTGAGTTAAATACAGATTCAGTAGAGTATTGTTCACATTCATTTCTCAATTCAATGGACACAAGCTACTAGCCAACTGCACAGCATGAATGATTTTGTTAGATGTCTAAGAAGTACATCGATTTCAGTCAGGCAAATATTGCGTCGATCACAAAGGGAAAAACATGCATTGCACTTACTATTTTTGTCTTCCCCACCAGCGCACAATGCTTCATGTTTGGTTCATAGGAAGACGGCAGTAACTCATACTGTCAAGTGAGTTAAATCTTCTTTATTGAGTCTAACAACAATGACCTCCAGCTGGCTGACAGCAGAACAACTGCCAACCCCTGGAACCTTTATTCCCCTCTATTCCACATTACATCACATTACCTAATGAATAGAACATTCCTACATAGCTTTCTCCAAACGAATTTAGCATTTAAATGTTTCTTAAACATTTATACATTACATCTATACATTACAATCATCATACAACACAATAGAATTTCTCCTTTTCTTATTCAGTGGACCCACACCCATGTACCTTACTCAAACACCCAAAACTCCATTCCATTATGTCGTCCAACACAACCACATTTTTCCTTACTTTTATTATTCAATGAGGTTGAGATTATTTGCTCTCCCCCTTTCTGAGTAGACCAAATTTCTTTGTCACCAGCCAATCTCCACATCACCAATGTACAACCTTCACCCCTTTTCTTTTATTGTATTCTTGTTTGCTCCTCTCCTGTTTCTCTTCCACTTTTTTTTCCATTGCCTTTCTATCAACAGACACCTGTTTCTTGTCCGGTAACCACATTGGAGACTCTTTAGTAGCGGGTTCTCTCCCTTTACGAGGAATTAATGTTGACACTCCAGTAGTGGAATGCAGAGTAATTCTATGTGTCCAATTCATTTTATCTAACTCATCCTTCCATGATAAACCATTAGCCATTGACAGTTGAATGTTTTCCATTATCATACGGTTCACTCTTTCCACTAAACCATTCGCTTGTGGTCTAAACAATGCCACCCTCTCATGTCTAATGTCCATATGTCTTAAAAATTCCACCATCCTCGAAGAAACAATTTGTACTCTATTATCTATGGTGATTGTTTTGGGAATCCCTTCCTCCATGAACATTTTCCCCAGACATTTTTCCATATTTTCTGTATTTACATGTTCCATGCTTTTCACAACAAACTACTTGCTATGGTAATCAACAACAACAACCAAGAACCGATTCCGCCTTCCCAGCTTCTCCACCGGGCCAATAAAATCCATTGCTAAATGTTCCCATGGTGTTTCTGGAAATTTTCTACAACATAATAGTGGTTCTATTCTCAATTTTCTCTTGTCACTATTGCTACACAGTATGCAAGCTTTCATTTTCTCTTCCACTTCTTTATCCTTTCCTGGCCACCAAACAAATTGCTTCTACCTAGATTGTCTTCATGACTGATTTCAATTAATCTCATTCTCAATCTACCTGATGGGACAATACGATTACATCCTAATACCTTGTAACCACAAATATTTAATTCATCCTTCACTACACTATAAGATTGCATTCCTTCACTCAGTTCTGCTCCCTGATTCCACCCCCCACTTATAAGGCGCTTTAATTTACCATACATTTCACCTTCCATTACAGCTTGTTTCCAATCATCCTCTGTTAAGGCAAATCCTACTACATCACAAACACTCACTCACTCAACTCTTTTTCCCTGTCAATATTTAGGGTCTCATCCACTGGCATCCGGGATAAACAATCTGCAAACCACATTTTTCTTTCCCTTAACATAATCCACAACAAAGTTAAAATCCATCACAGTTTATAACCATCTAGTAATTCTTGGTGTGACATCACCCTTGATTTGTTCGCCTCGCACGTGTAGCGCGAGGCACACTTCAGCTAGTACTTCATCTACTAACTTGTACCCAACTAGAATCCAACTCTTTCAGTATGCGCTCTGCCCAGCGAGCACTGTTCTGCCAATTCAGATTTGTACGCCTCGCATGTGTAGCACGAGGCACACTTCAGCTAGTACTTCAACTAGTATTTGCACCCAACTGGAATCCACTCTTTCAGCACACGCTCCACCCAGCGTGCACAGTTCTGATAATTCAGCCATGCATTGCCCTCTCAGCTCACCATGCGTCGTTCACTCGACTGTTTAACGAGAGCACGAGTCAATAAAAATAATACTTAAAATATTTACTCCAATTCACACATCCACATTGCATATCCTTCATTCATCTATGACACATCTCTGAACTATTTAAATGTCCAGTTCTTCTTCCATAAAGCTTTTAAGTCACTTACTGTCAGCATCTAGTATTAACCAAATGAGTCCTTTCCAGGGGCAGAAGTCAACAATCTCCGTCCCCTGCACGGCCAGTCATTGCCAATATATGAAGTAACTCACACTTCTTTATTGAGTATGACAACAGTGACCTCCAGCTGGCTGACAGCAGAACAACTGCCAACCTCTGGAACCTTTATTCCCCTCTATTCCACATTACTTCACAGCTTTACCAAATAAATAGAACATTCCTACAAAGACTTCACAAGAAGAATCCAAAGGGATATGCCTCAGTCTGACAACCATAACATCTATTAAAGCAACTCAATTAACAGGGAAATTAGCTTGAGGTCTTCCAACTGTGATGACAAGTGACTTACAACTATGAGACAGACTTGGAAAGCCATGATCAAATATTCAAGACATCCAAGTGATTTGTAATGAGAAATAAGAAGAACCTCTTAATGCAAGGTAAGGGAAATCAATGCAAAGTCAAAGCAAATGGACAACTGGTAACACATTATACCACCTGAAAACATTTAATATACTGCGGCTGTGAACTGAACGTTGGCTACATTTATTTATATTTATAGGTATGATTTTTTTAACCATTCCCATTTGTACTAGACCTGCAAAACTTTTATCATGGTCACAAATCTCCCAAATTCTGCAATTTGGTGACTTTTTGCTGCTAGGATACTGGTTTAAGCAGAAAATGGCCTTGGATAGATTTTCCAGTGTCCTGTCAGTATCTAACATGACTATATTTATACACAGTGGGCCTGATTTATCATAGTAATGCATTACCCATGGGTCATGCAAGGTGTTGCAGGGGCAAAACAGTTATAAAGTCAGACTTGCCAAGCAACTCAAAGCCAGCTTGCATATATGGAGTAACACAAGGCAGCGCACGTCACTGCCTTGCATTACTCTGCCCTGGGAAGGCGTTTCGAGGGACGAGTGGGGTGTTCCCGCTCGTCCACCCATGGATTCTGGAGCATCCTCAGATTTACAAAGATAGTTAAACCTGGGAATGTGACAAAAGTCTACGCCTTTCCAGGGGAGGCACAACACAGAAAGAGGAAAAAGCCTCAGAGGTTTGTTTTTTGTGCAGGAATATGTCACTTCCTGCACAAAAACAATCCTGCCTTCAACACAGGAACTCTTGCACCAGGGCACTACTGTACCTGCGTTGGTGCTAGGCATTAGATTGTGCACGGTGCAGGCAGAGAGCAGGAATTTGCCATATATTGATGAATAAGATGCATTACTGTTGTCTCCCTTCCACACTGCACAGCACAGCAAGTTGACTTGCTCTGTTGTGTTGTATGAAAAATTGATAAATCTGGCCCAGTATTTCTTCTCATGATCATTTCACACAGGGTATTGGAACACCACAGTCCTTAACTCTAATTTTGCACAATTTTCACAAAAACCACAAATTAAATGCTAAATAAACATGATTTTCTTTTAATAATAAATGTACACATATTTTGATGCTATACTTAAAGGTAGTGGTTCATTGAAATCCGACAGTCATTCCGATAAAGTAGGCAATCCGGACATAAACATCAAGATGGCAAAAGCATTGTCTTGCACCATTTGGTTTGTTCTTTCTGGTAGAGTTGATTAGTTGACCTCTGCAGGATCCAAAATAGAGAATTGTCAAATTGCAAGTTGGTGTGCATGACATTTTGGTGAATGTAGTGAACCACTAATCTTATGGTTTAAAATTAATATTTAATTATAGTACTAAACAATGACTTTATCATATGTGTATTTCAATGGCATTCAGCAGCAATTTTATGATGAATCCCGCGTCGCGTGTCATGATGTTTTGTTGCATGATGTTGTGTGGCTTTTTAATTAGCAAGTACAGTGGACACAAGTCAGACCTGCCTTTTTTTAAAGGAAAAAGTCATCCACATACGTACTGTCAAGGAAACATATTATATATGGGATAATGTATCCCATCCATGCATGATCAGGATATTGCAAGTTACAGAGGAGTTTATGTCCATTTAGAGGAACAAAGCTAAAGGGTCTTTTATATGAACAGGAGAGCATGTTTGCAAACACAAAGAATAAAAATAAAATCTAGTTCAAGCTTATCTACTTGTGAGCTAGTGGTAGCTCTCCAGCTACTTGAGAGTAACTCCCATGTGTACAGCCAAACCTACTAAATTACAAACTTTTGCTTGGTTTAATTAATATATGTATACGAAAATTGCTAAAGTATCTGATAGGGGATTATTTATATTTTCAGAACACATAGCCCCCCATTATGTCATTGGCGGTAAATCATGCATACTGCCACGCTGACGGGCGCCAACATACAGCAGGATGGCGGATAACCGTTCTGCATATTACGACACACACACACACCAATCTGATAGAATACAGCCACATACACAAATCTGCCAGCCCAAAGGTCAGTGATAAAGTGGCGGTCCAAACACCCATACAGTTACGCCAACAGAACAATGCCCACCACATCATGACCCACGAATCACCACGGCGGACATTCACCGGCAGTAAACCATTGGCGGTACACAACGCCGTGCTCAGAATGGGCACCCAAAAACTAAACCACACAACATTGGCCAATTCAAACATCACACACCTGACCACCATACACACACCATGCCCACCCCCTCACACCACTATAAAACAAATACCCACACTACCCACAACACTTTAAGTATACAAATCCTTGCCACCAGACAGACATCAAGACCACTGCGACAAGTACACACACACACACCCATACCTCTCTAACGCACTCCACTATGCACACCCATTCACACCACCCAACACCCACCCACACACTCACACACATCACACAACACCCTTGGCCCCACAAAGGCACCCCTGTTTCACAGATGAGGAGTTTAGAGTCATGGTAGAGGAAATAGACAGGGTAGAGCCGCACCTGTTTGGAGCACAGGTCCAGCAGATATCAATTGCAAGGAAGATGGAGCTATGGAGGAGATATCGTGGACAGGGTGAAAGCGTGGGACAGTATCCAAGAACAAGGGACGACATCAGGAATAGGTGGAACAACCTACGGGGGAAGGTACATTCCATGGCAGCAAGGCACCAGCTTGCCATACAGAGGACTGGCAGTGCACCCCCACAGCTCACAGCATGGGAGGAGCAAGTCTTGGCATTACTGCATCATGAGGGACTTACTGGAGAAGCCAGAGGACTGGACACTTGTAAGTCAACATTTACCACTTATCAATCCCCATACCTGCATGGCAACTCACAACCTCAGCCTCACTCCCATTTCTCCACCCCATCCCACACACTGCACCAATGCAGATGACTAACCCCAATGCCAAGCCCTGAATGCCAGAACAATGCATGGACAGGCCTCGCAGCCCTGCATGGACACCCATCACCAAAGCATGCACAGCATAGGGGAACTAACAATCCCACAATACATCACCATACGCAATCAAAGGTGGCAGGGCAAAAGCAACCATAGAGGGGAGAATAGGGGTGTACAACATGTCACAGGCATGAAGCATAATACATCTATTACATACCCACAGGTGCCCCCGCCAATCTATGTGGAGAGGAGGTGCCACAACTAGCCAGTCCTCCAACAGAAGATGCCCCCAGTGATGACAGTAACCCTGGACTTCAGGATCTGGAGCAACAACCTGACCCATCAGGGACCACTGGACAGTAGGTCATCCCAGCCCACTCACAGTCCACCACAGAGCCTCCCCCATCAGTTACCAACACCACCCCACACTCCTTGCATCCCCACACCTCTGTCCCCAGGACACATCAATCAGCAGTGTGCCCACCTGTACAGGGATCTGAATCCACACCTCATACCCAAGACAATCAGGGACCTGGGGTCAGTGGCAGTGGGCACACCACTCAGGGGACAGGGTCACAGGGCAACAGGGACACTGGAGGACTGCTGAGCACCAGGTGAAGGACAGACCCAGGGAACCAACTCTCCAAGAGGAACTCACCAATGTCCTGGGTGCCTACCAACAATCCCAGGACACGATGGGCCAAATCCTGGACAACATAAAGGAGAACAAGCGGCCTTAGGAGGAAAACCATCAGGAGATCTGGTAGGACTTGCAGATACTCAACACCACCATGATCTCCATAGCATGGTTGATGGCAGACATGGCAAACATCATGAGGGAATGGACTGCACACCAGCTGGCCTCTACCACTAGCCAGTCTATTGACCAGCCCTCCACTTCCTCTGCAGCTAGTGGGCCGGAGGCCCCACCACAGGACCCACAGGCCACCAGCACTCCTCCCCCTGCAGAAGGTGAACCACCCTGCAAACATTACCTGCGAACCAGACAGAAGCCAGAGACATTTGCCAAGACCAAGACCACCGCCAGGAAATGAGACTCTCCTGATTGCCCCCTTGTGCTCCACCCTGTCACCTTGTCCACTTTTAACTGCTATTGCTCCCCTTCCTATTGCCCCTCGGACACTGGACCTGTGCTACAAACTGACTGGAACAATACCCTGGACTTTCCTCCATCATCACCCCATTCCATTGCACTTTACCCTCAATTATATAGCACTACAATAAACACGCTTGAACATAATTTGAGTAATACTGTTTTATGTGTCTTGAATGTGCATTTGTGGGAACAGTCACATCAAGTGCAAATGATCTGAACACTGTGATAGCTGACAAATAATGACCTGGAACAGTCTGTAGTGATCACATCAGGACAATGTTGTCAAATCACCAACATCTGGAAAATGAGAAGCCATAGGTGACAGTAAGTTGAGATGCAAAGGAAGTGAATGCCATAATGGTACAGGCACACAGATAAATCAATAGTCAGAGTATAGGTCAGTAGTACTGTCTCACCTGTTTGTTATTGGTAGTATTGTTGTATAATTGATGTCCTGTTGTCCACATCCTCATCCTCTGCCTCCTCATCCTCACTGTCCTGAGAGTCCACTGCTACCACAGGCTCATCTCCAGTCCCCTCCTCCTGCAGAAATGGCCCATGTCATCTGAGGGCCAGGTTGTGCAACATGCAGCATACCACTACTATTTGGCAGACCTTTCCGGGTAAGTAGCACATGGATTCACCTGTCAGATGAAGCACCTGGACCTGGCCTTCAGGAGGCCAAAGGTCCTTTCTATAATTCTCGTGGTTCACATACAACTGGCATACAGTGGGTGGGGGATCTGGCTCACCTATCAGCCACACCATGTGCTTCTGTAGTTGGGCCATCACATTTGGGATGCTGCTATTTCTCAGGACAAAGTCGTCATGCACTGACCCAGGATACTTGGTAGTGACGTGGGAGATGTACTAGTCCATCATGTAAACCATTTGCACATTCAGTAAGTGGAAACTCTTCCGATTCCTGAACACCTGTTCATTCTTGCGTGAGGAGGACTAACGCAGTATATGTACTGTCAATCGCGCCAATTATATTGGGGACATGGCCCATTGCATAGAATCCTGCCTTCACAGTGGCCAACTCTTCCACCTGGGGGAAAGCAATGTAGCTGCACATGTGCTTCTCCAGGATAGACAATACCCTTGCCAGCACAATAGAAAACATTGACTGTGACATTCCAGCTGCCAAACCCACTGTTACTTGGAAAGAACCAGTTGCCAGGAAATGGAGCACTAGTAGCACTTGCACAAGAGGAGGGATCCCAGTGGGATGATGGATAGCTGATATCAGGTCAGGCTCCAATTGGGCACACAGCTCTGTGATTGTGGTCCTGTCCAGTCTATAGGTGAGTATAATGTGCCTGTCCTCCAGTGTAGCCAAGTCCAAAAGGGGTCTGTACACAGGAATTCGTCTTCTCCTCCCATTCATCCACAGCGATAGGCTTCTAAGGGTCACAAGAGGGATTAGGCTGGCATAATTTGAACACTGGAACCACAACCTCAGTGTTATATGTTGCATCTATGTGATGGGGCAGTGGGAATGATAGGTATGTGAAAATTAGGCAGTGACGCAGTAAAGGTTAAGCTGATGGTTGTCCATCTCCATGACATGGCGTCCGCCTGTCCTGTATGTAGGGACAGGTGGAAGTGAGGTAACTCCGCCAACGTTGGGCGTCTGGCGGAAGGCGGTCTTGCACTGCCTTGCAATTACTCATTGGATAATATGGGGCTCTATGCAGTACAGTAGCCAATGTGGATCAGCGCCGGTGGTGACAGTGTGCACCGCCGCGGATGTGACCACCATTTTCTATGTGATTCCTCTCTTGTTTCCTGACCATCAACAGGAGAACGCCTACACTGTATGTGCTGCTGTCTGTGTCTGGAACCTACCATGGCCTGTGTGACTGGGGAAAGGGCCCCTGCCTTCCCTTCAGAGGAGTTGTAGCGATTGGTGGATGGGATCCTACCCCAGTACAGACTGCTGTATGGGCCTCCAGATCAATAGGTGAGTACACCTTGGGCATGATGCATGTGGGAAGGATGCATGGAGATGTGTGCAAGCATCTTGTCATGGGGGATAAAATGTGGTGGTGTACATGGTGTGCGCAGGCCAATGTGTGTGCCAATGGTGACGTAAACGGGATTGGTGGGCCATAGGTATGACTGGCTGGAATGTATGTGTAATGGTGTTCTCCCGTCTGTACTGCCTCTGCAGGTCAGCGCCCATCAAAAGAAGGGATTCATGCGTGCCATTGCCAAGAATGTGAGGACCCTTGGGGTCTATGGCAGGTGGAGCAACCACTGACGGAAACAGTGGGAGGACCTGAGACGATGGGCATGGAAAACCACAGAGGCCCAGCTGGGGATGGCCCCCCAATGAGGAAGGGGTGCCCGTCGGAACCTGACCCCCCTGATTGCCCGCATACTGGTGGTGGCCTGCCCAGAGCTGGATGGATGCTTGAGAGCTTCACAGCAGCCACAAGGGGGTGAGTACAATGGGCATTACTACAATAATTGGTAGGTGGCATGGCATCCGGGTGGTAGATGTAAGTTAGTGGCTCAAGGGTAATGGTTGAAAGGGAAACAAATTAACCTAGCTAGGTTGCATTCCATGTCAGACAGTGCTTAGTGGGTCCCAGGAGGCGTGCAGTTGGCAGTGTTTGGCCCTCATCTTGGTGCGGCATCTAGCCAAATCAATGGCAGTGCAATGCATAGTGCTCAATCCTGATCCCTGTGTGTGACAGTGCTGTGTATGCCAACAGTGGTGTTGGTGCAGTAATTTACCCTACGTTCTCTTTCTCTCTCCCCCTTCATCTTCTGTCATCCTGTCCATGTGTGCATTAGCATCATCTGGCGGAGGAGCAGGGGCACCGGTGACAGAGGGAGCTGCATCCCACAGGACTCAGGAGACAGAGTCCACCGACGCCGAGGGAACCAGTGGGATGGAGGGTGAGGGGAACACCAGGCTGAGACAGGAGTTGACAACACAGACTCAGATACCTCCTCCGATGGAAGCTCCCTGGTGGTAGCGGACACCTCTGTGAGCACCCCAGCTGCAGGTACAGCCACACCGCCCTCCCAGTAGCCCCTCAGTGAGTTGCCCATGCCTGTTCACCCAGGAGGGTGGGCATCTCCTTCACCCCAGGCACCTCAGGCCCTGCCCCAGTGAACCCTGCTGCCCTGAGTGAAGAGGCTATTGACCTTCTGAAATCCATCTCTGTAGGGCAGTAAACCATTGTGAATGCCATCCGGGGGCTGGCATCCCAGATGCAGCAATGCAATGAATTCATGGTGGGCATCCACAGTGGACTGGTGCCCCAACAGAGATAGATTCAGGCTCTAGCCTCCTCTCTGATGGCAGCCATTGATCCTGTCCCTACCTTTCCCCCTCCAGCTACCACTTCCCAGTCCCAGTCTCCTCAACCCCAACCCATACATACAGACAAGCATGCACACAAGACAACACACAAGACTAGCACAGTCCAACACAGGCACCACACTTCAACACACAAGCACTCACGCAAACCCCAGACATTTGAAGACAGAACCACATCCACTGCCTCCACTGTCACCCCCTCCTCCTCCACCTCCCTCATAGTCATGTCCACACTCAGACCTGCGTGCGCTGCTACAACAGCTGCCACCAGCATCACCACACCAAGCATCACACACACCTCACTAGCAGACACATCCACAACGTCCATGCATGCACTCCTTGTCTCCTCCCCAACCCTGGCTGTCTCCCTTTTCCTAAAGCACACAAACACAAGCACTCAGACACCCAACAGCCATCCACCTCATATCAGCACACTCCCCATGCACCTGCACCCAATTCCAACAGACGTACTCCTCCAACAACCACTCCCTCAACGTCCATTCTCATCCCTCCTTCGTCTTCCAGCCCCACCGTCCCTAAAAAGGTTTTCCTTGCCCAACTTGACCTCTTCTCTCCTCCTCCCCCCAACCTGCCCGTAAGAGCAGGGTCCCAACGACCCAGCCCAGCACCTCAGCCAAACAGTCCACACAGACAGTGGAAGCAAGACAGTGATGGTTCCCACTCCACCAGCCAGGAAGGGTAAGGATCCCACAGCCACTGCCCTGAAGGGGAAGAAGCCCTCGACTCCTGCCACGAAGAAGAAGGAGGCCACATCTCTTGCCATGAAGGTGAAGAAGCCCTCAACGTCTGCCATGGAGGGGAAGAAGCCCTTGACTCCTGCAGAGTATGGCGGGATGACACCACCATCACCACCACCACCAGTGGTCACGGATCCCTCACCTCCAACTGAGGCAGTGCAGCCCACTCCTCCTGCAGAGGCTGCACCTTCACCCACTGAGACAGTGCAACCCTTACCTCCGGATGAGACAGTGCAGCCCTCACCACCAGCAGAGGCTACCCAGGAGGCACCTTCGCCAGCTGACACAGTGCAGCCCTCGCCTCCAGTTGAGACAGTACAGCCCTCACCTCCAGCAGTGGGCATGTAGGCTACCCTCCTTCGACTGCTGTACAACAAGCCCCCTCCAGAACCATGCCCCTGCAGAGTTCTGTTCAGTTGATGTCCTGAGACAAGTTGGGCCTTGGAGTGTGCCCTATGGCTATGTGGGTCCTTTGTACTTTGGACTGGGCACTGGCACTTTGTGGACAGTTGTACATATCATGTTCATGTGGTGGCTTTTCCCTTGCTAATACATTTTCTGTAGTTACGTAATCTGGTCCATGTTTTATTGTGCCATGTGTCATGTGCGATTGGTTTACATGGGCAGCTGGTTGTGTGTGTCTGGTGTGTGTTGTGTGTGTTTTTCCTCCCTCTCTCCCTTGTGTGCCAGGCGGCTGTACTCACCGCCGCTGTCTTCGTCGGCGTTGGTGTTCCAGGTGGAGCATAGAGTAGAAGAGCATCAGGAAAACTTGCAGTTCCAGTTCCATGGCGGCAGCGGAGTCCTCTGTGTACTTGTTGGTGAGTCTTCCATTTTATGTGTTCGGTCTCCGCCAGGCTTTTGATGGCGTTTCCACCACCCCGGAAATCGTGACAGTGTGCTGTGTCATAATATGGTGGGTGGTACTTTGTCTCCCGTCTGGCTGTTGATGGCGACCGCCTTATTGCGTGGTGTTAAAGCCCTGGCAGATGGTGTGGTACATTGGCTGTCTATAGGAGTTCTCACCGCCATGGTCATAATTTGGCGGTAATTACCGCCGGCCTGTTGCCAGTATTTCCTCCACTTTATCACTTACCGCCAATGTTAAAATGAGGGCCATACTGCTAGCAATCCTACACTGAGGTGATCACAGGCTATCATCTTTCACAGGGAGGCCACTAATGTAATCTAGTCTGATGTGTACAACACTATTAATATTAGTGGCTCGGGATGATTTTCTTTGAACATACGTAGCTCTTATAACTGAAAAGTCTGGATAGCCCTGCACTTATGCAAAATTAAGCACATCAGAAAGCTGTTAGATATTTTTTGAAAAAATATATTGGATCAGTTTAATAAAAAAGGTGCAGTAGGTTGGAATGTTTAGAAACATGCAGAAAGATTCTAACTTTTCTATATCTACCTAAGGCATGCAAAAAAATATTGCCATACACAGTTCTTTTCTGCTTGTCAGTATACAGCTAGAAAAACAGAACAGAAGAAAGAAAAGCAATATTTAATTTTGTTTCTTAAACAGCTGCTTTAATTAAGCTCTGTGACCTGATGGCTGTTGGCTCTGGCAACAGGCATTGTGATGTCACAAGTCGCCCATTAAGAAATTAGAGACATGTTTTTATCCAATGATAGCATAATCCCATGTATTATAGAAATATTATGCCATTTCAAACAATGTAATGAGGTTAATAATGCATAATACAAACATTATACTAGTTGTTATGACAGTGAGCATTCAATTAATGGAAGAAAACCTATAGAAGAAAGTGTCAGTCCTTAGAGTCGCATCTTCTACTTAGGGCCTCATTACCTGCTGTCCATCATTTTAGGGGGAAATACCACACAAAGTAAATACCACTACAGTACAGCATCAATTTTAGGACATCCTCAGTCCTCTATCCTCATCCCTGCTCCTCATCCATATTTCTCCTCCATCGTCCTTATTCTCATCCATTATCCCTGCTTCTCTTCCATCATTGCTGCTTCTCACCCCCACTTCTTTTCCATCTTTCCTACTCCCCATCCATCATCCCTACTTCTCATCCATCATCCCTGCTTCTCATCTTTACTTCTCATCCGTCATCCCTATTTCTCATCCCTCATATCTCAGTCTTACTAACCTATGTAAACATCCTGACACGGAACGAGTCTTTTAAGGGGATTTTCCCGGGCAGGAAATGGCGCGAGTGATTAAAACTAAAGAAGGACTCAACTCCAGAGACTTCTTGGAATGAGTCATAGAAATAGAAGAGAGACAATGAAAAGTATTCCGGCGGCCATCTTTAAATAGCTAATACAAGTTAGAAATAAAAACAATGCTCATCTCCAGTAGCTTCATGGAGAGAGTAGTGGAAATAAAAAAAGGGGGGACAAAAAATTCCGGCGGCCATCTTCAAATAGCTAATAAAAGTTAGATTTAGAAAAGATGCTACTCTCCAGTAACTACGTGGGGAGAGTAGTGGAAATGAAAGGGGGACAAAAAGTTCCGGCGGCCATCATGGAGTGGCTGATTCTAGTGTGCACATTATAGTGGATAATGGTAGTCAGCAGATGGAGGTCACCATAAGGGTGGCTAAGGGAGGAAATAGTGATGTAACAGGCCATAGTTATGTCAACCAACTGGTACAAAAAGGAGGCACCCTTACCAAGTGGTCAAGAGAAGGCAATCTAATTACGTCAGAGGCACTGAGTACCAGGTTCAATGTCAGTGATTTGGAAGGTATTGTATATCTTTTAGCCAAAGATTGGCATGGTAATGATGACGGCAAAAATGTAATATGTCCAGGTCATTGTTATTTTAGGGGGACAGTGTTGTCCAAGGAATGGCATCGTTCAACCCATTAATGTCAGTATGTAGCTTGAAAACCCACTGTTGTTCTAGTCTGAACAGAGCATGTGGGATGTCAATAGTGATTCTTGGGGCATCAAGTACAACCCAACTTAAATCATCAGGACTATGAGGGGCCTCCAAAAAGTGTGCACATAATTTTGTAGTGATGCGTCCACACCTAATGTTGCTCCTATGCTCATTAATGCGTATTTTGACTAGTCTAGAGGTCATGCCCACATAGCGCAGCCCACAAGGATAAGTGATCATAGAAATAAAAAATGTTGTATTGCAGTTTGTGTGTTTTGTCAGATGCCATTGACCTATAGGTTCCAATTCTAGTTTTTTTTTGCAGCTCGTCAATTGGCAGACATTACAGTGTCCACAGGGGTAGTGTCCAACTACAGGTGGAAAGTTCCAAAGTGTGGTTTGTGTCTGTATCCGTGCTGTGTTTCTCGGACGAGTCTGGACTATCAAATCTTTGATGTTTTTAGATTGTTTGAATGAAAAAAGGGGCTTGGGGATGCTATTACCCCCACTATTAAGAATAGGCCACCTTTTATTGATCAATTTTTTGATCTGATTTGATAGAGGGGTAAATGTAGACACGCATGTCTGTTAATGCTTTTAGTGTTAGTTTGGAGTAGAGCTTCACGATTGTTGTTTCTAGCTCTCTTACAGGCTCGGCTGATGACGTATTGAGGATAATGATGATCAAGAAGTTTTGTTTGGAGGTCATCGGCTTGAGTATTGAATTCCTGTATTGAGGAGCAATTACGTTGTAGACGTAAAAATTGGCCAAAAGGTAGGTTATCACGTGGAAATTTAGGATGATGACTCTCATACATAAGTAAACTATTACGATATGTGGGTTTGTGATAAGTGCTGGTAAATAGTTTACCTTGGTCAATCGTGATCAGTAGGTCCAAAAAATGTATCTCCTTGTCTGACACCGTAGAAGTAAATTTCAAGTATGGGTTGAGTGTGTTCACCCAATCAGTCAGTGAACTTGCTACAGCAAGAGGGCCTTGCCATACAACCAAAATGTCATTGATATACCGACGCCATAGTTTTATATTGCTGGTGAAAGGGTTAGTAGCTGACAAAATCAATTGTTGTTCAAAGTTGTACATATAGAGGCATGCCAGGCTAGGAGCAAACATGCTTCCCATGCAAGTGCCTCTAATCTGGTGGTAAAATTGATCTTCGAAACGAAATACAATTTCTTTCATTGCTACTGTTGCACACTGCATGATAAATGCTATGGGTGACGTCAGATTGTCACTATTGTGCTGTAGTATTGATTCCGCTACCTGTAGAGTTGCGTCTTGGGGTATATTGGTATAGAGAGCCTCCACGTCCATGGTAATTAGTGCTTTTACATCTCCTGTATTATTAATAGTCTCAATCAAATTTAATACATCTTTTGTATCTTGTAAATAGTTCGAGGATCCCTTTACAAGTGGCTGCAGAAAGTGATTGCAGAAGATTGACAGGGGTTCTAGAATTGAGCCAATCCCAGACACAATTGGTCGCCCGGGGGGGTTGTGTTCCCTTGTGAGTTTTTTTATTAATTGGTCCTGAAGAAGCGTAATAGGATCTTGTTAGACCACTGTACGCGAAACATGTTGACCATGTTTTAGGAGACCTGCGATAATTTTCTTAGCTCCAACACTAGGTAGAAAGTGGTTGAGCATTATTTCTCACATTACACTTTCCTTATGTTTTTAATCTTAGTCCCAGTCTTATCTTTCGATTTATTAAATGTATCTACTCCATTAGGACTGGGAACTAATTTTATGAGTCACTCTCCTGCTAGGAATAGTGCCTGACCGTGATACTAGTGTCCTCCACTACAGCAGCCACCTATAAAGATCTCCGGCAAAGAGCCCCCTTTATGGGGAGCCCGTCAGACATTGCAGCGCCGGTCTGACGAGGAGCTACCCGCTGATTAAGCATGACATTCTCTTGGATGTGTGAGCGCTCTTGCTCCTGAACATTATTGTCCCCCTAGTTTTCATCGTCTTTGGAACAGTGTACACTTGTTTTTGCATATTTAGGTATTAGGGAGACCGTACACTGGACCATCAACCTCCCGGTCCCTCTCTTTGTTGATACTTTAGCACAGCGGTTTCGCTGCAGGATTTACAGATTAACGTGGGATTCCCCCGCATAAGTCTTGTAGATCATGGATACTTTCCAAGGTCTCAGTTTTGACAACGATGTAGTAGCAGCAATTCTGAAGACACAGTCCATTTTGAGCCATGATGGATCAGCACCCTCGGGCAGCTTAAAAGAGGATTGGGACAAATTGTCCACTCTGAAACGCGATTTGATTAAGACCATTATGCACGGAACCATAATGACCGAATACCTTAGAGCCAACATTACCCCCAATGGCCTATTGGTTTCCAACATGCCCAGGATCTTTCTACAAGACTTAGCATTTAGGAAAGACTGGGCTCCGATCGCTTGGAAGTGCACTAGGGACTGGCTAGTCCTTAACATTAACACTTCCAAGCGTCTGGCAGATTCTATCGCTATACAAATTAATTTTCTTGAAGGCACCTTAAAAACTACCGTGACCCTGGCTGCCTTCAAAAGCCATTTAGCGGAAATAAATGTGGAATTAAATGAAACCAAAGAATTTCTGACCAATCAGAAGATCTCCAAACTCCAAAAGGACATCACTAGATTTAGTAGGGAAAAGATATACCCCTACATTCAAGATGATTTCAACTTTGACACACAATCTCGCTCTTCAGATGAGTCACAATCCTACTCTAGAAAGCCCCGTAACAATAGCAATAGTTCATCCTCAGATGGATGGAGTACAGATGAGAGTACTCTCCCTCAACCCTTCTATAACTACTCTCAATATCCTGGTAGTCATCAAATGCCTTGGCAAGCACCTTTTCCATTTTATCAACCCCCCCTCCCCATGATGCCATTCATGCCTTTTTTAGGCCAAGGCCGGGGCAGAGGGAGTGGCAGAAGGAGTGGCAGGGGAAAACGTGTCCAATGGTCCAGAGAAGAACCACAAATGGTTATCAGGAGCCAGGGCAAGCACCAGCCCCCGAAACCTTAGTAGTGAACTTATCCACAAGACCTCTTATGGACATTGAGACAACAGCACTCAATCGAGGTTTAGGGTTTGTCCCTACACCATCTGAGGATTTCTTTCGACTCAATTGTGAACTCTCACAATTTTTTCGCAAAATCCGACTACAATTCTATTTTGATGATCATTCACCGGATTACACACAGGGGGACTCAGGGCTCAGACCTAAATCTACATTTGTTCCACCTCTATCTTCGGTCCCCTGTGAAGTCCAAACATTTGAAAAAGCGGTTCTCGCGGACCTCACATCCATATGTCCGCAACTCCCTTTTATTAACATCTCAACAAACGAGAGGAAGGCTCTAGAGGCACTTTCCAATGATAACTCCGTTGTGATAAAACAGGCTGATAAGGGAGGCGCTATTGTCATAATGAATACTGACGATTATCGCCAGGAGTGTTTACGCTTGTTGGGGGACGAGACCTACTATGCCATGATCCCACGTGACCCTACACCTAGACTCCAAACTCAGATAAGGGTAATGATCTCAGAAGCATCTAACAATGCATGGATCACTCCAAAAGAAGCCTCGTTTCTAGACACAACCAATCCTATAACTCCCTATTTCTATTGTTTACCAAAAATTCACAAGGGAACACAACCCCCCCCCCGGGTGACCAATTGTGTCTGGGATTGGCTCAATTCTAGAACCCCTGTCAATCTTCTGCGATCACTTTCTGCAGCCACTTGTAAAGGGATCCTCGAACTATTTACAAGATACAAAAGATGTATTAAATTTGATTGAGACTATTAATAATACAGGAGATGTAAAAGCACTAATTACCATGAACGTGGAGGCTCTCTATACCAGTATACCCCAAGACGCAACTCTACAGGTAGTGGAATCTATACTACAGCCCAATAGTGACAATCTGACGTCACCCATAGCATTTATCATGCAGTGTGCAACAGTAGCAATGAAAGAAAACTTCTTTCGTTTCGAAGATCAATTTTACCACCAGATTAGAGGCACTTGCATGGGAAGCATGTTTGCTCCTAGCCTGGCATGCCTCTATATGTACAACTTTGAACAACAATTCATTTTGTCAGCTACTAACCCTTTCACCAGCAATATAAAACTATGGCGTCGGTATATCGATGACATTTTGGTTGTATGGCAAGGCCCTCTTGCTGTAGCAAGTTCACTGACTGATTGGGTGAACACACTCAACCCGTACTTTAAATTTACTTCTACGGTGTCAGACAAGGAGATACATTTTTTGGACCTACTGATCACGATTGACCAAGGTAAACTATTTACCAGCACTTATCACAAACCCACAGATCGTAATAGTTTACTTATGTACGAGAGTCATCATCCTAAATTTCTACGTGATATCCTACCGTTTGGCCAATTTTTACGTCTACGACGTAATTGCTCCTCAATACAGGAATTCAATACTCAAGCCGATGACCTCCAAACAAAACTTCTTGATCGTCATTATCCTCAATACGTCATCAGCCGAGCCCGTAAGAGAGCTAGGAACAACAATCGTGAAGCTCTACTCCAAACTAACACTAAAAGCATTAACAGACGGTTGACATGCGTGTCTACATTTACCCCTCTATCAAATCAGATCAAAAAATTGATCAATAAAAGGTGGCCTATTCTTAATAGTGGGGGTAATAGCATCCCCAAGCCCCTTTTTTCATTCAAACGATCTAAAAACATCAAAGATTTGATAGTCCACACTCGTCCGAGAAACACAGCACGGATACAGACGAAACCACACTTTGGAACTTTCCACCTGTAGTTGGACACTACCCCTGTGGACACTGTAATGTCTGCCAATTGACGAGCTGCAAAAAAAAACTAGAATTGGAACCTATAGGTCAATGGCGCCTGACAAAACATACGAACTGCAATAATTTTTTTTTTAATTTACATGATCACTTGTTCTTGTGGGCTGCGCTATGTGGGCATGTCCTCTAGACCCGTCAAAATACGCATTAATGAGCATAGGAGCAACATTAGGTGTGGACGCATCACTACAAAATTATGTGCACACTTTTTGGAGGCCCCTCATAGTCCTGATGATTTAAGTTAGGTTGTACTTGATGCCCCAAAAATCACTATTGACATCCCACATGCTCTGTTCAGACTGGAACAACGGTGGGTTTTCAAGCTACACACTGACATTAATGGTTTGAACGATGCCATTCCTTGGACAACACTGTCTCCCTAAAATAACAACGACCTGGACATATTACATTTTTGCCGTCATCATTACCATGCCAATTTTTGGCTAAAAGATATACAATACCTTCCAAATCACTGACATTGAACCTGGTACTCAGTGCCTCTGACGTAATTAGATTGCCTTCTCCTGACCACTTGGTAAGGGTGCCTCCTTTTTGTACCAGTTGGTTGACAGAACTATGGCCTGTTACATCACTATTTCCTCCCTTAGTCACCCTTATGGTGACCTCCATCTGCTGACTACCATTATCCACTATAATGTGCACACTAGAATCAGCCACTCCATGATGGCCGCCGGAATTTTTTGTCCCCCTTTTATTTCCACTACTCTCCCCACGTAGTTACTGGAGAGTAGCATCTTTTCTAAATCTAACTTTTATTAGCTATTTGAAGATGGCCGCCGGAATTTTTTGTCCCCCCTTTTTTTATTTCCACTACTCTCTCCACAAAGCTACTGGAGATGAGCATTTCTTTTATTTCTAACTTGTATTAGCTATTTAAAGATGGCCGCCAGAATACTTTTCCTTGTCTCTCTTCTATTTCTATGACTCATTCCAAGAAGTCTCTGGAGTTGAGTCCTTCTTTAGTTTTAACCACTCGCGCCATTTCCTGCCCGGGAAAATCCCCTTAAAAGACTCGTTCCGAGTCAGGATGTTTACAATGCGGGACAGCACGCCAGGGTAGGTTACCCCGTAGATTGCTGGCACATACTAAGTAAGTGGCCCTGATTTAACGCTGTATTTTTTGCTTTAAAGGGGTAGACAACGAGCTCTGTTGAGTCAGCTTACACAGACCTACAGATGCTTGTTTTTTAAGTTCCTTAGTGATACATGGATGTCCAGACTGGGTCCGGGTGATTCTCAGCCTGTAAATCACCGCTGACAATAATTTATAGACACCGAATATACCTACCTGTTTGGTATTTTCATTCCCTCGCCGCATTCTACTTTATTATATTTACTAGAGAAGGGATTCTTTCTGATTAACTAAGTTGCACAGATCAATATATATTTGATAATCATCCTGATCACTTGTACTTCAGTAGTGAGCTTGACTGTGTTTAATTCTATTGTTTGTGTCAAATTCATTGTGTTTAATTTCTCTATTAGTAGTGACCGCTTTCGGCATGCTACTTCCCAAGGGGCTCACCATATAACAAGGGATGGTAAGGATAATGGCTTGTTATTCCACACGACTGGTTACTACACACTGTTGTGCCACGGGTGTTCCCTCTCATTTTTCCGTGTGTATTGATAAAATGATTTGTTTTCTAGGGCGACCGTAATTTTTTGACAAACAGTGAACTTCAATGTAAGTGACTGCATGTACTCGTTTGACTAATTAAATTGCGCAAACTTTTTGTAAATATAGACAGGAGAAGTTTTGTTATTAATTGTTCCTGAAGAAGCATAATAGGATCTTGTTAGACCACTGTACGCGAAACATGTTGACCATGTTTTAGGAGACCTGCGATAATTTTCTCAGCTCCAACACTAGGTAGAAAGTGGTTGAGCATTATTTCTCACATTACACTTTCCTTATGTTTTTAATCTTGGTCCCAGTCTTATCTTTCGATTTATTAAATGTATCTACTCCATTAGGACTGGGATCTAATTTTATGAGTCACTCTCCTGCTAGGAATAGTGCCTGACCGTGATACTAGTGTCCTCCACTACGGCAGCCACCTATAAAGATCTCCGGCAAAGAGCCCCCTTTATGGGGAGCCCATCAGACATTGCAGCGCCGGTCTGACGAGGAGCTACCCGATGATGAAGCATGACATCCTCTTGGATGTGTGAGGGCTCTTGCTCCTGAACATTATTGTCCCCCTAGTTTTCATCGTCTTTGGAACAGTGTACACTTGTTTTTGCATACTTAAACTGTCCCAGCTCCACTTCCTATGCCCCTTTGGACAATGCACCTGTGAGACTAATAGACTGGACTCCTCCACCATCACCCTTGACCATTTTACAACCCCCTCCAATATTTAGCACTTAAATAAACACCCTTAAATCACAAAGCTATCTGGAGTCAGTCTGTGCTTTCACAAATGTGTATTTGCAATAACTGTGGAAAAATGCTATATCCATTGTATTGTCAACATGCCTATGTCACACAGCTCTAGTCCATGGGGAAACAAAGCAGATATCACACAGTGGGACCCACATCTGTGAAATCGAAAGGGAAAGTAACAACTCAGGGTCCATACACTGTGCGAAAATGACAGACAGATGAGAGGTAGAAGGATCAAACAGATGTAGCAGGCAGTGTTGTCTTCTTACCTATGTCTCACTGGAAGTATTGTTGGATCACCGTGTTACTGTTGTCTATGTCCTCTTCTTCTGCTTCCTCGTCTTCACTGTCCACAGGCTCCACAGCTGCCACAACACCTCCATCTGGACCATCCTCCTGCAGAAAAGGCACATGTCATCGCAAAGCCAAGTTGTGAAGCATACAGCAAGCCACGATGATCTGGCACACCTTCTTTGGTGAGTAGAATAGGGAACCACCTGTCATTTGAAGGCACCTGAACCTGGCCTTCAGGAGGCTGAAGGTCCTCTCTATAGTTCGACCATGTGCCTCATTGTAGCGTTCCTCTGCCCTTGTCCTGGGATTCCTCACTGGAGTCAGTAGCCATGACAGGTTGGGGTAGCCAGAGTCACCTGCAAATATCGAGGGACAACTGTTAGACACACACTAACTCTTAGGGACATCCCCAGACCCAGACACCTAGTCACACTGTATTGGGTCCATGTCCTCACCTAATAGCCACACACTGTGCCTCTGGAGTTGCCCCATCACATAAGGGATGTTGCTATTCCTCAGAATGTAAGCATCATGCATTGAGCCAGGAAATTTGGCATTCACATGGGAGATGTACTGGTCTGCCAAAATCACCATCTGCACATTCATCGAATGGTAACTCTTCCGGTTTCTGTACACCTGTTCACTCCTGCGGGGGGGACCAAGGCCACATGGGTCCAATCAATGGCACCTATGATGTTGGGGATATGTCCCAGGGCATAGAAGTCACCTTTCACTGTAGGGAAATCCTCCACCTGAGGGAAAACGATGTAGCTCCGCATGTGTTTCAGCAGGGCAGACAACACTCTGGACAACACGTTGGAAAACATAGGCTGGGACATCCCTGATGCTATGGCCACTGTTGTTTGAAAAGACCCACTTGCCAGGAAATGGAGCACTGACAGCACCTGCACTAGAGGGGGGATTCCTGTGGGATGGCGGATAGCTGACATCAGGTCTGGCTCCAACTGGGCACACAGTTCCTGGATTGTGGCACGATCAAGTCTGTAGGTGATGATCACATGTCGCTCCTCCATTGTCGACAGGTCCACCAGCGGTCTGTACACCGGAGGATGCCGCCATCTCCTAACCTGCCCCAGCGGACGTGCTCTATGGAGGAGAAGAGCGAGCAGAGAGTCAACCAACACTGAGGTACGTAAACACAACTTTATATGAAAAATTTTCAAAATCGACATATGCCTGTTTTGGTGTATAATCAAGGCCTATATATGTGTGACGCATTTGAAAATAATGCCATTTGGCCCCCTGAAATGGCAGCTGCCTGACTTGTAAGGTGGGACAAGGGAATATGAGTTAATTGCACTAGCGTTCTACACCATCTCGGTAGGCGGTCGAAGACCGCGGCGCAAACCTGCATTGGTTAACATTGGACCCTATGGGTCCCAGGAGCCAATGAAGATGTACGTCGGCGGTGACGGTACGCACCGCCGCGGACGTGACGGACATTCACTTGATACCTGATCTTCGACAGGAGAGGACCTACACTGCAAGTGCAGCTGTGACCTCAGTCTGGAAGAGACAATGGCTCGTGTGTCTGGGGAAAGGGCCCCTGCCTTCAGCACGGAGATGCTGGAGAAACTAGTGGATGGGGTCCTCCCCCAGTACACGGTACTCTACGGTCCTCCAGACAAACAGATGAGTATACTCTGAGCATGCTGTATGGGCAATGGCTGTTTGGAGTGGTGTGGATGAAAAATGGGGGGGGGGGAGAAAGAGGCGTGCTTGAAACGACGGGGAGTGCATGTGCGACATGGCAAGGGTAGGGATGCAGGCCAATGACTGTGACGGTGCGGGCGCTTATATCTTCTCCTTTTCCCCTGTACTATTCGTGTAAGTCAGCGCCCACCAGAAGAAGGATATTTGGTGTGTTATCGCCAAGGAAGTCCGGACCCTGGCGGTCTACCACAGACAGAGCACCCAGTGCTGAAAAAGATGGGAGGACATTCGCCACTGGAGCAAGAAGATGGCAGAGGCCCAGCTGGGGATGGCCTCCCAACGTGGGAGGGGTGCCCGTTGCACCATGACCCCCCTGATGTTCCGGATCCTGGCGGTGGCATACCCAGAGTTGGATGGGCACTTGAGGGCATCACAGCAGCCACTAGGGGGTGAGTACACTCTCATTCAGCTGATTCAGTGCGCAGTGGAGGTGTCTCTGTGGGTTCCTCTAGGCCAGGGCGAGTTTAGTAGGCAGGGTTCCTTCTTAAGACAGGTCCTTTGGCACCCCACCCCACCTGTGTACAGAGCCAACTACACCTAGTCATGCTCCTGTGACATCCATGTGTGCAGCAATCGGGCATAGCCCTGTAAACCATGTCCCTGGGACTGATTAGGGAACTCCAAGTGCACGGCGTAGTGCAGGGGGCTTCTGTGTCTGTAGTGTCCGCCAACGGTAGCGGTATTGCATGCACTCAACATGTCTTTCTTCTGTCCCCCCCCCTTTTGTGGTCTCCCTGTGCTTGTGTGCATTAGCATCATCAGGCGGAGGAGCAGTGGCACCGGAGCAGGAGGGAGCTGCATCCCACATGGCCCTGAAGGGTGAGACAACGGAGTCAGGAGCCACCAGTGGGACGGAGGGCAAGGGGAGCTCCACGGCGGGGACAGGAGCTGAGACCAGCGATACGGACTCCTCCTCTGATGTGAGCTCCCTTGCGGTGGCGGGCCCCTCTGGACAGGAAAAGTTTTTTGGACACACTGGGACGGGTAGATGGAGGGTGTTTGGGAGTGAAGAAAGAGGTAGTGGTTGTAGAAGGTGTACGTTTGGTGACTTTGGGTGAAGGTATATGGGCTATAGGCTGTCGTGAGGTGGATGGCTGTTGGGTGGGTGTGTGGCTGCGTTTGTGTACCTTGGGAGGTGGGCTCACAGACACACTGGGGGAGGACACAGGATGTGTGAATGGTAGTGGGAGTGGTGACTGCATGTGAGCGGGGTGTGGTGGTGGGTGTGCTGGTGATGGAGGTAGTGGCTGAGGATGTAGTGCATGCAGGTGTGAGTGGAGACGAGACTGGGAGGGAGGAGGGAAATGAGGAGGAGGGGGACACAGTGGAGGCAGTGGCTGTTGGTATGTCTGCATGTGTATGATGCTTGCGTGAGTGCTGTGGGATGTGTGGTGCTTATGTTTGCCTGAGCTTTCCTTGTGTGTTGAGGTGTGTGCATGCTGGTCTGAGGGTGTGCTTGGGATAGGCTGAGGTACAGGGGTTTGGGTCTGGGTGGAGGAAGTTGGAGGGGGAGGCTAGAGACAGGGACAATGGCTGCCATCAGTGCAGAGGCCAGAGTCTGAAAAGCTCGCTGATGGGCTGCCTGACCAGAATTAAGGCCCTCCAGGTATGCATTGGTTTGTTGCAACTGCCTCTCTACAGCCTGGATGGCATTCAAACTGGTAGACTGTCCAACAGTGAGGGACCTGAGGAGGTCAATGGCCTCCTCACTGGGGGCATCAGGGGTGATAGGGGCAGGGGCTGAGGTGCCTTGGGCGAAGGAGATGCCCACCCTCCTGGGTGAGCGGCCACGGGGCAAACGCTGAGGGGCTGCTGGGAGGGCGGTGCTGGTAGGGGGGGTGGCGGCTGTACCTGTAGATTGTCCCTCTGAGGACCACCCCTGCACCTTTGGTGGCAAGGGCCAAGTAGACTTTAACCAGGCGGGGTTCCCCAAGGAAGTGGTATCTGACACGGGCACCAACTTCATGTCTGCATACATGGAGTTCATGTTGAAGATGTGTGGAGTGACTTGCACGTTTTTCACTCCATACAATCCCCATACTAAAAGGCTTGTTGAAAGGATCAACGTTGACCTCTTCCCCTCTCCTCCCCCACCACTTCAGTCTCCTAGGGCCCACCTCTCCAGGTCCCAACCCAGCCCCTCAGCCACAACATCAGCGGGAGCAGTGGTGCCCGTAGTGACCGGCTTCTGGAGTGCGCCAGGCAGCAGGGCAGCCAGTGTGCCAAGGGGCCAGACCACGGATAGTCCCCCACCTCAAAAACACCAAAAGCTGGCTAGTGCCCAGCGGGAGAGAGGAAAGAAATCTTCAGACAAAGCCGCTCCCGCGGGTACAGGTGGGAATGTGGATCCAGCTGCGCCACCATCCAGCGTGGGGAAGGGGCACACTAAAACTGGCAAGTCTTGGAAAACCTGTACGGCGGACAAGACCGCCCCCAGCACCGCTGGCAAGCACACTGCCGCCACCAGCACCGCTGCCAAAGACACCGCCGCCACCAGCACCGCTGAACAGGACACCGCCACCACCAGCACCGCAGGCCACTGAGCGCCAAAGATTCCGACGCTACTGAGGCCGCCATGAGCAGGATGAACCATTCTGGGCACAAAGCCCACTCCAGAACCAGTGGAGAATGACATCCACAACCTCTGTCCTTGGCAGGATGAAGCACTCTGGGTACAAAGCCCCCTCCAGATCCAGTGGAGAGATACATCCACTACCTCTGTCCTTGGCAGGATGAAGCACAAAGCCCCTTCCAGAACCAGTGGAGAGATACATCCACTACCTCTGTCCTTGGCAGGATGAAGCACTCTGGGCACAAAGCCCCCTCCAGAACCAGTGGAGTATCACATCCACTACCTCTGTCTTTGGCAGGATGAAGCATTCTGGGCACAAAGCCCCCTCCAGAACCAGTGGAGAGATACATCCACTACCTCTGTCCTTGGCAGGATGAAGCACTCTGGGCACAAAGCTCCCTCCAGAACCAGTGGAGAGATACATCCACTACCTCTGTCCTTGGCAGGATGAAGCACTCTGGGCACCATGCCCCCTCCAGAATCAGTGGAGAATGACATCCACTCCCTCTGTCCTTGGCAGGATGAAGCACTCTGGGCACAAAGCCCCCTCCAGAACCAGTGGAGAATGACACCCACTACCTCTGTCCTTGGCAGGATGAAGCACTCTGGGCACAAAGCCCCTCCAGAACCAGTGGAGAATGACATCCACTTGAGAGACTGTGGCTTTGCACTCCCAAGGATGCAGCAGTGGGCAACCCACCCACTGTAGAGACTTGAGAGACTGTGGCTTTGCACTCCCCAGGATGCAGCAGTGGGCAAACCACCCACTGTTGAGACTTGAGAGACTGTGGCTTTGCACTCCCCAGGATGCAGCAGTGGGCAAACCACACACTGTAGAGACTTGAGAGACTGTGGCTTTGCACTCCCCAGGATGCAGCAGTGGGCAAACCACCCACTGTAGAGACTTGAGAGACTGGGGCTTTGCACTCCCCAGGATAAATCAGTGGGCAACCCATCCACTGTAGAGACTTGAGAGACTGTGGCTTTGCACTCCCCAGGATACATCATTGGGCATGGAGCCCCCTCGTAGATCTGGCGTCGTGCACTCATTTCCTTCCCCCTGAGGTGCCAGTTTTATTTCTATCTGATGCCCCAGCAGTGTTCTCTCCGTTTTGTTCGGGTATCTTGTGGGGGCCTCGCCCATGCATTTTGGGCCCAGTGGTCCACGGACTATGATGGTGCAATCCCTTGGACTTGTATTATTGGTGTATATATTTGTTTATAGTGTGAATATCTTTATATATGTATATGTTTTTGATTCATGTCTTTGAATATATTACAATCATTCGACTCATTTCCTTTTGTACTTGCATTCTTCCAGGGGGGTTGCGGGGTGTAACTGTAATTTATCATGATGTAATAGTGGGTGTTTTGTAGTGGGTGAGGGTGGGGATGGGGGTGTTGCGTGTTGCGTGTGAGTGTCACTCTCTTTTTCCTCCCCCCTCCCCTGTGTCGTAGGTGCAGTACTCACTGTTGTCTTCGCCGCCGGCGTTTGTGCTCTTGGTAGAGGAGCAGGAAGACAAAGGCAGGTAGAATCTGAAGTCCTGGTTCCATGGCATCCTGGTTCCTCGTGGGATGTGTAGAGGTGAGCGTTTTCCCTTCCAAGTCCTGTTTCCGCCGTGTTTTTGTTCACGGTGAATCTGCCCCGGAAAAGGTGGCGGATTGGACTGTTGTAATTCTGTGGGTGGTACATTGTCCTCCGCCTGTCTGTTGGCGGTTACCGTCGCAGTGTTTATTTGTACCACCTTGGTGGTCAGAGTGTTAAAGTGGCTGTCTATGTTGGCGGTTTCCGCCACGGTTGTGATTCCAATTTTTTTTTCCGCCGGCCTGTTGGCGGTTTTACCGCCGCTTTAACACTGACCGCTAGGGTTGTAATGACCACCTTAGTCTTTTGGCAATGGAAGGCCATCATTTAACTCACTACATCTTGGGGACTTCCTGAGAGCTTTCTCAAACCCCTCTTTTGCCAAACAAAGAGATTCTCTGACAGGGTGTCTGCATACAAGCTCAAAGGTGCTTAAGCACATTCTCTTCTGTAGTATCTCCCTGCAGGCGAACAACAAACAGAGCACGAGGATCTCTCACTTTTTACTCAGGCAGGGTTCTGATCATGCCTTTCAGGGTCTTGTTGATCCTTTCAACAAGCCTTTTGGTATGGGGATTGTATGGAGTGAAAAACGTGCAAGTCACTCCACACATCTTCAACATGGACTCCATGTATGCAGACATGAAATTGGTGCCCGTGTCAGATACCACTTCCTTGGGGAACCCCGCCTGGTTAAAGTCTACTTGGCCCTTGCCACCAAAGGTGCAGGGGTGGTCCTCAGAGGGACAACCTCTGGATAAAATGTAGCACTCTCCACCAGATCCAGGGTACATCTGTGACCAGAAGTGGTTGGGGATCCATAGGACCAATGATGTTGATGCTTACTCTCTCAAAGGGTATGCTAATGAATGGAAGTTTTTCCAGTAGAGCTTTCAGCTTCTGCCCTCTTTTCCCATTGGCCTAGCAGGTCACCCAGGTCCTGCAGAACATGACTGAGGACTTGCTGATCAAAGGCCAATAAAAGGGGAGGACAGGCCCTGCAAAGGTCTTGTCTTGACCCACATGTCCTGCCGGGGGTATCTCCCGAGCCAGTTCTAGTAGGAAGGCCCTGTGATATTGGAGGACCACCAGGCCCTCTTTGTCCCATGCACAGGAGCCTTAGGTTCACAATAAAAGAGGTTGTTCTCCAAGTAAGTGTGATAGCTCCCAGAGACATCACTATGCCATCAAGGATTGGATACTACCCTTTTGACCTACAGAACTCCTCCTTACTTGGTCCTTCTTTCACATGCCAATCAGCAGGTGTAGGTTAGTCAATAAGGCAAGCAGTGCCATCCTCTGTGAACTCCAGGGAAGCCATGCAGATCCCCGTCCATCTCACTAGGGGCTCATTCAGGGGCTGGTTTACCACTTCCTCTGCCTTCCCCATTTGAGCAGCCAGCTGGGCCATTGTTCAAGACTCCATCCTTTCTTGGCTCCCCTCCCAGGCAGCCATGGACCTTGTGGTAGCACGGATCCAATCAGGTAACCTTAACATCTCCATATGAGCCGTGAGTTCCACCTCCTTCCAGGCAGAGGACTATAGGTCATTACCTAACAAACAGTCACAGGCATGGCAGGGCTCACAGCAACCTTCAGAAGTCCTGAACCGCTTAATTCCCACTCAAATGGAGCAAGAGCCACTAGATAGTGACCCTCCCTGTTGTCAGCCACCGCAGCTTGGCAAAATGCATTGGGAATCAGCTGCTCTGGGGACACCAGCTGACTCCTTACCATAGTCATACTGGCACTTGTGTCCCTCAGAGCCTCAACACCTTGCCCATTGATAGTGACCAATTTCCTATACTTGGTGGTATTTGATGGCACATGGATCTTAGGAACCATCTCACTGTCACCCAGGGACACCAGGGTAATCCCACTAAACTCCCCCCCCTCCCCAATTAACTGGGACAAACGCCTCTCCCAGCACTACGCTAGCCACCCCTGAGTTGTTACATCCAGTGGGAGGTTGTGCTCTTTTAGACACTTGGGGTCTCCTTTAAATTGTCCATACTCACTGCACTCATAGCACTTGGGTGTTTTGGGGTGCTGAGTGCTGTCAGGGTAGTTTTGTTCTGGTGGTCCGATTGGAACTGAAAACCAGGCCCTTTCTGCTGTCAGTTTTTTTGAGGGCCTTTAGAGAACTCCTTCTTTTTATCTCCCCTCTTGTTCTTCTAGTGGGAACCCTGACCACCCTTTTGGGAGCCCCCCCTCAAGGTTTTTGTGAACACTCTAGTGCTGTCCCAGATGTCTGACTCCTCAGCAAGCTTCTTGGGATCAATCAGCTTTCTATCCACCAGGTTTTGGCACAGCTCTATAAAATAACTGTCAAACATGTATCCTTTAAAAACAAGTTTTACATCCCATCAAAATCATTAACATTGCTGCCCTTCTTCCAGCCCCTCAGTGCCTTACCAGCTACCAGCATAATCTAGGAAATATACCCATGTTTGTGTGTTGAGTTTGCCACTGGTAGGGGGGCGCGGCCAAGATGGCAACTGGAGCGGACGCTTAATAATTGGCTCCGCTCCAGACCAGTCTAATATCCTGGTGAAGTAACCCCAACCAGATCTCTAGCCGACCGGAAATGTAATCATCTAGGGTCTGTGACCAACAGTCCAACTGCTGAAGGCGTTAACATGTGGTAGAATGGTGCGATGTGCAGGAGAGTGCAATCATGGCCCTCTCACAGGGCGAGGCTGCCATTTGCAGCAAGCAGAGGAAAGGCAGGACCTAGACGCGACCCCCGTGCGAAGGGCACAGACGAAGCAGATGCCTACCCGGCGAACAGCAGATGGAGACCTGGAGGGGTTTGTGCGGCCTGCAGCGGCAGGAGATACAGCTATAGCAGAGGAGCAGGCGTAGGATCGAATGCACACCTTAAGCCTGGATCCCCGGGGAGGCATTGTGGACTAAAAGCCGTGACCCACTAATCCTCACAGGCCATGAAGGTTGAACCCCCCGCCCCCGGAGGGGCCCGGTGCTGGGACAACAGGCGCTAGCACTCACAATAAAACCTCCTAGCCCCAACATATTATATTAACGACTGTCACCAATTGCTCACAAAGGAACACAGGCAACTCAAATAAAACTGACACCAATACGGCACACCGAGCCCCAGAAGTTCTAACAAAGGCGCAGACATCCATAGGGCCAAATGATGTATTCACAGCCCCCTGGGAAAGAAATGTATTGGAGAAAACAACCCATTGCCCTGTAGACCACCAAAAGGGCAACTAGGAGACACGCCGGAGGGAGCCCTAACTTATAGAAACAGGGGACACCACACATTCACACCATTTGCTGAGACTGAGCCTGTAGCAGACTGTAGCAGACTTCGGGGCCAAGAGGACTAGTTGTGGGAAATGCCGGAGACTCACTGGAGGCAGCAACAAACATGGGACAGAGTACCACAGGATAATGGGGCCGGGGCTTTTGGCCTGAAGCTACCAGCTATTGGAACTGCTCGACCTCAGAATGGTGAAACCCAAAGCAGCAAAACTCTCTAACCTAAGAAGGGACAATGCCGACACTGCTTATGGCCATGGCGAAAGGCACCGCTGACTCTGGCAGATGAACACTACACTCCAAGCCCACACTACTCATTTTGAGAAGCTACTGCAGGCCATGCTGGACACTAAGGGCCTCATTCCAACCCTGGCGGTCATGGACCACCAGGGCCGGGGACGGAGGAAGCACCGCCAACAGGCTGGCGGTGCTTCTTGGGCAATTCTGACCGCATCGGTAAAGCCGCGGTCAGAAAAGGGCAACCGGCGGTTTCCCGCCGGTTTACCCCTGCCCCAAAGAATCCTCCATGGCGGCGCTGCTCGCAGCACCGCCATGGGGATTCCGACCCCCTTCCCCCCATCCTGGTCCTGGCGGTAAAAACCGCCAGGAACAGGATGGCGGGAACGGGTGTCGTGGGGCCCCTGGGGGCCCCTGCAGTGCCCATGCCACTGGCATGGGCACTGCAGGGGCCCCCTAACAGGGCCCCATAATGATTTTCAGTGTCTGCCTAGCAGACACTGAAAATCGCGACGGGTGCCACTGCACCCGTCGCACCCCTTCAACTCCACCGGCTCCATTCGGAGCCGGCTTCATTGTTGAAGGGGCTTTCCCGCTGGGCCGGCGGGCAGCCTTCTGGCGGTCGCCTGCCGGCCCAGCGGGAAAGTCAGAATGACTGCCGCGGTCATTTGACCGCGGTACGGTCTTCTGGCGGTTCACGCCAGGCGGGCGGCTTCCGCCGCCAGCCGGGGTCGGAATGACCCCCTAAGACTGCTTTAGAGATCAAATATGATAATGTGTCACAAGAATTCAATCTACTCCATGTGGACCAACGAAAACTGGCTGAAAGAGTGGACAACACTGAGTCAACCTTGGTGTTCATGCACCCAACGGTACAGGAACTCCGTACTCAGGTATAGCAACTTCAGGAGGAAGTATCCCTGAGGCACATGGCTGAGGATGCAGAGGGGAGGTCACGCAGGAACAATGTTCACCTCCTAGGGTTCCCGGAACATGCAGAAGACCCTAACACTGAACTTTTCCTAGAGAAATGGATGACGACCACAGTGCTGAGGAACAAAATACAGTCTCTGTTCTCCATTGAGTGAGCACACCGAATACAGTGCAGACCACCACCACCTGGTGCCCCCACCCAGGCCACTACTAGCCTGGCTCCTCAACTTCCGGGACAGGGATATTATCCTCCAGAGCTTCCGGACGAAGGGCCCATGGAGGTTCAAAAACACCACCATAACAGCCTACCCTGATTACACGATGGAAGTACAAAACAAGAGAAATTAATTCATCAAGCTTAAGCAACTCCTACGTGACCATAGTATTAAGTTTGCGCTGATGTTCCCAGCAAGACTGAGAGAAGAGGACGGAGAGAAAACTCACATATTCTCCATCCCGGAGGATGCCAGGACATGGCTGCATGCCAAGGGCCTAGCGAGGCCAACTTGAGAGGAACAGCTGTCTGAGGTATGGCTGACCCCCCCAGTCCCATTGTAAAAGGAAACCGAGGACCAGGGCGCACCCAACAAAGGCCCAAGGAGCAGAAAGCCGAGCTCAAGCACTACTTGACGCCATGCAGCACTCGTCCAACATGTACAACGCTCTATGAAAGGCTCACACTTTGAATACCGACTCATCGGAGTGCCATTCCTACATCTCAATAACTGGCACCGAACAGAGACCGGACATTACCCCATACACAGCAGAAGACCTGTGACATAGCCTCTTGATGGAACCAACGGGAAATCACATGAGGACAACCCTTCATGCAGTAGGGAGACAATTTCTAATAGGATTCAAGACCTAGAGGACAATCAGTCTGGAGAGAGAGGATGGTCTGAATCAGGTCAGAGTACCCAAACGGCCACACATGTATACTCAGGGCACTAGTGGTACCTCAAAGTTATTAAAACTGATCAATGGCATAACTGCAACAAGGAGTCCTGACAATTGCTAAACGTATGTATGCCCCAAAGAAGGTTGGGGACGTTGGGTGAGGGAATCTGGTCAGCTTATGAAAACGGGCCAGAGAGACTCTGGGCACAGTTCCGGAATACGCACGTCCCAATATGACTTTCCAAATGGACGATGCTCAACCTACTAACAGGTTTGTCTTTTGTTATGTTTACAGGGAGGAGGGAGGAGTTGGCTGTAGGCCCGTTGGCCACAGGCCCAAGGTGGTTGATGTTGAAATGGTTTTTCATATTCACAAGAGGTCCTGGATGCAGACACGTGATGACGCAGGCGGTGGAAAACTTGTGGGTGAAGGCATGGTCATATTCAAGACATTGCGTATAGTAATACAATAGACACAGGACAGGGCATTGAGCTCAAAACAAACAACGCACAATCACAGTCACATGGGGGCCACATCATGTAATATCTTAATGTGGGATGTAAGGGGCATGGCAACATTGACTAAGAGCCAACGGGTACACTCCTACCTGAAACGCCATAATGGGAAAATAACGATAATCCAGGATACACACCTCACCACAGGGGAATTGCAAAAACTCAAAACTAAATGGAGGGGACAGGTTTATGGCATGACAATGTCAGCATTCGCCAAGGGGGTACTGATCTGGGTGGCACCTGAAGTCCCTTACAATGTAGAGCATATCACAGTGCATGCAGAGGGCAGATATGTGCTAACAGAAGGTACACTGGACGGGGAACCCCTAGCACTGGCTGGCATTTACGCCCCCAACTCAAAACTCAGAGAATTTCTGTCAGCCATTACACCCACGCTCTTTCATGACCCCTCCGGTTCATGCATATGGGGAGGTGACTTCAATTGCGTTCCAGACGTAGACACAGATAGATCCCACCCTCCCATACCCGGGGCACCCAGCAGAATCACCAAACAATGATTTTGTTCATGGATGTCTGATAGATGGCTACGTGATATATGATGCTTACACCAGCCCCAAAAACGGGAGTACTCCTTCTACTCCCCTTTACATAGGCTGCACACTAGAATAGATCTGATACTCAGACTAAATCGCCTGATGTAAGATGTCCTACAGGCGGAATACATGGTTAGGACACTGTCGGACCACTGTCCACTCAAGATTAGTCTCCAGTGGGGCAGGTCTTGCACAAGCATACCAACGTGGCACTCACAACCAACAGTGCTCACTGACCCTCCATTCCGTCAGGAGCTGACTGAGCGCATTGACAGTTATTTCAAGCACAACAAGAACATGGTCTCCTTGCGAGCCGTGTAATGGGACTCTCATAAAGTCGTTGTGGGGGGTTACTGCCTCTCGGCCACAGGGGGAGTCAAGCGCATTTTGACGCGTGAACTTCTGCGCGCCTTGGAAAGAGATGTGGCACAGGGCACATCGGACCAAGGCACGCTTTGAGAATTATGAGCGAAACATAAGGACGCAGACTCACCAGTGTGCAGACACGACTATAGACATTATATCATTAGGTTGCACACAGAGGAAAGAACCACATTCCATCGGAGCTACTAGGTTAGTGCCCGGTGACATGGTCAACTCCCAAGTTGCAATAAATGAATCTTTTAGGGATTACTACTACATGCTATATGCTGATGGGTCAATACCCACCTCAGCACAATTAGAACACTTTTTTACTAACCTTTCACTGACACAATTCACCTAACTACAAAAAATGGAGCTCAACGAGCCTATCGACATAGAGGAGATCCGTACCGCATTGTGACAATTGGCCCATAATAATGCGCCCGGAAAGGATGGTCTACTAACCAAGTACTAATCCACTTTCTCAGCTCACCTAGCGGGCCCATTGCTGGAGGAGCTGAATGAAGCGAAACAACCGCCAGCCTCACAGAATCCTAATACAAAGCGCTTATAGTGGTCCTACCTAAACAAGGCCGCGATCCGCAGGACGTGTGCTCATATGGACCCCTCTCGCTACTTAACCTAGATTTTTAAGTACTGGGCAAAGTGCTCACTAACAGGCTACTCCCACTGATTGTTCACTTGATCTATGAAGACCAGTCGGGATTCATTCCGGGATTTAATACTTTCCAGAACATCTGAAGGCTTTTGTGCCTATTACACAGTACCCCCAAAGGGAAGCACGATAGAGCAGCAGTGTCACTGGACATTGAAAAGGCCTTTGATACCCTCAGAAGGCCCTTATTGAAGGAGACATTGAGACACATGGGCTTTGGCTTTAAGGAGTGGATTAACACAATGTACTGCAAACCCTACAGCACGTGTGAAAACAGGCTCTGTTATTTCTACGTGCTTCCCAATCCGCCGGGGCACCAGACAGGGATGCTACTATCACCTCTACTATTCGCGATAGCAATCGAGCCCCTGGCAGCACACCTTCGCCTGCACGCCAGGCAATGGGACATCCTGGAGCTAGATACTCCCCACATCATCTCCCTCTATGCTGATGATGCAGTAATATATCTATGTAAGAGTGATTCCACCCTACCGGAGGTCATGCGACTTCTCGAAACATTTGGGGACATGTCCTGCCTACGAGTGAACTGGGCGAAATTATGCCTGTTCTCATTGACACCCATCCTGGAACACTTAAGGCCTGCACTCCTGGTATACCGACTGTCCTGGAGTCGTGTTACCTTCAAATATCTAGGTATCCAAATATATCACACCACAGAAGATCTCAGGGAAGGTAACCTAGGACGGGCGGTGTGCTTAATCTACGGATCACTGGCATTCTGGGGATCACTACCATTATCACCCCTGGGACACGTGGCAATAGCACAGATGATAATGCTCCCCAGGCTGTTATATTACTTCACAGCGCTCCCACTGGTGTTGTTCCGCTCATTTTTCCGGCTACTCAACGAAATGATGTTAAAATTGATTTGTGTGAATAACCAAAGTACGGTCGCCCTAGCTACCATGCACCAGCTGCTTGAGGAGGGGAGGTCTAGGCATGCCCAATTTGAATTATATTATGCAGCAGCAGAACTCCAATGGCTACTAATCTGGCTTCAGACAACTCCCACAGTAGAGAGGACAAGGTTGCAGGACAGATTGGGTTACACAAATGAGCTGACATGGCTGTCGGACCACACATGTCCTCCCTCACAAAGTAACACCCTGATGGACACAGCCCGAACATGCTGGTATAGATTCGTACAGACAGGCTGCCCAACACCGCCTTACTCCCCCAGAATCCTGCTGCTGGGCATGCAGGGCATAGGGGAAATGTACATGCACCATGCAATGGGACCTTGGCTGGCGGCTGGACTGAACACGATAGGGGACTTTTTTAAGTAGGGCTCGCTCCTGACATATGCAGAAATTGAGAACACCCACAATATAGGCCCAGGATGATTCCTAACCTACTGTGCAATGAAACAGCTCATACACAACACATGGCGGAATGGTGATACTGAGTCCCCAACATCACCCACGCTTCACACACTACTGTCAGACACTGGACACACTAGAGTGGTACCTATGCTGTACGGCGCTCTTCTGTGGAGTAGAGGAACGGGCCAGGTGGGAGCTAGGGCCAGGTGGGAGGCAGACCTACCCAGCCCAATGTCTTAGTCAGCTTGGTCCAGTGCACTCCAGCACGTGAGGGCTGTGTCCCGGAACCCTAGATTCAGCTTCACTCAATTTAATTATTTAAACCAAGGCTACTTATCCCCTCACAGCATCCATTGCATGTTCCCTCACTCGCCACACGAATGCCCTAGCTGTGAAGCCCAGGATGCCAATTTCTATCACATGTTGTGGACTTGCCCACCCATGCAACGTGCCTGGCATGAAGTTACCGCATTAATGGATGAACTGACAAACCATCTACTGCTTCCTACCCCTGAATCCTGCCTACCAGGCATATGCACTAAGGCCAAAGGGGACAAACAATTACATAGGTTCACAAACCTTACCTTTGTCCTATTTGAATGCCTAATAGCTATCCATGGAAGGCGCCGATTACCCCAGGTGTAAATAACTGGCTAAAAGGTCTACTGCAGTGGGCTGGGGCCAAAGCATAAGTACTTTGTTCACTCAGTGACAGGTGTGTTGCGATGGGAGGACGTGGAAACCGGGACACTTACATTGCTCGGGCCGAGGCCAAAAGGACTCAGATCCCCCCTGAATTATGAAAGCCATTGTTCACATAGACAACAACTAGCACTTCAAGATCGCCTCTCGAAAGGGCACCCTGTGGTAGGTGATACACAAGCTCCCACAGCTCACATTTATTGCCCAGTCAGGGGTAACCATGGCACGCAGAGAGGCGTAACACATTACCCCACACAACAGGGATTGGAGCCCAGGCAGCGATGTCAATACAGCTAACAGGATCACACCCAGGTACATGGGTGAATCCTGGATGACATCACATCACCATAATTACACTCAAGACTGTCAAATATAATGGTGAATGTCACAGGAACACTGCCTTGATTACCACCACTCACCGTACTTCGCATCCTGACAATGTGAGAATATACACATATGCATGCTGAAAGTAATGTTTGTCGGCAAATGTCACTTGTTTCAGTAAGACTTTGTAATAATCTGGACTTCTTCTCTCTAACCCCCCACAACCCCCACCATGAATACCTGATATAAAGTATGTGCATGTACAACAAGCACCCAGTGTTCTGCATCATTTGATTATGTTGTAACGATTAAAATAAAAACAGATTTGGAAAAAAAAGAGTTTGCCATTGGCCCTGAACTTTTGGCTTTATGTTTTAGGTGTCAGACCAAACTTTTTGACGAAGAAGGCCTTCATAGCAGGCTAGTTGGTCTGGTCCTTCACCCATAAGGTTAGGAGGGTGTCCCGTTCCACTGCAGGGCATGTACCGCCAAAGACTAAGGGGGTCATTATGATCCCTGGCAGTTTAGCCCGCCATGCCGGCGGCGGGTGAAAAGACCACCACCGAAATGGTGGGCTGAACCGCATTATAAAGAACACATGGAGGGCCGCCATAGGCAGCCCTCCTCTACCGCCAGGCTGCCTCCTGCAGGCAGCCTGATGGTGGAGGGAATCATTATCTGACAGGGCAGTGCTGCTGCCCCTCAGATAATCAATCAGTCAATCAATCAAAAAAATGTATAAAGCATGCTACTCACCCGTGAGGGTCTTAAGGCGCTTGGGGGGAGGGGGCAGGAGGGTCACTGTTCGAACAACCATGTTTTGAGGCTCTTTCTGAAGAGCAGGAGGTCTTTGGTTTTGCGGAGGTTGATGGGGAGGGAGTTCCAGTTTTTGGGGGCGAGGTAGGAGAAGGACCTGCCTCCTGTGGTGGTGCGTTGGATGCGGGGGACTGTGGCTAGGGCGAGGTTGGCTGATCGGAGGTTGCGGGTGGGAGTGTGGAAGTCCACTCTTTTGTTGAGGTACGTAGGGCCGGTGTTGTGGAGGGATTTGGGTGCGTGGATGAGAATCTTGAATGTGATTCTCTTGTTTATGGGGAGCCAGTGAAGGGCTTTCAGTTGTGGTGAGATTCGTTCGTGGCGGGGGAGGCCAAGGACGAGGCGTGCGGCTGTGTTCTGGATTCTCTGGAGTTTGCATGTGACTTTGAGTGTGTTGCCCGCATACAGGGCATTACCGTAGTCTAGTCTGCTTCTGATGAGTGCATGGGTGACTGTCTTCCTGGTCTCTGGGGGAATCCATTTGAACGTTTTTTTTAGAGTGCAGAGTGTGTGGAAGCCGGAGGAGGTTAGAGCATTGATTTGCTGTGTCATGGAGAGGGAGGGGTCCAGGATGATGCTGAGGTGGCGTGCGTGGTTTGCTGGGGTGGGTGCGGGTCCTAGGGCAGAGGGCCACCAGGAGTCATCCCATACGGTTTTGTTGGGGCCGAAGATGATGATCTTGGTTTTGTTGGAGTTAAGCTTGAGGTGGTTGTCATCCATTTGGCGGTGTCAAGGAGAGCTGCGTGTAGGTTGGTTTTGGCGGTGGTGGGGTTGCGGGTGAGGGAGAGGATGAGTTGGGTATCATCTGCGTAGGAGAGGATAGTGATTCTGTGTGATCAGAGGATGTTGCCTAGGGGGATCATGTAAATGTTGAAGAGTGTGGATCTGAGAGAGGACCCTTGGGGGACTCCGCAGATGACCTTGCTGGTGGTGGAGTGGAAAGGTGGGAGGCAGACTCTCTGTGTCCGGTCAGTGAGGAAGGAGGTGAGCCAGTTTAAGGCTTTGTGGTGAATTCCTATGTTGTGGAGGCGTATGCGGAGTGTGTGGTGGCAGATAGTGTCAAAGGCTGCGGAGAGGTCTAGGAGTATGAGTGCGACGGTCTCACCTTTGTCGACTTTGGTCCTAATGTCGTCAGTGCATGCGATGAGGGCGGTTTCCGTGCTGTGGTTCTTGCGGAACCCGGATTGTGAGGGGTCAAGATTGTTTTTTTCTTCGAGGTAGTGGGATAGGCGGGTGTTGACTAGTTTTTCGGCGACCTTGGTGGGGAAAGGGAGGAGGGAGATGGGGCGATAGTTGGAGAGGATCTCTCGGTCGGCTTTGTTTTTTTTTAGGAGAGCAGTGATTTCAGCATGCTTCCAGGGTTCTGGGTAGGTGGCGGAGTCGAAGGAGGAGTTGATTATGTCGTGGAGTATGGGGGCGATGGTTGGGCTGGCTTTGTTGTAGATGCAATGTGGACAGGGGTAGGAGGGGGATCCGGAGTGGATGGAGTTCATGGTTTTTTCAGTTTCCTGGTGTGTGATGGGGGCCCAGGTGGTGAGTGTGGTGGGGGGATCATGAGTGGGGGTTGAGTTGGGTGAGTGAGGGGTGTGTGTGGTGGGTGTGTGTGGTATGAAGCTGTTGTGGATGTCCAGGATTTTGTGGTGGAAGTGGTTGGAGAGGGCGTCACATAGGGGCTGTGTGTGAGAAGGGTCTATGTTGCTGGCTTTGGGTTTGGCCAGTTCATTAATGATGGTGAAGAGTTCTTTGCTGTTTTGAGACTTGTTGTCAAGGTCTGTCTTGTAGTGGTCTCTTTTGGCGGTGCGTATGAGTTGGTGATGGGTGCGAATGGTGGCTTTGAGGGTGGAGAAATTGGTTGTAGAGGGTTCTTGTTGAAAAGGGAGCAACCCTTGACCCTGCTTCTGCAGGCAGGTAGCTCCCTGCTCCTCCACCCAGCGCCACCTCCTCACTGTCCGTTTTCTGCTTTCCCTAGGAATCCCCTGCTGCTGCGGCCCCTCCCGCCTCCCCCCTCCTCCTCACCGTCCGTTTTCTGCTTTCCCAAGGAATCCCCTGCCGCTGCATCGCCTGCAGCCCCTCCCACCTCCCCCTCCTCCTCACCGTCCTTTTTCTGCTTTCCCAAGGAATCCCCTGCCGCTGCGTCCCCTGCGGCCCCACCCCCCTCAGTCTTCCCATTCTTCCAGCCCTCCCGCCTCCCAGCTGCCACTCCCTCCCTCCCCCCCCATTTTTGGCAGCCGAGACGAGGTAGCGAGGAGCAACCCTTGACCCTGCTTCTGCAGGCAGGTTGCTCCCCGCTCCTCCGCCCAGTGCCACCTCTTCACCGTCTGTTTTCTGCTTTCCCTAGGAATCCCCTGCCGCTGCGTCCCCTGCGGCCCCTCCAGCCTCCCCCTCCTCCTCACCGTCCGTTTTCTGCTTTCCCAAGGAATCCCCTGCCGCTGTGTCCCCTGCGGCCCCTCCCACCTCACCCTCCTCCTCACTGTCCGTTTTCTGCTTTCCCAAGGAATCCCCTGCCGCTGCAGCCCCTGCGGCCCCTCCCACCTCCCCCCTCCTCCTCACAATCCATTTTCTGCTTTCCCTAGGAATCCCCTGCCGCTGCGTCCCCTGCGGCCCCTCCAGCCTCCCCCTCCTCCTCACTGTCCGTTTTCTGCTTTCCCAAGGAATCCCCTGCCGCTGTGTCCCCTGCGGCCCCTCCCACCTCCCCCCTCCTCCTCACTGACCGTTTTCTGCTTTCCCAAGGAATCCCCTGCCGCTGCGGCCCCTCCCACCTCCCCCCTCCTTCTCACAATCCATTTTCTGCTTTCCCAAGGAATCCCCTGCCGCTGCGGCCCGACCGCCCAGGCTTCCCATTCGTCCAACCCTCCCTCCTCCCAGCTGCCACTCCCTCCCTCCTCCCCATTTATGGCAGCCGTGGCGCGGACGCGCAGCTGGTGCGCCAAAGGCAAACCCATCTGCGCCCGTCCGTACCAAGACCCCGCCCAGGGCCAGTCCCCCTGGCCTTCTCAAACAAACCTACTCCCCCTCACCCTCTACTCACTCAAACCAGGCCCTCGCCACACCTGCACCCTTTCCAGCCCCACACACACCCATGGCCCCTTCACCTGCCTCACCTGTCATTTCTCCTGCTCCTCACACCAACCATAGCGACCCCCCCGACAACAAACACAACACCCCCAACACAGTACACACCTACTCTGCCCCCACCCCCACCAACCAGCCCAGCCACACACCATCCCACAACCAGAACACACCCCGCAACAACACCCTCATGCACCGCACCAACACCACCCACCTCAACTTCCTGCTCCTCAACACCCGCTCCCTTCACAAACATGCCATAGAACTCTGGGACCTCATCACATCACACTCACCTGACATTGCCTTCCTCACGGAAACCTGGACCAATCCCGCCTTGGGACCCGACATAGCCATCGCCACCCCCAAGGGATACAAACTCCAACACAAAGACCGCCTCAACAGGCCAGGGGGTGACATCGCCATCCTACACAGGGACACCATCAAAGTCACCACCAGCTCCCAAGACACTATTGACGACACAGAACACATGCACTTCCTAATCCACATTAACAACAACTCCACCCTCAAAGGCACACTAATCTACAGACCACCAGTACCACGCCCGCCTTCTGCGACACCACCGCCGACACCATCAGCTCGCACGCCCTCACCTCCACAGACTACATCCTCCTCGGTGATTTCAACTTTCACTTGGAGAACCTACAAGACCACAACTCTATATCCCTCATAGACGACCTCACCAGCCTCGGACTCAAACAACTGATCACCGCACCCACCCACTCAGCAGGACACACGCTTGATGCAATTTTCACCTCAAGCCAACACATAGCCTATACCCACACCTCCGAACTCCTCTGGACTGACCACCTCTGCGTCCACTTCTCCTTCACCAAACCCCCCACACACCACCATCAACACACCACACCCTACCGCATGTGGGACAAGATCCCCACAGAACGCCTGAACTCCCCACTGGCTCACAACCCCCCCCCCCACCAAAGACCCCAACACAGGAGCACACAACCTCTCGAAATGGATCACTACCTGCGCAGACACACTAGCCCCCCTCAGAAAACACATCGCCACCTGCAACATCAAGAACGCCCCATGGTTCACCCCCGAACTCCAAGACTCCAAGCGCAAATGCCACAAAGCGGAGAAAATATGGCAACAAGATAATGATCCCTACTGCCACCAGCCGGGGTGCTCTGAGGCCCCACTGGGGGCCCCTGCACTGCCCATGCACTTGCCATGGGCAGTGCATGGGCCCCTGTGCAGTGCCCCATCGCGCAGATCACTGCCCGATTTACGGGAAGTGATCTGCGCAACGGGTGCAGCTGCACCCGCCACACAGAGGCATTGACCGCGGCTCCACAATGTCCTGGATCTGCATTCTGCTGGGTCGGAAGGCGGAAACAGTGTTTCCGCCCACCGGCCCAGCAGACTGTTCTTTATGGGACGGCAGGGTCCCAGGGGGCTGGCAGTCAGTTAAATGACCGCCAGCACCGCTGTGTTCATAATGAGGGCCTAACTCCTCAGAACTTCTCTGGGACCTTGTACATTCTTTAAGCCACACCATAGACTGTCAACCACTTATCCATGTCATCTCCCACACTGAAATTGGGAACCACATCTATTGGGATGTGGACTTTAGAATCACTTAAAGACATTGCAGGCATGATGCCACCATTTCTATTGCTGGACCCTACTTCCAGGACTCTTATGTCCAGCTCTCTCAAACTGAGCTCATGGGACAAGGTCTTCTCCTCAGGAGCCAGTTTCCTTTCCTCATGAGCCTGTTCCAATTTAGGAAGCTCCAGCCTGAGTTTTCTCTCCTCACTCCTGTCTGCCAGCTCCTCTGGTGACAGGTTCCTGGAATAGACATTGCTCCCTGGTATGAAAACCACTCCTGCTCCTAGCAAGCTGTTGGCCCTTTCCACAAGTGGTTCCTCTTCCTCATGAGATCCAGAATCAGGTCATCCTTCTCTTCATAAACTTCCTGTTCCTCCTCTGGGATATCTTCACCTGCAACCTGGGCCTCCGCCCAGACCCTCATAGTCTTCTGTAGTTCCACCTCCCTGGTGAAACCCCTTGTGAACACTTGAAAGTTCTTCCAGAAATCCTTCAGCTATTGCACAGTGTAAGACTCTAACCTGGTCAGTTCAAATTCAATTACTGCAGGTGCTGCTTCTCCAGAGTGAGACATAATTTAACAGAAAAAATCAAAAAGGCCAATTAGGGAGAATCAAAAAATAAAAATATATAAATTGGTACAGGACAGACAACAATTTTACTAATCAGGAGGAATAGGTTTGAAGTGGTCAAAGAATAGAGCTGTAGTGAACACTGAGTTACTATGTGGTATTGTGCAAACATAAGTCCTATTCTCACCGCTAATCACCATTGTTAGAAATTTGGTCTCTAGTTGGCAGAAGTGTGCACCCTGTCTAAATAGAGACTACAATCCTGGTCAGGGTAAGTCAGATTCACAACCTAAATTAACCTGCGCTCCTCCTCCGGTAGCTTGGCTTAGAGCAGTCAGGCTTAACTTAAGAGGCAATGTGTAAAGTATTTGTGCAACAAACACACACACACACCTAGCAATCACAGTTAAGACACAATAAAAGGACTCTATACAAGCATATGAAAAATAGAGATTATTTATCTGTGTAAATCAAGACCAAAACAACAAAAATCCAATGAACATTCACTTTGAAAGCTATTAAAAATAAGCGATCTTTTACAGGGCTCGTTCTAGAGCCTTTACGGTATTTTAGAAAAGTGTGATTGTCCTTCTTTGATGAGTGCAGCAAAGACTTGTCGAGGTTGTTTGTGACTGACCCAAGTATCAAGTTCCAAATCCAAAGGTGATTGCCTCTCTACAGCAGGGAGTGCAGCAGAAGCCCTAAGACCATTCTGGTCTCAGACGTCAGGAAACGCACCACCACGGGTGGAACACAAGGTGGTATCGAGGTGGGCCGGCGCTGTGGCATACAGCAGGATTGTGTCTGTGTGCAGTGCACCAGCTGGGAAAATGCAAGCGCGGGCAGCACGTCTCCATTACCTGGCAACACAGGCAGCAGGCTGGAAGAAAGATGCAACAAAGTCCGTGCAAGCAGGCTGAAAGGCTGGAAGGAAGCTGCTCCAATGTCCATGTAAGCGGGTGGCAGGCTGAAAGGAAGTCGCTCCGAAGTCCGTCCAAGCAGGGGGCAAGTTGAGATTAAACCACTCAGGGTCTTTCATGTCCCAGAGAACCTCTGGAGAACTGGAGGCAAGCAAGTCACTCTGGAAGTAGTCCTTGGTTCTTAGTCTGCAGGGTAGAAGTCAGCAAGCAGCAGGGCAGTTCACAAAACAGGACAGCTGTTCCTTGAAACTATCTGGCACAGCAAAGTGGTGATCCTTCAGCACAGCAGCCTTCACTCCAGCATGGTTCTGTCTTAGGTCCAGAAGTGTACTGAATTTTATGGGGGGGGGGTCATAGCTCCTGTACTTATACAAAAAAGGGCCTTTGATGTGGGGGATGACTTCTAAAGGTCTCTCTGGAGTGCACACATCCCCCTTTCAGCCCAGCCCAGGCTCCAGACTATCAGTGGGAGGCAATCAGTCCCTTTGTGTGGGCTTGTGCAACTACCATTAGAAATGAAAGTGGGAGACCTTCCCAACCTTCTCCCAGGGAAGACCCATCAGTATACAAATGAATGCATATGCAGGTGAGTAACCTGTGTTGTGGGTATCTGAAGGGAATGGACAAGTGTAGCTGTCACCTAGCCCAGAACAGATATGTATTGGGGACAGGCTGTAGGCACACATTGCAGTGAGGGCAGAGAAATACCAACTTTCAAAAAGTGGCATTTCTAAGATAGTAATAATAAATCTGACTTTACCAGTAAAGAGGATTTATTATTACCATTACAATGACACGAATCATGAGGCAGCTACTCCTCTTTGATCTCAGATTACAGCATAAAAGTATTTTAAGGAATTCCCAATGCTGGCCTATGAGAGGGGCAGGCCTCATAGTAATGAAAAATACTTTGGGAGTTTTTCATTGCCAGGACATGTAAAACTTAAAATGTACATGTCTTGCATTTTACTTATATGGCACTCTGCCCTAAGAGCTACCTAGGGCCTTCCTTAGGGGTGATTTATATGTAAGAAAGGGGGCGTTTAAGGCTTGGTGAGAGGTGTTAAATGCAAAGTCGAGGTGGCAGTGATACTGTACACACAGGCTCTGCAGTGGCAGGCCTGAGACATGTTTATAGGGCTACTTAAGTGGGTGGCACAATCAATGCTGCAGGCTCACTAAGTAGCATTTAATTATTTACAGGCTTTGGGTATGTGGAATGCTACTGCACAAGGGCCTTATATGTAAATCAAATATGTCAGTTGTGGATACAACAATGTTACCATGTTTAAGGGAGAAGCACATGCACATTAACACTGGTTAGCAGTGGTAAAGTGCTTAGAGGCCTAAGGTCAACAAGAAGTTACACCAACAAAACAGGAGGGAGAGGCAAAATGTCTGCGGGTAAGACCACCCTGAGGATGCCAGGTCTAACAACCTCCCAAAGGGTTCATGAGTATAAAGCAGTGGAAATTGTGATCCATTCATAATTCAAGCTGTTACATTAGTATTACCCTTCTGCTTCAGGTTCATTGGAAATATTTTGTTGAGTTTACACAGATGAATGCTACAGGAGTGAAATATCTAACTTTTCATGGTATTAAGACCACAACGTCAAGAACATCTGTTCAGCTGTGTCATCTGTGTACATGAGACCGCAGGTATGAGTTTAAACTACGGTAACATGCATATTATGTAAATATGAATGCATTTCTTTAAGAGTGTTCCTTTGAGCATGCGCCTCAGGCTATTGGCAATGTGGTGTATTCTTCCACCTCTCTTTGAGTTCTTCCCCCTGAAATGCATAAGGCATTATTTAACATCTGAAAAGTCAACTTGACCATCACACTATTTGTCCCCTTCACTTCTTTGTCTCCTAAACGCATTTTACACATAAAGTAATAATGTTTTTTTGTATTTATTTTCCTCAATTATTGGCAAATCCAATAGGTCTTGCTTTAGTATTTGTGCATGCAAGGCACACAAACAACACTTGTGAATGCCTGTTTTTACATGCTTGCCGTTTTACTGCTTCAGTGCGGGCTTCGCACACTACCTCCCTGGTGTGGGTCACGACCAGTGGCCGACACCAGGGAGGGGGTTAATAAAAAACTCTGAGACACAGAAGATGTTCCGTGTCTCCCCCGCCCCTTTGTGATGTCAGAACGCCGCGAGGCACGCTGACGTCACTATCTGTTTTCCTGACTGGAGCAGGAAGCGGCCTTGCAGCCACTTCCTACTCCGGTCAGGAAAGGAGGCCCAAATGGGCCATCCCGATGTTCCAGAATGCCTCGTGGATTTTCTGGTTAGCAATCAAGGTCCAGGAAACCCTCACTAGACACCAGGGAATTCACTTTTCACTTTTCCGAGAGGGTAGATCGCCCCCAGTCCCCCCCGCCCCCGGGCAATTTTTATTTTTTAAACGGTAGGTTTACCCCTTGTAGTCGCAAGTGTGCCCGAATCATGCCCCCCCCACCCAAGGGTGTCAAAACTAAAACAAAAAAAAAAACTAATAAAAAAAATATGATGACATTGACAGGGGGTCGCCCGTGAGCAGGGTGACCCCGTGGGGGAGCAATCATTTTTTTTAACAGCTGTATGGTTTATCTGGGGGCACTATGGCCCCCAAGGAAACCATCCAGCTGTTAAAAAAATATATAGATCTATATAGATATATCTATGTAGATATATCTATTTATAGATTGATATATCTATATATAGATATGTATATATATCTATATATCTATATATATATATATATGCCTATAGATAGATCTATCTATCTATATATATATATATATATCTATATATACATATATAGATATATATATATATATAGTGATCACTTTTGTCTACGCGTGTGTGGTTTCCTTGGGAGCTGCAATAGGCCCCCAGGAAAACCACACCCACATAATATAAAAGTGATCTCTTTATATATATATATATATATATATAATTAAAAAATGGTGATCAAGGTGAATTGAAACCGCACCTTCTTCCTTTATTATATATATGCAATTTATGGCACTTTTCGGTGCACGGGTCGTGAGGGCCAACCCCCTTGACCTCAAATAGCCATGGGCTCATAACATTGAAAAGGAGACCCAGCACATCAAAGTGTCCATTGATATCCACAAAATTATCACATTTATTCAAAAATCACATAATTCAATAGAGTTCTTATGAAAACTTTTTGTTCTTTATTTATCCACAATGACAATATCTAATCCATCATAGCCAATGCGTTTCGTCCTCACTGACTTCTTCAGGGCTATGAAAAATATACAAATACATAAAATATCAATCAATATAATATTCTATATACATCCTCCACCCATAGTAAATATAAAATGCTGTGAAAAAATTAAAATCATCAATAATCACCATCATGGTAATTTTTAATTTTATTAAAGAAATTAAACTGATGACTTAACTTATAGAAAAATATGAATAGAGTGAAAAATGCTACAATATTTTTTTTAATTTTCATTTTCTTATTAATTGCAATAATTTCCAACATTGTCAGTTTTTTATTTATTTCTTCATTTCCTTCACTTCCTCCAAAACTACCTATGTCATCTTATTATGTATTTTATTTTATTTTAAACTCTTCATTTTTATATTTTTTTATATATTATTATTTATTTTTTTAAATATATCAAATGTTGTAAAAAGAAAATGTCTTAATATAGTAATTGCATATATGTTACTTCCTACCAAGTGACAAACTTTATCCTCCACATTTAACTTAATTTTGGTTATCAATTAGTTTTAATTACAAACAACTCCAAATTTCAAAGATTTATTTTGTATTTTTCTGATTCTCATCTTTCAATCTTTCCAACACTATTCCATTTCCATTAGAAGTAAGGCTGCATATCAATTTATTATTGTCAATTGATCATCTACTAGGACAAAATAAAGATGGTACACACTATTACAGAAGAAACATCAACCCATACCTCATCATTGCATTATATAACGCACTCCATGGCAGAACGCCATCCGATCTCCTGACAATGAAACCGATTGTGTTCTCACACATCGTTTTTATACTTGCACTGACCATTTCCACCTGAAGCAAACTGAAACACTTCCTTTTTCATAAGAACTCTATTGAATTATGTGATTTTTGAAGAAATGTGATAATTTTGTGGATCTCAATGGACACTTTGATGTGCTGGGTCTCCTTTACATATATATATATATATATATATATATAGATATATATATATATATATATATATACAAACATATATATATATATATATATATCTATATATATATATATATATATATATATATATATTCGCCACCAGTTCTCTTGCAGTTGCAGCTTGCGTCTTTGAAGCAATGCACATACTTCAACTGACGCGTTTCAACTGTTGCTTTTAGGCAGCAATAAAAAAGTCAAGTAACTCTTGTGATTATGCTTCTGGTAGAAAAGGATCAGACTTTTGTCTACTGGCAGTTTTGATGCCATGAAGTAGCGCAGAAGGTTTACATGCCTATTGCAAGGATCAAAACTGTATTATATGTGAATAGCTGAGTGGATTGGTAAAGCCAGCCATTACCTGCGCTATAATACAAATGAAATGTATATGCGATGGGGGCTATGGAGAGATGAAATGCAATTTTTCTGGGTGGTAGTGAGGGAATCAGAGGAGGAGCTAATGGGAGTGGGAGAACCAATAATGATTGTTGGACTGGGCGCTAAAGGCGCTAAACACTGTGACGATTGGTATGTTACAAGGTGAAGTAATAGTGTGTCTTTTTTGTTTTTTAGAGTGTCTCGAGAGAACACGCTGATTGAAGGAAGAATCGAAGGTAAGGTGACCTCTACTGTTGCAGGCATCACACATACCCACCAGCAATTTTGTGACTGTCTACGTACGCTAGTGTTTTAGAGTGACAGTTTAGCCAGTAGCAGAGATGGCATCTCATTGGATGACTGCTGCTCAAGCCCTAAATCGGGTTATAGAGGACTGCTCTGATGTAGGATCAGAGACTGAGACAGTAGATACTGAGACAGCATCTGATGGATAAGACAATGGCGCAGACTCTGGTAGTGATTTTTCAGTCGGAGGAGTCCCATATGATTACTCCTCTTCCAGTGATTATGAGGGAGGTGATGAATACAGTCCTGCTGTCCCTTGCAAAGTACAGTCTGCGCAGCGGGACAATAGCGGGTTAGCCCAACCCAGAGAGAAGGTGCATGTGGCGGCAAGCATAGAGCGAGTGCTCTCTTGGGAGCTCCCCAATTTAGTTCAGCCCCAAATTCCACTGCGCAAATAGTATTGTGGAGACATCAAAATTATCTAGCACAAAGTAACCTGCTTTTGTAAGGCAGGCACTTGCGTTTTTGGTCCTGGGTTCGGTGGCCTTCTAGGGAAACCTACCAAACCCAGACATTTCTGGAAGCTAGACTTCTGAGGGAGTCAACAGAGCTGTGACTTGTGTGGCTTCCCCAAAGTTTTCTTACCCAGACTACCCTGCAAAGCTGGAATGTTAAATGAAAACTCGAATTTTTCTTGCATTTCTGTCACACAAACTACAGGAATATGCTGGGAGCCACAAAATTCCTACCACCCAGTGTTTCCCCACCTGTTGTGATAAAATGCTACCCCAGTACCTAGTGCCTGCATCAACAATGGATCACCCCAGGGTCAACAATTGCCCTCATGTAAGGATCAACATTGACCATTGTGTGATCTATTCTTGACACGGGCACTAGGCCTACCCACACAAGTGAGGTACAATTTTTATTGGGAGACTTGAGGAGATGCTAGTGTGAGGAAAAAGGTTTTTTTTTGCCAAATAATGAGCTTTGCAAAGGATTGTGGGTAACAGAATCTGGGTTCCCCTAGGTGTCTACTTTTTAAAAAATGCACAGGTTTGGTAGATTTTCCTAGGTACCAGCTGAGCTAGAGACCAAAATCCACAGCTAGGCACTTGTAAAAATTTGATGTCTCCATGTTGCGTTTTGGGGCGTTTCCTGTGGCGGGCACTAGGTCTACCAACACAAGTGAGGTACCATTTTGATCAGGAGACTTGGGGGAATGCTTGGCGGAAGGAAGCTTGTGGCTCCTCTCAGATTCCAGAACTTTGCAGCACCGATATCTGAGGAAAAGGTATTTTTTTGCCAAATTTTGAGGTTTGCAAAGGATTTTTGGTAACAGAACCTGGTGAGAACCTCACAAGTCACCCCATTCTAAATTCCCCTAGGTGTCTAGTCTCCAAAAATATATAGGTTTGCTAGGTTTCCCTAGGTGCCGGCTGAGCTAGAGGCCAAAATCCATGGCTAGGCACTTTGCAAAAAACACATCCGTTTTCATTGGAAAAATGTGGTGTGTCCACATTATGTTTTGGGGCATTTCCTGTTGAAGGCTCTAGGCTTACCCAGATCAAGTGAGGTATCATTTTTATCGGGAGACTTGGGAGAATGCTAGATGGAAGGAAGTTGTGGTTCCTCTTAGATTCCAGAACTTTGCAGCACCGAAATGTGAGGGAAAAGTGTTTTATTTGCCAAATTTTGAGGTTTGCAAATGATTCTGGGTAACAGAACCTGGTGAGAGGTCCACAAGTCACCCCATCCTGGATTTCCCTAGGTGCCAGTTGAGCTAGAGGCCAAGGACCACACCTTGGCACTTTCCAAAAAACACGTCAGATTTCAAAGTAAAAATGTGATGTGTCCATGTTGCGTTTCCTGTTGCGGCAGTAGGCCTGTCTACACAAGTGAGGTGCCATTTTTATCAGGAGACTTAGGAGAACACAGAATAGAAGAACAAATGTTATTGCTCCTTGTCTTTCTCCACATTTTTTCATTCCAAATGTAAGACAGTGTGTAAAAAGGAGGTCTATTTGACAAATGCCCTGTAATTCACATGCTAGAATGGGGACCCCGGAATTCTGAGATGTGCAAATAACCACTGCTTCTCAACACCTTATCTTGTGCCCATTTTAGAAATACAAAGCTTTCCTTGATACCTATTTTTCAATCTTTATATTTCACCAATTGAATTGCTGTATACCCAGAACACAATGAAAACCCATTGCAAGGTGCAGCTCATTTATTGGCTCAGGGTACCTAGGGTTCTTGATGAACCTACAAACCCTATATATCCCTGCAACCAGAAGATTCCAGCAGACATTACAGTACATTGCTTTAAAAAATCTGCCATAGCTGGCAAAAGTTATAGAAGAAGACGTGGCTGGAAATGGCTTTTTTTTAACCTCAATTTCAATATATTTTTATTTGAGCTTTTACTTTCTGTCTGAAAATCTTGAAGGATCTACACAATGACCCCTTGCTAAATTCAGAATTTTGTCTACTTTTCAGAAATGTTTAACTGTCCGGGATCCAGCATTGGTTTCACACCCATTTCTGTCACTAACTGGAAGGATGTTTAAAGCACAAAAAATAATTAAAATGGGTATGTCCCAGTAAAATGCCAAAATTGTGTTGAAAACTGCAGGTTTCTGATTCAAGTCTGCCAGTTCCTGAAAGTTGGGAAGATCATGCTTTTAGCACTGCAAACCCTTTATTGGTGCCATTTTCAGGGAAAAAAACATGCTTTCTTCAGCATTTTTCCTATTTTTCTGAGAAAAACAAAATTTTAGCTGTATTTTGGCTAATTTCTTGGCCTCCTCCTGGGGAACCCACAAACTCTGGGTACCTTTACAATCTCTAGGATGTTAGAAACAAGCATTTTCAATGCAACGGGTATCACATTTGTTCGAGTTAGAGCTATTAGTGTTGTAAAGCAAAACAAAACTCAGTGAGATCGCACTATGTAAAATACAGGGCGATCGCGCTGCGTGGAAAATAAACAGATAAAGTAGTCCGGACTCCAGGTTGAAAACATCGAGCCTCGTATGTTTTTGGTACTTTACCGGTGCTGTATAGGTGGACTAAACATCGGAAAAGGCATGACGTATGCATGCCTTTCACAAATGAAAGCAAGCAGATTTTAAAAGGCAAGCCCACGAACCAATGTAAGTGACTGACATGGCATGGACGTGGTTTCAAGCCCAAAGAGAGATTACAGAATGGACGGAACACTTTGTGCTCGCCCATAAAAAAGGACGCAAATTTGGGGTGAATAGCTTATGTGGACGAAAAGTTATGAAGGCCTAAGCGCGAACTACCCCAAATAGCCAAAAAAAGGGCTTAGCACTTGAGGGGGAGGCCCAGCAGCTAAGGGATTAAGGCACGATTGTTCATGAAATAAATATTGTTTACATCCATCTGCCTCTGATGTAGTTTCACTGTAGATTAGTATTAGCAGTCGTTGATTGATAAATTACGATCCGGGTGTGCTTTCTCCCGTGATGACACAGTAGCTTTGGACATAAACACTTTCAAAATTCCAATCGAGAATTTTTATACATTGTCTTACTTCACAAATGTCGTCTTATTCATTTTTAGCAGATTTTGCGTCGTTATTGTGCTATTTTTTTTCCTCCAATGAACATTTAATACTTCAGTGTCTGAACCTCATGCATGAATGGGGCCCGCACTGGGAGCAGTGAATATATGTCACAGCTTCCTGTGTGACTCATTAATTTCTCATGTTACCCGAATGGAAATCACGTTGCATCACTTGGTCTCATCGATCCGCTCTCACTTCAATGAAAGCATCCGAGGATGAGTAAATTCACCGGCCTCCACAGCTCTGACTGAAAGGTGTTTACAGCGTCCGTAGTTCTGATAAGGACGCCCATCCAATCTTCGTGGCGCTCTGAGGTCACCTCGGGGCACACGTATGCTTTTCTGCGCCCTTTCATGAGTATGGCTCATTTAAAAATGCAGGGACCTGTGAGAGAGGTCATGATTATTGGAAGTCGTTTTGACCACAAGAACGGCATAACATGCCATCAATCGGTGAGAAGGTTACAATCTAGAATGTCCTTTAAATACACTCTACAAAATATACTGTATTGCACTATTCCGACATTTCGATCATAGAAGCAGTGGCTTAACCAAACTTACCCTCCCACCCAAGGAGAAGTGTGGCTCAATGGTTAGAGCGGCAGACCCTGAAGCAGAGATCTGCCTCAAGACCAGGGTTCAAGTCCTGCTTCGGCAGGTCTTGGGCTCAGTTCCCCTTGACCAGATAATTCTCGCCTTGGTGCCTAATCTAATTCATGGGTCCCACTCTGCAACTCTGGGCAATAGCTTGCTTAATCTCCACAACGGCCTCAACAGCACTTGGGTGCCTGGGGGTGCTCAGGAGTGGGTGCCTCACAGGGAAAAGCCAGGAGGGGTTCCATAGCGGTATGAGTACAGTGCCTTGAGACCCTAACGGGTGAGTAGTGTGCTATAAAAGTGCTAATTTACATTTTTTACCCCCCAGCCACCCAGTACGTGAAGGCCCCCACCCCTCTGGACATACGCAGGAGGTCTGAGGCCAGAATTCTGTGCTGAGAGGGCCCCCTGGAGCTTGAAGCCCCCAACTGTGGGGCTGCAGGGTGTTGTATTGTACCTAGAAATGGAAAGGTAATAGAACCCGGCTGTCACCCGGCAACAGCAAATAAAATCGTATTTAAAAAAAAAAAAAAAAACAACAAACAAAACAAACGTGCAAAGTAAAGAAAGGAGATCGTTTTTAGTGTAAGTAAGGACACACTGTATGATACAGTGTAAATAAGCAAAGAACAGCACAGAGACACAGCGGCTATATTGACGGAGTGCATGATACAATGTAAATATGTGAAAAACAGTACAAAGACAGTTGTATAAGCGTACGAAATACAATGTAAATAATTAGAAAAGATAAGAAGTATAAGCGAACATGGCAACACACTCCATTATTCCACCACCTGCATTTTTACAACTCCCTGGTGAACCCTGCATGGCCTGGGAAGATTGGAAGGACTCTTTCATGACTTACTTAGAGGACATTGGAGGGGAGATGTATGTTGAAAAAAGGAAGTTGGCAATATTAAAGCATTGTCTGGGGGTGGAAGGAAGGAAAGTTTTGAAAACTTTACCAGTACAAGACACACAAGCAGGAGATTCAGATCATGAGGAAGATGTATATTAAAATGCCATGAAAGCGTTGGAGGAAAATTATGGAAGGAAAATGAACATTGTAGTAGAGCGACATAATTTTTTTTCGTGCACCCAGAAACCGGATGAAACAATTGATCAGTTTGTCAATAGTCTACGAAGACTAGCCATTTCTTGCAAATTTAGAGATATGCATGATGAAATCATTCGGGACCAGTTCATTAATAGGGTGAAGGAGGGGAAGATACAGGAGAAGTTGTTGAGTTTAAGGAATCCGACATTGGATAAGACGGTGGAAGTTGCAAGACATGTGGAAAGCACGTCTCGATATGTTAAGGAACTTAACAACACAAGTGATACTAAGGAACAAAAAATAGTAGGAGAAGTACGGTATTCTAACAAGTATACAAAGAAATTTGAAGATAACATGGCGAAGAGAAAGGAATGCTTCAGATGTGGTAGTGGTAAACACCTAGCAGAAGCAAAAAATTGTCCAGCCATAAACACAAGGTGTTTCAAATGTAAGAAGGTGGGACATTTTGCTAGGGTATGCAGAATGTCTAACGAAACCAAGTTCAGGAAGTCTGTAAATGTAGTAAGAAGAGATGGACAAGAGGATAGTAGCACTAGTGAAAATGAGTTGGAGGTCTTAGTTGTGGAAGAAGGAGCTACAACAGTGTGCACTCAATTTGGAAGTAAAACCAAGGAATATAAACCACCTAAGTGTGAACAGACACACATGTGGGCGGACTCATGTTCACCATTTACTTTAATAGATAAACAGGTATGGGGCGATTTGAGAGACAATGAAATTAAACCCACGGATGTATTACCGGAAGGGTATAGTGGGGGCAAACTGCCTGTATTAGGTTATTTTGAAGCAGAGCTAAGATTTAAGGATAGAGAAACACAAGGGAAGGTGTATGTTGTGCAACAAGGACGATCATTACTAGGGTGGAAGGAGCAGCGTGCATTGGGTATAGTTTGGACCCCAATCATCCCGAACAAGTTTTGTTAACAAAGGGAAGCAGAGATGGGAAGTGGATAGCTGCTTATCCGGAGCTGTTTAAGGAAAAGTTGGGTTGCCTCAAAGGTTTTCAACACCGGATAATTTTAAGAAAAGATGCTGTGCCAAAGGTGTACAAGGCACGGACAGTACCGTTAGCGCTGAAAGAAAAATTAAAGGAGGAACTTCATAGACTGTGTAAGGAGGGTGTAATTGAACCGATAGAAGTGTCTGAGTGGTTAAGTCCTGTTGTAATAGCCAGGAAACCTGATGGCAGAATTTGCATGTGCATGGACTTGAGGGACCTGAATAACAACATATTGATAGACCGGTACCCATTACCAAGAATACATGAAATGTTGGCTAATGTTCGAGGTGGAAAATATTTTACCACGCTGGATTTATCGAATGCATACCACCAAGTGTGTTTGTCAAGGGAATCCCGACATTTAACATCTTTCATTACGTCAGAAGGGGCGTTCCAATTTATTAGGATGCCTTTTGGCTTGGCATCTGCTTCTGCCGTGTTTCAGAGGATAATGCAAAAAACCTTGAACAATGTTAGTAACACACTAGTGTTCCAGGACGATTTACTAATTTGGGGTGATAGTGAGCAAGCGCATGATGAGGTACTGGAAAAAGTGTTGAAGGAGTTGGAGAAAGCTGGCCTTACCATAAGTAGGAACAAGTGCAAGTTTGGAGTAGAAGAAGTGGAGTATTTGGGACACACACTAAATCAACAAGGGGTTAAACCAAAAAGGAAGTTGTTGGACGCCATTGCAAATGCCCCTGCACCGCAAAACAAAGATCAACTGAGGTCATTCCTAGGTTTGGCTGAGTACTACACAAAGTTTGTGGATCACTTTGCTGGGAAGGTACATGTGCTAAGGGAGTTAATGAAAAAAGGCTGACATTTTCAATGGTCCAGTGAGTGTCAAGAAGCATTCGAACTGATAAAAGAAGCAATTGTGAAGGCCATCACGTTGAAGCCTTATGACCCGGACGATGAGACAATAATTGTGGCAGATGCCAGTAATTACGGGTTAGGAGCAGCATTATTGCAAAGACATGATGGAAGAGAGAGAGTGGTGGCGTTTGCGTCATGCACATTGAAGGGAGCAGAACCGACGTACTCTACCATTAAGAAAGAGGCCTTGGCATGCTGGTGGAGTGTGCAGCATTTCCGAGTATATGTATGGGGCACGGAGTTTGAGCTGCGAACAGATCACAAACCATTGATTGACATTTTTACCACCAAAGGAGCTAGTAGAGCCACACCAAGAATTGCAATATGGATGTACAGACTGCAAGAATACACATTTAGAATGAAATATGTACCTGGGATAAAGAACATAAGTGCAGACTGTATGTCTAGGTTGCCGGTGAGTGATGATGAGGTGTGTGAAGAAGATGAGTGGGTGGTGGCGGACATATCTGAAGCAGGGTGTGCCATAAGTCGAGAGGAATGGGAGAATGCTGTATGGGAAGATATGTTAATGAACAAGATAATGAAGGAGTTACCTTTGGTTAAAAAAAAACATTTGGATGTTGATATGGGTGAGTTTAAGCAGGTGTGGGAGGAATTGTCGGTTATGGATGGTGTGTTGAGAAGAGGAAACAAATTGGTGGTGCCTGATGGTCTGAAAGAAAGAGTATTAAGGTTGATGCATGAAGGGCATGGTGGATTTTTGGTGGCCAGGGATGGATAAGCAAGTGGAAAGGTATGTGAGAAATTGTGTGGCATGTATGTCAAGCGACAAGTCGCATGTGTTGTTAGAAACTACGATTAAATCACAAGAGTTACCGGAAAAAGCGTGGTATAGAGTAGCCATAGACACTTGTGGTCCATTTGAATGTTTAGGATGTTCTGATAGGTATGCTATAGTGATGATGGATTATTATTCGAAATGGCCAGAGGTAGCGTTTGTGAGGGAGGTGAAGTCAAGTAACGTCATTGCATTTTGTGAGGAAATATTTAGAAGGGAAGGTTGTCCTGGAGAAATGATTAGTGATAACGGACCGCAATTCACTTCGAGCGAATTCTTGAATTTTCTCAGAAGGTGGGGAATCAAGCATTGTAGGACACCTGTGTATCATCCCAGGGGAAATGGTATGGTGGAACGGTTTAACCGGGTATTAGGAGAAACTATTCAATTAGCCCTATATAATAATTTATCATGGAAATCCCAAATCAGGGATATGCTGTGGAATTATAGAACTACACCTCATAGTGTGACAGGTGAGACCCCGTTTGTGCTGATGAAAGGTAGGATACCCTGTACCATGGCTGTGCCCGCATGGATGGGTAGAGATAAAAGTAAAATGGTTGATACTGAACAGGTCAGGGAAAGGGTGAAGTCGTACCAACATCGATATGAATCTAGACACAATGATAAAGTTATGAGAGAGCAGAAGGAATACGAAATAGGTGTCTGGGTTAGAGTTAAGACAGGGAATACGGCAAGAAAGGGGGAATCTAAACTATCGGAACCGAGGTGCGTGTTGAAGGTGAAGGGAAATTGCGTTAAGCTATCGGACGGTAACTGGTGGAATGTGAGAAAGACTGTGAGATGTTCGGATGTAGAGATAAATGAATGGCTGAAAAGGAATGAAATGAAGAAGAGTGACTGGAAAATAAAAGAAAAAGAAAAGTGTAAGAGCGAGGGCATAATAAAAAGAGTCAGTGTAAGGGTGAGACAACCTTCCAGGTTGTTGAAGGATTTCGTGTGAAAGTAATATTGTGGTAGTTGTAGTTAGTCGATAGTTGTTAGTAGTAGTATGTGTTCATTGTTATTGTAGGATTGGGGATGTGTTGTATTGTACCTAGAAATGGAAAGGTAATAGAACCCGGCTGTCACCCGGCAACGGGGAGAGGCATTCTAGAAGGGAGAGACGGCAGTTAGGTGGAGGAGTCGTGGATGACAGCCGGGCGGGGTCGAGGAGAATAAACTCATTTACTTACGTGGAGAACCTGTGTATTCCGTTTCTTCATAACTTATTACAGGGCTCCTTTGTTAAGCCTCTGCATAGAAGGAAAAAGAGTTTTTTTGGCACTCAAAATGTCTACCCACACCGCATTGATTAGACCTATCTGGACGTGGGATAAATCGAACAGTATATTATTGCATCACTATTAAATTGAATAGTGGTAAAATACTATAAATAAAAGCTTTTCCAGCATTCAGAAAGGTGCAGAAGATGTTATGACATGGGCAAAATTCGTTTGCACATGTTTAGCTTTCTGTGATCCACTCCAGAGCTATTGCTCAATTTACGTGCAAGAAGTGCTTAAATTGTGAAGTTGCTGGAGTGAATGTTCATGTGTTTATATTTTTGTGCATCATTAACATGCATAATGTAGTTACAGACTTGATTACATATTTATACGTTGTCTGTCAGTCAAGGATCTTTTTTCGGCTGATTTCAAGACATAAGAGCACAGGATAAAACAGTACAAAAAATAAAACTAAACACAAATGGAAAAAACTTGATAAAACCGTATCAAATCCAATTTATAGGATCTTACAGAGAGTGGCGTTTTTAACACAGCCCCATAGTGATTTCTGATCCTAATTACACTACGAATAAAAGTTAGAACTGCTACACAGAGATCCAACTCACACAGTTGTCTCTTCCAGATATGATCATCGATGAAGGAAGAATTGGTCTCAGGAAGCGCTTCCGGGGATGGGAATGTAAATGTCAAAATAGGGTAAAGTACATAGTGCTTTACATCGATACGTGCTTGCAAGGGTAATTCGACAAATGTGTGTGCCAGTCGACTTCCTTGGGGAAGGTCACTAGTAAGAAAAGAAGGTGAAAATGCACCCTGCTAAACAAAACCTACTGTTTGCATCAGAAATTTACAGCAAATAGAATTCACAACCCACCAGTGTTTGGCTAGACTTATAGTTAGTACTACTACTTAATTTGGCAAACGTTCCCCTGGTGGAGAATGTGCTGTCTCTCCCTAAATGTTTCTTTCACCACGGCCATCACAGTAGGTTTAATGTCTCTCTGGTTGGAATACAGGACTGAAGACCCACTTTAACTTAGTTAATCCAGGGGATCGCTAAAACATGATCCATGGAGAGACAATCTTCCAGAACCTCCTGTGACTGAGAAGCCCCTTTTTCCCAAATTCTGACCCAAAGCAGCAAAGGGAGCAACTTAATCCTGTCCTCCAAGGGTTACAGGCCCACCTCAGAGTGGCACATATAAGAAGGGATGGTTTGCGTTACAGTGAAGAGTTTTCTAAGGAACTTGTTCTCAATCTTCTCGAGAGGGCCAGCACTTTTGCACCCCCCCTGCCCACTCCATACTACGCTATAGCAATGCACTTGCTTTTGTAAATGCTAATCATCTTGCACACCGGTTTTGTCCTAGTTGGCATGCAAAGATGACAATCACCTCAATGGTTCTTTGGGACTAGATGACCCTGTTGGAGAATAGGCTCCGCCATGTTAGATTCTGGTCAAGTGGGATGCCTCAGTAATTAAGAGCCATATGTACAAACATAAAGTTTTTGGATTCACAAATTGCGAGTTTTCACAACTTGCAATTTGCAGGTTGCAAAACTTGATGTACAACAGTGTCTCAGAGACAGTTAGCAATTCCTAAATGGGTCACAAGTGACTTGCCTCATTAATATTCATGAGGCGGGTCGCAATTTGGGAATTTGGGAATGGCTGACACCCACAGCGATGGTGGCCTTGGAGTCAGCACAACATCATGACTGCTTTTAAAAAAAAAGATATTTAAAATAAATAAATAATGCAGCCCGTTGTCCTTAAAGAAAATTGGGATGCATTTCAAAAATAAAAATGAAAAGTTTTCTTTTGATTTTTTTCCCGAGTGGGTAGTGGCCTGAGGGACCACTGCCCCCATTCACAAAGGGGAAGGGATCCCGTAGGGACCCCACCACGTTTGCAAATGGCTTTCCACCAATTTGAAATTGGAGGTAATACGCGAATGTTTTGTGACTGCAATTGGTCGTAAAACATTTATACATACCACTGCGTGTCACTATTAGAAAACGACACCCTTAACACGCCCCTTCCTAATACCGAATCACTATCCGATTTTGCGATTCTATAATGGGTTACCGAATCACAAAATAGAGTTTAGTACATAGGAAAATGCTTTTTACTGGTCTCAAAAGGCCTGATTCTGCAAATCAGGCTATTTGCAACCTGAAAAAAGCTTTGTACATCTGGCCCTAAAAGCCTGGACCTTTTGGATTTCCAAACAACCCCCAGATAAAATGTAGGGGGTTGACATTTTTTGTGGTCTAATGCTCATAGCGAAGAATTTGCTGAGATTGTTACTCAAATCAAGCCACCCCATAAAACTATAAAAAGAGTCTAAAAGGCATTGCAAGCCATTTGCAGTTCTTGAGATTCTTTCCCAGCTTTGAAAAGGCTCAGTTCAAGGTCATTAATGTAAATGAGAAACAATAAGGGGGCAACTATGCATGCCTGTCTAACTCCCAGTGTGGATTTAATTTCTGTAGAGAGTTCACCCTCCATCCGAACCTGACGCTAATCAAACAAACCCATTGTATCATTTGAAGCAAGCCAATTATGGTAGAGTTGATTCTCATCCTTGCTATTATCCCCCACAGCTTGGATCTATTAACTGTGTCAAAAGCCAAAGAGAGGTCCATATACATTGATACAGTACTGTTGTCATTTAAAGGAATACTATATGGTGTGTAGAAGTACGTTTTTCTGACCTTTGCAGACCAGGCCTTAATTCAGGCCTAAACGCCATATTGTACAAAATGGAGGTCACCTTTGTCTTTCATTTCTTTCCCTTCTGCACATTTCAATGCCTAATGATTCTGCAGCACAAAGTCAGGTAAATTATAATTATTTGCTTATTTCCATTGCTGTTGTTAATGCTGCCATCTATAAAGGTTCCTCCGCTTGGTCACAAATCTGAAACTATTTCTTCAAGGTCACCGTGTCCTGTTCATTCATAGAACACACTGTTGTTTATGTATAAAGTTTGTTCTAGCATCTCTGGATAACATTAGCATAGAGGGAACAGAATAATTATTCATGTAGTGGGATAGTGCTTATGTGTTAAGTCAATATAACATTTAATTTAACTGTGCTCTGATTTGAAATGCTACAGTTGCTCACATCAAGTGATTTTGGAGTTCTGTTAATTTCACATGCAAAAATTAATGTATAAAAATCCTCGATTTTGAGGGTAAGCCAGAAACTTTCTTATTATATTAGGGATGCTGTCCATCACTCTCCGATTTTTGCTTCTTACTTAGGACTTAAACTAATTTCTGATTTTCCATGTCCCTGTATTACCCTCTTCACTGAGAGCCTTTATGACATTGACTCTGTATCACCTTACTTTCAAATTTTGTAATAAAATGGTTCACCTACTCTGCCAATCTGAAGATCAGCTATTGAGTCTGCCTATTTACTTAACTGACAAAGTTTCTGTTATTTTTTTATATACTGGGAGGTGCCTTAATGCGGGGACATTGCCTAATGGAATTGAGGCTTAACACTGTCTTCCATCCAGTGTATTTTGGGCTTTCTGATTGAGGTGAATTTTGCAGTGTCTAAAATTGAAGGCTTCACCATGCCCACAATGGACACCTTGTGTTTAAATCTGGTATTAGCTAATACCTTTTGATTTAGTCAATTGATAATATGATTATTGAGACTTTCAACTAGCCCTCTTCTTACAATGATCTGTTTTTGTGTCATTCACATTTTTCTGCCCCCTACAGTATGGGTCAATGTATCAGCCCATTTCAGCCATTGGTTAATTTTAGTGTGTGTGATTGTATTCTTTCTTTTCACCAAAGGCACATCAGCACACAAAGTAGTTCAAATCAGTTCCAGGGACTATTATAGTAAAGTGATCTTTTTGTGGTGAAAAACTATTTATACGTTTTCCCAAGGTTTTTTAAAATATTGATGAGGACCCACCACCTCCCAAAATATACTAATATAAAGACCATGACAGAACAAAATAAGCATTGACAAAGCCACAAGGATGGCAGCCAATGCCAGACTGATTGGCTTTGACACTTTTTGTTGGTTACTAAGACTTATTTTTAATTATCAGCCTTTCTCTCAGGGCAAGAAAGAGAAAGGCAGTAAAAAGGGTGTAAGAGGAGGAAGAGAAAGCTAGAAAAACAGTGACAAAGGAAAAACACAAAGATAAAAAGGAACCTACAAAAGAACGTAACACGACATGAAGTACAGAGGAGGACACAAAATGGATGTGGTGGAATGAAAAGAGGCAGACTAGGTATTCAGTAACCTTGGCATTCAGCTGCACTGGAGGCTGTCTCATGAGATAAACTTTGTGACCCTAATTTTCGCTTGTAACAAATTAAGCACTGCAAGAAGGAGCTTAATTTCTGAGATGGAGAACATAAAAACCTACCTTAGATTACAATCGTCTTGTAGGGTAAACAGCAGAATTGCATACAGTGATCATAAAGTGGGACAATTGTAGCTATATAAATAATTAAATGTATCCATATCAGCCCTGATACAACTATCACAACAGCACAAAGTGTTGTTGAGCACAGGAGAAATTGTCACAACTCCATCTTGTGCACTGTGTGGTGGGTCTTACCCGTTGGCCCCAGGCCACCCTTCTTTTGTGGTGCCTCTCTAAACTAAATAGTCACAGTCATGCTTGTTTCCTTAGTGGTGTCTTTCAGGACTATGATCTCTCTATGGTTTCCCCCTCATGCTGAAGTCTGAACCCTTTATCCTCCTGTTGTGTTGCTGTGCAAGCTTCATCCAGTTTGTACCTGCAAATATCACAGGCCCCATTAAGATAATCATGTTTCCTCTGAAGAACATTTGTTCATACCATCCTGCACTTGGATTCCATTGTAATGGTCATATATCAATTACTGTTTGTACTTGCTACTGGGTAGGCACATTTCTCCTGTTGTGCGATGTTGGACTTTTTTTTTCTTATGCAGGGTCATCCGCAGTCTTTTTGCCTCCTGCCTCCTATTTATTCTGACCTGTTGCTGTCGGCTCCAGCACTCTGAGCACTTTATCACTGCTGACCATTGCTAAAGTGCAGGTGCTCTCCCATCTAAAGTTGATATGATTGTCTTATACCTAATTAGCCCATATAATTTACCTGTAAGTCCCTTGTACAGTGCTATCGCTATACCCAGGGCCTGTAAATTAAATACTACTGGTGGGCCTGCAGTGCTGCTTGTGCCACCCACTGAAGTAGACCTTCAAACCTGTCTCAGGCCTGCTAGCGCAGAGCCTGTGTGCACAGATTTCTGCCACAGGGACCTGGCATCTAAATTTACTTGCCAGGCCCAGAACTCCCCTTTTACTACATGTAAGTCACCCCTAAGGTACGCCATAGCTAGCCCTATGCACAAGGTGCCATGTACGTAGAAGGCAGGACATGTGCCTGGTTGCGTGGTCTCTCCTGGTAGTGACAAACAGCCTTACTTGGTTTCTCACTGCTGTGAGTGCTGCCTTCTCATAGGATTGCATTTGAAATGCCCTGCCTTATGTGTAAGGAGTATTGTTTGATTTATGAGAGGTAGCATAGGCATGGTTGGTATGGTTGTAATGGTGATGATAAATGCTGCTTACTGGTGTAGGTGTATTTTTTATTATTATTACAGAAATGCCACTTCTAGAAAGTGCGCATTTCTTTGTGCTTATGAGTCTGGTGTTTTGCAGCTTGACTCCAATCCACATCTGGGCAGAGTGACAGTTGGGGCTTTGTGCATACTATTCAGACAGCCTGTATACAGGGAGGGTGGAGGTGTCACAGAGGTGCATCTGCATACTGAATAGTCTTCCTGGGCTGAGAGAAGGAAGATGCCGGGCACACCAACCTTTTTAAAGGCTGTGCCCTGGCCTCACACAATAGGGTTGTTTACCCTCAACTAATGTTTGGAGCCTGAGCTGGATGAGAGGGGGCACTCCCAGAATGTGTTGTAACTGGTTGGAACCTCCTCTCCCCTTTCATTGTTAAACACTGTAAGGACTGAGTATATTTACAGGGGAATTTTCCCCACAATTGGAGACTCTTGGAATCATCTTGGAACTGGACACAAAAGGCTGGAAGGACTCACCAGGAACCACCATGGACTGCTGCTGCTGTGCTGACCTGTGGGCCTTTTCAACGGACTCTTGTCCCCCAGGGGCAGGGTGCTGTGGCCCCTCACCCCTGTAATGATCCAAAAGCACGAGGAGTGCTTCAGGATTTCTTCAAAACTAAGGCCCTCATTTTAACCTCGCCGGTCTTTTTAAAAGACCGCTGAGGTTACTCCTGCCCACTGTATCATGACTGGTGGCAGCTCTCCGCCCTTTTTCGGATGGAGAGCCGCCAGCAGCCATACTGGTGGCCGGTGAGAAAGTGGAGGCTACTCCACCTCCACCGCCACGTCATCAGAACACCTCCCACCAAATCACGTCCCAGGGTTCGGCATGGCGATGTTCTGGTGACGGGGTGTAGGCGGCGGAGCAGCCCCAATGGCTGGTGGCAGCCCTCCGCCCTTTTTCGGACGGAGAGCCGCCAGCAGCCATTCTGGCGGTCGGCGGGGAAGTGGAGGCTGCTCCACCTCCACTGCCACGTCATCAGAACACCGCCCACCAAATCACGTCCCAGGATTCGGCGTGGCGGTGTTCTGGTGATGGGGTGCTGGCAGTGGAGCAGCCCACATGGATCCCGTTCCCTCCCGGAGGATCACCGGACCAGGTAAGGTGATCGTCCGTTAGGAGGGTGGGGGGTGTTGTGTGTTGTGTGCGTGTATAGCGGTGTGCGTGTGAGTGTGTAGGGGGTAGTGTGAGTGCATGTATACATGCAGGAGGTGTATTGTGTGTATGGGAAATGTGTGCGTATATGTCTGTGTGCATGTGTGCGTGTATGTGTATGAGTGGTGTGAGCGTGCGTGTAGGGGGTGGGGGTGTGTGTGTGGATGTTTCTGTGGTGAGGCGGGGGACAGGGGTGGGGAGGGGTCCTTTTTTGGGGTGGTAGGGGGGTCGTGGGTGTTGGGGGAGGACTCAGGGGAGGGCGAGATAGCTATCAGTGCCAGGGAACAAATTCCCTGGCACTGATAGTGCCTACCTCTATGGATTTCGTGGCAGTACAAAACCCCATGAAGTGCATGGCGGTATGCGGGGTCCTGATACCGCCGGCAGTCTATTGACGGCCGCTGGGCTGGAGACCATAGTCTCCAGCCCAGCGGTCATTACCACCCAGGCGGTCGCAGTGTAGAAGTGGCGGTTTTGCATGGCGGTGACTGCCATGCTTGTAATTCAAAAAAAAATTTCGCTGGCCTGTTGGCGGAATTTCCGCCACTTCTACATCGACCGCCAGGGTTGTAATGAGGGCCTAAGTGCTTTGGAAAGTGATTCATATTTTCGAGGCCTAGTGCTTGACGTAGAAAAGAGCCGCCTCTTTTGCCCTCCTAGCACTGGAAAAGCGCTGTATTGCAGGAAGCAACCATCACTGCTGCGTCCTGGGCTGTATCATGTGTAGCGCCGGAGTCGCGCTGATTTCTGTGCCCCCGGGGCATGAAGCAAACTGCAAAATTGGTTTTGGAGCAAGCGGGCTCCTAGCGGTGCCCCCGGGGCAAGGATCGCTCCGAGGAGTGCCCCCGGGGCACCAGAAGGCCCTTACTGGGCCCGGAAGAGACCGGCAGGAGAGAAGGAAGCCTCTCCCTGCTCCACCGAGCCCAGGATAAGTATATGTTGGTCCGCGGGTGGGGCAGATGCCTCCTCAGAGGCTCCCCCACACCACCAGTCCCTTGTCTGGCCCCTTGTGGGCCAGTGCCTGATCCTCGACCCCCCCCCACATTGGAGGGCCAGTGCAGGCCCGGGGGGCCCTCAGCAACCGTGGGCCCCAGGAGGGGCCCGTCCAGAATCCAGAGGGGGTACGTAGCGCCCATCTCCTTTACCAGAAAAAGTATTCGCCAACCTTGGCTGCACCTTGTGAGGGCCGGTGGAGGCCCGGGAGGCTCCCAGCAATTGCAGACCCCAAGAGGGTCCCAAGTGGGGCCCGTCAGTAGTACAGAGGGGGTACGTGCCGCCTCTCTCTGCCTCAGAAGCCCCCGCTCCTCAGAAACTCCTTTCAGGAAGGGAGAATGTGTGGCGCAAACAGAAGTGATGAGAAGCAGTCAAAGGATTCTCAGTGAGGTCAGGCCTGAGGTCAGGCAGCTGCCCAACTTTGTTCCTGCGTGGCCCAGCTCCAGCTTCTGGGATGCAGTACAAACCATGACTCCGAACATGCTCCTCTGGACTCTGAGTGCCTGTGCTTTGGCAAGGTTGCTGCTGGCACGTGACAGCATCACCACCAGGAGTGGTGGTCACTGACAGAAATTAGATGACCCACTGAACAGTTGGGAAAATGTTCTGTGTTCCTGGCTCCCCTGCATGGGTCCATCTTAATGTAACTACACACCATCCAACTTCAGGGGTGGCAAGGGCTATCCCCAGGCACCACTTCTCCTGACAAAGGGACTTGAGCTGGGCCATGCTTATCTCTGCACAGAGTGACACAGATCAATTCTTGATTTTCTTTCAGGTAGCAGCATCCCAGGTTTAGCCTTGTTTTCATTCTGGTCACAGTGGTATAAGGCGAACCATTTTTAATTATGGTTACAGTGGAATAGGTCACACAGTTCCTGCCTCAAACCTCAAATCAGAGAGTCTGATACTTAGAGTCACCTGGAGTGCTCTCCTCCAGCCTCTCCTTCTGAAACACCTCACCTGCACCAGAAGGTCATGCTGTACCTGGCTTCTCCTGACCAGTCACTCCTTCTTCGAGGTTGGCAGGAACCTTCCATTTTTCAGCAGGCCAGCTGACTTCTAGGTGCTTCAGGTAAGGTGAACAGTTTGTTCCAGGAATTCATAGACTCAGGCGATGTTCTCCCACAACTGGCAAGCTGGCTGTCCGGTAAACACCAACTCTGGTTGCCCAGCAGTCCTCTGGTTACTCCATGTAGTACTTCATTCCTTGGCCTTAGTTAGAGAACTTGGAACTGGAACAGCAAGTGGGTAAGAGGATTCCCTTTTTAGACAGTCAAACCATACAGGAGATGTGGCCTCACTCTCTGTACATTCTGAACCAGTTTAGGATGATTCTCCTTTCAAGTGTCCTTTATTAGCTGTTCTCCATACATAGCCTTTGTGTAGAGTGATGTTGTTCACAGTAGGTTAATCTTCAACCTGTAGTAGTGCCCAGAAAGGAGACCAGAAAAGGTCTGAGCTTTCTGCTCCTGATTGTTACTAGCCACACAAAAATGTGATCAGGGGAAAGAAAAAAGGGCTAGCCTCACCTAAGGACTCCCTTTCACAATGAACAACAGGATCTCTAGTTGCACCTTTCTCTCTAACCATCCACTAAAAGGGAGTGCAACAAGAAGACTAATAGGCAACCCTTCCCAGTAAAAAGCTTTCTTGAATTTCTAAGAGATTCTTGCCTCCTATTTCTCCAACTTACCTGTCTAGGTCACTTAGCTCCAGCTTCAGGAACAACATCAATACATTCTCACTGTCCCAGAAAACAATACCTACTCCTTCTTGTGCAAAAGGCCAGGCCAGAGGTATCCCAAAATGAACATCCCAGACCTCTTTGAATCACTCATTTACCATGCAGATCACATACACCTACACACACAAGATACACTTTGGAGGTAATACGAGGATGCAAGTTAGTGCATAGAAGTGGAACTTTACATAAGTATGTCAGTAGGCCTCCACTCCAGTGACATAGATTAAATGGTCTGGCCACAACTATAGATTTACAAAACACAATACGTTGCCACCACTGTTGTAGTCACTAAACCCTGGATGGGGATAATAATCCATTGTAAGTGAAGTGAGGGCGAATCTGGTGCATACGTCCAGGACAGATTCAGGACCTAACTCAAGTCAAGGGATAGGACTAGGCCTCTGTACACACACTAAATTAGTGTGAGGCTAGTGACAAAATAAAAAGTTAGAATACACAATTCACACAGTCAGTCATTCAAGGCAGGGCAACTGTACTCCGCGCAGGAGACATTCCTGTCCCAACAATAACAAATAATATAAATAATGAGAATAAAATAATAAATTAAACTAAAACAACATATTAAAAGCAATATGATGGTGAAACATATTTTTGGCTTCAATGGTATGGTAAAAAGTTAAAAACACAATACACTTATCTTTGATATTCTTGTCCACAGTGCATTTGAATTCACAAAACTTTGACCTCAATATTGTGCATACAACATTTTTTGAGTCAATCTGCACTCAAACCTAGAAAATATAAGCTAGACACATTTTCAATAGAAAATTAATTTTACATTAGTTTACACAATGGAACTGCAGGAATCAGAAAATCAGAAGAATTAAGCAAACATAAATTAAGAATATTTAACGGGAAAGACTGATTAAAAGTGTCTGGTGCCACACACTACACTCAGATCCCATGCACTACAGGAACACATGAGTCTTAGACAATAGCAGCTGCAAAGAAAGAAAAAAAAATCACCACACTTCTATCTTGAGAAGCACAATGGGAAGCTTTCTTACAGATATCAGAGAACCTACGAAGGATATTACAGCAATCAAGGGTATTTCAAAATTAATATTGACAAATAAAGGGTCAGATTTACAAGAAAGTGATCCATCAGCTGTGATGCGTCACTTTTCTTGCACCCCCCTAACAACACCATGTGTGCACCATATTTACAATCAGCGCACCATGGTGCACGTTAGGACAGTAGCATCAGAATTTATGACGCTATTGTGGTACTTTTCAGGATTAGCACCATAAACTGTGCTGCTAATCCTGCAAAATAAAGCGAGGCCCATTATAAGTTATGGGCGCGTCATTTCAGTGCCTACTCTATGCAGGCATTAAACATGATGTTGAAAATGGCACAGTGTTGTAAATTTCACTGCACCATTTTTACAGGCCTCCCTGTGGGGGAACACCCCTCTCGCATGCATAATGAGGTGCAAGAGGTTACAAAGTGGTGCAATGGTAGCATTGCACCACTTTGTAAATATGGCAAAAGAGACTTGCCTCCTTTACCCCCACACTAGCGCAAAACGAATGATGTTACTGTAGCACTAAGAGGCGCTAAGGCCTCGTAAATCTGTCCCTAAGTCTCTAGGGCCCTGAATTCTATGCCAAAGATACTCAACTGATCCTCTCCTTGACTGTGACAACCCATCAACAGCCAAGAGAAATTCTCACAATGAAAAGAACGCATTCGCTGTCTGGATGAAAGCCAGCTGCCTCAAGCTCAACAAGACAGAGATCCTCAGACTGGGCTCTATCCCCTCCCCCTGGGATGACTCCTGGTGGCCAAGTCCCCTAGGTAACGCCACCACACCCCCAACCATTCATGTAACCTGGGCATCATCTTGGACTCCACGCTATCCCTGACACGTCAAGTCAACGACGTCTCATTGTCATGCTTTCACAATCTCTGTTTCCTTTGGAAGCTCTTCAAGACAAGAAGGATGGTCACCCACGCACTTGTCGGAAGCAAACAAGACTACGAAAATGCACTTTACACCGACATTTCAAAGAAGCTACAAACAAGCCTACAGAGAATCCAGAATGGAACAGCCAGACTCATCCTAGACATCATCTACAGCCACATCTCCGCCCACCTCAGAGACCTACACTGGCTCCCTGTTAACAAACACATCACCTTCAAGCTACTGACACACCTACAAGGCACTGAACAACATCCGGCAAGCCTACCTTAACCACTACCTGATTTTGTACACCTCTGCCAAACAACTCCAATCCTCCCAATTTGCCCTCGCCTCAATCCACAGAATCAGGAAGAGCATAGCTGGAGGCAGATCCTTCTCTTACCTAACCTCTCGGACCTGGAACATGCCCCCTTGCTGAAGCAGTTCAGGAAGGATCTCAAGACCTGCCTCTTCAAATGATCAGCACACTCACAACAGCGCCTTGAGATCCCACGGATGATAAGCAGCGCTCTACAAGTATTTGATTGATTGAATCCAAACTGGGTACCAGTAGACATCTTAAAAATTAAACCAACAGAGTGTGCGAAAGTGTTCTGACATTTACACAGCATTATTTTACTTATCGTAGCTCTTATTCTTAGTAGAAAGGTTCAATCATTCAGCCGATTCCCAAAAAAGGACACAAACAGGATCCAAGTCCTTACAAGATACTTCAGTTACTGGATTTGAAAGACAAAGGGGGTCATTCCGACCCTGGCGGTCCATGACCGCCAGGGCCGGGGACCGCGGAAGCACCGCCAACAGGCTGGCGGTGCTTCCTGGGCCATTCTACCGCCGCGGTCAGAAAAGGGCAACCGGCGGTTTCCCGCCGGTTTACCCCTGGCCCAAGGAATCCGCCATGACGGCGCTGCTTGCAGCACCGCCATGGGGATTCCGACCCCCTTCCCGCCATCCTGGTCCTGGCGGTAAATACCACCAGGAACAGGATGGCGGGAACGGGTGTTGTGGGGCCCCTGGGGGCCCCTGCACTGCCCATGCCACTGGCATGGGCAGTGCAGGGGCCCCCTCACAGGGACCCATAATGATTTTCAGTGTCTGCAATGCAGACACTGAAAATCGCGACGGGTTCCACTGCACCCGTCGCACACCGGCAACTCCGCCGGCTCCATTCGGATCCGGCTTCATCGTTGCTGGGGCTTTCCCGCTGGGCCGGCGGGCAGCCTTCTGGCGGTCGCCCGCCGGCCCAGCGGGAAAGTCAGAATGACCCCCAAAATGTTTGTCAGATATTTGTTAGCTAAATAAGTAGCACAGTACAAGGATAATACAATTCTGAGCTTCACACAAACAGGCTTCCAACACAGCATTTGATCAGGTATGTCAAGCGTGGACCATACTTGGGAACTAGGTCATGGAATGTGCCTTCCTGAATTCAACTATACAATTCCACAGTAAAATGTGGGTAGGAGGGACTTTGTAAAAAAATGGCTGTCTCAATCACCTTGCAATATCGAGTACTTTAAAGCAGGGGTACATTCATGCACCTCTGCTTTTCAGTCTATATCTGCCTGATTCACCAAGGCATTTGCACAAGAATGATACTTTTGCACCAAAATTATGTTCACAGACGATTTCAAACCTAACCAACACATACAAGTTATTTCAGCTATCCGCTGCTTCACATGGCCTTTTCAGTCTTTTAACTAATTTAGATAAGTATAACAATGACAAGCACATGCATATTACACAGAAATGATAACTATGGTATTCTCAAATCCAAAAGTCACAAATATCTAGAGAATCAATAATTATCAAAATTGACAAAGCAGGTTATTGATCACAAATTAAAATCCCTTGCCCACCTAAGAGCTGTCATGTAAATGCCAAATCAATCAAACAATCAAATATTTTCTTCCTCTGCCTGGGAGGTACCGAGTGCGGAGGACAGTAGACCTTTGTGCCTGTACGAAGGAGGACCTTTGTCTCACAAGCCCTGACATTGGTAGTTTGCCTCCCTTGTTGGAAGCTCCACCGCAGGTACTGTGCCTGCGGGCTTTGCTGCACGCTTGTGGTTAAGTCTGGCAGTACACTTCAGTTTCTCCAGCATTCCCTTGAGTACCCTTGAGCAGCAGTATTCACTTACTTGGGCAATGGGCCGCTCAAACCCCTTCTGGAGACTCTACTCTCTCTCCATTCAGGTCATAAGAAAGCGCAATGGCTATTCTGCAGCACACATAAAAAGAGGGAAACAGCTCATATGATTGTTTTTGGCCAGGAAGGTGTCCTTTCCTGCACAACAACAATCATCCCCACAATGCGGCACCCATGCACCATGGTGCAAGGCTGCCTGCATTGGCACTAGGTAGCAATTTGTGCACCACTGCAGGGGAAGAAGACAGAAAGTTGGCATATCTTGTAGATACAGTGCATTCATGCCCTTTCCCGGTGGTGCATGAAAGCACAGCAAGGAACTTGCTGTGCGGTTCTGGGCCATGGGCCCGGTAAATGAGGTCCTAGGTGACAGATGACAAAACATGGCCCATGGGCATGTGACATGTATCTGTACAAATGTATAATGGTATGCAAAATAACTCCCATCTCACATGTGTGAAGTGTAATGCTACACACAGACATTAGTTACCATGTTTCCAAGGCAGCAGCCTTGACTGGAAGGTGCTCCCACATACATAAATTATATCCAGAACAAAGGAGGACACCTACAACCCCTGCTACAAGTGTGAATGTGTTCTTGCTAGACAACTTGTGTGTAAGGCTTGTAAGGACACTAAGGGGGTCATTCCGACCCTGGCGGTCCATGACCGCCAGGGCCGGGGACCGCGGAAGCACCGCCAACAGGCTGGCGGTGCTTCCTGGGCCATTCTGACCGTGGCAGTAAAGCCGCGGTCAGAAAAGGGCAACCGGCAGTTTCCCGCCGGTTTACCCCTGGCCCAAGGAATCTGCCATGGCGGCGCTGCTTGCAGCACCGCCATGGGGATTCCGACCCCCTTCCCGCCATCCTGGTCCTGGCGGTAAATACCGCCAGGAACAGGATGGCGGGAACGGGTGTCGTGGGGCCCCTGGGGGCCCCTGCCCTGCCCATGCCACTGGCTTGGGCAGTGCAGGGGCCCCCTCACAGGGCCCCATAATGATTTTCAGTGGTTGCAGACACTGAAAATCGCGACGGGTGCCACTGCACCCATCGCACACCAGCAACTCGCGGCTTCATCGTTGCTGGGGCTTTCCCGCTGGGCCGGCGGGCGGCCTTCTGGCGGTCGCCCGCCGGCCCAGCGGGAAAGTCAGAATGACCGCCGCGGTCATTTGACCGCGGTACGGGTCTTTTGGCGGTTCCCGCCAGGCGGACGGCTTCCGCTGCCCGCCGGGGTCGGAATGACCCCCTAAATCTGCAGGAGGCCCTAAGTATTGTGTATATTGTGTACCAAGTCCCGTTCTTATAGACATAGCACAGTGCAGGAAATCATGTAGCTGGACTGCAGATGACCACCAACTAATTGGCAGGATACATGTGTTGTGTGCACAAACTGGGCATAATGCTGTCACATATGTAGATAGTGTTTCCTCACCATGACATGCAACCATGGATTGGTAAATGGCAGTTGTCACATCATGTCACTCAGCTGGGATGTTTGAGTGCATAGTGTGTGGATGGCATCATGTCAACTGTAATGGACAATATAGGACAAGCAAAGGCATGGACAAATTTGATGTATGGCAACACCAACATCTGGGGATGAGCATGGACATATACATGTGTTTGTCAGCCATGCCTGTCATGTCTCCATCAACTAGACAGGACCGACAAAAAAAAATAATCACATCCACATTATGTCTCACCACACATGTACTGTGAACACCAAACATTGAGTGGACTTGAGCAATGTGAATCAGCTACTATCTAAATCTTATGCGGAAATATGACAGTCAGGAAGTTTAATTGTATGATGTGTCTGCCCATGCACTGCTTTTGAAATACCATACCAAGAGTGAACAGGCCCTTGCAACCTGCAAACTGCAGTACACTGGCATGACCGACATATCATCTGGTCATACTTGGGAGAAGTGCATGATAAAACCAGTACACTTAACACAAATGGGCAGGATGCATGCATACAGTAATCTAAAACAATGACATTGTGGCTCTGTTTTTTACATTTCAGCTTACAAAGAATATGGCATCGAACACTAACTCATTAAACCATTTGGAAAACCACAAACTGAGGCAGAAAAGGCTTACAACCAGGTGCACAGTCTTACCAGAAACATCGTTGAGCAGACATTTGGCCTACTCAAGGGCCGGTGTCACAGCCTAGGCGCTTCGAGTGAGAGTCTCTTGTATTCCGTCTCCTTGGTCAAATTGATTATATTGGTCTGTGCTATATTGCACAATATTTGTATCAGGACAAATGTCCCCTGGGACGAAGAACATGTGGCACCAAGGAAGAAGAGGAGGATGAGCCACCACATCAACCTGATCTCCGGAACACTGCTGCAGGTTTACGGAGACGTGCACACCTCGTGCAGAACTTCTTCACTTAAGCACATGTAACTGAAGGCATGACTGCTAAACGTGTACTTAAATGAGTCAATCTATCATATGTCTTGGAGTGTCTGTCACAGTCCCACTTAAAAAATAACACACCCACATCCAGGAAACCTTAAGTAGGCCACAACAGTTGTCAATCAAGTGTAAACAATGTCATCAACCTTAAAGTACCAGACACAGTGCACTGATCTCTGAAACCTGTGGTGTGTAATGTCTGCATTGCCTGTCAAACAAACATGTTGAACTGAAAATACACATATCCGCTAATGAATTGTTGGTACAAAGGGAAAATGGATAGATACAAATCATCATTTGATGCATTAGGGCCAAACTGTACGGCAAGGTATATAAATAGACATAAACTGCAACAGTGGCTCAGTGTGAGATATGTGTCAACCTAATGGGTGAAAGAGTAATGACACTGGTGACAATTCACAACATCCACATCTTTTGCACGTACATGTATGACAAATAGTAAGTGCATCACAGGTGACCTGTAGGTGTAGCACAGTATCTGGCAAATATGTGATCATTTTCCATGGATTCCAATCAATGGCATAGCATGTCACATACTGCTGCAAATATGTCTGAGTACATCAGAACACAGAATGACTTGTAAATGTATGTGGGACCATTAGCTGTAATGACCATTCCCTTGATCCATTCCTACTTACTGTACACCTGACAAAGGACATAGATTTCAGCTGTTAATGAGTACTCCTCACAAGGGAAGGTTTGACTGTCGGCTGTATGTTATATGTGATGCCAGGTGCAGAGCCAATCTCCATAGGCAAACTGGTGATGTGCCCCCTGATGACAGGCCCCTGGATGGGGGAACATGAGCAAATTACATCATTCACATATCCCTTCACATATGTGTACATGCTATCTCAACACTTGCTTGAACTCGAGACTGTAATCCCCCCCCATATTGACTGACAGCCTGCTGTCTACACTGTGGGACAAAGTACATATTGGTACACTACAGTGCTGTCCTAGATGTGGGTTTGCAGCCCACATCCCATAGCAAGTACATGGCATCCCTTGGGGTGAACTAAGCAGTGGATTCAGGTGGCAACATATAGTTGGCACATGGGGCAATCCTACAAAAGAGTAGTTTCAACAAAATATAGGAAACATGCCCTATGCATGGTCTGGTCCCTGTAATGCAGGTACTTTCACCCATGTACAATAACAAAACATACATTGGACACATGGAAAGAGAGGAGGTGTAAAACACATCTATTCACAGGCATCACAACAATCCATATGACTAGAAAAATGATTTCCACATGACACTATACATATATACACATGTTTCAGTTATTGCGTAAAAAAAATCAATGCACTGTCCCAATGAGTGTTTTTGTAACCCATCAGGTCTGCCAAACATGATGCATTTCATGCAACGTGCTGGAACTTATTCATGGTGCATCGTCATGCATCATAAAAATCCACCCATTGGCGTGTAGCATAAAAATAATAACACATTGCTTCAAAAATGCTACACCAGCACAGGAAGTGATGTAATGGATCAGCCAGGCTGCAAACCAGGAACTGTAAAGTTACTATCACTTTCTATTACACTCACAGTCTTTGCGTCTATGCAGGTTGTATGGTGCTATTGGTGGAGTGAGAAGTGTTGTCCATTGAGTGTTCTGTGCTGTCTGCTGTCCATGTTGGGTTCCTGATGTCATTTTTGTCCTTTGTATTTGTATTTTCTGTTGTAAGTTACAGGGTATTGTCGGGTGTTTGTCTTTGGGGTAGATTAGTCTGTTGGGGTAGTTGGAGGTAGTTTGAGTTTTTCTAATTTTAGTCAGTTAATTGTGAGTTTGGGTTGCGACATGTCGGTGAAGAGCCTGTGGCATGAGTGCAGAGGGGTTGGGGGGTTTTATATGGCTTGTCACCCACTACCTCCCACATATGGTGGCTACTGGATGGAGGCATGGAAGCTGCGGTGGGGAAAGGTCCGCTTTCACATGCAGTGGATCTTTGAAGTGGAGAGTTGACCCACTAGCTGAAACATCGATAGGCAGACCTCATAAGCAGGGAACGTGACCTCCTTGACTACCTGGGAATCAAAGTTTGTGGAACTGTTGGTAAGTACCCATTTTCTGTGGCTGATTCATAGTATTGCACTTGCAATCAGATGTCTGTTGGCCATAGGGCCTCCTTTGCTAAGTTAGGACAAGGATAAAGGCTGCAAGTGGTGTTGCTGTGCAAACATGCATCCCCGAAAAGTGCAGCTATGTGCCATAAATATGACATATGGCACATTCCTGTCCTTGTCCCCTGAGCTTGCGCACAAATTGCTGATGAGCCCTTGACCCCTTGTCTCATGGTGCAAGGGTACAAGGTTGACAGGGAAGAGTGTTCATGTGCAAGAACGGACACCTTCCTGCCCATACACAATCATTAATGTTGTTTTCCATCATCTATGTGTTCAGTAGAAAGCAGCACACATAGGAAGAGGAAAAATGTGGTGTAATCATGTATTAATTTTCCATTGGGCCACTATGACGCTACCCATGAGGTGTCATTTGAATCACACAGATTACCAGCCTTTAAATCATGGTCTGGCACACTGTAGCACAGAAACCTAACAGAAATGTTGCTCTAGTGGTGCAGGGTGACACTCAGGCTTGTAAATGTGGCCCATAGTATCAGTGGTTCACATATGTTAGGGCACAAATGCCATCACACCCTAAAACAGTCATTTCATAGACAAAGCATGACACAAAGGATTCCAAATTGTGGGTTGTCATGCACCCACACTGAGCAGTGTTCCTAGCATACCTGTCAGACACTTTCCTGTTAGCATCACGGTGCACATGTCAACAGATGTGCATTGGACAGCCTGAGAAAAGGTGCACAATTCTTATATTTGGCCTGCTGCCAAGGCATATGTCAACATGTGCTACCATGGGAGATGTCCCTTAGCATTGGAAATTCAAATTTGAAATACTCCAGTGGATCATGCCTCCCGTAGCTGAGGCATGATGTGTATGACTATGAAAATAGTCATAGCATGTTGAATGTCATAAGCCTGGTTATGTTACACACATGTTTGACCTGAAAAGACAAAGTAGTGGTTTAAGAATCCAGAAATCGTGTGTTTTCTGTCTTTGACCATGCAACAATGACATCTAACAATGTCTGTGAAATGAGGGAACAAGGATATCTAAGTACTATTGCATGTTACACAGTCATGTACATGTGATGACAAGAGGGAGGCATGAGTATTGCTAGTTATGGTTGAGTATGTTCTGTGAGTCATGTTGGTGCACAGTGCTAGCTTTGACAAAACTTGGGGAAGTCAGTCATTTGAAATGTACATGAGACCTATATCTACGGTACCATCACATATCTGCGCATATCATCTTGCCCCACCAATGTATGACATTGGGCCAGATGTGCAAAAATGCAATTTTACATTTCTTAAATAGCAACTACATGGAAATTGCTATTTAAGAAATACAAAATGCTATGAACAAAGATACCGACTTCCTAATAGCGATTCCTACAAAGTAGGAATCGCTGTTAGGAAATAGGTATTAAGAAACCATTACATTTGAGTCAATAGGCAGGCTTTGCAGTTCCTAAACTATTAGGAAATCACTATTCAGGAAATGCAAAACCAGTAATAGCAATGGGAAAAAGGCCCCCTTTAGTGAACTCCAAAAATAGGGGTGCAGCTGTAGAGCACACATATGCCTAATGTTAGAACTGGGGTCTCTAGTTGACAGAGGTATACACCCTTGTCCAAGTGGGGACCACAATCCTAGTCAGAGTAAGTCACAACACAAACCAAATTATCCTGTGCCCACCCTCTGGCAGCTTGGCACTGAGTAGTCAGGCTTAACTTAAAAGGCAATGTGTAAAGTATTTGTGCAATAAATCATAGAGTAACACATGGAAAACGCCACAAAAATACACCACACATGTTTAGGAAAACAGATAATATTTATCTGAATAAAATAAGGTTGAAACAATGAAAATCCACTGTACTCAGGCAAAGTTATGAATTTTTAAAAATTAAATACCCCTAAAGGGCTCAGAAACACAATAGCTCTAACTGGGGCTATCACGGCGTCAGTGACGGAGTCCTTTCTAATAATCCGACGCCACAGGCACCAGTCACAAAGTCACCCCGAACTCACAGGTACAGCACCTTTTGAAAACGAAGAAACAAAGACGTTGCACGGAGTCGGGTAGATGAGGTGTCACTGGGGCTGGTGCGGAGTCAGTCCCGGGGAGCTGGTGCGGCATCGGTGGCGATGCGTCAGTCCCTTGTGACCCAGCGGGGTTGATGGATTCAGTCAGTCAAGATGTAATGTGTTGACTTTGCGATGTTGTGGTGACTCTGCATGACATCGGCAGTGTTACAGATTCATTGGACTTGCTTTGCAGGCCACGGTCATTGCATGCAGCATCGATGCTGGCATCGCTGAATTCGTTCCTGGCATCGTTGAAGTCTTTCCTGGCGTCTCTGAAGTTGGAAAACTAGCTAAAAGCTAGTGGGTGAAGTCTATGCTGTCCCTGAGACTTCAAAACAGGAGGCAAGCTCAATCCAAGCCCTTGGAGAGCACTTTTGGGGAAGGCAGAATCCATCCAGCAAAGTCAGAGGCCAGCAGGGCAACAGCAGGGCAGCAGTCCTTCTCAGCAAATCAGTCCAGATTAGTCCTTTGGGCAGCCATGCATCTCATCTGACAGAGGTCAGGTATAGATCCAGAAGTGTCTGAGTTGGTGGGGTCCGAGACCCAGTTTACATACCCAAAAATGCCTTTGACGTGGGAGAGACTTCAAAGTGTGGTTCTGAAGTACACAAGTTCCCCTGTCAGCACTATCCTCTCTGTCAGGGTCCCTGTGGGACGGGGGGGTTATCAGTCCTTTGTCAGGGCTGGCTACTGGCCTTTGAAATGTAAGCTCCACCCTTCCAGCCCAAGAAGACCCATTCAGTATGCAGATGAATGTAGACGTGACTGAGTGTCCTGTGTTTGTGGTTGTCTGGCTGAAATGCACAATGGAGCTGTCAACCAGGACAGATTAGATGTGTATTGGAGACAGCCTGTGATTCACAGATGGTATTAAGTGCAGAGAAGTGCCCACTTTCTAAAGTGGCATTTGTAAAATAATAACATTGAATCCAACCTCACCAATAAGTAGAATCTTCTAGTACCATTCTGGCCATACTAAATATGACCTGGTTACTCCTTCCAGATCAAAATCTACCACTCAAAGGTATATGAGGGCAGTCCTAATGCTAGTCAATGAAAGAAGCAGGCCTCACAGTAGAGGAAAACAAATGTATGAGTTTTCAACTACCAGGACATATAACACGTAAGAGCATATCCTGTAAAGTATTTTAAGGTAGTGTAGATTAGGTGAGGATGGTTAGGTTAGGTCGTTTAGGAAGTTTTTAGTGTAAGATTAAGAGATTTATATACATGTTATTGTGTCATACATTATGGCCTCTCTCATGAATTACTGACTAGGTGTAAGTATGTCTGCACAGGTTAGGATTGGTATGGGCATATGCCTTTGCAAGCAGTATTTGGAAACGTGTGACAAGGTGTATTCCTTATGGGCAAGTACCTGTCAAGTTGACAAAGGGATCCCATCAGCTATCTACAAACATCATTTAGCAATGTGGGTGACAATCTGGATGTGAATGAATGAATACACATCCCATTACAGGCATTCATGTGCATTTGCTCTGTGTTGGTAAGTCATGGGACATGCATTTGTGGAATGTCGCCATTTCACTCACCCTAACTCATGGATGTGTTACTCAAAGACTTATACCTGCCCGTCACAGACTTAAACTACTGTAGTGTAATTTGGGTGTCACATTAATGTGAGATTTTTGCTATTGTCCTTGCTTAGACCAGCCACTTGTGGTGTGAGTTACATCAGCTGCCACAATGTCTGCAGGGTACTATACCTGTTACATCACATACTTAGGAGCCCCAAAACCTGTTTTTCATCAACTTAAGTATCATATTATTCAAGTATGTTCACTCAATCTGTGTGGCTTTGTCTCAGAATGAAATCCACAGATATCCCTTTGGTAAGCAGTCAGTGTATGAGCTTCACTCAATGCAACATGTTCATGTTGTTCATGTTTCAGATACACATAGAACACCAAGGTTGTAGTAAGTTATGTTAATTATGTGTTAATTTATGTGCAGTACTGATAGACATTCCATGAGACAACAACCCAACGGAAGTACTTAGCCATTGGATGTCCACACAGAGTCCATGGGGGTGAACATGTCATGGTACATGTGTAGGAGAGGAGTACATCAGTGAGGAGGATTACATTGCCACAATGACAGTCCACATATGTGAGAGGTCAACAGTAGGAGATTTCAATTGAGAATAGTGCCAGGTGTTTTGACACTGGCATGATCTTTAGCATAGAGCAAAGGAGAGAGGGGCCATTTGCCACAAGGAAGAGCTACCAGGCAGTTTTCCTGGTGAAAGATGTTCCTTCCACGTCTTCATTCTCTGATCTATGTGGTGCCTCCTATGGTAGGGGTGCTGTAGGTGCTGAAGTAGTGAGAGACACACACATATCAGGGGCTGAAGATGTGGATGCTGTGTAAATGGCAGCTCTCATCTGTGGGAACATATGAGGCAGCACAGCAGCAAGGAGGACCTATGGGGTCTGTGACACTGCAGCAATGTCACAGTGAAAGGCACCCAAGGTGGCAATGAGGAAGTCCTGCTTCCAGCAATGTCAGCTAGGGTCTGCTGGAGGCCAGAAAGTGGAAAGTTAGTGCCTCGTATGGAAGACAAGTTGCCTTCATTTGGATGGAGTCACCTCAGGACTGACTCTAGAGTACCTGCCACAGCCCCAAGCCCCACCTGCACCATATCCGCCAGCTCCCATTGAAGTCCTACTGCAGGTTTTTGGAATTTAAGTGCTGAGCCCTGGGAGTCCAGGACTATGGTTGAGCTGGTAGGTCGTGGATGTTGGATCATCCCGAGATCTTGCAACGCTGTCTATCCTCCCTGCGACTGGAGACGGTGTCTATATGGCACCCAGGATTTGTTGGAGGGTATCCGGATTAATGGTTTGCAACTGGTCATCCGCATCATCGGAGAACTCTAACAGTATACTGCACATCCGGAGTGTCATTGAATTTGATGCTCCCAAGGCAAAGTGTATAGGCCCCTAATTTACAAGACCACACCACAACAACTTGTGTAGCTTGTCATGGCCCTGTAATTGTGTACCCCTTTCACACATTACTCTGCATACAAGGTGAGCTCCTTGGGTGTTGCTGTGGGTGTTCACCCAGCACACCCACGAAATCCAAAGGAATGTGACACATTCCAAGATTTAGATATCTCTAAATGCTTTAGATTCCTACACAACATCAGGGGTGGCATTGAAGTGATGCAACGTACAGATATGAAATTTTAGTCCCCATTTTTTCCTATTTCAATGTTTGCTGCATTCTGCAGCACACGTGGAAAGTGGAAGACGACATTCATGATTGTTCACTTTCAAGGATGTGCCCCTTTAAGTTAATGAATACTCATCCGTGCAACGCAGGCACCCCTATACCATGGTGCAAAGGTGACTGGGTTGGCTCTAGGAAGCAGTGAGTACACCATCAAAAAGAAAAGTACAGATATGTGTTCCATTATGATAAATACAATGCACCCCTGCACTTCCAAAAATAAAAATGCAACACCATGTTGCATCATTTTCTCCTACATGGAGCTCTGAGTTGGACAGTAATGTGTCGTACAACTGTTGGACATGGTTGGATGCATAGTTTCCCAAGATTTACATTGCAAATGGATATCTCTCACAGGCACTGAGTGCCTGCTCTGCGGGGATGGGCTTCTGTCCTACTGTGTAGTCTGGCTCACTCACATTCCCCCCATGACATCCTGATGTGAGTTTTGTATCTGCAGAGTGTCACAAATCATATGCCTGTAATAGGGTGGCGTAATGATGACACTAAGTCTGTGGTCAGATAGTACACACGCAGTCTTTATTTTAAGATTTTAGGGTTATTCTTTACTTGTTTATGGTGTTCGGGCGCTACTCTTCTGGTTCACCTCTCGCCATCTTCTCTTTACAGGTGGGCTCACAGGAGGCACATTTGGGGAGAGAACAGAGACAGACAATGGTAAGTGGCCTGGTAAGTGTTGTTTTTGTTTTCTTTTAATATTCTTATTTTTTTCCTTTCTTTCTCTCTCTCTTCTGTTTCCCCTCTGTTTGTTCTCGAATTTCTCTGTATTCTCCTTTCTGGCTAATTTCTGCATCTAGTTCTTCCTCTTCATCTGAGCCTCCCTTGTTTTTTCTCTTTCTTCCTTTTTACTGGCCGTAGGACAAGACTTTTACTGATCTTAGTTATCTTCTTGTGATTCAGGGGTGTCCCGCTCTCCCTGTGCGATTCTGGACTGTCTATAACCTTCCTTCTCTTGGGGTCTTATATGCCACAAGACACACAAACAACAAAATAAACATAATAATATCACTACCGGGGAACTAACATAACCAAATTAACTGGACAGCCAGCAAAAACACTAGCATTCAAACTCCCCAACCGGTGCCCGTTCCCTTGATTTTACTCCCCTTCTTCCCTTTTATTCCTTTCTTCCCTCCTCACTTCCCTCCTACTGGTGAGACCTGCCCACGCACCTGCTGAGGCCACGCTCTCCATAGAGCGTGGGCGGAGTTGGGGCGTACTGCCTCCTGGCCCTCTGCGGCGTCTCGCAGTGCTGGTGGTGTTCCAGGGTCTCCCTTGCTTGCCACTGACAAGCCGCCGCCAAAACTGATCCTGCTGTTCCTTCCACTCCCTCCTCTGAACTTTTCTCCGCCTTCTCTGTCCGCCTCACTGCCCGGGTCTTCTCTGTCGTTTCCTCCTTCCTCCTCCCCGAATTCCCCTCCATCATCTCTTTGTATCCTGGTGACGGCGCGAAGCGGCTGCTGCTGCTTGCTGTCACCCGGAAGTTCAAGCTGATTGGTTCCCGCCCAGAGGACATCTGGGTCGGAATACCCACAGTGCCGGTGCCCCCGGGGTATGACCGGTCCGACCGAGGCAGCGCTGGCCCGTCACAACGCCTCAGGCCCACACCATTGTATGTGTTCAGACCTCCCCAGATTACATACTTTTGATTCCTGGTACACAGGTAAGTGGCACACTATGATCCTACCCAACTCAGAAATTCATTCACACATGCCTACAACAATTTGATCATGCATGTCCATATTCAGTGGTACTACATTGTTGGACCTGGCTTTTTGACAGGGACATCCCCAAACTTTTTGCCTCCTTCCTCCTATTTTTTCTGACCTGTTGTTGTTGGCTTTTGACCTCTGGGCACTTTACCACTGCTAACCAGTGCTAAAGTGCATATGCTCTCTGGGTAAATTGTACTACTGATTGGTTTATCCATGATTGACTATTTAATTTACTTGTAAGTCCCTGGTAGAGTGCACTACATGTGCCTAGGGCAGGTAGATTAAATGCTACTAGTGGGCCTGCAGCAATGGTTGTGCCACCCACCTCAGTAGCCCCTTAACCCTGTCTCAGGCCTGCCATTGCAAGGCCTGTGTGTGCAGTTTCACTGCCACTTCGACTTGGCATTTAAAAGTACTTGCCAAGCCTAGAACTCCCCTTTTACTACACATAAGTCATCCCTAATGTGTGCCCTAGGTAACCCCTAGAGCAGGGTGCTGTGTAGGTAAAAGGCAGGACATGTACCTGTGTAGTTATATGTCCTGGTAGTGTGAAACTCCTAAATTTGTTTTTACACTACTGTGAGGCCTGCTCCTTTCATAGGCTAACATTGGGGCTGCCCTCATACAATGTTGAAGTGGCAGCTGCTGATCTGAAAGGAGCAGGAAGGTCATATTTAGTATGGCCAGAATGGTAATACAAAATCCTGCTGACTGGTGAAGTCGGATTTAATATTACTATTCTAGAAATGCCACTTTTAGAAAGTGAGCATTTCTTTGCACTAAAATCTTGTTGTGCCCTTCAATCCACGTCTGGCTAGGTTTAGTTGACAGCTCCTTGTGCATTCACTCAGACACACCCCAAACACAGGGTACTCAGCCTCACTTGCATACATCTGCATTTTGAATGGGTCTTCCTGGGCTGGGAGGGTGGAGGGCCTGCCCTCACACAAAGGACTGCCACACCCCCTACTGGGACTCTGGCAGACAGGATTGAGCTGAAAGGGAACTTGGTGCATTTCTTAGAGACTCTTTGAAGTCACCCCCACTTCAAAGGCACAACTTAGTATAAAACAGGTCCTCTGCCCTACCTCATCAGACACTTGCTGGAGAAGAAACCTGAACCAGAAACTACATCCTGCCAAGAAGAACTGCCTGGCTGCTCAAAGGACTCACCTGTCTGCTTTCTACAAAGGACTGCTGCCTTGCTGTTGCCCTGCTGCCTGGCTGAACTCTTGTCTGGCTGTGAAAGTGCTCTCCAAGGGCTTGGATAGAGCTTGCCTCCTGTTCCTTGAAGTCTCAGGGCCAAAAAGACTTCTCTCTTTTACTTGGACGCTCCGTGCGCCGAAAATTTCGACGCACAGCTTGTTCGGCGGCGAGAAAAACGCCGCACACCGACGCTGATCGACGCGACGCTCTTGGGACGATCGAAAATCCGACGCACGGCCTCGCAAGGACAACGCCGCCCGACCTCTAGAGGAGAAATCGACGCGACGCCTGCCGTGAGATCGTAATTTCAACGCGCAGCCCCGCAGATCGACATCCGGAGGAGAAATCGACGCAACGCCTGCCGTGAGATCGTAATTTCAACGCGCAGCCCCGCAGATCGACATCCAGAGGAGAAATCGACGCGACGCCTGCCGTGAGATCGTAATTTCGACGCGCAGCCCCGCAGACCGACGCGCAGCCGGAGAACAAGCAGGAAAATCCACGCACAGACCCGGGACATCTGGTAATCCCCGCGATCCACAGAAAGAGACAGTCCGCGCGCCGGAAAACGACGCCGGCCTCCCCGCGTGGAAAATAACGACGCAAGTCCGTGTGTGCTGGGGAGAAATCGACGCACACACCCTTTTTCCGCGCACCTCTTCTCTTGTGGCCCTCTGAGGAGATTTTTCCACGCTAAACCAGGTACTTGTGCTTGAAAGAGACTTTGTTAATATTCTAAAGACTTAAGACACTTTATATCACTTTTCAGTGATATCTTTACAAATTCGTATTGCAACTTTGATCATTTTGACCTGAAGATACCCAGATAAATATTATATATTTTTCTAAATACTGTGTGGTGTATTTTTGGGGTGTTATGCTATGGTGTTGTATGATTTATTGCACAAATGCTTTGCACATTGCCTTCTAAGTTAAGCCTGACTGCTCGTGCCAAGCTACCGGAGGGTGAGCACAGGCTGATTTTGGATTGTGTGTGACTTACCCTGACTAGAGTGAGGGTTCTTGCTTCGACAGAGGGCAACCTGATGCCAACCAAAAACCCCATTTCTAACATTGGTGATCAGCGGTGAGGATAGGACTTGTGTTTGTGCAGTGACATACAGTAGCTAAGTATTTCACTACCTACCCACAGTTGAAGGTCAACTTGATTTTTCATCTTTTTTGGCTCTTGGTTCTCTGATGTCCTCCAAAATATACTATTGATATTTTGGACTTTGGATTTTGGTTTTTGCTGATAAGATCTTATCAAAATGGGATTGTGTACCTACTCATTCTTTGTTCGTACGGACCACCTCACTAAGGCTGACCTAAGGAAGCTTTGCAGAAAATGGGGCCTTCCTGTAGCAAGGAGATCTACTAAGGCGGAGATGCTCCATCACTACATAGTCTGGGGGGAGGAAAGATGGGCAGAGAGAGAGGCAGCAAGAAACCAAATGACTAAGTACCCCTCAGATGAGGAGGAGGACTACTCACATGAGGAGGAAGACTGCTCACATGAGGAGGAAGACTACTCAGATGAGGAAAGAGAACCAGTGGGAGATGAATGGCTCCTAGCTCTAGAGCGGTGTCTAGAAGAGCTAGATGAGCAGCTTGAAAGGGCTGAGGCAGCAAGTCTCTTAGCCCTGGAAGAAGAAAAGATTGCAGCTCAAGAGCTGAGCTGTAAAGAGCTGAAACTGGAGGCCGGAAGGGCTGAGTCCAGTTCAGATGGTGGCAGCAAAAATCTTGCATCCAGTACTGCTGAAGAAGGGCACAAGGCCAGAGATGTGGTGCCCAACTTGAAGAAGGGAGTTGACACACCCCAGGCGGTTCAAGGGTATGAGGTAGTTCCCGTTATGCACAGGGTCCCTGAGAAGGATTGGGGAACTGGCACAGGGAGTCATATTCCTACTGGGGGGAGGGACACTTTACTGACTCTAGCAGAGAGTGACAGAGAAAAGGGTTCCCCCCTGGTGGACGTCCTGGATATAGAGTGTAGAGACATCCCAGAAGAGTTTGGGTTGAGTGTCAGGGATAGACAGATACTGTCTCACCAGTCTCAGGAGGCTGAAGTAGAGTGCTTTTCCAAGGTTGAGTTACTGGGTGGTTGGGTGAAGGGTACTGTGGTTAATACATGTGAAGGGCAGAGTGATGTAATTGCTGGAGAGCATATGTCTGGTCCTTATATTCCAGAGCTACGCCAACACCAGGTGGAGTGTGAGTTCTCTGACCCCAGGGAACTTACAATGGAGGCAGACTTCTGGGTGAGTACCAGAGAGTCTGAAGAGGCATTTGGGGGTGCTTCTGAAGGGAGTGGTCTAGGTGGTTCCCAACCGAGTGTGGTGGGAAAGGATTGTAGTGTCCCAGGTAGGTCCCAGGTCCTAGAGGGTTCCATGAGGGAACACCAGGAGGGAAGCCTAGCCTGTACCGTAGGGCCACCTTTTGAGGGAAGCCCCGCAGTGTCAGAAGAACTTGGGGGGGTGACTGTAGCCAGCATCCCAACAGTTCTGGTGTCTGGCAGTACCCCTCATAGTGAGGGGGTGCAGAAGTCCAGACATAGGGTTGAGAGGGGGTTGCAGACCCCAGTGGAGGACCTTGAGAGTCAGGGGACAGCTCTGAGAGCAGAGCCCCTCAGGAATGACCCAGGTGAAACCGTTTCTGGTTTGGGGGAAACCCAGACTCTGCCGGATGGGCAGAGGTCGGGAGACCTGCGCCAACCAGACTCTTGTGTGGCCCTTGGGGACGGTGTGTCCCTTGTGGGGGGTGAGAGTGCCCCCCAGGAAGTCCTGGCATGCCAGGCAAAGATTCAACCTCAGGGTGGTGACTCTGGGTTGGATACCCAGGTTCAGAGGTTAAACTCTGACCTGGTGGGAGGTAGATGTGCCTCCCAAGAAGTCCTGCTGTGCCAGGCAATTGTCCAACCTCAGGGTGTTGACTCTGGGTTGGATGACCAGGTTCAGAGGTTAAACTCTGACCTGGTGGGGGGTAGGTGTGCCCCCCAGAAAGTCCTGGCGTGCCAGGCAATTGCCCAATCTCAGGGTGGTGACCCTGGGTTGGGGAACCAGGCTCAGAGGTTAAACTCTGACCTGGTGGGAGGTAGGTGTGCCTCCCTGGAAGTCCTGGCCTGCCAGGCAATGGTTCAACCTCAGGGTGGTGACTCTGGGTTGGCTAACCAGGTTCAGGGAATAAACTCTGACCTGGTGGGGGGTAGGTGTGCCCCCCAGAAAGTCCTGGCGTGCCAGGCAATTGTTCAACCTCAGAGTGCTGACTCTGGGTTGGATAACCGGGTTCAGAGGTTAAACTCTGACCTGGTGGGGGGTAGGTGTGCCCCCCAGAAAGTCCTGGTGTGCCAGGCAATTGCCCAACCTCAGGGTGGTGACCCTGGGTTGGGGAACCAGGCTCAGAGGTTAAACTCTGACCTGGTGGGAGGTAGGTGTGCCTCCCAGAAAGTCCTGGTGCGCCAGGCAATTGTTCAACTTCAGTGTGGTGACTCTGAGTTGAATGGCCCAGTGCAGAGGTTAAACTCTGACCTGGTGGAGGGTCAGTATGCCCTCCAGGAAGTCCTGGCGTGCCAGGCAATTGTTCAACTTCAGGGTGGTGACTCTGAGTTGAATGGCCAAGTTCAGAGGTTAACCTCTGACCTGGTGGAGGGTCAGTGTGCCCTCCAGGAAGTCCTGGCGTGCCAAGCAATTGTTCAACTTCAGGGTGGTGACTCTGAGTTGAATGGTCAGGTGCAGAGGTTAAACTCTGACCTGGTGGGGGGTTGGTGTGCCTCCCAGGAAGTCCTGGTTTGCCAGGCAGTGATCCAGTCTGAGGGTACAGACCCTGGGCTGGAAGACCAGGTTCAGGGTGTCCCCCCGGACCTGGAGGGAGGGGCTACTGATAACAGTGCCCCTACCATGTTGTCTTCTGAGGAGGCCACTCCTAGTTGGAGGGTGCTGGACCCCGGATGGGAGGGCAGGGGGAGGGAAGCCTCACCCCGGGCCCTAGTCCAACCTGAAGGTACAGGCCCCAGGTTGGAGGGCCAGTTGCAGGTTAACAGCCCTGCACTGGTGGAGGAATGGTACAGGGTGACTTCTGTAAGCACCCTGACCATGTTGGACTCTGGGGGTACCGCTCCAGGAGGGAGGGTACAAAGCCCCAGAGGGGAGGACCAGGTTCAGGCTGTCATCCCTGACCTGGTGGAAGGGAGAGTGGTTAAAGGGTGCCCAGCACCTGGGGCTACCGCCCCCCACTCTCCACAGCCACAGTGGTTGGAGAGCTTTGAGAGGTCTGGGGCCTGGCTCTCATCCCTGGCAGCTGTCAGTAATCACTGTGGCTTGCTGTCCGGGTGGACAGAGTTATCCCTGGGGAGGGGACAAGTGTCACACCCCAGGGGTAGAGTGGGCAACACCACTGTGTTGGTCATGGTGGTACTATCCTGCTCCTGGGATACATCTGTGAGCAAAGTAAGGTTAGGTGCTGCACAGATGGGATCCGCAGGTAAGGAGAAAGGTTCCCCATGGGTTGGCTTAGTGGGCCCTGAGAGTATGGACAGAGTGATCCAATTGGAGTCAGGAAGGCGAAGAACTGGAGCATGCCCCTGCTGTTGTGGGCCTGGGTCCTTGTTCTGTCGCCTCAAACAGGGAAGTACATCAGGATAGTGATTGTTCTCCCCTGGCTTTAGGCTGGTAGGGGGTCATGTTGGACCTGGCTTTTTGACAGGGACATCCCCAAACTTTTTGCCTCCTTCCTCCTATTTTTTCTGACCTGTTGTTGTTGGCTTTTGACCTCTGGGCACTTTACCACTGCTAACCAGTGCTAAAGTGCATATGCTCTCTGGGTACATTGTACTACTGATTGGTTTATCCATGATTGACTATTTAATTTACTTGTAAGTCCCTGGTAGAGTGCACTACATGTGCCTAGGGCAGGTAGATTAAATGCTACTAGTGGGCCTGCAGCACTGGTTGTGCCACCCACCTCAGTAGCCCCTTAACCCTGTCTCAGGCCTGCCATTGCAAGGCCTGTGTGTGCAGTTTCACTGCCACTTCGACTTGGCATTTAAAAGTACTTGCCAAGCCTAGAACTCCCCTTTTACTACACATAAGTCATCCCTAATGTGTGCCCTAGGTAACCCCTAGAGCAGGGTGCTGTGTAGGTAAAAGGCAGGACATGTACCTGTGTAGTTATATGTCCTGGTAGTGTGAAACTCCTAAATTCGTTTTTACACTACTGTGAGGCCTGCTTCTTTCATAGGCTAACATTGGGGCTGCCCTCATACACTGTTGAAGTGGCAGCTGCTGATCTGAAAGAAGCAGGAAGGTCATATTTAGTATGGCCAGAATGGTAATACAAAATCCTGCTGACTGGTGAAGTCGGATTTAATATTACTATTCTAGAAATGCCACTTTTAGAAAGTGAGCATTTCTTTGCACTAAAATCTTGTTGTGCCCTTCAATCCACGTCTGGCTAGGTTTAGTTGACAGCTCCTTGTGCATTCACTCAGACACACCCCAAACACAGGGTACTCAGCCTCACTTGCATACATCTGCATTTTGAATGGGTCTTCCTGGGCTGGGAGGGTGGAGGGCCTGCCCTCACACAAAGGACTGCCACACCCCCTACTGGGACTCTGGCAGACAGGATTGAGCTGAAAGGGAACTTGGTGCATTTCTTAGAGACTCTTTGAAGTCACCCCCACTTCAAAGGCACAACTTAGTATAAAACAGGGCCTCTGCCCTACCTCATCAGACACTTGCTGGAGAAGAAACCTGAACCAGAAACTACATCCTGCCAAGAAGAACTGCCTGGCTGCTCAAAGGACTCACCTGTCTGCTTTCTACAAAGGACTGCTGCCTTGCTGTTGCCTGGCTGAACTCTTGTCTGGCTGTGAAAGTGCTCTCCAAGGGCTTGGATAGAGCTTGCCTCCTGTTCCTTGAAGTCTCAGGGCCAAAAAGACTTCTCTCTTTTACTTGGACGCTCCGTGCGCCGAAAATTTCGACGCACAGCTTGTTCGGCGGCGAGAAAAACGCCGCACACCGACGCTGATCGACGCGACGCTCTTGGGACGATCGAAAATCCGACGCACGGCCTCGCAAGGACAACGCCGCCCGACCTCTAGAGGAGAAATCGACGCGACGCCTGCCGTGAGATCGTAATTTCAACGCGCAGCCCCGCAGATCGACATCCGGAGGAGAAATCGACGCGACGCCTGCCGTGAGATAGTAATTTCAACGCGCAGCCCCGCAGATCGACATCCAGAGGATTACTTTGTGAAAATGACGGTTTGCAACGCTGCCAAAGTTAGTGCAGCGACTCATACCGTCAGTTTCCCTTAAATCTGGCCTTTAGTGTGTATGCATGGATTCTGATCATTGGAAAGCATGAGGAAAGCGTATTTCTATCTCACCGGCCTTCCTATCAGCAAGTCTAGTGTCTCCTCATTGAGTTGCTCATTTGAAGGTAGTGGAAGGAAACGTCTCATCACCGCACCTCCTTTCTTGTCAAGAAGTTCTGGAAGTCAGTCAGTTCACTTACCTGAACTCTGCAAAAAGTGTCTCAACTACATATCAACTCTCTAGTATACAGATAGTAGTGTTACTCCAATTCGAGTCAGTCAGAAAAGGAGTTTTATAGAGCTCGAGGAGTTCAAGGAATCAAAAGGCAGTGCCTCCTCTCAGCCATATTGAACCTTACTTTCCAAACCATAAAGGAGAGAGCTAAGTGAAACATTTTAATGTTATGATAAGTAAAAGACTCAGCATAAATTCATGTTATACTTTATATATATATATATATATATATGATATAGATATCCTATATATATATATATATATGTCAGGGGCGGCAAGCATTGCAGTTCAGGGAGGGGCGGGCTGGGCCACGGGAGAGAGGAAATAGGAGGGGAAGTGAATGTGTGTTTGGTCGGCCGTCTAGGCTGGCCAAACAAACATGTGCACTTAGGTTTCTCCAACAGCCGGGTTGGAGAAACTGCACAGAACCCAGTGCACTGTCTGAGTCGCAATCTAAGACACTCAGACCAATCCTGATGCTGCTTTCATGCTAGGTTTAGCATGGGAACAGCTCCAGGATTGCTGGGGAGCCTTTGCTGGTATCCCAGTGAATGCTGGGACACCAACAGGTACAGAGGAGTGAGGCTGCAAGAGGCGGCAGGAGAATGGAGGAGGCGTCAGTGGTGGGAACAGCGGAATGGTAAATTTCTTTGAATTTGTTTACCCCATCCCTCTCTTTTCCCATCCCCCTTGACATTAGCAGCCGCCGATGATATATATATATATATATATATATGTCTGTATTCAGTATAGTCGAGTTCCTCTAGAGTTTTCCCTTCAATAGTTGTTGATCAGTCAATTATCATCTAAAGATGTATATCAGAAAGTGGGATTCAAACTGTATACAACCAAGAAAGAAATCTTACAACAATCAAACCTAACAATATATGATCAGAAAGGAGGCAATAGCCTTTAACATTTTGGGTATGTAGGAGTATATACTTGTTCAATATGTAAAAGAAAAATTTGTGAAATAAGAACCCAGTCATATTTAGGGAATGTTTAATGTATGTTGTGTTCTTTTACAGTTATTTTCTAAAAGACTCTCACAAGAAAACGGAATGCTAGAAAACATATGAGTTTTTTCAGACACAGAAGACAGGGTTATAAGAAGCAAGAGAAGATAAGGCTGTCTCTTTTTTTCTCCCCTTCCCCTTTCCTCCCTTGGAACACTTCTGTTGTCCAGAGTACTTAGAGAATTGAAGGGTTTCGAGAAGGGCATTGGGAACAGTCACCATTCTACTCCTCTGTAATCCTTGGTAAGAACACTGACACCTTCCAAAACCAAATTGTGGAACTCTTCTGCTGGACCTACCAAAGCTTCTGGAAATATCAGCAACATATTGGATAATCCACAGACATCTCCAAAAGTATAGCATACCAGACCCGAGACTTCCAAAGAGGTGTTACTACCACAACCATCTCCTTCTACTTGCATACCATCATAATTACCCAAGTTATTATAAAAATAGTAGGGAAAGCATAAGCCCTGCGACCCCTCTAATTCTGTCTTAATGCACCTATCCCTGTTGACTCTGGGTCTAGATGAAAACTGTAAAACATTTTCAACACGATATTCAATCTATTTGCAAACAAGTCCACCTGAAAAGGACCCCAGTGTTCAAGCTCTCAGGGAAACTGTTATATCTAGAGTCCAATTGCTTGAATCCTTGTAAATCCTCGAGAACCAATCCACCTCCACATTGATCAACCCTGGTATATATTCTGCCTGCACTACAATGTTTTGTGTCAAGCAATACTCCCAAAACACTTTGGACAAATTGGACCTCCTAACTCTAATATGTTCACATATCTTACTGCAGAGACCATGTCCATCCACAAAAAGAAACAAACACTTTGACATTTCATTCATAAAACTTGTTATTGCAAAGGACTCTGCCAGAAGTTCCAAGCAATATATCTGTAACTTTCTTTCATCTTCTGCATCTTCCGCTTGTAGAAACCGCACCACAACTTGCTCCCCATACTGCTTAGCGTGCATCTGATTCTATTATCATCTCTGGGTTTGCTCCAAAAATAGCTCTCCCATTCCACGCCTCCATATTTCTTAACCACCAATCAAACCCCCCCCTTGACTTTCTGTGAAAGCACATTTTCCTTTGAATATTGCAATAGTTGCCTCAGAGATTTTACTTTCAATCTCTGAAGTGCACGATAATTCAAAGGTCCTGGAAAAATAGCTTAAATTGTTTAAGGATTACAAACCTACTCTTGCCAAGGCAAGATTTTCTCTAAACCCAATATCTTCCTTATTTCCTTTCTTAAATGCTTTGATTTTTCCTCTAAGGTATTTTGTCAAAAAACCTCAAAAACGAGTCTCTTGACTTGGAATCAGACTAGGTGTGGGTGAAAAACTCTGCTCTGCTGGCGTTAGTGGAATTCGGCATCTCCACGTTCTGCAGAGTTACCAATAGATTCTGCACTCTGCAATGGAGTGGAGTTTTTTCCTGTTTTCCCCTGTTGGCACGTGCTTACTGTCATTTCGGGCACTCAAGAAGTGAGACAAGAGACTTCCAGTCTCTCATGAGCACAAACAAGATTTTTGTACCCGCTCGCGAGAGTTAGCGCCGTGCAAGCGACTTCGGTGCATCTTTTATGATATAGGCAAGCGTGAGTGAGCGCTATCGACTGCTGCTACAACCTGGCAAAGCTGAAGCAGCTAAAATTTACAACTTCAAGTAAAAAATCTTCTCCACTTGTGTTGATATTGTTGTGCGAGCAGTACTTTATATTATTTTCTTTTTTCCTAACAACAGGAAGCGCCCCAGAGACTCCAACTTCCTGTTCCTGTCCAGCAGGCTCCTCCAACTGCTTTGCCCATTTCCTGGTTACTTTTCACTTGGATTTCGAGCTGGAAGGATCACTTTTTTGTCTCCTGGATATATGATTGGATTTAAGTACTTTGTTGTATTTGGGATTTCACAAGTAAGTTAAAAAACACTTGAATAAGGGTATTGTACAACGTGTTTGTTTGATAGAATGCATGCACTAGGATTTATCTGTACTTTTACTCATTTTTTAAAATGTATTGTGGTGAGTGGCCTGCAATTGGGGCCTATTTATAGTTTTACTTGTATTTTTTGTTCTACAAATGAAAAATGTTTTATAGTTCACTACATATTCTCTGTGTTTTGTTTTGTAAATTTGCAACATTCATTAAATTCCCTGTGTTAATGTTAAATGGCCTAGTCTGCTAATGAAATAGGCCTTCCACCTGTAGGCCCAGTACTAGTCTTGGGTGCATGATGAAACAACTGTTTGTGGTATCTGTGGAACTGAAACACCATGGATGACATTGTATTACAGATAAACTTTTATTTGATGGTATTTCAAATTTTTTTCTGGAAACAGTGTATGGTCCGGTTATTTTGATGCCTTTGTATGATGTGTGTTGTTGTTGTTTAGCCCCTTTAATTGTAGTTTCTTGAATTACTGACAATGTTTTTTTTCTCGTGTACCAATGCCTTTTTTGTCTGACCAGTACATGAGAGTGTTTGTCATTGGCCACCATTTGTCTTTGTTCCCCATGCCATGTGGCTATGTGCCCTTTTTGTATAGTCAATTATAGTCTGTAAAGAAATGGCTCCCTGTTGCAGTTACCCCCCACTTTTTGCCTGATACTGATGCTGACTTGACTGAGAAGTGTGCTGGGACCCTGCTAACCAGGCCCCAGCACCAGTGTTCTTTCACCTAAAATGTACCATTGTTTCCACAATTGGCACAACCCTGCCACCTAGGTAAGTCCCTTGTAACTTTTACCCCTGGTACCAAGGGCCCTGATGCCAGGGAAGGTCTCTAAGGGCTGCAGTATGTCTTATGCCACCCTAGGGACCCCTCACTCAGCACAGACACACTGCTTGCCAGCTTGTGTGTGCTGATGGGGAGAAAATGACTAAGTCGACATGGCACTCCCCTCAGGGCGCCATGCCAACCTCCCACTGCCTGTGGCATAGGTAAGTCACCCCTCTAGTAGGCCTTACAGCCCTAAGGCAGGGTGCACTATACCACAGGTGAGAGCATATGTGCATGAGCACTATGCCCCTACAGTGTCTAAGCAAAACCTTAGACATTGTAAGTGCAGGGTAGCCATAAGAGTATATGGGTTGGGAGTCTGTCAAAAACGAACTCCACAGCTCCATAATGGCTACACTGAATACTGGGAAGTTTAGTATCAAACTTCTCAGAATAATAAACCCACACTGATGCCAGTGTTGGATTTATTAAAAAATGCACACAGAGGGCATCTTAGAGATACCCCCTATATTTTACCCAATTGTTCAGTGCAGGACTGACTGGTCTGTGCCAGCCTGCTGCTGAGAGACGAGTGTCTGACCTCATGCGGTGAGAGCCTTTGTGCTCTCTGAGGACAGAAACAAAGCCTGCTCTGGGTGGAGGTGCTTCACACCTCCCCCCTGCAGGAACTGTAACACCTAGCAGTGAGCTTCAAAGGCTCAAGCTTCGTGTTACAATGCCCCAGGGCACTCCAGCTAGTGGAGATGCCCGCCTCCTGGACCCAGCCCCCACTTTTGGCAGCAAGTCCAGGAGAGATAATGAGTAAAACAAGGAGGAGTCACTGGCCAGTCAGGACAGCCCCTAAGGTGTCCTGAGCTGAGGTGACTCTAACTTTTAGAAATCCTCCATCTTGCAGATGGAGGATTCCCCCAATAGGATTAGGGATGTGACCCCCTCCCCTTGGGAGGAGGCACAAAGAGGGTGTACCCACCCTCAGGGCTAGTAGCCATTGGCTACTAACCCCCCAGACCTAAACACGCCCTTAAATTTAGTATTTAAGGGCTTCCCTGAACCTAAGAATTTAGATTCCTGCAACTACAAGAAGAAGGACTGCCTAGCTGAAAACCCCTGCAGAGGAAGACCAGAAGACAACAACTGCCTTGGCTCCAGAAACTCACCGGCCTGTCTCCTGCCTTCCAAAGAACTCTGCTCCAGCGACGCCTTCCAAAGGGACCAGCGACCTCTGAATCCTCTGAGGACTGCCCTGCTTCGACAACGACAAGAAACTCCTGAGGACAGCGGACCTGCTCCAAAAAGACTGCAACTTTATCCAAAGGAGCAGCTTTAAAGACCCCTGCAATCTCCCCGCAAGAAGCGTGAGACTTGCAACACTGCACCCGGCGACCCCGACTCGGCTGGTGGAGAACCAACACCTCAGGGAGGACCCCCGGACTACTCTACGACTGTGAGTACCAAAACCTGTCCCCCCTGAGCCCCCACAGCGCCGCCTGCAGAGGGAATCCCGAGGCTTCCCCTGACTGCGACTCTCTGAAACCTAAGTCCCGACGCCTGGAAAAGACCCTGCACCCGCAGCCCCCAGGACCTGAAGGACCGGACTTTCACTGCAGAAGTGACCCCCAGGAGTCCCTCTCCCTTGCCCAAGTGGAGGTTTCCCCGAGGAAGCCCCCCCTTGCCTGCCTGCAGCGCTGAAGAGATCCCTTGATCTCTCATTGACTTCCATTGCGAACCCGACGCTTGTTCTAACACTGCACCCGGCCGCCCCCGCGCCGCTGAGGGTGAAATTTCTGTGTGGGCTTGTGTCCCCCCCGGTGCCCTACAAAACCCCCCCTGGTCTGCCCTCCGAAGACGCGGGTACTTACCTGCTGGCAGACTGGAACCGGGGCACCCCCTTCTCTCCATTGAAGCCTATGCGTTTTGGGCACCACTTTGAACTCTGCACCTGACCGGCCCTGAGCTGCTGGTGTGGTAACTTTGGGGTTGCTCTGAACCCCCAACGGTGGGCTACCTTGGACCAAGAACTGAACCCTGTAAGTGTCTTACTTACCTGGTAAAACTAACAAAAACTTACCTCCCCCAGGAACTGTGAAAATTGCACTGTGTCCACTTTTAAAATAGCTATTTGTGAATAACTTGAAAAGTATACATGCAATTGAAATGATTCTAAGTTCCTAATGTACTTACCTGCAATACCTTTCAAACAAGATATTACATGTTAAATTTGAACCTGTGGTTCTTAAAATAAACTAAGAAAAGATATTTTTCTATAACAAAACCTATTGACTGGATTTGTCTCTGAGTGTGTGTACCTCATTTATTGTCTATGTGTATGTACAACAAATGCTTAACACTACTCCGTGGATAAGCCTACTGCTCGACCACACTACCACAAAATAGAGCATTAGTATTATCTATTTTTACCACTATTTTACCTCTAAGGGGAACCCTTGGACTCTGTGCATGCTATTCCTTACTTTGAAATAGCACATACAGAGCCAACTTCCTACATTGGTGGATCAGCGGTGGGGTACAAGACTTTGCATTTGCTGGACTACTCAGCCAATACCTGATCACACGACAAATTCCAAAATTGTCATTAGAAATTGATTTTTGCAATTTGAAAAGTTTTCTAAATTCTTTAAAGTCCTGCTAGGGCCTTGTGTTAGTCCCTGTTAGCATTTCTTTTAGAGTTTAAAAGTTTGTAAAAGTTTGAATTAGATTCTAGAACCAGTTTAGTTTCTTAAAAAGTATTCCAACTTTTAGAAGCATAATGTCTAGCACAGATGTGAATGTGGTGGAACTCGACACCACACCTTACCTCCATCTACAGATGAGAGAGCTAAGGTCACTCTGTAAACTAAAGAAAATAGCAATGGGCTCCAAACCTACCAAAGTACAGCTCCAGGAGCTTTTGGCAGAGTTTGAAAAAGCCAACCCCTCTGAGGATGGCAACACAGAGGATGAAGATAGTGACTTGGAGGAAAATTCCCCCCTACCAGTCCTATTTAGGGAGAACAGGGCCTCTCAAGCCCTGACTCCACAAATAATAGTCAGAGATGCTGGTTCCCTCACAGGAGGGGCCAACAACTCTGAAATCACTGAGGATAACTCCAGTGAAGAGGACATCCAGTTAGCCAGGATGGCCAAAAGATTGGCTTTGGAAAGACAGATCCTAGCCATAGAAAGGGAAAGACAAGAGATGGGCCTAGGACCCATCAATGGTGGCAGCAACATAACTAGGGTCAGAGATTCTCCTGACATGTTGAAAATCCCCAAAGGGATTGTAACTAAATATGAAGATGGTGATGACATCACCAAATGGTTCACAGCTTTTGAGAGGGCTTGTGAAACCAGAAAAGTGAACAAATCTCACTGGGGTGCTCTCCTTTGGGAAATGTTCACAGGAAAGTGTAGGGATAGACTCCTCACACTCTCTAAAAAAGATGCAGAATCTTATGACCTCATGAAGGGTACCCTGATTGAGGGCTTTGGATTCTCCACTGAGGAGTATAGAATTAGATTCAGGGGGGCTCAAAAATCCTCGAGCCAGACCTGGGTTGATTATGTTGACTACTCAGTGAAAACACTGGATGGTTGGGTAACTGGAAATGAAGTGCATGACTATGTTGGGCTTTATAATTTGTTTATGAAAGAACACATTTTAAGTAACTGCTTCAATGAAAAGTTGCATCAGTATCTGGTAGACCTAGGTCCAATTTCTCCCCAAGAATTGGGAAAGAAGGCAGACCACTGGGTCAAGACTAGGGTAACCAAAACTTCCACTGGGGGTGACCAAAAGAAAGGGGTTACAAAGCCTCCCCAGGAGAAAGTGGGTGACACTAGAAACAAAGAAAAAGAGTCCCCTGTAGGCCCCCAAAAACCAGACCAGGTGGGTGGGCCCAGAGACACAACCCAAAACAAAGGTGGGTACCAGGGTAAGAGCTGGGATGCCACTAAGGCATGGTGCCATAACTGTAAACAGACAGGGCACCATACCAAGGACACTTCTTGTCCCAAAAACAAACCCCCTAGCAAAATCCCAGGGGTGACCAGTGTAGCCATTGGGGATGACTCCTCAGATGAGGAGGTCTTCATAGCCTTCAACTGGAAAAAGGGCCCAACAGGTGAGTTGGAGATTCCAGAGGGAAGTAGACACTTCCACCACCTACTGGTGAATGGAATCCCAGCCACTGCCCTGAGAGACACTTGTGCCAGTCACACTATTGTGCATGACAGGCTGGTGTTCTCAAACCAGTACATCCCAGGTGAGATGGCCAGAGTAAGAGTTAGCCCAGACAGGGTCACTGATAGGCCTGTGGCTTTTGTGCCCATAGAAGTGGGTGGGACTTTTAGCTGGAGAAGGGTGGTAGTCAGTACAGACCTCCCCCTTGATTGTCTCCTTGGAAATGACTACCCAGAGGTTAGTCAGAGCCCAAGAGAGGAACTGGTCCAGTGCCAGTCCTCTCCCAAGGATTCTGGAGTGCCTGCCTCTGCAGTAAATGCAAGTAGGCCCCAGAAGAAAAAGAAAAGGAAACAGAGTAGGAAAGGTGGACAACCTTTAGCCAAGGTTCCAGCAAGCCAAGGAGATTCTGCTCCAGTAGGGGAGAACTCCAAAAGTGGCTCTGATAAAGTCCAACCTGACCCACAAGAAGTCCTGGCTAGTCAGGCAACTGTTAAGCCTGAGTGGGTGGCTCCTCATTAACAGAAGAAAGAGTGGAAGAAGGGTGTTTACTACAAGATGTGGTAACCCCCCACTCTAATACAGCAGACAGGCACCCTGAACCCAAAGAAGCCTGTAACTCAGCCCCTTCCCTTGTAGGTGAAGAGCTAAAGGTATGGTTCTGGGCACTGATAGCTGTCAGTGGCCTCTGCTGGGTGTTAGCCTTTATGGCTGCACTATCCTTGGCATGGTGGTCTGACCCCATGCCAAATAGCAAGTTAGGCCCCCTGACCCTGTTGGTCATGGTGGGGTTACTCCAGCTCTGGGTAACCTCTTTGGGTAAGCTAGGGGTGACCCTGGCTAAGATAAGATTAGCAGAGGTGGATACCTCTAACCCCAAAATAGAGAGAATGGGTGAAGACATAAAAAGCACAGACAAGAGGCAGTTCAGACTAGGTCCTATCACTGTGGAAGTGGGTCAGTTCCCCAGAGGGAATGACCTGAACAGGAGGATGTAAGGCAGAGTAGGCCCTGCAACAAACCAGCCTATTTCCTCTACTCTTCCTCGCCTGACAGACTAGGAAGACTCTCCCAGCTTTGGCTGAGTCTCCTGGCCTGTGGGCTGGGGGGGGGCTTGTGTAAAGAAATGGCTCCCTGTTGCAGTTACCCCCCACTTTTTGCCTGATACTGATGCTGACTTGACTGAGAAGTGTGCTGGGACACTGCTAACCAGGCCCCAGCACCAGTGTTCTTTCACCTAAAATGCACCATTGTTTCCACAATTGGCACAACCCTGGCACCTAGGTAAGTCCCTTGTAACTGGTACCCCTGGTACCAAGGGCCCTGATGCCAGGGAAGGTCTCTAAGGGCTGCAGCATGTCTTATGCCACCCTAGGGACCCCTCACTCAGCACAGACACACTGCTTGCCAGCTTGTGTGTGCTGATGGGGAGAAAATGACTAAGTCGACATGGCACTCCCCTCAGGGTGCCATGCCAACCTCCCACTGCCTGTGGCATAGGTAAGTCACCCCTCTAGTAGGCCTTACAGCCCTAAGGCAGGGTGCACTATACCACAGGTGAGAGCATATGTGCATGAGCACTATGCCCCTACAGTGTCTAAGCAAAACCTTAGACATTGTAAGTGCAGGGTAGCCATAAGAGTATATGGGCTGGGAGTCTGTCAAAAACGAACTCCACAGCTCCATAATGGCTACACTGAATACTGGGAAGTTTAGTATCAAACTTCTCAGAATAATAAACCCACACTGATGCCAGTGTTGGATTTATTAAAAAATGCACACAGAGGGCATCTTAGAGATACCCCCTGTATTTTACCCAATTGTTCAGTGCAGGACTGACTGGTCTGTGCCAGCCTGCTGCTGAGAGACGAGTGTCTGACCTCATGCGGTGAGAGCCTTTGTGCTCTCTGAGGACAGAAACAAAGCCTGCTCTGGGTGGAGGTGCTTCACACCTCCCCCCTGCAGGAACTGTGACACCTAGCAGTGAGCTTCAAAGGCTCAAGCTTCGTGTTACAATGCCCCAGGGCACTCCAGTTAGTGGAGATGCCCGCCTCCTGGACCCAGCCCCCACTTTTGGCGGCAAGTCCAGGAGAGATAATGAGAAAAACAAGGAGGAGTCACTGGCCAGTCAGGACAGCCCCTAAGGTGTCCTGAGCTGAGGTGACTCTAACTTTTAGAAATCCTCCATCTTGCAGATGGAGGATTCCCCCAATAGGATTAGGGATGCGACCCCCTCCCCTTGGGAGGAGGCACAAAGAGGGTGTACCCACCCTCAGGGCTAGTAGCCATTGGCTACTAACCCCCCAGACCTAAACACGCCCTTAAATTTAGTATTTAAGGGCTTCCCTGAACCTAAGAATTTAGATTCCTGCAACTACAAAGTGAAGGACATGCCTAGCTGAAAACCCCTGCAGAGGAAGACCAGAAGACAACAACTGCCTTGGCTCCAGAAACTCCAGAAACTCACCGGCCTGTCTCCTGCCTTCCAAAGAACTCTGCTCCAGCGACGCCTTCCAAAGGGACCAGCGACCTCTGAATCCTCTGAGGACTGCCCTGCTTCGACGACGACAAGAAACTCCCGAGGACAGCGGACCTGCTCCAAAAAGACTGCAACTTTATCCAAAGGAGCAGCTTTAAAGACCCCTGCAATCTCCCCGCAAGAAGCGTGAGACTTGCAACACTGCACCCGGCGACCCCGACTCGGCTGGTGGAGAACCAACACCTCAGGGAGGACCCCCGGACTACTCTACGACTGTGAGTACCAAAACCTGTCCCCCCTGAGCCCCCACAGCGCCGCCTGCAGAGGGAATCCCGAGGCTTCCCCTGACTGCGACTCTCTGAAACCTAAGTCCCGACGCCTGGAAAAGACCCTGCACCCGCAGCCCCCAGGACCTGAAGGACCGGACTTTCACTGCAGAAGTGACCCCCAGGAGTCCCTCTCCCTTGCCCAAGTGGAGGTTTCCCCGAGGAAGCCCCCCCTTGCCTGCCTGCAGCGCTGAAGAGATCCCTTGATCTCTCATTGACTTCCATTGCGAACCCGACGCTTGTTCTAACACTGCACCCGGCCGCCCCGCGCCGCTGAGGGTGAAATTTCTGTGTGGGCTTGTGTCCCCCCCGGTGCCCTACAAAACCCCCCCTGGTCTGCCCTCCGAAGACGCGGGTACTTACCTGCTGGCAGACTGGAACCGGGGCACCCCCTTCTCTCCATTGAAGCCTATGCGTTTTGGGCACCACTTTGAACTCTGCACCTGACCGGCCCTGAGCTGCTGGTGTGGTAACTTTGGGGTTTCTCTGAACCCCCAACGGTGGGCTACCTTGGACCAAGAACTGAACCCTGTAAGTGTCTTACTTACCTGGTAAAACTAACAAAAACTTACCTCCCCCAGGAACTGTGAAAATTGCACTGTGTCCACTTTTAAAATAGCTATTTGTGAATAACTTGAAAAGTATACATGCAATTGAAATGATTCTAAGTTCCTAATGTACTTACCTGCAATACCTTTCAAACAAGATATTACATGTTAAATTTGAACCTGATGTTCTTAAAATAAACTAAGAAAAGATATTTTTCTATAACAAAACCTATTGACTGGATTTGTCTCTGAGTGTGTGTACCTCATTTATTGTCTATGTGTATGTACAACAAATGCTTAACACTACTCCGTGGATAAGCCTACTGCTCGACCACACTACCACAAAATAGAGCATTAGTATTATCTATTTTTACCACTATTTTACCTCTAAGGGGAACCCTTGGACTCTGTGCATGCTATTCCTTACTTTGAAATAGCACATACAGCGCCAACTTCCTACATAGTCCTATACTTATATGTGTTTTTTTTTTTCTATTCATCCTGCTTGTTGTTTGACCATGTGGCTGGTGGACATTTTGTGTAGGCAGCCATTAGTCCTACATGTGTTCTTCTTTGGTCTGGTGGCCATGCCTCCTTGCTGGTTGTTGTTTGACCATGTGGCTGGCAGCCATTTGTGTAGGCAGCCAGTGTGCTTTGGGCCTGCATGTGTTCTTCTTTGTTGTGGTGGCCAATGTCCGTGCCTCGTTGGTGGCTGTGGTTTGACCTTGTGTCTGGCGGCCATTTTATGTAGGCAGCCAGTGTGCTGTAGGCCTGCATGTGTTCTTCTTTGTTGTGGTGGCCATGCCTCCTTGCTGGTTGTATTCTGACCTTGTGGCTGGCGGCCATTTTTTGTGTGGTGCCAGTGTGCTGTATGCCTGCATGTGTTCTTCTTTGTTGTGGTGGCCATGCCTCCTTGCTGGTCGTTGTTTGACCATGTGGCCTTTTTGTGTAGGCAGCTAGTGTGCTTTAGGCCTGAATATGTTCTTCTTTGTTGTGGTGGCCAATGGCCATGCCTGTCACACCAGGACAGTGCGCGCTCTACTGGCAGCATAATGCAAAATGACAAACCTTATGCAATGTAATAATTCATGCATTATGTGTTGATATTGTATATTAACCTTTTGCATTGCAGGCATTTATCTTGAAATGTCATTAATGCTGTTTGTAATGTATTGTTCATTTTCAAGCTTTTCCTGCAGCCTGGCTGGGTGTGGCATGTGGGTGGGGCTTGGGTTTATTTAAGGGGCCCAGCCCAGCTCCACGTGCTCACTATTCAGAGGTCCCGGTGCAGAGCAGCAGCATTTTCCTGAACTCCTGTTCCCGGGGCCTACTTAGGCATTTCCCTGGCCCTGTCCTCATTATTTTGCTGATCTTCAAGCAGGGCGGTAAGGCGGAGGTCGGGGTAGGCCCCGACTCAGTTTCTAGAAACATTTGAGTTTTGGCATTGTGACTTACAGTGTGCACGATTTATTCTTGGCAATTAATCCTTGCAGTTCGGATCGGCAGAGTGCGCGATCATTTCGAGGCATTTGAATCTTGATGGTTGAATGGGCAACAGTGTGCGCAATTCATTCTTGGCAATTAACCCTTGCAGTTTGGATCGGCAGAGTGTGAGATCATTTCGAGGCATTTGAATCTTGATGGTTGAATCTGCAACAGTGTGCGCAATTCATTCTTAGCAATTAACCCTTGCAGTTCAGATCAGCAGAGCACGCGATCATTCCAGGTACTTGAGTCTTGATGTGCAGTCTGGCAATAAGTTGCGCAATAAGTTCTGGGCAATTGAATCTTGAAACTCAGATCAAACAGAGTGTGATCTTTCTAGACAAAACACGTTTAGTCAGTTTGCCTATTCTACAGTATCATTCATGAATCCTATAGCAGTTAATTCTTTGGGAACGAATGTACTCATTGATTCTTGTTATGACATAATTGCTATTCTAAGGACTAACTTGAGAGAGTTCAATGTTCAGAGTATATGATTATAAAAAGGTCACGTTATTGAAAAGTTCTTGATCTCTCATGTTATTAGAGCATAGATAATTAAAACAAAGTTCATGAAGATTAATGTGAATAACCTTGCTATTGTGTTCTTAACTCCTGCTTCCTCAGGTCTCCTTCCCGCTGTTCCCAACCTAAAACCCCATCCCCCACTTGGCCATTCATTAACTCTGTGCTATGATAGCTAGTAGAGTTTGGAGCTGCCAAGAGGTGGACATTTTGGGAACAGGCACAAACCAAGAGGATCCCGTCTCGCTGACAATCCCTCCTTCCTGGTTGTTGTTTGACCTGTGGCTGGTGGCCATTTTGTGTAGGCAGCCTGTGTGCTTTAGTTCTGCAAGTGGTCTTCTTTGTTGTGGTGGTCATGCCTCCTTGCTGGCTATTGTTTGACCATGTGGCTGGTGGCCATTTTGCGTAGGCGGCCAGTGTGCTTTAAGCCTGCATTTGCTCTTCTTTGTTTTGGTGGCCAGGCCTCCTTGGTGGTTGCAGTTTGACAATGTGGCTGGCATGCCATTTTGTGTGTGCACCCAGTGTGCTTTAGGCCTGCATGTGTTCTTCTTTGTTGTGGTGGCCATGCCTCCTTGCTGGTTGTTGTTTGACCATGTGGCTTGTGGCCATTTTGTGTGTTATCCAGCCCTAAAAGGTCAATGCTTATTACTGAATGTATTGTATTGTCAGTTTATTATATTTTATACATACTTTTTAGCTTTTTTCACTTCCACCTCTCCTTGTCGGTTTTCATGGTAGTCCCCTTACCCTAGTACATCAGCAATTGAAACTTATTTCAAAAAAATGTTATTATTTTTTTCTAATTCGTTTCACAAACTTTATTTTATTTAATTTTATAATAACAGTATAACAATAATATTATTAAACTTTAAAAAAAAAAATTGGTTGTAGAAATTGTTTAAAAGTAAAGTATTATTTTTGTAATTAGTTTTTTCTTCTCCACCGTTCCCCCATTAGCCGCATGTCTGCCATAAGCGTGCAGTTACAATACATTACATTATTCAAGGATTATTATTCTATTTGTCACCAGCACCTCCCTGAGTGGTACATCCTAACTTGAAGCAGATAAAGCTAAAAGTTATATTCTGTATGTTGTAGTTGTTGCACTTTCTTATTCTTCATGACTGTACATGATAATGAAAGTTAAAGTTGGTATGGTTTTACGAATGGATACAATGTATCTCATAATTATTTCTAAGTTTAGTTAAGTAACCATTAAATTATATTTTTCTACTACTAATGCAACTGCAACAATGCCACGTTTCACTGATCCTTCTTGTATGTTTGCTTTTAGGTGCACGAAGAGAAAGAGACATCACCCACATTGCTGCCAGACAGAAGGCCTGTGCACGACGTGACATGTGACCACACTCACGACAACGCAGGCATCTTTTCAGCTTGTGAAGCTAAGTGCTACTGCCAACTGACAGCTTCAAGATGGCTCCAAAGAAAGCTGCTACCAAGTTATGCGGCCAGTGATAAGAAGGAGCTTCCCACCACTAGTATGTCGCCCCAGAACCTTTTTGGGCAAAAATGTGTGCCTGCCGCACCAGCCTCTGGGGAGCAAGCTGGGATCAGCACTCCTGCAAGAGCAGCCCCATTGTATTCTAGGCCCAAGCCCTTGTCTGGCACAGAGGCAGCCTCTCTAATCACAGAAATGCCGACGAGTAGTGATGTTGAATTGGACTTACCGCTTTCTCAAAGTAGTATCCAATCATTGCCAGAAATTCAGGGAAGTGGACAACAACAGCCGCAGCCATCAATAGCAGTAGCAGTTTCTCCCGAAGTAGGAGCACATCCGGATTTTGAGCTTCATGCAGAGGAAGCCGAAGAAGCCCCTCTTTCACAAGATCCAATGTCTTCCAGATCTTTGCCATCTTCTTCATCAAGCCCCCCTTCTGATTATTAAGACTCTGCTTGGATGCCACATCAGTCTGAGACATGCCTGGAGGGGCAAGGAGTGAAAAGGAAGGTTCCTGAAAGCATTAGAGTTATGAATGAAGAAGAGGAGGATGATGGGTCTGACGACGAGCCAGTAATCTTAGATGTAAGCTCAGCCTCAGTGGAGTCAAACATTTCCCCATCTTCTCAACCTGCTCTAAGGGGTGTGGCACAGATCCCACCACCTCCACCAGCTTCCATATTTGCAAGGCCCCAGGTGTGACCTAGATCCACAGCCACCTCAGTAGAAGAAGGCACTGCAGAGAGGCAAACGTCATCAAAACAACATCCACCTACTATCACTTCTTCAAACATTGGCAGTGGCCCTAGTGTTAGAATGTTGGCCTCCCCAGTTTGGGACTTTTTTACAGTTAGTGAAAAGGAGCCAGACATTGCCATATGCGCCATTTGCTGAGCAAGAGTTAGTCGGGCATGCTTGTTACAAACGATGGAACCGGACATCAAAAAAACCATTTCAGAAAACACCACGCAATCCGCTAAGAGGGGCAAGTTAGCGGCCAAAAGCCTGCAAGTGGTGTTAGTGAAGGTGTTGAAAGCAGGGAATCTGATCTGATCATGGTTGAAGGTGAAGAAGAGGGTGACATTTTCAATCAGCCCTGTCCCTGCAGTAGTATCATCACCCACATCAGCAACTTTGCAATAGCACATGAAGACTCAGAGTCAGGTCGAAACACCAAGAACATATAGTGGCTGCCCCGCTGAGACACACATTAAGCCTCCCACCACCTTCTAAGTCACCTGCATCAGTTGCACCAGCAAAGAAAAAAATCTAGGTTACTAATACTGCCATGTTTAGGCAGAAGGAGCAGTACAAATGCAACCAACCATTGGCACGTTTGTACAATGGGAAACCTCTATAAATGTTAGCATTGGACCTCCTACTGTTTCTTTTGTGGAAGGAGTGGGTTTTCTAGACTTTGTGGTGGCCCGAAATGGAAGGCTCCCAGCAGGACTTTTTTCACCACAGTTGCTGTTCCAGCGCTACATCACGATGTGCTGGAATTGGTTGGACAAGCTTTGCAGCAGAGTTCTGTCCACACAATCCACCTGACGACAGACATGTGGTGCAGTTGCCAAGTCACTGATTACATATGCATCACTGCACACTGGATCTCTTTAGTGGGTGTTAGGGAAGTGATTTCTGCAGGTGTTGACACAGCTGAAATTGTTAATGGTGCTCGGAAGCATGCAACATTAGTTATGTTCACCATGGTGAAATCCCATACAGCTGCAAACATCCTGGATGACTTTAACAGCAAGGTCTCTGAATGGCTGCACCCCAGAGGGCTTAACATTGGATGTCTTGCCATGGATAATGGCAGTAATATAGTTAAGGCCATGTCAGATGGTGGCTATTTCAGGGTCCTGTGTTTGGTGCACTGCATAAACATAATTGTAAAGAACGTCCTCAAAAAAGACTCCCAAGTCAGCAACTTACTGTCCAGATGCAAAAGAATCTGCACTAATTTTAGCCATTCTTTTAAAGACCGCAAGCTGTTAAGGATTATCCAGCGTGATAATAGTTAAAGACCTCATACAGGAGGTGCCAACCCACTGGAATTCTACTTATCACATGTTAAAGCATATGTTCGAGCAGTACAGACCAATCAGTGAATATTTCATGCAAAAAGGGGATGCAACCATGAAAGGCATGATCATTGAGATGGATCAATGGGGCCTGGTCAAATGCCTGACATAGATGCTGCTTCCTTTTGATATTTTTATATGGGAAGTCATCAAGAAGGACTGTACCATGGGCCAAGCTATCATATTGGTGCATATGCTGCAGAAACAGCTAATGGAGATTTCTGAAACGCATGCAGGTGTGGATGAAAAAACAGATGTGCAGGAGTTGGCGGAGAGATTAAACCTTTGTTCATCTGTTAAAGTAAAGCTGGAGAGAGACATTGTGTTATCCAAACAGTACATTTGTGCAACAATTCAGGACCCATGGTACAAACAATTACTGGCGACTTTCATTCCTTTTTCTGACTAGGATGTTTCAACCTACAATACATGGATCGCTGAGCAATCCAGAGAACTAGAAAAAGAACGGCTGGAAATTAGAGAGCCACTCATGGGAAGAATTTCTGAGGTGTAGCCTACAACTTCCATGGAGCCTGTGGACAGTGCTGTTTGCTCACAGAAGCCAAAATCAACACCAGCAACAAAACAACAACAGGAGCAGCAGCCCCAAAATCTGCATTTGATCGGTTTCTAAAGGCAGGGCTTAAATCCACTGTAGAGGCGAAGGCAAAAGAGCTCAATCAAGGTGGAGCACCCATGACTTTTGAGAGGATGGACCAGGCCTACCTGGATGACCCAAGGGAGGTCTATCTGGATCAAAACCCATTGGTATATTGGAATGGGAAGAGGCACCAATGACCAGAGCTCAGCAGGCTGGCAATAAAGTATCTGGCTTACCCTGTAGCCAGTGTGTCTGCTGAGCGTGTGCTCAGTGCAGCTGGTGCAGTTGTCACAGTAAGAAGGACCAGTCTCTCACCTCAAAACGTCAAGAGATTGATCATGATCCAAATGAATCAGCACTTTATACCACCAAATTACAGCATACCTACAGTACAAGAGGAGGTGATGATTGGTCGGATTCAGGTCATGGCAGTATGTTAGCTGATCAATTTTTTGGTGAACCACCTGAGTTTGAGAACAAACTCTACTTCCCTGACTAGACTTGGGAGACCATAGAACTTTCTACTATTGATGAATTGATGTGAGAAAAAAATAGATTGCTGGAGGAACCCTATTATTTTACATTATTTGTTTCAGTCTAAATGACTAATGAACCACAACTGTTTCAGACACATATATGGCCAAATTAGAGTTGGATCAGTGTGCATTGAAGAAGCCCCCAAACCCCTCAAAATCACTTCAAGGAGATTTAAGAGACAATGCCTGCCTCCATTCTGTGCCTATCCATCCTTTTATTCCACTAGCAGGACTGCCCCAGTTACTTGATTTATAACTTACTGGCCAATGTCTGTTTCGTTTCCTGAATTGAAGAGGATCAGCAATGTGCCACCATGCTTAATTGGAACAGGTAAGTAATGCTATATGCCTCAATGATTGATATGAGGGATACTTGTTTCAATGTTGAGAATTGAGATGGTTCGTGTGACTCACGTCTAGTGGTGGCAGATAGTGAGAGTGGGTGTTTATATTGTTTAAATATATTACACTGGCTTGTGTTTGTGTCATGATTGATTTACAATGTTGGTGTCATAAAAATAGTAATCGGTCGTAATTTTTCCCTTCCCTTTGACACTTAGCGAAATTTGTTTCCTGGCATTTTCCAACTGCTTTGTTTTGTGGTGCTCTTCTTTCTGGTTCACATTTGTCAAAGAAGACCAGTCTATTTAGCTAACAAACAAAATTCCAGTCCAGAAAAAAAACCTCAATGTTTCTATTTTTAAACAGTTATAGGTTGCTCTATCTTAATTGGGTCAGGAGACTGCGACTCTCGGGAGCAGATGTATGGAGTTGGATATATTCATCCTTAATCAGAGTCTGGAGGATGATGGAAGGAATCAGAGAGTGATTTGACAACTTAAACAACTACCAGAAGAAGGAAGTTATCAACTTCATGGAAATCAACATGGATGATGTGAGGGTGATTCTACGAGGCCTACTTCAGTCTGTGAACTGGTGTTGAGAGGTGCGTCATTTACTTGATTTGGGAAATGAAATGCTGCTGTATGTGTCTGCTGGCTGGCTCATTCTTAATCTATGTGGTTTGGTGGGGGGCCTGTTGTAGGAAACTGGAGGAGAAAGACATGATGGATGATAATGTCACATTATGCAGTGCTCCAGGCTAAATGTGATGCAAAGCATGGCAGTTGTAAGTTTGACCATTCTGATACATGTTGACACTTGTCTGTGTTTGTTGGTGAATGATCACAAAGATCTTTGTTCTTGCTCTGTCACCTCTGAGTCTTCTTGGTACACTACTCCTCATGAAGTTTACCCCACCATTCCATCCTTCTTGATTCTACAAAATCATGATAATCATTTCTGCTTTACAATCCGCAGGCCTCCTTTTCTCCTGCACTATAATACTAATGCTTACTTTATCAGCCTGCTTCAGGCAGGCACCAAGAAGATTGACCGGACAATCCAAGAAGATTGCAGATGCACCACCCAATTTGGCAATACAGACTCATACAATTTTTCTGTCAATATTCTTTTTTTAGGACTGTGTGCGTTAGCTCTACCCCAAGAATAATGATATGTAGTACTATTTTTTCACATGTAGGTAACCAAACATTTTTAGATATATACAACTTGGGTCTCACTGGGGCTGACAGAATGTAAAGTTATCTGTGTCATACATATTAATGTTTTTCTTTTCCTCCCACTACAGGCTGCTGATCATTTCCCAGATGAATACTGTGTTTGTGTAGTGTTTGTCTCTTTGTCACACCTTTCCCAAAATCATTTCACCATCCATTCATCAAATCCCTAACCCTCTTTCCCCAGGCTGTGTGATTTATTCAGGTGTTACTTAATACTTTACACCACTGATTAATTGCACATTTGGTGAGGTGAATGTGGTAGAAACAACCTCAACTCAGTTTACAAGATCTTCATTTGAGTTCACCTAGGTGGAGTGAGACCTTGCTTCCGATGCCGTCACTGTTAGTGCGCTAGTATGCTACTACCATACCACCATAGTACCTTGGGAAACCATGCAGTCCTCACTTCAAACATTCAGGTAAGAGAATTATGGAGCATTGTTGTACTTTTAGTTTCGGTAATATAATTGCCAATGTCAAATCTCTCCACCCCACTCCAATGTGTCAAATTTTGCACAATGCACTGCAGAGACTAGAAGAGTATTATGACAAGGGGCCAGATGTAGCAATATTGCAAATTACGACTTGCAATTTGCGAGTCCATCCGACTCGCAAATTGCAAGTCGCAATTTGCAATGCAGTACGGTGTCTCAGACACCGACTGCGTCTCGCTATGGGGTCGCAATGACCCACCTCATGAATATTCATGAGGTGGGTCGCAAATTGCGGCCCCATAGCGAGTATAGGCACTCGCAAACATGGAGGCCTGCTGTAGTCAGCAGACCTCCATGTTCGTGACTGCTTTCAATAAAGCAGTTTTTTTTTTTTAAGTGTAGCCCGTTCTCCTTAAAGGAAAACGAGCTGCACTTAAAAAAAAAAACGAAACCTTTAGTTTCGGTATTTTTTCAGGGCAGGGAGTGGTCCCTGGGACCACTCCTTGCCCTGAAAAAATATTTTTGGGTCCATTCACAAAGTGGAAGGGGTCACATGGGGACCCCTTCCAATTTGCGAGTGGGTTACCATCCACTTCAAGTGGATGGTAACTGCGATACGATTTGCGACCGCGTACGCGGTTGCAAATGGTATTGCATACCACTCAGACTCGCAAATAGGAAGGGAACACCCCTTCCTATTTGCGAGTCGGAAATGCATTTTGCGAGTCGGTTCCGACTCACAAAATGCATTTCTGCATAGGAAACTCCGGTTTGCGACTCGCAAACGGCAATTTTTGCCGTTTGCGAGTTGCAAACTGTTTCCTACATCTGGCCCCAGGTTACCTAACCACATAAATAATTGTTATACACTATCATCAGATTTGTAAAACATGCAGTGCTAAAAGGAATCCATTATCAGCAGATTTTGAAACACGCTGCGTAAAGGCAGCAGTGCAAAGTAAAACACCCAAACAAAAGACTTTAGGCATAAAGAACTGTAAATAACTATTTATTTAACCCGTCCCTAACAAAATGAATAAATACTCACCCTTTCCACCCACAACTGACCCACTCCTATCCCAAAACAATTGTCCCTTTCCCCAACCAATGTTCCAAATAAACTGTCCATTTGTCCAAGTTGAATAATAACAAAAAAAGAAAAGTCCTGCAAATACCCATTGCCACCCTCTACACCAACAACAAATCCCCCTAACATAAAAGGTTAAAAAAGGGTCAGAGGAGGGCACTAAAGGCAGATCAGGATTCTTCTGAGAAGCCCCCCCACAAATGCCTGACAGGCCTCTAATTGCATCAACCTTCGAAGGACGTGGCTTTGAAACATGGTCTCCGAGGGGGGCAGCAGGGATGATATGATGGTGGGCGGCAGCCCTGACACTGTGGCTGGGACCCTGCGTATTGACAGCAACTGTTGCCGCCTCATCCTCCTCGTCCCCAGAGATCACCAGCCCCTGGTACTCAGCCCATATGTCCTCCACCTGCATCCACCACAGCCGGGCTGCTATTTCCTGCCATGATGGTGGACCAGAAGGAATACCTATACCAAGAAAGAAAAAAGAGAAATTGTGAACAATGCTCTGAGCAAAACTCTTGTTTAAAATCATGTAGTATAGTGGCACAGTAGCAGTACATCTGGTGGTTCCCTCAGGACAGTCAATTTTAAGGTGATAACAGTCAAAGTCATAATATGCACTAAGGAGTACAATTATTCTTCTCACTCCTGTTGTGCTAAATTAATGGTGGCATTGCTAGATCATTACACTAAGAGAGAGTATATGGGAGAAAAGGGGATAGAGGAAGAACACAACTGTACTCGACTCCCAAAAACAATACTAAATCACAAATAGGAGTACGGGGTTCTTGTAACGAAGGTAGGTCGGTAGTGTAACAATTGTGACACTAGACCACCAATGGCCCTCAATTAGAGGTGAAGTGTGGGTGAGCTGTAGTGTGGTGTGTGGTCTGGGAGGGGGATTTCCTTTACGGACTAGGTGGTCTCACACACTATATAGTGTCATGCTTCATCATATGACCACCTAGCCCCACCCAGGTAGGACGGTGCCACCTGGGCGGACTCAACCTCATTGTTAAAAGAACAGGAGGGAGTGCGTAAATTAATTTTATTTCTGGAAAAGGGATCCAGCTATGCTAGGGAAATAAAAACTCCTACTCAGATACCAGGTGAATTTTTAATAGAGGGTTCTGTGTGGTGTGGTTAAAAAGGACTGGAGAACCGGTGTGAGAGCAATGACTCACAAGGTCACCTATCTAAAAGAAGTAGCCGACATGTTTCTGCCCTTAAAATTGACCTATGGAGGGTCTCTGGGCATTCATCAGGGCATTGGATCCCTGTTGCATATGCTTATTGAGCGCTGCAAAAATAATCAAATTAGAAAAGGGGTGAAGGAAGGGCCTACCTTTGCCAGGGGAATACCTGGGGAGGACCCTAACACTCGAGGCTAGTGGCCTCTGGTATCCTGGAGAGGGAGCGTCCCCTTATAGTCAGACTTGCATCAAAGGTGGGCGCTCTCTGTGCGCCTATACGACCTCTCCTCAGGACCGCTTGCTAGCATTGCTAGATCTACTGGTGCTCTAGTCGCACTCGTTACTGTCTGAAGCTGGGGCAGCTGTACAAGAATATAATTTTATTCCAATGGCCCTGTTCTTCTTTGTACCTAGAATACAAGGTCGATAAATACTAAAAATGAAACACACCAAGTAGTATAATATAATAAATCATAGAGGCATACTGTCTGGCATAAGTAGGCGGTGGGAAAAACGATGGACTGCAGTCCAGGGAAAGGAATAAGGACTGGGATTTAGATTGTATTTTGTGCATTGGCATCATCACAGACTATCACATTCAGGACAATCAAGACACTTATTTATGGGCCACTTTACTCACTGTTCTCATGCCCCTCCTCCACCACACTTTGTAATAACTACTTTTTTCCAACATAATACATTTGCTTTGCACTAATGAAAGGAATCGTCTTAACATACTCAACAGCAGGGTAAGGTAGAGGGGACTAGGATGGGTAGGTAGAGTACATACTTTACAGATCAATCAATTTGGAAACATCATCATGTGCCTAAAGTTTGGCTAGTAGTGTGACTCACTGTGGTTGGCAAAAGTTGAAAGGAAAAAATAGAACAGAACTAAATCCATTAAGGAAGCCATATTTAATGATATTTAGCACTTGGCTTGAAAAATGCAGCGCAAGCAAAGGTTGGATTCTTTAAATTATTCAGAAGTCTGGGAAAGAATTTAAGAAAGATTAAAGGAGTGAAGTACTGGGAGGAAAGGGAAACACACTTTGTTTTTACACTGCCATACATTGAAAAGTGTTTGACTCATTAACGTAACTTAAGCTGACAGACACACATTGGACAGCCAACATTGCAGTGCCAATTCTGCCGACTTGAGCCATGCAGCTTTTAGGTCATCATGGGTGGCACTGATGAAAGGCCATAGCAAGGGAGGAAGGCAATAGTAAATGGATGCTGGGATACATATTACCTGCCTTGCTTGAAAAATACCTTGAGTCAAGGGAATAATCTGAAATACCATCCAAACCTTTGCATCAAACCTTTGATAATAAAACATTCCAAGCAAGTAAAATAGGTGAGAAGAACACCCCTATCCAGAAGAGCTCCCTTGTTTCTTCAATCCAAGCATTTATCTAGTCATCATTACAAATGTGTTCTTCTAGTACTATTAATCTTCACCCTTAGCTTTTATACATACTATTTAAGATAAGCTTTACATTCTCTCATCCAGACCTTTGCCATTTAAAACCATCCAAATTCCAAACATGGCTCACTACTAACCTTTCATAAACACCCATTTACCCAATATCCACCCATGCATCATTTCAAACATTCACCCATCCAAGAGATCTAACCCATCCTAGGAGTCAGTTCACCCATCCAGGCAGGGAATCCTTTCACCTATACCCTTTCACCCACCTAGGCTGGCATCCTTTCACCCATATACCCTTTCATCCATCCTTTACCCACCCATGCATCCTATCTTCTTCCTCCTCACCCACCTATATGATTATTATTATGCACCCTTTCATCCTCCTACACATCCTTTCATTCATCTTATATTTAACCCATCAATTGTACTTCCATTGTTCTTTCAATTTTCCATAACACATCATAGTTCAAGTTCATTGCATAAACCTTAGTCTGTTGAGTTGCAGACAGAAGAGGCCTTTAATACTTAGTGAACGTCTGCTAGGTCTGCTAAAGCAGGGTGTTGAAAAGTTTAACTGTCAATAAGCAAGCAATAGGTCTTACCACCTCCCGCCACTACCGCCGCGGAGACTCCCCCCTCATCCGCTCCCACAGATGCGTCGGTGCTGTCACTGCTGGTCCGACACTCGTGGTTGGTGCGGCTTGAAACAAACATTACACAATTTAGATGCCACATATGGCTCCTCCTATTGTTTTTATGTAATAGCAAACTACGACACCAATACATCATTATATTTTGGTTAGAGATTCCCTTCTATCTAAATATCAGGTGGGCATTTTGTTGTTTGGCAGTTTTTTTAAAAGCCAGGTAGTCAAATAAAAAAAAAATGGTAATACAGGGGCAGAACTAGCTATTGATGAATCTGAGTTTTGCAAGGGAAATAAAAGGGTACAAGAATTGGTATGGTCAACGAAGGACATATGGTCTTTGTTGGCTAATACAATGGGTCTATCCTCCTCATACCTCCAACCATGGCGCATGGTCATCAACTGCTAGTATACTAATAATAAATACACAACATTGGAGGGAATAAACAATTACATGACCATTTTCAAAACCAACTTTTTTCCTTTTATTTAATGATTGAGCTGGAGCCTGGAGCACGAAAAAGAAAACCTTCTCAAGAAGCATGTGTAGAATACATTACATGGGCATACAATCTTCACTACATGTGTTCACTGAGCCTTACAAACACTTCACAAGATAAGATTCATAAGGGAAGAGGGAATGCTCACTGACAAAGCAGAAAAAAGGAAGCTACAGTCAGACTAGTACAGCCGGACAGTTTGAAGTAAAGAAACTTGAAATATGGAAAATAGGTAAATAGGATAATGCAAGGATAAGAAGAATTTATGAAACAGATAAATTGAAGTGGAGTTGGAAAAAAATTAGGAGACAGGCACAGAAAAAAGGTAGAAAATACTTCTTAGTGTGAAGCGGTAAAAGTTAGGGAAATAAATGTTAGTATTAACAACAACAGGAGGACTTACTGGGACCAGCAGAGCCATCTGCCCCAGCACTTAAGCTGCCTCGCCCACCCCGTCACCAGCCCTCTTCCTGCCCCTGGATGATTTAAGAAAAAAAAATAGAAAAATATTAGTGGTACTGTTAATAAATAATATCTCCAAGAATATTATTTTTTTAAAGGAAAAGGCAAACACTGTAGCATTTCAGAGGTTGAGAGCCCATGTATAATAGTAATACTAGTATCATGAACCATCATCTTCCAAATTTCCTATCCCTATACCAAATTACCTAAACTACATTTTGGAATTACTAATAAATTTCAATGAATTATTTCTCAGTCTCTCAATGCATAGATCGGAAGCATGCAAAAGTGCTACACATCACTGGGAAATTACTTGGCAGTAGGCACTGTACAAGCTACAAAAAATAAAGACACAGAGAAGTGAGAGAACATGCAAACTCTCTTTTACTAATAAATTAACAATGACTATCTTATATAGGGCACAGAAGGAGTCTCTGCATTACATCTTAATCAGCCCAAGTAAGCGCCAAAAACAAGTACAATCAGGTAACGCCGACCACCTGTCTAGATGATGGTCACATAATAATATAATTGTACCATAAAGTTAACTTATCTACATGTGAGCAGCATGCTTGTTATTTGGGAAGAAACTATTAGCCTAGAACACAACTAATAATTAATTAGTACCCACCAAGCTCCATAACCGTGACGCCTTGTAGGTCGAGCAGGTTCGTCTTCCAATCAAGGATGTCGGCCCACTGGTGCGTCAGCTGTTGCTGGGTGTGCCGGACCCCAGATCCTTCTCTTACCTAGCCGCCAGGACATGGAACACACTTCCCCTCAAGCTCAGACAGACTGCATCACTGAAAAAGTTCAGGAAGGACCTTAAGACCTGGCTCTTCTATTGACAGCACACCTTCATTCAGTGCGTTGAGACCCTATGGGTGATTAGCGGCGCTCTACAACTCCTTGAGTGCTTAACTGATTGACTGAGTTAGCTCTGGTTTTTAACCTTCACAAAACATGGTGGTATAGAGGGCAGACATGGAAGGGTCCAGAGAGAAATAAGAAAGGTTTTAAGAGTGCTTAGAAACATTCTGTTGTATGCGTCTTCTAAGGGCGCAGAAGTGTAAATAAGCTACTCTTCAGATTTTTATTCTGATAAGGAGGGCAGGAATGTGAGGCAAAGATCAGGTCAGTTGGAGAGCATCTTGAGTGAAGATGATGGTGTTTTGACTGACCCTTTAGGGCAGTTCATGTTTGATCCCATGTTGTAAAAGCATCCTGTATCACCAAAATGGGCTCCAGCAGCACATGTCTCAGCTTATGTGCAGACCTGGCTGAGAAAATGCATTCCAAAAGACATTAGGTGACACATTCTAAGAAAATTAAATAAAAAAATCTGGGGAGTGTGGTATCAATTGGCCAGATGTACGAAAATGCAATTTTGCATATCTTAAACAGAGACTTTATACAGATCGCTATTTAAGAAATGCAAAATGCTATGTACAAAGATACTGATTTCCTGATAGTTATTCCGACAATGTAGAAATCACTATTAGGAAATTGGTATTAAGAAATCCTATTGCATTTTAGTCAATGGGCTGGTTTTGCATTTCCTAAATAGCAATTTTCTTATTATAAAATTGCTATTTAGGAAATGCAAAACCAGGGACGGCAATGGGAAAAGGCCCTCCTTGGTGCACCTCAAAAATAGGGGCGCCCCTGTAAAGTACACTTGTGCCTTGGTGCTATAATACAATTAAAAAAATGCACCTTTTGATATTTTATCTATAGACTTTACATAATGTGGTTTTCAGCCAATGTTCTCTGGATTTTAATACAATTTTGTGTTATAGAAATATTGAAAAATTATCGATTTTCTTAAACTCTTTTCAGTGTAACCCTTTAGTGCTCGGAACTGCTTTGGGACATGTTGAAGCCATTACTTGTCTACTGAAATGTGGCTAGTAAACACTCATTACATCATCAGAGCTTTGGAACTTGGTTTATGAGTCACTGTGGTGACTAGTGATGTCTTTCAGTGTTCCCTTGCCCTACATTAATCTTCTTGCCAGGTTGGTTGGGATTCCAGTTAACTTTTGGTTTGCTGGTTGTCAGTTCAGGCGCCACAATGTTGGCCATCCTTGAAGTTAGGGTGTGGAGAAATTAGGACAAAAGCAAGATGGGTTATAGCACTGAAAGTAAATGAATGTATTCAAAATGGTAACTATACCATATTGCCAAATAATTTCTCAAGCATCAGTATGGTAAATGTGGCAAGACCTGAGCTGATCAAAGCATCTTTTTACATAGGCTAACATTGTCCACCATCTACACATATATATAGTCAATTGGCAACAGAGCGCTGTACATGATCAAAGTCTAGCATGAGGTCAGTGAGTGATAGTGTGGACTGGTGTTGCATTGTGATTTAGTGTTCATAACAAGGTGCTTCTTAAACTCTTTCCTAATTTGGGATCATCTGGATAGATACAGGAATTTTGTTTCAGATGCTGGGTGCAAGGATGGAAAATGCCTGCAGGTTTGTTTGTTCTTTTTACCCTTCTTAGTCTGCAGTCTGATTTTGCCTGGCTGCAGGCATGCCAAAAAAAACCAGAAATGGTGAGTTTGTATGCAAGATAATTGGGGTGCTGGGGGTGATGGTTTTGCAAATAATGCAGCTAGTTTTGAAGATGATACTGGTCAGCTAGAGGAGTCAATGGAATTCCATCATGAAAGGGGTGAAATTATCATATTTATTAAGGCCCTGGATGAGGTGTGATGTAGAGTGCCCTGCAGGGGTGCCATTGTGGAGTTGGGATGCCAGAGAGTTGTTTTTTTCCACCATACAGGTGAGAGAGTATGAGGATTTGAACAGCAGGTCTGAGATCGCTTTCTGGAAAAAACAATTTTATTGTCTTAAGAAGACAGTGCTAGTAAAAGGCTGTTTTGGTTTTTTGCCTATGTGTTTCTTAAGGGCGAAGTTGGTGTCCAAGATGAACTCAGGAGACCTGGTAGTCAGTCATAGTTGGAGTTCAAAGCCATCATGGAAATACATGGATATTCAATTTTGTTAACTTAGCAAACAAGGCCCTCTGTGCAACAATTGTAACAAGAGGTACCCACCACTGGTGGCCACATAGGAATATCTGGCTGCCTTAAAACCTGAAGTAAATATTTCATAATTTTAGAATTGGTATGAAGTTGTCAAGAGCTAATTAAAATTTTAACTTGTTCCCTCACTTGTAGGCGCGTGCTATTGTTATTTTGTGAAAGTGGAGTTATCTCAATTAACATATGAAACAGAAAAGTATGTTTTGACCTTCACAGCTGGATGCCAAATTTTAAACACAGCAATCTATTGTAGCTCAGGAGCTGTTTTATAGATAGCACCCGCGGAGGGCAACAGGTGTTTGCGTTTTGCAACTCTGGGGCATTAGGGTATTACAGAGAGGCTAGGTGAGCAAGGGCACAGTCCCCAGAGGGCGTGCCCTCATTTGCATGGGGGGGTGATCCCATGTACATGAGGGAATCAGTTGCCTTTGTGCCCAGGCCGTATTACAGAGGCCTAGAGGCCATCACGAGGCACACTGACTGTGTCAGATAGAAGTGGTGTACAGTCAGAACACCCCTAAAGGCATTCATTGTGAGGTTGAAAAATTGGTTTCAGTAACTCCATTGGGATCCCCAGTGTGAGAGCCCAAATTTAGCATGAATAATTATCTTTATGTAATCATACTGATGTACTAATGTGCGAAATGTTTTAAATAAATAATCAATGTTAACATGAAAATTGTGCCCTACTTAGTGGCCACTATCGAATATAAGGCCCACACATGTTTTCTAATATATTAACAGTGTGATGAGAAAATATTTCTGTCTCTTTAAGAACTTGTTCTCTGCTAAAATAAATACTGAAATAATATGAGTATTTCTTAGTTTTCTGCTCTTCCTCAAGCAGACAATGGATCCACAGATTGCAGCCAGAGAAGGAAGTGTGCAAGATACATTTTGCAAAGTTTGAATTATGCAGGAGGAGCAGAAGCCAATGAGTGTCCTTAAAGCTAACATTTTATGCAATTTTAATATCTGATATGTTTGTAATTGGATGTTTTTCTTCACCTAATGTTTTAGCCAATAGGGAAATGTATAGTAAGTTTAATTTATTGTCAGTCGACATTTGTTTTTTGGGGCATTCTTTCCTGGTTTCCAGAGACTTCACTTCATATTCTAGGTGTGATTCTGTCACTTGGACTTCATGCTTTGCCAATCACTCTACTGACATTCTGGTGCTTTATTATTATTTGAGTTTACCATGCCTGTTCAATACTGAACTAATGCTCTGATGGTTTAGTACTCTATTAGTCCAAATTCTAACCCATCCCTCTATCCTGTTTCTGTTCTGATGGTGATGCTGCTGTCCCCCTGATGAAGTCATAACCTGATTGCTGATTACCTTAAGGAGAGATAAATGTATGAATTCTGTGTATTGCATTTGTCTTTTGATTTTCAAGTACCAGATGCTACTGTTTTATTACTGCTGTTATTTTTGATAGCACCATAGCTAGATGTTTTCTAAATTAATGTTGCTAAAACTTTTGCATGAAGCCCAACATCCTAATGCTAATCTGAAGTTAGTGTGTTTACTCTATACCTATGACTTGACATTTTTTTATTTCTGAATCAAATGTATCTTATCTCTCTTGCTCAAATATTAATGTTATTGATTAGTGTTCCAACCATTGCGTTTATCACCTTATTTGCTTTGTTTAAACTAAGATTCTTCAGGCCAATTCGACAGCCTGTGATGCTTCTTGACTTGTACCATTTGGTGTTGAGACTAGTTTTCATGACCTTAGCATTGTTATTATAGGGAAATAAACACACTAAATTTATACTAAAAGTTGTTGTTATTCGTGGCTAAATGAGTCATGGAGCGTTGTTTACTAATTCTTTGTTGATGGTTATTGTTGTTTAATATTGTTGTGTTTTATGACACATAATCTATATTAAATTTAAACAAGTCATAAGATTTGACCTTAAAGCAGCATCCAAGCACTTACTATGATGAAATAGATAAGTCAAGGGCGTGCTAACACCAGTCACTCACTGAACCCTCCTGCCACTGTCTCCACTGTAAGGCAGAAGAGCGATTATCAAATATGTATTTTTTTTACCCTGTCAGTCTGTATTCAGCACACCCAGTGGCTTGTGGAGCAGACCAGGGCAGAGCATCCTACCTATAATACAGATCTAATTTTTGACATTGCTTCTCCGTTTTGGATAAAGAAAGACATGCTTGGAAATCTTCTTACATTCTAAAGATATCTCACGAGTACATCAAAATTACCATTCAAAAGTGTAAATATGTGTTCACAGTTTTGGCAGATGTAAGCCATCCTTCATGGGGAAATTCATCATGAAACAACAGACCCATAAGAAGATTGGAAATGTGTGCCACAGGGCAAATATCGAATGATACAGGACTGTGCTTTACAAATCGAAATGCCATCCACCCACGTTGTACTGTCACCTGTAAATTGTCACAAGAACACAAATAATTTCTGTGTGCTGCAACGAAAAATAAAGGCCATTTCAGACTGGATTTCTGCATCTCTGCTCATTCAATCATAACGCTAACAATGTACAAACTCTCTACCAACCACACACAACCAAAAGCTGATAATATTGATTCCTGTTGTCAGATTGATGGCCTTCTCAGATCTGCAGAAAACAGTCCCCAGATAGGAAATGCGCCGTAATGCCATAAGAACGATGGTGGGCGCTCGATAGCTGTGAATAAAATATGAACTTCTACCAAGGCACCACCAATACTGCAGGCACGTTTGGGCAACAGCCCAGTTTTAAAACTCATACTCTATTCCATTTTTACATGTCACTGGAAAGGTTGCTTTTCCCAGATGGTCTGGCACAGGAGAAGGCTTTTTGTGCCAACGAGCAAAAATCTTGCGGCAATTAAGTGAATTAATGAGTTGTTTCTGCAGTCTTTGTCTGTTTAGCTAGGTGTTTTCAATTTACAGGTGTCTTCCTTAACGTCAAGTGTTTGTGGGCACAAGTTCCAGGAAAGTTATCTTGTCTTGTCCATGATCCTGCTATTGCAGTTTCAAACTGCATGTAGTTCTGTGGCACTGCTATGTTATTGCAAGCACATGGGAATTATTCATGGTTCATAATTTCCTTGGTGAGTTAATGTGACAAGTGAAGATGATGTGGTTGGTAATTCTGAAGGGTACACCATATGCTGGGGAATGACACAAAGGGTGAGCAGTGCAACAGTGAGTGGGAGCGAGAAACAAGGCCCTTAATGAGCCACATTGGCTAATCCATAGTATGACTGACCGTACCTGTGTTGCTTCAAGGTGAAAGGGTAAAGGAAGAGGAGACTAGCAGACACTATGCAGTGTGGGTGCCTCAGAATGGGATGGTGATCAGGAGCTGGAGAAGAGGGACGACAGGTGTGGCAAGTGTAGTATTGAAGGCCATATGTGGCATTTACTATTAGAGTCAGTACCTTGCCCTGCACTAGATGTACTAGTTGGGTGCAGAGCAAAGTAAACTGTAAGCAGTGAGGATCCAACAGTTTTCTTCACTAATAAGTGTAGCAACAAAGGCATGGAAAGGGGATTACCCTTTTCATTCAGCATTCCATTTTAAAATGGGCTGACATCGTAAGAGGATCCTGTTCACAATGCCAGAAAAAGTGTGGCACATTATAAAAAAGCATCAGGAAACATGCACAGGTCCATGATTCTGTACCTATAGCACAGGTGCATCCCAAAGAACTCGTCAGCCCAGTAATGCAAGGGAGCCAATTACAAAAGAGAGGAGGGAGCACACTCCCTGGCATACCAGCACACAATTAACCCAGATGCATTGTAGTAAATGCAGTGCATAATCACATTCAATTTAGCTGAAAGTCCTTAGTATTCGCCATTGTTGATGCAACGAGTGTTGTGTATCTCTAGACAAGTGTTTCAGAATATTTGTCCTTCTTCAGGAGCAAGCAACAAGTTAGCTTTGGGGGTGATGGCAATGCTGCTCATAGTCTTCTCAGCTTTCTGTACTACTACTCAAAAACTAAAGTGAGTGTTATAATGCATTGCAGTCACCACAATGTATCTGGGTGAATTGTTCACTCGTGTCCCAGGCAGTGTGCTCCCGCCCCCTTTTGTGATTCATTTGTTGTTGATTAGAAGGGCCGGCAGGCTCAGGGATCCATCTGTGCTCTGCGAGTGGTGCAGAAACCTGAGGAAACAGATCATCACTCCAATCTTGAAACAGGCTCCATCCCTTGTGTTTTTGGGAGTTCTATATAGCACAAACTCAACCCAAGGGCATTAGAGAGCTTTACATGATTGTCAGTTGCGTCATACAAGGTCAGATTTTTTTTTCATGCTTGGGATGTGGATGTTATCTAATTAACCAGAATCACAGGATGTTGAGTCAACATTGGGGACTGAACCTGATTCCCAAAATCCAAAGTTGGCAGCTCTCACAGCTAGGCCACTTCTCCTCCTTTTGAGAAAAAATGCGCTCCCATGTGTTGCCACTGTTTTTGAAGCAAAGGGATGACCCAAGCTAACAATGAAAGTGAGCCACCATATTCTTTGTTTGTAGAGAAAGACAGTTAATTGGGATACAGTGGACCCCTCACACCCCTGGATCCAGCACCTGCTTGAGGACTGATAGCTACTGCCTTTCTAAGTGGGCTGTCTCTTCTGTCTTTTGTTACAAACTATGGCTCCCATCTTGCCCTATCCCTCTCTTTCTGATGCCTTAACTAAAGTATGTCCTCTCCTTTCATTCCTCCCTTTACCACTGGGCTATTTCTCTGAGGCCCAAAGTAACACTGTGAAAGCAGATGTGGAATTGGACCCTAATGCAGGCCAAGAAGGATCATAAACAGCCATAATTGTGGTTTAGTTGGTCCAGCATTCTGCTGAGCATTGTGCCACTACACTTACACCACCAATGATACCTACAGTTCTGTGAAGCAGGCTGCCTGCCCTGCCAACTGCACTTGGCCATCACTCTTAGGATTAAGAAAAATGAGCTTCCACATCTCTGACACAATCCATGGATCTGGCACCATTCCTCTTTCTCCCCCAGACCATTACTTTCAGGTACCAGGGGTTTGGAGGATCAGGGCTCTGCATCTGAGTGCAGCCCGATGTCCTCTTTCTTGCCACCCCCTGGACTCACCCTATTACTAAAACAACCACACCATAGAAGTTAAGGCTGACCTTGAGATGCCTCTGCCTGAAAGTAAAAGGTGTGTGTATGTGTGTGTAGGGGGACTACTCAGCTGTAAAGCCAAGGGAGGGACAGGAATCTAAGCAGAAATAAACCTTCTCATCAGAGTGCCTGCTACCTGAGATAAAGATAAATGTGTGCAATTGGTTAATCACCAAAAATAAAAGCTGCTTGAGAGTCAGTATAGTCCTTAATTGATGGAATCACCTGGAGCCCCATTTAGGTTTATTCTTCGAGAGAGGTAATGTGAGTCCACCACTAGTGAAGTTCTTGAGTGTGCCCTTTTACTTTACTCATCAAACTGTTTCTAGGTATAGTTTGATGTTGATTACTAAAATATAAAGATATGAATTTTGACTTACATATTCATAGTGCTTTCAGTCAGAGGTTCAGACTTCATAACACTATAAATGCTAATGCCAGTATTACTCACTGCACCTACTACGAATCACTTTTGTGGTTTTCTGGCAGGACCACTGAATTTATGTGACTATGTGGCTTTTTCTGCATAAATATGAATTTACTGCATTTGCCAATTAATCAGGGTTTAACAAAATATATTTCTTACTCAAACGGATAAAAAGTTACAAAAAATGCAGCAACTCAAGTTGCCACGCAGTGGATGGCCCTTCACAAAAGTGGCTGATTTTTCAATTGCTTATTGGTGTATTTGGGTGTTAAACTGATGATAAATAAGTGCATTCCTTGCCCAGAGAGTATGTACGTATGTAAAAATGGCAAAATAATGAAATACTATTCGAAAATGTGCCACATTAAGCTGCATAATTTGCCTTTCTTGTAGCATAATTTAGTCAACCCCACTGCATAATTTTGCCTCCATATTAATTCAATTGGTCCTGCTTTCTAGTCATGCAGAGACATATGTATTGATCACATAATCCTACTGAGGTTTCATGGTAAAATTGATTAGCTTAAGTTCCATTTCACACGTGTGCATTAGTTTATTTGCAGTTCCCTGAAGGTTAAAAAATAACAAAACAGTAACAGAATATATTAACCTGTTTAGCCACATCTTTGACCCAACAACCCCATTCACTGTCCCCCATCCCAGGGCATCCAGGATCACAGTTCATGTTATATTTTAAGGCACTTCAACTGTTGTATGCAAATCAAGGCTGCCTGAAAACGTGTGATATAAGTTGCACTTTTAGGCATTCCTCATTTAAAAGTATGTGAAGATCCACTTACACCCCCTGAGAATGCAGCCATGGTCCCCCAAGGTGACCACCCTACAGTTTGAGGACCTCTGGTCGTGAGGCACACAATACTGGCTGCACTGCCAATGGCACTACCAATTGTGAATACTAGAGACATTCTATTAAAGTGACTGTTATTATGCACTGCTTTTGCCACAATGCATGAGGTTGAATTGTGTGCTGATATTCGAGGGAGTGTGCTCCTTCCCCTTTTTGTGACTGGCTCCTTGTCGAATTGTTGGGCGATGAGCTCTGGGATGCACCTGTGCACTGGGTGTGGTACAGAAACCTGGGAAGATTGTGAGCAGCATTGCCAGCACCCACAAAAACTAACTTGTTACTCTTTACTGAAGAAGAGCAAATATACTGAAACACGTCTAGGGATACACAGCACTGGCTTCTCCAAGAATGATGAATACCAAAGACTTTCAATTAAAGGGGTGCTATTATGCACTGCGTTTACTACAATACAGCTTGCTTTGCACCATTATTTAACACCTGGGTCAGGGCAGGCGTTATGGGACCTGTGGGCCTATTACCATGGTGGAACACCATGGAATAAGCCCACAGGTGCCCTCCCCAGGCCCCTGGGACACCCCCAACCACACTAGAGGGACAGTGGAGGTTAGGGGACCCAATCCCAGGTAGGAATAGGTAAGTACCGGTATGTATTTAATTTTATTTTTTAAATTGCCATTGGGGGCCCTGAAGTGGGCCACCCTGCAAGCCACTGGGTCAATGACCATGCCCAGGGGACACTGGTCCCCTGTGCTGACCATTGGGGTGGTGGGCATGACTCCTGTCTTTTTTAAGACAGGAGTTATGTGGTATGGATGTTTTTCTGTCAGAAAATGACTCTAGGCTGGTTAGAGTAATTTTTTATTTACTCAACCTGCCTGATGTCATTTTTGGGGGCAAAACCCCCTTCTCCCATACCACCACCCCCCCCCCGTAATTTTTTTTTTTTTTACGCTAGCCCACCCTTTGCACTGGCTTGCACCATTCCATAAATATGGTGCCTGGCTGGCGCTCAGGTATGGTGCAAGCCGCAACAAAACCTTTTGATGCAAAACTGCGTTCGTGCAGTTTTGCACCAAAAAGTATAAATATCCCCCTTTGTGTTTATGGCTTTATAACTTTTTTCCACATAAGATATCAAGAACATATTTGTGTGTTTTTTATTTCAACATCCTGAGGATTCTAAATGTACCCAGGGTTTGTGGATTCCTCTAGAAGGGACCAAGAAAATGGCAAAATATAGCTTAAATTTCCTTTCTTTTGCTTAAAGTGGGAAAAAGTGTTGCACAAGAAAGCACTCTTTTTTATTTCTAAATATGGGATGAATTAAAGGATTGCTGTGCTTCATCCACCACTTTCTAAACTTTCAGACACCAGCACAGTTACATCAAATAAAATGTTTTGTATCCACAGTTTATGAATTTCTATAAGAGGTAGTCAATTTTTTCTAATTTTTGTGGTTTCTACCCACATGAGCTTTGTGATCAAACAGGTGCAAAACCAATGGATAATCCCAGAAAGCCACACATGTCTGAAAAGTAGACAGAATTCTGAAATCAATGTGTTTTGTTGTGTAAATCCCTTGATTTTCTCAAAGAAACTATCTTTTAAATTAAAAAAATAATGAAAAAGGAATACAGAAGGGTTGTGTGATTGTTAGAATGGCTAAAAAAGCTGAGTATTTCCCAGTCAATTCTACAATTGATATATAGAAAATGCAAGTGAGGGGGCAGGCATAAATGGGGAATATACCTAGTGTAAAGGAAAACAATGATTTAGGAAACATAACTGGGATGAGGAGCGGTACCCCCTTGCTGCCCCTCTGATTTGATTTGGTATCCACCGTATAACAGATTTGGCAAAGCTGAGAGCCCTGCAATATTGGATCCGCTTATGGACAGTAGAATAACTGCAGGACTATAGGGTCAGCCTCAGTGAGGTATTGAGGAAGCCACAAGCAGTACAAAAGAAAGAGCTGGGCCTTTTAGACTTTAGGGCCACTCCAAATGCACTTCCGCCTAGTGTTATGTCTCTTGCAAAGCACACATTTTGGGAGAGGACCTCTTCCCAGACTGGCCAAACTAGTAATGGAGAATTATTAACAAGTGGTTTTCTTCAAGTTAAACATGAACCCTCAGCCGAGCCTTTTCTGGATGGTATGAGACCTGTGCAGGCTTGATCTCTGTTTTTACAGTTTTGGTATGGCACCCTGCCTATAGCCTCCTTCACTGCTCGCTGCGCTTCTCCAGCAGAGGATGCCAACAATTGTAAATTCTGTAGGGATATTGAAGAAACAGATGAGCACTTGTTTTTTTGCCCTAGATACATTGTCCTGGTAGTTCAACATAGTTATCGCCCTAAGGATCTGGAGTGACTCTTCAACATTGATAGTAGTAGCTGTCTCTAACTTTTTGTTTGCAGCTTGGTCTACCAGACAGAAAGAATACTTGTTACAGCCCAGGGGTCTACGAGTGTATAACAACAGGTTGCCTAAAGTAAATTGCAAGAGTTTTTATATACATATTGTGCTGTTTTGAAAGTTGTTATCACAATTGTTTTATTCTCATAAATTCTAGCTTTTGAAAGATGGCTTTTTATTATACTATTAGATTGTTGATAATACTTTTTATTGTGATGTATGATGATTACATTTTGTATTTCGAGCAGTCAATAAACTTGAGCTTGAACTTGAATAGGAAAAAACATTCAATTGTGACAACATTTTCATCTGTAATTTCTTATCACAATGGCTGATTTACAAAAGAAATGCAGCTTTCGGGGTGTGGCAATATATAGGGCTTGTGGGTTCCACTAAAGACCTACAATTATTTACAAACTCATATGGTAAAATAAAGAGAATGAAAAATGGGTATAAAGGACCCCTTTATATTTCTTAAATGTACACAAGATACTGAGTTTTGGAACAGTGGTCATGTGTATACTTCTGAATTTGGGGGTACCAATTCTGTAATGTGATGCAGAGGGCAATTTGCAAAACATCTTCCTTCTTGCACAATGGCTTACATTTTGAGGCCACTGTTTTACTATTCTGTGTTTCCACTTAGCACAATAAAAATGATACCCCACTAGTGTGATGGGTATAACACCCACACAGGAAAAAGGCCCAAAGTGCAACATGGACACATTACATTTTTAAGCTGAAAATGTGGGTCTTAGCTCAGTTTGCACCTTGGGAAATCTGCCAAACTTGCACATTTCTAAAAACTATATGCAAGGGGCAGTTCAGAGTGGCATTACCTGTGTGATTCTCACAAGGTTTTCTTAATCAGAAGCCGTTGCAAACCTCAAACATTGACTAAACACACACACACATTTTATGCATATTTCTAATAGGAAAGTTCTTTATTTAAGGGAGTTACATTTTTCCCCCACCCAGCGTTCTCTCATGTCTCCCGATAAAAATGTACTTTACCTGTGTGAACAGGCCTAGTTCCAGTGACATGAAAAGGGACAAAACGCAATGTGGAGGCTTCAACATTTCCTACCTGAAAATAATGTGATTTTGAATGTGAGTAGCTGAAGTATTTGGGCTTGGGCTCAGCAGTTATCCCTGGGAGGGATGGAAATGCACTAGACTAAATGAGTGATCGGCCGAGGGGGAATACACCCTCCAAGGGAGTAAATCTTGCCCAAGGGGCCCTACACTACTCTCATAATGTGTACTAATCCTTGGTGTCTAGTGGATTTCCCCCCTCAGGGGCAAAATGGCCTACTAAATGGCTGATCGGGGGGGGAGGGGGGGAGAAACAAAGGACATGTACATTACATTTTGGAGGAACGACCCTTGCCAAATGTGCTGAACACCAAGGCCACAAAAAATCCCTGGTGGTCTAGTGGGTCCCACCTGCGATCCCTCAGCAGGAATGCACACACAAATGTCTCTTGCAATGCAATTCTCACACATCCCCCACCCTCTGACAGCAAAAGGACTTACCTAAAAAGGCACTTAAAGTGCTGGGAGCACACAGCTTCCAATGTGTCCCTGCGGACATTGCCAGAGGAGGTATTTTCTGCTGCTAGGATATGCTGGACATGTTATTGGAACCTGAGATGTGCTGGTAAGGGCGTATCCAACATGTCATTATCACCCATGGGTTTAAATTTGTATTCACATTGTGCTTACGCCCACCAGAGCATACATCACAAACATGGATCAGCCTACTTTACCCATTGGTTCAGTTAATGGGTCTAAGTGTGTCTTTTAATTATATTTTTTTTAATTAACTTTAAGAATCAATTTGCCTGCACTTCATGTACCCAGTTAGATTTCCTTTTTAAAGTTATAAAGTGTTTAGGTGACACTGTAACATTCAGTGTATGCTTTTTAAATAGGATATTTTTAATGCAAGCAAATGGCAGCCACGTTTAGGTGGCTGCATATTTCTTACTGTTTTTGTGGCACATTCTTTCAATAAAAATACACTGTTAAATTAATCATCACAGTATTCAGACAAGCCCTGTTGGCTTTGCTAGTGCTAGTGCTAGTTTATCCACTGTCTCATGTGTCCTCCTCATTCTGTACCCCGTTGTCCTTTCCTGCACCACTCTGTTTGGGTTTCCAGTTTTCCTCTCATAAAAGTCTTATTTTAATTTAGCCATTTTCTGTCAATATATGTCGACATTTTTTTCTAATCTACGTTTGGTCCAACTCTCTTTCTTTACCGCTTTATCTCTTTCTCATAAAGTTAAGGTAGAATTTTCTATCCCTTTCTTTTTTCCGTTTCTCACTGCGTTCCTTTCCTGTCTTCTTTTTTTTTGTTATTGCTATCTCTTTCTCTCTTTCTCTTTCTTTTATTTAGATATGAGTAGGTGGTGCTGCCGTCTTCGATACCAGCTACAAATGTATACATGGAGTTGGAGACAAAAATGTTTCTCAAAAAACACTCGAGCTTCCAAAGACACCTTTTCACTTTTCATACAAAAGATTACCTGGTTTAATTCTAATTATTTTTATTATTAGGCACGTCAGACGTTTTCCCAGTGCATGGGTTAGCAAATTCATAGCTTCTGGTGTCATCTATGTCACATACCTCATCAGTAATTAGCAATGTAGTTTTTTAATAAAATAAAAAATATTGCAGTAATTACTGCAGTATGAGCAAAGGGCCCAAAAAAGTGCTGGCCTGATCTTGTCAAGAATGAGCTTCCTGCTTCCACTTTCCGATGGCTTGTTTAGCAGCCTTCATCTTCAAGATCCCTTCTTTCCTTCCATCTCACATCCAAATGACTGATGTTCTACATGAACCAGTTATGACTGGAAAAACTGCATTTTATGTAAAATGTTAGCAGTCATAAATTCCACTTCTGGATACAAATTAGGCCTGCATGTGAGAATTCCACTGTATGGTATGTAAATCATGTCTTGTTATGAGCAAACCACAAACAGATTCAAATGTACCACAATGTGCTTGTGCTATGAGCACAACAAATGTTCTTAAATGCCCTTGTACTGTTAAGAGGCTATAGCAAGTGCTGAGAGCTGCTTTCCACATGGTGAACCCTATACCTTACGCATAATCTTTCCGTTGCCTCTAACTTTAATTATTACGATTTGAAGTAATTAAATTAACGCTGAATTGCGATGTATGGTTTGCACCTATTTCCAGTAGCAATCAGGACAAATTGATGGAGAGCAGATATTCCAGTAGGATTATTTTTTTTCATTCAAGGCTGCATTGAAACTCCTGGGGAATTGAACAAGATTGTTCTCCTAAACCCTAATTCACAATTTTATAGAAATCATCCCACTTGTGGGATGTCCCCCACTCAATTTTCAGTAGTTAAAATGTGGCAGAATTGATCTGTGAAAAAAATCAAAACATTTTACATTTGCACATCCGGGCACATAGAACAATCTGCAGTGTTAATTTGTAACCCTTCATTAAGAGGAGCGGAAATTGGAATGACCATGTAATATCACACTCAACGGTATTAGCATATACTGGGTGCAACAATACCACCCATAATTCTTATGGCAGTTGTAAACAGTGCTTAATTTGTGAAGGAAGGAGTGCCAGTGCATGAAGCTCTGCTCAGGAACCGTGGAATTAAATGTTGTTATGCCAACTACCAAGGCTGGTGGTCTTTAATCCAGTACCAGGCTTCCTGTCCCTTTGTCTCGCTCTTGCAGGTTCCTGCTTTCTCCCTTTGTGTCGGTTTTGTCTTCTTTCTCAAACTCTTCTTTCCCATCTGCATGCTTTTCCCTCTCTTTGCTTGGTAAATATCTGAGGTGGAAAAATAATTGCCAGTCCCAAAGAATAAGTGCCAGAGCCCCCACCGGCAACCAACAACTTAAAATAAGAACTGGTTGTAATGATTCACACCTAGTTAGTGAGTTGTTGTATTGACATCTTCTTAAGTATCGGACCTTGAAGATTCTCATATAAAGGTCTATGGCTGTGTATAAACAGAGGTTTGATATATTGTTTTGTTAATTAATGGGGTCGCAATAGATTGTTCAAGAGGAAACTGAATTACACTGAGAGAGAACAATGATTTACAAATTTCAAGAGCTAAAAAGAACATATTTTGTTTTATCTATAATACTACAGACGGTTTAATAAATAAATCATCTTTACTTATAAAATCTTAAACAATCGAAGTAATCTTCATTTTGTCGGCAGTTAAATCTATCCAAGTGTTAGATGAAACTGCCTACTTTTACGATGCTGAAAATCACTCTTAGTAATTCAAGGAAAACTGCACCAAATATTGCTGTCAAACGCATCAGAAATTGAATTTTAAAAAACCTGTACCCTAATCATGGTTGTATGCGGCTAAAAGCCTGCAATGATTGCAGCGTACATGCTGCTGACGTTGCTAATACATTCATCCATTTTTAAGACAAATTGTATATGCCATTTCCTGTATTTGGATCAGAAGGAAAAATGGCAATAACATTGTCAGTTATTTAAAGCTGCAATGTAACACTCACCCTAAGTTGCCATGGATAAGAAGGGACAGGAAACATGCCCTGTTTTCCTATTTGAATGCCCTGCACTCTATTTGAATGTAATAGACAGACAAGAGTGAGTGGTTCTATGAAGAAGGAAGAATTTGGTAAGTTGCAGGTTTATATTTATTTTTATTTTTAATTTATAGTGATAGAACAACAAAAATGCACAGTCTGGCAATTTAGGTAGGTCGCCTTAAACAAAATCTGAGCTGGTAGCTTATGGAATACCTACAAAAATACAATTAGAGCATGGTCATCCCATGCAATGCAGTCCTCAGGGAATGTAGGCCTGCCCACCAACACTAGTTTATTGGAACATGTTAAGTTGTGAGAAAGATTAAATGTTTGGTAGCATGTATGGTATGCACATGAAAGTAGTTTGAAGGAGAACTTTCCTGCACATGTGTGAAGCATGGACACCGAGCTACCCGAAAGATCTAACAGTAACTACAGGAGCACGTGAAAGCCTATCAACTACCAAATCATGCATCCAAGTGTTGATATTAGGGGTTGACTTAGAGTTTTTCAGGTGGCCCACCAGCCTGCTGGTGATAAAGCCTTTGCCGCTGTCCCCTGAACAAAAGTCCACCCACAATGTTTAGAGGTCTTTGCCTGCTAGGCAGGGCTTTCTGTGCCTATAGTGCATCTATTGGTGTGATGCACATTCTGTAAACAGATTTGAGTGCTGAGCAGAACATTTGCTTTTTGGTCTAATCACCATTTTCTTTTTGTTAAACTTCAAAAGTATTAATTTGGTTGGGAAAATTAAAAAAATCAGTGGTCCTGACAATCAAGGAGTTTTTCACTGTACCTTGAGGAGTGGTTTGTTTTCCCTGACCGGTCTTCTGTGCCTCACATGGCGGACTTTGCCAGAGAAAATCAGGGGCAGTGAATTTCCATAAATAGGGAGCCCTTTGGCTGACAAGGTAGGTTTCCAAAAGATAAAAAACACTGAGTCTCAGCCATCGAAAACCCAGTGGTTCTCCTACATCAAAATTGATGGGGAGCTGTGAGTTCAGCAGGACAGGAGTCATTATGGTTTGGCAGATGGAAAAGGTCGTCCGCCAAACTCCAGCGGTCAGGTTACCGCCAGTGCGGCCGCCTTCCCGCGGGCCCAAATAGGAGTTTCCCGCAGGCCCAGCAGGAAACAGTCTACAACATTGACGTTGGCTCATAATTGAGCTGCAGGCACTGCTGCAGTGTGTAGGGTGCACCAGCACCCATTGCGCGGTTCACTGTCTGCAGAGCAGACAGTGTTCAGCGCAATGGGGCTGGCCATGGGTGCCCCTGCACTTCCCATGCCAAGTACATGAGCAGTGCAGTGTCCCCCCAGGGCCACCTGCACCCTGACTCCGCCAGCCTTTACCACCATATATAGGGCGGCGCTGCTTGCAGGACAGTCCTGGCGGATTATGACACCAGCCCCGCCAGTCCCTCCTGCGGAGGAAAACTGGCATTGCTGGTGGTCTGACTGTGGTGCAACCGCCACAGTCATAATGTGGCAGTCAGAGTGCGCCAAAGGTGTCGGGCCACCACTTTGGCAGCATTCAGACCACCACCACGGCCCTGGCGGTCTGAAGACCACCAGGGTCATAATGACACCCATAGTGTTTGCCTCCCATTCTGTTGAACTTTAGATCACAATCTAAATTTGAAAATGTAATTAAACAGTACATGAATCAGTCAATTTATACTCCATCAGCCAGGTATGTAAAAGAAATCTGTGGAATTTTGGGACCTGTAGTAATCTGAAAAAATGTAGGGGATGAAGTGCATGTCATTCACCTAGAATCGTCTGCATATGAAACTGATCTATAGTAAACAGGTACACAAATAGGAATAGCACTCTACAGAAAGCAATAAAGTGCAGGTAAAATCTCATGAGATGCCGATGTTATCCTGGCATGAGAAAGAGAGAGAGAAAAAATATTTAAATAGTATGATAAACTATTTCAGTAGTTGTATGATAGTACAAACATAATCAGAGGTGTCATAGTGTAGTGCGGAAAATATGAAAGGTGCTAGCATCACCTTAAAAATTATTTACCTTCATCCAGAAAAGGTAAATAATTTTTTGTTGATGGAGCAGCACTAGCAGTCTATTCATAGCAGAGCTGAGAATCATGGTTGTTCTTAGTAAAATCCAACTTTAGTTAAAACTGCGAAAATAGCAAGATATGATGGCTTTCTAGAGGCTAGTAAATCCCAGCATGAGATACAAAGCCTTCTTCCAAACACCATCTATGTAATCCACAACTGAATATTTTCTCACATTAAATCCATTATACCTGGTGCTGAACAAGCATCAACAGCCAATAATCATTTCCGACATACTTATACTGAAGTCTCTAATATCGTATGTCATGGAATGAAGTCACCCTTATGTTCTTTATTTTTTTGCAAGCTCATAGACAGTATGGGAAGAAAACATTCCCATGTCTTGAGAGCACTGGTTAGGAAGAAGTCCACAATCTCCACACTGAGTTCTACTCTTCTGACACCAATGTGGGGAAAAAATAAACTGTTCTCACTGGGTACCCTCGAATTTTCACAACATATTTGTTCAAGTCACATCACACTCTACCAGAAATAGATGACCAAGACTGCCAGTTCCTAAATGATAGCACAAAAGCTGAAAAAGAGAAAGTGCATTTGAAGAATCTCCAAGGGCTTGAGTTGAGCTTGCCTCCTGTTTTGAAGTCTTAGGGCCATCAAAGACTTCCTCTGCTAACATCTGGACTCTCTGCTGAGACTCCTGCCCTGCCAAGTGGTGTCCTATCAAGTCCCTCAACCCTTGAAAGGTGAAGTTGGCAGAAAAGAGCTGAAAATCCACGCAAAGAACGGCGTGCGGGGAAATTTACGACACACCATCTGCAACACGGATGATAAACAATGACGTTCCATCTGCATTGTGACTGGGAGATCGACGCATTGCGGCTGGAGCAACAATGCGCAACACCTTATTTCGGCTGCTGATAACGATGCAACACCCACGCAGCACAGTTTTCTAACACCGTGCAACGGGATTTTCCTTGCATCGTACCTGGGCGCCAAAGTCAACATGACTCTGCTCGGATCCGAGGTGCCCCGTCCGCAAATTGACGCATTGCTCTCTTGCAAAGGGAGAAAAATTATGCATCGCCATCCCGATCACCAAAGGAAATGACGCACGGCCTCACTTGCTAGTAAGGAATCAACACATCGCTGATTTTTGCAACGCATGCTCGCCCATGCAGCTTAATTTTTTACACTAAACAGGTACTTTGTGTAACAGTAGCGTTCTTACTGTTTTCTAAGGATTAAGGCCCTCATTTTGACCCTGGCGGTCCTTTGACCACCAGGGTTAATGTGGCGGTATCACCATCAACAGGATGGCAGTCTATATCGCCATATTATGAGTGGGGTGGGCTGGCCACAGCCCCAACCCAGCATTCCACACATGACTGCCAGGGATCTTAAGATTCGGGCTACCACCATGCTTTGCGCATCGGTACCACCCCCACTAAAACCATGGCGATAGGGAATTCCCTGTCACCGGTAGAAGGCTCCCTCACCCCCCAGCAATCACCTAGCCACACTCACCCTGCCCCCTAGAATCACGTTGCAGCCCCAAACCCCACCCCCTCCCCTCAATCATGCACACATACCCAAACGCATGACGCATGCACCCATGCACCACCACTTCCAAATACGCATTCACTCACACTCATCCATATACGCATTCACTCACATGCATCCAACCACGCATACACCACAACACTCACAGACGCATACACACATGCACACACACATTCATACACACATGCAGACACAACACACTCATACACAACACTCCCCTCCCCTGACGGACTCCTGACTTATCTTGTCTGGCGAGGAGATCGTCTGGCAGGGAATGGGAAAGGGTGCTGCTACTGCCAGCAGCTCCCCGCCAGCAGGACACTGCTAGGCCATCGGAATGGTCAAAATACGGCTGGAGGGATCCTTCTGATGGGGCGGTGCAGGTGGTAGCACCACCCAGGCCCCTCACTTGCCAGCATGGCTACTGCCAAATTTCTGCCCTAATTGTGGCAGAAATTAGGCAGGGTCCATATTGTGGCGGGCGGAAGACCACCAGCATTGGAAGACGCCAATGTCATATTGAGGGTTTAAGACTCTTATTCTTCTGAAAATTCCTAACTTGGATTTTTGTCATTTTGATCTTGTTTGATTTAGATAAATATTACCTATTTTTCTACACTGGTGTGGTGTCCCTTTTTGTAGTGTTTTCACTGTAATACTGTGTGTTGGTACAAATACTTTACACTTTGCTTCTGAAGTAAAGGTTGCCTGCTCGTGCCAAGCTACCAAAGGGGCAAAGGGGGGGGGGGTAACTGAGGGTGATTCTCCTTTACCCTGACTAGAGTGAGGGTCCTTGCTTGAACAGGGGATGTAACCTGACTGCCTACCAAAGACCCAATTTCTAACAATAGAATTCTAGCACCTCTTGTGAAAAATACAGTTGGTCAAATTATGTTGCATCATTCACCATTCTCATGCACAAAGGAAGCAAATGTTGCTCTATCTCAAAAAAGAAAAGACACAGTTTGTGGTAATAGTTGTAGGCCAATGTATCTGCTATATATAGACATCAAACTTCTTTATTTGAATCTCAGCCTGGGGTATTTTTACATTTGTTCTAAAAAGTGTCTGGGAAAGATCAAGCTGGTTTTATGAATGTAAATTCTGTAATGGACATGTTAAATAACAATTATTGGCCGTTTTTTACCTTAAGATGCATAAAGCCAAGACATCCCCTTTAATTCTGAGAAACCTACTGACCACGTCAAATGAAACATTTTTATTGAATCTTTGTAGATTGTGCTTTTGGAGGAAATTCTTTAACAATGTTGCCACAAGTGTAAGTTAGAAAAGCACCGTATTTCATCTCCCGTTTCCCCATTTCAGTAAACAGTAAACAGGGCTATCACTTTTTGTGTTTACTATTTGATATATTAACAAACACATTTTGAATACCCTGAGGCAAAATATCAATGTACACATAGTCATTGTTTATGCAAATACTGCATTATTATTCCTCTGAGGAACTAACATTTCTGTCTTTTTATCTTACTAAACTTCCTAATGTCAACATGTTTCCTTACTGGCTACAAGATGTTTTGGGGTAAATCTCAGGTGAGGCCCATTTCCAAATGACGTCTTCAGAGTAATTGTGATCAATAGGCTTCCTAGAAACAGAATTACATAAAAAGTATAACTGCTTGATTATTAAGTCTGAATGTAATATTCACAATTGATATCTGCAAACATATTTAAAATTGCGAGAGATGGATATGGAAAGACAAGCTATTTATATTGCCTCAACTGAAATAAATACTTTACTGTATTTCCCAAATTGTTGCATAAATCTATCCCATTACATGGCATCCAATAGCAAAAGTGAAAAATTGGAAGGGTTTTCTAAAAGCCAAGAACAGGTAGCTGAAATATCTTTGTTGTGAATAAGCTAGAGGTCAAGAATGGTGGCTTTGGTTTTCAAGGCTTAACGACTAGGGATCCTATTCACAAAGAAGTAAGTCTACATTTGGATATTTAAAACTACATCGGATGTACTTATACTACTTGTAGGTGTTCGCAAAATCTTATTCGAACCTGTATGGAAGCTTATGTTTCTTTCATTGTGTATTTCTTTAAAAAAGCATGTGAGTGTTACATGATTTACATGACTTTCCAACTAGAATACAATTGCATCTGTACAAAGTTCTCAGTGGCAGGGAACACCGCACAGGGGGAATGGACTTCCCGGTACAATTGCACATTTTTTTAATTGTGCCTCTTTCTAGGGAAAATAATATCCCTTGTGGACAAACTCCTTCCTCTACATACCTACCATATTTAGGGGTGATTTATTTCTTGACTCACTTGGAAAGGGATTTATGCCAGACCTTGGCTGGATTAAAAATGTTGGCCATTTCCAGGCAGGAGAGGGAAATTTAAGGTGTTTATGAATGCCCCAAATGTTCTTGTTTGTGGGAGTCCACAAATGTCTAATTCTAACCAAGTCTTGAAACACCCAGCAACGTCCTGGATCAAATCTCTTGACTGGTACTTCCAGGTGTGAAGATGTTCACACTCGTGGTGGAAATCTCTGCACCAGCAACAAGGCTTGTGTTTGCCAGAAAACCCTTTTTGAAATTCTGGAGAGTACAAATAAGGGAATTTCACTGTGAAACTCGCGTTTATGAATTAATTTACCTTTGTAAAATGCCCTTCCATATCATCAAGGATAATGGATGTGGAGTTAAGAATGTTAAGCCTTTATTTACTTATTTATATCTACCTTCTTCATATACTGCCAGTCAATACTGTGGATGTAATATATTTGCAGGTCAAAATTTCAGTCACAATATTGTTATGTACATTTACACTGCTTGACTCGACTCCCATGGAGAAGTAGCAAGATAGAGTATATAGGTTTTGTTTCTGCTTGTGGGAGAGGATGTAGGTCGAATTGGTCGGCTATTGCAGGTTCCCAATCTTTGCAGAATAAGGCTTTCCTGTAGGAGGCTGGACTGGCTTGTGGTGAGTACCAAGGGGTACTTGCACCTTGCACCAGGCCCAGTTATCCCTTATTAGTGTATAGGGTGTCTAGCAGCTTAGGCTGATAGATAATGGTAGCTTAGCAGAGCAGCTTAGGCTGAACTAGGAGACGTGTGAAGCTACTACAGTACCACTTAGTGTCATATGCACAATGTCATAAGAAAAACACAATACACAGTTATACTAAAAATAAAGGTACTTTATTTTTATGACAATATGCCAAAGTATCTTAGAGTGTACCCTCAGTGAGAGGATAGGAAATATACACAAGATATATATACACAATAGCAAAAATATGCAGTATAGTCTTAGAAAACAGTGCAAACAATGTATAGTTACAATAGGATGCAATGGGGAAACATAGGGATAGGGGCAACACAAACCATATACTCCAGAAGTGGAATGCGAACCACGAATGGACCCCAAACCTATGTGACCTTGTAGAGGGTCGCTGGGACTATTAGAAAATAGTGAGAGTTAGCAAAATAACCCACCCCAAGACCCTGAAAAGTGAGTGCAAAGTGCACCAAAGTTCCCCTAAGGACAAAATAGTCGTGTTAGAGGGAGAATGCAAGGAAAACACAAATCAGCAATGCAACAACGATGGATTCCTGTCTGAAGGTACCTGTGGAACAAGGGGACCAAGTCCAAAAGTCACAAGCAGCTCGGAGATGGGCAGATGCCCAAGAAATGCCAGCGGTTGGTGCAAAGAAGCTCTTACTAGGCTGAAGAACTGTGAATACTGCAGGAACGACAAGGGCTAGAGACTTCCCCTTTGGAGGATGGATCCCCCACGCCTTGGAGAGTCGTGCAGAAGTGTTTTCCCGCCGGATGGACGCCAACAAGCCTTGCTACACGCAAATCGTGCGTTTGGCGTTTTTGGACGCTGCTGGGGCCCAGGAGGGACCAGAAGGTCGCAAATTGGACCTGCAGAGAGAGGGGACGTCGAGCAAGACAAAGAGCCCTCACTGAAGCAGGTAGCACCCGGAGAAGTGCCAGAAACAGGCACTACGAGGATGCGTGAAACGGTGCTTGCCGAAGTTGCACAAAGGAGTCCCACGTCGCCGGAGACCAACTTAGAAAGTCGTGCAATGCAGGTTAGAGTGCCGTGGACCCAGGCTTGGCTGTGCACACAGGATTTCCGCCGGAAGTGCACAGGGGCCGGAGAAGCTTGCAAAGTCGCGGTTCCCAGCAATGCAGCCCAGCGAGGTGAGGCAAGGACTTACCTCCACCAAACTCGGGCTGAAGAGTCACTGGACTGTGGGAGTCACTTGGACGGTGTCGCTGGATTCGAGGGACCTCGCTCGTCGTGCTGAGAGGAGACCCAAGGGACCGGAGATGCAGCTTTTTGGTGCCTGCGGTTGCAGGGGGAAGATTCCGTCGACCCACGGGAGATTTCTTCGGAGCTTCTGGTGCAGAGAGGAGGCAGACTACCCCCACAGCATGCACAAGCAGGAAAACAGTCGAGAAGGCGGCAGGATCAGCGTTACAGAGTTGCAGTAGTCGTCTTTGCTACTATGTTGCAGGTTTGCAGGCTTCCAGCGCGGTCAGCGGTCGATTCCTTATCAGAAGGTGAAGAGGGAGATGCAGAGGAACTCGGCTGAGCTTATGCATTCGTTATCTAAAGTTTCCCCAGAGACAGAGACCCTAAATAGCCAGAAAAGAGGGTTTGGCTACCTAGGAGAGAGGAAAGGCTACTAACACCTGAAGGAGCCTATCACAAGGAGTCTCTGACGTCACCTGGTGGCACTGGCCACTCAGAGCAGTCCAGTGTGCCAGCAGCACCTCTGTTTCCAAGATGGCAGAGGTCTGGAGCACACTGGAGGAGCTCTGGACACCTCCCAGGGGAGGTGCAGGTCGGGGGAGTGGTCACTCCCCTTTCCTTTGTCCAGTTTCGCGCCAGAGCAGGGGCTAAGGGGTCCCTGAACCGGTGTAGACTGGCTTATGCAGAATTGGGCACACCTGTGCCCAACAAAGCATTTCCAGAGGCTGGGGGAGGCTACTCCTCCCCTGCCTTCACACCATTTTCCAAAGGGAGAGGGTGTCACACCCTCTCTCAGAGGAAGTTCTTTGTTCTGCCATCCTGGGCCAGGCCTGGCTGGACCCCAGGAGGGCAGCTGCCTGTCTGAGGGGTTGGCAGCAGCAGCAGCTGCAGAGAAACCCCAGGAAGGGCAGTCTGGCAGTACCAGGGTCTGTGCTACAGACCACTGGGATCATGGAATTGTACCAACAATGCCAGGATGGCATAGAGGGGGCAATTCCATGATCATAGACATGTTACATGGCCATATTCGGAGTTACCATGGTGAAGCTACATATAGGTAGTGACCTATATGTAGTGCACGCGTGTAATGGTGTCCCCGCACTCACAAAGTTCAGTGAATTGGCTCTGAACAATGTGGGGGCACCTTGGCTAGTGCCAGGGTGCCCTCACACTAAGTAACTTTGCACCTAACCTTTACCAGGTAAAGGTTAGACATATAGGTGACTTATAAGTTACTTAAGTGCAGTGTAAAATGGCTGTGAAATAACGTGGACGTTATTTCACTCAGGCTGCAGTGGCAGGCCTGTGTAAGAATTGTCAGAGCTCCCTATGGGTGGCAAAAGAAATGCTGCAGCCCATAGGGATCTCCTGGAACCCCAATACCCTGGGTACCTCAGTACCATATACTAGGGAATTATAAGGGTGTTCCAGTAAGCCAATGTAAATTGGTAAAAATGGTCACTAGCCTGTCAGTGACAATTTGGAAAGAAATGAGAGAGCATAACCACTGAGGTTCTGGTTAGCAGAGCCTCAGTGAGACAGTTAGGCACCACACAGGGAACATACACATGCACACCTATGAGCACTGGGGCCCTGTGTGACAGGGTCCCAGTGACACATACATATAGGCCACAAACCTATGAGCACTGGGGTCCTGACCAGCAGGATCCCAGTGACACATAACAACCATACTGAAAACATGGTGTTTTCACTATGAGCACTGAGGCCTGGCTATCAGGATCCCAGTGAGACAGTGAAAACAGTGACAAACACCCTGACATACACTCACAAACAGGCCAAAAGTGGGGGTAACAAGGCTAGAAAGAGGCTACCTTCTCACACAACCCCCCCCCAAACGAAGGACAATAAGGCTAACCTTGGCCAGTTGAGACTTTATTGTCTAAGTGGTGATAAGTAGAGAGTAGCTCTGCAATAGACTGGTTACTCCCTTTATCATCCACTATATGGTTACTTCCCTGTGGGGATGTAAACCACCCTGTTTGAAGTTTTTTAGCTAACCAACAATGTGAAGATGTATTTTCAGAGTTTCTATCAGTAAGTTTTAGTTTAGAGCAGTGGGAATTATCCACTGAACCTATTTGTAATGATGGAAATGCCAGACAGGGATGCTGTCTCAGTAAAGCCATAGCTAGGCAAAAACTTTGTCCATTTGGCTGGAAGAGGGAACAGGGATGCTGTTTCTCTTGAGTTGGAGCAGGGCAGGGATGCTGTCCTATGAGCTCCACACTAGGGCAGGGATGCTGTCCTAAGTGTTGTGAGGTAGTGCAGGGTTTCTGCACTAAAGTTTCTCTGGGAGGGTTGGAGGGATGCTCCATGTTAACTAAAATGGTGCTGTTTTTCTCACCAATGTTAGTTATCCCACAGAGAGGTACTTCCACCTCAGGGAGTCCAGCTTTGCCAGCTGATGATTCCCTTGGAACAGGTGCCACCCCAGGAGAGGTTTCTCCCACCACAGGAATAGTATCCTGAATGGTAGGGTGGTTAGGGGATACTGTGATCCCCTTTTTACCTATTGATGGAGAGGGATCCTGAGTTTTCAGGCCTTCTCTCCTTTGCTTTTTCATTTCACTTGAAATGAGAGGGAACAATTCCTCAGGGATGCCCAGCATGGCTGCATGGGCATAAAACTCTACATCAGCCCAACCTGAGGCCTCTAGGTCATTACCTAAGAGACAGTCTACAGGTAAGCTAGGTGATACCACCACCTGCTTAGGGCCAGTAACTCCACCCCAACTAAACTGAATTATAGCTAAGGGAAGAAACTTAGTGGAGTTATGGACATCAATAATCTTATACTGTTGTCCAATGATGTGTTGTTCAGGAGGCACTAGGTTTTCAGTCACCAAAGTGAAACTGGCACCTGTGTCCCTGTAGGCCAAGGCCTCAACACCATTTATTGAAACTGTCTGCCTGTACTTATCCATTGTAAGGGGACAAGCAGCCAGTGTGGCAAGGCCAATGCCACTAGGTGTGACAGAAACTGTCTTGGGACTGATGACATCAGTTTCCACTATGGACCCATAAGTGAACCCAACTACACCCTTTGCTTGACTGTTGCCAGCAGTCCCACCACTAGTACCACTACTGCTAGGGGCACTAGAGCTTGATGTATTAGTGGTGGTAGGCTCAGGGGGTTTACCTGGACAGGACTTATCCCCTGGCCTATGGCCTCTGTTTTTACACACAAAGCACCAAGGCTTTTTAATGTGTGCAGGTTGGGAAGAAGAGGAAGAATTTGTTTTATCCCCACCCTCTGAAGAGTGTTTAAGATTTGAAGTGGGATCTTTGGTTTTACCCTTATCCCCATGCTTATCTTGAGATTTTTCACCATCTTTCTTCTTATTGCCATCTTTGTCACCCCCTGTATGAACTTTTCTGTTCACCCTTGTTCTGACCCATTTGTCTGCCTTCTTTCCCAATTCTTGGGGAGAGGTCAGATCAGAGTCTACCAGGTACTGGTGCAACAAATCAGACACACAATTATTAAGTATATGCTCTCTCAGGATTGTGTTATACAGGCTTTCATAATCAGTAACTTTACTGCCATGTAACCACCCCTCCAAGGCCTTCACTGAATGGTCAATGAAATCAACCCAGTCTTGTGAAGACTCCTTTTTGGTCTCTCTGAACTTTATCCTGTACTGTTCAGTGGTTAAGCCATAACCATCCAGGAGTGCATTCTTAAGAACTGTAAAATTATTGGCATCATTTTCTTTCACAGTAAGGAGCCTATCCCTACCTTTTCCACTAAATGATAGCCATAGGATAGCAGCCCACTGCCTTTGAGGGACATCCTGTACAACACAGGCCCTCTCAAGTGCAGCAAACCACTTGTTAATGTCATCCCCCTCCTTATAAGGGGGAACTATCTTGTGCAGATTCCTGGAATCATGCTCTTTTGCAGGATGACTATGGGGAATACTGCTGCTGCCACCATGGGTATCTAAACCCAACTTATGTCTTTCCCTCTCTATTTCTAAAGACTGTCTATCCAAATCCAGCTGTTGCTTCTTGAGCTTCAGTCTGGTTTGTTCCACTCTCAATCTATTGAGCTCCCTTTCTAACAATCTGTCATCAGGGTGGGTGGGAGGGACATTTCTAGATACAGAGGTATGATGGGAATGAACAGAAGGAGACCTGTTCCTTACAGAGGGCACCCTAACAGCTTGGCTACCAGCATAATGTGAGAGCACACCATCAGTATGGTGTGATTCAACCTCTGTACCAACTATGCTAGACTGTCTAGTAATGGGCAGGCTGAGAAGTTTCGTTCCTGAACCTTTTCCTGGGGGAGTCCCTGGATCAGATTGAGAACCATTAGCTACTTTTTCTACAGATTGGGCACTTATGGCCTTATCCTGTACTCTAAGCATATTAATTAACAGTTCTAAGGAAGGATTCTTCCCTACACTCAAACCTCTCTCTATGCAGAGACTCCTTGCTCCTTTCCAGCTAAGGTGATCATATGCAAGTTTGGACAGTTCAACATTTTTTCCTGTGCCAGACATTTTTTTGAGAGAGTTAAAGTGATAGAAAAAGAGAAAAAAGTTTTCAGAACTTTTTGGAAAGACAGAAAAAACTTTTTAAACTTTTAAGAACTTTTTGAAAGTTTAGGAGTACTTTTCAGCACTTAGAAAAGAGTGAAAAGAGGAAATGCAAAACTTTTTGGCTATGTGTATATACACTGACCTTGTTTTGTATATTTTTCTCTTATGAAAAGTACAATGACAAGAGTGGTAAGTAGTCTCAAGCACTTATCCCACCGCTGCACAACCAATGTAGGAGGCTGGACTGGCTTGTGGTGAGTACCAAGGGGTACTTGCACCTTGCACCAGGCCCAGTTATCCCTTATTAGTGTATAGGGTGTCTAGCAGCTTAGGCTGATAGATAATGGTAGCTTAGCAGAGCAGCTTAGGCTGAACTAGGAGACGTGTGAAGCTACTACAGTACCACTTAGTGTCATATGCACAATATCATAAGAAAAACACAATACACAGTTATACTAAAAATAAAGGTACTTTATTTTTATGACAATATGCCAAAGTATCTTAGAGTGTACCCTCAGTGAGAGGATAGGAAATATACACAAGATATATATACACAATAGCAAAAATATGCAGTATAGTCTTAGAAAACAGTGCAAACAATGTATAGTTACAATAGGATGCAATGGGGAAACATAGGGATAGGGGCAACACAAACCATATACTCCAGAAGTGGAATGCGAACCACGAATGGACCCCAAACCTATGTGACCTTGTAGAGGGTCGCTGGGACTATTAGAAAATAGTGAGAGTTAGCAAAATAACCCACCCCAAGACCCTGAAAAGTGAGTGCAAAGTGCACCAAAGTTCCCCTAAGGACAAAATAGTCGTGTTAGAGGGAGAATGCAAGGAAAACACAAATCAGCAATGCAACAACGATGGATTCCTGTCTGAAGGTACCTGTGGAACAAGGGGACCAAGTCCAAAAGTCACAAGCAGCTCGGAGATGGGCAGATGCCCAAGAAATGCCAGCGGTTGGTGCAAAGAAGCTCTTACTAGGCTGAAGAACTGTGAATACTGCAGGAACGACAAGGGCTAGAGACTTCCCCTTTGGAGGATGGATCCCCCACGCCTTGGAGAGTCGTGCAGAAGTGTTTTCCCGCCGGATGGACGCCAACAAGCCTTGCTACACGCAAATCGTGCGTTTGGCGTTTTTGGACGCTGCTGGGGCCCAGGAGGGACCAGAAGGTCGCAAATTGGACCTGCAGAGAGAGGGGACGTCGAGCAAGACAAAGAGCCCTCACTGAAGCAGGTAGCACCCGGAGAAGTGCCAGAAACAGGCACTACGAGGATGCGTGAAACGGTGCTCGCCGAAGTTGCACAAAGGAGTCCCACGTCGCCGGAGACCAACTTAGAAAGTCGTGCAATGCAGGTTAGAGTGCCGTGGACCCAGGCTTGGCTGTGCACACAGGATTTCCGCCAGAAGTGCACAGGGGCCGGAGAAGCTTGCAAAGTCGCGGTTCCCAGCAATGCAGCCCAGCGAGGTGAGGCAAGGACTTACCTCCACCAAACTCGGGCTGAAGAGTCACTGGACTGTGGGAGTCACTTGGACGGTGTCGCTGGATTCGAGGGACCTCGCTCGTCGTGCTGAGAGGAGACCCAAGGGACCGGAGATGCAGCTTTTTGGTGCCTGCGGTTGCAGGGGGAAGATTCCGTCGACCCACGGGAGATTTCTTCGGAGCTTCTGGTGCAGAGAGGAGGCAGACTACCCCCACAGCATGCACAAGCAGGAAAACAGTCGAGAAGGCGGCAGGATCAGCGTTACAGAGTTGCAGTAGTCGTCTTTGCTACTATGTTGCAGGTTTGCAGGCTTCCAGCGCGGTCAGCGGTCGATTCCTTATCAGAAGGTGAAGAGGGAGATGCAGAGGAACTCGGCTGAGCTCATGCATTCGTTATCTAAAGTTTCCCCAGAGACAGAGACCCTAAATAGCCAGAAAAGAGGGTTTGGCTACCTAGGAGAGAGGAAAGGCTACTAACACCTGAAGGAGCCTATCACAAGGAGTCTCTGACGTCACCTGGTGGCACTGGCCACTCAGAGCAGTCCAGTGTGCCAGCAGCACCTCTGTTTCCAAGATGGCAGAGGTCTGGAGCACACTGGAGGAGCTCTGGACACCTCCCAGGGGAGGTGCAGGTCGGGGGAGTGGTCACTCCCCTTTCCTTTGTCCAGTTTCGCGCCAGAGCAGGGGCTAAGGGGTCCCTGAACCGGTGTAGACTGGCTTATGCAGAATTGGGCACACCTGTGCCCAACAAAGCATTTCCAGAGGCTGGGGGAGGCTACTCCTCCCCTGCCTTCACACCATTTTCCAAAGGGAGAGGGTGTCACACCCTCTCTCAGAGGAAGTTCTTTGTTCTGCCATCCTGGGCCAGGCCTGGCTGGACCCCAGGAGGGCAGCTGCCTGTCTGAGGGGTTGGCAGCAGCAGCAGCTGCAGAGAAACCCCAGGAAGGGCAGTCTGGCAGTACCAGGGTCTGTGCTACAGACCACTGGGATCATGGAATTGTACCAACAATGCCAGGATGGCATAGAGGGGGCAATTCCATGATCATAGACATGTTACATGGCCATATTCGGAGTTACCATGGTGAAGCTACATATAGGTAGTGACCTATATGTAGTGCACGCGTGTAATGGTGTCCCCGCACTCACAAAGTTCAGTGAATTGGCTCTGAACAATGTGGGGGCACCTTGGCTAGTGCCAGGGTGCCCTCACACTAAGTAACTTTGCACCTAACCTTTACCAGGTAAAGGTTAGACATATAGGTGACTTATAAGTTACTTAAGTGCAGTGTAAAATGGCTGTGAAATAACGTGGACGTTATTTCACTCAGGCTGCAGTGGCAGGCCTGTGTAAGAATTGTCAGAGCTCCCTATGGGTGGCAAAAGAAATGCTGCAGCCCATAGGGATCTCCTGGAACCCCAATACCCTGGGTACCTCAGTACCATATACTAGGGAATTATAAGGGTGTTCCAGTAAGCCAATGTAAATTGGTAAAAATGGTCACTAGCCTGTCAGTGACAATTTGGAAAGAAATGAGAGAGCATAACCACTGAGGTTCTGGTTAGCAGAGCCTCAGTGAGACAGTTAGGCACCACACAGGGAACATACACATGCACACCTATGAGCACTGGGGCCCTGTGTGACAGGGTCCCAGTGACACATACATATAGGCCACAAACCTATGAGCACTGGGGTCCTGACCAGCAGGATCCCAGTGACACATAACAACCATACTGAAAACATGGTGTTTTCACTATGAGCACTGAGGCCTGGCTATCAGGATCCCAGTGAGACAGTGAAAACAGTGACAAACACCCTGACATACACTCACAAACAGGCCAAAAGTGGGGGTAACAAGGCTAGAAAGAGGCTACCTTCTCACATTTCCTGACCAAAGTTCTGCAACACTGAATTGAAGGTCTGACTCTGCAGGGCAGTTCCTCTAAATGCAAGTCAGTCCACCTCCCGTTTAGCAGCATCCGAAGAGTCTTTCCTGCAATGCTAGGGTACTGCAGAAAGAGCGGAAGGCAAGAATTCTGTCTTTCATCCTTGCCTTTCTCTACCTTGGTGTGCAGAGCTCCATGAAGTCAAAGGTGAATGCTTAAAATGCTTCAGGGATCAGCTTTTGTCGAATCCTATAGAAGATCACACAAAAGCAACTGCTTGGCCAACTTTGAAGATGTCTTCAAACCTTTGGGCAAGCAATCCTAGCAAAGTGAAATGCATTTTCAGATATGCCACAGCCCCAATATAATAAGAGGGAGGGAAGCTGACCACCTCAGCTTATATGTTGCTTCTATGCGGCTCTCCTGTGTGGTAACACAAAACATAGAATGTTGGGGTTGGTACGGTGGCCCATCTTCTCTCTATAAGATGTGCAGACTTGGCCTCAACTTATGCCTATTTCAATCTTCAGGTGTTGCTTTTTTCAGATGATGTGTTACTGTCCTAAATTGGCATGGGCCAGATCCAGTGAGCAAATAAAATAACTTTTCTCTTCCACTTAGTGCATGTATTTCTAAAACTTTATAAATGAAGAGGGAAAGGAAATTGAAGTTGAATCACACCATAGCATAGCAGAAGGCAACTCTATTCCTCTGGTTAACATTATAGCCTCAGGGGAATTCTAGAACATTATAACCTAAAGACATCCATAAGGTACGTAGTGTTGGGGGCCCACTCCTTCTGTACCGAAATACTCCCATTCACACAACATAAAGTCAGAGGGAATACACAGGGGACCAGTGAGGTATATATATTTTTTAAGGTATTTCTACAGCGCAGACCAAGAAATAAGGACAATGTTCACTTCATTTAAAAGTGTAACATTACATATACACGAGAGCTATAAGAGCAAGGAAAGGATGGAAGTGAAACGGGGTAAACATTAGGGTACGTTCTCAACAAGTGTGGCTTTAGGTCTTTTCAGAAGTCTAGCAAGTTGCTGTTACAGACAATGGGTCAAGAGCTTCGGTGTTTAACAACAGATGTACTCGGTCAGTGTAATGTCTTACTAGTCTCACTACATTTCCACAAACATTGTGAAGATGTATATCTTTAGGGGTTGTAATTGACTATTTTAATTCCAGACTCCAAAATATGGGGAAGTGCAAATACTTGTGGGGTCAGGTTTACACTATGTACATGAACCTGTGGATTACATATAAACTCCTGAACGTTACTCATGCAAAACTGTATGATACACATCCGAACTGGTGTGCTGGGACTGCAATAAGTGCATTATGAGTGCAAACCAATATATTATGCACAAACCTATAATCTACACCAGTTTAGAGTATGGTGCACAACAGGCCGGTACGCCTGCAAACTTGTGTCTTATGCATAGGAACCAGTACCATATGAGCTCAAAACAATACATTATGCCTACAATCTGGTACACTACACATACAAATCATTCTGGCCAAATAAACACTTTAATATAGTTTACATACATGAAGGCACTAAGATCTAGGGTTGCGTTGTGATAAAGAACGTGGATTTGGAACGTAAAATGTGTTACAAAAATCACTTGCCTTTAACAAAGTGGTTTCACACACAAACCAATGTGCTTAATATAGTTAACCTAACCATTAGGCGAGCAAGTATTGTTGTGCATGCACACCAATATCACTTGTGTGCACTATGCCCAAAGGCACATCCAGTAAGGTTTATAAATAAATGCATGCACTTGCTATGTGAACCACTAGGACTGATATAACTCTTATGTGTCATGTATTTTATTTTTGAAATATTCGCCTCTCAGGGGGACCTATAGATGTTTTTGATGTGCTTCCACTGCCGTGGTTTGCCTTGGTGGAAATAAACACACATCCATCTGACCTGTTTTGGAAACTGCGTGATGGCAGATTGTGACGGGTCATTGTTAAGAGATTTCTTGGTCGTTTTTGCTACCAGTGTAAAACCGTCCATCAGCCTTTTGTGGTGCATTCAAACTGCACAAAAGACGCCAATCGCAAAGGAGCCACAATGTCTCCTCGAGCCAGCCTGTCCAGTGAACACAACAGTGACATATTGCCAAGAAGCCATATGCCAAGGCAAATGCTCGCAGCTCCCCGCATACAAATAACAAATAAAAAAAACACTCTGGAGCAAAAGACACCAGCTGCATCTCACCTTCCTGCTCGCCTTTGCCGTGCGTGACATTTTAAAAATACCAGTACAGAAACGAGGATTTCCAGACGCACACTCGATATATCTTTGATGTGTGCGACACATATGCGTGTAAAGACAAATAAGAATGCTAAACATAACACTATTCGGTGCTTAATTGTTAAAAGAATTACTACATAAGGAACAAAGTTTTGGCAAGAACGGCCTAAACTTGATCTCACCTCAGGACTTATTCATCTACTCCCTTCCCTATGATCTCACTCTTGCAGCTTCTTTTTCATTCCTTCTTTCTCCTTTTGTCGCGTTTTCCCTTCCTTTGCTATCTCCTTTTTTTACCACTTTTGTGTTTTTTACTCTTTTGCTTTAGGTCAAAGTCACATGATGAGAAAACGTGTCTCGCAGAAAACACCAGTTCAAATTAATCACTGCTATTGTTTGCTTTCAGAAAGAAATGCTGATCGAGACTGTCCTTGAAATCAATTACAATGTATTCACATAAATTCACAGGTTTTTTTCAAACTATGAGCCATTAGCAATATCTTAAAGTAAAGGCTCCGGAGCAGCCAAGAAAAATTACACAAATTTGAGTGTTTTCTTATAAGTTGATTTTTGCTATGAATGAAAATCAGTATAAGATAAGCAAGGTAAACATGCAAATTGTGAGATTCACCGCACCGCGCTGCTTTGGAAAGGTCTCTAATTATGTTTATGTTCATTAAATGAGATAGCATTCATTCTACGCCAGAGAGATTTATTTCAAAACCAAAGTTCCTGGCCTCATACCAGGTAAACCATCCCCCTTGGTGCCAAATGAGTCTATTAAGCTAGAACATAAAGACGAGCCTAGTGCAAAACTGTTTCATTTGCCAAAGAGGAGCTGGTACTCGGAACAAGATTTACTTGGCTAGCAGGCTGGTGGTTTGAGAATTTGGAACTATGCCTTCTTTCCACTGACACCAAGTGTCAGCATGATTAGATTAAGGCGTCAAAGGAATTTTGCAAAGATTTTCGGACTAATGAAATGTCACTTCCAATTTGTCCAAAAACACTAGTTGGATTAAGGTTAATGTTCACAGTCTTTAACCTAAATATTAATGGTGTGTGAAATTTGAATATTTTGTTTTTGCATAATCACGTAAATTCTGTAAGAAGTAAGTGAAACTTTAAAACAGACATTTAGCATTACATTTTACCACAAAATGAATCCGCGCCACCATTTTGGGAAAAAGAACCAATTTTTCGCAAAAATCAATAACGCAAAAAACACAAGTGCCACAATCAACAGGTGGTCTCCTTCTGGTCATTTGTAATGCTCCTGTGCTAAAATTTTGCCGCAAACATGCCATGTGGCCTTATTTTAGGAATTTCTTATAAATGTAACTCAACATTTCTGAAAACTTACACAATTCTGCCAAGTAAAGAAGTGAAAAGGGCTCAATAGAAAATTAGGAATCATACAACTAATCATTAACATGAGAATGATTCACGAGACCCAAAATATGTTGTTGCTTGAACATTTAAAAGTATGCTCTGAACTCTGTCTAATCCGTGCTGCATAATTTGCGAAACTTGCGTGACTGGCACAATTTGTTTTTAAAATGTTTTGACGGCTTTCTTTAAAATATTGAAGCCAGTATTACTTACAGTCTTACCCACCAACTAAACTGCTTTGGAATGCACTGACATGTATTTAAAGAGTAACTTTTTGCTTTAGTATTGAAGCATTAACAGTAAATGAATGATGTGAAACAAGTGGGCGTTACACTTATGCCTGTAAAATTGTTACTACTGAAGATTCGAACCACGTGATAAACGAAGCATATGTGTCCGACCCTCAACATCCAACAAGATGACACATTGCAAACTGTTGCTACATCTCAGTAAGTTAATACTTTGTTAACAATTGTATCAATCAACTTAATTATAAAAGGTGTCCCACGGAAAGATCAGGAGGCAAAACATCAGTAGCAGGATAGACCTGAGAGCAGAACCAAGAGCAGAGCTGAGACCAGAGGCGACCACTGTGACTGAGCACTAATTCTTGCCACTGCTGCTGTTGGAGCTGAGAGGATAGGTAATTAGTGAGCATTATCTGAATGATATAGAGGTTATGAATTTAGCGAGACTATACTGAGATTATTAGTTTGGGGGAGTAGGATCAAGCTTAGAAAGGCTTGTGGTGATTGTCTAGTTGTCGAGCTGTCAGATACAAAGGAGTTATTCATTCCACTGCAGAGATTGTATTAGGTTTTGAGAGAGTTGATAAATTGTTTCAGAACAGTATGATACCTATAAGTACATGAGACAGATAACTGTGAGAATCTTGGCTAATGTATCAGATTGAATGTTCCTTTCTGACTTTCCCAGACTAAGAGACAGAAGCAATCAAACGTACTATGATTGTGGGATGAAGACAAATAGGGAAGGGACAGATTCAGGACACTCTTCATGTGTGTTTCTGTAACTTGAGATTTTGATCAATAAAAACTGTAATAATTCTTTAAATAAATAATTTGAAAACTATTAAGAATTCTCCTTACTGACTCTAAAATAACTCAATTGTCAATTAAGTGATTTTTAATGCAGCTTAAGAATTTCTACACCCACTCTCAGACAGAGATCCATATTGTGGGTCCAGTCAGAGTAAGCAAGGGGGCATTACACCCAGCACTAATGTCTGGTAGCAGAGGGAAGGTTGAGTGCTAGGAAGAAAAATTTATCTGAAAAAGATAAAAAAATGTTAAAAGACAGATGACATGTACAATAGAGTAATGCTAGAAGCCTGGTTTCAGTAAGCAAATGAGGACCCAGTCAATGGTGGCATAAGTGGCAGTTGCTGAACCAGAGAAGGCTTTCAACAGATGTGAATATCAAAAGGGCCGTTACGTCGATGAGTATAGAAGTCTTTTAATGATTGTTTTGTTTAATTAAAAAAGAGGTTATCGGACTAAGAAGTAGTCTAAGATACCAGGATAGATAATAGAATTATTCTATCTGCTAAGGTGAAATGTAAACCATGAAACATTGTTGATTACACAAAGTTAGAGAACTAATGTCTTTTGTGTGAATGCACTAACAGGAATTGGTGATTGAGGAACCTAAAGCGAAAAGGTGACTCATCACTAACTGGGTTATTTCCTGCAGTTCGAGAGCTCATTCAAATGAATTGTAGATTAACTTGGTAAGCTCCCTTTAAAAAGAGTCTTACTCCGATAGTTTGAGAGACTGTCCTCTGATTTCTTTAGAAAGAAAAAATAGACAAAGATTTAGTAAACTTTGTACATTTTAGTGGTTTTCTGGTGAGAATGAAGAAAATTGTAAAGGAGGGGTAGATGCTGCACACAGTGAGTTGTAACATAGTAGAATGCTGAGCTGTTTTTGGTCGGTTGATGAAGGCCACACTGGGATTGGTGGAAGTTCAATGTAGAAAATGCTCTGTTACTGATCATTGTAACTAACTTAAGTTTTGACAATAATGAAGATTTTAAAAGCAATAAAAAGATTAGTAAGAGGCGATTTGGTGATTCCCATTATAGAGCAAGAAGAAAATCCCCCAGAAGGAACACCAGGTCACCATATGCTGGTACAGAGGGGTTTACATACATGTCTCTGGCTCCGAGTATGGAGTAGAATTACAGAAAAGGAAAGTGAATTGAGCTTCCCAAGATGAGAAATTTTTAATTTAGCAATAATAAGGCATTTGAGAGAGATGCTGTGTGATTTAAACCCACCTTCTAGACACACTCCGTTTGAAGCATTATGCGGATGGGAAAGAATGACTTTAAAACATGAAAGGGAAAGATATACTAGACAAACAAGAAGAGCAGTAAATATTCATGAGGCTGCACTTTGGGACCAGAAAGCACAGATTTGGAGAAAGACTATAGCTGACGGGGCGAGATTTTACCCTATGCATATAAAGGAAAAATAGGAAAAACTGAGGAATGAAGAAAGACCACCTAGAAAAGAGTATAAAGGAGAAAGTAAAACACAGGTGGAACATAAGATAGATACCGACAGTGATTCAGGGAACAATATATTGTAGGAAATGTTACCAATGAGTCCTTTACCGTATGTTGAATCCTTTTTAGGAAGTGATGGAAATAGTTTGACAAATGCAACTGCTCCTGTAGATCCTGCAGTTGCACAGCTTACTAGCCAAATGCAAATACTGACACTTGCAAAAGCACCTTCCATACTGGGACAGCAGACACTGTCACAAGTATTAATACCACAACCAATTGTTCCACAGTCTGTTGTCATGCAGCCTTTGACACAGCAAGCTATTTTTAATACTCCTGCCCAAATTAGACCTTCCCATTTGATGTCTCCATCAAAGGTGTCAATTGGACTGGTTATCGATACTCAGACTACTGGACTATTGTCACAGCAAACAGGACCTAACCTACTCAGGTCACACCGACTGAAGAGAAGTAACAGACCTCAGGGGATAATCTATAGAGCAGATTTATCTCGACCTCACAGAATTCACACCAACACAAAATGTTATGACATGAGGGGAGAGAACTCGATTTGTCTTTACAACACAACCTAAACAGACAGAGGCAGTAATGAGAGAAGGAGGGGTTCCAGAATTAATAATGGAAGTTATTAGAAAATACAGGAAGACAGAAGAAGCAGAGAAACCAGGCACTAGCATCAGTTTAGTTAGTGCTGAGTCAAACCCAGAAACCCAAAAAGAGGGACAAATGAACATTCCACAATTAAAAGTAGAATTCGAAGAAATCTTGAGAGGTTGTTTGAACATCGAGCATATTGAAGAATATCAAGATAAAGAATTGGTCTATTTGTGTAAAGAAATTACCATAAGAGCAGTACAACTACATGACAAGTTGCCAGAAGTAGAAAATAAATACGATATAGACATCTTAAGAAGTGAGCCCCTTCAGAGGAGCTTTAGGGTGCAGCTAGATAACAATTCTATTGAAAACAAGCATACACCAGGGTTGCAAATATATCTTACTCTATTGGTGAAATGTGTACGCAAATGAAGTGAGATGGAAAAATACAAAATTAAGTGGGAACAAAAACAGGAAAAGAAACTAAAACAAGTGGAGGAAACTGAGAAGAAGAATACAATTAAAGAGCAGTCAGAAAAGTAGGAAGCAACTACAGCATATCACTTAGGAGAAACACCAAGTGAGACATGTGTTCATGTGCTATGGAGCAGAGGTGATTTTTTGTAATTTACTAACAATTTCCTGAAATTGAGAGACAGTCCAATGCAATGGTATACTCAGGTTAAAAAGTATGTGAAATTGTCAAAGGTTTTGTGGGTTGTTTTTTTGATGTAGTGGTTTCAAGGGATTTGTGGGCTGAATGCACAGTAGCAGTTCAATGGCTAACCTTAGAGCCTCACAGGGACGTTGGTACAAATGTACCCTCTCCTGTAGTAATGACAAAATACAATTAAGTGATTGAGTTTTTGAAGTGGAGGATTCCTCCCAAGGATCAGAATCATTTAAAATTAAACAGAATGCAGCAAGAGGTTAAGGAAACTGTGCATGAGTTTTATGAATGCTTAATGAAAGCTTTTCAGCAGCATACAGGACAGACACATTTAGATCCAGGAGATAGGTGTTTCTTTATTATGACGTTCCTAATTGGATTGTGACCTGAAATTTGTCAGCATATGCAGCAGAATGTAATTTTTTGGCAAAGGGCCTCGTTATGAGTCTGTCAGTCCTAGGACTGCTAGACTTGCGGTAAAGTTTGGACCACCACTGCTGTGGCGGTCCGACCACCAGGGGACCGATGTCTCTGCCGAGATCGGTGATCCCAATGGGCTGACAGCAGGTGCAGGTTGCAATCAGCCAGGGCGGCGCTGCATGATTACAACCTGGTTCTCTGCCAGTCTTTTCATGGTGGTTTCACCACCATGAAAAGGCTGGTGCAGAATAGGTGGAGGTGGCCACAGGTGGCCATGCCTGTGGCATGGATAGTGCAGGGGTCCCCCTGCCAGCACACTCATAATGTGTAGTCTCTGCTGTGCAGAGAGTCCGCATTACAAGGGTGCTGGTGCCCCTTGCGGGAGGCAGCATTGCCGCCGACTCGATTACGAGGCGGCAACAATGTTGCTGCCACTTTCCCGCTGGGCTGGGCCTGACCAGCAGAAACTTTGGTTTCTGCCCATCAGCCCATCCGGAAAGTCATAATGGGGCCAGCAGGGAGGTCTCCTCTACAGTGGAGGCCAACCTGCAGGAAGTTTGTCAGACAGGTGTTCTCATCTGCCAAACTTGTAATCAGGGCCAGAATCTTTGGATGAGATTTTGAAATATGCACATTATTGTAGCGATGAACAGGAAAAGAAGCAGTGAAAGATTGAAGAAAAATTCATGCTAGCCCAAACTAAATTAGCACAGAGAGTGCTTCAGAATCCTACAGGCATTGACAATATGACAGCTATTTAAGGAATTAGAGGAGTGATGGAGACAGGAATTCAGAGATTTTCAGGAAGAGAAAAGTGGGGCCCTATGGATTCAGGAACAGGTGTTGATATTGTGATGCTAAAGAAAACAACTGCCTGTTACATATGCAATAAAGTGGGACATTGGATGCGGGAATGTAGATTTAATCCTGATAAGAATCATGGTAATCAAATGCAAGAGATGAATCAGTCCAACAATTGAATGTCCCTTTAAGGCAAATTCAAGCTCCTATGCAGAATCAAAATCAATTAATGCCCATGCCACAACCCCCTGTGATTCAGTCTAGTGTGAATGACCCCGATTCAATGAAAATCAACTACCTCAAATGTCCCTAAATGTAACCCAGAATCCCAAAATAATATCACAATTCCCAAAGTTTGATGAAAATGAGGTACTGGATCATGGCACGTCACAATGACGCTGCCTGAGAGGGAGGCTGATTGCATGCTTGGTGCAATCTGAGAGTTAGACCAGAGTGGACCATATTTAGATGGAATTGTGAATGGTCACTCAGTAGTGTTTCTAATAGACTCTACACGTTCCACTGTGAGAACAGCTGAATTACGAGACCTCCCCTCTTGGGAAAAATAATGCAAGTGATAAGTGTTGCAAATAAACTGGTTACGAATCCAATTTCACAAGATGTCCCGGTAAGAACAGGATCTTTCAGAGACAAACATCTGTTTGTAGTATGTAATTCAATTCCTGTTAACCTGTAGGAAGAGATCTATTGTGCAAGTTACATTGCACTATTGGTTGTACTCAGATTCATGACAATGAAAATGTAGGAATCCGACCAGGTTTGAGTGGAACTGCAGAATTCTTTCCGATGTTGGTGTTAAATCATTTGCCAAAGGAGCGAATTGAAAAGATTAAGGCAGATATAGGGGACGTTACCAGTTGACACATTGGATTAATAAAAGGAGTTGAGCTAGTACAAGTAAAAGTTAAATCAAATGATATTTACCCGAGAACACCTTCTTGCCCAGTGACACCAGAAACAATATAAGGAATTGTACCTCTGACAAAGGAGATGTTGGAGAAGAGAATATTGAAAGGATTTATTTGGGAGTCCATGCAAATCAAGAATCATGGGATTTTGTAAACCAAATGGCAAATACAAAATAGTGCAGGCTTTGAAAAAAAAAAATTGAAATCGTAATACCATGTTGTCCCATGGTACCAAGTCTAGCCACCATATTTTACCAGACACCATGTATAGCTGAATGGTTCACAGTGATTGTCCTCTGTAAAGCATTCTTCTCTATACCGCTAGACAAAGATGGTCAGGTCCTATTTTCCTTCATCATCCAAGAGAAGGTAATTCTGTAGTTTTGTGTCCCACAGGTGTATACCAAGAGTCTGTCACTTTTCAAATCAGATTTTAAGAAAAATGTGCAACCTTTGAAATTGCCATGTAACTCAGTCTTAATTCAGTACATCAATGATCTACTGATCGCATCAAGTACTGTCTGAGAGACTCCATAGTATTGCTAAACCATCTAGCTGATAATGGACTCAAGGGGCCAGATGTAGATTGCTTTTTTCTGGTCAGAAATGGCCTCATTAGCTGAATCAGGCCATTTGCGACCAGAAAAAAAAGCATTTCTGGATGTAAAGATTGTAAACCCATTACTAAATTGCAAAATGCCTTTACAAGCAGCTATTAGGAAGGGGCATGCCAAGGGCATACTTTCCTAATAGCAAGTTGCGTGGCCATGTAAGATTGTTTGGTGACTGTAAATGCGCTTGCAAAACAATCACAGTTACCACCAACTTCAAATTTGTGGTAACCGTTTTGCAAACAGGAAGGCGTCCCCTTTGTGAATGCAAGCCCCAAAAATTTTCAGAGTAGGTAGTGGTCCCACGGACCCCACCTACTCTGGAAAAATGAAAAGAAAACTTTAAATTTTTTTGTTTGAAACTAATCCCATTTCCCTTTAAGGAAAATGGGCTGCATTAAAAAGCTGCTTTATTTAAAAGCAGTCACAGACATGGTGATCTGCTGTCCCTAGCAGGCCACCATCCCTGTGAGTGTGGCCATTCCCAATGGGGTTGAAAATTACGACCTACCTCATGAATATTAATGAGGTATGTCTTTGCCACCCCATTGGGAATCACTAAATGTATCTGAGACACATTTGTACATTTTATTTTGGATTAAAATGTATCTGATCATTATGAGCATGATTGTCATAATGTCACGGATTTGTGCACCAAACGCAGACCAGACATAAAGGATGAGCCTTTGATTATTACAGATATGTGCTTTTTGTGGATGGCTCAGTGAGAAAGTGCCTCTTTTGACATGGTTACCGCCCACACACATTGTTGCCTGATGTGGTTTCAAAGTTGTTAGTGTCCAGGGCCCTTGCTAACTAGCTTCCCTGGGCGAGATCTCTTTCCCAAAACTGTTGTGATGCATTGACACAATTGGCAGCACCTTTAGCTGTCAATATAAGATCCTAGTAAATGGTACTTAGTTACCCAAAGCACGGGGTAATAAGGGTGTACCCCTGACAGTAGCATCACAGATTGTGCCACCCTCAGAGACAATGTATCCAAGTGCACCCAGCACTGCCATTTCAGGCTGAGCGTCATGGTACAATCCTAAAATGCAAAACTGACATGGCACACAGCCTGTGTGACCTGTACACTACACACTACATGCAGTATAGGTAAGCCACCCCTCTGGCAGGCCTGCCAGCCCTGAGGCAGGGTGAACTATAATGCATGTGTGGGCATAGATGCATGAGCAATATTCCCCTACTATGTCCTTGCCAAACCTGGGACATAGTAAGTGAACACAGCAGTCTTTATAAATACAAGTGCTCAACAATGGTCAGTATGAGTTTCACAGCTCCATGATGACCCCTCTGAACCCTGGGTTGTTTGGTATCAAACAACTCAGAACAATGAATCCTAACTGGTACCAGTATTGGATTTCTTGCAAAATGTATCAAGGGACAACCTCAGAGGTGATCCCTGCAAAAGCTAATTAATCCTGGCATGGTTGCTGGCCGGTCACAACCAGAATGCCACCAATAGACAGGATTCTGGAACCCTGAGGGCCTTTTCTCTCTGGGTCCAGAAAACAAAGCCCTTCCAGTGCAGAGGTGTTACACCTCCTCGCCCAGGAATGTGCACTGCTCTGCAAGCTTAAAAGGTCTTGCAGCCTTGGAAACTAAACCCTCAGCCCTGCTGCAAGCAGCAAATTGCTGCCCCATTGCAAACCCCCACGTTTGGTGGGAGCAACTGTGGGATAATGCACAAAGGACAGGAGGAGTGGCCACCCCCAGCCTGCACTACTCCTAAGGTGTTGCATGTGAGGTGACCCGGGTATTTAATTTCTCTACATCTTGCATGGTAGGGAAATAATCTTTCAGGGATAGGGAAGTGACCTATGCTCAGAGGAAGTGGTCACATAATGGGTGTAGCCACACTAAGGTAGATGACTCCTTGGTCTTTGTTAGAGACTCCCCTAAACACCCACAGTATGCAGTTTTTAGTGGGCACCCCTAGACCTGCATATCAGATTCTAAGGACACAAGAAGGCCAGCAACACAGAAGACCCAAGGCTTGAGAACTGAAATGCTGCTGCACAAAGACAAAAGGCACCAAACCCTGCCTACTGCACCCAGGACTCGACAATCACCGCTGAGGAGTTGCATGGACATCAGAAAGACTCTACAAAACCCAGAGGACCTCCACCCTTCAGAGAAACACCAAATACCTCTCTCCAGAGTGAAGTCATCACTCCCTGCACCAAAAAATCAAAAGACCAGTGAAGTCCAGTTCACTGACCGGCCTCTGACCAAGGACTTAGCAATGAGACCCAATTTAATATGATGGACACAGAGGACAAATCCTGCAACTCTGCCATGTTTGGTTGCACTGTGACCTTCAGTGGTTAAACTGTGCAATATCCCAGGGTACTGGACCCCCAAAAATCAGACAACCCAAAGAAAAGTCCATTCCGGACTCTCCGAGGACCGGAAGAAATCTCCAGTCAAGGAACTTTAGGACACATAAGAACCAACCCCAGACCGGCCCTGCTGACCCAATCCACCCTCAAAGTGACTTGCCTCCTGGTTCCAATGGCACCTTTGCACACAGCCCTTGGCTCACCTATCTGCTCTGCACCTAGCCTGCCTGGGCCCTGCACCAGAGAACCAGCTGTGCTCTAAGAGTTCCCCATCCCTAGTGACCTCTACACTCCAAGGGGACAAACCAGACTCACCTTGAAGTCTGCCTGTGCATTGCTTTTCCAAGTATTCCCCCGTAGTGGTATTACACCACCCCCAAGGACTTTTCAGCAGTTACTTCCGCCGAAACCGGGAGCAGCCTGATTTTCCCTGGCTGGTCCATAGGACACCTCGAAAACCTTGACCTAAAAATGAAAGGAGACATTGGTAAACACATTGTCTATTTTTATGTGTATTTTCAAAGTTTTCTCCCATTGATTCTTATGGTGCATAACTATGCACACAAAGACTATTTATGCTGAACTTTGAAAAATCATAACATAAAAAGTACTTATCAGATTTTGATGATGTTGGTTTTAAAAAATGTATAGAAATTTGAAGTATCTTTGTAAATTAGTCTTAAGTTATTCTTTTAAGTATGTGTCCACATTTATTGATACTGTAAGTACAACAAATGCTTACCACTTTTCCTAGATTTGCCTAACTGCTCGACCAAGCTACCATAAAAATTAGAGCATTAGGTGGTTTGATTTTTATCTCTGTAAACCAAGGTGGGGTTGCTTGAACTCTGTGCACAGTGCATATCATTTCTATACACTATGTAGAGAGCCAGCCTCCTATAGGCTCCTGCTGAAGAACAATTGAGGGATGCTTATGGGCAGGGTATGCAGTCTACACTAAACTGGAAGTAGTTGAATCTTCTCGGTTACAGGGAATTACATCTGCTCAGGTTGCAGAATTGATTGCTCTTACTAGAGCCTGGAAACAAGCTGATGGAGTAAGAGTGAACATTTTCCTAGTCAATCAATAGGGGTTTGTTATTGTCCATGACTATGTGCAATTGTGGTTGCAGCAAGGTATCATGATCTCTGCTGGACTGACTATTGGAAATGGGTAATAAATGAAAGATTTATTTGAGGCTTTACAAGAACCCATTGAAATAGCCATTGTAAAATGTGTGACACATAGGAGTGACAGTAGCTATGTCACAATCAGCAACAGGTAGTCTGGCGAAGAGGCACATTACTGTGCAACTATTTCATGCCCTTACAATGGATCATACATGACTGGAAATCAGGAAGAGAGCCTTCTTGCCTTGATTCTAAAAAGTGCAAACACTTGGGATTAATTGAGACAAATGCAATAGAATGCACCAATTAAGGAGAAACAATGTTGGATCAAGACAGGATGTGGAATTGATGACAATAATGGTTGGATTTCATTGGAAGGTCAACCAATATTACCAGACTGCTTATTGATTCCAACGACACAAAGTCTACATGATCAGGCACATTTGGGTAGGAATGGCATGATTAGAACATTCAAGGAATATTTGTACAACCCATGATTTAAAACAGAAGCAGAAGAAATTTGCAACAGATGCATTGAACTTCAGCAAAAGAATTTAAGCAAAAGAACACACATTATTCTGAGCCATGTAGGCACATAAGGAGGGCCCTTCAACAGAATGCAGATGGGTTTAATTGAAATGTCACCTCACAATGGGCAGAGATACATATTTGTGATTTTCTGCAACTATTTCCCCAGTGAGTGGAGGCTTGCACAACAAGAAGAAATTATAGTTTAACAGTGGCTAAATTACTATCGAGAGAGTTAATACTGAGGTACGGTATGTCTGTCTCTCTGGAATCAGGTTGAGGTACTGACTTTAATAGTAAAATTATAAAATTATTCTGCGCAGCATTGTGGATTATTCAGAAATGTCATTGCTTTTACCATCCAGAAGCTTCCAAAATGATTGAGCAAATCAACAAGACTATTAAGATTGTAGCCAGATACTTTACCCCTAGTCCTGATGAGTTTACCAAATACACCAGATGAAAAAACTGGGTTGTCTCCCCATAAGGTGTTGATGGGGAGAGCCATGAGATTTCCTGTAGTCCCTGCAAATGTGCTTGTGAACATAAATGACTTGGTACTCGATTACTGCAAAGGTCTGGCTGATATGGTACGTTTGGGTCTCAACAGGGTGAAGCTGTAACAGAGAACCTTAGTAAAGGACAGTGCCACAATCTAAATCCCAGAGACTGGATTTACATAAAGAAGCATGTGTGAAAATCCTATTTAGAGCCTCGTTGGAAAGGCCCCTTTCAGGTAATTCTGATCACCAACACTGCAGTGAAATGTGCTGGAATTCCAAATTGGATTCATGCCTCATACACTGAAAAGGGAAGAAATCCAGAAAAAGAAATAGTGCCTAGTGCTTTGGTGTATGTGCCACTGAACATTGCACAAGAAGAAATCAGTGGTCAGAATCACCAAGAAGAAAATTGGGGTGAAGAAACTCTAACAGGTGAAGTGGTCCAATTGCTGGACATCTCACAGAGCAGAGACAACCATGATATATACAAACTGTAATTGTTGAGAATCAAGGTTCAGAAAGAAATGCAGAAGCGCCAAGGGTACTTGAGGACGCAGGAGAAGGTGTAAGTTCCAGTAGCAGTCACAATAAAGAATGAACAGTGACTGAAATCCTTCAGAGGAGTGCCAAAAAGAAACAAAGATTGAGTGTGGACAGTAACATGCCACCACTGGAAATAAACAAGAAGATAAATCAAGTGATGTTAGTGAACCATAAGGATCATCAGACACACTCAGAAGATCAAAAAGAACACAAGTACCTTGTAGAAGATATTCATCACCTGACTGGATATAGTATCTGGGACAAATACTGAACACACCAATCCCTGGCATAAGTGAATGGAGCACAGAACAGCTTGAACCTCCTTGAAAGGAAAGAAGACTGCACAGAGAAAGAGAAATTTTAACATTTTGTGAAGGATATTCAATAAATAAAGAAGAAATGAAGAAGAAATAATAATAAGAAGAAGAAACTTACCCAGAGACGAGATTAAGAAGAATAGATTTAGGGATAACAATTGAGAAGAACACTAAGTAGAGTTTGAGATCATCTAACAAAGATTTGGAAAAACAAATCTCATTGCTGTTACTAACAGATTTCTTTGATAGTAGATCTGATTGTAGAGAAAATGTGTACTGTAACTAGAACCAGAGTTAAGATATTCCTAGGGACACTACTTACACTAATAGTATTAGTAGCTATAGTAATCATCATAGTGATCTATTTCACACCAGAAACCGAGAAAACAATATATTACAAAATACGTCATCCCACAATAGACGAAGACAGACTGAAAACATCCTTTGTTGACTATCTGAAAGATGATTATGCAACAAATGTTTATTTGAGATTAGTATAAGAATACACTAGAGCTTTAGATGTCAAGGATTGTTATGTCTGCGCACACATGCCTTCTTCAGCAGATAAATAAGTTTCATATTGTCACATATCACTCACGTATGCTATGCCTTGCAGTATATTGCTTAGTTTAGCATATAGATTGCAACATTACAACAACAAAAAAATTGAATTATGAAATGGTGCTTTCAAAGGTACCTTTGATGAAAGATATGAATCAACACCCAAAAGCAAAAGAAATGGAGGCAGCTTTTCACTATATCAGACTTTATTTTCCTATAAATTCCGTTAAGGCATATGAGAGAAATTTAACATGTAAAATGAATGACAAGAGAAAGTTTTTATGCAAATGTTAGAAAAAAGGAATGAAAGACTTTCAAAGGCTGAGAACAACAAAATAAATGTACAATAGAATGTGTGGAAAGGAGAAAAAGATGAATACAAGAAAAAGATGGCTGCACTTAAATTGAGACTAGATGCAAAGTTGATTGGAAAGATATATGAGTATAAGCAATGGATACAAGGGAAGAAAATATTTGTGGAATATAGTAGGTCTGAACACAGTTTTGAATTATCATGAGGAGAATGGCAAACCTTGCAAGAAGATAATCCAACTATACCAGGAGTATATTTTATTTGTGAAAGGAATGCTTAGATGAAATTGCCTGCATTTTGGGAGATAATATGTTATTTAGGACTAATCTTTCCCTAAATGTACCATGTGGATTCTTTAGTTGCACTAGCAATTACACCATTAAGAGATATGCAAGAAGTGTGAATGAAGAGACATAAATGGCTAGAGATGTATTTTGAGCCATTATTACAGAAGTGGGTGTGGTAAAGAATTATGAGAAGATAAGAAAATTATCCAGAGTCATAGATAAATTAGCAATAAGCACATCTGGAGCTATATTATTATAAAACACCGAGCTTATTGCTGTTAGATCAATGGTTTTACAAAGTAGATATGCTTTAGACATTCTCTTAGCTGAAAAGGGCAGAAACTGTAAAATGTTAATAACTGAATATTTTTGTAGTTATATTCCTGATGAAAGTAAAAAGATAGAAGCAGTTGCAAGGAATATTACTGATTTGAAACTAGATTTAAAATTGTTGGAAACTCCAACTATTGCTGAAAGTATCTCTAAAGGGTTTGCAAAAGCATGAACATGGTTAAATGGCCTGGGAGGTGGAATCCTTAGTCATACACTAATCCTATTCTAGTAGTAATATTAGGTATTATTGTTTTTATTGCTTCTGTGCAGTAATACAAATTTAATTAAGAAAAATAGAAAAAATAAATTGAAAAGATGAATGAAAAGGAGATAGAAATGAGTGAAATAGTGAGAGGAATATAAGAAAATAAAAGAAAAAGAGCAAGTAAAATGAAAAAGACAAGAATATGAAATAATTGAAGAATACATTTTAAGAAGATTTATGATGTTTTCAAATCATAACAGAGAGGATTAGCAATAGAAAATTAGAAAAGTAGGAATCATAATACTAATCATTACCATGAGAATGATTTGCTAGGCTTAAAATCTGTTGTTGCTTGAACGTATAAAAAAGTATGATCTTAACTCTCTCTAACCCGTGTTCCATGGCGTATGAAACTTGTGAGACTGGCACAATTTTATTTTTTCTAATTTCTTCCATAACTTTTTCTTGACTTGTGAAATGACAACTTTTTTAAAAACAATTGAGCCAGTATTACTTACACTCTTACCCACCTACTAAGCTGCTATGGAATGCACTGATGTGTATTCAGGGAATAACTTTATGCTTTAGTATTGAAACATTAACATTATATGAATGATGTGAAATGAGTGGGTGTTATACCTATGCGTGTAAAATTATTCTTACAGAAGATGGGAACTGTTGAGAAAAAAATATATATCCATATGTATGTAGCACACAGATATCATACTTAAGTTCCAAATCTCTCTTGCATTATCTGAATACCACTAAGCTGTCTATTCCTGTCCATGAGCAAGCTGCTTGGTCATGTGCTCCGTGCTCCCCTCTCATTCACAGAGTGGTTCCTCCTCCTTCACCCTACTATTTCAGTTCTGCAACAAGGCTTCCCCATTGACTCTCTGACTGTGCTGTGCAAAGAAACCTTTCCAAGCCATGTTAAGTTTAGCTCTGTCTCACACATTAAGTTCAGCCAGTCAGGCCAACCCACAAGCAATGTCGTAGCTTATTGTTGCCTAGAAACAGTCCACCTGTTTTCTGTTCTCTTGTTTTTGCCTACTGTGCATTATATATAATTTTACTCTGTGGCCTTGTTGTTTGTGCATATGCAGAATTTCTGTTTTTTAAATGCTTGCCCATGTTTGGACTATGTCCCCCTTTGGTGTTTTGCTGTGACAGCACTTTCTAACATATATAACACCCTCAAAAGAATGACTCAGGGCAGAAGAAGCTTGTTACAAAGGCGTAACACTGGGATGCACATCTGCCTTCTGCCTTGGCCTGCCAATAAACATTGGTACTTCAACAAACATTTCATCTGTTCCAGAGCTTTGCCTGGTGTTTGTGTTTTTTTTGCATCACTTTGAGGAGGGTTGGAAAAGTTGTTTCTCTAACAAATGGTGTCAGAAGTTGGATGCGTGAGATGTCATCACTTGTAAGTGAAGTAAATACCTTGCCGTCGTGGTCTCTCAATGCTTAAAATATAAATGGTAGTAAAACTGGGGATTGAGGTGTAAATACAAATATAGCTAGCAATTAAACAGGGGACTGAGGAGAACACTGCAAGTTTTTTTCTGTATCAATAGGTTAGATTGATAGTGGCTGATGACTTCAGGGCTATTGTATAGGAAAGCCAGAGGAAAAATGTATTTCGTTTTAAGGGAACACTGGAGAAAAAAACCCTCCCAGAGTGTAGCTTAGGAAACATTTACTCAGCTGGCAACGGAACACAGGGAAATGATTTTGAAATGTGCACAAACAAATAATCTGTGATTAATCAATAGCTGTATTTGAAATATGTGTTGATTATCTGTAATGTGCCACTATGTTTCTTTGCAATGTTTCTTAGAATTATATGTAAAGTAGTGCTTTGCTGCATTAAAGAAGAACAACTGTTTACGTGGTGTCTCTAAGTTGTCAACAGCTCTTGATTTTTCTCCATGAATCTCTCCCTATCCCCAATGCATAACACTTTTTTGGCAGGATACAACTATTGTGTTTATTTTTCAGAGTATAAAATTGTGACGGAAAGGCACAATTGGCAGCGGCAAGTCTAAAGGAAACAAATTGGGGGTAGGCCCTCAAATGTTGAGAAAGACTAAAACGTTTTTTAAACAGCTGACAGGAGAGAAAGGTTTTAAGTTACCACCAGATAGCCCTGCAGCTCAGGTTCTAGAAGACACAAATCGTCTGGAATATGTAACACCTTTCTGCAAGCTAGTGTGGATTTGGAAGGGGAAACACAGGAGGTAGCCTAGATTTAATTCTCTTGAGATAGATGTTATTGAACCCTTGACAGAGACTATAGAATTACGGGGTGACCCATCATGGGATTCACACTATATAAGCGATTGCTTGCAGCAGTGGCTTTCAATCGCTAAAAAGAAAGCTCTCCTTTAAAAAAAAAGGCCAGGAAAATGTCTCCACAGAGTCCAGAGACTGTTCTGCAGTAGCAGTGGTGAACAGGGAGTGCGAAAAACCTAATAGAAAGGAACTAGAAATAGCAAAGGATTCACCCACAACATAGATCCAATGTTTATTAGAATATAGTAACTATTTGTAAACAGAGTAGCATTTTTTATCACTATGTAACAGCTGTGGCTTGACGACAACTGCAGTAGACAGAGTTAAAGCAATACCACTTACCACTACTTTTAGAAGGGCTGCTGATCTGATATGTATTTGGACTCACCACCAAGTGTATATTGACATAAATAAATTGAAGAAACTATTTATTGCCACCAAGTCTCAAGGCCTTTATGTCAAACTAGGGGAAGGAGCAGGCAGCTAGCAAAAACCTGGTAGTATATTGACTGAGGAGGAAATCCTGTTGGTAACCAAGGAAGAAAAGACATTGGATACAAAAAGTGAATTCAATTCGTGAATCACAGGTAGAGACAACAATGAGACAGCCCCCTGACATTGGAACAAAACATCCAATCTGCAGTGCCTGTTCTAACTGCACCTCATTTCTCAGACCCTCCTCAAACAACTTTAACTTACCCATCACTTTCAGGCCCCTACATACACTGTGAAAGAAATAACACAGACAGATATCCCTTGAAGGTGATTGAACTAAGGTATCTGACTTGCCAACTAGCCCCAGGGAAGGTGGTGTCACAACACCGGTCCTGAATAGACATCTATTGTTTGGAGGTAACATGCTGCTTGCTTTTGAAACCTCTGCCCAAAGTTCAACTTTTGATCTAAGGGAGGATTTAGGGCTATGTGCAGAAGAGAAAAACAATGAGGAGGAATGGGAGCAGTTAGCTCATCTAAGGAGGGAAGCAGATAAGTTCCAGGAGGAGGTGAACACTGAAAGGGAGAAAATACAAAGCTCCATTAATAAACTTCAGTATAAGATAGACAACATACAACAACTGATACTTACACCATCACACACACAGGCGCTAAAGGGAAAGGGTGAGAAATCATATACAGATGATGTACTATTAAACACTAAAATGACTGCACCAAAAATAGTGTTGGGGGTAGCAATGTTAAAAGAATGGTTGGGCTTCAAGGCAGCTCAGATGACTAAGAATGCCCCAGAACCCCTCACAGCCAGTGTGAAATATTATAAAAGGCTTCATAACATATTCATTCCCTAAACCCCCATTCCCAGAGATGTAGAAAAGTTACTTAAAATAAGGTATGGTAGCTGATGGTCTTTGGTAAAGAGTGCATTCCAAATTCCACAGGAAAGGGATTGGACAATACTGTAGCAGAAAAATAAATGAATTAGTTAGATTCTGTCAAGGGCACCATTAATGGCTTAGCAGTGAAACATGGTGATTTTTCTCAAGCCATAACCAAGGTGCAGAAGTCAGGCGAGTCAATGGCTCATTACATCCCAAGGTTTAATGAAGCATGGGATAATAGTGCAGGGGTGCCATGCATAACAGAGGCATATAAAACTTTAGCTACTCACACACTTATAAATGTATTATTAGGATCTGTGGCTCGTAGTTTTAAACTGCACCACCCTGATTGGCCTACTAAAGGAAATCAAGAGTTGTGCATGCTTCTGGTAACTATGGAAAGATAAGGTATTTTCAAGTTAAAAAAGGATAGGGCTAAAAATGATCAATGGATGAGGTTGCAGCAAGTACAAACAGAGGAGGAGCCAGAGGGAATGTACTATCAGGGGGTGCAGCATAGACATGATGAAGGACAAGGATACCAGAGAAGAGACAAAAGTAGGGATCAGTGTTACGTTTGCCAGAGGTACAGGCACTGGGGCTGAAACTGTAAATGTAATAGAGGTAGAAGAGATATAAATGGTAGAAATGACAGGTATGAGAGAAATGATAGAAACAACAGGAATGACAGGTTTGACCGGGATCAGGTCCACTGTCTGCACCCCCATGCCTAGAGACATCAAGCAAACACAGCACTCCCTGAGAAACCCTTTCCAGGAACAACATGAATCAGCATAGGACCATGAGGAGGGAAAGACGACCCAAAATGCAGAAAACTGAGCCCAGTGCTTTATGATGAAGGTATGAGACACACCTGAGGAGAATCCCATGTTCCCCATTAAGGTAGGAGGTAAGGAAATTGGGGCCAGATGTAGGTAGGTTAAAAATTGCGAATCGGAAAAAGCGACTTAATGCGAATCGCTAATTCCGACTCGCAAAATCAAATTCATGAAATAATTGCGATACCTATTTGCGAGTCGCATAGGTGTGGCACCGCAATTTGCGCCTTTCGCTTTTAGCGAGGTGGCAATTTGCGACCTTGTTAAAAGCGAGGTCGCAAATTGCGAGACGGGTGTCACAAATTGCGACTGACTCGCAAATTGCCTGCAAGTGCTGCACAACAGTTTGAAAAACCACTTCCTGACTCTTGGTTTTGATATCAGATGCAGGAAGTCATCAAATACACCTGGGAGAAGGGAGGACCACACCCTTTCCAAACTGCTGTGCCACACCCAGGAGAGAGGAGCTGCTGCTACAATGGAGGAGACAGGCAGTGCTGGCAGTAGAAAGAAGGTGAAATTCTCAGATAAAGAGCTGAAGGTGCTGACGGAAGAATGCTGCCTGCACCACAACCAACTATTTGGGAAGGCAGCCATGGTTGTCCCAGACACTCAAAAGAAAATTATATGGCAGCAGATCCAGGAAAGGATAAATGCCATAGGGGTGAACCAGTGCACCCTTGAGGAAATCAGGAAATGTTGGTATGCAGAGTGGCTGAGAGAGATGAGGGGCACCGGAGGAGGCCCATCCACTGTCCCACCACCCACAGCCATGGATGCAATGGTAAAACAGACCCTGGAGCCAGAGGCCGTCATTGGCATGGGAGAAGTGGACAGTTCAGCGCCAGGGAAATCCAAAAGTGAGTACCATGAGATATGCTTTGACACCCACAAATGCAGTATACACAGTCTCCCAGCACACAGCAGCAGGCACCACCAGAGTAGCTCCGTTCCAGTCTAGCAACCTCTAGAATAGTGCATTATGGGAAATGTAGTACAGTAGTCAGAATATAGGCAAATGTTTATTATGAGGCATAAAACAGATGTGAGAGACTGACAGTGTATCCCCTATGTCCCACAGGTCTCCCACAAGACACCCCCAGCAGCGACACCAGGCAGGGAGGAAAGCATGGGCCAGAGACACTGCAGGAGGCTGCTGCTGAATTGCTGGGCCCAGCAGGACACCACCAGGGTCCATTGAGGAACATGCATAGGAAATGGGGGCAGCTGACACAACCCCTGAGCCCACCCCACAGCAAGTCAATCAGAGCCAGCAGCAGGACGAATGAGAAGACGCCGGCGCAGAGTTCTGGCAGTTCCCCAGGAGGAGGTAGGGGAAGCAGGCTTCGCAGAACTGGAGGCATCCCTCATCCATGGTCAGCGCCTGCAAAATAGACAATTAAGGACAATATCAAGAACCGTCAACAGGATGCAGAGCAGAATGACCAATGGGCTGGCTGATGTGAACAGTCAGTTCACAAGGATGAATGATCATTTGGGGGACCTCACACAGGCCATCCGCAAACTGGTGACTGAACTAGTGGCAGACCGACATTATGCAAGGTGCAGGGAGCACCACACAATGGCACGATTTGACCGCATGGCTGCATCCATTGGGCGTCTTGCAACCAATACAACAGGCCTCTCTAGACGGACAGTAAGCCTACAAGTGGAACTTGGGCACTTTGCTGGCGATGTGGCGCGTGGACTTGGCCGCATCAGCCACACTGTGGACATTATGGAAAGTAGGCAGGCTGCAAGGGGCACATGGGAGACCCCTCAGGACAGTGAGGAGGGGTCTACAATCAGTAGCGTGTCTGCCAGTGACTCCCGTGGCTACGGAGTGGTAGTGCAAGGCAGGGGTCAAGGGACCCACCAGGGATGAGCCATGCTGGCCGCTCAAGGAAAAGGGTGTGAGCCACCATACAGCACGGTTCATGAGGCATATGACGTATAATGTGTCTTCATCACGTTTGGACAATAACAGACTGTGACAGACAGTACTTTTCTTTCCCCATATAGTTTAGAAATAAAAAGGTTTTGTTTGTTTCACTACATAACTGGCCTATGTGTGTCTGACATCAATGAGTGTGGTGACAATTGGCACGTACCTGCCAAAGTATTGGGTTGCAATGTGGTTCTGTCTCTGTCTGCCTTGATTTGCAATGCTTCTATCCCCAGGCTGTCGGTGTGGTAGCTCTTGCTCCTCATCCTCAAATCTGTGTCTTCAGGGGTGAGATGTAGCCCACGTCTGGTGGCAATGTTGTGTAGGATTGCACAGGCGGCGACAATCTTGAATGCTTTTTCTGGGGCATACTGGAGTGCACCTCCACTTTTGTGGAGGCACCTGAATCTTGCCTTTAACATGCCAAATGTCCTCTCGATGACAGTTCTGGTCCGCCGATGGGCACTGTTATAACGCCTCTCGTTCTCATTGCCAGGTGTTAGGTACGGGGTAAGTATCCATGGTCTTAGAGCATATGAACTGTCACCAAAAAAAAGCAAGGTTAGCAGGGCATGAATGGTTTCCACAGTGACCTGTATGTAAGGCTTCAGGGTGTAGTCAGCAATACCTAATAGATATCTGTCTCCAAACTCCCCACGTTCTAGGCGTTGGTGTATCCCACTGTGTCTGAATATGTATGAGTCATGTGTACTCCCTGGAAATTTAGCTATAATGTCAGTAATGACATTATGGGTGTCACATACCACCTGGATGTTTAGTGAGTGGGTACATATCCTATTGCGGAACACATATTCCAGATTTGCAGGAGGGCAGATTTGTATATGTGTCCCGTCCACACACCCTATTACATGGGGGAAGTTGGCAATTCTGTAGAAATCCAACTTGGTGCTGTTAATTTCTGCCTCATTCCTGGATAGGTATATATATCTGGACATGTGTGTGAGTATGGCATCTAGGAATGATCTGAAGAATCGTGTGAGTGAACTTTGGGATACCCCACCTGCTACAGCAATCACCCCCTGATAGCTACCCGAGGCCAAGAGCTGCAGTGAGCATAGCACTTTCACATGTGTAGGGATGGCGCTGCCGCGTATTGTCTGTCGTTCAAGCTGAGGATTAAGTAGTTCAATTAATTCTAAAATTGCTGCACTGCTCAGTCTATATTTGTCATAAATCTCCTCCACAGTTTATTGAAATAGGGTCTGCCTGGTTCGGTATATCCTCGCCTGTTTCTGCCTCCTCCTCCTCCTCCTTTGCTGGTCGGCCTGGACTCTCCTGCCCCATGTTATCACGTACAGTTCAGCCATTTTGATTAACCCAGATGCCTTCTGGGTCTCCTTTTATACTTTGGTTCTGGTTACCACCTGCTCTGAATCAGTGGTAATCTGGATGTGCAAAATGGGCTTTTTGCGACTAGTCGCAATTTGCGATTGACTTTTGCATATGGTTTGCAACTCGCAAATTGCAACTTCCTATTTGAGGGTTGCAAAATCAGGTCGCAAATTTTGCGAGTCGGTAATGGCTCACATCACTATTTGCACTTCGTAAATGGGATTTTTGCATCCCATTTCGGATTTTGCGAGGTCGCAAACAGCGATTCAGGCCATTTGCGACTCGCAAATGTTTGCTACATCTGGCCCCTGATTTCCTAATAGACAGTGGTGCTACCCTAACAGCAGTAAGACACAAGTTGGGTCCCAGTAGTGGTGAAACAGTCACTACTGTAGCTGTAATTGAAATGCTGATGCATGAAAAGTTATCAGAACCCCTACCAGTTTCGGTTGAGGACTTCACAATGATCAGTTTCTCGTGTCACCAGATGCACCCATCAATTTGCCGGGAACAGACCTCCTCTGTAAATTACATGCAACATCATATTTTTCACAAAATGGGATTTACTTACAAGTACCTGAGGACAGGTTAGAACTGGCTAATAGAGCACTTACTGCTTGAACATTAACTGAGGATTCTGTGTTAATGTACAAACCATGTCTTGTCTCTCTCTCTAACATGCTACCAGTGAACTCTGTTATGGGGACATTTCTACAATTACATCTTTCAAGATCTGTTTAATTACAGCCCTGACACTAAGAGTGACTTGGTGACTAGTTTAGTGCAGTTGGCATTTGTACCTGTGCCCATACACTGTACTGCAACATTTTGTACAGGGCCAGTGCCTGAATGGTACGCCTACATGGCAGGCAAATATTTATACTGGACAATAGAGTTTCACAAGGACACATTGTATGTAGAAAAAGAAGGATGTTCCCTGAGCATTGAAATAGGACCACGGTGAAATAGTTTTTTTTAAGTGCCAGCTTCAGAACCACACACATATATACCTGTAGCACCAGGATTCTACCCTAAAGATTTAGGCCCATGGTCACACGTCTCAGAGACGTACCAAGAACTGAGGATTTTGTGAGTTGTGTCTGTGTTGGGAGATGGAGAAGGATGGTGTTGGATGTTGTATATGCTCAGAAATGACAGGGCTGCAGGTTTTGACAAGCTTGAAGGTAATATGACTTTACAGCTGACTAAAAACAAGGTTCTAGAACAAGTGAACACAGAGGTTTGGGAAAACACAAAAATGAGGTAGGATTGTTGAAAACATGCCCTCACCATAAACTGACACTTATGGAAAATGCAGAACTATCTTATGTGCCACAGTATAGACTGTCATCCTCAGGCAGAGGAGGGAATAAAACCTGTGATTGAGTCTCTCTTACAACAGGGTATCATTCAAAAGAACACTAGCCCCTGTAATAGTCCAATAATTCCATTGCTCAAGGGCACTACACGGCAGTTTAGATTCACACAGGATGTATGCCACATAAACAACATTGTGGATCCCTTAGCACCTGTTGTGCCTGACACCAATGCTATATTATCTCCTATACCTTTAGAAGCAGAGTACTTTTCAATCATAGATCTTGCCAGTATGAGAGTCCATCCAGAGAGTGTGTACCTCTTTGCCTTCACAATATAAGATACCCAGTACCCTTTCACAAGACTCAGCCAAGGGTTCACATAGAGTCTCACGGTCTATGCACTGACAGTGAAGAGAGACCTGGACAGCCTACACCTGGAAGGTGGTAGTGTCATCTTGCAGTACGCTGATGAGCTCCTCGTGTCATCTCCATCATTTGAGGCTTGTGATAAAGACACTGTAGCTCTGCTGAACCACCTCAAGGGCAGAGGACACAAAGCTTCATTGTCAAAATTTCAGTGCGGCCGAAAAGAGGTTACTTACCTGGGTTATGTGGTATCCAAAGCTACACGCCATATATCGCCTGACAGAGTAAAAATGATTCAAAGCATGCAGCCCTCATCCACCAAGGGAGGAATGAAGGGCCAGATGTAGGAAGCCTTTTGCATGTCGCAAACTGCGAAAAACGCAGTTTGCGGCATGCAAAAGGCCGAACGCGATGCTCATCCCCAAATTGCGAGTCGGTACCGACTCGCAATTTGGGGATGCGACTCGCAAATAGGAAGGGATTTTCGACCGCATCGCCATGCTGAGTTGCTTTGTGACCGCGAATACGGTCGCAAACCAACTCACAGTTACCACCAGTGTCACACTGGTGGTAACTCATTCGCAAAAGGGAAGGGGTCCCCATGGGACCCCTTCCCCTTTGTGAATGCCGAAAAAAATATTTTTTCAGAGCAGGCAGTGGTCCTATGGACCACTGCCTACTCTGAAAAAAACAAAAACAAATGGTTTCGGAAGTGTTTTCATTTTGCAACTCGTTTTCCTTTAAGGAAAACAGGCTGCAAAATGAAGAAAAAAAACTGCTTTATTGAAAAAGCAGTCACAGACATGGAGGTCTGCTGACTACAGCGGCCACCATCCCTGTGAGTGCAGGGACTCGCTATGGGGTCGCAAACTGCGACCCACCTCATGAATATTGATGAGGTGGGTCTTTGCAACCCATAGCGAGTCGCAGAAGGTGTCTGAGACACCTTTCTGCATCCCATTTTGCGAGTTGCAAATTGTGAGTCAGTCAGACTCGCAATTTGCAAGTCGCAAAATTTTTGTTTACTACATCTGGCCCGAAGTCCTTCCTGGGGATGAAGAACTACTGCCACCAGTGGATCCCTGAGTACAGATCCTATGATGCGATCTTGAGGAAATGCACACTACAAGATGTATCCAACAACATTGTATGGACTAATGAACTTGCAGAAAGTTTCAAGAGACTGAAAGGGACGTGTCCCGTAACAGCATTGGGAATGCCTGATTACAAACTGCCCTTCCATCTCTATGTGTCAGAGCAAAATGGCATTGCAAAGGGCATTCTGACACAGCAGCATTCTTCTGGAAAAAGACCTGTGGTATATTACTTTGTGCCTTTGCCTCTAGCAGTGACTGGGCATCCGGCTTGTTTGAGAGCAGTGGCCACAGCAACTGTGATGGTAGAGAGGACAGCTCCCATTGTGATGGACTACACTTGTATTGTTTATGTGGCATATTCGGTACAGTTGTTGTTATCCTCAGCAGCAACACAACATTCTTCGGCAGCCAGGCGCACATTGTTGTCTCACCATTAAAAGATGCCCACCTATTAATTTGGCAACATTATTACCAGCAATAGGTGAATACTGATGAGACCTCTGACCATGACTGTGTTGAGGTTGTAGAAACATGCACCTCTTCCAGACCAGAATTACAATAGACATCATTAGCAAAGGCATACTATGAGTGGTACACAGATGGTTCCTCTAACAGACTAACAGACACTGATTAGAGAGAAAGGTATGCTTTAACAGCAGTTGACACCATGATTGAAAGTGCAGCTCTGTCACCTGGCACATCTGCCCAGCAAGCTGAGCTGTATGCTGTAACAAGACCATGCATCCTAGCTAAGGGGAAAATTGTTAACCTTTACAATGACTTACGTTGTGCCCTTGGAGTTGTCCATGATTTTGGCCAGCTGTGGCAGTATTGTGGTTTTATATCAGCAGAAGGGCACCCCTTTCAAAATGGCCCTTTAGTAAAGAACTTGTTAAAAGCAATACTATTGCCTAAAAGCATACCAGTTATAAAATGCAAGGCCCATACAGAAGCTAATACCAAGATACTCAGAGATAATGCCATGGCTGACACAGCAGCAAGAGACAGTCTGTTACGGCCAGTAGAGATGGTGTCCCTAATAGCAAAAAGCATAAACAAAATGCACCTCATTCAGAGACAATTGTTGCAAGCTGATGTGAAGGAAGCACAACGGTCTGCCGCACCAAGTGAGTAGAGAGTGTGGATTGATGCTGGATGTGAGCAAATTGATGAGGGATTATGGCTCCACCGGGATGGGAGTGCCTTGAGACCTTCACAAGTGAGTATGTGCTTTACAAATTCCTGATTGATTGATTTATTGATTGTGGCACCACACAGTATGTTCCTTTCCCTTACAAGGCTTGCTCATGGACCCACTCACTTGGCACAAGGGGGGATGAAGGAGCTAATTAGACCGGAATGGTTTGCTCCAGGGATAACAGCTTTCACTGCACAATTATGCTCCCAATGTCTTGTCTGCACATAACATACTAAAGGTCGGTCCCCTGCTACACATGATCACTTGCCAGGACAACAGGATCCCTTTGCCAGCATCCAAATAGAATTTGTCTATATGCCCCCAGTGAATGGGTTCTAATATTTGCTGATTTGTGTAGATTAATTTTCAAAATGGGTAGAGGGGTTTCCCACAAGGAAGATTGATGCAGTAACTGTTGTGCGATGCTTGACAAAATATATCATATCCCATTTGGGGTCCATCAGGGCATAAATCAAGACAGAGGGGTGAATTTGTTACAGCTGTTGTGCAAAAGATGTGTGACTGTTTGGGAACAGAGTGGATACTGCATGCTCCTTACCTCCACCAAAGTTCAGGACAGGTGGAGAGGATGAACTCCACAATAAAAAGTAGATTAGCAAAGACAACTGATTCAACAGGCCTGAAATGGCCTGATGCTCTGCCTTTAGTGCTGCATGCCATAAGAACAACGCCATCTAGAAGAACTCTTTTGTCCCCCAGGAGGTACTAATGGGGTGGCCTATGCCTGTGGTGTTGAGGTTGGCTCTCCCAGCATCTCAAGCAGCACTACTGTGGACAGATGAAAACGTTTCTGACCACGTTACAAATTTGTCAGACGTCTTGAGGCACCACCATTTCCAGGTGAAGGAAGCTTTGCCATATCTGTCCTCAGAACCCACACAACCTTTTAAAGCTTGAGACATGGTCATGGTTAGAAAAATAAAAGACGTTCCTCTTAGTTCTAGGTGGACTGGACCACACATCGTGCTCCTAGTGATGTGGACGGAGGCGAAGGTGCGGGGATGTCCTGAGTGTATTCCCAGCACTAAGTGCAGATCTGCACCAACAACGACAGAGACGAAGGTGCCTGTAACGGATGAGCACCTGCCACCCATGGAGCAGCGCAACATACCAGAAAAGGGGGAGACAGACCAGACCATTCCTAAGAGCCAGGCTGAGGGCTCCCCATCAAGTGCCACAGGGACAGTGACACCAACTGATGCTGTTGAATGAAGCACACAATTTAATCCTGAATAAAGGTGATGGTCGCACCTGCAGAAAAATATTCTGAAACTGCCCCTGAAAAAGATGACTGCAGATGAAGAGGACAAGCAGAGGCCAACACGCTGCGTGCCATTGCCTTACTGACACTTATAGAAAGTGTTTTAGATCTGAGTAACAGAAATACACTTCATATCTATATCTCTCAGGGGAAAAAATGCATCGCATAGTAGAAACAATATTTTTAATACTTTAATTTTGTATGTGCTACCTGTATTTAGGCAACCATCTGACCATCCCTTCATTGCAGTACATGTGAAAGTAGCCTAAGTCTTAGGTCATGAAAATTGCTGGTTTTGTAGAGAATTACGCAGACACGCCAATGACCCCATTGGCATACATGATACATATGTGCCTATGCAGAATTCTGTGCATGGAAAATAATGTTTTATGTCAAATGTAACTTGAGATTGTGGAGAAGATAGGATTGGATGGTATCCACATTGTACCATGCTGCCAAATATTCAAGTCAAATACCCAGTGTCACCTATGATGGAAAACAATGCAGAGGACATTATTGTATAAAGCATCAAGTTTCAGGATGCAACCCAGCTTCCCGATACTTAGGATATTTAGCAAGTGTCCTAACATATTAGAATTTGATGATACCACGGGTAATTGGAATATAAGGGACAGACGGTTAAAAGTAGGATCTGGACAACTGAGGTATAAGGGAAACAAGTTAATTACACTTTACATTACTAGAACATTCATAAACATGGAAAGTCACTGTTGATAACAGCTGATGGTCTGCTATATGATCCATTAATTGAGCGAGAAAAAGACTATGCTATTGCACCAAATGTGATTTCTAAAATATCAGAATTGCCTTTTTGGTTGGGTTGATGCTCTTACATGGCAATGTGGGCAAATGTTACACTTGTGACTTCTGCATGGATTGGTTACAAATTGTGTGATCAATTTCAGAACTCTTTCCATGAGAGGGTAGGCTTTCATCTAAGTAAATATCACACATTGGACACACATTTACAGGGTGGTATGTATTTCATTTGTGGCATTAAGGCTTGCAAAGTGCTTCCCCAGCACTGGGAAGACATGTGTTCTATTTCTTATCTTAAACCAAACATTTCAGTTGTGCCACATATTGCAGCACACGAGCCATTACATTTGGAGAATTTCACTCATAGGTATAAATGAGATATTCATACACCAATTCTGGAGGCTAGACAAGGTCTATTTTTGAGCTAATGCGTATATTAAATCCTGGATATGGTGTATATGATTTGGAATTGGCCGCTGTTAACGTCTGCTGACCTAGCTTTGAATTCAATGCCACAAGAGATGCACTTGAAGAGTTGCAGGTGGAAATAAATTCAGTGGCTGTCATGACTATTTAACATAGAATTGCCCTTGACCTCCTGACACTACAACAAGGAGGACTGTGCATTTTATTAAATTCCTCTTGCTGTTATTTTTTAAATGAAAGTGGAAAAATAGCAAGGGATGTGGCACAAATTATGAACGTGGTTCAAATACTTTGTGGAGCAGAGAAATTTTCAGATTCTGATGAATGCCCCTGGCTATGGTTGTGGCTACCAACAGGATGGTTAAAGAGCTTCATTCTTGCAGTATGTGGTATCTTCATAGCAATAGTTGTACTTTTGTGTTGTCTTCAGTGTTGCTGCTCCATGCTCAATCTATTTTGTAGTAAGAGCAACCTTTCAATTTCTGCAGCTAAAGTTCTACCTCCTACAGAGCAAGAGCTAGCTCGCAGATATCTTAGAATACAACAAGATGTAGAGGAAGCACATAAAGAAATGTTTGATTTAATAGATACAGATCTATAACATATGAATGCATTGGGTACTAGCATATCATGTTGTCTATATTGGACTAATAATTCTCTCATAGGTGTATATCTATGCGACAATGTCCTTTAAAAACTGTGTAATGGTGTAATCTTAAGGATTTTTATAAACAGACCTACCCTCCTTGGCAGCCTGTTTCTCCATACAGGCACGTCAGCACTTTGTAGATCATTTGGGTGTTTGAGAGTAGAGTTGTATTTTATATTTTTTTGACCCTTGCAATATGCTTTGTCTTTGTTTTGAGATATTTTGTTTATTCAGCAAAGGCCTTTACCGTAATTATTGTAGTATGTTTTATTTTCATCTTATTTCTATTATACACTTGTTTGCTTTATAAAGATTTCTATTAACCATGCAATACATTTCACAGTTGCACTTTTCTTTCTGCTAGAGGATTTCTCCTCACTCCTCTTCTTCAGGCTGTGGTTCCTTGCGTTTGCTCTATTATGTCTTCTAGACTCGTCCAACCACTCTTCGCACTACCATCAAGACTCCCTTGGTGACAAATGTCACAACGATTGTGCAGATCAGCGCTGTCTTTGCAAGACTTCTGTAAAACTCCAGGTTGCTGAACCACATTCACTGATACCTAGATCTGGAAACAAAGCAACAGGCTACATTTGGAGGTACGCTGTCACAATGCCATTCTGATCTCTAATAAAATTCATTGTCTTTAATTACAGCATAATTACCAGACACGGAACAGGTGGAAAACTGTATTTCTTTGTTTCCAGGAGGGCTGAGTTTGTGTTTTAATAAAAGTAATTTTGAAAGAGTATATTGTTTGCTGGTTCAACATGGACAATACCCGGCCTAAAGACATCAGGGCTACTTTGCAATACCATTTATGCATGAGAAGCAGTACTAAAGGAGTACACTTTTACATACTCTTACACAGAAGACTACACATTACTTTCATATGTGTACTATGTATTCTTTACAACAGACCTGTCCTCCTTGGCACCTTGTTTCTTCATACAGCACATTAGCACTCTGTATATGACCATCCTTCTTGTCTCAGAGGGGATCCACTAGAATATTTTCCAAAGGAGGCGCAGGGTGTGGAAGCATGACGATGAGACGGCGTTGACTTCATTGGTCATGGAGAGTGTGGAGTCCAGAATGATGGCTAGGAGGCCTGCGTTGTCTGTGGGGGCATTTCCTAGGGCAGTTGGTCACCATGAGTCGCCAAGGTGGAGGGGGTGGAGCTGAGCACAAGGATCTCTGTCTTGTCTAAGTTGAGTTTGAGGCAGCTGGTTAATCCAGGCGGCGACTGCTTTAATTCTGTTGCAAACATGTCTCTTGGCTGTTGATGGGTCGTCGGTTAAGAAGAGGACGAGTGGGGTGTTGTTGGTGGAGGAGATGATTTTGGTGAGCGGGGCCATGTAGATGTTGAAGAGAGTCGGGTTTAGTGAGGATCCCTGTGGTGGGTGCTGAGGTGAAGGGCAGGAGTCTGACACTCTGAGTTCTTCCAGTGAGGAAGGATTGAATAAATTCCAGTGCTTTACCCCGGATGCTGGCATCCTGGAGTCTAGTGCAGAGAGTGAAGTGGGAGACTGTGTTGAACGCATTGAAGAGGTCGAGGAGGATGAGGGCGGCTGTGTCTCTGTGGTCCAGTATGGCAAGAATGTCATCAGTGGCTGCAAGGAGGGCTGTTTTGGTGCTGTGATTGCTCCTGAATCTGGACTGGGAGGGGTGTACGATCTGGTGTGCTTCGAGGAACTCTGTGAGTTGTATGTTGATGGCCTTTTCAGTTACCTCGGGTGGGAGGGGAGCAGAGAGATGGGTCTGTAATTCTTCAAATCCCTTGGGTCGAAGGTGGGCTTTTTTTAGGAGCGGGTTGATCTCTGCGTGCTTCCAGTAGGATGGGAAGGTGGGGGCCTTGATGGACAGGATGATAGTCTAGCAGAGTTCTGGTGCCATGGTGGTACTTGTCAGGTTGAAAAGTGGAGTGGGCATGGGTCTAAGGGTACCCCTGAGTGGATGGAGTCTCTGGGTGTATTCTGTGGAGATAGAGGCTCCATGGTTCACGGTCTGGTGTGCTTGGGGTCCGTGGTGTTGCTGGTGGGTGGTGGGAGCGGTCTTGAATCCTTCATATATGTCCTGGATTTTCTGGTGAAAAAAGGTGGCAAGGTCATCGCAGAGGTCTTGAGAGGGGAGATGTCTGAGGTGTCTATTCCACGGTTCGAGAATTCCTTGACTATGGTGAATAGCTCTTAGCTGTTTTGTGTGTTGGTGCTGATGCGTTCTTGAACAGCAGCTTTCTTGGAGGCTCTGATGAGTTGGTGGTGCATGGTGACTGCGTTTTTGGAGGCTGTGTGGTCTTCAGTTGTTTCATTGCTTCTCCATTTTCGTTCCAGTCGTCTGCAGGTGCGTTTTGGTTCTTGGAGTTCTGTAGTGAACCAGCTTGGTTTCTTCTGGTGCTGGTCTCTGGCGGGTTTTCTAAAGGGAGCTACGCTGTTGGCACATTCTGCGATCCTTAAACTAGAATTTTCTAGAAATCGGGAGCGTATTTTAATGCTATTCTCCTATGCCTGAAGAATGGCTTTGCCATTTTGTCCTGGTAGAAGCAATAAAGGAATGAAATACATACTTTTCATACACTGCCATGAATCATAGACACATATGATGATGTTCTGCCTATTCCGTTTGATGCTGTTGACATGCGTTAAAAGTAAGGGAAATAAAAAGTTGCCGCAGGTATAGCTTATAGAAAACATTGTTTTTTAATCGGTTTAGAAAAGACTTACAGAAACAAAGTTGAGTTTGAAAATCAGAAATACATTTCTTTAAAAAGATTTATGCTGCTAAGAAATTGCCAACAAGGACAAATGTGACAATAAATCTGTTCTAGAATAATTAATTGGTCACAAAGAGCCTGCATTTTAAAATTGCAATACGGGTTAAGATAGGTCTGTGGAGAGCATTGTATGCCCGCAATTTTGAAGGGAACAGAATAGCAGTAAGATAGCTCTAGAGGTTAACACAGTTCTCGTTTTTTGTTCCGCCACAGTTCAGACTCATGAGATAGTACAGGGGTTTGATGTGTCTGAACATTGTGTAACATGCAGATCACAGACGGATGTTATATAAAGAGAGGAAAGTGGGCTATTACTTTTGAGCTAAGATCACCTTGTTATTTACAGTTCAGAAGCTGCAAACCTCATATAGCACAGTGATCTGTATAATATCATCAAGAAGCCACACACAAACTGTAAGCCATAGGTTTAGATCCTTATACTTTTTTTTCTGAATCTGTTGTTGTTTTAAGATGGTAAAGAAGGGTACCTTTGAGAAATAATAAAGCCTTGGTAGAACAGACAACAACATTCACTTCTTTACATTTGATATCCTGACTTTGTGTTTCACCCGGACCATTCACTCGTAAGATACATTGGCCCTCATTCTGACCCTGGCGGTCGGCGGAGAGACGGCGGTCGGACCGCGAACAGACCGGCGGTATTAAAAATGGCATTCTGACCGCGGCGGTCCCCGCCGCGACCGACCGCTACTTCTCCGCTCCGACCGCCGCGGCGGTCATGACCGCGGGGCTGGAGTTTGCGCACTCCGGCCCCGCGGTCGTCCCAAGACCGCCAAGGGTATTATGACCCTGCCTACCGCCGCGGTTTCTTGCGGGCGGGAACCGCCGTGCGAACCATGGCGGTAAGCACTATCGGGGCCAGGGAATTCCTTCCCTGGCACTGATAGGGGTCTCCCCCACCCCCCACTACCCACCCGAGTCCTCCCCCCACACCCTCCACCCCCCTGCCACCCCCCAGAGGTGGTACGAACCCCCTCCCCACCCCCACCCCGACATGTACATACATGTACCCCGACATGCACACACCCCCAACATGCACATGTACACACCCCCTACACACACATACACAACGGGGACACATACCCGCACACATACATGCCGACATGCGCACCTGCCGAACAGCACACATTACCCATAGACACAACAGCACCCCTCTACACACTCACACGCACACCCCCATGCACGCACACATCACACAACACCCCCCCACCCCCTCCCCTCACGGACGATCAACTTACCTTGTGCGTTGGTCCTCCGGGAGGCGACGGGAGCCATAGGGACGTGACCGCCAACAGAAGACCGCCAACAGAAGACCGCCACACAGAAATGTGGGTCGTAATTCTGGGGGCGGTGTTCTGCTGGCGTGGCGGTGGAGGTTGACCAGTCTCCACTTTCCCGCCGACCGCCAGTGTGGCTGCTGGCGGTTTTCCGGCGGAACGCTCCCAGCGGTCAGAATGCGCACAGCGGCACACCGCCGCGGTCGGCGGTCTTCACCGCGGCGGTAACTCGGCGGTCTTGCGAAAAGACCGCCAAGGTCAGAATGAGGGCCATTGTCTTCAACTATGGATGATATGTGATTCCTACGCCTTATAACACTTCTTATGTAACGTTTCCAGGACATTGATTTACACACTTACACTGCAATGAGTAGAGCTACAAAAGAATTAAACGAAAAAGTAGGTACTATTTAAGCCAATGTTTGTGGAATTACTCATGCAGAAAGATAAATCTTGCATCCTTACAATGAAAGCACATCGCTTACATAGGAAGTTGAACAAAGTTAAAACATTGGCATTCTATATTGCCTTTTAAGTACTTGTGAAATGGTACCAAGCTGTTTCCTTCCACTGCATTGGTCTAGTTATCAGTTTCCAGACAGCTCCTGGCGAGGATGATACTTGAAGAAAAGGAGGGCTGAAGGTCCTTTAAATCACACCTATGGTCCCTGATGGAATCTAAAATCGTAAAGCCCACTCTCCATCTAGAGGTTGCTGCTCCAAACAGAATGCAGAAGGCCCGAGGGCGCTGCTGAAGTACGTCTTTGTTTCGGACAATGACACCAGGACAAATTCAGTATGTTTCCTGGGTTTGGCGCTATCCCTCTACTTTGCAGCACTATTCTGGAGTACATACACACTAGCAGCCCTACATGAGTTCTAAGGTCATGTCTGACACCTTTTACCAGACCTAGATTCGTGGCCAGCTGCAACTGGGATCTTGGAAACTTGAAGTCTATAATAATAATACAAAAAGATAAACTGTAATCCACAAAATGCAAAGTTTTTTTGACAAACGCCATGAAGTAGTTGAATGAGTCCACACATCACACATGCCATTAGCAATGCACATGGAAGGATGTAAAATATGAATGTGCAAATTTAGAAATATGTTTTTGCAACTCAGACCACAATGTAAGGAAAATTGCAACTTTGTAAATGTTTTTAGATGTGACATAGTCACTGGGAAATCAAGACACTGTGCCAATTGCTGTCTTATATTTCGTCATCTAACATTAACAACATAGATCTGCAGAAGATGTACCTTGCTGTACTGTGTCATACCATTATACAGAAAAAAGCTTCTATAAAGATAAACGTATAGAGAAGAATTCTGCATACATTTCCCAAATTGGCTTTGTCTAATTAGATGAAAAATAAACCTCATATACCCTGAAAACTGCTTTAAGCTCAGAAAAATGTTTCATGTAAAATGATGATGGGCCTTACTTAACTTTTGGTGGAGTGGGACATTCGCAAAAAGCGGTGCTTAATTTGTACAATAATAAGTGTCAGGTACCAAGATATTTCTCAAAAGGCCACTGTAATCTGGACCATCCACTTTCTACACCCGTGCAGACAAATGCCAGATTGGACTCTGCCTACCAACAATCATATTACTGTGATAATATTCACTGTTCCTTGGCATCCAAACCTGTATGAATGGACTGCTCACGTTGGTGGTATTATCGCTCCAATATAGATTGAATTGTTAAATGTGTTGCTGAAGAACTCTTTTTAAAAATTGATGTACAGTGCCATCATGTGATAGGCTGTTATTTGTATGTGTCGGTGTTAAGAAATAGGTGCTAGGGCCGAGTACCGATATACACCGTAATAAATGAAGCACTGCCAAAAATTGGCAGATATAGCATCTACCAGTGTCATTGACCTCATTGCATGCTTAAGAGGGTGGGGGGCATGTCTTCCAGTTTTTGAGGGATGTCCTGCAGCTTCCCAGTGCAAAGCAAGGCGAGAAGTATTTTGGTAACCTTCACTAACATCGTGTACATAAGGGAATTCACAAAACGTTGGGGGTGGAATAAATAAAAAAAATATATAAACATTTTCCTGTTAATGATGTGGAAAGTTTGATTTGTTTTGTCTTTGTCTTAGGGTGTTTTGCATTTCTAATGCCCACATTCTGGACAAAAAGTAGATGGGCACCTGGGTCTACTTTCATTGATCTTGCAGCTCTCAAATGTTTTCATTGGGAGGTTTGCTTTTTAATGGAGGCCCTGAGGTCCAGATTTGTGCTAGGTGGCAATATGTAACATAGGGCAACATTTGTGAAGTAGGCATTACAGGGCAGGAAGTGAGCAAACACTCATTGAATTCAACGCAAACCAATACCCAGTAGCATTACAGCAACACAGTCTAGCATTGCAGGTAAATACTAATAACCAATCAAAAGCAGACCCAAACAGGAATAAAAGGTACTATGTGTAACAAGCATGAAAAGTACACAGATTTCATAATTTTCCCTTGCACGTTCATCTGTATGAAGAGAACAGTATTCAAGGTTATGCCTCAAGTACAACGTTCATTAAAGGTACCAGTGAATAGCCTTTGTGCAATGGTGCAACACAATGTCACATTTGCATCAATGACGTCATTAACACAGCAAGTGGTGGGGAGGCGTGGCTTGGCAGCCGAAGATGGCGGGCATCTGCTAGCCGAGCTCTGGTTTTGAGACAGTGCAATCCTTCATAATCCTACTCTCACAAGGGCGTAAGGTGTCATCAAGCAAAGGGGAGCAATCACAACAGCTGCAACTAACGGTACACTTACAGAAAAACATCAGACCCCACTGTACAATGCACGAGAATCGGCTGAACCCTCCCTCTGAAGCAGTGTGATGTGTGCGTGAGCTCTGCAGCTTTAGGTGCTAAGCCAGCGCAAAGCGCACTGTGCATGGGCCCCATAAACGAAGAAGGACACTGATCGACCTCGTCTGGCTCCCAAGGACATGGCCTCTATCTGGCACAAGGGATCTGGATGTAGAGGCACACAAACAGAAGGCCCAGCCCAATCCTGAACAAGACCCTGCTGGTGTACTCAAGGGAGCAGAACCATTGTGACCTCCATACCCCGGACTGCATTTCCTCTGCTGGGCCGCGACTGCCGGCCAGTTCACTAAAGCCACACTTAGGAGGGCATTAGACCCTGCTGTGGAAGTGGCTCCAACCCCCTCATTGGCTGCTAGCTGGTACCCGGACTCCACCTGGAGCCCTCACCTCTCACAAGGGGATAGCACAGACGAACCAGTTTCTGCTGTGAGTGTTCCAATGCAGACCCCTGCAGCCCTGTACAGCCCAATCAGACTTGATTGCCAGTTCCCCCACCCATCTGGGGCAGCAAACTGGGTTGGAGTAATAGGGACACCACCAGACACCAAGAGTAGGCCCTGATCGACACGTGGGTCAGCGTACCTAGGAGTGAGCAGGAACTCCACAAGGGCAGCAACAGGCTGGAACAGGTAAGAGGCTAACACACACCTCACACCCTACAGACTGCCTCCTTCTCAGCTGCCATAGGTTCAGTTTTGGCCTTGGCCCTTCAACTATCTGGGAAGGATAGGGCAGCCACCCATGCCCCTATCATATGTGGTCCTCCTCAGACCACTGCAGCCCTTCATGCTCCACTGAAACTGGCCACTGGTTCCTCTACCCCTGCTTGAGATAGCAAGCCAAGCGACAAGTGCAGGAAGGCCCCCCTGGGCTTAGGGTGAAGACCCAGATCGGCGCATATCAGGGGTCATATTTTACCCAGTCTGCCCTGGAAGTCGAAAGACATTATTGACAAGACCTGGCAGTGGGAACACCTTAACAGCAGTAACAGGCCCACACAATTGGAAGCTCAGCATGCTGTGATGCGGCCACTTGGGGAAGGGAAACATGCTTGCTCATGAGCTAAATTTCCCGGACCCCCCATCCTACAACCCTGCACTACAGCCTTATGGCCTGGAATACTGTGGGCAGGCTTGATAGGCAACACCTTCCCCCATCCCCCAGTGCATACTAGAAGCACAGCCTGGCCCACAACTATTGCACTGCCTTGGAGAGAACATCGAAGCACTCGTCATGAACCCCGCATCGTATACCAGGCAGGCTGCACACCCTGATCCTTTGAGGTGTAGTAAAAGTGGGGAGAGGCCCCCCACATCACCTGTCAGAAACCCACAGCACCAACATCACTTGAACCATGTAAAAATTGTAACTTCCTTCACCCAATCAGGCAACAGGCAACAAGGTACAGGAATCGACCCCATAACAAATGGCCCCTGGACACCAGAGACAAGGAGATTCCCCCACCCAAATAAATCTTGCAATCTCTGGCACCAACCCAGGCAGGAGCATACTGCATACCCCCCGGTATGCACCCAGAACACCTCCCATTAAGTAGGTTGGTCACATCAGTCAATTATGATCTACAGGACCACAAAACACCCCCTACATTTAACACGATGACCAGACAGAAAATGACTAAGGGTCCCTCCCACCTACCATCACCAACACCTATAGCTCCTGATCAGCTGGAGTGAGGAGACTGAGCATACCCACAACCTTAGGACTCTGTCACACAACTGGATGCTGTTGTAAACGCAATTGAGTCATCACGCATGTCTGTTGAATCTTTCATTGAGGAGATCTGGGTGGATTTTGACCTTCTCCACAAAAATCGAAGGAAACTGGCCACCAGGGTCACAGATGCAGAATGCTCTGTTTCAACAATACAACCACAACTGCCAGAAGAACCATGCAAGACCTCCAAGAACGGGTGCAATATCTGGAGAATTGTGCAGAGTAAGCGGAAGGTAGTGCCAGATGAAACAGTAAATGTGTAGTAGGCTTACCAGAGGGAGCAAAGAATTTCTGCCTAATGATCGAGTTCCTGGAGGAGTGGGTGAAGTCCTTCATGCCAGCCCAATCCCTCTTCCCTCATTTGTCAATGAAACAAGCATACCGAGTGCCTGTCCCTGGACCCTCCACCGGGAGCACCCCCGACCCAGTGGATGCTAAACTTCATTATAGAGATAGAGATGCTATCCTACAAGCGGCAATACTTGCAGCCCTTGTTGAATATGAGAACTGCTGTACATCCACATTCTCAGACTACATCATGTTAACTCAGCACCAGAGTTCCTCCTTTCTTGAAGTGAAACGCTGCCTCCTGGACTTAAATGTTCAATACTCTCTACTATTCTCAGGAAAGCTCAAGATCATTCATGACCCTCAAACTCACCTCTTTACTGAACCAGACTCCACTTGGGACTGGGTGGAAACCCACTTCGAAGGCAGCATCTGACCTTTGACGGCTAGTAAAACCACACTGTACCTTGGAGAGGGACGTAACCAGAAAAAACGATTGCAGAACAGAACCAGATCAACTCCCAAAATGTCCTCGCAATGAACTACACCAAAGCGAACAATCAGCTATAGACACTGCATTTGCATTTCATCAATCCCCTCTCACTCAAAACACAGACTCTAGTACCACAGTGAGAGAAGATGACTTGATCCCAGCTAGTGGGACAACTTCACTGTTCTATGTACTGGCTACTAGAACACCTGTTTGGTTGTGTGGCCACTGGCTGCAGGATCCAGGCTCTGTTTATACCTGTTGTCTTCCCTCCCTTAGCATGAATGCCACATGCTTCTCCCTTTCAGAGACTACAAGGACACATGGGGTGGGAATCCCTGTATGCCCTCCTCCACTCTCCACATATCTGACACAGCTAAATGGCCACCATAAGCACCACACGATTTCTCACACTAAATGTGCAGGGGATGCACTCAGAGCACCACTGATACTCAGTATACACTTACATTGAAAGACAGCAAGCACATTAATTTCTTGCAAGAGACCCATCTTCCTTCAGGAGAACTCCAATGCCTTAGCACAAACTGGAGAGACACAGTCCATGGGACAACACACTCTGCATAAGCCCGAGGCACCCTCCTCTGAGTACACCTAGGCACTCCCTTTCAAAATCTAAACACAGTGGTTGATAAGAAGGGTTGATATGTTTTCACTGAGGGCCAGCTAGATGGCAATCCTGTCATCCTGGGATGTATATATGCCCCAACTCAAACCAGATGACATTCTGGGCCAACTTGTCTGGAGTCCTGGTCCTATAGGTGGGTATCTCATGGATACTGGATGGTGGCAACCTATACAGCTTCACCCTTTACCAATCACAGCCCGATGTTTCTGCCTTCAAAACATAGGAGGGGTTCACAGAGAACTAGATATAGCCCTCTGTAAAGCCAATGAAGCCGTTACTGCTTTAGACAATTGCCCCTCTCTGATGACACAGAAGAAGCATCAAGTTACCTTGGTAAAAAACCTCCGCTCTTATAACTTCACGGAATACACAGTCCGACTACACGCCAGGCGCAACAAACCCAGCCACCTACAAGCATTATTGACCCACCACGAAATTCATACCCTCCCCAGCACTGAAATCATAACAGGCAAGGGCCCAGTCCTGAGCTCCAATCCCCTATATTACAAGCATTCTGCTTCTACTACACAGAACTGTATAGGGCTTCTCCCGCTCCACCCCTCGAGGCAATCAGGCTCTTATTAGCCACTTACCATTCATCAGCACTTAGGAGGTAGAGGAATTGGTGTAATATTTTGGGATGAATTTAGTTGTGACATCCTGCTGGCCGAGAGGGACTGGCCACCAGGGCACGTCCATAGGCTCCCACATGGGGAAGATGTCATTTTGCCTTCTTTCTCTGATGTTTTTCTGGAGGTGGCGAGACAAGCCTACTCTATCAATTGGGTTTTAGTGAAGGCACCTGCAATGTACTGCAATCATGTAGGCTGGAACAAGGACTCTCCTTGTCATGTAATACCTAACAGGTCGACACCCCAATCTCAGCCACAATATCCTGTTAAACACGAAGCAAAAGATCCAGTGTGGGAGATCCTCACTCAGCTCGAGTACCAGGGAGTAATTGAGCCCTGCGTCTCTGCAATGAATAACCCGTTAATCCCCTTTGCAAAACCCAACCATTCCTATAGAATAGTCTTAGATTACAGACACTAAAACAGTCATACACGTACATGCACTATACAAAATTCACATAGCACAGCACTAATTAATAACATAGCCACGGACGACTGAAGCACCGCCAACAGGCTGGCGGTGCTTCATTGCCCATTCCGACCGCGGCTGTAAAGCTGCGGTCGGAAAACCGGGTCCGGCGATTTCCCGCCGGATTTCCCCCGGCTGGGCGAATCCTCCATGGCGGTGCTGCAAGCAGCGCCGCCATGGGGATTCTGACCCCCTTCCCGCCAGCCTGTTTCAGGGCCCCAGTATGCTTTTCCCTTTCCATTCGGAGCTGGCTTCAGTGTTGCAGGCCTCTTTCCCGCTGGGCCGGCGGGCGCTATTTTGGCTAGCGCCCGCCGGCCCAGAGGGAAAGTCAGAATGGCCCCAGCGGTCTTTTGACAGCGGAGCAGCCATATGGCGGTACCAGCCAGGTGGGCGGCGACCGCCGCACGCCGCGGTTGGAATGAGGGCCATAGTGTGCAAAAATATAAAACAACTTTGGATATTTCCAACGGGTTCTTCTGCTAAAACTTAACACACGAAAGTCAGGACCTGAGTGAATTCTCATTTGGCTCACAGAAACACTTCTGCTGTTTGCCCCAAGGCTACAAGAACAGCCCAGGGCTGTTTTCAGCCCGAGTAACATCAATATTGCATGATATTGATCCCGAGGCATTGTCGTATGTGGATGATATTTATCTCACAGATTATGACCTCAACATTCATCTTGCCAGAGTCCATCGGATAGTTTTAGGATTCGCAGCCCTTGGCTACAATTTTTGGAAAAATTTGCTCAACTCCACCCACCTAACACTCTTAAGAAATTACAGTCTTTACTTGGTTTCTTCAACTTTGGCAGAACTTACATTCCTGACTGTGCACAACGTATCAAGCCACTCTATGACTTAATACGCCTTGATTTTGAATGAATGATTTTGAATGCACTCCAGAAATGCATTGCATTGCTGCATCTGGGTGCCAGCCCCTGGATGGCATTCACAATGGTTGACTTCCCTACAGAGATGGATCTCAGGAGGTCAATAGCCTTCTCACTCAGGGCAGCAGGGCTCACTGGGGCAGGGCCTGAGGTGCCTGGGGCGAAGAAGATGCTCACCCTCCTGGGTGAGCAGGCACAGGCAACTCGCTGACGGGATACTGGGAGGGTGGTGCTGATATGTGGGGTGGCGGCTGTACCTGCAGCTGGGGTGGTCACAGGGGTGTCCGCCACCACCAGGCGAGCTCCCATCGGAGGAGGTATCAAAGCCTGCGTTGTCCCCTCCAGTATCCACCGTGGTGCTCCCCTCACCCTCCGTCCCACTGGTTCCCTCAGCGTCGGTGGACTCTGCCTCCAGGGTCCTGTGGGATGCAGCTCCCTTTGTCGCCAGTGCCTCTGCTCCTCCGCCAGATGATGCTAATGCACATAAGTAGAGGATGACAAAACAAGAAAGGGAGGGAGAGAGACTAAGGATACACTAGCTCAATAACTGCACCAACACCACCATTGGCGTACACAGCACCCTCACACACAGGAAACAGGCCTACGCACTATGCAGTGCACTACCAGTAATATGGCTAGTCACCAAGGCATGAGGAGGAGCATACATCACCAACTGCGGCACACCTGGGACCCATGCAGCCTTGCCTAGAAGTGAATACTAACAAGCTAGGTTACCTGTATTTGCCATGCACCGCTTACCCTTCAGTCTGGCCTGGCCTTAGGGGCACCCACTAACACACAACCACCACCCGGATACCACCCCACCAGCCATAAGTTGTAATGATACCCACTGTACTCAACCCCTTGTGGCTGCTGTGAAGCCCTGAAGTGCCCATCTAGCTCAGGCTAGGCCACCGTCAGTATGCGGGCCGACAGGGGGTCAGGGGTCGATGGGCACCTCTTCCTCATTGGGAAGCCATCCCCAGCTGGGCCTCCGCAGTCTTCCGTGCCCATTGTCTCAGGTCCTCCCACCGTTTGCGACAGTGGGTGCTCTGCTTGCCATAGACCCCCAGGGTCCGCACCTCATTGGCGACTGCACGCCATAATCCCTTCTTTTGATAGGCGCTGACCTGCAGAGGTAATACATACAGGAGAACTCCATTAAATGAACAGTCCAGCCTGTCACACACATGGCCCACCATACCCGATCCCATCAACAATTGCAAAACACATAGGCCAGCTCCCAACATGTACACCGCCAAGGGGAAATCCACCCACCCCCTTCCCACCCTTACACGATGCTTTCACACACAACTCCATTCATTCATGCCACATGCATCATGCCCACAGTGTACTCACATGTTGGTCTGGAGGCCCATACAGCTGTCCGTACTGGGGTAGGACCCCATCCACCAGTCGCTCCAACTCCTCCGAAGTGAAGCCTGGAGCCCTTTCCTAGGTCACACAGGCCATGGTAGGTTCCAGACACAGGTCACAGCAGCACATACAGTGTAGGTCTTCTCCTGTGGAAGGTCAGGAAACAAGTGATCATTGAGAAATAAAATGGCGATCACATCCGCGGTGGTGTACACCGTCACCACCGGCGTACATCCCCACTGGCCACTGTACCCCATAGGGTCCAGAATAATCCAATGAGGACTTGAACTGTGGTTCACAACCGCCTACCGCCACGGTGCACAACATCAGTGGAATTACCTCACTTCCATCTCTCCCTCCACACATGACAGGCGGTCACCATTTCGGAGGGTGGGGGAGAACAGGCCTATCGATAATTGCTGCATCACAGGATAAAAAGCTCATACTTTTAAATTCCACTGTCCCAGAACATGATTGCACAATATGGACTGCTGTTGTGGTATAGTTGTTCAAATTGTGACAGCCTACTCACTCTTGTGTCGCTTAGATACCTACCGCTGTGGATGAAAAGGAGATGGAGACATACCCATGTACAACTGGTGGACTTTGCTACCCTGGAGGACAGGCACATAATACTCACCTCCAGACTGGATAGGGCCACAATCACAGAGCTGTGTGCCCAGTTGGACCTGACCTGATTTCAGCTATCCGTCATCCCACTGGGACCCCCCCCTGTTGTGCAAGTTCTATCAGTGTTCCATTTCCTGGCAACAGGTTCTTTCCAAGTGACAGTGGGCTTGGCAGCAGGAATGTCACAGCCAATGTTCTCACTCATGCTGGCAAGAGTGTTTTGCCTGCCCTGATAAAAACACATGTGCAGCTACATAGCTTTCCCCCAGGTGGAAGATTTGGCCACTATGAAGGCTGGATTCTTTGCAATGTGACATATCCCCAATATAATTGGGGTGATTGACACACATATTGCGTTTGTCCCCCCCTGCAAAATGAATAGGTGTACAGGAATGGTAAGAGTTTCCACTCCATGAATGTGCAGATGGTGTGCCTGGCGGACCAGTACATCTCCATCGTCAATGCTAGGGATCCTGGGTTGGTGCATGATGCCTTTGTCCTGAGGAATGGCAGCATCCCAAATGTGATGGCCCAAATACAGCGGCACAGGGTTTGGCTTATAAGTGAGCCTTGGTCCCCTCCTAGTGTATGTTGGTGTATGCCTATGCTGATGGCCAAATAGGATGGTTTGGGGCTAAATGTTGTACCTCAATATTTGCAGGTGACACTGGTTACCCAAACCTAATGTGGCTGCTGACCCCTGTGAGGAATGCTAGGACAAGGGCAAAAGAACATTATAATGACGCACATGGGTGAACCAGAAGCATATTTGAGAGTACCTTCGGCCTCCTGAAGACCAGGTCCAGGTGCCTCCATCTGACAGGTGGATCAATGTGCTACTCAGATGTTGGTGATATGCCAACAATGTCCTGATGTGATCAAACAGCCAGCAACAGGTCATTCATTCTATACTCTCACTATGAACAGTTAATTTCCAATGGTTGTAGCTGTTTCAATCAATACAAATTTGCAATACAGGAAATACTAGCTGTCAAGGTTTGTCCAAGGGTGTTTATTGTAGTACTAAGATGTTGAGGGGAAGGTGCAGTGGAATGGGGTGACGATGGAGGAAAGTCCAGGGTATTGTTCCAGTCTGTTTGTAGCACAGGTGCAGTGTCCAAGTGGGCCATAGGAAGGGGAGCAATGGCAGTGCAAGGTGGACACGGTGACAGAGTGGGACACAAGGGGGACAATCAGGAGAGTCTAATTTCCTGGTGTGGCCTTGGCAATTGTCTCTGGCTTCTGTCAGGTTCGCAGGGAACGTTTGCGGGGTGGTTCACCTTCTGCAGGGGGAGGGATGCTGGTGGCCTGTGGGTCCTGTAGCAGGGCCTCCTGCCCACTAGAGGCAATGGAAGTCGAAGGCTGGTTGATGGACTGGCTAGTGGTAGGGGCCCACTGGTGTGCTGTACCCTCCCTCATGATGTTGGCCATGTCTGCCAACACCCCTGCTATGGAGATCAAGGTGGTGTTGATGGCCTGAAAGTCCTCCCTGATCCCCGATACTGTCCCTCCTGCTGCTGCCTGTTCTCCTGCATGTTGTCAAGGATCTTGCCCATCGTGTCCTGGAAATGTTGGTAGGCTCCCAGGATCTCAGAGTGCCTCCTGGAGAGTCGGTTCCCTGCTCCTGTCCCCTCTCTGGCGCACAGCAGTCCTCCCAGTGTCCCTGTTGGCCTGTGCCTCTGTCCCCTCTAAGTTGCACTCACTGCCACTGAACCCAGGTCACTGATTGTCTTAGGGGCGAGGTGTGGCATGGAGTCCCTGTACAGGTGGGCACACTTCTGATTGACGTGTCCTGGGGACAGAGGAGTGGGTACGCTGGGTGGGTGCTGTGTTGTTGGTTTCTGATGGGAGAGGCTTTGTGGTGGTCTGTGAGTGACCTTGGGTGAGTTACTGTCCAGTGGTCCCTGATGGGCCAGGTAGGTCCTCCAGATCCTGAAGTCCAGAGTTACCATCATCACTGGGGGCCTCTTCTGTTGGGGGACTAGATAGTGGTGGCACCTCCTCTCCACTGACATTGGCTGGGGTACCTGTGGGGATGTAAATGATGTATTATGCTTCAAGTGTATGACATTTGTACTTCTGTAGCTTTCTCTCTATGGTTGGTGTTATCCTGCCACCTTTTGCTCGTGCATGGTGATGTATTGTGGGATCATTAGTTTCCCTATGCTGTGCATGCTTTAGTGATGGGTGTCCATGCATGGCTGGGAGGGGTGTCCATGCATTGGTATGGCATACAGGGTTTGACATTGGGATTAGTGGGATGTGTGGGTGCAGTGTGTGAGATGGAGTGGAGTGATGGAAGTGAGGGTGAGGGTGTGTGATGGCATGCAGGTATGGGGGTGATAAGTGTTAAATGTTGAGTTACCAGTGTCCAGTCCTTCAGCTACTCCAGCGAGTCCCTCAGGATGCAGTATTTCCAGTATCTGCTCCTCCCATGCTGAGAGCTGTGGGGGAGGAGGTGGGGAGGTCCACCGCCAGTCCTCCGTATGGTGAGCTGTTGTCTTGCTGCTATGGAACGTACCTTCCCCCTTAGGTCGTTCCACCTCTTCCTGATGTCGTCCCTTGTTCTTGGGTGCTGTCCCACGGCATTGACCCTGTCCACGATTCTCCACCACAGCTCCATCTTCCTTGCAACGGAAATCTGCTTTAAGTGTGCTCCAAAGAGCTGTGGCTCTACCCTGACAATTTCCTCCATCATGACCCTTAACTCCTCCTCAGTGAAACAGAGGTGCCTCTGTGGTGCCATGGGTGTTGTGTGATGTGTGTTGGTGAGGGTGTGTCGGGTAATGTGGTGGGGTGTTTGATGTGGGGTGCGTGAGGGGTATATGGGTGTAAGTGGTGTCTGTGTCTAGTTGTCTCTGTGTTCTTCTTCTCAGTCTCCTGGTGGCATTTGGTGTTCGTAAGGGGTTGTGGGTAATGTGGGTGTGGGTTTTATAGTGGTGTGGGTGTGGTGTGTGTATGGATGTCAGATGTGTGTATTTGGTATAGGCCAATGTTGTGTTGTGTTGTTTTGTTTGAGGGTGTCCATTCTGAGCATGGCAGTGTGTACCGCCAATGGTTTACCGCCATTGAATGTCCGCCATGGTGATTCGTGGGTCATAATGCGGTGGGCGTTTTTTTGTTGGCGTAACGGCATGGGTTTTGGGACTGCCAATTTAGCACTGACCTTTGGGCTGGCGGATTTGTGTATGTGGCTGTATTCTGTCAGATTGGTGTGTGTGTGTGTGTCATAATATGGTGAACAGATATTTGCCACGCGGCAGTAAGTTGGCGCCCGTCAGCATGACGGTATGCAGGATTTACCCCCAATGCCATAATGAGGGCAATAGTGTCATCTGCGTTTGATATTATTTAGACAGACATGTCCCTTTTATATCATGGACAAAGTCAGTTGCGTTCTTACATGCAGTTGGGTTGGACGTTACAGACTTTGAAAAAAGGTTGAATTCCATGGAAGTACAATAACGGTAGTGAATTGTTCACTGCCTTTAATTTATCCAGGGAACAACAGACAATGGCTAAAAGGTAAGCGAGTTTGACCATGCTTCACATAGAAAAGTTAGAAAAGTTGCCTTTCACAGTTGCAGAAAGTCCTTCAACAGCATGGCTCCTACATGGCATCATTAATCTGCCCATTTCCACTTTTCTTTTTTCAAAATGCCTGAAACATCTTGCTGTGGGCAGGCATTAGTGACTAGGCGATAGCTATATTAAAGAAGGGTGGGAGTAGCCCTTTGATTACAAATGTCTGAATGGCAAAACAGAGGTCTTTCTCAGCGGAAGCGAATGCGAGACTACTGTTAGTCATTTCATGATCTGGAAACAGGTGTCCCTTCACGGCCTTTGCAATGCGTGGGTCGTGAACTTGGCCTGTTTTCGGAAGGGTACTCCGGTCCCTTTGATTCGACCAGCATTTCATGTACTTTCGAATGGAAGTTATGTGGTGCTGAGCGACCACGGCTGTTTCGGTATGCGACCAGGAATTGCCTACACAATTTCAGTCTCTATGGTCGTCACAGGTTGTGGACAAGTTTTATTCCACCCCACACGAGAGATAAAAGTATCAGAAAAGTGGCCTCACATTGATACTGTTAATGTAAATCATGAAAAGCTGAGCAGACTAAAGGCGCTACTGTTTCAAAAACAAGTTGCGTTGACATCAGCTAGAGAGATGTATGCTCTCCAGATTGCGAGATCATCAGCCGAGATACAATCCCTATTAAACACCAACTTCCTCAAGCACTTTGGAGAGCTGGTATCCAGAACTTTCAACGTCTCGAGCACTACTGGGATTATACACTTCTTTAAGGTTGTTGGATCTGGATCAGTGTCCATCTTCAAGACTATCTTCAGAGTCTTTCCATCAGCCATCCATTCACTCTTTTCCAGTGTGTTTGAAGGCTTTCCTATAATTTTAGCATTGATTGGCGGAATACTGCTGCAATTTCTTCTGATTCACAGTGGTTGTGTCTTTCCAGTTGTGTGAAGCAATGGAGCCACTGCCACCAGCTCAACTGAGGGTTGATTCACAGTCGTACCCCTTGAGACTGAGGCTGATTCACGAGGCCACTTATGAGCCACCCTTGATGAACGATCTGGCTCTTTTTGGCAGTATGAAAGATGCCACTGTTGCAGGTGGACCTGCACAAGAGACTACTACGCACTGCTGCTCCGTGTATTCGCCCGCCTATCCTCTGATCGATCTAACATCTTTCCTGAGATCCTTTTCATTCAATGGCTTCGAAGATGCTCTTCAAGATCATGACTATTGTTAGAAAATTTGATGAGTGGCTTATTATACCAAATCCAAAATTTACATTTATTGCCCTTACTTTGGCCTGCTGTGCTTGTCATGATCAACATTATGGGGGTCATTATGACCCCGTCGGTCGGCATAAATATGGACGAAAGTACTGCCAAAGGGATGGTGGTACTTTTCTCCACATTATGACATTGGCAGGTTGGCTAAAGCCAAACCGCCAATGTACCACACCGACCGCCATGACGGTAACGACCGCCGGACTGGAGACTTCACTCTCCAGCCTGGCGGCCGTCACTTGCTCGCCTGCGGGATTATGACCCCGGCTACCGCCATGGTTTGCAGGTGCAGTCACTCACTGCATCTACCTGTAAGGAGATCTCTCTATCCTTCTGAAAGTGCAGGCAACATGGCACCAGCCATGTGAAAACACTAAGCAACTTAGAAACAGCCGCTCTGTATTCACTTGATTGCACTGCTTAAGTGCAGCACGAGTTTGCGGCTGCTATGTGGGCGGCGCATTCTGCACAATAGGGCACAATTTAGCTATTTGTCCCTGTCGCAACTTTTGAAAGGTGTGCCATGGTGAAACAGGGATAGTGCGCCGTATATCTAATACTAATGGTATGCTAAATTTAGCATTCTGTGCAATGCAAAACAGCTGGTTTACACACAGTATTGGGTTAACAGGAATCTTAGCTAAGATGTCACGAAGTATGTCTTACACTAAATCGCTGTAATGCAATTTGTGAAAGATATTTGCTGAATGTTGGTCAGATAATGATCTTCCAAATTTGAATGATTTCTGTGCTGAAACCTTTGGCTGCAACAGAACTGATGTAATGCAGAAGGAAAACTCTGTTTCTGAAGCATAATACTGGAAGCTCAATTACAAAGTCTGCAATTTCAGATCTCAAATCACAGCAAATGCTTGCTACATTGTACTTTGGCTCAAACAGCATTTAAAAAAGCCATGAATAAAAGAAGTATTGGCAGAGTGAATAGGTCTGGCATTGGTTTCTAGACGTTTGACTTTGTTAATGCTTGTTTTGTCACAGTTTTTGCAAACTTCTTTTGTGAGCAAAGCTGCCAGGACCTCATCCATCCAAAAAAAAGGGCTGAAAGCAAACTCATTTTTTGGTCTCAAAAGCACACATTACCATAATATATGTGGATGTGCTTCTTGTGAAAGGATAGAAGGCCATCACTCACAGCAACGTTAGCAAGTAGCTGAAGTGGGCTGACTACTGCCTCATACTACATTTATTTTTGGGAGGAGGAAAAATGTCAAGGTCACAACAACAGACCCACTCATTAAGGGCTGTGTAAGAAATTGGTTATTAGGTGAGTGGGGTGAGAACCCCACTCAAGTAATAAACACAATCCTTGTTAGGGTGAAGCACAAAAGTCCTGAAATAAACCTTTGCTTACCCCTCTACAGGCTTGGCACAAAAGCAGTCAGGCTCAAATTATTGACAATGTGTAAAGTATTTATGCAGCACTCAAACAGTAATATGATAAAAACATAAAATAAGCAAAATCCCAAACAAATTTAGAAAAATAGAGATAATTTTAATAGATAGAATTATATCAGAGCCACAAAAATCCATTAAGGTAGTACAGGAGTTTCTTCAAGTTTCAGGTGACAATAGCACCACGAAACACAAAGTGACACTCACAGTTATCTGGTTGCGCTGGACTGGATCAAAGCCATAGGTTCATGCCAACCCAGATGAAGAGGGGACCTGATACAGAGACCAGGTGTGTCCTGGTTTTACCTTCTACTCAGTCCAGTTCTATGCAAGGAATCTAAGCCAGAGCTTTACATTAATTGTAACTGCAAGGAGGTCATGTTTGTGTGAAGAGCATGTCGTCGCTGGAGCTTTGCATTGGAGGGAGATGTGGAGGGAGATGTGGACTGTTGTGGCTGAAATGAAGAGCAGGTTGCTGTTGGAACTTCATGTTTTCAGGTGATGAGGGCTGTTGTTGTGGACACAAAGAGCCCAGAGTTTTTTGCTTTTTCACCTGGCGTTCTGTTTTAGAGAAAAAGGTGTACACTCTGACACCAGTGAAGGACCTAGGTAGGCATCTGTTGGGGTTCAGAACATACCCCAGCAGAGACCAGCAGCAGTGTCCCACCAGGTAGAGGCAGGTCCAGCTGGTACTGGTCAGAGGGGCAGTTGCAGAGACGACCTCTGGAAGCTTCTTGTGTCCCTGTAGCCAAACAGGAGACCAACCAACTGATCCTTGGAATCACTTCTGGGATCCTGGTTTTAATGCAAGCAGGTCCAGTCTTCATTCTTTAGACCGCAGGGCAATACTTCTTCTAAATTGTCCCCACAGGTCCAAGAGAGGTCTGGTGAGAGGTTTTGAGGGTGCCACTTTTATACTCAGTGCAAGTCTGTGTTTGTGGGATGCCCTTTTGTCTACCTTCCCCTTCCCTGGTTTGGCTCCAATCTGTCTGGAGGGCCAAAGGCAGGCAAGCCCAAATGAGCTGCATTTGCCAAGGGCAGGGACTCTTAGAAGTCAGTGACGGGTGGGCACAAACCTCTGTCTACCCTTTGATGTTCTGGAAGGGCTGAGTGTAATCCCCCAGCCCATCCTGCTCAGGAGAGGAGCACCCTGTCCTTTACTGAAGGCTCTTTGGCCCACCTGTCTCGAAGGAATACACAATAAACCAGAGGACATCCATTCACAGTCATGTGATCCTGCACTCTGGCGGAAAGGCAAATTTGGATTAGGCTGAGAAATACCAACTTTCTGACATTGACTTTTTCAGAATAGTAACTAAAATCTGACTTTATCATTAAAGAGGATTTTAAATTACATTTCAAATGAGTAAAGGAAATATTTCTCTACCTTCTCCCAAACTGAAGTTATCACTTACTAAGTGTAATAAGGTAACCCAGTGTTGGTCAATATGAGAGATAGCAGCAGTGAAAACCAACGTCCCACGTTTTTCACTGATAGCACCTTGAAAACTTAAATACACATGTCCTGCTTTTTAAAATACTATGCGCCCTGTCCTATGAGCCTTTAGACCTACCTTAGGGGTTAGTTATAAGTATTAAAAAGGAAGACCTAGGTCTAGCAAAAAGGTTTATTTTTCCAGGTCAAAATGACAGTTTAAAACTGCACCACACACTGCAGTAGCAGGCCTGAGACATGGTTTACAGTGCTACTCTAGTGGGTGGCACAATGAGTACTGCAACCTGCTAGTAGCATTTAGTTTACATGCACTCAGTATATGTATCATATACTAGGCACTTATAAGTAGATTTAAATGGACCTATCAGATGTATACCAATTTTACCATGCCAAAAGGTAGAGCACAAACACTTTACCACTGGTGAGCAGGAGTAGAGTGCAAATTCCTAAAGCCAACAAAAAATTGATTCAGCAAAAGAAGGCAAAAATCTGGGGTGACCCTGAAGAAGGACCAGATCCAACAGGTTGGCTGAAAGCCCCTTTAAGTATATCATAGTCAGTGATGTAAATGGAAAAAGAATTACTTGGGGAACGCAAAATTGGGTGTCAAGGTATGGCAACGGAAAGGAGGTGCAGTCATGAGGGGCAGAGTCATGAATTGCAGGGTGTGACAGGAACCTTATGCATGTATTTTGTAACAACTGGCTGCAAAGAAACTGGCAACAAGGATAAATTCAACAGTAAATCGATAGCGAATGTAAAAAGTCCTGCTCTGACTGCTGAGGACTGCAGGTAAAAAGACACACCTTTGAAAACACATATCAATATCTAAAATCAGCAACAACTGAAGTGAAAACAAGCAAGAGGTGCCTTTTAGAAACCTTCTAGACATTCCCCAAAGTGTGTCAGCTACTCATTCGCCATCTTTGTTGCGGGTCTAGCTTTCCAGCTGGGATGAGACTATATCAATCTAATGCTGACGTGACCATGCAGTGGGCGCACCCAGCGGTTCCACTGGCTGTGCATTGAAGGCGTGGCTAGGGCAAGCCCGTTCGCAACTGTCCAGGCCCATATAGCGCCAATCACCAGAACCCCTGCCTGTTTCTCTCAAGATTTACCTTTGTTGCTCAAATACACTAGGGACAAACTCATAGACCTCAATTTAGTAGGTAAGAGTCCCTTATATGCCACTCTTGAGCCATACACTATCACTGATACTTCACAATGCACATCATGTAATTTTACGTTTACCAGTCCTGCCACTTGCTCAAATTGCCCAACTGGGCCAGGCAACATAATGACTTGGTTTGAGCATTTATTTGCACTCTGCTCAATGCAAGCTCACTAATAAAATACAACATCGAATTCCCCAAATTCATAGATGCACATAAGACTAACATTTTATTTGTGACAGAAACCTTAGCCTGATTCTACTTCCAGCCCTGACATGGTTGTGGCAATTTCAGCACGATTTTCCATCTTTAGAGCAGTTAGAGTGGGCAAACGGGGAGATGGCCTGGTGATTGTTTATTGTAATCAGCTCACTGCATCTTTTTCAACAGTACCTATTAACCCTAAGCGCGGAGCACTTCTTTTCCAATTAGAACTAACAAAAAAATTATACTTTTAAAGCATTTCTGTTATATTGTCCTCCTGGCCCTTGGTCTTCCTTTGTGCAGGCCCTTGCCACTGCTTAAATTAAGTCCAATTTCTTTAAATTTTACAGCTCTAGGAGATTTTAATTTGTATCTAGAAAATATTGTTGCTAAAGACACAGCGGGGCAGATTTAGGAAAAGTGGCGCTGCACGCAGTGCAGCACCACTTTTCTTGCACCCCTTAGTGCACCCCTACCGCCACCATGTGTGTACCGTACTTGAAATACGGCGCACCATGGCGCAGGGTAGGGAGCAATAGTGTCAAAGGTTTCAGGGTTAGGGCCAAATTTGTGGCGCCGACCAAGAAAAATACATAGGGGCCCATTATGAATACTGGTGTGCCCCCTTTTAACGCCTGTTCAGAGTAGGCATTAAAAATGCCACAAAAAAATAGTGCAAAGAAATCTTTTAGATTTCCTGTGCCACTTTTTTGGCCCCCCTAACGGGGGAATGCCCCCCTTCCATACATTATGTCTGGCGCAAGGGGTTACAAAGTGGTGCAATGCATGCATTGCACCACTTTGTAAATCTTGTGCAGCGATTTTGGCCTTGTTGGACTACATTAGCATAAAAAAATGATGCTAATGTAGCGCAAGGAGACGCTAGGCCCTCGTACTGTGCCAGAATTCCTAGTCGACACTGTCGCCAGTCAAAGGGCCTGGTATAGATATTGGCAGATGGGTTACTCTGTCACAACAGTGACGGATATTCTGTCCACTGAAATATAAATCCCATTACATATGGAATTTAGATTTCAGAAGACGAAATATCCATCACTGTTGTGACGGATAAACCCGCCTGGCAATATCTAAATCAGGCCCTACGTCCTCCAGTTGGTAAATGCACTTATCCATGATGCCAGCCTTACGTTAGATGGTGCAGTTATTGACAATCCCTTCCTGCAGTTCACTGATTCATTGCCATTACATGGTCTAATCATAAAGTAGTTACATTTGACATCAAGTTACCCTGCTCATTTCTGAAAGGCGGGATCACCCCCACAGCCAGTAAGAGTCGAGCATGGTATAAAATTAACTCTTTGGAATTTAACACTCTACTCTCCAGGTCTAAGCCCATCACGGTCAAGGATCTTGAATCAGCCATTTCAACCTACTCCTTATGCGTAGGATCGGTGATATGAATATAAAGTGATGATTTTAGAGGAAAAAAAACATTACTAATAAAATACAAAATTCAAAATACTCTTCTAAAGAGCTTTTCAGCACAATAGAAAAACTGGACAACTTGCCAGAGAAAAGCAATAATTAGCCAATAGTTTTGTAACACTCTAGTTGGGTTTTTTCAAGCTAAACTGAGTGACATTTTTGATACATTTGTGGCTAATAAACATCACACTGAATTTTCAAGATGAGAAGGGTCTTCCCTTCAGCCCCGCACTCCTAAATACTTTTTCCTCACTCACTTTTGAGCAAGTACTAAGCTTATCCAAGCCTATTAAGTCTGCTTCCCCCCGGACCCGTAGATCCGGACCAAAAATCTTTCATTTTGCTCCAGAAATCATAAGCACACACTTACTGGAAATTTTCAATGAGATAATCAATACAGGTTACTTTCCTGAAGGATGGGAAAGAGCTTCCATTCTTCAACTCTTAAAGAAACCAGCCTTAATCCACAAGATCTTAGTAGTTACAGACCAATCTCCTGTTTGCCCTTCCCAGCTGAAATTGTGGAGAATGCAATTATTCTTGAAATAACCTTGTTCATAGATGCAAATAATTTCTTGGACTATACACAATTTGGTTTCAGAGGTGCTCATAGTACCGATTTGGCATTAATCATGGCCTCAGAACATCTAGGGGCTACACTGGATAAGAGAGGAAAGGCTGCCCTGATCTTGTTGGTGCTCTCTGCGGCCTTTGATACACTCAACCATGATTGACCGTCTTTTCAAGCTGGGCATCAGAGGAACCACTCTTACACTACTGGAGTCTTTCCTTTCTGAGAGGGAACAATTTGTAGCCATGGGTAAATTTGTTTTAAACGTATCCTATCTGTCATGTGGGGTCCCTCGGGGATCCTCCTTGAGCCCTATATTTTTTAATTTATACGCCACCCAATTAGCCAGGCTCATCAAATCCTTTGGTTTTTCAGTCATCTGTTATATCAATGATACACAAATTGGAGTCTCAGTATTCAGCAACCCAGACTGTACAGCGATCAGATTTAACAGCTGTGTGAAGCAGGTAGATACTGGGATGAGAACCAATTGTCTCAAATTAAACTCCGGGAAAACAGAGGTTCTTAGTCTAGCAAGTGATACCTCCTTTTGGACTCCTAAATGGTAGCCACAAGAACTAGGCCCACTGCCAACCTCAGTGAACAAAGTCAGACATTTAGGAATAATATTTGACAATAAGTTGGCTTTTGGAGACCAGATTAATGCACCAACTACCTCAGTTTTCTTCACCCTGAAGATCATCAGTAAAATCTGTTGTTTTGTCCGAGGGGATCTTCAGAAAGCTATAGTGACTGCACTTGCTGCATCCAAATTGGATTACTGCAATGCTCTTTTATTGAATGCACAACACAGATTTCTCTGCAACCTGCAGATACTGCAAAATATATCAGCTCATCGTTTGCAGTGGATCCCCAAGTACAACTTCACATCTCAGGCATTCGTGAAGGTTCACTTGTTGCCTATAAAGAAGCGGATAGAATTTAAAGCACTTTCCATGGCTTTCAAGTCACTACATAACGTTGGTCCTGAATATTTGAGACCCAAGATTGGTATACTCCTTCCAGAATGCTCTGCTCTTCACAGCCAAACTGATGTTTGCTCCCAAGCTTAGATGAGTCTTTTGCCAGTGAAAAGTTTCATAACAGGCACTGCTAAACTGTGGAACTCTCTTACTTGAGAACTGAGGGAAAGCCCTAATCACCTTTCCTTCAGGAGATCCCTAAAAACATGGCTCTTTATTCAGTAACCTATCAGTTTCACCTTCATACGGTAGCAGCGCCAAGACACCTATGGGCACTTGAGTGCCTTACAAATGTAAAAAACAAATTAATCAAATCATTTGGTCACACAAAGCTACATTTGAAAATATCCCATGGGGTTAAGGCACTTGCTGCTGAGATCTTTGTGTGCTTGCAATTTTCTGGGGATAATAGTAACATAATAGAACTTTGGTGGTAATGCACTTAATTGAGGGATCTATGTTTTGTTTCTGCCAAACATGTACTCTTAATATATAATGCCTTCCAGTATGGACCGTAGAAGTTTACACATTGGCACTTCAACTCCTCCTCAGGAGCAATAAGCATTATATAAATGTAATTACATTTGCATTCACATTGTAACGCTCATTGTCTCATTTAACATTTCCTGCACATTGATGTACACACTTTATTGTCTCTTTATTATGTGTGTGTGTTGTAAAGCGCTGTAACACCCTGAACTGGGATGAGTGGTGCAACAAAGGAATCACATAAAAAAATTATTTCCACGTGATGTTTAAAACGTTATTTGTGTAATTTCATCTCAGATTCTTACAGTGTATGCATATTTCTCACATAGAGGAGTTGAAAATCAAACACCTGCCTCCAAATCATAGTTACTCATAAATACTTATGAAGTGATAACACGCCGAGTGCCTTTGTTTCCCTTCATTGCACTGCCAACTAGGTGTTGGCTGATGGCCCTTTAAAAGAGGATTTCTTTTGTTGGGGCAATCATTTAGTGAAAACAACAAAACGCCACCCTCAATGCCTGCAGGTGTCTGCCTCGAAAGGGAACGGAGACAATGTGAGGGTGCTGCTGAAAGAGTCCTGGTTTTGGAAAATTACACAAGATAATGCCAGCGCATTTCACTGGTTCCAAACCGGACCCAGCTCAAAATTAGCTGCCAAATCCCGAATCCAACTGGATCCCAGTCATTGCTTGCACGGATTTTAGTAAAATCAAAATGTCTTGGCCAACGCAAGACCTAAAAATAAAGTGAGCTATTTGTGGGAAAGCTGTTGCGCCCTATACAATCTGAAACATTCATTCAGTCTGCCTGAATGGGATAATGGTTGGCCCTGAGAGCTTTCCCAGATACTCCTTTCAGGAGTCAATAACGGAAACCTGACAATTCACTTATTCTGACTATTTGGACCATTGGACCTTTTCATTCGATGGGCGGGGCCTACGGACCACGTCACTTAACCAGAGCGGTATCACCAGTCCATCAGTAGCAATTTAGACGAGGACACACATCTTAGTTAATGGCATAATGACATCGGCAAAGTGATTACTTTTTACATCTCTAAAGTGCCTAAAAGGAGCATCTGTTCCCATTAAATGTTTATAAATATTTTACTTGCTCAATAAATTATTTGGACAAGTTACCCACGCAAATGTAATTACTCACAGGGGGACCTATTTTTAAATGCTATGATGCGTGCTTGCGCATTAGTTTCCTCAATTTTACTATTTTCTTTCTAGAAGAATCAAAAGAGGAACGGAAACATTTTTAAAATAATAAAACTGACAAAGATTCAAATACCAAACGGAAAAAAATATCTGACTGTTTACAAATTCGGTCCATTAATTTTAGCGCCCTTGCTACAAAGGTGCTTCTAATTAAAAATGTCACAGTGAATCAAATCTAATTCCAGTTTAAGCAAGAACAGGTGCAATGATAAGAATACTGCATGCCGCCATTTTAAGCAGTTTGACACCCTAATAGCATTTAGTATATGGCTTACATTTATTAACTTAGGGAAATCAGTAAAAAAATATTGGTCATATGCTAACGCTCAACATTTTGCTATCTACGTAGTGGACTAAAAATGCCCTGGATTTTAACCACTTGTTTTACAGCAATTTGTTTATTTTGATAAATACCGAACGATTATTGTGGAGTAGTTCCCTAAACATTTATATAGTGTTCGATAATTATCTAACTCATGATGTCGCTGATGAACGTTTGATAATAACAATTGGTAGTGCCCGCAGGGCTGCATTCACTCTTGTAATTTTTATGCATATTCATGCAGAAAGTTATTTTTAAGTCCAGGGATGCCCCTGGTACTTACAAGGCCTTGCATTAGAAGTAATGGCTGCGGCATGGCATTGCTGCTCAGGGAAAAGAGATGTTTGCTTTGAGTGAGGAGCCCTGGTCTGCTATTAGCTCCACACGGATCAGTACTTCATTATAATTAAACCTGCACCTGGTGCTGGTTTGAAGCAACCAGGAGGCTGGACTGTGTGGTCTACGGACAGAGAAGGGAAGGACTATGAGTCCCTGTGTTGGCTAATTCGAAGCCTGCCATGTCACTGCTTTTGCACACCCATTGAGTCCCAGATACAGTGCTTGTTACCGACATAAAAGACAGGTGGCAACACAGAGAAAGGAGGTTCGTCCCTGGTAGCTGTGAGCTCACCATGGCGCAAAATGTAGACACTGTTGGGCATGGTGACAGGGCAAGGACGAAACATATAAAATGGCAGAGAACTGCACCCACAAGTCCTGACCAGATCCTGAAGCACATCTTCCATTGAGAGCCAGATGTAGGTAGGAAAGAAATGTTGGCCCATGCCATACTAGTTTTTTTGATAGCCTTGACTCTGTCACAATGACATCTAGTCACCCATGAATGATGTGGCAGTTGTGAGAAACCTGCGTAATTTGATTCAGCCTAATTCTGGGAAATGACTGCATCTAACCCAAAAAATGTCCCGAACTGCCCATTCAGGTAAAATTCAACCCAAAAATGTAAAGTTGATTTCCGGTTGCTTGCGTTCAAAAGACTACTCGAGTTCTGATTTGTAGTTTCGTGCTGAAAAATGACTAGAGCTCTCAAGTCTGGTAACAAACCTATATAAAATGTTTGTTGATCGCCCGCATTCAAGGATTGCGGCTTTCAATGAAAACACTGCTGTCATATTTGGATTTGTAGTTTGGCACTCAGATATTACCCTAACAGAGCGCTTGGGTGAAAACTGCCCTTATAAGAGGAGCTCACCTGTGCACAACTCAGCGCAACATCTTTAGTTGTGCTGCAATGAGCTAAACAATAAATGTACCTGTTGGACTTTTGCTTATGCAGGGTCATCCCCAGTCTTTTTGCCTCCTGACTCCTATTTTTTTCTGACCTGTTGCTGTTGGCTTTTCAACTCTGAGCACTTTACCACTGCTAACCAGTGCTAAAGTGCATATGCTCTCCGTGTAAATTGTATGTAATTGGTTTATCCATGATTGGCATATTTGATTTACTAGTAAGTCCCTAGTAAGGTGCACTAGAGGTGCCAGGGCATGTAAATCAAATGCTACTAGTGGGCCTGCAGCACTGGTTGTGCCACCCACATAAGTAGCTCTGTAATCATGTCCCAGACCTGCCACTGCAGTGTCTGTGTGTGTATTTTTACACTGTAAATTCGACTTGGCAAGTGTACCCACTTGCCAGGCCTAAACCTTCCCTTTTCTTACATGTAAGGCACCCCTAAGGTAGGCCCTAGGTAGCCCCAAGGTCAGGGTGCAGTGTATGGATAAGGTAGGACATATAGTAATGTGGTTTATATGTCCTGACAGTGAAATACTGCCAATTTCGTTTTTCACTGTTGCAAGGCCTGTCTCTCTCATAGGATAATATGGGGGCTACCTTTAAATATGATTAAAGTGTAGATTCCCCTAGAGAGTAGATTGACATGTGGAGTTTGGGGTCCTTGAACTCACAATTAAAAAATACATCTTTTAGTAAAGTTGATTTTAAGATTGTGCGTTTGAAAATGCCACTTTTAGAAAGTGAGCATTTTCTTGCTTAAACCATTCTGTGACTCTGCCTTGTTTGTGGATTCCCTGTCTGGGTCAGTTTGACAGTTGGGTTGTTTTTCACCTCACACCAGACAGTGACACAAAGGGAGCTGGGGTGTAACCTGCATTTCCTGATTAGCCATCTCTGCTAGGAGGGAGGGGTGGAGTGGTCACTCTCATCTGAAAGGACTGTGCCTGCCTCTAACAATGCCGGCTCCAACCCCCTGGTGTGTGTCTGAGGCCTTGCCTGGGCAAGGCAGGATTTCACAAGTAGGTGTGAGTCCCCTTTGAAGAAAGGTGACTTCAAAGACTAAAATGGGTATAAGAAGGGCACCCAAATCTACAGACTGGAGAAACACTTCTGGAACCAAGAGGAACCTCTGCCTGGAGAAGAGCTGATAGCTGAGGAAGAAGTGCTGCCCTGCCTGTGACTGTGCTTTGTGGAGCTTTCCTGCAGTGCTGCTTCTGCCAGAGTAAGAGGGCAAAGACTGGACTTTGTGTGCCTTCCATCTTGAGAAGAAATCTCCAAGGGCTTGATCTAGAGCTTGCCTCCTGTTGTTTGAAGTCTCAGGGACAGCAAAGACTTCTCTCTGCCAGCACCTGGAGTCTCTGGAGAGACTCCTACTCTGCCCTGTGGTGCCCATCCAGTTCCTGGGACCCTGAAAGGAGAAGCTGGCAGCCTAAAGACAAGAAAATCCACACACAGAGCGCGTGCGGGGAAAAGATTGACGCAAATCCGATCTGCGGCTAAAAAAACGACGTGCTGCCGGCTCCACAGCTGAGAAACGACGCTCGCAGGAAACGCGACTGAAAAATCGACGCACGGAGCAGGAGAAACGACGCGCAGCATCGCTGACGGAGGCTGGGAGATCGCAACCTGCGCGGCGGGATATTCAAATCATCGTGCGGCTGGATTTTTGACTCAAGTACCGCCGTGCGGAGTTATTTTTGACGCACACCCGCCCGTGCGGGGTTATTTTTGACGCACACCAGGTACATTTTCACTCTAGCAGCGCTACAGTGTTTTTAAAACTACTTAAAGACTCTTTTTGATTTTTAATTAATAACTTGACTTGTGTATGGTGGATTTTTGTCGTTTTGGTCTTGTTTTGTTTAGATAAATATTTCCTATTTTTCTAAACTGGTGTGTCATTTTGTAGTGTTTTCATTAAGTTACTGTGTGTGTTGGTACAAATACTTTACACCTAGCACTCTGAAGTTAAGCCTTCTGCTCTGCCAAGCTACCAAGGAGGTAAGCAGGGGTTAGCTGAGGGTGATTCTCTTTTACCCTGACTAGAGTGAGGGTCCTTGCTTGAACAGGAGGTAACCTGACTGTCAACCAAAGACCCCATTTCTAACATTGGTGATCAGCGGTTGGGATTTGGACTTGTATTTGTACTTGACATACAGTGATTAAGTGTACACTACTGTTTGAGTTCAGACCACTACGTGACCACATACTACTTGTTTGGTGATCTTTTGCTTTTTCTCTTAAGGACTCCTTTTTGTTCTACTTCCATGATTTTGCTGATCCCTTGACTGATTCTTTTTACTTCATTGGGAACTTATTTTCTGCCTTTGGAACTTTGCACTTGTGACCATCATGTCTCAATCTGGAGATGCAACAACTGGAGCTGTGTTTGAAATGGAGAAACTGAAGGAGTACTCAGTTGCTCAATGGAAACAGTTCCTTAAAGATCTTGACTGTCCCACTGAGAGCTCCACCAGGGAGGGGGAGCTGCAAAAGGTACAGAGGGCCTGGGTGACAATCAAGAAGGCTGGAGGGCACACAGAGGAGGAGAATGTGGGTGGGGAAGTGCAGAGGATACACAGTGGTGTAGTGGAGGTACCTGTTACGCCTGGGGGGAGGGTCCCCAGGAGGGGTAGCAGGATGTCATCCAAGGGTCTGACTCCTGAAGAGTTACAGGACAGACAGGCAGAGAGGGCTCGCCGGTTCAAGGAGTTGAGGATGCAAAGGGAGAAGGAGTTGGAAGAAAGGAGGAGGGACTTAGAGATCAAAAAGAGGATTTGGAGCTTATGAGCTCAAAATGAAGGAGCTGGAAGTCATGAGGGCTGTATCCAGCTGGAATTGTGGCAGCAACAATTTTATATCTAGTGTTGCTGAAGAAGTGCACATGCCCAGAGATGTGGTGCCCTACTTGAAGGAGGGAGTTAACACACACCAGGAGGTTCAGGGGTAGGAGGTAGCTCCAGTGATGCACAGGGTCCCTGAGGTGGATTGGGGAACTGGCATGGGGAGTCATATTCCTACTTGTGGGAGGGACACTCTACTGACCCTAGGTGAGAGTGACAGGGAGAGGGGTTTCCCCCAGGTAGAAGTCCTGGTTATGGAGTGTGAAGACATCCCAGAAGAGTGTGGGTTGAGTGTCAGGGACAGTCAGGTACTGTCTCACCAGTCTCAGGAGGGTGATGTGGGGTGCTTTTTCAAAGCAGAGTCACTGGATGGTTGGGTGAAGGGTACTTTGGTTAATTCATGTGAGGGGCTGAGTGATGTAATTGCTGGAGAGCATATGTCTAGTCCTTATTTTCCAGAGCTATGCCAACACCAGGTGGAGTGTGAGTTCTCTGACCCCAGGGAGCTTACAATGGAGGCAGACTTCTGGGGGAGTACCAGAGAGTCTGAAGAGGCATTTAGGGGTGCCCATGAGAGGAGTGGTCTAGGTAGTTCCCAACCAGGTGAGGTAGGGAAGGATTGTAGTGTCCCAGGTAGGTCCCAGTGTAGTGGGATGGGTGAGGGACCCCATGTCCAGTCTCAGAGGAGAGGGAATGGGGATGGGTTGAGGCCCAAGGTGCCCGAGATCCGGTCCCAGGTCCTGGAGGATTCCATGAGGGAACACCAGGAGGGGAGCATAGCCTGTACCATAGGGCCATCTGTTGAGGGAAACACCACAGTGTCAGGAGAACTTGGGGGGGCGGCTGTAGCCAGCGTCCCACCAGTTCTGGTGTCTGGCAGTACCACTCCTAGTGAGGGGGTGCAGAAGTCCAGACAGAGGGTTGAGAGGGGGTTGCGGACCCCAGTGGAGAACCTGGAGGGTCAGGGGTCAGCTCTGAGAGCAGAGCCCCCCAGGAATGACCTTGGTAAGACCATTTCTGGGTTGGGGGGAATCCAGACTCTGTCAGATGGGCAGAGGTCAGGAGACCTGCGCCAGCCAGACTCTTGTGTGGCCCTTGGGGACAGTGTGTCCCTTGAGGGGGGTAAGTGTGCCCCCCTGGAAGTCCTGGTGTGCCAGGCAGTGGTTCAACCGCAGGGTGGTGACTCTGGGTTGAATGATCAGGTTCAGGAGGTAAACTGTGACCTGGTGGGGGGTAAGTGTGCTCCCAAGGAAGTCCTGGTGCGCCAGGCAGTGGTTCAACCGCAGGGTGGTGACCCTGGGTTGGATGACCAGGTTCAGAGGGTAAACTCTGACCTGGTGGGGGGAAGGTATGCCCCCCAGGAATTCCTGGGTTGCCAGGCAGTGGTCCAGTCTGTGGGTACAGACCCTGGACTGGAGGATCAGGTGCAGGGGGTAAACCCTGACCTGAAGGGGTGGGCGGTTTGCCCAATCACCCCCCCTGGTGTGATTTCAAGGGGTACTCTCCCTGAGGGGGGGGTGCAGAACCCTGAGAGTAGGGGCAGGGGAGAAAGAGCCTCACCCCTGGCCCCAGTGCAATCTAAGGGTACAGACCCTGGATTGGAAGGCCAGGTTCAGGGTGTCCCCCTGACCTGGAGGAAGGGGCTACTGCTAACAGTGCCCATCCCATGTTGTCTTCTGAGGGGGCCACTCCTAGTTGGGGGGTGCAGGACCCCAGAAGGGAGGGCAGGGGGAGGGAAGCCTCACCCCTGGCCCTGGTCCAACCTGAAGGTACAGACCCCAGGTTGGCGGACCAGTTGCAGGTTAACAGCCCTGCACTGGTGGAAGAATTGTGCAGGACTGCTTCTACAAGCACCCTGACAGTTTTTGACTCTGGGGGTGCCGCTTCTGCAGGGAGGGTACAGAGCCCCAGAGGGGAGGACCAGGGTCAGGTTGTCATCCCTGACCTAGTGGAAGAGAGAGTGGTCAAAGGGTGCCAGGCACCTGGGGCTACCGCCTCCCACTCTCCGCAGTCACAGTGGTTGGAGAGGCCTGAGGTCGGGCTCTCATCCCTGACAGTTGTCCGGGCCACCGTGGCTTGCTGTCCTGGTGGACAGAGTTGCCCCTGGGGGGGGGACGAGAGTCACACCCCGGGTGTGGAGTGGGCAACACCACTGTGTTGGCCCTGGTGGTACTATCTGCCCATTGCAATACATCTGTGAGCAAAGTAAAGTTAGGCGCTGCACAGATGGTGTCTGCAGATGTGGAGAAGGGTTCCCCATGGGTTAGCTTAGTGGGCCCTGAGAGTATGGACAGAGGGATCCAACTGGAGTCAGGAAGGCATAGAACTGGAACATGCCCCTGCTGTTGTGGGCCTGGGTCCTTGTTCTATCGCCCCAATCAGGGAAGTACATCAAGGTATTGATTGTTCTCCCCTGGCTTTAGGCTGGTAGGGGGTCGTGTTGGACTTTTGCTTATGCAGGGTCATCCCCAGTCTTTTTGCCTCCTGCCTCCTATTTTTTTCTGACCTGTTGCTGTTGGCTTTTCAACTCTGAGCCCTTTACCATTGCTAACCAGTGCTAAAGTGCATATGCTCTCCGTGTAAATTGTATGTAATTGGTTTATCCATGATTGGCATATTTGATTTACTAGTAAGTCCCTAGTAAGGTGCACTAGAGGTGCCAGGGCCTGTAAATCAAATGCTACTATGGGCCTGCAGCACTGGTTGTGCCACCCACATAAGTAGCTCTGTAATCATGTCCCAAACCTGCCACTGCAGTGTCTGTGTGTGTATTTTTACACTGTAAATTCTACTTGGCAAGTGTACCCACTTGCCAGGCCTAAACCTTCCCTTTTCTTACATGTAAGGCACCCCTAAGGTAGGCCCTAGGTAGCCCCAAGGGCAGGGTGCAGTGTATGGATAAGGTAGGACATATAGTAATGTGGTTTATATGTCCTGACAGTGAAATACTGCCAATTTCGTTTTTCACTGTTGCAAGGCCTGTCTCTCTCATAGGATAATATGGGGGCTACCTTTAAATATGATTAAAGTGTAGATTCCCCTAGAGAGTAGATGGACATGTGGAGTTTGGGGTCCCTGAACTCACAATTAAAAAATACATCTTTTAGTAAAGTTGATTTTAAGATTGTGCGTTTGAAAATGCCACTTTTAGAAAGTGAGCATTTTCTTGCTTAAACCATTCTGTGACTCTGCCTTGTTTGTGGATTCCCTGTCTGGGTCAGTTTGACAGTTGGGTTGTTTTTCACCTCACACCAGACAGTGACACAAAGGGAGCTGGGGTGTAACCTGCATTTCCTGATTAGCCATCTCTGCTAGGAGGAAGGGGTGGAGTGGTCACTCTCATCTGAAAGGACTGTGCCTGCCTCAAACAATGCCGGCTCCAACCCCCTGGTGTGTGTCTGAGGCCTTGCCTGGGCAAGGCAGGATTTCACAAGTAGGTGTGAGTCCCCTTTGAAGAAAGGTGACTTCAAAGACTAAAATGGGTATAAGAAGGGCACCCAAATCTACAGACTGGAGAAACACTTCTGGAACCAAGAGGAACCTCTGCCTGGAGAAGAGCTGATAGCTGAGGAAGAAGTGCTGCCCTGCCTATGACTGTGCTTTGTGGAGCTTTCCTGCAGTGCTGCTTCTGCCAGAGTAAGAGGGCAAAGACTGGACTTTGTGTGCCTTCCATCTTGAGAAGAAATCTCCAAGGGCTTGATCTAGAGCTTGCCTCCCGTTGTTTGAAGTCTCAGGGACAGCAAAGACTTCTCTCTGCCAGCACCTGGAGTCACTGGAGAGACTCCTACTCTGCCCTGTGGTGCCCATCCAGTTCCTGGGACCCTGAAAGGAGAAGCTGGCAGCCTAAAGACAAGAAAATCCACGCACAGAGCGCCGTGCGGGGAAAAGATTGACGCAAATCCGATCTGCGGCTAAAAAAACGACGCGCCGCCGGCTCCGCAGCTGAGAAACGACACTCGCAGGAAACGCGACCGTAAAATCGACGCACGGAGCAGGAGAAACGACGCGCAGCATCGCTGACGGAGGCTGGGAGATCGCAACCTGCGCGGCGGGATTTTCAAATCATCGTGCGGCTGGATTTTTGACTCAAGTACCGCAGTGCGGAGTTATTTTTGACGCACACCCGCCCGTGCGGGGTTATTTTTGACGCACACCAGGTACATTTTCACTCTAGCAGCGCTAGTGTGTTTTTAAAACTACTTAAAGGCTCTTTTTGATTTTTAATTAATAACTTGACTTGTGTATGGTAGATTTTTGTCGTTTTGGTCTTGTTTTGTTTAGATAAATATTTCCTATTTTTCTAAACTGGTGTTGTGTCATTTTGTAGTGTTTTCATTAAGTTACTGTGTGTGTTGGTACAAATACTTTACACCTAGCACTCTGAAGTTAAGCCTACTGCTCTGCCAAGCTACCAAGGGGGTAAGCAGGGGTTAGCTGAGGGTGATTCTCTTTTACCCTGACTAGAGTGAGGGTCCTTGCTTGAACAGGAGGTAACCTGACTGTCAACCAAAGACCTAATTTCTAACAGTACCCCTTAGTGTGCCCCATTTGTATACACGCCTAGTCTGCTGAGCCTTAACCTTCACACTCTTGGACAATCTGGTGGCAATAACATTGGAAAATAATCTTTCTGTATCATTTCTCTGTCCTTGGCTTACCTCTTCTGCATTAAGCATATCTCTTGCCCCTCTCTCTCTCTCTACTTGTCCGTGTACCTTCATACTTCCTCTGTATCCCATCTCTCTCTACCTCGCCTGTCAGACCCAATTTCTCTATACATAGCCGTTATACCTCACCCTACTTCATCTCAATCACACCCTCATGACCTTGCCCCTCTCTCTATCTCTGTGCCTACATTTGTTTTAACCTCTCTCGATCCTCTCTCTCTACTTTACCCTATCACTCCACCTCATCCCTCTACAATGACTTTGCCTCTCTCTATCTCTGTGCCTATCTATAGCTATCACTCTTGATCCCCTCGCTCTGAATTAACATTCTCCCTCTACCTCGTCCATCTTTCTGAGCCTCACTGCACTTTTTCCATCTGAGATCTCTGTTTCTCTCACCCGTCTATCTCCCCCCCCCCCATTTCTATCTTCATCACAACTCTCTCTCTTTCCACGCGGTAAAAGCAACACTAAACTGACTCCATCTTGCTTGTGTTAAGTGAATGTATTTCAACAGCACTAAGGCGTAAGTTTTGATAACTAAAAATTATTATTTTGCAGAGCTCAGCTTCATATGGCATGGGAAGGGCTGAGAGTGAAATACGATGTTTTTGTTCTGACATTTGTAGTTGTTTCTCAAGGTTGCATCTGCAGTAAGAGGAGGACACTATTGTCAATTGCACCAGGAAGGAGTAGTTACATGTGTAATCAATACACAACTATTTGCCTTGCCTGAGAACTGAATTGTTGGGTACATTTCCATTGCTGAATAAGGGGTTATTTAACTATGTCTAGGGTTTTTTGTTTGTGAGGCTGTCTCCTGGAGCTCCCCATGTCATTCAGTGAATAAAAACCTCACTCTCAAAGAACAATCCTGCTTATGAATTTCATTTAAAATTCTGTTGTTGAGACAAATCTCTGCTACTAAACCTCTCCCAACCTCTCTCTCAACCCTCACGCCTCTCTCTCACTTGTCTCTCTATCTCACACCTTGCCTTTCTATACCACTCCTCCCTCCATCGAAACCTCTCAGTTTACTTCATCATTCGCTCACAACTTCCCCAGTCCACCTCCTCTTTCTCTTGCTATACATGTTCCTTTTCCTTCACCTCTCTAAATATCACTCTCATTTCTAGATTTCTATTTCTCTACCACTCCTACTTTTCCTCTATCAACCCCGCTCTCTCTCTCTTGCTCTCTCTCTGTGTCCTCTCACAGTCTCTTTCTCTCTCTCCCCTTTCCTTCTCTCAAACACACTCACACAAACACATCCCTCTATGAACCCTCTTTTCAATTTCAACTCTCACCCTCTGCCCCAACTACCTCTCTTAGCCTGTTTCTTTACAGATCTCTCTCCCCCCACACATCTCTTCCTCTTTATTATCTCACCACTCTCAACTGTCTATAAACCTTACCCCTCTGTCTATTTCACATCTTTCAACTTACATTTTTTGCTCTACACCACAGTTTTCTTTCTACTCTACACTCCTCTCTTCATTTCTCTCGCCTACACTGCTCTCTTTATATGACCCTTTTTCCTATACCTCTTCTCATTTTCCTCTCTATCTTGCATCTTTTTCTTTTTCTTCAAGACTCTGTCTACACCTCCCTCTTGCATTTTCCTCTGTGTAATTCGCATGTCTTTCTGTATTACATCTTTCTCGAACTCTCCCCTTAAAGTAATGTAATCTACTACCTCTCTATACAGTTCCTTCTCTCTATCTCTATCTACACCTCTATTACAATCTAAATCCTTATCTATTTCTCTGTCTCTTTTCCTCTGCCTATATTTTCCTCTTGCTATTTCTCCTTATCTTTCTTCTGGGATCTTTCTTTTTTTATATTTGCTGTACTTCCCCCACTACCTCACATATCTTTCTACATCATCTTTATCTTTACTACTTACTTTCTCCCACTACTTCACCACACTCTATGTTTATGTCCATCTCTTGTAACATGCCCCATCCCATTTCTATTACTCAGCAGGATCACAGGTAACCGTCTAACAAGAGAGGTGCACACATACAAGGCTGAGAAAAGGGACCAGACAGGGGGACAGATAGTAGGAGAAAGACATTTGATTTTAACCAATGCAGTGGTTAAAAACATCAGATCAACAAGACTGTCAATAGTGAAGGGGGGTATATATTTGTGATTACAGATAATCAGCAACTAAAGCTACAATTTCAAGCTCTATGTGCATTTGCCTTACTGTAATATGATGCTCTAGTTCACTAATCATCTAACAAGTCACCCATACGGCGTTTTTTCTACAATGGGAGTAACAAGCTGGATAAAAACTGAATTCCACTTAAAATGTTTTTGTTGTAACATGTGCATCCACATTTAAAAAGACATTTCTTTATCAATGCTTGCTCAAGCTTTCTTTGGGTAGTGTTGAGTTGCTTGACACGAGGGAGTTTTATCTACTAGCTGCCTTTTCGTGCCCCCCGTTTCTGAATCCTTAACACATATTTCATGTTGTTTGACATCATGAGCGCTTGCATGAACCGAGGTTTGGTAATACGCTTAAAAGTGCTCCAAATCGGGGGTGGGAGGGCAAAACATATCTTGCTCAGGGCCCCACAGATCATTAAGACTAACCTGGATGTACTTTTACATTTCTTTCCACTATTCATAAACATTCACAGAAATACATCTGGAAAGTTGCATCGGGTCGAGGTTTCCATGCATGCGTCTGCGGATGTCATGTGGCACAGTTCCCTGTCTCTGTGAAAATCTACACTTTGCTTCCAGACTTTTTACTGGAGAGGTCAGAAGGTCCTCAAAAGAGTGAGTAAAAGAGTGAGTCAGGTGTGTGCAAATATCCTCTTCAGATCTATATATTTGCACCCCATGGCTCTTAAAGGGTTCAGGATCCCTTGAACAAAAGTATGTTGCCCATGAATGCCCACCATATCCCCTATGGTAAGGAATGGATGGCCCCAGAAACCCATGACCTGAAAAAGTCATGAACACCAGAGGTTGGCTGACCTGCCTCTTTAAGGCAAGACGAGAATTTCCCTAGAGGGAAGCTTTAGAGAATGGCTCAGCCTTTTTAGCCAAGTGCCATTAAACCTCTGCAAGCACCCATTATATGTAGCTGAGGTCCCTACAGGGGTCATGAGATCCATGGATTACCTACCCTCTTACGGATCCACAAGCTTGCTCTTCTATGCTTGAGAGGGGCTCTCTGCATATCCACACGGAGCAACAGATGGTGTAGTCACTGCGTGTGCCTTGCACTTTGGGCAGAAGGCAATCCTCTTGAGCCAGCCACTCAATGGTTGTCAGAGCATCTAGGTCCACTTTAATAGACGCTTTGATTTTACTATGTATATTATACTTGTTTATATGGGCTTTCAGTGAGACCTCTACATCCATTGGTCTTTTATTCTGTCATTCGCATTTTTCTGACTACTACAGGATGCAGCATAGGAAATGGGTCAGCCCACTTCAGGCATCCACTCACTTTGAGTATAGTGTTCTGGACAAACACAAGGAGCACGCCCACACACAAAGAGGATGCATTCAGAATCAGGGACTTATATGCAATATATTCTTTTGATGTCAAGAACTATTTTTGCTTTCAGATATTTTTTTTAAGACTGATTTCTTTTCCAATAACAAATTCTTCACAAATGATGGCAAAGCAAAACCAACGCTGAAAAAAGAACGGTCTTCAGCCAGTGCCAGACCTATTGGGTTTGCCAGTGCTTGTTTTGTAACATGATGCAGCTGAAACCCTACTCAAGCAGTAGCCACAATTTCTGTCGAGGTGAAGGCACAAGCAAATTTCAAATTAAACTGTACTTAACCCTCCGGTTGCTTGGCAAAAGCAGTCAGGCTTAATTTAGAGGCCAGGAGTAAAGTATTTTTGCAGCCCTTTAAACAGTAATAAAATGAAAACACAGCACAAGAAAATTCCAACACTGTAGAAAAATAAAGTAAAATTTGTAAATTTTTTCAAAACCAAACAACAAAAATCCAATTAGTAGAATCGACATTTTAAGTAAAAATAGTGCCTAGAAGCACAAAGCACCAACTATAGTTATCTGGTCATTCCTGACTGGGACAAAGTCACAAGCTCAGGCTGTCTGCGATGGAGCGTGGGTCAGATAGAGGGACTGAGTTAGGCCTGCTGACCAAACTACCTTAAATCCTGGTTGCAGAGCTTTGCGAGATTCCGTGTTGAGGTTGCGTTGACGGTTCAGAGGAAGAAGCGAGGCTGCAATGTGCATTCCTACATCATCGTTGAGAATGCCAACGACAAGGAGCCAGTGAGGCAAATGCCTGTTCTGAGGATGTATTCTGCATCAGTGATTCCGAGGAAGCTGATGGGCTGTGATGCAAGGTCTCGCCTTAGGGGTGTGTTTTGCAGCAGCAGTCCCAATACGGCTGGGAAGAGATGCATCACGCTGTGTTGTTATGGTCACAGCACCACAGCAGGGCTTGCATAGCACCTTTTGGGCCACTTCCAAGGGCCCTAGACTAGAGTGACAGCCCTTGGAGGGGTAGGACTCACAGCGGACAGAGTCCAGGTGCTGGGTTCAAAATGGTTGTAACCTTTTCTGTCGCTGATGCTCCGATCAGGAAGATAGAAAACTAGCTCCTGGAGCCACTCCGGTGGTCCTGGATTCAAGGTCCCTGTCAAGTCCTTCTAACTCAGGCAGCAGAGTAGCATGGTGTTAGAAATGGGGTTTCTGGTCAGCTACGTTATGCTCTTCAGCCAGGCAGAACCTACCACTCTAGTCAGGAAAAGTAAGTTACACATCAAAGATAACTGCTGCTCACCCCGGTAGCTTGGTACAGAGCAGTTATGCTTATCCCCAGAGACAATGTGTAAAGCTTTTGCATAACACACTCACATCAATAACACCATGAATACACCACAAAAGAGACTCCACATGGGCTTATATAAAAATATTCTTCTGTATTTTATACATCATTATAACCAAAACAACATAGATTATCAGTACTGTGCATAAGCTTGGGCGAAAGTAAAACAGGTGTGAACTATTGTTTATACTATATATAAACACTGAAATAGCCCCCGTTATCCTGGCCAATGCAAGGTGAAAGCAACATACATCAGTGAATACTGTACGAATGATGCAGGATTAGACTAGCAACTTAGTTGCAGAGAGTAACTATTACATAAAGATTACTGTATATGTGACACATAGATTGGGTTATCTCTAGCAACGAGGCCACCTGCGAAGGAGCACAGTATGACAGCACTTCCCTTGGAGCTTGCTGTCACTGGGGTGAACTTCCGACTTGGCTTCTTGGCCCAGTGCCTTCTCCTCAGCATGGTGATTCCCCAACATGGGTACATCTCAATCTTTTTGCTCAGGTGGCCTGCTGAGGGGTTTCCCTTAGGGTGGTGATGCTGCTACAAGTAGGGAAAAGGCAACTTAAATACAGCACTAGCTTCAGACAGTTTGCACGTCATGGTTCCCTCATCAGGGGAGGAACACCAAAAGCAAACACTTGCCACTCGTTTATGCCAGTGAATGCGCTCTGCTATCTGTGAATTATTGAGCAGAACTCACCACGCGCTATCTCTTTGGTGAGAGGGTAAATAAAAGATACAGGGCACACAATACTGGGTAGGGGATGCCAGGGAACATACACAGTGTTCCAAATGTTCTGGCCCCCTGGGAGGAACCTTGGGGGAAGGCAGGCAAATAGCAGTGGGAAGGCAGATCAGCACAGAAAAATCAGTGATCCCAACGGCGATCTCTCCTGACAGTCCAACAGTGCTTTAGCAGGATGGAGTCAGGGAGCAGCTGGCTGCAGGTCATCAAGGAGAAAAGCAATCCAGTGAGTCCTTCATGCCACTCAACAGATGTCAGGCAGCTGGGCAAGAGCAGAACAGCAGTTCAGATGAGTCTTTTTGTACAGCGCAGCAGTCCTTCTGACAGAGGCTCAGCCCCAGTACCAAAAGTGCTTTCCAATTATGGAGTCAGAGCCTCTGTACTTATACTCAAAAATGTCTTTGTTCAGGGATGACTTCAAAGGAACCTTTTCAAGTCCAACACAACCTCTTTTCAATCCAGCCCTGGCTCCAGATATCAGTAGGGGGTAACCCAGCCCATTGTGTGAGGCAGGGACACAGCCTATACAAATGTAAGTGCACCCTGCTTCTCTCTCTCCCAGGAAGACTATCAGTTTGCATATCCATCCGCCCTTTCTTGTGTTGTGGCTGTCTGGAAAGTATGCACAAAGTGTAGCTGTACCTCTGTTCCAGACGTGAATTGCAGTCAGGCTGCAAAACACTAGAGTTATAAGCACAGAGTGCCCACTTTTTAAAAGAAAGTGCATTTCTGAAATAGTAATGTGAAATCCACCTACGAAAGTAGGCAGGACTTCTCACTACCATTCCAAACATACCAAACATGCCTACGCTACTCCTACCAGATAAGAAATTACCACTTAAACATATATAAGGGACTTCCCAATGCTATACTATGAGAGGAGCAGCCATCACAGTAGAGAATAAGGAAATATGCTGTTTGTCACTACTAGGACATGTAAAACATAAAAGTATATGTCCTACCTTTTATATGCACAGCACCCTGCCATAGGACTATCTAGGGCCTACCTTAGGGGCGGCTAAGCTGTAGTAAAAAAGGGACTTTAGGCCTTGGCAAGTAGTTTTAAGGGCCAAGTCAATGTGGCAGTAAACTGAGCATGAAGGCACTGCAGTGACAGGCCTGAGACAAGTTGAAAGGCTACTTCTGTGGATGGCGTAATAAGCGCTGCAGGCCCACTAGTAGCAGTCAATTTACAGGCCCTGGGAATGTGGTATACCACTTTACAAAGGACATACATGTAAAGCAAATGTGCCAACAAATATAATCCAATCATACCAAGGCCCAGATTTAAGAAAAGTGGTGCTTCATGTCATGAAGCACCACTCATTTTGCTGCCCATTGTGCCCCCTAATGCCACCATGTGTGCACCATATTTAACATACAGCACACCATGGCGCAGGTGAGGGACTTTGTAGGATTAGCACCAACATTTTTGGCGCTAATCCCGCAAAGTACATAGAGGCCCATTAAAACTAATGGTGTGCCTCCTTATATCGCCTCCTCTGTGCATGCGTTAAAAATGCTGCTAAAAATGGCGCAGTAGAATCTCGTAGATTCCACTGTACCATTTTTGCAGTAACCACTCCCTTTCATACAATATGCCTGTGCATTGCACCTCTTTGTAAATATGGTGCAGCGTTTTTCAACACTATCACTTCACTAGCGTACAAAAATTAAGCTAATCTGGCAATAGTTGGCACTAGGCCCTTCTTAATTTTGTGCCCACGCTTTAGGCGAGAGAGAACAGGAGGTCTAGCGCTGATTAGCAGTGGTAAAAGTGCCCTGAGTCCTAAAGCCAACCAAAAGAGAGTCAGAAAAATCGGAGGAGAAGCGCAAAAAGTTTGGGAATAACCCTGCAGAAAGGGCCATTTCCAGCACATGACAACAAGGCAACATTGTAGCTACATTTCGTGCAGAGCAGCACAACAGTTCTTCTGAGTCTTCCATAGGTCCAGTTGTGTACTGAAGAGTTCAGATTGAGGGTCCATTATTTATACCTGGTGCCCACTTGGAAGTAGGAGAAATTTTGAGAGGCTTCCACCCCAAGAGGTTACTTGGAATTTCCTGGCTCCCCACCCTGGCCCTGTCTGGGGTCACAAATGACTAGTGCAAACACTTTGTGAGTGTGCTCAGGCAGAGCCTTTGTGTTGTGCAAGTGTGATAGGTCACAGCTCCTCTCCCTCATCAAGTCAGAGATGGCCTATCCTATCAACACCTATTCCCCATTTGGCCCACTGTCTGGGAACAATACACAAAGACCAAATGGCAGCTAAATCTAGTCTTGTGACCAAGGATGTAGGCTGTAGGCACCAAATGGGAAGGACAAAAAATGCCAATTTTCTAAACGTGGCATTTTCAGAATTGTGACTTAAAATCCAACTTCACCCTTAAAGAAGGTTGTAAATTACAGTCCGTTAACCACCAAACTCGACCTCCCTACCTATTCCAATTGAAAGTTGAAACTTGTTGGTTGTAATAAGGTAACCCAATGTTATCCTATTATAGAGGTCAGCCTTGCAATAGCAAAAAAATAATGTAAAAGTTTTTTACTACCAGGACATGTAAAACTTTAAAGTATATGCCCAACGTTTTAGATACACTGCACCCTGCCATCCGGGTGGCTTAGGGCCTACATTGAGGGTGACGCATGTGTATTAAAAAGGAAGGTTGAAGCCTGGTGAAAGGTTTATTTTGCCAGGTTGAAATGGCGGTTTAAACTGCACAAACAGACTGCAATGGCAGGCCTCAGACATGTTTAAAAAGGCTACTTCAGTGGGTTGCACAATCGGTGCTGCAGGTCCACTTGAAGCATTTAATTTACAGGCCCTGGTACATGCAGCACCACAGCATTAGGGACTTAACACGTAAATCTAATGGTCTAATGAGTTAAAGCTAATGTTACCATATTTAAAAGATAGAACACAAGCACTTTAATACAGGTTAGCAGTGGTAAAGTGTGCGGAGTCCTAAAGCCAGAAAAAATGATGACAACAAAAACAGCAGGATGAAAGGCAATAAGTTGCAGGAAATCCCTACCAAGGATGTCTGGTCGAACACACACATCCTAATGTGTTGCAGCAGTTGCCACACATTCATAGTGTCTGATATTCTGTGAACTTTTACATGACCTCTAGCCCAGCTGCATGCTGTGAATTCAAGGAAAGCAACCACAAAGCTCAGAGAAGGTCTGTTTAATACATTACATTGCATTTTTGATTGAGCCACCGATTCTCAGAAGGATTTGAGAAACCTATGGTATGGTATTATTGTTGACGCTTGTTCTGTAATTAAAAGCAGCTGCTATGTTAGAGGTACACCAGGCACACAAACTCGGCGTGCATGCTATTTTTCGCTGTGTTTTTCTTAGCATGGTGTTTAGGGCTTTGCTCTTCACTGTAATCACTTCATGCATACCCAGGATTTCTGAGTGATACTATAAAAGAAAACAATGGAACTAAAAATTCACGATAATATTGGTTGGGCTGTCTTTGCAAAAAACAGGTCTATGAATTGCAGTGAAATTGATGAAAAACCTTGTGCAGTATCAGGAGTTTTGAAGGCCCATTGAGCAGACTCGAGGGGTTTCCTTCCCCCACTCAATTTAATGAGGGACACTATTGCAGTTCCAATTCTCCACTTCCAGCAGACTTGTGCAAGTGCCTAGCTTCCCACCCAGACAGTGCACAGCAGCCCCCCACTCCTATGTCAGTGTCAATAGAGCAGGTAAGTAAAGAACTATTGGCAAAACAACTAGGTCTTGCCTATAAAAGAGTTATTGGCTTTAGCAATGTGTTTTGCCATGTTGTACACAAGTGTGACTGCTGTTCAGCATGGCTAAAGGTTAGTGCAGTGGAGTGTCAGAGGGGAGTGGAGAGTCATAGAGTGGATTTGTTGGAGTGTCATAGAGTTGAGTAGAGGGAGAAGAGTTCAGTGGCAGAGAGGGGATTAGAGTGGAGTGGGGTGGAGCAGGTTCAGGTAGTGGGATGGATAGAAATGGAGTATAGTGGGGTGGATTGGATTGGAGTGGGGTGGATTGAAATAGGGTGAGGTGGATTGGATTGGAGTGCACTTATGTGGGGTGGATTATATTGTACTGGGCTGGGTGGTTTGGATTGGAGTAATAGGGCTGGGGTGGGGTCAATTGGATTGGTGTGGGGTGGATTGGATTGGCTTGGAGTGGTGGTAGATTATATTGGACTGGAGTGGGGTGGATTGGATTGGAGTAGGGTGGAGTGGAATGGAGTGGGGTGGATTGGATTCACTGGATTGGGGTGGGGTGGATTGGACGGGAATAGGGTGGATTGGATTGGAGTAGAGTTCAGTGGATTGGATTCGAGTGGGGTGGATTGCAATGGAGTGCATTAATTAGATTGGATTGAATGGAGTGGATGGATTGGATTGGAGTGGATTGAATAGAGTGGGTTGTTGTGTGGTGGGGTGGGGTTGGGTGAATTGGAATGGAGTGGGGTGGATTGGATTTGAGAGAAATGGGGTGGTTTGGATTGCATTGGAGTGGGGTGGGGGATTCGAGTGGGTGGGCTGGATGGATTGGACTGGAGTGGGGTGGACCAAACTGGGGTGGGATGGATTAGATTGGGATAGAGTGGGGTTAATTGGAGTAGAGTGTGGTGGATTGCAGTGAGTGGGGTGGATTGGAGTGGGGTGAAGTTGGGTAGATTGGATTGGAGTGGGGTGGACTGAAATTGGTTGGATTAGATTGGGGTTTGGTGAGCTGCAGTGGGATGGATTGGATTGGAGTGGGGTGGGGTGGATTGGATTGGAGTGGGGTGTGTTGGATTGGATTGGGGTGGATTCAAGTGGGGTGGATCGCATTGACATGAGGTGGATTGCATCGAGGGTTGTGGAGTCGATTGGATTGAGGTGAGTTGGATTGGAGTGGGGTAGATTGGATTGGAGTGCTGTACCTTGGATTGGAGTGTGGTGGACTCAACTGGGATGGGGTGTGGTGGATTGGATTGGGTATAGTGGGGTGGATTGGAGTAGAGTGGGGTGGATTGGACTAGGGTCGAGTGGAGTGGATTGAAATAGGGTGATGTAGGCTGGAGGGGGTGGACTGGATTAGGGTGGGGTAAGGTGTGGTAGACAGGATTGGGGTGGATCAGGTTGGGGTCAGGTGGATTGGAGTAGGGTGGATTGCATTGTGGTGAGGTGGACTGGATTGGCATGGATGAATTGGATTGGAGTGTTGTGGATTGGAGTAGGATGGACTGGAGGGGTAGACTGGAGTGGGGTGGACTGGAGTGGGATGGATCAGATTGGAGTGTGGTGGATCTGAAAGAGTAGGGTGGTTTGATTGAGTGGGGTGGATTGAACTGAGAGGGTGGATTGGATTGAATGGGGTGGATTTGGATGGGATGAGGTTGATTGGGGGAGTGAGGTAGATTGGATTGAGTGTGGTGAATTGGATTGGAGTGGGATTGATTGAATTTGTGTGGGGTTGATTGGTTTGAGAGATCTAAACTGGACAGAAGTGGGGTAGATTAAGGTGGTTTGGAGTGGGGTGAATAGACTGGAGTAGGGTGGTTTAATGTGGACTGGATTGGACTGGGGTGGATAAAGTAGATTGTATTGGAATGGGATGCAGTCGGGTGGTATGGGTGGATTGGAGTGAGGTGGATTGGGTAGCATTGGATTTGATTGGAGTGGGGTGGATTGGAGTAGGCAGTTTGGGTTGGATTGGATTGGAATGGGTGTGTTGAGTTGGTTTTGAGCAGGGTGGTATGGATTTGAGTGGGGTGGGTTGGACTTAGGTGGAGTGGATTGGAATGCAGTGGTCGGTCTGAAGTGGGGCAGATTGTTTTGGACTGGAGTGGAGCAGATTGTTTTGGGGGCAGATTGTATTACGGTGGAATCGAGTAGGGTGAATTGGGTTGATATGGGGTGGAATGGATGAGAGTGGAGTGGATTGTATGGGAGTGGGATGGATTTGAGTGGAGTGAATTGGGATGGAGTGGAGTAGATTGGATTGGGGTGAGGTGGTTTGGATTGGAGTGGGGTGTATTGTTTTGAACTGGAGTGGGGCAGATTGAAGTGGGGAAGATTGTTTTGTATTAGAGTGGGGCAGATTGGAGGGGGGCAGATTGGAGGGGAGCAGATTGTTTTTGATTGCAGTGTTGGAGATTGCAGTAGGGCAGATTTTTTTGGATTGGGGCTGATTTTAGTAGGGCAGATTTTTTTAGATTAGATTGAGCCAGTTTGGAGTGGGATAGACGGGAGTGGGGCATATTGTTTTCGACTGGAGTGGGGCATATTGTTTTCGATTGGAGTGGGGCAGATTGGAGTAGTGCAGATTGTTTTGAATTGGAGTGGAGCAGATTGTTTTGGAGTGGTGCAGATTGTTTTAGATCGGAGTGGGGCAAACTGGAGTGGGGCTGATTATACTGGTGTGGGCTGGGAGGATTTGATTGGGGTGGGTTTGGAGTGGATTGGATTGTGGTAAGTGGCTTGAATTGGAGTTAGTTGGATTGGTGTGAGGTGGGGTGGATTAGGGTGGATTGTAGTGCGGCAGATTGTAGTGGGGTGGTTTGGGGTGTACTGCACAATTATGTGTTAAAGCATCATTTCAGAAATCACACATAAAGAAAAAAATTTGTTTCACAAATTTTACAAAAAAACTGTAATCTTTTGAGAACAACGCCCAAGAGCAAAAACAAAGATAGATACGGCGCACACATGGTGGCGGTATGGGGGCACTAAGGGGCATAAGGAATGTGGTGCTGCACAGGGGGCAGCGCTACTTTCCTTAAATTTTCCCCTCAGTTTTTAAGGGAATTTGGAAAACTCTTGGGGCCAGATGTAACAAGGCTTTTGCGCCTCGCAAACAGCAAAAATCGTTGTTTGCGAGGCGCAAAAGCCACATCGCGATGCCCATTCCCATTTTGCGAGTCGGTAACCTGGTTACCGACTCGCAAAATGGGAATGTGAGTCACAAATAGGAAGGGGAGTCGCATCGCGATGCAGAATTGCTTTGTGACCACGAACGCGGTCGCAAAGCAATTCGCAGTTACCACCAGTGTCACACTGGTGGTAACCCTTTCACAAAAGGGAAGGGGTCCCCATGGGACCCCTTCCTCTTTGTGAATGGCCCTGAAAAGAGTCCTGCCTGCTCTGAAAAAATGAAACTGAAACGTTTAATTTTTTTGTTTGTAATGCATCTCCTTTTCCTCTAAGGAAAACGGGCTGCATTACAAAAAAAAATACTGCTTTATTTCAAAGTAGTCACAGACATGGTGGTCTGCTGTATCCAGAAGGCCACCATCCGTGTGAGTGCTGCGACTCGCAAGGGGGTCGCAAATTGCGACCCACCTCATTAATATTAGGGACACCATCCTGCATCCGGCTTTGCGAGTCGCAAATTGTGAGTCGCTCAGACTCGCAATTTGCGAGTCGCAAAGCTGGAATTTCCTACATCTGGCCCCTGGTTCCACCTCAGCCCTATCACTTTCAAACTTCACCAGCAGTCACTCTTTGTTTGTTTTCTCATGTCATGTCATAAAGATCGAAGCTGATAACTTTTTATTATCAATTTCTGATGCATGAATGGTAATGGTTTTGATTGTTATAACCCAAATCATGATATCATTTGTATCACGCATAAATCACCCTAAAAGGGGTATCTCTGCACCAGTGCCTATTGTATGGACTCTCGGCAACCAGAAGAGGAATTAAAACAGTGCAGTTTTTAACATTTTCCTAAATTTAGTGTGATTTGAACAGAAACGAATGTGACATGGAAGTAATTTCCAATATTGAGGGGCTAGGATGGAGAAAGACCTGCCCCCCGAACGAGACCTTTTAATCCGTGGATGATGAGCAAAGCTTTGTCACTGGAGTGCAGAGATACAGTTGGAAAATAAGGGGAGAGTTTTGATTTTAAATAGCAGGGACTTTTCCCTGACAGCGCCTGATGAGTCAAGTAGGATATCTTAAAGAAAATCCTTTCTGAATAGGCAGTCAGTGACTGTGTAAAAGAAGAGATGATGGTGTCACTGCTGGGAGACTACAAATGAGATGCGCTGCAGTGTTCTGCACAACCTGCATTCTTGATAATAGTGTCTCATTTGCAGAGGCTAATAGGGCATTCCTGTAATCCAGGTGACTTATGACAAGGGCCTGAACCAGAGTCTTTCTTACAGAGAGTGGAAGCAGTGGGTGAACCCTTCTCATCAGCTGTATCGAGTGGAAGCAAGACCCAACTATGTTTCGGGCCTGTTCCTTCACAGTCAGGGATTGGTCCAAGTAAATTCCCAGTTTCTTAACCACTCGATTAGGTCTAGGAGTAGTGCCCAGTTTGGGGGGCCACCTATCAACTACACATAGCTGTAGGGCCTTCCCAAACAGCATGATCTCTGTTTTTCCGGCGCTCAACTAGAGGAAATTTGAAATCATCCATGCAGCAATAGCTCTCAGACCTGTTGGAAAATGCTCTTTGGCTTGCAGCAAATCATTAAGGAGATTATATACTGTGTATTGTCTGCATATGATAGTATTTCAAATCTAAAAGATTTAGTAAGCTTTGCAAGGGGTGCCACATATTTATTGAAAAGCGTTGGGCTAAGACAAGAGCCCTGTGGCACCCCTTTATCCAGAAACAGGGTTTGGGATTTATAAGAGACTAAGATGATGGTTTGTGTTCTATTTGTAAGAAAATGTGTGAGCCATTGTAAGACTGTGCCCTGGATTCCTATCTCCCTCAGCCTATGTAGCATCCTAGAGTGTGACACCGTATCGAATGCTGCCGATATATCCAGCAGCACAAGCAGAGATGGAAGGTTGGCATCTAAGGAGCATCTTATATGGTGAACAAGGGCAACAACGGTTGTTTCACTGATATGAAAGGATCAAAATACAGACTAAGATGGATCTAGAAGCTGATTAGCTTCTAAGTAGTCCTTAAGCTAAGTTGTTAATTAATTTGATTTTCTAATAGCTTCCCCAACGACCGAAGCAGTGGGATAGGACTATAGTTGGAAAGGACGGTGAGTGCCAAATTAGTTTTCTTTCGGATTGGTATGACCTGTGCCATTTTCCAAGAGAGGGGGATTCTACCACAGCTAACATATAAATTGAATAGAGAGCAGAACGCCGGAGCAAGTTGATTATCTAAAAGTGCTGACATTTTAGGAATACAGGGATCAAGGGGAGATCCAGATTTAGCTAGAATAAGTGTTAAGCATTAAGGTCAGGAGTAAAAGCAGCAAACTTGTCCAAACTGGCAGAGCAAGTTATAGGTAATACATGAGGATTGTCCTCCAAATGCACTGAAGTCCCTGCATTGGGAAACTTTTGATAAATCAGATTTATTTTGTCCTCAAAGTGATTAGCAAGGGAGTTGCAGAAAGTGTAGGAAGCCTGAATGCTTAGATTGCATGCATGGGGGTTAGTAAAGGAATTAAGAACTTTGACAACCTCTCTAGAGGAGTTGTCAACCTGGCTAAGCTGGTTAGAAATATAAAGCTTTCTATTTTTATGATGGTACCTAGTAAAGGCTAAGCGGTAAGCCTCCTTGTCCATTAGTTTGTATGTCAACCACAATCTCCTCTCCAGCTTTTTACAACTTCATTCAGTTCTTAATTCCACTGTATACCAGAGCACATGCGTACCATGTTTTATTGAGAAACACAATTTGAGGCAGGCAAATTTATCAAGTGCCGTGTTAACTGCTTTGTGAGATATGGTTAACCATGCTCAATATCCAGAATAGAGGACATAGGGCCAGATGTACGAAAAGATTTTACCCATTCTGTGTCTATGGGAAAAAGCTTTCATATATATGGCCCATAGTGTGGGTCCGTATGCCTTTACAAAAGACTCTGGAGTAACTTTCCTTCAGTGTAACGTCTTCTTAGCTGGCACTTGTTTAGCCAATTTACTCAGATGTGTGCTCATGAATTGAAAACAGACTAAAGAGTGGTATGTCCAAAGTAATGGTTGAGGGACTTCACAACTCAAAGAAATAGAATTTGTAAAAATTATATCTAATGTGTGTCCTGCTAGATAGGTTGAATCTTAGAATTTCTGAAATAGACCAATGGTGACTAAATCTGCCATAAGCTGGGCGACATCCTCCTCGTGGGAGTCTTTCCCATGGTAGTTAAAGTCTCCCAAAAACAGGAACTGTTGGGAAGACAAAACATGAGTTACAATAAAATCCATAAGAATCTAGTTTCATCCATCTTTTTTTTTGGCCAAGCATCTAACTTTGTTAATTGCCAATTCAAACAGTAACAGTGAAATCTAAGGTTTTACACCTAGAATTCATCAATGTCAGAGGGTCTGATTTATAATTTGACGGATGATGGTGGAGGACATTACCTTCACTGCCTGTTAAATTTGGGGTTGACCCCGCCACTGTGGTTATCGCTGTACTTTGAAAGGATCCATTGTTCCTTTCAATGAACAAACATTTTTGTCTGAAATAGAGTGGGTGATGTAATGTCCTTCCTCAAACATTCTGTGTCCCGTCAGGCTATCAGAGGAAGGTTACCATCACTAAAGCCAAAGGCAACTTTGTCAACTGAACACTTAAGATCAGTCTGTTTCTAAATGAGGGAAGCAGACTGAGGGTTTGGCAGATAGGGTACTCTGACCCTTTTGTTACAGATTACCCTGTCCACCAAACTCTTAATCAGGCCTACAAATGAATATGTTGGTGTAGTCTTGCTACACTTAAACTGAGAGGGCCCCCAACTAGTGGAACAGAGGATTATGCAGATGTAACATTAGGATTAGGAAATGAAGGGGTTTTACATTGATTTATTATTAAAAAAAAAACAAATTCGAGGAGAGATAAAAGGATATCTTCATTGTCATTAGTCACATTAACTGAAAGGAGTTCTGTCCCATTGATTTTATTTACCATGTGGGTGTATCCTCCATTAGTTGCAATTGTGATTTTAGGGCTATGAGAGAATCATTATCCAAAATATGTAGTGTGGATTTATTAGGTGAGGTTAATTCAGATGTAATAAGTGCACCACCTGCTTGGTATTGGATTGGTGACCCTATGTTAACAGTTTGAATTAGTTATCGTCTAAATGTTCAACAATCTTGTACTGAGTCCCTTGAGCTTGTGTTGATGTAAGCAACTTTTCTTTTCTTGATATGTCCATAAGAACATCAAAACTTCTCCCTTTGAAGTCAACACAACCCCTCTATTTTCTGGAAGTAGTTTGTTACCATTTTCATCTGTTTTCAGATATTAGGCTTACTGTTAAGGTGATGCAATGGTTTCCTTTTATAGTTCCAGTTTGTTTTTATTGCTGAGTCACTTTTATGATAACCAACAAAAATGGTGCTCCTTGGTTAAAGGCTCTGAGATGTAATAAAGCTCACTTACCAGGGGAAAATTGGGGCAGCCTTTTGTGACACAGTCCCTAGTCCTGACTGCACGACAACACTGCCCTATGTGCAATTCATACTCACTTACAGTCCACCAGATCTGGCCGGATACCCATGGTCGCTTTGTGGCATTCACCGGGAGCTGGTAAGGGCAGACCGCCATCATCTATATATATTATAAAGCACCTGTAAGCTCCGCCCGCTGAGCCACGCCCCGTCCACCCTCGAAGTAGGTAAAGGAATTCCCGCCTCTTACCAGGATGATGGACAGCTTTCCAAAACGACCCCACTGCGTTTTACCGCCGATTCCGGTGGTACGTTGTTAATGCTCAGAAGCACGAGGACATCTCCACAAAGACGCACTAGTAACAATCACATTGCCAAAGGCACACAAGGTTGCTGGAGACGTTTACCCCATGGCCCATCACGTACCCCTAGTGTACAATATAAACGCAGCAGATGCCGCAGTTGAAGCTCACCTTCTGGAAAGGACAAGCCACCCTAACTCTTGGGCTTGGCTAAGATAAAGCTAGGCTGTGCACTCAGAGATCCCATAGCAGAAAAGATCTAGAATCCTTCCTGGAGGTGAACTGATGATGTACTGGAGCGTAATCTGTATCTGACGGTGACGCGCGGGTTCTATCTTCCTCTGCTGGAGACACAGAGTAGAAGGTTTCTCCCTTTATAAAGCACCTGTAAGCTCCGCCCGCTGAGCCACGCCCCGTCCACCCTCGAAGTAGGTAAAGGAATTCCCGCCTCTTACCAGGATGATGGACAGCTTTCCAAAACGACCCCACTGCGTTTACCGCCGATTCCGGTGGTGCGTTGTTGATGCTCAGAAGCACGAGGACATCTCCACAAAGACGCACTAGTAACAATCACATTGCCAAAGGCACACAAGGTTGCTGGAGACGTTTACCCCGTGGCCCATCACGTACCCTTAGTGTACAATATAAACGGGGCGTATAAAACATGCTAGGTAACGCTTACTGGCATACTCATAGAAAATACCCCGGTTTGGGTAGGCCACGATGGTCTTTTTACAGAAACTAAACCTCAAAGGAAGCATTTCCAAATATAAACGTAGCAGGTGCCGCAGTCGAAGCTCAGCTTCTGGAAAGGACAAGCCACCGTAACTCTTGGGCTTGGCAAAAATAAAGCAAGGCTGTGCGCTCAGAGATCCCATAGCAGGAAAAGATCTACAATCCTTCCTTGAGGTGAACTGATGATGTACTGGAGCGTAGGCTGTATCTGACTGTGACGCGCGGGTTCTGTCTTCCTCTGCTGGAGACACAGAGTAGAAGGTTCGCCCTTTATAAAGCACCTGTAAGCTCCGCCCGCTGAGCCACGCCCCGTCCACCCTCGAAGTAGGTAAAGGAAATCCTGCCTCTTACCAGGATGATGGACAGCTTTCCAAAACGACCCCACTGCGTTTTCCGCCGATTCCGATGGTGCGTTGTTCGTGCTCAGAAGCACGAGGACATCTCCACAAAGACGTACTAGTAACAATCACATTGCCAAAGGCACACAAGGTTGCTGGAGACGTTTTTACCCCGTGGCCCATCACGTACCCTTAGTGTACAATATAAACGGGGCGTATAAAACATGCTAGGTAACGCTTACTGACATACTCGTAGAAAATACCCCGGTTGGGTAGGCCACGATGCTCATTTTTACAGAAACTAAACCTCAAAGGAAGCACTTCCAAATATAAATGTAGCAGGTGTCGCAGTTGAAGCTCAGCTTCTGGAAAGGACAAGCCACCATAACTCTTGGGCTTGGCAAAGATAAAGCAAGGCTGTGCGCTCAGAGATCCCATAGCAGAAAAAGATCTAGAATCCTTCCTGGAGGTTGAACTGATGATGTACTGGAGCGTAATCTGTATCTGACTGTGACACGCGGTTTCTATCTTCCTCTCCTGGAGACACAGAGTAGAAGGTTTCTCCCTTCATAAAGCATCTGTAAGCTCCGCCCGCTGAGCCACGCCCGTCCACCCTCGAAGTAGGTAAAGGAATTCCCGCCTTTTACCAGGATGATGGACAGCTTTCCAAAACGACCCAATGCGTTTTTAACGCCGATTCCGGTGGTGCGTTGTTGATGCTCAGAAGCACGAAGACATCTCCACAAAGACGCACTAGTAACAATCGCATTGCCAAAGGAAAACAAGGTTTCTGAAGACGTTTACCCCGTGGCCCATCACGTACCCTTAGTGTACAATATAAACGGGGCGTATGAAACATGCTAGGTAACGCTTACTGACATACTCGTAGAAAATACTCCGGTTGAGTAGGCCACGATGCTCATTTTACAGAAACTAATCCTCAAAGGAAGTACTTACAATTATAATCGTAGCAGGTGCCGCAGTTGAAGATTAGCTTCTGGAGGTGAACTGATGATGTACTGGAGCGTAATCTGTATCTGACTGTGACGCGCAGGTTCTATCTTCCTCTCCGGGAGACACAGAGTAAAAGGTTCTCCCTTCATAAAGCACCTGTAAGCTCCGCCCGCTGAGCCACGCCCCGTCCACCCTCGAAGTAGGTAAAGGAATTCCCGCCTCTTACGAGGATTATGGTCATCTTTCCAAACGACCCCACTGCGTTTACCGCCGATTCACGTGGTGCGTTATTGATGCTCAGAAGCACGAGGACATCTCCACAAAGACGCACTAGTAACAATAACATTGCCAAAGGCACACAAGGTTGCTGGAGACGTTTACCCCATGGCCCATCACGTACCCCTAGTGTACAATATAAACGCAGCAGATGCCGCAGTTGAAGCTCACCTTCTGGAAAGGACAAGCCACCCTAACTCTTGGACTTGGCAAAGATAAAGCAAGGCTGTGCGCTCAGAGATCCCATAGCAGAAAAGATCTACAATCCTTCCTGGAGGTGAACTGAGGATGTACTGGAGCGTAATCTGTATATGACTGAGACGCGCGGGTTCCATCTTCCTCTGCTGGAGACACAGAGTAGAAGGCTCTCCCTTTATAAAGCACCTGTAAGCTCCGCCAGCTGAGCCACACCCCGTCCACCCTCGAAGTAGGTAAAGGAATTCCCGCCTTTTACCAGGATGATGGATGGATGACTAAGTATTTTTTACCCATGATTCTAATTATGTATTATATGTGCATATGTGTGTTGTATTCATATGTGTGTGTGTATAAATATATATATATGTGTATGTATGTGTATATGTTGTTTCTGTGCCTGGCATGTTTGTGGATCTTTGCATGGCTCCTGGTTTTTTGGGTTGTTATACTAGATATCTAGGAATTTCTGCTCTCTTTTATCACACTTATCTACTCATCACTCTTATGTCATGTCTCTATCAAACTATCCTCCATTCTCACTCGGACTCATCCCAAATCCCTTCGACCACTTTCATCTCCTAAACATCTCTGCCTAAGCTCTTCCCTCCACCTCCACATCTAACTCACCAAACCTCACTGTACCTCTGTGACCTCCCACACAACCCTACTAAATTCTCCTGCATTCATCTCACCCTCCTACTATGCTCTCCCTAACCCTTCCACATCCTCTTTCCCCTCCGCTCCCCCTTTTATTCATCTCAAGCCTTTGGATTGAGTAAATGAAGGATAAACTCCCAATTAACACTTCTGGATTTCTTTCCTCCTCCACCCCTCCATTACTCCAGTCAATCTAACTAAAAAACTCTCATATCCGCAACTCAAATTAACTCATAATAATACTAAAACTGTACTCCTTATTAAATTATACTAATCCATCACTAATTCTTTTGGGTACCGGAGTAGCGTGCTACTCATCGAAAAGCGCTTCGACGCCTCGTCAGGGGTAGTAAGCGCTATATAAATACGATTACAATACAATACAATACAGCAAGCAGCACCATCATGCCATTGTTGTGCCACTCCTGGAGTTTCCATATATATATTTGTAGCCAATGAGTTGATTGGTAGATGGGGCAATCCTCTCTGTACTCGTGCTAAGAATGTCTCCTCCTGGTGGTTGCAAGAGAGTGTATAAAGAGGTGTGTTGGGACCGAAAAGTCACTTGCATGGTGCGGATGTGTACCCCTGCCCTGAGTTCCCCAGCTGCAAGGGGATATAGATCCTTGGTGCTGATTTTTGGTGTCATGGGCAAACATAGATCATGCATGTGCACCATAACATGTATGTTTCAAAGATTGTGGTCTTGTTGGACTGGGAGGGACACCCAAAGCACTTACATCCCTCATCGGGTGAAAAGCAGTGAGTTAAGTAGGATGAGTGCCGTTTTGGCAGGAATGTGTGTAGTGATGAGTAGAACTGAACAGGCCTTTTTAAGTGTGTCACTGAAGTGAGGTTTACCATCTCATTCATGTGAAATTACGCTGCTGTGTGCTCACCTCACTCTTGGCCTACCTCAGGTCAGTATGTAGTGCTGTGCACCTGTTGTTGCATTTGTGTGCTTTGGGTGTGCCTGTGGACGGTACAATACATGAAAGACTCTAGGTTGGATTCTGGGTGACCCAGGGCTGACTAGAGGAAAATAAGGCAGTAGAGGAATCCCCCCAGACAAATTTGTGGATTGTTGCATTCCTGTGAGCTGAGCCGGGCACACAAACTGGGGAAAGAAGAGTCCAGTTCGTCAGTACACTTCAAAGGGTGGTCTTTGATCCAGAGAGAGCTCACTGGAAAGGGCACATCTTAGGAAAGAGCTGGGGCTGATAAGAGAATCATAACCTTTTGATGCACATATTCCTGTGGTTGACATCCAGGGGTCGTTGACATTCAGCTGGGAACTTCGAGTCCTCTAGTCACTACCATAGATGTATTTGGGGTCACTCCTGCTGCAACAGACCACTTTCTGGAGAAAAGGCAGGACAGAAAAAGTGCACACTTTGAAAGGAATCAGAACCCCAAAACAAGCATAAGCTCAGAACCTAAATCATAGTTGGTGTTTTGAATTGGGCTGTAAGAAGGGGAGCTTGAGGCCCCCAAAATTGTCACTGTCAAGTAGTCAGCCAGGCTGTGCAAGGGGAAGCTCTGCAGGGCTTTTGTCTGTGACCAGTATTTGGCGGCTAAGACCTGTCAGCCTCCTCGCTGGGTGAGGGTACTTCTCCTAGGGGAGATTCAAGACCATTTGCCTCTGGAGCTTGGAGTACCAGTGCTTGCATGCTTGCCAAGACCTATTTGCACTGTGAGGAAGAGGTGAGTGCTTGGAGGGAGCGACATCCAGTTTGGAATCCTGACAAGTGAATCCCCGTAGCAACTTAAGATGGCTGTTGCACCTATCGGGCCATTATCAGTGTGCAGATTCCAGTTGGCGACCTTGTATGCCTGATGGGGCCATGGTGAAGGTAGCCATAGCTCATGTGCAAAGTAAAGTTTGCAATCTCATATGACAGAGGGGACTGCTGCGAAGATTACTTCTGTACAAATTGGACCATAGCCATGTGCGGAGTGAAGATGCAAACCCATTTGTCACATGAGGCACCGTTGAAATGACTGCCTTGCTGATCTGGCTGTAGACTGTGTGCGAAGTTAAGCCTGTTACCCCGTATGCCAGAGGGAGTTGTCATGAAGATTCCTGACATGCTAATCCGGCCATAGCCCATCCATGTCCTGAAGTCAGTGACCCTGAATACTAGAAGTGGCTGCTGTGAGGAAGAAATGACTGCTGTGCCGGTTGGGCCATCACCCATGAGGGGAGTAAGATCAATGGAATATGTGACAGAACAACTAGGTGCTAAACAACTATAGCCTAAACCACTACTGCTAAACAACTAAAAAGTCCCTACAACTAAGTACTGAACAACTACTGTCTAAACAACAATTGTGCCTGAATAACAATTGCCTGAACAACTAATTTTAAGGTCAGGTTTTCTTTTTGGTTTTTAAACAACTTATATTTATATATATATATATATATATTCTAAACAACGTATATATTTTAAATATATATATAAATATATATATATATATATATATATATGTACATTCTAAGCAACTAATAAACCATAAAAAAGACAAAAAGAAAAACTTACCTTAAAATGTGTTGTTCAGGAAATTGTTATTCAGGCACAATTGTTGTTTAGACAGTAGTTGTTCAGTACTTAGTTGTAGCGACTTTTTAGTTGTTTAGCAGTAGTGGTTCAGACAAGTAGTGGTTTAGACCTAGTTGTTCAGGATGTTTCCCAGATCGAATGACCTCGTATGCAGAAGGGGCCACTGTGATGAACAATGAACATTGCCTTGTTCAGCCGTCATGGACAGGAGAGGATGCCATAGTGATGTGTGTGTGCCAAGCCTTGACTAATATCAGAACCCAATCAATAAACACCCCCACCTGTGAGAAGGATTGGGGAATCTAACTGTCTCACAGGAAGAAGTGCCATGGATGCCCAGCTGCAGCCCCTGCAGAGCTGTGAGTGCTGCTCACTGTCAGCAGCCACTGCAGCTCTTCGTGATGCCCAAGAGTAAAACACTCCTGGGGACTCTGGTACAGCAACCCCTGCAGGAGTGTGTAAGACTAATCACAAAGCCAGAAGGCTCCAGGCAAACCTTTTTGTGGGTTCATTATAGAGCCTTGCTTGGGCACACTTATTTTAGTAAGTGTGCCCAAGTAAGGCCTGTGCCCTTTTACCTAGTTACACAATTTTATTTAATTTATTCATTTTAATTTAGTTTAGCATAACTTGCTGCTGGAAATGGCTTATTTGGCAGAGTTATCCCCAAACATTTTGCCTTTCTCCTTCTAATGTTCTGACCCTCTTTTTGTGCCAATCAGTGCTAAAGTGCATGTGCTCTGACCCCTAATACCTGGTATGATTGGCTTGCACCTGTTTGTCACAATTTATGTACCTTTAAGTCCATTGTAAAGTGATATACCATATATCCAGGGCCTGCACATTGAATGCTACTGGTGGACCTGCAGTGCTGATTGCACCACTCACAGAAGTAGCCTTTCAGACTTATCTCATGCCTGCCACTGCGATGCCTGCATGCGCCATTTGCTGCCACATTGACTTGCCAATTCAAACTACTTGCCAAAGCCTAACCTTCCTTTTAATACACCTAAGTCACCCTTGAGCTAGGCCCTCTATAGCCCTATAGACAGGGTGCTGTGTATGTAATAGGTGGGAAATCTACTTATATGTTTTATATGTCCTAGTAATGACAAATAGCAAATTTCATTTTTCACTATTGTGAGGGCTGCTCCTCTCATAAGTTAGCATTGCGAATTCCCTTATATATGTCTAAATGGTAATTTCTGATCTGCGAGGAGTAGTGTGGGCATGTTTTGCATGTTTGGAATGGTAGTGAGAAATGTTGCCTACTCATGCAGTTGGATTTTGCATTACTATTTTAGAAATATTACTTTTAGAAAGTGGGTATTTGTCTGTCCTTAGAACTCATAAGGCCTCATTTACTAGAAAGTGGTGCAGCATGGCACTGATTAAAATTTGGCAGCTCTGCACTGCGTCACTTCAGAAATGCAGGGATGCACCGTTTTTAAGGCAATAAGGCAACCCCTGTGTTTTCCCTAGCACTGGTGCTAAATTTAGCGGCCTACTGCCAATGCAGGCCAATGCAGGCACTCTTGCAGCATAGTGCAAGGGTGCCTCTGTTGCAGGGAATGATTTTTTATGTGCAAGAAGGTGTTCCTTTCTGCACATAAACAATCAATAATGCCAATTTGTTACTTCTATGTGTGCTGCAGACCAAAGTGATGTGTGTAAAGGGGCTGTATTTACAAGGTGGCATTTCACCACAAAAAGTGGCTTAACGCCACCTTGTAAATATGGTGCAGGGTATTGCGCCACCATAGCGTTGCTAAAACTGATGCTTTGGTGGCGCAAGGGGCTTGTAAACAAGGGTCACTCAAAACTTACATGGCAATAGGTTGTGTCCTGCCCTCACACAATGGACTGAATTACCCCCTACTGATGTCTGGAGTCAGGGCTGGTTTGAAAGGGGCTGTGTTACACTTGAAAGGGTTCCTTTGAAGTAATCCCCTGAACAAATACATTTTTTGAGTATAAATATAGGGCCTCTGACCCCATTATCGAGTGCACTTTTGGAACTGGGACTAACCCTTTGTCAGAAGGACTGCTGCACTGCACAAACGACTCATCTGGACTGCTCTTCTGCTACTACCATCCTGCCTACTACTTGCTGGGTGGCAAAAAGGACTCACTGGATTGCTTTTTTGCTTGTTGCCCTGATGCCAGCTGCTCCCTGAATTTGGGTTAACCCAACATGGCTGGTCTGCCAGGAGGCACCACCATATAGCTTACTCGCTGTATTGTGCTGGTCTACCTGCCCCTTCGTGCCACTCAAAGTGTCCCCAAGGTGCCCAGCACATGGGGAGTGCTCTTTCCTGCTCCTTGGTTTCTCCTGCAAGCAGCACCTGGAAAGCTCTTCTGCCATTCTCTTCCTGCCCGAGGGATTGAAAGCGCGATGAGGACTGTTTATGATAGTTCTGTGGGGGGTCAGGAGCAGTTTTGGGAGGACTGCAGCCCATATATCATAATTTAGCATGGGTTGCGCTTTATTGATATCCAGCCAGTTGAATTGTTTAGCAGTATCTGTGCTTGGTAACACACCTCATCCTCATTTCGCAGGGCGCATGCTCTGTCGGCACCAGCGCATGTCAAGCACTTTGATGCCCTCTTCCCAGAGCAACTTCTCAGGGGACTCCTGCTGGTGGCGCCCCTAGGGAGGAAAACATGACATGTGAGCTAAGGGGGAGAGGTACTGGACCTAGGCACCATCCCCCCAAACATCACTTTTTCACCAGTAGTTGGAATCCCCCTACAGTGAGGCCCTCTACCGGCTCACACACCGCCAGGTACAGCAAAGGGATCACTGCAACTGCATCTGAATTTCCACACAGGGATAGAGAGCCAGTGCCGCCAAAGTCACTCCGACCACAGGAAGCCAGTTCTGCACCCTATACTTGGTTCCCTGCTGCTATGACTGCCAGGTAAAAGAAATCCGACGTCGGACTCCTTGGGCCCGGTCAAAGCTGTCCTGTGCTCCCTGGAGGGTGGCCCTATGTGGCTTTTCCTCCCTCCAGACCAGTTGTAAATTGAACTTGGATGAATCCCGGATAGGGATCCCGGTCTAGGTACTTTCCTTGGGGCATTCGCTAACCCGCTAAGAGAGAAAGACATTCCCCATGTGAACCCATACTTATTGCCTAATACCTATGCTACACTTAGGACTGCTGAAGACACTACCACTACCTCTAATCTACCATAGTGCCTGCCTGGGCTTCATGGTGACATATGGAGATAATCCAGAATATGTAAAGCATGGCTAATCACCCATGAAGGTCTCAAGGCGCTGATCAGGAACAGGGAGATTAAGTGATTTGCCCAGGATGTTGAGCTGATGCAGAGACTCAAACCTAGTTTCCCTAGCTCCAAAGTCGGCAGCTCAGGCCTTTACTCCACATCCTCTCCCTATCAGGTGTTTATAGGGGAAATGGGGGGAACCATGTCCTGGTGGTTTTACATGTGCTTTAGGACCTCAAACCCCATTGAAAGATATAATAAGTGTTCTTGAACTATGCCATGAGAGTTCTGTATTTGGGGTAACACCTAGTGAGCTGCTAGTTTACTGCTGAGTTATATGCCATGAGTATCCACTGGTATTATGATGTAGGTCACCATTGATTATCACACTATGCGGACTAGCTAGTACATTTTATACAATAATTTATGTTTCATGTTGTTTTGGCCTAATGATACCTACCTAATATAAAAGCCTATTTTTACATACTCAGTGTGGAGTCTCTTTTGTGGTGTATGTATGGGGTCACTGATGTGTGTGTGTTGCACAAATGCTTTACAAATGACCTCTAGAGATAAGTCTGACTGCTTTGAGCCAAGCTACCATGCAGTGAGCACAGGTTATTTTTGGTGTGTAACTGATTTGCCCTGACTAGAGTTGTGGGTTCTGCCTGGCTTAGGTGTATGTCCAGCCAACCAGAAACCCCATTTCTACCAGTTACTTTTAGTGGGGATGTTTTATTGTTCTACACAGCTGCTATTCCGAAAAAGTCTTGCTGTTAGTTCCCTTGCACAACATTTTATGCTGTGGTTCTGCTTAAGGCTGTACCTGATAGTTTATCTAGCATTGCTGCCACAAGAGTGCATAGTTGGCCTTCAACATTTAGAACAATTAACACAGCAGGCCAATGATGTTTAGACCACACAGGCCAAAGATGGTTAGAAAGGGTCATTACAGCCATAGGAGCCATCCCATGCTGTGTGCCACTTCATTTCAACTTTGCTGACCTCAGCCCTGTCAGTAACACTTGTTGTGCTATTCTGTGTTACCCCAAGTCTCCCAATAAAAATGGTACCTCACTTGTGTGGGTAGGCCTAATGCTCTCAACAGGAAAGGCAACATGGACACATCACATTTTTACATTGAAATCTGACGTGTTTTTTGCAAAGTGCCTAGCTGTGGATTTTGGCCTGTAGCTCAGCCGGCACCTAGGGAAACCTACCAAACCTGCTAATTTTTGAAAACTAGACACCCATGGGAATCCAGGATGGGCGGACTTGTGGGGCTCTCACCAGGTTCTGTTACCCAAAATCCTTTGCAAGCCTCAAAATGTGGCCCAAAAAAAACCTTTTTCCTCACATTTAGGTGACAGAAAGTTCTTGAATCTTAGAGGAGCCACAAATTTCCTTCCACCCAGCGTTCCCCCAAGTCTCCCAATAAAAATGGTACCTCACTTGTGTGGGTAGGCCTAGTGCCTGCGACAGGAAATGCCCCAAAACACAACATGGACACATCACATTTTCCGAAAAAAAAACAGAACTGTTTATTGCTAAGTGCCTAGCTGTGGATTTTGGCTTCTAGCTCAGCCGGCACCTAGGGAAATCTACCAAACCTGTGCATTTTTTTTAAACTGGACACCTAGCAGAATCCAAGATGGGGTGACTTGTGGGGCTCTCACCAGGGTTCTGTTACCCAGAATCCTTTGCAAACCTCAATATTTGGGAAAAAAAACACTTTTTCCTCACATTTCGGTGATAGAAAGTTCTGGAATCTGAGAGAAGCCACAAAATTCCTTCCACCCAGCATTCCTCCAAGTCTCGCGATAAAAATGATACCTCACTTGTGTGGGTAGGCCTAGTGCCCGCAACAGGAATAGATCATACAACGGTCAATGTTGGTCCTTACATGGGGCAACTGTTGACCCAGGGGGGGATCCATTCCTGATGCAGGCACTAGGTATAGGCACTCAAGTGGGGTAGTGCTTTTATCAGGACAGGTGAGGAATCACTGGGTGGTGGGAATTTTGTGGATCCCAGCATATTCCTGTAGTTTGTGTGACAGAAATGCAAGAAAAATAGAGTTTTTATTCAATATTTGAGCTTTGCAGGGTAGTCTGGGTAGGAAAACTTTGGGGAATCCACACAAGTCACACCTCTGTGGACTCCCCCGGATGTCTAGTTTCCAGAAATGTTTGGGTTTAGTATGTTTCCCTATATGGCCGCCGAACCCAGGACCAAAAACACAGGTGCCTGCCTTACAAAACCAGTTTGTTTTGTGATAGATAATTTTGATGTCTCCATAATACGATTTGGGCAGTAGATTTTGGGGCTGAACTAAATTGGGGAGCTCCCGAGCGAGCACTCTCTCTCTTTGTGCTTGCCGCCGCATTCACCTGCTCTCTGGGTTGGGCTAACCCACTATTGCCCCGTTGCACAGACTGTGCTTGCGAAGGGACAGCAAGACTGTCCTCATCACCTCCCTCATAATTTACTGGAAGAGTTATCCAACGGGACTCCTCCAACAGAAAAATCATCACTCCCAGAGTCTGCGCCATTGTCCTACCCCTCAGATGCTGCCTCAGTATCTGCTGTCTCATTCTCTGATTCTCTGATCCTATGTCAGAGCTGTCCTCTATAACCCGACGGCGTCAGCAGCAGTCATCCATCAAGATGCCATCTCTGCTATTGGCTAAACTGTTGCTCTAAAACACTAGCTAAAATGGCCACCAAGGAAACCCTACAACTACTAAAAGAAAGTATTTCCCCCTTCGGGGGTCGCCCTGCCCATGGGCAACCCACTGACAATTTATTTTCTTTAAAAAATTTAGCCCCTGGGGCGGGCGCGATCAAGAGCAATCGCGCCTCCCCAGGGGACACCTACCTCCATGTAAAAGAATATGCCCCGGGGTGGCAGCCCGTTTTCAGGGGGAGGGCGACCCCCCCAAGTGAAATCCCTGGTGTCTAGTGGTGTTTCCTGGCCCTCGATCGCAGCGTTCAGAAAGGCCTCGTGTGAAAGGGGGCCCTTTCATATGAGGCCTTCCCGAATATCAGGAAGGCTGCTTGGGGCCATTTTCCTTATCGGAGCAAAACAACACTGTGATGTCAGCATGCCACTGACGTAACAAAGGGGTGGGTGGAGGACAGGGGGAGACACGGAAGATCTTCTGTGTCTCCTGGGGCTTTTAAAAAAAGACCCGCCCCAGGGAGGTAGTGTGGGCGTCAGCCAGTGGCCGACTCCCGCACCTAACGGGTTAAGCAATGATGGACCTACATGGCCAACATTGGCTACATATACACCACATCCTAATGTACAAGCTATGCAAGTAGCTGAAATGCATACTTTATTCAACAATTTATTTGATATATAGAGACACATAATATAATTCGTACTTGGGACCTTAAACACTGCCCCAGCGAAAGCTGCTCCAGCTATAAATCAATTGCCCGTTACAGGAATAAATCCCCAAACTGTACATCCAATAATGGGAAAAGTACCCACTGAGCGGGAGAAGCTTCTGCTATGGGTCTCAAAAAAAAAAAAACAGCTGGAAGCAGTGTTTCCCCATACGGGACCTAAGAAAAGCATTGAATACTTACACTGTGCCTGCCTTTTGAAATGGTTCCCTCTATAGAGGATTGTGCCACTTCGGGCACAGTCTTTGCTGCAATATTTACCATCATGCATGGTACTCCAACACTTGCAAACCATCTGGAAGTGTTGAAACAAATTGAAAATAAATATGGGACAGTCCCTGCCCTGGACTTGGGGATGAAACTGATGCACAATTTTGACATAGTCTCCTCAATTATTTTAAGTAACATTAAAGGGGAAGCAGTAGCTTTGGCAATTCTCTAGCGACTCCCAGAGGTTCCTCAACAGAAAAAGGAACGCGAGCTGCCAAAGATTATTTTTGAAACTTGTATAAGTGTAGATCAGGATAGTCTGGGGGCCAGACCAACTAAACCAGAACTACCGTCCGGCAAGGAGGGTACTAAGCAGGAACAAGAGAACTCTAAAATACGCTGGGGTAAACAAAAACCTAGTCAAGATAGAAGAAACCAAAGAGGAGAATCTCTGCAATTGGAAAGCTCTGAAAAAAGATAGACCTTAGAACTAGGGAAACTTTAAAAACTCCTGATACATACCTATATACTGACACTCGTTCATCTCGTTCCTTCCAGGACTCACCAGATAAATGGAGTGAGAGAAGATGGGGGTCAGAAAACAGAAGCGACTACATAAAACCGAAAAAGGACTCACAACCTTCTTCAAAAACTTTCACAACAAAGGAAGATAAACTTCCACAACAGAAACCCCAATTTAAAAAGAAAAAGGTTTTGGCCATTTCGGCTAAACTTGCCAAAAATATTGAGAACCTTACTGAAGAACAGGACATGGGCAGTGATTCTGCTAGACAGTGCAGCAGAAGTCCCAATATGTCGCCAGAATCTTTTAGAACTTCTGGATGTGACACCAAACTAAAGATTTCTTTAAAAATGAAACAGCGGACAGGCATGTCCCACCACTTGAGAGGGGTCCTGATTCACAAAGGTAAACTTAGACATTTGGTCTAACTTTAGACCAAACATATAAATGTATGACTTTCAGTATTCACAAAGAGCATTTATGAGTAGTATATTTACATCTGCACTCTGGTCGGAGTGTCCCAGACAGTACCCATGACAGCTATGTATTCTGAAGGTCACCTTTTGCCTGGCGGATGACAGCGGGAGAATTTGGTAACACGTGACTACTGGGTAAGTATCAATAACCACACAAGTCTGATATGTATAAATGTTTTTTAATATACACAACCATTATATAACACTTTTCCTCATGCCACATACATGCCCCCAACAGACACAACATATACTATTTCATACATCATGTACTGTACAAACGCAAAACGGACAAGAGGGTCATGTACAAATGTTACTTCATTTTACTTCTCCTGTAATGCTGCATATGCACTCTCTCACCACACAAACGTGCAACCACTGTACCTCAGCAGAGGTACAATAGGGCACACATACGTACATGAGCCATCATTGAGCATAGTTTTTGTCTCTTGAACTCAATATTCAGATGTCTTGACCGTGGAGGGGGTGTGCTGTTGTACTCCCCTCAAGTTTTGTGCAAGATTATAGTAGCCTGTTATGTTGTGCACAACATAGCATTAAATCACAGCTCATATGTACCTCTGGACCCTCATCTAGGTCTGAATCTGGGCAATCGGGCCATGGTACAAAACAGTGGGCAAGGTATGCAGGTGCATGACCATCTTGATTGACACATTTTTCACCTGAGCAACCTGTTCTGTTACACCCTCATATGGTTTGCAGTCTGTTGTCAATGATGATAGTTGGACTTTTAACACTCTGTCCACAAATTCCACCCTGAGACTACTTTGTAAGCCATGCATGATGTCTGTAAACAACAGCCGTTGACATGTGTCAAAAGATTGGCCATGCAATACTCTATGTGCACATGCCAGTGAAAAGCATGGACAACGTCTCTTAGGGCTCCATTGACTCAGGGGATTAAATGTCAGTGCATGTGTGAGACCTCCTTGGACATTTTCACAAGAGGGGTCTGATTCACAAAGGGCCTCTGCCCTCGGGGAAGAAGTGGCACATTACAGGGGGAGTTTCTGTACTCCAGGTGGAATCACTGCAACCTTGCAGTGCAGAGATCCTGCCCCAAGTGTGGAGACACCCCCACAACTGGGGGGCCTCCGCCACGAGGACAGAGGCCCTTTGTGAATCAGGCCCTTGTATGTGTGTGTGATGCAAATCATGTGGCAATGTGGCCAGATGTCTGTCATATGTACACCATGGCACACGTGGACCAGTGTAAAGACATGTATGGTTCATGCTCATAGCAGCCACATTTGGCAGCTGCTCAAGTGATGTGCTGTAAGGAGGCACACTGACAGTGAACCACATAAAAGGTGGGCCACTGTCAGTGTGCCCCCTGATGGCAGCCCCATGGAAGGGAGAAAGGGGGTCACCTAGACACCCCTTTGCAAGTAGGTTCAATCACTCCATGCACCTGCCTGCAAGGATATCTCTAATCCCCTTTAAAAACGTGCACATGAGTTGCCGTCTACACAGTGCTACATGGAGTGGCAGCTCTGTTTTTCCCTTGAATATGCTGCCTCCAGGGCAGTGCAAGTTTGAGGTTGCCTTGGGGGCAGCGTATTCAATGTAATAGGGTGCACTTTCTCTGGCGCACCTGTTTTAAGCACCAACATGGTTCAAATATCGAAAGTGCATCCTATGTGTAATAGGCTCTCAGATCTCATTGTGAGCTGTGGCACTCATCTGTTCCTCTAGGCACACTTAATGCAGAGACTACCTATCAAGCACCCCCTCAGTTACCATGGTCATTATCACAGAATAGTGGGGTGACTTGTCCTCAGGTCCCTCAACCATGTTGGGGGAGGTGGGTTCAACAGTGAAGCAGGATGGCAGAGGATCCTGCTTGGAGGAGTAGCTGACTCAGAATGACCATACAATGGATGCCTTCCCCTCCATGTATTGAAGGGGGAATTCTCATTGAGGAGATTCTGCCAGAGTGCAATGATTGCCTCATGACTGAGGGGCCTCTGCCGTGACTGCGGAGGCAGTTTGTGAATCAGGTCCTAGTGTCTAGGGATAAACAGGACAACCTGCTCCAACTTCAGTGAAACACTGCAGTGTACTTTGATGTAAGTGCAAAATGTGGACTGCATGTACCATAATGCAAAGGGGCAAACTGTGCTGGTATGTTATGCAGTGTGTACCTAAACACTCTTCTCTCCTTGATTTAAACTTCCTGGCCATCTTTCTCATTTTTTTTCAAATTGTATACTTATTTAACCTTGTTTTCCATCCCGAGAGCAGAGTTTCTGGCTCGGGTGTCAAGAGTAGACCCCAAGTGGGAAAACTCTGCGCTTGGGCCGGAAAATCTGAAAACGGGCCAGAACCCAAACCCAATGTTTTCATACAGGAAATGACAAAGAGGAAATCCAAGACAGGAAGTTCATGACAGGAAGTTGCAGGAAGCCATTTTACGGTCATTCTGAGTCATCCTCACCTCCAAATAAGATTATCTGCCATCCTGCTGCTCTGTTCATCCAAACTGCCCCTAACATCATTGAGGCACTTGATGAGATGCATGCTTACCTGACAGACAGATGGCAGTGGATTTCACTGCTGCAGCCAGGATGCCTCTCAAACTTCTGGATAGTGTAATCTGTATCACTGAGGTAGTCCTGCCAGCAGCTGTAATGTGACATACTTGTCCATATTTATGTGCAAAGGATGATGCTAATGACTCTACATGCATATGTCATAGGTATAGGCGAGTGATCTGCAAAATATGGGTGGAGCAGCACATGTGGCCCTCCTGACCTTTAATTGAAGACACCCACCCCGGTCAACAGCAGCACTGGGCAGCTAATTCAAATCGGCCCTAACATCATCCAGGCATTACAGCAAAACATGTATTTGAAGGTTACTAACAGTTACAGGATGGAAGTAACTAGGGTGGGCTGCACCACCTACCTTTGGGCACACCTTCATTTGTAAGGGAGTCATGCATTTTAAGTATGATGTGGTCTCTTCAAATTTCTAAAGGAGTTTTCCAAAACATGCAGAGCTGTTTCACCTTTGCACATAAGATCATGTCAGTGCATTGCAGAGTACACGTTTGATATGTAGAATTATCAACCAAGATTTGGGTAACATTCATTTTTCTAACCCTCACCGGTGACAACATTGCCCATTGTGTACTGGGAGATCAACCACCACTTCTGCTGTGTGCTATTTTGCTGCCCTGTGTTCCCACTATACATGAACAACATGGTCTATTTTACATGCCACTGGACAAGGTATTATACAGCGCACATCATGAAGTCCTGTACTTCAAAGTTTGCTTATATGAGGTTATGGAGGAAGAGGCGGTAAAGTGAAAAATAACATTTGGCAAGGATCACACAATTTGGTCAATTAGAGAAGCTGGGCTGATCCCACCTTTACTGGTTTCACATTGTGCAATTCAGCCACCAGATGTATATGCTTCACTTCCTCTACACCCACCTTACCAGCTCCATCCCCAACCCCATTCTCCAACCGCAACCCTGCTGGCATCAGCGCTGCCCTCATCCACATCAATTGCTACAACTTTTGGACCAGGGGATTTTGTCAGCGAGTATCCATGTCATAGACTTTCAAACCAATTGTGGCTACTCCTCTCCATAAGAGACTTAAGGGCATATTTATAGGCCCCTAGCGCCATGTTGCGCCACATTAAAGTCTGACGTTGATGTGGCCCAACGAGGCCAAAATCCCTGCGCCATATTTACAGCATGCATTGCGCCACTCTGAAACTCTTTGCAGTACATTATGCCTGCGCCAGGCATAATGTATGCAAAGGGGGCGTTTTCCCATTAGTGGAGCCAGAAAAATGGCGTAGGAAATCTATCAGATTTCCTTACACCATTTTCTATGGCACTTTTAATGCTTGCTCAAGAGCATGCTTTGAAATGGTCCTTCCATTCTTTATAATGGGGTCCTATGTATTCTGCAAGAGTAGCGCCAATATTTTGGCGCCACTCCTGCAGAGTACATCAATAGCGTTATGAAAGGTGATGCTATAGCCCCCTACCCTGAGCCACGGTGTGCCATATTTGAAATACGGCACACACATGGTGGTGGTACGGGGGTGCTAAGGGGCACAGGGAATGTGCAGCACCACTATGAATAAATCTGCTCCTTAGGGGGAGATTTATGAGTCGCTTGCGCTTCTAGAGCATCCGTTTTTGTGTAGCTCTGGCAGTGCAAACTACAAATTCATATCCATGAGGTTGCACAAAGCCATTTTGCATAGCTTTGAAAAGGCTCATAGCTATGGAGTAAGAAAAGGCTGTGCAAATCGCTGTGTTTCCTTACTCTGCACGCAGGCATTCAATGGACATTGCGGGGGGTGTTCCCACACAACACCCATGGATTCTGACACTTCTACAGATTTACAAAACCATTTATACCTGGGGATGTGCCAAAACCTTTCACCTCCTGAGGTGAGGCGTAACGACTTGTAACATAAAGACTTGTTGCGCTGCCCTATGCCAAATCCACATGTATGAGGGCTAATATGAGCTCTTAGGTACATACAGTACACATACATTTGTCAGCCTTTCATCAGCCACCATGTTATGAAGTAGTATACTGTTATGAGCTATATCTGAACACATGGAGATGAGTGACAACAGTGATATTAAACACACACTGAAAATTGCTAACATTTAATCCACAGTTTAGAAGCATGACTATTAGGTAAAGTCAGTTTAATGTATACTTACAAGGGTCCTGTATCTGTTCGGTGTGTGGTGCACGACCAGATGTCACACCCATACATGTAGCAGAGATCACTGTGGGTTTTGTAGTCCTGGACAACGTCACAGGGCCTACAATGATATGTGTGTTTTCAGTTTACATTCTAGTTGACACATGTGATGCACAGCATTTACTAGTTCATTTCTTGAGTTTGGGACTGTTGATGGATTCTTTGTAATATATATATATGAGTTGATTGATCACAGTGTAGGAGCTAGGACCCTTTCTTGGCCATATTTATATACTAGTTTGTTCTGGTCGTATGGGTTGATATGCTCCATGACGTTGCCTACCTGATGGTTCAGGGACCTCTGTTCCAGTATGTGACTGTACTCTGGCAGTACGTGGCAATACAAGGGAAGTGACTTAATCAAGAAATTTTGAAAATGTGCAACTTGTCACAAATGTACACAATTGCATCTACATGTCAACAGTAAGGGTGAGTGAATGAGGCACATTATCTATTGCCATTTACCAGTCTTAAGTGAATGAAGCAGCAGTGATGAGCCACTGTTTGGGACTGTGGAATTAGAAGTTGCCATTTCTATCCCATAGGAATCTTGGACTTGTAGTGCAATGGACTAAATGAGACATATGAGGGTCACAATTCTAGTGTGTCACAGACATTGATCATTTAGCGTCATTGTTAGGATCATCACATATTACCTGGTACCACATTGAGGTCATCACTCACAGGCAGCCCATGGAGCAGGTGGGGGTCTATGGTGGAGAAGACGTCCCTCTCAAGTGGGGTGAGTTGGAGGCGGGGTCCAGTTTATCAACCTGGGAGAGCCCGGGCCGCCTCTATCCTGCTGTACTTCTCCTTCACCTGCCTCTTCTCATCCTGCCACTTCTTAATATTTGTGACTGTGCAGATGCCCTGCCCCAATGTAGTGACTGCAGAAGCCAAATGCTGCCATACGACTGCCTTCTGTGTGCCACTGCTGCTGTAGAGGTGTAAACCATGCAGTCTTTGTGGTGCCTCCTATGAACTGGAGCATCATAGTGGTGTCTTCCTCAGTGTAACTCTTCTTTCTCCTCAGTGGTATCATGGTGGAGGCAAGGGGCAGGACAGGCAGCTGAAACGTCGGTGTGGACAAGCCAGTGCCTTGCATGAGTGCTGCTTTTATGTGGGCTGTAGTGCTGGGGTTGCAGGTGGTGTTGATAGTCTGCAGGTGTATGCAATTAGACTTACTCTGCCCCGAGTGCGGAGACTCCATCCCGAATGTGTGTACATAAATATACTATTCGTAAATGCCTTTTGTGAATACCGAAAGTCATAAACTTAGACTTTTGGTCTAAGTTTAGACCAAAGGTCTAAGTTTACCCTTGTGAATTGGGCCCAGGGTCTTTAAATCAATCATATACATTGAGGGAAACATAGAACACACTATTAAAGTAGTCTTCTGGCGAAGATTAACACTAAAATATGATATGTTATTGGCAGAAGAGGATTGGCCACCTGAATTTGTCTGTGTGCTCACACAGGGGAAAGACGGCACTTTGCCTTCTTTTTCAGTCCTAGTACCAGACTGTTGAGACGGGGCCACTCACCTGAAAAGCAGGATGACTGCAGGGGCGATGGTATGCCCCCCAACCTCCTGGAACACCTTTTGGCACTTCCTGGTGGACACAGAAACCCTGGCAGGTGACCCAAAAGGAAAGGTGGAGTGGAAGAGAAAGTGACAAAACACTGCCACGTCTTGCTGGTTCAGCAGGGCATCCTGTATCTTCGGGGGCGGCAGGTCGTTGTTGACAGAGTGATAGTAGAGTTAGTGCACTTAACTTCTTTGAAACTGAATCTCTCTTTCTGATGTGGGCACGGGAGCGGTAGAAGAACACCTGGATGCTCCGTCACTTTTCTTGGATAATAACAACTGTTGGCACAATTACTAATACTGCATTACCAAAAACCCAAATTGAGTACCATAACAATAAGTACTGCAACACTAGGGCTGGCTTCACAGAGATTCACTGTTGCACACTACAATTAGAACTGTGGTTGCACTTATCATGTACAAGAAAGACAAACAAGGGCATTAATTATATCATGTATAACTTTCCTGCATGCATAGGGTGAAACTAAAAGGAACAAAAACAATCCAAGAAATATAAATGTCTACTCTGGGTTTAAACAGTTTGGTTTGGTTTCACTGTGTGTGTGAAAAACCCTTCAAAAGCAAATTCCTCAAACCTGAAACACAAGCATGAATGGCACAATTTAAATCCAAAAGTTATTCTATTAGAGAAAGAAAGGTCACTTAAATGCTCTTTTAAAATTGCACTGTCACTTTTTATAGTACTTGAGCTCAAGCAGATTTTCAGAAGCACATCTAGGCAAGTAACTACAATAATAATGTAGAATGTTCAGAAATGCATTTGTCTCTTCAAGATAAGCACTCTGACAAAATACGAGGTCTGAAATACACCAGATGTTCTAGGAAAGCGCGGCGCTCAAAGAACGAACTCCCTGGAGAATACTAATCACTTAGCTGCAGTCTTTTCCAGAGTGCTGGAGGAATGCCTGGTGTCAGCTGGTACAGGAACGAAGAAAAGAATTGCCTCGAAAGTCCTGAATATGAGGATGACAGCAGGGGCTGCACTGACAAATCAGATGCTGAAATGAGGAAGCAAAACAAAGCCAAGCAGGGAGGCATGCTTCACTCTGCTATTTATAGCCAACCAGGAAAGCAGTTGAGTTTCCACATGTGGATGAGTCACCACACCCAATTAGAAGCACATGTCTACACCACACCCAATTAGAAGCACATGTCTACACCTGCTCACATTAGCAAACAAGCATTGGTAAAACAAGCATTGATAAAACCAATTGCGTAACACAGCACATTATGTTTGCTTAGAAACATGAAGGTTTAACCAAGAACAGAGATATGATTTAACCCTTATCCCTGGGGATGCTGACAGATAACGCAGGAGGCACCTTGGGGATTCCTGACACAGACACAGTAAAAGAAGCTTACCCTGTAGATTGGGCATTTGCGCAAGCGCCAGTGCTGTACTGTGACCATGTGGGGTGGGATAAAGAATCACCCTACCACGTTATTTCAATAAGATCCACATCACAGATCCAGCCTCAGTATCCTATTAAACATGAGGCTAAAGCACCAGTGAGAGAAAGTCTCTCACAACTGGAATACCAGGGAGTAATAGAACCCTGTGTCTCTGCAATTAATAAACTTTTGTTTCTCATAGCAAAACCAGACCATCCATATAGAATAGTGTTGGATTACAAACACATAAACAGTCCCACACGCGCATTCGCAATTCAAAATTCACAGCACTAATGAACAACATTGTGTGCAAAAAATACAAAAAAAAACTTGAATCAATGGTTTTTTTCTGCTAAAATCTAGTGCCTAAAAGAAGGGATTTAATCGCTTTTGCAGCGTTCAGACCTCAAGGAAAATGTTGCTGTTTTCCCCCAGGGTATAGGAACTGTCCTGGATTGTTCTCTGTCCATATTGCAAGATATTTATTCAGAGGTGTTGTCCTATGTGGATGATATCTATCTCACAGATGACATCCTCAACACACACTTAGCCAGGATGGATCGTATGTTTTGGGATTCGCCACCAAGGGCTACAAATTTAATTTCAAGAAAACCAAGATTGCTTTTCTTACTGTCCCATTTCTAAGATACAATTTATTAGATTGAGCCAACGAGGTGACGAGCTAACCTGGGATGCACCTGTCTGCATGTAGAGTGGTACTGTGTCCTGTGAAGACTTGGGCAGCATTTTAGCAACCCTAGATAACTTTTCTCTGCTCTCTACTATGTCTGCTCGCTGCTGATAAAGGACTAAACCCAGAAACTTGTGTCTAAAGATAACAACACTTCCTGCACCAACTTTGGTAAAAAACTACAACAACTTTTAAGTATGAGTACTGCATTTACCAGAATGCAATGGGGTGAACTGTGCTGGGATGAGAGCAGTGTGCTCCTGCCCTCCTCACATTTAATGAGGGTGACACAGTACCCATGACATACAAATCACACATGTACTCTAATGCAGAACAACAGAAAAAATACTGACTGCAGTTCAGATGGCTGTCTTTAAGGAGGGGCCACTTGCCTAGGGGTAATGCATTATTGTCGTCACTCTGATACCAGTCCTAGAGGCTGTCACAAAAGGAAGTGTTCTAAACTCAAAAGTATTACATCCACATTGGATTCAATGGGCATCCTCCCAGGATGCCACTGATATCGCTTATGTTTTTGACCCAAAACTACAGGCCCAAGAATTCCTTCAATATGAACTTGAGTACCCTAGATCCACTTAAATCTTGCCTCTTGATCGATACCAAATCAACATTAAGACTGATGGTTCAGCACAACCAGCTGTCGGTACCAAACACCGATACTCTGCGGCTTATGCAGCTGTCAGTAAAGTAATGAAGGATGGTGAATTCCATCCTTTACAGACCTGCATGCAGACCCTAGGAGACGGCACAATAAAACTTGTAGAGATTAAGGCTCTAATATTGGCATTGGAACACCTGGATCTTGAACTATCAACTTTGATTGTGTGTGACTTGTATTACTGTGTCCAGTCCTTCAATGAATATCTACATTACTGGAGCCTTAATGGGCTCAAATATTCCAAAGGTAACACCATTAAACACAAATTCATGTGAGGAAGGTAGCTGATCTAAAGCAGAAGGTGCCACGGGACCATGTAGTCCATACATTGGGTCACCAATGTGTAGGAATACAAGTTGTAGAAAACACTTTGGCTGATGAAGCTGCCAAATCTGCAGTTGCTACAGCTTCTGTTGTTGCGATTACTTATTCCCAGATGAGAATAGATGATAAAACCTTGGCTCATGTGAAAGCTTCAGCTGACAGCAAGCCCTTATCAATAGCATAACCTGCAAACCACTTAAGTGCTCAGAATATTACTTTTGCAACAATTCCAGGGGTGGGAGAACGCGTGATTCCCCAACCAAGATCATAGATTAGATCTCATCAAAGCAGCGCACAAGGGTGTAACTTCTGCCCATGCCTGTGTGGCGGCTACCATCTCACTATTACAAAATCGCTAATGGTGGCCTTGTTTTTACAAACGGACCAATCAATATGTCCTTAGCTGTGACATTTGCCAACAAATTAAAGGGTCTATCATTAAATGCCCACCACAGACACCCCTCTTGGTTCTAAACAAACCACTACAATATGCGTGCCTCGACCACTGCGGTCCCTTGCAACCAGATGATGAATACATATTAGTCACTGTTGATTCATGCTCCAGATTTCTGTGGGTGTGGCCACAATAGTTGGCTGACACGCAAACTGTTATTAAAGATTTGCAAGTCCTTATCAGGGCATATGCAATCACAGCATTTCAGTGGGACCATGGCCCTGCTTTTGCCTACAGGGCATTCAGGGACACCATGGCAACAATGAGTGTTGGGGTACATTATTACTAACCTTACCATCCTGAGGGAAATTCTGTTGTGGAGAGGAAGAACCAAGACTTGAAGCAATCCTTAACAGTGAAAGTACTAAATAGTCCACCCAGAAGGTCTTTGGGAGGACATAGCCCTTACAAGGTTTTATTGGGATACCTATGTATGTCACTGGTCTTGATGCCCCTTGGTGCAGTGGCGGCAGAAACACCTTTTGACATAAATGAACGTGTCACTGTCTTACAGGAAACACAACAATTCTGTGATGAAAACTCATCTGCATGTGCCACCACCTAGGGAATGAGGGATATGCCACCATCCACAGGCTGGATTTCTAAACTTGGAAATCTGGTTTGTAAAAAGATACCTGTGAAGAAGGAGTTTGTCCCATCGAGCACTGGTTCCAGTTTTGGGAGTACATGGCACCAGAATTTTGATTCTATCACTGCTGCCTGGTTCCAAAGAAAACCGCTATGTTTTAATTGACAACATCAAATTGGACCATGCGGCTGATTGTGCACAGTAGAACAAGTGGATTCCTGCGTATCGCCTCATTGCCTCTCTCAGTACTCTATGGGATATACCTCTGCAAGCACTGAACAGTACTTCAGTGGTTGACAATGCTACAATTGTCTCCCCAAGCTTGTGGAGGGTGGAGAATGAACTTTTGTTCTTGACAACACTTCATCAACAAGAAATGTCCAAGCCCTAGATGTCTATTATTCCATGCAACACAGACTGATGACATTGTTTATTATGAACTACCATTGGATACATTTACCAGTTTTGTGCCGCTTATAGTTCTTGCAGAAACTGATTCTGGTTACTTTGGTGACTCGTCTTCAGCATCAGTTACCTCAACTGTATCAATAGCACAAATGGTTTTTCAATGGGCTTAAAATCAATTACTTGGATCGTCCATGGTACTATCTTTGAATACTACTGACACTGCTTGCCTTTCTGCTTTGGATTGGTTCTGTCATTGTCTTCTTTCTACTGATACATGGTCATTATCTTCCTGAACGCTCTGCTGTTGAACTGGTGGATGAGGTTTGGAAGCCTTACCCAGCCTCACATAAGGTCTGAAGAGACTTGCTCCTCGTGAACATTTCAGCTGTTCTGATTCCTGATGGGATTGTTTGGGATAAAGTACTGTATGACAAGTTTATCCCTACTGAAATGATTCAAACTCTGTATGTTTTCAAAGTATCAATTAATGATATTGTTACACCAGGGGTTGTTTCTGATGACTGAGATGTAATAACAGTTGATTCTATGCTTTCTGAGCTTGAATGTTATACTGTATTTGAAAATGAAGATGTTTACATGACAACTGCAAATTATGGGGAAATGTTTTGTTATAACTATTACGGACAACATTTTCTGCCCTGAGCTGGTACCCCAAGATTAGTTTATAATTACACACAATGGGAATATTGTCCAACTCTGCCAGTGGGGAGTTCTAAAACATACATAGATAAGTTTGCATATTTTACTGGGCATGATGCTAAGGTTGCTGCGTCATATTTTTTCAAAAAACCTCCCTCTAAAGCGAGAAAAACATTGCTAACAGACACCAAATTGATTTATTCCAATTCCTTTATTTCTCAGTGAGCCATTGAGGGCTTTGAGTTTTGGAAGAAATCTATCAATTTAAAGAGCGTGTGGGAAACATGAGATTGGCAAATAGAGGTAGGGAAGCTTTATTTAGAGCATGCCTTATCCCTTTACAAATGATTTTCTGAAATGACACCATCCAGCAAACATCTTGCCTTGGGTTAGTAAAAGTAAAAGCACTGAATGCACCCAGTATTCCCACATTCGTGAAATTTGACAATTGGCATAAGATTTTAAATGTCACTGAAGAACAACTCAAAAGTTGGCTTCAGAACGGTACCTTTCATTCCTCATTTTCCAGTCCCAACAGATGGGTACTGTGGCCAGGCTTCACAAATGAATGTCACACATTTTTGGTCAACTCCACACAGTGTTTTATATTGAGCAGAACTGACACTAGTTCCATCACCACACAACACTATGGTGTTGTCACAACGTACAGCGTGGGCAAACCATACCAACAATGGTTACTATCATCCACATCACCAACTGTAAAAGAACACCTTAGTCTCCTTTAAGATGATGTAGACTTACAAGATTTCATAATAAGTCCTAGAATTCCACGCTCACAATGTTTCTTATATGCCATATATAATGAGATACGGAAGCTTTCACAAATGGAAGCTGCAGCCCGGGTAGGGCAAATTGACAAGGAAAAATTGGAGAAGGGTCTAGCTGTTATTGATAATGGTATGAACACATTGTCTAACTGCATGTACAAGGTAAATAACATCATGTCATCTCCAAATGACATCATTCAAAATGACATCTCAATTTTATACCATGGACAGAGTCAGCTTAGGTCCATTATGCAGTTGGGTTGGAAGTTATGAGCTCTGAAAAGTGGCTGCACGCCCTGGAATCATGTTAACTCTAAAGAGTTATTTGAAGCATTTAATTTGACACGACAGCAACAGATTATGGGTAAGAAAGAGACTACTTACATCATGCTTAACACTGAAAAGTTAGGAAAGTTGTCTATAACTATGGCGGAAATTCCATCGTCAGTATGGACTTTGTGTTTAAAACATTTTCCTGTAGGCAGATGAGAGCTGTTCGGAGACAGTTACATCCACGACGTATGGGAGTTACCTTTCGATGCATGATGTCTTAATGACAAGACCGATGTATTTCTCAGCAGAAGCAATTATGAGACTTCTGTAAGTCATTCTTTGATTTGTGAACAGGTGTCCTTGCGCAGCACATGTAATGTAATTGTGGCCAACTTGGCTTGCTATCAGTGCTAAATTGAATTTGGTCACTGCAATTCAGACTAGTTCTCACTTGTTTGCAGCCAATTTTCCATTGCTTATGGTGCTTTTTTGAATGCACACAAGAGGTGTGTCTTGCTATGCAGCTCGTACTTTCTTTGGACATGGATCTGTTAATGTTATCGATGAGGGTTCTTTCACAGATATGCCCACTGAGATTGCAGAGTTATACGAGGCAAGTTACCCCTTGTGGATGTCATGGCTTCTTGTGCTGTTACATCTGACACTGCTCGGAATGCTGCATTCTGAGTCGGCCCTATGGCTTACTCATATGTGTCCTTTATGGATCTTGCCTCTAACGAGCAGGTTACCTTATCGCCTGTTGAAGTGAGGTCCTTCCTGGCTTCAATCTCCATGGATGAATTCAGAGATTTCCTGCAGGCTCATGATTCTTGTTAGGTGTGACCTTTGGCATTTTTCAGCAAATTCTAAATTGTCCTTTTAATTTGCCCTGCCTGTTGGCCTGATTTGCTTGTCAACTTTGACATTTTTATCTCGTTTATGTATATTTTAGTGGGCTTCTTAGTATCATAGTATTAAGTGTTGTTTATTTTAGGGCCTTTACACTGCACTCTTGTCCCGACAATGGGGAGGGTGTTGTGGGTTCATTATAGTGCCTTGCTTGGGCACACTTATTTTAGCTTAGAACTGTGGTATGTGCCCTTTTACCTAGTTACACCCTTTTATTTCATTTATCAATTTGAATTCATTATAACATATCTTGCTTTTAGTGGGGATGTTTTATTTTTATAATCAACTGTTATTCTGCAAACGTGTTGTTGTTAGTTTCCTTGCACAACATTTCATACTGTGCCTCTGCTCAGTGCTATACCTGATAGTTTATCTAGTATTGCTGCCACAAGAGTACTAGCCAGCCTTTGACACTTAGATTAATTATCACATCAGAACTATGCTCAGAGTACACCATGTATTGTTATAAAACACCACAAAGGGCAAAGAAGGTTAGAGAGGTCATTCCGGTCAGAGGAACCATCCCATTTTGTGTGCCTATTCATTGCAACTTTGCTGACCTTAGCCCTGTATCTTCAGCCAATCGAGGAGACGATGGGCATAACCCATTTTCAGCTAAGGGGCGGGAGTTCCTTCCAGGGACTAGTACGGACAGAAAAAGGGCTATTACTGCAATGCTCTCAGGTAGATGCTAAGAAGTCTAGGTAGGAATTCACAGACACATGTTTATTGCAGAATGCTGGGACCTTTTATTTAGTTCTCACTGCTGGCAACAATCACCACTATGATATGTTTCATCCTCCTAATAATCACAGCTCACGTCTTTTATCCTGGAATGCAGTCCTTTCAATAAACACATTTAAAACTGTCCTGCATCTTTTTGTTCACCTTTTCTTGTGAGAGACTTGTGCAAATGAGAGAAAGGAGTGAGATCTGCCACAACTTCCCTGAGGAGTCAGAGCATCAAGTGTTCTAGGCTGCCACATAACACCTTTAGTTCCTAGGTTTGGGTGAGGTGCTGCTAGCTAGCCGAAATGGTTAGGCCGACAGTCTCCAACCAGTGAGGGAATTACTCAGTTGCTCAGACAAGGTGTGCTGCCACCCGAGAACCTCCAGTCTTACCCCCTTGGTAAGAGTCCTATGACAACCTGATCTGCAGCACAGAGCTTCAGGTGCTAAAACACTTTTGACATTTGAAAGACTCAGAGTGGCACTCCTGAGACTCAGACTACTAGTGGGGCTTAACCTGAATGCCATCTATAGTGAATGGGAAATAACCCCTATCGTTAGTGAGAGGGAAGTGAGACTCAGGCACCCACCCACCCATTGAATGCTAGAGCCCTGACCTCAGCGGTCTGTGTGTATTGTTTCTGTATGTTGTATTTTATTTTGTCTTTGTATATAAATACTCTCCTTTTCATAAAAGCCAGTATTTGACTGGGCAATCATTAAACGTATGTTGTGTTGTGAGCCTGTGCTCAACCCCAGAATCTACCTCACCCCAAGAAACATTGGACTGCTTAACCTATGCTACTCTTGAGTCATGAGCTGAAATGGGACTTGCCCAGTTTGCTCAGGACCCATAGTAAGTCAGGCCCAGGGACATCAGAAGTAGTTGGTCTCGACCCCCAAGTTTGGGCCCAGGAGCTCCTGCTTGCCCCAAGGCATTTGAAAGGGGTTCTGGCATGGTGTGTAAGCCTAAATGGGATCCATCTTTTTTGAATGTTGAGTAGCTTTGTGATTTAGGACAGTTGTGTGTATATTCACTTTGGACATCTTGAGGCTATTGTTTCAATTGTTGATGTGGGGTTGATGGCATCAGACTTCAAGGCCACAGCGACTCTTAAGAACTGAAGTGTTTTCACAGTTTTTCCTGGAGGAAAAATAATCTGGTTGAAAGTACAGCTGAGTGGGGATACTGATTGTTCCCTCTGAGACTCCAACCTCTTTGAGCCACTATAGCCTGCAGTTTGTTCTAGCCCATCAAGTTCCTGATTAACCCACCGCCATTAAGGTAATATCTGCAATTCCAAAGCCCTGTCCAGTCCAAGGGACGCCACTTTCCTACATCATCTCTCTATGGACCAAACCAGCACGGTTGTGCCTCATGATGAGCAGAATGAGGAGAGGCTTCTAGACTGGTCTTCTAATGTTAGCATGCAGGCTCTTGTTCACTGACTGGCCACTTGGTTGTCGCAGCTGAGAAGTGGCTTGTTGCCAGCACATGTGAGCATTTTGTACCCATTACGTCAGCATGTCAGGAATCAGGAGGGGATCAGGAATTTGAGATCTGTAGTTGGAAGGTATTATCCTTTAATGCTGTGGATGGTCTGCCTTTGGAGGCTGGGGAACCTAGCCAAATAGGGACACTAAGGTCCAGGGTTATGATTTTCAAGTTAAGACAGGCAGCAACACTACTGAAACAGCAGTAAGGCATATGGACACTGCGTGGCTAGTTCAGCTATGCATTGACTCTCCGCTTGCCATAAAATTCATTTACGTTAGTGATTTCCTTCCTGTTCCACTCCCATGGTATTTCTGATCTTTTGTCTGTTACCTGATGTTGGCTTCTTGACTTCAATTTAGCTTTGTTTGTATTCTTGTGTTCTCTTTTTCTAGTACCTTCCCTTATAGTAAACAGATGGCATATCTCTACACATTCTAGTCTACATGTGCCACAGACAAGATTCCAGAAATCCAAAATATGCCACGATTCAATACTGACTACTTCTCACTGCTATTCCTCTCTTGTTTGTAGCACAACTACTGTTCCATCAGAACCCATACATCTCCTCACACATTTCCATCCATTAGCTTCATACTTTTACAGCCCATTAGGTAGACTCAGTTCTAAAAGCAATATTACTGCTTTTTCTATCTACATTATTATGAAACAATTCAAATACTAGTCTTGATGTTCTCCTTCCTCTGGTCTCCAAAATCATTTAGGCTCTAGGTCATGCAACATGATTGCCATAAACTGAAATCACTGACACAACACCCCCTTCATGTAATTGCTTACCTACCCTCAGCACTGTTAATTTTTAACAATTCTTTCATTAGTAGTCATCAGTACCTTCCTGATACAACCCAACCTTTGTGAATGAGATCCTTTAACTGGCACTCTACCTGTAGATCAAAGACACAAACATTTTGATCATGGGAGATTTCAATTTGTAAGTCAGCAGGCCTGACTTCAAACCTGCAACAGATCTGCTTGACAACAGATAGGTTCTCAGCTTCAAAAATATGGAGAGCAGGCCAACCCATGTAGCTCAGCATAAAATGATCTTATGATCACAATCAAGAAACTTAAATCATAGTTCACCTCCATCACATGAATTTGTCATATAAGCCTTAAAAATCCACCACCTGCAAAAAAAAAGCATAAAACCCACGCTCACCTCAATTCTATTAGGCACTTAAGAAACATATGCACTGAAGAGTTTCAACCAACCTGCAGTGCTGTAAAAATCAACAGCCCCATAACAAATGACCATAAAACACTGTTTGACAACCTCAACCACAATATATTTTTGTCCTAGACATCCTAGCATCTGCCAAATTTACAAGCCTTAAGGTGGGCTTCAAGTGGTTTAGCAGTGAACTTGCAGAGGAGAAATAAGTTAACCACAACATAAAAATGGCAAAGGTGTAGGCCACAGACTGAAGAGGGTCTTTTCAGTCTGCATACAAAAAAGCTAAAGTTACCACAAAACCATCAGGAAAACAAAAAGGCTTATGCAGCCCAACACATGAATGACACATCTAATCATATGAAGGAAGTCTCCTATATCAATTACAAATTGTGTAGTCCTGATTCTCTAAAACGCAACCTATGAATATCTCAACAGTAATGCAAAGACTAGATGAGTTTCTCAAGTCCATAACTTTAAACGTGTGTCACATCATCATTACCACTTCAAAATATCCTTTATATCCTCCCATCCAGCCTCAATCCATCTTCATCTGATTCAAACCATTGAAAATATCTGAGGTGGTAAGTGTAGCCCACAAGATAACGGATCTCCTAACCCTGAAGTAAGTATACAGATGGGTAGGCAGTTTACTTCTTCATCTCAGTTTCCGCAATCGAGTGTTCCACCGCTCACAATATACTTATAATGAAATCTTCTATTATGTGCCAAGGAGCACAGGAAATGTAGAGTCTCATATCTCTTCAGCCATTTTCAGTGACCTTCATCTCAGAGTTTCATGCTCTTTACACATCCCCTCGGTCTTGTTGCCTCCTGAATACCTGACACGTTGTTCCAGTTCTTCTGACACATGCCCTCATCACTCCTTTTCCTCAAAAAATATCTACTGATAGGTACATGTTTGCAAGTTTGGCCTATGTCTAACTAATATTTTCCAAGTAAAATCAAGGCGAAGAGGAGACAACTTCAAGATTATAAGGAAGAAAAATTCTACAATCACCAACTGCCACAGCTTTTCGAACAGTGCACTCATTTTCTGATAACACACAAATTTGCTTCCGCTGGAAAACTGTCCAGAAGATCCAACCAACATTTCTTTATACCTGACCCATGTTTTCCACTGGCTAAAGGAGAGATTTATGTGCCTGAATGAAATTCAGTTTGAGTCTCTAATAATAGGAGCTATTAAGGCTGATTTAGTACTACTTAAGTGGCTCAGAGATCCTTGGTCAACTTCCATCAACCTTTCCAAAGTAAGGACTCTGGGGATAATGTTTGACATCAGACCCACTTCACATCCAACTTTTTAACTCTCTTTCCATCAACACGCTCTGTGCACTATTCATAAAGCTTACGAGGGCAAAGGCTTAGAGTATTTGATGTAATGACACCTCACTCTGCCTAAACCATAAGCCATAAGCCTCTGCTTTCTGTTCACTTATCTCATTATACAATGATTTTTCAAGAAGATCAAGTGCAAAGGCATATCACTGGGTCAGAGGCTTGAAGGCCTTCAACTCTATCTTTGGATCTTCTGGAAACCTTTGAAAACCGAACTATCCAGACTTGTTGTCAACTAAATTCAGCAGAGAATTGAAAAATATCAGACGTGATTACTCATCCTACTTGCTTGGGCTTTAAATTACCCTTCCCTTCATTAATTTGTATTTTTGTTTTCTTTGTCAGTCCTCAGAAGGAACTGAAAGGCTACACATTGTGTTTTGCAAAACATATAACTAAATAAATATATTTTCCTTGCCAAAATGTGATGGTAGGCTTGCTATGTTGCTATATTTTGTAATAGAAGATTTCTGGAGCACACTAACGCCCAGTTTGACCTTTATTCTTTTAAAAAAACAATAAACACATGAACAGTCACCTAGTCTATTCGATCTGACAGTGGTTTGGGATACAACAGACATGGAGCCCAATTCACAAAGGTAATTTTTGTGAGTTGCATTTTGTAAGACATGAGTAATATTGCTCCAATGCTACTTTATGTACTACCAAATGCGTTTGTGAATCTGACCCTTGACATCTTAGCAGCATGTTTTATGCCAATTTCTATGCTTCTTTAAATTGCATCTTTGATAATAAATGGCCTTCTGCTCTCAAATGTAGGAGAGACTATAGTGTTTCCAAGCATTTGCTAGGTCAGCTTGACAAGGCCACGTGAAGTAACATAAGATGACACCTGGTCCTTTAATGGACGATGAATTCAGGAACTCAGGTTCCTTATACCAAAACCATGAGGCAAGCTGTTTCCCACTAGAGTGGTGTAAGTCTGAGAGAAAACCAGAGTGGCTGAGTGTTTATATGCTTAATGGACTTTAAGGAATATCATTTATCAGGTAGCTGGGTGGTGCCTTGAGATGAAATTCAATGGAATATTTCACCTACCTGCTGGTTTGACTGGTCACAGGTACTTCCTTGTCCCTATTGAGACTTCTCCTGTGGGCAGCAGCTCAAGATGACATCAGGTCTGCTTGGCTCTCTTCTTAGTTCATGACCTTGCTTTATCAAGTGGAAAACTGGAAGATCAGAGGAGCTGAGGTAGTTGGCAATGTCCTGTGTATGCTTATGAAAATCTGTGGTATGCATCTAATATGCATCTAGGGCTAAAAGTCAGTACCTTGTCTACCCAGTCTGGTAAATGCAATGCTAAAGCAAAAGATGCTGCAGACGTTTGTTTTTGCCACTACTGTCAGTTTCAAATTCTACTCCAGCCAGCCATAAAAGTGGTTGGAAGAGGATTTATCCAGCAGGGAAAAAAGCTTGTTGGGGAGCCACTTCATCAATAACCTGGATAGAGGTCAGACCAAGGGAAGAGTGAGCTAAGCTTTGCCAGCGATCACAGTCTCATTTTCAAAGACACCTGTTGGGATAAACGGGTCACTCCCCATCTCTAGAGAGATCAAAGGGTACCTAATGACCTACCCTAGCACTGGGGTGCACTGTATCTACACCAAACGCACTTGGTAGGCTCCACCTTAGCTTTGGTGGGATTCTAATTTCCTTCTTTCTAATATGGAAATCAACTGGACACCAGAGATACCCTGAGGGCAGGTTGCATCACTGCTTTAGCCAATGCTTAATGATCAGTCTGTAGCAGGGTGTGTCTCATTCGTTTGCGTGTGGAAAGGTAAAGAGAACAGGATAATAGGTCTGACTGGTTCTCCTTGTCAAATGACACTATAGCTTCTACTTTCCCTTCCTGGGCTGGAGAAGAGGAGCTACCTAAGATGAGCTAAATACCCATTGGTCAACCTACCCTTCATCGTGTGTGACCATTTGCTTTCCTGCATAGTTATCTTGGTGGCCTAAGGGTATAAGTGCCTATAACAGAGCCTAGGGCTCTGTCTAAGAACATTTTTTTTCAGAAGGAGAGTGTATACTGCTGAGCACTTCATCTATATGCCTGGTACTTACCCTCAGTCAGCTAGCAGAGCTCTAAAGGGAGCCTGGGAAGGGAGGTTATCACCTTGCCTTACAACTGTGCATTTGACACTCCTCCTCATCCCCTGAAAGTTGGGGACCAGCTGCTTCCATATCATGCTCAATGTGTGATTTCACTTTTCAGACAAGTAAAATCTAACAGCTAATTCTAGAAATGACCAATGTTTCAGTTAGGAATTCTGATAATTATCACACCACTTTGGTGATATAGGGCCTGATTTAGATCTTAGTGGTATTACCGCCAAGCCACATCAGCAGCGGGCCTGAAAAGGCAGTCAAGTTGGCGGCCTACCACCCACCATATTTAGATGTATTGCAGCTAAGCCAAAGACCGCCACAACCGAGTGTACTCCATCGCACCAGCTGCGTCCCGCAGCCTACCTGGTGGTCTCCAATGCTGAGGAGTACGTCCTCCATCGCCATTTTGATGGCAGCATTCTGCTAAGCCTAGTCATAGCACACAGTTGTGTTGACGGTGTTTCAGCAGGGGGCCCATGACGGCAGGAGTTCATTGCAGGCCCCGTGCGGTATAGTACCATGGCAGAGGCCATTGGTTGGATACAAGTCGGCCGTACCTGTTGTATATTGGACAATTGTGAACACATGAAAAACACACAATAAAACACACTCCATTTCAGACCATGATCCTTTGCCATTCCACTGAAGCAGACCATTCAGGCACAAGACATTTCAAGCAAGGAGTTTTTTTCTTTGTTTTCTTTTCCTTTCCCTCTGTGTTATTTTTTGCTCAATTTGACTTAATTTCATTACACTTATTTTTTCGTGCAGTATAAATCCGTTTTTGTAGAAAATTGCAATGGCAAGGAGGAGAAATCGCTGTTTCACAGAGAGAGAGCTGATGGTCATGATCATATTTCATAATCCTCGTCATCCAAGATATCCCACATTATGATGTGGAATGCTGTACAAAAGTAGTATTCTCATACAATTTACATTGTACTGTCCATATGATGATCAATGACAGGTACATTTTGAAGTTGACCAACATTGCTTCTCCAGTATTGTAATTCACTCACCAATGTGTTGTGTTGAAAGTCTACTACATGTAATGTACAATGCTGAAATAAGATGTGTCAATGTAGAGAAACTCTGATCCACTTACATCTATGCCTTGGACTTTCCTGCACTGACCATTCCTACCTAATTAACATTGCAGACTGATATTTTTCTATGTCACAAGTTGTTCTGACTTCGGAGGTTACAATTTGTAGAGGTAAACATATACTCAGGTGAAGGAGTAGTCAATCACATCCTGACATCAGTCAACTCCTTCCTCTTCACCACTGCCATCTTCACCCGGCATTTCAAAATCCCCACCTGAGGGAATATCTGACTGAGTAAGTACTTTCTTTTAAACTACAGGCTAATTTGTCCTTTTTGGTTAATAGGGGAAGTTTTATAACTGGGGATAACTGAATGATGTAAGTGGGACAGACTGGTTTTGCTACTATCTGAAATGTCTGTGCATGGCAATGTTAAAACACCTTTTTTCAATTATGTTTATTGAGCACTGATGATATTCAATATACAAAACACCAAATGGAGATGACTGAAAAAAATCCCCGAAACCATATTCACATTCAAACTTCTGGAGAAGCCTGGCCACAGAGACCCTATGGAGTGTGGTCACTGAAGCACTATTGGAAATGACAGGCTGGGATGACCGCTTCTATATAGACGGGGCATGACTGGGCCTGTTCAAATGCAAGAAAGCTGGGTGAGTAAGTAACTATTTCAAAGATGTGGCCCTGCTCATATCCTGAAGGTCCATAGCAATGCATTGGAAAGCAGACACATTGCCAAGTTTGAAACACTGGTTCGCTGTGACACTTAAATGGGGAAAAGTAGAATCAGTGGCGCATAGGCAAGAGGGCATCTGAGGCCTATGCAGGAACCCATAGCAGCGACCTGGAATGCCATGATGCAAACCGTGCAATTGCTAAAGGGCTCCCTGGCTAGTCCGTCCTTCTAGTTGAACACAGTGGATCACCATGTTCCCCTAACTTACTGCTTTGCCCTCCCACCTCTCAATCGGATCCCCTGCCTTCCCCACTTGGCCAAGTCCTCAAGCAAATAAGAGAAAGGGGGATACTGTTATTGCGCTTCCGTCCTCACTGAAAAATGCCATGTGTACCATATATATTGGGAGTGCACTGGGAGAAGTGACACCAGTAATCTGAAGACATTTATTTAATGTAAAAGGCTTCTACTTTTATGACCTACAGTTTATAGTTGTTTGTGTATACATACTAGAAACCAATTACTCTTGATAAACTGACTACTGCAATGTTTGCAAAGAACTTGAGATGGGTTCACAGTATAATATTATGCTGTACTGTACCAACTTGAGAAAACTAAATAAAAATTGTAAAATAAATACTATATATTTTTTTAAACTAAATATGTCAATGACAATTTTAACATTTTGAAATAGTAAAACTACAGAAATTCACCAATTTTAAATGTATTAAATGGATTTAAATGTTGAGCATGCACCCCCTTTCTTGTCATGACGCAACTGATGCTCAGCTGTAGCTTTCACCTCCATATGTATTTGCATATGCTCATCTTTTAGCTTTGCAACTAAATCTGCCCAACCAATTGTTTCCTGTCTTGCTTAATCCATTGCTGTCTCCACTTCATTCATTACAATAGCAGCCTCATTTTAAATTATTAGCTGTCCAAGTGGGTCCTGACTTTGAGGAGATTAACTTTGGCTACTTTGCAAACTCTCCTTCACCACCTCAGCAGCAACTGTATGTTCCTGTTGAATTTCATCATTCAACATTTTCAAGTAGTCTGCAAATAGTGAGCACTGAATGCCATTCAGCATTCAAAGAGTCTTTATAGAAGTCAAATGCTCCTAGTAATTCTGTTTTACAATGCAAAGATTTAAACAGCTGCACAAGAGCTAAATAGAAAAATTATATTTTTTTCAGCAGTCTGGCAATTTGTTTTTCTATGGTTAAATAGACTGCCTTTGCTATGTCACATCAAACACACATTCCAACCAACTACTGCAAATTTACCTTCATCTACATTTTCTGTCACTTTCTTTCTATATGTGCAGTACTTGAGCACTTTATATAGACAAACATTTTCAAAGATGTACATGCTTTTGGAATAGTAAGTGTTTAACATGTTTGTTTTTACAATGTCTGTACTATCTGACTCAAATTTGGCAAAATATTGAATTTCTGGAGAAGATTTCAAAACTCTATTTTGAGTGGCCAATACTCACCCAAATAATTCCCTTTGACCTAGATTGTAAACTATCTGAACTCAAATGATTGCAACATTCACACGATCCAATTTTCCTGTTTGGAAGCATCTTCAAACTGAAGCTGTACATTTTTTTTTTATTAGAGGCGTTTCAACAGAGATCTCTTTCCAGACATCTTTCATCACTGTTTTCACACAATTTGCTATGTATGAAGTAACATAATGGGTAGCAGCTATAGAGTTGCCTGCCACAAATTGAATATTCATACTGGTGTTTCAACATTTTCAAAATGACAGTATATATAGTCATTATTATATATTTCAAAGCCTCTGCTCTCCTCTAGTTGTAGGTATTTTTTGTGATTTATGAGTAATTGTATATCTCGCTGCAGACATAAAACTGTTTACTTTTCCTTTTGAAATAACAGGTCTTGGAAATCCAAAATGACATTTTGTTTAACATTTTCTTTTTGCTCTGTACTACTTTTGACAGTACTTTCAATAACTATGTGATTGGAAACACAATACTTGCTGCTTCAGACTTTTTTTTTTGTCACTGTCTTTTCGAATGCTACACGTAATTTATTGTTCTATGAAAGAAAATACAGAGTCAATTGTGTCTGTTCCAAATTTAGGTACATCTCCTACCCACAACATCATATGAATTTGAGGAGCACCTCTGGCTTGGTATTCTTTTTGCCAAAATAAATCATGAATTTCTCCAAGAGGTAGGTATTTTGGTGTAGATGAAGGACAACATAGCTTGGAATCTGTGGTTAAAGTATCAGAAAACATTTGCAGGATCCAAAGAGCAAGTTCTCCTAGTGTCTTCCATTTGATGCGTTTAATATTAGAGTTTGCTTCTCTCAAAAACTCATGTAAATCATTCCAGCATACTCGGTGGTACAAACCAAGTTGGTGCTCTTAAATTTCACAACATACATTTCAGCTCATCATGACAAAAAAACAGTACTCTTTAGTGTCACATTGGCATACCATCAGATTCTCATCAGTCCCATGATTTCTTTTCAACAAACTGTTTTGCAGACATATTTTGTACATTAACTCTTGTCTTAAGAATGTGGCTCACGGCATATGACATTCCAGCCAAATCATTTTCAAACAACAGATGGAATTCATATCAAATAGTTTGTGGAAATCTAGGGTACTCTGAATATAATCTTGTTGACCCATACTCTTCTGCAGGTATTTGCACAGGGTGGTCAACATACAATCTACCTTCTCCAGTTGGAAATAGTTAGGAAAAATGTCATGCCTCTAAACTTTTCACTCATACACCTATTTAATCAGTAACAGTTCAGTAGCATCCCCGAAACCTCTTTTGAATCTAGTGGATAAATACTGTAATGCTCATATATTTCTTCAGATCTACTTTTGTCCATTTTTTCAAACTGTCTACTTGAAGGCAACCCTTGTTCCTCCATGCAACTAGCATGTTCAACACCATCTATATCTTTATAGTACACATTATTCTCTTTAAGATACAATGTAGCTTTCTTCACCTTATTCACATCTACTGGTTCTTGCCATTCACTGGAATAGCAAGTTGTTCTTCCAAATCAATGTCTACACCCACAGTTTCAGTATTAAGTTTAAAATCTAAAAAGTAAATGCACAGCTCTAACTTTAAGTCCTTTGTGAAGCCCAGTGGGTAGTAGTTTCTTGGTTCTTGGTTCCATTCAAACTACTACTTGGAAAGGGTATATAGATTGCATTAGAATCCCTTCATAAACATTCAGATCTTCAAGTGCCTCTGGAACTTTAACTACCTGTAACATATTGTATATTGCTGTGGCAGGCATTTTGTGCTCCTCTAATTTGTCATAGCAATTCTTGCACATGATTTGGCGTGTAGACAAATCAAAATGTTCCTCACAAATAAATACACTGCAAATTCTAGCCACTTTCCTCTATCTTCTTTTTCAGGTTTTGAGCACACATCAACATTTAGAATTGGGCCATTATAGTGGGTGCACTAACAACATATACAAAATGTTTGGTTTCTCTATAGAAACTGCATTAAGCTTTTCTACCTCTCATCTAAAGTTATCAGTACTAATATCTGTGTTTTCTTGCTCTACACAAGAACATACCAATTCGTCATTATGCCTAGACTGCACCTCAGGACCAAAGAAACGTAAACACATATCTTCACATACATTTCCAACCTGTGATACTGTACCATACAGAAGTGCTTTATTCATTTCTCATTAACACAATGCATGACTTTTTTCAAAGTAAAGTCTTCTAACTAAATTTAGCAATTTCAATGTTGAGTAGCCAATATTTGAAAATGATGCAAAGTGCTTGTGCACCATTTCCTGGCTAAGCACACCAATGTGTGTCCTTATAAATTAGTGTAATTCCTCACTTTGCATCGATCTTGTAATATTTCAGTTTTCTGCTTCATTCTTTTATTGGCAAATTGTTGTGAAAAAGTTTTCAATGTATAAATTGGTTCCTGACGAATATTTCAAACTATTGGAATACAGTCCATTTATACACAGCAGCATACCTACGCCTTCCTTGTACCTCTTCACTTATCTCTTCCTCTATATTTCTAGGAACCATATCCTCTTTTGCAATGGGAGTACCTTGTTTTACATCATAGCATTGGCCAGTTGATTCAACTGTATGCACTAATGCATTCTGGTGTAAACAGCTTTCTTCAATAAAGCAAGCTTTGGCCCAAATTATATGCTTCCATTCTCCTTTTAAAATTTTGCAAAAATTACATCTATTAATATGCCTTTTCCTTGGCTTCTTTTCTTCATAAACAACACTGTTTTATCCAGTGTTCTCATTCTGTTCAGTATCAAAATAAATAGTTTGCCCTTCAGGGCAAACGCTTTATCAACCACACTCTTAATATTTTGTTTTTGTTTCAGTGCTGTCCTTTACCGCATATACTGCTTCATGTTACGTACAGAATTCTGTATTACCCTACTTCTAAACAGTCTCAATCATATTTCATTAAATTCTTTCTGCCTTCTTGCCAAATTAGTTCTTTTAGTAACAGTTTTTACTTTCAATCTGACTTACTCCTTCTCCTAAATTAGTTCATTGCAAACCTTGCTTTTTATATGAATCATTTTCCACATTTTGTATTTTTCCATATATTGCTTTAACAAACTCCTAAGTTCTCTTACCAGCAGCTCTTATTTTCCATCATGTCGTTCCTATCATGTCATTTTTTACTCTCACTTTTGAGCGAATAGTACTCTTTCATCTGTTTTTTTCTCGTTTGAGCCTTTCTCAGCATTGTAAATCCTCCTCTTTAAACACAACTAGATATGTGAAATGCAAATATAGAATATATTTAACTTTACATTACATACTATTAGATTACATACTATAAGCAAGTGAGTAGCTCCATAACTTGTCATATCAGTGTGTAAGAGGCTGTGTAAGTGTCTGAGTATGGTTATATAAATAAGAATATGAGTGGTTGTATGGGTGGGTGACTATGTGTGTGAGTGTTTGAGTGGATATGTGAGTGAGTGTATCAGATCATCTTTGGGTGTCAATGGATTTGTAAGTGGTTGTGTCAGTGTATGCCTGGATGTGTTAATGGGTGTCTAAACGAGTATGTAAGTGGATGTGTGGATTGGTTACTGACTATGGTACTGGGTGTTCGGGCATGTAGTTTGTGTGCAAGTGGCTCTGTTAGTGGTGGGTACATAAGTGACTGTGCGGGTGTGTGCGTGGATGTGTAGGTGCCTCTGTCACTGTCTGACTGGATGTGTGAGTGGCTGTATGGTTGTAAATAGGTATGTGAATGGTTGAATGGTGAGTGATTGGGTGTATAACTGGGTGTACCGGTGTGTAAGTGTGTGTGTGTAACTGAATGTCTGAATGCTGGTTACATGAATGACTATTTACAAATTTGAATGTGTGTTTCAATGACTGTATGGGTGTGTGAATGACTATGTAAGTGGATGTATGGGTGATTAATGAGTGTGTGAATGGTTTAACAGGTGTGTGACTGAGTGTGTCAGTTGCTGTCTGGCTACGTAAGTGGTGGGTAGCAAAGTGATTTTGTGGGAGTGCGACTGAGTGTGTAGGTGCCTGCCTGACTGTGTGAGTATGTGCAAAGAACATAGGGGGTCATTCTGACCCTGGCGGGCCAATGACTGCGGAAGCACAGCCAACAGGCTGGCGGTGCTTCCTGGGCCATTCTGATCCCGCGGCGGTAAAGCCGCGGTCAGAAAAGGGGAACCGGCGGTTTCCCGCCGGTTTACCCCTGGCCCAGGGAATCCTCCATGGCGGCGCTGCCTGCAGCGCCGCCATGGGGATTCCGACTCCCTTCCCGCCATCCCGTTCCTGGCGGTATTTACTGCCAGGAACAGGATGGCGGGAACGGGTGTCGTGGGGCCCCTGGGGGCCCCTGCACTGCCCATGCCACTAGCATGGGCAGTGCAGGGGCCCCCTAACAGGGCCCCAGAATGATTTTCAGTGTCTGCAAAGCAGACACTGAAAATCGCAACGGGTGCCACTGCACCCCAGCAACTCCGCCGGCTCCATTCGGAGCCGGTTTCATCGTTGCTGGGTCTTTCCCGCTGGACGGGCGGGCGGCCTTTTGGCGGTCGCCCGCCCGCCCAGCGGGAAAGTCAGAATGACTGCCGCGGACATTTGACTGCAGTGCGGTCTTTTGGCGGTCTCCGCCCGCCGGGGTCGGAATGACCCCCATAGTATTAAATTATGTACTGTAAGCAACCACCCATATCTAATTTCAAACACATTCAATCAAACAGGCTTATTACGATAACTATATTTTCAATATAGCAATTCATCTTCCTCCTTTGCTGCTTACTATCATTTTACTTAGTGTTCTCATCTACCTTCCCTTCTATTTTGCTTTTTCCTGTAGTGTCTAGAAGCTAAACATTTTCTTTTATCATATATATACTTATAGGTGTTTTAGCTATACATTTAATAGCACAACCTAATTAACATACATGTAAAATCTCTTTGCTGTTGTCCAAATTGCATTTTAATATCTGTTAATATCTGTTTTCCACTGTAAATCTCAAGTCAGACACCTCTCAATTCTCTTTCATCCTCAGTACAAAAGTAACAATAATAGCTACCTATTTCACTGTGCTCTCACTCATACTCCTGTACTTAGCAAATCACAGAGTTCCTTTTATTTTTATTAGAACACTCCTAAATGGCCACAATTTTGTTAACATTGTCCATATTTCCTGTAAAGAATCCCAGTTTGGCTGTTTTTTTGTGGATTCACCACAGGGCTCAGCGCGGCCCGAGTGTGGATCCATGAATACACATGAAACCCCTGAAAAGCATCTAACAATTTGTTGCTAATGCTTTTCATTTATATTTTATTTTGTAAAATATTGCCAATTACAAGTCATACGCCTTACTGAGCAAATTTCCTGCAGCTGACTGCTTTTCATTTTCACACTGTAGTCTCTTTTGTTCCCTTCCCCACTCACTCTTTTGGCTCATTTTCCATAGTAACCATGTTTAAAATAGTCTTAGCCTACCAGTAAATCAAACGCTCACAAGACTCTCAATGGCATACTAGCTTCAGATTAGTCACAGTGTTAGTTAGTTTTTTTCTTAAAGTCACCACCTAATTTTTGTTTTCTGCACATGTCCAGCATCCAGTCAAAGATGTTCCTTTATATTTTACTTGCTGGCCTCCTTTGTAATTGCCTTTCTTCTTCCAAACTCCCTCCTTCTGCTGCAGCCTTCTCCCCTGTGCCACTCCTTCTTCCCTGCAAAATGGTCAGAGTCTGGATTCTGGCCAATACTTTTGTGTTTTGGGCCAGAGAGAGTGACAGAAAGAGTGGCATTGACAGAGTAACAGGTTTACTTAATTTAGAAATTACGTGGGTTGGTCGGAGATGGTTAAAATGGCATCAATTGCTGCCTTTGGTTGAAAACCTTACGGATTGCCAACATCCAGATCATGATCGTGCACAGTGGTGGCAATGACCTAGGCACGATTACTGGAGTAGGACTGAAAATCCTAATTGGTAAATTGATGTCACGTTTCCCAAATACTGCATTGGCATTCTCCAACATTTGCCAGACACAGGTGGCAATGGTCAACTCAATGTTGTCTGCAGATAGCAAGAACCAGGAAGACATGTCAATAAACAGTTTCTGCATTTTTCTGAGACCACAACATGGGCTCTGTATATCATAAGAGCTTACGCTTTGACATGACCGGAATATATGGACAGAGTCCATCTCACAGACACAAGCAGCAGGGTAGTCCACAACCTCTTAAAAAATGGAGACCTGTTTCATGTGATCCATGGAGGGATGGTAGTTCTAGTTGTGGGAACTGAGCTCTGGAATATTCAGAGCTCAAATCTGAAAGAAAAAAAAAGTGCCAGTCTTCAAACACTGAAAACAAACCTCTTCAAACAAGGCTTTTTCAAACATGCACAAAGACATCGGGACTACCCATCTTCTAAAAAAGAACTGAATGCCGGGCATTTCATCTAATCAACTGTTCTCCATGTGATTATAGGAGGAGGTGGAACATTGTGCATGGCGAAAATGGAGAAAGCAAAGAAACAAAAATACTGTTAGCGCACAGAACTGTAAAGATAGAAAATGACTATGCAGGATCCCCAATGGTGTACCTAATAACTGATTACAAGGCAGACTTCCCAAAATGACCATGGTATGCTATTCGAATTTGTAAAAATAATGTTAGTCATGGTAGAAACGTACCTACCTGTTATCCGAATGGTGTTCCTGTCACAGTGAAATAACCATTCCAGTCTGACTAGGTGTCACTATATATCTGTCAGTAGTATAAGTAGGTCCTAAGAATCAGAAGTAGTTACACTCCAGGCTTAAACAACCACTTACGTATGAAAGGTCACTGTTTCTTTAACACAACGCATATGCCGAAAGCACTCAAATGGTGGAGATCCCACATTCCCACAGTATATTGGCTTGATAAAATGTACAGTATTCACACCCGTGCAGAGCAAGTCAGTATGTATCAGTGCTTAGTTTCACACAAGGCTCTGTGGTCATATGGCATGGAAATTAAGGAGCAAGGCCGCAAATGGCAATCTAAAATGGCAGACTCTAACAACCTCAAGGATGGATGTGAGGTTGAGACAGAACAACACATAAATCATTGTGGTGCTCTGAAACCAACACAATAGGGCAGATAGGCCTCATGTGACAGACAGCAACCTGACCAGTGATGATAGGTTCTGAGAGGTAATCCTTGTTGCAGGAAGTAGAAGACGCACATCTCGAGTAATCAATGATCCATGCACACATCCTAGCAGGAGTCAAACACTAACTAAAGAGCTTTGGCTAACAGTCAACTCGGGCAGTAGATATCACTGTACTCAACCTCCTAAACCAAAAACCCAGGGAATAACACAGAGGGGAAAAGAGTAAAGGAAAGCATACTAACAAAGGACACAGGACCTTGTGGAGTAGTATTTTTCCAATGGTGTTATGCAAAACTTTGATTGTGTTTCATCTCCCTACATGCAGGTACATCATTAATCCCAGCCACCTCTCTTTGCCTGGTGGCTCAAGCCTCTTAGAACTCCTAGGTGACAGACCCTCAACTAAAATGCACATCGGGATGAGAACATTGTGCAAACTCTCCAGGACGCCATTATAACAGATCCACCCTATCACGGTTCTATTCAGATCTCCTACCCATTACTGCACCAGTCATCCTCTGAGAGGAGGGCGCTCATTAAATTACGTTACATATCTTAGCTCTGGCATTGCCTCTGTGACCTATTAAATTTTCATATCACGAGGTGGACCAAGTTTTAGCCACTTTAATGACAGTTAGATAAGGGAACCCACGAAGAGAATGAATCCAGTGATGGGTAAACATGATGATATAATGAACGAGGAGTCCTCTGTCCAATTGCTCCAACACCATCCCTTGTTTCCTAAAGAAGGGGTAGGTTTACTTGGCTGACACAAGCAGTGACTTCATCAGGCATTCTACATTGTGTCTGCTTACTGGATGCTTTAACCTAAAAGTCTCAGTCAAGCAAGGAGTAAGAGCCGCAAATATCGAAAATATTTGACATTTGGAGTAAATTAGTGTAACGTGATGTCCAAAGACCAATTAACTGACAGGTACAATAACACTGATCATCCTTTTGCGAAAGCCTCATGATGTTTACAGCTAGTCCTGCTTTAGAAATGATATTTAGCCCTGATTAGGATGGACCCGCTAATGTCGTTTTGAGAAACTGGATTACATGGTGGATGCAAATTACAGGTGTTTGCTCCCGCACCTTGTTGCAGAAAATAGTAAGCACTATAAACGCATTATTTCCTTTCTAATTTGGCCAGCTCGTTATCGAGTGCAAAGTGGGCGCCGCAAATTTTTACAACCCGCTTTTTGACAAATTAGCTGTTAGGAAATTTGCATCCGATTTTGGGTCACAGGAGGCAAGTAGTCAAGTTTACACACAGATATGCAATGCCCAGTTAATGTAGTCTACTTAATACACACTCAAGCTGAGAGCATTATTAATCAGCGCAGTTTTATGCAAGTCTCTGGTGTCTCATATTATTCTATTCCCTAGTTCCGTTCAATAAATCAAATGTATACACGGGTTTACGTCCACTACATACCTTAAAATGAGTACACATTTTGTTTTACTGTTTATCTTCCCTAAAAATAAATCACAGCTGTGACCATTCCTGAAGGGTTTTAAGATTAATTTATTTAGTGTGTTATTTCTATCATTTCTTGATCTTGTGGGCCCTGTTGTTGGGGATTAAGATGCTGTTTCTCCCAGAAGTGGAGATGAAATCATCGACAAATTAGATGGCTTAACACAGCACAGGTCAGTAATTCGTTTAGACGTTTCCAGTTGTGCAATTAGTTACGGAGCATGGGTTGGGTATTTGTTTGTCTAATCCACACAAGAAAACGAAATTCAATCTTGAGATCGTTGTGTACACCTGAGGTCACTGATTAGCCAATCACATGGGATATTGTACAGCAGCTGAGCCACTTCTGCCATCGAAGCTTCTTTTTCAATACGGACAGCATACGACGACAGAGTCTAGTTGAAAAGGGTTTAAACATAAACATCTTCACTTTAACAGTTTTCTTACAGACAGGGCAGCCTAACGAGCTAGAAACAGACTCGGCTATGGTGGTTGAATCAAGACTCATACTGCACCCAACAATGAAGTGTAAGGAGTTAGAGCATTGTATTCCAAAGGGTTGAGGGTGGGTTATGAAAGCAATACCGGTTAAAGAACAGATTTTCAGAAATTCAGTCAAAATATCATTTTGGCACTCGAAGTGATGCACATAAACTAAACAAGCAATGACAAATCTAACAATTCTGACCTTAGCTAGCCAGTGGTATTTATTTTGTATTCGAAATATATGCAGGATACATTAAAAGTTCAAAACAATAAAAGTGCTACTTTTGCGCATATAGTTGCAAATATATATGTGTATGTGTGTTTTGTGATCCATTTCTGGTGAAATGATAGGGCTGGTGAGACCGCTACAGCTTTATCTAGGCCAGACGCAAGTTTTTTTATTTGTTTTTGCAGCATCCCCAAGCTGCTGTTTTACATCACCCTATGGAAGCATCAGGCCCGGGCAACATTAGTGGCTTTTGGAGTTTGGTCATTTCAGGTGTAAACAAAATGCAGTCATGGAATTTATTTCAATTCACAATATATCATAATAATATATAAATACATCTATTGGTTAAACGCCAAAAAATGTCTTCGATATGTTTCTATAGAGAACATTCAAAGCTATTCCACTACTTCACGGCTTGACACGGTGCCCGGAAACCATAGTGAATGTGCCTGTCAGGCAAGAGTGTGCTGCTCCCTGAAGGCTCCTTTCAGGGCTGGGTTGGCTTAGCACCGGTCACTCACTCCTGCCCTGAAAGTAGCTCTCTGGCTACGTGCCTACAGGTGGGTCTCCCTGCCACCCATTTGACATGACCTCTCGAATACAGCACTGAGATGGAATGCACCTCCAAAAGGATAGGCTGTGTCCATTGAATTGAGTCTAGTGTTGTATTTATTAGGAGACTGGGGCCCTCATTATGAACATGGCGGTCTGGGCCGCCATGCCGTCGGTGGTGGTAATTACCGCCACCGACATGGCGGTCCAGACGCCATATAATATACGTGGCAGGACCGCCACTTTTGTAACTCTGCCATCGCCAGGCTTCTGCCACCAGGCAGCCTGGCGGTGGCGGAGTTACATATCTGCCAAATAATATGTCAGGTTCCACCAGCCTTGCCCCATTCACAGCCCCGTCGCTCATTTCACTGCCCGATTTAGGGCCAGTGAAATGCGCGACGGATGCTGCTGCACCTGCCGCACTGCTACATTGCTGACGGCTCCATTTGGAGCTGGCATCAATGTTCAGGCCCTGCATTCAGGTGGACCGGCTGGCGGAAACTCTGTTTCGGCCTGCCGGCCCAGTTGAATGTTCTTTATGTGGCTGGTGGGGGGTTCAGTGTGCTCGCGTCTTTTGTTGACCATCAGCGCCGAACCCGCCGAGTTCATAATGAGGGCCTGGGTTTTTCTTTTCAGTATGTTTCTTGAAAAGGCTTTTCGTGTTACACATGCAGTGCTTTGAAGGTACACAGCACCATCTTCTCCTATACTAATATAGATAGAAAGCATAATATGTCAGTATTTAGGTCTGGCCTTAAAGACAGCTTTGACTGTCTCACCAGACTATTGTTTTTTCTAAAAAATGCACATATGATATATATACAATCAAGAGCCTTTGGTCAGCAGGCTTAATCATTTGCTCTGTTAAACTGTCACTCACATTTTGCTTCTGTCCACCACAGCATAGAGCCGGGAACAATGGGTCAGCCCACTCTACCCATTGGATCTCTTCACTATGAGTCACTCCACTCAACCCATACAAACTGTTCACATCCCTGTAAAAATGTTTCCTGTCTCTTCCTTGGCAAAACTGGTTCAAAGTGTGTTTTTTTACATTTTTGGTACTAAACGTAAATACTCATTGATTATTTTGCTCGCACATTGGGTGCCCAGCTAGATGGGGATTCATTTTCCATCTTCTTTTTAATTTATAGTTGCTGTTTTAAAGTTTTTAAGTGACATTATAACATTGTAGTTGTCTTCAATATGAGTGTTTGGTCAGATCGAGAAATAATATTGGTGGTCATTACAACCCTGGCGGACGGTGTTAAAGCGGCGCTAAGACCGCCAACAGGCCGGCGGTAAAAATTTTGGAATTATGATTGTGGCGGAAACCACCAACAAAGACAGCCACTTTAGCACTCCGACCGCCACGGCGGTACAGACAAACAGTGCGGCGGTCACCGCCAACAGACAGGCGGAAGACAATGTACCGCCCACAGTATCACAACCTACCAATCCGCCACCTTTTCCGGGGCGGATTCACCGCGGATAAAAACACGGCGGAAACAGCCATTTCAAAGGGAAAACGCTCACCTCTACACATCCCACGAGGAATCAGGACACCATGGAGCCGGAACTCCATATTCTGCCAGCGATAGTCTTCCTGCTCCTATACGAGGATCATCAACGCCGGCGGCGAAGAGCACGGTGAGTACTGCACCTACGACATAGGGGAGGGGGGAGGCAAAAACACAGGGACACACACAACCAACATCCCAACCCCCACCCCGACCCTCACCCACTACAACACACACACCAATGCATATCTATACATTACAGTAACACCCCCGAACCCCCCCGGAAGAATGCAAAGACAAAAGGAAATGAGTTGAACCATTGTAATATATCAAAATACAGTAAGCAAATATATACATATATATATATACACATTAAACAAAAAATACACCACGATTAGTAGTGCAGGTAATGCACCATTCATTGTCCGTGGACCACTGGGCCCAAAATGCATGGGCGAGGCCCACACAAGACACCTGATCAAAACGGAGAGAACACTGCTGGGGCATCAGATAGAAATACAACAAGCACCTCAGGGGGAAGGGAAGGGGGGCACCTCAGCCGGATGAGTGCACCACGCCAGATCCACGAGGGGGCTCCATGACCATTGATGTATCCTGGGGAGTGCAAAGCCACAGTCTCTCAAGTCTCTACAGTGGGTGGTTTGCCCACTGTTCAATCCTGGGGAGTGCAAAGCCACAGTCTCTCAAGTCTCTACAGTGGGTGGTTTGCCCACTGTTCAATCCTGGGGAGTGCAAAGCCACAGTCTCTCAAGTCTATACAGTGGGTGGTTTGCCCACTGTTCCATCCTGGGGAGTGCAAAGCCACAGTCTCTCAAGTCTCTACAGAGGGTGGGTTGCCCACTGTGCAATCCTGGGGAGTGCAAAGCCACAGTCTCTCAAGTCTCTACAGTGGGTGGTTTGCCCACTGCTTTATCCTGGGGAGTGCAAAGCCACAGTCTCTCAAGTCTCTACAGTGGGTGGTTTGCCCACTGCTTTATCCTGGGGAGTGCAAAGCCACAGTCTCTCAAGTGGATAACAGTTTCAACTGGTATTGGAGGGGGACTGGTGCCCAGGGTGCAGCACACACCCCGTGACAGTCCCCATTGCGTTACTGCCCCTGCCGCAAATGGGCTAGCGGTGCATTCCATGGCGGTCTTTGCCCTGTTCAGCGGTCCCTGGCCTGTTCAGCGGTGCTTGCGTTGCCAGTGTCAGACCTGTTCAGCGGTGCATTCCTAGGCGGTCTTTGCCCTGTTCAGCGGTCCCTGGCCTGTTCAGCGGTGCTTGCGTTGCCAGTGTCAGACCTGTTCAGAGGTGCATTCCATGGCGGTCTTTGGCCTGTTCAGCGGTCCCTGGCTTGTTCAGCAGTGCTTGCCAGGGCAGTCCTTCATTGCCCAGCAGGGCTGTGGCTGGCGGTCCTTCATGGGTCAGCTGGGCTGTGGCTTGCGGGGCCGTCTTGGCCAGCTGGGCTGTGGCTGGCGGTGGCCTCCTGGCCAGTGACGATGGGGCTGGCGGTGGCCTCCTGGCCAGTGACGATGGGGCTGCCCTCCTGGGCAGTGACTCTGGCGGTGGACTCCTGGCCAGTGAAAATGGGGCTGGCCTCCTGGGCAGTGACTCTGGCAGTGGCCTCCTGGCCAGTGACGATAGGGCTGTTGGTGGCCTCCTAGGCAGCGGGGATGATGACGGTCCTCTCCGCCGTGCTGCTCCTCCCAGACTTTGGAGATTTCTTCTGCCCCTTCCCCACCTTGGGAGGAGTCACATCTGAGTCGACACTCCCCCCGGGACCCTTGTGAGCTGCTTTGCTGGCTGGAGTCTTCTCCCTCTCCCGCCGGGCACTGTCCAACTTCTGGTGCTTCACAGGGGGGGACTGGCTGTGCTGTGGCTCCATGCCACACTTGCTGGCCTGGTGGCCGGTGCACTCCACATACCTGTAACAACAGGCACCACTGGTCCCGGAGATTTTTTGGCTGAGGTGCTAGTACGGGACCTATGAGTTGGACGGGGGGTGGTGGTGGGAAATAGGTTAAGGGGGCCAGGAAAAGTTTTTTGGAGACACTAGGATGGGTAGATGGAGGGGGTTTGGGAGTGGGGGAAGAGGTGGTGGTTGTAGGAGGTGTAAGTTTTGTGGATTTGGGTGCAGGTGCATGGGCTGGAGGCTGTCGTGAGGTGGATGGCTGTTGGGTGGGTGTGTGCCTGTGTTTGTGTATCTTTGGAGGGGCGTCACAGACACACTGGGAGAGGACACAGGGGATGTGTAAGTGGTGAGTGCACGTGAGCGGGGTGTGGTGGTGGGTGTGCTGGTGCGGGACGTAGTGGCTGTAGTAGTAGTGCATGCAGGTGTGAGTGTAGACGAGACTGGGAGGGAGGAGGGAGAGGACGAGGAGGGGGAAACAGTGGAGGCAGTGGATGTTGGTGTGTCTGTATGTGTGTGATGCTTGCGTGAGTGCCTGTGGGATGTGTGGTGCTTATGTTTGCCTGAGCTTCCCTTGTGTGTTGAGGTGTGTGCAGGCTGGTATGATGGTGTGCTTGGGATAGGCAGAGGTACAGGGGATTGGGTCGGGGTGGAGGAAGTTGGAGGGGGGAGGCTAGACACAGGGACAATGGCTGCCATCATTGCTGAGGCCAGAGTTTGCAGGGTTCGATGAAGGGCAGCCTGACCAGAATGAATGCCCTCCAGGAATGCATTAGTGTGTTGCAATTCCCTTTCTACACCCTGGATGGCATTCAAAATGGTAGACTGCCCAACAGTGAGGGGCCTGAGGAGGTCAATGGCCTCCTCACTGAGGGCAGCAGAGGTGACAGGGGCAGGGGCTGAGGTGCCTGGGGCGAAGGAGATGCCCACCCTCCTGGGTGAGCGGGCACGGGGCACACGCTGAGGGGTTGCTGGGAGGGCGGTGCTGGTAGGAGGGGTGGCGGCTGTACCTGTAGAAGTAGGGGGCACAGATTTTGCCGCCACCACAAGGGAGCTCCCATCGGAGGACGAGTCCGTGTCGCTGGTTGCAGATCCTGTGACCGCCGTGGTGCTTCCCTTGTCCTCCGTCCCACTGGTGTATTCTGAGTCCGTGGTGTGGCCCTCCATGGCCATGTGGGATGCAGCTCCCTCGTGCTCCGGTGCCACTGTACCTCTGCCTGATGATGCTGATGCACACAAGAACAGGGAGACCACAAAAAGGGGGGGGCACAACAGAAGAAAGACAGGTTGAGTGCATGGCTTACCGCTATCGTGGCGGACAATACAGACACAGCAGCCCCCTGCACTACGTCGCGATGTTGGGCTCTACAGATGCAATTCCTGGGATATGGCCTACAAGGCTATGGACGACATCTACACACATAGATGACACAGGGGCATGAATACCTGTACTTGGCACTCTACAGAGGTGGGGTGGGGTGCCACATGGCCTGCATTACGGAGGGGCCTAGCCTACGGAACTCGCCCTGGCCTAGGGAAACCCACAGACCTCCTCCCCCACCCAGACACGTTCACTGCGCGCAAAGTCAGCTGAATGATGTTGTACTCACCCCCTTGTGTCTGCTGTGATGCCCTCAAGCGCCCATCCAACTCAGGGTAGGGCACCGCCAGGATCCTGAACATCAGGGAGGTCAAGGTTCGACGGGCACCCCTCCCACGTTGGGAGGCCATCCCCAGCTGAGCCTCCACCGTCTTCTTCCTCCAGCGGCGAATGTCCTCCCATCTCTTCCTGCAGTGGGTGCTCCGTCTGTGGTGGACCCCCAGGGTCCAGACTTCCTTGGCAATGGCACGCCAAATATCCTTCTTCTGGTGGGCGCTGACCTACATGACATGTACAGGGGAAGAAGAGAAGTCATTAACAAGTGCACTGTCTAAGTGAGTGGCCCACATCCCTACCCTTGCCATGTGGCACATGCATTCACAGTCCATCATGCATGCAGAACTGTGCCCCCTTCTTTCTTACAACCAGCCCTCTCCACACAGGCATAGCCCATACAACATGCTCCCTGTGTACTTACCTGTTGGTCTGGAGGACCGTAGAGTAGCGTGTACTGGGGGAGGACCCCGTCCACGAGCTTCTCCAACTCCTCTGCAGTGAAGGCAGGGGCCCTTTCCCCAGACGCACGAGCCATTGTCTCTTCCAGACCGAGGTGACAGCAGCACTTGCAGTGTAGGTCCTCTCCTGTCGAAGATCAGGTATTGAGTGATTCAACAGATAGAAAATGGTGGTCACGTCTGCGGGGGTCACGTCCACGGTGGTGCGTGACATCACCGCCGGTGTACTTCGTCATTTAGCTCCTTGGACCCATAGGGTCCAATGTTAACCAATGCAGCATTGCGCTGTGGTCTTCGACCGCCTACCGCGACGGTATACAACGCCAGCGCAGTTACCTCACATGCCATTGTCCCACTTTAGAGGTCAGCCAGCCGCCATTTCAGGGGCCCACATGCCCTAATTACCAACTGCATCACACAGACCTAGGCCTTGTCGCACAACACAAATACAGGCCACATTTTGTGTATGAATGGTGTTCTGTGTAGACTGTGGGTACATACCTCTGAGTTGTTTGACTCTGTGGTCGCTGTTGTCATTCTTAGGCACCGTCTGCTGGGGCATGTGAGGAGATGGCGGAATCCTCCGGTGTACCGACCGCCGGTGGACCTGTCGACAATGGAGGAAAGACACTTGATCATCACCTACAGTTTTGACCGTGCCACAGTCCAGGAACTGTGTGCCCAGTTGGAGCCTGACCTTATGTCAGCAATCCGCCATCCCACAGGGATCCCCCCTCAAGTGCAGGTGCAATCAGTGCTCCATTTCCTTGCAAGTGGGTCATTTCAAACAACAGTGGCCATGGCATCAGGGATGTCCCAGCCTATGTTTTCCAACGTGTTGTCCAGAGTGTTGTCTGCCCTTCACATGCGGAGCTACATCGTTTTCCCTCAGGTGGAGGATTTGCCTACAGTTAAAGGTGACTTCTATGCCCTGGGACATATCCCCAACATCATTGGTGCCATTGATGGGACCCATGTGGCTCTGGTCCCCCCCCCCCACAGGAGAGAACAGGTGTACAGGAACTGGAAGAGTTATAATTCGATGAATGTACAGATGGTATGTTTGGCAGACCAGTACATCTCCCAGGTAAATGCTATGTTCCCTGGTTCAGTGCATGACGCCTACATCCTGCGGAATAGCAGCATCCCTTATGTGATGGGTCAACTCCAGAGGCACCGGGTGTGGCTATTAGGGGACTCTGGTTACCCAAACCTGTCATGGCTACTGACCCCAGTGAGGAATCCCAGGAAAAGGGCAGAGAAACGCTACAATGAGGCATATGGGCGGACTAGGAGGGTGATCGAACGCACCTTCGGCCTCCTGAAGGCCAGATTCAGGTGCCTCCATATGACAGGTGGTTCCCTATTCTACTCACCAAAGAAGGTGTGCCAGATCATCGTGGCCTGCTGTATGCTCCACAACTTGGCTTTGCGACGACAGGTGCCTTTTCTGCAGGAGGATGGTCCAGATGACGGTGTTGTGGCACCTGTGGAGCCTGTGGACAGTGATGAGGAGGAAGCAGAGGAAGAAGTCATTGACAACAGGGACTCAGTTATCCAGCAATATTTCCAGTGACACACAGGTGAGAACACATTCCTGCCTACTACAAGTACTTTCACACTTCTACCTCTATCCTGTCTGTCGATTTCTACCAGTATATGGTAACTGAGTTGTACATTTCCTTTACGGTTCCACAGGTGTGGTTTCCAACGTGTGTCATCTGCTTAGATTCCTCATGGACTTGAGATGTGTGACATAGGTATGTTGACATTACATTTGAAAGAGCACTTTGACACTGTAATTGCTAATACACATTTTCGAAATCACAGACTGACTCCAGATTGTTTTGTGATTCAAGGGTGTTTATTTAAATACAAAATATTGGAGGGGGAAGTTAAATGGTGAGGGGTGATGGCGGAGGAATGTCCATGGCAGAGTCCAGTCTATGAGTCTCACAGGGCATAGGAAGTGGAGCTGGGGCAGTTTAAATATGGACAGGGTGACAAAGTGGGACAGTGGGATGACAATCAGGGTGGTCTCAGTTCTTGGCGGGGTCTTGGCATCGTGCTCTGTCCTGTTCCTGGATCTCAGGGACCGTTTGCGGGGTGGTTCTCCGTCTGCAGGGGGTGGGGTGCTGGTGTGGTGGTCCTGTGGCGGTGCCTCCTGTCCACTAGCGCCGGCAGAGGTGGTGGGCAGTTCATCGTCCATGCTAGTGTCGGGGGCCCCTTGTAGTGCCACAGTGTCCCTCATGGTGTTAAGTATTTCCTTCAGCACCCCTACGATCGTGCCCAGGGCGGAGCTGATGGTTCTGAGTTCCTACCTGAAGCCCAAATACTGTTCCTCCTGCATGCGCTGGGTCTCCTGAAACTTGGCCAGTACCGTTGCCATTGTCTCCTGGGAGTGGTGGTATGCTCCCATGATGGAGGAGAGGGCCTTGTGGAGAGTGGGTTCCCTAGGCCTGTCTGCCCCTTGTCGCACAGCAGCCCTCCCAGTTCCCCTGTGTTCCTGGGCCTCTGTCCCCTGGACCGTGTGCCCACTACCACTGCCCCCAGGTCCCTGTTGTTGTTGGGGTGGTGGGTTATCCTGGGTTCCCTTTAGTGGTGGACACACAGCTGATTGACGTGTCCTGGGGACGGAGGTATGGGCCCGCTGGGTGGGTGCTTTGCTGGTGTTACCAGAGGGTGGAAGCTCTGTGGTTTGCCTGTGACTGGGTGTGGGGAACCGACTGTCCGAGGCCCTCGATGGTCCGGGCTGGTCATCTGGATCCAATTGGACAGAGCTGCTGTCATCACTGTGGGCCTCTTCAGTGGGTGGGATGGAGATGTCTGGACACTCCTGTCTGGTGACGTTGGGTAGTGGTCCTGCAGGGGTGTAAAAGCATGATTATTGCATCTGTGTGTGTCATGGTGTGCAATGGGCGGGTGACCGTGTACCCCAGTGCTAGCATTCCTGTGTGGGGGCTTGTGTGATGATGGTTGAGGGGGGTGTTATGGGTATGTGCAGTGGGGATGCTTTAGTGATGGGTGTCCATGCTTTGTTGTGTCATGCAGGGCTTGGTGTTGGGATGTGTGGTTTGTGATGTTGGGACATTTGTGAGGAGTTGGAGTGATAGGGGAGGGGGCGAGGGTGGGGGTCTGTGATAGCATGCAGGTAGGGTCGGGGATATGAAAGTTAAGATTTGACTTACCAGAGTCCATTCCTCCACCAACTCCTGCAAGGCCCTCAGGATGCAGAATCTCCAAGACCTGCTCCTCCCATGTTATTAGTTGTGGGGGAGGAGGTGGTGGTCTGCCGCCAGTCCGCTGTACTGCGATGTGGTGTCTTGAGACCACGGAACGCACCTTCCCCCGTAGGTTGTCCACCTCTTCCTGATGTCGTCCCGATTTCTTGGGTGCTGTCCCACTGCATTGACCCTGTCGACTATTCTTCTCCATGGCTCCATCTTCCTTTCACTTGAGGTGTGCTGCACCTGTGCTCCAAATAGCTGTGGCTCTACCCGGACGATTTCCTCCACCATGACCCTGAGCTCCTCCTCCGAGAACCTGGGGTGTCTTTGCCGTGCCATGGGGTGGTGTAGGTGATGTGTGGGGTGGTGTATGTGATGATAAGTGTGGTGATGTGTAGTGGTGTGTGGTGTTTTGTGCGTGGAAGTAGGGTGGGTGATGGTGTTGAGTGCCTGTGGCTGCTAGTTTGTGGATGGTGGTGTCTCTCTCTGGCTCCTCTCTGTAATGGTGGTCGTAGGGGTTTGTGGGTGATGTGGGTGTGTGTTTTATATTGTATTGGGTGTGTGGGAGTGGTGTGTGTATGTGTATCAGGTGTGTGTATTTCGAATTGTCCAATGTGGCTGTGTTTTGTAAGAGTGTGTGTATTTTGAGCGCAGCGGTGTGTACTGCCAATGGAATACCGCGGTTGAAAGACCGCCGCGTGGATTCGTGGGTCATGATAGTGTGGCCGTATTTCTGTTGGCGTGACGGTGGAGGTTTTGTTTTCGCCAGTTTATCACTGACCATTGGTGTGGCGGTCTTGTGTGGGTGTCTGTATTTTGTCAGATTTCGAGATGTGGGTCATAATAGCTGTGGCGGAATTCCGCGGCAGTGTGTTGGCGGTCTTCTGCACGGCGGTAAGCGGCTTATAACGCCAATGTTGTAATGACCCCCAATATTGTCTACTTCACAAACAATAAGAATAATAAAATGCACACGAGAAATGCTTTGTAGTTACAAAACATTACTAGTAAATCTACCTCATCAGTATTTTGTTTTAAATGTAATGTTTTTCCTGCAACCATATGACGGCCACATTTAGGAGGTACTATATTTTCTTTTTGCTTGCATAGGCTTGCAATAAAACTAACCATTGCACTACCTTGTCAAGGCTACGCTGGCTACGACAATGCTTGCCTTTGTTTTCCATGCCTCACTTTGAAGGCAGAGTTACACACCAGTTCAGGTCTCTGTCTTGCTGTTAAGGCAGCTGCTAAATCTACTCCCCTCTGAGAGCCTCAAGTCCGCCATTGCAGGCTGTCATCCTGTCCATCTGCGCCTCTCTACTTCCCTCATCTTTCTAACCTAACACCACTCTCTTTCCCCTTGGGCTCTGCTGTTTCTTTCCTTCTCCGCTGTGAAGGGTTGCAACCAGCTGTCTTATATACATTATCTTTTCGAATCAGCATGGGGTGGTGGAGCTGCAATTTGCCAGATTGTCTTGCATAAGCTTTTATGCGCCTCTCCTGGCCCACATACACTGCATTTGTCTCTCATCGGTTCAACACGTGGTCTCTGGGCTCCGATGTATTCAAACCCATCTGCCTGCCCTTAGATCACCAAGGCCAGAAACAACTGTTTACACAAACCACTGTGCACTGCGAGGATGGGCAGCAGTTACCTTTTTATATTCTGTTTATTTGATATTTAGACAGCACAATAACCCAATTAACACAATCTTCGACTGGATAGATGTGTGTCCGTGTGAGTGCCAACAAGTGCGTTGTACGTGTGTATATGTGTGTTAAGAATCAAGTTAAAAGATTTGCATACATCAGCCTCTCTTCCTTCGAGAATCTATAAAATAAGTGCCACTGTGAGTGATAAGAGTTACACTTTATTTATAACACATTTCAGGTGGGGGAGGCACAGAGAGTTATATTATTCATCGGTGAAGAAAAAACGTTATCACTTGAGCATTAGGTGCACTGCAGTAGGCCTCTGCAAAGCTTTACTGTTAAGCAGGAGGTTGTGGACTGACAATGCACATATGTCTATTAACCATTATGGATTCTGTATTATCACCAAGCGGGCAGGTAAACAAATACATCATTGTTGTGACAACTTAGACGAGTATTGCTACTGGTATAATGCATACGAAAGTAGACTAAAGAGTAAAATTGTGATAATTGTGGTCCTAGCTTAGTAGTTTTGTGATTGTCCGGGGAAAGGCAAACCACACGAGTTTTTGTTTGTTCGAGTTTACTTCAGAATTCTCAGTTTTGGATGTGATTATGGATAGCAGGACACTGCTGTATTATTGTGGTGTAGTAAAACCTCAGAAGCAGGGTAGATCCTTCATAGTGAGGACTAGTGGTGCATGATGTAGTTTCAGCCCGTTGGGGCTGGCATAAGGTCCAGAGGCACTTATTTCTGAAACACATGGTGCAAATTAGGAACCTCCTAAATTAAATAACAAGCTCCAATGCCCTGATTTACTGAACTTTAACACAATGATGGAGCAAGTGACACAACATGACGCAGCTTGCATTCAATTTCCCGTTGCCTTGCAAGGACTTGTGTCACAGAAGGGCAACTCAAGTCCTTAGTAAATCTGCCCCTTTCAGTGCAAGCGCAGCCGAAACATTGACAAGCAACATATAATAAATATGGTACTGCCCACTGTATTTTTTCACAACATTGCGTTGCATACATCGTGCCAAATATGGCACACATGAAAACAGGACCTGAAATTTGAATAAGTGTGTTTGCCTGCCTTAACAGCAAATTTATTAAGAGACACACGTTTCGTTGAAATAATTGTTTCACATTAAGTAAACCTTTCCAGCCAACTCCCCTAATAAATCTCATTTACTGGGGTGAGAATTATCAGAGGAATTGTGTTCCAGTTCTTCAGAAGCAAGTTTTGCTTTAACAAAGATGAAGCAGACCTATGAACAGAAGGTAGGTTCCGCATTACAGACTATCACAACAGTGCTTTAAGGAGTTCTCCGGTCCGGCACAGAGAAATATATAGCAACCAATTGTTGTAGAACAGTGCCTAATAATCACAGTTCTTGCTGTTTCTACCTGTTGTAAATGCTAGGGGCCTGAATAAACCCCTGTTGACGCATGGGTCGGAATTATGAGTTTGAAGGTATTTAATGCATCTGATAATTAACTGATACGTTAAATACCTCAACTGTCTTTAAATTTCTGCAGGCAAAACCTGCGAAAATTTAACAGGGAAAATCCATACAGTAAATTCTATATCAATCAGATTTTGGGAAGCTAAACACCAAAATCTGCATGTTATGCCCCAGAAACACATAAAAAGTGCTAGTCATGGTAGCAGAAAAATAGCAATCCCAGTGGTATCGTCGTTTATCAAGTGCAATAAATGGCACCTCAAGTCACAATCGGGGTCTTGGTGTTACTACTATGTACTTTTCAACCTTGATGGCCTTGCCTAGATTGTAACCACATTTATACTGACTCTTTCAGCATATTGCATTTTCATATTGTATATTTCTATATTTACTGCTGAATGCATGAAATAACCGTTTGTAATGTGCACTGATACACTAAATGGGAGTCCTGGTGCTAGGTAGCACCTAAAGTTATTAGCATTACATAATACCCATTTCCTATGGTGACGAGGTCCTAACTATAACTATGTATATTTGCACACACACAACATGACATACTTATAATTATGAGGACCCGGCCATTGACCGTAATGAATTTTGTATTTACTATTCTAACTCCATACGCACTTTGAATAGCAGGGAATGTTGTAAAGCGGACCATGGCAAATATAACTACACTTTCAGTTTTTTGATGGACTCACTCAAAACTACCTAAACAAGGTGATTGGTCCTCAAAATGCACCGGCCCTCACAAGGATAGTGGTTGTCTAGAACTGATAGTGTTTACACACACTAAGAGGACTGAACCGGTCCTCACAGCATGGGCTGCACATGCCCACATTCACACACACACACACAGCTATTAACTTTGGTGCTGATGACAAACCTTTATGAAAAATCAAAACTGGTTTACCACTCGCTTCAGCTGCTGTCTTGAAAGTTTTGTTGTGATTTGTCAAGCCGGGCCAAGAAAAAGAGGGATCCCAAAATGTGTATTCCTCATTCAATTTCCAATAGGGATTTTGAACACGACTACAGCCCAAACTACTGAACGGAATTACATCAAACTTGGCAGAAAGGTAGATCGTGGTCAAGAAAAATCTCTTTTTGTTATTTGGTGTATAGCTGTTCAGTAGTTTTTGAGATATTTAAAGGGAAAAAATATAGATATTTATATCCAACAGTCCCATCCTGATATCTGATTGGCTGCCAAAATTTCAACCAGGAACTGTTGACAGCTAATTTGGGACTCAGACTGTGCAGAGTCCCCAAAAAAAAGTTGAAAAAAAAGAGAATGAGCAGGATAGGAAAACCCTGAGTGCCGGCTCCCTATGTCCGGAGGTGCCCACCCTTGGGCCAAAGTTGTTTGCTGTCACTCGGTGGGAGCTTACAGCCAAGTGAGAGCAAACAGGAAAACTACTCCTGCTCGGTTTGAGCAGACTTTTGCTCTGTGTTCCTGCCCTCTGTCAAGTAAGCAGGAAAACAGATGTTAGCAGTGCTCTAGCATGGAGAGAGAGGCATTTTTTGCTGCTCCCTGTGTGTGGGAGCAATTCCAGCTCCCACTGGAGGAGGGATGCAGCAGGGGCTGGGGAACTGAGGCTCCCTCCGCGGTCCCAAAAATTGCACACTGGGTGCCCTGGGTGGGGCCAGGGCCCCTGGCAACAAGTGGCTGGGCCACAGGGATGGGGTCCCCGGGGCCAAAATTGGCCTGGTACAGGGGCACATGGGCCCCCTCCTCTTTTATTATTTGGCCAGGCCCCAGGGGAGGGGAGTCCCCAATGCTAACATTTAAAGGAGGGGTTGGCCAACCCCTGCCATGCAGGGTCAAAGGCCATGCATGGTTGGATGCCTATAGGGGGCTGGCCACAAGTCTTGGCTGCGGGCCAGACCTTGTAGCCAAACCCCCTTCGAGGGTGCGAGTTATAGTTACCTTATAGCATGAGTTATAGTTTCTTGAGGAAAGTATAAATATAAGTGTTGAATTTCTATGGTTTTGTGCATTTAAAATCTGAACCTAACTATATTGCCCCTGTAATCTTTGTTTTGTTCAGTGGATACATTTGTGTGTATTTAAACTTATTGAAACTTAAAAATAAAAAAAGAAATAGCTAAATTAATTTGAAAATTAGATATAAAATATAGAATTAAAAAACAGAACATTAATGTAAAAACATATAAAATATTAAAATCATAGAAATATATGTAGCTTTAAAATAAAATCATTTTAAAATAAAAACTATAATATCAATAACTTGTAGTAAATCATGAAAAACAATGTAAAACCAATAGTCGTTATTAACTGCATAACAATTTAAAACCAAACTATATAATTAATAAACCATTAAAAATATAAGTACAAAACATGTTGCTAAAACCTATACATGTGAAAAACTAAAAAAAAATAATAATAATATTTTAAAAACCAAACACAAGTAAAAAAATAAGGAATATCATAATTTTAAAAATAGTTTTGATTTACATACAGGCAAAATATGTATAAACATATTTAAAAGAAATAAAATATGATGCAAAACTACAATCCAAAAACATAATATCTATTCCAACAGACTAACATAAGGACAATCTTATACATATCAGAGAAGAGGGTTACATTTGTGGGAAACTGATCAATTTTATCATTCTATTATGAGAGACATTGATAAAAAATACATCCATTAAGGGGTCAAATACCCTATTATACCTCCAGTCAACATGTGTTGGGGAAAAGCATTTGTGGGGAGGTTGTCGATTAGTATTTATAATGTACCTATATTAGGAAATAACTTTGGATAAAATGTATACATTGGTAGGGGCATCAGATTTACTGTTCAAACTCAACTGAAACAAACACTGGGAAAGGTGCTTACATTGGGGGAGGTTCAGGTTTACATTTGTATCTCCAATTCTACAAATATTGGGGAATGTGCATATATTGGAGGAGTATGATTTTCTATTCTGCAACCAGTATAATGAGCACTGGACACTTAGGTTTGGGCATACTTTGCATTACACCAGTGTCACCTTACTTAATCGCCTGCATTTCAGTTTATGGAAGTGATGCATAGCAGCTGAGAATATACCATGACTCACCGATGAGATTGTTTTGAGGGAAAAGTCACATTTTAGTAACAAAAGAAAAGTTCTAGGAGGTTTTACAAAGTGTGAGTTGTTGTAGATTTTAACAAGGAGAATAGACAAAAAATGTTGAAAATGAATCTTGAATTGAATTTCTTCCCAAGTTGGATAATTTCTCAATACTAACTGCTTCTTTTTTCTTTAGTTTACAAATGTAAGTGCCATAGAATGTGAGCTACTGTCCATACAGTATACATTTCCTTTTTCTGTCCTGAAGACTCCTCCCTTTTCTTTGTTTCGTCCTCAGGCATGCTGGAATTCAATTGCGGAGGGAAAGCATCACTCATGGTTTGTCTGAAATCTCTGCTGCACCATCCAGCCTTGGAACTCAAAGGTTTCTTGTGAATATCAACTAAGATCAGAGTAGTGCTTTAGAAAATGTTTATTATTGGAGGGAGGGCAGGCATCACTATTTGTATACTTTTTGTTGATTTTTAAAAAAAATTTGGTTGTTGCTGGATACCATGGAGTTAAGAGATGTGGGAGCAGGCAGGCACATCTGGAATTAGATACATATGAAAGAGTAGTGGACATTTTGGGAAGGTGGAGACCTGGTATATTGTAAATTGCCTCCTTTTCCTTGTGGTTTTGTGAATTTTGTCCACATTTGTTATTATGCTATGGTGTTTTACTGTTGGGAGTACAGTCTGCTGTGTGTCACTGGTGTATTTGTAATGTATTTTTCACATACTCATTGCTGCTGTAATAGAATTATTTTTTATTTTTTTAGGGAATGGCTTTTAAAAAGCCTTGAACTTATGCCAAATGTATTCTATTTTTTGCCTTTTGTGCATCTAGGTGGCTAGATGAGGGTGGTTTCAGGATGCATTCCCATGTAGCCATATATTTTCCTTTGTTCTCCACCACCTTCCTCCTCATATGCTTGCCCATCATTTTGTGCGTGAGCTTGTGTATGTGTGAAATGGTTGATTAATACATTTTCTACAACTTGTAAAAGCTTTTAGCAGGTAATATTGTTGACTAGTGTGTTTATTGTAAGGAATATTTTTAAAGTTGTTTTCAATCATTTTAGATTTTGGCTTGCTGTCATGACTTTATTGTCACTCATTATTGATTGTGTGTATGAGGCCTGGCACATTTTGGGTATATATTTGTGTAATTATTGCCTTAAATGATGCACCAATAAATGAGGGAGGATGGGGAACCAGCCAGGGTAGGCCGGTCATTTTCTTTTTGCTCTCCAGGCCTACTTCTTTACTTGCCATCTGGGCAGCCACCATTTTGTGGGCTCAGTGTATGTGTGCCATAGGCCACCATTTTATCTTTGTTCTCCAAGTCTCCGTCTTTGCTTACCATGTGTGGCACCGCCATATTGTGGATGCCAATGTGTATGTCTATAATTAATCATTCTATTCATTTTTTAAAGGTGTTTTCTATGACCATTGATTGCTATGGCCGTTTAGGGTCTCCTGTTTTTTGTCCATTATTAATTTTTAACTATATATTTCCTGTTATATTTATGGGTGGCCTACTGTAGTAGTCTGTAGTACATCATTTTTGTTTGGATTCATTTAGTCTTTTTTTCCTGTCCTCCATGACTCCCATAGTGGTGTAATGTGACAGTAGGGACACTACGGGCTTGATTCACTATGGTATACATACACACTTGTGTAAGTTCACTCTTTTTCCATATTCACAAACTATGATGTAATAGTAAATTTGTGGCTGTGGAGTCTCTGCAGTTGGGGCAGATAACTTTGCACATAAAAAGATAGGACAGGCCTATCTCCTTCATGTGCAGGGTTCTCCGTCCCAACTGCGGAGTCTTCCCAGTCGTAAAGTCACTATTAACTTACAGTTTTGTGAATTCCCAAAAAGAGTAAACTTGCACAAATGTGTAAGTTTACCTTTGTGAATCAGGCCGCAGGTATATATTTACTAATTTAATTTATTTATAGAGGGAGGACAGGCATCACTATTTGTATACTTTTTGTTACAGTTCTTGAAGGACACCAGTTGTTTATTTCTTGATGTAGTTGATGTTTTGCCTGCCCCCTTGCCTTCCATAAGGATCCCCTGGGGGGATTTGTGGTATTTTATTTACTAATTTAATCAATTTTTGGCTTAGCCGACTACCAACTAAATGGGGGCCTCCTTGGCCTCGTCTTTAAGGGATACTAGGTAATGATTAATTTATTTGATGTATGCCTTCTCACTGACTCCCACAGGGGTCCCAAGGGCCCCAGGGTGATTACCAGGTATGTGTTTATTAATATAACTGATTTTTGCCTACACCCAACACATATAGGGGCCTCCTTGGTAGTGGAGGGACACCAAGTATTTAGCTTTTCCTGAATTTAAGTAGTGTCTTGTCTAACAAAACCTTTAGTTTACATATGACTGTATGATATTGTAATGATGGTGATGATGATGTGTTTTGTAGTAACTAAAATGTCCAACATTTACTATCTTCCATCTTATTTTTATTACTTTTAGGGGTATGAGAAGGTATGGACGATGTGCTGCAGCAACTTAGCAACTTCAGCCATGACTGAGACAGGTGACTCAAAAACTGAATTGTCCCAGTAAACCAAATCTTACCATGAAAATCAGCAGCAACAAGAGTCTGCTAACATAATCTTTCAGCTTGAGCCAAGGAAAGGGTTGAACTTGCTGAACTATATTGTCCAAAGAAAAGAAAGAACACTCCCCCTAATGTCATTAAGCCCCCATGAGATGATTGTGAAATGGGTTTGTCCTCTGAATCCCCATTGTTTGAGGGAAAACTAACATTCCAGAAAGCCTAGTTGGAAGAGAGGTAAGTAAATCAGTCAAGATAAGCCATGGTATAGAATACGTTCAAATCACTTCTATTCAACATGCTCTGCGTCATATTAGTACCACCAACATCACTTCCCTCCATCTTTTCAATAACAAAAAACCTGCACCAATTACCATTCCTACCGGAGTTATAGCCCACCCAATGGAAAGGCAAACACAACTGCCAGCTCCACCACATTTTCTTCTGGCTTTGGCTCTGTTAGGAAGACCTCTTGCCTATTCCGGGACTTGTTTACACTTAGGCTGTATAGGAACCACATCAAAATAGCACAATTTGCTGCAAACCAAAGCATCATAGGGTGCCAGGAGGGTGTTACGGTTCCGGATGCCAACTAGCCCATATGAAAAGTCAATATGCGATTGTGTGGTAAGAGCACCTCAAAAGGATAGCTCTGCTAAGAGAGAGCACACAAACTAACAAATAGGAAGACAATATTGTTGTCATGAGAACCAGACCAGACCTATGACTGTCATGTTTAGTTTACAGTCATCATGTGCAGCAAAGCTGGCATGACACGAGCAAAAGAGAGATACAGTTATCTCAAACCATCCAAGTAGCCATCTGCCTTTTATAGGGTACTTAAGATGGGATTTTCATAAAATAAATAACATAGTAACCCATTATCAAGTGTATGTTCAGCAATGAGTCGCCAAATCACCGACCCCATATAATAGTCCAAATTATACAATGAGAAGCTGGCCCAAAATGTTAACAATTGATCTCCTGTCTTTTTCTTTGTTGGTAGGGCAGATGTTTCTGGAATGTGTGGGGACCTTCTGACGAAAACAGAATGATCCAAGACAGACCTATTTTTCAGGTTTTGCTGCACCAACACTGCACCATCAAGCAATGGAATTGGTTGATGCAGTAATGAAGAAGAACTTTGTTCAGTCCATCCACCTCATGACAGACATTTGTCATGCTATAGTCTACATGTGTGTTACTGTACACTAGACCTCTTGAAGGAGGCTGGGCAGAGGCTAGCCACAAATTGCGCTGTTGCTGATGCTTTTCAAGACATTTGTCGGAAGTATGGAAACGTTCTCCATGAACAAAAAACAATGGCTGTAAACACGGATGAAAAATTTATTGCAAACATCTGGAAATGGCTTCAATGTGGGTGTTTAAGCATTGGATTTATTTCCACTAATAATTACAATAATATTGTGCCAATGCAATGCCTGATGCAGGATACATCAATGGCCTATGCTTAGCTAATTGCATCAACATAATTGTGAGGGACTTCCTTAAAAAAAAACAGTAGTTACATAATACGTGTCGCCCGTTGCAGGATTTGCACTCATTTGCACTCATTTCAGACATTAATGTAAGGTCTGGAAGCAGTTGAAGATCATTCATTGTGCTAATAAAGTTTCTGTAAAAGCCTCAAATGGGAGGTGCCGAACCCTTGTAGCTCCACTTTCTATATGCTGTAAAACCTGTTTGAGAATTACATATCTATCAAAGGTTATTTCTATAAAGGAGAGGGGATGCATCAGATTGACTAATGTGGGAAGTGGCGTGCCTTATCCAAATTAAATTAATCACTGTTAAATTAAATAAGACAAAAAATTATACAAGACTGACGGCCAACAGAGGTGGCTACTCCTTCAAAAGTGGTGGCAGTTATCTGTGCCTGACTCTCTTCACTAACCTTGTTATTCTTGGCTCTGGTCTTCTTTGGGTACCCTGAAAGGAGGAAATAAGAATAAGACAGTGATTATTAGTACTAGCTATAATAGTAATTAGTAAATGTACAGGCAAACAAATGTACTGCTTGATGCCCCAGAAGTGACCCTTACAATATTCTTTGTTGTCCATATGCCCAGCATGGCCTGACATCAACTCCTAACACCCTTTTTGACATGACACACTAATAATTACTCAGAATAAGAAGGATTTCTCATTCCCACAAAGTCTATATTTTGATTTTATACAGAAATAAATATATGTATCTGTACATATGTAGTTATATCAATACATATAAATATACATAAAGTAATTATTTTCCCAAAAAGAAAAAATTGCAAATATTATTTAGGATTTAAATGAATAAAGTTTAGCACTATAGACAGTGTGTGTATACATATAAATATATATATATATATATATATATATGTATAAAAAACACTGCTTCTTTTACAGTATGTTTGATTGCATACATACATACATATTACCCAGTGGCGGTCACCACTGGGTATTTATAACTAGGTCAGCATTTCCATAGGAAATGCGTTTTTTTAATGTTGCTAATATTTAACGCCCCGTTTGCTACCTCTCCGCAAAACTTTTAAAAAAGGTGCTACCTTTACACAGGTTTGGGCATGGAAAGAATTAGGGTGATCCGTTATGCAGGGGCCAAGAAAAAAGAGTTCCCAAAATGCTAAATGCAGGGCTACAGCAACAACTGTTGAGCGAAATTATACCAAATTTTGCCAGAAGCTGATCTTAGTCGACAGATTGTTCTTTTTCTGATTTGATGTAAATTCATTCAGTAGTATTTTAGAAAATAAGGATCAAATATATTTGTATATGGTTCGCAAGAGGCTTGAGAGACGGTCGCAGGAGCACCAATTTTAAAAGCAGAGTGTTCTGATTTTCCCTAAGAGCTTTATTTCCCTTGGGCGTATTCACTCCCATGGGAGTCAGACTCCGGAATGAGCGAGCGCTCTGATTCACTGACAGCAACATGAGAAAAATGCATCTGGCAGCCATTACAGGACTTGGGTGCTTTGTCCTCTGTCCTGAAGCAAAAAAATATTAGGGGGCAGGGCCGGGATACCCTTCCCCCCTAGGCCCCATGGTGGTAGACCAAGAGGGACCCCCCGGGGGGTCACAATTCAAAAAGTAAAAAAAAAACTGCACACAAAATTAATAAAATGGCAGCCCAGAGCCAGGTTGTTCAATCAAGGGGAGGGGCACATAGCCCTGTCCCTCACCCCTGGGGCTGCATTACATAAGGGGGGATGTGCGGCCCCCCTCCCCAAGCCTTCAAAGGCCCCGGGCACCCCTTCTTCCGGGGCTGATATATTTAGTTGAGAGAAAGGTGCTGCGTGGCTGCCCTCCCTGAGCCTCTAAAGGCCTTGGAACCCCAGTCCCCAGGGCTGCTAAACTTTTGAAAAGGGATAAGGGCAATGCAGCCCCCTCCTTGAACCTTCTATGATCCCAGGGACCCTATCCCCCAGGGCCAGCTCACATATTGTGTTCCCAGGAGCCCACCTTTAGGACACAGTAGCTTCCACTTGTGCTTGCTCTCACCTGCCGGGAGCATTTTTGAAACTCCTTCCAACTGGGACCAGACACTAAGAACATTATTTAGATGGTGGTAGATGGGTTACTTCGCCACAACTGTGACTAATATCCCATCCCCGATAGGAAATAATGGAATTTATATTTTGGTGGATGGGATATCCATCACCTTTGTGACAGGGTAATCCATCAGCCAAAATCTAAATCAGGACTTAACTCTGCTCCCAGTGAACTGGGGTTTTGAAAATGCTCCCACTGGCTGGAAACAAACTGTGGATCTGCTTCTCTGCTCATACTGATGCGGGCAAGGAAAACGATCTAGATGTTGATCCCACCCTGAAGGAGCAACATAAATAGCTGCTCCCTACTGACTGGAGTAATGCTGGCTCCCGCAGCTTGGGAGAGTCGGCTTGGACTGCGGGCCCCTGGCCCCCATTGGCCACAAATATGTGTATGATGGGTGCCCTGGGCAGGCATCAGGACATCCACCTTTTATAATCAGAGATCCCAGTGAATGGATTCCTGGAGCCTTTTCAAGGTTCAGCTTCTCTATTATTTTGTAGCGCTCCCTGGGGCCTATAATAGCTCAAGGAGGAGGCCAAAACAAACCAGCACACTGTTTGGATGAGGTCACCAGTGATGTCATCAGTGAAGTCATCAATTATGTCAACTTAGATGTCGTCAGTGATGTCATAAATTACATAAAAAATATAAAGAGTGTTTTAATATGTGAGTTCATAAGCAGTGCAAGGCGAGGTGCAAGTTGAAGTTAGATTTGCTAACTATGACTGGTGAATTTCTGTTTTGTTCAAAATATTAATGTTATCACTGACATCATTTATGAAGTCACCGATGACATCATCCAAACTTCTTACATACATATTGCTCTGTAAATGGGTATACCAGAGCTATGAAGGCAAGTACAAAATAGCTCAGAATAATTACCATACACTTCATGGGTAGTCAGGTTCTTGTTGATTATGAACCACAGATGGAAGGGTCACTTATCCTACACATAGTGTTCAATCTGTATACAACTGTACAGAGAAAATCAAGTTCCTCTGGATACTAAAGCCCTGTTATGTAACTAATGCCCTAATACAGATACTCTTTGCCTCCATCAAATGCCAGAAAGTCACTGGACCTACATTGAGAAATGAAGGGGATTTAGGTAAAAAAGTTGGTACTGTTAACAATGTTTAATCTATGGAGAGCATTTACTCCACACTGTTTGGAGACAGTGAAGCGCCCATGAGAAATACACCACATCATAATAAAATGTATCTACTAAGAACAGTGTACACCCTATGCAACACATGTCAAAAAATACACTACTCACTTAAAATAAGCAAAGTCTAAAGGTGTTAAATATTATACTACCTGCAGCCTTAATATTTGGTGAAAACTTTACTTGGAAGCAAAACAAGCACAGGTGCATAGCTTAATACCTGGTGTACACAGTCTTCTATGTCACATATAATTTGTAATGCTGAGCCAATTCTGACTAATAAATCAAGGCTGCTTACAATGCTTATTATGTTGTATGTACAATCTTTGCCCTTTTTCATACCTTTTCTACAGAGCCTAAAAATCTGTATGGAACATAATAGACATACGTTGTCAACTGTCACCTTCACACAGAGTTGAACTACAGTGCACAGATTTATAACATGTTCAATACCTCTACACACCTATGATGCATTAGGAGCATATGCATTTTGTAAACACTTACACCCATTAGCTGGACCAAGGTTGTACAAAATTAGGTGGAAAAGTGATACAGTAGTTAACCAGCACGATGTAAACTATAAAACAAATTAACACACTCATTGTGTGATTTCATCAGTGATGTCATCAATGATGTCTTTGAGACATCATCAGTGATGTCATAAATGGTGTCATGAGCAAGTGATGAGTGATGTCACATGTGAGGTCATAAGCAGTGCGTGGCAGGGGGGTAATTTATAGTTAGCGCTGCTAACAATAACTAGTGAATTATCTGTGTTTTTTAGTTAAAACATTAACGTTATTACTCATATATTCACCTAAATATAATGTTTCTCAGGTGTTGTTTTTTCAGTGAAATTCCAAGGTTCTTTTAAAAAAAAAAAAAAAAAGATCTTTCTTTCACACCTAACTATAATGTTACTTTAACCTTTGTTTTTTTCAGTGAATTTCTAAGTATTTTTAAAATGTAAAGTAATACTTAATTACCATACGTAAGTGCAACCTACCCCATAAATGGCCTTTGGCCGTGCATGGTGAGGCACTGCTTGCAGGGTCTGTAGCCAGGCCCCACAACTGACATCCCATACAGCCAACTCCACGCTGCACACAGTCTTCAGTCCTGCACAGTGGGATTTGGCCATATGGCCTGGCCCTGGGAACCATATCCTTCTGGGCCATTTGTTTTTTTAATTAAAGGGGAGTCAGGAACATGGTCCAGATCCCCGTGCCTTCTTAGCCCTTGGGGAGCCCTTCCCCCAGGGCCATGTCTAATAAACAGGGGAGCAGGGTCTTAGAAATGAGGTAGAGGTATACACTCTGTCCAAGTAGGGACCACAGTCCTAGTCAGGGTAAACCAGTTACACTCCCTGAATTAACCTGTGCTCATCCTCAGGTAGCTTGGCACAGAGCAGTCAGGCTTAACTTAAGAGGCAATATGTAAAGTATTTGTGCAACACTTAAATTACAGTAACACAGTGAAAGGCACCACAAAAAGACTCCACTCCATTAAGATATATGCATGCGTAATCATTGTACCATACAGTGGTGTCCTTCAATCGGCAATGCCTTGTTGTCGAACCTCGCAGTCAGGTCCCGTGTCATAGTTGATTCCAAGTGGCGCAATGGCCTTGATGTGTTGCATTTTGTTAAAAAACAAATGCAGAACCCACTAATGAGGCAAATTACTAGATTCACACCTCAGGCAAGGGAGAACTCGCAGCTGGCAGAGTCCATCAGCTGAAGCAAAGTTGCAGGAAGTTTTTGATGGCCCTGAAACTTCAAGCCAGCAAGCCCTTGGAGAAACGTGGGGTCAATGATTTTGAGAGCAGGTCCAGCCCTTCTCATACCCAGGCAAGAAGCAGCAGGAAACAGGCCAACACAGCAAAGCAGGTAGCAAAGTACCAGTCCGTCCCAGAGCACAGCAGCTCTTCTCCCAGGCAGAACGCCCTTGGATCCAGCAAAGTTCTGATCTGGCGGGGTTTGGGGTCCAGTACTTATACCCAGTTGAGCCAATGAAGTGTCGGAGACTTCCAAAGAGGCCTTTAGAGTGCACAAGGTCCCTGCCCATCCTTCCCTGGCTCCAGACACTCTCCAGGGGTTATGCAGTCCTTTGAGTGGAGAGACGTACAGCTCTATTCAGGTGTAAGTGTCAGCTCCTCTCTCTAATCTAGCCCACGAAGACCCATCAGCCAGGTGTATTTCCTATGTGAACGTGTTCCTGAAGATATGAAAGTGACGTTTTAGATCTGTGCAAATTATTGTATTTTCAAGTACATATTTTAAACAGCGCTGGTGTTATTGTAATTGCAATGCCCTTCAAATTGTTCAGGAATGGTTTTCTCTCAATTTTTCTCAATTTCTATGTCTCAAGTATGGCAGCAATGTTAGGCCACTAAGAGAATGGGTGTTCCCTGTTTGTCCTTCATTTAAGTTTGGACTGTGAAATTGCTTACAATGCCTTTGTCAGTTTCTTACCCTTACCGTGACCAAGGCTATGGCCGAAACGCGTTGGGTGAGAAGGCCATTGTTTGAGTAAAGCATATTGGCAGATTCTATAACCTGGGATGGTCTGTGTCTTCCTTTCACAAGAGGAAACTTTGACTGTGTATATTTTGGGCTGCCAGAGCCCTACACGGATTGCTGCAGTAACAGCTCCGGTATATATATGTGTGTGTGTGTGTGTATATATTTATATTTATCTATTTATCCATCAATATATATATATATATATATATATATATATATATATATATATATATATATATATATATATATATATATATATATATGTATACATATATATACACATACATACAGTCACCAGTAGGTAGTTATAGTTAGGACCTAGTTTCCAATGAAGAAGCACTTTTTGACTTTCCTATATCTTTGGCGTAGTTTGATGAATCTTCACTAAAATGTCCAAAAAGGTGTGCCCAAGAATCTTGATGTGCATAGAAAGTTTTGGGGTGATCCATCAAGAGGGGGCAGAGAAAAAAAGAGGGGTGGGGAAAACAATTGCATTCCCCATTTTAATTCCCATAAGGATTTTGAACATGACTACAACCGGAACTGCTGGACGGAAATACTACAAAGTTGGCAGAAAGGTAGCTTTTGGTCCAGAAAGAAGCCTTTTTGTCAATTGGTGTAAGCCCATTGAGGAGTTTTTGAAATATTGAAAGAAAAACAAATTTGTATATCTGGAGATGCGAAGACTTCAAGAATACTCCAGATTTCGTGTAGAGATCTGATTGGCTGCCAACACTTCAACCAGGAAGTGTAATCAGCCATTTTGAGACTCAGCTTCAGCCGAATATCAAAAGGAAACATTAAAAAAAAGAAAAAGGGCCAGGATAGGGATACACTGAGCCCTTAGCCTTGGTGCCACCGCCTCCCCAAGCAATGTTTTGAAACACCTCCAAAAGCAACAACTGAGTCTGATGGTATATGAATGTCCCTAGGGGGTCCAAGCGCCACTGCAAACAACTTGAGAGAAAATGGAGACTTGGGGAAAGCACCCTCAACCTCTACCACCAACAACTATGAGACGCAAAGAAAAAGGCTCTAGCTCTCAGATTCGAAGCCAGACCCAACAACACCATCATCAAGGAGTTCTCTAACCCGGCATCTGCCAACAGCGGCATCATTCCATCCCAAGCACTCTGCAAAGATCTCTCATTCTTTTTTGAGCAGAAGATTGCCAAGATGTACAACACATTTCACCCACAGCATATCTATACAAATGGCAAGCAGCAGCAGGATACCGCCCTCATCGCCAAACAGCAGCTTAGCAACTGCAACCCACTCTCGAATGAAGATACCACTGCCCTGATGAATACTATCCACTTGGTAGCCCCCTAAGACCCATGCCTCACTTCATTTATAAACTTTAAAGAACTATAATCTCCTCTGTGCTCACCACTATCGTCAACACCTCCATAACCACCACCACCTAAGTCAAAGCCCTATTGAAGAAACCAACAGTGGACTCCAACACCCGCAGTAGCTACAGTCCCATATTCATCTCACTCCTGCCTTTTCCAGCTAACGTCATGGAAAAAGCAATCAATACCTAACTCGCAGATCATTGAAAACTCCATCAACTCTTAGACACCTCTCAATCTGGCATTTACACCAACCACAGTACAAGAACAACCCTCATTGCGGCCACCAATGACATCAGAAGCATCCTTGACTGAGGAGAAATTGGCGCACATATCCCCCTTGACTTCTCTACAGCTTTCGATATGGTCTCTCACAACCCACTTATCAGAAGGTTTCATCACTTGGGTATCTGTGGACTGGCTCTCAAGTGGATATGTTCCTTCCTGACAGATAGAACTCCAAGAGTTAGAAATCTTCCGTACACCTGAGAATCCAAAAAACACATCAGCAGAGTCCCCAAGGATCGCTGCTCAGTCCAACACTGTTCAACGTCCCCATGACTCCCCTTGCAGACATCAATACAGCACATGGCATCAACATAGTATCCTACTGTAACGACACACAGCTCATCCTATCTCTTACTTAACCACATTTGCCAAAGTAAACTTAATCAGCTGCTTGAGAAATGTCACTGCTTGGATGAAAAACAACTGCCTCCTGCTCAACACAGACAAAACCAAAGCCCTTATCTTCGGCAACATCCACTCCCCTTGGGATGGCTCTTGGTGGCCTTTTGACCTTAGGCCCTCCACCCACTCCTACAGACCATGCCAAGAATGTCAGGATCATCTTGAATGCCAACCTCTCCATGAGCAGGTAGATCAAGGCCATTGCCTCATCAAGAGTCCCCATCCTGTGAATGCTAAGGAAGATTTTAAGGTGGATCCCATTTAACACCAGACCCATCCTGAACATCCCACATAGTAAGCACACCTCTCCACTCAACAATCTCCACTGGCTTCCTGTCCAGGAAAGATGTAAGTCCAAACAACACCTCAACCACCGCCTCAACATCTATAAACCCACCAGACACCTTCAATCAGCATCCCGGTCAGGAGCACACCTCCCTTACATCAAAAAGGCCATAAGCAGAGGATGCAGCTTCTCATATATCGCAGCCAAGACCTGGAACAATCTCCCACAACACAGCAGTACCTCCCTCGTGGACTTCTGAAGGAATCATAAGACATGGTTCTTCCAGACTAAATAGGCATTATTTCCTCCTCCCCCCCAGGCCTGCCGTATTCTGTACTTGGATACCCTCACAGGTGATTAGCCGTGCTCTGCAAATCCACATAACATAATGTATAAAAAAAAGCACACTCAAAGCCATACAATACTAATAAACCCATTAATAATAGTAAAATTGTCTTTGCAAAATTATTTCAAATGAAATTTTCCAGTTACATATTCATTTAAAAATACAAATAATTCCTACCTACATAAAATAATCACATATATAATACATAAATCGATCAAACAACTACCAAACCAATCCCTCAACATACAGCACACCATAAATGTAAATGGTAATACATAACTCGAGAAACTATTAAACATTTAAACAAACAAATGGAAATGTAAACATCATAAAAAATGTACATATTAATCATGCAACGTAAATGAATATAACATTTAAAAAGAAGCTCAGTGAATACCCCAATAAACCTCACAACTTAAAAGTTAATACATAAACACAAAATTAAATAAACAAATAATCAAATAAATAGTAGGAAAAACACATGTAATAACCAACACATTTATCAATTAGCATTAATAAACAAATAATTGATACAAACCTTACCCAACTAATCTCCCAATAAATCCAACAACATGGAACAAAACTGTAATACCAAATTCGTAACAGTATTAAATATTTTCAAAAATAAGTAACAATAAAAATATATGATATAATTAAATAATTAAATTTGTCTATCAAATAACACTATGCACCTAATCTCACAATAAATCTAACACCAAAAAATATAAATAACAATTCTTTAGAAAATAATATTTTTACAATTACATACACAGTAATATTAAGAAACATGAAAACAAAACACCATAATAAAAGCTATATTAAAACGAACAATATTTTAAACTTTGATATCATAGTTAACCAGGTAAAAGGTATGTATTAAACAGCAATATTATGGTCAACAATATTTTTTGTAGCCATAATATTCTGAACATAATAATACAGTCAGACAATATGTTTGAGCTTTATTTTAGCAGAACACCTGACAAGGGTAAGTAGAAAAAAGAGATGCTAAAACAAGACATTGGAGACATAGCAAAAGAGAGTTGTTAACACTGAGCTTATTATTGAATATTCATGTATTTTGGGTGTTGAATTTGTGCAGAAAATGTATTAATTTAGAGAAAAATATTGCATGTATTTGATTTCACGCCCACCAGAGTGGCCATCAATGTTCACAAAGTGTACTTATTAATAGCTTATTAATATGAAATGTGGAGCTCATGTTTGATTAATGTAGTAATATGTCATATTAAGGGTTATGCATTATGTATTAGCTTTATTAATCGTAGGGCTTAATTTAGCGAGGTCTTGGGCCTAGTTGCACGGCCTCCTGTCAAGCTGCATTTCTTAGGCGTTTTATAAAATGGATGCTTAGGGAACTAAATTGTGATTTTCCACTGTAGTGACCATGTGTTTGTAGCTGAAGTTCGTTCTCATGAGAAACTGCTTGCTCGAAGATGCTGTACTTGCTAGAAAAACAATGTATACCGTGGTGTGTGTAAGACTGACCATCCCAGGAAAAGACAATGGATGCGCTGACTGGAGTGTAAAGCTGCAACAATATTGATACCTGACGAGTTGAATGATGAGAGCAGAGAAGAGGAGCCAATCATTGACATGTGAACCATGTAGCATTCAAACTTTAGATTAGGGGTTTTATTTTCATTGGACTAAATGTAAACATGCAATTCTTTGACCAATAATGACGTGAGATGTAGTGTTAGGAAATCTAACTTAGCCGGACTGCACCGAGAGGAGAGAGCCCATTCTCCACATTCTTTCTGAACGTTGAGTTATTATTCTGTACTGCATGAAAAGACTTTGATGCAGAATCCTGATGTCTTACTGACCGAACTGATATCCTGCTAACAAAGACTGTCACAGCTTACAGAACCATATTGAGGACAGGTATAAAACAACGTTACTAATTGTTATGTCTATGTGCTTTTATTTCTAGGTACCAACCGCTATTTTGACAAAGCCATAGCCAAATGTTTTTCCAAATTTGTGTTGACTAAATTGTTTTGCATGAAGCTCAAACATGCTATTCTGATCTGGTGTTAGGGTTCTCAGTGATGAAGTTTGCTACATGTTACAACAGTTTATGCGTTTTCTTTGCTGAATCTAAATGTATGTTATTTTGTTTGCACAGTTATTCCTGCTATTAATTTGTACTGCAACTCTAGAATGTGTAGTGGCTCAATCTTTGATTAGATTGCGATTCTTTTCCCACTTTGGTCAGCCAGTATTGTTTCTGTATGTTTATCATTTGATTTTGAAACTAAGTTACGTGACATTAGCATTGTTAATATAGGGAAATAAACATTCTAACTTTTATATAAAGGTGTGATCATTCATGGCCGAAAGGTCATAGTGTTTGGAAATGATTGACTCCTATTGATTATTGATGTCATTGATTGTTATAGGCTATTGATTTGTATTGGTACGGGGTTCATGGTGGGAAGAACTCAAAGCGCATTCAAAAGGTCGATTGGTCTCTACTCATCTCCCTTGTAAGTTTATTTAATAAGGTCTGACGCACTAACAGAGACAGAAAGGTAGAAAGTGGTGAGGTAGCGACAAGTAGAGAGAGTCAAAGGTAGAGATAGTGAGTGGGATTTACATAGAAAAAAAGAAATAGAAGAAAGTATTTCTACTGTCCCAATCACCTTGTCAGGAGACCACATTGCCGAGGATTAAAAGCAATTGTCTGCAATTACTGATCGGCTGTAACATGTGGGTTGATCTAGTCACTTGCAATAATTATTCTAGAGGCTTCCACACTGTGAAAGAGGAATAGAGTTGATGTTACTGCTATGGGAGGATCTGGTTCAGAAGGTTGCCAACAATTGTGTTGTTATGATTGCTACTATTAGTATAGCCCAATTTGAACAACTAGAGAAGACCTCAAATTGATGTTTGGATGGAGCGCAAAGCAGCAGTGTTGGTCAAAAAGTCAGTGCTGGATTTCTTCTGTAATGATATCTTTCTCATCCTTAGGACAATTATACATAAACTTTATCCACTACTCTTTGTAGACGTCATACACTGATAAACAAGAGGTTACTGGTATTGTTGTATTTTTACCTCCTTTAAATGTCTTTCCTACCATGGATCTGAGACAAATTGATGTGATGATGATCAAGGCCGTACAAGCTCTGAATTAGTGTGATAGCGCATTTACAGCAGCTTCTGCTGTTTTGTTGAATGCAGTGGGCTGCACCATATGGTTGCATGAAAGGGATATTTTAGATTTGGTAAGTAAATTCTGTTTTGCATATCCAGAAAAATATGACCCTAATAGGCAAAACTCCCATGAGGAAAAGCATCAACTTACACTCATAGAAGTATACCTACGATTTAAGCAACTTTTCGCTCTAATTTGGAATTCACAAAGAATACTGTGGAATTTGCAGCTGTACCAGGAATGTTCACTTGCATAATCATTTTGGATTAGGGATATGTAACAAGTCTAGAAGCCAGATTTACAAGGCCCTTGCGCCTCTTTGCGCCACACTAGTGTAATGTTTTATGCTAATGTAGCATTAAGGAGGCCATTTCCTCGCGCCATATTGACAAACTGGTTCAATGCTAGCATTGCACCACTTTGTAACCCCTTGTGCCACATTATACATGAGCGAGGGATAATGTTTTTAGGGAAGCCGCAAAAAATGGCACAGTGGAATCTACAAGATTTCACTGCATCATTTTTTTCTGTCATTTTTAACACCTGCTCTAGGCAGGCGTTAAAGTGATGAGCCTATAGTAACCAATGGGTCTCCCTAGTGCTTTACTGCACTACCTCCATAATTTATGGCACTACAGTGTTTAATTTGTGCTTGTTGTTTCCAGTGCTGAGCACCAGCACTTATTTTTGGGGGCCGGGGCTTATTCTTCTGCCTCAAGCATTTGCTGCAAGCAAAATACACATATGGGAAAGACGGAGGTAGAGAAAAACGAAAAAGCGTCACAAGGGGAGAAAGTAGAAAGCTGCAAGAGTGAGCTGAAGGGGCAGGGAGTGGCTTTATATGGATTGAAGAGGCCCGAGATGGCTACAGGATTAAGCCGCCTCAGTATTCCGCGTTTAAACATTTAATTGCAGCAGCCGCATGTTTGAGAAGAGGGCTTTGGGCACCAGCACGTTTTTATTTACAAATTAAGCACTGTGGCACTAATCCAGCAAAGTGCCACAGTAGCATCATAAATTATGATGCTAATGGGGAAACGAGAGCCATGGTGCACTGTACTATAAATACGGCACAATCATGGTGTCGCTAGGTGGGATGGGGCAGCACAAGAAAAGCGGCACATCTAGACCGATGCACCACTTTTTTGTTGATCTGGCCCTAAATTTCCACATGGGGACGTAAATCGCAAAAACTGCATTACCACCTTTAATAAATGTTTTAGCTTCTGGAACACGAAAATGTTGTCAAACATATCAGGAGAATGTTAAACAAGGAAACACTGACCTGCCGTACATTTTAAGCTCACGTGGTAGACTGATTATCATTAGTTGCCCTCGTGTCTTTAAAATGCGCATAAAATATACAATTAATCAACAGCGCTTATTATACAATGAGGTCCCTTTTTCTAAAGCATTGTACACTGAAAATTATTTTTTTAGAGTTTTTTTAATGAGAGCTTTTTTGTCAAATCGTGTGTGTTACCAGCCTTAGGGCTTCTGTTGAACCCTTTTGCAAGACTGCTTGAGAAAGAACACTTTGAAGCACACGAGTAACCCAATTTGATTTATTGGACATGTGCTGCGAAAAGAAAAAAAAACAATCAACGCATCTGTAAGATATTTGGCTAAGCAGTGATAAAAAGCATACATAAATTGCATTGGCCTAGGCCTGGCACTGATAGCTCAATCCTTCTTTTCGTTTTGTACCTGATGCGACATGTAGCCATGAATTGTTTAACAGATTGCCTGATATCGTTCAGAATAATATCAACCTGGCTCACGAATTATAAGCGGAAAAACATTTTGAGTCAGGCTTCCTCAGAGTAAAAGAGGTTGTAGCCAGCAGCAAAACAATCATGCCAGCAGCACGTTTAGGATTTACTCGCAGTCTAAGAGTGTTTCTATTTTTTAATTGCAAAAACATGTGGCCTTGCTCTTTTAAGTTTTAATTTTGCTACTCGGACCTTTTTCAGCTGGCGCAGCAGGCCCTTAATTTAGCTTCACCTTACTGAGCACCAGGGTTTTCTAGCCTTGAAGTAGGCGCCAAACGAACACCCACCCTTCGGGCCGGGTGAATTGAAATAAAATAGTTTCAATTACTTGGGGGGGGGCTGTAGAAGGCGGAAAGCAAGTTTTTGCTTGGCTACTTCATTTGCAGCCAACTTTCCAATCCTCTATCACTGGCCTTCATATTCACTGAGGGGCTTTTATTTAACTTGGCAACGGCCTCAATTTTTCATGTTCTTTTCCGTTTCCTCCTTTTGATGTGTAAAATTATCAAAGGATATTGGCACAGAGAGCAGTTTGAATATTACAAAGGCTCCTAAGCTAGCCTTTCACACAACAGGCCTTTAAGCTGCAGGCTTGTTTTTCGCTTCTGTTTCCTTTAGCTCACCAGGAACCTTTAGACTAATAAAACGTGATTCAGATCACAGGCCTCATTAAACTGATGCTATGTCGACAAAAAGCTCCTAGTTCCTATAATTTCTAAAACCAACCAACGGAATTACGTTTTCAGAATTTAGAGTGTGGCTTAAGTTGAATTCTCATTGGCTTGACCAAATAAGACGTTTTCCGAGATTAAAAGCCAAACTTTTCCTGTTTCATGATCAGTCATAGTAGGGAGCATTCCTGCAGCTACAAAAATAGGTCACATAATGAGTATTGAGTGCGTATTTTAGCAGAAAGGCAATCTGTTAGGACAATCCAAAACGTAGATCTGGTGTAGAGATAGGTCCACAAATATCAGGGCCATACTAAGGGCCAGATTTAAGAAAAGTGGCGCTGCACCAAGTGCAGCGCCACTTTTCTTGCACCCTTTAGCGCCCTCCTAACACCACCATGTGTGCGCCATGTCTAAGAAAAGATGCACCATGGCGGTAGTTTGGGAAAAATTTTGACGCTAGTTCCGAGCTTTGCAGATTTAGCGTAAAAAATTTGACGCTAATGCTGCAAAGCCCATTGAAGCCCATTGTTGGAAAAATATATTGTTCGTGTCTAGTGGACTTCCTACACCTTCCAAGGTGCAGTTTGGGACAACTCCCCCCAATTGTCACAGGAGCAAAAAGTCTGTATGTGCCTTCTGAGGTGGAGACATGGCATCATGCTATGGTGATCCCTTTCATTTTCAGCCATGCAAAAATCTATGGTGTCTACATGGCCTTCATAATACCACCCCACCTCCAAGGGAATTGATTGTGGACCAAACCCCCAATCTGTGCCCCAGTGGAAGGTGGGGGGGCAGAACAACTGCATTGTCCTCGGTGGGTGGGACCACTAGCCAGTCCTCCCTGCAAATAACTACTCCCTTGTCTCTAGTGGGGTGTATGTGTGCTTTATGATTGCCCTCTGAGGATGTTCCCCAAGCAGGGATCAACTAAGGAGAGAGAGCACTGGACTCCAGTGCATCTCCTGAAGAGATCACTGCACTGGGCGCAGAGATATGCCCCCTGACACCAATCAAATCGTTAACATAGTTTACTTTATCTTTGCATTGCTGTGATGTCAGTGAGATCTGGGAGCTGGCCTTATGGCAGGACAAAAATAAATTAAACTTGGGATGTGAAGGAGGCTCCTCCCTCATGTCCCGACTTTGATTTGTTTTAAAGGGAGAATGCTTCTGGTATTTTCTCCAGAAGCATTTTCTTTTCCTGTGATGCTGTTAACACGTTTCCTATGGCTGGGCTGTAAAGGTAGTGCAGCAGTCAGGCACCTATTGATGACAGCACTAAAGGGAATAATGATAAATTGCACATGATATTTTGATAGAAAACATACCTACCATAATGTGCTTTATGTGTGAGTATTGATACTTCCAGCATTCTTACAAAGCATTCCTACCCTTTCCCATGACATGCATTTGTACAGTAGTGTTGAGACCAGAGAGCTCCCACATTTCATCTCTACCATGATGAATAAGGCACACTGCTACTGAGACAGCCACACAGCTCATGCAATAAATACATTTGTTGATCTTTAACAGGTTCTTGTGTACTGGTATTGACATGCATAGAGTTCTCACAAGACAAAGCAGCCACAACGAAATACTGTTTTAGCTTGCGACATGCATTGGAGTCAGTGTTCCGACGCTTCCACTATTCCAAAACATTACCATCTCGTCCCCACCCACTACAGGTGACACATATTATTAACAATGTACTTTCACTACCATGCACACCTTTCACCCAGTCTTCTGTCTTATTCAATTACTGTAGTATACTTCTCTTCTAAATAGTATCAGAGTAACAATTGCTTCGCCACTATCTGTCCTACTCTATTGTTCTACAACCCAGCAACTCTTAAACTGCAGTCCAGTCTGTTCTCAGAAATCATCACCACATCACCAACAAGGTTTATCCCAAAGCATCAGATTACTAACACATCTTGCCCATCACCTGATCCACTCAGACACAAACAATTAAACATCTTGCTCTCTTCTCCAAGGTTCCTCTCAATGCAACCGGACCTTCAAATCTGGCACTTGCTCAATCTGCGGAGGTCTTACCTTTACTAAAAAACACAACAGGCCTATCCACACATTATCACCCAGTATTCCATCTTCTATTTCTCCAACATATTGAAATGTCTAGTCTTAAATTACCTAAACCTCCTTCTTCCCTATCAGAACTTCCTTCAATCAGTCCATGCTACCCATTGAACAGAAAGCATTCTTTCCTATTTTACTCTCCTGCTTTAATGCCACAATACCTAAGACATCAACCTTAAATAGTTTTTTCTTATCTCTCTGGCCAATAGCTATTGGTAGCTTTTGACCCCAAGCTATTCCCACCCACTCTGCAGCATATTGGTGCCACTCATCTTTTTTCTTAGATATTCTCTTTTTATTTACCTCTATATCATCTGCCATGGAGAGATAATCCATTCATTTGGGTTGTCTAATTATTCACTTATGTAATACCCTAAGTCTTCCTCTCAGTTATATTCTTATGTTATCTTTTCTGGCTGTGTAGATCTAAGCATCAAACTGTTATTTGTCACTACCAAGGCCGGAACCCTTTTATCTCATGTAAAGCACCTTGTGCTACTTCTACACTCAGATGTGGTGATTTTCTTAGACCTTTTATCCAAAACTCACTACTACCATTGGCCAGTGCCAAGATCAAAACCCTTTAGCCCCACTGTAAATATTCTTTGCTAAATCTAGGTTCCGATCGTTTTATCTTGTACAAACGTTCTGGTAGATTTTTTTTCTGCTTATGAATGAATGAATTAATTAAATAATGACAAGTGATGAAATAACTAATGGATTTTAAAAATACATATTTCCCATAAAGTATCCCAGTAAGCTGCACTTACTAGGCTGATGAATCAGTGATTATCATGTCTGTTGCAGAAGTTTGGTCAATCTGCAAGTTTTAAATCCCAGAAGATTCAACCTAGGTTTTGATTTTTCTTGGATCAATAAAGTAATTATTGAATATAGTACTATTGCAGCTGGTATGAACATTCTCAAAGTAATTTAGTTTTAATATAGTATATGAGTGGAGTCTATTTCAATCTTTATTCAACAAGCATGTTTCCATACTAAGGTAGAGAATGACATCAAAGGCTGGTAAAAAGGTTCTTCCAAAAGAAATCAAGCATTGGGATTTCTAAGTGTTGTACAAATGCTATGGTAATATATCACTAAAATGAACAAAAGGGCAGGAAAACTGTGCAACCTGCAGATTCCAGCTTCCACCCTGAATAAGAGAGCAGATGAACCACTGCATCAGAGATTAGTGTGAACGCAGATCGCATGCTTCAATCCAAGACAGGTAGCTTGGTAGGTCAATGTACATGCTATATAGAGAAGTGAGTTTGCAACCTGGAAGTTACATATCCCAATTTAGATTATATAGCAAGCCATACTAATGCACCTGCTGCAGACTTCCCCCTGTAGGTTGCACTTTCCAAAGGGAGTAAGACAGAAAAAAGGGAGACGGGAAAGGCTGGCAGTGCACAGCAATCACAGTAAGAGAAGCCATGGGATAATTTGGCCACTGAAGATGCATTTGTCTGTCTATTTCTGTGTGGTTGGTTCTACATCAACCACAACTACATTACAGTGTCTACTACCTCTACACCATATTTCACATGTATTGTACCACTACTTCAACATTCACTTCACCAGTACTTCCAACCTTTCTATGTTTTATTCTTATTTAATTTTGCTTCCTTGTCATTGCAACTATTTTTTGAACCTAAATTGTGAAAGAGACTGCACAACACAGTACTCAAGTACCATAGTATTCAGTGTCTGCATCCAGTTGGTGACCTGAACCTCCATCTTCTTTGCTTTTGAAAAAGCTTGTGTTGTACTAGCAACAAAATACTGTACATCAGCCTTTGTATCAGAGTTCATATCTGCAAATTAAAGCATAGTAAGGATGTTTTTGAAGCACAAATTGACTTAGTTAATGGTTCCTCTCTGGAAATCTTTAAAATTGCAAATTTATTTTTGAATCCTAAAGCTTGCAGTCCTACTATCGTTGCCCGTTATGATCTCTCCAATAAGCTCTCACTTTTGTGTGAGGATAAGAGTTAAACATCCTCTCTGCCTTGTCTGTATCATTAGCAGGAATTTATAATGCTCCCCTGTTAGCTGTCGCTGCCAGGGACATGGTCAGCCTGAGTCAACCAACCAGTTATACTTACTGCCTGTAATTTGAATGAATTTGAACCTTTTCTCACTGGACCAAATTTCACAGGTCCTCCTGCTTTATAAGTCAGAGTCCCCTGGTGATCCCATCCTCCAGCTAGCATTCACATGGCTAATGAGGCCATTGCTCCAGTGTTTCAGCAGCTTTTCAACTGCTCATTGATCTCAGTGACTGTTCCTCTTCACTGGAAAAGGGCAAAAGTGGCCACTTTGCTTAAAGAAAAAAACCTTTCGCTATCCTGGAGATGCTGGCTAAATTTTGACTGATATCTCTCCTGCTGGCAGTTTCAAAAATTTTGTAGAAATTAGTCAACACTAAACATACCATTTTGCATTACGCTCTGTCAGGTTTTCGCCATGGGCATAGCAAGGAAGCACGCTCACTAGAGTTATAGAGACATACAAATCACACTAGATAAAGGAGAAAGTGCTGCTGTCATGCTACTGGACTTATTACAAGTGTTCAATAGGGTCACTCACGCTATTCTGCTATAACACCGTGCTGAGGTTGACATTAGTCTGATGCCCTGGAGATGGTTTCAGTCTTTTGTTGGGGAGAGAGAACAAGAAGTGTGGCTGGCTCCTTATGTGTCATCGGCAAGGAAGCCTGCCTTTTGGGTGCCTCACGGCTCCGCATTAAACCCTATCATGTTTACCATCTATTTGACTCTCCTGTGTAGGCTAATAGACTTCTGTAGCTTTAATACTGTTTCATATGCCGACGGCATCCAGCTTCTTCTGTCAGTTTACCATTCCTACTCTATTGCAGCTGAGCCATTTAAAGACAGAACCATCTGTTTGGTAACACAGATAAAACAAAGATTCTCCTGTTCAGTTATTTTGAAGCAGAATGGTTGCACATCTGCTGGTCACAGGATCTCATTGCTCAATTCTCAATTTAGGAGTACAAATAGATGACAAACCGTCCTCTTATCAAATCACCTCTGTAACTGCCACCTTTTTTTCCCCTCTTGGGATCGCTTAAAAAAATCCTATATCTTCTGTCCTTGAAGATACCCAAGAATGTGGTCCACACATTGATCACTTCCAGATTGGACTATTCTAGGAGTCTTTATCCTTGTCTCCCAGACAAAGCTGACTAAGAAATTACAAGTGGTTAAAAATGCAGGGTCCTGCTTGATTTCCAACACTGGCTACCTCTTAAAAAGAGGATATGCTTTAATTTGCTTTAAAACTTTTAAGCTCTTACTATCTTCCAATGAGCTTTTGTAGGAGGCTGGCCTGGCTTATAGTGGGTGCCATGTGATTCTTACACCTTCTGTCAGGTCCAGTTATCCCTTATTAGTGTATTAGTAGTGTTCTAGCAGCTTAGGCTGATAGAGGTAGCTATAGCAGAGCAGCTAAGGCTGAACTAGGAGACATGCAAAGCTCCTACTATACCACTTATGTCACTTAGCACTTTATCACAAGAAAACACAATACTCAGAGTTACTAAAAATAAAGGTACTTTATTTTACTGACAATATGCCAAAGGTATCTCAGAGGATATACTCCCTTAGGAGGTAAGTGATATACACAAAATATACACACAGACCAAAATCAGGTAAGTAAACAGTTAGAAAAGTAGTGCAAACACTGTAAAACACAATAGAATGCAATAGGAGACAATAGGCCTTGGGGCAAAACAAATCATAAACTCCAAAAGAGGAATGCGAACCAGGAATGGACCCCAGGCCTAGTGTAGTGTGTAGAGGGTCGCTGGGAGTGTAAAAAACACTAAGGGTGTCCAAGATACCCCACCCCAAGACCCTGAAAAGTAGGAGTAAAGTTACCCTACTACCCCAGAAAGACAGTAAAGTCGAGATAGAGGATTCTGCAAAGACAACAACTGACTTCAAAGCACTGAAGATGGATTCCTGGACCTGAGGACCTGTAAAGGAAGGGGACCAAGTCCAAGAGTCATGCAAGTGTCCAGGGGGGGCAGGAGCCCACTAAACCCCGGATGAAGGTGCGAAAGGGCTGCCTCTGGGTGGAAGAAGCCAAAGATTGTGCAACAACAGAAGGTGCCAGGAACTTCTCCTTTGGTCAGAAGATGTCCCACGGTGTACTGGAGGATGCAGAGTTGTTTCCACGTAGAAAGACTGCAAACAAGCCTTGTTAGTTGCAAGAGTTGCAGTTAAAGGTTTTGGGTGCTGCCAGGGCCCAGGAAGGACCAGGAGGTCGCCCCTTGGAGGAGGAGACAGAGGGGGTGCTCAGCAATACAGAGAGCCCACGCAGAAGCAGGCAGCATCCTTAGAAGTCACTGAACAGGTGTTTAGAAGATCTGAGCATGGCAGTCATCTCAGCACAACAAAAGAGGGCCCCACGAAGTCGGAGGATAACTCAGCAAGTTGGGCAATGCAGGACAGAGTGCTGGGGACCTGGGCTAGGCTGTGCACAAAGGAAGTCTTGCAAAAGTGCACAGAAGCCCTAGCAGCTGCAGTTCACGCAGTACACATTATTACTGTCTGGCGCGGGGAGGCAAGGACTTACCTCAACCAAATTTGGACAGAAGGGCCACTGGACTGTCGGGGACACTTGGATCCAGCTCCTGTGTTCCATCAAGATGAGAGGGGAACCAGAGGACCGGTGATGCAGAAGTTTGGTGCCTGCGTTGGCAGGGGAAGATTCCGTCGACCCATGGGAGATTTCTTCTTGGCTTCCAGTGCAGGGTGAAGGCAGACAGCCCTCAAAGCATGCACCACTAGGAAACAGTCGAGAAAGCCGGCAGGATGAGGCGCTACAATGTTGCTGGTAGTCTTCTTGCTACATTGTTGTGGTTTTGCAGGCGTCCTGGAGCAGTCAGCGGTCGATCCTTGGCAGAAGTCGAAGAGGGAAGGGCAGAGGAACTCTGGTGAGCTCTTGCATTCGTTATCTGATGAGAAACCCACAGGAGACACCCTAAATAGCCCTCAGAGGAGGATTGGCTATAGAGAGAGGTAAGCACCTATCAGGAGGGGTCTCTGATGTCACCTGCTGGCACTGGCCACTCAGAGGTCTCCATTGTGCCCTCACACCTCTGCATTCAAGATGGCAGAGGTCTGGGACACACTAGAGGAGCTCTGGGCGCCTTCCCTGGGGAGGTGCTGGTCAGGGGAGTGGTCACTCCCCTTTCCTTTGTCCAGTTTCACTCCAGAGCAGGGCTGGGGGGATCCCTGAACCAGTGTAGACTGGCTTATGCAAGGAGGGCACCATCTGTGCCCTTCAATGCATTTCCAGAGGCCAGGAGAGGCTACTCCTCTCAGGCCCCTAATGCCTATTTTCAAAGGGAGAGGGTGTAACACCCTCTCTCAGAGGAAATCCTTTGTTCTGCCTTCCTGGGACTGGGCTGCCCAGGCCCCAGCGGGGCAGAAACCTGTCTGAGGGTTGGCAGCAGCGGTAGCTGCAGAGAAAACCCCAGAGAGTTAGTTTGGCAGTACCCGGGCTCTATGCTGGAGCCCCGGGGATGCATGGAATTGCCCCCCCAATACCAGAATGGTATTGGGGGGACAATTCCATGACCCTATACATGTTACATGGCCATGTTCGGAGTTTCCATTGTGACGCTACCTATAGGTATTGACCTATATGTTGTTCACACGTGTAATGGTGTCCTGCACTCACAAAGTCCGGGGAATTTGCCCTGAACAATGTGGGGGCACCTTGGCTAGTGCCAGGGTACCCTCACACTAAGTAACTTTGCACCTAACCTTCACTAAGTGAGGTTTAGACATATAGGTGACTTATAAGTTACTTAAGTGCAGTGTAAAATGGCTGTGAAATAACATGAATGTTATTTCACTCAGGCTGCAGTGGCAGTCCTGTGTAAGAATTGTCTGAGCTCACTATGGGTGGCAAAAGAAATGCTGCGGCCCATAGGGATCTCCTGGAACCCAAATACCCAGGGTACCTAGGTACCATATACTAGGGAATTATTAGGGTGTTCCAGTGTGCTAATCAGAATTGGTAAAATTAGTCACTAGCCTGCATTGACAATTTTAAAAGCAGAGAGAGCATGAACACTGAGGTTCTGGTTAGCAGAGCCTCAGTGATACAGTTAGGCACCACACAGGGAACACATATAGACCACAAACATATGAGCACTGGCGTCCTGGCTAGCAGGATCCCAGTGACACATATCAAACATACTGACAACATAGGGTTTTCACTATGAACACTGGGCCCTGGCTAGCAGGATCTCACTGAGACAGTAAAAACACCCTGACATATACTCACAAACAGGCCAAAAGTGGGGATAACAAGGCTAGAAAGAGGCTACCTTCCTACAGCTTTTTTATCAGTGGTGTCCTCAGTATCTGATTGCAAAAACCAAACACTATCTTCCTTCCAGGCTCCTGCACTCAGCATCTGCTCTGCTAGTCAGCATCCAGAGGTTTTGCCGTGTAAGACGTGGTGGCCAGTGCTTTATGATGATGGCTGTAGGCGATTAGAATAGCCCCTCCTTCCTTCTTTGTTCAATCTCTCATGAACCATATATCTTTAAAGCTTTGAAAACAATCTCTTTTCTGTTAATTAGCTAGGTTGCCTGCTCTTCATTTTTTTCTGAGCTATTAGCTCCAGGACATTCCTCAGAGTAGCCCTGTACTTCATAAATCCACTCATTCATTAATTAATTAATTCATTACAATGTCTACTGGAAGAGATACGAGATCGGATTATTAACATACAACTATTTAAATCCATCCAATGTCTGAATATTTATATAAAGAATTATATTCAATGAAAACCCAAAGGGTGCCCTTTAATGACCCATTCACTGCAAAAAACTTTAGCCTAACCTTTAACAAGCTTTCATTAGTTCAAAATTAATTTAATTTAGTAACCTGGTGAAAACTAGAGATGTGAAGTAAACTCCGCTCTGCAAGTGGAGTTCATGGAGTTATGACACTTCGCATGGAGCACGGAGTTTGCCAAAAACTCTACCCATTGCCAGCGGAACAGAGTTTACCGGCTCGCCGTAATGCTCACCCTTTCCTAATCCAGTCCTGCTCGGCATAAAAATGTTTCAAGACCTCTGCTATACAATTTATGTAGCCTATTAATATCATTATGTAATTCCGTCTTCCTTTGGGTTTTTCTTTTAAGTAAATTGGCCCAAGCTGTTCCCGAGCTAAAGCCGTCCTCTCACTTCCTCATAGTTGTCTGTGTTGTCGGGACTTTCCCTACACTTGCCAATTCGCCTGTAGTCTCTTACTTAGCGCCTCATGATAACCCAGATTCACCAGAGGCGCAGTCCTCTGAGATGCAGCCTCTGGTACATCGAGAGCCGATGCATGGGCAGAATCACCAGGCCCTTGGGCATCCCTTGTCCCTTCTCATAATGTTGATCCTGCTCCAAGAAATGCTGGTCTGCAGAGACATCTACAAGAAGCCAGTGACCATCCCCTCTTGGCACAGTTTCTGCCGAAAGTGCATTTAGAAGTGTTAGGATCACAAACAAAAGTGATTGCTGTGCGCTGCTGGCCAGGCCATAGGGGCTCAAGGCTTTACCTGTCCCAATTGCTTTGCATCTCAGCCCCAGAGGACTCAGCTCTCCAGAAGCATGGCCCTGTGCAATGTCACAGGTGTTGGTGGGCTTGTGGGGAGAGGTGGCACTTGGAGCAACAACCTATTGTACACTCACATATAATGCACAAGAGACAGTACCAGGCACTCAGTAATCACCACAGCAGCCTGATGGAGCTGTATGTACTGTATCCTCGAGCAGTGCCGCATTTGCTGCGAGTGCATGGTGCATGAATGTTGGGAGTGTTAGCGCGTCAGAGCCTTAATAAGTAAACTTACAAGGAGACGCGTTTAGGTCGATAAACCTTTGGACCACGTTCAAGGACTTCCCAGTACGAGATGTCTTCTTGGCATTATCAAGTCAATAGATCAATAAGCCAATCAATAATTACAATAGCTAATCGACAACTAGTCAATAACATTTAGTAAGAATCAATAAGTTGAACACACCATGACCTTTCAGTCATTAATAACCACACCAATTTGTTAAGTGTTAGGATATTTATTTCCCTATTGGTTACAATCTAATGTCATCTCTGTTAATCTCATTAGCAATAAATCTCATTAGAGACTCTTCTAATTAGTAATTAGAATGCAATTTAATCAATGCATAGAGAATATTTATTCAGTAATTAGGCACATCCTTAATATGAAGCAACTTAGCAAAGTCTCAGTAATACATGATTTCACAAAGCAAGAACTCAGTTATTTGTCTATTTTCACCAATTTATTTGTGAACGCCTTAACTAACCTCAAATTAGCATTAGCATGTTGGGCTTCATGCAAAACATTTTAGTAAACACAAATTTGGAAAACATCTAAACTAAGGACTCTATCAAAATAGCAGTTGCTACCTAGAAAGAAAGGGCAAACAGACAATTACAATCTTGCATCAAATAGTTACCAATCCAACGGATCAGCAAACAGCGTCAATCTTCGTCCTCAGGACATCAGTCAATTCACCATCAGCAGGGATAGGACGGGGCAAAGCATAGCTACAGAATAAACTCTCTTCCCTCATATGGAGGAGAAGTTAGCATCAAGCAAAGAATGGGGTAGAGGATGGTTTTAAAGTACTCAGAATAAACTCAGGAAAACGCTAGTGTAATAGGCATGACAAGTGGAGATGTCAAAATGGAGTGAATTTGGAGTAAAGTGGACCCGTTTCTGCTTGAGCCATGCCGTTAAATCAAAACTTGTCTAATTAGCCCTTAACTCTTCATTGGATACTAATTGGTGGATCGTTATCTTTGTCCAATAACTTTTCAAGCATCTCGTCAGAATTTTCCACAAACCACAGTTCTCATGTTGCGGATTGGTCCATGTTGTTGACGTCTTCATCGGTTCGAATGTCAAGTAGGAAAAGTTACACTTTGCGCTCCAGTCAGTGTCTCCATTGTTTTCTCCTACTACAGTTAACCTTGCACCTGTTACGAATTACACTGTTGCATTCAGCAAGAAGGTCGCCTTGCGCAAGTCAGTTCTCATGAGAAAGAATTTACTATGGCTACACACACACACATTTAACATCGCTCTCCGTGCTAGAACTGCCCTCTAGGCACTAAGGATGAATACTGCTGGGTCTATTTTGGTGTCTGCCTCAATGACTGTAAGTCTCACCTCTGTCGTCACTCCTGTGAATTGCACACGCTCACACTTGGCGCTGCACAGCAGCAGTAGTGCCTGTGACATGCCCCTGTGCTCCCACCGCATCCCAAGGGGTAGGAAGCATCTTTGAGCATTGTTATGACACTTGTTTTGGAGGAGCGGGTCAGGTGGGAGTGTGGGACATAGCCCTCACTTTACACCAATAGTAGAAGGAATGCTAGTCCAACTCCCATTTCTGGGACTATTTGATGAAGACGGGAGTGGGCTTGAGGTTCATTTTAGGAATCCAAAGAGGGACTGCATCAGGAGTCCACCAGGACTCTTTCTCAGAATACACCATCAATCACTGCTCTCCACCAGAGAGCCCGTGTTGAGCTCTTACAGTGACAGCTCTCTGGAGAGGCTGCATATACAGCACACATTCCATCAAATATTATTAAACCTGGCACAGTGGGATATTTTAACGGTGGTTGAGCAATACTTCGCCCTCTCGCAGAACTCGGCGGAGTTTTTTGGTAACTCAGCGCACTTCCGCAGCGTCAAACTCCGAGAGCTCAGCCAAGGACTAGTAAAAACTTTATAACTTTGTACATAATTTACAATTAAATTTAATTTAAAATCTAACTCTAACCTTAAAATATATACATTGTTTTGGCTGTTTCAGGAGGGATTTTTATGTAATAACCTGAAACTAAATTTAAACACACTCAGCAAGCGTATAATAAATGTAATAACCCAGCTGTAACCTTTAAACATATTCCATTAATTTAGAATCAATTTAAAAACGTAATCCCAACCTCTACATATACTTAGTTAATGTATACTTATTTGTATCTAGTAAGAAAACCATAACATATCATGTATTTAAATTATACTACTGCAGTAAATAAACGACACTCCTTTTTTTAAAATGTTTATTGTTTTATACATTCTAAACAGCACCACAACCCACCCAATTCCCTACCCACCCAATCGCACATTAATCACAATGGTATCGCAAATAAAAGTCTTATATCCCTCTTCATTCCCACTTCACAGGCACCTCATCCCAGTGTCCTAACCCGTGTGTATGTTCATTCTGCATGTAAGCATGTGTTTCTTCTCATCCTGTGCTAGTGAGTGTGCATCTGGTTAAACTGTGTCCTCTGTTTGTTCCCAAACCCCAACAGTCCCAGATTTTCCCAAATATCTTCAGGCAGCCTCCTCCCTTATATACCTCTTGTTCCATCAACTCAAAGTGTTATATTCGCACCTTCCTGTCTTGTATACATGAAGGGGGGTGGGGGGGTTCCAGAGCCCCGCCTTTGCGCAATATCACATTTCATTACCATACATCTCAGGTTCACTAGCTTCTAATACTGGGATAGATTGGTCGGTACCCATACCGCCAAAACTTCCAGTACAGGAGGTAGCTCCAAGGACTGCCCTGTTGCTTCCTGAAGGGACTTCCTCACCATCTCCCAGAAGTCTCATAGGCAGGGGCAATTCCAAAGTGTGTGGAAGAAGGTACCCTCCAGCCTACATCCAGGAAGGCACCGCACATCTTCCACTCCACCCATCTTATGGAGTACCAAGTGCGTATAGTATGTCATATGTAGGATTTTAATGTGTATAAGGCAAAAACTAGCCTTGATGGCCACCTCTGGTGGGAACCCCAGAGCTTCCACCCAGTCCTCCTCATCAAGCTCCCCGAGGTCCTTCTTCCACCTACCAAGCAAGCGTAGCAAAAGGGGTTGAGTATTACGCATGATCGTGCTATATGTCACTGAGATTAATTTCTCATCTGTTTCCCATCCAATATTCTCCTTTCTAGTGGGGCATCTTCTCATGTTTCCTCCTCTGAGGACATGCATTTTCAGAGGGCGTGACTCAATTGCCCATATCTAAACCATTGTGACTCTGGCATGTTGCATTCTTTTCAAGAAGGCAAATGGTACCAACCCATTCATGATCCACACATCTACCAAAGCGGAGAGGCATCTGTTGTCCCACCCCCCCGGCAGGGCTGCCACTGGGTGCAGGCGGGTGCCCTCCTATAATGGTGTTCTGGGGGGTCAATCTATCTTTCCATCCCATTTACCTAGTTTGTTTTTTCCAGACGTTCACTATCATCAAGGTTGCTGGGCATGCACTGGGCAGCAACATACCACCATACAGGCTGAGCAGGAAACTTCTGTACCCAACCTGCTCTGTCTGTATTCCGGGTCAACCCACTCCACATATGCCCAGTCCTGAACCATATTCAAGTGTGCTGCCTCATAGTATTTTGTAATACATGGCAAGACAATACTACAGTCAAATTTAGATCTTTGTAAAACCCTCATGGCTATACAGGGTTGCTCACCCACCCACAGCAGTAACTGCACCAGCGTATCCATTTTGTTAAACAGGGTGTCTGGTATTTTGTAGGGACTATTCTGGAGGATGTATAGCAATCTAGGGAGGGCTACCATCTTAAACTACGTTGCCCTCCCAAGTAGTGAGAGTGTTACTATCCATCTCCAGCCATTTTAGCATGGGGCTTAGGTTCCCCTCATAGTGTGAGTATGGAGTCCTAATGATCCAGAGTCCAAGTTATTTAAATCTCTCAGTCTCCACATGCAACAGGAGTGCTAGTAGCTCCTCCATGCCCCACTCTCCAATTGGGAACAGTAGGTACTTGTCCAAGTTGATAGCCAAGTCGGAGTGTCTCCTGAAGATAAAGAACATGTCTTTCAGATGAGCCAGAGTCAGGGCAATGTTGGACACATATAACAGGATATCATCGGCATATAATGAGATGCATTCATCCCCCCAGGAGGATTTGGGTGATCCCTGCCATAGTTTAGCCATTAGGTCCAGCCTGGATGAGGTGATTATTGCTGTTCAGGAGGGTCCTTCCAATGAAGCTCCAGTGCTGGACAGTATTCCCACGGATCTCTTTATTGGTAATGTCCACTTTTAGGCCCCTATTATTCTCAATGTGTTTAACACTACAATGAATTCTGGCATTTCCCCCTCGTGGAAATCTGCATGTATAGTGCTGTTTTTTAAAAAAGGAACCACAGTGATCCTAAATGTTATTGTACTATTTCTTTGTTAGATTCCCTGGTAAAGATATTGTGCCACATTGTTTTACGGCGTATTGCGTAGTGGGTGGAGGAATAGGATCTTATGAGTCGGGTACAGTATGGGTTCAGGGAAGGGTTGGGGACCCAGGAGCAGTGTTTACATTTGTCACTGCTTATTGATAAATGTAGGATTGCCAAGAGAAGGTACTCCTTACTTGGTCTTTATGGACCTCAGTAGTGGTTTCGACAGGTTGAACCGCACTAAGCCATTGGAGTTTATGACTGGCTTAGACCTTGAAGTGAATATTGCTAAAACTCATTATACTGTATGTGAAAAGCCCCAGAGCAAATTGGGCTCTGTATTAATTAATGGCCGTTATTAGCCGTATTCACAAATTTTCTTATTTAAGCGTGATGTTTGATGATAAAGGACATTGGCATCCCTGTATGTTTAAGCGTTGTACATGCTTCAATGCTGCAATTGGTGCAACATTTGAGTTTTCCTCTAGGGCTGGGAATAAACCCATCATACCCCTGCTTGAGGTGTACAGGTGCAAATGTCTTCAACTGCTATTGTATGGGGTTATCAAAGTAGTATGCTGCCCCAAAAAGAAGAGGACTGATTTTGCAGAAGGTTTCTAGGTGTTGGGCTCCACAGTTCGGTGTTTTCCCTGCATGAGAAGATTGATTTGGGCTATGTAGGAGACAGCATCAAGATAGTACCTTTACTCCTTTGGTTCTCTAGTTGGACAAATGAGCATGCTTCCCTTAATACAGAAGTGATACTAGACTATTTGTTGTGTCACCCGAGATGGATTATCCCTTGGTTATGTCACATTAAATATATTGCATTTCTTTTGCGTCGCTCAGAAATATATTTTTCCCTACAGTTACTTAGAAAATCAGATAAGTGCTGGGCAAGATGGAGTTTCACAAACTTGTGATGGTGAAAAGGGAGGCAAACAAAGTGATGAAACCCACTGTGCGGGAGTTTGTTATAATTAACATGCACCCATGGCTTGCGCCATTTCTGGTAAAAAATGTGTGGGAAAAGATGGTTATTATTAGATTTTGTTGAGGCTCCATTATATGCAATTTGTGTTTTCCTTTAGGTCAGTTTGATCCAAAGAGCATTCCTATATGTCCTTCTGCTGGTGCTACCCTAGAGACTTTAATGCACTCTGTATTTTATTTTTTTGAGGATTTCTACTCCCCTTTTGGGGGCAGGTTTGTACTGCCTATTTTGAAAGGGAAGGTTTTTTTTTTACAATGTTGCACAGCTTATCATTATATGCAAATGATGCTCAATTATTTGGTATGTTGTGGAATAGGGTCCTTTTTAAAATGTGCAGTATGCTGGCGTAATTCAGTGAATTTTTAATTATTTCTGTTTTTTTATTGATGTTTCAGATTGTATGCTTTTATTTTCTTATTGAATTTGATTTCATGTATTATGGTTATTTTTGCGTAACCGAATAAAATGTGATTCGATGCGTTCATCTTATCCAGTACCTCCAGGCCAGCCCAAGATCTGTGCATCTGTCCGGACCCACTCCGCCAATACCTCCACAGCCAGAGTGAACAGCACTGGAGAAAGAGGGCATCACAGTCAGGTACCTCTCTGTATTCTAAACATCTAAACGTCTAAACACATGGGAGGTGTAACTGTTCACTTTCACTCTAACTGCCAGCCGATCCTAGAGCAGCTTAACCCATCTAAGGAAGTTTGGCCCATGTCTCATTTTACCTAATGTTCCAAAGAGGAATGGCCATGCCAGAGTCAAAGGCCTTATTCACAAAAGGTGAGGCTATCGCCTATCCCACAGGTGATGCCTCTACAACTGTCAGACTATTGTAAAGTCATTTTAGAGTTAGTCTGGTTGAATGACCGGGCATAAACCTGTTCTGGACCGGGTGCACCAAGTCAGACACCCCCTCCTTCAGCCCTTCAGCCAAACCTTTGCCAGGACCTTAACGTCTGTGTTTAACAGTGAGATCATTCAGTACGATGCACCTCATATCCTCAGATAACCTACCTTACTCTAAAGCTGCCATATAGGCTGCATGTAAAGATGTCACCATCCACTTGGAAAGCCTGCAAAACAACTCAATTGGAAACCCATTCGGGCCCAGCGCTTTACCCGATTGGATCTGGCCCATTGACACTACTACCTCCTCAACTGAGTGATCCATCTCCATGTTTTGAGTTTGCTGGTGCCCCAATCGTCTCACAGGACATTCTGCTATAAATCCAAGTACTTCTGCCTCCGGACAGCATAGAATGTCTCTAAGTATGCCACAAATTCTGACTGTCAGACACCACTCCCCTCTTTTCAGCCTTTAGCTGCCTGAAAACCATGCCTTCTCTCTCCTTACTCCCTATCTTTGCCAGCAGTTTGCCCGTATTATTACCAGCTTCATAAATTCTCTTTTGTTTCACTAGGTACATCATTTCAATCTAATTTCTGGCCACAGACTGAACCTCAGCTCACTTTAAGTTCATCTCCGTTTTCACCTTTTGTACAGGAGAGGTCACATATTTCTGCTATAAGTGTGTGAGTTCCCCTTACAGTTTAGCTGGCCAGGGGACACCTTTCTCTCCTGTCCCCAATTTCTCCTGTCATGATGGCCCCTCTGAATGTTGCCTTATATGCTTACAAACTATCACAGGGCTCTGTACCGTTCCTTTGTTCTCATCAAAGTAGTGCTTAGTGGCTTTGTCTAACTTCCTAAGCCCCTGAGCATTGGAGAGTCTCCATGTCTCCATCCGCCATTTCATCCAGGGCATCCTCATATTAATGGACACTGTTACTCTCAGATGTGAGTGGTCACTGAATGCCTCTAGCCATGTATTCCTCCTCGCTGAACATCCAAAGTACGGAGGTAGTCTCAAGTAAGTTAAGTGTACCCCCCGTAAAAAGGGAACCCTGTTTCGGTACTGTGTATCGATCACCAGATATAACATAACCTAAGTGCCTGTACAAAGCTCACTAATGTCCCTCTGAGGGCTTCTCCCTCTATTTTTCCACTGTGTCTATCTAGGTTCACAGCCAGCGCAAGATTAAAATCCCTTCGTATCACAACAAGTGCCCTTTGTGTGTTTGTCCAAGTGCGCAATATGTGGAACGGCAGACTCCTTCTGAGGAGAGTCACCACACCTCTCGAGCCACAGGTAGACTGAATATACCCCCAACTTTATATTTGCCCCTTCCCAGGCTGCCATGTAGCCCATCCAAAAGATGTGTTTCCTGTAGGAATGCAATGTCTGGTCTATGTCTGCTTAGAGCCTTGAGGACTAGACTTCTTTTTACTTTACTTCCTAGGCCATTGATGTTTCACATCAAATGCATCAGTGACTGTGTGTCAGTCATGGTGGGTGAACCTTCCTTTCTCCCTGGGCAGACCTGGCCTCTGTGAGTGTGTGCTCCATGCATCCCTCCTTATGGTGTGTCAAGGTAGTGTTAACTACCCCTAAAACTACCCCCTCCCTACCGTGTGGTGATTCTGTAACTACCCACCCCCAGGGCACATGTAAATCTCAAACCATAACAGTTTAAAACATTGTGGTGCATCTATTGCTGGGGGTAGCGAGAGGCTAACCATGCATGACAGTCATTTAAATCCCATCTGTTCACCAACAGACTCCTTTTGTTCATTGAGCTCCTCCACCCCTCAACATACCAGTGGCCCCACAGCATAGTATAATCTTACCGCCACATACCGTCCTCCCCAACTCTCTTACACAAAATGTTCCGAGGTCATAGCTGTGATGTGTGGTAAGTCTTCCTCCTCCTTTGTGTCCTCCTCTGTCTCCGTCCTCTCTGAGCCGCTGCCATCTTCCTCAGACACTAGAAATTGTTACTGCTAAGGATGTCACCACATTGTCTGATCTTTTGCACTCTCTGTTCCTGAACCACTTTCACTTGTTCCTACATCGAGGAGCATCCAACTTTCTTAGCTCGGCAACGCTTTGCAGGCGCATCCTGTGGTGGGCCCGACCAGTGACCTTCTCCAGCCATGACCACGCTCCCTGCGCTGACATCATGAAGTGAGTTTTACCGCTGTACATTATCCTTAAATTTGCTGGAAACAGGAAAGGATGCTTAAGATTATGCAGAAGTAGTACCTTCTTGAATGGAACATATGCCCACCAGTGTCTTTGAACTTGGTGTAGTCCAGATACACGTTCACCTCCTGGCCCTCTATCATCCAAGGCCCATGTCTCCGTGCCACTTGTTAGATGACATAATTGTCCCTAAAGTTCATAAATCTCGCTACGATCAGGTATGGGGGGCCGAGAGGTGGTGGATATGGTTAGATTCTATGTACACATTCCACTGAAAAGAAGAGGTAGGGGTTCCCCAACAGAAGAGTTTTTTCTCCAGCCACTCCTCTACTAATAGCTCTGTGTTTGGGCCTTCAGCTCTTTCTCGTACCCCGAACAATAGGGCATTATGGTGGGAGGATCTGCCCTCTGCAACTTCCAGTTTGTGTGCCAGCAGTTTAACCTCTATCTGCATTGCATTACATTTCATTGTAAGCTCCTTCACGCATGGCAGGGCAGTACTTAGGTGGTATTCAGTCTTCTTAACATGATCAGATAACTTTTATGATCATCATCCAAGAGGCTGAGTTCCCTCATCACTGTGCAATCTGTGATTCCAAGGATGTCTTTGTGTCCCTAATGGCCTCCAGTGTTGTTGTTGTGCGGGACCCGAGGGACACACGCTCCACCATCTGTTCCAGCCGAACCTTCCCTAGTGACCTCTGCTCTTGTGTCCAGTGGCCCACCTTTCACCATACGTAGCTTACCCACCATGGTCACCATGTGCACCCCTCCGTCCACTAGTGCCATAGGAGTATCAGTCTAGGAGGAGGGGTACGTATAGAGTTCATTCTTAGTCAGAACACACCATCTCTGTCTCAGTAGGAGGCTTTTCACGATGTAGCCCAAACTACCTCTGGATTGCATCCAAGCCTTGGTTAACCCTTGTCCATGTCCGGGTAGCTCAGCTCTGTCCCCGCTCTAGAACCTTCAATCACATAATCAGCCAAGACGCACTGCACAGCAGTTCCACAGGCAGTGGTATTGCCCTGTCTCCTTATCAGTCTTCACCTTCCTTAGGGGTCACTAGGAGAGAGGAAGGGGCTGTCTGTGCCTCCAGAAGTACACCTTTGCTGCTACACCGGATGTCCCAACTTTGATGTTAGAGCGATCCCACCTGGATGAACCCTCTTCTTGTTACCAGGCTGTTGGAAAATGGGTTATTGGTAGGGCAGGTAGGTACCTACACCTAGCAACAAGCCACAAACCTCCACATAAGTACAGTTAGGTCTCAGTAAATTAATCCCAGCTCTACCCTTGGTAGCTTGGCAACGAGCGTCAAGGCTTAACTTAGGAGACAAAGTGTAAAGCATTCAAATATCACAAAACAGTAATTAAATAAAACACAGGAAACAGTTTAAAAATCCAAAACCAATTTATAAAAATAGCTTATATTTTTATCTTTAAAATGACACAAAAACGATTAAAATCGGTTCAGGGGAACCGGAGATATGAATTTTTAAAGAATTATTACTTTTCTAGCGCTTAGAAACAAAAAGCGCCAATCGGGTCATCTGGTTGCACCTCGACCGGGGCAAAGTCAAACTTTCAGGCCGACCGCGATGGAGCCCTGCTCGGCTACAGGTCGCGGGAGGCCTCGGTTAAAAAGTTACCTTCTGACTTAGTCTTTATTTTGAAGTTTTTCTTCACCGGGACGAACCTGCCAGTTGAATCCGATCTCCTGGAGCCCTTGTCCGGATACGCGATGTGGGTTTCCTCGTTGGAGACTTTTACCTTCGGACTTAGTCGTTTTTTCAAGATGAAAATCCTTCGACCGGGGTAAACCTGGATCTTGATCCGACGTCCATGGAGCTCTTCTCGGATACGATGGCTGGGAGGTCCCGGTCAACTTTTTACGTTCGGACTTAGTCTCTTTTTCGGATGTTTTTCTTTACCGGGACGAACCACGAAGTCAGGCCGGGTCGCGGTTGAGGCAAGCCGGCTAGAATTTCCGCGGCGGGTCGGTCCCTCTCTGGAGATTTTTTACAAAATTTGTCAAATCTTCTCCAAATTTCTGGGGCTTCACCCAGATGTTCTTTTAAGGTTCTTTTGGGGTCCACAGCTCACCCCAAGGGTCCAGAAGTTCTGTGATGGTCCTTGGGAAGTGCGGACTTCAACTCCCAGAATGCACCTGGCGCAAACTCCTTTTTGGCCACTGGACAGTGGTCAGCTGGTCGCTTTCTTCAGGAGTTGGTGCAGGGGACTCTGGTTTAGCAATTTTTCACCTGTAGCAAACAGGGAGTCCCTCCTTGAACCAGTTGAAGCCAGGCAAAGTCCTTCTTGTGGTGAAGCCCAAGTGTGCAGCTGGTGCAGTCTTTCTGAGTGCAGGGTCCAGGTGCAGGCCAGGGGTCCAGCAGGGCAGTCCTTCTTCTTCTTTAGTTCCTTTCTTGTTGAATTCTGGAGGGGATCTGAGGCGTGGGTGCAGGTCTGCCAGTTTTATCCTTGCTCCTGGGTGAAAAGCAGGGGGGTCCTGGTCCTCCAATCAGGTACAGGGTCGTCCCCCTGTGATGACCACTTCCTGGGAAGTGTGGCAAAAATCCATCCCAAAAGGCAACAGTCTCCAAAAATCCAACATGGCTGAATCTGATTTTTGGAGGTTACATCTGGCTGAGCCCACCCACTGGTGTGGCTAAAAATCATAAACACACCCCTCTCCTGCCCTCTCCTAATCTAATCAAGGGGGCACCTAATTGTCTGGGGTTGCAGGATGTGGGGGTGTTGCTGGGTGCTGCAAATGTCCTTCTCTGCCTTTGAAGACCAGTTTGGCAGCCCTCCCCCTTCCTGCCTCACCATCTGCTGAGGGGAGATTCTCTCCCCCAAGCACATTCCTTTGTGTGAAGCCAGGCCACTTCACACCTCATTAAAGTAGCCTGGCAGAAGCTGCTGCAGGCTGGCCAATCAGAGCACAGCAGCAAAAACAATGCAGAGCTGAAATTGGCAACTTTTTAGGTAAAGTCTAAACTTTTTACCTGGACTGGTTATATTAAATCCAACAACTGGAAGTTGTGGGATTTATTATAACAATCAATTTGATACCAAATTCTTGGTATGTAACATTTAAGGAGACTTTAAAATTTAAAATAAAGTCTGCCCATTCTAGCCTATGAAGGCCATTTACTTCAATGAGGGAAAAACGAATTTGGCTGTTTTTACCTCACCAGGGCTTATAAATCTATTTGTATAAAGTCCCTGCTTATAGTTACATGGCACCCAGCCCTAGGGGCACATAGGGCACACCTTAGGGGTGACTTATATGTAAAAATAAGGTAGTTTAAGACTTTGGAAGTACCTTTAATTCCAAAGTCGAATTTGCATATAACTTTAATTTAAAAGCAGCCAGCAAGGCAGGCTTGCTTTTAAAATGACACTGGGCACCTCAGCAATGCACCTAGGTGTGCACCACCTATGCTGTGGTCCCTAAACCTACATGCCCTACCATATACTAGGGACTTATAGGTAGGTTAATTTAGCCAATTATAATTAGCCTAATTTGCATATCCATTTACACAGAGCACAGGCCCTGGGACTGGTTAGCAGTACCCAGGGCACCATCAAAGTCAGGAAAACACCAGCAAAAAGAGGAAAATGGGGCAAAAAGTTATGGGGCCTCTGCAATCAGCCCTGTTTTCTCACACAGGCACTAACAACCTTCCCTGCACTGAGGCACCAACAAGTTTCATATTGCTAATGCAAACTCTACTTTGCACTGTCCAGTCCCTTAATGTGTTCCTCTGTGCATCAAGTCCAAAGATTTCTATTTTGCTGAGGTCCTCCCTGCCCCATTACACTGGCGCTGTGTGGGCTCCAACCTCCTCCACCACTGGTGACTTGGGTTTCCCCCGTACCTTGGCAGGCGGTGGCATGCCCAATCTCAAGAAGGATCTGGTGCTTCCTCTGCTATGGGACATCTGGCTCCTTCATGTACAGGTCGGCTGCAAGCTGTCCCTTGTGGCCTCCTCTTCAGCTACACATCTCATGGTCACTTAGGGGATCTCCACCGCCGCCTTCATGCTCTCCCACTGGTTACTTCAAAGGGCTGGGTCCCAATCCTGTCAGACTGTGGATCAGTGCAGCCCACTCTCTTTTCTGCTTCTCGGGATCTGGCCATACAGCCCTAAGGTCATCCTGGGGCTCCACTGGGCAGAGGAGCTCGAGCGTACTGCTCTTACTCCATTGCCAGTTCGGCCTTGCCACCAATGACACTCCTTTTTAACTTTTCAGTTTCAGTTATGCAAATAATATATAATTGGGGAACCCCCAAATCCATTTATCATTTTTTTACTTATTAATTTATTCAATTAATAACATTTAATTGAATGTATTGAGTTTTTAATTTATGATGATTTAAAATTGATATATTGTACCTCTAAATTTTAAATACATATATTTAGTGTATTCATGAATATAGGTACCTAACCATAACCTTTATATATGATAAAAATGTACTTAGGGAACTTGCTTTTAGAGTTGTAGTGGTCACTGATGTTGTGTCCCATGATGTAAGATGTTGTGATCCACTCAAAGTAGTGCACTTGAGGTTGTGGGGTTTCATTGTGCTTGTGCATGTGAAAGTGTGTTAGTTATCTCAAGTGATAAATTTGCCTACTGTTCCATCTGGTTTGCCCCGTTAGTCACAGGTTCCAATCTTTGTAGTATAGCTCAATGGTGACTATGCCAACAGCACAGATTGGGCTGTAGCTGCAGGTTAAATGTTGCAGCCTCAACACAGAAGAGGCTGCTGAAGAGGCCTTGCAGACTGCTTAGATCTGTGTGTAACTTGTAGAACGAGGTTGAAATACCAAATGTTTAAATCTGCCTTTTGCTCTTCCGATTTGGAATACATTACAACATTTATGTATAGTAACAAAAACTCTGTTGCACGAACACGGAAGTAGAATTTAGACTAGTAGCACCTTCCAGGGCTTGGTATGATGGAGTTTTAGGAAGAAAATGGATAAATAAAAACAAATATTGAAGATCAGTGTTCTTTCTAAAATGAAAGGGATGGGTATTCTGAATACATAGAATGTGGACTTTCGGTCACTTGCGCTCAGCTGTAACTACTATTAATAAAATGAACAATAGCTCTTTTAGAAGTTCTGAAACTAGTTTTGTGGATTATAGTAATGGATGTGAAAACCTCCCAATGGCTGTCAAGCACTAACCTGTTCATTCCACGGAGACACAATGCTGACCAAGCTGCTTGTTCCCAATTCCACCTAAACGTTGTGTGCCTCCCACTTAATTACACATGATCAGCACCACAACGTCCTGGGGGAAAGGGGATAGACGAGAGAAGGAGAGAGACACTGGAGTCACAAGGCTGGATCCGGACCCCTAGTGATGGTTCTTGAAGAGCCACTCTTTCCAATGATAAATTACACATCAGTCAAATAACCAATATCTCATACCCTATGTATACCCTACTGTTTGACTATGATGTGCAAGCTAGATGTACCTGTTGGGGTCCCCTTCCCTGCTTTTAATGGCTCTCCCTCTATCTAGGAATTTGCGGAAACAATGTGAATTATGTGCAGGTAAATAAGAGCCTTCCCAAGATGCTCACTCACTCGACTCGTAGACATTTACATTGGCAACAATAATAAGAACAAACTCTCAGGGAATTAGATTCTCCAGACACTCATGGGTTGATCATTGTACTGTGGTAGTATTACGAGGAATGCTATTCAGTGTTTAAATCACACTGAAAACATAGGGTTAATATGCAAGGATTACGGTTCATGTTGTATTACTATGAAAACATAGGGTTAATCAATAGCGTTCAACTACATGAACAACCGGCTTATCACTGTTACATCACAGCATAATTTTGAGCATGGCAAAGATAAGCTTAAACTTCATTTATGCTCCGAACACAGAACTTTCCGCATCACCACCAACAATTTGAAATAATGCAAATGCCACTTTGAACTCAGCGATAATAAACATATTCACAGTATATCGTTTTCATAATAGTTGTTCAATTGAAACTCTTTTCTGTGATACAAGGATTCATACTGCAGAAATCTAACTAAAAAGCAATAGAGTGCTGAAAAAAGAAAATGGGTATACATATCAGGTGGGTGATGGATTGCTAACAGTAAAGCACAGGGAACAGTTTGAGAGATGTTGTGTTGCCAATGGGGACATGGGTGCAGTATAAGGAGTGAATTGGGTGAGTAGGATAAAGTGATACCGTTCATCAAAGTAAAAGTGTCAGTTAACCCACCTCAGAAGTGATGTAACTTCTGTGGCCTAGACTTCTGGGGCCCTGGGGGCCCACCCCGGATGTGACATCAAAACCGGGTCACAAGACCATGTGGATCATGTGACCTGTGGTGGGGTCATGTGGGGTGTGACATCACCTTAGTCAGGTGATTGGTCACGTGGCTGCTGGGGTGTGACACCTCCTTAGTCACGTGACCAACCATGTGATGGCAGTGATGTCACGAGTGAACCCTGACCCGGAAGAGCATGTGACCCATTTGTGGCATGCCTTTAGCTGACCCCCCTGATCACTGAAGACCATGTGACTAGGATGTGATGTGAACGTGTCAGCCCCCTTTTGGTGTTTAAACATGCCCAGGCTTAATGCACCCCTGCTCAGGGGGACTGCAACATACCCAGCCATGTTTTGCTCACTGTACAACCAGTTATTATGCAGGGTCTTGATAGGGGCTGTTTTGTTTTCAAGCAAGAACAAGCTGGTGTCTGATACTGGTGTAATGTATGCATACGTGGGTGCTAGAGCTTACTTGGGTCTGAGAGACAGAGCAAGAGAAGTAGAGAGAGGAAAAGAGAGAGGCAAAGACAGGACGAGAGAGAAGAGAGAGTCAAAGAGCAGGCAGAAAATGAGAGGCAGAGAGAGAGAGAGACACACGCACATAGGGAGAGAATGTGGGAGAGAGAAAGGGACGGTGAGAGAAAGAGAGAAACAGAGGCAGAGGGAAGGCAGAGAATGAGAGACAAAGAGAGAAAGAGAGGCGGAGGGAGAGAGAGAGAGAGAGACAGATAGTGAGAGAGAAAAGTGAGCAAAGCTGCCAGCATGGTCTGCAATGCTTTTATAAGACTAGCTGGTGAGCTCAGAACTCAGCTATCACCCCTTCTCTCTGAAGCCCACAGGGCCTCATTACGTATGCAGCAAGTTTCAGTGCATTGGAATTCCCTATTATTATAAAAAAGAAGAATACATTAAGCATTGTCATGCCTGATAACTCACCTATTGTTGGAAAACTGGACATCAATTAAACATTTTTTTGAAAAATTACAAATAGATTATTAATTGTGCGTTAAATGAAGCCCTTCTTTATTAAAAAGGTAAGCATAAATTAGAAGTTAGGATCCCAGAGTCCCCAATGAGGGAACTCTCAGCTCTTTTGTTGTAAAAAGTGTACATAATTAAGAGCCCTATAGTATAAATCACCCCCCACTGGAGAACCCCAGTCTGTACTGTCTGTAGCTGGAAAACACACATTTATGGAGACATCATACCACTAGACACTATTCTGACACAATAGCAGACTCTGAACCATGTTTTCACAACTGACCTTGAATTACTTCAAGAGGCAGACACTCAAGCACCTTTTCTAAAGGTAAAAAACGTTTATATATTATGGGGGTCATTACAACCTCAGCGGTCTTTTTACAAGACTGCTGAGGGACCGCTGTGCTGAAGACCGCCAGTGCAGGCGGTTTTCCGCTCGCCGCATTTTGACTGCTGGCAGCCCTCCCTCCTTTTCCAGATGGAGAGCCGACAGCACCCATACTGGCGGTCGGTGGGGAAGTGGAGGTTGCTCCACCTCCAACGCCACGTCAACAGAACACCGCCCACCGAATCACGTTCTGTGATTCGGCGTGGCGGTGTTCTGTTGATGGGGTGCTGGCGGCAGAGCAGCCCCCATGGATCCCGTCCCCTCCCGGAGGATCAACGGACCAGGTAAGTTAATTGTCCGTTAGGGGAGGGGGTTGGGGGAGTGTTGTGTGCTATGTGCGTGCATGGGGGTGTGCGTGTGAGTATGTAGAGGGGGTGTGTGAGTGTGTGTATGCATGCGGGGGTGTTATGTGTTTGGAAATGTGAGTGTGGCTGTCTGTATGTATGTCTGTATGGATGTGTGCATGTATGTCTGAATGTGGGTGTATGTGTATGACTGTATGTGTGGCTGTTGGCATGTTTGTTGGTGTGTGTGCGGGTATGTGTGTTGGTGGTGCCTGCGTGCGTGTCGGGTGTGAATCAGTAATGTGATGTTGGGGGTGGGGAGGGGGGTCCTGCCACCTTTGGGGGATGGCAGCGGGTGGGGGGTGTCGGGGAAGGACTCGGGGTGGGGGTGGGGGAGACGCCTGTTAGTGCCAGGGAAGGAATTCCCTGGCACTGATAGTGCTCACCGCCATGGATTTCATGGCGGTTCCCAACCCCATGAAATCCATGGCGGTGAGCCAGGTCATGATACCGCCCTGGCGGTCTGATCGGAGAAGTGGTGGATGACCATGGCGGTCATAATTCCACATTTTTTACCACCAGCCTGTTGGCGGTAAAACCACCACTTCTCCATCAACCGCCAGGGGCGTAATGAGGGCCCAAATCTTTTATGATGTGTTGAAAGGCAAAGGTCAGCTGTATTTAGCTCAAACTTTTTTGTTTTGTTAAGCAAGCATGTTTGAAAAGCTGCTAAGTAAACCTTGAACTAATCTGTTAAGTTGATCATATGTGTTTGTTATATTCATGAATTAATGTTAAAATGTGTATTTGGTTTACATTTGTATGTGGCTGAAAGCAAAATGAAAAAAAAAATGTAATTGGGTGATCATGACAATTTGTAGAATAAACAGCTTTTGTGTGGGAGTTCACTGGATTTATAACAGGGAGTTGGATATCATCGAGCCATGTATTCTCCGTGTTTGAGAACATCACCCAAATCAACCATGCCCGAAAGATTTTGTTTGATCATCTTCCAACTGTTGTAAAATGGACACTTTTCAGAATTGTGATTTTTTAAGCAAACATGCTTATGCCAAGAAATACATTTGAGGGATATTTTCAATTGATATGTTACTGGCTGACATTGTGCTAGAAAGGCCTATCACTTTTGTGTTTAACACAGATCACCACTATAAGGAAGGAAACCATTGGGCGGCTCTGTTTTTAGATGAAGACATTGTTACTGTGTTTGACAGCACTGCAGCATTCCTCACACACCGCATCTATACAAAACCTATGTTGATTTTTTTTTTAAAGCTGCTAAAAGGGTGGAGTATAACAAAATTCAGGTACGGTATACTCGCTCCATTGCATGCAGTGAGCATTGTATATATTTTATTAGTAAAATGTCAGAGGGTGTTACGTTTAGAAATTTTCTAAATCTATATTCAAGCACCCTTGCTAACAATGACCATATTGTTGTGAAACATGTGAAAGAAAACACAAGCTACAAGAAGCGTAGATAAACCAGCTTTCACAGTTTGACAAAAGTGCAAGCCCATATGAGGTGACCCTTTGTGTAATGTTACATGTGTAAAATAAAAACAAAAAAATAAAATGTTAAATAGGAATACCCTTGTGCGGTTTGTTTATTCCCATTTAAGCATACATATTGAAGTTTTAAAAAAATAACATGTTTTTAAAAGAAATGGTAAAAAGTTTAAAAAAGGGTTTTATTAACAAAAGAGTTTTCGTACCACAATGGCACTTATCATTTACTACAAAAAAAAAAATTAAAAACATCTATACACACATATACAGCAGTGTTTAATACACAGTTATGCAACATAGTTTTCAAAGATGCATTAGACAGGTAGCCACGTCTTCTTTCTGAATAAAATCTTTTTAGGTTCCAGAGGTAGAGCCTCGGTGCTCCTTTCAGGAGACAGCTAGGGAGAAAAAGGGAACATGGATGTCTTTGAAAAACAACAGGAAGTGGGGTCACTGGAGGTGAATAAGCTGGATCTTTTTAGTTTTCAATTTGTTGACGGTGTTCAGCATTACCTACTAGCGTAGAAGGAATGCTGAGCTCTGCATAGGCACGCATAAACTGCTCCTATCCTCAAGGCGCTTTCTGTCATGATAGAGTTTTGGTGTGAGAGACCTTTGACTAGGTCATACATGTGGGACCACACAACCGGACGCCCTCTGTAGAGAGATTCACCTTTCTCATTTCAAGAGGTAACATCTTTAGAGGCAGTCATTTTACTCAGCAACATTTGGGCAGTGCCTCTGTACCTTCGTCTCATATTTTTTTTAAGTTGGGTCTCCTGTAGGGCGTAGTTCTTGAGGCTCTTGAGGCTGGGGATTTTCAGAGTCTGGGGTGTACAGAGTCAATCTATTTCATTCATCTAGCATTCTTTCTGGTTATTTTTTAAAAAGTTTTGAAGAACGTTTAAGTACAGGTTGGCTTTGTTGTGAGGTTTTAAGTCTGTGTGGTTCAAAATGTCTTTAATCGCAGCATAAAGTTTCACTTTTCCTAATGTCCCATTCTTCGTTAGCGGGTGCCCCTAACTGTTCTAGCTAGCGGAGGGGTACCAAGTGCATCTTTTGGGCATACTCCATCAGTTAGTTTGAATTTAACAGACTTGTGATTAAAGGAAATGCTACGCCCAGCAAAGTGCTTATAAACCCTCCTGATTGTCTCACCAATTTCTTTTAAGAAATTATCGACGTGCATTTATTAATGAGCTTCTTGATCAAGCTACACCGCTTTTTTAAAACTTGAACCTATCACTCTGATATAGGGACGTTGCCTTTTAGGGTGTTTAGTGTGATCTCTGAAATTGCAACACTAAATCATCCGAAGCCAAACACATTCTTTCTTGGGGGCTTGCTCAGACTAGCATTTATAGAAGGGTCAGATTTTGAGGCAGGTGCGCCAACATGGTTGACACCGTTTACTGTCAGGTCTAGACTGGAAATGTTACAGAGGTCTCTTTAATGATTCTTTTTATAGCTTTTAGGTTTGGTTTTCAGTGCATAAACAACAGGGAGATCGGGTGGAAAAAACCTGTAAGCAGTCTGTAGTCTTCTAGAGTGTTTGTTTTTAAATCTACCAGCAGGCAACCATGGGGCTTTTTGGTAGTGTCGTTGTAGGCTTCCAAGAAAAACTTTGCATTTCTGGGGTGCATTTGTTTAGCTATAACTGAAATCTGTTGTTTGACACAGGGTTTTTAAATAAAACCAGATAAGAGGCATTGAGAGCTATAGATTGGCTGCTCTTACCTTTGTAAAACAAATTCTGCACTATGCAACATATACTTAGATTACGATGGTGTGAATATTGTGTGAAGGCTTTCTCTATCTCAGGGTGATCTTCACCTTCGCTCATGAGATTGTCTACAAATACCATGTTGATGCAGCTCAAGGGTAGCAAGGAATCATCATTGATATTTTCCGGTAAGCCTTCTAAAAATGTAATATGTGGGAACTTTTAGGAGAGCTCTATATATATATATATATTTATATATATATATATTGCCAGCATGAATACAACCATATTATGTTGGTAGGGTATGGGTTAAAACACTGGGACCATTTTCTAAAAGCTTCTTTGTAAAATAGCTTTTACCGTAATTTGAGGGAACGGCTAATATGCACAAGAATGGGTGCTGCAGTCTGGTGTCCGTAGCTGGATCTAGGAGTTTATACCTCATAAAACCCATAGGGCAGGGCTTTATAGTTGTCATGCAGTACCCTTTTATCAAACACAACGCACAAGGTAATATGTAAAGGAGTGGTTGTAATTTCACACTGTTTTTTGGACTTCACGATGCTCAGCTGATGGACCATAATAGTTTTATCATCTTGATGGTCACCCCCACAGAATAATCCTTCACCAGATCCTTTAGACTGTCAAAATGGATTTTGATGGTATTGTTAACATTGAGGGGATACCTGTGACTTTCATACACAGAACATTTCTAAATGTCTGAAATGAATAAGTCCTGGGACTGGAAGAGATATTCTCAATGATGTGTTCATTAGCATCTGGCTCGCTAGTCAAATCACCCAAATCATCCCCGAGCTGAGGATCTTCATCCCCAGGTTTATTTACAAAAATAACAGAGTCTGTATTGTGATACCGTCATCTGTCTTGAAGCTTATCCAGGATGCTATAAAGCTCTGAGCAAGCGTGTGCTGTTGTTTAATCACGCTATGAAAATGTTTATATTGTTAAAAGTTGGACATTCTTTTACGTACTTCCAGCACAAAGATGCAGTTTCATTGTCAATAAACATGCAGCTGGACACATCATAACACGAGCCAAAAAGCTATTTACATTACTTGTCAGGATCTGTGATGATCGTGGTATTTGACAAGTTTGTGTGCTGGGCAAACTTTCCCCATAGAGAACTGAGAAAAAGTTTAGCTAGCTTCTTTCTGGTGGGGTTGACTTCAATATGTTCTAGTCTCAAATGCACACCCTCATGAGTGCAGTAATCATCAATGTATTTCTTCTCTCTGATCTTCTGAACACACCATTCTGGAAAGGCAGAAGCTTCCTGCTTATCCCTGAAAAATAGGTTAATATACTCAGAAAACAGCAAGGTTGTAGTCTGCTCAAAGTGCCATATTACTTGTATTTTTCTATGTCTGTAACCTTTCTCCAGGGCAGCTTGAACCTCAATGCTACACCAGGTACCCGTGATTGACCTTTCTTCAACACACTGTTTACTCACAGTAGTCTGTTTTTATTTCCGCACACGTTCAACATAGTGGAAACATTAGTTTACTCTTGACCCTGTATGGAAGAACGGGGAAATCAAGTATCCTGGGAGGGTAGACTTGATATTTAATCAACCCAAAGTATTGGTTGATTTCCTTAAAGTCTCAATATATGATGCGTGGGTGCCCTAGTTGGTTACAGCTTCATCTTGTTGATTTAAGGATACAGACTGGTAAGATCGTAGTAATGGATTTTCTCTCACTCGTACACACACTTGTACAGCTGTATAGAGTTAGTAGCCCCCCCAAATAAGGAATTACAGGGTTCAAGAGGTTCTCGTAAATCCCTGCTTCTAATGAAGGAAACCAGTTCTGCATCTGATTTGAACACATCGTTCCACTTGTGCTCCCAAAGGGATTTCAGAACAAAACTTCCATTCTCAACATATTGCGCACTTAACAAAGGACTACAGTGATGATGCTCAAAATGGGCACCCAACAGGGAGTTAAACTCATGGGACTTGTAACATTGCAGACAACCGTGGTAAAAGCAGCTGTTGTATACGCAGGATGTCGGCACGCTGCTAATTGCAGTGTAACCATCTAGGTAATATGGCCCCAAGCGATATACCCACCCTGTAAAGCATGTTGAATAAATATGCTTTTCTATTCAGAGACGAAGATAAGCCACTGAATAGGGGGTGTAGAATAATGTTATTGCTAACCATTATAGAGGTCTTGGGGTACCAGCGCTATGCTTTCAGGCTGCACAAACGTGCTTGTAGATAGCCATGCACATGGAAACAAGCGTCACATGTTGAAAAGGATCAGTTTACTCAACATCAGCTCTCCTAGACACATGTGAATTGATTTCATTCTTTGAGAATATCACATGAACAAAGCATTTTATCATACATAAATTTAAAAATAAAGAGATCTATTCACTCTTCTTCAATGTTTGCGCATGATATCTACGTACATAATAATGCACGCACACACTTGACACCTGTATTTAGATATCAACTCTCCTAGTCACATGTGGATTGATTTCATTCTTTGAGAATATTGCATCAGCAGAGCATTGCATCACACATAATTTAAAAAATAAAGAGATAATCACCTCTTCAATGTTTGCGCATAATATCTATGTACATACTAATACACACACAGCGCCTTTAAAAAAAAAGTGACACATCAGAAGCTTAATGTTATATTGCTGATAGTTTAGGCCCCTGCAGACCTCAAACTTAAAATGGATAAATCAGGATTTTACAGCATATTGATTTTACATTGTTTAAACACAAAATGCATACATTGGCTGTGTCTGCCCCATCAGTCCCCCTCACAAAATCAAACTTCTGCCTGACTGCTTTTTTCCCCTCATGCCTCAACGAGTTTGCTAATCCTATTAACTAAGCCTTTTTTTAAACACTGTCTAATTCTCAAAAATTTGAGAGACCCATTTTATTTAAAACAGAGCCCTGAAAACCTGTCATGCAGAAACCAATGTTTCAAAATGCTAAGGGGCATATTTATACTCCGTTTGCGCCAGAATTGCGTCGTTTTTTTTGACGCAATTTTGACGCAAAACTAACTCCATATTTATACTTTGGCGTTAGACGCATCTAGCGCCAAAGTCCATGGAGTTAGCGTCATTTTTTAGCGTGGACACCTACTTTGCGTTAATTATATGCAAGGTAGGCGTTCCCGTCTAAAAAATCGACTCCGAGGCATGTGCGTGGGATTTATACTCCCGGGCAAAAATCACGCCCGGGAGTGGGCGGGTCTAAAAAAATGACGTACGGCCGCTTTTGCGCAGTTTTTTAGTGCCTGCAAAAGGCAGGCGTGAAGGGACCTGTGGGCTCTGAAGGAGCCCAGAGGTGCCCCCCCATGCCCCCAGGGACACCCCCTGTCACCCATGCCAACCCAAGAGGACACCCAAGGCTGGAGGGACCCATCCCAGGGACATTAAGGTAAGTTCAGGTAAGTGTTTTTTTTTTTTTTTTTGTGGCATAGGGGGGCCTGATTTGTGCCCCCCTACATGCCATTATGCCCAATGACCATGCCCAGGGGACAGAAGTCCCCTGGGCATGGCCATTGGGCAAGGGGGCATGACTCCTGTCTTTGCAAAGACAGGAGTCATTTCTATGGGGGTTGGGAGTGAAAAAAAATTGCGCAAATCGGGTTGAGGCGAAAAAATTGCCTCAACCTGACTTGCCCCATTTCTTGACGCCCAAGCTCCATATCCCCCTACGCCGGCGCTGCCTGGTGTACGTCGTTCTTTTTTAACGCACACCAGACGGCTCCGGCGGCTAACGGCGGCTAACGTCATTCAATAAATACGGCGCCCGAATGGCGCTTCAGAATGGCGTTAGCCGGCGCTAATTTTTTTGACGCAAAACTGCGTTGACGCAGTTTTGCGTCAAAAAGTATAAATATGGGCATAAGTACTGTATTACACTCACAATTTACAGCATGCAAAAACAGTATTCCTCAAACATTTTATTCATCACATTTTGGTGCATTGTGCTTGAGAGAATCCCTTTCCCCTAAATCTTGCTAAAAACAAAAACGTGAAAAATTTGCAGCATGAAGCTATTCTGTAAACAGAAGCCATTGAAACATCTAAATAGTCAGACAATAACAACAGCCAATCTTCCGGAGCCCTCACAACCACCAAAGGCCCTTGAAACAATTGAAACAAATACCCCAGGCTTTTACCATGGCTAAATGATATGAAACTCCCTGATATAAATCCAGTAAACTCCCATGAAAAAGCTGCTTATTGTACAATTTGTCATGATCAACCATTAACATTTTTACAAATGTAAAACTGATATATTTATTTTTAACATTAATTCATGAATATAACAAACACACATGATCAATTTAACAGATTAGTTCAATGTCTACCTAGCAGCTTTTCAAACATGCAGTTCTTCTTAACGAAAACACTTTTCAGCTCATTACAGCTGACCGTTACCTTTCAACACATCATAAAGATATAATATATAAAAGTGTTTTACCTCCAGAAAAGGTGTTTGAGTGTCTGCCTCCTGAAGCCCTTCAAGGTCTGAGCCATTGTGACAGCATGATTCAGAATCTGCCATTGTGTCAGAGGGGTGTTCAGGGGTCTGATGTCTCCCAAATGTGTGTTTTCCAGCTGTAGGCAGTATAGACAGAGGGTCTCCCGTGAGGGGTGATTTGTACCACAGGGTTCTTAATTATGCACACTTTTTACAATAAACGAGTTGGTAGTTTCCTCAGTGAGGACCCTATCTCCTAATTTATGCTTACTTTCTTAATAAAAGTGGACTTTAACACACAATGGATTGTTTATTCGTAATTTTTCAACAATAGTTCTAATTTATGCCCAGTTTTCCAACAATGGCTGAGTTCACAGGAATGACAATGCATAATTTCTTCTTCTTTTTGAATGATAATAGGGAATTCTGAAACTTGCAGCATATGTAACAAGGTCATGTGTGCTTCAGAGAAAAGGGGTGAGAGCTGAGTTCTGAGCTCCCCAGCTAGTCTAATAAAAGCACTGCAGACCATGCCGGCAACTTTGCTCACTTTTCTCTCTCACTATGTGTGTATGTGTCTCTCTCTCTCCCCCTCTGCCTCTCTTTCTCTCTCTCTATCTGCCTCTCATTCTCTGCCTTCTCTCTGCCTCTCTCTCTCTCTATTACTCTTGCTATCTCTCCGTCTCTCTCTCTTTCTCTCTCTGTATGTGTGTGTATCTCTCTCTCTGCCTCTCATTTTCTGCCTTCTCTCTGCCTCTCTCTCTCTTTCTCTCACTATGTGTGTGTCTCTCTCTATCTCTGCCTCTCAGTATCTGCCAGCTCTCTGCCTTTCTCACTCTCTCATCCTATCTTTTTCTCTCTCTTTTCCTGTCACTACTTCTCTCTCTCTCTCTCTCACTCTGCCTCTGTCTCTCAGACCCCAGCAAGCTCTGGCACCCATGTGCACATATATTACACCAGCATCAGACCCTAGCTTGTTCTTGCTTGAAAAAAAACAGCACACACCAAGACACTGCATAATAACACAGTGTACCATGAGCAAAACATACATGGGCATGTTATAGTACTCCCTGAGCAGACGTGCAACAACCGAGTACGTTCAGACACCAGAAGGGAGCTGATGCCACTACATCACACCCTAGTCACATGCTCTTCTGGGTCAGGATTCACTTGTGACATCACCGCTGTCACATGACTAAGGGGGTGTGACACCCCAGCAACCAAGTGACCGATCACCTGACTAAGGTGACGTCACACCCCAGCAGCCATGTGATCGATCACCTGACCAAGATGATGTCACACCTTATGTGACCACACCACAGGTCACATGACTAAGATGATGACACAACCCATGAGACCAAACCACAGGTCACATGAACTACACGGTTATGTGACCCTGTTGTGATGTCACATCCAGTGTGGCCCCCCCGGCCCCAGACTTCCCAGCCACAGAAGTTATGTCACTTCCGGGGTGGGATAACTGTCACTTTTAGTTTGATGAAAGGCATTACTTTATCCTATGTGGGTGCTATGAAAGTCCAAGGGAGTGCTGAGGGGCACTGCTTTTTTCCAGCTTTGATGAATCCCCTGCTATGCATGAAAAAAAAGGCAGATTGACATATTTCAAATGGCATGGAATACCACATCTTTAGTGCATAGGAAAAAAAGACATGGCCAGTTTTTCTCTTTCCTTCATTGTTTGGTCCATAGTCAAACAATGCTGCTTTGGTCCTGTGCATGTCTCTAGAGATTTTAATCTATGATGCCAGGTAGAGTGGAGTGCTTGACTCCTTTAAGTAGATTCATTAGCCTTTCAAAGTCATATGAGAAGGCAGAGACAGTCAGTGAAGGTACGTGAGCAGTGGAGTGATTTTGGGAAGTTTCTGTAGACCTTTAATAAGTAACGATTCTGCAAGGAGAACACTTTCAGGGAACTCTGGTGAGTTTCTAATCAGATTGGCAGCCAGGATGGCATATCCAGCATACCCCCAACTACTGCAAGGTCATAGCTTGGTTACAAACTGCTCCTGATGAACTCAGACACACTTGATGGTAACTAAGTCCTGAAACCAAATGGGCATGTACATTTGTCATCCTAGCCTGGACTGCCTCACATTCACTTCAAACAAATAGTGGGAGGACATAGGACACACTGGTGAGTTCAGCAGTAAAAAAGGGGTACATTTACAAGGATGTGGCGCAGGGCAGCGCAGCAAGTGACCTTGCTGTGCTGCCCAGGGAAAGGGCAAAAATGCACCATATTTACAGGTACAGTGCACTTTTGTGTTTTCCCCCTACGTTAGTGCACAACTTGCTACCTAGCATCAACTCAGCCACCCTTGCAACATGGTGCAAGGGTGCCTGCATTGCATGCAGGATCATTTTTGTGCAGTACCTTCCTGCACAAAAACAATTCTGGGAGACGCTCTCCTCTTTCTATGTGTGCTGCTGAATTCAGCACACATGGAAAGAGGAAAAATGAGGAGAAATAAAGATATTTCTCCTTGCTGTGCCTGCCCTGGGAAGGAGTAAGATTTTGATGCATTCCCATGTTTACAGATCCTTGTACATCTGGGAATGCCTCAAAACCCTTAGGTGTTGCGTGGGAAAAGCCAATGCAATGCCCAATAAATGCCCCCCTGTCGCAGTGTAAGGCAAACCAGCGACTTGCACTGCATTGCTTTACACCCTCACACACTCACACCGAGGCCATGGAAAACCACGCAAAGTGGCTTTGTGTGGCCTCGTAGATATGGGCCTGCACAATTTGCCGCCAGGCACTAAAAAAAGTAATGTACCGGCAGTGCATGTGGCTTGTAAATATGCCTCCTTGGCGAGGACCAGGAAAGGGGACGGAACTACTGAATAACACTTGCATTATATATCACAGTTTATGCAATGTACTCCTGAGAATAAGTAGACAAGTGTATTTGCTAAATGCTAATAAAAACAGAAATGAAAAAAGGGTTAGCAACCAGGACAATGCCTTCCCAGATCTGGGAAAAGACCAACGACTGGCCAACTATCAGCCGCGGCCCATCATTTGGGGCTGAAAGGCCATGCCTCCTCCCTACCCCCACCTTTTGCCCCTCAAAAAAAAAATGTCAGCCTTACAGACACTCTTCATTTTCAGGTCAGGCAGCCAGGAACTAGACATGTGCTCTTTGCCCAGGCTCCCAGCTGCCTGATCTGAACTTTGCTGGGCTGAACAAGTGACGGCCCTGTGGACATGACTTCTTCAGCCTAGTAAAGATGTCTCGAGGCCCTCCCCCTTATGACGAGGGGCAACATCACCGATTGCTTGGGACCTGGACGCTTCAGTTTTAAGCCCTGAAGCACTCAGAGCCGAATGTCAATCAGTGATACCTTGTCACAGATTAAGCTGGGGTCAGCAGTCTCACTGACCCCATCCTACTATGTGACGAGTTGGGACGTCTGCCTTCCCTCATTGACTGACCTTAGGTAAGCCAGTGAGGGAAGGCAGTAGTCCCAACCTTACTAGGACTTATGAGGCAGAGCTGTGTGTATGTGTTTTTAAATGAATGTTTGATGCATGTGTTGAATATTTGATAATGAGTGTTGTGAATGGATGTGTATGTGTGTGTGTATGTGTGTGAATGGATGAGTGTGAGTGTGCATGTGTGCCTGTGTGTCCCACCCACTTTCTCCCTCCTAAAAGTACTGGCTGCCACTGACAACTATCATGAAATTGTCTTTCGGGAAGACTATCTACACACAGTTGACAATGTGCAGCTGATGATAGGCTGTCTTGTGAAATTTGCCACGGAAGGTTAGGTCGATATGGATGCCTTGAGACTTGCTTCTATTGACAAATTGTTGTGCAATCTTGAGAGGGCACATTTTGTCTGATTCAGCTGAATATCCTTAGAATATTGATGTACTTAGAAACATTTTCCTGACAAAGTTCAACCTAGCAGCTGCATAGATAACTTAGACATAGTAATACGCAGATAAGAATAATTTGGGTGACTCAATTGAGCCCTGAGACACCTCCCCTAGACCTAGACCCTTGACTTACCAGCTTGGTAATATTTATATCTTCTTTGGAGATATAACTACTTGGTCCATTGTCCATGACTTTGAACAAATTCCAAGGCAAGTGGAAATAATAGACTCTTGATCTATGGAGTCAAATGCCATTAGGAGATCCAAATGTACAAATAAGTAGGCATTTCTGTCAGCCATAAAAAGCTCTTTTTCAGTCTGAAGTTTGACTGGCAGGAAAAGATAACTTTTAGTTGACATGTTTGGTTATGTTGAATGGAGACTGCACTTAATATAACTTCGAGGGGTTCCTGGGGCCCGATGTACAACCTTTAGAGATTGTGACTGGCAATTTGCATTTTTTTGTGAGTCGCAATCTGTCATGTACAACAGTGTCCGAGATGATGTCAGCGATTCCCAAATGGGTAGCAAAGGACGTGCCTCATTAATATTCATGAGGTAGGTTGCAATTTGTGACCCATTGGGGAATGGCCACATTCATAGTGATGGTGGCCTGCTGGGGCCAGCAGACCACTATGGGGGTCATTCTATCTCTGGCGGGCGGCGGAGGCCGCCCGCCAGAGTTCCCCTCTCCGAAATACCGCACCGCGGTCAGTAGACCGTGGAGGGTATTCTAAGTTTTTCCCTGGGCTGGCGGGCGGTCGCCAAAAGACCGCCCGCCAGCCCAGGGAAAAACTCCCTTCCCACGAGGATGCCGGCTCGTAATCGAGCCGGCGGAGTGGGAAGGTGCGACGGGTGCTGTTGCACCCGTCGCGTATTTCACTGTCTGCCAAGCAGACAGTGAAATACTTGTAGGGGCCCTCTTACGGGGGCCCCTGCAGTGCCCATGCCAGTGGCATGGGCACTGCAGGGGCCCCCAGGGGCCCCGCGACCCCCCCTACTGCCATCCGGTTCCCGGCGGGCGGACCGCCGGGAACTGGATGGCGGTAGGGGGGGTCGGAATCCCCTCGGCGGCGCAGCTAGCTGCGCCGCCTTGGAGGATTCCAAAGGGCGGCGGTACACTGGCGGGAGACCGCCAGTGTTGCCGGTCCGACCGCGGCTTTACCGCCGCGGTCGGAATGCCCTTGGGAGCACCGCCGGCCTGTCGGCGGTGCTCCCGCCGACCCTGGCCCCGGCGGTCTTAGACCGCCGGGGTCAGAATGACCCCCTATGTCTGTGACTGATTTTTCTATAAAGCAGTTTTTTAAATGAAGCCCGTTTTCCTTAAAGGAAAATGGGCTGCATTTAAAAAAAAAAAAAAATTATTTTTCTTGGGACCACTGCCTGGTGTGAAAAAACCTTTTCGCTACCGTTCACAAAGGGGAAGGGGTCCCATGGGACCCCTTTCCATTTGCAAATGGGTGAACACCAATTTGAAATTGGTGTTAACTGCAATTGCCTTGTGCCCGCATTCATGGTCACAAAACAATCATACATTGGCCTGCAGGTTGCAATTAGGAAGGGGCGTCCTCGGAACACCCCTTACTAATTTCGAGACGCAATCCATATTTTGCGAGTTGATAACAGGATACCAACTCACAAAATAGGGATGGAAATAGGGATGAAATTTGCCTTTTGCAACTGAAAAATTGCTTTGTACATCGGGCCCTTGGTCCCTTATGATAGAAAAATGTTTTTGTTTATGATACAAGCCATTTGACCTATTGCTAGTGAGGATGGAAAGATTTTGTACAAAAGAGAAGGGCATACCAATGAAATAATGTTAGGTGCTTCTGGCTAGGCCAACTGTTTGATGAATTTGGAAGGGTTATTGCATAAATAAAAGAAGAGGTTCTCAATGTGAAAACTATTTGAAGTAAATCTTGAGAGTGAGGGACTTTGAAGGTAGACCACAGCGAGATAGATTTATAAATACATGAGTAGGATGAAGCGATGGTAGAAGAGAGCATATTTCTTTAGATGATATACATTCTAGGGAATCAATTGGTGTTGATGCTAATTTGGGTTTTAATCTGCTAGAAAGAGAAAGTTTTTTACTTAGAAACAACAATATGCTATAACTCTAATATGAAGGGTTCCTCATACAGGCACTCATGTACAGATCCTAATAACACTGTAGAAGTCTTGGACATGGGTCTTTCCTGATGGAAAAAACTGCTAGGAACAATATCATAGACAATGTGATAAAGAAACACTTTGGAAAAGCGACCCTTTGACACTGGAGAATGAGAATCAGAACCTATAAAGATATTTTTAAGGATATGACTTTTTGCTAATTAGCAAATGTCAGGAGAAAATGTTTTTGTTGTGTGGAAACAGTCTAGTTTAAGGTGAAGACTAAAGATTTACCTTTTTAAAGCATATCTGGTGAATAATAAATTAGACATATCATCAAGAGAAAAAAAGCATTGGCAAAGCCAATAGATTTGGCTTTTGCTTGTTTGGTAATAGTTGGGTGAATTTGTATGTTGTCCCTTGCTGTCCTATAATGAAAATCATATAGTGAACCAATAGTTTGACATACAACTCAAGGGTTCTGACAGATGCATTATCATGTCTTTTAGGGTCCTGTTGAAACTTTCAACTAGCCCATCAGTTTGTGGGTGGTAAGGAATGGAGAACTTGTAGGTTACCCCATACTCCTTCCACATGGCCTTCATTAACACTGACATGGAGCTGGGACCTTGGTCTGACATCATCTCCTTAAGGAATCACACATGGATAAAGATCCCCAACAGTGCCGTGGCCACTGTGGGTGCAGTCACTGTCCTTAGAGGCATAGCCTCTGGGTACTGAGTGGCAAAGTCCACCAAGACTGGGATGAACCTGTTGCCCTTGGTTATCTTGGGGTCCAGTGGTGCAATGATGTTGATGCCCACCCTTTCAAAGAGGGTGCCAATGACAGGAAAAGGTTGCAGAGGAACCTTAGACTGTCCTCCTGACTTGCCACTAGCCTGGCAGGTAGGACATAACCTACTAAACGTATCTGAGGCCTTCCTAATTTGAGGCCAGTAAAGGTGGGTAACAAAGGTCTTGTTCTGCTCCAAATGAACTGCAAGGGTACATCCTGAGCGAGTTCCAGTAGGAAGGCCCTGTAGCACTGGGGGACCACCAGCACATAGGTTGCGCCAGACTCAGGAACCTTAGGCTCACTATACAGGAGACCTTTCTCCCAGTAAATCAGGTGATCACCAGAGGTGTTCCCAGCTGCCATGGACTTGGCCTGCTGCTGTAGGCTCACAAGAGTAGCCTCAGCACCTTGCAGAGCACCTACCTGTGGGACCCTCTTCCTTCTGCCAGTTGCCTCCTTCATCTGATGGGGACCCAGCCCCCCCTTGAGATGATCCCTCCCAGTTGCCTTCCTGTGGATCTTGGTGCTCATTAGACCCAGACAGAAAAATGAATCCACCTGCAGAGCTGGTGGAATTTGGGTAGCTCTGAGTTCCTGTCAATTTCTGCTATCCGACGCATGGCAGAATTAAATTTGCATTGGCGCATTGAAGGCTCCTTAAACGTGCACTTGAGAGGACCAACACGATTTCCCACTGGCTAGTGATTTCTGGTCACTTCTGAGCCTTCTGGTGCCATTATGTGATGCCAGTGATCCCGAGCCCTCGAGTCTCTGCTTCTCCAGCCCAGTAGATTTTCAACCCAAGAAGCAGGTAAATCACCCCTGAAAATACCTTTTTGAGTGAATATTCTACTCGAGTGAATGGGTCAGGTTTTTGTTTAGTGCAAAAAGCATTTTTTTTTATTTTGCTTCTTTTTTCAACCGGAAGAAAGTGCTCTAGAGACTCAAACTTTCCCTTCCTGTCCAGAAGGCTCCTTCCAGTGCTTTGTCAATCTGCTGGTCACATTTTATTTACATTTCAAGGTGAAAGGTTCACTCTCTTTGTCTGCAATTCCTGCTGCATATATAATATTGGATTTTAGGGTCTTTACTTTTGTAACATCACAAGTAAGTTTAAATACTTTTGGATTAGGGTGTTGCTTGATAGAGGGCATGCACCAATATTTTTCTTTCTACTTTTATCAATTTTTTAAGTTGATTGTGCTAGTGATGGGTGGTCTGGAGTTGCAGTAGGGGTCTAATATTTTTTTGCATTTTTTAAAAATCTTTTTGCAAGGAAAAAAGTTTTCACAGTTAAGTACATTGTCTCCATGTTTGATAAATTTGCAGTATTCATTTATTTTGCCCTGTGACCTAGTCCGCCCTTGGGCGATCCAGTTAGTACTAGTCATTGGGTACATGAAACAACTGTTTCTTTGGTATACGTTGTTTAAAAGCATCTTTGATTAAGGCAAGGGATGGCATTGGATTAAATGAAAAATGATTTTTTTTGTATTTCATGTTTTTTTCAGCAAAAAGTTTATTTTGGTGGGGTAATAATATGCCTTGGGACAACGTGTGCAGTTGTAAAAGAAATTCTTAGCTGACATAATTTAAATTTTTGGCATTGCTGAATTAATGGTAGGTTTCTTTTTCATTGTTTGCCATTCCTCAGTTGTCTGTGTGTATGGTGATGTCTCATTTACAACTCCTGTAAAAAACTGAGAATTTCTCATTTCTGCTGTGTGCATTGGGTCCTAACCATGTCCGTGGCTCGGAACTCAGTTTTCATAGTGTGTATGTTTGCTATAGACCATCATTTTGTCTTTGTTCTCCAGTGGCCATTATGTGTAGTCAGTGCCCATAGGCCTGCATCCTGCATGTGTTTTTGTTGCCCAGGCCGCCTTGCTTGTTATTGTTTGACCATGTAGCCATTCAGTGTGATCTTGACATGGACCAGCATGTGTTTGTTTTGTTGTCCATTACTTTTTACTTGTTGTTGTTTGACTACCTGGTCTGTGGCCATTTTGTGCAGCCAGTCAGTGTTCTTTTGCCATAGGTCTGCATGTTCATGCCTCCTTGCTTGCTGTTGTTGTTTGACAATGTGGCCAGCAGCCATATTGTGCAGCCAGTCACTGTACTTTTGCCATACACGTGCCTATATTTTTTGTTGTCCATGCGTCCTTGCCTTTTGTTGTTGTTTGACCATGTGGTTGGGGGCCATTTTGTGCATCCAGTCAGTGTGCTTTTGTCAGTCTGTTTTCTCTACTATTAACATATTTCACAAATGCAATTATTTTGCAAATGTATGTACATCTCCACTGCACATAATGTACTATATATCTTCAACTTACAATTTTGCATGTCTTGTTAATGTTAAATTGAAATGACAACAACTACCATGATGCCTTGTTTTTGTATCTGGAAAATAATCTTGCAATGTGATGTTGATTATTCTCTCTTTTCTTCCATATATGCACATATGTTAAAGTGTTATTCATTTGTCAAACTCTATTTTATGCTGTGTGTTAAATGTCATTATTTTATTTTATATGTTGTCACTTTCTTATTATTTCATTGCATTGACGTAATTGGTTTCACAAATCAAAGTATGTTGACTTAAATAAATTCTTCTACGTTATATTATATGCTGAATATATGTTGTAAAGGTAATACATTTATTTTGCATTGTTTATATAATGACTAATGCTATAAATCCCACTAAGTTGTATAGTAGTCTGAATTTTAGACTGATAGGCCTTGGAAGGGTTTACTTCTCATTTCTGTTCTCTATTGTGTAGGGTTGAATGTGTGAAATATTTCATGTACAATTCCTAATTAATCTTTTCAAGACATCACTTCACCTGCTTTTTTTTATGTTTGCACATGTGTAATTTAAACTGGTTGTGCAATTACTAAAAAAATATTGAAAAGTCTGGTCATGCTATTAATTGTCTTTTAACTCTTAGCTTGCTTTACATGTAGTTCAAAACCTATATGATGTATAATCCAGACTTCTACATTTTGGTTTTCATGTAATCCATATTAGGTTCAACACCCAGAATATGTGGAAAACCATCTGCCACTGAGGATACCTTCACTCCAGACCAAGATCAAGACTTCATGGAGGATGCCACACCTGCAAGTCTGGATAATAAGGAGCTTCCTGGTCCATCTGGTCTGTCTGAGCAGACAGCTCCAGTGAGCCCACTCAGCCCACACCTACACCTTCTGACCCAGCTGTTATGACACCTCAACCTATGGATACCTCCACTACCTGTGTCAAAAGGAACATCAGCCAAATCTTGTACCCCCAGTCCTGGCTGCTGTTGAGCCAACACCACCACCACCACCACCTCCATTTCAGCCACAACCCAGTGTGATGGGGAACACTAACTCAAGGGCACAGGGTAGTGCGGATACGTTTTGTGAGAGCAAATCTGTTGGTCAGCAAAGTGAGGCCACTGGGTTCACTGTCACCCAGGCCACCATTGACCAAGTCTTGGGATCCCTACATAAGTCCCAAGACATGATGGGCCAGGTTATTGCAGAGCTCCGCAACATGTAGCAGGTGCAGAGGGAACAAAATGTAGAGATTAAGAATCTAAACTCTAATTTGAGCTCCCTGACTGGGGTGCTTTTGACATTTAGCACCATATGTGCAGGACTTTCCCAGCATAATCAACCCCTCTCTGTGGCCCTACAACATCTGGGCACCCTATACCGGCCTCAGCCACAGAAAGGGAGGCCCTACCACAATAAGAAATACATGCAAACAACTCAGACCCTGCAACTGTGGACCCCTCCCCTCAGGCAGGGATGTTCATCGAGACCATCAGGAAAGGATGGAAAGATCTCCACCACCACCAGCAAGAGACGCAGAACCTAATTTCCTCCAGTGTGTCACTACCATTCACTCTCTGGACTATTTTCTGGACACATTTACCTTTTTGATGCTCGTTGCATTTTGTGCCTTGGATTTTGAACAACTTTGCCTCTACAATAATAGTTTCATTCATCATGATTCACTGTTTAATTTGTTTTGTTTCCTTTGATTCTTTGTTATCATCCTGTTTCAGTTTATTTGTGTCTGTAAAATAAATTCAAAATCAACAAAGCCAAAGACTGGCATTGCATTTCTTCCATTATTTTTATTTAATTGTTTTCCTTCTATCATTAATTTTTAAATGTAAGTAATAAAAGATTTGCTTTTAAAATAAACATATTCCATGTAGTTGATCACATTCACAAAAACGTAAAAATATAACAAACACAACAAATGTGAAAATATAACAAACACAACAAATTAAAAAGTCAAATTTTCATACAATTGTAATGACAAATTTTTTGTCAAACTTTTCAGAAAAATCTACAACCCATTCATAACCCAAATACTGCCATTTTTATTTTTACAGTTCCAGACCTTGACACCATGGAAGAACGGGATATAATCCGAAAAATCAGAATCAGTAGTCAAACTATTATTGACTCATGTCATCAGCAGGAGCCAGACCTAATGCCCCAAAATAAGAATAGCACATCAATAACACCAATAGTCAAAATCATTGAAGTACTATGTTTTGTTGCCACAGGATCATTCCAAAACACTGTGGCAGTATCTGGTGGAATATCACAACCACCTTTAAGTGGTGTGCTAGAAAAAGTTCCTTCTACAATGCTGAAACACATTACCAGCTTCAACACGTAACACAGAATGAGTATTTTGCCAAGGTGAAGGGAGATGAGTATTCTTTGGGTCAACGTGCACATGTGGGTAGAGCAATTTAAGCAGCACATATTGACTTGGAAGCAATATTCAACAGAAAACAAGTCTAATGCAACATCCAAAACATCTATTCAATCACTGTACAAGTTGTCTCTGTACCAGATATGTACATTAAAAGTGTGTGCGTCTTTCACAGGATCAACCTATGTTCCCTTTGTGCTATGCAACATCGCCATATAACTGCAAATGTCACAGGTTTGAAATGTAAAAATAAAGATGACATGGTGAAGGAACCTAAAACATTATTCAAATTACATGACAAAATAGACACATTAAAAATGATAAAATATGAAGATACATTTACTGAGAACAATCAAAGATAAACCATGTAAATGGACACAGAAGTCAACCTGGCAAACTTTGATCAACAAACATCTTTGCCCTGGAATTTCCTTAACTTGCTATTCCTAAAGAATGTCCAGCACAGACTTTAATACTCATTATATTTAAAAAAGGTTTTTTCACCTTTATTGTAACAGTTTGTAAAGATACACATACACTCATGTGAAGAAGTTGTCAATAACATCTTGACATATGTCAGTTCCTTTCTATTAACATCCAAACCCGGTGGCTCCTCATCGTCTCGATGCTCTGCAATACGGAATGTTCGGTAGGGGATGTTAATTTGCAGCGTGATTGCCATGGTGATTTTGCACACCATATCGGTTGAGTAGAGGAGGGTTCCACCAGTTTTATCAAGACATCTAAATCTGCCCTTTAGGAGCCCAAATGTCCGTTCTACTGGCCTCCATGTTCTTTCTTGGGCCTCATTGACTTTGACTTCCCCTGGCAGTGTTGGATTCCTCAGTGGTGCTAAAAATCATGGTCATTTAGGATAATCTGAGTCTCCTATATGAATTAAAAAAATAAAATGAACCAAAATATTTAGGGCCATATGTACCAAAGCATTTTCCCATTGACACAGAATGGGTAAAACCCTTTGATTCATCTGGCCCTTAATCCCTTTGTAGATCCTTAAACTAGAAATGCCAGGCCCTCTCAGATCCAAGATATTTCCAAGTTGCGACATTTGCAAGGGTATGCTGCTGTTCTGTAGTACGAAGGAATCATGTGTTGATCCTGGGAAACATACACCCATGCTTGTGATGTACAAATCAGGTAAGCAGACAACTTGCACATTGATTGAATAGAAGTTCTTTCCCATTGTGGTAGACCTGTAGTCTGTCATGTGGTGGCACTAAGGCAGTATGCGTGCCATCAATTGCTCCAACCACATGTGGAATCCCACCCAAACCATAAAAATCTCCCTTTAATTTAACAAAATCCTCATTTCACGGAAATTGTATGAAGCTGTTAATGTGTCTTATAATTGAAGAAAGAACTCCTTGAAGCATACCACTGAAGGTTGGTTGTGACATGCCACCAGATATTGCAACAGTGTATTTGAATGCTCCTCTGGCCACAGAATTGAGTGCTGTCATGATTTTCATTATTGGTGCTATTGATTTGGGATTCCTATTTTGAAGGAGAAGATCTGGTTCCAGCTGATGGCATACATCCAAAAATAGTTTGCCTACTCAATCTGTATAAATTGATGAAATCTCCTTTTTTATTGGTGGCAAGGTCTGGAAATGGTTGAAAAACTTGAAGCTGTCATCTTCCACCTCTCCCTGTCATATGTCTGCATTTATGAAAAATGTAAAATATTTAAATGAGCAAACATTTCTTTGATACTTAACACAAATCTCATGTATTTTTAAGAATATATTTGTTTTCGTGACTTTTCTGGACACAACCTTTTTTATAGATTGTGTTGTTTCAAATAACATTTTTAACATCTATTAATTTTTTTAAATAATGTGGAAATAATGCACTTAAATATAATATCTACACATATGGTGGTCATTACAACCCTGGCGGTAAGACTGCCAACAGGCCGGCGAAAAAAAAATGCAATTACGACCGTGGCGGAAACCGCCAGCAAAGACAGCCAATTTAACACTCCGATCGCCACGGCGGTACAAACAAACAGCTTGGCGGTCACCGCCAACAGACAGGCGGAAGACAAAGTACCGCCCACAGTATCACAACAGGCCAATCCGCCACCTTTTCCGGGGCGGATTCACCGCGGATAAAAACACGGCGGAAACAGGAATTGGAAGGGAAAACACTCACCTCTACACACCCCCCGAGGAACTAGAGCACCATGGAGCCGGAACTTCAAATTCTCCCTGCTGCGATAGTCTTCCTGCTCCTCTACCAGGAGCACGAACGCCGGCGGCGAAGGCCACGGTGACTACTGCACTTACGACACAGGGGAGGGGGGAGGGAAAAAACAGGGACACACACACGCAACACCCCAGCCCCCACCCTCACCCACTACAACACACACACTAATACATATTAATGCATGATAGACACACCCCCCAACCCCCCGGGAAGAATGCAAAAACAAAAGGAAATTAGTGGAACCATTGTAATATATTAAAATCAAGTAGGCAAAAATATATATATATATATACAACATAAACAAAATATACACCAAGCATAGTAGTCCAAGTAGTGCTCCAATTAAGTCCGTGGAACACTGGGCCCACACGGTATGGGCGAGGCCCACACAAGATCCCCGACCATGACAGAGAGAACACTGCAGGGGCATCAGAGAGCAAGAAAACAGGCACCTCAGGGGCAGGGAAAGGGGGGGCACCTCAGCCGGTTGAGTGCACAACGCCAAATCCATGAGTGGGCCACATGCCCACTGTTCAATCCTGGGGAGTGTAAAGCCACAGTCTCTCAAGTCTATACAGTGGGTGGGTTGCCCACTGTTCCATCCTGGGGAGTGCAAAGCCACAGTCTCTCAAGTCTAACAAGTGGGTGGGTTGCCCTCTGTTCCATCCTGAGGAGTGCGAAGCCACAGTCTTTCAAGTTTAACAAGTGGGTGGGTTGCCCACTGTTCCATCCTGGGGAGTGCAAAGCCACAGTCTCACAAGTCTCTACAGTGGGTGGGTTGCCCACTGTTCAATCCTGGGGAGTGCAAAGCCACAGTCTCTCAAGTCTCTACAGTGAGTGGTGTGCCCACTGTTCCATCCTGGGGAGTGCAAAGCCACAGTCTCTCAAGTCTAACAAGTGGGTGGGGTGCCCACTGTTCCAACCTGGGGAGTACAAAGCCACAGTCTCACAAGTCTCTACAGTGGGTGGGTTGCCCACTGTTCAATCCTGGGGAGTGCAAAGCCACAGTCTCTCAAGTGGATAACAGTCTCCACTGGTTCTGGAGGGGGCTTTGTGCCCAGAGTGCTTCATCCTGCTAAGGACAGAGGTGGTGGTTGTATCTCTCCACTGGTTCTGGAAGGGGCTTGGTGCCCAGAGTGCTTCTTCCTGCTAAGGATAGAGGTAGTGGATGTATCTCTCCACTAGTTCTGGAAGGGGCTTTGTGCCCAGAGTGGTTCATCCTGCTAAGGACAGAGGTAGTGGATGTATCTCTCCACTGGTTCTGGAGGGGGCTTGGTGCCCAGAGTGCTTCATCCTGCTAAGGACAGAGGTAGTGGATGTATCTCTCCACTGGCTTCATCCTGCTAAGGACAGAGGTAGTGGATGTATCTCTTCACTGGTTCTGGAGTGGGCTTTGTGCCCAGAGTGCTTCATCCTGCCCGTGACGGACTCAGTAGTGTCAGTGCCATTGGCGCTCATGGGCCAGCGGTGCTTGAGGCGGCGGTGCCCTGTTCAGCGGTGCTTGAGGCGGCGGTGCCCTGTTCAGCGGTGCTTGAGGTGGCGGTGCCATGTTCAGCGGTGCTTGAGGCGGCGGTGCCCTGTTCAGCGGTGCTTGAGGCGGCAGTGCTTGGAGCGGCGGGCTCCTTTGCAGTGACTCAGCTGCTGGCGGTCCTCTCTGTCCCAGCGGGGCTTGTGCTGGCGGTCCTCTCTGTCCCAGCGGGGCTTGTGCTGGCGGTCCTCTTTGGCCCAGCGGGGCTTCTGCTGGTGGTCCTCTCTAACCCAGCGGGGCTTGTGCTGGCGGTCCTCTCTGGCCCAGCGGGGCTTCTGCTGGCGGTCCTCTCTAGCCCAGCGGGGCTTGTGCTGGCGGTTCTCTCTGGCCCAGCGGGGCTTGTCCTGGCGGTCCTCTCTGGCCCAGCGGGGGTGATGGCAGTGGCCTCCTGGGCAGCGGGGATGATGGTGGTCTCCTCCGCCGTGCTGCTCTTCCCAGACTTTCCTGGTTTCTTGTGTCCCTTCCCCACCTTGGAAGGTGTCGCAGCTGACTCCACACTCCCACCGGGACCCCTGGGAGCAGCTTCCGTGGCTTCGGTCTTCCCCCTCTCCAGCCGGGCACTGGCCAACCTTTGATGCTTCACAGGTGGGAGACTGTCTGTGCTGTGGCTCTGTGCCACAGTGGCTGCCCTGGTGGCCGGTGCACTCCAGATTCTGGTGACTACAGGCACCACTGGTCCTGGAGATGTTTTTGGGAGACACTGGGATGGGTAGCTGGAGGGGGTTTGGGAGTGGAGGAAGAGGTTGTGGTTGTAGGAGGTGTTCGTTTGCTGACATTTGGTGAAGGTGCATGCGCTGGCGGCTGTCGTGAGGTGGATGGATGTTGGGTGGGTGTGTGCCTGCGTTTGTGTATCTTGGGAGGGGGCATCACAGACACACTGGGAGAGGACACAGGGGACGTGTGAATGGTACTGGAGGTGGTGACTGCACGTGAGCGGGGTGTGGTGGTGTGTGTGCTGGTGATGGCAGTAGTGGCTGTTGATGTAGTGCATGCAGGTGTGAGTGGAGACGAGACTGGGAGGGAGGAGGGAGACGAGGAGGGGGACACAGTGGAGGCAGTGGATGTCGGTGTGTCTACATGTGTGTGATGCTTGCGTGAGTGCCTGTGGGATGTGTGGTGCTTATGTCTGCCTGAGCTTCCCTTGTCTGTTGACGTGTGTGCATACTGGTCTGAAAGTGTGCCTGGGATAGGCTGGGGTACAGGGGATTGGGCCTGGGTGGAGGAAGTTGGAGGGGGGAGGCTAGACACAGGGACAATGGCTGCCATCAGTGCTGAGGCCAGAGTCTGAAAAGCTTGCTGAAGGGCCGCCTGATCAGAATGAATGCCCTCCAGGAATGCATTTGTTTGTTGCAATTGCCTATCTACACCCTGGATGGCATTCAAAATAGTAGACTGCCCAACAGTGAGGGACCTGAGGAGGTCAATGGCCTCCTCACTGAGGGCAGCAGGGGTGACTGGGGCAGGGCCTGAGGTGCCTGGGGCGAAGGTGATGCCCACCCTCCTGGGTGAGTGGGCACGGTACAAAGGCTGAGGGGCTGCTAGGAGGGCGGTGCTGGTAGGGGGGGTGGCAGCTGTACCTGTAGATGCGGGGGCACAGATGTTGCCGTCACCACAAGGGAGCTCCCATCAGAGGACGAGTCTGTGTCGCTGGTGTCAGCTCCTGTCCCTGCTGTGGAGCTCCCCTCGCCCTCCGTCCCACTGGTGAAGTCCGAGTCCGTAGTTTCGCCCTCCAGGGCCATGTGGGATGCAGCTCCCTCGTGCTCCGGTGCCACTGCTCCTCCGCCTGATGATGCTAATGCACACACGAACAGGGAGACCACAAAAAGTGGGGGGAGGACAGAAGAAAGACATGTTGAGTGCATGCATTACCGCTACCTTTGGCGGGCACAACAGACACAGAAGCCCCCTGCACTACGCCGCGCTCTTGGGCTCCACTGTTCAATTTCAGGGAAATGGCCTACTAGGCTATGGACGACATCTGCACACATGGATGACACAGGGGCATGACTAGGTGTACTTGGCACTCTACAGAGGTGGGGTGGGGTGCCACATGGCCTGCCTTACAGAGGTACCTTGCCTACTAAACACGCCCTGGCCTAGGGAAACTCACAGCCCACCTCCCCCACCAAGACCCCTCTACTGCACGCTAAATCAGCAGGATGAGAGTGTACTCACCCCCTTGTTGCTGCTGTGATGCCCTCAAGCGCCCATCCAACTCTGGGTACGCCACCGCCAGGATCCTGAACATCAGGGGGGTCATGGTGCGACGGGCACCCCTCCCACGTTGGGAGGCCATCCCCAGCTGTACCTCCACCATCTTCTTGCTCCAGCGGCGAATGTCCTCCCATCTCTTTCGGCAGTGGGTGCTCCGTCTGTGGTAGACCACAGGGTCCGGACGTCCTTGGCGATGGCACGCCAAATATCTTTTTTCTGGTGGGCGCTGACCTACATGATTTGTACAGGGGGAAGAGAAACTTATTACCAACTGCACCGTCACAGCTATTGGCCCCCATCCCTACCCTTGGCATGTGGCACATGAACTCACCGTCATTTCATGCATGCCGCACTATACCCCCTTCCTTCTTACATCCACCCCTCTCCACACAGGCATAACCCATACAGCATGCTCCCAGAGTACTTACCTGTTTGTCTGGAGGACCGTAGAGTAGCGTGTACTGGGGGAGGACCCCATCCACGAGTTTCTCCAACTCCTCCGATGTGAAGGCAGGGGCCCTTTCCCCAGACACTCAAGCCATTGTCTCTTCCAGACCGAGGTCACAGCAGCACTTGCAGTGTAGGTCCTCTCCTGTCGAAGATTAGGTATCGAGTGATTGAACAGATAGAAAATGGCGGTCACGTCCGCGGCGGTTCTTACCGTCACCACCGGCGTACATCGTCATTGGCTCTGGGACCCATAGGGTCCAATGTTAATCAATGCAGCATAGCGCCGCTGTCTTCGACTGCCTACCGCGACGGTGTACCTCACATCCTATTGTCCCACTTTACAGGTCAGGCAGCCGCCATTTCAGGGGCCCACATGGCTTCCTTTTTAACTGCTTCACACATGCCTAGGCCTAGACTCAACACACATACAGGCCACTTTTTGGATTATGATTGGTGTTCTGTGTAAACTGTGGGTACGTACCTCTGAGTTGTTTGACTCTGTGCTCGCTGTTGTCCTTCATAGGCACCATCTGCTGGGACATGTGAGGAGATGGCGGCATCCTCCGGTGTACCGACCGTTGGTGGACCTGTCGACAATGGAGGAAAGACATGTGATCATCACCTACAAGCTTGACCGTGCCACAATCCAGGAACTGTGTACCCAGCTGGAGCCAGACCTTATGTCAGCTATCCGCCATCCCACAGGAATCCCCCCTCAAGTGCAGGTGCTGTCAGTGCTCCATTTCCTTGCAAGTGGGTCATTTCAAACAAACAGTGGCCATAGCTTCAGGGATGTCCCAGCCTATGTTTTCCAACGTATTGTCCAGAGTGTTGTCTGCCCTGCTGAAACACATGCAGAGCTACATCGTTTTCCCTCAGGTGGAGGATTTGCCTACAGTGAAAAGTGATTTCTATGCCCTGGGACATATCCCCAACATCATAGGTGCCATTGATGGGACACATGTGGCTTTGCCCCCCCCCCACAGGAGTGAACAGGTGTACAGAAACCGGAAGAGTTATCATTCGATGAATGTACAGATGGTATGTTTGGCCGACCAGTACATCTCCCATGTAAATGCCAAGTTCCCTGGCTAAGTGCATGACGCCTACATCCTGCGGAATAGCAGCATCCCTTATGTGATGGGTCAACTCCAGAGGCACTGTGTGTGGCTATTAGGTGAGCACCTGGAAGCAAGACAGAGGGAATGGTTGTCTGGGTCGGTGGATATCCCTACAGGTTAGTGTGTGTCTAACAGTTGTCCCTCGCCATTTGCAGGTGACTCTGGTTACCCCAACCTGTCATGGCTACTGACCCCAGTGAGGAATCCCAGGACAAGGGCAGAGGAACGCTACAATGAAGCCCATGGGCGAACTAGGAGGGTGATCGAACGGACCTTCGGCCTCCTGAAGGCCAGGTTCAGGTGCCTCCATATGACAGGTGGATCCCTATTCTACTCACCAAAGAAGGTGTGCCAGATCATCGTGGCCTGCTGTATGCTTTGCAACTTGGCTTTGCGGCGACAGGTGCCTTTTCTGCAGGAGGATGGTCCAGATGGCGGTGTTGTTGCATCTGTGGAGCCTGTGGACAGTGAAGAAGAGGAATCAGAAAAAGAAGACTTGAACAACAGGGGCTCAGTGATCCAACAATATTTCCAGTGAAACACAGGTAAGAATACAGACCTGCCTACTACATGTACTTTAACACTACTACCTCTCTACTGTCTGTCGTTTTCACCCAGTGTATGGTCACTGAGTTGTCACTTTCCCTTACAATTTCACAGATGTATGTCCCACAGTGTGACTTCTGCTTTGATTCTTCATTGACTACAGCTGTGTGACATGGGTATGATGACATTACAAATGAAAGAGCTTTTTGCCACATTAATTGCTAATACACTATTTCGAAATCACAGACTGACTCCAGATTGTTTTGTGCTTTAAGGGTGTTTATTTTAGTGCTCAATATTGGAGGGGGTAGCAAAATGGTGAGGGGTGATGGCGGAGGAATGTCCATGGCAGAGTCCAGTCTATTAGTCTCACAGGTGCATTGCCCAAATGGGCATAGGAAGTGGAGCTGGGGCAGTTTAAGGATGGACAGGGTGACAAAGTGGGACAGAAGGAAGACATTCAGGGTGGTCCCATTTCTTGGAGGGGTCTTGGCATTGTTCTCTGTCTTTGTCCTGGATCTCAGGGACCATTTGCAAGGTGGTTCTCCCTCTGCAGGGGGTGGGGTGCTGGTGTGGTGGTCCTGTGGCGGTGCCTCCTGTCCACTAGTGCCGGCAGAGGTGGTGGGCAGTTCATCGTCCATGCTAGTGTCAGGGGCCCCTTGTAGTGCCACAGTGTCCCTCTTGGTGTTGAGTACTTCCTTCAGCACCCCTACGATAGTGCCCAGGGTGGAATTTATGGCTCTGAGTTCCTCCCTGAAGCCAAAATACTGTTCTTCCTGCAGGGGCTGGGTCTCCTGAAACTTGGCCAGTACCGTTGCCATCGTCTCCTGGGAGTGGTGATAGGCTCCCATGATGTTGGAGAGGGCCTCGTGGAGAGTGGGTTCCCTTGGCCTGTCCTCCCCCTGTCGCACAGCAGCCCTCCCAGTTCCCCTGTGTTCCTGGGCCTCTGTCCCCTGGACCGTGTGCCCACTACCACTGCCCCCAGGTCCCTGTTGTTGTTGGGGTGGTGGGTTATCCTGGGTTCCCTGTAGTGGTGGACACACTGCTGATTGACGTGTCCTGGGGAAGGAGGTATGGGCCCGCTGGGTGGGTGCTGTGCTGATGTTTCCAGAGGGGGGAAGCTCTGTGGTGGCCTGTGCCAGTGTGAGGGGAACCGACCGTCCCGAGGTCCCCGATGGGCCGGGCTGGTCATCTAGATCCAGTTGGACAGAGGTGGTGTCATCATTGTGGGCCTCTTCTGTTGGTGGTGTGGACATGTGTGGAACCTCCTGTCCGGTGACGTTGGGTAGGGGTCCTGCAGGGGTATAAAAAGATATTTATTACATCTGTGTGTGGCATGGTGTGCAATGGGTGGGTGACTGTGTACCCCAGTGCTTGTATCCCTGTGTGGGACCTTGTGTGATGATGGTTTAGGGGGGTGTGTGGGTATGTGCAGTATCCATGCTTTAGCGATGGGTGTCCATGCTTTGTTGTTGCATGCAGGGCTTGGTGTTAGGATGTGTGGTTTGTGATGTTGGGACATTTGTGAGGAGTTAGAGTGATGGGGGTGAGGGTGAGGGTGGGGGTATGTGCTGGCATGCAGGTAGGATAGGGGATGTAATAGTTAAGATTTGACTTACCAGAGTCCATTCCTCCACCTACTCCTGCGAGGCCCTCAGGATGCAGAATCGCCAACACCTGCTCCTCCCATGTTGTTAGTTGGGGGAGGAGGTGGGGATCTGCCGCCAGTCCGCTGAACCGCAAGGTGGTGTCTTGAGACCATGGAACGCACCTTCTCCGGTAGGTCGTTCCACCTCTTCCTGATGTCCTCCCGATTTCTTGGGTGCTGTCCCACTGCGTTGACCCTGTCCACTATTCTTCTCCATAGCTCCATCTTCCTTGCAATGGAGGTGTGCTGCACCTGTGCTCCGAATAGCTGTGGCTCTACCCGAACGATTTCCTCCACCATGACCCTGAGCTCCTCCTCCGAGAACCTGGGTTGTCTTTGCCGTGCCATGGGGTGGTGTAGGTGATATGTGGGGTGGTGTGTGGGGTGATAAGTGTGCTGATATGTAGTGGTGTGTAGTGTGAGGTGCATAGAAGTTATGTGGGTGATAGTGTTGTGTGCCTGTGGATGCTAGTATGGTTGGTGGTGTCTCTCTCTGGCCTTCTCTCAGTAATTGTGGTCGTAGGGGTTTGTGGGGGTGTGTTTTATATTGTATTGGGTGTGTGGGAGTGGTGTGTGTATGTGTATCAGGTGTGTGTATTTCGATTTGTTCAATGTGGCTGTGTTTTGTATATGTGTGTGTATTTTGAGCGCGGCGGTGTGTACCGCCAATGGAATACCGCGGTTGAAAGACCGCCTCGTGGATTCGTGTGTCGTGATGGTGTGGGCGTATTTCTGTTGGCGTGACTGTGGAGGTTTTGTTTTCGCCAGTTTATCACTGACCTTTGGTGTGGCGGACTTGTGTGGGTGTCTGAATATTTGCGGACTCCATGTTGTGGGTCATAATAGCTGTGCAGGATTTCCGCGGCCGCTGTGGTGTGTTGGCGGTCTTCTGCACAGCGGTAAGCGGCTTTTACCGCCAATGTTCTAATGACCCCCTATGTTTTTTTTTAAAATATTGTATTGAGCAAAGAACAAAAAGAAATATGAAATTATATTGCAAATGCGGAGAGTGAAATTATATACTCAAACATTTTTATTAAGTGAAATACACAGCGTATACATAAGATTTAAATTTACTTAACAAGAGTAGAGTTAAGTATATTAGTACCTCATGTAGTTAGGAGGGGAAGAAAAGTCAATTTCCTTTGCAATGCATGACAAATAATTACTGAGTGGCATCCACAGTTGATGATGTTTGATGAAAAGTTGCATCAAGTTTAGTTTATAAGTGTCCAATCTATGATGGCCACAAACTGAATTCCACTACCTTAGTAAGGTGACATTATCTGGAGATTTCCAATCAGAAATAATAGCACAAATTGCTATAGAGTACAAAAGATCTACCAGGTTTCCAAGTTACTTATGTGAACTCCAAATTTCATGTAAGCTACCCAAAAATAGGAGTTCATATGAAAGGGGGAGGGAAATCTGGGTAATATCTCCTTTGCAATTCCAAATCGAGGCACAGTAAGAAGATGGAAAGGGACAGGAACAGAACGTGAAAAAAATATGCTCTGTTGGGTATGACATTGCCGGCTAGTGTTGTGAGGCATATGTTTGAGCTCAAAAAGACAACCAAGGAATGGGCATTTTTTCTTTTTTGAGAAAGCAGGTGAGGCTGGACTATAAGTCCCAGGAGGCCTTTCTCAGGAGGTTCAGGCTTAGCAACACCACAAATCCAGCAGTTTTCAGGCTCCCTGGGCTCCCACTGCGTGGGACATGCATTTCGTTGGAGAGAGCAGGTGAGGCTAGTTATAAGTCTCAGGAGGCCTTTCTCCTTGCCTGGAGGCAGGTGAGTAGCAGTGCCACGAATGCAGGAGTATTGCAGGCTCCCTGGGCCCCCGCTGCGCAGGACGCACGTGGGATGCATCTGGACCGGTGCCTGGGCCAAGACTGGGCTAAGAGTGGGCCTGTCATCGCCTTGGGGACTCTGGGCTTGGCCACCCCTGTAACAACTGCAAATAGACCAGAAATTGCAGTAAGTAACATTTTATACCTTGATTTAGGTTTGGCCCAGCAAGAGTGGGGTTGGACAACTGAATTAACTTTTTAGCTGGTTTTAGGATTTCTTTGAGAATGGGGAAGCACAAATTACCAACAGTTGCAAATAAGCCAATTAGTAATAACACAGTGGAAGGGTTTCCACAGAAGGCAGTTGGCGCACTTGATAAGGAAATTGAGTCTGCAGAGAGGCATCTTTACATGATTGCTCCTGCTCAGGTGTAATTTACGTCTCCTCGGACTTTGGAACCATGAAGAGAGGTCCTTACTTTGTTTCAATCTATAATTCATGGCAGTTCTTTACAGGTGTCTGCTGCTCTTGAGGCACTTTTAACTGAAGGTACCTCAGTTTACTAGCAAGGACACTAGAGGAAAGATGAAACAAGTAGAATAATGTTATGATGAAGTGACTTCGTACTATGGCGGACACCTATCAAGAAATACCAGTAAAGGGCACTGAGGACTGCACTGAGGGTATTTTAGAATCATTTACTGAGAGGATTATAGAGGAACTTGAGAGGAGTTTTAGATCAGCTAAGTGTTACTATGGAAGCTCTGGGAAACCTTGCTAAATCGTCGAACTATGAATTTGTGTCAAAGTCCCCATCTCACCCAAAGCTCCTCTTGATAAACAACAACCCGGTTCTACTGGCAACAAGCTGTGCATCTGAGGCCCATGTCCAGGTTACTGTACCAAAGGATATTTTAAATTCAATTGTTTTTCCAAATTTAGAACACCAAGTGGTCAGCGTGACTCGCTTTAAGTCTCGGAAGTGAATCAAGATGTTAAGAAGCACCAGGATGATATTCACTGTAGGGTCAACAGGGGCAAAGGCAGTATCAAAACAGGGCCAAGTTTGAACCATTCTATAATTAATTTCCCATCTGAAGTAAGTCCTTTAGTAGCAGTGTTAGCTAACATACCCAGCCTGCATTTAAATACTACAGAATCCTTTGTGAAGCTGAAAAATAAGGTCCTTCATTGGTTGCACTCTAGCATCTACAATATTAATAGTGAGGAGGGTGGCGTGAGTGGACATTATGCCTAAGCAGTGTGTGGGAGACTGTATCATTGTAAATTTTAGCCATAATTGTTAAGCAGGATTTTTCTAATTACCAAAAGGTGGGTAACAGGTTCAGGGTCCCCTTCCTGCAACCACTTGAGGCATTTTATCCTTGGACAAGTTTTGTTCAGTTGCCTGTGCTGTGGCAAGGAGCGTGGCAGCCTACCATATTTAGAGATAATGGAACCACATTAGTTTACCGTTGGAATATCCAGAAAAAGGGCTTTCGCTCTCTGTCTAAGGTTGACTGACGTCGGGGGCTGAATCTTTCCCACACTAGCCGAGGATTGCAGGGGCTTTGGTTGCCATACTCCCTTCCCCCTATTGACAGCCATTCATCCCAGGGGCCAATTCAAAAAGGTAAGTGCCCTCCCTCTGAAGAGATCCAACATATTTATTTGGTGTCTCTAGTGCAACCCCCGCCAACGGGAACATCATGCTAAAATTCAGTGGCTATTTCTCCGGTCTCACAGCGAGGTAATTGTGATAATTTGACTAGAATTCTGGAATATAGAGGGAATGAGGCTGAAGATTACCAGTCCGGCTTGAGGGGACTTTATAGATAAACACCAAATTTGCATTTTCCAGGAAATCTGGGCTTTAGAACCCAAGTATGGGATTGGTTTTAAAATCCTATGTGGGTCAGTAGCTTGTGGGTCAGTAGCAGGGAGGGCTTTGATAGGTCTACTAATATGGTTTAGCAGGTCACTTAAATGTACTGTGAATTATTTGGATCTCGGGTCAGATGATCTGCAGGGTTTTGTCTTCTCAATAAATAAAGAGGTTTCCGTATTGTTGATTAACCTATATAAAAGAAGTGTGGGGAAGAGTAGAGAATCGGAAACACTTCATAAGCTAGATAGTCTTCTTTCAGGGTTCAAAGGAGGCTATAATTTGTTAATAGTGGGGGATTTCAGTGTTACCTTTGAGCACTATTTAGTGGCCCATGATCTATCCCAGGAAGAAGACAAGTGTAGAACATACTTGAATTGATCACTCCCTATAAGGACGAGTTAACTAGAGCAGCGCTACATGTCGTGGACATGACATTGGCTTATCGGCTCCAAGCATGTAATGCTCATTTGTGGTTAGAGCTCCATTTGGCCCCAACATTCAAACAAGGAAATTATAAGAGTAACCTAGACTATGTATTATTAGATATTCGACTGTGGGAACATATGTTTTTTATGGAGGTACTAGAGCATGAAGAGAGCGATCATGATCGTCTAATATGCTCCATATACCTTCTACCTTCTACCCTTCACTGCTGCTCCCCTTTTAGGGGGGTTAGATCCACAATATAAGCTGACCAACAACAGAAGAAATGTTAAGTTGGAAGCAGTAGAATGCTTTCTTTCTGCTATCTCTGTTTTGCATCAGTCACTAGACAAGCATGTGGAATCTATGATTTCACATTGGTGTGACCACAGGAGGATAGTTGATGAGCATTTTACTTTCTATGACTCCCTCAGAACCTTATTCGTGTCAGAAGTATCTGGAAAGGCTGGGTCCAGCCAAACAATGGGTGGTTCACCAAAAGGTGTAGACAAGCCAAGACCAACCTGCTAAAAGCAATTAAAGTAAGTGATAGAATGAGATTAAACCAACCAGAGCAGATTATAGGCAAGAACTAAATCAGGCTAGGAGGCAGTGGGATGGGGAGAAATGGGATGACCTACTTTGTGAAGCCAGGAGAAATGACCTGAGACATTTTTGGAAGCTGGTTAGCAGCTGTAATGGGGATGGCTTATACCCTATGGGGTCCTCAATACTGCCAGGTGAATGGGTTTTACATTTTAGTTCTCTCTATTTAGTTTCTGATGTGTCCCAGTACACAAATCCTAGTTCTACTGGGACTGAGGCCACAGTTACCCTTGAATTCTCAATTTCTGAAAAGCTATCGGCTGTCAATTCACCTACGCTGGGAAAGGCTCAGGTCTGATAAAGTACCAGGTGACCTATCAACACTGTCTGCAATGCGGTTGCAGCTGGTGCTCCAATTACACCTAGTTGGAAGGGGGCTGAGATAGTGCCTATTTTTGAAAAGGGTAATCCAAGTAACCTGTCCAACTTCCAGCTGATCAGTCTGCTGGACAACCTGCAGAAGATTTCCGGTAAGCAGATTTTAGACCAGTGGTTGGAGTGGATTGAGGAGAGTGGTACCATCTCAAGTTTGCAGGCAGGATTTAGCCAACAAATCAGCACTGTAGATTAACTCTTTAGGTTTCCACAGATGAAGTGGAAGACTATGGATATTGGTGGGGGGATTTGTTTGTTGCCTTTATAGACATCGGTGAAACATTTGATCATTCCTAAAAGGAGGGTATGGACTACACTTCAAGAGATGGGGGTCCCGTCAGAATTGCTTGGCCTCATTGTTCACCTTCAAGAGGGTGCATTTGCATGGAATTGGTATGCAATAAGGGTGAACTAAATGACCAAGTTAGGGTTGAGAAGGGGGTTTGCCAGGGTTGCATCCTGGCGCCCACCTTTTTCTTTTGTGCATTAATAATTGTATTGGATACCTAAGCAGTTGTGTTAATGATTTTCCCATATTGGATGGGCAAAGAAATACCAGGACTGTTTTCTGCTGACAACACCCTTTTATTAGCCAAGACTAAGATGGGTCTCCGGAATCTAGTAACTGACTTTTGTGCCTTCTCTAAGGATTTAGGATTGGAGGTCAATGCAGTGAAAACAAAGTTGATGATCTATACTAGGAGGAAGAAATTGAATGGTAAGGTCACGGAATACTGAGAGCTTAGAGGGAGTCACCAAATTTGATTACCAGGGTGTGAGATCAGCGGATTCAGGCTCTTGGGGAATGCAAATATTGAAAAGCTTGCATGCTATTAGTTACAGAGGGGGTGCGATAGGTAGGATGGCTAAAAAAGTCCAGTATTTTCCAGTTAATCTTACAAAGGACATATATGAAATGCAGGCAAGGGTAGAAGCCTTATACGGTGCTGAGTTGTGAAGGTAGAGTATTTTGAATACTCTTGGTGTAAAGGAAAACAACTTCCTTAGGAATATTAGTGGACTGGGGAGAGGCTTCCCTTTGGTGCCCTTCATGACGTTGGTATTTATCCAATAGCAAATCCATAAATTTTAAGAACCCTGCTCTGTGGAATTTGCATATGGAAACCAGAGGAACTGCAGAATTACAGGGCTGGCCTTAGTGATATACTGGGGCGGACGCGAGCAGTCAAGACAGTAGGCTGACGGAGGAATATGAGGACCACTTGAGTAACACTAGGTCTCTCAGAATTCTGGGCCACTACTAAAGTAATACCACAGAATGCTGTGTACTTTGTAAAGCAGAAATTCTGTGATAAAGTTTCCTCCCGGATTGTTCATTCTAGCAACAGTGGTCTACTGGTTAGTGGTTTCCTCCAATTTAAACACAAACCTGCAAAGCCTTTTCTGGATGTAATTAGACCATGCCTGATCCTTCTTCCTACAATTCAGGTATGCCATTTTGCCTACAGCTGCCTTCATTGCTTGTTGGGCTTCCTTAGCAGAAGGTAACAAAAAGTGTAAATTGTGCAGTATGGCTGATGAAACAGATGAGCATCTGCTTTTTTTGTCCTAGATACAATGTTCCTACATGAAGGTGGATTGTTCCCCTCTGTAAAAATATTTTTATACTTGACCAAGTTACTGTATAATTTTATATTAGGGATTTCAAAGCAGGTTTTTATTGAATTTTTACTGAATTGTTCTAATGACATTTATTTATGTGTGACAATGAGATTATTTATTTTGAGCAGTCAATAAACTTTCTGAGAACCTTTTTTGACAACCAGGGCTATAAAAAAGTCTGTACTAAAAGAAAAATGAGCTTTGGGGGCGTGGGCTGGCACCACAAGATGGCGGACAGAGCTTAGAAGAGCCCCTGCCGCCTGACTCCCAGCCTGCGAAACTACGCCGCTCCCCTGACACGAACGTCAGGGAAAGCGATAGTGCTGAGTGGCCAAGACTCGGGGGCATGCAGAGCACCTTGCAGCGGCTGGGAGACCTCACGGAGAGTGGCACTGGCTGTAGCCAACTGTCGGGTCTGCCGCATGCCATGATGTGAGGTGGGAGAGGTGACCTGTGTGCAGCACACTGAGAGGGCCTCTCAACTATGGTGAGGAGCGGGGGCTGCGGAGAGACTGGAGGGAGGTGCTCGCTCTTCACCCCCACCTTATACTGTCTCCTCACCTGGTCCTACATCTGATGAAATAGGCTGCTCCCCAAACACGATCATCAAGGGGAGCAGCAGAACTGAGTGACTGATGTGCAGGGGGCCTCAGAGGGGCTGGGCGGTCTCACAGGGCACGGCGCTGACCGCAGCTGGTTGTTGTGTTAGCCGCGCACCATGGGGAAGAGAGAAAGCAGTGGTCTGGCCTGAGTGTGCCAAGAAGAATCTTGGACGCAGCGAGAAGGTGGGGCTTTAGTGAGGCCTAAAGAAGACGCATCCACTGCTTCACTCACCACCCTGTTGCTCCCTGGGACAATGCTGCCTAATAGAATACGGGCTGTCTCTGGCTGATAGTTGGGGCGGGGCGTACCCCGCGAGGTGCAAAAGAGGAGGCTGTCTGGACTGGGGTGTGCCGAGTGTACCCTGGATTGCGATGAGGTGGAGGGAGGCCACGGAGAGACCTAGACGAGTGCCCCCCCACTGATCTCTTATCTATCTTCCTGATATTCCCTGAGGCCTTCCATAGTGCCTTGAGGAGGTGGAGAGCGGTGGTCCAGCAATATGATGAGCGCTACCCATGCTTGGGGAGCGACAGCCCGTGGCTGGGGTGGGTGCGGGCGGGAGGGCAGCCAGGCGAGGGAGCGGCATCGCCTGGAGGAGACCCCCCCCACTGGTCCTAGACTGTTGGGGACATGGCAGATGACAGAGACCCCACTGATGAGCCACAGATCTCCCTGATGAAAGATGGCAGGAAGGCAGTGAAGAGGTTGGGTCCCTACATAAGACATGGGTGAGGCGAGAGTGGTGCTGGAGTTGCCTATGGAGACCCCCTGTATGGCACAGAATTGAATTATACTGGAAAACCGGCCTGGAGAGACGCAAATGACATAGGCAGGCAGGAGTGGGCTACTGGAGTGCTACATTGACCAACAGCCCTGTCGCATATTGGGGCGCTAAATGTGGAACCCGCTCAGATGTTGCAGTGATCCAAGTAACTACAGGTAAGTGGTGAGGTGCTTGGGCCCTCTCAACCCTTTTGAACCAGAAGCAGCACCTGGAAGGTCAGAAAAGACAGCAACAGGCAACGTATTGTGGCACACTGCTTTTCTGATGGTGAGGCATTGTTTAGGGGTAACTGAGTCCACAACCACAAGATTGGCATTATGGGGAAGAGAGGAGGTTCCAGCATAAGCACTCAGAAACGGATGTTGGCCGCGTCTCCGAGCCTCCAAGGGATGAGGAGTGCAGAGATTGATCTGACCTCCACTCTTAATGATGAAAAATTGGACAAAATCCTAATAGCCATAGAGACCACTGGACAAGACTTGGCAATAAAGTGGATTCGGTAGCTCTGGAGGTAGGCTTGCTATGAGAAGACCAGAGGAAGCTATCCACAAGAGTGACGAGCACAGAAAGTGAACAAAAGACTTACGACCACTGCTAACGGAGCTGGAGGAGAAAGTTAGTTCCCTCACTGGCAAGGTCAGGTTGGAGCGCCAAGCTGAGGTTTCTGAAGGCCGATCCCACCGGAAGAATATTTGAATAGTGGGGTTGCCCAGGGGGGTGGAAGGAATAGACCCCAGAAAATGTTTTGAGACCTGGCTGGCTCAGACGTGGGAACAGAGGCAGTGTCTCCACACTACATTGTAGAACAAGCACATAGACTACCGGCCCACAGATCGCTGGCTGGAATGCCACCCAGGCCTGTGCTGATCCACCTTCTTAATTATAGGGATAAAGAAACCACTTCAATATGAGAACTCCTGCATCTTCTTCTTTCTGGATTAAACAACTGCAGTCCAGCATCAACGGGCCTCCTATGCAGTGGTAAAGAAGGGCTTGCACCAGGCCGGCCTAACGTACTCCCTGTTATGCCCAGCCCGATTCAATGTAATAGAGAATGGTACCAGTTTCTTTTTTGCGTAACCTAGGGATGCCTGGGACTGATTGGAGCAGCGCAGGTATGAGGTCTCCAAGCCATCCTTACCGAATGTATCCCTGAACAGGCCACAGAGAGGGAAGCGCAATAGGAAAGCTACCCAAGAGCCTGGCATGAACATTGTGAAAGGAGCGCCTACCCCAGCCCAGGCACGACTAGAACAGAAACAGGCATTGACCGCTGCAACTGCATTATGGGATGACGAAGGACTGTCCATGTCGCAGATAAGTAATGGGCGATATACCGACTCTGAGTCAGAGGCCTCGGTCAGTGAGACTCCATCTGACACACTACCAGAGGTAACCCCGTAAACAGTGGACACGCTACTCTAGGAACACACTGACTGACAATTTAGGAGCCATAGGCAAGTTCACCCCCAACAGTCTGCTAGGTCACCTACACTGTTGAAAAAGATTGATGGGACTGATTGCTTAAACTGTGATGTTGCATTAAGGTACATAGGCCCTCATTACAACCCTGGTGATAAACGCCGCTTACCGCCATGCTGACGGCCACCAACATACCGTGACCGCAGCAGTAATCCGCCACGGGTATTATGACCCACACATAGAAATCCGCCACTATACAGACACCCCCTCAAGTCCGCCAGACCAAAGGTCAGTGATATACTGGAAATAGCAAAACCCACACTGTTACACCAACAGGAATACGCCCACAGTATCACGACCCACGAATCAACGCGGTGGTCTTTCAACCGCGGTAAAACATTGGCGGTAAACACTGCTGCGCTCAAAACACACACACACTTACAAAACTACACCACATTGGACAATTCAAACTACACACACCTGACACACATACACACACCACACCCATACACCCAATCCAATATAAAACGCACACCCACATTACCCACAACCCTTTATGACTAAAATAAAATTTGCGAACAGAGAGAGACACAAGCCAGGAGCACCCACTCAATCTGAACCACAGAACACCATCACCCATACACCATTCATGCACCTCACAGCACACACCACAACACAGCACCCCACACCTCACCCCACACATCCTCACACATATCACTCACACCACATCCATGGCACCCCAAAGACACCCCAGGTTTTCTGAGGAGGAGCTAAGGGTCATGGTGGAGGAAATCATCCGGGTAGAGCCACAGCTATTCGGATCACAGGTGCAGCAGACATCCATTGCCAGGATGATGGAGCTATGGCGAAGAATCGTGGACAGGGTCAACACCATGGGACAGCATCCAAGAACAGGGGATGATATCAGGAAGAGATGGAACGATCTACGGGGAAGGTGCATTCCGTGGTCTCAAGACACCAGATTGCTGTACAGAGGACTCGCGGTGGACCCCCACCTCTTCCCCCACAACTAACAACATGGGAGGAGCAAGTCTTGGCGATCATGCATCCTTAGGGCCTCGCAGGAGTAGCAGGAGGACTTGACTCTGGTGAGTCAAAGCTTTACTTCTATCCCCCCTACCTGCATGCCATCACAAACTCGTAAACCCACCCCCATCACTCCACCAACTCACATATACCCCACTAACACAACCCACCCATCCCAATACCAAGCACTGCATGCACCCACAATGCATGGACACCCATCACAGACCTGCATAGACACCCATCACCCCAGCATGCCCAATAGAGAGACTCACCCAGCCCACAAAATAACCTCTCACACAAGTCCAAGACGACAGGGAAATCACATTCATAGAGGGAAACACAGCCATGCACAACATGACACACGCAGATACATTGACAATGCATTTTCCTCCCAACAGGACCCCTACCCAACTTCACCGGACCCTGCCACAGTCCCAAACCACCACTGAGCCTCCCCCCTCAGGAAAAACCGGCACAGCACCCACTCAGCGGGCCCATCCCTCTGTCCCCAGGACACGTCAATCAGCAGTGTGTCCACCACTACAGGGACCCCAGGCAACCGCACAAACACAGGACGATCAGGGACCTGGGGTCAGTGGCAGTGGCAGTGGCAGTGGGCACACGGTTCAGGGGACAGAGGCATCATAGGACAACAGGGAAGCAGGGAGGACTGCTGTGCGACAGGGGGAGGACAGGCCCAGGGAACTGTCCCTCCACGAGGCACTCTCAAACATCATGGGAGTGTACCTCCATTCCCAGGAGAACATGAGCCAGGTACTGGCCAAGTTACAGGAGACCCAAACGCTGCAGGAGGGACAGTACCTGGGGATCAGGGAGGACCTAGCAAATATATACACCATCCTGGTCACCATTGCAGGGGTGCTGGCTGACATGGGCAAGACCATGAGGGAGGCAGTGGTACAACAACGGGCGCCTGACACTAGCCAAACTGAGGAACAGCCTTTTACCTCTGCCGGCGCTAGTGGACATAAGGCCCCGCCACAGGACCAACATGCCACCAGCACCCCACCCCCTGCAGAAGGAGAACCACCCAGCAAACGGTCCCTGCGATCCAGGCAGAAGACAGAGAACATTACCAAGACCCCCGCCAGGAAATAAGACCCTCCTGATTGTCACCCTTCTGTCCCACTATGTCACCATGTCCACCTTGAACTGCCATTGCTCCACTTCATATGTCCCCTTGGACAATGCACCTGTGATACCAATAGACTGGACTCTAACTGGACATTCCTCCAACATCACCCCAGCCCCTTGCACATACCCCCATACTTATTGGCACAAAAATAAACACCCTTGAAACAAATACCATATTGGAGTCAGTGTCATAAATCGAAAAATGTATTAGTACAACTTTATCAAAGCATTGCAATGTATATGTTCAGTGAAATATACTACAGGATGACCTTTAATGGGCAGCAGTACATATAGCAGGAGCCAGAATGGGGCACACAGATCTGAGAATAGAGAACCAAAGGGTACAGTCAGTGTCCATAGACAGAGGGTAAGAGGCTGTCATGTACACTGTCCAAAAGATTACTGAAAAGTAAAGTTGAGTTACAGTCTTAAACCTGTGTGTCACTGGAAGTACTGCTGTATAATGTTTGTTCTGTTGTCCACATCTTCTTCATCTGAATCCTCTTCCTCACTGTCCACAGGCTCCACCGCTTCCACAAGACCATCTTCAGGCTCATCCTCCTGCAGAAAAGGCACCTGATGTCTCAAGGCCACGTTGTGCAACATATAGCATGCCACGATGATCTGGCACAACTTCTTTGGTGAGTAGTACAGGGATCCACCTGTCAGATGGAGGCACCGGAACCTGGCCTTCAGGAGGCCGAAGGTTCTCTCAATAATCCTCCTTGTACGCCAATGTGCCTCATTGTAACGTTCCTATGCCATTGTCCTGGGATTCCTCACTGGGGTCAGTAGCCATGAGAGGTTGGGGTAACCAGAGTCACCTGTAAATATCGAGGGACAACTGTTAGACACACACTAACCCTTAGGGACAACCCCATACACAGGCACCTACTTATAGTGGGTGGGACCTTGGAATCACCTATAAGCCACACCCGGTGCCTCTGGAGTTGGCCCATCACATAAGGGATGCTGCTATTCCTCAAGATATAGGTATCATGCACAGAGCCAGGATATTTGGCCTTCACATGGGAGATGTACTGGTCGCCAAACACACCATCTGCACATTCATCGAGTGATAGCTTTTCCTAATCCTGTAAACCTGTTCATTTCTCCGGGGGGGGGAACAAATGCCACATTTGTACCATCAATGGCACAAATGATGTTGGGGATATGTCCCAGGGCATAGAAGTCAGCTTTCACTGTGGCCAAATCATCCACCTGGGGAAACACGATGTAGCTGCGCATGTGTTTCAGCAGGACAGACAACACTCTGGACATCACGTTGGATAACATTGGCTGAGACATTCCTGATGCCATGGCCTCTGTAGTGTGAAAGGAACCACTTGCCAGGAAATGCAGCACTGACAAAATCTGCACTAGAGGGAGTATTCCTGTGGGCTGGTGGATAGCTGACATCAGGTCTGGCTCCAATTGGGCAGACAGCTCTTGAATTGTGGCACGATCAAGTCTGTATGTGATGATATGTGTCTGTCCTCCATTGTCGACAGGTCCACCAGGGGTCTGTACACTGGGGGATGCCGCCATCTAATCATCTGCCTCAGCCGTTGCAGCCGATGGAGGAGAACGGTGAGCAGAAGGTCATATTTCCACATAGAATGCACACCTGTTGATGAATTTAGGTCACACAAGCAGTATGTGAAGTCGAGAGTCAGTTGATGGGCCAATGTCTGCTGTGAAGCAGTTAGGTGCCATGCCATGTGCCCCCCTGAAATGGCGGCTGCCTGACCTGTGAGGAGGGACAAGTGGAAAGGAGGTAGTGCTCTGGTGTTGTGCACCATTGCAGTAGGGGGTCAATGAGCGCCACGCAACTTCGCATTGGTTATCATTGGGCTCCATGGGTTCCAGGAGCCAATGGCGAGGTACACCGGCGGTGACAGTACGCACTGCCGTGGACGTCACCCCCATTTTCGAACTATTCACTCACTTGTTACCTGACCGTCAGCAGGAGAGGACCTACACTGCAAGTGCTTTTGTGACCTGAGTCTGGAAGCGACAATCGCTACAGTGTCTGGGGAAAGGGCCCCTGCCTTCACTGCGGAGGAGTTGGAGAAACTGGTGGATGGGGTCCTACACCAGTACATTTTTCACTATGGTCCTCCGGAAAAACAGGTGAGTACACTGAGAGCATGATGTGTGGGCAATGCATGTTTGGAGTGGTGTGGATGTATGCCACATGTTGGGGGGTGCTGAGGCGTCCTGGCCTGAGTGCTGCATCAGAGATGGTCAGGGCATGGGTGGGAACTGTGGGGCAATGAGTATGCCGGTCCAGATGGGTGAGTAATTTCCTTTCCTCCTGTCTTTTCCCTCTAGGTCAGCACCCACCAGAAAAAGGGTATTCGGTGTGCCATCACCAAGGAGGTGTGGACTCTGGGGGTCTAACACAGGCGGAGCACCCAATGCTGTAAGAGATGGGAAGACCTGCGCCACTGGACCAAGAAAGTGGCAGAGACCCAGCTGGGGCTGGCCTCCCAATGTGGAAGGGGTGCCCGTCGCACAATGACCCTGCTGATGTTCTGCATCCTGGCGGTGGCCTATCCGGAGTTGGATGGGCGCTTGAGGGCATCACAGCAGCCACAAGGGGGTGAGTAGAGATTCAGAATCCTGACTTTGCGCGCTTTAGTAGCTAGCTGGGTGGGGTATGTGGGCTGTGGGTGCCCCTAGACAGGGCGATCATGGCAGGATAGGTCCCTTGTGTGCAGGCTCTGAAGCATTCCAAACCCAATGGGGTAAGTGGGCATATGCTGCTGGGCAGGGTCCTGTGGGTGTCTGGTGTGCAGATGCTGGTGTTAGGCATTGTACCCCATGGGCTTGGGACTACCTTAGTGACTTGTTGCCAATGGCCTAGTGCATAGGGCAGCTCCCTGTGTATAGTGTACACCAACTGTAGTGTTGTTGCTGGCATTGACCAAGTGTATCCTCTGTCTCTCCACCCCCTTTTTGTTTTGTGACCCTGTCCTTGTGTGCATTGGCATCATCTGACGGAGGAGCAGAGACACCGGTGACAGAGAGGGAGCTGCATCCCACATGGCCCATGAGGGCGAATCCACGAGGGTGAAGGCACCAGTGGGACGGAGGGTAAGGGGAGCACCATGACAGGGACAGGAGGGGAGACCAGTGACAGCGACTCCTCCTCCAATGGAAGCTCCTTGGCGGTGTTGGACACCTCTGTTCCCACCCCAACAACAGGTACAGCCGCCACCCCCCTACCAGCACCGCCCTCCCAGCAGCCCCTCAGCGTGTTTCCTGTGCCTGCTGACCCAGGAGGGTGGGCAACTCCTTTGCACCAGGCACCTCAGGCCCTGCCCCAGTCAGCCCTTCTGCCTTCAGTGAGGAGGCTATTGACCTTCTGAGATCTCTCACTGTTGGGCAGTCAACCATTCTGAATGCCATCCAGGGTGTCGAGAGGCATTTGCAACAAACAAATGCATGCCTGGAGGGCATTCACTCTGGTGTGGCGGCCCAACAGAGAGCATTTCAGGCTCTATCCTCAGCACTGATGGCAGCCATTGTCCCTGTGTCTAGCACCCCCCTCCAACTTCCTCTACCCAGTCCCAATCCCCTTAACCCCAGCCTATCCCAAGCACACCTTCAGACCAGCAATCACCCAAATCAACACACAGAAGTGGCTCAGGCAAACACAAGCACCACACTTCATCCCACAGGCACTCACACAAGCACCATCCCTATGCAGACACACCAACATCCACTGCCTCCACTGTGTCCCCCTCCTCCTCGTCGTCCACTCCCCCTCCCAGTATCGTCTCCACTCACACCTGCATGCTCTACATCCTCATCTCCTACGTCCATCACCAGCACGCCCATCACAACACACCCCTCACGAGCAGTCACCACCCCCACAACCATGCACACGTCCCCTGTGTCCTCTCCCTGTGTGTATGTGACCCCTCCTCCCAAAGTACATAAACGCAAGCGCCCACCCACCCACCCAACAGCCATCCACCTCACAACAGCATCCAGTCCATGCACCTTCAGCCAAACTCAGCAGAAAGACACCTCCTACAACCAATCCTACTTCTTCCACTCCCAGACCCTCTCCATCTTCCCGTCCCAGTCTGTCTAAAAAACTTTTCCTCGCAAACTTTGACCTCTTCCCTATGCCTCCCCCCGACCTTCTCCTCGGGCCAGGGTGGCAAGATCCCAGGCCAGCACCTCAGCCACCAAGTTGGAATGTGCCAGCATGTAGCACAGCCAAAAAGCACGACCCACCCACCCAGCAAGGCCTCCTCCAAAACTGCATCTGCCAGTGCCAAGGTCCCAGCAGCGTCTGCCAAGGTGGGGAAGGGCAAAAAAAAACAAGGCAAGGCCCTTCAGGCCTCAGAGCCTCCAGGTGAGAGACTGGTGCCCACCGTCAGTACTGCCAGCCCAGCAACCTGTACCGTGGAAAGCACCGCCGCAGGCACCGCCACCTGCACCGCCATCTGCCCCACCACCTGCACCGCCCCCTGCACTGCCACCTGCACCGCCGCTGCCACAACAACAGTCAGCAGCATCATCCCCAGTGGGCAGCTGTCCGAGGCTACAGGAGACGGCCTGGTGTCTTCCTCCACTACTACCAACACCTGCACCACGGCCAGCACCGGCAGCATCTCCGCCGCAGACACCACTGCAAGCACCGCCACCTGCGCCGCTATCTGCACCGCCACATGCCCAGCCGGTGCCACTACATCTGCCATCAGCAGCATCCCCAGTGGGCAGCCGTCCGGGGATGCAGGGGCCGGCCTGGAACCTCCACCCACCACTTGAAGCACCACCACCAGCACCGGCACTACCAGCAGTTTGCAGCCTAAGTCGCCGCAGGAGGGAGTCTGGCTCTGCCTCCATGGAGTATCATGCTACCTGTTCCCTGCACATCTCGTGCCTCAGATACCCAGGTGAGGGAATGGGAACTGCCACACCCCAGGTGCAGCATCACTGGGTACAAGGCCCCCTCCAGAACCAGTGGAGAAATGCATCCGTTATCACTTTCCTTGGCAGGATGAAGCAGACTGGGCACAAGGCCCCCTCCAGGACCAGTGGAGATATGCATCCGTTATCACTTTCCTTGGCAGGATGAAGCAGACTGGGCACAAGGCCCCCTCCAGAACCAGTGGAGATATGCATCCACTATCACTTTGCTTGGCAGGATGAGGCACGCTGGGCACTAAGCCCCCTCCAGAACCAGTGGAACATGTCACCCACTTGAGAGACTGTGGCTTTGCACTCCGCAGGACCAAGCAATGTGCATGTTGCCCCCTCCAGGAGCAGTGGCGTAGTACCATCTTCCAGCTGAGGTGCCCCCCAATTCCCCCAGAGGTGCCTGTGTGTTTTAGACCTGATGCCCTTGCAGTGTTATCTCCGTTTTGAGACAGGAGTCAAGTGTGGGCTTCACCCATGTTTGTTTGCCCACTGGGCCACGGACATTTGCAAAGGACAGTGTACGGCCTTCTTTACATATTGTAAATATTTGTATATACTGTTGTTTACAATCGTTAACTTTATTTGCATATCTCTAAATATCACTATTTGCACTCAATTCCTTTTGTCCTTGCGTTCTTCCAGGGGGTTACGGGGTGTAAATGTAATGTTGCTGCATGTTTCTGAGTGTATGGTGTTGTGGGTGAGGGTGGGGGTGGGGGTGTAGCGCGTTGCGTGTGTGTGTCACTCTCTTTTTGCTCCCCCCTCCCCTGTGTGCTAGGTGCAGTACTCACCGTGGTCGTCGCCGCCACCTTCTTTGATATTCCTGGTGTATTAGCAGATACACCAGCATCAGCAGGACCTGTAGTTCAATAGCATCCTGGTTCTTCGTTGAGTGTCGAAAGGTGAGTGGTTCCCCTTCTGTGTACTGTTTCCGCCGTGCTTTTGATGGCATTGGTACCGCCCTGGAAAAGCTGGCAGATTGGTGGGTTGTGATAGGGTGGGCGGTCCATTGTCTTCCGCCTGTCTGTTGGCGGCGACCGCCGCGGTGTTTGTTGCTACCGCCGTGGCAGTCTGAGTGTTAAAGTGGCTGTCTATGTTGGATGTTTCCGCCGTGGTCGTGGTCCCATTTTTTTACCGCCGGCCTGTTGGCAGTATTACCGCCGCCTTAACACCGACCACCAGGGTTGTAATGATGGCCTTAATATGCCATTGTGAGTCAGGTGGCGCACAAACTGGAAGTCATACAAACACTGTGCTACAGGCCAACTAAGCCCCCCCTCCCTGCTCCTGGGGGCCCACAGGTCACGCTGCTGGGCAAAATAGAGTGCCCCATTATTCAGGATTGTATGTTTGTGGTTTGGGCATACCTAATTCTTCAGGGTGGCCCTGGGAAGGGAGTTTTGTGGAACAGTGATAATCAAAATCAAGTTCAAGGAAGATGCATGAACCACGCAAGCACAGAACCTAACTTCACCCAGCAGTAGGGTATGGTCCTCCTTCCTGATACCCTTCTCACAGAGAAGGTTAAATGCCAGAAATTAAAGTATTAACATAGAATGTTCAGGGGCACCAACAGGAAGAGACATGCAATACAACAGTTTATAAGGCACCGCGGGGCGCAGATAGCGCTCTTACAGGAGACACATATAGATGTGGCCGAGAATGCTAGACTACTGAGCAGATGGCTGGGACAATGCTACTGCACCACGTACTCTGGATTTGCGCGTGGAGCCCTGGTTTGGATCCGCGCAGGAGTCCTGTTCCAATCTAATAAGACGGAAATGGACCCAGATGGTTGTTACATTTTTGTAGAAGGGTCCCTGGATGGCAGATCTGAGCTGCTAGGAAGTGTTTATGCCACTAATGTTAACCAAGCTGCGTTTTTTGAGCGTATATCCACGTTGTTGGTCAAATGGGCGCATCTGCCATGGATTGTGGGCGGGGACTTGAACAGTGTACTTAGATCAGGATAGCTTCACCAGTGGTGTCGGTAGCGCTCACTTTTCCCAAAGGCTGCAGTAGTGGGCATTGGGGGATTGCTGGCACGTATTACATCCAGAAGCCAGAGAATTTTCACTATTCTATACCACATGATCTCCATGTTTGGCTGGATTGTATACTCACACAACTATTGGTTAACGCAGCAGAGTATCTTGGGAAAACCTTCTCTTATCATAATCCCTTATTAGTATGCATACAATGGGGACTGCTAAGACTACCGGTTCCTACATGGAAGTTGCAACCCGCAACACTGGAGGACCAGGGATTTCGGGATAGCACACGAGAAGCCCTAACACACTATTGACAAATAATTGGGGGACTGCAAATCCATGTGCAATTGAGTGGTAGGCACTGATGGTAGTAATACGGGGGCATTGTATCCGTACAACAGCGGAGGTCCGTGCAACAATACACAAGGAATTGATCTGTTTAGAAACTACGGTTAGAGAGGTAGAACTCCAGTCACAGTCTACATCAGAAGGAAAGTGACAATTAGTTACGGCTACAGAAACGCTCACTCAACTAATAGTACAACTATGTTGTCTTCAATTTAGAGTGTATGAGGCAAGGATGCAGGCTGAAGGGAACAAGTCAGGACGCTTACTGGCTTGGTTGCTGCGCAGCTCGGCACCAACACAGCTGACCACAACGATAAGACTATCCCCCACGTATCTGATTACGATGCAAGTAGATATTCATGATGCTTTTAGTACGTTCTACCGACACCTATATAACCCTCCAACAGTAGGCAGAACCCAGAAGATACAGGCTTTTATGCAGGAAATAGCCCTACCAGTGCTGCACCCCTCTAACGTAGAAGCCCTTAATGCCCCCATTACAACACAAGATATATACGAAGCAGTACGGACCTCAGTTACAGGTAAGACCCCGGGAATAGATGGGTACCCTATTGAGTTTTATAAAGCCTGTCTACCGATATTAGCACCCGATCTATTAGAGGTCTATCAGACAACTTTGCAGGAAGGCCAGCTACCACCGTCTCTGCGGGAATCCTTGTTAATATCACTACCCAAACCGGGGAAACACCAAAAAGAACTGACATCTTATTGTCCTCTTTCAATGCTTGGGTCAGATTATAAAATATTGGGCAAACTGATAGCCTCTAGGCTCCTAGCACAGATACCCCAGCTAATACATATAGACCAGAACAGCTTTAACCTGGGCAGATCCATAATACTTAACATAGGTCGACTGTACAGAATAAAGGAAAGTGCTCCAGCACAATGGCAATATGCGGCGTGTCTATTCCTAGACCTCAAAAAAGCATTTGATATGCTGGACTGGAGCTACATGTTTTCTACCATAACTGCCTTTGGCATCACGGGACACATGAATAAACTTATACAACTTTTATATGTTGACCCTCTAGCCCGAGTAAACATAGGACAGTGCATCTCTCCTACCTTGCCGATGAAGAGAGGCACGTGGCAAGGCTACCCCCATACCCACTGCTCTTTGCCTTGGCGATGGAGCAGTTGGCAGTTGGCACAGAAACTCTATCAGAAAGGAACAGAATGGGGATTCCATTAGATGGAAGTAATCATATTGCTTCCTTATATGCAGATTATGTGCTGATTGATATACCCAACATAAGGCAGGGAGTAAGTACCATAATTAAAATATTGTGAGACTTTAAAGCATCGTCAGGCCTTGGGGTAAACTGGGCCAAGTCATGTCTATATCCTTTAAGCCCCGGCTGTCCTTCGTAGAGCCTCAAGTCTGAGACCCAAGAAATTTGCTGGGAGCCTATCACCTTTCGCTATCTAGGTATAAACATTTACCACGCCGATCAAGACCTACTAGATGGGAACCTTACAAGAGTCATCACAGCTATACCCTCTGAAATGATTTTCTGGGGCACACTACCACTTACCGTGCAAGGCAGGATTGCATTTTTCTAAAATGGTTGTACTTCCACGCCTTCTGTACTATTTTCAAAATCTTCCTCTAATTGTCCCCAGTAAAGTCTTTTGCATGTTGCATGCTGCTTTGGCCACCTTTATATGGAACAGATGCAGGCACCATGACGTACTATGAAAATTGAAACTCCCAATTGAGAGAGGGGGTTGGGAGTTCCCAATTTTGAACATTATTATTTAGCAGCACAACTGCTGTGGCCGGATTTGTGGCTGGTGGGCCAGCTACTAGAGGAATTGGGGAAACACACACATAGAGATGCCCAGCATCTAGTTCTGGAAACATTTCTCCCGTCTGCTTCAGTGCTTCCACACTGCTTTACAATATTGGCAGTAACCCACGCTAGTTACAAGCACAGTATTAGAATCATGCCCTCAATCCTGACATATTCCCCTAAAATTAGATGAGAGGCCTTTACGCCCTTTCGGATAATGTTGGGCCAAGTGGAACTGTGACAATCGGAGGCAGTGGGGATCAGCACTGTTGGGTCTTTGTTCCATGATGAGGTGCTTGAACCCTTTGATTACCTACACATGGAGGGGGGAGTTCCAAGGGACAGTTCATTGCATGTGCTAGGTGTACTGTTATACTGTCGGAACACTGGCAAATAGACTCAGAACCGGATCCGCACCCATTGGTACATGCACTACACGTCATGGGAAGTGGAAAGAACTTAATCACTTGGTTCACCCGAGCACTGGCACACACAACCCAACTCCCCATGGCAGTGTTACGTGACAAATGGGAGAGAGATGTGAGTAGGGAAATCCAGGCTAAATAATGGAGCACAGGGCCTATCTTATACCACATACACTGAACAAAATGTTTGGGTCTTTAGCAGGTTGCCCCCATTGTTACAAACTAGTAGCCAATATGATACATATGTTCTGGTCTTGTCTAGAATCAGGTCGATTCTGGCAACAAATAACAGTGGTGGTCATTACAACTCTGGCGAACGGTGTTAAAGCGGCGGTAAGACCGCCAACAGGCTGGCGGTAAAAAAATAGCAATTACGACCGTGGCAGAAACCGCCAACAAAGACAGCCACTTTAACACTCCGACCGCCACGGTGGTACAAACAAACAGCGCGGCGGTCACAGCCAACAGACAGGCGGGAGACAATGTACCGCCCACACTATTATGACAGGCCAATCTGCCACCTTTTCCGGGGCGGATTCACCGTGGATAAAAACACGGTGGAAACAGGAATCCCGAAGGAAAAACGCTCACCTCTACACACCCCACGAGGAACGAGGATGCCATGGATCCGGAACTCCAAATTCTCACTGCAATAGTCTTCATGCTCCTCTACCAGGAGCACGAACGCCGGCGGCGAAGACCACGGTGAGTACTGCACCTATGACACAGGGGTGGGGGGAGGGAAAAAACAGGGACATACACATGCAACACCCCCACCCTCACCCACTACAACACACACACTAATGCATATCAATACATCACAGTTACACCCCCCAGCCCCCCTGGAAGATTGCAAAGACAATAGAAAATGAGTGTAACCATTGTAATATATTAAAAGCAAGTAGGCAGAAATATATATATACACCATGTACAAAATATATACCAAGCATAGTAGTCCAGTTAGTGCTCTAATAAAGTCAGTGGAACACTGGGACCACACGGTATGGGCGAGGCCCACACAAGATCCCCAACTACAACGGAGAGAACACTGCAGGGGTATCAGAGAGCAACTAAACAGGCACCTCAGGGGGAGAGGAAGGTGGGGGACCTCAGCCGCTTGAGTGCACTACGCCAAATCCACGAGGGGGCCACATGCCCACTGTTCCATCCTGGGGAGTGCAAAGCCACAGTCTCTCAAGTCTCTACAGTGGGTGGTTTGCCCACTGTTCAATCCTGGGGAGTGCAAAGCCACAGTCTCTCAAGTCTCTACAGTGGGTGGTTTGCCCACTGTTCAATCCTGGTGAGTGCAAAGCCACAGTCTCTCAAGTCTCACAAGTGGGTGGTTTCCCCACTGTTAAATCCTGGGGAGTGCAAAGCCACAGTCTCTCAAGTCTCTACAGTGGGTGGTTTGCCCACTGTTCAATCCTAGGGATTGCAAAGCCACAGTCTCTCAAGTCTCTACAGTGGGTGGGTTGCCCACTGTTCAATCCTGGAGAGTGCAAAGCCACAGTCTCTCAAGTCTCTGCAGTGGGTGGTTTGCCCACTGTTCAATCCTGGGGAGTGCAAAGCCACAGTCTCTCAAGTCTCTACAGTGGGTGGTTTGCCCACTGTTCAATCCTGCGGAGTGCAAAGCCACAGTCTCTCAAGTGGATAACAGTCTCCACTGGTTTCTGGAGTGGGCATGGTGCCCAGAGTGCTTCATCCTGCTAAGGACAGAGGTAGTGGATGACAGTCTCCACAGGTTCTAGAGGGGGCATGGTGCCCAGAGTGCTTCATCCTGCTAAGGACAGAGGTAGTGGATGACAGTCTCCACTGGTTCTGGAGGGGGCATGGTGCCCAGAGTACTACATCCTGCTAAGGAGAGAGGTAGTGGATGACAGTCTCCACTGGTTCTGGAGGGGGCTCTGAGCCCAGAGTGCATCATTCACCCCGTGACGGACTCAATTGCGTCAGTGCCCTTGCCGCTCATGGGCCAGCGGTGCTTGAGACAGCGGTGCCCTGTTCAGCGGTGCTTGAGATGGCGGTGCCCTGTTCAGCGGTGCTTGAGGCGGCGGTCTCCATTGCAGGGACACAGCTGCTGGCGGTCCTTCATGGCCCAGCGGGGCTTTTTCTGGCGATCCTTCATGGCCCAGCGAGGCTTTTGCTGGCGGTCCTTCATGACCCAGCGGGGCTTGTGCTGGCGGTCCTTCATGGCCCAGTTGGGCTTTTGCTGGCGGTTGTTCATGGCCCAGCAGGGCTTTTGCTGGCGGTCCTTCATGGCCCAGCAGGGCTTGTGCTGGCGGTCCTTCATGGCCCAGGTGGGCTTTTGCTGGCAGTCCTTCATGGCCCAGCGGGGCTTTTGCTGGTGGTCCTTCATGGCCCAGCGAGGCTTTTGCTGGCGGTTCTTCATGGCCCAGCGGGGCTTGTGCTGGCGGTCCTTCATGGCCCAGGTGGCCTTTTGCTGGCGGTCATTCATGGCCCAGCGGGGCTTGTGCTGGTGGTGGCCTCCTGGGCAGGTGGGCTGGTGCTGGCGGGCCCCTCCTGGGCAGGTGGGCTTGTGCTGGCGGGCCTGTCCTGGGCAGCTGGGCTGTTGCTGGCGGTCCGGTCCTGGGCAGCTGGGCTTGTGCTGGCGGGCCTGTCCTGGGCAGCTGGGCTGGTGCTGGAGGTGGCCTCCTGGGCAGCGGGGATGATGGCAGACTTTTCCGCCGTGCTGCTCTTCCCAGACTTTCCTAGTTTCTTGTGGCCCTTCCTCACCTTGGATGGTGTCACAGCTGACTCCACACTCCCACCGGGACCCCTGGGAGCGTCTTTGCTGGCTGGAGTCTTCCCCCTCTCCCGCCGAGCACTGGCCTACTTCTGATGCTTCACAGGTGGAGGACTGTCTGTGCTGTGACTCCGTGGCACACTGGCTGCCCTGGTGGGCGGTGCACTACAGATTCCGGTGACTACAGGCACCACTGGTCCCGGAGATGTTGTGGCTGAGGTGCTAGTTCGGGACCTAGGAGACGGATGGGGTGGGGGAGGTGTGGGAAAGAGGTCAAGGTTGGACAGGAAAAGTTTTTTGGACACACTGGGACGCGTAGCTGGAGGGGGTTTGGGAGTGGAGGAAGATGTGGTGGTTGTAGGAGGTGTACGTTTGGTGACTTTGGGTGAAGGTGCATGCACTGGAGGCTGTCGTGAGGTGGATGGCTGTTGGGTGGGTGTGTGCCTACGTTTCTGTATATTGGGAGGGGGCGTCACAGACACACTGGGAGAGGACACAGGGGACGTGTGAATGGTAGTGGGGGTGGTGACTGCACGTGAGCGGGGTGTGGTGGTGGGTGTGCTGCTGATGGTAGTAGTGGCTGTAGAGGTAGTGCATGCAGGTGTGAGTGTAGACGAGACTGGGAGGGAGGAGGGAGATGAGGAGGAGGGGGACACAGTGGAGGCAGTGGATGTTGGTGTGTCTGCATGGGTGTGATGCTTGAGTGAGTGCCTGTGGGATGTGTGGTGCTTATGTTTGCCTGAGCTTCCATTGTGTGTTGACGTGTGTGCATGCTGGTCTGTAGGTGTGCTTGGGATAGGCTGAGGTACAGGCGATTGGATCGGGGTGGAGGAAGTTGGAGGGGGGAGGCTAGACACAGGGACAATGGCTGCCATCAGTGCTGAGGCCAGAGTCTGAAAAGCTCGCTGACGGGCCGCCGGACCAGAATAAATGCCCTCCAGGAATGCATTTGTTTGTTGCAACTGCCTTTCTACACCCTGGATGGCATTCAAAATGGTAGACTGCCCAACAGTGAGGGACCTGAGGAGGTCAATGGCCTCCTCACTGAGGGCAGCAGGGGTGACTGGGGCAGGGCCTGAGGTGCCTGGGGCGAAGGTGATGCACACCCTCCCGGGTGAGCGGGCACGGGGCGAAGGCTGAGGGGCTGCTGGGAGGGAGGTGCTGGAAGGGGGGGTGGTGGCTGTACCTGTAGATGGCTGTGGCACAGATGTTGCCGCCACCACAAGGGAGCTCCCATCAGAGGACGAGTCCGTGTCACTGGTGTCAGCTCCTGTCCCCGCCGTGGAGCTCCCCTCGCCCTCCGTCCCACTGTTGAAGTCCGAGTCCATAGTGTGGCCCTCCATGGCCATGTGGAATGCAGCCCCCTGGTGCTCCGGTGCCAATGCTCCTCCGCCTGATGATGCTAATGCACACAAGAACAGGGAGACAACAAAAAGGGGGGGACGACAGAAGAAAGGCATGTTGAGTGCATGCATTACCGCTACCGTTGGCGGACACGACAGACACAGAAGCCCCCTGCACTACGCCGCGCTCTTGGGCTCCACTGTTCAATTCCTGGGAAATGGCCTACAAGGCTATGGACGACATCTGCACACATAGATGACACAGGGGCATGACTAGGTGTACTTGGCACTCTATAGAGGTGTGGTGGGGTGCCACATGGCCTGCCTTACGGAGGGGCCTTGCCTACGGAACTCGCCCTGGCCTAGGGGAACCCACAGCCCACCTCCCCCACCCAGACACCTCTACTGCGCGCAATGTCAGCAGAATGAGAGTGTACTCACCCCCTTGCGGCTGCTGTGATGCCTTCAAGTGCACATCCAACTCCGGGTAGGCCACCGCCAGGATCCTGAACATCAGGGGGGTCATGGTGCGACGGGCACCCCTCCCACGTTGGGAGGCCATCCCCAGCTGAGCCTCCGCCGTCTTCTTGCTCCAGCGGCGAATGTCCTCCCATCTTTTCTGGCAGTGGGTGCTCCGTCTGTGGTAGACCCCCAGGGTCCGGACGTCCTTGGCGATGGCATGCCAAATATCTTTTTTCTGGTGGGCGCTGACCTACATGAAATGTACAGGGGGAAAAGTAAGTAATTACCAACTGCACAGTCAAACTGATTGGCCCCCATCCCTACCCTTGCCATGTGGCACATGCATTCACCGTCTTTCATGCACGCAGCACTCTCCCCCCTTCCTTCTTGCATCCAGCCCTCTCCACACAGGCATAGCCCATACAACATGCTCCCTGTGTACTTACCTGTTTGTCTGGAGGACCGTAGAGTAGCTTGTACTGGGGGAGGACCCCATCCACAAGTTTCTCCAACTCCTCCGATGTGAAGGCAGGGGCCCTTTCCGCAGACACTCGAGCCATTGTCTCTTCCAGACCGAGGTCACAGCAGCACTTGCAGTGTAGGTCCTCTCCTGTTGAAGATCAGGTATCGAGTGATTGAACAGATAGAAAATGGCAGTCACGTTCGCAGTGGTGCGTACCGTCACCGCCGGCGTACATCGTCATTGGCTCCTGGGACCCATAGGGTCCAATGTTAACCAATGCAGCATTGCGCCGCGGTCTTTGACCACCTACAGCGACGGTGTACAACGCCAGAGCAGTTACCTCACATCCCATTGTCCCACTTTAGAGGTCAGGCAGCCGCCATTTCAGTGGCCCACATGGCTTTATTTTAAACTGCGTCACACGTACCTAGGCCTAGACTCAACACACATACAGGCCACCTTTTGTGTATGAATGGTGTTCTGGGTAAACTGTGGGTACGTACCTCTGAGTTGTTTGACTCTGTGCTCGCTGTTGTCCTTCATAGACACCGTCCGCTGGGACATGTGAGGAGATAGCGGCATCCTCCGGTGTACCGACCGTTGGTGGACCTGTCGACAATGGAGGAAAGACATGTGATTATCACATACAGGCTTGACCGTGCCACAATCCAGGAACTGTGTACCCAGTTGGAGCCAGACCTGATGTCAGCAATCCGCCATCCCACAGGAATCCCCCCTCAAGTGCAGGTGCTGTCAGTGCTCCATTTCCTTGCAAGTGGGTCTTTTCAAACAATAGTGGCCATAGCATCAGGGATGTCCCAGCCTATGTTTTCCAACGTATTGTCCAGAGTGTTGTCTGCCCTTCTGAAACACATGCAGAGCTACATCGTATTTCCTCAGGTGGAGGATTTGCCTACAGTGAAAGGTGATTTCTATGCCCTGGGACACATCCCCAACATCATAGGTGCCATTGATGGGACACATGTGGCTTTGGTCCCCCCCGCAGGAGTGAACAGGTGTACAGAAACCAGAAGAGTTATCATTCAATGAATGTACAGATGCTATGTTTGGCAGACCAGTACATCTCCCATGTGAATGCCATGTTCCCTGGCTCAGTGCATGACGCCTACATCCTGCGGAATAGCAGCATCCCTAATGTGATGGGTCAACTCCAGAGGCACCGTGTGTGGCTATTAGGTGAGCACCTGGAAGCAAGACAGTGGGAATGGTTGTCTGGGTTTGGGAATATCCCTACAGGTTAGTGTGTGTCTAACAGTTGTCCCTCGCCATTTGCAGGTGACTCTGGTTACCCCAACCTGTCATGGCTACTGACCCCAGTGAGGAATCCCAGGACAAGGGCAGAGGAATGCTACAATGAGGCCCATGGGCAAACTAGGAGGGTGATCAACCAGACCTTCGGCCTCCTGAAGGCCAGGTTCCGGTGCCTCCATGTGACAGGTGGATCCCTATTCTACTCACCAAAGAAGGTGTGCCAGATCATCGTGGCCTGCTGTATGCTTCACAACTTGGCTTTGCGACGACAGGTGCCTTTTCTGCAGGAGGATGGTCCAGATGGCGGTGTTGTGGCAGCTGTGGAGCCTGTAATTGTCCCCAGTAAAGTCTTTTGCATGTTGCATGCTGCTTTGGCCACCTTTATATGGAACAGATGCAGGCACCATGACGTACTATGAAAATTGAAACTCCCAATTGAGAGAGGGGGTTGGGAGTTCCCAATTTTGAACATTATTATTTAGCAGCACAACTGCTGTGGCCGGATTTGTGGCTGGTGGGCCAGCTACTAGAGGAATTGGGGAAACACACACATAGAGATGCCCAGCATCTAGTTCTGGAAACATTTCTCCCGTCTGCTTCAGTGCTTCCACACTGCTTTACAATATTGGCAGTAACCCACGCTAGTTACAAGCACAGTATTAGAATCATGCCCTCAATCCTGACATATTCCCCTAAAATTAGATGAGAGGCCTTTACGCCCTTTCGGATAATGTTGGGCCAAGTGGAACTGTGACAATCGGAGGCAGTGGGGATCAGCACTGTTGGGTCTTTGTTCCATGATGAGGTGCTTGAACCCTTTGATTACCTACACATGGAGGGGGGAGTTCCAAGGGACAGTTCATTGCATGTGCTAGGTGTACTGTTATACTGTCGGAACACTGGCAAATAGACTCAGAACCGGATCCGCACCCATTGGTACATGCACTACACGTCATGGGAAGTGGAAAGAACTTAATCACTTGGTTCACCCGAGCACTGGCACACACAACCCAACTCCCCATGGCAGTGTTACGTGACAAATGGGAGAGAGATGTGAGTAGGGAAATCCAGGCTAAATAATGGAGCACAGGGCCTATCTTATACCACATACACTGAACAAAATGTTTGGGTCTTTAGCAGGTTGCCCCCATTGTTACAAACTAGTAGCCAATATGATACATATGTTCTGGTCTTGTCTAGAATCAGGTCGATTCTGGCAACAAATAACAGTGGTGGTCATTACAACTCTGGCGAACGGTGTTAAAGCGGCGGTAAGACCGCCAACAGGCTGGCGGTAAAAAAATAGCAATTACGACCGTGGCAGAAACCGCCAACAAAGACAGCCACTTTAACACTCCGACCGCCACGGTGGTACAAACAAACAGCGCGGCGGTCACAGCCAACAGACAGGCGGGAGACAATGTACCGCCCACACTATTATGACAGGCCAATCTGCCACCTTTTCCGGGGCGGATTCACCGTGGATAAAAACACGGTGGAAACAGGAATCCCGAAGGAAAAACGCTCACCTCTACACACCCCACGAGGAACGAGGATGCCATGGATCCGGAACTCCAAATTCTCACTGCAATAGTCTTCATGCTCCTCTACCAGGAGCACGAACGCCGGCGGCGAAGACCACGGTGAGTACTGCACCTATGACACAGGGGTGGGGGGAGGGAAAAAACAGGGACATACACATGCAACACCCCCACCCTCACCCACTACAACACACACACTAATGCATATCAATACATCACAGTTACACCCCCCAGCCCCCCTGGAAGATTGCAAAGACAATAGAAAATGAGTGTAACCATTGTAATATATTAAAAGCAAGTAGGCAGAAATATATATATACACCATGTACAAAATATATACCAAGCATAGTAGTCCAGTTAGTGCTCTAATAAAGTCAGTGGAACACTGGGACCACACGGTATGGGCGAGGCCCACACAAGATCCCCAACCACAACGGAGAGAACACTGCAGGGGTATCAGAGAGCAACTAAACAGGCACCTCAGGGGGAGAGGAAGGTGGGGGACCTCAGCCGCTTGAGTGCACGACGCCAAATCCACGAGGGGGCCACATGCCCACTGTTCCATCCTGGGGAGTGCAAAGCCACAGTCTCTCAAGTCTCTACAGTGGGTGGTTTGCCCACTGTTCAATCCTGGGGAGTGCAAAGCCACAGTCTCTCAAGTCTCTACAGTGGGTGGTTTGCCCACTGTTCAATCCTGGTGAGTGCAAAGCCACAGTCTCTCAAGTCTCACAAGTGGGTGGTTTCCCCACTGTTAAATCCTGGGGAGTGCAAAGCCACAGTCTCTCAAGTCTCTACAGTGGGTGGTTTGCCCACTGTTCAATCCTAGGGATTGCAAAGCCACAGTCTCTCAAGTCTCTACAGTGGGTGGGTTGCCCACTGTTCAATCCTGGAGAGTGCAAAGCCACAGTCTCTCAAGTCTCTGCAGTGGGTGGTTTGCCCACTGTTCAATCCTGGGGAGTGCAAAGCCACAGTCTCTCAAGTCTCTACAGTGGGTGGTTTGCCCACTGTTCAATCCTGCGGAGTGCAAAGCCACAGTCTCTCAAGTGGATAACAGTCTCCACTGGTTTCTGGAGTGGGCATGGTGCCCAGAGTGCTTCATCCTGCTAAGGACAGAGGTAGTGGATGACAGTCTCCACTGGTTCTAGAGGGGGCATGGTGCCCAGAGTGCTTCATCCTGCTAAGGACAGAGGTAGTGGATGACAGTCTCCACTGGTTCTGGAGGGGGCATGGTGCCCAGAGTACTACATCCTGCTAAGGAGAGAGGTAGTGGATGACAGTCTCCACTGGTTCTGGAGGGGGCTCTGAGCCCAGAGTGCATCATTCACCCCGTGACGGACTCAATTGCGTCAGTGCCCTTGCCGCTCATGGGCCAGCGGTGCTTGAGACAGCGGTGCCCTGTTCAGCGGTGCTTGAGATGGCGGTGCCCTGTTCAGCGGTGCTTGAGGCGGCGGTCTCCATTGCAGGGACACAGCTGCTGGCGGTCCTTCATGGCCCAGCGGGGCTTTTTCTGGCGATCCTTCATGGCCCAGCGAGGCTTTTGCTGGCGGTCCTTCATGGCCCAGCGGGGCTTGTGCTGGCGGTCCTTCATGGCCCAGTTGGGCTTTTGCTGGCGGTTGTTCATGGCCCAGCAGGGCTTTTGCTGGCGGTCCTTCATGGCCCAGCAGGGCTTGTGCTGGCGGTCCTTCATGGCCCAGGTGGGCTTTTGCTGGCAGTCCTTCATGGCCCAGCGGGGCTTTTGCTGGTGGTCCTTCATGGCCCAGCGAGGCTTTTGCTGGCAGTTCTTCATGGCCCAGCGGGGCTTGTGCTGGCGGTCCTTCATGGCCCAGGTGGCCTTTTGCTGGCGGTCATTCATGGCCCAGCGGGGCTTGTGCTGGTGGTGGCCTCCTGGGCAGGTGGGCTGGTGCTGGCGGGCCCCTCCTGGGCAGGTGGGCTTGTGCTGGCGGGCCTGTCCTGGGCAGCTGGGCTGTTGCTGGCGGTCCGGTCCTGGGCAGCTGGGCTTGTGCTGGCGGGCCTGTCCTGGGCAGCTGGGCTGGTGCTGGAGGTGGCCTCCTGGGCAGCGGGGATGATGGCAGACTTTTCCGCCGTGCTGCTCTTCCCAGACTTTCCTAGTTTCTTGTGGCCCTTCCTCACCTTGGATGGTGTCACAGCTGACTCCACACTCCCACCGGGACCCCTGGGAGCGTCTTTGCTGGCTGGAGTCTTCCCCCTCTCCCGCCGAGCACTGGCCTACTTCTGATGCTTCACAGGTGGAGGACTGTCTGTGCTGTGACTCCGTGGCACACTGGCTGCCCTGGTGGGCGGTGCACTACAGATTCCGGTGACTACAGGCACCACTGGTCCCGGAGATGTTGTGGCTGAGGTGCTAGTTCGGGACCTAGGAGACGGATGGGGTGGGGGAGGTGTGGGAAAGAGGTCAAGGTTGGACAGGAAAAGTTTTTTGGACACACTGGGACGCGTAGCTGGAGGGGGTTTGGGAGTGGAGGAAGATGTGGTGGTTGTAGGAGGTGTACGTTTGGTGACTTTGGGTGAAGGTGCATGCACTGGAGGCTGTCGTGAGGTGGATGGCTGTTGGGTGGGTGTGTGCCTACGTTTCTGTATATTGGGAGGGGGCGTCACAGACACACTGGGAGAGGACACAGGGGACGTGTGAATGGTAGTGGGGGTGGTGACTGCACGTGAGCGGGGTGTGGTGGTGGGTGTGCTGGTGATGGTAGTAGTGGCTGTAGAGGTAGTGCATGCAGGTGTGAGTGTAGACGAGACTGGGAGGGAGGAGGGAGATGAGGAGGAGGGGGACACAGTGGAGGCAGTGGATGTTGGTGTGTCTGCATGGGTGTGATGCTTGTGTGAGTGCCTGTGGGATGTGTGGTGCTTATGTTTGCCTGAGCTTCCATTGTGTGTTGACGTGTGTGCATGCTGGTCTGTAGGTGTGCTTGGGATAGGCTGAGGTACAGGCGATTGGATCGGGGTGGAGGAAGTTGGAGGGGGGAGGCTAGACACAGGGACAATGGCTGCCATCAGTGCTGAGGCCAGAGTCTGAAAAGCTCGCTGACGGGCCGCCGGACCAGAATAAATGCCCTCCAGGAATGCATTTGTTTGTTGCAACTGCCTTTCTACACCCTGGATGGCATTCAAAATGGTAGACTGCCCAACAGTGAGGGACCTGAGGAGGTCAATGGCCTCCTCACTGAGGGCAGCAGGGGTGACTGGGGCAGGGCCTGAGGTGCCTGGGGCGAAGGTGATGCACACCCTCCCGGGTGAGCGGGCACGGGGCGAAGGCTGAGGGGCTGCTGGGAGGGAGGTGCTGGAAGGGGGGGTGGTGGCTGTACCTGTAGATGGCTGTGGCACAGATGTTGCCGCCACCACAAGGGAGCTCCCATCAGAGGACGAGTCCGTGTCACTGGTGTCAGCTCCTGTCCCCGCCGTGGAGCTCCCCTCGCCCTCCGTCCCACTGTTGAAGTCCGAGTCCATAGTGTGGCCCTCCATGGCCATGTGGAATGCAGCCCCCTGGTGCTCCGGTGCCAATGCTCCTCCGCCTGATGATGCTAATGCACACAAGAACAGGGAGACAACAAAAAGGGGGGGACGACAGAAGAAAGACATGTTGAGTGCATGCATTACCGCTACCGTTGGCGGACACGACAGACACAGAAGCCCCCTGCACTACGCCGCGCTCTTGGGCTCCACTGTTCAATTCCTGGGAAATGGCCTACAAGGCTATGGACGACATCTGCACACATAGATGACACAGGGGCATGACTAGGTGTACTTGGCACTCTATAGAGGTGTGGTGGGGTGCCACATGGCCTGCCTTACGGAGGGGCCTTGCCTACGGAACTCGCCCTGGCCTAGGGGAACCCACAGCCCACCTCCCCCACCCAGACACCTCTACTGCGCGCAATGTCAGCAGAATGAGAGTGTACTCACCCCCTTGCGGCTGCTGTGATGCCTTCAAGTGCACATCCAACTCCGGGTAGGCCACCGCCAGGATCCTGAACATCAGGGGGGTCATGGTGCGACGGGCACCCCTCCCACGTTGGGAGGCCATCCCCAGCTGAGCCTCCGCCGTCTTCTTGCTCCAGCGGCGAATGTCCTCCCATCTTTTCTGGCAGTGGGTGCTCCGTCTGTGGTAGACCCCCAGGGTCCGGACGTCCTTGGCGATGGCATGCCAAATATCTTTTTTCTGGTGGGCGCTGACCTACATGAAATGTACAGGGGGAAAAGTAAGTAATTACCAACTGCACAGTCAAACTGATTGGCCCCCATCCCTACCCTTGCCATGTGGCACATGCATTCACCGTCTTTCATGCACGCAGCACTCTCCCCCCTTCCTTCTTGCATCCAGCCCTCTCCACACAGGCATAGCCCATACAACATGCTCCCTGTGTACTTACCTGTTTGTCTGGAGGACCGTAGAGTAGCTTGTACTGGGGGAGGACCCCATCCACAAGTTTCTCCAACTCCTCCGATGTGAAGGCAGGGGCCCTTTCCGCAGACACTCGAGCCATTGTCTCTTCCAGACCGAGGTCACAGCAGCACTTGCAGTGTAGGTCCTCTCCTGTTGAAGATCAGGTATCGAGTGATTGAACAGATAGAAAATGGCAGTCACGTTCGCAGTGGTGCGTACCGTCACCGCCGGCGTACATCGTCATTGGCTCCTGGGACCCATAGGGTCCAATGTTAACCAATGCAGCATTGCGCCGCGGTCTTTGACCACCTACAGCGACGGTGTACAACGCCAGAGCAGTTACCTCACATCCCATTGTCCCACTTTAGAGGTCAGGCAGCCGCCATTTCAGTGGCCCACATGGCTTTATTTTAAACTGCGTCACACGTACCTAGGCCTAGACTCAACACACATACAGGCCACCTTTTGTGTATGAATGGTGTTCTGGGTAAACTGTGGGTACGTACCTCTGAGTTGTTTGACTCTGTGCTCGCTGTTGTCCTTCATAGACACCGTCCGCTGGGACATGTGAGGAGATAGCGGCATCCTCCGGTGTACCGACCGTTGGTGGACCTGTCGACAATGGAGGAAAGACATGTGATTATCACATACAGGCTTGACCGTGCCACAATCCAGGAACTGTGTACCCAGTTGGAGCCAGACCTGATGTCAGCAATCCGCCATCCCACAGGAATCCCCCCTCAAGTGCAGGTGCTGTCAGTGCTCCATTTCCTTGCAAGTGGGTCTTTTCAAACAATAGTGGCCATAGCATCAGGGATGTCCCAGCCTATGTTTTCCAACGTATTGTCCAGAGTGTTGTCTGCCCTTCTGAAACACATGCAGAGCTACATCGTATTTCCTCAGGTGGAGGATTTGCCTACAGTGAAAGGTGATTTCTATGCCCTGGGACACATCCCCAACATCATAGGTGCCATTGATGGGACACATGTGGCTTTGGTCCCCCCCGCAGGAGTGAACAGGTGTACAGAAACCAGAAGAGTTATCATTCAATGAATGTACAGATGCTATGTTTGGCAGACCAGTACATCTCCCATGTGAATGCCATGTTCCCTGGCTCAGTGCATGACGACTACATCCTGCGGAATAGCAGCATCCCTAATGTGATGGGTCAACTCCAGAGGCACCGTGTGTGGCTATTAGGTGAGCACCTGGAAGCAAGACAGTGGGAATGGTTGTCTGGGTTTGGGAATATCCCTACAGGTTAGTGTGTGTCTAACAGTTGTCCCTCGCCATTTGCAGGTGACTCTGGTTACCCCAACCTGTCATGGCTACTGACCCCAGTGAGGAATCCCAGGACAAGGGCAGAGGAATGCTACAATGAGGCCCATGGGCAAACTAGGAGGGTGATCAACCAGACCTTCGGCCTCCTGAAGGCCAGGTTCCGGTGCCTCCATGTGACAGGTGGATCCCTATTCTACTCACCAAAGAAGGTGTGCCAGATCATCGTGGCCTGCTGTATGCTTCACAACTTGGCTTTGCGACGACAGGTGCCTTTTCTGCAGGAGGATGGTCCAGATGGCGGTGTTGTGGCAGCTGTGGAGCCTGTGGACAGTGAAGATGAGGAAGCAGAGGAAGAAGACATGAACAACAGGGACTCAGTGATCCAGCAATATTTCCAGTGAGACACAAGTAAGAGTACAGACCTGCCTACTACATGTACTTTAACACTACTGCCTCTCTACTGTCTGTCGTTTTCACCTAGTGGATGGTCACTGAGTTGTCACTTTCCCTTACGATTTTACAGATGTGGGTCCCACTGTGTGACATCTGCTTAGATTCCTCATGGACTAGAGCTGTGTGACATAGGTATGTTGACATTACAATTGCAAGAGCATTTTGTCACTGTAATTGCTAATACACTATTTCGAAATCACAGACAGACTCCAGATTGTTTTGTGCTTTAAATGTGTTTATTTAAGTGCTCAATATTGGAGGGGGTAGTGACATGGTGAGGGGTGATGGCGGAGGAATGTCCATGGCAGAGTCCAGTCTATTAGTCTCACAGGTGCATTGTCCATATGGGCATAGGAAGTGGAGCTGGGGCAGTTTAAGGATGGAATATTGTAATGACATGAAATGTTAAAAATTTGGTGTGCCATTCCAAAGCTTTTGATAAGAAACACCAATTAACTCTATCAAAGCCCTTTTCTGCATCTAATGATAAAGCCGCCAAAGGAAAGTAGAGGCCTTATTAATTATATTGAGAAAAGTATGAGAATTATCTTCAACATTTCTATTGGGAATATATCCAGACTGATGCATGTCTACTAGATCAGACATATAAGGGAGCAAACGAAGAGCTAAGGCTTTGCCATTGATTTTACAGTCTGTATTGATTAAAGATATGGGTCTGTAGTTTTTGCATTGAGTCAAGTACCAACCATTTTTAGGGATTACATTTATCATGGCTTCTGTAAAAGATGCGAAGCAGAGTTTGAAGTTGTTAAGTGAGTAAGTAATATATACAGTTTGGGGAAAAGGAGTTTGGCAAATTGGATAAAGAAGTCAACGATGAAGCCATCTGGATCCGGTGCTTTGCCCCTGGGAAATGACTGTAATGCTGAAAAGAGTTCTACAAGTTGAAGTGGTTGGTCTAATGGTGAGAGAACAATCATTGGCGATTTTCTAGGTTTGAAAATTAAATATTAAGGTAGGCTTCTGATTGAATGTGTTCTGTAGTATATAAATCCTAGTAATAAGAAGCTAAACATGTTGAAATATCTGTATCCTTGAATTGTTTTTCACCATGGTTGTCTATGATGGATTTTATAGTTGTTTGTCCCTTCCATGTTTTAAGTAACAAGCTAAAAGAGATCCTCACCTATTGTTAACTCCATAGTATCTGGCATTGACATTAAGAAGGGTGCTGCATGCTTGCTCAGTGGTATTCTAGTTTGGCTGAAACCAATGCCTCAAGATGTTTCTTATTATTTTTCTGTGTATAGTAGTCATGTTCAAGGGATTTTAAATGTGCAAAGATGCTAGCAGACGTTTGTTGCCAGACTTCTTTTTGGAATGCACATCACCTATAATAAACCTACAAAGGCTGCATGAAAGGCATCCCAAACTGTGTAAAATGGTAATTGGTTAGTATAATACATTTGAAAGCACTCTTTAATAAAGGCAGGATAAGAGGTGATGAAAGGGGCATTCGAGAGTAAGGAATTACTAAACCTCCAAGAGGTGGTTTTAGGTGTATTTACAAGGATGTCTAAGTCTGTGATCACCAGTGCATGGTTTGATGTCAGGATAGAACAAATTTCAGAATTAATCATATGCTGCAGTAAATCTTTACTAAGGAAGATCTAATCAATCAAACACTAGATTGAGAGTGATTAGTGGGGGTGTAAAGGAGTATTCCAATAGATCAGGGTTAAGAATTCTCAAAGAGCCTGATAGTGAGTGTTAAGAAATGAGGTTTTTGAATGGTTTATCAGAGTCTTGGGGAGGAAAACATGAGGTGAAACATCTGTCCAAGAAGGGATCAGATATTTAGTTACAAAGAGATGGTGTGTGAAAGAGTCACATTAAATTGGGTCTGGATGTGATGAACCATATATATTTAGGACAGTGAAGGCGGTGTTGTCCATTGTAAATGCAACACAAACCTAGTGTCCTTCCTTATCTTGATGTTGTGAGAGTGTGGTGAGTTAGAGAGATTTGTGGCATTAAATAACAACCCCGTTTTTATTTGTAGAAGAGGGAGAGAAGAAGATGTCGCCTCCCCATTGTCTGAGAACTTCTGTAGCCGTAAGATGAGTCTCCTGCAGTAGTGCTAAATGATATTTCAGTCTAGATAAGTGAGATAAAACACGCTGATGCTTAATGGGGTTTTTGAGCCCCTTAACATTCCATGTAACTGTTCAAAGTTGCATAACAACAAAAATTACTATATAATTGCTGTGTCAGAGCAAAATGAAGGCATATCAAGATAATGGAAATGAAGAAAAAGAAGAGAGAACAAAGGAGAAAAAAGTGATAGAAAAGTGGTGGAAGAAAATGACCTCTTTTTTTTTTAAAGTCTATCAATGGAAGTATAAACACAACCACACAATTATCACATTTAACCAAAGGGAGGCACATTATAATATGGTTTTCATTTGAAAAAATGAGTAACGTTCACATTTTGAATTTGTAAACAATCTAGCCACCATTTTTAGAGGCGGTGACGCACTTAACACTTAGCATTCAAACATGCGTTGTTTTATAATCTAAAATGGCATGCACCTGACCTTGCCTTCTATACATTTGAAATCAGAAGGCCGCCAGTGGAAGTTGACCCTGTAGTGGGTATAAAACTCTACCACAGAGATAGCCATAGGGTAATGTGTGTGACATCATTGTACGAAAGCCAATAGATGTGTCTGTCTCAGATGATGAGCGCGTACATCTTAGACATGTACGTGGTATATGAAAAAAAGCTCACTTGACTCCTAACACTGCAGCCAACAACACCTCCTCTATGATTTATGCTGTTTTGACCTCTGGGAGCCACGACATCCAGAAAAGCAGGTGACAGGGCCCCTAACTTCTCAGCAGAGGAGCTTGATTTGCTGACCACTGAGGTCCTGTCCCTGTCCAGCTAGATGTATGGCTCACCAGAGGAACAGTTACATGTTTAAAAAGAAAATGTATTTCTCACTAAGTTTGTTTTTGAAACACAGGCTAAAATGTCCCTCTTAGATCCTGAAGGAAGTGTATTGATTGGAGTGAAGTCAATTTAATATTGGAGCTGTGAGCAAAATGATGTTTCTGAATGTTTTTAAATGACATGAAATTTAGATGAAGAGTTACCTTAATGACTGAGGCAACTCTTCATGTCAATGTACTCACATTTCAAAGTCTTTCATTTACAGACTGCATGCTCCTAATTCCCAGTGGTTAGTATACACTGTGCCATAGGCATAATTGAAAAATATAGCCAAGTGTTCAAATGAGGGAAATGTAAAGTGCTTAAAAAGTGTTAATGTTATGTAGCCCTGCGAAGCTTCCAAAATGTATGCGCCTCAATCCAGTTTTTTTATTTGAATTCTGGGAATAGTAGTCTTTTTAATTCCATTATAAAACAAGACTACAAATCACAGAATTCAAAGAAAAAAAATCTGGACTGGAGCAGCACATCACTCATGGACCTGGGAAAGTTGGCAGGTATTGTTATGAACTTGTCTGCTGAGTAATTTTCTGCACTTTGAATTACTCCCATTTCACAATTAATGAGTGTATGTTTGTAATATACATGTAACGGAGCCACATATGGTGAAAGGTATGTCCTGTGCCTCAAGTACTTAAGCAGAGACTCTCAGTCGTCCATACAAACATATCCCATTCCTACGCACACATCTTAATACTTCACCAAAGACCACACTCTCACTGACACGCATGGCAGCCTTTTCCCAGTGCCCTTAGTCATACTATATTGTCCAAACCACAGTATTGGCTCTAAAAACATTAGGCAATAAGCCAATTAAGCTGGACAAGGGGGGGGGTGGTAACAATGCACAAGTTGTTTAGCCTTCAGTAGCTCACAATGTTTTTCACTGAACAGAAGTGGTTGTCACTACAGAAAATGGTTCAGACTCCTGGCCTTGATGATGTTATTGGAATGGATTGGAAAATGTATAAGGTTACTCAACAGGTCACTACAAATCTTTGGTTTCATGTAAGAAAAACTTTCAATAAATATGCTATACTAACATTTTACAAATGTTTGTGATAGCTCTCTCAAAATTGGGTTGGATCAATGCAAACAAACAAAACCTCACTATAATATGTTTTTCTTACATTTTTGTATCCCTACAGGTCAATGCCGATCAAAAAAAAAAATCATCTGGAAGGCCATCATGAAGAAGCACAGCATTTACTGTCACAAGAGGTGGGAGGAACTATGATGCTGGACCAAGAAGTCAGCAGAAGTCCAGCTCAGCCAGTCCTCCCAACATGGGAACCTTGTGCGCCGCACCCTGACTCTCCTAATGGCCTACATCCTTGTGGTGGCCTATCCCCAGCTGGATGGGCAGTCAAAAGCCCAACAGCATCATAAAAGGGGTACTTTATTTTTTGAGTTAAGATTGTTGGATACCTATTATTTGTTACAGCAACATCTTATGTCATCAACATAAAGGCTGACACACGTCCAACGCAAAAGAAGAGTTCCGTAAGGTGTAAGTTTTGAACAAGGTGTATGATATTGTGTTTTGTAAATGTTTTTAATCATGATAGTACTATGTTTCTGATCACTACCAAAGGACTGTTTTGAAAAGACACATGCCTGCCTAAGAGAAAAAAGGTACCTTACTTTGTTTGATGCTATAAGGGGCAGTTATAACAACCAGGTGACAGTTCATTGTTGTGTCAGGTGTGATGCTCCATTACAATTGTGAAGGAGGTTCAACTGGCCCAATTACAGGTCACATAGCATAAATTGGAATTGTGACACAGTGGATGCTCCAAATGTGACATTGGTGAGTTGGTATCAGAGACAAACTATAGCGAGTATCTGAGCCAAAATGACTAGAAAGATAAGAACAATATTTTCACTGAAAAATGCAAGTCAATTTATGTTAAAATTTGTAGATTAGCATGAGGCCTTACTCCTTCACAAATGTGCATGTAATCCAATCTGTTTTTCCAAACACAACTTTGAAAGGCATATCTTTCTGAATGAAACAGACAGGAATGTTTACAAACTGGTGACAGTTTAACACATACCCAAAACCTTTTTTCTTATGTCCTTTGTTATGTTCAGATGGTAAATGAATATTGAAAAGAAGGGTTTTAGTGAAAGGGATTTTTGCAGATGGACAATGTACAATGTGCAATGTTTTTGCTAGATATTGATTTTTGTAGAATGAGTTCACTGTTCAGTTCAAACTATTTGTACCATTCATGGGTGTTAAACAATTGGTAGAGAAGATTCAAAATTATTAGGAGAAATCGTTAAAGATAAAATCAGATTAATGATTAGAAATTACTAAACTGTGAACAATTAGGACAAGAAGATGTTCCCTATATGCATGAGGTACTGATAAAGTATACCTAAGTTTGAACACCTTGAAGAAGGTGAAATATGAAAACATGGAAATGTTTTTTAGCAATCCTCATGGTCAGTTTTATTTACACAGCTACAATAAAAATGTTTCACATGTCTTTTCACCATCTTCCAGAGCAGGCGAATTGGACATTGGCCATGAAGGTCGGCAAGCAACTGGCCACTGTGTGTCGGGTGGTAAAACATCAGACACAGATTGACACAGTGGCATGGAGAGTGAGCGGACAGGAACAGAGGCCACCAGCTCTCTGTCTTCTTCAGAGGCCTCCACAAGCAACCACTCCCTAGTGTTGACAGACATTACAGGACCTATTCTATCTGCATCTGTGTCTGCCACCCAGATTCCCAGCTCTACCTTGGCCTTTTGCTCTGCCCCAGTTGGCCAAAACCACCACCCTAAAATGACTGGGGGCCTCCCTTGCTGCAGGTACGTTCCCCCTGTCCCCCAACTGCGCTCAGTGAAGAGGCTATTGACCTGTTAGACAGCATCTCTGGAGGCCAGACTGTGATCATGAATGGCATCCAGGGCCATAGTTGCCAAATGCAACAAATAGTTACATTTCTGGATACCATTCATAGATTAATGTCTATTAGGTAGAGATCACTTGCAAGAATAGCCTCTGCATTGACCACAGCCCTACAACGAGCCCAACCTTGTGCCCCAACTCTGGTCCCTTTCTCATCTCAAATCTCAAGTCCCACCTCTATCCCAAGCACACTCACTTCTTTGCATGTACCCATTCCAACAGACACAAGCAGCCCACACACACACACACACACACACACACACACACATAAACACAAAGAAACACAAATAAATATACACACACTACTGACAGTACACCCACAGGTACCACAACCACAGCCACCACACCTACAAGTACCACCACCACAACACCCACCACCAAAGGCACAAGCACCACAACCACCAGCACACCCACATGCACCACAACATCCACCTCAAGAGCACACTTATTCAAACAAACACACACATTTACCTCCATGCAAAACAACACCCATCAAACCCAAATGCACACACTCACCTGAGCATCAAACAGCTGCTAAACCACACACATCCAAACATATACCAGACACACATGTAGCTGCAAAACATAAAGACACACATACCACAACCACACCAACCACATCATCAGCACATTCATCCAAACAAACACACTCACTCAAAAGCATACATACAGCAACAACCAAACCCAAACACACATATTCACACAAACACCAACCACCTTTCAAGAAACACACCCCCAAACATTCACCACATACACCAGACTCACATGGACCTGCAAAACAGACAGACACACACACATCATCCACTCCAGCTTCCTCTACCTCCAAAACCCAATCCTCTCCCACCCCTCCTACCCCTTCTACTCTAGCCGATTTCACTTCTTACCTTTCCGTGACCCCTGTGAAACCCAAACTCACTCCTCCCAAGAAGGTTCCTTGAAGTGCCTGCTCTGTGCCCACTATATGCCCCTTCCTGAGAAGGTCAACCTTTGGCACTAAAATTAGGAGGCAAGTTCTAGGCCAGAAACCCAGTACTTGATGTTGTGCATCCTTCTTTTGCACATTTATTGTTTAATAAATAATAACGGTATTAAGAGAAGTATTTAATTTCAAAATAAATGTTTTTTTACAAAGTTTGCCCTGCCATTATTTTTCTTTACACGTCATTAATTTATAACAATGTTAATTATGAAAATGTAACATTAAATTAATTTCATTTATGATAGTGAACACAAACGTTGTTGTTAATAGCATATTTGTAAAGTGCATACATTAGTGATGAACATTTGCAATGGATATCGTAATTTTGGTGCAAACATTCATCATGATAATGGACATTTACACCAAAAATAAACATGCTGATTTTTGTTTTACTTGTTAATACAGGTGTGCTTATTTAAAAACGATAAGTGTAAAAATAAACACATATGCATTGCAAAGAGCTAATCAAAATAGAAAATTCTGATGGTAACTATTAAAAAAGAGAATTACCTTCCATTCTGATAGCATTAATTTGTGTCATAGACAAGTAGCAGCAGCAAAAAAGGACTTGTACATATGGATTCATGGCAAAAAAGGGAAGTAATAAAAGAAAAAAAGGTCATTTTCAAACTTATATGCCTTTCAATCCACCAACTCAAGTGTAGAGGTTTCCCCGCAACAGATAGATCAGCAGGAAAGTACATCGTGATTGGCCCGGTGGTAAAACTGGCTGTGGTCCCACCTCCAGCCACTTTTGCCTATTGCACAGTCTACATGAGTGTAAAATCCTGCTGGTGATGGCAGGTCGCCGACGGACTATCGTCTATAGGCCCGGCAGCATCTAGATACAGAGAGCAGACTGCCTAGTGGGCAGACAGATTTTCCGGTTGAAAAACAATGGCGGGAGCAATTCCGCAAAAATCTAAATCAGGCCCTTAGAAGTGAAATTATCCTTTTGAAGGAGAGATAATAAATACTACATTTTTGTATATGTTGGCAGAACTTTTACTATGCAAATAGCTACAGAAGGGAGGAAAAGTGCAGTTACTGCTACACGAGCTACCGTACTGTATAGTTGATTTGGGCTGGGGGCTGCAAAATCTCATCAAGTGAAACAGAATTAAATAAATCCTTGATCTGTTCCCGAACAGTGTCACTCTGGTGTCGGAAGAATATTAAATTACTGGACAGCATGAAGAGGTAAGTAGCCTACTGAAGAATACATGCATGGCAAGGGACTTCAGGTAGGGAAAGTCTAGGACGAACTGTTGGTGTTTAATAGGTGATTTGAAAGGGCAGATCAGTGTTGCATTCTCATGTCAACAGTAGCACTCAACGATGCTATACTATGCTAACTAACAAAGAAAAGACAGGTAACGATGATAGATAATGATAAATGCCAAAGAAAAAAGTAAAGCCCATTTATTTTAAGAGACACCCTCTCCACCAACAACAGATCCTCCCCCCTCTCTAAGCCAGAAGTGTCCCAAAAATGGTCAAAGTCCAATGTCCACCCTTTCCCCAACTTTCTGTTCTTCTGACTCTCTCCACCCACAAAATACCCTCCCACCAAAACAAAAAAAGAATAAAAAAGGGCCTTCAGGGCATCAATTTCCTAGGCCTAGTTCTGCTGCCCATGATGGATCAGTGCTGTCCCATGCCTGATCTGCCCGTCTCAGGTCTCTGGTACGCCACCTCTCTTAAGAGGAGGGGAGGCTGTTGGTGGTACAGGCGGCAGTGGACCAAGACTACAGTTGGCCGTGACGGTGGCATGGCTGAGGAGGAGACAGGCCTTTCTGGTGGCCCACAAAACCTGAGGCCTGTGCCTCCTCTTCTTTTTCCTGTAAGGTCCCTCTGCCCCTTCTGGTTCAGTGCATCATTTAATTAATGAAACCACACTGTGTTAGAAGCACACCTCTGATTCAATGCAATGTATAGGTGTTAGAAGCTGTCTCCTGAACTGGCAATGCAAGCACTAGGATATTGTGTACTATGTTCCTAGCCTTAAACAGAATATACTAATTGCATGCTGAGAAAAGGCTAACTAAAACAAGCAACTCATACATTATATTCCTAGTAGAATATCATGCAAGAAAAGTTTGCAAAATGTTGCAGCTAAAGCGATGCAGCTACAGCGTGTAAAATATTAAATATAAAATGAAGCTAAAAGTGGGGAAACCAGCTTGAGTCGAAGAGGTCCACACAACACTCTCCACTTGCTCATGGAAAGACAGATTTAAAAAACCTATACAATAAAAGGACTACAAGAATAAAAGAATAAAGTGTTCACTCCAATAAGCAAAGCAAATAAGCTGAATTAAAAATAAGCCAATTTAAACATAAACAATTTGTGTAAATACAAGTGTCAAATGTAAAAGTCTGTGGAAGCTTCCAAGATGTCATCCATATTGCCAGTGTCAATGGAATCCAAAATGAATCCTGCTTCTGCAGACGATAGAACCACAAGAGCTCTTTGAGTAAGTCAAAGGAACAAACATGGTTGTAAGCCTCAGCCACCGCTGAGGTAGGAGCATCCTGTGCAGTGACTGAAGTAGGTGAGCCAGAAGGAAGGAATTATGGATAATATACATGTAGGATGGTTCATAAAAGGTATCCGGAAGCAATCGTAGTCTCATAGGACAGTAGACAGTATCAATTGGATTGCAAGACAGATATCGAGTGCACACTTGAAAGAGCACCAAAGATAGTGGAACACAGGTTACACACGGTCGAACCATACTGGCTGGAAAGAAAATGACTAGTTCCATCAAAAAAGGTATGCCAAAGTACTGTAACATGCATTCAGGACACAACTGGACATGTGGTAGTTCCATCCCCATGAAGGTTTCTCTGTGTTAGATTAAAAGGCGAGGACAACTCTGTTGCATTGACATGCATCCAGGCATGTGGTTTTGTTTTTGAACTTGTAATGTCCAGCTCAACTGAATAATGGACCTGAATTGACTTTATCCATACTGGAAAAAAAACATGTAATTTTGTATGATATCAATCGCAGAAGACACAATGAGGGTTATTCTAACTTTGGAGGAGGTGTTAATCCGTCCCAAAAGTGACGGAAAAGTGACGGATTTACCACCAGCCGTATTACGAGTCCATTATATCCTATGGAACTCGTAATACAGCTGGTGGTATATCCGTCACTTTACCGTCACTTTTGGGACGGATTAACACTCCTCCAAAGTTAGAATAACCCCCAATGTTATTTAATGTGTGAGGGGACAATGTATTCATTCCATTATCAACAACAGCTAGTGGTTTCTCCAAATTAGACTAATCTCTTTGTCTTAGATGAGCAACAGCTTTAATTTGGGAAAGCTTCCAAATTTCATTGTAAATGGCATATAGGAATCTTTTGGATCGTGGCGACCCACGACTTGACAAGAAATCCTGCAAATCCATGTCAACAGAGAAGAGACAACGATGCTCTTTTACGGCTAACACCGTGGAATTTCACAACCATTGCTGACAAAGTTTTTCTACGCTATAAGTAGTGACAATACGTGTATCACTGATTGAATGTAATGAGGGTACAGCCCGATGGCTTTAAACCCCTGCGAAGAGTTTAAACAACACGCATAATATTCACAGATTGAATATAATGAGGGTACAGTCGGCTGGCTTTAAAACCCTACGAAGAGTTTAAACAACATGCATAATAACCATTTGTGTCCACTGGCCATGATAACCACCCATTGGGACCTGAAAGTGTGGAGTTAAATGTACCATTCTGTACCATACCATTGAGCTGCTCTTCTGTATAATTCACTATAAGTTGCCAATCATCAAAATGTGCATTTGAGGGAATACTGGGCATATTCATTTCTTTAATTTGGCTAGACCTAGGCAAGTGGTCTGCTGAACTGTGTCATTCAGGAAAATCCTCTGTAATGGAATTAGACATTATTTAAATAAGGCACCCATGCTTTGCACTTGCCAGCTTTTTGTTACTCAAAGCAATTTCAAATCAATTGTATCTTCTAATATTCTTAACTTTAATTGCTAGTTGGGAAACAAATGACTTTGAGGAAATCAATTTTGTTTTGGTAAGCATATATTTTCCCCTTCCTTCTGGAGGTATTAATTGGAAATAATAAGACACAGGATCTGAAGTATGATGCAGAGAAAAATATGTACATTTTTCTAAATATGTGTTGAACTACACACTGTTGGGGTTGGGCAATGCTCCCATTGTGTGTATTGGAAAATTGTACATGGAGTGCTAGCTCTATGTAGGTAATGGCGTGCATAATGATGATAACAAATACATTTCACCATGATTGGCTACCTCCATAGAAATATCCTCACTTTAAAATACAGTATAATATTCAAGCTCAGAAAGCATTGAAGAAACATCCCAATCATCAAACACAACACCTGGTGTTATCACATCTCCATTGTGACTTCAAAAACATATGGAATTTGTATAGCCTCTGTAAGACCCAAAAATGTAATAGGGGACCTTATCCCTAACAATCCCATCAGGACCCGAAACAGCAGAAATGTTCACAAGGGACAGGTCTCTTCACACTTTGAGAGAAGACAAATGCGGCTTCAGCACCTTAGGTACCAGTTCTACAGAAAAGCATTTGGGAAGATAATACTCATTTGTAAGCAAAAAGAAAACAGTCACAAATCCAATCCACAAGAAGAGAGAAAATAAAGCAAGTATAATTCACCAATAGGACCAGGAACAGATCAGACAAGTATATTACAGCTAGTGAAGAAACTCATGTATGCTATGATGTGAAGTGGTAGAAGAATCAGAAGAGAAATCATCAATGCCAACAAAGTACCCAAAGTACCCAGAAGCAGTCCATGTGAAGACAGGAGCCTTAGCAGGTGAAAGAGAACTGCTAGACACCTCCAAAAATGTTTCATTATAAACAACTCTGTTGCTTGCATTGGCAGTGGTAACAGGAATCAACAAAAGTTCATTCTCCTCCCTCCCCAAACTCGGAGAAACAAAATTGTTGTTGTTTAATGCTTGAAGAGTTATTTTTTGTATGTTTGTGAGGGGGGTTGGGTAATTACCAGGGAGTCCTTTGTGTCTACTGTGTAGGATTGGCCGCATGATGCAATTTTACTTGATCAATAGAGACAAAGAGCCTGATTTAGATTTCAGCGTACAGGTTACTCAGTCACAGTGGTGACAGATATCCCGTATGTGGCAATATAAATCCCATTATTTTCTATGGGATTTTTTATTTCAGCAGACAGGATATCCATCACCATTGTGACGGAGTAACCTGTCCGCCCAAATCTAAGTCAGGCCCAAAGTGTTTACCTTTATAACCGGCAAGCAGTGGCATAATCACAGTTCTGGTACATTGAATTCCAAAGATTGGAACCGGTGCATGGAATACTGGGCCAAATTCTTTCTTCAATGTAATTTTTTCTCAAACTAGATCCCCAACTTTTGGAATCCAGCCAGTAGATGCTGGTTGCTCCTTCAGAGGCAAAACGTGTATTAGAACTCTCATCTCAGAAGTCTTGGAGTTCCTGTAAGACAATGAAATGTTCATTGATGTCAAAAGGTGTGTCTGCCGCCACTGTGCCAGGACCATGAAGATCTGGGACATACATCTGGATGCCAAACAGGACTACATATGGATTCTGGTCACCCAAAGATAGTCTAGGCAGATTATGTAATATTCTCTGGGCTCCATAAAGGTGGTGGATCCAACTGCAACCTGAACCTAATAGTCTAGCTGTTAAGGATTAGTTTAAAGTCCTGTTTTTTCCTTTTCACTATTGAATTCCCTGATGATGATATGGAAAAGAATAATGCACAGCGACACCCAGGGTTCCCATGGTTTCCCTGTATGCCTTAGAGGCAAAAGTAGGTCCCTGGTTTGTGTGAAATGCAACTGCTGCATATGTCCCAATAAAGACTTGCAAATCTTTCATAACAGTGTGAGCATCAGCAGATCGCTGTGGCTACACTCAGAGAAGTCTGGAGAAGGAATCTACAGCAAGTAGAAGATATTTAAATACTACATTTGCTTTTAATGGGACACAATGGTCCAGGTATAAAAATGTAGCGGTTTGTTTAAAACTAAGAAGGATGGGTCTTGCAGTGAGTGTTTGATGGTGGAACCTTTAGTTTATTGGCAAATGTCTCAACTAAGGACATACTGCTTTGTGTGTTTGTACAGATCATGCCACCAATAGTATTTTTTTGTAGAGGAGGTCACACCAGCATAGGCAGATGCAACCCCCTTATGAGCAGCTCTGATTAATTCTAGCCTGCGACCTTGGTTGGGGATCACCCTATTACCCACCCCTGGAATCGTTGCATGAGGAATGTTTTGGGCACTTAAGTGGTGCCCGCCTAAGAGAAAAAAGGTACCTTACTTTGTTTGATGCTATAAGTGGCAGTTATAACAACCAGGTGACAGTTCATTGTTGTGTCAGGTGTGATGCTCCATCACAATTGTGAAGGAGGTTCAACTGGCCCAATTACAGGTCACATAGCATAAAATGGAATTGTGACACAGTGGATTCTCCAAATGTGACATTGGTGAGTTGGTATCAGAGGCAAACTATAGCGAGTATCTGAGCCAAAATGACTAGAAAGATAAGAACAATATTTTCACTGAAAAATGCAAGTCAATTTATGTTAAAATTTGTAGATTAGCATGAGGCCTTACTCCTTCACAAATGTGTATGTAATCCAATCTGTTTTTCCAAACACAACTTTGAAAGGCATATCTTTCTGAATGAAACAGACAGGAATGTTTACAAACTGGTGACAGTTTAACACATACCCAAAACCTTTTTTCTTATGTCCTTTGTTATGTTCAGATGGTAAATGAATATTGAAAAGAAGGGTTTTAGTGAAAGGGATTTTTGCAGATGGACAATGTACAATGTGCAATGTTTTTTGCTAGATATTGATTTTTGTAGAATGAGTTCACTGTTCAGTTCAAACTATTTGTACCATTCATGGGTGTTAAACAATTGGTAGAGAAGATTCAAAATGATTAGGAGAAATCATTAAAGATTAAATCAGAGTAATGATTAGAAATTACTAAACTGTGAACAATTAGGACAAGAAGATGTTCCCTACATGCATGAGGTACTGATAAAGTATACCTAAGTTTGAACACCTTGAAGAAGGTGAAATATGAAAACATGGAAATGTTTTTTAGCAATCCTCATGGTCAGTTTTATTTACACAGCTACAATAAAAATGTTTCACATGTCTTTTCAGCATCTTCCGGAGCAGGCGAATTGGACATTGGCCATGAAGGTCGGCAAGCAACTGGCCACTGTGTATCGGGTGGTGAAACATCAGACACAGATTGACACAGTGGCATGGAGAGTGAGCGGACAGGAACAGAGGCCACCAGCTCGCTGTCTTCTTCAGAGGCCTCCACAAGCAACCACTCCCTAGTGTTGGCAGACGTTACAGGACCTATTCTATCTGCATCTGTGTCTGCCACCCAGATTCCCAGCTCTACCTTCCCTTTTGCTCTGCCCCAGTTGGCCAAAACAACCACCCTAAAATGACTGGGGGCCTCCCTTGCTGCAGGTACCTTCCCCCTGTTCCCCATCTGCGCTCAGTGAAGAGGCTATTGACCTGTTAGACAGCATCTCTGGAGGCCAGACTGTGATCATGAATGGCATCCAGGGCCATAGTTGCCAAATGCAACAAATAGTTACATTTCTGGATACCATTCATAGATTAATGTCTATCAGGTAGAGATCACTTGCAAGAATAGCCTCTGCATTGACCACAGCCCTACAACGAGCCCAACCTTGTGCCCCAACTCTGGTCCCTTTCTCATCTCAAATCTCAAGTCCCACCTCTATCCCAACCACACTCACTTCTTTACATGTACCCATTCCAACAGACACAAGCAGCCCACACACACACACACACACATAAACACAAAGAAACACAAATAAATATACACACACTACTGACAGCACACCCACAGGTACCACAACCACAGCCACCACACCTACAAGTACCACCACCACAACACCCACCACCAAAGGCACAAGCACCACAACCACCAGCACACCCACGCGCACCACAACATCCACCTCAAGAGCACACTTATTCAAACAAACACACACATTTACCTACATGCAAAACAACACCCATCAAACCCAAATGCACACACTCACCTGAGCATCAAACAGCTGCTAAACCACACACATCCAAACATATACCAGACACACATGTAGCTGCAAAACATAAAGACACACATACCACAACCACACCAACCACATCAGCACATTCATCCAAACAAACACACTCACACAAAAGCATACATACAGCAACAACCAAACCCAAACACACATATGCACACAAACACCAACCACCTTTCAAGAAACACACCCCCAAACATTCACCACATACACCAGACTCACATGGACCTGCAAAACAAACACACACACACACATCATCCACTCCAGCTTCCTCTACCTCCAAAACCCAATCCTCTCCCACCCCTCCTACCCCTTCTACTCTAGCCGATTTCACTTCTTACCTTTCCGTGACCCCTGTGAAACCCAAACTCACTCCTCCCAAGAAGGTTCCTTGAAGTGCCTGCTCTGTGCCCACTATATGCCCCTTCCTGAGAAGGTCAACCTTTGGCATTAAAATTAGGAGGTAAGTTCTAGGCCAAAAACCCAGTACTTGATGTTGTGCATCCTTCTTTTGCACATTTATTGTTTAATAAATAATAAAGGTATTAAGAGAAGTATTTAATTTCAAAATAAATGTTTTTTTACAAAGTTTGCCCTGACATTATTTCTTCTTTACACGTCATTAATTTATAACAATGTTAATTATGAAAATGTAACATTAAATTAATTTCATTTATGATAGTGAACAAAAACATTGTTGTTAATAGCATATTTGTAAAGTGCATACATTAGTGATGAACATTTGCAATGATAAATTCAGTTAAATCAGCTTTGCAGACTGCAGCATAAGGTAGAAGAACATTCATGTGCTCAGCCACTTTGAAACTTTCTGGTAGAATGGGAAGTGTAGAGGGCTTGTGGTGATTTTGCATATGTTGGCAATGCATTTGGGTTATAAGTTTGAAGCTTTGTTTGTTTATGCCTACAGCTGACACAGCTTCTTTTCCAGCAGCTACTTCATTGGTACAGTCTTGAAAAAGACCATGTCATTATCATGTGTGCTGGATGTTCCAGACAAAAAACAGCTGTTTTCAAAATCAAAATTATCAAGAGCAGCAATTGTAATCCTTTCCTGGTAAAGTGACTTGGAAGTGGCGCGCAGTTGGATTTTCAAGATTTTACAGCAAGGGCCGCTAACAAGTTCCATCTCCGTATTTTGTCATTTTGTCATTATAACTTGTTGATACACCAGTCCTATTAATTGAAGTGATTAGCTCCCTACTTTTGCACTTGTCATAGATTGCATGGGCAGTCATCATGTATAGCAAAGTTTTCTTTTTGGCTTGATGTCATTCATAGAACATGATTTGGAATATACACAGCATAAGCCTGTGGGTTCATGGGATTGTCTTCCAATTCTTCATTTATATCATCCAAGCCATCATGAATGTTGTCGGCTTCTGGTCAGTTTTGCTTTGCTGATGTTAAACAATGATGTAAAAAATGTTAAGAAAACATCAGGCCTCATTTAGGTACCAAGCAGCGGGGGAACATGACGGCCGACTAGGGCTCAGCCAGAGCACCCCACCCACCCGGGGAGAGCTGCATTACGGTCATATTCTGTCCGGATCAGCGCCGTTGTGATCATCTGGCGAAGTGGTAATATGTAACGGGATGAGGGCCCCCTACGCCCCCCTTTTTTCCTATTTAATTGGTGGCACTAACCTCCATGGGTGCTCCTAGGGTTTTTCCCTTGTGGATTTCGGCGGTGCTTCAGTGTCAACGCGTGGCCCGCTGGAGACCCCAAAGAGTGTGGCTGGGGCAGAGCCAGCACAAGTCGCTTGCTGATTTTGAAGCCTGCAATGAAGGAAGCAAACACCTGAAACTGCTGCGAATGGCAGGGGAAGGCAATAAGGTGCTTACACAGTTAATGGAGCTGCCAGATCACATTTTAAAGGGTGAGTTGAGTAAAAGAGCTAATAACAAGGCTCAACCTGTGAAACGCATGAACAGGGGTGCCTCTGAGAGAAAATTGCTGAGGCCCCGACATACTCGCAGCGTGCAGGAAGGGGAAGGAGCCCTTAGGTCAGGATCAGAACAGATGAATGTAAGGGCTTCTGTTAAAACAGTTAAACTTCTTTTAAAGAATGTGTTAACAAATGGGCTGAAGTCACCGGTAACGAGAGTGGCAGCAGAGAAATCTTTAACAGAAGACAAGAGTTTGTTAATTAAAAATTCAAAGAGAATCACACCCTCCTTAAGGTTGTATTTCAAATTCGGGGAGCTTTGGCCAGTGGTCCTGGGGGTTGGGATTTGGTTCAAACAACTCTCACTCAATTATCACAGGAGATCAAGGATCGTTTTGCAATTCCCAAGGCAAATCAGAGTGGGATCCAAATGACATGCTCCAGTTTAGAAGCCAAAATTGAGAAGTTGGGTCAGCGTACACAGGACTTGGAGAAGGGGTTGGAGTCTCCCCAAACAGTGGTCCAGGAAAACTCCCAGGAGGTATCAAGTCTTAAGTCTAAACTCGAGAGAACTGAAAATAATGCCAGACGGAACAATATTAGGATTTTAGGCATGAAAGAGGGCTTGGAAGGCGCAGATATTAAAACATTTGTGATTAACCTTCTGAAAAATTATTTTTCACACAATATCTGGATGGATAATCTTGCAGTGGAAATCCAGAGAGTGCAAAGGGATCCATTCAAACAACATTCTGGGCAGAAGAGCCTGCGGAAGATTATAGTGAATTTTCTTTCATATTCTGTGAAAGAGAAGTTATTGGGGTTGGCCCTTAAGGCTGGCTCATTACAAGCTACTTTTAGGATCAGATCGGACATTGCTAAAGAGACCGCAGATAGACAGTGGGAATTGGGAAAAAGGTTAGAGGAATTGAACAAACTGGGTGCCACAGCGCAATGGAGATTTCCGGATTCAAGACTGTGCAAGTGAGCGGGTGGCTAAGAAGTCAGGGGAGTCTTAGTTCAGACCCCATCCAAATGGAGCAGGAGTTGCAGGTATTTGATGGCAAGAAGAAGGAAATCTCTCGATGGTATCAACATTTCCTATCAAGAGTAGAGAGTGTGTCACAACCGTTTTACAAGAAATGGAGTGGACTTTTGCCGGAGGAGGAGCTGGAACAGCTGTGGCAAGAATCTTTGGTTACTTTATATTCAGTGGTCAAATCTGCAGCATTAAGAAGGAACCACCTTTTTACCCTTCACAGTGTTTTGGACAGCCGGGAGGTTGGCGAAGATAAAGAGAGGTGGTTCAGTATCAGACTGTAAACAGTGTGGTAGTTTAGAGGCAGATGATCTTCATATGTTTGCTGCATGCCCTAAACGAAAGGAATTTTGGTTGGCGATGTGTAAGACAATCACTAACTCTCTGGGTTTCTCAGTTGAAATCACTCCCGCCTAATTATGTTTGGGATTTTGACCTTGAATTCTGATATGTCCTCCTTCTTTTCTTATTCTTTTCCTTTCCCTAAGTTATGTCAAAGAAAACTGGTGTTTTATTAATATTACTTGCAAGAAGGGAAGTTTACAAAAGTTGGGTCCAACCCTCCTCCCCCCTAATTGGAGAGAATGGAAAAGATCTGTTCTATTTTTAAGGAAGTAGATAGAAGAGAAGTAAATAGGTTGCGGAATCGGATTTGGGAATCTTTAAAGATTTGAGGTGTTTATTATGTATGTATGTATTGTCCAATAATTATGTACCCCATGACATGGTTAGGTTGAGAGCTGGTCTCTTCCTATGACCCAGAGGGTAGTGTCTTCCTGAACTCACGAGGCTGGTGGCACCTAAATGGAGTTCAATGGTGAGATTTTTATGAGGAAAAAAAAAAGACAGCATCAGGCCTTCTTGTTGAATCTCATGATTTGCGGATCTCTGGGGCATCACAAAATGTGTCATTAAGTGCAAAATCTAAATCTTTCAGGACATTTATTTAAATGGTTTCTGTAGATTTTACTGCTTCCTGTGGTCTTATTTCAGCAGCAAGACCTTCAGGAGACAAATCAGCTGAGAACACCATAAGTGGCTCATTCTTTTTGTTAGACTGACAAAAATGAATTCTCTCATTGTACATTCTCACCAGTAAAAACTTAGGGCCAGATTTAGGAAAAGTGGTGCTAGACCCATTGCAGCCCCACTTTTGTTGCTCTCCTTAGCGCCCTAACACCACCATGTATGCGCCGTATCTAAGATATGGTGGTAGTTAGGGAACTAGCGTCAAACCTTTTGCAGGATGATCGTGAAAAATTTGGACGCGAATTCTGAAAAGCCCATTGAAGCCCATTGTCAACAATGGTGTGCCTCCTTTTAACATTTGCTCTGAGCAGGCGTTAAAAGTGCTGAAAAAAATGGTGCAAGGAAATCTCTTAGATTACTTTGTGCCATTTTTTCAGCCCTTCTAACTGGGGAATGCACCCCATGCATACATTATGGCCCTCATTCCGACCTCGGCGGTCTTTTTGAAAGACCACGGAGGTTCGCCAACCATATTATGACTGGTGGTGACCCTCTGCCATTTTTGGGATGGAGAGCTGCCAGCAGCCATACTGGCGGTCAGCAGTGTAGTGGAGGCTGCTCCTCTGTCACTGCCATGTCATCAGAACACCGCCCACCGTATTACATTCCAGTATTTGGCGTGGCGGTGTTCTGGTGACAGGGTGCTGGTGGTGGAGCAGCCCCCATGGATCCCGTTCCTTCCCGGAGGACCACCGAAGCAAGTAAGGTGATCGTCCGACAGGGGAGGGGGTTGGAGGGGTGTTGTGTGATGTGTGCGTGAATGGGGGTGTGAGTGTGAGCGTTTAGAGGGGTGTGAGGGTGCGTGTATGTTTGCAGGGTGTGATGTGTGTAGTGGGGATGTAACGTGTATGTATGTGTGCATGTGTGCTTGTAAGTGCACATGTATGTGTTTGAGTGGTGTGTGCGTGCGTGAGTGGTGAGTATGTTTGGGGGGGCCTATGGGGGTCAGGGGTGGGGAGGAGGCCCTACCACCTTTGGGTGTGGTAGGGGGGCCGTGGTTGTTAGAGGTGGACTCCTGGGAGTGGGAGACCCCTATCAGTGCCAGGGAATGAATTCCCTGGCACTGATTGTGCCTACCGCCATGGATTTCGTGGCGGTTCAAAATTCACTAAATCCATGGCAGTATGTGGGATTATGATCCCGAAGGTGGACGGGTGACGGCCGCCGGGCTGGAGACCGTTGTCTCCAGCCTGGCGGTCGTTACTGCCGTGGCGGACGGTGTGGTCCATTGGCGGTTTGGCATGTGCCAAACTGCCAATGTCATAATGGGGCAGTAATTACCGCCTGCCTGTTTGCAGTCCTACCGCCAACATTGCACAGTCCGCCACGGTTGTAATGAGGGCCTATGTCTGGCACAGGCATAATGTGGTGCAAGGGGTTACAACATGGCACAATGCACCACTTTGTAAATTTGATGCTGTGATGTTGGGCTCATTTGGCCACATTCACGTAAAAACAGCACGCTAATGTGGTGCAAGGAGATGGTAGGGGCACATAAATCTGCCCCTTAATTTCATTATTATGAGTCAGTACAATTTCATCCATCTTGACCATTATTTCTGTGATCTCACTGAGTGTGAACACATAGCCCCCACTCAAGAGTGGCCTTAAAAGTTAATTTGCTTTTTCAAGGAGTGCAAACTTAACTGAAGTCTGGGGTTACGTTACTGCTGGGAGCTCATTGTGCATTCATATTTTCGAATGTATGTATTCATGCAGTTTGGGTTGGCACACACATCCGCTGCAAATGCTTTCACCTCGCTGTTCAGATCAGCTACTCTGCTCTAACTTCATCTTGGAAGAAACTAGCTGCAGATAAAAACATGTTTGCCCTTTGAGACTCACATACTCTTTACTTTGTTCTTTCATCAATCCCTTTGGCCCTAGTTCTGCTAAACCACAGATAACACATTGAAGATGTTCTGCTTTCTGATCAGTTGTTGGAGGTGGACCAGAGGATGCCGTCGATCTTCTGTGTGGATGGGCATTGGATTTGGTTGTTGTTGCTTTCTTAGAAGACTCAGATTCTTTTTGTGATTTGCTAGTTTCTGCTATTTATTGACAAATTATTTCCAGGCTTTTTTCTATTGTATACAACTTGTAACACTTGTTGTTACAGTGATAAAATATTTGATCTTCTTCACCCATCAGTTTCAATCTTTTGTAAACTTTGTCTTGCTGTATTTCTGCAGACCCCTCAAACATTCTTCTGTTCAGCCACGGTTGATATTAGCATTACTTTCAGATTAGTTTGGCATATAATGCATTTTCTTTGTTGAAGGAGTCCTCAGATTTTGTAGTTAGCAACACTCTGTCAGGACGTAAAGATCCTCTGCTATCACCTGCTTCGCTCATGTTTGTAAATTTGAATCAATGGAAAGCCTGAAACAAAAACAATACCAATATTAATTACCAATATGATGGCTAAAACACATCATTATAGAGCCGCCATTTTGGAACATAGTGGAAGGGTTGCTCTGAGGAGTTATTTTCTGACTCCATAAGTCTACTTGATCCTCAAAACCTATGTTTTGACACCAAAATTAAGTATATAGATCTGATGGCTCCTGAAATATTACATCATCACTGTAACACATCCACCATTTTTTAAAATGTTGCCTAGAAAAATTTGGCCTGGATTAGCAATGTCTACCCAAGCGAAATTACTTTATTAATGATAGAAAAATACAAATCAAAAATTAAAATCTCTAGACAGCTATTTTTACGGAGGTATATCAAGGGGCCAGGACTTTTAAGTTCTGTCACCTTTTCCCAAAGCTCTTCATGCTTGACAGTATTTCCCTTAGAGTCTCTGAATCCATTTAGATGCCAATAATGTATGATTTTAATAAAGGACTGGACACAGTAGTATGAATCACACACTGTAAGAGTGGGGAATTCAGGATACGTATGCTCCAGTGCCAGGATTAATGCTTTCAGTTCAGCCAGTCATGCAGTGCAATCGCATAGGGACTGCGTAAAGGTTTTCCCCTCATTACTCCATAAACAGCTGCACAAGCCATGGAGTACTGGTGTTTGATGCCTGTGACAGGCTGAAGTATATATAACATGTTTATACTAATCAAGTGGCAAAATGTTTGTGGGCATAGGGTATTCTTGTTCAGACTGGAGAAATCCTTGAGTTTCTTGTGTATGGTCAAAAACATAATCTACATTAGTGGCAGTCAAGGAAGTGGCTCACTGTATTCATCTGAAATGTAATGCTTTCACATTTGGACACTGGCTTTTGCAACAGCCCCTAAGGCCTTAATGGAAGTAACGACAAATATGTGTTTCTATTGAGCCAGTAGTTGTTCCTTTATGGCAGCCATCTGAACTGCAATCAGTATTTTTCCAGTGGACACAAAACACATTCCTGCATTTGAATACATATATGATTTATATGCAATCAGCACTGTGTTACCTTCATTAAATATGATGTAGGTGCATTTAATGGCACTTGGTATTGTTCGGATAACCAAGTTGGTTTTATTAACACAGGTATGTGAATGTCGTGCTACAAGAATGTCAGTCTGAAGTGATATAAGAATGTGTGTGTGTCTGGTGTCCCATGTTTACTAGTGAAATCTGGGTGAATTAAATAGTACAGTGGTGTTACATATTGTGTATAATCTGGGATATATGTTTTGCTAAAATTAAAAAATCCTAACAGGAATTACAGTTTTTTTTAAGGTGTTTGGTGGTTGCAATTGGGCGCACGTCTCAAGAAAGTGTGGTGCCATGCTCTTTGGCTCGTTTGATAACTTGTATCCTAGGAATAGGACAGTGAGAAAAGCAATTTTAATTTACTTGAAGTTGAATAAATGGCAAAACAATGTGATCTACTCTGGTTAGATGAGTGCTTAGGTCATCGTCTGTTAGGTATATATCATCAACGAAGGACTAACCTTCTTGGTCAATATCGTGCAATACTGATGTTACACTAGCAGAAAACAGTCCTGAACTGTTCTTATAACCTTGAGGGAGCCAACAAAAAGCTCATCGTGAGCAGAGTGTGGAAAAAGTGACTAGATCTCTGCTTTCAGGCACTATGCTTTAGCAGAAACCCCCATTGGAAATATGCAGGGTTGTTTTGTGTTTTTTTACGGACATTTTGTTTTGCAAATGTGCCTGTGTGGCTGTTTAAATGTCTATTATCTAAGACTATTTTATAGACGTGATCTGGCTTAGCTACTGAAAATAAATGGTTATTTATGGACGATACACAGATTTCAATTACTCCCATGTACATCGGGCTGTGAGAGAATTTCCCTAACAGGAGTTATTGCTTCATGTTTGACTGGATATTGAGGTTGCACTTCTGGTCTGGACCTTGTGGGTATTACATGATAAGGCGAGTCCTTATCCCAGTCCACATGGTTGTAGTATAGTACAGGGGTTTGTGCAGCGCAGGCTTGTTCACCTTTTTCAGGAACTAGGACAGAGAAAGATGGTAATCTCCTGGAGAGAGGCTTCGAACAAACTATGGAGGACAAACCATTTTCAGCAAAGAGACTGTCATAACTGTTAGTGTTTCACAGAAAATTACTTTAGTTGTGTGTTTTATGTCCCCCTCGATATGTATGATCAATTTATACACTCTGTCTGGTGCGGTGACCCATCAAATTTAGGGTTTCAACATTCCATGTAGTTGTTAGTTGCTTTCAAATCCAGAAAACTCTTGAAGATTCTAAGAAACAATGTGACCTCTGCCACACTGTCTAGAAAAGTCACTGCCCACGTCCTTTTAATGTTCTCAGTATGAGCAGCAAATTTTTCCAAAATTCCTGCAACCTTCTTCTTGGATTTAGGTTTTGGTTGTGGAATTTTCTGTCCCTTTTTAATGATCGTGTCAGATGAGTAATGTAAGTCCTTTTTCGGTTTCACATACTTTTCTTGTCTGCACTCTGACTGCCTCCCTCTCTCAGACCATTTATCAGATGAGCTACTGCCGCCAGCCAAACTCAGAATCAGGCCCATAATGTGCTACTGGTGAACATTGAGCAACTAATATGCGCAGTGGTGAAACACAAAGTCATTGGTCAAACAAAATTAATAGCATCACAAGGGATTGTGGTGATTTTGCATATGTTGACAATGCAGTTGGGTTATAAGTTTGCAGCTTAGTTTGTTTATGCCTACAGCTGACACAGCTTCTTTTCCAGCAGCTACTTCATTGTTACAGTCTTGAAAAAGCACCATGACATTATCATGTGTGCTGGATGTTCCAGACAAAAAACAGCTGTCTTCAAAATCAAAATTATCAAGAGCAGCAATTGTAATCCTTTCCTGGTAAAGTGACTTGGAAGTGGTGCGCTGTTGGATTTTCAAGATTTTACAGCAAGGGCCGCTAACAAGTTCCAGCTCCGGATTTTGTCATTTTGTCATTATAACTTGTTGATACACCAATCCTATTAATTGAAGTGATTAGCTCCCTACTTTTCCACTTGTCATAGATTGCATGGGCAGTCATCATGTATAGCAAAGTTTTCTTTTTGGCTTGATGTCATTCATAGAACATGATTTGGAATAGACACAGCATAAGCCTGTGGGTTCATGGTATTGTCTTCCAATTCTTTATTTATATCTTCAAAGCCATCATGAATGTTGTTTTGCTTCTGGTCAGTTTTGCTTTGCTGATGTTAAACAATGATGTAAAAAATGTTAAGACAGCATCAGGCCTCATTTAGGTACCAAGCAGCGGGGGAACACGACGGCCGACTAGGGCTCAGCCAGAGCACCCGGCGGGGAAAGCTGCATTACGGCCATATTCTGTCCAGATCAGCGCTGTTGTGATCATCTGGCGGCGTGGTAATATGTAACGGGATGTAGGGCCCCCTCCACCCCCTTTTTTCCTATTTAATTGGTGGCACTAACCTCCATGGGTGCTCCTAGGGTTTTTCCCTTGTGGATTTCGGCGGCGCTTCGGTGTCAGCGCGTGGCTCGCTGGAGACCGCAAAGAGTGTGGCTGGGGCAGAGCCAGCACAAGTCGTTTGCTGATTTTGAAGCCTGCAATGAAGGAAGCAAACACCTGAAACTGCTGAGAACGGCAGGGGAAGGCAGTAAGGTGCTTCCACAGTTAATGGAGCTGCCAGATAAAATTTTAGAGGGTGAGTTGAGTAAAAGAGCTAATAACAAGGCTCAACCTGTGAAACGCATGAACAGGGGTGCCTCTGAGAGAAAATTGATGAGGCCCCGACGTACTCGTAGCGTGCAGGAAGGGGAAGGAGCCCTTAGGTCAGGATCAGAACAGATGAATGTAAGGGCTTCTGTTAAAACAGTTAAACCTCTTTTAAAGAATGTGTTAACAAAGGCTACCTACCCCACAAACGCGCTGAAGTCACCGGTAACGAGAGTGGCAGCAGAGAAATCTTTAACGGAAGACAAGAGTTTGTTAATTAAAAATTCAAAGAGAATCACACCCTCCTTAAGGTTGTATTTCAAATCCGGGGCAGAGGTGAATGACCTTCCTGCAGAAGGTAAGAGGAAGCAATGAAGTTCAATTGAGTGTGGAAGCGAGGTGAGGAGGATGGATTTGGAGAATGCAGTTTCATTGGAGTTACCCATTTGTGCCCCCTCCGCCCCGTTAATGACTTTGATGCCATGTGAAGGTCCCGCCGACGTAGGGGTGGTTCCCTTTGTCTTGAGTGATGGGACAGTGTTGATGAGAGCGGTGGAGTATCCCAAAGGCCACAGAAGCCCAGAGAGTTGGAGGATTCAGGAGTTTTGGCCAGTGGTCCTGGGGGTTGGGATTTGGTTTAAACAACTCTCACTCAATTATCACAGGAGATCAAGGGTCGTTTTGCAATTCCCGAGGCAAATCAGAGTGGGATCCTAATTACATGCTCCAGTTTAGAAGCCAAAATTGAGAAGTTGGCTCAGCGTACACAGGACTTGGAGAAGGGGTTGGAGTCTCCCCAAACAGTGGTCCAGGAAAACTCCCAGGAGGTATCAAGTCTTAAGTCTAAACTCGAGAGAATTGAAAATAATGGCAGACGGAACAATATTAGGATTTTAGGCATGAAGGAGGGCTTGGAAGGCGCAGATATTAAAACATTTGTGATTAACCTTCTGAAAAATTATTTTTCACACAATATCTGGATGGATAATCTTGCAGTGGAAATCCAGAGAGTGCATAGAGATCCGTTCAAACAACATTCTGGGCAGAAGAGCCTGCGGAAGATTATAGTGAATTTTCTTTCATATTCTGTGAAAGAGAAGTTATTGGGGTTGGCCCTTAAGGCTGGCTCATTACAAGCTACTTTTAGGATCAGATCGGACATTGCTAAAAAGAGCGCAGATAGACAGTGGGAATTGGGAAAAAGGTTGGAGGAATTGAACAAACTGGGTGCCACAGCGCAATGGAGATTTCCGGATTCAAGACTGTGCAAGTGAACGGGTGGCTAAGAACTCAGGGGAGTCTTAGTTCAGACCCCATCCAAATGGAGCAGGAGTTGCAGGTATTTGATGGCAAGAAGAAGGAAGTCTCTCGATGGTATCAACATTTCCTATCAAGAGTAGAGAGTGTGTCACAACCGTTAAGCAAGAAATGGAGTGGACTTTTGCCGGAGGAGGAGCTGGAACAGCTGTGGCAAGAATCTTTGGTTACTTTATATTCAGTGGTCAAATCTGCAGCATTAAGAAGGAACCACCTTTTTACCCTTCACAGAGTGTTTTGGACAGCCGGGAGGTTGGCGAAGATAAAGAGAGGTGGTTCAGTATCAGAGTATAAACAGTGTGGTAGTTTAGAGGCAGATGATCTTCATATGTTTGCTGCATGCCCTAAACTAAAGGAATTTTGGTTGGCGGTGGGTAAGAAAATCTCTAACTCTCTGGGTTTCTCAGTTGAAATCACTTCCGCCTAATTATGTTTGGGATTTTGACCTTGAATTCTAATATGTCCTCCTTCTTTTCTTCTTCTTTTCCTTTCCCTAAGTTATGACAAAGAAAACTGGGGTTTTATTAATATTACTTGCAAGAAGGGAAGTTTACAAAAGTTGGGTCCAACCCTCCCCCCCTAAATGGAGGGAATGGAAAAGATCTGTTCTATTTTTAAGGAAGTTGATAGAAAAGAAGCAAATAAGTTGGGGAATCGCATTTGGGAATCTTTAAAGATTTGAGGTGTTTATTATGTATGTATGTATTGTCCAATGATTATGTACCCCATGACATGGTTGGGTTGAGAGCTGGTCTCTTCCTATGACCCAGAGTGTAGTGTCTTCCTGAACTCACAAGGCTGGTGGCACCTAAATAGAGTTCAATGGTACATTTTTATGAGGAAAAAAAAAGACAGCATCAGGCCTTCTTGTTGAATCCCATGATTTGCGGAGCTCTGGGGCATCACAAAATGTGTAATTAAGTGCAAAATCTAAATCTTTCAGGACATTTTTTTAAATGGTTCCTGTAGATTTTACTGCTTCCTGTGATCTTATTTCAGCAGCAAGACCTTCAGGAGTCAAATCAGCTGAGAACACCATAAGTGGCTCCTTCTTTTTGTTAGACTGGCAAAACCGAATTCTGTCATTGTACATTCTCACCAGTAAAAACTTAGGGCCAGATTTAGGAAAAGTGGTGCTAGACCCAGTGCAGCCCCACTTTTGTTGCTCTCCTTAGCGCCCACCCAACACCATCATGTATGCGCCGTATCTAAGATATGGTGCACCATGGTGGTAGTTGGGGAACTAGCGTCAAACCTTTTGACGCTAGTTCAGAGCTTTGCAGGATTAGCGTGAAAAATGTTGACGCTAATTCTGAAAAGCCCATCGAGGCCTATTGTAAACAATGGTGTGCCTCCTTTTAACATTTGCTCTGAGCAGGCGTTAAAAGTGCGGAAAAAAATGGCGCAAGGAAATCTCTTAGATTTCTTTGTGCCATTTTTTCAGCCCTTCTAACTGGGGAATGCACCCCATGCATACATTATGGCCCTCATTCCGACCTCGGCGGTCTTTTTGAAAGACCGCGGAGGTTCCGTCAACCATATTATGACTGGTGGTGACCCTCTGCCATTTTTTGGATGGAGAGCCACCAGCAGCCATACTGGCGGTCAGCAGTGTAGTGGAGGCTGCTCCTCCGTCACCGCCATGTCATCAGAACACTGCCCACCGCATTACGTTCCAGTATTTGGTGTGGCGGTGTTCTGGTGACGGGGTGCTGGCAGTGGAGCAGCCCCCATGGATCCCGTTCTCTCCTGGAGGACCACCAAAGCAGGTAAGGTGATCGTCCGACAGGGCAGGGGGTTGGAGGGGTGTTGTGTGATGTGTGCGTGAATGGGGGTGTGAGTGTGAGTGTTTAGAGGAGTGTGTGGGTGCGTGTATGTTTGCGGGGTGATGTGTGTAGTGGGGATGTAACGTGAATGTATGTGTGCATGTGTGCTTGTAAGTGCACATGTATGTGTGTGAGTGGTGTGTGCATGCGTGAGTGGGGAGTATGTTTGGGGGGCCTATGGGGGTCAGGGGTGGGGAGGAGGCCCTACCACCTTTGGGTGTGGTAGGTGGGTCGTGGTTGTTAGGGGTGGACTCCTGGGAGGGGGAGACCCCTATCAGTGCCAGGGAATGAATTCCCTGGCACTGATAGTGACTACCACCATGGATTTTGTGGCGGTTAAAAATACACTAAATCCATGGCGGTATGCGGGGTCATGATCCCGAAGGTGACGGCCGCCGGGCTGGAGACCGTTGTCTCCAGTCTGGCGGTTGTTACCGCCGTGGCAGACGGTGTGGCCCATTGTCGGTTTGGCATGTGCCAAACTGCCAATGTCATAATGGGGCAGTAATTACCGCCTGCCTGTTTGCTGTCCAAACGCCAACATTGCACAGTCCGCCACGGTTGTAATGAGGGCCTCTGTCTGGCGCAGGCATAATGTGGTGCAAGGGGTTACAACATGGCACAATGCATCACTTTGTAAATTTGACGCTGTGATTTTGGGCTCATTTGGCCACATTCACGTAAAAACAGTACACTAATGTGGTGCAAGGAGATGCTAGGGGCTCTTAAATCTGCCCCTTAATTTCATTATTATGAGTCAGTACAATTTCATCCATCTTGACCATTATTTCTGTGATCTCACTGAGTGTGAACACATAGCCACCACTCAAGAGTGGCCTTAAAAGTTAATTTGCTTTTTCAAGGAGTGCAAACTTAACTGAAGTCTCGGGTATGTTACTGCTGGGAGCTCTTTGTGCATTCATATTTTCGAATGTATGTATTCATGCAGTTTGGGTTGGCACACACATCCGCTGCAAATACTTTCATCTCACTGTTCAGATCAGCTACTCTGCTCTAACTTCATCTCGGAAGACACTAGCTGCAGATAAAAACATGTTTACTCTTTACTTTGTTCTTTCATCAATCCCTTTGGCCCTAGTTCCGGCTAAACCACAGATTACACATTAAGGATGTTCTGCTTTCTGATCAGTTGTTGGAGGTGGACCAGAGGAAGCCGTCGATCTTCTATGTGGATGGGCATTGGATTTGGTTGTTGTCGCTTTCTTAGAAGACTCAGATTCTTTTGGTGATTTGCTAGTTTCTGCTATTTATTGACAAATTATTTCCAGGCTTTTTTCTGTTGTATACAACTTGTAACACTTGTTGTTACAGTGATAAAATATTTGACCTTCTTCACCCATCAGTTTCAATCTTTTGTAAACTTTGTCTTGCTGTATTTCTGCAGACCCCTCAAACATTCTTCTGTTCAGCCGCGCTTGATATTAGCGTTACTTTCAGATTAGTTTGGCATATGATGCATTTCCTTTGTTTAAGGAGTCCTCAGATTTTGTAGTTAGCAACACTCTGTCAGGACATAAAGATCCTCTGCTATCACCTGCTTCGCTCATGTTTGTAAATTTGAATCAATGGAAAGCCTGAAACAAAAACAATACCAATATTAATTACCAATATGATGGCTAAATTACATCATTATAGAGCTGCCATTTTGGAACATAGTGGAAGGGTTGCTCTGAGGAGTTATTTTCTGACTCCATAAGTCTACTTGATCCTCAAAACCTATGTTTTGACACCAAAATTAAGTATATAGATCTGATGGCTCCTGAAATATTACATCATCACTGTAACACATCCACCATTTTTAAAAATGTTGCCTAGAAAAATTTGGCCTGGATTAGCAATGTCTACCCAAGCGAAATTACTTTATAATGATACAAAAATACAAATCAAAAATGAAAATCTCTGGACAGCAATTTTTACGGAGGTATATCAAAGGGCCAGGACTTTTAAGTTCTGTCACCTTTTCCCAAAGCTCTTCATGCTTGACAGTATTTCCCTTAGAGTCTCTGAATCCATTTAGATGCCAATAATGTATGATTTTAATAAAGGACTGGACACAGTAGTATGAATCACACACTGTAAGAGTGGGGAATTCAGGATACGTATGCTCCAGTGCCAGGATTAATGCTTTCAGTTCAGCCAGTCATGCAGTGCAATCACATAGGAACTGCGTAAAGGTTTTCCCCTCATTACTCCATAAACAGCTGCACAAGCCATGGAGTACTGGTGTTTGGTGCCTGTGACATGCTGAGCTGAACCTTCATTATATATAACATGTTTATACTAATCAAGTGGCAACATTTTTGTGGGCATAGGGTATTCTTGTTCAGACTGGAGAAATCCTTGAGTTTCTTGTGTACGGTCAAAAACATAATCTACATTGGCGGCAGTCATGGAAGTGGCTCACTGTATTCATCTGAAATGTAAGGCTTTCACATTTGGAACACTAGCTTTTCCAACAGCCCCTAAGGCCTTAATGGAATTAACGACAAATATGTGTTTCCATTGAGCCAGTAGTTGTTCCTTTATGGCAGCCATCTAAACTGCAATCAGTACTTTTCCAGTGGACACAAAACACATTCCTGCATTTGAATACATATATGATTTATATGCAATCAGCATCGTGTCACCTTCATTAAATGTGATGTAGGTGCATTTAATGGCACCTGGTATTGTTCAGATAACCAAGTTGGTTTTATTAACACAGGTATGTGAATGTCGTGCTACAAGAATGTCAGTCTGAAGTGATATAAGAATGTGTGTGTGTCTGGTGTCCCATGTTTACTAGTGAAATCTGGGTGAATTAAATAGTACAGTGGTGTTATATATTGTGTATAATCTGGGATATATGGTTTGCTAAAATTAAAAAATCCTAACAGGAATTACAGTTTTTTTTTAAGGTGTTTGGTGGTTGCAATTGGGCGCACGTCTCAAGAAAGTGTGGTGCCATGCTCCTCGGCTCGTTTGATAACTCGTATCCTAGGAATAGGATAGTGAGAAAAGCAATTCTAATTTTCTTGAAGTTGAATAAATGGCAAAACAATGCGATCTACTCTGGTTAGATGAGTGCTTAGGTCATCGTCTGTTAGGTATATATCATCAACGAAGGACTAACCTTCTTGGTAAATATCGTGCAATACAGATGTTACACTAGCAGAAAACAGTCCTGAACTGTTCTTATAACCTTGAGGGAGCCAACAAAAAGCTCATCGTGAGCAGAGCGTGGAACAAGTAACTAGATCTCTGCTTTCAGGCGCTGTGCTTTAGCAGAAAACCCCATTGGAAATATGCAGGGTTGTTTTGCGTTTTTTTACGGACAACATTGTTCATTAAAGCTGTACTATGTCAATTTTGTTTTGCAAATGTGCTTGTGTGGCTGTTTAAATGTCTATTATCTAAGACTATTTTATAGAAGTGATCTGGCTTAGCTACTGAAAATAAATGGTTATCTATGGACGATACACAGATTTCAATTAATCCCATGTACATCGGGCTGTGAGAGAATTTCCCTAACAGGAGTTATTGCGTCATGTTTGACTGGATATTGAGGTTGCACTTTTGGTCTGGACCTTGTGGGTATTACATAAGGTGAGTCCTTACCCCAGTCCACATGGTTGTAGTATAGTATAGGGGCTTGTGCAAAAGCCCATTCTGCAGCGCAGGCTTGTTCACCTTTTTCAGGAACTAGGACAGAGAAAGATGGTAATCTCCTTGAGAGAGGCTTCTAACAAACTATGGAGGCCAGACCTTTTTCAGCAAAGAGACTGTCATAACTGTCAGTGTTTCCCTGAAAATTACTTTAGTTGTGTGTTTTATGTCCCCCTCGATATGTATGATCAATTTATACAATCTGTGTGGTGGGGTGACCAATTAAATTCAGGGTTTCAACTTCCATGTAGTTGTTAGTTGCTTTCAAATCCAGAAACTCTTGAAGATTCTAGGAAACAATGTGACCTCTGCCACGCTGTCTAGAAAAGTCACTGCCCACGTCCTTTTAATGTTTTCAGTATGTGCAGCATATTTTTCCAAAATTCCTGCAACCTTCTTCTTCTTGGATTTAGGTTTTTGTTGTGGAATTTTCTGTCCCTTTTTTATGATCGTGTCAGATGAGTGTTGTAAGTCCTTTTTCGGTTTCACATACTTTTCTTGTCTGCACTCTGACTGCCCCCCTCTCTCAGAGCATTTATCAGATGAGTCCTGAAAGGAACAAGAAGGGCATGTATCAGCGTACTGATACCTGTTGAGGTGTTTCAATGTATCACAATCAAGTAAATTATAATGTTTTTCAGAGCTCTCAGGTTGTGGAGAATATCCAGTGATTTTGTTTTTTTCTTTATTTGTTCTTTGTTTATCCCAGCATTTCGTAGAAGACTCTGGTGCTTGCTTGATTTGTCCTTTTCAGGATTACCTTTAAACTGTGGCCTGGCCCCCAAATTATCTCGACCAATAGATATATAGGTTTTAGCACTAATTTTTGGTAACTCACTTTTCGATCTGTTAATGGAACTTGTGCAAGTCACTGGCGAACTTTCTGTGCTGCTGCTTCTCTTTAGTATTTTCTAAAATTATTGAGGACACTATGGCAAAGTTGCCTATTAGTTTCATCCCCAAGTCTAGGGACGGGGCACCCTCATATTCATTTTGCATCTGTTTTAACATATCTAGAAAAACAGAAAGAAATGTTGTACCATGAGTTATGGTTTAAATTGCAACAAATACTGTACCTCATGTGGCAAAGCCATCACTATAGGGTACCATCCCAAGTGGCATGCACATTGTGAGAATTCTATGTTTCACTTGGAGTCCTGTACGGGGAAACACTGCTTCAAGCTGGCTTGCTTATTCAGCAATCCAGAATAGAATTTTCTCCCATCTGGTAGATACTTTACCCATGATAGCATTGAATGTGACTGGGATAATCCCAGGCATAGGCATTTGAAGTTGGATAGTTTGAGCAGCCCTCGGTCGAGCAGCTGTTAACGTACGCATAACAAACTGTGGTAAATATCTGTATAATCTAACTAAATTATTATATAAAGGGTGCAGATCACCTATTGCTAAATTTAGTATGTTTGGATATGGTATATAGCCAGCTAGAACTGGCCATGTTCCCCGTCATTGCTGAGGGGACCCAATCTAACATTTTCTACAGCATGTGGTAGGGCACCTCAGAACCAATTTTGATGTTCCTGAAAGGTTAAGGGTATTTCTAAATGTTGATATTGTCTGCAATGGCCTAGTATGTTGGCCACTGTGTATGTATGAAATGTATTTGTATTTGCATCGATTTTGGAAAAAGTGACCGATGAGTAAAATACTTCAGTTTTGTACGCAATGTGTGCCTCAACCACAAATGTAACATCTCCAACCCCATTGGGTAGCTCATGCATGTTTGAATGTGCTGTAACAGTGTGTCTGCAATTATCAGGAATATTTATTGAATTCACCCTTTTAATGAAAGGGAATTTAGAAAGGGAAGTACTGAAGTGGGCTATATTTTTAAAAGTTCAAGCTTGAACAACCTATAGACAAATATAGGTGTTTCCTATAATGCTGAGGAGGATATGAACCCTAACACCACAGACATCTCCATATTAAAATGAATAGGGTAGCTTAGTACTTGACTTATGTACATTGGTGGTGCCATGTTATGCGGTTCCTGCTAAAATAACAGGACTGCGTATTAGGATGACAAAACTTCAGAATGTGAGAGGCTAAGTCCGTCCACACCATCAGAAACTGTTGGCCAACAGTGCCTCACCTGAACCCCTAACCTGACCAGGGTGGAAGGTGATTATGACTCATCAGGAAAGGCGTGAAAACAGATCTCACCCTTTCATTGTATTACTCATGCATGCCTAGGTGAAAACACAAGAGGGAAACGAAATAGGTTTTCAATACATTTATTGAAACAATCATAGTTTTCAATAGAGAGAATGAGCCATGAGAATTAGGCAGATAAAACAAAGCAAAGTCACCTGCATTATGAGTATGGTGAAAATAATGAACAAACCAACCATTGGAAATAGGTTCTAGAGATTCTAGAGGTTCCTGCCTAACCCTAAAATTATACAGAGAGCACAGCTAGTGTACCCTTGTGCCTGGCTCGATTTAAGGAATAAGCCTTAGCTGCATACCTAGAAATGGCATCAGGAGTCAGCCTGTAGTATGGATGGCAATCCTCTCGAGAAACGGCTTAATTAGCATCAGCAGAGCTGCATGTTGAACACAGTGTTTGCCCTAGGATGGTCGCAGCTGGAATGCCCCTCTGCTCCTTCTGGGTCAGGGCATTGTTTATATAATGAAACCATACTGTGTTAGAAGCCCAACTCTGGTGCAATGCTATATCTGGATGTTAGAAGCTGTCTCCTTAACAGGCAACGTAAATACTAGGATATCATGAACTGTGTTCCTAGCCTTGAACAGAATGTTTGCATGTTGAGAAAAGGCTAACTAAAACACGCAACTCAGACAATATATTCCTAGAAGAATATCATGCAAGAAAGGTGTAAAAAAATGAAATATGTAATGAAGCTTAAAATGGGGAAACCAACTTGAGTCCAAGAGGTCCTTACAACACTGAACTCTGCCTGTCTGAAGTTGGGGACCAGTTCCTTAAGGCTCCTCTCATAAGCCAAATGCCCCCACAGCAATTCTCTCCTTCAAGGCCAGCTCTTTTCCTCCATTTGAAGATTAGCCACTTTTAGCCCATACTCACTATCTGCCTTTCTGTCCACCAGCTTCTCTGTGGACAGGTTGCAGGAGGAAACACTGCACTTTGCACATGAAGGCATCTCCAATCCTAGGAGCATGATACCCCTCCTCTTGTCATTGTTGATGACCCTCCTGTTGGTCCTGATCTGGTCCTTTCTCATCCTCCTTGTCATCTGTTATGACTAGCAGTTGGTGGTTCTCGGCCCATGCTCTCAATGCTATTTGGAGCTTCACCATCTTCGTGCTCCTTTTGGTGGGCAGCCCCCTCTCCTGGCAAAACTCTTTGAGCTGAGCCATGTGTAGCTCTCCAGTTTACAAGATCAAACTCCATTTTTGCCGGTGAGGTCACAGACACACACATCAGATAGAGGAAGAATGAATTTGAAAAAAAGCAAAAAGCAAAAGTCCAATAAAGGAGAATTTAAACTCAAATTGGTCTTAGATATGGAACTGTAGTGTATACCAAATCACCATATGGCACTGCACAAACACAAGTCCTACCTTCACCGCTGATCACTAGTGTGAGAAACTGGGTTGTTGGCTGACAGGGGTGTGAGCCCTGATCAAGCAGTAACCACAATTCTTGCCAGGGTAAGGCACAAGCAAACTCCAAATTAACCTGTGCACACCCTCTTGTAGCTTGGCACAGATCAGTAAGGCTTAACTTGAAGGCAACGTGTGAGATATTTGTGCAACACTTCAAACACTGGCACAGTGTAAACACCACACAAAAGGATGCCACACCAGGTTACAAAAAAGAACTTAATTTACTAAATAAAACAAGAACAAAACAACAAAAATTAAATCAGTAGAACTTCAATTAAGAATTTTGAAAGAATAAACTCTGGTATAGCTCATAAAAGCAAAAAGCACCAACTGGGGGATATCTGGTCATGCTGGACTGGGATAAAATCAAAAGTTCAGGCGATGGAGTACAGGCCGGCTACAAGGACCCAGTGAGGCCTGGTAAACAAAGTACTTTAAATACTAAGTAGTGTACTATTTGGATCAGAGTCAAAAATGGGTCGAGCAGCCAATGTGATGCATGGGTTCCGGGATGTGGCGAGGCTGCAGTGTGAGGTCCTGTTGAATGACGTTGAGGATCCTGTTGATGGGGCTTGCGATGCAAAGACTGATGTCAGGGATGAGTCACACTGCCAAGGCAATGCATTGGTTCTGATAAGCAGTGAAGTTGTGATGCGAAGCTTTGGTGCTGTCATGGAGGCTGTTGATGAGTGATGCAAGGGCTTGCTCTGGGGAAGTGTCCTGCAGTGGCAGTTCCAAAGGCAACACATCAAAACCATGATATGAGATGCAGCGGTGATGCAAGGCTTCTGTGGAGTCCAGTCCACACAACAGTGGCAATGAATATGGTTCTGCTCGAGAATGTGCCACCCATCCAAGCAGGTGCATCGGTTCTGCTTGGGGATGAGACTCAATGCAGAGAGGAAGAGTTGGTTTCACTGGTGAGCACCAAGGCCCACTTCCAGGGGTCCAGGACTGGGATGGCACCACTTGGCAGGATGAACTCACAGATGACAGAGTTCAGGTGCAGAAGCAAGGTGGCTGAAAGTCTTTTGTGCCCCTGAGACTTCATATTGGGAGGTCAGACAACTAGCCCTTGGAGTCACTCTGTGATGGAAAGCTGCGGGTCCAGTTCTTCTCCCTCCCAAGCAAGGGGGCAATAGGCAGCAGGTCAGCACAGCAAAGCAGGAGTCTAGCAGAGTGCAGGCCAGCAGACTGGTAGTCTTTCAGCAGCACAGCAGTCCTTCTTTCTGACAGTGCATCCTCAGTCCCAGAAGTGCCCTGAAGTGGTTGCACCCTAGGTCTAGTTCTTATACCCAGTGGTGCCTTTGAAGCAGAGGAGACTTAAAAGGCATGCCTTTGAAGTGCACAGATGTCCTTCCCTTCTTGCCCTAGTCCAAACTAACTAAAAGGGGGTATGCAGCCCTTTGTGTGGGGAAAAGACACAACCTATTCAGATGTATGCAAGGCTGTGTCCTGTTCCTCCCATCCTACTAAGGATGGCACATCAAGTCACACCTAGACTCTCATTGTGGGTAGCTGTCTAGGATGAACACACAAAGCTAAACTGCCAACTACACCCAGTAATGTGATCAGAGACAGGCTGCAGGCACCAAATGGCTAAGGCAAGAACATGTCAACTTTCTAAACTTGTTTAATACACACAAGGGAATGTAAGGATATCTAGGGACCAAGGGTAACTATTGCTGTAAGGAACAGAGGTCCCTAAACAGAGCAATTTACATTTGATACACTGAGAGAAAAATAATACCAGAATACTTTGTTAAATCATCTATTTAAAGCCATGTATTTGTTGATGCAATTAAAAATAATTTATAGGGGTAAGTCACCCCACCGGGCACACAAGAACAAGTAACACAAAGTCACTCAGTCATAAAAGTGTGGCAAAAATTCCAAGGGTACAGTTACAAATACACAGTACAACACTTCTGCTCCCACAATCAATTGGACATGATCCAAAAAGGGTCAGAGTGTCTATGTCAACGATGTTTCGATCCACCTAAAATTGTAGGATCATCATCAGGACATTGTGATGTAAGCCTAAGAATTACCACACAATGGTAATCAAAGAAAACCTATAAAAAAAGGAAAGCAGAGGGTAGGGAATAATAACAAAACAACAAGAGAAAAAAAGAATGACTACATCAAATAATAATTTGCCAAGAAGTGTGAAATGCGTATGGATGGTGACACAATCATGCAGAACAATTCTTCTATAAAGAATCTCCACATGCTATATCCACTGGTCCAAAGATGACTATGTAGGATATGGAATCACAAGCCTTATAAAAAATGATCATGATGAGCTACTCAAGGTGTAAAAAAACAGGTGCAGAGAGTGCTATTTACTGACCATGTATAAGTGCTGTACTTAATACATGGAGAATAAGCCACCTACGAAAAGGGAGAGAGATTATTTTTCTCAAGATAAATAATAAGTAATAAGGGGCCAAATGGCCACTGCCGCCCCAGGGAAATCAATGTTGAATCACAACGATGGCCCACAGGAATACTCATCAAAACCTGAATTCATTGTAAGAACAAGTGATCAACTGAAAGGGAATTATCAGCAATTGAGACAAATTATCTAATCAACCAGTACTAGGCAGGAACAACTGGGCTCCAAAGATAAACGCATACCTAGGATGCTGTCTCGGTAGAAAGCAACCTGCCCTGACACCAGCCAATGTCAAATCAAATAAAGGGTCAAGCTATATGTTTAAGGAATATGCAATCAGCTGTAAAGGAGAAGGCAATGTGAGTGGCAAGAAAACACTAATAGTGAGAACCCCAAGAGTAAGGAAAAACCACATACCATGGTTGCCGCGGAGCCAGCAGGAAGCAAACTGCATATGCCCTCAAGCAATAAGAATAAATACACATGCACGGCCATGAACAGTGAATAAGGACTACAAATTTTCCCCTGATTACCTAATACATTGGTGGCCATCTTAGAGAGAATGAGATGAAGTTAGTGAAAGAAATGGGGGCCAGAGGCAGAAAAGGTCTGTCATTATAGTAAAATAGAAGATGTTGAATGAGAGCTAACAGAATTGGAAGAAATAAAAAAAAAGTTTAAACTAATATGCATAATTGCATATGTATATATAAATCATCTCTGCCCACATAATGTGTGGTCAAATAACATCCTCGGTAGTACAATATAGTCAGAATAGCAGGGTAAAATAAAATAAAACCTACGTCATGAACAATAGTACATATCATATAATCAGCAATCTGCAGATAAGTGGAACCTTACCTAAGAAATATAACCTAAGCACAATACATAATCATTCAAGCAATTGGAGAGCAAGAAATAATACATTTCGATCACAGGGGTAGCAAAAATTGTTTTCATAAGCAAAGAAATACAACGAGAGAACCACTGAGTAACCTAAGTGACTTTGTGTTACTTGTTGTTGTGTACCACCCGGGGTGACTTACCCTACAAATTATTTCTAATTACATCAATAAATACATGGCATTAAATGCTTGGTTATCAAACGTATCCTGGGTATTATTTTTCTCCTGGTGTATCATATGCTAATTGTTCTGTTTAGGGACTTCAGTTTCTTACAGCAACTTACTAAAAGTTGCAATTTAAAATCCCACACCATCAGTTAGAATTTTAAATTGGGATTCCAGAGACACCAAACTTGAAGGGATTATCTCTTCCCATTTGGAAATTAAGTATAATAAGGCATTTCCAATGTTAACTTATGATAGCGATAGGCCTTGTAGTGGTGAAAAACGAGTTTAAAAGGTTTTCAAGACCAGGAAAAGTAAAACGAAAAAGTACATGTCCTATTTTTTAAATAAATTGCACCCTGCCTTCTGTGCTGTCCAGCGCCTACCCTAGGGGTGACATCTGTATTTAAAAAAGGAAGTCTGGCCTGGGAAAAGGCACACACAAGCTCTCAAGTGGCAGGACTGGGACATGTTTAAAAGACTAGTTAAATGTGTGGCACAATCAGTACTGCAGGCCTACAGGTTGCATTTGATTTACATGCCCTGGGCACATGTAGTGCCATTTACCAGGGACTTGTAAGTAAATTAAATATGCCAATTGGGTGTATGCCAATGTTACCAAATGTACCCCTTGTTTTAAGAAAGAAATACAAGCACTTTACTACTGACTAGCATTGGTAAAGTGTTCAGAATCCTAAGGCCAGCAAGCAAACACAGGCCCTCTGAAGGCAAAAACTTAAAGGGAAACCAAACCAAGTATGCCAGGTCTAACACATCCTATCTCTCTCTCCTTTTAGTTTCAAAATCAACATATGAAAAGCGACAAAACACAGTAAGAGCACAAGTCGGGTCCTCACTCATTACACAAAAACAGTTCCACAATAGCCCACATGGCACACATTTTTCTCTACATAGCACTCCTACAGAATTGCAAGCTACCTATCACAAATCTTGTCAGGAGTAAGACTGGCAGAGGGACACAAAAATAAAGGGAAAGACAGACAGACCGACAGACATTGATGGATAGAAGCACAATATAGAAAGTAACACCACACTGCAGCATCATGAATGCTTCCTAAATGCCATGTTAAATAATTACAACTCATTTTTTATGTGAAATCATCATTATAAGGATCCAGCATGGGGCTCTATATCTCTATCTGAGGTCCGATGAATCTCTCTTCTCTGTTCCGAGGGTTGGAAAGATAATTTTACCAGATTATTCAAATCAATTACAGTGCAACTCAATAGTCACGCATGAAATCTCAGAGTCCAAATGAAAGTTTCAAAGGGCTTTATTACACACTTGAAGCCAAAGTTACATAGGTGAGTCTCAAAACCATAGATTATATATATAGAAATTCACCAACAGAGCATTAAGGCGTAACACTATATTAAATCAAAGCAGCATATAAAAGACCAAGACTTCAACAGCAACAATGCAGAAAATCAGGAAAAGTATGTAATGTCTGGCTTCTAAAACTAAGTTCTCATGCCAAACCATTGAGTCTAGATACTAAACTATTCTAGTACAAAAGTAATATCTGGGAGAAAGTATGAGGTCTGTAGCTCAAAAAGGTCAGCTCTTAGAAAGGGGCAAAAGGAATCTGAATCTCTCACCAACTAAACCACACTGAAATCTTGTTTTTTCCAGGAGTGATGACATCATAACCAAAACTCTCATTTGAAAACCAAAACTGTAAATCAATTATAATTGACACTTTAGTCTTTCATAGCCTTTGGCACTTGACCTTGATAAACCCTCACATTCAGGAATCTTAAAAGCTATAGCTCTCAATGCCAGGATACTTCTTCCATCATGTATCACTTCCCTCAAACTCTCTTATCTCTCATGCACAACAAGCTTCTTATTAGTTTCGGGATCTTCAGCTTTGGGAAAACAAACTTTCACGTTGAAGAGTAGAACACACAAAAAGAATGCAGCCTTCATTCCGACCAAACTTATATGAACATGAATATACTTTCAGATCAATATGCTTTAAATGTCAAATTTGTGGAAAATAAAATAATTATAAAGTATAACATTTGTAAAATACTGTAGCATAGACATTCTTGCAAATGGGGATTTTATGTGGCCTATATGAAACATAAACATCATTGTGAACTTTTACTAACATATTTCAGTGCACTAAGTTTAACAATCCGTTTTACACATTGAAACAAAAAAAACACCTCTTCTTCTCTTGTTTTGAGAAGCATAATGGCACAGCCAGGTTATACTCTTTCAATAAGCATAGCTGTTACATGTTTTAACATAAAATCTTTTAAATATATAATTACAATTGCAACTATTTCATAACTATCATTTTGTTCCTACATTTGTAAGGCACTACGAGCTGCTAATGCTTCAACTGTCTGAATCTGACCAGCTTCTTTTGAATACCCATTATATTGTATTTTCGTGCTTATTTTTTAATCCAGTTATCGACCTGCTGTGCCCAAAGAGGTGAGTGCTAAGTGAGCTGCATGCCTTTTTATGATGCCATGAAGCTGGATGGAAGGATGCGCCCATCACACTGTGCCCACAGAACATCCCATTGTCATTATGAGTATAACAATTGACTGATCTGACTCTGTGCTCTTGGTCTGCTCTTGTATCCTTAGGCTGTTGCACCTTTCTGGGGGGTGGCAACACGTCTGAGCTGGCCCAAGCTAGTGAGGTTTTATAAAGGCAACAGAAACAAGTGGCCCACAGCTACACTTGGCCATCGGGACATTGGACAGTGGTGGCTGCCTGTATGGCCAACCGAAGAATGGCAAAAGGAGATGTGTGTTAACAACTGACGTACCAAGGAGAAGATTGCCTTCCTTCTAGGCAATCAGAGACCTGTCCTACTACCTTGTTCTTTGGTGGGTCAGCCAAATACGTTTGGACTCTGGACAGGTATAAAATCACTGTTAATTTCAAGTTCAGATGTATATTGGATACTAAATGAGCACCAATGCCACACTGTTTACATTAATAACTTCCGAATTTTAGCAAAGGATGGGACACTTTCTTCAGAAAGAGGTTGAATTGCTAGAAGCAACACCCTTTTAATCAAAATAACTAATCAATCTACAAATTCGTTTCAGGCAGGATTGCAAAACCGACTAGAATTATTCAAAGACAAGCATTCGTTGTGGTACTGGAAGAATCAAAATATAGGTGCTGTTGTGATCTTGACTAAATCATAAGTGTAGGCAAACATTCATTTATCTCGTTTTCGAAACCTAGCTCTACTGTCGGTGAGCTACTCACTTTACTGGGATCAACTGTATTTTAACGTCATGAAACCTGGATGAATGTGGGTGCTTCATAAGTTGCCTCATTCAGTCAATCAAACATTGCCAACTCAGTATGATAGGCAGTCACATGATTGGTTTGCACAAATTTTGACTCCACATATTAATTTGTACTTTATTGTCAAGGTTGGCAGAAGTCTAGTTAGAATAGTAAATGTGTACTTACATATGTCTGCTACCTTCTGATATATCGAGAGTCGATATCTGTGCAGTCAGTATTTCTGTTCGGGATATTATGACAAACATCCAGAAATACAACTCTCAGTAGAACTAACAGTGTTGATGGAGGTGCAGCCTCCATAGATTATTTCGTTAGTACCGAAACATTTGACGAATATACCAATTGAACGAAATACTGTGGGAAGCGTGAGTGCCCTAGAAACACTACTGGAAGCCCGTTGGAGATAAAAAAAAAAATCATTAGCAGTACAACGAAGCAAAACATGTCTTCTTCAAATATGCAGGTTATATGAGTGTATATGCTCATCCTATTCATGTTTTACAAACGTCAGTACAGCTCGCCACCATCAGCGCACAAGGTGGGATGAAACCAGAGCATGAATATTGCATATCTCAAAATCAACATTAACACCTAAAAGGAAAGAAGTTTGTCGGAGCGACTTTGAAGAAGCCCCTTGAAGATTTCATATGGCTTAAATAAGTCAAATTCCTCCGGGCCTTAATTAATGTAAGTATTCTGCATCAGGAAGATTGTCAAGGGCTCTAAATTATTCATCAGATATTATGGACTGCCTCGTTTTGAATTTAAACTCAATTAAAACATTGTTTTACGGCTGTAGAAAATATTTTTCGCAGTAACCCTTTCAGAGCAAACATCTCTCCATTGAAATTGGTACTGAATATTCCTCTTACCCTAGTGACGGATTATGTGTTTTGCAAGAAATAATCTTTTCTGACATTAAAGGAGAAATTGACTCTTATTGGTTGGCGCTAATGAGTCTGAACATGCATTATTTGTAGAACCTCTCACCATCGTATACTACACTAACACCGAGAAAAAGCCTGGAAGAGGTAGTAGTGGTGTGGAAAGTTTTTACAGCATGAATGAAGTTTTTCGTCGATCTTGATTATTAGCCTGCTCTTTCTATGTTCATGAAATCGCATTAACCAACAAACGAACAATATTTTCTCTAGAATTCTAGTTGACACTGAAGGTGGGTGTGCGAGTTTCTAGCAATTAACATTAAAATAATTTTCCTCACAATTTTGAAACTGAATGGATCTTGATATTTTTTTTTTCCGAACAACTTAAACAGGGAGTAGCGCATTTTAATGTGAAAATAAACATGCAGAAAACGTTTAGGTCAGTAACCACCGTACTAACAAGTAAAACAGAGAGGTTTGTGAGACCTAAGGTTGAGAATGTCTCACACAGCTACTGAAAAGCAAGAACTCAGACACAATTTCCCTAGTCCCTAACCAATTAACGCAGAAAATCAGCTTTATTCATATATACTTTCTACTATTTGTTACGATAAAGCGCCTGATGCAAATCAAATTGTCTAAATGTACAAAGAAATAAATTAGGTAATAACTAGAGGGCACAAATTCGTGCAGCAAATATTTAATGAATGCCATACTTGCACTGCACAAACCAAACTGTGATGAAATGTGCAATATCTAGGGGTGGGTTGTGAACTCCGCTCTCAGAGTTTGTGGAGTTTTTCCCACTCTGCACTCCACTTGAGCACAAAGTTCTGAAAAACTGTCTTTAGTGGTGCGGAATTTTTTTCCTGGTTCACGCTCGCCAATGTTAAATTGGCGAGCGCGAGTGAGGAAAATCTTACTCCAGACCACCTCCCAGCAAGATTTCTCAACGTGGGCGGTTGCGTATGGTCACTACCGCTTGCGTTTAGAAACCTTCCATTCACGTTGAGGAAGCTGCTGCTCCAATAGAAAATCTACTATAGCTGCAGAAAAGAAGCAGCGCCCTCTTGCGTTGTGTGTGGTGCCATTCGCACAGATTTTTCAGTGCAGCACAAACACCCAGTGCTAAAAATGAGCGCGAACGACACAACCTAACGCACTCCGCTACTTGCGGAACTCCATCTAGTTTTTTGGTTACTTCACAGAGTTCCACGTATCAGAACTCCGCGAACTCCGCCCAGGCCTAGCAATACCCTGGGTATCATTGGACCTGCTATAGAGTGCATGTGCGAGCCAATCCTTTACATCACCCCTTCACTGTGTAAAACCTATTAAAAGTGAGGAGAGTGGAGCAGGTCAGAAGGAAGACGTGCTGGGGGGGCATTTCTATCTCTGTTCTCTCCATCTGGGCTCCACTGCCATGGATGAAAGCTGAACCTACGGGGAAAATACTCATATTTCCACTAATACATGAGATAATTAATTTCATGACACATATTCCTAGATCAGCATGGATACCATATCAATGGGCCACTTTATATGCACCCCATGTGGAGTCCAATACGGCCCTCTTTGCAATGCTTGTTTCTCAGTGCTAACCTCCTTATTCCTCAATAATTGTCTTCCACTGCCAAGTCACCAATGCTGCTTAAGGAAGCTTTTTTCCCCATACTAGCGAATCTATCAGTCTACCCCATCAGAAATATGACTCACCGATTAATACATGTGAAGAAAACAGCTTTGTACTGGTGTGCTTTGAAGTGGCTGAAAAGCAACATATCAGCACCATAGCAACCTCTGTAAAACAGTACCTACATTATGAACAAAAAACTAACGCTGTATTCAACGCTTTATTTTTTTTTATAACTCTTTAGTTGATAGGAATCTTCTCGTGCTGTGTTTGCCTGTGTAGTGTTAGATTGAAGATATTGACTTTGTAGTCAAAGAATAATAATTTCATTTGCTCTATTATTGCAACTGACGGCAAGTGTATGATTGACGGTATAAGCTGGAAATCCCATCAATTGGTTGGCATCGGCTTTCATTATGCTGTTTAAGGAAGATTTTACCTGGACTACGAACAGGGTGGATATGAATGAGATATTCACTGCTCCCGATAAATACCAACATTGCAGGGTGAGAAGCTTATAAGTTCTCAATTCAAGTACATTTGGGAACCACTGAAAGTAATTATTACCTGCTTCAAGAGAGTAATGAGACATATTTTTACCAGTGATATCATAAAAAGAGCACGAAGTAACCCTGATTTAGAAAACAACATTTTAGATCTCTTCAGTTGGAGGTATCATGGAGGACAGTACTGACATAGGACAGTGTTCCCATAATAGTTCATCACAATCACAAGTCCAGTTTCTTTAAAATATTTTGAAAAAATATTAAGATATTGACAACCTTAAACTCTGGGAAAGTTTGCTTCGAGCTATAAACAGCTTAATCTCTGCAGGGGCACGGCTTCTAAAACTCCATCAACAGCCATGAGCAAATAGACTGCTTCTCTTTTTGATTAAGAAAAGTGTAAGAATTAGGTAAGCAAGTAAAGTGGGCGACCAGCCTAATATCAAAACGTATAGTGCTTTTCTGAAAAGGATTTCTATTAGGAGGAAGGTAAATGACAAAGGCACCCTCAAAATCTTATGGAATATGTCTTCAACAACTCAACGCCTGCTTCGGACACACCTAGAATTAGAATGACAAAATCTAACTGCAGTTCAATAAATCTTAAATTGATTTGATTATAGTTTGATGAGATAAGATTTGGAATAGCTAAATAATCATAGTTAGCACCTTCATCAGTCTCAAGAAAAAGTTTGCAAAGTCGAGAATAGGCAAGTGGTAAATATTTCTTGCTTATTATTGAGCAATTGCCAAAAAAGAGCCATTAATTCCTAAAAAAAATCATGCTCAATATTAGAAGTTGCCTTCTTAGTGGAACACCCTGCATGGTGAGTTTTAAAGAAAGAAATGTACAAGCTGTCGGTGTCTTTATGTCTATATTTCATTAACTTCAACACACAATTTCAGTAGTTATTGCAAATTGTGAGTTCTCTTCCTGAGGATCACATAATGATATTATGGAAGGGCTGCAGGCATCAATTTAATGCTGAGAGAGATTTTTAAGGCACAATACAGTGGATGTATTTATTCATTCAGTCAGTCACTTTTACACAAGCTCATATTTCTTTCGCTTAGATAGTGCATCCATAAGCCTACTAGTATAAATGTCCTTGTACATAGGGATATGTTCTTTTCAAGTACCTATGAAATCATAATGTGGATGCATTTAAAGATAAGCAGGCTTACTCTATACAGAAGCCTTTTATTGCTACTATTAACATCTCTTTGGGAGCACAAAAGATAGAATAAAAACTATGTAACTAAAACACCTTTGGACATTTAAACCATCAACAGTTAAGTCTTTTTCTCTTTGTGTCTGCTCTATGCCTGAACTTGTCTTCTTGCTTGCTTGTACTCCTCAAGATTATCCACAAACTTTGACAATAACCCTTATTGCTCTCACTGTCCATCTTTTAAAAGATAAAACACGGAATGTATAACCAACTGACAATAGGACAAAAATGGCAACATTAATGCGAAGACAAGGTAGATGAGCCTGCTTTTTACAGACTTTTTTAAGCAACAGGGCAGTAGGGAGGGATAATGTTAGCTTGTGGTTCTTGTATAAAAACAGATGCTCCTTTCATAGGCCCTTGAATAGTCCACACTTTGTGGTAAGGACTGGTAACTACCATTATGCATGGAAAAGCTCATCACAGGAGAGGATATGACATGCTGTATAGGTTTCAAGCAAACCCTTGCAAAAGACGCAGCAACTGACCGATCTGCTGCTCTAATGAAATCATCTAAGAAGCCACCCTCCAGAAAACCTCTATGAGAGATTGCTTCCCACCCAAATGGGGTGTGAACTTTTTCAAATCCAAAGCAGATTCACTCATCTAACCCACCTAGCAATCATAGCTGTAGATACCACACCATAAGTTTTCACATATGATAACAGTAGTCGACACACCCCATCCTTTCAGTGCTCTTTCATTCTATTTTCATACTCTTGCAAGCAATATAGCAAACAAAGACTTAAAAATCATTAAAACCAGGATAGGAAATTGTGGTACTCATAGTCTTAGTGCTCCTAATCACTTAAAAAATATCTTCATCCAGATTATAACCCATGCTTGTCCCCTCAAAGTCTGAACGTTACAAGTCCTCCTGAAGGACACCAAACATAACAAAGTTGACAACTTTAATCTCAATTGAAGCAAATGCAAATTCTATTTTTAACCCACCTATCCAACCAATCCAAAATCAACCTAACATTCATGTGGAGACCTTTTCAACCTAATACCTTTCATCACCAAGCAAGCCAAAATATTTTTAACAGTGGACTTTCCTTAGATCAATTTATGCCTAGTTAAGACCCCTGACCTTTAGCAAACTGTATTACTTGAACTCAAAACATCCAAGCATAAATTCAACAAAAAAGTCAACTGAACAGCATATGTTTCCAAGGAATCCAAATCCCTTTCCACAAACCAACATATATCTGCCAAGCCCCTCTATATCTTTTCCTTGTTCCCAGGGTCCATGACTCTCTGTGTAGCTTTTTAGATTCCTGTGAAAGCCCATTGACCCTCCAAAAGAAATGGATCTGACGTTGTGACAATAATCTTGACACAAAAAGACCCAGCACCAATGGACCCCAAATTCTCAAAACCTTGTTGAACACCTTCTGACAAATTCCAACCACTGTAAACTCATTGAATGTATCTTAAAAATGGGTTGCCTGATGAAAAATGGCCCTGTGCTTGCTACTACCACCTAAAGGCCGGATTTAGATTTTGGTGGTCACGGTCCCCCCGTCAGTTTTATGACTGAAAATCCGTCCACCGCCATGACAGACTGCCAGCTGGATTTAGATAATGGCAGTCCGATAGGTGAGTGCCTGCATTCGTCCCACCATCTCTGCCAAGTAACTCCACTTGTGTCGATGGCACCATAGGGAAAAGTGGCTGCTGGCAGGACTCTAGCCACCTTTCCCATAGTGCATATTTGGATGATCATTACTGCAAAGCAAAATGTGGCGGTCCGAACTCCACTCTTCAGTTGGAGGATTTGGGGGAGGAGTGGGGAATGAGCTAAAAACTTACCTTTTCCCCTGATCCCACTTGCTTTTTTGACTGGACAACACCTGCCGTTGCTGATGCCACTAACCCAAAGAGAAAACACAGCCCCCATTTTTGGACTCAAAGGTAGGCAACCTGCATTGCTAGGGTATGTTGGGAGGGCACTGCATGTGACGTCAGGACCACTGCAGGCATATACATGTCACAGTAAATTTAAAGAATTACTGTGACATGCATATGTCAGGTACATGATAGTGTCTCGCACGGATGGGGATATACTGGCACAAGATGCATATTGAATGCATACACACATGTTATTGTGGTGACATTATTCCTTGCCAACTGAATGCTGGCACTACAATGATGGTACAATCATACTTGTCAGCTGTCTCCATGTGTGCACATTGCATGAGGACCTGTACCAGTAAGGTTATTGTTCCACTTGTGTATGTGACTCAGTACATGTGTGTGTGTGCAATTGGATTGGCTGGTGGAGGTGGGGGGAGCTTGAGAGGGTTATGTGGTTGTGTCTGTATGTGTGCCACTTGCCTGTGGGTTCGATTTGTTGTGTATCTTGTGTTTCTGTGTGTAACATTCAGGTGAGTGTTCTTGTTGTGTGGCGGACATTTTTGAGATGTGTGTAGTTGTGCCTCATGTGAGTGTATTTGTGTAGATGAGTGTGTAGTTGTGTTGGCTGTTGTGGTTGTGTTATGTTTGGGTGCATTGTCAATGGTGTGTGCATGTTGTGTCATGGATGTATGGCAATGTGTGCTTTCAACATGTACAGATTGTGTGGTGTTGAAATGGCTATGGATAATGGTGTGTATATGGTGTGTTGTGTAATGTGTTGTGCAGGGGGACACATATGGCAAAGGTACATTGTGTGTGTGTGTGTGTGAGAGACTTACCTGTATTCCATAGCCACTGCCTTTGTACGATGTCCTTTGAGTCCAGCGACGGGCTCCTCTGTCAGCAATCCCCAGAATGACACCATCTGCAGAGGAGAAACATGTATATATGGTCTGTTGGAACCCCCCTGCCTGTCGGCTAGGAAGAGCTCTCCATTGTGGTGGTCTTCAGCCCAGTCCCAATACATCCAAATACGGCAGGCAGGACACAGTCAACTTCACAGATTACTCGGTCCACTACCAATGTGGCTTGGTGGTAACATTGGCAAAAAGAAGAGATGATGGACAGAATGCTGAACTATGCAAACACTCACCCCCAGCCACAGATCTGGGTTTAATCTATCATTATTTTGTTCACCATGACACCCCAGTGTGGACCCAGCCATATGTAACTCAATCTTGACCCTGCTCCCCATGGGAAAACTCCATCTCGAACTGCCAGGCCAGATCCTCCCTGGACAGAAAACACGCATTCTGGCACTGGTTTGGGGCATCACTACTCATCAGCCAGGCTAACTTGAATCCAGTGGTGCAGTAAGCACAAGACCCACGTCTGGGCATACCCTTCCCACTTAGGGTGACAAAGACAAAAAGAACAAATAATGGACGGAATGCTGAACAATGAAAACATTCACCACCAGTCACAAAGATCTGGGTTTAATCCATTGTTTTTTTGCCCACCATGTCACTCCAGTCTTGACCCTGCTCTCCATGGGAACAGTCCAGCCCGAACTGTCAGGCCAGGTCCTCCTTGACCCAGAAACAAGCATACGGGGATCAGTTTCAGGGTATCACCCCTTCTCAGCCAGGCTTACTTAAATCCAGTGGCGCAGTGAGCATGGGACCACATCTGGGCATACCCTTCCCACTTGAGGCGACCATGGCAAAAAGAACAGATTATGGATGGAATGCTGAACAATGCAAACATTCACCCCCAGTCACAAAGATTTGGGCTTAATCCATTGTTATTTTGCCTACCATGCCATCCCAGTTTGGAACCAGCCATATGCAAATCAGTCTTCACCCTCCTCCCCATGGGAACAGTCCAGCCTGAACTGCCAGGCCAGGTCCTCACTAGACTGGAAATAAGCATCCTGGAACTGGTTTTGTGGTATTACCCCTCATCAGCCAGGCTAGCTTGAATTCAGTGGCGCAGTGAGATGGGACCCAAGTCTGGACATACCCTCCCATTATGGGCAACAAAGGCATAAGGAGCAGATGATGGGTAGAATGCTGAACAACGCACACATTCACCCGTAGTCGCAAAGATATGGGTTTAATCTATTGTTTTTTGCCTACCATGCCACCCCAGTTTGGACCCAGCCACATGCAAATCAGTGTTGACCATGGGAGCATTGCAGCCTTAACTGCCAGGTCAGGTCCTCCCTGGACCAAAAACAAGCATTTTAGGACCAGTTTTGGGGTATCATCCCTCAACAGCCAGGCACAGTGAGCACTGGAGCCACATCTGGGCATACCCTGGCCACTTAGGTTGCACATAACTTACTGCACCACTGGATTCAAGCTAGCCTGGCTGATAAAGGGTGACACCACGAAACTGGTCCCAGAATGCATTTTTTCCGGCCCAGGAAGTGCCTGGCTTGATGGTAAGAGTGTTCCCAAGGGGAGCAGGGTCAAGACTGTTTTGGCTGTGGCTGCGTCCAAATTGGGGTGACGTGGTGAGCAAAATAACAATGGATGAAACCCAGATCTGTGACTGGGGGCGAGTGCTTGAAAAGTTTCAACACTCCATCCATCATTTTATTTTGTGGTTTTGGTGGTAACACCGTCAAGATCTAAATCAGGCCCTAGTGTCCAATATAGTGGTTACAGAATAAGCAAATAAGTCTGCTATATGACAAACTTCATATATGTACAATCATAATACTTACACAAAAACATATTAATTATAAAATGATATTTTACAAAAGTACATTTCTTAAGCATCAATTGCCCTGATATCTTATATCAAAGGTGATGAGCTTCAAAACATGATCATGAGTATCAACGTTCACCAAAAATATGGAAGTAGGGAAAACTTCCAAAGTAGAGCAAAAGCAAAAACTGTACGTGGTCACGTAATGGTCTTCACTGAAAACAGTAGTGCACACTTAATCACTCTATGTCAAGTACAAATACAAGTTCAAACCCTCACCACTGATCACCTTCTTGCTGTCTTGGCATGAGCAGGCAGGCTTAACTCAGAGATGATGTGTTAAGTGTTTGTACAAATACTTAACACATCGTCTATGAAAAGTCTGCCTGCTCATGCCAAGCTACCAAGGGGAAGAGCGGGGGTTAGCTGAGGGTGATTCTCCTTTACCCTGACTAGAGTGAGGGTCCTTGCTTGAACAGGGGGTAACCTGACTGCCAACCAAAGACCACATTTCTAACACTATCACTATCAAAGGGTACTACCAAATAGGTAAATGTGGAGGCATATTTCAAGTGTGAGTTTCCAGTATAAAAGGAAGATACCCTACTTCTGGGACAACCGCAGACCACAGTATAGGATTTTGCTTGATTGGTGGATAGGCCCAACGCAGTCATAAAAGCAACAAATTTATCTAGCAGCTTTTGGAGACCGCTCCTTGGTCTAACCATAAGGACACCTGCACATACTTATCTCCTGCTCATAGCAAATGTTAAATAGCTACATTAAATTCCATGGATTAGAGAGAAAGCTATGTCAAATCATCATTCTGTGTCTGACAAGTTATTCTTCTTCCGGGTATTTCATTTTAAAATTCCCATTAATTTACGAAGAGACACCGGCTAGTATCGTTAAATTCGGACCTTGTGTCTCCCCACAGAGTTTATGGGATACTTGTCTCTGCACTCGATATAGGTGTGCCTGGGAAGAGTACAATACAGTGATAGAGAAGAGATAGAGTCGTACGGTGTAGTACATGTGAGATTAGGGCATGTACTTGGGTGTATGCATGCTTGTGAGGAATACACGATATGAGAAATGTAGTATTGTGCAGTGTATGTGCAATGAAAGCATGTGCTGGGTGTATGTGTGCTTGGGTGAAGTAAAATACATAAAGGGTGAAGTGTTGGGCAGCACGCACATGATGAGTGTGTTTGCTGGCAGTGTGTGTGTTTGCAAATAATACACCCTGGTGAAATATAGGGAAGCTCGAGGGCTGAACAGTGGAGCAGACTGAATGTGTGTACTGAAGGCATGTGTACTTGTAATGGTACAATGCACAGAGATAACAGTTCTGGACAGTAAGTATGCAATGGTAAATTACATGTCGGACCCAGGGTTTCATTTTGGGAAGCCTAGGCCTGCCTGGTAAAGACATGAGGAGAAGAATAATCCCTCCCAGACAGATTGGGGTATTCCTGCCACAAGAGGTCCACCGTGATTTCAGTTGTATTAACAGTGCTGTGTGGGGTGCGCCAAGCCTGTAGCGCCATGTCGGGGTGACCTTGTATGCAATATGGGGCCACCATTAAACTTATTTGGGCTAGGAGCATGAGACTTATGTCTGCCAAGATTGTTGAACCCATATGCGAGGGGGGCCGCTGTAGTGAGGCCAGTCACACTGGAAGAGTCTGCAACTGATTGTGAGTAAAGCAGTTACCCCATAAGTGAGGATGGCTGCTAGCACCACTGTGGCCAAGTGTTTGGTTCATGGCCCAAGCAAGAGGACTACTCCTGTGACAGGCAGGTGAAGTGCACCAACCACACCTGCCTGCTTCCTAGAAACAAAGGAGGCCCGTGACGATATCACACACCTGCTGGAGCTGCTGTTGGGAGTCAAAGAATTCCCAATCCCACCATGTTAGGAAAACCAGCACAGTGATCTCAACCTTTTACCAAAGGGCAAAGGGAGCTCAGAATAAAGTAATTCTGGTCAGTACAGAGGTTAAGATATTCAAATGAAAACAACTTCTGTGTAAACCCAGGATATATTCTTTGTTAAAAAGGTACACAGGGTAGGGTGATTCTGAGAAGCAAAGGCTCAACACACCCAAACTATGTCTTATGCCAACATGTTACGGCCTCCTTACACCAACATGTTTCGGTCTCCCTTGGGATACCTTCTCTGATTAATCTAGGTCCAGAGAAGGTTCCTGGGCCTTCGTCAGGGCATAGAATAATACCCTCATAGTTTGTCCTGCATGCTTAAGTCATGCAGCAAGATTCTGCATCAATTTTTTTTAAGTTTTTTTCACAGCACACTATGATAAACCTGTCCAAACAAAACACGTGTCACTCATGTGATACACTTCTATTAAAATGTATTTCAATGCATGCGGAAATGCATGACTATGCAAAACACATGTTCTCACTTACCCTGCGATCTCCAGGGTCCAACAACATCAGTCACCATGCGGGGGACACTAAAATAAAAATTCCCATTTACTCCTACAGTGAAACTATGCATAGTTTACCCTGACATATTACATTTAACCATTGCTGATAGAAGTAGGTAAAAAAGTGGAACCAAGAAGAAAAGTCCTGTATCTGGCTGTAGGACCAATATAGTATTCTCCTTTGTAAAACGTATCTTGCATATTTTCAACAGGCTATACGTTCATTCCTGTTGTCAACTATTCACTCCTGTGGGATACTGCAGAATGCATACTGATTATTGTATTGTCCATTTCACAATGTCTCCATATTGTAATCAGTCCTAGTCCAATACCGAAATGGCAATTGAAAATGGTTAAAGATTTCAATAATACGTGCACCATGTACTGTTTTCAATGGTGCTTTAAGATAAAGTATGATGCGGGCAGGGAAACCAAATTATAAGGGAAGAGAAAAGTTTATGTACCTCTTTCAGGACAATCAATAGATAATTATATGCATACCAAATTAACACAGTGCTATACACGCAATTTCCCTCATTTAAGTGATAGATGTGGTAGAGAGTGCATGCATTAGGGGTGACCTATTGTAAGCACACCCACACCTATAATTATACCAACATACTGCCTTGGTTTGATATGGGCAGTGAACTTGTATATTCTACTACAAATGGTTTAGATATAATGAACACTGATTTTCAAACCCATAATTCCCATAGATTGTTGATACCTAATTATACGGGATGTAGGAAACATAAATGTTCTTATAGTAACACTGCTCCAAAGCCTGCTGTGGTTATGGTATACAGGTGGGGTGCTCACGGACATTACCCTCAGGTGCCCAGGATCAGGTCAAGTTTCTAGAGCCCCCGCCCCTTCCCTCCTTACTTTATCAAGGCAATAGTCTCACCTAGTCACCTACTCCTGAGCCACCATGGTGCTGATGCTACTGGAAGATAATTGAAAAAACACTGTCCTAAATTGTGTACGGCCACTAGGTACACCCTTTCACATAGCGTCTAGGTGGCGTGCCCACGACTGCTGGGAAATGTAGTAATTTCTGTGTGTTTAAGTCCCGATAATACTTCACTGAGATCTGTCAGTGGGGGGAAGTAGAGAGTGCCTGCTGATAATGGGAAAGTAGTTGTTTCCCTATCCTGGTGTTATTGTGTTTATAGTACACAATTTATTTTTACAAAACACAAAAAGAAAAAGAAAAACTGATAAGGTGGCATCTGAACAGGAAGAAGTAAACAGAGAATATCTGCGTGAATATGCACAACTACTCAATATAATCAGAGCAGTCAAGCACATACCTGGGGAAGAAAGACCAACATGAATTGGTAGTAACACAACAGTTGCCTACCCATTTTAATTCAATGGCAGAATGGACCGAGTGCAGAACATGCAAGATCTTAGTTTTGTGGATCAAAAAGATTAAGGCGCTACTCAGACAAAAACTGATGCAAGAATATTGCCTATGAGGCCTGGAAAAATAAGGTTGAATTCAGAGGGTCAGGGTTTTGCTATCTCCGTGTATCAAGCAAATTCAGGTTGGCCATCATATCTACTATGCTGTTTCTAGTCCTGATCTGAGCTGTTTGGGAAGTATTGTTCATGTTGAGAGAAATGGGTTCAGAGTACACTTAACATCACCAATTATAATAATAGGTAGACTAACATTACTCAGTTTGATTATCATGTGGGTAAAAAAAGTGCTAGTTCTGGTTATTTACTTATTTGATGCAAAAACATTTACCACGACAAAATGGCTTTTACTTTGTTGGTCAGCTATTTCCACCCTTGTCCTGCTCCCCTTGCAATCTACTTTAGATCATATTGCTTAGAATGACTTGTTAAAAATAATAATACTGGCACCTCGAATATACGATCTAGTAAATGCTGCTAGCCTGAGCAGTACTTGGCATTTTCTAGATCTTATATTCTAGGTGCAATGTACCCCTGACATCATTTGGATATACAATAAATATCAGCCTGTTTTATGCTAAGATGCATTTCTTGAAGATCCAAAAGTTTCAGTTTCATATTACAGGCTTCCGAAAACATCTTGGGCTTCTTCCTTCCCTCTTTTATTCCATTTACATCCATTATATAACCATTTCCCTTTTTAAATCTTCTGTTGCTCCTGTCTAATTTCTCAGATATAAAACATGCATGCACTCTCTTTTTTGACCCCATCTTGCCACTCCTGAGTTTAAGTAATTTCCTCATATGACAAAACACCTGTGACATCCCAATCAAAGTGAAGTGCATTCAAAGTCTAAGAAAGGCCTGGCTTGTTCAGGTTAAGAAGATATCACAAAAGAGCCTTCCAGTTAGTTTTTAGAAAGGATCCCCCTGTAAATGAGACTGGAATGGATGCAGCCTTGAATCTCATTTGTCACATACTTGATGCCGTCATTCAGGCCAGGTCCTGGAAAATAGGAAAGCAGTAACCATCTTGGACAGAGAACCACCTGTGTTCCCTATCAAAAGAATTCTTTCTTTGACCTTATAGTACTGAAAATAAATAATAATACGGCCCCTTCTTCCTACCTTTTACGGCCCTGATGGAACCTTGGGTGCTTGTGCAATCAAGAGTAATTGATCTGAACGTTGTTCAAAGTCTTGGCAGCTGGCCAGCACATGAGTTGAAATAAGGTTATCAACCTATTTAATCATAGCAGTCTCTGAGCAGTTAGTATCCCCTGCAGTTTCTGAGCCCTCTGGTACCCCTTCAATGGGTAAGTTAGATCTACCTTTGTGCTTCAGAAACGTAATTTGCTCATTCATCATTTCTTGTTTGCCATCCATCTGGGTTGAATGTGTTTCCAGCCTCGGTATCTTAGATTCAATAGCTTTATATGTGTCTGCAAAGTCTGCAAATTGTTGCTCAATAGTTGACACTTTGAGCACCAAATTCTCACATTTATTGGCTTGTGCTGTTTTGCTGTTTAAACTGCACGTTTTTCTTTCAAAACACTCTTCAGCATAGATTTTGTTGTTATTGAAGTTGAAGAACACGTAGAATACGCCTCTAATTCTCTGTCTCGAAAGGTAAAGGGATCCGCATAGCAGGCAAGCATGTAATCTCATTGTGAACGTTCTCTGACATTCTTCCCTTATTAGATATTGCTTCGGGAAAGGCTGGTGATGGTTGATTAATTTTGTCTCTGGCCTCAGGAAGCACTGTTGTGCTTTGGTAGCATAGCTTAGCTATGTATTAAAGTTTGGCTGATTATCTTGGTACTGGTGCAGCCGAATCGCCATCTCCTGAGCTTTGGCTTTAGACAGGATATAAAGTGCTCCCTGAGTTCATGGTTTGGAGTTCTCCACCTCTCCAAGAGTGTAATTCAGAACATTCGACAGACCGAGTCTTGACAGGAGAGGATTAATTTTTCTGGTGCCTCCAGTATCACATGCAGGGCAACTGTCTATAACTGCCCTAGTTCAGCCACTGGCAATAGCTTCTCCTCCCCTCCAGAGATAGTCTTTAACGAGCAGTGCAAAAGCTATATTAGCTTTTTATTAATAGAGGCTGTTGTAAATGCTTCTGGAATCATGGTTTCATCCTTATCATTATCTGTGTTCACTTGATGGGACTCAACTGAAGCTTCTACCCTCCTGCCTCTCCTGCCATTGCCATGATAAATTGATGGAGAGCAATGTTAGACAGAGTTAGTGACCCTTGAAAGATGAGCTAAGAACAAATAAGCTCTAGGTTTTCAGAAGCAGTTCCATCCTTTCTAGAGTCATCAAAAACTTGGCTCAGAAGTGAAGAGGATTTTAAAAGCTGGTCGGATCCCCAAGATGCAGAAGAGATCAGAGTTGCAAGCAAATCAGGAGCACTGGAGTCAACCCTTGCAAGTATCTGCATCTGCATCAGGAGCATTAGGCGTTTCAAGCAAGTTCACCATCGCCTCTAAATTCTCAGGCACTGAGTTGGCAAAAGTGATTGTAGTGCTTGTTACTTTTGTGAGTATTCTGTCTCAGTCTGCTTGCAATTAATCTGATTAATGTCCTTGGGCTCCCCTGGCGGAGGACGGGTGCATAAAAATTCATAGAGGCCACAGAAGATGTTTACAGCATTTCCTTTGCACCTGGTGGAGCTTGTGACATATTGCAATCAATCCTAGTGTAATACCGAAATGTCAATTGAAAATGGTTTAAGATTCCATAAGAGTGCCTGTTTGCTGTTTTCAATGGTGCCTTAAGTATGATGATGGCAGGCACACGATATTGTGAGGCGAGAAATTTTTGTATGTGATTCTACGGGTACCTAATAAACAAAGTGCTTTACACGCAGTTTCCCACATTTAACCCCTTCACTGCCAGCTCTTTTCCCCATCAGGTGCCAGGCCTTTTTTTTTGGCTATTTGAGGCAGTTCACACTTAGACCCTCATAATGTTTTGTCCACATAAGCTACCCACACCAAATTTGCATCCTTTTTTTCCAACATCCTAGGGATTCTAGAGGTACCCAAAGTTTGTGGGTTCTCCTGGAGGAGACCAAAAAATTAGCCAAAATACAGCGAGAATTTTTTTTACGTTGTTCTGATGAGGAGCTGTCCCTATGATGAAGCATGACATCCATTGGATGTGTGAGGGCTCTTGCTTCTAATTTAAGAAGTGTTTTTCTGAAACTGTGCCTATTTTTTCATTTTTCTTTTTAGGAACAGCGTACTCTTTTGACTTATTCAGCTGTTACTTTTACCACCTCCAGTGAGCCCTCACCTGGTATGCTCAATGTTAAACTGTGGGTATTTCTTTTTTGATTTCTATAACCAATCCTTATTTTTTCTTAATCCAGAGACACTGACATAATTTAAGTACAGACCTTGTAGACAATTGTTTATAATGTGGTCCTCCTTATAAGTATTCATGAGACAACATGTTTGGTTTAATTTGTAGTCTGTTTTATGTCATTTGCCAATTGTTGTTCAAATTATGGATGCCCTTCCATTAAGGTTCTTGAAATTCATTTTTCCTGTGTGTGTACCAATTTTTCTTTTAATTTAAAATGGTAATATTTTCAGCAACTGTCCTAATTTATGCACTGGATCAGATTAATACTGGTAACACATTGATACTACTTAGAATCAAACATACTGTATTTGTGACCTTTGTTATGCTTCTTCAATAGTGCCTTTGGTGAAATAATGAACATTAAACATTGTTATTTGTAAACAATCAAGGCCTCCATGCTAAAATGTAGCACACCCTTTATAATGTCTTTTTATGGTCTGCTGCAACAGTGCAGCTGTTGCTAAACAATTATGTTAGAATCATCAAGGGAGGGGCATTGGCTCTGCCCAAATGTTGGAAGCCAGGAGTACATATTTTGATTGGGCAAAACATATGTGTTCCTAGAAAAGGTGCTTACCTCCACACAGCTGTTGTCATACACTTACCTGGTTCCTACCAAGGAGATAATGCTGGACCCCTTGTATCAACTGGGGCAGCAGTGTGAAATAAGCAACGATAATCCAATTTCACCAACTGGCCCCAAGGGGAGGGTGGATTGGATAAAAACAAATAAAAATGAAACAGCTCCTCTGAGCCTGTTCAGCTCCCTTGTAATACTGCCTATTAGGGTCTGAACTACCTGGGTGCTGTTAGTGTTGATGCAGGTGTAGAGCACTAGAAACAACAAGAAGCATAGTTTACCAGCAGCCCTCAGCGCATAATGATTTGGCAATTATTTACAAATAATGCACACACACAGGCTTCATCATAAATTTTGCATAGGAGAGCAGGAACAGTGTTGAAAATAAACTCCCAAAAAGGTAATAACATAAAATGTTCAAATCAAAAAGTTGAGTGCAAGTTTGTGAGCTAGAGGCTTCTCTAATAATTGATACAACTAGCCAAGGAATATTGTAGAAAAAAACGTCAGTTCAGGTACGATAAAGTTCAGGAGCGCTGGGCCTCTTTGTGTCTGAGAGATTCAAACAATGTCAGGCTTCCAAGAACGTACTCACACCTTCACAAAACTCAGTCTTGAATTATTTCAACTAAACCATGGATTAGTGAGCACTAACCTGAGGATCAAGTACCAAGCCTTGCCTCAGCACTATAACCGGGATCCAAAGGAAGACAGGAGGCTGTGGTGCAAGAAGCCCAAGAAGAGGTGGAATTGCAGCCAAGAATGTAGACACTGAAATGTTTCAGAAGTCAGGATCACCAGGAAGGTTTGGAAGAATAGAGTGCTGGGGTTCCTGGCAATTCAGGAGGTGAGTGCAGGGAAGATGCTTGCACAGGACTGGAATAAGGCCTAGCCCCAATTCAGGTTCAGATGCGGTATTTGTGCTGGAAGGAGAGACTGTTCCAGAAGGACACATGTCTCATCTGGAACATTGTAAGTTTCTGAGGAACCTGGGGAAGAGCATGTGTTATACAAAAGGGATATGACCTCTTGCAGGTGGCAGGTGCAAGTGGTAGTTGGAAATAATTAACAGTTTAAGGGAAGCCAAGCATTATGGTAAAAGTCAACAGGTCAGGACAGGTACAGCTAATTACTCAGGAAACATGATTCATTTGTAGGAGCAAGACAGAACAAACAAGCAACAGTCAATGGTTCAAGACCTCCGGGAGGGAGGCCATGAACTGCAGGAGACTGATAAGTGCCACATCGGCAGGATGACATGATCCCGGTTTGAAACACCCATGGCATAAAAGACACAGGGGTGGCAGTGTTGGTGGGGGTCCTGCAGCTGTGATCATTTTTTTATTAATCCAGCTCCCTGAGCTTGAACTGTCAGGGAGACATGCATGATATTGTCATGCTATTAAAGTGTCTTAGATAACTTGATAATTTATGGGATTTTTCTCTGACGTCATCACCGATATAAGGAGTGCCACCATTAGCCTATATGAATGTTTAAGTCTGGCTTGTCAGTGAAGCTATCACCTGATTTTTCAACCTATACCATTATTATTCTACAGTTATTTGTTTCTACACAAGTACATATTTATTCTCATGCTATTTACTTGCAAGGTTTCACATTACCACACAGCATTCCTTGAAAGTCAGACCTATTGGCATTACAAATGCTTGTTATTTAAATTGGAGATAAGCATTAATACTGGCCTGATTAGGACGTTGGCCTAACCTCGACACAGGGGTCAAAATGTAGACATATTGACCATGACACAACATTGCCATAAACTTTGCAGATTTCTATGCTGCTGGTGTGTTACATAATTGTGGGGTGTTGCTTTCACTCTTTTGCCTTGTAATTATATTTCTTAACCCATGCTTTCAGTTGCCATTTGACTATTTGCAATTTGTTTTATTAACAAACGATGTCAGTGTTCCATATTTAAATAATGTGACAACAGTTACAACTAAGGGAACACCATTTGCAAAAAATCTGCTTTTACCTTGTGCCTCCTTGATGTATTTTACTAAGTTTATTGATGTGAATTACAGAGTACTACATAAGGACTTAAGTGGACTTTCGTAAACGGTATAGTGCTTCTCTCTATCACTCCCCCGACAAACGTTTCTCCTGTTTTTGGGGTCCTGGGGAGCAGTGTCCTGCCACCTACGTTCCCCTCCAGAACCAAAGCCAGACTGCAGAATTATTTCACCAGCCACCGATATACTAAAGCCCTCAAATTTGGCAAGCGCCAGAAGCTCTGAAGTCATCTTATGCTTCTCATTTGAACCTGGTAAGGAGATCAAATGAACAGTGTGGCCAAGAGAACATGGGGACCAACAATTCAAAATGGGAAAGCTTTATTCTTTATTGTCCAGCTGTTCAGTGTCTTTGTGACATAAACCTTATTCCACAGGCCACACTACGAAAGGCTTGCCTGATGTACACCAAATGAGAAATGAAAGAAATACCTATAAAGAAAACTGGTTCCTGTTCAGGATGTCATCCATGGTGCGTACCTTACCCTGCTCATACCTGTTGCTCATCAACTATGTGTTAATTTGAAACAACAGTGCAGTGGTATGAAGTTCTATTAAACAAAATGAAAAAAAGATCATTTTTCAGTTGTGCCCTCTATAATGTCACATATGCTTCTAATTGATATCTTTTGTTTTTTCTCAGAGCACTGGCACTTCTCCGACCAATGGCTGGCTCATGAAAACGATTTTGCACTGAATCAGCCGGTGACATTGAAAGGTTAAGGGGCATATTTATACTCCGTTTGCGCCGGAATTGCGTCGGTTTTTTTGACGCAATTTCGACACAAAACTAACTCCATATTTATACTTTGGCGTTAGACGCGTCTAGCGCCAAAGTCCATGGAGTTAGTGTCATTTTTTAGCGTGGACACCTACTTTGCGTTAATTATATGCAAGGTAGGCGTTCCCGTCTAAAAACTCGACTCCGAGGCATGTGCGTCGGATTTATACTCCCGGGCAAAAATCACGCCCGGGAGTGGGCGGGTCAAAAAAAATGACGTACGGCCGCTTTTGCGCCGTTTTTAGCGCCTGCAAAAGGCAGGCGTTAAGGGACCTGTGGGCTCTGAAGGAGCCCAGAGGTGCCCTCCCATGCCCCAGGGACACCCCCTGTCACCCTTGGCCACCCCAGGAGGACACCCAAGGCTGGAGGGACCCATCCCAGGGACATTAAGGTAAGTTCAGGTAAGTGTTTTTAAAAAAAAAAAATTGTGGCATAGGGGGGCCTGATTTGTGCCCCCCTACATGCCACTATGCCCAATGACCATGCCCAGGGGACATAAGTCCCCTGGGCATGGCCATTGGGCAAGGGGGCATGACTCCTGTCTTTGCTAAGACAGGAGTCATTTCTATGGGGGTTGGGAGTGAAAAACAAATGGCGCAAATCGGGTTGAGGCGAAAAAATTGCCTCAACCTGACTTGCCCCATTTCTTGACGCCCAAGCCCCATATCTCCCTACGCCGGCGCTGCCTGGTGTACGTCGTTTTTTTTAACGCACACCAGACGGCGCCGGCGGCTAACGCCGGCTAACGTCATTCAATAAATACGGCGCCCACATGGCGCTTCAGAATGGCGTTAGCCGGTGCTAATTTTTTTGACGCAAAACTGCGTTAGCGCAGTTTTGCGTCAAAAAGTATAAATATGGGCCTAAATGCGATTAAAATGGACTACACCAGATAAATCTGTCACACGGAAACAGTCTCCATGATGAGAGTAGTGCATTGTGTATCATTCATGTGATTGAAAGAACTTCTAGTTTTGATACAAACTCAGTAGGGTATAGAATCGGAACTCATAGTTTTTAAACAAAGTCAGTAGTGGTGTAAAGTGGGTCACTCTAGTCCTAGCCACTCCTTAGGGAGGCCATCATTAAGGGAATACCCACTGCTTAATTGGTGCAGGTGTTTGTAGAATTTGGGCCTGTTTGTGATACACAATTTATTTGTCATCATCAGACTTTCACCCATTGCAAGGGAGACAAAGGCAGCAAATGCAGAAGGAAAGACAAGGCGAAAATGAGGAAAACAGTGACACAGGTAGAAAGCAGAAATGAAAAGGAACATGTAAGAGTGAGATATCAGGCAGGACCCAGCATTTGGATGAATCCCCAGCAGGCCCCTACGAATAAATTAAAGCTAATACACTTGGGACTGAATGCACCATAATGGTTTGCTGTCACATAACCTGCACACAATTAAAAGCTTACAGTTAGTTTCACCATACTAAAGATACAAGTCAGAAAAGATTTTAAAGCTGATAAAATACGGTTTGTGACTTATTCAGAGTCTTAGAGAAGAAGGAATATGAATTAGATCTGTCCACTCCTCATTGGGGTTCACATTTAATATATCAATGATTTATGTCTGCAAAAGAAGTCACAGATCATTGAAAAGTTACCTACTCCCAAATTGATGTGATACAAATATATTCATTATTCAGGTCATTCTGCAGCCCCTTCCCATGGACAGTTTATGATGTGACCTATAAGTGCATAAGAAACATTGTAGAATGACAGGTGATCGCCAAAGATCAGTGGGCAGTTTACATCCAGCATTTGCAACCTGTTTGTTTGTACATAAAGCCTTATTTTTTTTTTTTAATTAAGCATTCAGTGGGAACACCCACTCATTTGAGACCCTTTGTTTATGTTTTTATGATTTTTTGACTGAGTATAATCACATTGTCTCCTCATAAAACTGTATTGGTTGGCCATGTCTTTAGGCCACAGCAATTGAAGATAAACCTGTGAGAAGTTGGCTTATGTGGTCCTGTTTGCTTACTAGGAGATGGCAGATTTGTTTCCTAGGAGATGGCAGATGTAGCTGCACTCTGATCCACACATAGTAAATGCAACTGTGTGTCCTATACCCAACTAGGCCCAGGCTGGCATTGATAAATCAGCCTGAACTACTGGAAGCAAAAATATATTCTGATATCAATGTTGAGAAAGTGTTGATTCTTGTATAAATTAGGTCCTTTTTTAAGGAACACTGCCAATATTCTGTGTCGTTTCACAATACTGTCAAAAGCAGTGTTTTATAAGCATGTTAATTGTGAACCCTTCGCACTTAAGTAGAAGTGAGGGCTGAGCTAGTGGCAAAAATACAATATGTTCAGAACGAGAAATTTGGCTTAAAGATATACTTTTGGTACGTGCACATGATGGGAACATGCTGACAGGTAGGATTTTGTGTATAATATTCTTGAAATGGTAGTAGTCTGTTCTATACCAATTATGGTCGGAGAAGGAAATAAATCTTCCTTAAATATTGCAGACATTGTATTATTTTTTTCTGACATTTTGCCTTTGATTCTTTGTTGCTTCTTGTATGCTGTAGGGGTAAAGCTCCAAGATGTAATTTATGAGAGACCGCTGCGGCATCACTTTTTTTCACGCTCCGATGGCGCTCAACCATATATCTATGAGGCCACACAAAACCATTTTGCGTGTCTTTGCATGGCTGCATAGATATGGAGTAAGACAAAGCAGCGCAAATGGCTAAGTTGCCTTACTCTGCGAGAGAGAAGAATTTCATGGGCGTTAAGGTGGATTTTTCCACCTAACACCCATGGATTTTGACACTGCCCAGATTTACTTAATCATGTAAACCTGGGGCAGTGCTAATACCTTATACCTCCCCAGAGCAGATGTAACAAGTAGAAATATTTTCATTTTGCCTTGTTTTTTCCTCTTTCCATGTGTGCTGCATTCTGCAGCACATATAGAAAAAAGGAAAACCCCTCTCTAGATTGCTTTGTGCAGCAAGGTGTCCCTTGCTGAACAAATACAATCCTGCATGCAATGCAGGCACCCTTGCACCATGGTGCAAGAATGCCTGTGTTGGTACTAGACAGCCAGTTGTGCGCCAGCACCGGGGAAAGGACAGGAATGCACCATTTTCACATCGGCATAAGACAGCTCAGCAAGAAGAATTGTGGTGCTGCCCTACCCCAATGCCCCAAAAATATGGGCCAAAATGTTTTATAGTGAGAACATGAAATTTGACAATATTCATTTGATTTATCAGTGTAAACTTGGCTGAGAATAGCAGTTTACCAGGAAGACTGAATTCAATAATAAAACAGTTTAATATTAATAACCTGCAAGAATTTAAAGCCCTTAATTTGGGAGCATCCGCAAATAAATACATTCTGCAAAAACATTACTGTGTTTTGTAATTTATTTGATTAAACATTTTGATGTGAACCAATGACAAACCCTATACATATGATAACAATGCAGAGGAGACAACACACTTCATAAGACTTTAATAGTGCAAGACAGAGACAGCACAAACTTATTTATATATGTGTGTTAGAATTTTTGAATAACAGATAATCTCATTCGATATGATTAGCGAAGCTTGTAGCTTCAGTGTCCATTGTGGGTGCTATCAAATGACAGAGTTGCAAAATACCAAGGCTGCCTAGTCTTGAAACAACTCATGCCTTATTCCACCACTGTACACTTTCTGGTTCCCTATCTCAAATTTGCAGGTTTCTGTTGATTCTTGCTATCCGTTTCACTCTTGTCATGTCTTTTCTTTCTCCTTGTCTTTCTTCTCTGCCTCTATGTCCCTTGCTCTGTGTCAAATTCTGATGATAAAAATTGAATCCTGGTCCCCAATAAATAATGTTGGTGTCCACCACCTGGACATGCATGCACAAGTTAAGCACTGATGACATCCACACTCATTCACTGCAGCCCATATTTATCATGGGTTTGTGTTGTCCTTGCATCATGCAGGGGGCGCCGGGACAATGCAAAAATTAGAATCATATTTAGCAAGCAATGCAAGGCCATCTTGCATGGTTCCGAGTGGCTTTGTAAATGTGGAGTAATGCAAGGTAATGCAAGTCGCTTTCTTGTATCACTCTATTCCAGCGATGCATTCCACGGGTGGACAGTGGACGTTCCCATGCATTCACCCATGGATTTTGGCACAAATCCGAGATTTACAATAACTGGTAGACCTGGGAATGCATCAAAATGCTACGCAACCCTAGGGAAGGCATAACAAGGAGATATATTTTTATTTCTCCTAGTTTTTTCCCTTACTAGAAGTACAAGGGAAATAGGAAAATGCCTTTGAGGACTGTTTCTGTGCAGGAAGGTGCTCCTTCCTGCACAACAGAACTACCTACAGTGCAGGCACTTTGCACTTATAGGGAAGAGTAAATAAAATGCTTGAGGCTCTGAGGAGCACTCCAAACTCCTTTGATTCAAATGTGATGCTATCAGTAGCCACAATGAAGTTGAAAGACGAGTGAGGTGCATTGCTTTGCACATGAGATGAACCAGGCTCTCATATCTCTATCTGAATATGTAGAACAATCAGGGTACAGGGTGGATCAAGGGTGTGTGAATTTTCTAATTTGTAATTTTAGAACTTCTTGTAATTCTCGCAAATAATGTTATTAAAACTCATGGTTCACTAAAATTGTTTCATTTTTTGCATTAAAATGGGGGCGTCCTGCCATTTTCGGTGTTTTTGAGAGGAACAAATGACCAAAAATATATAAATTGTCAATTTCACAGTCACAAGGAAAATTGTAATTAAGTTAACTCACAAATAATGACACAATAATGTTAGCACCATCTGACACTTGCAAGGATATATTTACTGATAGCCATGAGAAAATATTGTCATTTGCAGGGAGTGGGAAATTAGCAAGTGTGTAGAGAAAGAAAAAACAGAAAATTGAACAACAGGTATGCCAATAACCAGGACATGTGCAAGATTTTATTTGTGTAATAAAAACTTGGGACACCTCTTGTGTGTATTAACCCCTTCGCTGCCAGGCCTTTTCCCCCTCCTGTGCCAGGCCTTTTTTTGCCTATTTGGGGCAGTTCGCGCTTAGGCCCTCATAACTTTTTGTCCACATAAGCTAACCAAGCCAAATTTGCGTCCTTTTTTTCCAACATCCTAGGGATTCTAGAGGTACCCAGACTTTGTGGGTTCCCTTGAAGGAGGCCAAGAAATTGGCCAAAATACAGTGAAAATTTCGTTTTTTTTTTAAAAAATGGAAAAAGTGGCTGCAGAAGAAGGCTTGTGGATTTCCCCCTGAAAATGGCATCAACAAAGGGTTTGTAGTGCTAAACTCAGCAGCTTCCTAGCTTTCAGGAACAGGCAGACTTGAATCAGAAAACCCAATTTTTCAACACAATTTTGGCATTTTACTGGGGCATACCCCATTTTTGCAATTTTTTGTGCTTTCAGCCTCCTTCCAGTCAGTGACAGGAATGGGCATGAAACCAATGCTGGATCCCAGAAACCTAACCATTTCTGAAAAGTAGAGAAAATTCTGAATTCAGCAAGGGGTCATTTGTGTAGATCCTACAAGGGTTTCCTACAGAAAATAACAGCTGAAAGAGAAAAATATTGAAATTGAGGTGAAAAAAACATCAATTTATCTCTACGTTTTACTCTGTAACTTTTCCCTGCAATGTCAGATTATGGAAAGCAATATACCGTTATGTCTGGTGGACTCCTCTGGTTGCGGGGATATATAGGGCTTGTAGGTTCATCAAGAACCCGAGGAACCCAGAGCCAATAAATGAGCTGCACCCTGCAGTGCGTTTTCATTCTATACCGGGTATACAGCAATTCATTTGCTGAAATATAAAGAGTAAAAAATTGCTATCAAGAAAACCTTTGCATTTCCAAAAAGGGCACAAGAGAAGGTGCTGAGGAGCAGTGGTTATTTGCACATCTCTGAATTCCGGGGTGACCATACAAGCATGTGAATTATAGGGAATTTCTCAAATAGATGTCTTTTTTACACACTCTCCTATATTTGGAAGGAAAAAATGTAGAGAAAGACAAGGGGCAATAGCACTTGTTTTGCAAATCTATGTTCCCCCAAGTCTAGCGATAAAAATGATACCTCACTTGTGTGGGTAGGCCTAGCGCCGGCGACAGGAAACACCCCAAAGCGCAACGTGGACACATCCTAAATTTTGGAAAAAAACGGAGGTGTTTTTTGCGAAGTGCCTACCTGTAGATTTTGGCCTCTAGCTCAGCCGGCACCTAGGGAAACCTACCAAACCTGTGCATTTCTGAAAACTAGAGACCTAGGGGAATCCAAGGAGGGGTGACTTGCGGGGCTCGGACCAGGTTCTGTTACCCAGAATCCTTTGCAAACCTCAAAATTTGGCTAAAAAAACACATGTTCCTCACATTTCTGTGGCAGAAAGTTCTGGAATCTGAGAGGAGCTACAAATTTCCTTCCACCCAGCGTTCCCCCAAGTCTCCCGATAAAAATGATACCTCACTTGCGTGGGTAGGCCTAGCGCCGGCGACAGGAAACACCCCAAAGCGCAACGTGGACACATCCTAAATTTTGGAAAAAAACAGAGGTGTTTTTTGCGAAGTGCCTACCTGTAGATTTTGGCCTCTAGCTCAGCCGGCACCTAGGGAAACCTACCAAACCTGTGCATTTCTGAAAACTAGAGACCTAGGGGAATCCAAGGAGGGGTGACTTGCGGGGCTCGGACCAGGTTCTGTTACCCAGAATCCTTTGCAAACCTCAAAATTTGGCTAAAAAAACACATGTTCCTCACATTTCTGTGGCAGAAAGTTCTGGAATCTGAGAGGAGCTACAAATTTCCTTCCACCCAGCTTTCCCCCAAGTCTTCCGATAAAAATGATACCTCACTTGCGTGGGTAGGCCTAGCGCCGGCGACAGGAAACACCCCAAAGCGCAACGTGGACACATCCTAAATTTTGGGAAAAAACAGAGGTGTTTTTTGCGAAGTGCCTCCCTGTAGATTTTGGCCTCTAGCTCAGCCGGCACCTAGGGAAACCTACCAAACCTGTGCATTTCTGAAAACTAGAGACCTAGGGGAATCCAAGGAGGGGTGACTTGCGGGGCTCGGACCAGGTTCTGTTACCCAGAATCCTTTGCAAACCTCAAAATTTGGCTAAAAAAACACATGTTCCTCACATTTCTGTGGCAGAAAGTTCTGGAATCTGAGAGGAGCTACAAATTTCCTTCCACCCAGCGTTCCCCCACGTCTCCCGATAAAAATGATACCTCACTTGCGTGGGTAGGCCTAGCGCCGGCGACAGGAAACACCCCAAAGCGCAAAGTGGACACATCCTAAATTTTGGGAAAAAACAGAGGTGTTTTTTGCGAAGTGCCTACCTGTAGATTTTGGCCTCTAGCTCAGCCGGCACCTAGGGAAACCTACCAAACCTGTGCATTTCTGAAAACTAGAGACCTAGGGGAATCCAAGGAGGGGTGACTTGCGGGGCTCGGACCAGGTTCTGTTACCCAGAATCCTTTGCAAACCTCAAAATTTGGCTAAAAAAACACATGTTCCTCACATTTCTGTGGCAGAAAGTTCTGGAATCTGAGAGGAGCTACAAATTTCCTTGCACCCAGCGTTCCCCCACGTCTCCCGATAAAAATGATACCTCACTTGCGTGGGTAGGCCTAGCGCCGGCGACAGGAAACACCCCAAAGCGCAACGTGGACACATCCTAAATTTTGGGAAAAAACAGAGGTGTTTTTTGCGAAGTGCCTACCTGTAGATTTTGGCCTCTAGCTCAGCCGGCACCTAGGGAAACCTACCAAACCTGTGCATTTCTGAAAACTAGAGACCTAGGGGAATCCAAGGAGGGGTGACTTGCGGGGCTCGGACCAGGTTCTGTTACCCAGAATCCTTTGCAAATCTCAAAATTTGGCTAAAAAAACACATGTTCCTCACATTTCTGTGGCAGAAAGTTCTGGAATCTGAGAGGAGCTACAAATTTCCTTCCACCCAGCGTTCCCCCAAGTCTCCCGATAAAAATGATACCTCACTTGCGTGGGTAGGCCTAGCGCCGGCGACAGGAAACACCCGAAAGCGCAACGTGGACACATCCTAAATTTTGGGAAAAAACAGAGGTGTTTTTTGCGAAGTGCCTACCTGTAGATTTTGGCCTCTAGCTCAGCCGGCACCTAGGGAAACCTACCAAACCTGTGCATTTCTGAAAACTAGAGACCTAGGGGAATCCAAGGAGGGGTGACTTGCGGGGCTCGGACCAGGTTCTGTTACCCAGAATCCTTTGCAAACCTCAAAATTTGGCTAAAAAAACACATGTTCCTCACATTTCTGTGGCAGAAAGTTCTGGAATCTGAGAGGAGCTACAAATTTCCTTGCACCCAGCGTTCCCCCACGTCTCCCGATAAAAATGATACCTCACTTGCGTGGGTAGGCCTAGCGCCGGCGACAGGAAACACCCCAAAGCGCAACGTGGACACATCCTAAATTTTGGGAAAAAACAGAGGTGTTTTTTGCGAAGTGCCTACCTGTAGATTTTGGCCTCTAGCTCAGCCGGCACCTAGGGAAACCTACCAAACCTGTGCATTTCTGAAAACTAGAGACCTAGGGGAATCCAAGGAGGGGTGACTTGCGGGGCTCGGACCAGGTTCTGTTACCCAGAATCCTTTGCAAACCTCAAAATTTGGCTAAAAAAACACATGTTCCTCACATTTCTGTGGCAGAAAGTTCTGGAATCTGAGAGGAGCTACAAATTTCCTTCCACCCAGCGTTCCCCCAAGTCTCCCGATAAAAATGATACCTCACTTGCGTGGGTAGGCCTAGCGCCGGCGACAGGAAACACCCCAAAGCGCAACGTGGACACATCCTAAATTTTGGAAAAAAACAGAGGTGTTTTTTGCGAAGTGCCTACCTGTAGATTTTGGCCTCTAGCTCAGCCGGCACCTAGGGAAACCTACCAAACCTGTGCATTTCTGAAAACTAGAGACCTAGGGGAATCCAAGGAGGGGTGACTTGCGGGGCTCGGACCAGGTTCTGTTACCCAGAATCCTTTGCAAACCTCAAAATATGGCTAAAAAAACACATGTTCCTCACATTTCTGTGGCAGAAAGTTCTGGAATCTGAGAGGAGCTACAAATTTCCTTCCACCCAGCTTTCCCCCAAGTCTTCCGATAAAAATGATACCTCACTTGCGTGGGTAGGCCTAGCGCCGGCGACAGGAAACACCCCAAAGCGCAACGTGGACACATCCTAAATTTTGGGAAAAAACAGAGGTGTTTTTTGCGAAGTGCCTACCTGTAGATTTTGGCCTCTAGCTCAGCCGGCACCTAGGGAAACCTACCAAACCTGTGCATTTCTGAAAACTAGAGACCTAGGGGAATCCAAGGAGGGGTGACTTGCGGGGCTCGGACCAGGTTCTGTTACCCAGAATCCTTTGCAAACCTCAAAATTTGGCTAAAAAAACACATGTTCCTCACATTTCTGTGGCAGAAAGTTCTGGAATCTGAGAGGAGCTACAAATTTCCTTCCACCCAGCGTTCCCCCACGTCTCCCGATAAAAATGATACCTCACTTGCGTGGGTAGGCCTAGCGCCGGCGACAGGAAACACCCCAAAGCGCAAAGTGGACACATCCTAAATTTTGGGAAAAAACAGAGGTGTTTTTTGCGAAGTGCCTACCTGTAGATTTTGGCCTCTAGCTCAGCCGGCACCTAGGGAAACCTACCAAACCTGTGCATTTCTGAAAACTAGAGACCTAGGGGAATCCAAGGAGGGGTGACTTGCGGGGCTCGGACCAGGTTCTGTTACCCAGAATCCTTTGCAAACCTCAAAATTTGGCTAAAAAAACACATGTTCCTCACATTTCTGTGGCAGAAAGTTCTGGAATCTGAGAGGAGCTACAAATTTCCTTGCACCCAGCGTTCCCCCACGTCTCCCGATAAAAATGATACCTCACTTGCGTGGGTAGGCCTAGCGCCGGCGACAGGAAACACCCCAAAGCGCAACGTGGACACATCCTAAATTTTGGGAAAAAACAGAGGTGTTTTTTGCGAAGTGCCTACCTGTAGATTTTGGCCTCTAGCTCAGCCGGCACCTAGGGAAACCTACCAAACCTGTGCATTTCTGAAAACTAGAGACCTAGGGGAATCCAAGGAGGGGTGACTTGCGGGGCTCGGACCAGGTTCTGTTACCCAGAATCCTTTGCAAATCTCAAAATTTGGCTAAAAAAACACATGTTCCTCACATTTCTGTGGCAGAAAGTTCTGGAATCTGAGAGGAGCTACAAATTTCCTTCCACCCAGCGTTGCCCCAAGTCTCCCGATAAAAATGATACCTCACTTGCGTGGGTAGGCCTAGCGCCGGCGACAGGAAACACCCCAAAGCGCAACGTGGACACATCCTAAATTTTGGAAAAAAACAGAAGTGTTTTTTGCGAAGTGCCTACCTGTAGATTTTGGCCTCTAGCTCAGCCGGCACCTAGGGAAACCTACCAAACCTGTGCATTTCTGAAAACTAGAGACCTAGGGGAATCCAAGGAGGGGTGACTTGCGGGGCTCGGACCAGGTTCTGTTACCCAGAATCCTTTGCAAACCTCAAAATTTGGCTAAAAAAACACATGTTCCTCACATTTCTGTGGCAGAAAGTTCTGGAATCTGAGAGGAGCTACAAATTTCCTTCCACCCAGCGTTCCCCCAAGTCTCCCGATAAAAATGATACCTCACTTGCGTGGGTAGGCCTAGCGCCGGCGACAGGAAACACCCGAAAGCGCAACGTGGACACATCCTAAATTTTGGGAAAAAACAGAGGTGTTTTTTGCGAAGTGCCTACCTGTAGATTTTGGCCTCTAGCTCAGCCGGCACCTAGGGAAACCTACCAAACCTGTCCATTTCTGAAAACTAGAGACCTAGGGGAATCCAAGGAGGGGTGACTTGCGGGGCTCGGACCAGGTTCTGTTACCCAGAATCCTTTGCAAACCTCAAAATTTGGCTAAAAAAACACATGTTCCTCACATTTCTGTGGCAGAAAGTTCTGGAATCTGAGAGGAGCTACAAATTTCCTTCCACCCAGCGTTCCCCCAAGTCTCCTGATAAAAATGATACCTCACTTGCGTGGGTAGGCCTAGCGCCGGCGACAGGAAACACCCGAAAGCGCAACGTGGACACATCCTAAATTTTGGGAAAAAACAGAGGTGTTTTTTGTGAAGTGCCTACCTGTAGATTTTGGCCTCTAGCTCAGCCGGCACCTAGGGAAACCTACCAAACCTGTGCATTTCTGAAAACTAGAGACCTAGGGGAATCCAAGGAGGGGTGACTTGCGGGGCTCGGACCAGGTTCTGTTACCCAGAATCCTTTGCAAACCTCAAAATTTGGCTAAAAAAACACATGTTCCTCACATTTCTGTGGCAGAAAGTTCTGGAATCTGAGAGGAGCTACAAATTTCCTTCCACCCAGCGTTCCCCCAAGTCTCCCGATAAAAATGATACCTCACTTGCGTGGGTAGGCCTAGCGCCGGCGACAGGAAACACCCCAAAGCGCAACGTGGACACATCCTAAATTTTGGAAAAAAACGGAGTTATTTTTTGCGAAGTGCCTACCTGTAGATTTTGGCCTCTAGCTCAGCCGGCACCTAGGGAAACCTACCAAACCTGTGCATTTCTGAAAACTAGAGACCTAGGGGAATCCAAGGAGGGGTGACTTGCGGGGCTCGGACCAGGTTCTGTTACCCAGAATCCTTTGCAAACCTCAAAATTTGGCTAAAAAAACACATGTTCCTCACATTTCTGTGGCAGAAAGTTCTGGAATCTGAGAGGAGCTACAAATTTCCTTCCACCCAGCGTTCCCCCAAGTCTCCCGATAAAAATGATACCTCACTTGCGTGGGTAGGCCTAGCGCCGGCGACAGGAAACACCCCAAAGCGCAACGTGGACACATCCTAAATTTTGGAAAAAAACAGAGGTGTTTTTTGCGAAGTGCCTACCTGTAGATTTTGGCCTCTAGCTCAGCCGGCACCTAGGGAAACCTACCAAACCTGTGCATTTCTGAAAACTAGAGACCTAGGGGAATCCAAGGAGGGGTGACTTGCGGGGCTCGGACCAGGTTCTGTTACCCAGAATCCTTTGCAAACCTCAAAATTTGGCTAAAAAAACACATGTTCCTCACATTTCTGTGGCAGAAAGTTCTGGAATCTGAGAGGAGCTACAAATTTCCTTCCACCCAGCGTTCCCCCTAGTCTCCCGATAAAAATGATACCTCACTTGCGTGGGTAGGCCTAGCGCCGGCGACAGGAAACACCCCAAAGCGCAACGTGGACACATCCTAATTTTTGGAAAAAAACGGAGGTGTTTTTTGCGAAGTGCCTACCTGTAGATTTTGGCCTCTAGCTCAGCCGGCACCTAGGGAAACCTACAAAACCTGTGCATTTCTGAAAACTAGAGACCTAGGGGAATCCAAGGAGGGGTGACTTGCGGGGCTCGGACCAGGTTCTGTTACCCAGAATCCTTTGCAAACCTCAAAATTTGGCTAAAAAAACACATGTTCCTCACATTTCTGTGGCAGAAAGTTCTGGAATCTGAGAGGAGCTACAAATTTCCTTCCACCCAGCGTTCCCCCAAGTCTCCCGATAAAAATGATACCTCACTTGCGTGGGTAGGCCTAGCGCCGGCGACAGGAAACACCCCAAAGCGCAACGTGGACACATCCTAAATTTTGGGAAAAAACAGAGGTGTTTTTTGCGAAGTGCCTACCTGTAGATTTTGGCCTCTAGCTCAGCCGGCACCTAGGGAAACCTACCAAACCTGTGCATTTCTGAAAACTAGAGACCTAGGGGAATCCAAGGAGGGGTGACTTGCGGGGCTCGGACCAGGTTCTGTTACCCAGAATCCTTTGCAAACCTCAAAATTTGGCTAAAAAAACACATGTTCCTCACATTTCTGTGGCAGAAAGTTCTGGAATCTGAGAGGAGCTACAAATTTCCTTCCACCCAGCGTTCCCCCACGTCTCCCGATAAAAATGATACCTCACTTGCGTGGGTAGGCCTAGCGCCGGCGACAGGAAACACCCCAAAGCGCAACGTGGACACATCCTAAATTTTGGGAAAAAACAGAGGTGTTTTTTGCGAAGTGCCTACCTGTAGATTTTGGCCTCTAGCTCAGCCGGCACCTAGGGAAACCTACCAAACCTGTGCATTTCTGAAAACTAGAGACCTAGGGGAATCCAAGGAGGGGTGACTTGCGGGGCTCGGACCAGGTTCTGTTACCCAGAATCCTTTGCAAATCTCAAAATTTGGCTAAAAAAACACATGTTCCTCACATTTCTGTGGCAGAAAGTTCTGGAATCTGAGAGGAGCTACAAATTTCCTTCCACCCAGCGTTCCCCCAAGTCTCCCGATAAAAATGATACCTCACTTGCGTGGGTAGGCCTAGCGCCGGCGACAGGAAACACCCCAAAGCGCAAAGTGGACACATCCTAAATTTTGGGAAAAAACAGAGGTGTTTTTTGCGAAGTGCCTACCTGTAGATTTTGGCCTCTAGCTCAGCCGGCACCTAGGGAAACCTACCAAACCTGTGCATTTCTGAAAACTAGAGACCTAGGGGAATCCAAGGAGGGGTGACTTGCGGGGCTCGGACCAGGTTCTGTTACCCAGAATCCTTTGCAAATCTCAAAATTTGGCTAAAAAAACACATGTTCCTCACATTTCTGTGGCAGAAAGTTCTGGAATCTGAGAGGAGCTACAAATTTCCTTCCACCCAGCGTTCCCCCAAGTCTCCCGATAAAAATGATACCTCACTTGCGTGGGTAGGCCTAGCGCCGGCGACAGGAAACACCCGAAAGCGCAACGTGGACACATCCTAAATTTTGGGAAAAAACAGAGGTGTTTTTTGCGAAGTGCCTACCTGTAGATTTTGGCCTCTAGCTCAGCCGGCACCTAGGGAAACCTACAAAACCTGTGCATTTCTGAAAACTAGAGACCTAGGGGAATCCAAGGAGGGGTGACTTGCGGGGCTCGGACCAGGTTCTGTTACCCAGAATCCTTTGCAAACCTCAAAATTTGGCTAAAAAAACACATGTTCCTCACATTTCTGTGGCAGAAAGTTCTGGAATCTGAGAGGAGCTACAAATTTCCTTGCACCCAGCGTTCCCCCACGTCTCCCGATAAAAATGATACCTCACTTGCGTGGGTAGGCCTAGCGCCGGCGACAGGAAACACCCCAAAGCGCAACGTGGACACATCCTAAATTTTGGGAAAAAACAGAGGTGTTTTTTGCGAAGTGCCTACCTGTAGATTTTGGCCTCTAGCTCAGCCGGCACCTAGGGAAACCTACCAAACCTGTGCATTTCTGAAAACTAGAGACCTAGGGGAATCCAAGGAGGGGTGACTTGCGGGGCTCGGACCAGGTTCTGTTACCCAGAATCCTTTGCAAATCTCAAAATTTGGCTAAAAAAACACATGTTCCTCACATTTCTGTGGCAGAAAGTTCTGGAATCTGAGAGGAGCTACAAATTTCCTTCCACCCAGCGTTGCCCCAAGTCTCCCGATAAAAATGATACCTCACTTGCGTGGGTAGGCCTAGCGCCGGCGACAGGAAACACCCCAAAGCGCAACGTGGACACATCCTAAATTTTTGGAAAAAAACAGAAGTGTTTTTTGCGAAGTGCCTACCTGTAGATTTTGGCCTCTAGCTCAGCCGGCACCTAGGGAAACCTACCAAACCTGTGCATTTCTGAAAACTAGAGACCTAGGGGAATCCAAGGAGGGGTGACTTGCGGGGCTCGGACCAGGTTCTGTTACCCAGAATCCTTTGCAAATCTCAAAATTTGGCTAAAAAAACACATGTTCCTCACATTTCTGTGGCAGAAAGTTCTGGAATCTGAGAGGAGCTACAAATTTCCTTCCACCCAGCGTTCCCCCAAGTCTCCCGATAAAAATGATACCTCACTTGCGTGGGTAGGCCTAGCGCCGGCGACAGGAAACACCCCAAAGCGCAAAGTGGACACATCCTAAATTTTGGGAAAAAACAGAGGTGTTTTTTGCGAAGTGCCTACCTGTAGATTTTGGCCTCTAGCTCAGCCGGCACCTAGGGAAACCTACCAAACCTGTGCATTTCTGAAAACTAGAGACCTAGGGGAATCCAAGGAGGGGTGACTTGCGGGGCTCGGACCAGGTTCTGTTACCCAGAATCCTTTGCAAATCTCAAAATTTGGCTAAAAAAACACATGTTCCTCACATTTCTGTGGCAGAAAGTTCTGGAATCTGAGAGGAGCTACAAATTTCCTTCCACCCAGCGTTCCCCCAAGTCTCCCGATAAAAATGATACCTCACTTGCGTGGGTAGGCCTAGCGCCGGCGACAGGAAACACCCGAAAGCGCAACGTGGACACATCCTAAATTTTGGGAAAAAACAGAGGTGTTTTTTGCGAAGTGCCTACCTGTAGATTTTGGCCTCTAGCTCAGCCGGCACCTAGGGAAACCTACCAAACCTGTGCATTTCTGAAAACTAGAGACCTAGGGGAATCCAAGGAGGGGTGACTTGCGGGGCTCGGACCAGGTTCTGTTACCCAGAATCCTTTGCAAACCTCAAAATTTGGCTAAAAAAACACATGTTCCTCACATTTCTGTGGCAGAAAGTTCTGGAATCTGAGAGGAGCTACAAATTTCCTTGCACCCAGCGTTCCCCCACGTCTCCCGATAAAAATGATACCTCACTTGCGTGGGTAGGCCTAGCGCCGGCGACAGGAAACACCCCAAAGCGCAACGTGGACACATCCTAAATTTTGGGAAAAAACAGAGGTGTTTTTTGCGAAGTGCCTACCTGTAGATTTTGGCCTCTAGCTCAGCCGGCACCTAGGGAAACCTACCAAACCTGTGCATTTCTGAAAACTAGAGACCTAGGGGAATCCAAGGAGGGGTGACTTGCGGGGCTCGGACCAGGTTCTGTTACCCAGAATCCTTTGCAAATCTCAAAATTTGGCTAAAAAAACACATGTTCCTCACATTTCTGTGGCAGAAAGTTCTGGAATCTGAGAGGAGCTACAAATTTCCTTCCACCCAGCGTTGCCCCAAGTCTCCCGATAAAAATGATACCTCACTTGCGTGGGTAGGCCTAGCGCCGGCGACAGGAAACACCCCAAAGCGCAACGTGGACACATCCTAAATTTTTGGAAAAAAACAGAAGTGTTTTTTGCGAAGTGCCTACCTGTAGATTTTGGCCTCTAGCTCAGCCGGCACCTAGGGAAACCTACCAAACCTGTGCATTTCTGAAAACTAGAGACCTAGGGGAATCCAAGGAGGGGTGACTTGCGGGGCTCGGACCAGGTTCTGTTACCCAGAATCCTTTGCAAACCTCAAAATTTGGCTAAAAAAACACATGTTCCTCACATTTCTGTGGCAGAAAGTTCTGGAATCTGAGAGGAGCTACAAATTTCCTTCCACCCAGCGTTCCCCCAAGTCTCCCGATAAAAATGATACCTCACTTGCGTGGGTAGGCCTAGCGCCGGCGACAGGAAACACCCGAAAGCGCAACGTGGACACATCCTAAATTTTGAGAAAAAACAGAGGTGTTTTTTGCGAAGTGCCTACCTGTAGATTTTGGCCTCTAGCTCAGCCGGCACCTAGGGAAACCTACCAAACCTGTCCATTTCTGAAAACTAGAGACCTAGGGGAATCCAAGGAGGGGTGACTTGCGGGGCTCGGACCAGGTTCTGTTACCCAGAATCCTTTGCAAACCTCAAAATTTGGCTAAAAAAACACATGTTCCTCACATTTCTGTGGCAGAAAGTTCTGGAATCTGAGAGGAGCTACAAATTTCCTTCCACCCAGCGTTCCCCCAAGTCTCCCGATAAAAATGATACCTCACTTGCGTGGGTAGGCCTAGCGCCGGCGACAGGAAACACCCGAAAGCGCAACGTGGACACATCCTAAATTTTGGGAAAAAACAGAGGTGTTTTTTGTGAAGTGCCTACCTGTAGATTTTGGCCTCTAGCTCAGCCGGCACCTAGGGAAACCTACCAAACCTGTGCATTTCTGAAAACTAGAGACCTAGGGGAATCCAAGGAGGGGTGACTTGCGGGGCTCGGACCAGGTTCTGTTACCCAGAATCCTTTGCAAACCTCAAAATTTGGCTAAAAAAACACATGTTCCTCACATTTCTGTGGCAGAAAGTTCTGGAATCTGAGAGGAGCTACAAATTTCCTTCCACCCAGCGTTCCCCCACGTCTCCCGATAAAAATGATACCTCACTTGCGTGGGTAGGCCTAGCGCCGGCGACAGGAAACACCCCAAAGCGCAACGTGGACACATCCTAAATTTTGGGAAAAAACAGAGGTGTTTTTTGCGAAGTGCCTACCTGTAGATTTTGGCCTCTAGCTCAGCCGGCACCTAGGGAAACCTACCAAACCTGTGCATTTCTGAAAACTAGAGACCTAGGGGAATCCAAGGAGGGGTGACTTGCGGGGCTCGGACCAGGTTCTGTTACCCAGAATCCTTTGCAAACCTCAAAATTTGGCTAAAAAAACACATGTTCCTCACATTTCTGTGGCAGAAAGTTCTGGAATCTGAGAGGAGCTACAAATTTCCTTCCACCCAGCGTTCCCCCAAGTCTCCCGATAAAAATGATACCTCACTTGCGTGGGTAGGCCTAGCGCCGGCGACAGGAAACACCCCAAAGCGCAACGTGGACACATCCTAATTTTTGGAAAAAAACGGAGGTGTTTTTTGCGAAGTGCCTACCTGTAGATTTTGGCCTCTAGCTCAGCCGGCACCTAGGGAAACCTACAAAACCTGTGCATTTCTGAAAACTAGAGACCTAGGGGAATCCAAGGAGGGGTGACTTGCGGGGCTCGGACCAGGTTCTGTTACCCAGAATCCTTTGCAAACCTCAAAATTTGGCTAAAAAAACACATGTTCCTCACATTTCTGTGGCAGAAAGTTCTGGAATCTGAGAGGAGCTACAAATTTCCTTCCACCCAGCGTTCCCCCAAGTCTCCCGATAAAAATGATACCTCACTTGCGTGGGTAGGCCTAGCGCCGGCGACAGGAAACACCCCAAAGCGCAACGTGGACACATCCTAAATTTTGGGAAAAAACAGAGGTGTTTTTTGCGAAGTGCCTACCTGTAGATTTTGGCCTCTAGCTCAGCCGGCACCTAGGGAAACCTACCAAACCTGTGCATTTCTGAAAACTAGAGACCTAGGGGAATCCAAGGAGGGGTGACTTGCGGGGCTCGGACCAGGTTCTGTTACCCAGAATCCTTTGCAAACCTCAAAATTTGGCTAAAAAAACACATGTTCCTCACATTTCTGTGGCAGAAAGTTCTGGAATCTGAGAGGAGCTACAAATTTCCTTCCACCCAATGTTCCCCCACGTCTCCCGATAAAAATGATACCTCACTTGCGTGGGTAGGCCTAGCGCCGGCGACAGGAAACACCCCAAAGCGCAACGTGGACACATCCTAAATTTTGGGAAAAAACAGAGGTGTTTTTTGCGAAGTGCCTACCTGTAGATTTTGGCCTCTAGCTCAGCCGGCACCTAGGGAAACCTACCAAACCTGTGCATTTCTGAAAACTAGAGACCTAGGGGAATCCAAGGAGGGGTGACTTGCGGGGCTCGGACCAGGTTCTGTTACCCAGAATCCTTTGCAAATCTCAAAATTTGGCTAAAAAAACACATGTTCCTCACATTTCTGTGGCAGAAAGTTCTGGAATCTGAGAGGAGCTACAAATTTCCTTCCACCCAGCGTTCCCCCAAGTCTCCCGATAAAAATGATACCTCACTTGCGTGGGTAGGCCTAGCGCCGGCGACAGGAAACACCCCAAAGCGCAACGTGGACACATCCTAAATTTTGGAAAAAAACAGAAGTGTTTTTTGCGAAGTGCCTACCTGTAGATTTTGGCCTCTAGCTCAGCCGGCACCAAGGGAAACCTACCAAACCTGTGCATTTCTGAAAACGAGAGACCTAGGGGAATCCAAGGAGGGGTGACTTGCGGGGCTCGGACCAGGTTCTGTTACCCAGAATCCTTTGCAAACCTCAAAATTTGGCTAAAAAAACACATGTTCCTCACATTTCTGTGGCAGAAAGTTCTGGAATCTGAGAGGAGCTACAAATTTCCTTCCACCCAGGGTTCCCCCAAGTCTCCCGATAAAAATGATACCTCACTTGCGTGGGTAGGCCTAGCGCCGGCGACAGGAAACACCCCAAAGCGCAACGTGGACACATCCTAAATTTTGGAAAAAAAACGGAGGTGTTTTTTGCGAAGTGCCTACCTGTAGATTTTAGCCACTAGCTCAGCCGGCACCTAGGGAAACCTACCAAACCTGTGCATTTCTGAAAACTAGAGACCTAGGGGAATCCAAGGAGGGGTGACTTGCGGGGCTCGGACCAGGTTCTGTTACCCAGAATCCTTTGCAAACCTCAAAATTTGGCTAAAAAAACACATGTTCCTCACATTTCTGTGGCAGAAAGTTCTGGAATCTGAGAGGAGCTACAAATTTCCTTCCACCCAGCGTTCCCCCAAGTCTCCCGATAAAAATGATACCTCACTTGCGTGGGTAGGCCTAGCGCCGGCGACAGGAAACACCCCAAAGCGCAACGTGGACACATCCTAAATTTTGGAAAAAAACAGAGGTGTTTTTTGCGAAGTGCCTACCTGTAGATTTTGGCCTCTAGCTCAGCCGGCACCTAGGGAAACCTACCAAACCTGTGCATTTCTGAAAACTAGAGACCTAGGGGAATCCAAGGAGGGGTGACTTGCGGGGCTCGGACCAGGTTCTGTTACCCAGAATCCTTTGCAAACCTCAAAATTTGGCTAAAAAAACACATGTTCCTCACATTTCTGTGGCAGAAAGTTCTGGAATCTGAGAGGAGCTACAAATTTCCTTCCACCCAGCGTTCCCCCAAGTCTCCCGATAAAAATGATACCTCACTTGCGTGGGTAGGCCTAGCGCCGGCGACAGGAAACACCCCAAAGCGCAACGTGGACACATCCTAAATTTTGGGAAAAAACGGAGGTGTTTTTTGCGAAGTGCCTACCTGTAGATTTTGGCCTCTAGCTCAGCCGGCACCTAGGGAAACCTACCAAACCTGTGCATTTCTGAAAACTAGAGACCTAGGGGAATCCAAGGAGGGGTGACTTGCGGGGCTCGGACCAGGTTCTGTTACCCAGAATCCTTTGCAAACCTCAAAATTTGGCTAAAAAAACACACGTTCCTCACATTTCTGTGGCAGAAAGTTCTGGAATCTGAGAGGAGCTACAAATTTCCTTCCACCCAGCGTTCCCCCAAGTCTCCCGATAAAAATGATACTTCACTTGCGTGGGTAGGCCTAGCGCCTGCGACAGGAAACACCCCAAAGCGCAACGTGGACACATCCAAAATTTTGGGAGAAAACAGTGCCTACCTGTGGGGTTTGGCCTGTAGCTCACCCGGCGCCTAGGGAAACCTACCAAACCTGTGCATTTCTGAAAACTAGAGACCTAGGGGAATCCAAGGAGGGGTGACTTGCGGGGCTCGGACCAGGTTCTGTTACCCAGAATCCTTTGCAAACCTCAAAATTTGGCTAAAAAAACACATGTTCCTCACATTTCTGTGGCAGAAAGTTCTGGAATCTGATAGGAGCCACAAATTTCCTTCCACCCAGCGTTCCCCCAAGCCTCCCGATAAAAATGATACCTCACTTGTGTGGGTGGGCCAGGTGCCTGCAACAGAATAAGGCCCAAAACCTGAAGGGATAGAAGGGATAGCACAGCAAGTTTATAAGGGCATATTCTTTTATACATCTTTAGACGGACTCTGCCTTGGGGACCCACATAAGTGAGGTGTCATTTTACTTGGGAGACTGAGGGGAAAACTGGGGAGTAGGAATTTTGTGCTGGAGCGGTGATCCTACTAAGAAAAATCTGGAAAATATGCTTTTTTATGCAAATTTTGAGGTTTACAGAGGAGTCTGGGTAAGAAAATGTTGGGGGAGCCACACAAGCCACACCGCCCTAGACTCCTTGGGGTGCCTAGTTTTAAAAAGTTTCTGAGTTTTGTAGGTTTCCCTTCATGACGGCCGCACCCAGGACCAAAAACATAGGTGGGCCCTCCCCCCCAAACACAGGTATTTTTGGAATATATCACTTTGATGTGTGCACATACGTCCGTGATGTGCCAAACACTAAAATTGTGAAAAGAAACACACTTAGGTTATGTGAAGAAGACCCCTCACCCACCAACCAAGTTGGTGGCATGCTTCATCATCGGGGTCCCACCCGAGGCACCTAGCGTGTCTCAAGTGTGCTGCGACGCCTGATTACAGCGGTGCAGGTTTTGTCATTTGTACCACACATACTGGTTGGATTTGGCACGAGGGTGAGTGATGGTTCAGTAGATCAAATTTTATTAACAAGAGATTTCACAAAAGTGAAATGCACTGGTAATAACTGAAAGGCCAAAAAACTGAACCAATGACTCACAGCTCGTGAGCTGTAAAGCCACGACAAGGCACCAACCGCTTTACAGTCCATTCACACACCTTTCATACATGACATGCACTAGACCATTCACGCCGCCAGCCACGGGCCCAGCACATTACAAGACTCGCATCCACAGACAGCGCCAGTCAAGGGCCCATCACTTTCATACGCCCACATGCCTGATACAGCAATCACACCAGCTGATGAGTGTGTGGACTGGCGTTTGGCCGGCACTGCCAGCCAAGCGCCACACCACCAGCCAAGCGCCACCCCACCCACACCACCAGCCAAGCGCCACCCCACACACACCGCCAGCCCAGCGCCTCCCCACACACACCGCCAGCCAAGCGCCACCCCACACACACCGCCAGCCAAGCGCCACCCCACCCACGCCGCCAGCCAAGCGCCACCCCACCCACGCCGCCAGCCAAGCGCCACCCCACCCGCGCCGCCAGCCAAGCGCCACCACACCCACGCCGCCAGCCAAGCGCCACTCTACACATGCCATCCCCTTTTTTTTGTTTTTAAACAACAAAGAAACCACTAATCATAAATTAGTACAAAACTACAAACACAAAAGCTCTAACTGAATACATGACTAATGCCAACCGTGAAACCGAACATATAAAAATATAAAACACCAGTTTACGCTCACGGAATTTCCCAATAATTCTTCTGTGTGTGGTAGCTCCTGAAACAGCCACCCACACACAGCCCAGGCTTTGAAGGACAATCAGGGCAGTACATCCTAGTCTCCTTCCTGATACCTCTTCGAGCACAGACTCTACATCTCTTAGCAGGAAAGTTTTTTTTGGCCGTGGGAGGAATGTGCTCAGCAAAGTGACGATCTTTCAATCTAGCCACATCCTCCACCACTGCTTCTCTAGGAACTATTGCCTGTTCCAGCACAACAAGGCTAGCTATGATAGACTCCTGAAATTTCACAAATGTCATCCTTGACTCTGGAGAACTATCCTTAAACACAACAAAAGCATTAAAAGTTGCCAAGTGGAACAAGTGAAGCGCTAATTTCTTATACCACACATAAGACTTACGAGCAGCAGTGTAAGGTTCTAACCTCTGATCTACTCTATCAACACCACCCATGTGCTTATTATAGTTTAAGATGCACACAGGTTTGCGCACTTCGGCAACCTGACCCCAAACAGCCACAGGTGAAGTACTCTCATCATGGATGGTGCTTAGCATGTATACATCCCTCTTGTCTACAAATTTCAGAGCTAGCAGCTCATCATTCCGCAAGGCACTGCACTGTCCCTTCTCAAGTTTTTTACAGACAAGCTCTTTTGGATAGCCTTTCCGATTAGAGTGGATTGTGCCACAAGCAACGGTGTCCACTCTGAACAACTCCTTGAACAACCGAACTCCAGTGTAGAAGTTATCTACATATAAATGGTGACCTTTGTTAAACAGTCGTCTACCAAGTTCCCACACAATTTTCTCACTAACTCCAAAAGTGGGAGGACAACCAGGGGGGTCAATATTGGAATCCCTACCAGTGTAGACCCGGAAATTATAAACATATCCTGTACTACTTTCTGACAGCATATACAATTTAATTCCATACCGTGCCCTCTTGCTAGGAATGTACTGCCTAAAAACCAAACGACCCTTGAACAGGACCAAAGACTCATCTACAGATATTTCTTTCCCTGGAACATAGATCTCTGAAAACCGATCTACCAAATGATCAAGGACAGGTCTAATCTTAAAAAGACGGTCAGAATCAGGATGATCTCGTGGCAAGGCTAAAGCATTATCTACAAAATGCAACATCCGAAGAAGAAGCTCATACCGGTTACGACTCATGATGGCAGGAAATATAGCAGTTGCCATCAAGGGACTAGTAGACCAATATGAAGACAGCGACGGCTTCCTTATCAGCCCCATCAAAAAAGTTAAACCCAAGAACTTTTTCAACTCTTCCAGATTTGTGGGAATCCACCGGCTAGCTCTAGAGTGTGGCCTAAGTCTGGCAGCGTTGTCCCTCAAAAACTGCTCTGCATACAAATTAGTCTGCTCAACAATCTCTTCCAAAAATATATCGTCCATAAACAACTCAAAAAAGTTGACGGGCAAAAAGTTTTCCGTATTAACTCGACACCCTGGAAAAACAGTAAACGCAGGCAACTGTGGCTGCTCCATGTTTGGTGCAACCCATGCGTCAGGTCTTCCAATGGGAAGCCTTTCAGCCGCTGGCTCCTGCACCATTGGCACATCACTGTCCTCCTCTAAAACAGGCCCTTCATCAGCACTGAGAGTGGCTTCATCATCAGATGAATCTTCTCTGACAGAAAATTCACTTCCAGAATCCTGCACTTCCTCCTCTGCCTCAGATGCAGAGTCAGTCTCATATTCATGGTCAGAAGATGACTCAAAAAGCACACTAACAACCTGCTGAGCGGTCATCCTACGGCTGGCCATGATCCTTCCTACAAAAATTAACTGGACAAATACACCACCAACAACCAGCACTGTGTAAGATAAGTAACAAAGTATAGGTTTATCACTAAGAATTATAAACTCAAAAACTATACTGCTCACTTGCCTGAACAAACTTGACTCACCAGCAACTACTCTGCACAGCCACAGCAATCACCAACGATATCCCACTAAAAAGAGAAAAAAAAAAGCAAATTAGACATAAGACAACACAATAATCATTGTGCATAACTCTAAGGACAATTTCACACACAATCCTGCATTCAGTACACCACCTACAAACATGTCATTCATGCATTGCAACAATACTCACTTGGAGTAAATTTATTTACTTACCTAAAACATGCAACTACGCAAACCGCAGGACAACTACTGCCAAAACTGCAACAAGCCACAGCAAAGTCAGCAAAAGCTTTGAACTAGAACAAAAAGGAGAAAAACTGTTATTATCATAAAAGCAAATACTTTGCCAGTTGACAAACACTCCGCCACTAACCATTTTTTCATTTTCCCTTGTGTCTAGTCTTCTCTGCTTGGGGGAAGATGGGCCTAAAAAAAAATAGGCCAATCTACCCCCAAGGGGAGGGGGCAGAAATCGCCCAGATTACATTGCACCCTTTGGGGGGGGCGACCCTTGCCCAAGGGGCCACACCCCCACACAAAGCACACACACACACATATAGTATCCCTGGCGCTATGGGGATTCTGCCCCCCTTGGGGACAGAAAGGCCTAAAAAATAGGCATATCTGCCCCCAAGGGGGGCAGAACTGCCCAAAAATACATGTGGGCCCCTGGGGGCGACCCTTGCCCAAGGGGCCGCCCCCCAACACAAAAAATAAAAACCAACAATAAAATCCCTGGTGTCTAGTGGCTTTCTGCCCCCCTTGGGGGCAGATCGGCCTAAAAATAGGGCCAATCTGCCCCCAAGGGGGGCAGAAACGACAATAAATACATTGCGCCCCTGGGGGGAGCGACCCTTGCCCAAGGGGCCACCCCCCAACACAAAGCACACATACATACATACTATTTCTGGCGCTATTGGGATTCTGACCCCCTTGGGGGCAGAAAGGCCTAAAAAAAATAGGCCTCTCTGCCCCCAAGGGGGGCAGAACTGCCCAAAAATACATGAGGGCCCCTGGGGGCGACCCTTGCCTAAGGGGCCGCCCCCCAACACAAAAAATACAAATCAACAATAAAATCCCTGGTGTCTAGTGGCTTTCTGCCCCCCTTGGGGGCAGATCGGCCTAAAAATAGGGCCAATCTGCCCCCAGGGGGGGCAGAAACGACGTAAAATACATTTGCCCCCAAAGGGGAGCGACCCTTGCCCAAGGGGCCGCCCCCCAACACAAAAAATACAAATCAACAATAAAATCCCTGGTGTCTAGTGGCTTTCTGCCCCCCTTGGGGGCAGATCGGCCTAAAAATAGGGCCAATCTGCCCCCAGGGGGGGCAGAAACAACGTAAAATACATGTGCCCCCAAAGGGGAGCGACCCTTGCCCAAGGGGCCGCCCCCCAACACAAAAAATACAAATCAACAATAAAATCCCTGGTGTCTAGTGGCTTTCTGCCCCCCTTGGGGGCAGATCGGCCTAAAAATAGGGCCAATCTGCCCCCAGGGGGGGCAGAAACGACGTAAAATACATGTGCCCCCAAAGGGGAGCGACCCTTGCCCAAGGGGTCGCTCCCCCACACTAATATAACACACACACACACACATACTGAAATCCCTGGTGTCTAGTGGGCATTCCTGCTGCCCGATCGCATCGCGATCGGGCAGCAGGAATGCTCAAAGAGACATCGAGGGAAAGGAAAACCCTTTCCTTTCCCTCGATGCCTCTCTCAGAGCACCCCCACCCCGCACGAAGGTGAAAAACTCACCTTCTCCCTTAGACGCGCTGGAAGCAAATGGCTTCCATCGCGTCTTTCCCCCTTTCCATGAAATCAGCGCGCGATCGCGCGCTGACGTCATCGGGGGGGTGGGGGGGGGGGGGCGTGAAAGGGGAAGGGATTCCCCTTTCAGCCCTGGCCTGGGGGTGTTGGGGGGCGGCCCTCGGGGGAAGCGCTAGCGCTTCCCCCGACTGCCAGTCCCAGGACGTAATGGTTACGTCCATGGCGCCACACGGGCGCTGCCATGGACGTAACCATTACGTCCCTGGCGGGGAAGGGGTTAAAGGTATATTGTGGAGGAAGAGTAATGTCCACATTTATGTACCTTTAGAAAAACAATTCCCAAACAGCATTTTTTTCTCAATTGCGATTTGGAAATCAGCATTCTAAATGTATAAAGTGTTTATTTCTTAATTTGCCATTTCTACTGAGTCGCAAATCAACCTACCTAATGAATATTACAGAGGTTGGTTGCAATTTGAGAACATTAGGGAATCACAGCCATCACATGAATGGTGCCTCTGAGGTCAGAAGACCACCACATCTGTGATTGTGTTTCAATCTTTTTTATTTTTTCAAATGCAACCCCTTTTCCTTAACGGATAATGGGATGTGTTTAAAAAGAAAAAAAATGAAACTTTGAAGTTTTATTTTTTGAGAGTAGACAGTGGTCTGTGGGACCTCCACCTCCTTTTAAGAATTTTTTTTTCAGAATTCTGAAAAAGTAAGGGGTCCAAAGGGGACCCCTTCCTATTTGCAAATGGGTTAGCACTACTTTTGAAACTGTGGTAAAGTATTTTGTTTTGCAACCAGAATTCAGACACAAAACAGCAATACATACCGATTTGGCATTTGGACACCAAAACACATCCCATTCAAATACCGAATCCCAATTTGTATTTGAGATTCAGTAAGACGTTACTAAATCATTTTTTGTTCATTGGAAAAAGCATTGTTCCAGTCAAAAATAGTCCGAACCTGAAATCGCACCATGTGCCACTGGAGAAATGCTTTGTACATCAGCTGAGGTGTGTGAGTTTCAGAGAGCTGGCTCCAAATATGTCACTGATGTAGGTGTTGAAAAGAAGAGACTCAATGGTGGGGGCTTCAAGAATCACTGCTTAAATATGTAATTGGATTAGTTCAAAGACTGGAGCAAGTTTGTCTGTTCCATCCCTGGAAAGACTACAGAGATCCATTCTATGTTTGACCCTTGAATTATAAGATCCTTGAGCCGAATCAGTAAAATGTAATGGTGGACTCTGTCTGCAAGTTATGACCCCACAGGAAGTGCTAAATCACATTGCAAGAAAACCAAAGAGAGAGCATTGGAAGGATGCTGCTGGAAGATTTAATCTGTTTCTGTTGTGGCCATCCACAATCCACCCAGGGAGGAAAATGGAAGGTAAAGAAAGCTAAGTTCTTGGAAAAAAAGAACTTGAAATTTTGGTGGAGAAATGCGTGCTCTACAATGATTAACTTTTTGTTAAAATGTCAATGACTATTCCTGAGGTTACTGGAAGCAGAACTTAGCCTCAAATTCAGATGCACACAAATGCTGTTGGGGAAGCAAAATGTACTATTGATGCACTATTCATTAAATTAGGAAAAGGTGGTACTGGTGGAGGGACTTCCATAGAACCATCAGCAACACCAATAAAAGGAGTCAATGACTCTACCCTTCCAGCCATTATAAATTCTGGGGGTGAACAGCATTGTCACTTCAGCAATAACATCTTCTCCAGCAAGCCAATATGAACTGTAGAATTTTTAAATATTGTTATATCTAAACATTAATTTAAAACATGTCTGTAGAACGTTAATAAATTAGTAAGTTAACATACAGAAGTCAAATACAGGAGATAGAATTCATAAATGCAATTATTTGCACTTTTGTAGTGCATTATTGTAGTTGCAGTTCATGGCTTGGACTTTTTTAATTGCAAAACAGTTTTTAACACTTATGTTTCTTTAAATTAATTTGACATGGTAATTAATAAGGATAGATATAACCATTCTATGGCTCAGAATATTTATTCTACATAGGAACACAGCTTGACGTAGAAGCTGAATGGATGCAAATGGAGTTAGAATAACAGGAGATGGCAGAGGACATTGGCACAGCAACTGGTACAGTCCATGCAACATAGGAAATCGCTGCTCATTCTAGACAACTGAGACGAAGACGATAATCCACCCCACCCTCCAATATTCACGTCAATAGCTACAATCTGGTACTAGAGCCAGGCATTAACCGCCTCGGTGCCTTGGATGTGGTGGTCTCGTCCCTGCACACGGTTCCCGTGTGCCTGGTACGAGACCACCTTGTCCTGCACCAGGCCCACGGGGGAAGCGCTAGCTCTCCCCCATGGGCCCCCCCACCCACACCCCCAAGTCGAGGATGGAAGGGGAATCCCTTCCCTTTTCACCCCCGACCCCCCCCCCCCGGCAATCTGATGACATCAGCGCGCTCACAGCACGCTGACGTCATGAGAAGCTGTCGAGGACACGCTGGAAGCCATTTGCTTCCAGCGCGTCGCAGGAGAGGACTTCTTCGGTGAGTCTCTCTCCTTTGGGGGTTTTTTGGGGGGAAAAACAAGACCCGGGGGAAAGGAAAGAGTTTTTCCTTCGCCCCTGTGTCTGTTTTCAGTGCATTCCTGGTCCACGATCGCGGGTGGGGCCCGCGATCGTGGGCCAGGAATCCCCACTAGGCACCAGGGATTTTTTTTTAATATTTATTTTTGTGGGCAAGGGTCTCTCCCATGGGGGGCTATTTTTTAACATATTTTGACCCCCCCGGCGGCAGATCAGCCGTTTTTTTCGGCCGATCTGCCCCCCGGGGGGGTCGAAAACCACTAGACACCAGGGATTATATTTTTTTAATGATTTTTTGGGGAGCGACCCCTTGGGCAAGGGTCGCTCCCCTAGGGGGCCATAAATAATCTATTTCGCCCCCCCCCCTGGGGGCAGATCGACCGTTTTTTTGGCCATTCTGCCCCCTGGGGTGGTCGAGAACCACTAGACACCAGGGATTTTATTTTTTCATGATTTTTTGGGGAGCGACCCCTTGGGTAAGGGTCGCTCCCCTTGGGGGCCATAAATAATCCTATTTCGCCCCCCACCCGGGGGGAAATCAGGCATTTATTCGGCCGATCTGCCCCTGAGGGTGTCGAAAACCACTAGACCACCATGGATTATGTTTACCTTATGTTTTTGTGCAGTGACCCCTTAGGCAAGGGTCGCTGCCCCGGGGGCAATAATCGTTTATATGTTTTAGCCCCCCCATAGGTTAGATCGGCCATGTTTTTGGCTGATCTCATCCCCGGGGGGGTTGAAACCCCACTAGGCGCCAGGGATTGTGTGGTGTGTTTTGTGTGTTTGGGGGCACCCCTTGGGCAAGGGTTGCCCCTCCAAAGGGGGGAAAATTAGTATTGGCCATTTCTGTCCCCCTTGGGGGCAGATGGGCCTATTTTGTTAGGCCCATCTGCCCCCAAGGAGGGCAGAAACCACCAATACGCCAGGGAATTTTTTGTTCCCCTTTTTTTTGTTTTGTGCTGGGGGTGCCCCCTTTGGATCGCCCCCTAAAGGGGGCACAGAGCTGTTGGCCATTTGGCACCAGGGATCTTGTGTGTGGGTGTGTTTTGTGTGGGTGGGGGCAGCCCCTTTGGCAAGGGTCACCCCCCAAAGGGGGCACGTTCCTGATGGCCATTTCTGTCCACCTTGGAGGTAGATTGGCCTATTTGTTTTTGGGCCCATCTTTTCCCGTTCCCTTTGTTTTTTTGTGTGCTGGGGTGCCCCCTTTGACAAGGGTCATCCCCCCCCTAAAAGGGGCACCGAGCTGTTGGCCATTTCTGCCCCCCTTTGGGGGCAGATTCACCTATTTTTTTAGGCCTATCTGCCCCCAAGGGGGGCAAAATCCACTTAGACACCAGGGATCTTGTGTGTGTGTTTTGAGTGGGTGGGGGGGGGCGGCCCCTTTGGCAAGCGTTGCTCCACAAAGGGGGGCACATTACTGATGACCATTTCTGTTCCCCTTGGGGGCAGACCTGGCTATTTGTTAGGCCTCTTTGCCCCCAAGAGGGCAGAAGCCACCAAGACATGAGGGGAATTGTTTTTTTTTTTTGCTCCCCTTAGTTTTTTTTGTGCTGGGGGCACCCCCATTTGCCCCCTTTGGCAAGGGTAGCCCCCCCCAAACATGGTACAGAGCTGTTGGGGGCAGATCGGCCTATTTTTTTTTTAAAGCCACTTAGGCACCAGGGACAATTTCTAAGTTCTTGGTGGCGGGGTGTCAACTGGCGAAGTATTTGTATTTGTGATTATAACAGTTTATTTCTTCTTTTTGATCTAGTTCAAAGCTATTGCTTCCTTTGCTGTGGATCCTTGCGGTTTTGGCAGTAGTTGTCTTGCAGTTTGCATAGTTTCATGTTTTAGGTAAGTGAAAGCAATTTACTCCAAAGGAGTATTGTTGACATGCATAAATGACATGTTTGTAGGTGGTGTACTAAATGTAGTATTGTGTGTGAAATTGTCCTTAGATTTGAGCACAATGATATTTGTATTGTCTTATGTCTAATTTGCTGTTTCTTTTTTCTTTTTAGTGGGATATCATTGGTGATTGCTGTGTCTGTGCAGAGTAGTTGCTGGTGAGTAGCTTTTTCAGGCAAGTGAGTGGTATAGTTTTTTAGTACATAACTCTTTGTGATAAAGCTACACTTTGTTTATTACTTATTTTAGTGCTGGTGGTTGTTGGCAATCCATTATTTGTTAGTGAAGATCATGGCTAGCCGCAGAGTGACCACTCAGCAGCTTGTTGGCATGCTTTTTGAGTCATCTTCAGACCATGATTACGAGACTGACTCTGCATCTGAGGCAGAGGAGGAAGTGAGAGATTCTGGCAGTGAGTTTTCTGTCCTAGAGGATTCTTCTGATGAGGAAGCCACTCTTAGTGCAGATGAAGGGCCTGTTTTAGAGGAGGACACTGATGTGCCAAGAGTGCAGCAGCCTGGGGCTGAAGGGTTTCCCATTAGAAGACCTGACACCTGGATTGCCCCAACCATGGAGCAGCCACAGTTACCTGCATTTACTGGTCTCCCAGGGTGTAGAGTCAATACGGAAAACTTTTTGCCTGTCAATTTCTTTCGCTTGTTTATGGACAATGTATTTTTGGAAGAGATTGTGGAGCAGACTAATGTGTATGCGGAGCAATATTTGAGGGACAATGCTGCCAGACTTAGGCCTCAGTCTAGAGCTACTCAGTGGGTTCCCACATATCTGGAAGAGATGAAAAGGTTTTTAGATTTGACTTTTTTGATTGAGTTGATAAGGAAGCCGTCACTGGCTTCTTATTGGTCTACGAGTCCCTTGATGGCAACTGCTATATTTCCTGCAATGATGACTCGTAATCGCTATTTGCTTCTTCTTCGCATTTTGTAGACAATGTTTTAGCCTTGGCACGAGATCACCCTGATTGTGACTGTATTTTTAAGATTAGGCCTGTCCTTGATCATTTTGTAGATCGGTTTTCAGAGGTCTATGTTCCAGACAAAGAGATAAGTGTGGACGAGCCTTTGGTCCTTTCAAGGGGCATTTAGTTTTTGAGCAGTACATTCCTAGTAAGAGGGCACGGTATGGGATTAAATTATATATGCTGTCAGAAAGCAGGACAGGATACGTGTATAATTTCTGGGTCTACACTGGTAGGGATTCCAGTAATGACCCTCCTGGTTTTCCGGCCACTTTTGGAGTTAGCGAAACAATTGTGTGGTTACTTGGTAGACGACTGTTTAACAAAGGCCACCATTTGTACGTAGATAATTTCTACACTGGAGTGCAGTTATTCAAGGAGTTGTTTAGAGTGGACACTGTTGCTTGTGGCACAATCCGTTCTAACCGGAAAGGCTATCCAAGGGAGCTTGTCTGTAAAAAACTTGAGAGGGGACAGTGCAGTGCCTTGCGGAATAATGAGCTGCTAGCTCTGAAATTTTCAGACAGGAGGGATGTGTACATGCTATCTACCATCCATGATGGGAGTACTTCCCCTGTGACTGTTTGGGGCCAGGTTGCCGAAGCGCGCAAACCTGCATGCATTTTGGACTACAATAGGCACATGGGTGGTGTTGATAGAGTAGATCAGAGGTTGGAACCTTACACTGCTCTGCGTAAGTCTTACGCGTGGTATAAAAAGTTGGCCCTACATTTATTTCATCTGGCAACTTTTAATGCCTTTATTGTGTTCAAGGATTGTTCACCTGAGTCAAGGATGGCATTTGTAAAATTTCAGGAGTCGCTGATAGAGAGCCTTATTGTGGTGGAACAGGCAAGAGTTCCTAGAGTATCAGTGGTGGAGGAAGTGGCTGGATTGAAAGATTGCCACTTTCCAGATCACATTCCTCCCATTCACAACAAAGACTTACCCACTAAGAAATGTAGAGTATGTGCCCGAAGAGGTATCCGGCGGGAGAGCCAGATGTACTGCCCCGATTGCCCTTCAAAGCCTGGACTGTGTGTGCCCGGCTGTTCCAGAAATTACCACACAAAGAAAAATTTTGAGGAAATACCGTGAGCGTAAATAGCCTATTTTATATTTTCGTATGTTCAGTTTCACGGTTGGCATTGCTGTCATGTATTTAGTTAGAGCTTTTGTGTTTGTAGTTTTGTACTTATTTTATAATTAGTTAGTGGTTTCTTTGTTGTTTATAAACAGGAAAAAAGTGATGGCGGTGTGTGTGGGGTGGCGCTTGGCTGGCAGTGTGTGTGGGGTGGCACTTGGCTGGCGGTGTGCTTGGGGTGGCACTTGGCTGGCAGTGTGCTTGCGAAGGCGCTTGGCTGGCAGGGTGCTTGGGGTGGCGCTTGGCTGGCGGTGTGTGTGGGGTGGCAATTGGCTGGCGGTGTGCTTGGGTTGGCGCTTGGCTGGCAGTGTGCGTGGGGTGGCGCTTGGCTGGCGGTGTGCTTGGGGTGGCTCTTGGCTGGCAGTGTGTGTGGGGTGGCGCTTGGCTGGCAGTGTGCTTGGGGTGGCGCTTGGGTGGCAGTGTGCTTGTGGTGGCGCTTGGCTGGCGGTGTGTGTGGGGTGGCACTTGGCTGGCAGTGTGCTTGGGGTGGCACTTGGCTTGCAGTGTGCTTGGGGTGGCGCTTGGTTGGCAGTGTGCTTGGGATGGCGCTTGGCCGGCGTTGTGTGTGGGGTGGCACTTGGCTGGCGGTGTGCTTGGGGTGGAGCTTGGCTGGCAGTGTGCGTGGGGTGGCGCTTGGCTGGCGGTGTGCTTGGGTGGGACTTGGCTGGCAGTGTGCATGGTGTGGCACTTGGCTGGCGGTGTGCTTGGGGTGGCGCTTGGCTGGCGGTGTGCTTGGGGTGGCACTTGGCTTGCGGTGTGCGTGGGTTGGCGATTGGCTGGGGTGAGCGTGGGGTGGTGCTTGGCTGGTGCCAGCCAAACGTCAGTCCACACACTCCCATCAGCTAGTGTGACTGCTGTATCAGGTATGTTGGCGTATGTAAGTGATGGGCCCTTGAGTGGCGCTGTCTGTCAATGCAAGTGTTGTAATGTGCTAGGCCCGTGGCTGGCGGCGTGAATGGTCTTGTGCATGTCATGTAGGAAAGGTGTGTGAATGGACTGTAAAACGGTTGGTGCCTTGACGTGGCTTTACAGCTCACAAGCTGTGAGTCATTGGTTCAGTTTTTTGGCCTTTCAGTTATTAACAGTGCATTTCACTTTTGTGAAATCTCTTGTTAATAAAATTTGATCTACTGAACCATCACTCACCCTTGTGCCAAATCCAACCAGTATGTGTGGTACAAATGACAAAACCTGCTCCGCTGTAAACAGGCGTCGCAGCACACTTGTGACACGCTAGGTGTCTCAGGTGGGACCCCAATGATGAAGCATGCCACCAACTTGGTTGGTGGGTGAGGGGTCTTTTTCACATAACCTAAGTGTGTTTCTTTTCACAATTTTAGTGTTTGGCACATCACGGACGTACGTGGACATATCAAAATGATATATTGCAAAACTACTTGTGTTTGGGGGAGGGGACACCTATGTTTTTGGTCGTGGATACTGCCTTCATCTAGGGAAACCTACCAAACCCAGACATTTTTTAAAACTAGACAACCCAAGGAGTCCAGGGCTTGCGTGGATCCCCGAACATTTTATTACCGAGAGTCCTCTGCAAACCTCAAAATCTGCTTAAAAAAGCATATTTTCCTGACTTTTCTTAGTAGGATCACCGCTCCAGCACAAAATTCCTACTCCCCAGCATTCCCCTCAGTCTCCCAAGTAAAATGACACCTCACTTGTGTAGGTCCCCAAAGCAGAGTCAGCCTAAAGATGTATAAAAGAAGAATATGTCCTTATCAACTCGCTGTGCTATCCCCTCTATCTCTACAAGTTTTTGGCCTTATTCTGTTGCAGGCACCTGGCCCACCCACACAAGTGAGGTATCATTTTTATCAGGAGACTTGGGGGAATTCTGGGTGGAAGGACATTTGTGGCTCCTCTCAGATTCCAGATCTTTCTGTCACCGAAATGTGAGGAAAAAGTGTTTTTTTTGGCCAAATTTGGAGGTTTGCAAAGGATTCTGGGTAACAGAACCTGGTGAGAGCCCCACAAGTCACCGTGTCTTGGATTCCCCCTAGGTCTCTAGTTTTCAAAAATGCCCAGGTTTGGTAGCTTTCCCTAGGTGCCGGCTGAGCTAGAGGCTAAAATCCACAGGTAGGCACTTTGCAAAAAACACCTCTGTTTTTTTTTTAGAAAATGTGACGTGTCCACTTTGTGTTTTGGGGCATTTCCTGTCGCGGGCACTAGGCTTACCCACACAAGTGAGGTACCATTTTTTATCAGGAGACTTGGGGGTTGCTAGGTGGCTGGGGTGAGCGTGGGGTGGCGCTTGGCTGGCAGTGTGCTTGGGGTGGCGCTTAGCTGGCAGTGTGCTTGGGGTGGCGCTTGGCTGGCGGTGTGTGTGGGGTGGCACTTGGCTGGCAGTGTGCTTGGGGTGGCACTTGGCTTGCAGAGTGCTTGGGGTGGCGCTTGGCTGGCAGTGTGCTTGGGATGGCGCTTGGCTGGCATTGTGTGTGGGGTGGCACTTGGCTGACGGTGTGCTTGGGGTGGAGCTTGGCTGGCAGTGTGCGTGGGGTGGCGCTTGGCTGGCGGTGTGCTTGGGTGGGACTTGGCTGGCAGTTTGCATGGTGTGGCGCTTGGCTGGCGGTGTGCTTGGGGTGGCGCTTGGCTGGCGGTGTGCTTGGGGTGGCACTTGGCTTGCTGTGTGCGTGGGTTGGCGATTGGCTGGGGTGAGCGTGGGGTGGCGCTTGGCTGGCGGTGCCAGCCAAACGTCAGTCCACACACTCCCATCAGCTAGTGTGACTGTTGTATCAGGTATTTTGGCGTATGTAAGTGATGGGCCCTTGAGTGGCGCTGTCTGTTGATGCAAGTGTTGTAATGTGCTAGGCCCGTGGCTGGCGGCGTGAATGGTCTTGTGCATGTCATGTAGGAAAGGTGTGTGAATGGACTGTAAAACGGTTGGTGCCTTGACGTGACTTTACAGCTCACAAGCTGTGAGTCATTGGTTCAGTTTTTTGGCCTTTCAGTTATTAACAGTGCATTTCACTTTTGTGAAATCTCTTGTTAATAAAATTTGATCTACTGAACCATCACTCACCCTTGTGCCAAATCCAACCAGTATGTGTGGTACAAATGACAAAACCTGCTCCGCTGTAAACAGGCGTCGCAGCACACTTGTGACACGCTAGGTGTCTCAGGTGGGACCCCGATGATGAAGCATGCCACCAACTTGGTTGGTGGGTGAGGGGTCTTTTTCACATAACCTAAGTGTGTTTCTTTTCACAATTTTAGTGTTTGGCACATCACGGAGGTACGTGGACATATCAAAATGATATATTGAAAAGCTACTTGTGTTTGGGGGAGGGGACACCTATGTTTTTGGTCGTGGGTGCCGCCTTCATCTAGGGAAACCTACCAAACCCAGACATTTTTTAAAACTAGACACCCCAAGGAGTCCAGGGCTTGTGTGGATCCCCGAACATTTTATTACCCAGAGTCCTCTGCAAACCTCAAAATCTGCTTAAAAAAGCATATTTTCCTGACTTTTCTTAGTAGGATCACCGCTCCAGCACAAAATTCCTACTCCCCAGCATTCCCCTCAGTCTCCCAAGTAAAATGACACCTCACTTGTGTAGGTCCCCAAAGCAGAGTCAGCCTAAAGATGTATAAAAGAAGAATATGTCCTTATCAACTCGCTGTGCTATCCCCTCTATCTCTACAAGTTTTTGGCCTTATTCTGTTGCAGGCACCTGGCCCACCCACACAAGTGAGGTATCATTTTTATCAGGAGACTTGGGGGAATTCTGGGTGGAAGGACATTTGTGGCTCCTCTCAGATTCCAGATCTTTCTGTCACCGAAATGTGAGGAAAAAGTGTTTTTTGTTGCCAAATTTTGAGGTTTGCAAAGGATTCTGGGTAACAGAACCTGGTGAGAGCCCCACAAGTCACCGTGTCTTGGATTCCCCCTAGGTCTCTAGTTTTAAAAAATGCCCAGGTTTGGTAGCTTTCCCTAGGTGCCGGCTGAGCTAGAGGCCAAAATCCACAGGTAGGCACTTTGCAAAAAACACCACTGTTTTTTTTTAGAAAATGTGACGTGTCCACTTTGTGTTTTGGGGCATTTCCTGTCGCGGGCACTAGGCTTACCCACACAAGTGAGGTACCATTTTTATCAGGAGACTTGGGGGGATGCTAGGTGGAAGTAAATTTGTGGCTCCTCTCAGATTCCAGAACTTTTTGTCACCAAAATGTGAGGAAAAAGTGTTTCTTTAGCCAAATTTTGAGGTTTGCAAAGGATTCTGGGTAACAGAACCTGGTGAGAGCCCCACAAGTCACCCTGTCTTGGATTCCCCTAGGTCTCTAGTTTTCAAAAATGACCAGGTTTAGTAGGTTTCCCTAGGTGCCGGCTGAGCTAGAGGCCAAAATCCACAGGTAGGCACTTTGCAAAAAACGCCTCTGTTTTCTTTGAGAAAATGAGACGTGTCCACTTTGTGTTTTGGGGCATTTCCTGTCGCGGGCACTAGGCCTACCCACACAAGTGAGGTACCATTTCTATCGGGAGACTTGGGGGAACGCTGGGTGGAAGAACATTTGTGGCTCCTCTCAGATTCCATAACTTTCTGTCACCGAAGTGTGAGTAAAAAGTGTTTTTTTAGTCAAACTTTGAGGTTTGCAAAGGATTCTGGGTAACAGAACCTGGTGAGAGCCCCACAAGTCACCCTGTTTTGGATGCCCCTAGGTCTCTAGTTTTCAAAAATGCCCAGGTTTGGTAGTTTTCCATAGGTGCCAGATGAGCTAGAGGCCAAAATCCACAGGTAGGCACCTTGCAAAAAACACCTGTTTTCTTTGAGAAAATGTAACGTGTCCACTTTGTGTTTTGGGGCATTTCCTGTCGCGGGCACTAGGCCTACCCACACAAGTGTGGTACCATTTTTATCGGGAGACTTGGGGGAACGCTTGGTGGAAGGAAATTTGTGGCTCCTGTCAGATTCCAGAACTTTCGGTCACCGAAATGTGAGGAAAAAGTGTTTTTTTTTAGCCATACTTTGAGGTTTGCAAAGGATTCTGGGTAACAGAAACTGGTGAGAGCCCCACAAGTCGCCCTGTCTTGGATTCCCCTAGGTCTCTAGTTTTAAAAAATGCACAGGTTTGGTAGGTTTTCCTAGGTGCCGGCTGAGCTAGAGGCCAAAATCCACAGGGAGGCACTTAGCAAAAAACACTTCTGTTTTCTTTGAGAAAGTGTGACGTGTCCTCTTTGTGTTTTGGGGCATTTCCTGTCGCGGGCACTAGGCCTACCCACACAAGTGAGGTACCATTTTTATTGGGAGACTTGGGGGAACGCTGCGTGGAAAGTAATTTGTGGCTCCTCTCAGATTCCAGAACGTTCTGTCACCAAAATGTGAGGAAAAAGTGTTTTTTTAGCCACATTTTGAGGTTTGCAAAGTATTCTGGGTACCAGAACCTGGTGAGAGCCCCACAAGTCACCCTGTCTTGGGTTCCCCTAGGTCTCTAGTTTTAAAAAATGCACAGGTTTGGTAGGTTTCCCTAGGTGGCGGCTGAGCTAGAGGCCAAAATCCACAGGTAGGCACTTTGCAAAAAACACCTCTGTTTTCTGTGGAAAATTGTGATGTGTCCACGTTGTGTTTTGGGGCATTTCCTGTTGCGGGCACTAGGCTTACCCACACAAGTGAGGTACCATTTTTATCAGGAGGCTTGGGGGGATGCTAGGTGGAAGGAAATTTGTGGCTCCTCTCAGATTCCAGAACTTTTTGTCACCAAAATGTGAGGAAAAAGTGTTTCTTTAGCCAAATTTTGAGGTTTGCAAAGGATTCTGGGTAACAGAACCTGGTGAGAGCCCCACAATTCACCCTGCCTTGGATTCCCCTAGGTCTCTAGTTTTCAGAAATGACCAGGTTTGGTAGGTTTCCCTAGGTGGCGGCTGAGCTAGAGGCCAAAATCCACAGGTAGGCACTTTGCAAAAAACACCTCTGTTTTCTGTGGAAAAATGTGATGTGTCCACGTTGTGTTTTGGGGCATTTCCTGTTGCGGGCACTAGGCCTACCCACACAAGTGAGGTACCATTTTTATTGGGAGACTTGGGGGAACATAGACTAGCAAAACAAGTGTTATTGCCCCTTGTCTTTCTCTACATTTCTTTCTTCCAAATATGACAGTGTGTAAAAAAGACGTCTATTTGAGAAATGCCCTGTAATTCACATGCTAGTATGTGCACCCCAGAATTCAGAGATGTGCAAATAACCACTGCTCCTCAACACCTTATCTTGTGCCAATTTTGGAAATACAAAGGTTTTCTTGATACCTATTTTTGACTCTTTATATTTCAGCAAATGAATTGCTGTATACCCGGTATAGAATGAAAACCCACTGCAGGGTGCAGCTCATTTATTGGCTCTGGGTACCTAGGGTTCTTTATGAACCTACAAGCCCTATATATCCCGGCAACCAGAAGAGTCCAGCAGACGTAACTGTATATTGCTTTCAAAAATCTGACATCGCAGGAAAAAGTTACAGAGTAAAACGTAGAGAAAAATTGCTGGGTTTTTTCACCTCAATTTCAATATTTTTTTATTTCAGTTGTGATTTTCTGTAGGAAACCCTTTTAGGATCTACACAAATTACTCTTTGCTGAATTCAGAATTTTGTCTACTTTTCAGAAATGTTTAGGGTTCAAGGATCCATCATTGGTTTCAAGCCCATTTCTGTCACTAACTGAAAGGAGGCTGAAAGCACAACAAAATCGTAAAAATGGGGTATGTCCCAGTAAAATGCCAAAATTGTGTTGAAAAATTGGGTTTTCTGATTCAAGTCTGCCTGTTCCTGAAAGCTGGGAAGCCAGTGGTTTTAGCGCCGCAAACCCTTTGTTGATGCCATTTTCAGGGAAAAAAAACACAAGCCTTCTTCTGCAGCCCTTTTTTCAATTTTTTTTTTAAAAGAACAAAATGTTCACTGTATTTTGGATAATTTCTTGGCCTCCTTCAGGGGAACCCACAAAGTCTGGGTACCTCTAGAATCCCTAGGATGTTGGAAAAAAAGGACGCAAATTTGGCGTGGGTAGCTTCTGTGGACAAAAAGTTATGAGGGCCTAAGCGCACCCCGCCCCGAATAGACAAAAAAGGCCTGGCACCTGAGGGGGAAATGGCCTGGCAGCGAAGGGGTTAAACAAATGTCATATAAGGGACACGTTGTGCTGCTACAAGACAAAGAACCACCAGGGAAGGTAAAGGAAAAGAGGCTGTTCCTAATGTTTCTTAAATCCATAATTTGGAATGTACAAGATTAATAGGAAGAAGAGTGGCATTGAGTGGGAATTAAAGTAGGGAAGAATACCAGGCTGTTGGTCAGACTGCAAACCATATTTACTATACATTTGTCTGATTTCAAACATGCTATCACTGCTTTATGTTGTGTTACAACTCATGAAAGCAGCGTGCAAAGGTGCAGACAGTGCCAGATTATGAACAGAATAGATAGATTTGAGAAATCTGTAAATTACTTAGCAAATTCATTAATATTCCTTCCCTGACAGAATGCTACAGGTGGGCATTTGCAATTTTAGTAGAGATGTCTAAGGGTTAAGTCCAAATGATTAATATTTTAGAGGTATACATTCGAATTACAGACTGGACACCCAACAGGGAAATAAATAATAGCTGGTTAAAGTGAGGAGGCTTCCACTCTTATTAGCGTCTCCGTTTAAGAATTAGGGGCATATCGGCCCCAATGCGCCACTTCTCTTGCGTCCCCCTTGACCCACCTAATGACAACATGGTTGCACTGCATTTACAAAATGGTGCACAATGGCGGTCAGTACCACAACAGCGTCAGAGTTTTTGACGCTGTTGTGGCACTTTGCTGCATCAACATCAAAGATTTTGACACTAGTGTAGCAAAGCACAGGCAGGCCTATTGATTTTAATGGGTGTGTCAATTTAACGCCTGCCTTAAGCAGGCGTTAAAAATGCTGAAAAAATGTTGCAGTGAAATCTATTAAATTTCACTGTACACTTTTTACGGGCCTCCTTGCGTTGGAATGCCCTCCTTGCATACATTATGCCTGGTGCAAGCATAATGTGGGGCAAGGGATTGCAAAGTGGTGCAATGCATGCATTGCACCACTTTGTAAACCTGGCATGGGGGAAAGGCCACATTAGCTCTGCCTTAGTGTCAAAAAAATGATGCTAGGGAGGCACTAATGCGGCACAAGGGGCATGTAAATTTGTCCCTTAGTGTGGGGAAGCATACTGGGAGCAAGAGATCAGTGGCACAAACACTGAGAACAACAAGTGCTAATTGAGCCACAGGAGGAAAGGAAGAAATAAACATTAAAACAATCCAACTTTACTTTTAATACGTACATTAATGGTCCAGTTGAAGGCTTCTGCCGAAACTCGTCGACATTTGGCCGGAACAGCCTGTGTTTGTTGTTTTCTGGCATTATTTTATTTATTATTTATATTTTTGAGTGACTTTTTGTAATTTATTCAGATTTGCCTTATGAATTTTCCTTTCAATAAATGGAGCCAACGATTTTTCATACTAATTAAGTTTGAACTGTTTTTTCATTATCTACTTTTCCACGATCTCCTCGATATTGTGCAACCATTTGGTGCTGTAATACTACGCACCGTTTTTTGAAATGAATTAAAACATGTGTACATTTTTTATTTTTTTATTTTCATGACAAATGAAAACCTGTGAAGCAAACATAGAGAACTTTATTTACATATTTATTATACTTTTGAAAGTTTATGTATTACCTATCATTAAAATAGTTTGACTTAAAAATAGACTGTTATGTGCATGGACTGCTCTTCCCTCGGTAGCACAAACTCCATCTACACATGTGTGATGTTGTGGTGGTGTAGGAGCAAATACCTTTAACAGATATTTAACATTATCACTAACCTTAACATTTACTTTTTCTTCGTTACTGAGACCTGGCAGGAAGATGACCTGCCATCCATCCTTCTTTAAGCTCTATCTTCCGCATGTAAGATCCACATGCAGAACATGCATTAATCAGTGTGTTTGGGAGAATGTATTTGGCAGATAGAGGGAGTGGGGCTATATATTCAGAGTCTCAGTGAAAGGATATAATCAGTGTATTTGCGAAAATTAAGATTCTCCTGGAATTAAGATTCTCCTGTAAGGTGGTGGGGCCCAGCCTCATAGAGTGTAATGAGGGATTCAGTGGATTTCAGTTGGCCAGCAAATATGCTGGATGCTGGGCTGTCCAAAAGGAATGGGCGAAGCCTCTGGTGAAAGGTGGTGCTGCAAGAAGAAGTAGATGACAGTGCACATACAGTGTGTGTGTGGAATGGATGGTGTTGTGAAAGGGAGGCAAGGGTCATACCAGGAGGTGGCTGTAGGACCAGGGGGGACATTACATGATTTTGCGAGTGTGGAGCTGGATGGTGAGTAGTTTGGGGAAGGAAAGTGTTAAGTGTTAAGGTTAAAAAGAGATGACATGAACTTGCAGGCTTAGAAGAAAGAAATAAAGTTGGCATCATGATTGGTGTAGTGGATGGTTTGGGAGTAAAATGTTAGAAATTATAACTGGTGGTTAAGTGTGAGCATTTGCGATGTGCTTAGATTGCATCAGAATGAGATTTAGTGGCGATTGTAGGGATTGATGTACAGCATGATATGGGGAGGAGCAGACAAAAAGGCATTAGGATTCAGAACATTTCGAGAAAGCAGCACTGGAATCATGCATGTGTCTTTACTGGAGGCATCTTTGCATTGAAGGACATGTTGGCGTAGGTTAGTTATAGTAGTGTTTTTTGTAGCAAATATTTGCTTTTAATGGGGCTCTCAGCCATGGATGCTATAGCTTCAAAAGAGATAGCTGGATATTCGGTAGTGTCCCCAAGGGACACTGTTGGTAAGACCTGGGGGACAATGATACAGATAGGGTACTCAATCAAAGTACATGGTCAATCTTGTGGTGGTGTCCAATGACACACACCTCCAAAAGTTTGCAAGCAAGATGCCTAATCAATCTATGGAGTCTGTACAAGAGAACAGTAAGGGCTAACTCTTCAGGTGCAGCTCCCAAACATTATAACAAAGTTACTCCCTTTGTGTATTGGGTCTGCTCAGAACCCTTCTTGGGTGTGACTTAGGGGGTCATTATGACCCTGGCAGAAGGTGGAGAAGCGGCGGTAAGACCGCCAACAGGCTGGCGGTCTTTTTTTTTTGTATTATGACCGCCATGGTCATCCGCCGGTTCTCCGTTCCGCCTGCCAGGGCGGAGACGACCGCTGGGCCGGAGACCTGTGTCTCAAGCCTGGCGGCCGTCACTATACCGCTGGTGGTATTTTGACCCGGCTTACCGCCGTGGATTTCCTGCAGTTGGAACCGCCATGAAATCCATGGCGGTAAGCACTATCAGTGCCAGGGAATTCCTTCCCTGGCACTGATAGGGGTCTCCCCCACCCCACACCCCCACACCAACTCCCTCCCCTACCCCCCCACCACCCCTGCCACCCCCCAAAGGTGGCAGGGCCCCCCTCCCCACCCTGACCCCCAACATCACAGAAACTCACACACACACGACACGCACGCAGGCACCACCAACACACACACGCACACACACCGACATACATGCCTACATCCACACACACAGTCAGACACGCACACCCACATACAAACATACACGCCCACATCCATACAGAAATACCCACAGACATACACGCACTCATTCCCAAAACACGCAACACCCCCACAAGCATACACGCACTCACACACACCCTCTACACACACAGACGCACACCCCCATGCACCTACACAACACACAACATCCCCCCACCTCACTCCCCTAACGGACGATCAACTTACCTGTTCCGTCGATCCTCCGGGAGGGGACGGGAGTCATGGGGGCAGCTCCGCCGACACCACACCGCCAACAGAACATTCCACAGCGAATCACAGGACGTGATTCGCTGGGTGGTGTTCTGTTGGCATGGCGGTGGAGGTGGAGCAAAAAGGACGGAGAGCTGCCAACGGTCATAATAGGCCGAGCGGCAAAATGCCACCACTGGCGGTCTTCCGCACGGCGGTCCCTCGGCAGTCTTGTAAAAAGACCACTAAGGTTGTAATGACCACCATAGGGTTGTGAAGTTCACATTGCCCCAACTGGGTTACCCAGTCAGTGTGAGGATTCATCACAGGAGTGATGCAAATGTGAGCAAGTTTACAGAGTTAAGCCATCAATCTTTTGGAACAACACAGGAGTGGTGTGGGTGAGGGAGCAGAGACAGAACTCCCTAAAGTTACAGCAGACATTGCCATTTCTTTCTTTGGGGTCCTTCTAGTAGGGTTGTGTTTGACCCAATAATATGCTCCTACAAATATTTATAATAAAGGTATACCAATCAGTCTATGGTGTCCACCGAGGAGTCATGTGGATGGGGCACTTGCAGATGCAGCTCCCAAAAGTTAAAAACAGTGCGACCCAAAAAAACAGAGGTGGTCAGTAAAAAGGGCATAAGGGTTATCATCTTTAATCAAACATTAGCTCGTAAGTCATAGAAATTTACTTTAGGGAGTGAGACAGGAGAGTTCAGAGAGGCTCAATTCACTGAACACAAATTCAAAGGATCACAAGAGCATAGTCCAAGAAACATATGTATATAGTTCTGTGAGTCAATTCCAGAAGCAAAATAGGACACAGAATAAGGAAACAAACATAAGAAGAACACCCAGATGCAGAATCAACACATTTGAAAGTAAACCTTGGTCTAGAGAGGGAGCGTAATTCAAAAGACTACAATTTAAAAACTGGAGCATAGGAGAATTGGCACGGGGATATGCTGCATGTTGGGTAGGAGATGGTGTGTGTGTCCTTAGCTCTCAGTTACTAGTGAGCTGTTCCAACGATGTACAATGAGGGGTGGCACTGGAGGACAAGGGTAAAAGGTTGATTGTTGCTACTTGTGATAAGTTTATAAGGAAAAAGATGAGGTCTCTAGCCTTAGCTCATGAATGCCAAATAGAGAAGACATAAATAATGTAATCTTTTATCAAATGAATTCACCTGGACGCTCAGGCTTCTATTCAACTCATACAGTGAGGAAGGTGAGTTGGCAAGAGGTGTGGGAGATCAGCCATGTGGATTTTCAAGAAAAAAAGCTATGGGTAATGGATAAATATACCCATAGCAATAGCATGCTGCAGATGATATTTAAACGATCAGGAGGGTTGGAGTGTGTCTTTTAAAAGCAATGTTAATTACATAATCTTGCAATACATTGTATAATGAAGCTGCATAGAAAATGTGTTAACATAGAAAATAATGCACGCGTTTGAAATGTGCCCACGGGGAGTGGCTATCAATGTTTACAAAGACTAATGAAAAGGCTTACTAATTCAGTTTTATGGAATAATGTTTGAATTTGTATTAGTATATCATAATAAGAGTGATGTGTTAAGAGTTTACTTTATTCAACAACAAGGGCCTTAGCTTAGCGAGGGTTTGGGCCTAGCTGCCTGGCCTCATATTGAATTGCATTTTCTAACGTGTAATGTGCTGTTTTCCTGAAGGACACGAAGATGTATTTTTCCTGGAGTTATATGTGTGTGTAGCCGTAGTAAATTCTTTCTCATGAGAACCGGCTTGCTCAAGGCAACGTTCTTGCTAGATGCAACAGTGTAATTTGTAACATGTGCAAGGTTAGCTGTACTAGGAGAAGACAATGAAGACACTGACTGGAGCGCAAAGTGTAACATTCTCTACCTGACATTCCAACCGTTGAAGACGTCAATAACATGGACCAATCCGCAACATGGGAACTGTAAATTGTGGAAGATTCTAGTAAGGTGCTTAACGAATTATTGGACAGAGATAATAATGCACCAAACTTTATCCAATGAGGAATTAGGGAGTAGTTAGACAGTTTTGATTTAACGGCGTAACCCGAGGAAAACAGGGGACACTTTCTTCCACTTACACGGGGACTCTTACCCTTGCCATTTGCCATTCCTTTTGCTACGAGACTTTGTTAGAGTACCTTTTGCTAGTTGCCATATATTAGGTTAATTGCCCTGTCACTTTAAACCATCTTCTACCCCATTCTTGCCGGATGCTAACTTTGCCTCCGTCAGAGGGAAGCGATCACTTCTCAGCTATGCTATCTTGAGACTTTGCCCCGCCCTATCTCTGCTGATGGTGAATCGACTGATGTCCTGAGGACGAAGACTGACACTGCTTGCTGATCTGTTGGATTGGTAACTATCCGATGCGAATCGTAATTGTCTGTTTGCCTTTTTTTTTCTAGGTACCAACTGCTATTTTGATAGAGACCTTAGTTTAGATGTTTTCCAAATTCGTGTTCACTATAATGTTTTGCATGAAGCCCAACATGCTAATGCTAATTCGAGGTTAGTTAAGGCGTTCACTAATATCTGGTGCAAATAGACAAATGACTGAGTTCTTGCTTTGTTGAATCGTGCACTAATGAGACTCTGCTAAGTTGCTTTATATAAATGATGTGCCTAAATATTGAATGAATATAGCTGATGCATTGATTAAGTCGTGCTTTGATTACTAATTAGGATTGTTTTGGCGTGGTTTATTGTTAATGAGATTAACAGACATGATGTTAGATTGTAACCAATAGGTAAATAAATATCTTAACTTTTGACTAAACTGGTGTGGTTATTCATGACTGAGAAGTCATGGTGTGTTCGATAATAAATTCTTATTAAATGTTTATTGATTAGTGATTATTATTATTGATTGTTTATTGATCTATCGGTTGGTGATGTCAAGAAAAATATTTCGTACTGGGAAGTTCCCAAACGTGGTCCAAAGGTTTGTCGACCTAAACGCGTCCCCTTGTAAGTTTACTTATTAAGGCTCTGACGCGCCTACAGGAGCAAATAGAAAGCCTCAGAAAAAAATAATGTGTCACAGTAAATAGGTTAATTGGTGCCCAGTGTTTAATTTGAAAAATAGTAAGTACTGGTGCCTAAAGTGTTTCTCAGAAGCATGTAGCCGACGATAAACAATGTCAGGGTTTCTGAACACCAAGTTTGAGAACCTAATATTACACCTAATGCCTTTTTCTTCCCCCACTATATATTCCCTACCCCTTTATTTCAATCGTGCAGGTTATTTTCCATCCTCACTTTATCCCTTTGTTACTATTTTTCCATTTTTCTCTTCCACCCACTTTCTTCCTTTTGTTTTATTCTCTATCTTGCTATCTATCTTGCTGTGGCTCAAAGTCTGATGGGGAAAAATAAGCACCAGTCCCCAAAAATGAGTCTTGGTGGGCCCCACCTGCAACCACCAGCTCATATTCAACACTGCTGGTTCCGCTTGATACATCCTTCTCGTTCCATATGCTACTTAAAGATTAGATGTGATGAAGTTAGAACAAGAACCCAGGATCTCTACTCGAAAAACTATCAGCTTAGCCACTACATCACATTAAAAAACCTTGATGAGGCCATGAATTTCATCTGAAAGAAAAACATCTCACACTATAATTGCTTTTAGGATAAGTCCAAATGTGAAAATAAATCATTTTCAAAACAAGTAGGAAGTCGCTCAATTGCCGTAGAACAATCACGACCGAATGCATTGTGTTTTTCCTAGGGAGTCTGGCTAAATCATGAAACCTACAGGACGATGTCCCCTTCAGGCCAACGGGATAATTCCTAAAGATTACTTCTGTATCAAATTGTTTAATAATCCGCTATTCACTTAAAGCAGATGGTTCCTCGTAACGATACTTTATGATCGTAAAGGAAGCTGCATTGGTGCTTTGATCGACAGTGGGTTTAGGGTCTCCCCCTTCTAATCAAAACACGACTGAAGAGTTAAACCTCATCAGTGTGCTGATGACTAATTGCTTTCACCAGCACCCCCTTTCCTGTGTGAGTGAAGAAAAATCATGCAGCACAGAGTAAAGAATTATATTGTTCTAGAGCCTGTACCCAGTGCTTTAAATTGGAATAATACGTATCTGCACTTTAATATGAGTAATTGAGTACCTGCACTTTTCAGCAGGGCTGCAGTACTTTACTAGGAGACAGTCAAACGCGCACTTAGTCCCATATTTATACTTTTTGACGCAAAACAGCGCTAACGCAGTTTTGCGTCAAAAAAATTAGCGACGGCTAACGCCATTCTGAAGCGCCATGCGGGCGCCGTATTTATTGAATGACGTTAGCCGGCGTTAGCCGCCGGCGCCATCTGGTGTGCGTTAAAAAAAACGACGTACACCAGGCAGCGCCGGCGTAGGGGGAAAATGGAGTATGGGCGTCCACAAATTGTGCAAGTCAGGCTGAGGCAAAAAAATCGCCTCAACCCGATTTGCGCCATTTTTTTTCCACTCCCAACCCCCATTGAAATGACTCCTGTCTTAGCAAAGACAGGAGTCATGCCCCCTTGCCCAATGGCCATGCCCAGGGGACTTATGTCCCCTGGGCATGGTCAGTGGGCATAGTGGCATGTAGGGGGGCACAAATCAGGCCCCCCTATGCCACAAAAAAAAATAAAAAAAAATACTTACCTGAACTTACCTTAATGTCCCTGGGGTGGGTCCCTCCATCCTTGGGTGTCCTCCTGGGGTGGGCAAGGGTGGCAGGGGGTGTCACTGGGGGCAGGGGAGGGCACCTCTGGGCTCATCCTGAGCCCACAGGTCCCTTAACGCCTGCCCTGACCCAGGCGTTAAAATCCGGCGCTAATGCGGGTTTTTTAGACCCGCCCACTCCCGGGCGTCATTTTTGCCCGGGAGTATAAATACGACGCATATGCATCGGAGTCATTTTTTAAGACGGGAACGCCTACCTTGCATATCATTAACGCAAGGAAGGTGTTCACGCAAAAAATGACGCTAACTCCATGAACTTTGGCGCTAGACGCGTCTAACGCCAAAGTATAAATATGGAGTTAGTTTTGCGTCGAATTTGCGTCGAAAAAAACGATGCAAATTCGGCGCAAACGGAGTATAAATATGCCCCTTAGGCCCGTATTTATACTTTTTGACACAAAACTGCGCCAACGCAGTTTTGCGTAAAAAAAAATAGCGCCGGCTAACGCCATTCTGAAGCGCCATGCGGGCGCCGTATTTATTGAATGGCGTTAGCCGGCGTTAGCCGACCGGCGCTGCCTGGTGTGCGTAAAAAAAAACGACGTACACCAGGCAGCGCCGGCGTAGGGGAAATGGCGTTTGGGCGTCCAAAAATGGGGCAAGTCAGGCTGAGGCAAAAAAATCGCCTTAACCCGATTTGCGCCATTTTTTTACGACGCCCAACCCCCATTAACATGACTCCTGTCTTAGCAAAGACAGGAGTCATGCCCCCTTGCCCAATGGCCATGCCCAGGGGACTTCTGTCCCCTGGGCATGGTCATTGGGCATAGTGGCATGTAGGGGGGCACAATTCAGGCCCCCCTATGCCACAAAAAAAAATATATATATACTTACCTGAACTTACCTTAATGTCCCTGGGGTGGGTCCCTCCATCCTTGGGTGTCCTCCTGGGGTGGGCAAGGGTGGCAGGGGGTGTCCCTGGGGGCAGGGGAGGGCACCTCTGGGCTCATTCTGAGCCCACAGGTCCCTTAACACCTGCCCTGACCCAGGCGTTAAAATCCGGCGCTAATGCGGGTTTTTTAGACCCGCCCACTCCCGGGCGTCATTTTTGCCCGGGAGTATAAATACGACGCATATGCATCGGAGTCATTTTTTAAGACGGGAACGCCTACCTTGCATATCATTAACGCAAGGAAGGTGTTCACGCAAAAAAATGACGCAAACTCCATGAACTTTGGCGCTAGACGCGTCTAACGCCAAAGTATAAATATGGAGTTAGTTTTGCGTCGAATTTGCGTCGAAAAAAACGACGCAAATTCGGCGCAAACGGAGTATAAATATGCCCCTTAATTTTTTTATTTCAAGTACTGCTATGTATGCACTTGCTCCATATGTGGTTTCATGAGTAGTTGAAATCCGGAAACGTGTCCTCCTTGTGTGTGCAAGGTGCCAAAGGCCAGCACGTGTCAGTGTTCCTATACAGTAGTAGCCTTTCATTGCCCCTCGAGAGAATGCCAGCCAAATGACCTTAAAGTTGGGACTGAAGAATTCATATTTATGAGCCTAGCTGCAGTGCCTATTTCACCAAAATACCAGGAGTATCAGAAGGTATACATTGCTCTCTTTGACCTAAATTGCATCACAGGAAATTGCATCACATGACCATTGACCTTGAATCCTGCGAGAAAGTGGTTAAATGTCGTCAATCCTTAATACAGCACAGTATTTGGCTTCACTGAAGTTCCATAACAACTCCATGGTTAACATAACAGCACAACGCAGACAAGTGCTTTTTTAGATACCATCTACATATGATGCTGACATGATTTTGAAAGTGGTGGAGCTTAATATTTGCGCTGAATTGCAGCTACGAAACAAAATGAATGAACCACGCATATTATAGGGGGACTTTGGAGGGGGTTTCCCACTGATTACATTTAAAAAAAATAGGGACACAGTGCATTTTTGTTAAAGAGCCATAGGATCTGGTGGAAATTCGCTTTTTGAATATTAGAACGCTTGAGGGCAGAGGATTAAATATTGGTGAGAAGTTGGATTAAATATTGCACTTCAACTCTAAATAAGGATGTTCCCAAATTGTTACTGATGTACAAATAACACGGGTTCACCAGGAGTTCAAAATGAACAAGACCTTGTCAGTTATTTTCAATATATGATGATAAGATTATGATACCTAGACATGGGTTTCAATATTTCGGCTGTTTTCGTATCCTTAATGTTGCATGAAGTTAGTAAAGGCAGTGGAGACTGCACTGGTATTAAAGAAACCCCACGGGAATTATGAGAATATTAAATGGTACACCTTCATTAACAGCATCCGTATGATTTTAAAAAAACATACTGACCTCATGGATCCAACCTATATGGTGAATTTAATAGTGAAAACCGTCATAACATCCAAGTATTGGTACAGCTATTAGGAATGGTATTGGCGGCTGATTGCATTGCTGCCAAGCTGCACATGACCATACACGACTATTAGTCCAGTCCCAGATTTTTCTTAATATTCTGGGACTTGAAGTTTTAGTTTTATACCGGGATAAATATGACTAGAAGTTCCAGATTTCTAAGAAAAGGCAAAATCTAACTAACAAGTCACACATGGATCTGAGAAAGTTGGCTTTACTATACTTTATTTTATTTGTGAATGTTTTTTGTATGAAGACAAGGAGTCAAACGTGTTGGGGGAGCTGACTCTCCCTTCACCTAAGTAAAACAGTAATTGTCTAAAAGTCAAAATATATTTTCAATGTAGAAGCACACATCACACCTGTAGTTCCTGACACTGATGGTGATGTGCACATTGTGCAAGAGCTGAATATGGTAACCTACAGTCAGGTAGGCCAATGGCTGAAGCTGTGTTGTCCCAGTGTCCCATGCAGAATGCTATTGTGGGTGGAAGCAAAGCATTACTGGCACTACAGCAGACTGATGGATGAAGAGCGCAGGCTGAAAACCCTTGTATGTAAGGTATATACATTTTATTGAAAATTAAAGGTTTGGCTACAACCATGCTTTATTAATATGCCTTATGTGAATGATGTGCATAATAGCAGGACTAACGTTCACCTTTGGTGGTATTAGAATTGAACTGAGTAAGTGGGTGTCTTAATCTAAAAAGCACTGTACTATTTACTTTAGTAGCTATAGCTTGCATCACATTTATTATGATTCAGACTGAAAGGTAAAAATCATCTCCCACTTCCTCTTCAAAATACACTAGAATGGTAAGTCAAAACTATCTGGCTTCAGCATGCTGTCATGAACATTTTGATACAGAAACCAAGACTTCAAGCTTTAAACAAGTATTTAAGCTGTCAAACTGCTAATTTACCTGACAAACATCTGGAAAACATCTGCATATTTTACTTTTCATAGTGCTTCATTTACATTAGTTTAGCTACTTAAATGTTCATTTCAGTCTTAACAAAAAATAAATTGCTAATGAATCCCAGCCTCTTATGAACTCTTAATTGGCCCCGAACTTGAGCTAAATATAGTTATTCTGAAAGGTAAACAAACATTGTTTATCGCAGACATGAGTGGTTCTTCAGATGTGTGTGCTGAAAAACACATTGACAGCTTTTTCAAATGAACACCAGGGATTTCCTTTCTACATTTACAATAAAAGAATATATCTCTATATGTTTGTATTCAAAAAAGTCAAACTGACTTCTCTAGTTACTCAAGTATCCTTTGTGAACCTGGAACATTCCATGCCCTAGAACAGTGTTTCCCAAACAGTGGGTCTGGACCCACTGGTGGGTCCAAACTGATTTTTGCTGAGTAGGGAAAGTCCAAGCAATACTAAAGATGCCTTTAAATTCTGTGTTTATCTTGTCACATTTGCTGTGACTCAAAGGGAAAGATCAAATGTCAGTCAACGTCTTCTGAAAATTGCGAATTATATATTTTTTAACATGGGGATTATTGTTTCCGACTCCTCTCTCTTTGCAGTCAAAGAAAGAAAGATAAAATTAATTATGTGACAATCATGCTGTGTACAGGGAGTGTGAAAGGAAAGGCTGCAGAGTGTAATTTTTGTAACACACAACAAAATGTATAGACCTGTATATGAACTGTACACATTCAACAGTTTGGAAAGCAAAAATGAAGTGCATTTCTTTGTAATTTTGAAGTGTGATAGAAACAAAGATTTCAATACAAAAAAGTCAAAACAAGAAGGTTTACTTAGTGATACACAAATTATAAATATTCACTGAAACATAAATTTCACATATTGTCATGTGTGTACAACATAGTTTTATCAGTAAAACAGTATGTCTGTGGACATTTTGTAGCCATTTTAATAGAAAATATGCTGTCGGCAAATACAATGCTCTATCACACAATGCTTTAGTTACATTAAAAAATCGCCCACCTCTTGTCCATTAGAGCTTCGTGGGTTGCAAAAGTTTTTAGTTCTAAAAATTGGGTCATGGTTTTAAAAGGTTCGGCAAGCACCATGCAGCTGTCATTAATCTTTCAAACATATTAAAGGGGGTATCAGTGATTTTATCAAGGCTGACAAAGATTTTGTTCTGCTCCAGAAGACCCTGAATTTAAGGAGGATCGACTAGAAAGTGGTACCATGGTCAGTCAACTTTGAACGTCCCGTGGCCAACCAATTAATTAAAAGGCATGGAAAATTTAGACAAGACATTGAAAACTTGAAATCTATAGTTGCATCATAATATAACCCCAGGAGCTCAACCAACAATGTGTCTGTCCTAGTTTCTTATTATGGTGGGATTGCAACCTTTGAATACGCTCATGTAAAATTTTATGTATGCCTGCAGAATTCTTGATTTTAAAAATTGTGCAATTTTTGGAAAATCAAGCAAATTTTACGAATCTCATAAAATTCACAGATAAAAGTATTTTTGTATTTGTTTATTCTTATGTATTTTATATATGTACCCTTTTAGAGTGTGCTCTGCTTGAGGGCACGTACAAAAGGATGAACATGACATTGTTCAACATTACATAGAACAAGACATCAAGACATGGCAATCAAATTAACAGGGGATGATGCCATGCAATAATGTGAGAATGGGTTGGGAAGTAAACAGGGGATAGAGGGAAGATAGTTGATGCAGGATTTTTAATGGAAGATGCACTGAAAGCTCGAGGAGAACAGGTTAGTTGTTGTTTGAATAGAAAAACAATATTTTTTACAGGCAGTTCATTAAAGGTAAAATCATTCTTAATTCAACTAAGGAGCCCCACCCCAACAGTATTTCCTGAAAAGGATAAAGGTTAAGAGGTGCCTCCTCTAGTGTAAATTCTGCTGGTTACAAAAGGAGTGATTATGTGAGCTTGGTAGAATCTTAGTACCATCTGGTATTTTTTGCATATACACAGGATTGTTGTGGTGTAGTACCTTCTTTGGGATGTATGACAATTTGTATTTGATTCTTGTCCCAAACAGGAGCTAATGAAGGTCTTTAAGGACAGGGGAGATGTGGATGGATGTTTGTGATCCTGAGGTATGTCTGGATGCAGAGAGGAATACTGCTGGTGGGAGGCAGATAAAAGAGCTAAACACCTGCTAATACAAAGTTCCGAATTTTTTTAGAGTGCCGGAGATTGCACTACTGAGCTGACAAAATAGTCTGCAGAAAGAGTTGAGGAATCTTTGCTAATGAAATCATTTGCATAAATGTTTGCCTTGAGAAAGTGGTTTGAAGAGAAAATGGCCCTCATTCTGACCTTGGCGGGCGGCGGAGGCCGCCCGCCAAAGTCCCGCCGTCAGGTTACCGTTCCGCGGTCGAAAGACCGCGGCGGTAATTCTGACTTTCCCGCTGGGCTGGCGGGCGGTCGCCTTCAGACCGCCAGCCAGCCCAGCGGGAAAGAGGCTTCCACGATGAAGCCGGCTCGGAATCGAGCCGGCGGAGTGGAAGCTGTGCGACGGGTGCAGTTGCACCCGTCGCGTATTTCACTGTCTGCGCAGCAGACAGTGAAATACATGTAGGGGCCCTCTTACGGGGGCCCCTGCAATGCCCATGCCAGTGGCATGGGCACTGCAGGGGCCCCCAGGGGCCCCGCGACCCCCCCTACCGCCATCCGGATCTCGGCGGTCCGACCGCCGGGATCTGGATGGCGGTAGGGGGGGTCGGAATCCCCGCGGCGGTGCAGCAAGCTGCGCCGCCGCGGAGGATTCAATGGGGCCGCGGTACACTGGCGGGACCCCGCCAGTGGTGCCGGTCCGACCGCGGCTTTACCGCCGCGGTCGGAATCCCCATTGGAGCACGGCCGGCCTGTCGGCGGTGCTCCCGCGGTCCTCCGCCCTGGCGGTCAAAGACCGCCAGGGTCAGAATGACCCCCAATGTGTTGTAGAAGACATTTTCATCACAACCATTTCTCCTGTCATTGACTTGTCCAGCTTTTGAAAGTGCATTGCGCTCGTATTCCATTTCATGCAAGAGACCTGCAAGTGACTTTTGAAAAATTGCGCATAGGTTAGCATAATTTTCATGAAAAGCTCACAATTTCAAATACTCTACCATTGATTCCTTATCCTCACCTTTTATAAAACAACAAAATAAAAAGCAAACTAGATGCTCGGCCCTGTGGTACTCCGAACAAGTAAATCCCCAGAGGAAGAAAATAAGAAAACTAGGGAAATGGCTAAAAAAATCCATCCTCACACACTCCCTGTTCTCTCTGGCAGAGAAGCTGATCACACAAAAACTTACATGTATAATTAAAATAGGGCCTTTTTCAACATTCGAATTAGTAAGCCCAAAAAACAGACAGAAAAAGATCTTCAGATTTCTAAAAAACAGATGTGTCCTATTCCCAGCAGTCAGTTAAACCTTTATATCTTTAACTGACAGCTTCAACAAGTTCATGAAATTCTTCATTCAAATTGTCATTAAAAATATACTTCATATTGAATCACAGCAAGCACAAAGACCAACTACTGAATTAAAGTGAAACATTGAGGCCAAGTGGTTGACATTTGAACCCAGTGACAGAATGAATGAATAATTTATTGTTTCAATTAATTAAATTCAATACAGTTAATTACAGTAAATCAGAAGTCTAGCTATCTGGGGCAATAGTATTTAAAATGTTCATGTCCTTCTCTTATAATAGCTGTGAAGATTATATTGATACATTGTTACAGGCATAGGCCCTGTTCAACAGAAACATTGATTTCAATAAAGTGTGATAGGCCATTAGGAATTCTGGGCAACAGCATAGCAGATGAAGCATGGGTTCTCTTTCATTCTCACAGTCTGCAAGGCATGCTTTTAGATGTTGATGCCTAATCAGCATGATACTCGTTGGTTGGAAGGATCATGATTCATGGTCTAAATATACTTAGCCTGGAATCCTTGCATAAAACTGCCTTAAAAAGTGTTGCAATCTCATTTCCGCATATGATTTAATGATTGCACCATCGTATGGAATGGTATGTACTGTTGTCAAGTTAGCCTTCCTTGAGCCAAATGCAGCCTGTTTCCTCAGAATTGACTTTACGCTTGAGTAGAGAACCACCTTTCTAAGATAAATAGACCATGGATTGCTTGAAGAGCCTTTTTTCAAAGTGTGCAGTTTGGCTGTTTGTGTGCCGGAATAATATTTGAGGAAAGTAGCCTTGCATTCAATATCCTTTGCATTCAGGCAAAACTCCAGGTAAAGTCAGGAAGTGGCAAGTGCACTTCCGAAGACAATACAGCCTTCTGTAGGTGTTACATTGAGACTTATCCAAAATAGGGGATAGTTCCCCCGCAAATGCTTGTTGGTCATAAGAAAGACTGGGTAGTACCTTTGCTTGAGTGACTCGCAAGATCGCCTCTGCTGATGTTGAGTACAGTTTATGGTATAGTCTGCATAAGACAAATGCAACTGCCTGCGCTTTCCTGCTGATGTGTTTGGAATCGGTACTGGGTTTGCCTGTATCCATGAACCAGACTCCAAGATAATTAAAGTTTGACATTTGAGAAATAGATTAGATCTCCAGTTCCCATCTTAGTTTCCTCTTGTTCTTATATCTGCCAAAAATCATCTTATTTGTTTTATCTGGGTTGGCTGCTGACTTAATCGCCGTATTGTAGTTATGGAGCTAGTTAAGAGCCCACTGCAGACCCACTTTTGTGTGCTCCAACATAAGTAGGTCCTCCGCATATTATATCATAGGGAACATAGCTGGGCTAATGTTTGGTGAAAAGGTGTTTCTCTTTGACAAAGAGCGAAGAATGTCCACTGTGTAAAGATTGAACAGCATAGGGGCTAAGACACACCCATCCTTTAGGCCCTGTGTTGTCAAAATGTGTTCAGTAAGATAGATGTCTTTATTGATTTTTACTCAGACCTACTTTGTCTAAGTAGAGAGAGATCATTTCTCCGAGTGGGGTAGTGGAAATACTCCACTCTGCTAGTTTTGCCAACAATTTGTTGGAATCAACTCCATTGAATGCAGCAGTATAGACCACAAAACAGTGGTGTCCAGGTTGGAAAAGAGACACATTAGGCCAAATATGACAGGGTCACTATGTTGTCAATTGTAGAGGGATGCTCCTTGAATCCAGTATGGTAAAATGATGTACTATTTGATTCAACTGCCCATGCCTGCAGTTAGTGGAGTAGAATTTTCCCATAAATGTTGGCATCAACATCCAGTAGGGCAATTAGCTGGTAATTTTCTTGTGTGTCATTGCCCCCTATTTTGTGAATTGGATCCATTCGACAAATGTTGGACCTCAACTGATTCAAAGCAGTCCAGGTACAAGGGGGTAAGTTAGTCGGACCAGAAGTCCATGTCTGCTTTAAAAAGTGCACATGGGAGACCTTTGGGACCAGGCATCCTGTTGGCACTTTCAGGCTTGACGATTTTATAGACAGAGACATTATTGAAAACCAGGGACCCATCCTTCTCCTCTTCAGTCCTTGTGTCTGAGTCCTGCCACTAATGGGAGTCTCAGGGGCAAGCCGAAAGTCTGGCACCGATGTATAACTTCTATCCATTTAATTGTTGGAACACCATTCCCTCTAACAATGGATTTATTGCTTTTTTATTGGTGTATAGCCAGAACTTGTCTTGATTGTTGTGAGATAACAGGGAGTGTGTAGCCATTCTGATTCCACATATTTAGCATTTGTATTCCACAACAGAGGATGGTAGGCTTTTCTCATTTTGCTCAACTGTTTGTATACTGCGTGTTTTGTTTTATCCTTGTTGTATCTTCTGGAAGCTGCGTTCACAGCAGTTTTGCTATGGCTTAGTTCTGAGGTGTAACAAGATGCATTCCTGGGCCCTAGATTTCTCTGTGAATGATGGGTGATGATTGCTTTAGTCCTCTAGATTGAAAAACCCAGGCAATGATTAGATTCCAATCATGTTGCAGGTTGCCATATTTAGCGTGGGTATGTCCCATATGTAACTTCCAGATGTTAAATAGATCTGCAGTTGTCTTTTCCCACTTCAGTTTCTTACTAATGTGTTTTTTTCACTCCAGTAGAGGGGCATATTATGTTTAATTGGTTAAACGTGAGGAGTTCCAAATCAACCATAATTGTGGTTGGATTATGATCACTTTCGTTACACACTTTGATTGTGTAGGCTTTGCATATAGCTAGTAATATGGCAATTTGCAAAGGTGTTATCCAGTGTGGTTATGCCTCTGAGTGAAGGTATAGCTGCACTGATTGTTTTGTTACTGGTTAAGTGTGTGCTCAAGGAGGTAGGTTCATGTAGTTTTAGTCAAACTGATATTTCTCCCGCAAAATTGGAACTGCTATAGTGGAGTGGATCTGCCACAATGTCAAGGCTGTAAGTGTTGAAGTCACCAGTTATCGAAATCTCATGTGTGGGAAATCTACACACTAGACAGGTGAGCGACGAGTAGAATGCAGCAATCATGGCATTTTTGTCACTGTGTGTTTACGTAAACACTGGTTAGGGAAATCACTTTGGTCCTCTTCTGAAAGTTGCACACCTTAATAGTGATTGCCAAAAGTGATGGGCACTCCCATTCCATTATTGTAATATTGAGGTTTGTAGTTGTGGCTGTTTAGATTGCAAGGCCACCAGAAGGAGTCCAACATGATTTGTTTTAGAAGCCAGTTTGTGCAGACCAAGTAAGACAGCAATCTGAACTGCAGAAACTGGCCATGTTTCCTATAAGGAAAGGAGATCAACTTTCATGATTAATAATAGGGCCTCATACTTCTCTAGGATCCACTTTAGGCAGGATACATTCCATGAGATCCAATTAGGATGAGGCCGTTGTGGTACAGTAATTGTTAGAAATGGGGTCTTTGGTTGACAGTTAGGTTACCCCCTGTTCAATCAAGGACCCTCACTCTAGTCAGGGTAAAAGAGAATCACCCTCACCCAACCCCTGCTTACCCCCTTGGTAGCTTGGCAGAGCAGTAGGCTTAACTTCAGAGTGCTAGGTGTAAAGTATTTGTACCAACACACACCGTAACTTAATGAAAACACTACAAAATGACACAACACTAGTTTAGAAAAATAGGAAATATTTATCTAAACTAAACAAGACCAAAACGACAAAAATCCAACATACACAAGTCAAGTTATGAATTTTTAAAGATTAAGCTCAAAATAGCGCTTAGAAACACAAAATGCTTTGATGAGGTGTTAACACAGCATTGTAACTGAGTCATTCCCAACAATCCGACTCCAGCGGCACCGGACACGGAGTCGCGTAGACCCCCAGGTACAGTACCTTGGTGAAGAAATGAAAATGAGCCAATGCGCGAAGTCGGGGATCGCGGTGTCTGTGCAAAACATTGAATCCGCACACTTCAAGTGGCGTCGGTCACAATGTGGTGCGGCGACTTCCATGGAGTCGCGGACTTCGGTGGGGCTGCAGCGATGTTGGGCCTGCGAAGGTCGTTGCGTTCCAGCGAAGATCACAGAGTCGGGTGCAGGCAGCGTCACCGGATTCAGCAGCGGCATCAGTCCAAAGTCGTCTGAAGTCGATTTACTTGGATTTTCACCAATTTTCCTTTCAGGGGCCCAGGGACAGGATAGGGCACCACTTGTCAGAGTAGGAGTCTCTCCAGAGACTCCAGGTGCTGGTAGAGAGAAGTCTTTGCTGTCCCTGAGACTTCAAACAACAGGAGGCAAGCTCTACATCAAGCCCTTGGAGATTTCTTCACAAGATGGAAGGCACACAAAGTCCAGTCTTTGCCATCTTACTCTGGCAGAAGCAGCAACTACAGGGTAGCTCCACAAAGCACAGGCAGGGCAGCTCTTCTTTCAGGCAGAGGTTCCTCTTGTTTCCAGAAGTGTTCTAAAGTCTGTGGTTTTGGGTGCCCTTCTTATACCCAAATTCTCCTTTGAAGTAGGGCTACTTCAAAGTAAAGTCTCTTTTGAATGTGAAATCCTGCCTTGCCCAGGCCAGGCCCCAGACACTGACCAGGGGGTTGGAGACTGCATTGTGTGAGGACAGGCACAGCCCTTTAGGTGTAAGTGGCCACTCCTCCCCTCCCTCCTAGCATAGATGGACCATTAGGAAATGCAGACTACACCCCAGCTCCTTTTGTGTCACTGTCTAGTGTGAGGTGCAACCAGCCCAACTGTCAACTGACCCAGACAGGGAATCCACAAACAGGCAGAGTCACAGAAATGGTATAAGCAAGAAAATGCTCACTTTCTAAAAGTGGCATTTTCAAACACACAATCTTAAAATCAACTTTACTAAAAGATGTATTTTTAAATTGTGAGCTCAGAGACCCCAAACTCCACATGTCCATCCGCTCCCAAAGGGAATCTACACTTTAATCAGATTTAAAGGTAGCCCCCATGTTAACCTGTGAGAGGGGCAGGCCTTGCAACAGTGAAAAACGAATTTAGCAATATTTCACTGTCAGGACATATAAAACACATGACTATATGTCCTACCTTAACCATACACTGCACCCCGCCCTTGGGGCTACCTAGGGCCTACCTTTGGGGTGCCTTACATGTACAAAAATGGAAGGTTTAGGCCTGGCAAGTGGGTACACTTGCCAAGTCGAATTTACAGTTAAAACTACACACACAGACACTGCAGTGGCAGGTCTGAGACATGATTACAGAGCTACTCATGTGGGTGGCACAACCAGTGCTGCAGGCCCACTAGTAGCATTTGATTTACAGGCCCTGGCACCTCTAGCACACTTAACTAGGGACTTACTAGTAAACCAAATATGCCAATCATGGATAAACCAATTACCTACACATTTTGTAAAGGAGCTCTTGTACTTTAGCACTGGTTAGCAGTGGTAAAATGCCCAGAGTAACAAAAACAGCAAAATCATAGTCCAGCACACATAAAAAAACCTGGGGAACAGAGGCAAAAAGTTAAGGGAGACCACGCCAAGGATGAAAAGTCTAACAGTAATCCATTTGTATTTTTGTGAAGGGTGTTATGAGTAATTATCGACCTTGATTGATAAAGTAGCAGCAATACAACCTCAGTTCACTTCCAATGTAGTTGATTAATCCGTTAGAACTATACGCTTCACAAGCGGCTTCGTGTTTGGGCTCACCTGAATCCTGCAGTAACTTGGTTGAATGTCATTTGATGCGCCAATAGCCCCCTTAAAAAACTTGTAGTGGATTTATGTTTGGTTACTGAATATAGCTGTTTCACAAAAGTGTATGTTGATCCCCCACTGTGCAAATGTATGTTTTTCCTTAAGGACTTGTGTTGCGATTGTCTGTGTTTTCCAAGTGGCAATCATTGATTCTATATTAGGGAGTAGTCAACGCGTTTCAAACTGAATTCGAGTAATATCTTTGGTTTGGTATTCGTTCAAAGCATGAATACGTTGCAGGAAACAAAGGATGTTCTCCCTGTTCAAGATGTCGTTCAGCCCCCTGGATATATATGTTGTAGTAAAGATAAGTTTTGACGATGTTTGGAGTTCATCCCCGGTCTTATTTGAAGCCACCTTTGTAGATGAAGATATTATTGGGCTGCCGGCACCAGGATGAATATTATGAGAGTTATTAAGTGGGCTTGTCAAAGTGTATGTTGTGGAGCTTTTTACATCATTGTCCATTATTGGTATTTCCTGATATGTAGTTGAACTGTGTGTATCTGTAGTGTTGTTTCCATGCCCATTGACGTTAGTATGTATGAGCTGCAGTACATGTTTGCTATAGGGCAGCTGATGGAATGTTGCTCTCTTGTATGACCCCAGGTCCATTGAGGTAGACTTGTTTCCTAACTGTACCAATAGAGTATTTGGAAAATTAGCAGATGATGAAACTGATTTGATCGATATGGCGGTCATTGTGGGATTTTGGAGCAAGAGGTACGACATCATGTTCTAGCATAGATGATGTAGTGGTTTCAGACTGTAGGAAAATTGGAAACAGTTTGAGTGGAGGTTTTGGTTTAATGTGAGTTTTGGGGGCACAGTTAAGGACTGACAACCAGCCTGCTAATCTTGCAGAGTTTTCTTATTTTTCCAGAGCTTTTTCTCCTGTCTCTTAGTTAGGGGCTGATTCTAACCAGGCTTGTTACCGGTTTATTCGTGAAATTAATTGTCGGAGATCTGTTTGCTGAGATGTGAATTGCATCTTCCAAAGAGAATCTGGCTTTGACAGTGACAACAGAAGATAATTGTGAGGTGAGTCTTGTCGGAATTGTGCCCTTCTCAATAACAATTGGCTGGTTACATAGTCTGTATCATTGCTCTTTTACTTCGTGGGATGGTTAAATTTGAGATTGTCTACTAGAAGTGATAGAGTGCAAGGTTACCCACAATTGGAGTGCAAAAGCACACAATAGACCCACCGGCTTCAAGGTGCGCACTGTTTGTTTTCCAGGTTGATGATTTTTGCATTCATGATGGTTACTGTCTTTGCTAGGTTTTGTGTCAAGTCAACCTGACGTTATACCTTATGGGACTGCTAGGTTAGGAGCATTTGTAGCAGCGAGAAGGGAAGAATATATTGACAAAAGGGTGACCTCAGTGGCCTTAATAAGCTTTTGTTCAGTCGGCCTAGGTTCCTTCCCTGAAGAATTTGTGTGCGGCAGAAGTTGTTTAATTACATCTAATAATTTTTCATCAGAGCCATTCAATAAACAACCTGGTAAAACTTTTGAGTTTGTCCCTAATACATCAATTGGTGTGCCAAAGAGAGATTGGCTACAAGTAGTTGGGGCTGGGCCATAATCTTAAGTATCTTCTCCAGAAGGTTGGTGTACTTGAGCTATCACCTGTATTTGATGCCCTGATGAGATATGCATTGAATTTTTAGTTTTAGCTGAATGTGGGGAAGTATGGATGGATACCGTCAAGGCTGATAAAAGTTCGATAACAATGGTTGTGTTGCAAATGTCCTGTCCTAAGTGCTGAATGCTTACCCGGCTTGAGGTGGGCAAGGATGGGGTGCTCTTCTTTTGCGAGAGAGAATAGCCAATGGCATGTAATGAGGAAACTAATGGTTGATTATTACTGCAGGGAAAAAAAACTCTTAGAACTGGCTCTCTCTAGGCTTCTCTTGGCTTACAGATTAAAAGGTTGTTTGATAGGCGCTTCTCCGTTCATTGCTTGTTGTGCTCCCTATTTGATGGTTAATGGTATCTAGCGATATATCTCTATCGCGGGCGCCCATTCTGTGCCTCAGGCTTAAAGTTTTATATAAATATCTGTTGGGGAGTTTTCATGCGTATAATAGCGCATAATAGAATTAGAAGGAGAACTGGCACGGCTTTCTCTCTGCCAAATGACAGCAGATGCCAAACCTTCATCATATTTAAATGACCATGTTAATGCCTCTTTTGCAACAATAATAAGCCCGAAACTTGAAGGAACCTAGGCCCATATTTATACTTTTTTACGCAAAATTGCGCTAACGCAGTTTTGCGTCCAAAAAATTAGCGCCGGCTAACGCCATTCTGAAGCACCATGCGGGCGCCGTATTTATTGAATGACGTTAGCCGGCGTTAGCCACCGGCGCCGTCTGGTGTGCGTTAAAAAAAACGACGTACACCAGGCAGCGCCGGCGTAGGGGAAAATGGAGCTTGGGCGTCAAGAAATGGGGCAAGTCAGGTTGAGGCAATTTTTTCGCCTCAACCCGATTTGCGCCATTTTTTTTCTTCACTCCCAACCCCCATAGAAATGACTCCTGTCTTAGCAAAGACAGGAGTCATGCCCCCTTGCCCAATGGCCATGCCCAGGGGACTTCTGTCCCCTGGGCATGGTCATTGGGCATAGTGGCATGTAGGGGGGCACAAATCAGACCCCCCTATGCCACACAATTTTTTTAAAAAAAACACTTACCTGAACTTACCTTAATGTCCCTGGGATGGGTCCCTCCAGCCTTGGGTGTCCTCCTGGGGTGGGCAAGGGTGACAGGGGGTGTCCCTGGGGGCATGGGAGGGCACCTCTGGGCTCCTTCAGAGCCCACAGGTCCCTTAACGCCTGCCTTTTGCAGGCGCTAAAAAACGGCACAAAAGCGGGCGTACGTCATTTTTTTTGACCCGCCCACTCCCGGGCGTGAATTTTGCCCGGGAGTATAAATCCGACGCACATGCCTCGGAGTCGATTTTTTAGACGTGAACGCCTACCTTGCATCTCATTAACGCAAAGTAGGTGTCCACGCTAAAGAATGACGCAAACTCCATGGACTTTGGCGCTAGACGCGTCTAACGCCAAAGTATAAATATGGAGTTAGTTTTGCGTCAAAATTGTGTAAAAAAAAACGACGCAATTCCGGCGCAAACGCAGTTTAAATATGCCCCCTAGTATTGTTAATGCATTCCGTAACTAGGGAACTTTACCAAACTTCGTAAAAGTGCCCATGTAAAGCCCCTCTTCAGAACAACAGAGCAAATCTACAGAATGCAACAATAATAGGTACATCATTCATTTGAGTCAAATTACTAGAATACAGTGCAACCATGCAATTGAAGAACTACATATTGAAGAATAGCATATTAAATGACCTAGAATACTGTTCAAGGTACAGACATAGGATCGTTCAATTTTTCTTTTGTCTGAAACAATGTGGGCTGTAGTATGGAAAGAGGACTTCATCGGAATGAAAGATGACTGTGGAACATTGGGCAGAATGGTATCACCTCTATCGAGTCGCGACAGAATCAGCGTATGGGCAATTGTTTAAGGGTGTTTGATTATCATCAACAAATGATGAAGGAACCTGTCACATTGAGCCACCTTGTTAATGTGCTTTGATAACAATAATATTTTGTCAACGGTAATTGCAAGGATTTAGGGCCTCATTTACAAGGAAATGTCGGAGTCAGAGCTGCAAATGTGGAAGTGCTGCGCTCTTCCCCCTGCACTACACCGCGCTCTTGGCCTCCACTGTTCAATCCCTGGGACATGGCCTACAAGGCTATGGACGACATCTGCACACATGGATGACACAGGAGCATGACTAGGTGTACTTGGCACCCTACAGAGGTGGGATGGGGTGCCACATGGCCTGCCTTACGGAGGGACCTTGCCTACTAAACTTGCCCTGGCCTAGGGAAACCCACAGCCCACCTCCCCCACTCAGACACCTCCACTGCGTGCAAAATCAGCAGGATGAGAGTGTACTCACCCCCTTGTTGCTGCTGTGATGCCCCCAAGTGCCCATCCAACTCCGGGTACGCCACCGCCAGGATCCTGAACATCAGGGGGGTCATGATGCGACAGGCACCCCTCCCACGTTGGGAGGCCATCCCCAGCTGAGCCTCCGCCATCTTCTTGCTCCAGCGGCGAATGTCCTCCCATCTCTTACGGCAGTGGGTGCTCCGTCTGTGGTAGACCCCCAGGGTCCGGACGTCCTTGGCGATGGCACGCCAAATATCTTTTTTCTGGTGTGCGCTGACCTACATGAATTTTACAGGGGGAAGAGAAATTATATTACCAACTGCACCATCACAGTCATTGGCCCCCATCCCTACCTTTGCCATGTGGCACATGCACTCATCGTTGTTTCATGCACGCCTCAATCTCCTCCCCCCATCTTTCATCCACCCCACTCCACACAGGCATAGCCCATACAGCATGCTCCCAGTGTACTTACCTGTTTGTCTGGAGGACCGTAGAGTAGCGTGTACTGGGGGAGGACCCCATCCACGAGTTTCTCCAACTCCTCCGATGTGAAGGCAGGGGCCCTTTCCCCAGACACTCAAGCCATTGTCTCTTCCAGACCGAGGTCACAGCAGCACTTGCAGTGTAGGTCCTCTCCTGTCAAAGATCAGGTATTGAGTAATTGAACAGATAGAAAATGGCGGTCACGTCCGCGGCGGTGCGTACCGTCACCGCCGTCGTACATCGTCATTGGCTCCTGGGACCCATAGGGTCCAATGTTAACCAATGCAGCATTGCACCGCGGTCTTTGACCGGGACGGTGTACAACGCCAGCGCAGTTACTTCACATCCCATTGTCCCACTTTACAGGTCAGGCAGATGCCATTTCAGGGGCCCACATGGCTTAATTTTTAACTGCATCACACATACCTAGGCCTAGCCTCAACACACATACAGGCCACTTTTTGGATTATGATTTGTGTTCTGTGTAAGCTGTGGGTACGTACCTCTGAGTTGGTTGACTCTGTGCTCGCTGTTGTCCTTCATAGGCACCGTCCACTGGGACATGTGAGGAGATGGCGGCATCCTCCGGTGTACAGACCGCTGGTGGACCTGTCGACAATGGAGAAAAGACATGTGATCATCACCTACAGGCTTGACCGTGCCACAATCCAGGAACTGTGTACCCAGCTTGAGCCAGACCTGATGTCAGCTATACGCCATCCCACAGGAATCCCCCCTCAAGTGAAGGTGCTGTCAGTACTCCATTTCCTTGCAAGTGGGTCATTTCAAACAACAGTGGCCATAGCACCAGGGATGTCCCAGCCTATGTTTTCCAACGTGTTGTCCAGAGTGTTGTCTGCCCTGCTGAAACACATGCAGAGCTACATCGTTTTCCCTCAGGTGGAGGATGTGCCTACAGTGAAAGGTGATTTCTATGCCCTGGGACATATCCCCAAAATCATAGGTGCCATGGATGTGGCTTTGGTACCCCCCCCGCAGGAGTGAACAGGTGTACAGAAACCGGAAGAGTTATCATTCCATGAATGTGCAGATGGTGTGTTTGGCAGACCAGTACATTTCCCATTTGAATGCCAAGTTCCCTGGCTCAGTGCATGACGCCTACATCCTGCAGAATAGCAGCATCCCTTATGTGATGGGTCAACTCCAGAGGCACTGTGTGTGGCTATTAGGTGAGCACCTGGAAGCAAGACAGTGGGAATGGTTGTCTGGGTCTGGGGATATCCCTACAGGTTAGTGTGTGTCTAACAGTTGTCCCTCGCCATTTTCAGGTGACTCTGGTTACCCCAACCTGTCATGACTACTGACCCCAGTGAGGAATCCTAGGACAAGGGCAGAGGAACGCTACAATGAGGCCCATGGGCGAACTCAGCGGATTGTAGATGGGACCTTCTGCCTCCTAAAGGCCAGGTTCAGGTGCCTCCATATGACAGGTGGATCCCTATTCTACTCACCAAAGAAGGTTTGCCAAATCATCGTGGCCTGCTGCATGCTTCACAACTTAGCTTTGCCACGACAGGTGCCTTTTCTGCAGGAGGATGGTCCAAATGGCGGTGTTGTTGCAGCTGTGGAGCCTGTGGACAGTGAAGACAAGGAAGCAGACGAAGAGGACATGGACAACAGGAACTCGGTGATCCTGCAATATTTCCAGTGAGACACAGGTAAGAATACAGACCTGCCTACTACATGTACTTTAACACTACTACCTCTGTACTGTCTGTCGTTTTCATCCAGTGTATGGTCACTGAGTTGTCACTTTCCCTTACGATTTCACAGATGTGGGTCCCACAGTTTGACATCTGCTTTGTTTCCTCATGGACTAGATCTGTGTGACATAGGTATGTTGACATTACAATTGAAAGAGTATTTTGTCACTGTAATTGCTAATACACTATTTCGAAATCACAGACTGACTCCAGATTGTTTTCTGCTTCAAGGGTGTTTATTTAAGTGCTCAATATTGGAGGGGGTTGTAAAATGGTGAGGGGTGATGGTGGAGGAATGTCTATGGTAGAGTCCAATCTATTAGTCTCACAGGTGCATTGCCCAAATGGGCATAGGAAGTGGAGCTGGGGCAGTTTGAGGATGGACACGGTGACAAAGTGGGACAGAAAGATGACCTTCAGGGTGGTCTCATTTCTTGGTGGGGTCTTGGCATTGTTCTCTGTCTTTGTCCCGGATCTCAGGGACCATTTGCAGGGTGGTTCTCCCTCTGCAGGGGGTGGGGTGCTGGTGTGGTGGTCCTGTGGCGGGGCGTCCTGTCCACTAGCGCCTGCGGAGGTGGTGGGCAGTTCATCGTCCATGCTAGTGTCAGGGGCCCCTTGTTGTGCCACAGTGTCCCTCCTGGTTTTGAGTACTTCCTTCAGCACCCCTATGATGGTGCCCAAGGTGGAATTGATGGTTCTGAGTTCCTCCCTGAAGCCCAAATACTGTTCCTCCTGCAGGCGCTGGGTCTCCTGAAACTTTACCAGTACTGTTGCCATCGTCTCCTGGGAGTGGTGGTAGGCTCCCATGATGGAGGAGTGGGCCTCGTGGAGAGTGGGTTCCCTTGGCCTATCCTCCCCCTATCGCACCGCAGCCCTCCCAGTTCCCCTGTGTTCCTGGGCCTCCGTCCCCTGGACCTTGTGCCCACTACCACTGCCCCCTGGTCCCTGTTGTTGTTGGGGTAGTGGGTTAACCTGGGTTCCCTGTAGTGGTGGACACACTGCTGCTTGATGTTTCTGGGGACAGAGGTATGGGCCCGCTGGGTGGGTGCTGTGCTGGTGTTTCCAGAGGGAGGAAGCTCTGTAGTGGCCTGTGATTGTGTGAGGGGAACCGACTGTCCCGAGGTCCCCGATGGGCCGGGCTGGTCGTCTAGATCCAGTTGGACAGAGGTGCTGTCATCACTGTGGGCCTCTTCTGTTGGTGGTGTTGACATGTGTGGACCCTCCTGTCCGGTGACGTTGGGTAGGGGTCCTGCAGGGGTATAAAAGGATGTTTATTACATCTGTGTGTGGCATGGTGTGCAATAGGTGGGTGACCGTGTACCCCAGTGCTTGCATTGCTGTGTGGGACCTTGTGTGATGGTGGTTTAGGGGGGTGTATGGGTATCTGTAGTGGCCATGCTTTGGTGATGAGTGTCCATGCTTTGTTGTTGCATGCAGGGCTTGGTGTTGGGATGGGTGGTTTGTGATATTGGGACATTTGTGAGGAGTTGGAGTGATGGGGGTGAGGGTGGGGGTATGTGATGATGCCAATGTTGTAATGACCGCCATAATGTTTAAAGATCCTTCCAGCATATGGTATCTTAGTGATGCGCTACATTTGTCAATAAACCAAATCACATTTGTTCTGCTCCTATTCAGAAACGTGGCAGGGATGAAGGCTTGGAAGAAAAGTGCTCTAAGTGGTTTCAGTTTGACAAGACGATGGGCATTATATTGCTAAAACTCTTTTTGCGTTAGTTGCAGAGTCTGAGGCTGAAGAAAAACATATGCTCAATATTTACATTCTCTTCTTGACAGCATCAACAGGAGCTATTATATGAAAAGCTGATTTCAAAGTGTTTTTAGGGGATCTCAATGCTCTGTGAAGTATGAAGAAGATTTTGTAATCAAGGTTGCTATTTAGCAGAAGCTAGTACTTCCCCACTCTAGCTTCAGGGCTAGTTCCAACAGAGGCATAGCAAGTGAGTTCAAACATGAATGTAGGAAGGTAACGTACTGTTGGTAGCCCTGATGTACTTGTAGTCTTGTAGATAATAGCTGCCTTGGGTAGAGAATGAAGTTATGAGGGGGTTCTTCTTTGAACTGGAGTTTATTCATTGCCTTGATGATGTTTTCTGTGGTCTCCTTTTATTGTATTTGCTCTTGTTTCTTTAGGGAATGGTGTTCCTGCGGTATTGGATATGGCAGTTCAGAAATATTTTGTTAGGCTGCTTTATAATGTTTTCACCACTCTTCATCTAAGTGTTTCAGTATGGCACGGGGAGCAGTATAAAAATTACTCTTGCACTAAATGGATATGTTTAACCATTTTGTTTTACATGGGGGCGGCCACACCAGTGACCAAGATGGCTGCTTGGCTGAGAAGCCTTTGCTTGAATGGTCTCCAACATGCTGAGATTGGGCTCACAATTGCTGCTGTGGCCTGAAAGTCATGCAATGGCACCACTTGTGCCAGATTTGAGGCGGGGAATACAGGGATCTTCGAGCTGGCAGGTGGCGGCCTAGCTCCTGCCTTTGATGCTCCATGGCAACAGGGGCCTGGCTGGGCTGTCCCCCCCATTATCACCCCAGGCTGATACTCTTGTGCCAGAAGAAGGGAGACACAGCGGCTGCGATGCTGAGAACTACGACAATCTAGTCATCTGGCCCAGCAGCCTATCAATCGCACCTGATCTCCCCTCAACTGGCTGTCCTGGGGATGGTGCGAATCATGGGAGCGGTGCCAGAGGAACCTTGCCCAGCCATCTGTGTTCCTGGCGACTGGGGTAAGACAAGCACAGTGCATCTTGGACAGCGTGGGAAGGCCTTCCCCTGCTGATTTTTTCCTGCACCTCCTGTGGTACCGAGGGTCTGGAAAGGCAGTGGTCAGCAGCACACACAACGTACATGGCAGTCTTCCCTCATTCCCCATATGTGTCAGAAGATGACAGATGAGACTGATAATTTTGCTCTCCCCACCATGCAGCGCAATGCTGTAATTAGGCTGTCAGAGCACCATTACTAGAGGGATTCTGCAGCACCTACTTCCCAGATGACTTGCTGGTCATTGCTGCAACTCTTTGCTTTGCATGTCTCTAATTGCAGCTTGTGGTATCCCTGGCACGCTCCTGCACCTGCATTGGCAACACATCTGGATCTTGAGGCCACAGGGGTGACCCATCCATGATTTCCAATCTGCCCATCTCCCTTCAGTCACAGCAGCCTGAAACCCCCCTTTGCATGTGTTTCCAACAAACACGAGTATCCACCATCATTCGGGGTGACCCTCAGCAATGCACGTTGCCCTATGAAGTGCTTAAAATATCCGAGCCCCTTGAAACCCTATCGTACACAGAGGAAAAAACTGTTGGAGGCACTGAAGATAAGCAATTGACTGGGACGGTAGCTATTATGGCAGAACTGCATGCTGGCTTTCGCTCTGTCGACATCTGCTTTGACATTCTGGGGGCAGACTTAGCCATATGGGTGAAAGCTGGACTAACAGGGCATACAGTTGGTTGCTACCGAGGAGTGCATATCTTTCCTGGAAGATGGCACCACAATAGTTTCTAAACACTTGGAAAATCTTGAATGATTTCTGAAAGCAGTAGCAGTGAAAAACAAAGATCTGGATGTGGAGGTGAGCTTTTGGGGCAGTAATATTCATAATATTGGTGTTGCTGAGTCAACAGACATGGGCCACCCTGATCGGTTTGCCGAATACCTACTTGTAGACCTCTTTGGCCATCAAAACTTCACTTCCACATTCGTGGTGGAGAGAGCCCACCCTTTGCTTGGCCCATGACCTCCTCCAGGTGTCCCCCTCGCCTTATTATAACCAGGTTGCTGAACTATTGTGATTGGGACACAGCACTGCATCTGGCATGGGAGCATGGCCCGCAGTGGTTCCAGGGTTCTTCCATCTCCCTGTTCCCAGACTTCTCAGCAATGGTACTGTAGACGAGATGAAAATTTGCCGATGCTCTGAACCAGTTGCATAAACATAGACTGAAATATGGAATGCTCTATCCAGCCCGCTTACGAATTGACTTCAACAGGAAGGGCCACTTCTTCGAGATGCCAGCAGATGCCTTGGCCTTCTGCTAACAATTGTTTAGGTGAGATCATCACAGCAGTATACTACACCGGAGAGATCTCCTCCTGATTTACACACCTGGGCAAGTACGGACCTCTACCCCTCATACTGGATCCTTTCACAGCCGCATTCCTAACATGAGACTTGTTGGACATACCAGAGCCCACTGGAGCTCTCCAGTGGACCCTCCTGGGGATCCCAGTTCCCGGTATGGTATATCATACTTTAGCCCATGTAGCCCAATCACGTTTTATTCAGTGTTCTCATGTTCAATGGGCCCTACTCGCTATAATGTTGCCCGCCTCCCAGGGTGTATATCTTGTTGGACACAATTGGGGTTTTTATTGTGTGCACTTTCTAGTTATGGGATTCACTGAGTGGTTCTTTGTCGAATGTGGGTGGAAGAGTAGGGGCAGCATGAGTCACATAATCTATGCGCATACACTCACTAGCTCCGTACAACACGATGACAACGCACAACCTGGGATGAGCAGGTGCAACTGAGCTACCCATTATATCTTGGAATATAAGGGGACTGAGCAACCCTAGGAAGGCCAAACAGGTATTGGTCTACTTTACAAGTCACAGCATTAAAATGTCTTCCTTACAGGAGATGCACCTCCTATCTCGGAATGCCCCTACGTTTGCATGCTTCTGGGGACCCCTACAGATACTTTTCAGGTTATAGCACATACTCATGGGGGGTCTGAATCCTCTTCCACAAGAGTGTCCCTTTCTACCACACCAGTAGTTTCCTAGATGACAATGGGAGATATGTGATAGTTGCAGGCACTATGTTGGCTTGTAATGATTAATGTATATGCCCCAGACATGGACTCCCCCAATTTTATTTTAGGAACCTTCATCTCCGTTGGGGCATTTTGATGCTGATTTCCTCATTTTTGGGGGAGACCTTAACCTGGTCTTAAACCTGACATTAGACTCCATTGATACGGGCCTGAGCAGCAAGCTGCAGTCACTCCAGGTCCTTGGCATCTGAAACATGGTAATACACATTGGTACACTTTCTACTCTACACCTCATGGGATCTAGACCCATATAGATTACTGGCTAGTGTCCGCAACCATTGCCCCTTAGTTGATAGATGTGCAATATCTCCCACTTTCTCCCACTTCTCAGTGTGGATGGTGCTCCAGGTGTTGTCTCAAGGACTCCTGGAACGCCTATGGTGTTTCCTGTGCAATGCCCTACTTGATAAGTTGTTTCGTTCTGAGCTTTGGGATTCTATAACAGAGTACTCCTCATCCAATACTGACACTATTGCTCATAAGGCTACATTATGGGTCCCCTTTAAGGCATACATGTGTGAGGCATGCATCTCCAAGCATGATATACGTAAGCAATTGTATCACTTGGAGGCAGAACTACATGATATTGATCATCCAAAACCCCAACTATGTTGCGGACCCTAAATTGCATTACAGGGTGACATTGTTAACTGAGTTTTGTGATCTGGTGGAGAGGTAAACAGCATTCTTGGGCAAATATGCAGAAGCCTAAAAATATGGGGGGGGGGGGCGAGCACCAAGGCTGCACACTGGTGAGGCTTTTACATCCCAACCGAGACAGTGGCTACATCTCTGCATTACAAATTGCCGACGTGAGTGTTAACACTGAATTTTCTTAATCAATATTCATGTATTCCGAGTGTTGAGTTTTCATAGAAAATTAATTAACTTAGAGAAAAATAATGCACGCATTTGAAGTGGCGCCCACCTGAGTGGCCACCACTGTTCATGAAGTGTACTTATTAAAGGCATATTAATATGAAATGTTGAGCTTCTTTTTGATTAATGTAGTAATATGTCATATTAAAGGTTAGGTACTAGGTACTAGCTTTATTAATCGTAGGCCTTAATTTAGCAAGGTCTTGGGCCTAGTTGTACTGCTCCATGTCAAGCTGTATTTCTTAGGCAACTTATAAAATGACTGCTTAGAGAATTAAATTGTGATTTTCTACTGTACTGGCCAAGTGCTCGTAGCTGAAATTAGTTCTCATGAGAACTGCTTGCTAGAAGATGATGTACCAACTAGGATACATTGTTTAAGGTAAAATGTGTAAAACTGACCTTCCCAGGAGAAGACAATGGATGCACCCACTGGAGTATAAGCTGCAACAATATTGATACCTGACAAGCCAAACGATGGGAACAGGAGAAGAGGAGCCAATCATCAACATGTGAATCGTGTACTAATAAAACTTTAGATTTGGGGGTTTATTTTCATTGGACTAAATGCAAACATGTGATTCTTTGACCAATAAGGACATGGGAAGTAGTTTTAACTTAGCCGGACTGCATCAAGAGTAGAGAGCCACTTCACCATTATTTTCTTGACCGTCCCGAGAAGAGACGTGCTTAACGTTTTTGCTGAACTCTAATGCTAAATCCTGATGTCTTGTGGACAGGACTGATGTCCTATTGACGAAGACTGTCACAGCTTGCTGAACCATATTGAGGACAGGTATAAGACAATGTTACTGATTATTATGTCTATTTGTTTTGTTTCTAGGTTCCAACCGCTATTTTTGATAGAGCCATAGTTAGCTGTTTTTCCAAATTTGTGTGACTAAATTGTTTTGCATTAAAGTCCAAACATGCAATTCTAATCTGATGTTAGTTAGGGTTCGCACTGATGAAGTTTGCTACATGTGATAAAAGTTGACGTCTTTTCTTGGTTGAAATCTAAATGTTTGTTATTTCGTTTGCGCAGTTATTCTTGCTTTTAATTTGTACTGTAACCTTAGAATGTGTAGTGGCTCAAGCTTTGATTAGGTTGTGATTCTTTTGACACTTTGGGCAGCCAGTATTTTTTCTGGATGTTTATCATTTGATTCTGAGATTAAGTTACGTGACATTAACAGTGTTAATATAGGGAAATAAATATTCTAACTTTTACATAAAGGTATTGTTATTCATGGACCCGAGGTCATGGTGTGTGGAAATTACTGACTCCTATTGATTGTTGATGTCATTGATCGTCATTGCTATTGATTTGTATTGGTATGGAGTTACATGGTGGGAACTACTCGAAGCGCAGTTAAAAGGTCCATCGGCCTATACGTGTCTCCTTGTAAGTTTACTTAATAAGGTCTGATGCGCTAACAGGAGTCAGGTAACTGACAACCAGGGTATTATCCGTGACCTTCCTTGTACTATACACAACTATACACCTCGTGAGATAGCAGGGGTGCTGCTGCGTGGGCTGAGTACCTAGTTGAAGTCATGCTGGTCTGGCTAACTGATGCTCAGCTACAAGTTCTGAGTGAGCCGATCTGTGAGGAGATCATTCAGGCAATAGACTCCTTTACTGTGTCTAAGGCCCCTGGCCTGGATGGACCCACTGGGTTTTTTATGAAACCTATAAGCATTTTCTTGCCCCGCACCTCCTTGAGGTGTACATCGAGGTACTTGAGGCTGGGGGGCTCCCACTATCACTGAAAGAGGCAGTGAATACCTTGTGGTTGAAACCAAGGAATGACCCTTCTTCTTATCACCCGTTGTCAATCCTAAATTTTGGCAAAGAAACATCAGCCAAAGTCGTTGCAATGCAGTTTTTGTTCCTGATGGACAAGACAATGTCACCAATGCAGACTGGATTTGTTCCCCCTTGGTCAACACCTCTGAATCTAGGCACTATTTTTGCAGTACTAAACAGAATATCCCCAGAGTTGCAGGCGGCGGTAGCCTTGTTGGATGCTGAGAAACCATTGGGCTCTCTTGAATGACCCTTTTTGCGAGCGACCTTGCAAATGCTGGGGCTACCCCGTGGATTCATATTGCTTATTGTGTTGTTGTATTCGACCCCATGGCCCGTCTAAGGGTCACTGGCTGACTTTCTGATCCCTTTGTGATTGCAAGAGAAACGTGACAAGCTTGCCCGTTGTCGCCTCTTTATCATAGCAATGGACCCTCTGGTGTGGCATTTACAGGAGAGGCAAATGCATCATAACCCGCACTTTCGACCAGGACCCAGCTGCTCTCAATCTATGCAGATGGTATTTTACTGTTTATCTGCCAGACTTCAAACAATTTGGACCCTCTTGTCCAGGAGATCGTTTGATTTGGGGCTTTTTCAAGTCTTAACATCAATGAGCCAATCTCTAGTATCCCGTGGCCTGATATGATGGGTAAACTAAATATTTGGGCATTTTCCTACACCATGAGAATGAGCAAGTGATTTGCTTGAATTATGGTCTGGACATTGAACACCTCACCACCCAGAAAGAACACTGGATGCACCGCTCTCTGTCTATTGCAGGCCATAGCGCCATAACTAAACTGGTGGTCCTCCCCTGATTCCCACATTTATTTTTAAACATACCTATCCCCCGCACCAATAATTTCTTTGCCACCCTTCATAGCTTCTTCTTGAGGCTTATTTGGGTGGGCCAAAGGCCTCGGATTAAGTGGAGCACCTTGACCTTCATGTATTATCTGGGTGGATTTGGAATGCCGGATTTCCAATTCTACCACCCCACGCCCAGTGTAATTTTGCCTACCACTCAGATGCCCGGCTCCCTTATTTTACAACTGAATCAGATCAGGCCGGAGAGGTGCCACTGTGGGCCATTCTCTCAAGGGGTATCCCATTAAATGCCAATGACATTCAAACACTCTTAACTACAAGATGGGTGTGGAGCAAGCTCCGTCTGCTATTGTTGGGGGTGACCTGCTATACTTGTCTGGTCTGTCACTTGCCAATTACCAATGGCTTCTAATAACGCAGGAAGCCATGGTTCAATGTACTGTACTCTGGCACTGCTTGCCGATGTTCGTGGACCTATTCCAGGATGGGCATGTCCTCTCCCACATTGACGATGTCCGTTTCACACATGCTACCTAAACACACATCCTTGCCCTGCACCTCCTTGAGGTGTATGTGAAGGTGCTACACACATAGTTCACTTAGTCCTGAGCAGCTGCATAGTGTGCAGCATGCAAATGTTGCTACCTACCCAGTCACCTAAGGAATTACCCCAGTCACTTATGATCACTAAGGCAGATGGTGGAAGACTTGTCTCACTACTCTACCATGCATGTTTGCCACTTGCACGGGACAGGAGGATCAGGACCACTTTGGAGCATGACCTCAGCTGCACCTGACAAGGTGTGGTCATACTGCTGCACCCAGACAAAGTTGGTCTCCAATAATCATACAAAAACAAAGAGGTAGAAGGAGGTTGTGGGGCTGGGTCTGTCCTACTTATCACAGGATGGACAGGAAAAAGGATTTTCCTGTTAGAAAAACCCTCACCCACCAGGGTTACCCCTTGGTGGCATGCTTCCCGTTCTGCTATGGAGTTGGCGTGATATGACCTATGGGATACATGGGTGCACTAATGTAGTCTCGTCAATGTGAATCACAGGAGGGATAGGAGTGCTGGGGTCTTGGGTGAGTTAAAAATATCTGTCTCCTAGTAATTCCAATGATTTAATAGATCTCTTGGAGGCAATATTATTAAAAAGGGGCTGCAGAAGTGGGGGATGTAATGCACATGTTTCGGAGCCTTACCCCTAGACTCCTCTTCAGGACCAAGGTGGACTCCCTGGTGCCACTCCTTGTTTGACTACCTTCAATGAAAGCATAAATAATACATGCTTTGTGATATGGTGCACATCTCCTTACTAATATGGTGTCATAAGATGATACCAATCATTTATGGTGTCCGTCATTGATACCTGTGGAAATACAAGAGAGGATTAGTTATCATAGCCCCCATTTGTAATGGGCCGCTATATATGTTGTTTGTGGTGTGGTGCCACCTATTTGCAAACTGCAGTCCATTTGTGGGAAACAGCACTTGTAAATATCAGGACTGAGAGACTAAAGTACTCTCACAATCCACAGTACAAGACATACTACATTTAAAACTTTTAAACATGCAAACACGTAAAACACACCAAATAGCACACACATGGTGCATGAGTAACCTACTCAGTAGTATTTGGTTTCTCTTATCATAGCTCCTCTGGAGATGTGTGTGCTTGTAGTCACACTCTAAAGATCTGACAAAGATTTACAATCAATTCATCTTACTGTATCTGTAGCACAATGTAAACAATGTTCAAAAGGCTCTTACTTCATCAAAGCGACACTCCTACTCTGTACCTAATGGTCACCTCCCCGGGGTCTGAAACTTGAATGATCCCATGGGAGCCGAGTTTAAATGTGCTGCATGTTTATACATATCAGGAAATATTTGGCTAAAGTCTTCTACCAATTGTCATCTATAATTGATGTTGCGCTTACTCTCGACACCCTTGTGGACTTATTTGGATATGTTAAAGAGGTTGCAAGAAGGATCCGCAGATTTACTGCAATGGCACCATTACTGGTTAAGTGGGGAATTGCCCTACATTGTGAAAGAGGAACTAGACCCGAAGCTGAAGCCTGGCTAAAAAGTTTGATTTACTGACTCAAATAGCCCATACCTACAGTATTGCGCTGCTTTGTACCTGTTTAACTGAATGAATGTATCAACTATTCCTCCAGATGTAGCCTACTACAGATTGTATTAAGATATGCTGTTGTAATTTTGTTATGTTCTCCTCTTCTTGGTGATATGTGTTCTTGCCTACTTAAAACCATAAATAAAAATATAAAAAAACATTTGGTTTAACAGACAATACATACCGTCTGTGGTACGTCCTGATTGTTTAGTCTGATGTGGGGATACTCAATTACTGACTGGGGAATCTGCTTTTTTATTGGTAACGGAAGTGGCTTTATTAGTGATGCTTTCAGTGTAAAAAAGGGAAGGGTGACGAGGTTGCTGGAACTTAAAAGCCATTGAGAGTCTTGGGTTAGTCATGTTGCATCCTGATGATTACTAAAGTCTGTGAAGTTCATACCTCTGTTGTGGTTTTTGGTAAAATAAACTGTCATGCTTAAGTTTTACGGAGTGTGCCTTTCCATCATAAAGAGCCTATTGATGGCTTATTGCTTGCTGATTTCTCAAAAGAAGAATGGTGGGTAGGTGAGTGGCAGTGTAGAGATGGTATATGGGGTCGTGGATACAGCAGCAAAGATGGACATGCAATGTAAGAAATCCTGGCCTGGTGCCTCTGAAATCCACCCACTTCCCTTGATGAACTGCACTTAAGCAATATCTGAGCTGCTCTGGGGACCTGTTGCCTGGCGTGCTTGTTTGTACTGATAGGGAGCATCTGGGAGAGCTTCCAGAGATTGACTCACCACCTGCACTGGATATCGTGGCCGAGAACTTCTTATGGGCCTAGCCAAGAAGGAGGCCTTGATGCACAGAAATTGATTGGCCCATTCACAAATCAGAGCTCCATGAAGCCACCTTGATCAACTTGTCAACTGTCTTCTTTGACCCAACCACAACTCTTCTCAGAGGATGGGCTGTTTCAAGCGGGACAGACCTATGTTTCTCTTATGGTATTGCCAAGGCCTAATATGGTGGATGGGCTTGCACATCAACACCGTGACTTGGCTTGCTAGAGTACTTCAAGATTAAGGAAACTTGCTGGTAGATGAAGTATGCATGTCTTGCCGCCTGGACCTGAAAATTATTTGGTTCTGATGGGACTACAGTAGCTGGGACGATGCCTATATTGGCTGGTGGGAACACCAGTGGAATGGGAGGAAATGGCCCCCATGCCCTGGCTGCAGTTCTTCCCTGTCTTGTTAATCACCCTTCCCCTCTGATCGGTTTCCCGAAGGTGCAGTCCCATGGCCGGGGTAAATTTGAAACCTGCATTCTACAACACAAGGTGCTCTAGCTATCACGCAAGACTAATTAAGATGTGAGAGAGAGAGGGAGGTCACTCAGTCACACCTGGAGTAGTAAGGTAACTCTTGAGCATTGATCTACTCAATTGTGCTTTGCCAACTAGAGATTCTCCCCTTCCCCATATCCCTGAAGTGGCAGGACGCAGGTAGACAACCTTATTGGGCTCACACAATTTAAGGCATCATGAAGCCTGCTCCTTGAGGGAACACAAATATATCTGCAGTTATTGGTGGCCTTTGCCTGTTACACACTATTGCGACTGGGCACACCAGAGGTTCCATATTTGATGGCTGGCCTTCCTATGTGAGCATCCCCTCCCTCCAGCTAATGGAAAAACACTGATGCTACAAGACACCATCCTACTCTTCTTGCCTGATCCCCAGGGAAAGGCCTCCATTTTACTTACTGAGGACTGTCTAAAACATATCTCCCTACTAAATGATTGATGTTGGCACCTTTGGCAGGCAAATCAGAACATTCTGAGACAAACAGCGATACTCACCTGTCCAGAATGGAGGTGTTGGGAGCCTTCTATACTCTTCCCACCTTGCTGATAATAATTCATCTACATAATGATGTGGTGCCTATGAAGTGCATTTAACTCTGCAGTCACAGAGCAGTTCCTACCCAGCTGTGAGGCCAGGGCAAGGCTACACTGAGACTTATCAGTGAACAAACTAAAGGGCTGCTCCTTCAGCCATGCATAGTTGTACCTTCCTGAGTATGTTGGTCTCTGAAAAAGTTTACTTGAGCCATGAGTAGTCACTCTCTAATCTGACTAGCAAGTGATGGGCTGAGCTCTCAATACTTGCCTATCTGGTTCGCTCTGAAGTCTTCTTGAAGCAAGCAACACAACAGCAATGGGGAAGCTCAAAGTGGCAAAAATGACTCATCAGTCATCCACAATCAGCCATTACCTCTAAACAGTAGATCCTCCAGCAATAGATTCATCAACACTTCAGCCTGCCTTTGCTAACAAACTAGATGCCATCTTAGAAGCAATTGGAATGACAAGGATGTCCCTCTGAGCCAAAACTGACACAGCGGTGATAGATTTGAGACTTCTATTAGATGACTACAAGCTTGTTAACAAAGGGGCACAGTTTGAATGCATGTTGCAGGAATTGCAACTACAAATATCTGAGTGGCAGCAACGAATGAACAAACTGACGGAGTGGGTGTCCCTCTTGCAAGGCAGGGCCGAGGACACTGAATGCCATGTTTGGTGAAGCAACATCAGAGTTGTAGGCCAGCCCAAAGGCTCAAAAGGAAAAGAGATGGTTGCTTTTTTTTAGAGAAATGGATTTTAAGCTTTGTGGCATCTCACAAGCTATCCCCTTTGATGGTCTACACAGTACCAACACAGGCATCCCTCAGGCTCTTCACCAAGGCCAAGTGTAGCAAAACGACTTCACTTCAAGGACCTCAACAAGTTCCTGTGGGCAGCCAAATAGACAGCTCACCTAGAAATAGGTAATCATCAGCTTTTCATCTTCTAAGGCTACACCCTTGCTGTACAACATCAGCCAACCTCCTTTGTTGAGGTTAAGTGCAGGTTGAGATATATGGATCTGCAAAATCTTTTCTGTTCCCTGCAAATCTCTGAATCATCTCTGGACAACAGTCACACTTCTGATCTGGCAGCAGCCTAGGGCTGGGCTGAGCAGCAAAGATTCAAGGGATAAACAGATCTGCCTAGGAAATGGGAACAACAAAGGAGACAGCGCCAACATGTCCCTGGAAGAGGAACAATATGAAACCCAACTTCTAAAACTCAAGCTCAAGATGAACGTTACTTAGCCTTGGATAGTGTGGCCGCATTCTGTGAGACAACAATAGGCATATACTCAGGGAAACTGGCTCCTCGAGTGTAGATGGCAATGTGTTGTCTTGGACATCCCCATAGAACTCGGAGTCCCTTCCAATTGTGACCCCACAAACAGCAGATGATCTACTTTAAGCCTTTAAACATTGTCTGCTCATAATGTGTTCTCGATAAAAATGCAGTTATGCATATCTGCCCACATAATACACTTATCACTCATCATCGCTACTGACAGAACCTATTGGCTTTCTGTATGATCACATCTCATGCCAAATACTGATTACTTGACAGCTCACATATTGCCAGGTGCATCGAATTCAACTATCTCTTGCATTTCTCTTCCTGAGCAGACTCCCTACTACTGCACTTCAATGTTTCAGAGCTTTCAACCTCACATTACAATCATTCTTGGAGCACCAGGCAACCTCACATAGCAATCCTTCTCAGAGGAGCAGGTAAAAGCAGTTCTGCATATCCCCATACAATGTGGTTCTGGGTTACAGGAAGGTTTTGGCAGGAGGCTGTTTGCCTTCTACCATATGTGTTGAAGTGTTTTGTTAACAACTTTGCTTTTACACTTTCTCAGATCCTTTTTATATATATAACAACATCAAGGCAGTAATTTCTATATAGCGAAGGTCCAGTCGGATGGTACAGGTTGACCTACAAGAGAGCACACTTTACCGAAGGTCAACTAATCTCACCTTCCTTACATGGAACATTTGGGGCAGGCACTCTGTACCAAGAGGTACACAATAAACTGTTACTTCATGTATAGATAAGCATATATTGCTGTCATCCAAGAGCCCCACATAACAGCAACAGAAACCACTAGACTTTAAAAGCAATGAAAAGGTCAGATCCTCTCCACATTTCTCCCTGCTTATTCCAGGGTTCTTTCATATGGGTGCAAGTGGAGGTTCACACACACACACACACACACACACAACCAGACATAACATTCCTCCTCAAAGGAGAATAGATTTGTCCTGGTAGAAGGATGGCTGGACAATAAGTTGGATTTCCAAGGTAGTATTAATATGCCCAACCCAGAACAAACTGATTTACTAAATGTGTTATCAGAACAACTAGCTCACTGGAATGACATTCTTTGGATCCTGATTGGAGAATTTAACTGTGTACTAGACATTAGATTAGATAGATCATCCCCACCCCATCAGGCTCCCATGACTTAAAATGGGAAGGCACTATCCCATTGACTAAGGTCTTTGGTAGACATATGGAGGCAACATAACTCTGATGTCAAAATGTATTTGTTCTACTCACCCCCATGCAACCTATATGTTTGCTTAGACTGAACTGCACGTTCTGCATCATTCTGTCACCTTGTTGCTCAATCTGACCATCTCAATAGAGCTATTTCTGATCACAATCCACTACTCACTGTTGTGAGTAACCCATGGTTCAGCTGGAGTAGAATTCAACATCCCATTCCATCTTAATGTTGGAAGGCTCTGCATTCTGCGTCACATTAGGGGAGAATATTTCTAATTCATTTTTCAACAATCTTGCCAAGGGTTCTTCTGTGGAGGTCAAGTGGGAAGTATTTAAGAATGTGACCAAGGGCTACTATATTTAAACTGTGGTTGGAGATCGCAAAACCATAAATAGAAGCTTCAAATTGCAGAAGGCTCAATGCTCCATTTGGAAGAGAAAGAGATGCTTGGCCCATCCCAAAAGATATGTTATGGAGTGTGCTCACCAGGCACTAGACTCTATTTGAGTGGCTTTGCTGTCATGACTACAAGGCATATGCCACTAGGATACATTTGGGGGCATTCTGGGCATATTGTCGGAATGGCTCATTGAGGAGGAGTAAACACTCAACCCAATTTCCTCTCCATCTCACTGTATTGAACATTACATTTATGAAGCCTTTCACAGTTTTTACTGGGCGCTATGTAGTGTATCTATTCACAGTCACAACAGTGTGGTGAGGGAAATTTTGTCAATGTACCTTCGTCCCTTCTCCTTCTAGAACTGAGAGAAGAGATGGATGCCCCTATAACCGCTTATGAAATTAAAGAAGTGATAGGTGGTCTGGCCACAGGCAAAATGCCAGACACTGATGGATTCCCACTGGAAGTCTACCAAACATCCTCTGAGCCATTAACACCATAGATGGCTGCACTAGACAAGGTGGCAGCAGCAGTAGGTAGGTTGCCCCACCTCCATTAGAGAATACGTACTAATTGTAATACCCAAGCTGGGTCGGAACTCTTCCAGCCTTTCCTCATATAGACCACTGCCAATTCTCAAATCTGACTTTAAAATCCTTAGCAAAATCATCCCATAGAGAATATTACAGGTGTTTCTTGATTTAATGCATCCCAACTAAAATGTTTTTGTCCCTGAAAGAAACACTTCTTTCAATATTTGCAGTCTTCACAGACTTAGGGAAATGGCTCCTGGCACATAACCTCACTCATCTGGCCTTTTTCTTGACCGAAAGTAAGCATTTCACCCCCTTGACTAGAATTACCTATTCATGGTGTTGCCTAAGTTTTGCTTTGGCAAGCAGATAATTAAGCTAATTAAACCGATGTATGCCAACCCAGAAACCAGGGTTTGAATGGGGAGCTTATTTCCGCTTTTGTCACAGTTCATGGAGAAATGTGTCACAGATGTCCATTATCCCTCTTGCTCTTATCATGGAATGTTCAGCCATAAAGTCATGCCGGGCTGGGGCCCACAGGGGTATTCATCTGGCTAACATAATCCAATCTGTACTGCTATACACAGATGACATGTTGATTTACCTCAGGGACGTTCAAGTGAAGCAGGGATATCGCACATACCATTCAGGGAGCTGGTAGAGCATTGAGACTCCATAAATTGACTCAAATCGTGCCTGTTTCCCCTCTGCCTGAACACTACAGTGGCTCGGATAGATACTAGAGGTGGGCTGCTGTCATGGGATGGCACATCCCTCCAGTACTTAGGGGTTCAAAATCTACCATTTTGAACAAGATCTATTAGATGGCAACCACACCAGAGCAGCATTGGCATTGTGGGCACACATCCTTATTTAGAGAACTCTCCCACACCGGGTCATAGGCCGCATTGCACAGTCTAAAATGATAGCGCTAAATTGTCTTCCGTACTATTGTACAAACCTCCCACTATTTCTCCAGATGACACTTTTTTGGAAACTGGGCATGATGTTTGTGGACCTCATATGGTGCAACATTTGCCACAGAATGGCATTAGCCAAGCAGTGACAAGGTTGGGCTTGTGCCCACAATTTCGAACACTATTACCTGGTGGCCCAGCCACAGTGGGTCATTTGAAAGTTTTTTGGACCGCTCCTTAGATGACACTTGCCTAGAGCAGGGGTTGCTGCCATTTGAACACTTGCTTTGTCTTTTTCCGTCTGAGTCAAACCTTGATTAGGGCAGACCCAACTGCTACATGTTGCTCAAAAGTTCTTTCAAAGAGGTTTATTTATTACTAAGCATATGACCACATACACTCCTGTCAGTGCCCTTTTGGGTTTAACTAAACATCAGGGCTGTTTGTCTGCAGGTGAGCAGGGGCACTGGAGTGTAGAAGCCCATATGACATGGGGTGATCTATTCCAAGATGGTCAGCTCCTGACCTTCGACTCAATCATAGAGCAGTTCAACATCCACAAGGGCAAACTCCTAACCAACAGAACTATGATTGAAGTATGCCAAACCACATGGAGTGTTGCCACTGAGGAGCCACAAACATATACCCTCATACAAACCTTATTCACAATGAGTGCTGGGCGCAGGCATATAAGGGATCAAAAAGACCTTGAGTGAGCATACAGAGATATCTTTAGAAGGAATGCAGGTGGAATGGGAGTCTGAGATACGGAGAGCATTACACAACAGGGAACATGACAGGGAACCTGTGTATCTGCACAGTCTAACGCAATACCAGATTCCAGTACACTCATGTTTAATATCCTTAATAGAGTCTAGCATTTCCTTGATACAATCAATAAAATGTTTTCTGAGACCAATGTCATGTGACCCCGTAACAATACCTCTGCAGAGGATCATCCACAAATGCTGGAGAACTGCCCTTCCCTGGTAAAATACTGAATGGCAATTGCTGACATACTCACCTTTATTGCAGACTTTCCAAAACTCGTATGTTTGGAGGTTAGTGCTCTGGGCACCTCATCATCCAATGAGACTGCCAAAAATGGCTCCCAGAAGGGCTCCCTGTGGGATTGTTTGATTGATTTTTTCACCCCTTCAAATGGCAGAGCATCTGACACAACACAGAATACACTAATATACAGTTAAGACTGTTTTAGCATTTTCATCCCTCATAGCAATCAATGCTCATAGGGGCGGATAGATCTTTAGACCCTGAAACAGGGTGTGGTAGAACTATTAACACAATGTCAATACAACTCAATTAAATTACACACAATGATCCATATGCCACAAAGGAAAACAGTTAGACATAAAGTTAAGTGATTTATTATAAACTGTAGCTCAAAATCATGAAGACAATTTGCAAAACCAAATAAGAAAGATATATAATCACTAATGATTGCCCCAGGTGACAAAATAAATTCAGGTGAACTAACATCAATGGAACTAAGCATTCAAGAAGAACATTGCATATCATCAGCAAAGATATCTGTGATACGGAAATTAAGCATTGCTCAGGTTTAGCAATCATAAGTCAAATCAGTTTAGCAGAGTCAGTTTTAGCTGGGCACAGTAAAAAAACCCTACTATTGGCCAAGTCAGGGAAATACATGTGTGAGGTGAAACACATGTGGTCAACAGACAAAAAGCGGAAAAAGGACAAACATAATTTGAAAAAAAAGAAAATCTCGGGCAAAAGAAGGCTTACGAAGGTGAGCGAAAGGTAAGGAAAAAGGGAAAGTGTCAGTGTATCAGAAGCCCAATCTAGAAGGGGTTAGAGTCAGGACAAAGGCTCCAAGTCTCAAATGGGCATCCCAAAGGGACAAACTCAGGAAGGAAGATACCTCTCCAAGGGGCTCAGCATACGGGAGCCTTCATCAGCAAAAGTCTGGTCACAAGACATCTGCAAGCATCAGTGGAATCTGAATAAGCTCTCAAAATCCAACTAAACAATGCTAAATTAATACTCATGAAACAGTTTGATTTGCTCAGGAAAATAGTCCACATTACGTTGAGGGGGCATCGTCCAATAATAATCGATCACACGACTCCAGGTTGCAACATCAGCTTCCATTCACAGGTCTGTTCATGGGAGCATCTTCCACCTTTGTGACTCCACATAAGTTTGAAACAATTGTATTCAATGACAGTCCATGTTCCACTGTGTTCCGTTCTCAAGGATGATAAAATACATTAGACGTCCAAACAATTGGGCCTATTACCAAAATCTTCACATGAGAGCGAAGTACGAAAGAAAGCTCACATTATGAAAATGAATCAGCATTTCCTGCACAATCATGAATTACAAAACTACAGGTCTCACTTAAGCTAACGCAAGTCAATTAAAGCATTAGTTTTAATTAATATGTTTTAATAATCAGACTTATAATATGCAAGTTATAAACTCAATTTTAATAGTGCTTCAATAATGTGCATGTTACATTCAATTTAAATGAAAAAGAACTTTGTCAATGCATTTCATTTCTTGCAGTTTATTAATCATTATAAATTCAATATTGTTTTTATATATTCTGTTTTAAGGCCTAAATTACATTATAATATCAGTTTAATCATGTTATCATGTGGTTAAATTCAAATACCACCTATATCTAGCTCTATAGTGTAAATGAGTGCACATTTAAATTGTGTTTCAGTGCAGCTTCCATATTTATATGACTAATGTTTCGATTAACAAAAGACATAAACTGTCACATTCTGATGACTTTTGTGACATGAGGGATGACACAAAAATTTAGACTACATCAAGACAATAACCTGACTCCTGCCATCACCTGGTAATCGTCTCCAATAGGTATGCTACATAAACCACAAGTCTGTAGATCAAGTTAATTGCGCCTGTGATACAACTCCATGTCTTGCTGACACCATTTGCACTCCCTTGCCTGTATTGTTAACTGTTTGAAGTTCTGGTGCTGTTCAGTTTAAAAACATTATTTCTGTTGATGCTTTAGGATTAAGATCAGTCACAATAGCTTGCAATCCATCAAGATGTTTGTGCAATGTGTTAGGGAAAAAAGAATGCATGAATAATTGCAGCATCTCTGTTGGCAATGTAAACCTGTACTGTAAATACTTCAAAATGCAAGTAAGCTTGTATTAAATAAGAACATAGAGATATTGGGGGTGATTCTAAGTCTGGCGGGCGGCGGAGGCCGCCCGCCAGACTTCCCCCTCCAAAATACCGCTCCGCGGTCGGAAGACCGCTGAGGGTATTCTGGGTTTTGCACTGGGCTGGCGGGCGACCGCCAAAAGGCCGCCCACCAGCCCAGTGCAAAACTACCTTCCCACGAGGACGCCGGCTCCGAATGGAGCCGGCGGAGTGGGAAGGTGCGACGGGTGCAGTGGCACCCGTCGCAAATTTCACTGTCTGCAATGCAGACAGTGAAATTCTTTGTGGGGCCCTCTTACGGGGGCCCCTGCAGTGCCCATGCCATTGGCATGGGCACTGCAGGGGCCCCCATGGGCCCCACGACAACCCATACCGCCATCCTGTTTCTGGCGGGCGAACCGCCAGGAACAGGATGGCGGTATGGGCTGTCAGAATCCCCATGGCGCGCCGGTTTTCCACTTCTGACTGCGGTCAAACCGCCGCGGTCAGAATGCTCAGCGGGGCACCGCCAGCCTGTTGGCGGTGCCCCCGTCATTTTAGCCCTGGCGGTCTTGGACCGCCAGGGTTAGAATGACCCCCATTGTATAGAAAGATGACTGTAAGTATCCTCTTGATGGTGTCTAGCCGGCTCCACTAGGTGTGGTTTAAAGAGTACCAACAGCCTATTTTCCTTTTGATCTCATCAATATTTTTCTTTATTTAATCTGGACCATGAGTCAATGGCCCTCGTTATGAATGCCAGACTCACGGTGGCAGGCGGACCGCCACAGTAGTGGTGCTGTGGCCGCCCTATTATGACCATGGTGAAAATGCCACAGTGGAAATGCCACCACCACCAGGCTTCCGTCACCAGGCAGCCTGGCGTTGGCGGCGTTTCAAGTCCGACACGGCAGCGCTGCCCTGCGGATTATGAGTCCCATTCCGCCAGCCTTTTCCTGGTGGATTACACCACCAGGGAAAGGCTGGTGGAATGGATGAGTCGGGCCCCCCTTGCGACCCCTGAACTGCCCAAGGACTTGGCATGGGCATTGCAGGGGCCCCCATGCACAGCCCTGTCGCGCATTTCACTGCCAGAATTACGGGCAGAGAAATGCACGATGGGTGCTGCTGCAACAACCTCACTGCCACATTAGCCCCGGCTCCATTTGGAGCCGGAGTCAATGTAAAGCAGTGCTTAATTTGTGCTTGTTGTTTCCGGTGCTGAGCACCGTCACTTATTTTTGAGGGCCGGTGCTCAGACTTCTGCCTCAAGCATTTGCTGTGAGCAAAAGACAGGTTTGGGAAAGACGGAGGAAGAGAAAAACAAAAAGCGTCACGATGAGAGAAAGCAGAAAAGCTGCAGGTGTGAGCTGGAGGGGCAAGGAGAGGAGTGGTTTTAAATGGATTGAAGAGGTCAGAGATGGCATTGGGATTATGCTGCCTCAGTATTCCGTGTTCACACTTTGAATTGCAGCAGCTGCGTGGTTCAGAGGAGGGCTTTGAGCACCGGCACGTTTTTATTAACAAATTAAGCACTGATGTAAAGGCCCTGTTTCCAGCTGGGCCGGCGGGCGTAAACAATGTTTCAGGCTGCCAGCCCAGCAGGAACATCATTATAGGACCGGCGAGGGGCTTTGCTGCGCTGACAGTCTTCCATCGACCGTCAGCAAGGCTGTCCGCAGGGTAACCCGTCAACATAATAATGAGGGCCACTATGTCTGGAAAAGAGAGTTTCTAGATGTGGTATCTGGGATGAGTTCCCCTTGAAGTTACACTCCTGAAAATAGTGATATAAACAAAGTTTTCTCATGGGAAGTGTCAGTTCTGCTTTGGCTATGTTTCTAAACACTTTGGTTGACTTCACTAAAGAGGGGAGGAACTGAGTGATGTGGGTTGTTGATGATTAGATGGGTGTTATTGGTATATACCGAGAGTTTATTTTCAAGTAGCTTGTATTCTGCTACTTTCAATGGTGCCAATTCCAATAATTTGCAGCACAATGTAACAGAACAGTTTTTGGCAAAACCTCAGCAATTTGGTACAAATCAAGCTAAAATATAAAATATAATGTCATATCTCAGTAAATATGCATTACCCAGGTATACACCCTTGATTTTAAATCACAGTCCATAACTTATGAATGCTGGTATATTTGTAGAGTAGTTTACAACTATATTTGGGTCGAAAGAAACAAAGAGGGCTGTATTACCGGATTTCTTACTGTTAAAAATCACTTGATTTAATTGCTTACATAAGTCCCTATCAGCAATTGTCTACTGAAGTGGCCTGGACTGATGAATCCACCACAGCGGCATTCTACCAAGGCCTCAGAGAAAACTGCAAAAAGGAGTCATCTTTACTAGTTTATCAACCTACAACTCCTACAGCATATAGACCCACAGAAACAGATAGATAAGCAGTAATCTGAGAACGCAGTTCAGGCATTCCACCAACCACATGTGTCTCTATCTACTCCACAACCCTCTTCCCCTCCTGTAACTCTGGTTTTCTTCGAGTTCTTCCAATTAGATACAGGCCATGAGTTAACTCACAAGGGTAGATGGTTGGATTGGTGCGATTGGCCCTGGTTTTTAGTGTCTGGTTATCAAAGGGTTATGACAATACGCACTTATGATTTTTTTTTTTTAAAGACTTTGGGGGTCATTACAACATTGGCGGTAAAAGCTGCTTACCGCCGTGCAGAAGACTGCCAACACACCGCTGCGGCCGCGGAAGTCCGCCACAGCCATTATGACCCACAGCTCAGAATCTGCCAAAATCTAGACACCCACACAAGTCCGCCACACCAAAGGACAGTGATAAACTGGCGATAACAAAACCTCCACCGTCAGGCCAACAGGAATACGCCCACACTATCACGGCCCACGAATCCACGCGGCGGTCTTACAACCGCGGTATTCCATTGGTGGTACACACCGCCACGCTCAAAATACACACACATCTACAAAACACCACCACATTGGACAATTCAAAATACACACACCTGATACACATACACACACCACTCCCACACACCCAATACACTATAAAACACACACCCACATCACCCACAAACCCCTACAATAACAATTGCGACAGAAGGCCAGAGAGAGACACCACCAGAAAGAACAATAGCATCCACAGGCACTCAACACCATCACTCACACAACATCCACACACCTCACACAACACACCTCTAAATATCACTCCACACATCACAACACACCCCACCCCACACATCACCCACACCACCCCATGGCACCACAAAGACACCCCAGGTTCTCTGAGGAGGAGCTCAGGGTCATGGTGGAGGAAATCATCAGGGTAGAGCCACAGCTATTCGGATCACAGGTGCAGCACACCACCATAGCTAGGAAGAAGGAGCTATGGCGCAGAATCGTAGACAGGGTCAACGCAGTGGGACAGCACCCAAGAACTAGGGATTACATCAGGTAGAGGTGGAATGACCTACGGGGGAAGGTGCGTTCCGTGGTCTCAAGACACCAGATTGCGGTTCAGAGGACTGGCGGCGTACCCCCACCTCCTCCCCCAGAACTCACAACATGGGAGGAGCAGGTCTTGGCTATTCTGTATCCTGAGGGCCTTGCAGGAGTAGCTGGAGGAATGGACTCTGGTAAGTCAAACCTTTAACTACTTCATCCCTCACCCACCTGCATGCTATCACATACCCCCACCCTCGCCCTCACCCCCATCACTCCAACTCCTCACACATGTCCCACTATCAAAAACCACACATCCCAAACCCAAGCCCTACATGTAACACCAAAGCATGGACACCCATCACCAAAGCATGTCCACTGCACATACCCATACACCCCCCTAAACCATTATCACAGAAGGTCCCACACAAGAATGGAAGCACTGGGGAACAGGGTGACCCACCCATTGCACACCATGGCACACACAGATGCAATAATCATGCCTTTACACCCCTGCAGGACCCCTACCCTATGTCACCGGACAGGAGGGTCCAGACATGTCCACTCCACCCACAGAAGAGGCCCACAGTGATGACAGCAGCTCTGTCCAACTGGATCTCGATTACCAGCCCGGCCCATCTGGGACCTCGGGACAGTCGGTTCCCCTCACACTTGCACAGGCCACTACAGAGCTTTCCCCCTCTGGAAACACCAGCACAGCACCCCCCCCCCCAGCGGGCCCATACCTCTGTCCCCAGGACACGTCAAGCAGCAGTGTGTCCACCACTACAGGGAACCCAGGCTAACCCACCACCCCAACAACACCAGGGACCTGGGGGCAGTGGTAGTGGGCACACGGTTCAGGGGACAGAGGCACAGGGAAACAGGGGAACTGGGAGGGCTGCTGTGCGACAGGGGGAGGACAGGCCCAGGGAACCCACTCTCCACGACGTCCTATCCAACATCATGGGAGCCTACCACCATTCCCAGGAGACGATGGCAACGGTACTGGCCAAGTTTCAGGAGACCCAGCGGCTGCAGGAGGAACAGTATTTGGGGTTCAGGGAGGAACTCAAATCCATCAATTCCACCCTCGGCACCATTGTAGGGGTGCTGAAGGAAATCATCAACACCAGGAGGGACACTGTGGCACAACAAGGGGCCCCTGACACTAGCCTGGACGATGAACTGCCCACCACCTCCGCCGGTGCTAGTGGACAGGACGCACCACCACAGGACCACGACACCAGCACCCCACCCCCTGCCGATGGAGAACCACCCCGCAAGCGGTGCCTGAGATCCAGGACAAAGACAGAGAAAAATGCTAAGACCCCGCCAAGAAATGAGAGCACCCTGATTGTCATCCTTCTGTCCCACTTTGTCACCCTGTCCATACTTGAATTGCCCTAGCTCCACTTCCTATGCCCCTTTGGACAATGCACCTGTGAGACTAATAGACTGGACTCTGCCATGGACATTCCTCCACCATCACCCCTGACCATTTTACAACCACCTCCACTATTTAGCACTTAAATAAACACCCTTAAATCACAAAACAATCTGGAGTCAGTCTGTGCTTTTGAAAATGTGTATTAGCAATAACTGTGGCAAAATGCTATATCCAATGTAATGTCAACATATCTATGTCACACAGCTCTAGTCCATGCGGAAAAAAAGCAGAGGTCACACAGTGGGACCCACATCTATGAATTCGAAAGGGAAAGTGACAACTAAGTGCCCATACACTGGGTGAAAATGACAGACAGATGAGAGGTAGAAGAATTAAATCAGATGTAGCAGGCAGTGTTGTTTTCTTACCTGTGTCTCACTGGAAGTATTGCTGGATCACAGTGTTCCTGTTGTGTATGTCCTCTTCTTCTGCTTCCTCGTCTTCACTGTCCACAGGCTCCACAGCTGCCACAACACCTCCATCTGGACCATCCTCCTGCAGAAAAGGCACCTGTCAACGCAAAGCCAAGTTGTGAAGCATATAGCAGGCCACGATGATCTGGCACACCTTCTTTGGTGAGTAGAATAGGGAACCACCTGTCATATGGAGGCACCGGAACCTGGCCTTCAGGAGGCCGAAGGTCCTCTCTATAATCCTTCTAGTCCGCCCATGGGCCTCATTGTAGCGTTCCTCTGCCCTTGTTCTGGGATTCCTCACTGGGATCAGTAGCCATGACAGGTTGGGGTAACCAGAGTCACCTGCAAATAGCGAGGGACAAATGTTAGACACACACAAACTCTTAGGGACATCCCCATACCCAGACAACTAGTCACACTGTTCTGGGTCCATGTCCTCACCTAATAGCCACACACGGTGCCTCTGGAGTTGCCCCATCACATAAGGGATGCTGCTATTCCGCAGAATGTAAGCGTCATGCACTGAGCCAGGAAATTTGGCATTTAAATGGGAGATGTACTGGTCGGCCAAACACACCATCTCCACATTCATAGAATGGTAACTCTTCCGGTTTCTGTACACTTGTTCACTCCTGCGTGGGGGGACCAAGGCCACATGTGTCTCATCAAAGGCACCAATGATGTTGGGGATATGTCCCAGGGCATATAAGTCACCTTTCACTGTAGGCAAATCCTCCACCTGAGGGAAAACGATGTAGCTGCGCATGTGTTTCAGCAGGGCAGACAACACTCTGGACAACACGTTGGAGAACATATGCTGGGACATCCCTGATGCTATGGCCACTGTTGTTTTAAAAGACCCACTTTGTAGGAAATGGAGTACTGACAGCACCTGCACTAGAGGGGGATTCCTGTGGGATGGTGGATAGCTGACATCAGGTCTGGCTCTAACTGGGCACACAGTTCCAGGATTGTGGTACGATCAAGTGTGTAGGTGATAATTACATGCCGCTCCTCCATTGTCGACAGGTCCACCAGCGGTCTGTACACTGAAGGATGCCGCCATCTCCTCACCTGCCCAAGCGCACGTGCTCTATGGAGGAGAACAGCGAGCAGAGAGTCAACCAACACTGAGGTAGGTAAACACAACTTTATCAATAAAATGTTTGAAAATCGACATGTGGCTGTATTAGTGTTTAAGCAAGGCCTAGATATGGGAGACGCAGTCAAAATTAATGCCATGTGGCCCCCTGAAATGGCGGCTGCCTGACCTGTAATGTGGGACAAGGGGATATGGGGTAACTGCGCTGGCATTGTACACCGCCGCGGTAGGCGGTCGAAGACCACGGCGCAATCCTGCATTGGTTAACATTGGACCCTATGGGTCCCAGGAGCCAATGACGATGTACGCCGGCGGTGACGGTACGCACCGCCACGGACGTCACTGCCATTTTCTCTCTGTTCAATCACTTGATACCTGATCGTCGACAGGAGAGGACCTACAGTGCAAGTGCTGCTGTGACCTCAGTCTGGAAGAGAAAATGGCTCGTGTGTCTGGGGAAAGGGCCCCTGCCTTCAGCACGGAGGAGTTGGAGAAACTAGTGGATGGGGTCCTCCCCAGTACACGCTACTCTACGGTCCTCCAGACAAACAGGTGAGTACACTGTGAGCATGCTATATGGGCAATGCCTGTTTGGAGTGGTGTTGATGAAAGATGGAGGGGGGAGAATGAGGCGTGCATGATACAACGGTGAGTGCATGTGGGTCATGGCAAGAGTAGGGATGCGAGCCAATGACTGTGATGGTGCGGACTGTTATATCTTCTCCTTTTCCCCTTTACTATTCCTGTAGGTCAGCGCCCACCAGAAGAAGGATATTTGGCATGCCATCGCCAAGGAAGTCTGGACCCGGGGGGTCCACCACAGACTGGTCACCCACTGACGTAAAAGATGGGAGGACATTCGTCGCTGGAGCAAGAAGACGGCGGAGGCCCAGCTGGGAATGGCCTCCCAACGTGGGAGGGTGTGCCTGTCGCACCATGACCCCACTGATGTTCCGGATCCTGGCGGTGGCGTATCCGGAGTTGGATATGCGCCTGAGGGCATCACAGCAGCCACAAGGGGGTGAGTACACTCTCATTCTGCTGATTCAGCGCGCATTGTAGGTGTCTGGGTGGGGGAGGTGGGCTGTGGGTTCCCCTAGGCCAGGGCGAGTTTAGTAGGCTAGGTCCCTTCTTAAGGCAGGCCCTGTGGCACCCCACCCCACCTGTGTTCAGAGCCAACTACACCTAGTCAGGCTCCTGTGACTTCCATGTGTGCAGCAATCGGGCTTAGGCCTAGTAACCCATGTCCCTGTGATTAATTAGGGAACTCTAAGAGCACGGCGTAGTGCAGGGGGCTTCTGTGTCTGTAGTGTCTGCCAACGGTAGCGGTATTTGATGCACTCAACATGTCTTTCTTCTGTCTTTCCCCCCCTTTTTGTGGTCTCCCTGTTCTTGTGTGCATTAGCATCATCAGGCGGAGGAGCAGTACCACCGGAGCAGGAGGGAGCTGCATCCCACATGGCCTTGGAGGGCAACACAATGGAGTCAGAAGCCACCAGTGTGACGGAGGGTGAGGGGAGCTCCACGGCAGGGACAGGAGCTGAGACCAGCGACACAGACTCCTCCTCTGATGGGAGCTCCCTTGCGGTGGTGGGCCCCTCTGTGCCCGCCGCATCTACAGGAACAGCCGCCACCCCCCCACCAGCACCGCCCTCCCTGCAGCCCCTCAGCGTGTGCCCCGTGGCCGCTCACCAAGGAGGGTGGGCATCTCCTTCGCCCCAGGCACCTCAGCCCCTGCCCCAGTCAGCCCTGGTGCCCTCACTGAGGAGGCCATTGACCTCCTCCGGTCCCTCACTGTTGGGCAGTCTACCATTTTGAATGCCATCCAGAGTGTAGAGAAGCATTTGCAACAGACCAATGCATACCTGGAGGGCATTCATCTGGCCAGGCAGCCCAACAGCGAGCTTTTCAGAATCTGGCCTCAGCACTGATGGCAGCCAATGTCCCTGTCTCTAGCCTCCCCCCTCCAACTTCCTCCACCCAGACCCAAACCCCTGTACCTCAGCCTATCCCAAGCACACCATCAGACCAGCATGCACACACCTCAACACACAAGGGAAGCTCAGGCAAACATAAGCACCACACATCCCACAGGCACTCACACAAGCATCATACCCATGCAGACATACCAACAGCCACTGCCTCCACTGTGTCTCCCTCCTCCTCGTCTCCCTCCTCCCTCCCAGTCTCATCTCCACTCACACCTGCATGCACTACATCGTCAGCCACTACCTCCATTACCAGCACACCCACCACCACACTCCGCTCACGTGCACTCACCACCCCCACTACCATTCACACATCCCCTTTGTCCTCTCCTAGTGTGTCTGTGAGACCACCTCCCAAGGTACACAAACGCAGCCACACACCCACCAAACAGCCATCCACCTCACAACAGCCTCCAGCCCATTCACCTTCACCCAAAGTCACCAAACGTACACCTCCGACAACCACTACCTCTTCCTCCACTCCCAAACCCCCTCCATCTACCCATCCCAGTGTGTCCCAAAAACTTTTCCTGTCCAACCTTGACCTCTTCCCCTCACCTCCCCCACCCCTTCAGTCTCTTAGGGCCCGCCTTTCCATGTCACAACCCAGCGCCTCAGCCAGAACATCTGCGGGAACAGTGGTGCCAGTAGTAACCGGCTTCTGGAGTGCGCCAGGCAGCAGGGCAGCCAGTGTGCCATAGAGCCAGACCACGGACAGTCCCCCACCTCAAAAGCACAAAAAGTTGGCCAGTGCCCGGCGGGAGAGAGGCAAAACATCTTCCACCAAAGCCTCTCCCAGCGGTACAGTTGGGAGTGTGAAGACAGCTGCGCCACCATCCAAGGTGGGGAAGGGGCACAGTAAAACAGGCAAGTCTTTAAAATCCTGCACGGCGGACAAGACCTCCACCAGCACCACTGAACAGGACACCGCCGCCACCGGCACCGCTGAACAGGACACTGCCGCCACTAGCACCGCTGAACAGGACACTGCCGCAACACACACCGCTGCCAAGGACACCGCTGCCACCAGCACCGCTGAACAGGACATCACCGCCACCAGCACCGCTGAACAGGACACCGCTGCAACTGCACTGCTGCCAAGGACACCGCCGCCACAAGCACCGATGCCAAGGACACTGCTGCCACCAGCACCGCTGAACAGGACACCGCCGCAACAAGCACCGCTGCCAAGGACACCGCCGCCGCCGCCACCAGCACCGCTGAACAGGACACCGCCGCAACAAGCACCACTGGTCAGTGAGCGCCAAAGCTTCCGGCGCTACTGAGGCCGCCACGAGCAGGATGAAGCACTCTGGGCACTAAGCCCCCTGCGTGATCAGTGGAGATTTACATCCTACCTCTGTCCTTGGCAGAATGAAGCACTCTGGGCACAAAGCCCCCTCCAGAACCAGTGGAGTATCACATCCACTACCTCAGTCCTTGGCAGGATGAAGCACTTTGGGCACAAGGCTCCCTCCAAAACCAGTGGAGATTGACATCCACTTGAGAGACTGTGGCTTTGCACTCCCCAGGATAAAGCAGTGGGCAAACCACCCACTGGAGAGACTTGAGAGTCTGTGGCATTGCACTCCCCAGGATAAAGCAGTGGGCAAACAACCCCTTGGAGACACTTGAGAAACTGTGGCTTTGCACTCCCCAGGATAAAGCAGTGGGCAACCCACCCACTGGAGAGACTTGAGAAACTGTGGCTTTGCACTCCCCAAGATAAAGCAGTGGGCAAACCACCCACTGGAGAGACTTCAGAGACTGTGGCTTTGCACTCCCCTGGATAAAGCAGTGGGCAACCCACCCACTGGAGAGACTTGAGAGACTGTGGCTTTGCACTTCCCAGGATAAAGCAGTGGGCAAACCACTCACTGGAGAGACATGAGAAACTGTGGCTTTGCACTCCCAAGGATGCAGCAGTGGGCAAACCACCCACTGGAGAGACTTGAGAGACTGTGGCTTTGCACTCCCCAGGATAAAGCAGTGGGCAACCCACCCACTGGAAAGACTTGAGAAACTGTGGCTTTGCACTCCCCAGGATAAAGCAGTGGGCAAACCACCCACTGGAGAGACTTCAGAGACTGTAGCTTTGCACTCGCCAGGATAAAGCAGTGGGCAACCCACCCACTGGAGAGACTTCAGAGACTGTAGCTTTGCACTCCCCAGGATGCAGCAGTGGGCAAACAACCCACTGGAGAGACTTGAGAGACTGTGGCTTTGCACTCCCCAGGATAAAGCAGTGGTCATGGAGCCCCCTCGTGGATCTGGCATCGTGCACTCATCTGGCTGAGGTGCCCCCCACTTTCCTTCCCCCTGAGGTGCCTGTTGTATTTCTATCTGATGCCCCAGCAGTGTTCTCTTCGTTTTGATCGGGTATTGAGTGTGCACCTCACCCATGCATTTTGGGCCCAGTGGTCCACGGACTATGATGGTCGAATATCTTGGACTTGTATTCTTGGTGTATATATTTGTTTCTAGTGTAAATATATATATATGTATATATTTTTGATTACTGTATTTGAATAGATTACAAACGTTCGACTCATTTTCTTTTGTCCTTGCATTCTTCCAGGGGGGGTTGTTAATGTAATGTATCAACATGTAATTGTGTGTGTGTTGTAGTGGGTGAGGGTGGGGGTGGGAGTGTTGCGTGTTGCGTGTGTGTGTCACTCTTTTTTCCCTCCCTCCTCCCCTATGTCGTAGGTGCTGTACTCACCGTGGTCTTCGCCGCCGTCTTTGTTGTTCCTGGTAGAGAAGCAGGAAGATAAAGGCTGGGAGTATCTGGAGCTCGGGTTCCATGGCGTCCTGATTCCTCGTGGGGTGTGTAGAGGTGAGCGTTTTCCCTTCCAAGTCCTGTTTCCGCCGTGTTTTTGTTTGCAGTGAATCCGCCCCGGAAAAGGTGGCGGATTGGCCTGTTGTAATACAGTGGGCGGAACCTTGTCTTCTGCCTGTCTGTTGGCGGTGTTTGTTTGTACCGCCTTGGCGGTCGGAGTGTTAAAGTGGCTGTCTATGTTGGCTGTTTCCGCCTCAGTCGTGATTCCAATTTTTTTACCGCCAGCCTGTTGCCGGTTTTACCGCCGCTTTAACACTGACCACCAGGGTTGTAATGACGACCTTTATGTAAACATATTGAAAATTAGAGAAAGCCATAGAACATTTTTGTTTCTTATTAGACAGTCTAAATTGAAATATTGGAAGATATAATTAAAGTATTTTGGAACATTTTCTGGGGAATATAGGGGAAGGAGAGGTAAAGGAAAAAGGGAAAGTATTAATTATATAACTGTAAAGAGGAGCAAAAAAAGTATCCTCATATTTGAAACAGATTAAAAGAAATTACAAATTTGAATAATATAATAAAATAGAAAATAACATAAATTATTTAGTGGGGATGACTAAACCTTGAATGACAGAGAGTGAAACTCACAGTGGATGAAAATTCTCTGATAATATGCAATCTGTCTCAGCTGCAGAATTGTCCATTCTATGTAAAAAATTAGATAAAGGTAGCTATAACGTATGAGCATTATGATCTTTAGAACATTTATGTAAAAATGAAGTATCTAGTTTATGATGATACAAAACACTATTCCACCATGCCATATTTGAAAGTTTAGCAGAACATTTCCAATGATACAAAACTTGTTGAAAAGCAATAGCAAGAAAAATGTCAAATACTTTATTCTCTAACATATTATAAAATAATTCATTAGCTAGAGTACCCCAAAAATATATAAAATGTTAAAGGAGTGTTTTAGTTTAAATATGTGAGTCAGCTGTTACCATATTTTGTGCCAAAAAACTAATGTGTTAGAGCACCAAAATAATAAATGCATTAGATCTGCATTGGGAAACTCACAGGACCAGCTTTAGGTAAATTGGAGGGTGAAAATTTCGAACATTGAAGGAATGTAAAGAAAGTCTGTGATAATTACAAAATAAAGTTTGTGTGATATTAGCTGCTCTAGAGTATTTATAAATACGTGAAATTCCAAAACTTCCCTAAAATATTATCCCAATCAACTCCCAAATCTTTTTTTCACAAGAGCTCAGATCTAGACTTGGCTAGACTGGTATTAGAAGATAATGAAACCTTATAAATAGTGGAAGCATTAGGTGTTGAGACAAGTAAAGTAGTTAATGCAGAGAGATGGGAAATGACAATAGGTTCATTTTGTATAGAATACAAAGAATCTAAAACTGCAATAATTAGACTGGTGAACCGCTTTTGGAATGAGGAGGGACACTTAAAGTTCTGTTGAAATTGAGGGAAAGAGAGAGGAACATTTCCCTCAAAAAGTTGCTTAATCCATATAATACCTTTAGACCGGGAAGTACGCCAAAAAACAGGTCTAGTGTTGATTTTAACTAGATTATTATACCAAAGAGATTCAGTGACGAAAATAAAAGGAGTTAATGACTGTTTAGAAAATGGAGATAACAATAGAGAATGCGTATATTTAAGAACTAGGGTAAAAAGAAGAGAACACTTTGATGTAAAAGATAAAGGCCCTGATTATGACATTAGCTGTAGGTAGCAAATACCGCTCGGTGACCCCCGACAACATACCGCCGAGGAGGCAAACATCCATCTGCCAGATTATGGCGCATACACACAAAACTTTACAGAAACCACTGCATCCACAAATTCACCATACCCACTGAATGCAATAAATTGTCAGAACTAGCTCCCATACCGTTACGCCACCAAAACGACACCCTCCAAATAATAACCCACGAATCACCACAGCAGGCATTCAACGGCGGTAAACCATTGGCGGTGCACACCGCGAAGGTGGGAATGGCCACCCAAATACAAAACAATACAAGGTTGGCCAGAACAAAAAACACAAACCTGACACAATTACACAGACCCCACACACCCACCAACGCCATTATAAAACACCCACCCACAACATCCACAAACCTTTACAAACATGAGGAGGCTGCCACACCTTGCCATGTCAATCCCAGAGACAACTGCACACACATACCACAACTACCCATACATCAGTCATGCACCACACATACCACCACATCACACATCACCCTCTGCACAACACACACAACACAACACCCATGTCCCCACAAAGGCACTCCGGTTTCACTGAAGAGGAGTTGCGGGTCATGGTGGAGGAAATAGTCAGGGGAGAGCAACAGTTGTTTGGAGCACAGGTACAGCAGATCCCCATTGCCAGGAAGATGGAGCTATTATGGAGAATCGTGGACAGGGTGAATGCCATGGGACAACATCCACGCACAAGGAATGACATAAGGAAGAGGTGGAACGACCTGTGGGGGAAGGTGCGTTCCATTGCAGCAAGGCACCAACTCGCCATCAAGAGGACTGGCGATGGACTCCCACCTCCTCCCCCACAGATGACAGCATGGGAGGAGCAAGTCTTGGCAATACTGCATCCCGAGGGACTCACTGGAGTAGCCTGAGAACGGGACGCTGGTGAGTCACCATTTACAACATATCACCCTCCCATACCTGCATGCCATCTCACCCCCTCAGCCTGACTCCCTTCACCCCACTCCATCTCACACAGTGCACCACCCCAATTACCACACCTAAATGTCAACCCCGGCATGCCATACCCACTGCAAGCACATCCCTTCCAGCTCTACATGCACACTCACCACCAATGCATGCACAGCATGTGGAACTACCGTACACAATGCATCACCACACACTACCAAAGATGGGAGGACAACACCAATATCATTGGGGAAGGTAGAAATGCAGAAAGTGTCACAGACAAGTACCCTAACACATCACTTACATCCCCACAAGTGCCCCAGCCAATGTCAGCGATGAGAAGGTGCCACGGCTACCCAGTCTCCCACCAGAAGATGCCCCCAGTGATGACAGCAACTCAGGAGGTCTGGATCTGGATGAACTCCATGGCCCATCTGGAACCACTGGTCAGTCGGCTACCCCATTCCACAGCCAGTCCACTACAGAGCCCCCCCTCTGAATCTAACACCTCAGCAGGCAGCCAACACCCCCAGACCTCTGTCCCCATGACACATCAATCAGTAGTGTGCCCACCTGTACAGGGACCTGAGTCCACACAACACAGGCAAGACAATGAGGGTCCTGGTGTAAGTGGGAGTGGGCACACTGTTCAGTTGACACAGGCACAGGGGGCTAGGGACAGTCGCAGGACAGGGCCAGGGAACCCACTGCCAAGGAGGCACTCACAAATGTCCTGGGGGCATACCAACAATCCCAGGACAGTATGGGTCAGGTGCTCAACATCATGCAGGCTGCACCAGTGGCTGCAGGGGGAACAACACCAGGTGGTCATGCAACAATTGCAGGCCCTGAAAACCCCATTGCAGGGGTGCTGGGTGACATGGCCAACATCATGCAGGAGTACACAGCACGCCAGCGGGTCCCTGCCACTAGCCAGTGTACTGATCAGCCCCCCACATCTTCTGCAGCTAGTGGACAGGAGGCCCTGCCACAGGACTCACAGGTCAGCAGCACTTCTCCCCCTGCAGAAGGTGAACCACCCCGGAAATGTTCCCTGACACCAGACAGACACCAGAGACAGTTGCCAAGACCACCACCAGGAAATGAGCCCCTCCAGAAGGTCCCCCTTGTGTTCCACTGTGTCACCTTGTTCACTTTCAACTGCCTTTGCTCCTCTTCCTATGGCCCCTTGGACCCTGGACCTGTGCTACAAACAGACTGGCCTGCTGCACTGGACTTTTCCCAACCATCACCCAACCCTATTGCACTTTGCATTGTAAACCCAATGTATTAATAAACACCCTTGGACACAACTTAAGTAATGGTGCTTTATCTGAAAGAAATGTACAATGTATTGAACTGCATGTTCCTGTGCAAATGTCCTGTAATGTGTTCATTCATCTTACATATGTGTCTCAGCAGTCTGTACACATCACAGCATTACACTGTTGTAGCCACACCAACATCTGCAATAAGGGAAGGCATAGGTGACAGTCAGTTGGCATGCAAAGGTAGTGACAGGCATTATACTACAGCCACACAGCACAACACATAAATTGGAGGTACTGCTGAATGATATGTGTCCTGTTATCCACATCCTCCTCCTCTTCTTCCTCCTCACTGTCCTCAATGCTGCCACAGGTGCATTGTCACACCCCTCCTCCTGCAGATAGGGCACATGGCATCTGAGGGCCAAATTATGCAGCATGCAGCACACCATAACAATCTTGCAGACCTTCTCAGGGGAGTAGCATAAGGATCCACCTGTCAGATGGATGCACCTGAACCTGGCCTTCAGGAGACCGAAGGTGCGTTTAACAGTCCTCCTGGTATGCGCAGAATCATCATTGTACCTATTATCAGCCCCTGTTCTCAGATTCCTAACCGGGGATTAGAGCCAGGACAGGTTTGGGTAGCCGGAGTCACCTGGAAGAAGTGAGGGACACACATTAGCCTTGCAAAATGGCATGGGGTATGACTCCTGTAGGCACACACAGACATACATTGGGTGGGGACTCAAGCTCACCTATAAGCCACACTCTGAGCCTCTGTAGACGTGCCATCAGCTGTAGGATGCTGCTATTCCTCAGGTCAAAGGCATCTTGCACAGACCTAGGATACTTGACAGTGACATGGGAGATGTACTGGTCAGCAAGGCACACCATCTGGACATTGAGTGGAAACTCTTCCTATTCCTGTACACCTGTTCATTGGCCCTGGGAGGGACTAAGGCAATATGGGTGCCATCAATGGCCCAATCACTTGTGATATGTGTCCCATTGCGTAGAATCCAACTTTCACAGTGGGCAAATAATCATCCTGGGAAATGCGATGTAGCTGCACATGTGTTTAAGCAAGGCAGCCAAAACCCTTCAAAGCGCAATAGAGAACATCGGCTGTGACATACTGCTTCAGGCAAGCCCACAGTCATCTGGAAAGATCCTGTTGCCAGGAAATGGAGCACTGATAGTACCCACAAGAGAGGGAATTACTGTGGTGCAACGGATAGCAGGTAGCAGATCAGGCTCCAATTGTGCACACAGCTCTGTGATTGTGGCCCTGTCCAGACGATAGGTGAGTATGATGTGCCTGTCCTCCAGTGTAGCCAAGTCCACAAGGGTTCTGAACACTGGTGCTTGGCTCCTCCTCGTATTCCTCTGCAGTGGTTGGTACCTAAGTGAGCCAAAAGTAAAAAAGGGTGTGACAACAGGACCTATGGACACACAACATCAGAGTACACAGAGCATGTATGTATGTTGGACACTAGAATTGTCTAGGTGTGTACAGTCGACACCAATGACACACTTTTAAATTCAATACATGAGTACTAGCAGTAAGAAATGGCAACCACCTGTCCTGTATGCAGGGGTAGGTGGAAGTGACCTCACTCCGCACGCGTTATGCGTCATGATGGAAGACGGTCTGCACCGCCATGCAATTCCTCGTTGGCTAAGATGGGGCACTATAGAGTATAGAAATCAATGGTGATCAAAGCCGGAGGTGACGGTGTCCACCGCCGCGGACGTGACCGCCATTTTCTTTCTACTACTTCACTTGATTCCTGACTTTCCACTGTATTACATCTCCACTGTGTGTGCTGCTGTGACCTGTGTCTGGAACCTGCCATGGCCCATGCAACAGGGGAAAGGGCTCCAGCCTTCACATCATAGGGGTTGGAGAGGCTCATGGATGGGGTCCTATCCCTGTATGGGCAGTTGTATGGGCCTCCAGACCAACAGGTGAGTACATCATGGGTATGTTGCATGCAACATCGCTGCATGTAGATGTATGCGTGTGCTGGCAGTGTGTGATTTGGGGGTATGGTTGGAGGCAATGTGAATGAAGAGGTATGGGTCATATGTGTGCTTGATGAGGGGAAAATGCTGTATGTAGGCTATATGTGTAACAGGCTGGATTGTATGGTCCATGGTGTCCTTCTGTCTGTGTTTCCTCTGCAGTTCAGCGCCCATCAGAAGAAAGGGTTGTGGCATGCCATCACCAAGGATGTGCCGACCCTGGGGGTCCATAGCAGGCAGAGCAGCCACTGCAGGAAACGGTGGGAGACCCTGAGACATTGGGCCTGGGTGACTGCAAAGGACCAGCTGGGGAGAGCCTGCCACTGAGGAAGGGGTGCCTGTCGGAGCCTGATTCCCCTAATGGCCTGCATACTGGCGGTGGCCTACCCAGATCTCGGATGGGCTCTTGAGGGCACCACACAAAGCCACATGGTGGTGAGTACAGTGTGTGTCATTTGTTGCCTGTCATGGGATTTGTGTTCAGGGTTCTAGTCAGTGGATGCCCCAATATGGCAGTTTAGACATTGTTCTGCGGTCCTGCTTAGGTATGTAGGGTGGTATGCTTATTTTGAATTGTTAGGGAGCTGGCTTTCCATGGCACAAAGGGCTTAGTTTGTCCCAGATGGCAGTGTTTGGCTCTGAACTGCTGTAGTACCTAGCCAATGGTATGCCACTGTGGTCCATTCTGCCCATTCATAGTCCCAGTGAGTGATAGTGATATGTATGCAATCTGTGCTGTTGGTGCTCTCATTGACCCTGTGCTCCCTTTCTCCCCCCTCTCTCCTTTTGTCATTCTGTCCATGTGTGCATTAGCATCATCTGGCAAAGGAGCAGGGGCACCAGCGAGTGAGAGAGCTGCAGCCCACGGGACGCAGAAGGCAGAGTGCACCGGCGCCGAGCCGACCAGTGGGACGGAGGGCGAGGGGAGCACCACAGGTGGGACAGGAGCTGATACAACTGACTCTGATTCCTCCTCCAATGGAAGCTTCCTGGTGGTGGCGGACCCCTCGGGGGCCACCCCAGCAACTTCATCTCCCACCACCCTGGTACCAGCACCACCCTCCCAGTAGCCCCCCACTGAGTTGCCCGTGGCTGCTTACCCGGGAGGGTGGGGGTCTCCCTCGCCCCAGGCACCTCAGGCCTTGCCCCAGTCAGCTCTGCTGCCGTCAGTGAGGAGGCTATTGACCTCCTGAGATCCATCTCTGAAGGGCAGTCAACCATAGTGAATACAATCCAGGGGCGGGCATCCCAGATGCAGCAATGCAATGCCTTCCTGGAGTGCATTTACAGTGGCTTGGCGGCCCTACAGAGATTGTTTCAGGCTCTGGCATCCTCTCTGATGGCAGCCAGTGTCCCTGTTTCTTCCATCCACCCTCCAACTACCTCTTCCCAGTCCCTCTCTCCCCAACCCATCCCACACACATTCTGACAAGCATGTACCCAAAACAACAGACAGGACTTGCACAGACAAACATAGGCACCACAGTTCAGTCCACAAGCACACACACAGCCAACACACAAACGCACACACATCAGCCACTGCCTCCACTGTCTCCCCCTCCTCCTCCTCCCTCACAGTCACATCAGCACTCACACCTGCATGCACAGCATGAGCAGTCCCAGATCCTGCCACCTGCATAGCCTTGCCCACATTAACCACAACAGCAGACCCGCAGCCATGCACCCCACACATCACATGAGCAGTCACCACCATCACCACTTCATGCAGCACACCCACCTCACTTGCAGACACCATCACATCCATCCACACATACTGTTTGTCCTCCCCCACGCTGTTTGCCCCCCTCCAAAGACACACAAACGCTCCCACTCAGACCCAGCCATCCACCTCACACAGGCACACTGTCCATGCATCTGTACCCAAGTCCAGCACACCTCCTCCTCCTACAACCACTCCCTCTACCTCCACTCCCTTACCTCCTCCCACATCCTGCCCCACTGGTCCTAAGAAGCTTTTCCTTTCCCGCCTTGACCTCTTCCCTTCCCCACCCCCGTCCTGCCCGTAAAAGGAAAGTCCCACCCCCAGCCCAGTACATCCAGCTCCAAAATAACTCCTGTTCCTCCCCTAAGTGTACTCCTGCCACTAAGCTGAAGAAAGGAGGCACTCCGTCCCCATCCCAAGGCCACTCCTCTGCCCCCAAGCCAGGAGGGCAAGGACCCACCTCCTCCCAAACCCAAGCCCAAGGACCGTCCTGTGAAAAAGAAATCCCCCCACCCCCTGCCCTCCTGAGGTGCCTGCCTACCATTACCATGATTCCACTGCCCAGTTGAGTGACTGGGCTGTCAGTAGCCAAGTTGGGCCTTGGACGTTGCCCTGTGGCATTGTGCTTCACTTGGACTGGCCATGGTCCTATCTGTAGATATTTGCATTTCCAATCTTGAGGTCACTAGACCCAAAGTATTACAGTGGTTGGACCAAAGGTATGTGTCCTGGCATTCTTTCTTTCTGGAATATGTTGGTGTGGGATTTCTCTGCAGATGGTTCTGGGTGTGTGGTATGTGTGTATGATGTGTGTTGTGCAAGTGTGTGTGTGTGTCACTCGCCCCTCCCTCCCTCCCTCCCTTATGTGCTGGGCGGCTGTACTCACCGCCATCGTCTTCGTTGACGTTGGTGCTCCTGGACTTCCATTGCATGGTACAGCATCGGGAAGACTTCCAGTTCGGGTTCCATGGTGACCGCTGACTCCTCTGTGTCCCTGGAGGTGAGTGCCTCCTTTTATTTGATGTGTTTCCTCCAGGGTTTGGTGGCATTGCTAATGCCCCCGAAAATCCTAGCAGTCTGCTATGTCATAATATGGAGATTGCTACTGCTGTATTCAGTGGTTTTTACCACACTGGCGGTTGGGGTGGTACATTGGTTGTCTATGGGAGGGATCACCGCCATGGTCATAATTTGGCAGTCATTACCTCTGGCCTGGAGGCAGTACTACCTTCGTCGCCGGCGTGGCAGTCAGCTGACTGCCAATGTCATACTGACCACCAAAGTCTCTTTCGTCTTGAAGGGGTTCAACAAGGTTGATTAAACTTGTAGCCATAATGGAGAAAAGCGATGAACAGATTCAGAAAGCCAGTAAGAGACTTGATGTAAACCAAAAGCAGCATGATATTTAGCGTAATTCAGAAAATTCACCCCACCTTCATTTTTCAATTTTTGTAAATAGGCAAGAGATATTCTTGCCTTTTTATAAGAATTTGGACAATATAGAATTTATTTGTTTAAAAACAGTATTTGAAATGGATACCGGTAACATAGAAATAGTATAGAGTAATAAAGGAGAAATCATCATTTTTATGGAATCTAAGCGTCACCACCAAGATAAACACCAAGGGATTCAAGGTGGAAATTAAGGTGTCAATTCTATCACGAAGTTCTTTAAAATTAAAATCAATTGTTTCTTTAACAGAAGAAGTAAACCAAATAAGTGAATACTTGATCTTAGATAAGGAGGCCCATTGAGACCAGAATCAACAAATGAATGTTTAAAGGTCAATTTATTTTTAGTGGAAGGACTTCATTTTTATCTTTACTGATTCTATAACCAGAGATTTGAGAAAAGAGATCAATTTCATTTAATAGAGCTGGAAGAGATCCCCCAGGTAAAGAAATGACTGAAGAATATCATCTGCATATGCAGCCAGTTTTAACTGTTTGTCTCCATATGGAAAACCAGAAATATCTGAATTTAGACAAATGTGAATGATAAAAGGTTCAAGAGCTAACACAAATATTAAGGGCGAAAGAGGACAACCTTTTCAAACACCACGTTAAAGAGAGAAATATTGAGAAACTGTACCATTGACCAGAACCGAAGCTCATGGGTCTAACGCTATAAGAGAAATAAGTTTAGGACCCAAACCATGCCAGGATAAAGTTTTTATCATAAAATCCCAATTAATTGTATCAAATGTATTTTCTGCATCAATAGTTATGGCAGATAGAGATTTATTAAGAAAAGGGATTTTACTGAGAACATTAAGAAATAATAAAGTATTATCAGATGCTAACCTACCTTTTATAAAACCTGACTGTTCCTTTCCAATAAGTCATGGAACGAAAGATTCTAATCTTAATGCTAGTAGCTTTGCATACATTTTATAATCCACATCAATCAAGGAAATAGGTCTATAATGCTTACATAATGAAGAGTTCTTTCCTTCTTTAGGTATTAAGCATATTATAGCTTCTTGAAAAGTATCTGAAATGTCCTCATATGTGATAAAGTAATTAAATAAAGAGAACAAATGAGGAATAAGGATATGTGAAAAATGTAAATAAAACTCCACGGTAAAACCATGAGGGCCAGGGGTTTTACCTTTTTTAATATATGTAGGGCTTGTAAACGTTCTGTATCTGAAATATCTGGTTCTAAGGAGGCAAAACTTAGATTAGAAGAATTAAGAATAGAAGTTTGTAATAAATACTAATCAATTTGAGAATGATTAGCTTATGTTTCTGGGGAATACAACGTCTTGTAGAAGTTAACAAATTCAGTCAAAATATCATCATGTTTTTTCAGTATAGTACCATCAGATCTGGATAGCGAATCAGTTTGAAATCGCTGTTTTCTAACTTTAAGATAATTAGTTGTTAGCTTGCCAACTTTATTTTGATACCTCCATAATAGCGAGCATGACTTTTCAAAAGGATTGAAGAGGCTTCCTCTGCAGAAAGAGTATTACATTTTAACTTAGCTTTAAGCAAACTATTTAAATCAGTATGTGATTTAGATGTGCAATTTTTACTTTCCTAATTGTTAATGTTTGATAAACAGGATTTATGTTCTTTAACTTGGAGTTTTTTTTGAGACAGCTGCCTCAAAAGAGTCCCAAATAATAGAGGGTGACAAATTAGGATGATCATTAATCTTTAAAAATGTATAGGTAAATGAAAGAAATGAATTAGAGAATTGTGGATTGTGTAGTAGAGAGTAATTCAAACGCCATCTACGAGATTTAATATTTTGGGGAGCCAAGTCCAAATCTGTAACCACCATGGCAGGATCTGAAAGTACTTTAGGGCCAATAAAAGAATGAATTATGTGTAATATCATAGATTTGGATAGGAATCTAATCTAGCGAGTTAACTATGAGTGAACCATGAGTGGGTGAGTGAAATGTGTAGTCACGTGAAGTGGGATTTGCGAGTCTCCAGGAGTATATAAATGAGAAGTTTGCTACAGTAGAACAAAATTGTTTATGCATTTAATGGGAAGAAAATGCACCTGGAAATTGCCGATCTGAAAAGGGATCCATAATTTGTTTACAATCACAGCCCAAAATCATATGTGTATCAAAATATTGAAGACATTTATGAGAAATCGTAGGTCAAAAGTTGAAATTATTCTAAATCAGGCATAAATGCTAAAGATAACTATCGGAATGTTGTTGATCATAAATCATAGAATAATCCATCTACCTTACTGATCTATTTCTTGTGAAAAGACCTTATATTGTAATGGTTTATCACATAAAATATTAGTTCCATCTTTATCTTATTTATCATCAGAGGATACAAATACTTAAACTCAACTACGTTTAAGTTTCAAGGCTTCTGTTTCATCAAGATGTGTTTATTGTAATAACACAATATCAGGAATATGTTTGGCTAAATCAGATAAAACTCTCTGTCTTTTAACAGGATTGTTAAAACCTTTCACATTTGTGAAATAACTCTGAATGATATAAGTATAAAAACATTTATGAATAATGAAGATTAACAATACTTTGAACAGGTAATAAACAAACCATGGATGAGAAATAGAAAAACAATGAGATATAATCATTCAAACAGCAAGGGGGATGGGTAAGGAGGAAAAGGGGAAAATAGGAGAGGAAACAGAAAATCACAGGAAAAAGGGATAAAAAAGAGAGACAGTACATGTCTATGAAGATGTCTGAATTACATACCTGAAGAAATAAGAACGCACACGATGTTGGGGTGGTGGATCACAGATAACAATGGCGTACCAACATAGGGGATCACCGCCACAACGAAACAAAACATAGGTAGAAGGGGAGAACGAACAAAGTATCACATTAAATAAATCTGCAAAAAAGAATAATATTAACTTAATACTAGGCAGAATATATGAACCTATCACAAAAGAATTCAGTACTAAACAATTATGGATGTGATCATATAATAGGGCTAAACCAGAAGATGGCTGGCAATATCCATGTTTAATGATATATGTAGTTCAATGAATTTCTTAAGTTCAGCTGGATGTGTATATATAGTAGTCTTATTTTGATAAATGACCTTGATTGTACAGGGCTGGAACAAACCATAACAAACACCGAGAGATCACGACATCGAGCGAAGAGCAAGAAATTCCTTCCTCCATTGAGCTGTGATATTAGAGACATCTTGGGAAATAAAGATTTTATTTCCAGACCAAGTAACCTGTTTTTTGTGTTTTATTGCATCTAGAACTATTAGTAAGTATCTGAATTCAAAAAAAAATAAAATTGTCCCTGTAAGTATGAAAGGAGAGTTTGAATTTGTCAGACGAGGCCCTAGCCTGAGTAATTGCTGTATATTGAAATTGGAAATGGGAGGTAAGTTCAATATTTTTGGTAGAAAATACTTGAAAAAGACAACAGGGCTCAGACTTCAAGTCCTTCCAGTAATCCATAGAGCCTTAAATTGTTATGCCTGTTTCTATTTTCGAAATCCTCCATCTGTTGCTTAATTTGATTGACTTCCTTTTTCAAGACCATAATTTTGTTAATGTTGTCTTGTACATCTGACACATGATGTTCCACTACAGAAATTCTTGAGTCCTTTTAAGACCATTTGACATCCCACTGTTGAATTTGGTTATTGGTTTCTTCAACAAATGATCAAAGAACTCCACGTTCCATAGAAATAGGATTTAGGGCCATATTTATACTTTTCGACGCACAACTGCGCCAACGCAGTTGTGCGTCAAAAAATCTAACGCCATTCTGAAGCCCCATGCGGGCGCCGTATTTATTCAATGACGCTAGCCGGCGTTAGCCGGCGGCGCTGCCTGGTGTGCGTCAAAAAAAATGACGTACACTAGGCAGCGCCGGCGTAGGGGAATATGGAGCTTAGGCGCCAAAAAATGGGGCAAGTCAGGCTGAGGCAAAATTATCGCCTCAACCCGATTTGCGCCATTTTTTTCGACTCCCAACCCTCATTGAAATGACTCCTGTCTTAGCAAAGACAGGAGTCATGCCCCCTTGCCCAATGGCCATGCCCAGGGGACTTGTGTCCCCTGGGCATGTCATTGGGCATAGTGGCATGTAGGGGGGCACAAATCAGGCCCCCCTATGCCACAAAAAAAAAAAAAAAATTACTTACCTGAACTTACCTTATGTTCCCTGGGATGGGTCCCTCCATCCTTAGGCGTCCTCCTGGGGTGGGCAAGGGTGACAGGGGGGGGTCCCTGGGGCCATGGGAGGGCACCTCTGGGCTCCTTCCGAGCCCACAGGTCCCTTAACGCCTGCCCTGACCAGCGCTAAAAAACGGCGCAAAAGCGGCTGGATGTCATTTTTTTTGACCCGCCCACTCCCAGGCGTGATTTTTGCCCAGGAGTGTAAATACGGCGCACATGCCTCGGAGTCAATTTTTTGGACGGGAACGCCTACCTTGCATATCATTAACGCAAAGCAGGTGTCCACGCTAAAAAGTGACGCAAACTCCATGGACTTTGGCGCTAGACGCGTCTAACGCCAGAGTATAAATATGGAGTTAGTTTTGCGTCGAATTTGCGTTAAAAAAAACGACGCAATTCCGGTGCAAACGGAGTATAAATATGCCCCTTAGTGCTTTGTCTGGTGATGGAGGGGTTCTGTTTAAGCCCTTTTTTCATAGAAGTTGGTGACTGAGATTTACTAGACGAGCCAGCTGAAGAAGTGCTACGAGATCGAGTCGACTGCACGGCTTCAGAGGAAATTGGATTATCCATCTCTAAGTTTTCCGTAAAAGAGGTATAATTCTTTTGTGTAGATTTTGGATTACGAGTATGAGAAGAGTTCCTCAATCTTCCCATAGGAGGATATCCAACTACAGAATTGTAATCCAGATATAAAAGGTCCCAGACAATTGATCACAAACCATAGGAGTAGCGGATCATTAAATGACATTCAACAAAAATATTTCTTCACAGAAAATGTATTTCTAGCAGTAAATGCATATGAGAACACAAGCAGGCACCTCCAACACCCGTGTCACGCCGCCATCTTGTGTGGCGTCGAAGCGACGCCCCACCCACTTGTACTTTAACTTCAAGGTTTCTTTCTCATCCTGGTGAGCCTCTTTGATAAAGGCAAAACGAGTCTCTCTTTTGTGTAAGTAAATTGGGACTTTCTGTATTTCAATATAGTTGTTTAAACATTTAGCATTTCATGAGACATGCTAATCGCATTTTATCCTACTTGCTGCTGACGTATGGGTCGGGTTTCAGCATGGATGCATATTCACCAGAGTGCGAGTGGTAGCCGAAGTGCATCACATGGCCTTAGACCCCAGTGACATCACCAAAAGTGACTTTATATGGCCATTGATGTCTTTCCTGCAGTGATGCCATGTGACCTTTGACTCTGGCGACTTCACAGGAAGCACATCACTAAAGGTATAAACTTTGCAATAAGTAAAAAATTGATAAAATAGAGATATCTTTTATACTTTTATCATACTCTCCAATGTCGCTTTGATTACCCATCTCTACTCTCACAGCTCCGCCTCACAATCCCTTTCAACTACATAGCTGCTATCTTTTTATGGCCTTCTTTCCCCATCTTCCTTTAACCTCCAACCTCTCATATCATACATGTCATCATGTGATGCCTTATCCTCTCCCTGTTCACCTCTTAACCACACCTTTGTTATAACCAACTCTCTCACTTATTTTCACAGTTCTGTTAACTGTTCCCCCTCTACCACTTCTCATTACTATTGTTCACATATTTTGCATCATATCTCCCACTCATTCTCTCATCTCTGTATCAGAAAGGTTCTCTCTCTTCTTCTCCCTTTCCCTGCTCACCTTTCCCTCTCATTTGGGCCCAGAACTTGCCTCTTACTCCCAACTTCATCAATCTAATTTGTTCATGTTAGAAATGGGGTCTTTGGTTGACAGTCAGATTACCCCCTGTTCAAGCAAGGACCCTCGCTCTAGTCAGGGTAAAAGAGAATCACCCTCAGTTAATCCCTGCTCACCCCCTTGGTAGCTTGGCAGAGCAGTAGGCTTAACTTCAGAGTGCTGGGTGTAAAGTATTTGTACCAACACACACAGTAACTCAATGAAAACACTCCAAAATGACGCAACACCAATTTAGAACAATAGGAAATATTTATCTAAACAAAAGAAGACCAAAATGACAAAAATCTGACATACATAAGTCAAGTTATGAATTTTTAAAGATTAAACTCTAAAATAGCGCTTAGAAACACAAAATGCTTCGATGAGGTGTTAACACGGCGTTGTAACGGAGCCGTTCCCAACAATCCGACACCAGCGGCACTGGACACAGATGAGCTTAGACCCCCAGGTACAGTACCTTGGTGAAGAAATGAAAACGAGCCGATGCGCAAAGTCGGGGATCGCGGCGTCTGGGTGAAACGTTGAATCAGCGCTCTTCGAGCGGCGTCGGTCACGACGTGGTGTGGTGACTTCCATGGAGTCGTGGACTTCGGCGGGGCTGCAGCGATGTCGGGCCTGCGAAGGTCGTCGTGTTCCAGCCAAGATCACGGAGTCGGGTGAAGGCGGCGTCACCGGATTCAGCAGCGGCGTTGGTCCAAAGTCATCCGAAGTCGATTTCCTTGAATTTCCACCAGCTTTCTTTCCAAGGGCCCAGGGACTGGATAGGGCACCACTTGTCAGAGCAGGAGTCTCTCCAGAGACTCCAGGTGCTGGCAGAGAGAAGTCTTTGCTGTCCCTGAGACTTCCAACAACAGGAGGCAAGCTCTAAATCAAGCCCTTGGAGATTTCTTCACAAGATTGAAGGCACACAAAGTCCAGTCTTGGCCCTCTTACCCTGACAGAAGCAGCAACTGCAGGATAGCTCCACAAAGCACAGTCATAGGCAGGGCAGTTCTTCTTACTCAGCTCTTCAGCTCTTCTCCAGGCAGTGGTTCCTCTTGTTTCCAGAAGTGTTCCCTTTGTGTCACTGTCTAGTGTGCGGTGCAACCAGCCCAACTGTCAAACTGACCCAGACAGGGAATCCACAAACAGACAGAGTCACAGAAATGCTATAGGCAAGAAAATGCCCACTTTCTAAAAGTGGCATTTTCAAACACACAATCTTAAAATCAACTTTAGTAAAAGATGTATTTTTAAATTGAGAGCTCAGAGACCCCAAACTCCACATCCACTCCCAAAGGAGATCTACACTTTAATCAGATTTAAAGGTAGCCCCCATGTTAACCTATGAGAGGGACAGGCCTTGCAACAGTGAAAAATGAATTTAGCAATATTTCACTGTCAGGACATATAAAACACATTACTATATGTCCTACCTTAACCATACACTGCACCCAGCCCTTGGGGCTACCTAGGGCCTACCTTAGGGGTGTCTGACATGTAAGAAAAGGGAAGGTTTAGGCCTGGCAAGTGGATACACTTGCCAAGTCGAATTTACAGTTAGAACTGCACATGCACACACTGCAATGGCAGGTCTGAGACATGATTACAGAGCTACTTATGTGGGCGGCACAACCAGTGCTGCAGGCCCACTAGTAGCATTTGATTTACAGACCCAGGCACCTCTAGTGCACTTTACTAGGGACTTACTAGTAAACCAAAAATGCCAATCATGGATAAACCAATTACATAGACATTTTGCACTTTAGCACTGGTTAGCAGTGGTAAAGTACCCAGAGTAACGAAAACAGCAAAATCAGAGTCCAGCACACATCAACAACCTGGGGAACAGAGGCAAAAAGTTAAGGGAGACCACGCCAAGGATGAAAAGTCTAACAGCTCAAATTTCTCTCTCCTTACCCCATGCTCACCTACATCTTTCCAGTTTCCCTCTCAACTCCAAATCTTTCATTATCACCATCATCCTCATTTCAGGTAGACCAACAGGTTTGGAGTTCCTTCAGGTTGCGCCCATACACCTCTCACTCTTATCTTTGACAAATAAATATAGCTATTTCTTGGTTTGCTCTCTCTCTCTCTAATCATCTGCTCTATCTTCCCCACCACCCCACCTGCTTCAAACATTCTCTGACATCAGTCTTCCAGATTCCATCTTTCTCTGTTAGGCGGTTTCTTCAATAACCCCCCTCTTACCTTCAACTAGTTTTCATCTAAGCTGACTCTTGCTCCTGTTTCCTCTCTCACTTTGCTAAAAAATTAACACGTTGACATTTGTAGAAGGCACTGTGGTCTGGGGAAGGATGCCAGTCAGAATGTTTCACCATCTCAGGGACATCATGCTGAGGCATTTGGGTTTGTTGCACTCAATACAACCCCACAAACATCAAAGGCAAGTCATAGATTCAGAGCATTATGACAATGGCTCCCTGCACCTCAGAATTGCAGGGGCATTATGAGGTGTGTAGACTGATGGTACCTTAAAAAATGAGGAATGATGAAGGAAATCAGAAATATCACAGCTACTCCTCTGGTAAATCGCAGTTTCTATACAAACATTCACCCAGTCATTTCAGCTACTATCTTTGGCTTACATTTCTGGGTCAAATGCACTGGCTCCATGGAGTTACCATGGATCTTGTAACCGCCAATCAGGCTGGTAACCGCTGTGACTGGCCCCAAAAGGATTATGGTGGGGCTTGCAATGAGACCCTCAGAGATCTGTGCTGCTTGAATATCTTTCATTTCCAGGCAGCAGAGAAAGTGAAAATATACTGGTGGGTTTTTGTCCACACCTCAAAATGACTCTATACCTTCCTTGTAAGGAGATGTGGAGCATGGTGGTCTATCCAACCCTCCCTGCCTCCTAATTTTGAAAGTGTCATTTGCTTTTGCATCAAAAGGGCAAATTACACAGTGGTAGCCAGCATCCTGGGGGCAGCAGTGAAGATGTTTGTTACACTTCTGCATGATACTATCTTTTTAAATCATTAGTTTTGTATTGTTTTTCAGAATGTCTATTTTGGAAAATAAATAATTTAAAACGTTTGTTGCACAGTCTAATACATTAAAATGTTCTAGTTCGGGTGGGGCAGTGGAAAGTAAACAGGGCTCATTAGCGCTCTGTTTTGTTTTGTTCCTGGCATTACGTTTACATCTCAAGGGTTACAAGTGAAGTGCCAGGGGTCGCAAGGGAAAAGCTAGGGATAGAAGGTGCTGTCACTGGTGACCTTTAGTGACTTCCATAGAAAGTATTCCGGACCTCAAAGTAGTCTCCCATATTGATTTGTCATCCTCATATTGAACTCACATTTAAATGCTAAAAATCAAATCAAGGCCCATATTTATACTTTTTGACGCAAAACTGCGCTAACGCAGTTTTGCGCCAAAAAAATTAGCGCCGGCTAACGCCATTCTGACGCACCATGCGGGCGCCGTATTTATTGAATGGCGTTAGCCGGCGTTAGTCGACCGGCGCTGCCTGGTGTGCGTGAAAAAAAACAACGTACACCAGGCAGCGCCGGCGTAGGGAAAAATGGCGTTTGGGCGTCCAAAGATGGGGCAAGTCAGGCTGAGGCAAAAAAATCATCTTAACCCGATTTGCGCCATTTTTTTTTGGCGCCCAGACGCCATTAACATGACTCCTGTCTTAGCAAAGACAGGAGTCATGCCCCCTTGCCCAATGGCCATGCCCAGGGGACTTCTGTCCATTGGCATGGTCATTGGGCATAGTGGCATGTAGGGGGGCACAATTATTTTTTTTTTTTAAACTTACCACAACTTACATTTTCTTCCCTGGGATGGGTCCCTCCATCCTTGGGTGTCCTCCTGGGGTGGGCAAGGGTGTCAGGGGGTGTCCCTGGGGGCTTGGGAGGGCACCTCTGGACTCATTCTGAGCCCACAGGTCCCTTAACGCCTGCCCTGACCCAGGCGCTAAAATCCGGCGCAAATGCAGGTTTTTTAGTCCCGCCCACTCCCGGGCGTCATTTTTGCCCGGGAGTATAAATCCGACGCAATAGCATCGGAGTCATTTTTTAAGACGGGAACGCCTACCTTGCATATCATTAACGCAAGGAAGGTGTTCACGCCAAAAAATGACGCTAACTCCATGAACTTTGGCGCTAGACGCGTCTAACGCCAAAGTATAAATATGGAGTTAGTTTTGCGTCGAATTTGCGTCGAAAAAAACGACGCAAATTCGGCGCAAACGGAGTATAAATATGCCCCCAAATCTTACAAGGTTAAAATAAATCCTGCTCAAAAGTAGCTGAATTGGTATTCCTATCACCAGAAGGCCTGAGTCTTACTGGTGAGATTTCCAGTTGCTAGTAAACTGGAGCATTGGTTTTGCAACACAAAGTCTTATGGCATAACATTTCGTGCTATCCAAAGATTTTACTAAAGACTGCAGCCTGAGGCCACAAGAATGTCTCCTGCTGTTCTGGGGGCTTTGGGTTTCTCCCCCCTTTTTATTTAAAAAAAAATCCTTACCAGTTGATCAATTCATGAAGCCACTACAGTTTTAAAACACATTTTATTAAGTTTTTAGGACCTTATCCTCACAACTGCTCACACTCCAGTGTTAAAGTGTCACTCAAAGCCCATGATTATGTGTTGAGTTGAGCAGATTTCCTGTGTGTAATTCACGGAGTAGGCTGTTGCTCCCATATAATGAATTTATCACATGCTGGGACAACAAGCTCTATTTTACCAGATGGAAAATCATGATGGTAAAACAGCATTAGAAAAGGACTGCAAAGTGTGTGGGAAGTATGTAGTGGTCTTCCACCCACCAACATCTCACTTTTCCTCTCCTACCATCCCATCACGTTACTGTCCTACATTGAAGCCAGGCACATACTTACCAGTTGCTCAAAGCAGGTGTTGAATGTGTGTGTTAAACCCTTCTGAATGGGAAATACTATATGGAATTCTGCCCAGTGATTCCTGGTTCGCACAATTGTTCCCTATTCCAGAGGCATAATTCATAAATACTTGGTACTGGTGGGGTGTTGCCACAGGATACCAGAATTTATGGGTGCAGAATTTTCATCCTACCGAGACAGCGTAGCTTATATAATCTATATTAACATGAAATGTTTATGAACTAATGTGTAATAATACAGCATAGAAAATGTATTAATGTATTTTGCTATAATGTGCGCTTGAAATGTGCCCACGGGGAGTGGCCATCAACATATACTGAGACTAATGAAACTGACTAATAATGTTGAAATGCTATATTATGATATGGTTTCACATTAATAATAATAGGTATATGTAAAGGTTTTGCTAATAAATCATTAGGCTTTAGTTAGCATGAGTCGAGGCCTAGCTGCCTGACTCTCATATTAAATGTGTTTTTCTAATGTGCAGTGTGCTGACTTGCTGAAGGACATGAACTCTTGTTTTTCTCCAAACTAGAAGCTGAATGTAACTGTAGTAGATCCGTTCTCATGAAATTCGACTTGCTTGTAGAAACATTTTAGCTGAATGCAACACTATAGACCAGTAGCAGGTACATGGTCGCCTGAACCAGTACAGACAATGGAGCCACTGACCGAAGATGTGCAAAAGACCACAAGACTATGAAATCATACCAGACATTCCACCCGCTGAAGACGTCAATCATAAGGACCAATAAAATACGTGAAAACTGTTATGGGGTGACAAATTCGATGAGCTAATGTGAAGACAATTGGTTAACCTCTTAGCTGCTGGGCCTTTTCCCCCCCCCAGTGCCAATTTTTGGGCTATTTGGGGTAGTTTGCGCTTAGGGCTTCATTACTTTTTGTCCACATAAGCTAACCACGCCAAATTTGCGTCCTTTTTTTCCAACATCCTAGGGATTCTAATGGTACCCAGAGTTTGTGGTTTCCCCTGGAGAAGACTAAGAAAATACCCAAAATACAGTGAAAGTTTTGTTTTTTCCAAAAAAATGGGAAAAAAGGGCTGCCGAAGAAGGCTTGTGGTTTTTTCCCTGAAAATGCCATCAACAAAGGGTTTCTGGTGCTGAAATCACTATCTTCCCACCTTTCAGGAACGGGCAGACTTGAATCAGAAAACCACATTTTTCAACACAAATTTGGCATTTTACTGGGACATACCCCATTTTTACTATATTTGGTGCTTTTAGCCTCCTTCCAGTTAGTGACAAGAATGGGTGTGAAACCAATGCTGGATCCCGGAATGCTAAACATTTCTGAAAACTAGACAAAATTCTGAATTCAGCAAGGGGTCATTTGTGTAGATCCTACAAGGTTTTCCTACAGAAAATAACAGCTGAAATAAACAAATATTGAAATTGAGATGAAAACAACAGCCATTTTTCTTTATGTTTTACTCTGTAACTTTTTCCTGCGATGTCAGATTTCTGAAAGCAATATACCGTTTTGTCTGCTGGACTCTTCTGGTTGTGGGGATATAAAGGGCTTGTAGGTTCATCAAGAACCCTAGGTACCCAGAGCCAATAAATGAGCTGCACCCTGCAGTTGGTTTTCATTCTATACTGGGTATACAGCAATTCATTTGCTGAAATATGAAGAGTGAAAAAGAGGTATCAAGAAAACCTTTGCATTTCGAAAATGGGATCAAGATAAGGTTTTGAGGAGCAGTGGTTATTTGCACATCGCTGAATTCCGAGATGCCCATACTAGCATGTGAATTGCAGGGCATTTCTCAAATAGACATCTTTTTTACACAGTCTCTTATATTTGGAAGGAAAAAATGTAGAGAAAGATAAGGTCAATAACACTTGTTTTGCTATTCTATGTTCCCCCAAGTCTCCCGATAAAAATGATACCTCACTTGTGTGGGTAGGCCTAGTGCCCGGGACAGGAAATGCCCCAAAACACAACATGGACACATCCTATTTTTTTTATAGAAAACACAGCTGTTTTTTCCAAAGTGCCTACCTGTAGATTTTGGCCTCTACCTCAGCCGGCACATAGGGAAACCTACCAAACCTGTGCATTTTTGAAAACTAGAGACCTAGGGGAATCCAAGATGGGGTGACTCGTGGGGCTCTGACCAGGTTATGTTACCCAGAATCCTTTGCAAACCTCAAAAAGTGGCTAAAAAAACAAGTTTTCCTCACATTTCGGTGACAGAAAGTTCTGGAATCTGAGAGGAGCCTCAAATTTCCTTCCACCCAGCGTTCCCCCAAGTCTCCCGATAAAAATGATACCTCACTTGTGTGGGTAGGCCTAGCGCCCGCGACAGGAAACGCCCCAAAGCGCAACGTGGACACATCCAAATTTTTGGAAGAAAACAGAGGTGTTTTTTGCGAAGTGCCTACCTGTAGATTTTGGCCTCTAGCTCAGCCGGCACCTAGGGAAACCTACCAAACCTGTGCATTTCTGAAAACTAGAGACCTAGGGGAATCCAAGGAGGGGTGACTTGCGGGGCTCGGACCAGGTTCTGTTACCCAGAATCCTTTGCAAACCTCAAAATTTGGCTAAAGAAACACATGTTCCTCACATTTCTGTGGCAGAAAGTTCTGGAATCTGAGAGGAGCCACAAATTTCCTTCCACCCAGCGTTCCCCCAAGTCTCCCGATAAAAATGATACCTCACTTGTGTGGGTAGGCCTAGCGCCTGCGACAGGAAACGCCCCAAAGCACAACGTGGACACATACAAATTTTTGGAAGAAAACAGAGGTGTTTTTTGCGAAGTGCCTACCTGTAGATTTTGGCCTCTAGCTCAGCCGGCACCTAGGGAAACCTACCAAACCTGTGCATTTCTGAAAACTAGAGACCTAGGGGAATCCAAGGAGGGGTGACTTGCGGGGCTCGGACCAGGTTCTGTTACCCAGAATCCTTTGCAAACCTCAAAAAGTGGTTAAAAAAACAAGTTTTCCTCACATTTCGGTGACAGAAAGTTCTGGAATCTGAGAGGAGCCACAAATTTCCTTCCACCCAGCGTTCTCCCAAGTCTCCCGATAAAAATGATACCTCACTTGTGTGGGTAGGCCTAGCACCCGCGACAGGAATGGATCACACAAGGGTCAATGGTAGTCATTGCTTGAGGTCTACTGTTAACCCTGGAGTGATTCATTCCTGAAGCATGCACTAGGCGCAGGCACACAAGCGGGGTTGTGTTTTTATCAGGACAAGTGGGGAAACACTGGGTGGTAGGAATTTTGAGGATCCCTGCAGATCCCTGGACTTCTGCTCATTGGAATGCAAGGGAAATGTGTTTTTTAAGCACATAATGTAATTTCAAGGGGATTCTGAGTGAAGGAAAACTGGTGAGAGCCATGCAAGTCCTGCACCCTTGGACTCCCCTGGTACTAGATTGTTAAAGGTAACCCACCACTCACACTGGTTGGTTTTAGCACCTCCAGAAATTATGGTTTCAAAGCATGATTACGTATCAAAGTATCTGAATATTGAAACTAAGCCTTCTGAAGGTGTGCCATAAAGCCGCGTCCAGGCACCAACCTCTTTATGGTCCATTCACACGCCATTCACGCACAACAAACAACCCTTTCATATCGCCAGCCACGGGCCCAATCCAATCAATCACTCCACTCACATTAACTTACCGCTGCCAGACAAAGGCCCATCACATTCACACGCCACAGAACGGAATAAGTTTGACTACATTTTACCACCTGTCAAGTAACTGCCTCCTTCTTCCTTAACATTACCAAATGCATGCGTAACAAACCTTTACTAATGACTCCTGTGACAGCCACCTGAGGCTCAGGAAGACATGTTTTTCATGCGCCTTTAACGCACTCTCTGTGCTAAATCCAACTCCTTCCAGTTTGTGGATGCAAGTTGGGGGTGTCCGAGTATGCCGTACAAAGCGATTCCTCGAACTGAGTGAGCATATCTACCTTTGATACTAAGGGAGACATGCTGGGGATTTCTCATGATGTTCCCTAAAGAGAAGGTCATAGGCTATGGAAAAGGGTAGTGTTTGGTACATAGGGGAGTCCATGAGAACGTAGCATATGTCCCAGCCAACATTATGTGCAGTGATGTGACTATAATGCACTTATACAGCAAACTGAACATCTACTATGTTCTGATGGAGGATGAACATGAAAAGCAGGTCAAACACTGACCTATACAAGTCATTCTCCTTCAGTGCTGGGATGGCACCAATGGGTTTGAATCCATAGGTGTAGATGATGTACATCTGTACTACCTTTACTATCTGCCTTCTACCTGTGCAATAACCCTGTGAAGGCACTCCTACCATAAGCTTTCCTTACCCATCCAGGTCTCTGTTCTCATCAGAGTCCTGGCTAATCCTGTATAATAGCCAAGTGAACCTATACTAGTTTGTGGAAGCAAGTTGGGGGCTTCCAAGTATGCCCTACAAAGTGATTCCTCAAACTGAGAGAGCATATCTACCGTTGAAAGTAAGGTAGACATGCAGGTGAAGAAAGGGTACTCCGTGGCAATGTGGCATATGTTCTGTCCACTAGTATATGTAGTAGGGGGAAGAAAATGCATGTTAATTGAACAGAACACCGACCACGCCAAAAGGAAGTCCATGATGAAGTAAAATTCTGTGGCTTCTTGCCTAACGAAGCAGTGGCCCATGGACGTTCGGTATCCATGCACTGCCACTGAAATGATTACCCAACAGCAGCTCAACCTCAGTCGATTTCCCAGAACTTTGCTTTAGTATGATACAACGTAAAGCAAGTAGGGATACAGAGGCCTGGTTGTGATGGACACTGGGGATAGTAATACCGACTCTCCTGCCGCTTTCCATGCTTTGAGCACACTTTACAGCGACGACATGGACGATCCTTTTTGGGTGTTTTAGGTATGCGATCAGCAAAGTGTCGCTCCTGCAGCCTTGCCACATCCTCCAGAACATATGAGGTGGAGGCTGCTGCTTCTTCTGTAACAGAAGTGAGGCTTTCAATTACAGACAACTGGAAGTCAAGGAAAGTCATGAGTCTTCCTGTTGATGTCTGACGGTAAACAACATACGCATTATATGTTGCCATCTGAATCAGGTGGGTAAACAGTTTCTTGTACCAAGTGCGAGTTTTACGACACGCATTGTATGGTTGAAGAACCTGGTCGTTCTTGTCCACTCCACCCATGTACTTATTGTAATCGAGTATACAGATGGGCTTGTGGACTTCGGCCATCTGACCCCAAACCGTGATGGGAGAAGTGCTCTCATCATGAATTGTAGTGAGCACGTATACATCACGTCTATCTAGGAACTTGACTGCGAGCAGTTCGTTAGAACGCAATGCAGTACTCTGTGATTTCTGGAGCTTCTTGCAAACAAGCTCCTGCGGGAATCCTTTGCGGTTACAACGAACTGTACCGCAGGTCACAGTGCCAGCTTTGTAGAGCTCACTGAACAGCTCTACTCCTGTATAGAAATTGTCCACATAAAGGTTATAACCTTTGTGAAGAAGTGGCTGGACAAGTTCCCATACAATCTTACCTGTGACCCCTAACACCGGAGGGCAACCTACAGGGTTTAGGGTAGAATCCTTCCCTGTATACACTCTCAGGCTGTACACATAGCCAGTATAGCTCTCACACAGCATGTACAGCGTTATGCCATAGTGAGCTCTTTTGCTCGCAATGTACTGTCTGAAAAGCAGCCGTCCTTTGTACAGGATCAAGGACTCATCGACTGCTATATTCTTTCCAGGAGTATATATCTCTGGAAACCTGGCAGACAAATGTTCCACGACAGGCCGAATTTTGAACAACCTGTCATGATCTGGATGGTCCCGGGGCAATGCAGCAAAATTGTCATTGAAATGCAGCATGCGCTGCAGTAGCAAAAAACGATCTCTGCTCATGTATGGTGCGAAGATGGGAGTTACCCAAACCGTGCGAGTCGTCAAGTAGGACTGCAAGGTGGGTTTCTGTACTAACCCCATTTTGAGCGTAAGGCCCAAAAATATCTTCAACTCCGCCAGCGTAGTGGGAGTCCACTGGCGTGCCCTAGAACGGGGCCATAGAGTGCCTCCGCACTCCCTCAGAAATTGGTCTGCACGCAAATTTGTTTGCTGCACAACTTTCTGAAGAAAGTCAACATCCAAAAACAGATAGATGTAGTCGACTGGCAAAAAGTTAGCTGTATCGACTTTACATCCAGCGTCACCAGTAAAAGGTGGAATTTGGGGCTGAACCAAACCGGGGGGCTGCCAAGAGAGCACTCTCTCTGTGCTTGCGGCAGCAAGCACGTGCTCTCTGGGTTCGGCTAACCCAATGTGGTCCCGCTGCCCAGAACGTGCTTGCGAAGGGACAGCACGGATGTCGTCATTGTCTCCTTCAGACTCACTGGAAGAGGTGTTGTCAGATGGGACTCCGCCGACTGAAAAATCACTCCCAGAATCTGCCCCATTGTCCTCTCCCTCAGATGCTGTCTCAGTGTCTGCTGTCTCAGTCTCTGAGCCTACATCAGAACTGTCCTCCATAACCCGAGCTAGGGCTTGATCAGCAGTCATCCAACGAGACGCCATCTCTGCAACTGGCTAAACTGTCCCTCTAAATTACTAGCCTACGTAGAAGGCAGATAGTCACAAAATTGCTTGTGGGTATGTTTGTTGTGTACAACAGGAAATGTCGTCACCTTACCTTCGCTTCTTCTCCAATTCTGCAGATTCTCTGAAAACACTGAAAAAAACAAAAAAAGAATGTATTACTTCACCTTACCACACACCCTGTGCAACAGTCATTTTTGGTGCTCTGCCTCCCATTACCTCCTCTTCTAATTCCCTCAGTACTACCCAGCAAAAGTGCCACTCATATCTCCATAGTCCCCCTGGCATTACATTTGTTTTAAAGCGCAGGTAACGCTTGCCTTTACTAATCCACTCAGCTACTTTATGGCAACTGCCACTACAGAAAAGACATGCATGCATGCATATATATATATATATATATATATATATATATATATATATATATATATTGTGTGAACAAGATTCTCACCCCACTCCACGAGGTTCAAATTGGCATCTTTTATTGCAAGCAACAGCCACGTACGCGTTTCGACTCTCAAGGATTCTTGATCACAGTAAATGAGTCCCTCTTTTCTTTCATTGTTTATACTTGCAATAAAACATGTCAATTTGAACCTCGTGGAGTGCGGTGAGATTCTTGTTCACAAAATATTTTCGAGGTTGCTTTCCTCCATCACTGAGCACCGGCAGTGGAGTGCGCTGCGCAACAATCTTTTTAACCAATTTGTGTTGCATATCTATATATATATATATAATAACATATATATATATATATATGTTTAGAAACAAAGTGGTTGAAGGGTTGCTGGGCGGCACACTCCACTGCCGGTGCCCAGTGACAGAGAAGACCAATCTAGAAATTATCTAATGCCGAAAAATTTCACCGCACTCCACGAAGTACAAATAAACGTGTATTTTATTGCAGTCAATAACCACCAACGTGTTTCAGCTCACCAAGGAGTCTTGATCACGGTCCTCGTGGAGTGCGGTGAAATTGTTCACCATTATAAAACAACACACACAAGAATAACAAGCATTTACAATGCAATGGGTCTCGCATCTGCTCGAGTTAGAGCTATTAGCGTTATAAACTCCTAACCCAACTTTTCTTGCCACATAAATTGATAATTCAAAGTTAAACTCTTTCACATAAGAGAGCCAATTCACAGCGCCACGGCCACCATGAGCATCATATGAAGAGTTACACAAAAGGAAAAGAAGTTCGCTCGCAGTTAAACGTAACAGCAAAAGTGCAATTAGCCATGTACCAGGGGCGATGGCCAAGGCGGTAACAAAACCTCCCCAAGGAGGGACAAAGGTAAATAATTTTCCAATGTCATCAAAGGATTTTTGAAGGGCAAGCCCACGAATGAGTGGTAGTGATGGGCGTGAGGTGGGCGTTGTTAGAAGCCCAGATACACACCAACAAGTCAGAAAAGCAGCACATGGACGCTGCAATGCTTGTCCTGAAAAAAAAAATATATATATATATATGTCTATATATATATATATAGATATATATATGTATATATATATCTTTATATATATATATATATGTGTATACATATATACACATATATATGAGAGAGAGAGAGAGAGAAAGAAAACAAGACACGCATGTCACAAATCTTTTGTTTTTTATACGTGTGCTTGCCCTTGGCAAAGCACACATGTATAAAAAAAAAAAATGGCCCCATTGATGGTCACCCTAAGGGCTGACCACCAACAATTTTTTTTTCTTTTTTAGCCTGGGGGGGGGCGATCGGCCCCCCCAGTCAAAACTACATGTTTTTTTTTTCCCCCCTGGGGTCGGCCCGTGTTCCAAGGGCTGACCCCGCCATTTTATTTTAATTTATTATTATTTTTTTTTGTGGGGGGCGCGATCGCCCCCCAAAACCGTGTAAATACATAATTATTGCCCCAGGGGGGGTGGCCCTTTTACGAGGGGGCCGACCCCCCCAAAGAAGATCCCTGGTGCCTATGGGCGTTTCCGGGCCGTGGATCACAGCCGCGCTGCGATCCACGGCCAGGAAACGGTGCCAGGGAGGCATCGATGGAAAGGGGAGAGCCTCCCCTTTCCATTGATGCCTCCCTGGCATCTGGGGAGGCCGTTTTGGGCTTTTTTTTCCCACCGGAGAAAGAGAGAACGCTTACCTGCTTCTCTCCTTCTCCGGTGGGGAAAAACTGTGACGTCAGCACGCCTCGCGGCGCGCTGACGTCATAAGGGGGTGGGAGGGGGGTGGTATGGAGACGCGTCTCCTACGGTAAAAAAAAAAAAAAAGAAAAATCCTCTGGTGCATTGCAGCGGAGGATTTTTAACCCCCTTCCTGGTGTCGCCCACTGGTCGTGACCCGCACCAGGAAGGGAGTGTGGGCGTCGGCCAGTGGCCGACGCCCGCATTCAACAGGTTAAAGATAGTGGGGTGCAACCCCTTGTCCAACCAAAGTTTAGGGGAATGTACAACGAAAAGGGGATAAAAACCCTTGACACCAGGAAGTAAATTAGAACTAGAGAAAGGAGATTAGGAGAGAGTTAGGGAGATGCTGATGCGATTTGCTATGGCCCAGACACTTTGTCACTCGGCATAGAGACTTTGCTGTTTGGTTCTTAAAACCATTCTTGCCTTATAAATTGCCTGTTTCCACTTTACCTCCTTATGAGGGAAGTGCCCCCTTTTTCCCGATTGCTGTATTCCTGATGGCGAACCAACTGATGTCCTGAGGACGAAGACCAAACCTGAGTGCTGACCCAAATACGGAGGGTAACTATATGACAATGAAATTGTAATTGTCTGCTTGCTTTTCCTTTCTAGGTACCAACTGCTATTTTGACAGAGACCATAGTTAGATGTTTTCCAAATTGGTGTTACTAAATTGTTTTGCATGAAGCCCAACATGCCAATGCTGATTCGAGGTTAGGAGAGGGATTCACTAAACTGACGTAAATAGACAAATGACTGAATCTATGCTTTGTTGAATAATGTGATGTTACCCTGCTTAAGATAACCTATGCTGACACTGTGTTATATTCTAATGTTTGTGATTCTTGCTTTGATGAAATCTTATCAGAGTTGCCATATTGTGACTATGCTAACGTGTTTCTTGGTTTTGAGACTAACAAACTTCCTAGTAGAATTGTAATCAATAGGGAATAAACTTCACAAAATCATATAAATCTGGTATGGTGATTCATGACTGAAAGGTCATGGTAGTCTTTCGAGTTTACTAAATGACTTTAAACAATTTGAATTGTCGTATTACTGTGAACTTTGATGACATTATTGACATATTGATTGACATGCTGATTAGCTATCTCGTCCTAAGGTGTCTTCAATCAGGGTCAAAAGATTCATTGGCCTAAAACGAGTCCCAAAGTGACTAAATTAGTCATAAAGGGACGCGTTAACACTACCATTATCATGCAGCTCAGTGTTGGGGCTAAAAAGTAATAAACAACTCATTGAAATGCCACACATATACACAATGAAGCTAATATCACTTGACAGCTATGTAATACTGTACGTGCAACATAAGCCCACATTGAGTGAAATGCAAAAAGTATAATGAAACCACTTACTGGGAGTGCAATGCTGTGATTCAGGTCACATAATATATGAAATCCAGGAACACTTTGAAACAGGACAGGCCAGTCTAGAAACACACCAACATCCACAGTCTGCTGGCCAAGCAGACTAGCACATGATGGAGGTGAAGTCTTCAAAAGTTGTTGCTAGGCAACAACTTAGGTGCTCAGAAAAGTTGAAACATTTAAATGTTTCAAATTTGCTCTTTGACCAGCTGCATACAGAGCATCTATTATAAAGAGAGAGAAACGTAAATGCATGTTCCTCTATTCTTGTTGCTTCCTTTGCATCCTCTGAGGTCAGGGGTCACAAGAGAGGTTCCAGGGGTCTCAAGGGGCAAGCCAAGGGTTGCAGGAGTGACCCCTGACAGCCCCTAAATAAGTCTATGTTCTTGAGATACATTAACTTGTTGATTACACCATGTTAAGTTCCTTTGTGTCTTGGCAGCTTCCAGAATCATACGGGCCTTTGTGAATTTAAGAAAGTATATTATGATCTCACTTTATTTAAAGATGTTTGAAGGCAGCTGATTTGATTTGCTCATTGAATATTTACAGGATCGTCCATTTTTAGGTCTAGAAGTTTGGGTATGAAATTTGATAGTATGGCATTAACATTTGTTTCTCCTTTTCCACTCCTACATGCCATAAAGGCTCACATTGTTTTTCTTACTTCTAATTTGTAAATCTTATTAGTAACATTGGAGTTTGTCAACTTGAAACTACAGCTATTAGGGGAAAGCATTCAAGTCACCCTAACTTGCCTTTGCTGTCTTCACCATGATGTCTATCTTCTCTTCTATGATATGTAGTTTGTCAGATGAGTTAACAAGAATGATTTGATTGATTTAATAAGAGGCACAATTTCAGCTAACATCGGTTCATTGGGTTGTTTCATAGAGTACAGTGGATTGCACTTCTTTCTTTTGTTGATGGCCTTACGCATATTTATCATGTATTTTGTTGACAGTTGTTCTCCCAATTAGCATAGATTGAAAGTTTGTTTAATCTATCTGTTGTCTATTTATCTTCATGTATGTTGGTGTTAGCCATCTTAGGAAGGGCCTGATTATTAACGTAACCTGCAAGTGTTGTTATCTTAACTTGAACTTTCAACTAATGCTTTAATGAATGCATGTGTTTGTACATTCAATGAACTACCAATTGATTTATTGATTAATCAATGGCAAATTAGTTGAGTATCTATTGCTAATCTATAGACTACCAAGGGGTTTTTCTTATCTTTTCTCTTCGTTTTTTTTAACTTTTCACTTTTACTTTTTTCAGTTTGCTTCACTTCACTTAATTTCTTTATACACAACTTCTTCACCAAACTTACTAATGCTTTCGGATTTCTTACCTTGTTTATTTCACTGCTTCTGGGTTTACTGCTCCATTCTCATTCTCTTCCTCACTAACAAAATGCCCAGCAACTGTTCAATTCTTGTATGATAGAAATTGCCCACTGGATGAAGATCAACTGAACACCGGCAAGACTGAAATTGTAATCTTTAGGAATAACACATCACTGTGGGGCTCCACCTGATGTCCAACAGAGCCTGGACCAACACCTACCCCCACCACCCAGACAATTGCTCATGATTGAAGTTATCTTTAGCTTCAGCTGTCACAATGAAGTGTTTGTATTCTTTCCTGATGGCTTTGAGCATGTGATAGAGCATGGGTGGCTTCTCGTCAGTGGCTTCAGGGCAAAGCCTTGCCACCTGTGAGCCGGCACATAATTCACTAAGCATCTACCCACACTTGTAATAATTTAATTCAGCAGTGTTCATCCAAACACAGCTTTTGTGTTTACATGATCTCTGCAGTTCACGTCAGCTCTCTCAGCCTCTCCACCAGGCACCTGATGACAGGTGAAGATGGTGGAAGAGGTGACTGAGTGGCCATCCGGCTGCCAAGTGTTGTTAAAAAACACAGCACACTGTACTTGGATGACTGAAATTTGCATGTGAGGGGTGTTATTCAACTGTGATCCTCTAATGCAGGCACATTCCTTTTCATTTAGAAGACATATTAAGCATGCTTCAGGCAGCACAGTATAACTGCTAAAACAAGGCTGTCAGAATTCACATTAGTGCTTCCCTGATTCCAATGAGGAGCCACACAGAACAGCTGGGCAGGATTCCTACTACTTCCACAGCTTCTGATAGGGCTTTGTTTCCAATCCCATCAAGAAATTGAGAGTGGGTGTTAGGTGGGTCTTTCTCTTAAACGTGGCCCAGCTTCTCTCTTAGGCTCTCTATTAGGAATCATGGCTTGCTGCTTTCAATGTCACACACTGGATTCCTTCTCTGCTACTGCCATGGAGCCTTTGAGTTACCAGCACAGGAAGAAAGGTAAGTAAAAAAATAATTGTGTTGTTTCACTGTGCATGTGTGTGTGAAAGTATGTTTGTTCATAATTGAGAAAGGAGATTGAGAGAGAGTGTGTGTATTAGTTTAGTGTGTTTGGGCGTGCGAATAAGAGTGGAAGAATGAGAATAAATGAGTGAGTGACAGTGAGTATGAATACGTGAAAGCAATAGAGTGAGAAGGTGTGTGAGTGAATTAGGATGAGTGAGTGAGGGGAGATAGAGTGGGAGCAAGTCAGGGGTGCCTCTAACATAGTGCAACTGCACCTGCAGCACATATAAAGAAGTACACCTGTACCCCAGGAATTAAAATGAGAGCCCCTGTACACCAATAGTTGGAAGTGAGGGTCAGTGATTGTGAAAGTGTGTGCGTACAAGGGCATCTGAGAGTAAGAAACCCTGAGTGTGAGTGTATGGGCACATTTGTGTGTGAGGGCACCCAAGGTAAATTTTGAAAGCAATGAGGTGAACCTGTGGCACGTATTATTCCCCACCACTTTCAGGAATAACCAGCCACCACTGCAGCAATGGCCTGTCCTTATGGGTGGAGGGTCACACACCCCACCTTTGGCCCAACAAGAAAAGTGTCTGTTAGAATGAACAAGGGCAATCATGACAAACAACCTTCTTGTTTAGGCTAGGCAGCCAGGAGCTAAACATGCACTAAATGTTCAGGCTCCCTGCTGCCTGAGCTGAACCTTGCTGGGTTGAAGATGTCGTAGCTCCTGTGGTTGTGACTTCTTCAGCCTAGCAAAGCACCTCGAGGCTCTCTCCCTGTAGAAAAAGGGAAAGCCTCATGGATAGCCTCGGACCTAGGTGCTTCAGTTTTAAGCCCTGAAGTGCTGAAGCCGAGATACTATCAATGACACCTCGTCACATAGTGGGGTGGGGTCAGAAACTCTCCCAGACCTGGTCCCACTCTATAATGAGGTAGGGATTGCTGCTTCTTCTCATTGGCTGACCTGGTCAGCCAATGAAAGAAGGTGACAATCTCTACCCTCCTGCAACCGCCAAAGCTTCCCTCTCTGAGAGCTGCAGCAAGTAAGTCATTGTTTGGTGCCTGCGTGCATGTATATATATATGAATATTTGGAATGAATGTTGTAATGGGTGTGAATGAGTGTGTATGTGTGCATGTATGGAACGCACGCTGGCCCCCTCACTGCAAACATTACCGACCACCACTGTGATGGTGAATGCCCTTTTACACCTTTGCAGAGTTGTGCCATCTTCTGCTTTGCTGATAAAGAGAGTCATTGAGTTGAGATCAGATCGCAACTATATTTAAGTTTCAGAGGAGTAGTTGTTACTGGTGTCCTGAATAATATTCTTGTACTCCTTTACACTGTAAATGGCTTCTGCTTTGAAGTAAGTCTCTCTTCTGACATCTCGTCGACAAAAGTATTTTGTGAAAGGATTGCTAATGGGGAAGCACACTGCTCTCCTATGAGTCACTCTCTTTAAATTATTTGCAGTGCAGTACCCTTGCATCGACCAGGCTGTGTGCCATTAGATTTCTGTTTTTTCCTGTGCAGGCTTCACGGATAAAGTAATCAGTCCGAGGCCATTACCTCAGTGCTTGCTACTTTGTTTTGTCTCCAAATACCCCCCGCCGCCCCAGTGTCGCATCCGTTTCTTTACAGGTCTGCATACTTTCATTCAGAGTATCTCATTTGAGAGAAATGTGGTAACTGACTCATGCATGTTATTTAACTTTTAACGTGATCATAACCGCTGACATCACTTGGCTATGCTGCCAGTTATGTATTACTCCTGGGCACACCTATTGGTATTAAATCAGAGATTGTTTTTATTGCTGTACTTGGCTGTTCGCAGTGCTACCACAGGGAGACAATGCACTTGACTCTTGTAAGCATCAAATGGCATAGCTATCAATCGTGCAGCTGGTGCAGTTTCTGTGTGCATGCACAAGCATGCTAGTAGCACAAGAACTTAACAATCGATGCAGACCAGGGGCATTCTTGATCACATTCATAAGAGCTATCACTTACCCCATAACTTGGAGAACACTGCACATCACCATTTCTATATTACATGAAACACAACAGAAAAAAAGTAAAACGTATGAAAACCTGTAATTGACTAAAACAAATCTCTGGTTCTGCATAATTTGGAAAAACAAATTCTAGTTTGAGAAAATAGCAGAATTGTACCCTCTTGTCTGTCATTGTAGTACGTGGCCTGGTATAAGGGAACATCAACACTCAATGTTAACACTCAATTCCACTTCTTTGCTCCCAAACACCTTTTCTCTCTTCCTCACCAATAGGCTCATAACCCTCTCTCCTCTTCACCAGCATTCACTGTACTCTTCATCATCAGTTCTGATTGTATTGCTAGTTCATTGGCAACATCTTCTGACCGCATTTCCCTAGTTACTCATTTTTTCCCATGATCTGCAAACAAGGTGCTGCTTGCAAACAAAGATTTGGAAATTGTACCTTGTCTATAACCCAAGCTCAAACCTTAACAATAACCTGCCCTATTATGAAACTAAATTCTCCAACACATTCAAACATATGCATAATGTCATACTTCCAAGCACAAGACTTGCACATTTTAAAATTATTTTATAATTTTCCCCTTATCTTCTCCCACCAGAGAACAGAGTTCTCCATTTATTTAGTAAATGCTTTTCATTGATACTCACTCTACTCTGTTCCCTGTTCTGTTTTTCGGCTTTTCTATCGCCGTGTGGTCTGCATTATTTAACACCTTGAGAAAAGAATATGACCAAACACAATCTCAATATTGGAAATATATCCTTTTATCCCATTGTCTTAGACATATGCTGGAAACAGCACATATCTCACTTCAAATATAACCCCGCTCTTCACAACATAAAAACATGGAAGGAACATAGAGACATAGTTTCAGGTCTTTACTAGACCCTTATCATACAATCTATGCCACTAGTGGGAAACATTCTTATTGACTCAGTTCTCAGGTGAGGGCTGGAACTCACTGTTGGAGAACCACAACAAAGACTTTAGAGAGAGCTACTTAAAATTAAATTATTTCAAGAGTCTTCAAAAGTGACATTGGTTACTGGCCAAATATCAAAGGATAAATGTATGGCAAAGTGTAAATATATACTCCAGGGTCCTAATTCACAAAAGGGACCAGCAGTCACGGTGATGGTCCCTGCAGTCACAGCGGGGTGCTGCACTCGTGGACGCCCTCTCCAATGGAAAACAACTGTACTGACGTCACGCTATGAGTGCAGTCCCCCACTGAGACTACGGGGCCCTTTTGTGAATTAGGCCCAAAGTGTTGGCGATGCAGAACCTTAGGATGCAATAAAACTCACATCTGATAAGACTGCCCTTGATGAATTACTGGGAGACAAAATGGGATGAGATAAAACAAATCAGATACCAACACACCCTTGACAGCTAAAATAGGGCTACTACACAATAAGACTGTTCCCTTTCACCACTTTTGTTCCTGGTAGCCCTGGATCCCCTGGCCATTGCCACTTGTAGAAGCTGTAACGTAACTGCAATTGATACAATGGTAGGAAAAAATAATGGATTGCTCTATGCAGACAACATTGTTGTGGCTCTCAACCTGCCAACTATATTCAGTATCTCATGTATTAATAAGCTATTTTTCAACATTCTGAGGAAACAAAATTGGTTCACCAAAATGCAAGGTGTACCCAAGGACTTTGTCCACAAAAAAATGCATCTCTGTGAGACCTGCCCTTCAAATGGACCAACGCACTCGTAAAAATCATGGAATTTATATCAAATAAAGGCCTAATAAAACAGGGTCAGATTAATAGAAAAAAAGACATATCCATCTTCTCAAGATAGTTTAAACTACAAATAACCCCAAGGGAAAAAGAGTGAATTATGAACATGAAAATGAACCTTCCCCTTCAGGTTTAAATATATTTCTGGGGCAATACCACTGAAAATCCATATTGATTTACTGGGGGTCATAGCTGTAGAGATAAACAGTAATCCTTTTATGTGGGGAGAGATGAAACCCACAATAACTTTATAAAACTAGATGCAAAAAGAACAGGAATAGAGAGAATTCCACTTAGGCAGTAGATAGTTATATGCAAACTGCATTTGTGCAACAAAAATGTGACATATTATAATGATTAATCATGAGAAGACAGTACCTTCTGATAAGGTTGCAATGGCTGTACAGATATGATATTTTTATAACGTTTGTAATAAATAGAAGCATTTTGCAAATGCTCTCTCTTCATGATTAATGACATTATGGGGGTCATTCTGACCCTGGCGGCAAGCACCGCCAACAGGCTGGCAGTGCTTTCTGGCCAATTCTGACCGTGGCGGTAAAGCCGCGGTCAGAAAAGGAAAACCGGCGGTTTCCCGCCGGTTTTCCCCTGGCCAAAGGAATCCTCCATGGCGGCACTGCAAGCAGCGGCGCCATGGGGATTCCGACCCCCTTCCAAACCGCCAGGAAGAGGCTGGCGGGAACGGGTGTCATGGGGCCCCTGGGGGCCCCTGCACTGCCCATGCCACTGGCATGGGCAGTGCAGGGGCCCCCTAACAGGGCCCCAGCAAGATTTTCAGTGTCTGCTTGGCAGACACTGAAAATCGCGACGGGTGCCACTGCACCCGTCACACCCCAGCAACTCCGCCGGCTCCATTCGGAGCCGGCTTCATAGTTGCTGAGTCTTTCCCGCTGGGCCGGCGGGCGGCCTTTTGGCGGTCGCCCGCCGGCCCAGCGGGAAAGTCAGAATGACCGCCGCGGTCATTTGACCGCGGTGCGGTCTTCTGGCGGTCTCCGCCTGGCGGGCGGCGGGCTGGAATGACCCCCTATATCTTGAATAACGTAATGGAAATCTGGAGTTGAATTTGGTTAATTATTTGGCCATTCTAAAAAAGCTTTGCAAGTAGATTTCATATTTTGGCACCTCAACCTGATGTAAGTTCGTTTTCAGAAGGCATATGGAATTCAGCCATGGCTTAGCTCCTTAGTTGTAAATTAAATAAATGTTACCAAGATCAGATTCCTATTTACCAAGCTATCCAACAAATTTTTGTTCCCCGAAGCACAAATATTTGTTCCTAGAGTTTAATTACTAGGCAATGCCCAAACTCGTTTTACTACATCTTTTCTAATCAGGTGCTAAAATAGTTTAGTTACTAGAAGAATATGCTGTAAAATGGATCTTCTAATTCTCAGGCATGACATTTTCATTAGACATTAAGGGCCTCATTACGACCTTGGCAGAGGGGATTCCTCCATCCAACACATGGCGGATATCCTGCCCGTCGTGTTACAAGTTTCATTATATCCTATGGTACACGTAAAACGGCGAATGGGATATCCGTCACTTTTGGGACGGACTAATCAACTCCACCAAGGTCATAATCAGGCCCTAAATCCAGCATATGTGCTGGCTTTGTAGTAAATATTTGGTGTGGATATTGAATTTGGAATTTAGTCATGTGGGTTACATTTTGATTCCTTGTAGGAGTTCTCTGCTTTCTTTTCATTGCGTACTATCACAATCAATAAAATTACTAAGGTGTTTTGAAAATGTTAGAATATATTGTGTATGAATTTCCAATAGAAACATACTTACAACAGGCTCTGGATTGCCTACAATTCATAAGTACCTGTGTAATTTTGTACCAACATTTTCAGAACAGATATAGTGCACTGGTACTGGACCAATTTTGCATTGATGTTTCCTTCAGTATTTTTACCAACTAAATAGTTCAAAATGGTGAACACTACACAATTGTAATTTTATTAGTGGATCTATATAATCAGATTAATTGAATACACATTTCAGCTGTCCAGTCTGTATAAACCATCCCCAGATTAAGTTAGGTTGTAGTGCTTCCCAGATTGGGAGGTTTGAAAATTTTGCATGAGATTGGTAGGCCATATCTTTAACCCCTTCGCTGCCAGGCCTTTTCCCCCTCCTGTGCCGGGCCTTTTTTTGCCTATTTGGGGCAGTTCGCGCTTAGGCCCTCATAACTTTTTGTCCACATAAGCTAACCAAGCCAAATTTGCGTCCTTTTTTTCCAACATCCTAGGGATTCTAGAGGTACCCAGACTTTGTGGGTTCCCTTGAAGGAGGCCAAGAAATTGGCCAAAATACAGTGAAAATTTCGTTTTTTTCAAAAAAATTGGAAAAAGTGGCTGCAGAAGAAGGCTGGTGGTTTTTCCCCTGAAAATGGCATCAACAAAGGATTTGCGGTGCTAAACTCAGCAGCTTCCCAGCTTTCAGGAACAGGCAGACTTGAATCAGAAAACCCAATTTTTCAACACAATTTTGGCATTTTACTGGGGCATACCCCATTTGTGCAATTTTTTGTGCTTTCAGCCTCCTTCCAGTCAGTGACAGGAATGGTCATGAAACCAATGCTGGATCCCAGAAACCTAAACATTTCTGAAAAGTAGACAAAATTCTGAATTCAGCAAGGGGTCATTTGTGTAGATCCTACAAGGGTTTCCTACAGAAAATAACAGCTGAAGAAAAATATTGAAATTGAGGTGAAAAAAACCATCAATTTTTCTCTATGTTTTACTCTGTAACTTTTCCCTGCAATGTCAGATTATCGAAAGCAATATACCGTTACGTCTGCTGGACTCCTCTGGTTGCGGGGATATATAGGGTTTGTAGGTTCATCAAGAACCCGAGGAACCCAGAGCCAATAAATGAGCTGCACCCTGCAGTGCGTTTTCATTCTATACCGGGTATACAGCAATTCATTTGCTGAAATATAAGGAGTAAAAAATTGCTATCAAGAAAACCTTTGCATTTCCAAAAAGGGCACAAGATAAGGTGTTGAGGAGCAGTGGTTATTTGCACATCTCTGAATTCCGGGGTGACCATAGTAGCACGTGAATTACAGGGAATTTCTCAAATAGATGTCTTTTTTACACACACTCCTATATTTGGAAGGAAAAAATGTAGAGAAAGACAAGGGGCAATAGTACTTGTTTTGCTAATCTATGTTCCCCCAAGTCTCCCGATAAAAATGGTACCTCACTTGTGTGGGTAGGCCTAGCACCCGCGACAGGATATGCCCCAAAACACAACGTGGACACATCACAGAAAACAGAGCTGTTTTTAGCAAAGTGACTACCTGTAGATTTTGGCCTCTAGCTCAGCCGCCACCTAGGGAAACCTACCAAACCTGTGCATTTCTGAAAACTAGAGACCTAGGGGAATCCAAGGAGGGGTGACTTGTGTGGCTCGGACCAGGTTCTGTTACCCAGAATCCTTTGCAAACCTCAAAATTTGGCTAAAAAAACACATGTTCCTCACATTTCTGTGGCAGAAAGTTCTGGAATCTGAGAGGAGCTACAAATTTCCTTCCACCCAGCGTTCCCCTACGTCTCCTGATAAAAATGATACCTCACTTGTGTGGGTAGGCCTAGCACCCGCGACAGGAAACACCCTAAAGTGCAACGTGGACACATCCTAAATTTTGGAAAAAAACAGAGGTGTTTTTTGCGAAGTGCCTACCTGTAGATTTTGGCCTCTAGCTCAGCCGGCACCTAGGGAAACCTACCAAACCTGTGCATTTCTGAAAACTAGAGACCTAGGGGAATCCAAGGAGGGGTGACTTGCGGGGCTCGGACCAGGTTCTGTTACCCAGAATCCTTTGCAAACCTCAAAATTTGGCTAAAAATACACATGTTACTCACATTTCTGTGGCAGAAAGTTCTGGAATCTGAGAGGAGCCACAAATTTCCTTCTACCCAGCGTTCCCCCAAGTCTCCCGATAAAAATGATACCTCATTTGTGTGGGTAGGACTAGCGCCCACGAAAGGAAAGGGCCCAAAACACAACGTGGACACATCACATTTTTTTATAAAATGCAGTGCCTACCTGTGGATTTTGGCCTGTAGCTCAGCCGACACCTGAGGAAACCTAGCAAACCAGTGCATTTTTGAAAACTAGAAACCCAGGGGAATCCTAGATGGGGTGACTTGCGGGGCTCTGACCAGGTTATGTTACCCAGAATCCTTTGCAAACATCAAAATTTGGCCCAAAAAACACTTTTTCCTCTCATTTCGGTGACAGAAAGTTCTGGAATCTGAGAGGAGCCACAAATTTCCTTCCACCCAGCGTTCCCCTAAGTCTCTCGATAAAAATGGTACATCACTTCTGTGGGTAGGCCTAGCGCCCACAAAAAGGAAATGGCCCAAAACACAACGTGGACACAACATATTTTTTCACAGAAAACAGAGGTGTTTTTTGCAAGGTGCCTACCTGTGGTGTTTGGCCTGTAGCTCAGCCGGCCCCAGGGGGGCAGAAATGCCCTAAAATAAATTTGCCCCCCCAACCCCCACCCTCACCCGCCGGGAGCGACCCTTGCCTACGGGGTCGCTCCCCCTGCGTAACATTGGCACCAAAAAACAAATCCCCGGTGCCTAGTGGTTTCTGCCCCCTTGGGGGCAGGTTGACCTAAACTCAGCCAATCTGCCCCCAAGGGGGGCAGAAATGGCCTAAATACAATTTGTCCCCCAGGGGAGCGACTTTTGCCTGATGGGTCGCTCCCCATCTCTAAAAAAAAAAAAAAAAAAGAAAAAATGAAAAATTCCCCTGGTGCCTAGAGGTTTCTGCCCCCCCCCCCCCCGGGGGCAGATCGGCCTAATAATAGGCCGATCTGCCCCCCGGGGGGGCAGAAATGGCCTAAAATAAATTTGCCCCCCCAACACCCACCCCCCCCGGGAGCGACCCTTGCCTACGGGGTCGCTCCCCCTGCGTGACATTGGCGCCAAAAAACAAATCCCCGGTGCCTAGGTTGACCTAAACTCAGCCAATCTGCCCCCAAGGGGGGCAGAAATGGCCTAAATACAATTTGTCCCCCAGGGGAGCGACTTTTGCCTGATGGGTCGCTCCCCATCTCTAAAAAAAAAAACAAAAAAAAAAAAAAAAAAAAAACGAAAAATTCCCCTGGCGCCTAGAGGTTTCTGCCCCCCCCCCCCCCGGGGGCAGATCGGCCTAATAATAGGCCGATCTGCCCTCCGGGGGGGCAGAAATGGCCTAAAATAAATTTGCCCCCCCAACCCCCACCTTCCCCCCCCCCGGGAGCGACCCTTGCCTACGGGGTCGCTCCCCCTGCGTGACATTGGCGCCAAAAAACAAATCCCCGGTGCCTAGTGGTTTCTGCCCCCTTGGGGGCAGATTGACCTAAAATTGGCCAATCTGCCCCCAGGGGGGCAGAAATGGTCTAAATACAATTTGCCCCCCCAGGGGAGCGACCCTTGCCTGATGGGTCGCTTCCCATCTCTAAAAAAAGAAACAACAAAAAAAAAAAACACAAAAAAAAAATTGCCCTGGCGCCTAGAGTGTTCTGCCCCCCCCCCCCCGGGGGCAGTTCGGCCTAATAATAGGCCGATCTGTCCCCCGGGGGGGCAGAAATGGCCTAAAATAAATTTGCCCCCCCAACCCCCACCCCCCCCGGGAGCGACCCTTGCGTACGGGGTCGCTCCCCCTGCGTGACATTGGCGCCAAAAAACAAATCCCCGGTGCCTAGTGATTTCTGCCCCCTTGGGGGCAGATTGACCTAAAATTGGCCAATCTGCCCCCAGGGGGGCAGAAATGGTCTAAATACAATTTGCCCCCCCAGGGGAGCGACCCTTGCCTGATGGGTCGCTCCCCATCTCTAAAAAAAGAAACAACAAAAAAAAAAAAACACAAAAAAAAAATTGCCCTGGCGCCTAGAGTGTTCTGCCCCCCCCCCCCCCCGGGGGCAGTTCGGCCTAATAATAGGCCGATCTGTCCCCCGGGGGGGCAGAAATGGCCTAAAATAAATTTGCCCCCCCCCCGGGAGCGACCCTTGCCTACGGGGTCGCTCCCCCTGCGTGACATTGGCGCCAAAAAACAAATCCCCGGTGCCTAGTGGTTTCTGCCCCCTTGGGGGCAGATTGACCTAAAATTGGCCAATCTGCCCCCAGGGGGGCAGAAATGGTCTAAATACAATTTGCCCCCCCAGGGGAGCGACCCTTGCCTGATGGGTCGCTTCCCATCTCTAAAAAAAGAAACAACAAAAAAAAAAAAAACACAAAAAAAAAATTGCCCTGGCGCCTAGAGTGTTCTGCCCCCCCCCCCCGGGGGCAGTTCGGCCTAATAATAGGCCGATCTGTCCCCCGGGGGGGCAGAAATGGCCTAAAATAAATTTGCCCCCCCAACCCCCACCCCCCCCGGGAGCGACCCTTGCGTACGGGGTCGCTCCCCCTGCGTGACATTGGCGCCAAAAAACAAATCCCGGTGCCTAGTGATTTCTGCCCCCTTGGGGGCAGATTGACCTAAAATTGGCCAATCTGCCCCCAGGGGGGCAGAAATGGTCTAAATACAATTTGCCCCCCCAGGGGAGCGACCCTTGCCTGATGGGTCGCTCCCCATCTCTAAAAAAAGAAACAACAAAAAAAAAAAACACAAAAAAAAAATTGCCCTGGCGCCTAGAGTGTTCTGCCCCCCCCCCCCGGGGGCAGTTCGGCCTAATAATAGGCCGATCTGTCCCCCGGGGGGGCAGAAATGGCCTAAAATAAATTTTCCCCCCAACCCCCACCCCCCCCCCCGGGAGCGACCCTTGCCTACGGGGTCGCTCCCCCTGCGTGACATTGGCGCCAAAAAACAAATCCCCGCTGCCTAGTGGTTTCTGCCCCCTTGGGGGCAGATTGACCTAAAATTGGCCAATCTGCCCCCAGGGGGGCAGAAATGGTCTAAATACAATTTGCCCCCCCAGGGGAGCGACCCTTGCCTGATGGGTCGCTCCCCATCTCTAAAAAAAGAAACAACAAAAAAAAAAAACACAAAAAAAAAAACACAAAAAAAAAATTGCCCTGGCCCTAGAGTGTTCTGCCCCCCCCCCCCCCCCGGGGGCAGTTCGGCCTAATAATAGGCCGATCTGTCCCCCGGGGGGGCAGAAATGGCCTAAAATAAATTTGCCCCCCCAACCCCCACTCCCCCCCCCCCCGGGAGCGACCCTTGCCTACGGGGTCGCTCCCCCTGCGTGACATTGGCGCCAAAAAACAAATCCCCGGTGCCTAGTGATTTCTGCCCCCTTGGGGGCAGATTGACCTAAAATTGGCCAATCTGCCCCCAGGGGGGCAGAAATGGTCTAAATACAATTTGCCCCCCCCAGGGGAGCGACCCTTGCCTGATGGGTTGCTCCCCATCTCTAAAAAAAGAAACAACAAAAAAAAAAAACACAAAAAAAAATTGCCCTGGCGCCTAGAGTGTTCTGCCCCCCCCCCCCCCCCGGGGGCAGTTCGGCCTAATAATAGGCCGATCTGTCCCCCGGGGGGGCAGAAATGGCCTAAAATAAATTTGCCCCCCCAACCCCCACCCCCCCCCGGGAGCGACCCTTGCGTACGGGGTCGCTCCCCCTGCGTGACATTGGCGCCAAAAAACAAATCCCCGGTGCCTAGTGATTTCTGCCCCCTTGGGGGCAGATTGACCTAAAATTGGCCAATCTGCCCCCAGGGGGGCAGAAATGGTCTAAATACAATTTGCCCCCCCAGGGGAGCGACCCTTGCCTGATGGGTCGCTCCCCATCTCTAAAAAAAGAAACAACAAAAAAAAAAAACACAAAAAAAAAAATTGCCCTGGCGCCTAGAGTGTTCTGCCCCCCCCCCCCGGGGGCAGTTCGGCCTAATAATAGGCCGATCTGTCCCCCGGGGGGGCAGAAATGGCCTAAAATAAATTTGCCCCCCCAACCCCCACCCCCCCCGGGAGCGACCCTTGCCTACGGGGTCGCTCCCCCTGCGTGACATTGGCGCCAAAAAACAAATCCCCGGTGCCTAGTGGTTTCTGCCCCCTTGGGGGCAGATTGACCTAAAATTGGCCAATCTGCCCCCAGGGGGGCAGAAATGGTCTAAATACAATTTGCCCCCCCAGGGGAGCGACCCTTGCCTGATGGGTCGCTCCCCATCTCTAAAAAAAGAAACAACAATAAAAAAAAACACAAAAAAAAAAAAATTGCCCTGGCGCCTAGAGTGTTCTGCCCCCCCCCCCCGGGGGCAATTCCAATTCGGCCTAATAATAGGCCGATCTGTCCCCCGGGGGGGCAGAAATGGCCTAAAATAAATTTGCCCCCCCAACCCCCCCCCCCCCCGGGAGCGACCCTTGCCTACGGGGTCGCTCCCCCTGCGTGACATTGGCGCCAAAAAACAAATCCCCGGTGCCTAGTGGTTTCTGCCCCCTTGGGGCAGATTGACCTAAAATCGGCCAATCTGCCCCCAGGGGGGCAGAAATGGTCTAAATACAATTTGCCCCCCCAGGGGAGCGACCCTTGCCTGATGGGTCGCTCCCCATCTCTAAAAAAAGAAACAACAAAAAAAAAAAACACAAAAAAAAAATTTGCCCTGGCGCCTAGAGTGTTCTGCCCCCCCCCCCGGGGGCAGTTCGGCCTAATAATAGGCCGATCTGTCCCCCGGGGGGGCAGAAATGGCCTAAAATAAATTTTCCCCCCAACCCTCACCCCCCCCCCCGGGAGCGGACCCTTGCCTACGGGGTCGCTCCCCCTGCGTGACATTGGCGCCAAAAAACAAATCCCCGCTGCCTAGTGGTTTCTGCCCCCTTGGGGGCAGATTGACCTAAAATTGGCCAATCTGCCCCCAGGGGGGCAGAAATGGTCTAAATACAATTTGCCCCCCCAGGGGAGCGACCCTTGCCTGATGGGTCGCTCCCCATCTCTAAAAAAAGAAACAACAAAAAAAAAAAACACAAAAAAAAAAAACACAAAAAAAAAATTGCCCTGGCCCTAGAGTGTTCTGCCCCCCCCCCCCCGGGGGCAGTTCGGCCTAATAATAGGCCGATCTGTCCCCCGGGGGGGCAGAAATGGCCTAAAATAAATTTGCCCCCCCAACCCCCACTCCCCCCCCCCCCGGGAGCGACCCTTGCCTACGGGGTCGCTCCCCCTGCGTGACATTGGCGCCAAAAAACAAATCCCCGGTGCCTAGTGATTTCTGCCCCCTTGGGGGCAGATTGACCTAAAATTGGCCAATCTGCCCCCAGGGGGGCAGAAATGGTCTAAATACAATTTGCCCCCCCAGGGGAGCGACCCTTGCCTGATGGGTCGCTCCCCATCTCTAAAAAAAGAAACAACAAAAAAAAAAAACACTAAAAAAAATTGCCCTGGCGCCTAGAGTGTTCTGCCCCCCCCCCCCCCCCGGGGGCAGTTCGGCCTAATAATAGGCCGATCTGTCCCCCGGGGGGGCAGAAATGGCCTAAAATAAATTTTCCCCCCAACCCCCACCCCCCCCCGGGAGCGACCCTTGCCTACGGGGTCGCTCCCCCTGCGTGACATTGGCGCCAAAAAACAAATCCCCGCTGCCTAGTGGTTTCTGCCCCCTTGGGGGCAGATTGACCTAAAATTGGCCAATCTGCCCCCAGGGGGGCAGAAATGGTCTAAATACAATTTGCCCCCCCAGGGGAGCGACCCTTGCCTGATGGGTCGCTCCCCATCTCTAAAAAAAGAAACAACAAAAAAAAAAAAACACAAAAAAAAAAAACACAAAAAAAAAATTGCCCTGGCCCTAGAGTGTTCTGCCCCCCCCCCCCCCCGGGGGCAGTTCGGCCTAATAATAGGCCGATCTGTCCCCCGGGGGGGCAGAAATGGCCTAAAATAAATTTGCCCCCCCAGCCCCCACTCCCCCCCCCCCCCGGGAGCGACCCTTGCCTACGGGGTCGCTCCCCCTGCGTGACATTGGCGCCAAAAAACAAATCCCCGGTGCCTAGTGATTTCTGCCCCCTTGGGGGCAGATTGACCTAAAATTGGCCAATCTGCCCCCAGGGGGGCAGAAATGGTCTAAATACAATTTGCCCCCCCAGGGGAGCGACCCTTGCCTGATGGGTCGCTCCCCATCTCTAAAAAAGAAACAACAAAAAAAAAAAACACAAAAAAAAAATTGCCCTGGCGCCTAGAGTGTTCTGCCCCACCCCCCCCGGGGGCAGTTCGGCCTAATAATAGGCCGATCTGTCCCCCGGGGGGCAGAAATGGCCTAAAATAAATTTGCCCCCCCAACCCCCACCCCCCCCGGGAGCGACCCTTGCCTACGGGGTCGCTCCCCCTGCGTGACATTGGCGCCAAAAAACAAATCCCCGGTGCCTAGTGGTTTCTGCCCCCTTGGGGGCAGATTGACCTAAAATTGGCCAATCTGCCCCCAGGGGGGCAGAAATGGTCTAAATACAATTTGCCCCCCCAGGGGAGCGACCCTTGCCTGATGGGTCGCTCCCCATCTCTAAAAAAAGAAACAACAATAAAAAAAAACACAAAAAAAAAATTGCCCTGGCGCCTAGAGTGTTCTGCCCCCCCCCCCCCTGGGGGCAGTTCAGCCTAATAATAGGCCGATCTGTCCCCCGGGGGGGCAGAAATGGCCTAAAATAAATTTGCCCCCCCCCCGGGAGCGACCCTTGCCTACGGGGTCGCTCCCCCTGCGTGACATTGGCGCCAAAAAACAAATCCCCCGGTGCCTAGTGGTTTCTGCCCCCTTGGGGGCAGATTGACCTAAAATTGGCCAATCTGCCCCCAGGGGGGCAGAAATGGTCTAAATACAATTTGCCCCCCCCAGGGGAGCGACCCTTGCCTGATGGGTCGCTCCCCATCTCTAAAAAAAGAAACAACAAAAAAAAAACACAAAAAAAAAAAACACAAAAAAAAAATTGCCCTGGCCCTAGAGTGTTCTGCCCCCCCCCCCCCCCCGGGGGCAGTTCGGCCTAATAATAGGCCGATCTGTCCCCCGGGGGGGCAGAAATGGCCTAAAATAAATTTGACCCCCAACCCCCACTCCCCCCCCCCCCCGGGAGCGACCCCTGCCTACGGGGTCGCTCCCCCTGCGTGACATTGGCGCCAAAAAACAAATCCCCGGTGCCTAGTGATTTCTGCCCCCTTGGGGGCAGATTGACCTAAAATTGGCCAATCTGCCCCCAGGGGGGCAGAAATGGTCTAAATACAATTTACCCCCCCAGGGGAGCGACCCTTGCCTGATGGGTCGCTCCCCATCTCTAAAAAAAGAAACAACAAAAAAAAAAAAAAAAAAAAAAACACAAAAAAAAATTGCCCTGGCGCCTAGAGTGTTCTGCCCCCCCCCCCCCGGGGGCAGAAATGGCCTAAAATAAATTTGCCCCCCCAACCCCCACCCCCCCCCCCCCGGAGCGACCCTTGCCTACGGGGTCGCTCCCCCTGCGTGACATTGGCGCCAAAAAACAAATCCCCGGTGCCTAGTGGTTTCTGCCCCCTTGGGGGCAGATTGACCTAAAATCGGCCAATCTGCCCCCAGGGGGGCAGAAATGGTCTAAATACAATTTGCCCCCCCAGGGGAGCGACCCTTGCCTGATGGGTCGCTCCCCATCTCTAAAAAAAGAAACAACAAAAAAAAAAAACACAAAAAAAAATTGCCCTGGCGCCTAGAGTGTTCTGCCCCCCCCCCCCCGGGGGCAGAAATGGCCTAAAATAAATTTGCCACCAAAACCCCCCCCCCCCCCCGGGAGCGACCCTTGCCTACGGGGTCGCTCCCCCTGCGTGACATTGGCGACAAAAAACAAATCCCCGGTGCCTAGTGATTTCTGCCCCCTTGGGGGCAGATTGACCTAAAATTGGCCAATCTGCCCCCATGGGGGGAAGTAATGGTCTAAATACAATTTGCCCCCCCAGGGGAGCGACCCTTGCCTGATGGGTCGCTCCCCATCTCTAAAAAAAGAAACAACAAAAAAAAAAAACACAAAAAAAAAATTTGCCCTGGCGCCTAGAGTGTTCTGCCCCCCCCCCGGGGGCAGTTCGGCCTAATAATAGGCCGATCTGTCCCCCGGGGGGGCAGAAATGGCCTAAAATAAATTTGCCCCCCAACCCCCACCCCCCCCCCGGAGTGACCCTTGCCTACGGGGTCGCTCCCCCTGCGTGACATTGGCGCCAAAAAACAAATCCCCGGTGCCTAGTGGTTTCTGCCCCCTTGGGGGCAGATTGACCTAAAATTGGCCAATCTGCCCCCAGGGGGGCAGAAATGGTCTAAATACAATTTGCCCCCCCAGGGGAGCGACCCTTGCCTGATGGGTCGCTCCCCATCTCTAAAAAAAGAAACAACAAAAAAAAAAAAAAAAAAACACAAAAAAAAAAACACAAAAAAAAATTGCCCTGGCACCTAGAGTGTTCTGCCCCCCCCCCCCCGGGGGCAGAAATGGCCTAAAATAAATTTGCCCCCCCAACCCCCACCCCCCCCCCCCGGAGCGACCCTTGCCTACGGGGTCGCTCCCCCTGCGTGACATTGGCGCCAAAAAACAAATCCCCGGTGCCTAGTGGTTTCTGCCCCCTTGGGGGCAGATTGACCTAAAATCGGCCAATCTGCCCCCAGGGGGGCAGAAATGGTCTAAATACAATTTGCCCCCCCAGGGGAGCGACCCTTGCCTGATGGGTCGCTCCCCATCTCTAAAAAAAGAAACAACAAAAAAAAAAAAACACAAAAAAAAATTGCCCTGGTGCCTAGAGTGTTCTGCCCCCCCCCCGGGGGCAGAAATGGCCTAAAATAAATTTGCCACCCCAACCCCCGACCCCCCCGGGAGCGACCCTTGCCTACGGGGTCGCTCCCCCTGCGTGACATTGGCGCCAAAAAACAAATCCCCGGTGCCTAGTGGTTTCTGCCCCCTTGGGGGCAGATTGACCTAAAATCGGCCAATCTGCCCCCAGGGGGGCAGAAATGGTCTAAATACAATTTGCCCCCCAGGGGAGCGACCCTTGCCTGATGGGTCGCTCCCCATCTCTAAAAAAAAAAAAGAACAAAAAAAAAAAACACAAAAAAAAAATTTGCCCTGGCGCCTAGAGGTTTCTTCCCCCCCTGGGGGCAGATCGGCTAGGGGGGGCAGAAAAGGCCTTCCCAAAAATTGCCCCCCCTGGGAGCGACCCTTGCCAAAGGGGTCGCTTTGTTGCGTGACATTCGCGCGCAAAAACAAACTCCCTGGTGTCTAATGGTTTCTGCCCCCCTTGGGGGCAGATTGGCCTTATCAAAATAGGCCAATCTGCCCCCAAGGGGGGCAGAAATGGCCTAAATATATATTGCCCCGTAGGGGATTGACCCTTGCCTAAGGGATCGCTCCCCACCTAAAAAAAAATAATTCATCACAAAAAAAAAAAAAAAAAAAATGGTCCCTGGTGCCTAGAGGTTTCTGCCCCCCCTGGGGGCAGATCGGCCTAATAATAGGCCGATCTGCCCCCAGGGGGGGCAGAAAAGGCCTTCCCAAAAAATTGCCCCCCCTGGGAGCGACCCTTGCCAAAGGGGTCGCTTTGTTGCGTGACATTCGCGCGCAAAAACAAACTCCCTGGTGTCTAATGGTTTCTGCCCCCCTTGGGGGCAGATTGGCCTTATCAAAATAGGCCAATCTGCCCCCAAGGGGGGCAGAAATGGCCTAAATATATATTGCCCCGTAGGGGAGCGACCCTTGCCTAAGGGATCGCTCCCCACCTAAAAAAAAAGAATTCATCACAAAAAAAAAAAAAGAAAAATGGTCCCTGGTGCCTAGAGGTTTCTGCCCCCCCTGGGGGCAGATCGGCCTAATAATAGGCCAATCTGCCCCCAGGGGGGGCAGAAAAGGCCTTCCTAAAAAAATGCCCCCCTGGGAGCGACCCTTGCCCAAGGGGTCGCTCCCTTTTGCCAATTTCAAGAAAAAAAAATAAATCCCTGGTGTCTAGTGGGGTTTCAAAAGCCGGATTGCAAGCAATCCGGCTTTTGAAACCTGTGAGAGACTTCAAAGGGAAGGAAATACATTTCCTTCCCTTTGAAGCCTCTCGGGGCCTCCCCCATGGGATTGAAAAAGAAATGCAAAAGCATTTCTTTTTCAATCACCCTGTGACTAATCAGCGCGCGCTCGCGCGCTGACGTCACAGGGGGGGTTGGGGGGGTCGGGGGTGGGAGGGGAAGGGCTTCCCCTTCCATCCCTGACTTGGGGGGGTGGGGGGGAACCCCACAGAGGGAGCGAGAGCGCTCCCTCTGGGCTCTGTGCACAGGACGTAATGGTTACGTCCTGGGCACAGCAGCACTGTGCCTCAGGACGTAACCATTACGTCCTGGGCACAGAAGGGGTTAAATAAAGTGGTATCATCATTTACTTCATCACTTCACCTGGGAGGTTTAGTATGCTGTAGAAACTTTAAATCAGCCTTATCTAGATGAATATTTACAAAACATAAATATTTACAAAGCAAGGTATAATTATGACAATATACTAAGTAGCATTAGATATGATTAACTGCAAATCACTGTCAAATTGTGACAATATGTATATGAACACAGCATATCAAAAATGCAAGTCTAAGTGTATGCTTTAATAAGCAGAACCTTGCTACAAAAAGTGTGAAGCCAGACTGATGCAAACTACGTCACTCAAAGAACAACGAAAATTATCTGTAGTGCATCAGAGTACAGAAGATCAGTAGAACAGAACATTTGAAACAGGCTTTCAGAAATTGAATGATCCACCACAAGGTCTTATTTATTCCAAGGGATGTTGGTGAAGCATCATCCTGTAAAATGGGATGTACATAAAGCAATAGTATGAGGTGAACCTATAAGTATTTATAGATGTAACTTGTTTGTCACATATGACAACAATTATCTATCCGAGTGAAGATGTGATACGTAACAACAATAGTCATGGTGAATATCCAGAACAACTGACACATTTCATCAAAATTAATTTTTCAAGGTTATTAAGTGCCAATAAGGCATTAGATGAATAATGGTGCTGCAAAGTAATTATATCAATTATAAGTTTAATTTGAGCTAGATCAGCACTGTTGAGTTCGGTACAGCCAGCTATTTCAAGAATGTTGATGAATAGTTACGAGCATTATAGATAGTAATGTCAGAAGTCGAGAATTATGTGTTGCAATTTCATTTGGAACAACCTGCAGAGTATCCTTTGGCAGAACCACTGACAGATAACTTTAGTGAAGCAATATACTACTTTAGGGAATAGTGATGTTGTTAAATATTTCGAATTCAGCAAAAAGTGACAGCTTTGGCCAAATGATTGAGCATATTTACAGATCATTTTTACATTATTTCTATATATTAATAATTGGCAAGTGGCAAAATACAAGTGCCGAGGTAATCCTAAAGTGGTCAGTAATTAAAATTATAGAACCCATTTAATAATGGGTCTAGAATTACTGATTTCCCTGTAACGTCAGGGTTCCATTTATATTCCCTGTTTACATCGCCACCTTCCCACCCTCCAAGTTGTCAATCTTTTAGATATAATCAGGGCAGCACTGGGGCACTCAAGTTAGGCCCTAAACCTAACACTGACAGAAAACAAAGTTTAATATTTTTTTAGGTTGCCTCGCTAGCCCATATTTAGGATGTATTTTGTTATTAGTTTTAAACTCAGTTTAAAGAAAATAGTGGTTTAGCAACGAAGAATCATTTTAACTTATGTGTCTTAATAAATCATAGGGGAATTAAAGCAGAATAAGATACTCTACTCTTGAACTCTTTTATCTATCCCAAAGAGAAAAATAAACGACAGAGTGACAGACCTGATAAATGCAGCTTCACATCTCAAATCAAAAACAGCATTAATTATTGGGAGGAGGGAAGAGATGCAGCTAGCGACTAAATTGCTGAATTTGGGACAGACATTCAATTCTTATCATCAAACTTAAAATTGAGTGGGCAAATGTCTTAATCCTCCTGTGCCTAAGATTGTACATATTTGAAATTACATTTTAAGTATGTGGTATTAAAAATGTAAATTCCACATTTGATGTCCATGTTCTTTTACCATCTCCGAACACCCCCAAGAAATTACTGCACAACATTACCAAGAAGCATTGTGCTTTATTAACATCAATACATGCATCTGTTAATATTATGTTGTATGATCCTGCAAATAGTAGCATAGGCTCAAATAAAAATACCCCACACCATTGAAATGTATCTTCTGACTGCTGTTTCATTTTGTATGGTACTTGTTTTCCTTTAGAGGCCTCAGATGAAGATGTGCTGCGTAGCAGTGAAAAGAGAATTGACTGATGATTTCAGTCATCATTTAATTAGACCTACACTGGAAGACAATATAAAGGTTCTAAAGTGGCAATTTTGAACTACATGTTGACATTTTATATACCTTGGCCACATGCGTGCTCTAAATGGCATTGTGAATTTATAGAAAACAATGTTGTAATATCCCAATGCAGAAACGTAATTATTTCCCAATTTTAGATACATTTAATACCCTCTCTGATTTGTTGTAGATGATACTGGACCATTTCAAAATTGTCCTGGGAAGAGCTATGCAGTCTTTCGTCATGCTTAAAAGAGTGGTAACTGTAGGGGTGTAACCATAGGTTTTATTACAGTCAGAGAGGAGGAGGGGAATGAGATGAAGATTTGCCAAATTCTGCAATCTATGACAAATCTGAATGGATCTAGCTTGCCATGGCTAGTATTCCTAAAGGGGCACCAGCTCTGTTTCAGCCTGTACTATCAGCGAAGAACAGAAATAAACTATTTAGCGTTTGTCAGAAGGGATATTCAGTTACAAACATGGCAGATATTCTGCCCACAATATTACAACTACAATTGGCTATAAAGAATTTATAATCTGGAGGGACGGATATCCACCATGTTTGTGATGGGACTGCATGTCTGCCAAGCTCTAAGAAGCCATTCATCTATTAAATACATGAAATATACATGCACCATTCATACATTAGAGAAAATAACTATTTCTAGTTCCCAAAAGAGAAACTTCCCATTTGTTAATCAGAGCAATCTATTTCAAACCTTGACGCATAGAGGGAATTCAGATCCAGTTAGCTCTCTTACCACTTCTAGTAGAGAGTGCATGAATTGCATGGAAAATATATGTTCTAAACTAATTCAGCATAAAATTATTAAACTGTTTTAAGTGTCCTTCTACTTTATTATAAGGAACCCTGACAGTGGAATCTCCATGTGGTAGATATAGAGAAGAGTTTTAAAAAGTGTATTTAACTAGAAATAAAATAATAAAAATGTTTTGTGCTAAATATTCATGTATTCAGTGGTTCCCCATCTGTGCACTGCGGCACCCTCGTTCGCCATCAAAACTAGCCAGGGGTGCCATGCACCAGGCACACAGTTTGAGAAACACTGATATATAAGAATTTCTATATTTCTTTTAAGCACAAGATAAAAAAAAAAACACACAACTATTAACTTGACTTTGAATTAAATATTCTAATAATTTAAATATGTCACATTATATAGAAATATTTTTCTGTAGTTTAAATTAAAAAATGAATTCACAATTAAGCTAGAAATAATATTTCTTTATTAAGGTTTATTAATTTATTAAAGTGATGTATGGCACATATTTACAGTAATTTAACCTTGTTTTAATAACATTTTGTTACATTAATTTAGTTTCAATAAAGGTTGGTAAAATATTTTATAACTAAATAATAATTCTGTTTTAGTTTTTGATTTGTTCAGCATTAAATATATTTATATTTTTAACTATTTTAAATGATTTAGGGCCAGAGATAGGAAGAAAAAAATTTGCGAGTCGGAAATTGCGAGTCATTGCAACACGCAATTTCTGACTCGCAAAATGGGATCTAACAAAAAAAAGCGACATCAATTTGCGACTCGCAAATGATGTTGCACCGCAGATTGCGAGTCTGCTGTTAGCGAGGTCGCTTTTTGCGACCTTGCTAAAAACAAACTCGCAAATTGCGAGTTGGGTATCGCAAATTGCGACTGTGCCGCAAATTGCATGCAGGTGCAGGAAAACTGTTGGAAAAACACTTCCTGGCTCTTGCTGATGACATCAGAGCCAGGAAGTCATTAAATACACCTGGGAGGACCACACCCTTCACTAACTACTGAGCAACTACCTGGAGGAACAGCTGCAACAATGGAAGACTCAGGCAGTGCCAGTCCCAGACACTGAAAAGAGGAGAATCTGGCAAGACATCCAGGAGAGGGTAAATGCCATAGGGGTGAGCCACAGAAGCATAGAGGAAATTAAAAAATGGTGGTATGACCTGCACTCCAGGACAAAGGAGAGGGTGGCAGAGTGCCTCAGGGAGATGAGGGGCACAGGAGGAGGCCCATCCACCATCCCACCACCCACAGCCATGGAGGAACTGGTTGAACAGACCCTGGAGCCTGAGGCAGTGTCAGGAATGGGAGTACTGGACACGTCAGCACAAGGGACATCAAAAAGTGAGTACCAGGAAACATGCATATACACCTATAAATGCCATACCCGCACCCACCCAGCACACAGCAGCATGCACAACCAGACTAGCTCCTTCCAGACTAGCAACCACCAGAATGATGCATTATGGGCAATGTAGTACAGTATGGAGCTTATAGGCAACTGTTTATTAGGAGGCATACAACAGATGTTAGATACTGACAGTGTGTTCCCTATGTCCCACAGGTCTCCCACAAGACACCCCCACCAGCCACACCGTCCAGGGTGAAGAAAGCAGGCCACAGGCAGGGCAGGAGGCTGCTGCAGCCACTACAGGGCCCAGCACCACACCACCACAGTTCCCTCCAGCTGAAGAAGTGGACATGGAGGAAAGAGACACAGCACCTGGTCCCAGGCACAGTGTGAGACAGCAAGACCAAGAAGCAAGACTCCATGTCCACGCAGTGTCCCAGGAGAATATAGGTGACGCATCCATGTCTGCAGCAGAGGCATCCCTAAAATCTGGTCAGCATCTGCAAACAAGGCAGTTGAGAATTATTTCTGGGGCAAGGCAGAGGATGAAGCACAATTTTACACATGGCCTGGCAGAAGTGAACACACAGTTCACACGTTTGAATGGCAATGTCAGTGACCTAGCACTATCCATACGGCAACTGGTGACGGAACTGGTGCCGTGAGCGCCAACTGGTACAGAGTTTGGACCGCATGGTTGCATCCATTGTCCTTGCAGTAAACACCAAAGGGCTGTCACGCCGTACTGTGAGTTTGCAGGTGGACTTGGGCCACTTTGCAGTGGATGTGGCTCGGGGACTGGGCCGCATTAGCCACGCTGTGGACATGCTGGAGGCCAGACAGGTGGCTAGGGGCATGGCTGAGACACCTCAGGACAGTGAGGAGGGGTCCACCATCAGCAGCGCATCGGCCACAGACACACTTGTCTTGCGGAGTGGCAGTGCACGTAAGGGGTCTGCTGACCCACCTAGCACAAGCCATGCTGGGCGTACCAGGAGGAGGTGTTAGGCCCAAACACTGCCGGACACATGAGGCACATGAAGTTAATGTGTCCTCATTGAGGGTGGACATGTGCAGCCCCTTAACAACGGTTCAGTTCTTTAGTTATTAGGTTCAATTATTAAAAAGTATTGTTTGATCCACTTCACAACTGGGCTCTTTGTGTGTGACATCAGTGAGTGTGGTGACAGTTGCCACGTACCTTCCAAAGTATTGGTTTGCAATGTGGTCCCGTCTCTGTCTGTCTTGATTTGCAATGCTTCTATCCCCCGGCTGTCGATGTGGTAGCTCTTGCTCGTCATCCTCCGAATCTGGGTCTTCAGGGGTGAGGTGTAGTCCACGTCTGGTGGCAATGTTGTGCAGTATAGCGCATGCGCCAACTATCTTGAAAGCTGTTATTGTGGCATACTGGAGCGCACCTCCACTTCTGTGGAGGCATCTGAATCTTGCCTTTAACAGTCCAAAGGTCCTCTCTATGACATTTCTGGTCCGCTTTTGTGCACTGTTATATCGCCTCTCATTCTCATTGCTGGGTGTTAGGTACGGGGTAAGTATCCATGGTCGTAGCGCATATGCACTGTCACCTGTGTGGCAGAAATGAACAATGTTAGCAGGGCATGGATGGTTTCTACAGTGGCCTGTGTGTATGGCTTCAGGGTGTCTGCAGCAATACCTAAGAGATATCCGTATCCAAACTCCCCACGTTCTAGGCGTTGGTGTATCCCACTGTGCCTGAAAATGTAAGAGTCACGTGTACTCCCTGGAAATTTGGCTACCATGTCAGTGATGACATAATGGGCGTCGCATACCACCTGGATGTTCAGTGAGTGGGTACATTTCCGATTGCGGAACAGATATTCCAGATGTGCAGGAGGGCATATTTGTATATGTGTCCCGTCCACACACCCTTTACATGAGGGAAGTTGGCAATTCTGTAGAATTCCAACTTGGTGTTGTTAATTTCTGCCTCATTCCTGGGTAGGTATATGTATCTGGACATGTGTGTGAGTATGGCATCCAGGAATGATCTGAAGAATCTTGAGAGGGGACTTTGGGATACCCCACCTGCCACTGCAATGACCCCCTGATAGCTACCTGAGGCCAAGAGGTGCAGTGAGCATAGCACTTGCACATGTGTGGGGATGGCGCTGCCGCGCACAGTCTGGCGTTGAAGCTGCGGATTGAGTCAATCAATTAATTCTAATATTGCTGCACTGCTGAGTCTGTATTTGTCATAAATCTCCTCGGTTTGTTGGAAAAGTGCCTGCCTGGTTCTGTATGTCCTCTCAAGTCTCTAGCTCCTCCTCCTCCTCTGCTGGCCAGCGTGGACTCTCCTCCTCCTTGCTATCACATATATTTCAGCCATTTTGAATAACCCAGATGCCTTCTGGGTCTCCTTTTATACTTTGGTTATGGTTACCACCTGCTCTGAGTTAGTGGTAATTTGGGTGAGCAAAATGGACTTTTTGCGACTAGTCGCAATTTGCGAGTGACTTTTTCATATGGTTTGTGACTCGCAAATTGCGACTACCTATTTGCGGGTTGCACAATGGGGTCGCAAATTTTGCGAGTTGGTAATGGCTCACGTCGCAATTTGCAATTCGGAAATTGGGTTTTTGCATCCCATTTCCGATTTTGCGGGGTCGCAAGTTGCGATTGGGGCCATTTGCGACTCGCTAATTTTTGCTACATCTGGCCCAATGTGTTTATTCTTTTCTGAGTGGATGTGAGTCCCTTTCAAAACCACTCACTTACCCTTCCTAAACCCAGTCTTACTCCTCATTAAACGCATACTCTTATGGTTAAGTAGACCTCTGGTCTCTCGCATGTTTACTACTAAGTAGGAAATGTACATGTGTGTGGATCTCCCCATAGAAAAGAAAGGAGAAGTGGAGATCGAGGCTTACAATTTTAGGTTTGTGAATATTAGTTTGTAGTACTTTAGTGGTATTATCATAGTACTACTATAGTAGTACAGAATGCAGTTTGTGAAAAAGCTTGATTATACCTAATGCACCAACCCCCGATCAGTCTGGCTTTCATCAGAATATTCAAAACTCTTATCCTGAATTAAAGGACAGCCTGAGAGGTTCTGACTGTGCCATCAATACCTTAATCCCAGTAGATCAGAAGGGCGCCTATGTAGATTGTGTCATTAAAGTAGTGTGGCCTCCTGGCTGCCCTATGTACATGGGTGCTAATTGTTCAGCTCTAAATATCTGTGAATGCCCTCTCTCGAGGCTTGTCCATAGATATAGTCAGTATTTTTAACCAAGGAGTTCTCTATTATATTACTGATCCTGTATCCATTTCGGTAGGACTCATCAGCTTAAAATATTCCTTGTTGCTCAGGCCAACTTTCTTTAATAACCTATTAGGCAGGAACATTATCTGTAAGTTAATTTGTACTGTATTTTGCAATATGGAATGCGTGTTCTTAAATATACCATATCTGCAACAAAATTGTGAACCTAACTATAACGTCCCTTTAACCTTTGGTTCTGTAGTGAATTAATAATGTTTTCTAAATTCTCTTTTCTAACTATAATGTCCTTGTAACCTTTGGTTTTTGCAGTGAATTTCCAAGGTTTTTTAATGCACGGGGTTGGACGTAGGGCCTGGTTGCAGCCAACATCTCACGATGCATAGCCTGCAATGGGGCAAGCAGGCCCCACCCCCAGCCCAATTTTGGCCCTGAGGACTACATTTCCCAGGGCCCGCTACATTTTTTTAGGGGGAAGGGGCATGCAGCTACCCTCTGCAGACTGATTTCTGGCCCAGGGGACCCAATGTCCTCGGGTATGTCTATATTTAGAAGGGGGAGGAGCCACATTGCCCACCTCCCCAGGCCATACTTTGGCCCGGGGAATCCCATCTACCTGGGCCTGGCCTTATTGTAAATGGGGAGGGGGGCACACAGCCCTTCTTCCTGTGACAATTTTTGGCCCGACCAACTCCATCTCCCGGGGCACAGCCAGTATATGATGGGGGGCATGCAGCCCCCCCATCCCAAGCAAATTTTGGTCCTGAGAACCCCAACTTCCGGGCCCCAGCCAATTTATGAAGGGGAGAGGGCACACAGATCAGTATTAAATCCGGGAAACCCATCACCCGGGGCCTGGCCATTAAAGGGTGGGTGCCCATCCAGGACTCCACTGCCTCTTTCTTGGAGGCCGCAGAGCAAGCCCAAATGCCTCCACAGCCCCAGGTCTCCACAGCTCCCTGACTCCAGCAGGAGCCAGCAATGCTCCCACCTGTAGGGAGCAGCTAAAAATTAGGCTTTGGTGAAGTTCTGCTACACAGAACTCTGGGAAGTGCTGAAAAACCTCCGCCGCACTACGCGGAGATCTGCGAGTGGAGAGGATTGGGTAAGGCGCGCTGTTCGCACTGATTTTCAGCACTGGAGTTTCTCCTGTACTGTAAAATCAGTGCGAACGGCATCACGTGGAGCGCCAAAGGGCGTTAACTTCTTTTTGCTGCTTGAGTAGATTTTCTACTCGAGCGGCAGCTTCCTCAAGGTGAGAGGCAGAAATCTCACTTGCGCTCTCCAACTTAGAGATTTCTGTTGCTCGCATTCACCAACTTAATGTTGGTGAGTGAGAGAAAAAAGTCCACTCCACATCACTTCGTGGAGTTTTTCGGAACTCGCCCTCCACGCAGAGTGGAGAAAACTCTAAGAACTCCAACTGGGGAGCGGAATTCTTCACCCACACCTACTAAATATGCTGCTCCCTGCGGATGGGATCAATTTTTTCATCTCCTTCCTTTCCCGCTCCTCAGTGGGCAGGGAAACAGATGAAAAGTCTGCTCCCAGCAGACGGGAGCATTTTTATTGAATTAGTATTTCCTCTCGCTTGAGCTTTAAAATTGCTCCCGGCAAGCAAGAGCAAACAGAGGTTTCCCTGCCCACACTAGTGCTTGCAGGGAAACCGCTATGTCCTGGGGATGGGCATCCCAGGGCATAGCTGGAGGCGGCCTTGACGATGGGGTCCTCAGGGCCATTTATGGCTCCAGGAGTAGGGTCGAACAGCCTCCCTCCCGTTTTTTAATGGCTGAGCCCCTGGGAGTGGTAGCCCCCGGTGTTAAAATCGGCCCAGAAGGGGGCTCCTTGGCCCCCTCCTCCTATTCCTTTATGGCCGGGCCCCAGGTGGTGGCAGTTCCTGAGGTCAAAATCAGCCAGAGAGGGGTTGTGCGACCCCCTCCCCTTTCCTGTATTCCATCAAGCCCTGTGGGATGGGGTTCTGGGGCCAAAATCAGCTTTGGGTGGGGGCCCACCTGCACCACCTACCCCTAATTATATTAATAAAACCACACTAGCTCACCTATGGGACATATAGAAAACAAGCACGGGAGCTGGTGCATGAGCTTGGTTTTTTTAAATAAAATTAGCATGTATTTGGTAATCCTCTGCAAATTCACAGTAACTTGATTTTGGCCCCAAGTGGGGCCCCGCTGGGACTCCACCACCATGCCTAGGAGTTCAGGGTTTTTCTACCCTGCCCCCTTGTCTTTTTTTATGTTTTTTCTTGGGACTCCTCTCTTTTCTTTAATAACTCTAAAACTACTGAACGGATTTACCCCAAATCACAAAAAACACTCTTTCTGGACCAAGGTATAGGTTTCTGCCAAATTTGGCGTGATTCCGTTCAGCTGTTCAAGCTGTAGTTGTGTTCAAAATCTCTATGGGAAACTGCATGGGAGAAATATGTTTGGGACCACCCCCTTTTTTCTCACCCCCCTAGTTGACGAATCACTTTGAAACTTTCAAAACAGCAGCCGAAGTGAGTGGCAAACTAGTTTTGAAAATTTTGTGAAGCCTTGGGAGCAGAAGGCCTTGTGAGATGCACACACACCCACATATATATACATACAAACATATTTATATATATAGGTGAAAATAACGTTATATACTGAGGTAAAATTTCAGTGACAGCGTAAAATTTTAAACTGAAAAAAAACACTGAAATTCATCTTTTTCTTTTTCCCTAGTAACTATAACTTGTGCCCTAAGGTAAGTATAACTCGCTTTTAGCCCCAGCATGCAAAGGAGCTCAGGGTATCAGTACCCTACCCCTATAGATGTTTTTAAAGATACATTTTTTAAACAACAGGTGAATGAGACCTTGAGTCCTACAATGACTGCAAAAACATCTTAATTAATGTTGTGGCAGACAATCAGATCTTATCTTTAGATCTGTCAGGTCTGGGAATCCTCCTCAGTCTGAAAAATATATAAATATATGTACATTTTATACCTTAATTTCTTAAAAACTGCTGAACAAATTTACACTAAATTAAAAAAGCACAGCTTCTGATGAATTCGATGTAATACTGTTCAGGCGCTTTTGTGGTTCTATGGAAAATTGCTTTGGGAATTGCATTTTTGGACCCCGTATTTTTCTCAGTCCGCGCTTGACGGAGTACCCTGAAACTTTCCAGTAAGGAGCTGAGGAGAATGAGACCTTTTTTAGAAAGTTTCATGAAGGTTAGCCAAATGACAGCAAAGTTAAGGGCAAATCAAAAAATGTATTTCCTATGGAAATGTGGTGATATCTCTAACTACCCCACCACTGGGTAGATAGATAGATAGATAGATAGATAGATAGATAGATAGATAGATAGATAGATAGATAGATAGATAGATAGATAGATAGATAGATAGATAGATAGATAGAAAGATAGATAGATAGACAGATAGACAGATGTGTGTGTACGTGTGTGGGTGGGTGCATTTTTAAACATTGAAAAGAGTTAATTTATTTCAAAATTATTTCCTATTAGGTTGTATTATAGGCCCCTACCTCTGTTATTTTTCATGCAAGAGGGGCAGTTTCAGTGGTTGCCGTGGGTGGTGCTGTACTTACTATTGCTCCTTTTTGACTGTAGCAACTTTTCATTCATAAATTTGTCTCCACATCACCCCAATTTTAGGGTGTAGAGACATGTAAGTCTCCACCTTTGAGTAACTTTATACATGTAAATGATGAATAGCCAAAAGAAGTAAAGTTACTAAAACATTTAACAGTAAACCTACACATGTATATGTACTCACTGGCAATTTTACCTTTGCGACTTTGCACCCATAACTTTAATAAGCATTACCTTCATAAAATACTGAATTATTGTCAGCCTGTTGCCTAGGAGGACGTTGAGCTGTGTCCACTCCACTGAAGGGCATAAACACATCACCCAGCTGCTTCTTTCAGACAACCCTGTCTTATAAGAAACTGCACTGTTTCAAGGACCCGAGGGTCCTATGGCAGAGAATCATATGATTGTATCTTTCTTTCTCTAATGGGTCACAGTCATCTGATAAGGATACACTTAGAGAATCTGGTGACATAGGACCCGATTAGACAGCTTTGACACCTTCAATCTCCTGGAGATGTAGGAGATGTGGACATAGGCAAGCTTAGAGTTGGACAACATACTAGCTGTATTCCTCAAGAGTATTTTGCAAACATTGACACCAGAGGCCAAAGCATCATCAGTGCATAAGAAGCAAGAAATTAGTAATAGTAATCCCACCTCTGAATAAAAAAGGGCTGGAGTAGAGATTCATGCCAATTACAGACCAATGTGAAATTACTCATTTCCAAGCATATTCCTGTAAAAGTAAAACTCAAGCCAGTTTCAAAATCATGCGGAAAAACTGCCATTGAATATTCAGATGCATCAGTGGCCTATAACTTATGAAAGCCAACACCAAAGAGGATATTTTCATTGGCTCAGATGAAAGCATGAAAAGTGACAAATGATTTGTGTGAATTAGTGATTTTAATGATGCATATGGCTGTAACCAATAAACTAATGATGTTGCACTTGAAACAATGCGAATAACAATATAGTGTAGTTAGGGCACATTTTCGTGCAAGCCATCATTTTATTTAAAATGGATGCGGTTCTGGTGTGCCGCTCATCTTGCTCCTGCTCATTTCGCCCTCCTGGTCAGCGGCCTGCAGCAAGTCTTCTCTCCTCACAATTACCACAGAACACAGAGTTCTATGATGCAAAAGGAGAGTTGTAATAGAAGGCATGTATTGTGATTGAAACTTTCCATCATGTACCTGAGGTATCATTTTGAAGGATTGCCACTGGATGTTCTGATGCAGGCATGCAGAAGTACAAAATTCTATGAGTTATTGTTTGAGAAATGTTTCATATTATGTTGTACATTTCCGGACTGCAGTTGCTGAGGTAGCAAGTAGAAGATTTTTCTTACCTCAACCCTTTAGGTGCCTGGGATGTTATGGTCACATCCTGGGCAGCACCACTCAGGTGCCCAGGACGTAACCATTAAATCCTGCACCCGGACCTTGGTGGAAGAGCTAGTGCTCCCCCCGAGGGCATCCCACCCCCTCCCATGTGCAGGGATGGAAGGGGAATTGCTTCCCCTTACACCCCCACCCCCCAAACTCCCTCAGTGACGTCTGATGACCTCAGCACGCGATTGTGCTGTGACCTCATCAGAAGTCACCTTCCATGCTTCCAGTGTGATCCGAGGAGAAACAGATCAATTATGCAATCCGGCTGCAGGAATACCCAGTAGATACCAGGGAGTTTGTTTTTTTGTGATTTACATATAAAGGGAGCGACCCTTATCTAAGTCGCTCCCCAGGGGGCAATTTTTGTATGAGTCCTTTTCGGCCTCTATAAATTAGGCCGATCTGCCCCCAGGGGGGCAGAAACCACTAGACACAAGGGATTATTTTTGTGTTTACATTTATAAGGGTTGCTCCCCAAAGGGAAGTTTTATTTTAGGCCTATTTTTCTTAAGCCAATCTGACCCCAAGGGGGCAGAAACCACTGGACACCAGAGATTGTTTTTTCTGCCAATCTCATGCAAGTGGAGCGACCCCTAAGACAAGGATCGCTCCCCTGGGGAAAAATGTATTTTAGGCCATTCCTGCCTCCCTTGGGGGCAGATTGGTCTATTTGTGTAAGGCTCATCTGCCTCCCACGGGGGCAATTGTTTTCCAAAAAAGAGGGTGGGGGTATGGCCTTACCCCCACCCCCAATAAATGGGGACAAAGTTGTTCTGCCCAATGGTGGGGAGATGGGGCAATTACCCCCGATCCACTCCCCAGGGGCGCAGAAAGCCTACTAAATGCCAGGGAATTAAACAAATAAATAGTGGGGCGTGGTTATCAACCAGTATGGGCATGGTTATGCCCCTGCCCCAACTGAAGGGGGTAACAGTCTTTAAGCTCTCCCCCGCACACTACAATACCTTATCACCACGGCAAGCAAGAGGGCGTTTGATTATTTGGGGTTTTGGTTTTACATTTGGGCCATGAGATCTTGTCTAACTCTCGAAATAGCCCCACTTGGAATGGTGAGGGCTGCACGTTTTAGGCTTTGGGACGCTGCCATGTAGTAAAATCTACAAGACCTAGACACATCTGAAAACTAAACATCTGCGTGAGTCCAGGGTGGTGTGCTTTTCATGCACCCTGCACCATTTTCTTACCCACAATGGCATGCAAACCTGAAAACTTTGCTTGAAATCACACATTTTTCCCAAATTTTTATGATAGAATCTTCCGAAATCTCCAGGAATCCTCAAAATTCCTAACACCCAGCATTGTCGCATCTATACCGATAAAAATTATACCCTACTTGTCGGCCTAAAAGCATTTTCTTCCAAACTGCCTTTTTGGACCTGCTTTAGTTTCCCCTCTATTTTGACATGTTTTTGGCTTTTTCCTGTCACAGGTACTTGGGCCACCTACACAAGTGATGTATAATTTTTATCGGGAGACTGAGGAGAACGTTGCGTGGTAGGGAATGTGTGCTGGTGTGGTGATCCCAAACAGAAATGTGAAAAAATTGTGATTTTTTTGCTACATTTGAGGTTTGCTGAGGATCCTGGGTAGGTAAACACTGGGGGATCCACACAAGTCACACCTCCCTGAACTCCCTCGGGTGTCTAGTTTTCAGAAATGTCTGGGTTTGGTGGGTTTCCCTAGATGGCTGCTGAGCTCAGGACCAAAAACGCAGATGCCCCCGCAAAAACAGGTAGTTTTGTATTTGATAATTTTGATGTGTCCATGTAGTGTTTTGGGGCATTTCCTGTCGCGGGTACTAGGCCTACCTACACCAGTGAGGTACCATTTTTATCGGGAGATGTGGGGGAATGCTGGATTGAAATAAGTTTGTTGCTACCCTCAGATTCCAGAACTTTGCAGCACTGAAATGTGAGGGGAAAGTGTTTTTTGCCAAATTTTGAGGTTTGCTAAGGATTCTGCTTAACAGAACCTGGAGACAGCACCACAAGTTACCTCTTCCTGAGTTCTCCTAGGTGTCTAGTTTTCAGAAATGTCCAGGTTTTCTAGGTTTTCCTAGGTGCTGGATGAGCTAGAGGACAAAATCCACAGCTAGGCACTTTGCAAAAAACAGGTCAGTTTTCTTTGGGAAAATGTGATGTGTCCATGTTGTGTTTTGGGGAACTTCCTGTCGCGGGCACTAGGCTTACCCACACAAGTGAGGTACCATTTTTATCGGGAGACTTGGGGTAATGCTGGGCTGAAGGAAATTTCTGGCTCCTCTCCGATTCCAGAACTTTCTATCACCGAAACGTGAGGAAAAAATGTTTTTGCCAAGTGAGGTTTACAAAGGCTTCTGGGTAACAGAACCTGGTGAGAGCCCCACAAGTCACCCCATTCTGGATTCCCCCATGTGTCTACTTTTCAAAAATGCCGGCTGAGCTAGAGGCCAAAATCCACAGCTAGAAAATTTCCAAAAAACACTTCAGATTTCAATGCAAACATGTGATGTGTCCATGTTGTGTTTCCTTTCATGGACATTAGGCCTACCCACGCAAGTGAGGTACCATTTTTATCGGGCGACTTAGGGGAACACAGAATAGAAGAACAAGTGTTATTGCCCCTTGTGTTTCTCTACTTTTTTTCCTTCCAAATGTAAGACAGTGTGTAAAAAAGACGTCTATTTGAGAAATGCTCTGTAATTCACATGCTAGTATGGGGACCCCAGAATGCAGAGATGTGCAAATAACCACTGCTTATCAAAAACTTATCTTGTACCCATTTTGGAAATACAAAGGTTTCCTTGATACATAATTTTCACTCTTCCTCTATTTCACTAAATGAACTGCTGTATCCCCGGTATACTATGAAAACCCACTGCAAGGTGCAGCTCAGTTTTTGCTCTCGGTACCTAGGGTTCGTGATGAAACTACAAGCCCTATATATCCCCACAACCAGAAGAGTTCAGAAAATGTAACGGTATATGGCTTTCAAAAATCTGCCATAGCTGGAAAAAGTGATAGAAGAAAGTGTGGACAGAAATGGCTCTTTTTTTTCACCTCAATTTCAATATTTCTTTATTTTAGCTGTTACTTTCTGTAGGAAAACCTTGAAGGATCTACACAAATGACCCCTTGCTGAATTCAGGATGTTGTCTACTTTTCGGAAATGCTTAGGTGTCTGGGATCCAGCATTGTTTTTACACCCATTTTTGTCACTAACTGGAAGAAGTCTGAAAGCATAAAAAATAGAAAAAATGCCGTATGTCCCAGTAAGATGCTAAGATTATGTTGAAAAATGTGGTTTTCTGATTGAAGTTCCAGAAAGCTGGGACGATAGTGATTTTAGCACTGCAGATCCTTTGTTGATGCCATTTTCAGGGGAAAAAACACAAGCTTTCTTCTGTAGCCATTTTTCCCATTTCTTTTTTTTTACTGAAATATTTGCTGTATTTTGGCTATTTCTTGGTCTCCTCCAGGGGACCTCTGGAATCCCTAGGATGTTGGTAAAAAAGGACGCAAATTTGGCAGTGGTAGCTTATAAGGACAAAACGGTATGAGGGCCTAAGCGCAAACTGCCCAAATAACCAAAAAAAGGTCTGGCACCTGAGGGAGAAAAGGCCTGGCAGTGAAGAGGTTAACAAATGAGCATGAATACAAAATTACTTCTGATTTTCCATCATTATACCATGGTGAATTTGCAGTTTTGCTAATTCTTACGCTTAGATTATGTATAAAAACCCATGGTTTTGTAGGATTGGAGTGACTTCTCTATTTCTTCCAGAGACTGTGTCCAATTATCTTGAGACTTTCTTTTCTTCATTTAGGATTCTATCTGTACTCTATATGAGTTTGACGCTTACAATCTGGAAAGATTAAATTGCTTAATTATGAATTTTATTATGACTCTGTAATTCTGTATTCTGTCTCGGAGCCTTCATGGCAATCAATGCCTTTTTCGGAATTGTTTTAATAATAATTTTGTGTTAATCCATTTAAACTTAATTCTGATCTAGAACTCAGTTCTTTAGCTGTCCCATTTTCTAATCTTGGATATTACTATGCTAAATTATTTGGATGAAGAGTGTAGTCTCTTACCACTAGATGAATCAGTGATCCCAATGATGAACTGCCTAAGGTAAAAACTAGGATGCAAAAGATATTGGGTTCAGAAAATTATTGGGGTTCAGCTCCCACATTAAATACACTGCTCAGCAAAATTCTTTAACATTTCCATATAGACCATTGATTGGAGCTGACCGGATCACCAATCATGGCTCAGTTTACTTCATCCAATGTGGTCTATACAAGACTACCCAAGAAGCTCACTGAAATTACTATTGCATTACTATTGCATATGGAAAAACAGGCAACTCAGCTGGCCTCCAATCTAACGAATGCAACTGCATTTTACCCTTCCCTGAGTGCACTCTACTGGCTTCTCAAATATATGCACCCATCTGTCACTTTCTCTTTGTTGTCTTAATACTAAAGTATCATCCTAAGTACCTTAAAAAGGACATTGCAATTTACATTGAAGATCTGTGAGCTAATCCTTCAACTTGATCCTCTGTATGCACACAGAATATATATGTATGCATCTGCTCTATATTACTTGACACTTTTTGGTATCTTTAGATTACAATATTCTTTTTTGTTATCAGTTTAGCCTTTGACATTATAGACCTATTCACACCATACAAAAAATACTCAAACTGATTGATTGTGGTGACAGAATAGAAACATTAACATGATCTAAAAACAACAAATAAACATACCAAATCCTGGACAAGAAAGACAAGCAGAGCCTATGAAGGAAGAGCATATGTTGCCATTATACTGCCAAGTACTGTTACATTGAGTATCTGCTTAAAAAAGAAGCAAGAATAACTAAGGCCCATATTTATACTTTTTTTGCGCCACATTTGTGCTGCTTTTTGACTCAAAATTGACTCAATTGTATTTTGTAACTTTGCGCTGCTTTTGCATAACAAAACGATGCAAATGCGGCACTAAAAAAGTATAAATATGGGCCTAACTGTCTTCAGCTGCCCTTAGCTTAGCATCAACATACTGAGTGGCCTGCAGTCTGTTCCTCTGGTCTACATTAACTATGTAATGTGCATTAGTTTTTCTATTCTTTTTAACTTAAACGTCATCCCTACAGAATAATTTTCAGTGGATGATTGAATTACCCTTTGGATCTGATTAAATAATATAGCTAAGTGCCTTATTTAGAGTTTAGGGAATTAGATGTTCTGTCACAAACACAGCAGATGCAAGATACCCCATTCACCATAATAAAAGTGCATTATAGTCAATGTCATTTGTGATATGGTGCAGAGTATATGTCACATTCTGACCAAATATACCATTTACAAACCTCTAAATGCAGCTCTATAGGCTTTGGCTAGCAGAGTTCTCTATCGCAAACATGATGAACTACCCTGGCTTCCAAACTCTAGGTCCACGCAACTTATTTAGAATTAAGAGGACCATCAGCTTACTGTTGAAGGTGCTACCATTGCTCAAACAACAGAAAGCGTAGTCCAAGGACCTCATAAAGTGCAGGACATCAAAGTAATTCCATCACACAGCTGACAGTCAAAGGCCCCTTTCAAGGGAAAACCTGGTGTTTATGAACAGAAACATTAACATAATGACATCCAAACCTAATAAAAAATGTCCTGTGCATTGAGGTCCTACATTATTGTTTCTCAAAATAAAACTCCCACTATGAAAGTATATTTTTGAAAAACAAACTTTTGGTGTACAGCCATCCACCAAACTTTAGTTACTTTCAGAGGAACCACCGTTTGGTGGGCAGTTCCTCTGAAGGTACAGAGATCAGTGCTGGGCCATTGGGGATGTCTAATTTTGGTGGGGGTAGTCCAGGATGGCAGACAGCAGGCCACATGCAAAACATATATTAGGCCTTCTGACTTTTTGGTTGCCATTCCTGGAAGCAAGGTCTTTTGTATTTATTCACAGATTGCACATTTCAAACAAGACAATTGGCCTAATTTACTGTTTAGAGGACAGAGCTAACCACCAAAGCAGTTTGTTTTGAAAAACAAAAAAATCCTAATGGCCATCACACCTTGAAGTTTTCTGGGGTTCACTGTCAATTTAATATTTATTCCCCACCCAGCCACAGGGTGGGTACTCCGCTGTGTTTGCAACTGAGTATATGTTGAGGTAATGCTGTGCACGGCCTGTGTTTCCAAGTGCTTTATTCAAGTTAAAAATGTATATAATACAGCCAACACCACAGAGCCTGCTTCTCCTGCCGTTCTCCTCCAACTCCCACTGTTGCCTGGTTGTAGTTTTTCTCTGTGAGGTACCTAAGAATCCATTAGGTACATCACAGTTAAGGAAACAGCTCAGCGCATCTTTCCCCCAAACAAATATGTAAGCAATTAATAACAATCAACTACATTACAACAATACAATATGCTAACATACCTTGTACGGAGCATAAAAGTGCAAAGACAGTGTGGACACTACCATGATCACACATAGTCCTGGAGATACCCCGGCCTCCTTCTAGCGCGGACCTTCCTGCGTGACGAAGAAGTTTTATGATGCTGTAAAATTTCCCTACTATCTCCCAATCCAACAGCAGATAGTTTGGCCTCCATCATTTTAGCATTCCAGTCACACTTAGCCAATCTAGACATGCTCCAAACCTCTCCATTTTCTAGAGTTACTACATTTTTCTTTGGCTCTTTGATATGAAATGGTCCTATGAATTTAGACTCCCCCTTGGATGACCACCTTGGTTTCTTTACAAACTCCAACTCCCCTAATCTCCAGTTCCTGGCCACGGCACCATGTTTATTATCAAATTGTTCTTTATACCTCCTCTAATGCATAAGAACTTTGCTCCCATCCACACTCCCATTGTTACCATAGCATCCTAACCACTTGGGATTCAAGTTGGACCCCACCATTCATCCTCTCAAACACTGAAATGGAGATTTCTTTGTTAAAAAAATTGGAGTGGTGCGATGAGCCCACAGCTTATCCCTCAAAATGTTTCAGAACTATCCTCTACTTCTCATGGCTAACTGAGAACAGTCCCTTATAAGCCCATTTGTCTTTTCTACAAGATTGACTTGCGGAGCATAAAGTGCTGTACGTTGATGTTCAATTGACAAATCCTCCAAAAATATTTTCATTTCATCCGAAACAAATTGGACCCCATTGTCTGTGACAATCACCTTCGGAATGCCTTCCAAAACAAATACATCTTTCAAAACTGTTACCACAGTCTTAGTGGTAACTGATCCATCACAACAAGTGTACACCCATTTCGTCTTATAGTCCACAAGGACCAATACATACCTCTCATTATGGTTTAAGAAACTGAAAAGTCCCACAATATCCAGCACAAATTTGAACCAGGGTTCATCAGGTTTTTCTGTGGGACACAAAGGTGCCGTTCTTACTACTTTAGTCTTATCATTGTTAGCACATAACCAACAATCCCTCACTATGTTTTCTGCTTCTTTGTCAAGCCCAGGCCACCAATACTTTTCTCGTATTCTAGCATTGGTAAGATTCCTGCCTAGATGCCCTACATGTGCAAGATTCATTATTTTGTCTCTTAACCCTTTCGGTGGAATCACACGCTCTCCTTTGAACACTTGATCATCCAAGATGCTTAATACATCTCTCAGTCCCCAAAGGTTTTGTAGCTCCATGTTCAAGTTCTTCCTATCAGGCAATCCACTCACTATTATGGATTTTATTTCTGCTAAAACAGCATCTTTCTCATTCTCTCGACACCACTCTTCCTGAGATAAAGCTGACTCCATCACCCACATCACCGAAGTACTCTGTTCCAGTAGATCATCTCTTTCTACAGGCAATCTAGACAAACAGTCCGCTGTGACATTTCTCAGTCCAGGTAAGTATTCAGTCTTTGAGTTAAACTCCAACACACTCTCCAATCATCTTTTAATTCTCGGAGTACCTCTATCTGACCACTTACATGTGAAGATTTGTACCAATTGTTTATGATCAGACCTTAATGTAAAAAGTAAGCCCCACAAGAAAAATGTAAAATGATGGTTAACCCATACACAAGCAGATGCCTCTTGTTCAATGACAGAATGTTTTTCTTCTTCTCCCTTCAGAGAACAAGAGGCAAATGCTATCACCTTCTCTTCTCCATTGTCCACTTGGCTCAAAACTGCACCTAGCCCCTTAAGACTGGCATCAGTGGTAAGAATGGTCTTCTTAGTCACATCAAAATAGTTCAAATTTGGCATAATGCCTTTGTTAGAAATGGGGTCTTTGGTTGACAGTCAGGTTACCCCCTGTTCAAGCAAGGTGTAAAGTATTTGTACCAACACACACAGTAACTTAATGAAAACACTTCAAAATGACACAACACCAGTTTAGAAAAATAAGTAATATTTATCTTAACACAACAAGACCAAAACGACAAAAATCCAACATACACAAGTCAAGTTATGAATTTTTAAAGAATAAACTCAAAAATAGTGCTTAGAAACAAAAATGCTTCGATTAGGTATTAACACGGTATCTTGACGGAGTCGTTCCCAACAAGCCGACCCCATCGGCGCCGGGCACGGAGTTGCGTAGACCCCCAAGCACAGTACCTTTGGTGAAGAGTGAAAACAAGCCGATGCGCGAAGTCGGGGATCGCGGCGTCTGTGCGAAACATTGAATCCGTGCACCTCGAGAAGCGTCGGTCACGACGTGGTGCAGCAACTTCCACGGAGTCGCGGACTTCAGCGGGGCTGCAGCGGTGTCGGGCCCTGCGAAGAGCATTGCGTTCCAGCGAATGTCACGGCGTCGGGTGCAGGCGGCGTCCCCAGATTCAGCAGCGGTGTCAGTCCAGAGTCGTCCGAAGTCGATTTCCTTGGATTTCCACCAGCTTTCCTTTCAAGGGCCCAGTGACTGGATAGGGCACCACTTGTCAGAGCAGGAGTCTCTCCAGAGACGTCAGGTTCTGGCAGAGAGAAGTCTTTGCTGTCCCTGAGACTTCAAACAACAGGAGGCAAGCTCTAAATCAAGCCCTTGGAGATTTCTTCACAAGATGGAAGGCACACAAAGTCCAGTCTTTGCCCTCTTTCTCTGGCAGAAGCAGTAACTGCAGGGTAGCTCCACAAAGCACAGTCACAGGCAGGGCAGCACTTCTCCTCAGCTCTTCAGCTCTTCTCCAGGCAGAGGTTCCTTCTTGTTTCCAGAAGTGTTCTAAAGTCTGTGGTTTGGGGTGCTCTTCTTATACCCAGTTTCTCCTTTGAAGTAGGCCTACTTCAAAGTAAAGTCTCTTTGGAATGTGTAATCCTGCTTTGCCCAGGCCAGGCCCCAGACACTCACCAGGGGGTTGGAGACTGCATTGTGTGAGGGCAGGCACAGCCGTTTCAGGTGCGAGTGACCACTTCTCCCCTCCCTCCTAGCACAGATGGCTCATCAGGATATGCGGGCTACACCCCAGCTCCCTTTGTGTCACTGTCTAGTGTGAGGTGCCACCAGCCCAACTGTCAAACTAAGCCAGACAGGGAATCAACAAACAGGCAAAGTCACAGAAATGGTATAAGCAAGAAAATGCTCACTTTCTAAAAGTGGCATTTTCAAATGCGCAATCTTAAAATCAACTTTATTAAAAGATGTATTTTTAAATTGTGAGCTCAGAGACCCCAAACTCCAGATGTCCATCCGCTCCCAAAGGGAATCTACACTTTAATCAGATTTAAAGGTAGCCTCCATGTTAACCTATGAGGGGGACATGCCTTGCAACAGTGAAAAATGAATTTAGCAATATTTCACTGTCAGGACATATAAAACACATTACTATATGTCCTACCTTAACCATACACTGCACCCTGCCCTTGAGGCTACATAGGGCCTACCTTAGGAGTGTCTGCCATGTAAGAAAGAGGAAGGTTTAGTCCTGGCAAGTGGGTACACTTGCCAAGTCGAATTTACAGGTAAAATTGCACACACAGACACTGCAATGGCAGGTCTGAGTCATGATTACAGAGCTACTTATGTGGGTGGCACAACCAATGCTGCAGGCCCACTAGTAGCATTTGATTTACAGGCCATGGCACCTCTAGTGCACTTTACTACGGACTTACTAGTAAATCAAATATGCCAATCATGGATAAACCAATCACATACACATTTTGTAAAGGAGCACTTGCACTTTACCAATGGTTAGCAGTGGTAAAGTGCCCAGAGTAACAAAAACAGCAAAATCAGAGTCCAGCACACATCAACAACCTGGGGAACAGCGGCAAAAAGTTAAGGGAGACCACGCCAAGAATGAAAAGTCTAACAGCCTTTTACATTCTTGACACACACAAATGCTTCCTCACATTCATCAGACCAAATAAATTTGCTCCATTTCTTAAGCAACATCTTTAGCTGTATAACCATACTGGCAAAACCTTGAACAAACTTTGAATAATATTCAGCTAAACCGAAAAAGGATTGAACACTATCCTTGTCAACAGGAGTGAGTGCCTGTACAATGGATTCAGTCAGACTCATCTTGGGTTTGATACCCTCGCCAGAAATGACATGTCCCAGATATGTCACTGTGTTAACTTTAAATTGGCATTTCTCTCTTTTTACTGTAAGTCCATTATCTCTTAGTCTCACTAACACTTCTTTTAAAGTTATATCATGAGCCGCTTCACTGTCACCATAAATGAGGATATCATCCTGGAAAAATAGTGCATTCTGAACTCCTTCCAGGACTTTCTTCATTAAACTCTGGAAACAAGCTGCTGCCGATGCTAGTCCAAACGGTAACCTCTTGAACCTGAACGCCCCCAGTGGTGTTACGAAAGGCGTGAGGTGTCTGGAGTCCTCATGCAGCATCACCTGACGGTAGGCTGCTGACAGATCCATCACGCTGAAAATCTCGCACCCTTAAGCATGGACAATATCTCGGCTATGTTGGCTAAAGGTTGTCGATCCACCCATATGCATTGGTTCAAATCCCTCAAGTCAACACATATCCTAATCTTAGTGCCATTATCATTTGGTACTAACACCAAAGGGGCCAACCATTCTGATGATTCAATTTCCTCTATTACATCAATTTTTTTGAGCTTGTCTAATTCCTGTTCCAAGAGGCTCAACTTGAGATTCAGCACCTTCCTTACTTTGTGAACAAAAGGCATAGCATTATTCTTGAGGATTATTTTGTGTTCAAAATTCCTGAGAATCCAAGTTGATCAGTAAACACATCAGGAAGCTCTCTGATTACATCCTCTCCATTACTTACATTTTCCACTAACATGACTTGATAACTGGCATTAGGATTTAATATGATACCCAAATCCTTCTGGTGATGCCAAACTAACAAGTTGTTACTTCTTTTGGCCACATAGACTTTCCCTACTGCCTCTCGTCCCTTGAAGTGAATTCTCATAACAGTGTAACCAATGAGGTCACTTTTGATTTCTCCATAACCTCCATAACCTCCCAGATTGATGTCAGGTTTCTTTAATTGTGTGTCAAGTTTTCCAAAAATGCGCTCCCAATTCTTATCTCCAACCAATGCATGTGGTCATCCTAAGTCTGCCAGAACTGTGACCTCCCCACCATCAATAGTAATTTGACGTTCTGGCATTTTTATATGACCAACATCCACGTCATCCTCGTGGATTTCATTTGTAGCATTCTGCGATATGCATAATACAGCATGTTGATGCATATCCTGTAGCTCAATATTACTGATCTTGAGACTCCTGCAAACTTTTATGATGTGTCCCCTTTTTCCACACCCCTTACATGTTAAATTTCTAGAAAAACAAGCAGGACTATTCGAAAAATGATTTGGGTTGCCGCATCTGTAACATTTAGTTTTGGAATTGTCTTTAGAATCTTTCGCTGACCTCCCTTTCATTTTGTCCTTGCTCTGTGTATTCTTGACACTCAGCATTCCCACTTGGTTGGGTAGATCATAATCATCTTCCTCTACTTCAGTTGTGTTCACTTGAGATATATTAGTACTAAGGGGTTTTTCACACATTTCTCGAACACCCAACCTGTTGTGTCTTCCATCCCTTCTACAATGTTCAACGCTGCTTTCAAAGTTGGATTCTTTTTTAACAGTTTTTCTTGCACATGTGGATTGCAACATACCAATTGACCTCTTATCAATGAGTCAGTGAGATCTCCAAAGTCACATGTAGGTGCTAAACTCTTAAGTGATGCTGTGTAACTTCCTACTTTTTCTGTCTTCCCTTGAATTCTTGAGAAAAATTTGTGTTGGTCCATAACTATGTTTATTTTTGGTCCAAATTGTCTTTCCAACATTAACATACACATCTCAAAAATATCCTGAGGCTCTCCTTCAGCTGATCCTATAGTGATTTCATCGATACTTTCATATATGTTACGTCCTTCAATTCCCAAAGTGTGTAGAAGTACACCTTGTTTTCCTCGCCAGAAAGAATTTCTCTCCACCTATTGCTATAATATGAGTCTAGCATTTTTAACCATCTTTTCTAGGGTAAAATTGTTTCCCTGCATCAGACAGGAATTGTAGAGGTGGTAACATGCTCCCTGCTGCCATTACCAAAATGTAAGTGCATTAAAATGACAATGTAAACAGTAAATTACTTTATTCTGTTGTGGTGGCTGTGTATCATTATTCCCCTTTTTCTTTAAGAAAAGTAATATCCTTAAAGTCTTTTTAATTGTCTTGTATCTTTTCCTTGTTGTAAATATATGATGCCCCTTGTTACTGCCAATTGCTTGCTATAAGCAATGTTGTCCACTTTTTATTTTTACCATCTCTGAAGTTTGCACTGTTTCCTTCCAGTCCTCTATTTCCACTGTTCACCAATGCCTCTAGAAGCAGCGCTCTCAAAAATCCTTCGGCATGCCGTGATAGATCGCAAAGATGAGTGGTGTATGGTGGCGACAAGTTCAATAGTTAAGTGTTTTCTTGTTGTGATTAGTCGTGCTAACACACCCGTCTGTAAATACAAACGTGCGCGTTTTGTTTCTTGTTAACCTTTTAGGTGCGGGCGTCGGCCACTGGCCGACGCCCACACACCCTCCCTGGTGCGGGTCACAACCAGTGGCCGACACCAGGAAGGGTATTAATAAATCCTCGGGTGCGTCGCACCCGAGGATTTATTATTTTTTTTTAAACTTCCCCCGGGAGACACGGAAGCTTCCGTGTCTCCCCCCGCCCCCCACCCGCCCCTTTGTGACGTCAGCGTGCCTCGTTTTCCCCATCAAAGCAGGAAGCAGCCTTGCGGCCGCTTCCCGCTTTGATGGGGAAAACGGCCTTTCCCACGTTCGGGAAGGCCTCGTAAGAAAGGGGAGACACTCCCCTTTCTTACGAGGCCTTCCTGAAAGTGTTTCCTGGCCCCCGGTCGCAGCTGTGCTGCGATCGGGGGCCAGGAAACAATTTCAGGTTTCCTGGCCCCCCGATCGCAGCTGTGCTGCGATCGGGGGGCCAGGAAACACTTTGAAAAGGGCTCGTAAGAAAGGGGAGACTCTCCCCTTTCTTACGAGGCCTTCTGAAACTGTTTCTGGCCCCCGATCGCAGCACAGCTGCGATCGGGGGCCAGAAACAGTTTCAGAAGGCCTCGTAAGAAAGGGGAGAGTCTCCCCTTTCTTACGAGGCCTTCTGAAAGTGTTTCCTGGCCCCCGATCGCAGCACAGCTGCGATCGGGGGCCAGGAAACACCACTAGACACCAGGGATTTCACTTTGGGGGGGCGGCCCCCCCGGAAAACGGGCCGCCTCCCCCCGGCATAATTTTTATAAAAAAAAAAAGTTAGGTGCCCCCTGGGGGTGCGCGATCGCGCCGCCCCCAGGGGCTTTTTTTTTTTTTCAAAAAAAAAATAATAATAAAATAAAATAAAATGACAGGGGGTCGCCCGTGGGCAGGGTGACCCCCTGTGGGGGCAATATTTTTTTTTTAGATGTTGTAGGGTTTCCCTGGGGGCCATTTTGGCCCCCAAGGAAACCATACAACAACTAAAAAAAATAGATGTATATATAGATCTATATATATCTATGTAGATAGATATATCTAGCTACATGGATATATCTATAGATATATCTATGTAGATAGATATATATATATATAGAGGTAGATCTATATCAATCAAAGAGATTTATAAAGCGCGCTACTCACCCGTGAGGGTCTCAAGGCGCTGTGGGGGGGACAGGGGGAGGGAAAGGGGCTGGGAGGTTCACTGTTCGAAAAGCCAGGTTTTGAGGCCCTTCCTGAAAAGAAGTAGGTTATGGGTCTTGCGAAGGTGGGTTGTGAGGGCGTTCCAGGTTTTGGGTGCAAGGTAGGAGAAGGATCTGCCCCCGGTGGTGGTGTGTTTGATGCGGGGGACAGAGGCGAGAGAGAGGTCAGCTGAGCGGACGTTTCGTGTGGGGGTGTGGAAGGTGACTCTCGTTGAGGTAGGCAGGGCCTGTGTTGTGGAGTGATTTGTGTGCGAGGATGAGGATCTTGAAGGTGATCCTTTTGTCAATGGGGAGCCAGTGGAGGGATTTGAGGTGTGGAGAAATGTGTTCGTGTCGGCGGAGGTCGAGGATGAGTCGTGCTGCTGAGTTCTGGATGCGTGTAGTTTGCGCTTGAGTTTTAGAGTGGTGCCGGCGTAGAGGGCGTTTCCGTAATCAAGCCTGCTGCTGATGAGTGCGTGAGTGACAGTTTTTCTGGTCTCTGTGGGGATCCATTTGAATGTTTTTCAGTATACGGAGTGTGTTGAAGCATGAGGAGGTAAGAGCGTTGATTTGTTGGGTCATCGAGAGGGAGGAGTCTAGGATGATGCTGAGGTTGCGTGCGTGGTTGGCGGGGGTGGGTGCAGGGCCTAGCGTGGTGGGCCACCATGAGGGGTCCCAGGTGTTTTTGTGTGGGCCAAAGAGGATTATTTCGGTTTTGCTTGAGTTGAGTTTCAGGTGGTTGGCTGTCATATATATATCACTTTTGTCAATATGTGTTTGGTTTCCCTGGGGGGAAAAGGGTCTGACTTGTCTAGTGGCAGTTTTAGTGCCATAAAGAAGCGCAGAAGGTTTATATGCCTACTGCAAAGAGCAAATCTGTATTTTATGTAAATAGCTGAGTACATTAGTAAAGTCTATGGAGAGATGAAGGGCACTTTTGCTGGGTGGTAATGAGGGAATCCGAGGAGGAGGGAGTGGGAGCACCAATAATGATTGTTGGACTGGGCGCAAGAGGTGCTAAAGACTGTGACGAATGGTATGTGACAAGGTGTTTTTTGAGTGTCTTGAAAGTACGTGCTGATTGAGGGAAGAAGCGCAGGTAAGGTGGCCTCTACTGTTGCACGTATCTCACACACACCATCGATTTTGTGACTGTCTACGTAGGCTAGTGTTTTAGAGCAACAGTTTAGCCAATAGCAGAGATGGCATCTTGATGGATGACTGCTGCCTGCACTCGGGTTATAGAGGACCGCTCTGACATAGGATCAGAGACTGAGGCATCAGATACTGAGACAGCATCTGAGGGATAGGACAATGGCGCAGACTCTGGGAGTGATTTTTCAGTCAGAGGAGTCCCATTCGATAACTCCTCTTCCAGTACATTATGAGGGAGGTGATGAGGACAGTCCTGCTGTCCCTTCGCAAGCTGTTCGTGCAACTGGGTAATAGTGGGTTAGGCCAACCCAGAGAGCAGGTGAATGCGGCGGCAAGCAGAGAGAGAGTGCTCTCTTGGGAGCTCCCCAATTTAGTTCAGCCCCAAATTCCACCACCCAAATCATATTGTGGAGACATCAAAATTGTCTATGGCAAAACAAACTGGTTTTGTAAGGCAGGCACCTGTGTTTTTGGTCCTGGATTCGGCGGCGATATAGAGAAACACACTAAACCCAAACATTTCTGGAAACTAGACATTCAGGAGAGTCCACAGAGGTGTGACTTGTGTGGATTCCCCAAAGTTTTCTTACCCAGAATACCCTGCAAAGCTGAAATGTTGAAAAAAACCTCAATTTTTCTCGCATTTCTGTCACACAAACTACAGGAATATGCTGGGATCCACAACATTCCTACCACCCAGTGACTCCTCACCTGTCCTGATAAAAACACTACCCCACTTGAGTGCCTACACCTAGTCCCTGTGTCAGGAATGGATCACCCCAGGGTCAACAGCTGCCTCACGTAAGGACCAACATTGACCGTTGTGTGATCTATTCCTGTCGCAGGCACCAGGCCTAACCACACAAGTGAGGTATCATATTTATCGGGAGACTTGGGGGAACGCTGGGTGGAAGGAAATTTGTGGCTCCTCTCAGATTCCAGAACTTTCTGTCACCGAAATGTGAGGAAAACGTGTTATTTTAGCCACATTTTGAGGTTTGCAAAGGATTCTGGGTAACAGAACCTGGTCCGAGCCCCGCAAGTCACCCCTCCTTGGATTCCCCTAGGTCTCTAGTTTTCAGAAATGCACAGGTTTGGTAGGTTTCCCCAGGTGCCGGCTGAGCTAGAGGCCAAAATCCACAGGTAGGCACTGTTTTCTGTGAAAAAATGTGATGTGTCCACGTTGTGTTTTGGGGCATTTCCTGTCGCGGGCGCTAGGCCTACCCACACAAGTGAGGTATCATTTTTATCGGGAGACTTGGGGGAACGCTGGGTGGAAGGAAATTTGTGGCTCCTCTCAGATTCCAGAACTTTCTGTCACCGAAATGTGAGGAAAACTTGTTTTTTTTAGCCACTTTTTGAGGTTTGCAAAGGATTCTGGGTAACAGAACCTGGTCTGAGCCCCGCAAGTCACCCCTCCTTGGATTCCCCTAGGTCTCTAGTTTTCTGAAATGCACAGGTTTGGTAGGTTTCCCTAGGTGCCGGCTGAGCTAGAGACCAAAATCTACAGGTAGGCACTTCGCAAAAAACACCTCTGTTTTCTTCCAAAAATTTGGATGTGTCCACGTTGCGCTTTGGGGCGTTTCCTGTCGCAGGCGCTAGGCCTACCCACACAAGCGAGGTATCATTTTTATCGGGAGACTTGGGGGAACGCTGGGTGGAAGGAAATTTGTGGCTCCTCTCAGATTCCAGAACTTTCTGCCATAGAAATGTGAGGAACATGTGTTTTTTTAGCCAAATTTTGAGGTTTGCAAAGGATTCTGGGTAACAGAACCTGGTCCGAGCCCCGCATGTCACCCCTCCTTGGATTCCCCTAGGTCTCTAGTTTTCAGAAATGCACAGGTTTGGTAGGTTTCCCTAGGTGCCGGCTGAGCTAGAGGCCACAATCTACAGGTAGGCACTTCGCAAAAAACACCTCTGTTTTCTTCCAAAAATTTGGATGTGTCCATGTTGCGCTTTGGGCGTTTCCTGTCGCAGGCGCTAGGCCTACCCACACAAGTGAGGTATCATTTTTATCGGGAGACTTGGGGGAACGCTGGGTGGAAGGAAATTTGTGGCTCCTCTCAGATTCCAGAACTTTCTGTCACCGAAATGTGAGGAAAACTTGTTTTTTTAGCCACTTTTTGAGGTTTGCAAAGGATTCTGGGTAACAGAACCTGGTCCGAGACCCGCAAGTCACCCCTCCTTGGATTCCCCTAGGTCTCTAGTTTTCAGAAATGCACAGGTTTGGTAGGTTTCCCTAGGTGCCGGCTGAGCTAGAGGCCAAAATCTACAGCTAGGCACTTCGCAAAAAACACCTCTGTTTTCTTCCAAAAATTTGGATGTCTCCACGTTGCGCTTTGGGGCGTTTCCAGTCGCAGGCGCTAGGCCTACCCACACAAGTGAGGTATCATTTTTATCGGGAGACTTGGGGGAACGCTGGGTGGAAGGAAATTTGAGGCTCCTCTCAGATTCCAGAACTTTCTGTCACCGAAATGTTAGGAAAACTAGTTTTTTAGCCACTTTTTGAGGTTTGCAAAGGATTCTGGGTAACATAACCTGGTCAGAGCCCCACGAGTCACCCCATCTTGGATTCCCCTAGGTCTCTAGTTTTCAAAAATGCACAGGTTTGGTAGGTTTCCCTATGTGCCGGCTGAGCTAGAGGCCAAAATCTACAGGTAGGCACTTTGGAAAAAACAGCTGTGTTTTCTATAAAAAAAATAGGATGTGTCCATGTTGTGTTTTGGGGCATTTCCTGTCGCGGGCACTAGGCCTACCCACACAAGTGAGGTATAATTTTTATCGGGAGACTTGGGGGAACATAGAATAGCAAAACAAGTGTTATTGACCCTTATCTTTCTCTACATTTTTTCCTTCCAAATATAAGAGAGTGTGTAAAAAAGACGTCTATTTGAGAAATGCCCTGCAATTCACATGCTAGTATGGGCACCTCGGAATTCAGCGATGTGCAAATAACCACTGCTCCTCAAAACCTTATCTTGATCCCATTTTGGAAATGCAAAGGTTTTCTTGATACCTCTTTTTCACTCTTCATATTTCAGCAAATGAATTGCTGTATACCCAGTATAGAATGAAAACCAACTGCAGGGTGCAGCTCATTTATTGGCTCTGGGTACCTAGGGTTCTTGATGAACCTACAAGCCCTTTATATCCCCGCAACCAGAAGAGTCCAGCAGACAAAACGGTATATTGCTTTCAGAAATCTGACATCGCAGGAAAAAGTTACAGAGTAAAACATAAAGAAAAATGGCTGTTGTTTTCAGCTCAATTTCAATATTTGTTTATTTCAGCTGTTATTTTCTGTAGGAAAACCTTGTAGGATCTACACAAATGACCCCTTGCTGAATTCAGAATTTTATCTAGTTTTCAGAAATGTTTAGCATTCCGGGATCCAGCATTGGTTTCACACCCATTCCTGTCACTAACTGGAAGGAGGCTTAAAGCACCAAGGGCCGTATTTATACTTTTTGACGCTAAACTGCGCTAACGCAGTTTAGCGTCAAAAAGTTTAGCGCCGGCTAACGCCATTCTGAAGCGCCATGCGGGCGCCGTATTTATTGAATGGCGTTAGCCGGCGCTAGCAGACCGGCGCTGCTTGGTGTGCGTGGAAAAAAACCACGTACACCAGGCAGCGCCGGCGTTGGGGAAAATGGCGTTAGGGCGTCTTAAAAATGGTGCAAGTCAGGTTGACGCTAAAAAATCGCCTCCACCCGATTTGCGCCATTTTTAATGACGCCCAGACGCCATTTACATGACTCCTGTCTTAGTAAAGACAGGAGTCATGCCCCCTTGCCCAATGGCCATGCCCAGGGGACTTATGTCCCCTGGGCATGGTCATTGGGCATTGTGGCATGTAGGGAGGCACAAATCAGGCCCCCCTATGCCAAAAAAAATATATAAAAAAAAAACAAATTTATACTTACCTGAACTTACCTTAATGTCCCTGGGGTGGGTCCCTCCATCCTTGGGTGTCCTCCTGGGGTGGGCAAGGGTGGCAGGGGGGGTCCCTGGGGGCATGGGAGGGCAGCTGTGGGCTCATTTTGAGCCCACAGGTCCCTTAACGCCTGCCCTGACCCAGGCGTTAAAAAGAGGCGCAAATGCGGGGTTTTTTGACCCGACCACTCCCGGGCGTGATTTTTGCCCGGGAGTATAAATACGACGCATTTGCGTCGCAGTCATTTTTTGGGACGGGAACGCCTACCTTGCATCTCATTAACGCAAGGAAGGCGTTCACGCAAAAAAATGACGCTCTTTACTCATACTTTGGCGCTAGACGCGTCTAACGCCAAAGCATAAATATGGCGTTAGTTTTGCGCCGAATTTGCGTCGAAAAAAACGACGCAAATTCGGCGCAAACGGAGTATAAATATGCCCCCAAATATAGAAAAAATGGGGTATGTCCCAGTAAAATGCCAAATTTGTGTTGAAAAATGTGGTTTTCTGATTCAAGTCTGCCCGTTCCTGAAAGGTGGGAAGATAGTGATTTCAGCACCAGAAACCCTTTGTTGATGGCATTTTCAGGGAAAAAACCACAAGCCTTCTTCGGCAGCCCTTTTTTCCAATTTTTTGGGAAAAAACAATTTTCACTGTATTTTGGCTATTTTCTTGGTCTCCTCCAGGGGAAACCACAAACTCTGGGTACCATTAGAATCCCTAGGATGTTGGAAAAAACGGACGCAAATTTGGCGTGGTTAGCTTATGTGGACAAAAAGTTATGAAGCCCTAAGCGCGAACTACCCCAAATAGCCAAAAAAGGGCTCAGCACTGGGGGGGAAAAGGCCCAGCAGCTAAGGGGTTAAATAAGCACATGCGCTGGTAAAGGCACACGCGCGTTGCTTCAACAAGAGAGCTCCGGTACGGGCACATGCGCGCTGCTTCAACAACAGAGCTTGCGTACTTGTTAAATGAATAGTGCGCGGGCTAGGCTTCCTCTTACCACAAATAGCCACAGGGGCAAAGCAGTTCTGAGAAAACAAGGGTCGCAAATGTTGAATCTGGAAAGTCTGAAAGGTGCGTGGAATTAATTAAGAACTCACCGTCCTAGTGAGTGAGATGTTGTTCAAACGGCAGTTTGCTAGTATCCATAAGTGATACAGCTGGTTTCCGCCTGTCGCCAAAATGTTGAGATGATGCTGTGCACGGCCTCTGTTTCCTAGTGCTTTATTCAAGCTGAAAATGTATTTAATACAGCCACCACAACAGAGCCTGCTCCTCCTGCCGTTCTCCTCCAATTCCTACTGTTGCCTGGTTGCAGTTGTTCGCTGTGATGTACCTAAGAATCCATTAGGTACATCACTGTTAAAGACACACCACAGAAGTATCCTGTTTATAAAACTCTAAATCGGGCACAATGCCTCCTATTTACAATGCTTAGAAATAGGCAAAGTGCAGTTTGAAAGACTCTTTAAAATATTATTATTATTTTTAGTAGTGGTGGTAGTATTGTTATTATTCATTTATTTGTTCGAGATCACTGGTCCTCTGTATCTTATTTTCCGAGACCCATCTCCTACTGAGCAGAAATAATGCAGAGATACACCCTGTGTGCCTACCATTGTAAAAATGTAACATCATTTAAAAAGTAGAGCGTCATGAGGAAAGAGTGTGCCAGCGCTTCTTGCCAGAGTTATGAGTAGTACAGTCAGGCAAAAGATCTTAACTAATTTTGTGCCAGGCAGCCTGTAGTCGGCGAGTAAAACTGGAAAAGGAGTGGTAGTACAGTGACAAATCTCATTCGCACTGAAGCAGCAGGGACTTCCCTCGACTCCACCTGTTGCACTTCCTATTGCGTGTAGCAGCAGGTGAAATTGAGTTGATTACTTTTCTCATGCTGGAGAATTTGCTCGAGTTATGGAAAACGTTATTAAATGATTTTGTTTTGAGAGCCACAGGAGTGAGCATGAGTTGCAAAGTAAAGAGAAATTCAATAACAAAAGATTTTTTCCTGCATGCTCTGTGGATGGAAACAGGGACATCCCATGCACTAACTGAATTATCATTAAGGACCGAGTTCGTAGGCCCAGATTTACAAAAACATGACAATCAGAAGTGCTGCACTGCCTAAAGGGTGGAAATGTGTGCAGCGCCATACATAGTAGGAACTCAGCACTCATAATATTATTGACTGCTATTGCTCTTTAAAAAAATATTTTTAACATGACTCTAGGGGCTAGATGTAGAAACCTTTCCTGCTGGGTGTGTTTGTGATGAAAACCTGCGCAAAATGTTTTTTGTTCGATTTACGTTCCAGCACAATACTTATTTTGCAATGGAAAGTTGCCTAAAAGTAACTGCTTTCCATTACTCATCGAAAAAGGGATGTTATATGGGTGGCACATGGGCATTCCCATGCAACCACCCATGTTGTTGTACGCAAAACCCTATCTACTAACAATAGTAGACAGGGTTTTCGGGCCAATATATAACACCACTTTGAATCATGCAATAAAAGGAGAAATACTTTTATTTTTCCTTTCTTTTCAGATTTGCATGTGTGCTACACTGTACAACACACATACAAAGTAGGAAACGTTTTACAGTTTGCCAAGGCATAGTGTTTTGTACTGAAAGGGTACCCTTCAAGTATAAAATCTCTACTAGACTCACACACACACCATTGCACTTTGATGCAAAGCTGCTTGCATACGTGAGGCAGCCTGATTGGTTGTCGGCACTAGGGAAAGGGGAGGAAAAGTGACATATCCTTGTAGATAGGGCGCTTCCCTCCTCTCTTTCTGTTACTCAACTCAGTGCAACAACTTTGGGTGCTGTGCTGTGATGTGTGACAAGTACATAAATCTGCCCATTGGCATTGCGCTACAGTGCATAAATAAGAGAGTGCTGCCTGGAGTGAGATTGATACTTGAAATACACAAATTTCAACACAGGATAACTGTTCAAGGTTTAGCTGAATACATTATTCATACTAAGCATATAGATATCATGTGACATTCTGATTGTCGCCTTGCTTCTTTTGGTTTTAGATTTTCAAGCAAAGCTGGGTGACACTAATTTAGGAGCTAAGGATTTTCAGGAAAATCTATGATTTTTTCTACAACTCCCCACAAAAAACAACAAGCTGATGCATGGAAAGCATGAAGTATCTCAGCCACTGGCAATCGCTCTGGGTCACATCCAGTCCATCATTTTTCAACCGCTAGGAAACTCTAGACAGAGATCTACCTTGTGAAAATCAGCCCTGAACTTGCGCCTCATCGGAGCAGTCCAACCGTAACTGCCAGGCAGGGCATCCTCCACAGGGGAACACAAGAAACTTTAGACCAGCTAAACCATCATGGCAATGATATTAGTGGGGATGGTGCTTAGCTATGCAGCACAACTTTGGCACTGCATTCTTGTTAACTTTTTTGTGCAAAACATAATTTGATCAGCACTGCAGTTAGTGACTGCTGTTTAGCAACAAACGGGCACCAAAGCAAATATATAGTAAAGCTGCTTGAAATGGAAATATGAAACTGTAGGTTAGTCACTATCTCAGAGGACCTGTTTGCTACTGAGAAGTGCAAGTACTATCAAAATTCTGAAACCGGTGCTAAGTAGTGCAGGTACTCTCCCTTTCAAATTAAAGAAATGCAGCTACTGAGTACCTGTGAGTACATGCCAATTGAAAGCACTGACTATTTACAGTTAACATACTGAAACAAGGAATGCCAAAATAATGATATATCCTACTCGTACACCTTTTGTGTACCACTAGGACCAAATCAGCGGATATTATCTCTTGTCAGGGGATCAAATTTCTCTATTGAGGAGAGTGATAAAAGGAGTATAGCAACAGTAAAACAACACGAAAAGGAGAATCTCCTTCAGCTAATATAAATTCTGCTCCTTTCCTAATCCTTGATGTTTTTCAGATTTCTTTGATAAACTGGCTAATTATCGGAAGCCTAAATCCTTTGTATCCTTTAATCATTTCTGTCTTTGCCTTTATCGATTAAAGTGGGCTGTTCATTTTTTCTCACGGTCTTGCATCTCAGAAGGCCTGCTCTATATATATGTATCCACTGAGGCCAGCGGATTGTGCAATGCATGTAAGGCCTGCAATTTTTCTTTAGGCAGTGTAAACATAACAATCCCTGCATGGTCTTTGTCACTGTTGACATATCGCTGACATTGGTGCTATTTAAATAATTTTCCCTCAAAAGGATTCATGTCCACTTTTACCCTTTTCGTTTGTATAGCAATCTATGATGTTTCAAAATCACCTAATGAACTACTGAAATGTTAACTGCCTATGTTGAACGTATATTTTTGTATAGAATTTCTGTTCTTATAAATTACCGTCCCAACAATTGTCATTGCTTATAGTGTTTGCCTAGCCTTAAAAATAAAGAGGATCAGGTTTAGTTACAGATGAAAAAGATCAGCTAAGAAATGTCATTTATGTAGATATTTTCAATGAGCTTTAACATGTTTCCTGTGCGCCACAGGACATGCACAGGTGCTGGGAAGGGTACCCTATAGTGCCTGGTGCTCATATGTTTCCTGCAAACTTGTAACCTTAATATTTCTTGTAAAAAATCCCTATTTCTTCGCCAGACAATCAAAACCATTGTTTGCTCAAGAGTGCACTTCAAGTCGTATCGCTTTTTTATTAGTCAACTCTGGCAGTCACCTAAATTTGGAAAGTTGTTTCTTATAAAACTCCTTCACAAATTATACTTTGCTGTAATCTCTTTCTAAATCACCTTTAAGCAGCGTGCATGTTATGTCACTGAGAGAACATCACTGGCCTTATGATAGAAGTGGTACTGGGCATAGCTTGCATTTGTTTCTGTTTTTGCAAACTGGGGCACTTACATGTGACACCTGGAGCCCCCATATGCAGCCCATCATTTGATACCCACTGCACAGGTAAGCGTTTCTCAGCTCTGCTATCTGAAAAAAGGGATTCTCTGTTTTACTTTACGGTGTGGCCCGTGTAATGATCAGCATATTTTCCACTCTACCTGGGCAATATTTCAGAAACAATGACAAAGAGGCACTCTGGATGTGTAGTAACTGTGCGCCTTCTAGAAAGCGGTGCACAGAGAGTATTTCCCAATTTGGATTTTTGATAAGAGGGTTGAAGGTTCACCCAAGGTGTCACCACAGCCAATAGCTAGCACCAGATCTAGGTAGTTTGAAAACACTCCTCTGTCTTTCACGGCTGCCCTGCTTCTAGCACTGTTGTGAACTCAGAGAGTTTATTTGTGTGCTGGAGAGAGTGCCCTCTTTTTGTTATCAGGTGTGTGGGTCTAGCCTGCACCCAATTGGCAATGAGGGTGAACATTAGTGCACACGAGACCATGTACTAGGTTTTGTAATGCTGCACCAGCACCAAACATCGTCCGTGTGTAGGTGACACTCAAATCTGTGATTAATGTTTTCACTAAGCAGTATTAGCATTGCTATTCTGTCAGATTGCCTTCCCAATGCTGAAACCTAAAACCTGGATTGATTTGAGTAGGCTGGCGCGACAACCTAAGCTAACAAACTGGGGAAAGACATATTTAAAGAGGAACAGCAATCCCTCCCTGTATTAATGCTTGCTAAGTCAACAGTGTACCCTCTACCTGTACACTGTATTGTACACACTGACACAGAGTACCCCCTGGAGAACATCGGAAAGGTGTGATCGTATGATGGGTAGAGGTAATAAAGGGGCACCAGAAATCAGAAAAACTCAGAAGGGACAAGGAATAGCTAGCAATGAAGTGCAAGTCACAAAAAGTAGTCAAGTACGTGTATGTGCCTATGAAAAATATTCAGACACTTCTGCTATAGCCTATTTAGAAGAAATCCCACTTAAATCCAATCTGTACTGTGGATGCTTCACCAATCAATCCAAACTCGAACTGCATACACCTGAGGGTACATACACCTGTCCAACAAAGTTAAAATCAAGAATGGGCATTGCTCAGCTTTCCCTGCTGTAAAATGTGTCCATATGTTTCTTCATCTACCAGAGGCTGATAGTGGGTTATGTACACAGGTTATTGAGGTGAAAACAATAATGAAGTAGTGGGTAAATTGAATCAAAAATGCAAAGTCAGTAAAATTAATATCAGAAGAAAAGAAGGGAAGCCTAAGTTGAATAGGAGTGAAGGTAAAAAATGTTGTTAATCTGAAAGTGGAAGATATGTGGCAACTGACAAGGGGTGTCCTACTTTTGAAATGTGGTGTAATAAGTGTGGTATTGTGAGCCAATTTTCAAGGGCGTCCAAGAATGAGAAATAGATCAAGACTAAAGTTGTATTGGTGATGATGAATAAAGAATGCTGGCTATTTTTGGAAGCCTTGAAGAACATATTGCATTACATTGTATTGAAAAGAAACATGCAGACAAATAATTATGTTATACAACCATTGAATGTGTTGCATTTAACAGCGATGCATACTCTGGTTCTCCTTACGTTATCATTGCAGAAAACGTTTGGAAAGAGGAATTTGTGGGCAAAATTGCATAAACATTGCTTCTGATTAAAATGAATGTGGATGGTACAGTGAGGGGCCGTTGATACTCCAGGAGACCATAAATTGTAGAGTTAAGAAAAAAAATTGCAAAATAAAATCATGTGTGGTGAAGAAGGATCCCCTGTCTTGAATGGAAGGGTCTGAGGAAGATACATATTTTGCTTGATCCCATCAGTAAAGGTTGTGCATGAAGGGGAACATATAGAAAAAGATATATTGGATGAGTTGCCAAAATGTTTTGAGCTAGCATTAGAAAATGTGAAGGTTTTCCTTATCACATAGAGCTGACAGAATAGTTCTGCTAAGGTTCATAAGGTACATGGTGTACCAGTTGTGGTCAGGGATGGGATTAATGCAGAGTCAAAGAATCTGACTGGTGTCATTGAGCCTGTGTAACCTTCAGAAGTCTTGGTCTCCTTTTGACATCACATAGTATGTGATGGTTAGATGAAGTTGTGTGTGGTTCTCAGGAATCTGAATAACTGCTTGCCTATTAATAGGTTCCCTTTAGCAAATATAATTGAAATGTTACTTATGCTTAAGGGTGCTTACTTAGCATCATTGATCTAACCTCTGTACCCATCAAATATCCTGGCACACAGACAGTGTGGTATTAACTATCCTCACCTCACCTCAAAGGTGTTTCCAGTTCTGCATAATGCTTCCCAGGATGTTGCCTGCAACAGTTGTTTTTCAGCTGTGAATGAACAAAATGTTTAATGAGGAAAGTAGAGTGCTCTATTTTCCAGAATGATAGTTTAGTGATGGACAACTTCAGAGTGGAGCATGATTGAAAGATAGGACAAGCAATTAATGTTTTGGAAGAAAATGGTCTTAATATGGGGTTCACAAAGTACAAAGTTTCACAACAAATAATTTGAAATACTAAGGACATGAGATAAAACCCAGAAAAAGCATGGTTGTGGTGTGAAAGACACTCCATGCCTAACAAATAAGATTAGATACTGCCATTTTTAAGACCCTCAGTGCTTTACTCAAAATTTGGTAGGGATATTTCGTGTATAGCACAATGGAAGTTGCTAAGAAATCTTCAAAATATGAATGGAATGATAAGCGCACTGAGGATTTTCAAAGGGTAATAGATGCTGTGTGTATAGTCTCAGAACTGCAAGTGTTTGCTTCCATAGAACATAGCAGAGTATCACTACTGCAAGTGGAAATGATCTGGGTGTGGAGCTGTCCTTACTGAGATAAGCAGTGGATGGGAAAGTGTGATTCACACTTAAAGGTTGCTTTCTTTTGTTGAAAAATGGTATAGTGTGAAAGATGTAGTAATACATGTGGTTTTGGAGTGTTCAGCATGTCACACAATACATGTGGGGGAGTAAATTCCCTTTGATAACTAAATATAAATTGCTTGCAAACTTGGTAACCACTGCTGAATTCTTCAGAGCTACACCCAGTGTTGATAGATTGCCAATGAGACTGCAAAATGTTTTGTATAAAGTTTCATATGTTTCCAGCAGCAAAAGCACAATTGATGATTTTATCAGTAGGATGAAAGCATTATTGCAAGCCTGGTAAATGGGATCAAAGCCACAATATCAATGGAAGAGTGGGTTAACATTTGTTTTAAGATAAGGTATTGTGTTTTGTCTATGGACAAGTGTAGAGAGGTTGATCTAAGAAGTTACTGCAGTGTGTTGGAACCAAGCCTTATTGTGGCTGAAAGGATGAGCCAGCAGTGAAAGAGGAGGTTTTGTTGAGAAAGAATAAAGCTATGTCCTCTTCCATGCTAACAAAAATAATACTGAGTTGAGTTGTGTCTTGCGGGTTATGCTGCTATTCACTTCACTCAGAGAAGGCTCAAAACTGCTTTTTGGCAGCATGGTGTAGATATGGTGGTTTAAGGAACGGTAGGAATTGGTGCCTTGTGTAAAGGATTATAAAAAACGTTTAAAACCACTTTGTCACAGAGCCTGTCCAGTATGCCACTGGAAAAAGTTGCTATGGTCAATCCTGGCCCGTTTAGTAGAGATAAGCTAGGAAGCACAGATTGATTTTCTAAATGGGTAGAGCTGGTAGTGGTTAATAAAGTGGAAATGTATACAGTATTGTGGTGGATATATTAAAGAAAATACTCATGAGGGAAGATTTTCCTGTGGTTTGATTAGTAGTAACATGCTACAATTCAAGTCGGGTGAGCAAAGTTGCTGGTGAAAGAACTAGAAGTGAAACACAAATTTAACTTTTTATACATAATGAAGGGGAAATAGAATGCTGGAAAGGTTTATTAGGAGACCCATCCAGTTATCAGTGAAACGCATGAGCAATTGGGAAATGAGATTAATGAAAATGGCATGGTTGTATAGCATTATGGCAAAAAACATAACTGGTTTTATGTGATGAGTGGATGCTTTTCATAATCAAAGGATTGTCCTGGCTAGAAGAAACATTACAGGGTGTCTGAATAGACTTCAAGCGGTGTTAGAAAGAGATCTAGAAGATCTCAGGATGTGTATAAAAGGAACCGTTACAGAATGATCCATGTCAGATTAGTGGATATTATTGTGGAACAGTAAGTGAGAGTCAAAAAATGAAAGCTTTTATTTTAAAGGTGAGTCTAGATTTTCAGAGCCTATGTGGATAGTTGAAGTGTAATACAGTGAGTTCGGACATGCTATATACTTGAAAAAACAAATTAAAGAGGGCGAGAGTTTATGTGACACTGAAATTTGTTTAACTTAAATGAAAAATACAAGATCTAAGATGTCTTGATTTCATTAGGGGAAGCTGTGCAGATGATTGTCCAAGTTCAAATTGCATGTAGCCATGGAAAGGAAGTTGAAAATGCTAGAACTTATTTTGAGGGTGTGGGTAAGGAATGGATTTTGATGGACCATGTGTAGAAAATCATGATTGTGATGTTAGTAGGCCACCAAGAGTTTTGCGCACACCTTAAAAATTTGAATTATTACATGGAGGAATGTTGTACATGCATTGCAGAGTTTGGTTCGTTAATTGATAATTAGATATTCAGTTATTTCATTTTACATATTTCTCAGTGTTTGTATTGTTTTAGTTATTACAAGGAGGATGAGTGACATGTATGTGGCACCATGGTCATGTCCTCCTTAAGTATTACATTATTTTGGAAAATATTTCATTTGTTCTTTGTGTTTGAATTCAAGTATGATTCTAGAGTGGAACTGTTGCATCTGAACTGCCGCTGTGAAAGCTGTTCATGTTGTTACAGGTGTCATGAAAGATCTCAAAATAATGACTAATGTCTTAGGACAGTGGTCAGTTTACTCCTCTAGAGAAAGGATTAAGAAGCTTTGCAAGTTCGAATTTTCGATTTAAGGTCGACCATTCATATAAATCTTGCAAATAAGTATTGAAAATAACAAAATAAAATTTAAAAAAAGAAATGGACTAGCAAGCACAAATCTAGAATGGAGACCTTTCTATAAAAAATATGTGATTTCTTAACATCAATTCACGTAGAATTATGCACATTTGAATAATGTTAGAACACCACACTACCAATGCTACAAGAAAATCTTAAATGTCACTTATATGTCAAAATAGGTATTTGTAGTTTTAGGATATCAGGTTTTTGATTGAGGGGGTTGAAGCCCCTTCTCAGGCAACAACCCCAAATCCTGTCAGGGTGAACAATAATGTCACTAAATTAACCTGTGCTTAACCCTCTGGTAACTTGGCACAAAAGCAATCAGGCTTAACACAGAGTTAATGTGTAAAGTATTTATGCAGCACACAAACAGTTATAAAGTGAAAACACAACATGAGAAAAATTACATACCAATTTAGAAAAAAGAGGTAATGGTAATACATAACATGGTATCAGAACAACAATACAACCAGTAAACCCAGAGATATGCAATTTCAAAGTTTTAGATAAGTATAGCACCTAAAAGCACAAAGCGCCACTTGCAGTCATTTGGCCATGCTGAACTGATGGAAAGTCACAAGTTCAGGCTGGCAGTGATGGAGTGCGAGACGCATACAGGGACCAGGTTAACCCCTCTGAAAAAGTTATCTTCTCAAAGTCTGCCATGGAGAGTTCAGTTTCCAATGGAGGAGGCTGCAAGGAGCAGGGAGAACATCATGGACTGTCATTGCTATAGCATGCATATATGGTCAAGTATTGCAAACGGTCATTGTTGGGGCTTCACAATGAGGGTCATCAGGGGCTGCCATTGCTGTAGTGTGAACTGCAGATCTTATGTTGCTGATTGTTGCTGGCAGTCGATGTAGCTTGAAGAACTTGGTTCACCTGAGCTTCACGTTGGTGGCCATTGTGGGTGGCAGAGCCTTGTGTGAATGGGTCCATTCACTTTGGCGAAAACCAAAAACCTCAGGATTTCACCTCTGCAGGCAAAAGGAGGGCAATCTGATGCCTGCCAAGGGTCCAGGAACTAGAGAGGCACCTCTTAGGGATCAGGAACTTCTCCTAGCAGAGGCCAGCAAGGTTCAGGCAGGTTCAGTTGCAGGACAAGGTAGGTCTAGTTGCAGCAGTCAGCTGGACAGTTGCAGAGAGGCCTCTGAAGCTTGTTGTGTCCCCGTAGATCAAAACAGGAGGCCAATTCTCTAGTACTTGGAGTTGCTCTGGTAGACCTGTGTTTAAGGAGCAGGTCCAGGATTTCTTCCTCAGGTAGCAGGGCAGTTCTTCCGGCAGCATTGTAATCCTCCTTCTTCTGAGTCTTCCACAGGTCGAGGCATGATCTTGTGAGTGTTTCAAAAGATTCAATATTTATCCTTGGGGCCGTCTTTTCAAGTGGGGGAAACCCTAGACTACCCCCACATCTGGTTCTGGAAAGATCTTTCCTTCTCCTGCCCAGGCTCCAAGTGGTCTGGGGTGACAATAGGCTGTGTCAAATTCCATTTTTTGTGTGTGTGGAGATAGCCCTTTTGAAATGTGATTGCAGCACGCAATCTCCCCCGCTCCACCATCCTGGCAGGATGGCGCATCCAGCCAACACCTGTTCAACCTTTGTCTCACTGTGTAGGAGGAATACACAAAGACCAACTCCCAATTACTCCTAGCCATGTGAATCAGGACACAAGTTGCAGGCACCAAATGCTCAAGACAAGAAAATGCCAACTTTTCAAAAGTGGCATTTTCAGAATTGTGACTTAAAATATGACATTATCATTAAAGAGGGTTTATATTACAATTCTTTTGAGTGTATACATGACATTCCTATCTGTTCTCCATAAAAAGTTAACACGTATTAAATGAAACAAGGTAGCCTAATGTTATCCAATGTGAGAGATAGGCCTTACAGTAGTGAAAAATGAATTTAGGAGATTTTAACTACCAGGACATGTCCTGCATTTTAAATAAAATGCACCCTGCCCTATGCGCACTACTAAGGTAGGTCCAACACTAACCCTAAGGTCATCTAGAGCGTCCCCTAGGGGAGACTAACAGGCAGTAAAAGGGAAGGTTCAAACCTGGCTAAAGGGTTATTTTGCCAGATCAAAATGGCAGTTTCAAACTGCCATACAGGCTGCAGTGGCAGGCCTGAGATGTTTCAGAAGGTTACTTTCATGGGTGGCACAATGAGCACTTCAAGCCCCGTATTAGCATTTAATTTGCAGGAGATTGGTACATGTGGTGCAATTTTACTAGGGATTTACAGATAAATTAAATGTGCCAATCAGTTGTAAGATAATTTTGCCATGTTTAAGGGAGAGGGCACTACCATTTATCACTAGTTAGCTTGGGTAAAGTCATAAAGGCAAAAAACAAATTCAGCAAAACAAGAAGGGCGAAGAGGAACATTTGGGGGACTACCACTCAAGGGTATCAAGTCTAATTGTACCTCATGTTGTTCATCCTGAATAGTAAATGCTGCATGTTAAATGCACTATGACTTAAAATGTAGAAATCAGTGATGACCTTAAGTGAGCATGATATAAGGTTGTTTAAATCTTGCAAGTTTGAGGATTCTTACTCTCATTTCTATCCAGAATGTATGCATCTGACTTATTTACTGTTCCCAAACACAGCAATTGACACATAATGGATAACAGACACCTCGGGTTTTCCACTACCTGATGACCAATGACAGCAACACAATGGACAGCTAGCAGAGGGGATAGAGGTTCCACTGAAGATAGGTAAGACGGAACCTCAACATTGGGGTTTCGTAACAAGACATTGAGTGCGTTAAAATGAATTTTCTGAGGGTCAGTAAGCATGTGATGGAAAAATAGTACGCAGAGTATCAGTTCAGAAATGATGACTGAATTGTCATGGTAAATAACTTTTTGAAAATGGACATACCACATAAAGAATCAGACAAACGTTGAACTTGAGGTTTGGCTTTTCTGTTTTGTCTGGATTCAAGACCAGATCAAAGATGATCTTACATTAAGTATTAAATATTACTATTTCCAAGCAGAATTATTTTCTGTAATCACGATTGTCAAAGGTAAGAAAAGTACTGTCCAAAGCAATGCATTTACTGCCAATATTACAAGGCACTGGGAGTAACCAGGGAGGGTTACATTTTGTGCTAAGCCTCATAATCCCCTGGGCAACGTGTGACAGTTTAGCACTGACAATCATTTTCAATTGCTTGCAGCAATGTTCCTGTACATATTGCATACTGACTGACCCAAGGCCTTGAGTCTTTCTTGAAAAACTTAAGCACTGACTTTTTCTAATGTGGTTTTGAACTTGTAATTACAATAGTGGGTTTCCCAGTTGTAGTTTCTAGACAGTTTTCCAGTCATTCTAGTTTATAAAAATAGTTGTAGTTCGGGATAAAAATACTGCAATGTATAAAAAAAAAGTGCAAATTACACCCTAGAGAGTCAAATTTGCACAAAACAAAACCCAAACTGTTCTAGATTTACAATCATTCATCTTCTAAACTCCTCATTTTCCAAATGTTTGAATATTCTTCCTGTCTTTTATGTTCATAAGTAACATTTGATCATTATCAAATAGTAGAGCTTGATTCAATTTTCATACACTCCTTAGATTAATAGATAAGTATTTCAGACACTTGGCTTGGTCGTTTTCTTTCCTATAGTGGGATATTTGACTGGCATATTTGGGCTAAACTTACAATCTGTTAAAACATATGCCTGAATATTCAGTGATCAGCTGCTGGTTGATTTAAATTGAATATTATACGAATAAACCAAACTGTTACTGCTAGAACAGTGTTCTGGAGCTATCGAAAACAAGAGTGACACAACGAAGAAAATATTAGTGAGATTGGCAATTAATAATTTCCTAAACAAACCAACCTTTATGTCAGATTTTTAAAGGGAGTGAATTCCAGTGCTAAGTAGAAGAAAATTCTGACCCCCATTTTGCATTTCTGATTCTAGGAAAACTTTGCAAGGCTTAATTGGTGGAGCACAAAGTAAGAGAAGGACAATAGCACAGAAATCTATCCTGAAAATGCACTGAATAATATTTATTATTTATGTATGTATAAGCTATTTACTAAGCACAATATTACTCATATAGAGTCTCAAGGCACTGAAGTGCTAATGTACTTCTTTTTGTGCACTGCTGTGTGAACCAAACACAAAGCTTTAAGTACAGATACACACCAAAACAATATAATATACACAAGAATTTTTAAACACGACAAGATTGTGTACTACGAAAAGTATTTCTCATTGGGGAGAAGATGTGGTATAATGACCAGAGTCGCTGACTCTGATGGGAAATCAGGTTTGAGTCTTGGCATCAGATCAACATCCTGTGATTCTGTGCAAATCATTAAAAGCTTGATTACGAGTTTAGGTGTTAGCTATTGCACATGACAAATAGTTATACCATGGGGTACGGTATTTATCTGGTGTGATAACTACCACCTATTATGAGTCTGTGGGTAATAACATGCAGATTTTGTTATTTAACACACACATATTATGGTAACTACTGTATGGTTTTCTCCCGTTAAACTTCAGTAGGTATGACCCCCCAAATTGTAACAATGATTGAGTTATTTAGGGCATCCATAATTACTTGTGATTCCAGCCCATGTGTAAACAGGAATTAACACACAGGTCAGAATTACCCATCCAACTCATAATCAGGGCCTTAATCTCACAGTGCCTAAAATAATGCAAAAAATGAATGTGTCTTCCTGCAATGTAAATGGTGCTCATGTAATGCACTCCAATACGTTATGGTTGAGTTCGAGCTATATGCAAATGTAAATATATATATGTGTGTGTGTGTGTGTGTGTGTGTACAGGTGCAGATCAGTATGGTTGCAGATGAGAGGCTTCCCTGGTGTCTGTGTCCCTTTAGGTCCACCCCTATTTCCTTTAATAGGCAGTTTTATTTACGCAGGGTTATTGTTAAAGCTGCATCCTACTTAAACTTGTAGCAAAGTTCAAAGTCAAAGTGACAGGTTTTCCTGAGATGTCAGCTGCCACTCAGATGAGCAGATGTGCTTGCAGATGCAAAGGCTCAGCCATGAATCCCTGCCTCAATCCCTTTAACCAGGTTCTGGTGAAGGGGATAGGCTTTGGGGAAGCACATTCTTAGTGAGCAGTTCCAGGCACTCAATGTGGTTGGCGTCCATCTTTAGTCAATGGCGTGGCTCCCTGGTCTCAGCGCACAGGAAGTAGAGTCAACATAAGTCCACTGTCATTTTCTGTTGAAGGTCACTTGAGTGGACATGCAGGGGATATTGGTAAGCTGGTTTGACCTTTGGGCAGATTCTTCTGTGCTATTCTTCTGGGCCACCCTCATCCAGGCTTAGCAGCTGGGCTTCTCCTTCTCCAGGCTATGAGTTCCTGCCATCAGCACAGGCTTCGCTGCCTTCTCAGCAGTTCAGATAGGCTACAAGGCTGCGGGCATGCCCACAGCTATTCGAGCAAGATGTACTGAGTACAGGTGATTATCCTTCATCTCTGGGGACTGGCTGTTTTGCAGATAAAAGCCATAGATTTGGACAGTTCTTTGAGCACTTTATTGCCTGGTCATGAAGAACATGGAACTGGAAAACAATTGAATACATTGAATAGAATGGGTTCCACTTTTCTACTCTCAGACAGGGGATGTTGACCCCACTATCAGTGCCCAGGAACCAATTTGGGGCAGTTACCTTTCATGTCTGATGTTTTTGCTGCTGCACAGAAGCAGTCTTTCTAAAATGAGATGGCTCTCACAGCAAGTAGTGACAATGCTGACCCCAGACATGACTACCCAAAACATGAGCAGAATGGCGTATGAAGCTTCTGCACCTGACTATCTTAAGTCTTCCTGATGAAACGTTCTGAGGAAGACTAAAATGGCAGACCTTGCTTAGAGACTTCCATCCCTCTAACAACAGAATTTGTTGGCTCACCACCATTCCCCCAGTAGCAGTGCTCAGAAAGGATTAATTAACAATCCCTTGCTAAAGAAACTCCATAGAGTTTCTAAAGTCAGGGCTATCCCCATACTCCCACATTGAGTGGCTTAGATGTATACCCGTCTGCTCAGTAATGCAGGAAATACACTTCAACATGTGAAGATGCTGTTCGATGACCTCCATGTTGTGCTGTGTAAAACTAGGGGCAATTCAAACTTAGGCCTAGCTTTTCCAGGACTTTTCTCAGTGCCTCTCTTAATGAGCTCACACTCACATCTACACAGAGTACTGTTACCATGCACGCTTTACACAACACTTACTCAACTGGCACATGAGATGTCAGTGAAAAGGCCTGGGTTTCTCGTACAAGCATAAGTTTAAATCAGTGGTGCCAGCTGGTGCCAAACCGTTCTGAACCAGAGAAAAAGGTCCAGTCAATTCTTCAGTTATGCCTCCACTGTGCTAGCGCAGGTGCTTTAATAAAAATCATTAATGAGTATTCATGTATTCTGAATAATGGATTTACGTAGAAAATATAATAACGTAGAAAAATAATGCACGCGTTTGAAAATGTGATTACGAGGAGTGGCCGCCAATGTTCACAAAGTGTACATATTAATATTCTAATACTGTGAAGTGTTGAAAATATGTTTGACTAATGTAGTAATATGTCATATTAAAGGTTATGCATTATGTATTAGCTTTATTAATTGTAGGCCTTAATTTAGCGAAGGTCATGGCCTATTTGTCAGGCCCCATGTCAAGCTGTATTTCTTAACATTTAAATAATTGGCTGTCCTAGAGAGTTAAGCTGTGATTTTCCATTTGCATTGTTTACATGTGCTCATAGCTGAAATGTTTTCTCATGAGAACCGACTGCTAGAAAATGCTGTTCTTGCTAATGTAACATTTTGTGTGTAAAATGTGTAAGACTGACTTTCTCAGGAAGGGAACAATGGAGACACTGACTGGAGTAGAAGCTGCAACAATAGTGTTACCTGATGAGCCAGATGATGAGGACATTGCAAGACAACCAATCAACGACATGTGAATGGAGAAATGGTAGAATTCATAGATTTGGAGTTTTAGTTCTATTGGACCAAGAGTGAACATGCGATCCCTTAACCAATAGGGATTTGAGACATAGTTTCAGTAGTTTTAATTTAATGAGACCGCACTGAGAATTAACCAGCATTTTCCATAGGCTCTTTGCCCATTCTCTTGCTGACCGAAAGCTCAATATTTCTTGTGTATCTTGACAAGAAACGTGCTTAACTTTATTTGCTTAAAGACTTTGCGTTTTTTAAACATTGATGCTGAATCCTGATGCCTTGCTGATCAACTGATATCCTGAGGATGAAGACTGACTCTGCTAGCTGATCCACACTGAGGATGGCTATTAGGAATTAGAATATTGATTGTCATGCATATTTGCTCTTTCTTTCTAGGTACCAACTGCACTGTTATGATTCAGCCATAGTTAGATATTGTTCCAAATTCATGCTACTAAATTGTTTTGCATTAAACCCAACATGCTGATGCTAATCTGATGTTAGTTAAGGATCCTCACTAATGAAATTCTGCTAATAAGGAATAATGCTTGATGGATTTCTCTGCTGAACTCGAATTTATGTGAGCACTCTGACACAGTTGACTTTGTTATTAATTTGCACTGTAACCTTAGAATGTGTCGTAGTTCAAGCTTTTTTTAGATTACGTTTCTTCCGCCGCTTTGGACAGCCAGTATTGTTTCTGTATGTGTTTCATTTGATTTTTAGATCAATCTACATGACTTCAGCATTGTTAATATAGGGAAATAAATATTCTAACTTTTACCGAAAGGTGTGGTTATTCATGGCTGAAAGGCCATGGTGTGTGACAATTACTGACTCTATTGATTATTAATGTTATTGATTAGTGGTGTATTGGTTATTGATCTTTGATTTCCATGTACCAGAGTTATATATGTATCTCTCTTTAAAGCACTCTTTAAAGCTTTGAAAAATGTCATCTTTTCGACCTTTTTGATACATATATTTCAACGAGTATAGAAGAGGCTACACCACCAAAAGGTACACCAGCTTACATTGTAATGGAAGAGAAGGATGTCGTGCCATGTCTTTGGGTAAAGCAATGGTGCAAAGTGACAGAGAAGGATGGGATCTTAGGATTCCCTACAAATAGGACGTTAAGTTTGAGGGTTTTAGGACATTTAAGGCTGGTGCTAATTGAATCGAAGCCCCTTCCGAGACCAGCACAGTTTGAGGCATTAGCGATTTGGCAGCTAGTAGCCAGACAGCAACAGAAGTTTGAGAGGAGGATGAGAAAGGCAGAAAAGACTTTAACAGAGGCTAGTTGGGACAGTGATCAGAGAGTCTGGAGGAGGAAGACTTTGCATGGAATTAAGTTGTTTCTGGAAACTACGCAGGACAATGAGAAACAAGAAAGGAAAGTTACTAGAAAGACAAACAGAGGTCCGTCCGAGAGTAGGGAAGGCAGCGAGTCTTCAACGGTGGAGGAGAAATCAGGTGAAGATGAGTTTATTACACAGTTATTGAGAAACTGCCCACCACCATATACAGCACAGGAGAGGGGTCCGAGTACCAGTGCTGATCCGACAGCTCCGACACAGGTTAATGGAACAATGAGTCTGATGCAGGTTAATGCTAGCCTGACACAGACTGAGATGCAAAGTGGTCTTAATGTGCTTAGTATTCCTGTGATACAAAATCAGATGCAACCACCACAGGTTCAGAGAATTTACCCTGATGCGCCCATTATGGAAACAACTTCGAACTTGATGGTGCCTATAGAACAGGCTTTCCCAAGATCGATGTTGGTTCAGACTGAACCAACTCCACTTTTGCTAACCCAAGTGCAGCCACAGGTAATGCCAGGATTCACTCCAGTAAAAGGGACACAGTCAGATATGTCTCCAATGATGAATCAGAACCTGCAAGTTACTCTCCCACAGAGCGTAAGTATGAGAACAACCCCAGATGCTTTAATGCTATCTATTACTGTTGGTCCAGCCATACCCTTATTTCCACAGAAGAAACCTACTGTAGATGAACAGGGAGCAATGTCCCAGAGTATAATGAGTGGAGGTCATAATGAAAATGCTTGAGTAGTCTCTCTTGTGTGACAGACTTTTGACGGGTCGAGATCATTCTTAGACCTTATTTCATTTGTAGCACTTCCAGAGACTGTGGAAGAGGCAAACGTTAGCCAGAGTTTGAAATTATTGACACCGCAGACCCCGATTGCAGTTGCACAGCTGGTGCCACCAGTCCAAGCAAGTAACATTTTGTTGCAAGAATTGACAGCTCTGCAGTTGACTGAATGGTTAGACAAGCTGAATACCCCTCAGAGTGCTCCCAAGGGAGAGGAGTGTTTTCATTCTGCTAGGCTAAGCATAAAAGTGGTTGAACGCATTGAGGGAACTATGGGCGTGAACAGGTCAGAATCCTGCACAGAGGCAGAATTGAGATATTTGTGCCCGAAGATTACGCGGGAAGTGAGCAATGTGCATCAGAAACTAGCAGACCTGGCAGAGACGTATGGCATAGAAATAGAGAAAACAAAGCATTTGAAAAGGAGATACAGATTCGATTTTGAGGCTAAAGATTTTGAACACATGAGATCTGCCTGAATGAAGGCACACCTTAAGGAATTGCTTCAAAGTGCCCAGACCTGGGAGCATTAGACAAATGGTAAGGCAAACGGGTGAAGAAAAGAGACAAGAGGAAAATTGATTCTGTGGAGCTGGCTGCCAATGTGCAGCAGGATAAAGATCCAGTTAAAATGTTACTGATGAGAGAGATTCCAGGAGGGAACTTTGTTCATGTCCCTTGGAGCAGAAGTGACATTCTATTGTTAACAAATGATTATCCAAGATTGAGAGAGAAGCCAGTAGAGTGGTCTCAGCAGACAGAGAGGTTTGTGAAACTTTCGAAGTGCATGTGGGAGGACTTGAACACCTTACTAGAGATAGTGGTTCCAGCTGATCTGTGGATCGAGTGTAAGAGGAGGGTAGATTGGCCAACAAGTGAACCAGAGAGAGACAAGATTACAGGCGCACCATCTCCTGAGGTAATGAAATATTACTATAAGGTGATTGAGTTTTTGAAAACGAGAATTTCGCCCAAGAATATTAATTGGCAGAGAATTGACAGGACAGCTCAGGAAGCAAAAGAGTTGATACATGTGTATTATGAGAGATTGTTGCAGGCGTTCAAGCATTACAGTGGTACATAGACAATTGAGGCGAGAGACATGATTTATTTTGTGTTCGGATTTGTGGAAGGATTGAAACCTGAAATTAGCCAGATGATTAAGAGACATCTGGGGCCAGATGTAGCAAAGGTTTTTACCCATTCTGTGTCTATGGGAAAAAGTGTTTGTACATATGGCCCCTGATTTGGTGGCAAGCAAAGCTGATTGATGAGCGGTTGCAGTGCAAAATACTGTAGTTATGACATTGAAATAAAGCAGAAAAAGTGGAAAGAGAAGGCAATGGTGATGGTGATGCAGATTAAAGCAGCTCATATATGAATGCAAGGGAATTTTCCACAACAGTTACCCCAGCAGCAGCAGGGAAACATAATGTTTTCAGCCCCAGATGAGAAGGAATGTGAATCGTGGTCCAGACTTAGGTACTGTAGGGGTTCCAAATGATGTGCAGGGAATGAAGAAATTATTGCCATGTCATGTTTGCTGAGTTGTTGGACATTGGAAGTGGAAGTGTCCGATGATGGTGCAGGAAGGTGTCGTTCAGCAAAGTAATCACATCAATTCATTCCAGAACATGAGAGGGCCAAGAGTGAGAGGTCCTAATCCAAATTTTCAAAATAATGTGAATCAAATGCAGAATTTTCAGCCCACGCAGCAGATGCAAATGCCACGTGTACAAATGACACAGTTGCAGCTAATGCAACAGCAGGTTCCCATGCTACCTAGACAGCAAATTCAAATACCTCAAGCCCCAATGGAACAGCAACAGATGATGCTTTCTCAACAGGTCACAGGTCAGAGGCTTAACCAAAGTAATAACACAGTACACCAATTCCCGTTACACAGTGAGAATGAAATAAATGATGATTGGATGAGTGACAGTTCAGATGAGGAGCCATGTGTGGCTTGCAACTTTCTTAGTAGTTCAGAGAGGTCCCTATGTGAAGGGAAAGGTTATGGGTCACAGAGTTTCATTCTTGGTTGACACAGGAGCTACACGCTCTACAGTGAGAAGTGCAGAAGTTCCAAACTTGCCCCTTTCAGGTAGAACAGTTCAGATTGTAGGAGCAGAGAATCAGTATTTCACCAACCCAATTACAGAACTGGTTCGGGTTAAAATTGGTAAGTTTCAGGGATTGCACAAGTTCAAAGTCCGGTATCCCTACTGGGAAGAAATTTGCTGTGTAAAACAAAATGTTTGATTACTTGTTCAAATGATGGGGGATTGAGATTCAGATGAATAGTGATGATGAAGATGACCAAACCCTAGAGATAAAGGGGAAAACTACAAATGAGGAGTACCCTCTGATTGAATTTTCCTGATGTTCACTGTGAAAGAGCTTCATCCTGATCTGTAGGGAACGGTTAGGGTGAAAGTGTGGGATTTGACAGGAAAAGAAGTAGGTCTGATAAAGGGAGTTGAGCCAGTTAAAGTTACTGAGAAGCCAAATGCCGTTTTTCCTCAACTTCCAAAGTACCACTAGCCGCAAGATGTCCTTATGAAGGTCACCCAGATAATTTTAGACTTTGTAAAGCAAGGGGTTTTGAAGGAAGTATTGATCAGTCCATGTAATTCACTGACAATGGGTTTGTAAAAGCCCTGTGGGAAAGTTCTAATTGTCCAGGATTTGAGGAAAATAAATGAGATTGTGGTCAAATGTTGTCCCGTGGTGCCAAATCCAGGTGTGATAATGTTTCAGATTCCATGTGATGCTTAGTGGTTCACTGTCATTTATTTGTCGCAAGCCTTCTTTTCTGTGCCTTTTCATGAGGATAGCAACACAAAAGGATGATGGACGGAGTGCTGACAATGCAAACACTCACCCCCAGTCACAGATCTGGGTTTAATCCATCTTTTCTTTTGCTCACCATGCCACCCCAGTTTGGACCCAGCCATATGCAAATCAGTCTCGACCCTGTTCCTCATGGGAACAGTCCAGCCCGAACTGCCAGGCCAGGTCCTCCCTGGACAGGAAACAAGCATCCTGGGACCGGTTTCAAAGTATCACCCTTATTCAGCCAGGCTAGCTTGATTCCAGTGGCACAGTGAGCAAGGGATCCATGTCTGGGCATACCCTTCCCACTTAGGGCAACTTTAGCAACACAAAAGGATGATGGACGGAGTGCTGACAATGCAAACACTCACCCCCAGTCACTGGGGGTGAATGTTTGACAATGTTCAGCATTCCGTCCATCACTTGTTGTTTTTTCATGAGGATAGACAATTTCTCTTTTGTTTCAAATTTTTGGATCAAGTTTATTGTTCATGGAGAATTCCTCAAGGGTTTTCAGTCACCTTCCATATTCAATCAGATCTTGAATAAGAATTTGGAGTTGTTGGAATTGCCTTTCCAATCTACCTTGGTGCAGTTCATTGATAACAATTAACAATTGTAAAGTACACTGTTCCTCAGAAAACGAAAAGAGACACAGCTAATACACAGGGAAACATAAATAGTCAGGAGCAGAACAGCCCTCACACATCCAATAGGATGTCAAGCTTCATCACTGGGTAAGCTCCTCATCAGACCGGCACTGCAATGTCTGACGGCCACCCCTTTCAGAAAAGGAGGAAGCACTTAACCAGAGATTTTACTACCAATGGTGAATGTGCCTGTAATAGACACAAACTATAGATGTGTACAGGAGAGAGAAGAAAGTGAAACAAAAATTGGCTCTAAATCATACCCATCACATTTAATAATTCGGAAAGTGGTCTAGGCCTAGGTTAAAAAAAGAAATGGGGAGTTTTTGTAGAGATAATGCTCAGCCGCACTCACACTCCATATGTGTAAGGGAAGATGAATACTATCCAAATTCCTAAAGTACTAGGCCACGAGGGATCCAATGACGCTTCTTCAGGACCAATAACATAACTTCTAATAATAGTGCCCAGACCCAATTAGGATGCAATGGAGTAGATAATAACTGGTCACTTACTCATAACAACTGCTCGTTAAGGTCAGTCTTAGTCAGCAAGTCTCCCATCCCTAATTAAAGCACAGGCTCCATAGGAATGAACGCACCCAGAAACAGGCATGCGGTGTCGCAGTTCACCCGCTTCTAACCGGGGACCTACCGGTTCATTGATGACTTACTGATTGCGTCCAAAACAAGGGACAAGTGCAAATATGATACGATTGCCCTGTTGAATCATTTGGGAAAGAATGGTCACAAACTGTCTCCACTTAAATCGCAATACTGTCAGAAAGTCGGGAAATACATGGGTCACCAGATTGAGAAGGGATCAAGAAAGATATCCAGAGATAGGATTACAGCCATATTGCAGATAAATCCCCCGACCACACAGAGAGATGTCAGGATATTTTTAGGGATGGCAGGCTACTGTCGCCAATGGATTCCAAAATTTTCAGTCATTTCGAGGCCATTGCAGAAGCTGACTCATAAGGAAGTCACTGATCCTATAGTGTTAGACCAGGCTGGAATGAAAGTGTTCACTGAATTGAGAGAGAGTCTGTGCAAGGCTCAAGCTTTGGGTATGCCCGACTACACAAAACCTTTCACATTGTTTTGTCATGAGCGTGATGCATGTTCTTTGTTTATCTTGACACAGGTCCATGGAGGTGTAAACCACTCAGTAGCATATTTTTCAGCTACTTTGCACCCAGTTGCAGCAGCCTTACCAGGTTGTTTGTATGCAATTGGGCAAAGCCTTACACAGTGTGAAGGCATTGTGATGGGACATCCCCTGACTGTAATGGTCCCTCACTCTATTGAGATTCTACTTACAAGGACGAAATCCCAATATTTGACTGGTGCGAGGGTGACCAGATATGAAACAAATATTCTAGGGTCACCAAATGTGTCATTGAAAAGATGCACAGAGCTGAACATGGCAACATTACTCTCAAATGAAAATGTTGAAATTGAGCAAGTGGAAGCCGTTGAGCATGATTGTCGTGAAATAACTAATTTGTTCACAAAACCAAGACCTGACATTAGAGATGCTCGATTGGAAGAGAATTACCAAATTATCTTTGTTGATGGTTCCTGTCTGAAAGACAATGCAGGGATACTAAGAGCAAGATATGCTGTGTGCACAATTACTGGTATTTTGGAAGATTCTTGGCTTCGAGGAGTGTATTCTGCCCAAGTAGCGGAACTGGTAGCCCTTACTAGAGCGTGCCCTGTTTCTGCTCAGTTGAAAGTTACAATCTATACAGTTAGCCAGTATGGGTTTGGAATAATCCAAGATTTTGGCCAGTTGTGGTCACAGAGAGGTTTAATGACCTCTTCTGGTTCACCAGTGAGAAATGGTGAAAGGATTAGAGAACTGTTACATGCTATTCAAATACCTGAAAAGATTGCCGTGGTGAAATGCAGTGCACATCTGAAGTCGCATTGGGAAATGCATATGCAGATCAAGTCATAAGGTTTTGCACATTGAACTGTATATTGTTCAAGGGTAAGTGGGAACTGTTACCTGCAGAAGACAAAACATGTCCTAGTTTTGCATTGAAAGTAATTGACACCTTGGAGGAATTGAAAATGTTGCAGAGTAATGTTGACAGGGAAGAAAAACGTTCCTGGAACAAAATGAAATGTGTGCAAAGACAAGATGAATTCTGGGTTTCAGAAGAGGGTCGATTGGTTTTGCCAAATAATCTACTGTCTCAAATGGCTAGGTGCTATAATGGTCAAGCACGTATTGGGAGGGATGCCATGATTCGGTTGTTCAAACATGATTGGTTCAACCCAAGGTTTAGACAGGTTGATGAAGCAGTTTGCCATTGTTGTGTCATTTGCCAACAATTGAACATGGGGAAAGGGACAATGCTTAATTTGAGCCATATTGGGAGAGCAGGAGGTCCATTCCGCAGAATGCAGATGGATTTTATTGAAATGCCTGTGTGTGGAGGTTTGAGATATGTGTTGGTTATTGTTTCCGTTTTTAGTCACTGGATTGAAGCTTACCCTACACGAAGAAGTGATAGTCTCACAGTAGCGAAACTACTGCTTAGGGAACTGATACCGCATCTCGGGTTTCCGATCTCTTTAGAATCAGATAGGGGAAGTCACTTCAACAATGAAGTAATTCAATTACTGTGTGGAGCATTGAACATTGAGCAGAAGTTGCATTGTAATTACCACCCTGAAGCATAAGGACTAGTGGAACAGATGAATGGTACCTTGAAGTCAAGAGTTGCAAAGATGTGTGCGTCCACGAATTTGAAATGGCCTGACGCATTGCCTTTAGTTTTGATGTCAATGAGAAACACACCAGACAGGAAGACAGGATTGTCGCGGCATGAGGCCGAGCCATGAGGTTGCCAGCAGTGCCTGCAAATGCACTTGTCAACAGTACAGATGATATGGTGTTCGTCTTCTGCAAAGGTCTGGCTGATGTGATTCACTCTTTCTCACAGCAGGTGGAAGCCACCACACTGTCACCGATCCATGACCCAGGGCACAACCTGAGAGCCGGAGACTGGATTGTAGTCCGGAAACACGTGAGGAAAACATGTTTGGAGCCTCATTGGAAAGAACCATTCCAGGTAGTTCTGAGAACTACCACAACTGTTAAGTGCGCTAGAATTCCGAATTGGATTCATGCCAGTCACACGAAGAAAGTGGCATGTCCACTGGATTATGAGGAAGAGGAGTTGTTTAGAGTATCAACAACAGTGAAACAAGTCTCAGGGCCGGAAAGAGAACAAAGAGAAACTGAGACTGGATCTGAGCCTGTTGAGGACAGTTCAGTCACTCCTGTGAGAGATGAAGGAGAAGACCTCCAGGAGGGTGAAAGAGAGCCTCTCAATTGAGGTAGCAGGAGAGCCTAGTCAGAGGAGGGCTTCCCCAGAAGCAGATGATCTTGAGAGACAAACAGAGCAATTGCCAGACCCAGAGGGGAAAGGAGTTGAGGTGGATCAAATTCACTGTGATCTGACACCTCCTGAACCGATTGAAGGTCCGTCAAGAGAAAACACTGCAGAACAAGGGTAAGGTTCAAGTTCGCCTCTGAAGAGAACACTGCCAAAAGGTCCAATGAACAGAGATAAGTGGCCGGAGTTGCAAGGAAAGGGAAAGGAAGTGATTGTTGAGGCAACAATCATGGAAGAACTCGATACAACAAGGAGAGAAGATCTGAGTGAAGGAGAATTGAATGGTGATCGAAAGTTGAAAAGAAAGAGAAAAGCAAGTAGAAGATACGCAGGTCCTGAATGGGCATATGCAACTACGTGTAAATGGTGGAAATAATTTTTGTCTTTTTGTTTTGATAGAAACATTTTGGGTCAGTATTTTGGCACTTGAAGGGAGCTGATGAATTGAACTGTTGAAACAATTTGAGAGAAAATATTTTTGAGAAGGAGACTGTTGAAAGTAACTGAAAGAGACATTGATAACCTGATTTGACCTTTGAAACCTGATTTTGACAAGCTGCTTACTGATTTTGACAAGGGATCCTGGAAGTGAGACTGAAAGTTGTAAATAACTGCAGAAAGAAGAGTTGTTTGCTTTTGATTTTTGCTGCACTTTTTCTAAATTTTCTTCTGCTTTATGATTCTTTACAGATCATGAGTAATATTAGCCAGCAGGGTAGGAATACTAGGCCTGTAAATATATGAGTATTAGTTTGGCGATTATGTGTGGGATACTGTTTGTGGTGTTGATTGTGGGTATATCTGCTCTTGAAAATAGTGAAGCCAACCATACTTCTGCTTTTGAGACAACTACTGCACTAACGACAATAGAGAGGTTTAGGTTAGATGAGAAGTACTTGCATGGGGATACTAATGAGCAAGGCTATTTTTTTTCTAATGTCTTCTATAGCTTGTTGAGTGAGTATGTTGAGGCGATGGATGCAAGGAATTGTTATGTGTGTACGCAGATTCCTTCATCAGTTGAGGAAGGAGTTACATATCATAGCTTGCCTTTAACATATGGAATAAGTTGTAGTCTACCAGGAGTACATTCAGTACTTTTATTCAAATTATGACATGGCGTTTTCGTTTGTTCCTATAATTAGGTATTGGAGTAGAGTAGTTAGGGATAATGACATAGTAATAGTTAGAGGTTTCTTTTAACCTACATTGACGTTTGGCACAGCTTATGTGCCCAGGAATCATCTGACATGCTTGCTTACGCCTTTAGAGAAAAGTTTCTTAGATCACACAGATGACAGGAGAAAGGCATTGAAGGAGAAGTTAGAAAAAGCTGAGAGAAAAGAACTTACAGGAATGATTATGCTTATAGTACGATTAAAACGGAAGGGAAATTAGCTTTAGATGCGCAACACGTAGGAAAACTTTGCATATACAGGCCTAAATCATGCACTGATGCTTTATTTGTGGGAACGAGTGAATGCAAGCATGTGTTTTTGTTTCAGAGTAAATGGACGTTCATGTTGAATGGACAGGGCCCGGCGATTCCCGAAATGTATTATATCTGTGGTCTTAATGCTCATTACCGTCTTCCGAGAGGATGGTATGTGACATGTTATTTGGGGTTAGTTTCCCAAACGTTTATCAAATGGATGACTTAAAGAAGTTTCTGAAAGTGACTGAAGAACATCATATAAGGCAGAGGAGGGAATCATCTTCTGGTATAGTGGGAGATATATTTGGAGTAATGATTCCTTCAGTGGGAGTCATTCTGAATTCGATAAAGATTTGAAAGTTGTCTAAAGTACATATATCTCATCTTCATAGATGAATACAGGAACAGGTGCGGCTCAATGTGCCTTGGCCCCAGTATTTTTTGTTTAAAGATTTGAAAGTTGTCTACTATTGTGGATAATATGCTGATGAATTTTTCAGGAGCCATACTCCTGATAGATACTGAATTAGCTGCTGATAGAGCTGTGACTCTTCAGAATCATCTTGCTTTAGACATTCTTTTAGCGAACGATGGCTGAGTCTGTAGAATGATGAATTCTAGGCATTGTTGCTCGTATATTCCTAATAATAGTGATGAAAGTGCTGATTTGAAAGAATTGAAAGAAAGAACACGGTGACTGGGAAAAGATTGGTAAAGGTTTTGCTTCAGTGGGAAATTGGCTCAGCAACATTTGGAATGAGATACTATTAAAAATATTGCAGGGTATATTAATTATTGTGGTCTGCCTAATTGGAATATGGGGATTGTGTAAATTATGCAAAATAATTAAATTGAAATGGTCAAAGAATAATCAGAAGAAGGAAGAAAAGAAAATAGAATAATTGTTTAGGGAGAAATTCAGAAAGGGAACAAAGGTATGAAGGGATTGAATTGACAGAATTTTAGCTGATGCAAAAATTTGTGGGTGGTAGTTAGTGTGATGACACATTTAATCATCAGAGGAGGGATTGCTAGTGCAGGTACTTTAATAAAAATTATTAATGAGTATTCATGTATTCTGAATAATGGATTCATGTAGAAAATATAATAACGTAGAAAAACAATGCAGGGATTTGAAAATGTGATTACGATGAGTGGCCCCTAATGTTCACAAAGTGTACTTATTAATATTCTAATACTGATAAATGTTGAATATCTCTTTGACTAATGTAGTAATATGTCATATTAAAGGTTATGCATTATGTATTAGCTTTATTAATTGTAGGCCCTAATTTAGTGAAGGTCTTGGCCTATTTGTCAGGACTCATGTCAAGCTGTATTTCTTAATGTTCCTAATACATTTCTTAATAAATGGCTGTCCTACAGAGTTAATCTGTGATTTTCCATTTGCATTGTTTAAATGTGCTCATAGCTGAAAAGTTTTCTCATGAGAACTGACTGCTAGAAGATGCTGTTCTTGCTAATGTAACATTTTTTGTGTAAAATGTGTGAGACTGACTTTCTCAGGAGGGGAACAATGGAGACACTGACTGGAGTAGAAGCTGCAACAATATTGTTACCTGATGAGCCGGATGATGAGGACATTGCAAGACAACCAATCAACGACATGTGAATGGAATAATGGTAGAATTCATGGATTTGGAGTTTTAGTTTTATTGGACATAGTGTGAACATGTGAGCCCTTAACCAGTAGGGATCTGGGACATAGTTTTAGTAGTTTTAATTTAATGAGACCGCACTGAGAAGGAACCAGCATTTGCCATAGGTTCTTTGCCCATTCTCTTGGTGGCCGAAAGGACAATGTTTCTTGTGTGTCTTGAAAAGAGACGTACTTAACTTTATTTGCTTAAAGACTTTGCGTTTTCTGAACTTTGACGATCAATCCTGATGCCTTGCTGATCGACTGATGTCCTGAGGACGAAGACTGACTGCTATCTGATCCACACTGAGGATAGGTATTATGAATTAGAATATTGATTATCATGCATATTTGCTCTTTCTCTCTAGGTACCAACTGCACTGTTTTGATGTTTTTCCAAATTCATGCTGCTAAATTGTTTTGCATGAAGCCCAACATGCTTATGCTAATCTGATGTTAGTTAAGGATCCTCACTAATGAAATTCTGCTAATAAGGAATAATGCTTGATGGATTTCTCTGCTGATCTCAAATGTATGTGATCAGTCTGACGCAGTTGACTTTGTAATTAATTTGCACTGTAGATTATACTTCTCACGCCGTTTTGGGCAGCCAGTATTGTTTTTGTATGTGTTTCATTTGATTTTGAGATTAATCTACATGACTTCAGCATTGTTAATATAGGGAAATAAATATTTTAACTTTTACTAAAAGGAGTGGTTATTCATGGCTGAAAGGTCATGGTGCGTGACAATTATTGACTCTTGATTAATAATGTTGATTAATGATATGGTGTATTGGTTATTGATCTTCTATTTTCATGTACCAGAGTTATGGTAAGTACATCTTAATCGTGAGTCAAAAGGTTCATTGACCTATTCGGGTCCCCTTGTAGGTTGACTTATTAAGGTCAGTCGCGCTAACAACCGCTTAACGCCAACAAACTGCTAAGTATTATGGAGGCACTCTGCATTTTAAAGATTGATGCAATATACATATAAGCCCTAAGGAAATGCAGAATGTCAAACCAATTTAAAGACACATTTGTAAAAGGTATGTAAACATTTTACCACAGATTGATTTCCCTTGCTACTTTCAAAAAGAGACAAACAAATGAGGAATCAGTTATTTCAAAAATGACATTGACAGACAGTAAAATATATCTACAACTGCAAAGCGCAAACATGGTGCCTTCTCTCTAAGACAGTAAAACGTATTGTACACGTCATACATTTGTCTAAATTGCTGCTAACGTCACAAGGGATATAAATCATTTTATCCATCACAGTTCAATAAACATTGTCCAATCAAGGACATTTTTGTGTCTTAATGCATGGAAATTAAATCGTTTTGCTAAAGACGAATATTAAGCAGTGAAAATAAGTGAAGAGCTCAAACCCACATTGTGTTGTTCATTAGTTGAGAATGACAATTCGGGTAACCCATAAGCCTTTGAAACGTGCATCCGTGAAAACAAACACTGTTTTTGTAAGTGAACGGCAGGAGCTCATGTTATGCAGCGAAATTCACAGATCTCTATTCAACTGAAGAAGTCATCATTGTTAATAAAGTTGACGAATTCTGTGCATTTCAAATTAGTTTTCAAAACTACCCTTTACGTTTCTTGAAATTTAGGTTTGTGTTTAAACAAAAATAGAACCTTGTTATTTTAGATCATGCACGCTGAAATAGTACATAAATACTAGCGCTACAAAAGAAAAATCACAGCATGCCTTTAACACCTTCCTTAGAGCGGGCAGTATGCAAGCTTTTGAAGGTGGATGGAGTATTTTATTAAGCAGAAATCGATAACAATAGTGAAGTTTCAAGGCATATTTAAAATGGCTTTTAGCTCTGCCCTTAATGTTGACTTCAATTCCAATCCACTTGACACAAAATTATTACTTCTCTTCTCCAGCACTTCTGAGCCCTGTGGAGCCATATCTTTTTCATAAAACACAGAAATGGTCTGGCATCTTGGTAACAGAATAAACTGGCTGAAGCACTTGGTCGTCTCTTTGGTTTCGGCTCGTCTCCTGTAGTCAGTTCTGTAAGTAGCAGAAGCCAGCAATCAATACACTCTTAATGAGGCACATGAAAACATGTGTAGCCCTGTCAGATGTTGAATGCTCCTGATCTTATTAGCAAGAGTACTGCTGCAGAAAAACTCCGTAAACGAAAGCGTGCTTTTACTCTGGCAGTTCTCATCCGGTGAAGAGGTGAGACCACTGCATCTTCGCCCTAAGGGCTGTTGCCAGATGTAGTTGTCCAAAGTAGCCCTAGTTGCAATGGGGTCATATGTGTCTAATAGTGCTTGTTCTGCTGACCCTTCAAGGTGTGGCCATTCGACATGTCATAAGAGCTTTTGGACCTTACAGCCTATTTTGCCCTTCTTTAGTGTCTTCCATATCTGTCAGTTGGTAGACCTATTCAACATAAGTAACACATACTTAAGGCAGGCTTTGAGCCTCTGAGCAATGATTCATTGACTTTAAATTTTAAAGTAAGTTTATTGGAATTCAAGCAAAATACAATTAGATAATGACTCACAGTTAAAGAGTGAGTGTACAATTGAAACTAACAAACATGAAACATCATACATTTTAGGGCAGCGGGAAAAAGGGGTGTACACATGGACGTCTCCAGGGCAGTCCTTAATTTGTGCTTGTTGTTTCCGGTGCTAAGCACCGGCACTTATTATTGCGGGCCGGAGTTTATTCTTCTGTCTCAAGCATTTGCTGCGAGCAAAATACACATATGGGAAAGACGAAAGAAGGAAAAACTAAAAAGCGTCATAAAGGGAGAAAGTAGAAAGTTGCAGGATGAGCTGAAGGGGCAGGGATGGTCGAAAATGGAATGAAGAGGCTCGAGATGGCTTCAGGATTAAGCTGCCTCAGTATTCAGTGCTGGCAGATTTAATTACAGCTGCCTCGTGTTTAAGAGAAGGGCTTTGAGCACCGGCACCTCTTTATTTACAAATTAAGCACTTCTCCGGGGGTCGCAGCTGCAACCCCTAGCTTGCCCTTTTCGACCATTAGCACTGCCTTTGCGACCCCGTGCTTTACCGGTGGCAAATGCAGTGCCAGGAACACAGTACCAGCTCGTTCCTATGGACGCTAGTTGGGACTCTACTCTCTTTGTTTTCTATCAATTTTGTATTTCACTAATAGTAATTAATAACATATTATTCACTATTAGTGTAACAAAAACGTGAATATGCCCTTCCATGGCAGCTGAAGTAAGTAAAAATGCTTTAAATGTATGTTGTGTGCGTGCTTGTGGGTGAGTGTGTTTATGTGAGAGAGTGTTTGTGTAAGTGTGATTTTGTGTGTTTATGTAAATATATGTCTGTGAGTGAAAGTGAAGGGAGCATGATATCACTTCCGTACCCCTGGCATTTTAGTGAATTGGCATCAATGGGTGTACGTGGTTACAAATAGGAATAATCTGATACTTCTATTAAAAAAGTGATATGGTTTAGAAAACAATGTTATACAAAAAATAAGTGATAATGCTATCTGTAAGAGGAAAGTCAAGAGGTTGAAGAGCTTCTTCATGAGGTGGACGAGCAAAAGATGTTTTTGCATATTCGTCTAGAAAATGAGTGACTAGGACCATCGGGCTAAACGTTTAAAACAAGTGATAAATATTGCATGTGTCTATGTGTCTAGTTTATGATTATCTATGTGTCTATGTGTCTACATGTCTAGTCTATGATTGTGGCAGATTGCATACCACCATGCCTGAAAAGATAGCTGGGTAAGGTGCTTCAATTCTTGGTATTTGTTGAAATTCCACTGCCAATAGCAAGTACAATATTCGCAAATCAAATAAATCTGTGTCCCACTCCTCAGACACATTTCCTAAAAATATATTACCTTTAGAGAAATTTATTTTAGAATGGAAAAGATCATTAATCTAATTCCAGACTTGTATCCAGACCTCATGTATGTTTTAAATCTCTATGGCATGGGTAAGCCACCAACAGAGCTTGACAAAGGCAGAAGTCAGGGTGAAGCAGAAGTGGAGGTGCCAGGGTCCAACAAGGTCCAGGAGGACTCAGCCCATTGGGGGAGCAATAGGGGGACCCTCAGCGAAGCAGAGAGTCTACAGAATACCAGGCAGACCACACAGGAGACCCACTGGAAAAATCTGGTCTGCACTTTGTCATTATCTACATAGATCAAGAGATCAAGGTACTCAACCTGCCAGTCCGAGATGTGATATGTGGTGTCAATGTCCCATTTGTTGGGTACTAGGGACTGTAGAAATTGAGTCAAAAGAGTCTTTTGCCCTTGCCAAATTAGCAAGATATCATCAATATAACGTCCCCATGATATGTTGAGAAAATTGTTCATTCCTATCACTCCAAAGCCATTCTCGTTCTACTGCAACTCCGTTGAACATTGGAACTTAATTTCCCCTGAACTATAAATTGTGCCAATTGGGCAGCAAAATCGTTGTACATTGGAACTTAATCTCCTCTTAACTCAAAAACGTATCAATTGAGAGACTGCCTTTTTGATGTCCTTTCAATTCCCCCTATTCTACAAAGTAAGACTGCTGAATTTGACTCATGTCATGTATTGCGCATTCAGTGCTTTCAACTAGAAGATACTGCAGTTGTGGGATCTTACCATTTAATAATACAGTACTTATGCTAGTAGGAGGACTGGAGTCCAGGCCCTCTGGTTTTTAGCTCCCACAGCCCTCATAAAACGGCATTCTACACAGGAAGTCATCCGTCAGGACCCTCCCTTTTTTACTGAAGCCATTAACACAGAGGGCAGGGTGCTATGTAGGTAAAAGGCAGGACATGTACATGTGTGTTTTATATGTCCTGGTAGTGGAAAACTCCTAAATTCATTTCCCACTACTGTGAGGCCTGCTCCTTTCACATGATAACAGTAGGGCTACCCTCATATACTGTTTGAGTGGTAGATTCTGATCAGAAAGGGATAATCAGGTCATATTTAGTATGGGCAGTTGGTAATACAAAATCCTGCTTATTGGTGATGTTGGATTTTATATTAATATTTTAGAAATGCCACTTTTAGAAAGTGAGAATTTCTCTGCACTTGAAATCCATCTGTGCCTTACAGCCTTCCTCCTATCCACATCTGGGCTGCACAACAGCTCCCTTGTGTATTTCACCCAGAGAACCACAAACACAGGATACTTAGGGGCATATTTATACTCTGTTTGCACCGAATTAGCGTCATTTTTTTTTTTACTCTAATTCAGTACAAAACTAAATCCATATTTACACTTTGGTGCTAGACCCGTCTAGCGCCAAATTTATGGAGTTAAAGTTATTTTCTGGGAGTGGAGACCTACCTTGCCTTAATGAGATGCAAGGTAGATGTTCCCGTGCAAAAAATGACTCTATGGCCTTAACGCCATATTTAGGGGCATATTTATACTCTGCGGCATGTTTATACTCTGTTTGCACCGAATTAGTGGCATTCTTTTTTACTCTAATTCGGTGCAAAACTAATTCCATATTTATACTTTGGTGCTAGACCCATCTAGCACCAAGGCCCTGATTTATACTTTTTGTGTGCCGCATTAATGTCATTTTTTGACGCAAAGTGGCACAAACTTACAAAATATTGGCCCTTCTTTATACTTTTTGCTACAAAACTGCACTAACTCAGTTTTGCACCAAAATGTTTAGCACCGGCTGCAAAGGGTAGGCTAGAGTAAAAAAAAAAAAGACTTTAGTCGGGTGGGGCTGGCAGTATAGAAGAAGAGGGTTTCGCACCAAAAAATTACTTTAGGCAGGTTAGAGTAAAAACAAATGACTCTAACCAGATTAGCTTCATTTTTTCATGCCACATGACTCCTGCTTTATAAAAGGCAGGAGTCACACCCACCTCCCCAATGGCTAGCACAGAGGACAAGGGTCCCCTGGGCATGGCCATTGCACCCTGTGCCATGTATGGGCACCCATTTCAGGGCCCCATGTGGCACTTTCAAAAATAAAATGCAATCTTACCTGTACGTACCTGGGATGGGGTCCCCCATCCTCCGCAGTCCCTCTGGTGTGGGTGGGGGTGTCCCTGGGGACTGGGGAGGGCACCTGTGGGCTTATTCCATGGTGTTCTACCATGGAAATAGGCCCAGAGGTCCCCTAACGCCTGCCCTGCCCTGACCCAGGCTTTAAAAAATGGGGCAAAGCAAGCTTTGCCCCATTTTTCGACCCCTCCTCCCTCCCTTGCACCATTTTTGCATGGGAGTATAAATATGGAGTTAAGGCCATAGAGTCATTTTTTTTGCACAGGAACGCCTACCTTGCATCTCATTAAGGCAAGGTAGGTTTCCACCTCTAAAAAATGACTTTAACTCCATAAATTTGGCGCTAAGGGGTCTAGCGCCAAAGTCTAAATATGGAGTTTGTTTTGCACTGAATTAGAGTTAAAAAAAAGTGACGCTAATTCAGTGCAAACAGTGTATAAATATGCCCCTTAGCATCTGGTTAGTCATTTATTTTGACTCTAACCTGCCTAACGTCGTTTTGTTTTTTACGCTAGTCTACCCTTTGCACCGGCTTGCACCATTCCATAAATATGGTGCCCAGCTGGTGCTAAAAATAGTGTAAGCCGGTGCAAAACTTTTTGGTGCAAAACTGCGTTAGTGCAGTTTTGCACCAAAAAGTAGAAATAAGACCCTCAGTCACACCTGCACTCATCTGCTTACTGAATGGGTCTTCCTGGGCTGGGAGGATGGAGGGCCTGACACTTACATTTCAAATGCTAGTGGCCTGCTCTCACACAATGGACTGCCACACCCCCTACTGGGACCCTGGCAGACAGACCTGTACTGAAAGGGGATCTTGTGCACTTAAAAGCTACTCTTTGAAGTCTCCCCCACTTCAAAGGCATTTTTGGGTACATAAACTGGATCTCTGACCCAACCAGATCAGACACTTCTGGACCTGAGCCTGCAACCTGTAAAGAGGAACTGCCTGGTTGCCCAAAGGACTCATTTGGAATGCTTTGCTGTGAAGGACTGCTGCCCTGCTGTTGCCCTGCTGCCCTGCTGCCCTGATGAGAAAATTGCCACACAGCTGAAATGGAACAAAGCAGCTCGACTTCCCGAGCAAAGATCAACACATCACCTGTGTTGCAACTGGAAATTCAACGCATGGCCACATAGATCGACGCATAGCCGAGCCAGAATGACGCAGCCCACCTTCCTGAGTAAAGAATCAATGCAGCGCCTGCCATGCGACAGAAACTTTGATGCATCGCCTACCAGATCGACGCAATGCAAGTGACTTTATCCCGCATGCCCAGGATTTTCCCAGCACCGTCCCTGGGTGTCCAAAGATCCCTGCATCGCAGTGGGGAACCAGAGAATTGACGCAAAGCCCCCTGCAGTGTGGAAATAAATTATTCAATCCAACGCACACCGTATTTTTCCACGCATCTCCTCTTCCGCGGTCTACGCGCGTAGTAATTTGGACGCAAACCAGGTACTTTGTGAAACCAAGAGACAACTGTTGATTTCTCAGATTTAAGACTCTTTTTAAACTTGCAAAAGTGATATTTCAACTTGTGCTTATTGAGTCTTTATCGTTTTGACTTTAATTTAACCAGATAAATATCTTACATTTTTCTAAACTTGGGTGGTGTATTTTTGTGGTGTTTCCCTGTGCTACTGTATGATTTATTGCACAAATACATGACACTTTGCCTTCTAAGTTAAGCCTGACTGCTCAGTGCCAAGCTACCAGGGGTGGGCCCAGGATAATTTGGATTGTGTGTGACTTACCCTGACTAGAATTGTGGTCCCTATTTGGACAAAGAGACCCCTGCCACCTAGAGACCCCTTTTCTAACAGATTCATTTTTTTTTTTAATTTTAAGATAGTTCACTAGTAATTTTCTGAATTTATTTTCACCCCCCAAAAAATGTTTTGCACTGGATTTGAGCAGATATGTTGATGCATTTTATGTGGACAGATAATTAAAGTGAAGTTTAGCATTAACAGGTTCTTGTAAACAGTTTTCTGATTTTGAGATATAGATGTATGTTCTAGTTTCTTAATAGTTGCAAAAACATATTTATATTGAAAATGAGAGAGTTTTCTCTTTCTAGATATGCAGATAATTATAAAGTCACAGGCTGAGGTTATGAAAACATCCCAAACAGTGTGAAAAGCAACATTATCTGTTTGATTAAGTTGCAAATAATCATGAAAAAAGAGGTAAAAGATGAAGTTTTTAAAGCTCTACCTTTTTGGCAGATCTAGTTTAGGAAGACTATCTAGTTGTAAAGTGACAGATGAGTGGCCAGAAATTACAATCAAGCCTATTTCTAATGAATGTAGGTGTTGAGATTAATTATGTGAGATAAAAATGTGATCTATTCTCAACTGTGTGTGAGGGACTGGAGAATATTATGTGTATTCTGTTTTTTTGGCACCTTGGTTTATTGACATTTTCATCAATTTCAAAATATATAGTTGGTGATATATCAACAGATAAGACACTATGTTGAGGTTAATGTGGCGCGGTTGAGGTTAATGTGGCGGTAGTACCGCCAACAGGCTGGTGGTACTTACCGCCACATTATGACATTGGCATGTTGGCTGAAGCCAACCCGCCAATGTACCACTCCGACCGCCATGGCGGCAGCAGCTGCTGGGCTGGAGATAAGAATCCCGCCCAGCCAAGGTACCCACTACAAACCAGGCCAGCCTCTTACATTGGTAGTGCAGCGGTGTGATAAGTGCTTGCAATTGCTTTACCACTTTGTTACTAGTGCTTTTCACAAGGAAAGCTTGCTCCAATACTTAGAGCTATACATAATTGTACCAAGAAGTAATTTCTAACTTTCTAAAAAGTTCTTTAAACTGTGCAAAAGTTTTATAAAGTTTCTGAAAAGTTTCTTCTTTTCTCTAAAAAGTTAGGCCTGCTCGTCTACTAACTTTTTACTCTTTTTCCTAAACTCTTTTTTCTTTCAACATGTCTACTGTAGAAACTACCCCTAGAGTTGTGAAAACAACATATGAGAATCTTAATTTTAAAAGTTTGAGGGGTCTCTGCATTGAAAGGAGTTTAGGGATTGGGAAGAACCCCAATAAGGAATTCCTTTTAAATCTTCTCCTGAAGGATGACCAGGGACTTAGCACTGGTCAGGATCAGCCAGTTGGGGAAGTTGAGGAAGATTCCAACCAGGCAGGCTCAGAGGAGCATACTGATAACCCTGGGGAGGGTCCTACCACTGATATTTCTGTCAACAAACCCCTTCGTACAACTGGGAGTGGGAAGGGTTCACACACTAGTAGGGCTCCCTTCACATCTAGAGGCCAGGTCACTGGGGTGGTTCCAGTTAGGGAAAGATCAGCCTCTGCCAATTCCAATGTTACTGTTTCAGAAGCATCCCACACTTCTAACCCTGAGGACCAGTCCCTAGATAGAGAACTCAGAAAGCTGAGGTTAGAAGAGGCCAGACTGAGGCTACAGCAGCAACAGTTGGCCTTAGACAGGGAATCCCTGGCAGTGGAAAGGTAAAGGCAGGGGTTGGGGTTATTAAGGTACCCACTACAAACCAGGCCAGCCTCCTCTTAAACAGCATCACCACCAGTCTGATATTGAAGGCTGTGCAACTCCCTGGAATGATCCTGTCTGGTCATTGTGGACGAGTCTCAGCATAAGGGGTAAGAGTTGCATTGCCAGCACCCTACTCAACACCTTACAATCTACATTAAGCATAGAGAGAAGTTGGTATGACACCATCGTCTGCAGGGGCTGGCCCTGTTTAAGCATGGAAACAATGAATGCTTCTCTGGTTGTGGGGGGCAACATCCGGGCATTTCTCACTGATTTATACATTCCAACCATTTGAGGGGTCTGTTGAGTAATGTAAGCAACACAGAACTCAACCATGACACCATTGGAGCACAGTACTTTGCCCCGTGCTATGGCCTGAATCACAGCCACAACCTCCTTAGCCAAATTAACCACTCCTAGTCCCTCCACAGCCTCAGCTCCAAGGCTGGTATGGGCAGCAGATCCAGGAACGTGTTCATGGCAGGCAGGACAGTCAGGACTTGCGGAAGAGATCATTTATAAGAACTGGGTCATAGATCAGCTTGCCAACTCATCTAAAACCTTCAAAATGGGCAAACTCCACATAGTGGGGTATGCCAGTCAAGCAAGCACTGCCTCAATCTTGTCCCTCCCTGAGTGGGCCCTGATCATATATTGTTTATAATCAAAATAACATAATCACTCCACTAAGACTGGTAGGTTCTCTTGCTCCCATAATGGTGTGCTGTACAACCAATGGATCAGTGTGGTGAAAGTGTTTGAGTGTACACAGCAGCACCTCCTATGCTCTCACTTCCTCCTGTAGCATCCTTTGCACCCTCTTGTTCAATCAATGCAGCATCCATGGATCACAGTATTAAATGCCTCCCACTCAATTGAGGCAATACTTTGGACCCCTCATGTTGGCAAAAGTAGTTACTGATATCATCCCCCAGGCTCTCATGGAACACCTGATCCTTCAAGTTGTCACAGCGGAGGCACCAGTTGGGTATTCAAGTGCCAGCAGGTACCCAGGCCAGAATAAGCATGAGTGGGTAATGGTCGGACAGTGTTCGGGACAGGTATTCCGAGGTCCTAAATTGTATATGGTCAACTGGGGAGAATAGAAATATATCCAAACTCACATGGATGTCATCCATGGATGAATAAAACTCATCTTGCAGATCAGGGTTGCACAGCCACCAGGGGTCCACTAATCCCCATCTCTGTTTCCAATAATCCATCTTTTTAGCAGCATGAATGACTGGGGAATCCCTCAAATGAGGATGAAACCTGTCCAGGGAGAGGTCTGCCACCCAGTTAAAGGCTCCCCAATTCCCAATAACGATGAGTCCGGTGAGGAATGGGAATATCACCATCAACATCTCATCCAAGAAATTTGGTTGCTCAGTGTTAGGGGCATAAATATTAACTAATGTAAGAAAAGTCTCTCCCAACCTTTCACTAACCACCATGTAGTGCCCATCACTGTCCACCTTCTCCTCCTGCACCTGGAACTGTACCCCTGGGTGGACCCAGAGCAGTACTCCCATGCAAACGTTGAGTATATAGTGTACATCAAATGACCCCTCCAGCGTTTCTGTAGTGCCCCTCCTTCCATGGCAATGTGGTTTGTCTCATGCAGGGAAGCTATGTGAACACTCCTTCTCCTAAGTTAGGCCTGGACTTTGTATCTTTTTGTCATGATGTTAAGCCCCCAGGAGATGCAGTCCATTAAAGTGCAAACCATTGCAATCTATAAGCCCAGCTGGCATGCTCTGGCTATCGCCCACCCACAACCATCCTGTCTCATCTACACATATATTCAGATGCCCCTCTCAAACACAAGCAACCTTATCACCCTTCCCCAGGTCAGACGGGAAACATTGCCACCATACAAACTCTAACAAACTAAAAAAATAAAAGCACAAAGAAACCGTGTGCAAATCACATAGTGAACAGGTATGAGGGAGGTTGTGGTGGTCTATGAAGAACGGAACCCCTCAAAGCCCTCATATACCACTTCAGCCAGATGAGGAGACATTGCACCCATCAGTTAGTCATTTAAGAACAAGGCCAGACATGTAAGGTAAGACAAATCAAAGCAAAGCAGTGTGAAGCAAATCCATTTCCCCCTAATACAGTTACCAAATAGCAGTGTCCATGGTCCACAGGGTGCCATTAGCTGTGGCATCTCCGGCTCTGAATTTGGGTGTAACGTGGCATCGCAAGGCAAATCTGAATCTGAGGCCTGTGAATCTGCTCAACTGCCCAGTGAGCTGAGTTCAGAGCCAGTCCCCTAATGGTTTGCTACCACCACCACAGCATCAGGTGTCCCTCCAGAGCCTCTTCCCGGGATGGGCCACTGGGAGACTTACAGCTAGGCAGAGATCTCTGCCGCTGACATCTCGGGGATTGTCTAGGCATGCTAGGTATCCCTGAATTCCTTGGATGAGCTTAGATACACGGCCACACATCCGTTGGATCAGAGAAAAATTTAGTTTCATTTTCTCCAGTAGCCTTCAATTTGGCTTGAAAAAGCATGGCATATTTAACTCAAAGCTCTTGGAGCCTTATTTTGGCAGCTAGGAATGAGGAGCATTGATGCTGGAGTGCCTGTGTGAAGTCTGGAAATACCATGACTCTATGATTGTTCACAAATATATCCCTCCTGTCCCTGGCCATTTGGAGGATATGGTCCCTGTCTCAGTAATGTAGTTTGTGAACTACAACAGTTCCCGGCAGATCGCCTGACGGTTGGAGTTTCCACAGCATTCTATGCACTCTGTCCTGCACAAAGAAGGCTGAAAGTCCCTCAGGCGTCACATCTGAGTTGAGCCAGTCTTCTAGAAAGGAGACCATATCATGTCCCTCCATTCCCTCTGGGAGTACTACAAGGCAGATATTGTTACGTCATACTCTACCCTCCTTATCCTCCGCTCCATGTTCTAACATTTGGATTCACTGCAATTCCTCAGTCATTTGTTTAGTGAGGCCCCCCACTGCTGGTTGTATATCCGCCACAACACCATCTGCCGTTATCAAGTGCTCAGACAGTTTTCGATGATCATCTCTAAGAATGCCCAGGTCTACCACCACTGTGTCCACTTTGTGTTCCAGGCCCTCATAGAGGTCTACAAAAAGTGGTACCTAGTGATTTGGTAGAATTCCTCTAGAGGAACAGCAAGCACCTCAGTGTAAAGGAGCAAATTAATCTTCCATCTTCAAGTGCCTGTAATATTATTTTTAGAGTGATGCTCCGCTTCCATCATCATTCAGTTGTCATAAAATGTTGAAGGGAGACATGCTAGTGCTTGAAGAATGGCATGCTCCTCTCCGTATATTGGGCTGAAGAGCCGCCTGACAGTAGTTAGAGCAATATTCTGTGAGGAGGAGAGTTTATAAATAGTAGAACTGCCACTGAGGTGCATTTTCTCTATGCCGCCCCAAGAAAAGTCACCCAGAAGCCAACATTTTCCTCGGCATCAAGCCACACCACCCATGATTGGATTACTTTATAGTGTATTCCAGGTGGCTGCCGTTGAGACAATAGAGTTCATCCGTATTCTTGTGTTTGTGTCACTCTTTGTTTTGATCTCACAGTATTTAGATTGGATGAGTGGTATTATTTCACTGCTTACTCTAGAGTACTGTTTTTAGGTCAGACATTAGCCAAGATCTTTTGATTTTATTAAAATTCTATGTAGGTTACACTTATATAAAGGGGCTTTCAGCTGTCTCTCTTCATCGATTGATCTGTTCTTGTGCCATTCACATTTTGCTTCCACCCACTACAGCACACAGGTTGGGGCATGGGGTCAGCCTCCTTAAGCCACTGGTTAACTTTGCTTTAGCTCTTTCACAAGAATCATATTCACACACAAGTTGTTTCATTCAGTGCCAGTGTTTTTTTTAAACTTTAGTATTACTTTAGAAGGCCTTCAACTAGATGAGAGCACAGGGCACAATTCAGCTTTATCAGAGTCTTTCTCCTGCCAATGCTGTTGTAAATTTCTTTCAAAATGGCCTTTATTAAGACTGATGCTTCTCCTCTGAACATAAGCTCATGAGGATGCAGTATCTTTGCAACCCTATCATTCCTTCTTTCTGTCCTTCTTTCTTTCTTTCCTTCCCTCTTTCTTTCTTTCTTTCTTTCTCTTTTTCTTTTGTTCCTTGTTTCATTCTTTCCTATTTCTTCCCTCTTTCTTTCTTGTCTTACTCTGTTTTCTCCTTTTTACTTTCTTTCATTCTTACTTTCTTTCTTTTTCAAAGACTGTGTTAGCCAAGACCTTTTGATTTTACTAAATTCCTGTTTATAACATAATTACCTATTGGATTTTCAGCCAGACTTTGTCCGTAAGTTTGTTGCTCTGTCAATCACATTTTTTTCCACCAACTCCAGCATGCATCGTGTGGCAGTGTCTCAGCTCACTTCAGTCATTGGCTGACTTCACTATGAGTTACTGCTGCTGCCCTTTCACAAGGACCACATAAACACACAAAGTCGTTCCCTTCCGTGCCAGGGAGTAATATGGAAAAGTGTGCTTTTTCGAGACCTAAACAACATTTTTGTCTTTCACCAATATTTTTGTTTAGATTGATGAGGACCTGGGAGCTTCCCTAACAATAACGTTTTACAAAAATCATGACAAAATAAAATAAGAATTGCCAAAAGGCTGGCGCTAAGTGCCAGACCTATGGACTTTGCCAATGCTTCTTTTCATTTGTATTGAGCACTCCCTTGGGGTGCACATTTTTTCTTGTTCCGCTCACTGCCACTAAAAATGGCTGCTGTCATGATCCATGCTTTACGATGTATGAGTACAGAACGGTAGTCATCTCGGAATGGCTTTTTTAACAGAAAACCCATTGCAATGTTGCCGGTTATACACCCACATGCATGCATGTGCATTTAATGAAAGCATTTGCATACCAATGCTGTTGAAAAAAGCATTGACAAAGCTACTAGCTCGGCCTTTCAGAGCTGAGACCAATTTGCTTTGCCAATGTTTGTTTTCCACTACAGCTGCACTGCACTTAGCTGCCAGAGGTTGTGGAATATTGGATGGTAGCCACATGAAAGCAGATAAAGGCTGCGAGGAGAGCATAGGCTGTTGGGGGCAGGGGAAGGAAGATATCAGGGTGGAAGAACAGGAGGCAAAGAGCGGCGTGTGAGGCCAGGGTGGTTTGCTAGGAGAACAGAACATGAGAGGCTGGTTGCCAAAAGGAACGGTGAAGTGTAACTCTGAGGCAAGATATAGGGCAGGGGTAAAGTTGTCACCAGAGAGGTACAAAGGTTAGAATATAAAGTAAGAGAAGAGGATGGGGCAAGTTAGGGACAGGTAAGAATTTGTTGGTATGGATGTAGAGAACAGATAAGAAGAAACTTCAGAGGTGAGTTTTACATAATAATTAGGTAGGAGGTAAGGAATCATACTCTAGGGCATCAAAGAAGCCACAGTAAAGGGCCAAGGAGGTTTGAAAGCATCCATCTCTGCAGTGTGGAGAAGGAAGAAAGGTTAAGAGAGATGACGGTCCAGGCCATAGTAAGTGGCACATATAACAACGCAACATGGGAAGAAAAACAGGCAGAAGGCTTACCAAAAATCATTTGTAAAGGTGAAGAAAGGCAAGAAGGCCAAATAATTGCTCTTGATTCAGCATATAGGTTAGGAAACACAAAGCAACAGGGCTACAATGTATCACCCTCAAGCAGGATGCCAGAGAAGTAAGATCAATGCCACTAGATGACTAAGCCATTTACTGGTACTGGCATATGAAGAGGTGCATGGCACATACCTTCTCATCTACATAAATCAGTGTTTGTGCCAAATGGCAGGATAGAAGTTGGCTTCCAAGTTATCCCTCCACATCAGTTAATGCTGATAACTTATGGAATAGAGAGATGGTTTAAGAAGGGAAACGACAAGAAAGTACCAGCTAGGAGGAAAAGAGGTGGCAAACCAGTTATGGAGTAGCAAGAGCTGGAGTTCAGCCTGTGGGGAGCATGGGACAATGGGAGAAAATTATCAAAAATGAGTAGGGTGAGTGGGCAGAAGGAGGGGTATATTAGGTGGACAAGTGAAAAGAGTGAGGAAATGGTCAGCTAAGTGAGAGGAAGAGCTGCAAAGCTCATGATAGTGGTGGAGACCTAGGAATGATGGTGTTGCTGGATGTTTGACCAAAAAGAATGATTCTTGGACTGAAAAGGAATTTGATAGAAAATGGGTCTCTAGTTGGCAGATGTGTACACCCTGTCCAAGTAGGAACCACAATTCTAGTCAGGGTCAGGTACACAACCTTAACTAACCTGTGCTCACCCTCTGGTAGCTTGGCATTGAGCAGCCAGGCTTAACTTAAAGGCAATGTGTAAAATAATTGTGCAACACTTAAATTACAGTCACACCGTGAAACACCACAAAAAGACTCCACATCAGTTTAGAAAAATAAAGAATATGATTAAGAGTAAAACAGGACCAACATGACAAAAATCCAATAAGTAGAACTTGAGATATGATTTTTTAAAGAATAAACTGAAATAGAGTGCTTAGAAGTCAATGGGGCTAAACAGGCTACCTGAGCTTGCCCTCAACTAGGGTAAATCCAAAGTTCAGGCTGACCACAATGGAGGGTGGCCTGGCTACAGGACCCGAGCAGGGTCCGCTGGAAAGTACTTTGGATGGAGGGTCGCATTGACGTCAAGAAGGTGATGCAATGCTTCCATTCAGTGCAGTCCGGGGGAGGTGGCATTGCCGAGCTGCGCAGTTGTTCGTCGAATCGATGTCCTCGAGGTGCGGTGTTGAACCCTGTGTGATGAAGGTGATGCATTGTCAAGCTGTGCAGCTAGCGATGCAAAGGCAAAACGCTGAGGCTTGTGATGATGCGTTGATCCTGAGCCGTGCAGTCGTCAAAGCAGAGACCACATCCTTGGCCGCAGTGGTGATGCCTCAGCATCTAGGGAGGATGCAGCTGTTCCAATTAGCGCAACTGCAATGATGCCTAACATTTTTTAGAAGAAAAGCTGCCAAGCCCACTTTCAAGTCCAACGACTGGAATGGCGCCTTTTGGCAGGAGAGGACTCACAGTTGGCAGAATCCAGCTATTGAGCCGAATGGAAGGAAGTCTTTGTTGGTCCTGGGACTTCAGAACAGGAGGAAAGCCAGCAAGTGCTTGGAGTCACTTAGGTTCTCGGAGGATGTATAGAGGTAAGCCCAATCATTCTCACTCCTAGGCAAGAGGCTTCAGGCAGCAGACCAACACAGCAAAGCTGTTCAGCATAGTGGCAGAATGTCCTCAGCTCCAGAAGTGCACTGATTTGGTGGGGTTTGAGTCCAGTACTTAATCCCACTTGAGCCATTGAAGTGGTGGAGACTTCAAAGAGAGGCCTTTGAAGTGCACAAGGTCCCTTCCCTTCCTTGCCTGGCTCCAGGCACTCCACAGGGGGTTATGCAGCTCTTTGTGTGAGGCAGGCACAGCCCTATTAAGGTGCAAGTGTCAGTTCCTCCCTACCAACTAGCCCAGGAAGACCCATCAGCCTGGTGATTAGCCATCAGGATGTAAGTGGCACACCTCAGCTTAATTTGTGTGTGACTGTCTAGAGGGCATGCGCAAAGCATAACTGTCACCCACCCAGATGTGTATTCAGAGACAGGCAGAGGCACATAATGGTTAAAGTAAGAAAATGCCAACTTTCTAAACATGCCATTTTTAGAGTTACAGTTGAAAATCCAACTTTACTATGAGTTGTAGTTTTAAATTGTGAGTCCAGAGACACCAAACTCCAAATTTGTATCTTTTCCCAATTGTAAATTACACATAAAAGCTTTGTCAAGTTGATCCCATTGTTAACCTATAGAAGAGGTAGACCTTGCAGTACTGCCTAGACATGTTAAATTCCAACGTCCAACCTTTTAAATACACTTCACCCAGCCCTTGAGGCTAGCAAGGGCCTGCCTTAGGGGTGACTTACATGTACTAAAAAAGAAGATTTGGCCTGGCAAGTAGGTGCACTTGCCATGCCGAAATGGCAGTTTAAAACTGCACACACAGACTCTGCAGTGGCAGGCCTGAGACATTTTTAAAATGCTATTGTAGTGGGTGGCACAATTGGTGCTGCAGGCCCACTAGTAGCATTTAATTTACAGGCCCTGGACATATATAGCGTATTTTACTGGGGACTTACAAGTAAATAAATTATGTCAATTATGGATAAAGTCAATATCATCATGTTTAGAGTATAGACCACCTACACTTTAGCACTGCTTAGCAGTGGTAAAGGGCACAGAATCCCAAAGCCAGCAAAGAATAAGGTCAGAAAAATAAGAGGTCAGAAGGAAAAAGTCAGGGGAAACCATGCCAAGGATGCCAGGTCTAACATAATTGTTGGAGAAAATGTGGGATTTGGGAATACCTGGACAGTATATGAAGCTGGAGTTTGAGGATACTGGAGAAGAGGGGAGAAAGGGGTCAGGTGATGTAACACAGAGTCATGGTTGGTCGATAGTAAGAAATAGTGATGGAGCATTGCTAATGAGGTAGCTTGAAACCAACAAGGAAAATGAGTCACGGTGGGTCAAGTGTGCAAGGGTACACATGGTAACTGTGAGGAGGGTAAGGACTTGAGAGCAGAGTATAGAGGGATCTAAGTGTGGTAAGCTCTGAAGAAAATAAAGACATGAGAATAGGGTAGCAGCACAAGGAGATTAAGTTGAACTATTGATGGGAAGGGGAGAAGTGGGGGGTTGAGTGCAAAATGCAACTCATGTAAGAACTCAGATCAGCCTAGGAAAGAGGGGAAAGGAAGAAGTAGGGGATTAAGGTTTGAGTTGCTTTATACCTCTATAGCTGACTCATTGTAAAACTCCACAATAGCAAAGGGCATTCCAGATGTGATGATTAGGAATCTAGTTAAAGAAGGACCAGGAAGTCGAGTAGTGTGGCCTTCAGAGGACTGGGCATTAACATCTAGATCATTTTAATTCTACGGGTGGTCCTGAAGAAAGTGGAACCTAGAGTGCCTAAGGTGAGTTGGTGACTGATTACGTCAATGAGGATTATGGCACTGTGGCATAAGCCAATGAGGATCAGGAAGTTCACATCATTAAGGATATGTGGAAGGCAGCAAGATTGCCAAATATGACACAAAGTCCACTGTTTCCCTCCTTCATTCTCTTAAATCCAGTTGATTTCCCTTTACGGGGTATGCAGTTTGAGGAACAGATAACCTAATTGGCTATCCATGTACTGCTTGTATTTTGAGAGTTTCAGCATGTTCAAAATTGAGACTCCATTTTTTTTAAGAGAGCCAATTTTTGATGGGGCGAATGTGGCTCAACGAGGCCAAATTCGCCATGCCAGATTTACAAATTGGTGCAATGCATGCATTGCGCCACTTTGTAATCCCTTGCACCACGTTATGCCTGAACCAAGTATATTATATGCAAGGAGGACTCTCCCTCGTTAGGGGCACCTAAAAATTCTCAAGTGGAATCTATGAGATTCCACTGTGCCATTTTTAGCGACACAGAGCAGGCTTTAAAAGGGTACACACCATTATTTATAATGGGCCCCATGTACCTTGCAGGATTAGCGCTAAATTTATTGGTGCTAAACCTGCAATGTACAACAATAGTGTAAAAAAAATTGACACTATTGTCTCTGACCTGCGCCATTGGTGCATCATATGTTAAAAATGACACACACATGGTGGCGTTAGGGGGTCACGGATGGGTGCAAGAATAGTGGTGTTGCATACTATGAAGCACCACTTTTCTTAAATTTGGGCCAGAGTCTTTATAATAAGGTCAGGCTCTAAGAACTTACGGCCTGATTTATATGTTGACAGAGAGGGAACTCAGGGCCAGATGTAGCAAACTTTTGCGAGTCGCAAATGGCCTGAATCGCTCTTTGCGACCTTGCAAAATCCTAAATGGGATGCAAAAATCCCATTTCCGAAATGCAAATAGCGATGCGAGCCATTACCGACTCGCAAAATTTGCAGACTGATTTTGCGACCAGCAAATAGGAATTCGCAAATTGCGAGTCACAAACCATATGCAAAAGGCAGTCGCAAATTGCGACTAGTCGCAAAAGCCCTTTTTGCACACCCAGATTACCACTGATTCAGAGCAGGTGGTAACCAGAACCAAAGTATAAAAGGAGACCCAGAAGGCATCTGGGTGACTCAAAATGGCTGAACGTGATAGAATGGAGGAGGAGAGTCCAGGCCGCCCAGCAGAGGAGGAGGAGGCAGAGACAGGAGAGGATATACCGAACAAGGCAGACACTATTCCAACAAACTAAGGAGGAGATATATGACAAATATAGACTGAGCAGTGCTGCAATCTTAGAATTAATTGAACGACTGACTCCACAGCTTGAACGACAGACAATGCGCGGCAGCGCCATCCCTACACATGTGCAAGTGCTATGCTCACTGCACCTCTTGGCCTCGGGTAGCTATCAGGGGGTGATTGCTGTGGCAGGTGGGGTATCCCAAAGTGCACTCTCACGATTCTTCAGATCTTTCCTAGATGCCATACTCACACACATGTCCAGATATATATACCTACCCAGGAATGAGGCAGAAATTAACAGCACCAAGTTGGAGTTCTACAGAATTTCCAACTTCCCCCATGTTATAGGGTGTGTGGACGGGACACATATACAAATCTGCCCTCCTGCAAATCTGGAATATGTGTTCCGCAATGGGAAATGTACCCACTCACTAAACATCCAGGTGGTGTGTGACGCCCATAATGTCATTACTGACATAGCAGCTAAATATCCAGGGAGCATACATGACTCATACATATTCAGGCACAGTGGGATACACCAACGCCTAGAACTTGGGGAGTTTGGCGAAGGATATCTATTAGGTAGTGGTGACTACACCCTGAAGCCATACATACAGGTCACTGTGTAAACAATTGATGCCCTGCTAAATTTGGTTATTTTTGTCAAACAGGTGACAGTGCATATGCCCTGAGACCATGGATACTTACCCCGTACCTAACACCTGGCAATCAGAATGAGAGGCGATATAACAGTGCACATCGGCGGACCAGAACTGTCGTTGAGAGGACCTTTGGCTTGTTAAAGGCAAGATTCAGATGCCTCCACAAAAGTGGAAGTGCACTCCAGTATGCCCCAGAAAGAGCATGAAAGATTGTTGCCGCCGGTGCAATCCTGCACAACATTGCCACCAGACGTGGGCTACATCTCACCCCTGAAGAAACAGACACGGAGGATGAGGAGCAAGAGCTACCACACAGACATCCTGGGGATAGAAGCATCGCAAATTAAGGCAGACAGAGACGGAACCACATTGCAACCCAATACTTTGGCAGGTACGTGGCAACTGTGAGCACACTCACTAATGTCAGACACACATAGCTCAGTTGTGTAGTGAAACAAACAAAATCTTTTTATTTCTAAACTATGTGGAAAAAGAATATTGCTGTATGTCACAGACTGTAATTGTCCATTTGCATTTAAGACACATTATAATTCATGTGCCTTATGTACAGTACAGTCTGGTGGCTCACATCCTCCTCCTAGAGCGGCCACCATGGCTCATCCCTGGTGGGTCCCCTGACCCCTGCTGTGCACTACTACTCCGTAGCACACGGGACTCGCTGGCAGACACACTACTAATGGTTGACCCCTCCTCGCTGTCCTGAGGAGTCTCCCTTGGGACCCTTGCAGCCTGCCTGCTCTCCATAAGGTCCACCGCATGACTGATGCGGCCAAGTCCTCGCGCCACGTCCCCTTGCGAAGTGACCAAGTTCCACCTGGGGGCTGATTGTACACCTTGACAGGCCTGTTGTATTTGTGGCAAGACGCCCAATAGATGCTGCCAGGCAGTCAAAGCGTGCAGCAGTGTGGCGCTCCCTGCGCCTTGCATGTCCTCGGTCTGCCACTAGTTCAGTCACCAAATGTTGGATGGCCTGTGTTAAATCCCCCAGATATTCATTCATGCGGTTGAACTGCCTGTTCACATTTGCCATCCCATTTGTCATTGTGCTCTGTATTCTATTGAGGGTTCTGGTGATGGACCTTAATTGACTGTTTTGCAGGCGCTGACCATGAATGAGTGATGCCTCCAAGCCCGCAAAGTCTGCTTCCCCTACCTCATTCTGGGGCACCGACTGAACTCTGCACCGGCGTCTGCGCATTCGTCCAGCTGCTGGCTCTATGCGCTTCTCAGTGGGGCTGGGCCCTGGTGTTGTTTCTGCTGCCCCCATGTGCTGCGGTTGTTCTTCAATGGACCCTGGTGGTGTCCTGCTGGGCCCTGCAAATTCACCGGCAGTGTCCTGCAGTGGCTCTGGCCCATGTTCTTCTCCCTGCCTGATGTCGCTGCTGGGGGTGTCTTGTGTGAGACCTGTGGGACATAGGGGATACACTGTCAGTCTTGCACATCTGTTTTATGCCTCATAATAAACATTTGGCTATATTCTGACTACTGTACTACATTGCCCATAATGCACTATTCTAGAGGTTGCTAGACTGGAATGGAGCTAGTCTTGTGGTGCCTGCTGCTATGTACTGGGATAGTGTGTATACTGCATTTGTGGGTGTCAAAGCATATCTCATGGTACTCACTTTTTTATGTACCTGGCGCTGAACTGTCCAGTTCTCCCATGCCCTGTACGGCCTCTGGCTCCAGTGTCTGCTCGACCATGCTTTCCAGGGCTGTGGGTGGTGGGACGGTGGATGGGCCTCCTCCGGTGCCCCTCATCTCCCTCATGCGCTCCGCAACCCTCTTCTTGGTCCTGGAGCGCAGATCATACCACCGTTTGCGAATTTCCTCAAGTGTGCAGTGGCTCACCCCTATGGCATTGATCTTATCCTGTATCTGCAGCTGTCTTTTGAGTGTCTGGGACACTCAATGCTGCCTTCCCAAAAAGTTCATCATGATGCAGGCAGCATTCTTCTGTCAGCACCTCCAACTCTTTGTCAGAAAATGTCACTTTCCTCCTTCTGCCAGCACTGCCTGGCTCCTCCAGTGTTGCTGCAGCTCTTCTCCCCTGGGTGTGGCACAGCAGTTTGAAATGGGTGTGGTCCTCCCTCCTCCCAGGTGTATTTGATGACTTCCTGGTTCTGATGTCATCACCAAGAGCCAGGAAGTGGGTTTCCAAACTGTTGTGGTGCACCTGAAGGCAATTTGCGAGTCAGTCGCAATTTGCGACACCCTTCTCGCAAACTATGATCTCGCTTTTAGCGGGGTCGCAAATTGCGGTGCGACACTTCTGCGACTCGCAAATTGGTATCGCAAATATTTCTTGCATTTGATTTTGCGAGTCGGAAATAGCGATTCGCACGGAGTTGCTATTTCCGATTCGCAAAATCTTTCCTACTTACCTCTGGTCCGCCGTGAGCGTCATTTTCTGGATGCGGGAAACCGCCTTGCGTTAATCATATGCAAGGTAGGCGTTCCCGTCCAAAAAATGACTTAAACACCCGTGTGTCGTATTTATGCTTCTGGGCAAAAATACCTCACGGCCGGGAGGCGGAGGCGGAAAATGACGCAGAGCCCGATTTGCGTCAAAAATTAACGCCTGGGTCAGGGCAGGCGTTAAAATGGGGCAAACACACCTGTATTTAATCAGAACAAACAGAAGCAATAGCAGAGCAGCAAAAGGGAGACATGAAGGTGCTACTCATCCAGCGTGCACGCAGACGCAGAGCCCAGCAACAACAGCAGCTACCACAACACCAGCAGGGACCCCAAAGACAGCGGAGAAGGCAGGAGAGAATATTCCGCACCAGAACAACCCTTCATGGCCTCAGGGAACATGACCTCATCCAGAGGTACAGGTTGAACTGGCAGGCCATTCAGGAGCTGCTGCGCAACATAAAGCCACAGTTGGCACCCACCTTGCTGACACCCCGCACCATCCCAACAGAAACCAAGCTGCTAGCTGTACTTCACATGTTGGCAAGTGGCTCCTTTCAAAGCACTGGCCCCCTGGTTGCCGGAATATCACAGCCATCATTCTCTGCCTTCTTGCCCAAAGTACTGGATGCCATCATTGGACTCACACCCCGCCACATCTGCTTCCCAAGCACACTGCAGAAGCAGCAGGAGACAAAACAAGGGTTTTACCTCATTAATGGATTCCCACACGTCCTTGGTGCCATCGACTGCACACATGTACGCCTTGTGCCACCTGCTGCAACTGAGCACCTCTACCGCAACAGGAAGCACACACACTCCATAAATGTGCAGGCCATTGTCGATCACCAAGGATTGATTACCAACATCGTGGCAAAGTATACTGGGAGTGTACATGACTCATTCATCTTCCGTCACTCTACCATCAATCACCACTTCCAGGATGGACGATATGGAAATGGACTACTTGTTGGTAAGTACAAAAACCTACATATATACATAATGCACAGCAACCCTCTGGGACACACAACACATACACCACAACAACAACATGTGGACAGGAACACACAGAGGCCGTGACATCGCTAGCCATGGTTGATAGGTCTGCAGTGAACCTGTCACACATCTGAAATTAGTGTACAGTCAAACGTTAAGACGTCAATGATCACAGCATATGGAGAGGTTTGGCTAATTGTCACCTTGCAAAATGTAAGCGTCTCACTGATGTTTTAATTCATCCATTGCCTAAGTCTAAAGGTATGGGATGTCCAGGGTACATAGATGCTAATGTGTTACCACCACTGTCAAAATGAATCTGTGTATGGAACTATCATCTCACCCCCAGTGAAAACACAGGGACACCTGTATCACAAGTCACAATGCTAGGGAGGGCACACTGTACTGCAAATACCCAAACATACTGCTGACAACCGGTCAGCAGGCAAACACTCGTTTAGCCAAGGAAACAACACAATGCAGATGGTACATCCTACAAGCCTAGGAAGGAACACAATAACACAAAAGAGTCACCAACAACACAAGACAACTACTGCCATGCAAGGTGATATTAAAGGGGCAAGCTACATCAACATGATCCCATTCATTTTCTTTTTCAGCTGATCAGGGGTATGGGATCCAGCCATGGATTATGACACCATTTGGCAATCCAAGCACTGCAGCAGAGCGTGCCTACAATGAGGCACATAGGAGAACACGCAGCATAGTCGAGAGGACCTTCGGCATCCTCAAGTCGAGATTCAGGTGCCTCGACATCACTGGTGGCAGCCTCCTATATTCCCCAGAAATGGTCTGTAGGATCATTCTAACATGTGCCATCCTGCACAACATTTGCATACGAAGGAACATTCCCCTATTAGAACCAGAGCCACAAATGCCTGAAGAGGAGGAAGAGGAGGATGCTGGCCTGCAACATGAGGGTGAACAACAAAACACAGCTGCTGGATTGCGTGGGCGCCAACATATTGTGAACAACTTATTTTAAAACAACTCACCATCACCACTGTATTAACAAATGTAAATAAACACCACTAATAATCACCATATCATGGTATGGCTAATCATTTGTGCTCACCTTTATATCTAACTATCAGAATAAGAGTGTAGCCTCATGGAGCATTGCTGATATACCAATCATGACACAGAAATTTCCTGAGCAATTGTGATGCGTATTATACAACAGTCACATACAGACACACTGTAAATGGCATATTTCCTGTACATTTCACCTTTGAAGGGCAATCGCAGAGGACCACACCTATTTCACACATACAAGTTGGCAATATGGTTCATCGCAGCATATGGCACATAACCAAGACACCATCAGTCTATAAGGGAAAAAAGTGCCTCATACATGAGGCAGTGGATGTGCTATTACATTGGTAACAGGAATGTATGTCCAGACTCTTGAAAGCAGTAAGTCGTACAGCACCTATCTTTGCAAGGACTATCTGTGACTAGAGTTCCCTAGAAGCAGAACATAGACAGCACAAGAGCCATGCCTATGACAAGCATTGCGCACATGACATTCCATGTACATGTCAGCCCATTTCCTAACTCCTGACACACCCATGCTCCTGGTCTCAACCCACCTGTCTGAAGAGGTCCCTGAAATGGTAATATGTGTACCCCGATATTCCCTCCTCTACACACACAGACTAACAATAGTAATCCAGTGTGCTACACCCTTTCCTATGGTATGCCATTGTCATAGTACATCTGACTGTATGGACGTCAGGTCAATTAATACACTGGCTTGTAGTTTCTAAGCCCTGTTATCACCTCTAGATTGCTTCCCGTATGAAAGGTACTGTTGGCCATTTGAACTCAAATCTCACCTACAGGATTTGTGAGAAACTGATGCAGCACACACCTGTGAGGACCTCCATGCACACCACCCATTTGAACATGCAATGCCCCTGCAGATACTTGGAACAGCATAGAAGTTGAAATTTTGTCACATACACTGTTATGCATTGCTAGTAATTAAGCCGTGTAACACAGCCCTTCAAAAACACAGGACAAACACAGTTTCCCATGTAAACTGTCTTGTTCTTCCTCCGACCAGTGTAAGTCAGACCACTGAGTATGTACCTTGTGAAATTCTGTCAGCCTGACTGGCACCTGTCTGTGCGTTACCCTAAAGGTTCCTTGTGGCAACATATGTAGCATACTTACTTTCCCAACCCTCACATTCCTCAGGGTGTATTTTGTCATGTGCTTCCTCAATGCATACCCAAATACATTGTATAGCATCATCTGCCTTTTAACTGTGCCATATTAGTAAAATTGTCTTTGGATACCAAAATCATGGCCTATCCCTTGTCTGGGTCTCATGTATGCATGAACGACAAAGTGTGACAGCGTACCAGGGCCGTATGCAGGGATTGGGTGTGGTGCCTCCAGCAGAACCAGCTACCTCTGATAGTGTGCATGAAAAGTCCACACATGTTAGGACCCTGACAATTCACACGCTGAATCACATTGCTCACAACATATTGATGGGCTGTGCGTGCTGAATAGCTGCAAGATTAATCAACACAGAGGCTATGATGTTCCCAGATCCAGTGGGAGCTTTACAGGCCAACCTGTGTACAAATGTTGTAATGACACCTGCCGGAACATGACGTCCTGAGATATGATCTCACTCAGCAGACCAAGGTTGCCATGTTGACAGTCTCATAACACGTCTGCAGTGACAGGGTGGGACCATCCCCATGTAGGTTCTCATGTCCTCATCGACTTTACTCACATTGATCACCGAAGGTTACTCAGTAGATACAGGAATAGTCGCCACTGACTCATGATGAGACCTGGACGTAACTGTGACAACATATACCCCTAAAAATATACAGGATCAACATTGGACCACCCACATGAACAAGACACCTCTGTGCAATTGATCACTGGAAATATGTGGCCACGTGCTGCTTCGTCTGCTCGTCCACCACTGCCACTGGAGAGTTGTGGCTCAGTCATATGACCACAACTGTGGCATGATATAACAGTTGTGGGTCACCTTTGGCTGTCGGTGCCAATAACATGGTACCCACCTAGTCAGTACATGTGCCAGATTCACAGTGGGTTCACCAACAAGTGCCTAGGAAGCAGTTTCCAAATTTCTAGGACATGGGATGGACAACTTTTGGACCATTGACATGAACAAGCGTCTACCATCTATCCGGTGCATGCTTTGTCATTTGTGGTGTCTACGTTACCCAAAATCTTGGAAGTGCACACAACAGATGTTGCTACATGTATGACTAGCACATTTCCTCTCTCATTTCCACACTGACTTTCATCTAAGGTTTGGACACATTGACTTCACATTCATACAAGTATAGTTTCAATAATGCATCTTGTAATGCACACACACTGGGTCGACAACTACATTAGTAGCCAATGTACACACATTGAGCCATAGGCATTGAGGTATTGTACTTATGTGCGTCACCTTGCTATCCTCTCCTGATGCCAAACATGCCCAATTTGTGCAATACATATATGTAAGCCACACATATGGCCATCTAGTGTGTGAACTAGGAGTGAAAATCCTGTTAAGGAAGTAGCGGATCATGGTCGCAGCAGTATGATGTCTCACATGTGACCATACACCATCAACACCAAAGTGGGTGCAATCAGCCTATCTCAGTTGTGTCACAAATGTAACATTACATTAAAATGGCAAAATGACCCAAACCCAGTTAATGCCCTGAAATTTTGACGCAAATGCGTCACAAAATGACGCACAAGCATCAAAAATGTACGCTTATGCCCGAAAAACAACGCATTATGCCCTTAACATTGGTTAAGTGTTAGACTATTTCCAAATATATGGATGCGGCCTAATTTTTACTCATGTGTGTCGAAAAAAATGACGCACATACTGCATGCGTCAAAAAGTATGACTCATAACGATAAAAACGGCGGCCATTTTATGCAGGAAGTGATGTAATAGGATATCCTGGTTACAGATTATGTACAGTGGGGGTACTTTCACTTTTACTTTGCAGTCTGTGATTCTTCTAGACTGTGTGGCTGTGTTCTGAGTTATGTCCAGTGAAATTGTGCTTTTGTCTCCTGTGTGCTCCATTACTTGTTAGTTTGTGATTTAAAATTGTTGTTGTTTACTGTCTGAGTGTTTATTGTGTACTATTGTCCAGTATTGTATTGTCTTTGTTGTTTGTGGGAGTCTGTTGTGGGTAGTGTTAGTTTGGGCTCTTTTAGTTGTTAAGTTTACTTTTTCTTATTCTACTGAGTAAAAATCATGTAAATGTGCACGATTAAAACCTCTGTGGTCACATCAGATAATTTGTACAATATCTGCCGGCTATGTTGTTGAGTGTGTGGAATGCTTTAGAAACATACAGGGTCATTGATGGACTATGTGAAGGACCACAATTGCTAGCTGTCGGAAGCAAGTGCTCTGCAAACTTACTGAATAACTTTGCTTAATGTAAGTTGGTGCCGCCTTTGTGTCAGACAGCAACATAAATTAGGAGCCAATCATGTCTATATAGGTCACATTTGCCAGTGAGGTATAGATTTTCCAAAACATTACCGACCTTTGTTGACGCAACAGCTAGACTGACTATAGAAACACTACATGATGCATAAAATTAGTGCAGGCTTCACGTCAATTGTTGATAGCAATGTGGCCCACATATATGTCTCATGTGTGTCTGGTGAGTGTGTAAGGAAAGCGTTAACGGAAGTTCTATGAATGTTAGGGATTATTGTGGTCCTTCATCATTTTGGATACATGTCAGATCTGGATCTGGATTTGGAAACATAGGGAAAAAGTGCAAGGTGCCCTCAGATAACACCTTGCGTTTCAGGATGGCAGGCCAAAGGTATGCACATGGGTTCATATATCTATGGTTGGTGCAACTCATCATAGCTGGCCCACATCAAATGAAGAAACTGTAACAACATGAGGGCTTACAAATGTCCCCGCCCCTTTGTACATTGTACCTATGTGTCATTCATTTGTCATGGCCACAATGGCTGTTTGACTGGTAATGCACTACTCAAGAAAACAGGCTTTGGATGTCTCTCTTGGATGCACATGATGGGACGAATGCACTCCATTATTATGTCTGCTCACTAATTAAAGAGCATGTTTGCCACCACATGATAGTTAGGGCCACTGCATGTGTGCAGATATGTGTGTAAATTTCACAGGAGACTGATGGTATGTAAAAGGTAGCCATGCTATATCGGATGCAGTATCATCATGTCGGAGTGGATTTACTTACTTATGTCATCTTCCACATAATTTTGGTCATTGGAATTGTTGGTCAGTGCACAGATTTTTAGCACATTTCCTCCTTCCATGCCTTACAGGTGGACCCGCGCCCTACACTGTGGGCGAGGTGGCTTCATTCGAGGACCCCGACAACTCCAGTAAGTGTTGATATGTCTGTTATGTGGTGTGTTTGCTGGTGATGTGTGATGGAGTCCTGTGTGTTGAACAAATAGCAAGGTGTGATGCGCTAGCCCATCATTTATCTTGTTCCATGAGTGGGATTTCAATTTCTCAGCATTTTGGAGTTTGCCAATGCTTATCCTATTGTCTTATTTAGGGATTCTGGGTTATTCCTGTAGGCCCCGCAATGTGAATTGGGTTGAGTCATGTGGATAACACTTGTATCAACGAGAGTCGCACTGGACCTAATTTCAGATTAAGTCAGCCTGTCAGACCCACATTCTCCCAGAATGGGGCTGCAAAATGCTTACCCACAGACTTCTTCTTCCCTACCCAGACCACCCCAGCTGCAACAATTGACCCTGCTACTTTTGTGGACGTGCAGTGCAAAATGGACCGTGTCCTCAGGAAATTGAGTCACCTGGGGCAGAATGTTCGCCACATCAACAGGCGTGTGTGGTCCATTAAGCAGACCTTCCAGAGGGCCAACCTCTAGACTTGGTTGATGGACATGATTCCCTCCTCTCCCTCCTCTTTCCTTATTCTTATACTTATTGGGCTTAGGGGGCTTAGTGTTAGGTTAGTATAGGCTGTTAGTTTAGTTAGTGTTAGTGGGTGGGGATCCTGATTATTTCAATTTTTTCTTTTTGAGTGTGTGGGTGGGTGGGTGTAGGGCTATGTTGGGGTTCTTGTGTGTTTAGAAAAAAAAAATATAAAAATGTTTAAAAATAAAAATACAAAAAAATAGGATAGGATAATATGTGTTTAGGTTAGTATCTGTTGTCCTCCATGTGTCCCATCTCATAAGGGGGGTGGGGTGTTGATGTTTAGAACATTTTGTTACATGTGATAAGTAAGTTTAGGTTAGGTTAGTTAGGGATAGTTGTGTGTAATGAGTAGTTAGGGCAGATTAGGGTAGGTAAGACTTTTCCCCGAGTTTTCTCTTCTGTTATTACAGTTCAATAAATATGTAGTGAACCCTTTACAGTATGTGTGAAATGCTTGTAGATCAGGGCTTTGGCATAAGTGTACATTAATTCTGTTCTATTAAATTTGTGTCCTATGCTACGAACAAATCCCAGCTGAGCTGTAAGATTGCCAGCTACCCCAGAGCTACCTTGCAAAGATTTGACCATTCATTGCAACCACCAATCACAGTTACTATGGATCCCAACGTGTTTTTTTCATTACGTATGTTTTCAATGTCACGTACAGTGCTTCCAGATTTGGTATTGGGGACACTGTGTTATGTCTGACTGCAGTGTGATGTTCAAGGAAACTCTTATCAGCTGAGTGGTAGTAAGCACTCTTGTAGTATCGTGTTAATGACTCACAGAGATCATTTGTGACACAGTTCAGCATGATTACTTATTTGGATGTAAACTCAGACACCTTCATTCATGCAGTTTGTTAACTGTTTGCTTAGATTTGTGGGCAATGTTATATGTGTTAGTATTGCATGGTGGCAACATTTTGCTGCCACTATTTGATGACTTAGATATCCCTTGAGGAAGCATTATTCTGTCCAACACAGCATGATGGTGTATGTTTTCTCTCTTCATCAGATATTATCCTCAGGAAGGGCAGAGTATGATGCAATCCTGGCCACTGTGCAAAGTTATCTGACTACATAATTTCAGGACAGTTGCATTGACAAGCTACGTAATTTGACAGGAGGCACATTTCAGTTATCTACTGCACAGTTGTTGTGTCACATTACACAGAGACAAATTTGCTGTGTAAGTTCTATTTATTGAAAAGTGCTGTAGTGCTATATGTACATTGTCCATGGTTGTGAGTCCATTATAGTGACTTCTTCCATTGTGATCCTATACAAGTGCTAAAGGAAAATGCTTTTGACATGCTGGGGTGATGTGTCAGACAGTGCAGAGGGACAGGATTTGCCAATGAGTAAGTGAGAGACAATCACTGGGCAGGATGACAAGATAAACAGTGGTTTGCAGAAAAGTCATTGAGTACAGTTGTTTTAAGATTGGCATGTTACAAAGCGCTGGACCTTGGTAATAGTTGGCCATGTGGCAGGGACTAGTGCTACCGGGTACTTTTCCGTGTGAAGGTGATCTGTTCCATGTCTTCTTCTTCTGATGTGTGTGTTGCCTCCTCTGTTCTTGGTGGTGGTGGTTGTGAAGGGGCAACATACACCTCAGTGTTAGAAGACGTGGAGTCAGACATCCCGGTCGCTGCTAGGATCTGCTGATTCTTAGGAATAGCAGCCACATCATGATGGTAGGCAGCCAGGTCGGCCCTGAGGGGTTCAATGTTGCATTCGTGCACACGTTGACAGGATTGCTGTTGTAGGTGTTGGGTCAACTGTATTACAGCTGTGCTGATTTCCTTCAGCCTTTTTTCTACTTCCTGCAAGATAGTTGTTCGCCCTTGCGTAGCTGCTGTCTGTTCTTCAGTTGAAATCATGCATGAATGCACCCCCTCTAGGCAGGCTGCCATATTTTGTATCCCCACCCGCACCTCCTTGGCCAGCTCCCTCTGTACTCCAACTACAGTTCTCTCAAAGCTGGTGCCTGTGTCATCTGAGTCCTCAGCTGTATTGGAGCTGGCAGGTCTTACAATTGGTGTTGTGGGTGGGTCCCCTGTGATGGCTGCTTGTTCTGAACTCCTCCTTGTGACAGAAGGTGGGGTATGGAGGGTTCCAAGGACATCTTAGAGGGTCTGCTGGCTGATGTTTGTCAGCTCATCATCCATGTGATCAGGGTAGTCCTGGATAGGCCTATCCGCAGGAGATCCATCATCCTCTGCAATGAAGTAGGATACAATTAGTGTGTTGTGGCATTGGTGATGTGACATGCCTGCCTTGTGATGATTTCACATTGTGATCTTGGTTCCTGTTCATTGCTCCAGTCTTTCAGATGGGCATTCTCCCAGGCCTATGCCCCACCTGCACATCACATGTATTGTGGTAAGTTATTAGACTTGTCGGCATCATCTCCTCTAGTGTTGTTTTAGGCCAAATAGTGGATTGCCACCTTCTTGTCCTACTCCGTCTACATCCATTCTAATGGCTAGGCCTTTCACTGGCTGTGGGTGCTCTGATGGCACTAGCAGCACACTTAACAATCTGGACCCAGTCTCTGATCTTTCACATCCACTTATATGTAGTTGAAATGTAGCGTATCCTATGCATAGCATTGTAATGGCACGATATGGATGTTAGCATTGGTAATGTGTCCAGCTGATGTAGGGGAATGTGTGGAGATTGGAATGCCCTGATAGTCGTAGCAGTGTCCTATTTCCTCCTCTGACTGTGCAGGTGTATGTCAGTGACTAGTTACATGTGTCCTCCCCCTCAATGCTGTTGTCTGAGCAGTATGACATTTGGGATGTTGCATTGTGACCCAGGCACAGGATGGACCCTGGCATATGCAGCATGGGTGTGACCTTAGTGCTGTGTAGCTCCTAATGTTGATGACATTGGCTGATGTTTGCAGCAACTATGGGCATTCACATTTGACAGGACTGGAACATTTGTCTTGTTTCAGGGGATTGTTAAAGTTGTCATCCTCAACCCACTAATTTAGGTGTGTATGATCCATGGGGACGTTAATGCAATTGGCTACTTGAGCTGCAGACAGAGCGGAGGTGGTAGTGGCAACTGTTGTCACTGTTACATTCCTGTTGTCGGTATGGCTAGAGGTTGTTAATTGGACCCTAGTTAATGTAGGGGGTATAGTGGCTGACATGTGACGGGATGTCAGTTTGACGTTGTGCCCTTCCCTCCTGGCGTGGCTTTACCTTTGCTACATCATTAGCATGGCAGCATACCCCCATGGGACTGTTGTTGGTGTTGTGTTATGGTGTGCCCCACCACAGGGTCTCTCTGTACAGGCCATGCCCCCATGCCATACCCCTTTACCCATGCCACTCCATGTATATCATGGCGTCCATGCATTTTGTGGTCGGTATCCCCCCCCACTTACAGTTAACATTAGTGCATTTTAATTCCCCATGCGACCTACCCTGCATGTGTGTTGTCTCCTGGTAGTCTGCGTTGTCCTGTTCTTGAATCCCTGTGACAATCTCCTCAGGGATGACGGCTGCGACCATCTCCTCCATGTGGTCCAGGGTCTCCTGGTGTGCTGGACTCCCACCTCCAGTCTGCAGTGCTGCTTTCCTGTTCCTGGCCATCTTTTCCTTGGTCATGCGCTTGCAGTCATGCCAGCGTTTCTTGCACTCGATGACTGTTCTGGGTACTTCTGCCACACTGTTAATCTTTTCAACAATTTGTTACCGTATTGCACCATAGTTGGTGCTGGTTATCCGTCACCTCTTTCACCAGAATGTCCTGTTCCTCTGCACTGAAGCAACACTTTCTTTTCTTCTTCAAACTGTCCTGGGTCTTGTGTGGTCCTCCTGGCTGGTTCCTGGTCTGTTGTCATCTTCCTGGGGTCTGTACAGGCATCTGGGATCCATTTTGGCTCTCCTCTGCTGAAATGGCTGTGTTTGCGGGGAATTTTGACGCTATTGCGCCAGAAAACGCTGCATATCCAGTTTGCAGTGTCATAAATCGCCCCACAGTCATTTCCGCCGTGTTAACGTCGTTTTGCTTTACGACTTGACGCTGCGGTGTGCGGAAAAAAAATTACTTACACCTGTGGTTTGCGCCGCCGTGAGTCAAAGTATAAATTTGACGCCTGCACAGCGCACCGAAATGGCGTTAGCCGGCGGTAATATTTTTGATGGAAATGCCGTTAGCCAGTGCAGTTTTGCATCAAAAAGTATAAATATGGCCCTTATTATTTAAAATAGTGATTCTATGACAGAGGTTCTTAGCCTTTGGACTTCTCTGGACCCCTCACTGCATCGTTACTGGAATCTGGGGCTTCCTATTGAGTGATTCTTGGAATACGGAGACCTAGGCCCAAGCAATTTAGAAGATTTGAACCGTAAAACAATATAAAACATTCTGGAAACAAGCATTCATTAAGCAAATACACAAATTATGTCATTTTTTATTTAATACACAAACAATCCTCAAAATCAAAATTGTAATTTTGTTTGGAAAAATTGAGATTTCCTAATTTTGATTAAGGACACCCATCCATACTAAGGGCCTGATTACGATCTTGGCAGATGTTGCGTCCGCAGTATTACAAATTCCATTATATCCAATGGATCTTGTAATAGAGCCGTCAAGATATCAGTCTTGTTTGTGACCGAAAATCAGGCCCTTTGTTCTGTTTGGTGCACTTGTACAGCTCCCACAGATCATTCTGAGGATAACAACTTAATTTGTGGCCTCCAGTTTCCAATTCCTTTATGTTTACATAACATTTTGTAAACATTTTACATTTTAAATTTAGTTTTTTGATTTATATACACTTTATTACTCTATTAATATTATTTAATTTTCTTAGCGGTCGTGGATCCTCTTAGTAGGCATCACGGACCCCCAGGAGTCCCAGACAGCCGGTTAAGAACTGCTGATCTACGATATTTTCCTCTTATTTAACTCTAAATATTGAGAAAAAGGCCCTCATTATGACCTTGTCAGTAAATGCCGCTTACAGGCTCACTGACGGCTGCCAACTTACCGCCGCGCTGGTGAATATCTGTTCACCATAATATGACACACACACACCAATCCGACAGAATACAGCCACATACACAAATCCGCCAGACCAAAGGTCAGTGCAAAAGTGGCAGTCTCAAAACCCACGCCGTTACGCCAACAGAACAACGCCCATCACGTTATGACCCATGAATCACCACTGCAGACATTCAATGGCAGTAAACCATTGGTGGTACATACCGCCGCGCTCACAACGGACACCCACATACACAGCAACACTACATTGACCAATACCAAAAATATGCACCTGACACTCATGCACACACCACACCTACCCACCCACAGCACTATAAAACACACACCTACATTATCAACAACTATTGCCAAGACAATACTGAGAAGAAGAGCACAGAGACAAATAAACACACATACCACTCACACCCATACACCCCTCATGCACTCCACATCACACATCCCACCACATTACCCAACACTCCCTCACCCTTACCAACTCACATCACGCAACAACCATGGCACCACAAAGGCACCCCCGTTTCACTGAGGAGGAGTTAAGGGTCATGGTGGAGGAAATCGTCAGGGTAGAGCCACACCCCTTTGGAGTATAGGTGCAGCAGATATCAATAGCAAGGAAGATGGAGCTATGGCGGAGAATCATGGACAGGGTCAATGCCGTGGGCCAGCACCCAAGTACAAGGGACGACAGCAGGAAGAGGTGGAACGACCTAAGGGGGAAGGTATGTTCCATAGCAGCAAGACACCAGCTCGCCATACAGAGGACTGGCGGTGGACCCCCACCCTGCCCCCACAATTCACAGCATGGGAGGAGCAAGTACTGGCAATACTGCATCCTGCGGGACTCAATTTTTAACAGTTAACAGTTATCACCCCCCCCATACCTGCATGCCATCTCACACCCTCACCCTCACTCCCATCACCTCACCAAATCCAACACACTCCACCAGCACATCTCACCAAACCCAATGCC